>NC_044315.2:7300304-10251427 GCF_007474595.2 Lynx canadensis | reverse complement strand
GAAAGAAAGAAAGAAAGAAAGAGAAAGAAAACAAATTATGGGTACAATAAGAGCTTAGATAAGCAGACGGGGGAATATTAAGAGAAGAGGGGCCAACAGTGGCATAAGTAGGAAGAGGGCGACTTGGGCCCCCATGACTGGCAACTTGATGAGAGCTGGTGGACTGAGGTGCTTTGGTTCATTTATCGGCTCAGTACTGGGGTTTCCAGCCCATCGCTGACTCCCAGCAACCCGCGTGGAGATTACAGAGGAATCACATCTCGAGCGAAGTGTGTTCTTGGGCATGACATTAAGGCCAGACTTTGTATCTTCCATAATGTGGGGTTGGCGCCACTGGCTTGCTAACTCCAATCTAGCACGGAATCCCACACCTGGCAGCTTTTCCGGGAGGAAAAGGCCCATTGGAAGGATCCGTTGGCCAGCACTCAGATATAATTGGTTATAAGCATCCAGACCAGCGACAGAAACATATTGAGAGGGTTTTATGGGGATTTGCAACTTCGTTTTATTTACGTAATTAAAAATTATTTTCATGTTTATTTATTTTTGAGAAAGAGAGCGCACGAGCCGGGGGAGGGGCAGATAGGGAGGGAGACAGAGGGTCCGAAGCAGGTTCTGTGCTATCAGCATAAAGCCTGATGTGGGGCCCGAACCCACGAACTGTGAGATCGTGACCTGAGCCAAAGTCGGACACTCAGCTGACTGAACCACCCACGTGCTCCAATTTATGTAATTTTTAAAAAATTGCCCAACCCTGGGACTTGGAATTTTAAAGCTCTTCTGCTGGGGTGGGAGAGGTGGTGGGGAGGAGGGTGTTACCGTGACTTAAGACAGTGGTGATGGGTCCACGGCCACCACGGATCCCAAAGGAATTAGGCAAGGTGAATGAGTCAGCCAGACCACCACCACACAGAAGGGCAGCAATGCTGTTCAAGGCCATCCTAGCTCCTCCTACGGGCAGGCGCCTTGGTTTCTGCCACAGAATTCAAAGAGAAAAGGCCTTTGTAATCAGGAAGCCTAAGTCTTTGGAAGAGCCCAGAAGGAGGTAGGTGACCTCCTGGACAGGTGCGCTTCCTCCCGTGACACTTACCAGCCCTGACCGGAAGCTTGATGTGATCATGGAAGGAGACGTGCTTGGCTTTTCACCCCTGAAAAAAGACTGAGACTCTCCAATCGTCTACACCATGGTCAAGTCTGCCTCCTTCTCCATCTCTGGATTTCTCTGTCCCTGGAGCACCTGTCTCTCACTCGGCCACCCCAGCTTGCTTTCGGAAGTGGATCTTATTCCAAATGTGATGTCATCATTCCGTGGCGCCCAGCGGCCGTGTGGCGAGCAAATACAGGAAGGCACACACACCGCCAGGAGGGGCTTGCAACAACAGAAATGTATCCTCTAGCTGTTCTGGAGGCTAGATGTCCAAAATCAAGGTGAAGTCGGGGTCACGCTCTCTCTCAAGGCTCTAGGGGAGGATCCTTGTCTCTTGTCGCTTCCGGTGGGTGCCGGCAGTCTGACTCGCCGACGAGTTACTCCAGACCTTCCTCTCTGTGGGTCCGCGTCCACATTCCCGTCTTCTGACAGGGACACCGGCCATTGTGACCTCGCTTTAACTCGTCTGATTATTTCTGCAAAGACCCTATTTCTGAATGAGGTCACATGGTGAGGTTCTAGGTGCACATGGCTTTTAGGGGACAGTAGTCAACCTGGGGACACCGCAGTGACTAATCACAGGAATGCAAGTCTGCCTGGGCATCAGGGGCGTGTCCCAGAGTGGCTGCTCCGTTCTCCCTCCCGTGCAACACCTTTACCTTGGCCTCTGGTCTGCCCCAAGGTGGCCATCACAGTTGAACACTTACTCTGGGCCAGGCTTTATATAGTTTTCTGTGCAGTAGCTCATTATTGTCACACAAAGCCCAATAGGCTGACTCTCATCTTCCTCGTTTGGCAAAGGACACTAAAGGTGCTGAGAAGGTGAGTGCATCGTAGACGGACCCCCACAGAGGCACCAGACCACCTCTGCGCAGAGCATTTCGGTGTGGACAAGGTTTGCTTTCATCTGTTTATTTTGCTTTTTGTATTTCTAAGAAAGGTAAAACTTTAATTCCATTGAGAAAGAGTACATCAATGTCCAAGTTTTTTAAATCATAGATTTGAAAAGTGAATTAACCGAGATAACGCGAACAACCATCTAGGGATGAGAACACAGAAGCCTGCCTATGAAGAAGACAGCACAAATGTCTTCCAATCGGCCATGTCCAGCTAACTTAAACCAAGTCCCGGGGTTGGACACCTGAGCGCTATGAGCTAAGTTTTCCGCAAAAGCGATGAGCATCGTGTCAGAAAGGTGCCACCTGTGTGGTCTCCGTGACTGCGACAGCAGCCGATCTCCACCTTCAGCAGCAGCCCGGAAGAAGGGACAACCATTCTGGCCCTAATCAACTCCTCTCTAACTGAGTGACTAAGATGGCCCTTCCATGGGGCGCCTCCCTCTCCTCTGTCCCCGCGAGTCCATCAGGCTATCTCTGGAGAGACGGAGCACCCCCACACGTTTTAGAGAAACCACGTTCCCTGACACTGCCTCTCTCACCGGCCACAGCTGTGACGCGGGCACTGTGGTCCTGGGGCTGCCTAACGGTGCCTCGTCACTTATTCCAAATAGTCATTGGAGCCTGCTGGGCAGCGGGTAGGGAAGGCAGGGAGACGCCACGGTGACAAGGTGGGCGAGTCACTTTCCCACTTATGTTCTGGTGGGGAGAAGGGCATTGAACAAATCAATGAGCTCATTGCAAAGAGTGAGATGGACTGAGGAGACAATGACACTGGTGGTGGGGAGTGACCTCCGGGGTGAGCAACAGGAGTTTGGGGCCCTGGCGAAGGGCTTCCGTAAGGAGATGATGTTTGAACTGAGAGCTGAACGGCGAGAGGGGAAGCGTTTGTCAGCCAGAGCGGGACTGAAGGGACATCCTCCCGGCCACCTGGATCTTGGGGGCTCGCGGATCCCGCCAAGGGCACAGACGTCCCCGCTGCGGCTCAGCGCCCTGCTAGACTTTACAGTCGGTACGGCCACAGCAATGTCACCTAATAGGACAGGTGTAAATTAAGTATAAAGGTGTGTGTATGAAGCTCTCGCTCTGACTGCAAATGGAATGTGTTCAAACAGATGTGCTTTTAGGGGCGCCTGGGTGGCTCAGTCGGTTGAGCATCCAACTTCTGTGCTGCCAGCACAGAGTCTGGAGCCTGCTTTGATTTTGTGTCTCTGTCTCTCTCTGCCCCTCCCCTGCTCATTCTCTCTCTCCCTCTCTCAAAAGTAAATAAACATTAAAAAAAAATTTTTTTTTAGAGTCAAATGCTTAACCGACTGAGCCACCCAGGCCCTCCACCCCCCCCCCCCCATTACCCTTTTAAGGTCTGATTCCTCCTTTCTCCTGCCGGCTGCCTTGTTACTTTGTGTAATTTCCCGTGTGTATAAAAGCCTGTGTGGCCTTGCTGGAGGTTCTGTGCATCAGCTAATATCCTTTGGTAAACCCCTTTCTGCTGGAACGAGCTCGAGTGGCTCCTATTGTCTGCCACTAAGAGCCCTGATCCGTAGAAGGCTATTGGTCCTCCGACGGATGCTCGAAGCCTTCTTGTATTTCTCTAGCGAATCCTCCCGTCTCCTCGCTGGGGGTCTGCAGGGCAGTGCTCCGTCCCTGGCTCTGTTGCTTGCACAAGTCCCGTGACTCATGCTGATGCAAACCCCGCCCCACCAAATGTTCTTCGTTGGACAATCAGAGCTCAATAACTCCCTGTCGTTCTGGAACAGTTCCAATCCCCCCACTTTCTCCAAAAATTGAAGAAAAAAAAATAAACTTATAAGAAAGTCTTTTTATCTACCAGAAGGGAGAAAAGTCCAAGGCCAGGTGCCTTCTTCATGCTCAGTTTTTTTTTTAGTGTTTTTTTTATGTTTATTCATTTTTGATACAGAGAGACAGAGTGCAAGCGGGGGAGGGGCAGAGAGAGAGAGGAAGACACAGAATCTGAAGCAGGCTCCCGGCTCTGAGCTGTCAGCACAGAGCCTGACACAGGACTTGAACTCACAAACTGTCAGACCATGACCTGAAGTCGGACACTCAGCTGACTGAGCCAGCCAGGAGTCCGTAATACTCAGTTTTTAAAGACCTGATCCTTTTTCTTGTTTTCTTCCTTTTTTTTTTTTTTTTTTTTTTTTTGGTAAAGTATCTTAATGTAAAATTTAAAATAAAAACCACCTAGGGGCATCTCGGTGGCTCAGTTGGTTGAGCATCCAACCTAAGCTCAGGGTCGTAATCTTGCAGTTCATGAGTTCGAGCTCCACATGGGGTCAGAGCCTGCTTTAGATCCTCTGTCCCCCTCTCCCTACCCCTCCCCGACATGTGCTGTCTCAAAAAAAATAAACATTTTTAATAAATAGGTAAAATAAAAACAACCTAAAAGATCCCTCTTTGAAGAGTATGAGAGTGGGTAAGATTGATTCAATGGCATCTTGCTTAGACACATCTGTTTAAAAATTGGTTAAAAGGTATTATTTAACCAATGAACCGTAAGGGCTCAAAAAAAAAAAAAATCCCAACACAATAACACTCCCTCAGGTAAATGCCCCTTCAGACAGTTTTTTAAATGTGTATCATTTATTTGATAAAGCATAGCAGCTTATCCAGAGAGGAGTTATGGTCTATTGCATAAATAGGCATTTGGACAGCTTTAAAAATGCATACTCTTTACACCCAAATGCCGAGTGAAAATCCCAACAGAAAGTGGTCATTATGCGCAAAGAGCAGCCACTTTTCAAACCCAAGAGGTGATCCAGCCAGATGATGCCTTTCAAAATTTTCTTCTCCGAGAGCTGCATAAACATCTACTTATTTACGTATTTAAATGACCACGCGTCGCTTCTGGGTCTGGGTCAAGAGGCTCCCCAGTACGAGTGAACCGACCTTCCCTGAGCACGGGCTTATCGGGGTTCTCGCCCTTGTGTGCTCACCAGAATCACCAGGAGCCCTATCCAGATCCCACCCCGAAAAGCCTAGGATACGGTTCTAAAACCTACCCAGGGGGTTCTGATGTGCAGTCAGGGTTGAGAACCGCCAGGCTTAAGATAAAGAATCCAAAGCCCAGAGAGGCCAAGTGACTTGCCCAAGGCCACACAGCAAGCCTGGGGGAGACGTAGGTATCTGGATCCTAGGCTTCACTCTTGCTGCTCCTATATACTCTCTCTTTTCCGTGTAGAGTTGCCTTTTTGGTTTACTTTTAACACAGTTTCGTGCTTTCTTTCATTACATCCACGTTGCAACTATATAAATGGTGTGTAAAGTAGTTACATAATTACACCAAGCAAACATTTAGAAAACACAATGAGGAAAAACATACTTCCATTTTCCAAATACCAGATCAATGAGTCCTTTTGTATTAATTGTACCAGATAGCCTTAGATCTCGGTTTCTTCTTTATGTATTTCCCTTCCTTGTAAATGTGAGTTTATATGTTTGTGTATTTTAAAATTTCCTACCCCAGGTATTCTACCTTACTGCAAATTCTCTATTGGTTTTAAATTAATTATTTTCTTTACGTTTATCGGGAGAGAGAGAGAGAGAGAGAGAGAGAGTCCTAAGCAGGCTCCGTGCTGTCAGCGCAGAGCCTGATGTGGGGCTGGGACTCACAAACCGTGAGATCATGACCTGAGCCGAAATCAAGAGTTGGACATTTAATCTACTGAGCCACCCAGATGCTCTGGTTTTAAATTAATTTTAAAAATAATAGATGTTCACTGAAAATTTCAAGGAATATAAACATATGTAAGATAGAAAATAGAAGGCCCTAAACCCTTCCCATCCCAGTTGCTAGAAGAAATCTTTTTTTTCTGTATATATGCTGAAATGGGAATGGATAACGGGTACAATTCTGTAATTTGTTCTTTTTTTTTTTCCTTTTTTTCCCCCTAACTAAATGCTTTGGGCATCTTTCCACGTCCCTACATACTATTTCATTCACACTATGCCATTAAGTGGGTATGCCATAATTTATTTAACCCATCTTCTATGGAAACATTTAGAAGCCTTTTCTATCAAAAACATCAAGCACGTAAACAAACACCTAACGGTGTGAATGTCAGGGCTTCCCAGCTGCAGCTGCGGCCCACCCAGCTGCCCCCTCCAAGCTGCCCTGCCCACTCGGATGCAGGTCTCCCAGGCACACTGTGTACTCTGCAGACAGAGGGCTGGAAAGTCTCCTGTGGTTGACTCCCCGACCCCTGCTTAGAAAAGCAGCCCACAAGGAGGGACACTGATAATTTGCCTCGTTTCCAAGGCAACTCAAAGAACAGGGAGGGCGGGGCCCAGGATGCATCTGATCTGCATGTGCTTTCAGAAATCCCCAAAGCTGCCAGAATTCAAGGACTGTGGGTCTCCTGTGCAGACTAACTGCTGTTTCCTGGGTCCCTCCTCCTGCTGCCAGCTCAGGGATGGGGTTTGGGGGGGGGGGGTGGGGCAGGATATAAATAGAACCATTCAGCCATAGCAACACAGGTGTTTTTGTCTTTCACTTTTGTTTTTAAACATCAAGGAAGGAAGGGAAATAGAAACTCATTGTCAAAGAGTGGATTGTGCAGAAAGCAATTTAGCAATGTTTCAAGAGCCTTAAAAAGGGAAACTCTGACCTGGAGATTCTACTAAAGAAATGATCACACCTGTGCAGAAATATTAGGAGCCGGGGGCCTGGAGGTCCTACTTGCACCAGGGTTTTCCTGGCCTGTGACTCTGGACAAGATACCTCTCCGTGCCTGTTTCCTCATCTCTAAAATACGAATAATACTTGGACTTCCTCACTAAGGTCTTGTGAAGATGAGGTGAATTAACCCACGTAAGCCATGTAGACAAGGACCGAGAAAGCTTTGTAAATGTTGGCCGTTGCCGTATTTAACAGCAGAGATGGATAGAGGAACTGTGAAATAAACAATGGAATATTACGTAGCCATGAAAAAAATCACCGTGAGAAAATGCTCACAACATAGTGTTAATTGAGAAAGAATCAAAAACAAGTGTACATAATGTATGCTATTAATGACACAAAAATGACAACAAAATATTAGATATGTCCAGATTATAAGATTATGAGCATTTTTATATTTAAAAAAATTTTTTAATGTTTATTTTATTTCTGAGAGAGAGAGAGAGCACAAATGGGAGAGGGGAAGACAGAGAGGGAGACACAGAATCCCAAGCAGGCTCCAGGCTCTGAGCTGTCAGCACAGAGCCCGACGTAGGGCTTGAACTCATGAAAGGTGAGATCATGACTAGAGCTGAAGTCATATGCTTAACCGACTGAGCCCCCCAGGCACCCGAGCATTTTTATATTTTTACATATTTTATGAGGTTTTCTATAATAAGAATCAATGACTTTTATGATCAGGAATCAATAGTTTTTTTTAATACAAAAGGATCTTGAATTATGGATACGTATCAAACAATCCTAATCCTTTTCTCCCAACATTAGCGCCAATGCTACTCCAAAGTGGGGGTTCAAGGGTTGTTTGTTCTCTTGGTGTCCCCACTGTGTGTGGCCCTTCCCGAACCACTGTCTTGTCACTTGCTTCCTTTCTCCCTTACTTGGCTTCCTTTCAAGGTAGGAGTCTATGAAGTCATTTACTCAGGCTCAACTGTCAAAGACTGTTAACGCTTAACATGTGATGCTACCCGCGACAATATGTTTCACCAGGGAACAAAGGCAAAGGATGACATCCCTAACAGTAGAATTTTAGACACCTCTAGACAGTGGAGAATACTGTTAAATAAGCAGGAAGGAAAGTGGTTTCCTAATGCCTCTGAAATCACATCCTGGTGATTCATTAGGCTGACTCAGCTCAAAACCACCAAAGGTTCAAAGTGCAAAATCCTCATCTCCTAGTTACTAGGAGTGAATACACCAGGTTGGAGGTGGGGTGGAAGAGGGCTGTAGAAAGGGCAAGTTCACCCAGGAGAGAGTTTTACTCTTTTGAATATAATAGTCTTTAACGAGCCTGTAGGGTGTCGAGAAGGAGATTCTGGGAAATGATGCAAAGTCCTTAGTGAGGGTAAGAAAAACACCAGTGGCCTCCAAGAACTGGCCTCCAAGAACCTGACTTTCTGCCCACTGGAGGTAGGAGGAAGGAAAAATGAATGCCCTTCCCAAGTTCAAAGGGCACTGGGAAAAGGAAGCCACTGGAAATTGACATTGTCTGAACCCAGGTTTGTAACAAAGAAATTGCTTCGTAATTTTAAAATTATTCATTCCCACCTATGCTGTGGCTTCATCCCGGGAAGTAGCAAGTCAACTGTATCCAAGGAGGGATTAAAGATAATAAATAAAAGAATAGCAATTAATTGTGCTTCCTGATTTAAGAGTCCGCACTGCCTGGGTCATGCTCGGATGGCTTATCAAATTTAGGTCTATTATGACTGTCTTGTATTTCAATTGATGTCTGTGCTCACGTCTGAAGGCACTTGTGCCATGAGGCTTTTCAGATATAAAAGAGTTTAAACGTACAGATTGTTCCAGGATTCTATCATTCTTACAGCATGAGGCAAAAGTGTTCAAAATGGCAGTTTAATGAGTCATGCAAAGCGGCTCAGGATTCAAAGTCGCCGACTCGATTATTTTTCCCTCTCCAAAGGCCATGCGGGGCAGAGTAATATGGTTGTTTTCTAAATGCCAGGGTTCTGACTTGCCTTTTTGTAATTCTTGGTAATTTCCTCGCTTTCTGAAAGGCAAAAAAGCATTCCAGGGGGCAAAACCTGAAGTGGTCTGATAAGCAGAATCATTATGGGAGCCAAACAGGAAAACAAAACAAAACAAAAAAAAGGTGAGGAAGTGGGCCCCGGGGACTTGGGCAGCGCTTCCTGAGCTAGAACATGGCAGTGGTCTCTGGAAGGGCCCTCGCTCAAATGGGCTAAAAATCCCCTCCTCCGTGGCCGTGGCAGTGTCCTTGGCCAGAGACCTGGGAGGGTGCCCTCAGCAGCCCCAGCGGGCAAAGGTTTCCCTGCTTCAAAGGCAAATCTAATTTTAAATTTTTTTTTTCTCAACGTTTATTTATTTTTGGGACAGAGAGAGACAGAGCATGAACGGGGGAAGGGCAGAGAGAGAGGGAGACACAGAATCGGAAACAGGCTCCAGGCTCCGAGCCGTCAGCCCAGAGCCCGACGCGGGGCTCGAACTCACGGACGGCGAGATCGTGACCTGGCTGAAGTCGGACGCCCAACCGACTGCGCCACCCAGGCGCCCCGCAAATCTAATTTTAACAGTGCACTAATTTCTTTCATTTGCTGCCCTCCAGAGTTTCACCTCCAGGCCATAATTTTACCTGCCAGCTCAGGTAAATAGTCTTTAGCAGGACAAAGGCTTCGAAAGGTTATACCGTACCTGCCTTTGTGCTGAGACTGTGTATTTTCATGTTGAGCCCTCCTCAGAGCGATTTTGTCATATAAGCCAAGCGTCACCGCTCCCCTAGGCTCACCTCCTGGCGGTACTTTTGGGAAGAGAAGGGTGGTTATATCTGCTCGTACATCCTATGCTTTCCTCCGTCCAGTTGTGATTGGACCTAAAAGGAGATAAACGTCCCCCTCCCCTTGCCGTCCACCTGTCCTCTCCCTCGATTTTGCAGTGACATGCTGGGGACATGCTAACGGAAATGACAACTTAGGAGAGAAGGATTTTAAACTGAACGGGAATATGGCTTTTCCCATAATACAAGGGCATGGCTCTCAAGAAAGAAAAGGAACAAAACGTAACACCATCATCCTGTGCCGTACTACGTAGAAATCGGGATGCTTAAATTCATCCCTGGTTTTCTGCAACGGCTTTATATGGGGCAGCACAGCTGATCTGTAACAGCCCCACGGTTGGGCAGACCAGGCAATCGGAGGTCTCTAGAAACCCCGCAGGCTGATATTACATTGGATTTTAGGAAACCTTCATAATTGGTAGTTTGGCAATCAGTGGCACTCAGGTCCACAGCCACAAATTGCTGTCATATTAATAGTTGGTGTCTGTGGGCTCAGGGAGGTTCTCCTACCTTTTCCGAAGATGTGATCACATTATTTGTGGCCTCCCAAATTCATTAGATACCCGGCAGTCTTGGGTATTGTATTCGTTTGCTGGGCTGCAAACAAAGTACCTCTAAGTAGGGGGCCTAGGCTACAGAAACATACTGGCTCACGGTGCTGGAGGCTGGTGGGGGGGGGTTCCTCCTGAGGCTGGGAGCGGGGGGGGGGGGGGGGGGGGGATCTTGGCCCAAGCTTCTTACTTAGCTTCTGGCGGTTTGCAGGCAATCTTACCTGTTCCTTGGCTTGTAGACGCATCATCGTGATCTCCGCCTTCATTTTCACACGGCCTAATCCCTGAGTGCATGTCTGTATGCAAATTTCCCCGTTTGATAAGGACACCAGTCGTACTGGATTAGGGGCCCAGCCTGCGCCAGCTCGATTTCATTTCAAGTTGACTAATTACACCTGCATTGACCCCACTTTCAAAGCAGGCCACGTTCCAAGGCCCTGGGGGTTAGGAATTCAACACATGAGCTCTTGGGGGACACAATTCAACTCCCAATAGATATCTTTGCCTTATTTCTAGAACAAATGGTTGAGTGGGTCGTTGAAATCTGCCAGCATGAACCTGCTTTTGTTCAACACAAAGCTGATTTATAAATAAAGAAAATAATGTTGGATTTCTTAAAAAAAAAAAAAAAACAGCGCGAACACAAAACTTGTAAATATTAGCTAGTTAAATGACCTTGGGTGAGTCCTATAATCTCTCTGGATTCTGTTTCCTTATCTATAAAATGAGAAGTTTGAGATCAGTTTTAAACGGTTTTCCAGTATTAGAAATCTAAGGGCAAACAGCACACAGGAGAATTTATAACTTGTTTTGAAAATAGAATGCAGAGGGGCGCCTGGGTGGCTCAGTCAGTTAAGCGTCTGACTTTGGCTCAGGTCATGATCTCACAGTTTGTGAGTTCGAGCCCCGCGTCGGGCTCTGTGCTGACAGCTCAGAGCCTGGAGCCTGCTTCGGATTCTGTGTCTCCGGCTCTCTCTACCCCTTCCCCACTTGCACACACACACACACACTCTCTCTCTCTCTCAATAATAAATAAACATTTAAAAAAAAGCAAATGGAATGCAGACATAATTTTACAGTGGGCTTATGGTCAGATAATAAAAGAATGTCCAAGCATTTTAATGAAGGTGCTATGTAGCTGCTAAGTAAGACAAGCAGACTGGCTCTTGCCAATGTTACGCACACACAGTTATTGCGTGAATGGCCCCAACTATCCAAAGGATTCTGGCTCCATTATGGACACACGTGATCCTCTAGAGTCTTTGACATAGCTACCCTGTCAGCAACACAGCCCCCGGCCACGACCATGATCAGAAACAGCCACTGAAGCACCCGGGTGTCTCAGTCTAAGTATCCGACTCTTGATTTCCATTCAGGTCATGATCTCACAGTTTGTGGGTTCAAGCCCCGCATCAGGCTCCATGCTGACAGCGCAGAGGCTGCTTGAGATTCTCTCTCTCTCTCTCTCTCTCTCTCTCTCCCTTCCTCCCTCTCTGTCTGCCCCTCCTCCTCCCCCGGCTGTCTCTCTTTCTCTCTCAAAAATAAATAAATAAACTTAAAAAACAAAAGAAATAGCAACTAAAACAGAGCTAACAATAAACACACAGGTCACTTGTGAAGATGGGGTCTGCTCTCTCAGGGGGTGTAAGCACTTGCATTAGTCTATTGCTAAAAACCACGTTCTTTCTTACAGGTCACAGAGTGAGCTCCTCGATAAAATTGTTCTCTAAAACAATCATGTTCACAGAACCATGAAAATACCAGCATCTGGAACAGCCTTATTTTAATCACCTAACAGAACACGGGTGAACTGGCAAACCCACTGTGTTCACTTCCCTTCTATTTGTAAGCAAGGCTCTGCTAGATTCCTTGGCTTTCAGTGCCGAGCGCAGGAGTGCAGACCTAAGCTCACTAGCTTCAGAATGTTATTCTTCCTGCCTCTGTGACAATAGCGTTCCTGGTCTTAGCCTCTTTTAAGTAGATATGATGTCAGACACGGGGGGTTGGGGGGAGGATGGAAAAGACTTGATCACTACGAATTTCTTGCTTTGCTCCTTCATTACTGTGCTTGGTCTTTTTTTTAATTTTTTTTTTAACGTTTTTATTTTTTATTTTTGAGACAGAGACAGAGCATGAACGGGGGAGGGTCAGAGAGAGGGACACACAGAATCTGAAACAGGCTCCAGGCGGTCAGCACAGAGCCCGACGCGGGGCTCAAACTCACGGATATCGAGATCATGACACGAGCTGAAGCCGGCCGGCCAACCGACTGAGCCACCCAGGCGCCCCAACTGTGCTTGGTCTTAATGACAGAGTTGTCTAACTCTGCTTCTCTTTTACGGCATTAAACTGTAAACAAGTCAAATGCTCCAACTACAATGAATTTTTTTTTTAATGTTTATTTATTTTGAGAGAAAGGGAGAGAGAGAACACAGGCACATGCATGAGCTGAGGAGGGGCAGAGAGCGGGGTGAAAGAGAGCTCAAGCAGTCTCCACACTCAGCACAGAGCCCAACTCAGGTCTCGATGTCATACCGTGAGATCACAGCCCGAGCCGAAATCAAGAAGCAGCCATTCAACCGACTGAGCCCCCGGAGCACCCCCAGATGAACTTTCTTAAGAGAAGCAAGAGGGTCTATTGCAACTAACTTGACTCAATAACACTGGAAACAATAACAATCAGGCAACTTGTTTAAAAGGACATAATTTTACAATATGCTTCTATTGCCACACAGGGATATTTGTTAAGAGGATAAACCTTTCATAGGGAAAAAGGTTAATTATTAAAGATCTACTTGGTGGAATTTTATGCATTGATTTTAAAAACGATGGTCTATGTAATGACATAAGGAAAATTATATTAGTAATGTCCCACGGAAAAAATCAGGGGATAAATGTGTTTTTACAAATGTATATACAATGATGACAGAATAAGTCCCACACTTGTTTGCCTAGGCCTGGATGATCGGGCCCCTGACTAGCTCTCTGACCACATCTTGTCTCTTGGTCCTAGTTCTGTGCTAGAGCCACCCAGCACCTCTTATAGTTAACATGCACCCAGCTGTTTGTACCACAGGGGCCTTTGCACGTGCTCTTCTCTCTGCCCATAATGTTCTTGGCCCTCTCCTGACATGCTAGCTCCTTCCTCAGTGCAAGTCATGGCTCAACATTACCTCCTCAGGAGGCTTTTCCTGAGCACCTGATCCAAAGACGAACACCTCATGTCTCCTGACCCCCTTGTCTGATTTTCTCTATAGTGCTGGCGAAGGGCTGAATTTATCCTTATTCCACTTTTTCACTTATCGTTTTTTTTGTCTGTGATATCAGGAGTTTGCTTATTGTTTACAATTAGATTCCCAGGTCCCAGAATGAAAATCCATCAGATAATATTTGTTCTATGAAAGAATGAAAAGTTGCATAAGACAAAAGGAAGGCAATACATAATTGCCAGCACTTTCTACAAAGATCCTGGAATCAAGAGTGATTTTTTCCCTCCTTTTCTATATTTTTAGGTTTTCTACAATATTCTATTTTATAATTAAAAAAGAAAAAAAAGAAATTATTTACTTTCCAAAATGCCCCATAAACATAAAAAGCACAGTCCTATTGTATACTCCAAACTATGGTAAATTCATAATTTGTTCCTTAGTAAACCAGCTCCAAAGATCCCGAAGAAAGTAAGAACATTTGCATCTGCTTTGGAAACATTAGAGCTAGCTCAAAGAGAAAGTGATCACATTAAATCACTCAAAAATATTAATTTTTTTCTTTTTTCTGGAAAACTATACAATGAAAATTGGGTTTAGAAGTTCTACCCCGACGTAAATCAGTTTTTCGGTAGATACCACGGGCTCATGCTTATATCTGGCTTTCTGGAAAGTGCTGAATTACGAGATCAATTGCAAGTTGCTTGCTTGATTTTTAAAAATAGTCCTAATCTCTTCAATGAAAATCATATAAAACTTCTAATCACTGTGTTGATAAAATGGGCAGGATATATATTGGTAAAATTGATGAAATGCACATAGAAATGCCTGGAGGGGCACCTGGGTGGCTCAGTCGGTTCAGCGTCTAACTCTTGATTTCAGCTCACGTTATGATCTCACGGTTCGTGGGTTCGAGTCTGGCTTCCAGTTTTGCACAGACAGCGTAGTTCTTGAGATTCTCTTTCTCCCTCTATCTCTGCCCCTGCATTGCTTGCTCTCTCTCACATCTCAAAAATAAATAGATAAACTAAAAAAAAAATCATTTTAGAGGAGCTCCTGGATGACTCAGTCGATTTAGCATCCAACTCTTGATTTCAGCTCAGGTCATGATCTCACAGTTTGTGGGACTGAGCCCCACGTCCGGCTGTGTGCTGACAGTGTGGAGCCTGCTTGAGGTTCTCTCTCCCTCTCTCTCTCTGCCCCTCACCTGCTCACCCGCACTTTCTTTCTCTCTCTCTCTCTCTCTCAAAAATAAATAAATAAACTTAAAAAAAAAAAAAACGTTAAAAACCATTTTAGAAATGTCTGGAAACCATGAATTTTGACCAGAAAACGTCTAAGAGGAGACCAGACAAAACAAAATAATGAATTTGAACTGTTCAGTGGGTCTTTTGATAAGGATTTTCCTGGTTCTGTAATAAGGGGGGCGAAAAGGAAAAGAAAAAGGAAAATTCCCTAAATCTCAAAAAAGACAGTGACGAATGAAAGTCCCTCCAAATGAGCGGCCTGTTCATGCACCTACTGATTCTTGTTGCAATGCTTACTCACGCCTGGATTTCAAGGCGGGTGGATTCTTGTCCTCGACCGTCAACAAATCCTCTACCCTCTGTAATCCCCGCTGGACTTTCTTCTTTCCTTCTTTAAAGGGCTGGACTGTCACCTGATGTTCACTGGACGTATTGACAAAAAAACAAGGGACCTCTAAAAATGCACTGCAGGAACTTGCCCAAGGCAAAGCCCTCCCTGACACACCCCAGGCAGAGATGCTCCCCCCGCGCACACCCCCCCCCCCGTCCTTCCCTGCTGACAGCCCAGGTCACCTGTACTGTGAGTGCTGCTTGGTCCGTCCCATCCCCCAACTCCCCAGTACGTGAGGCCCTGGGGGACACGTTGCTTCAGAGCCTGGAGGATGATTCGGTGCTCATTTCGGCAGACTTCGTTCAGGCTCTGTAACTCGTTTCAATCCCCACAGCAACCGTGCGGGTCAATAGTACTCTCCCGATTTCATAGACGAGGAAACAAAGCACAGAGAGGTTAAGTAACCTGTGCAAGGACACCAAGGCAGGCAGGCCGGCTCCACGGGCTGTGCCCGCCTCCGTTGCCGTTCTAAATCAGCCGCTCGGTGAACACGCGTTGTCATGTGTGAAACTGGCCCTGTGCTCACCTGTCCCAGAGGGCCGCCGTGCTGGGTTTCAGCACTGCCCTCCAGGCGCCCTGGGCTCTCTGCCCCACTCTGCTCCGTGCGCTGGGGTGCTGCAGCCACGGGGCCCCCTTACTCTCTGCCTCCGGCTTGGGTGCGGTCAATGGGGGGGCCCCTCCTATGGCCTGGGTGGGGGCACGAGAAGGGCTGGAGGGAGTACTTCCTTCCTTGGTTTTCTCCCCATCGGTGGCCAGAGGCTGGCTCGGGTCTCTGCTGAGCCGCAGCACCTGCCAGGAGCCCTCTCCAAGGCTTCGGCAGCTCTCGGGTTCCCAGGACGATTCCTCCCCACACCCCTACAGGGCCGAAGCCAGCCGCAGCGTGCCGAACCGTCCCATGTGGTGTCTCTTCAACCGTCCCCACACCCCGGTAAACCGTGCCTTTATTCAGTTCTCCGTTCCCCAATGAGGGTGCCGTCCCCCTCCTGCTGGTACCTTCGAACCAATCCTGCCTCCAGCACGTCCCCGGCCTGCTGAAATTCTGCCCACCTGCCGAATCCACCGTTCAGTCTTGTGGGTTAAGGTTTTGTGTTTCCGGGGGTCCTTTGTGTAAAGGCAAATGCTAGGCATCTCAAACCGATCATGACAACTGTTCATCAGATGGCCACCCATCCCTCCCCCGGGACAAGTAGGTGTTTTTTGCAGTGGGGAATAGGAACAAGCGAGTCATGTCGGCAAGAGCCAGCCAGGAGGGTGGAGAAGGGAGAAAGGGGATGATGTGGGTCCCAGGGACAAACTCTGCCAAGGTCCTGAGACAGCTTCAGAGAAGTCTCTCTAGTGTGGTGGTTACAGCCGGGCCCTGGAGGGGACAGCGATGGGTTAGGGTCACAGCTCAGCCACGTGCCAGCTGAGAGCACCGCCCCACGCAGAGCCCCTTAAATTATAAAAGGTGAACAGTAACAGTATATGCTTGCTAAGGTTGTGTTGACGATTAGACGAATAATACAAGCCAACACTGCCACGGTCAAGCGTTCCACGCACATTAGCAGTCGCGGACTCGGTTAGGGAAGCTTTTCGTGTTCCCAGTGCTTTGTGAGGCTGAGCGGAAACCGTTCACTTTGCGATCTGTGAGCTCGGGGAGGACAGCTGAGGGACAGCAGGTGCCGTCGGGAAAGCAGGGAGCTCTGAAGCCAGGAGGTCCTGGACTCGTATCCTGTTCCATTACATGACCTTGGGCAAGCTTTCTGTCGACGTTGGGTGTCTCAGTTTTCTCCTCTGTGAAATGGAGGTGATTATATCTACCTCACAGCATTGCTGGGGGTGGGGGGGGGGGCCAATGATAGCGGGATGGTGATCACACAAGAGATACTTTATTTTCTTCCTTTTAAACCAAGATCAAATGTATCTAAATCTATATCTACCTCTATTGCTAAGAAAGAAAGAGAAAGAGAAGGAGAGAGAGAGAGAGAGAGAGAGAGAGAGAAATGGATGTATTTTAAAGAAGGAGCTAATGCAACAGTGGAGGTTGTGAGTCAGCGGTCTAAAGTCAGGCCAGAGGGGCTGGACGCCTGCATGTGATTTCTATATTGCAGCCGTTGAGCAGGATTCTTTCTTAGGGAAAACTGTGTTTGCTCTTGTGGCCCTCACCTGATTGGGTGAGACCCACCCATGTTGAGGACTTAAGTCAACTGATCGTAGATATTAATTACACTACAAAATACCTTCACAGCAGCATGTACATTAGTGTTTAACCAGTTGGGCACCATACCCTAGCCAAGTTTGACGCGTATATTAATCAACACGATGATCATCTCAGTTCCATTTAGTACCATCCTTTTTTATTTTATTTTTTATTATTTATTTTTTTTTAAATTTTTTTTTCAACGTTTATTTATTTTTTGGGGACAGAGAGAGACAGAGCATGAACGGGGAGGGGCAGAGAGAGAGGGAGACACAGAATCGGAAACAGGCTCCAGGCTCCGAGCCATCAGCCCAGAGCCCGACGCGGGGCTCGAACTCACGGGACCGCGAGAATCGTGACCTGGCTGAAGTCGGACGCTTAACCGACTGCGCCCACCCAGGCGCCCCCAGTACCATCCTTTTTTAAAATGTTTCCTTTTTAAAAATTTTTTTTAATGTTTAGTGTTGTTTTTTTTGAGGAGAGAGAGAGAGACAGAGCACAAGCAGGACAGGGGCAAAGAGAGGGAGAGGGAGACACAGAATCCGAAGCAGGCTCCAGGCTCCAGAATCTGTCAGCACTGAGCCCGATGCGGGGCCTGGAACTCATGAACCTTGAGGTCATGACCTGAGCTGAAGTTGGATGCTTACCCAACTGAGCCATCCAGGTGCCCCAAAAACAAGTTGTAGTTATGGTGACAACCTTACAGCTAAATCTCCAGCTGGGGCCTCTTCCTCCTGAGCCTCTGTCCCTATTCAAAAGGCCATTTCTTTCCAGAAGCGTGTTAGTTTATTTCTATCGAGTGTCGAGGGAGCCGCCAGCCTGCTGCCTGAAAGAAAACCACTTGTTTCTGGGGACCTTTCAAAGTTTCCTTTTCAAACGTGAGTCGCTTAAACACCCAGAGCCCAGCCTCCAGCTGTATCCTTCTCTTGGTGTGTGGCCCGGACGGGTGACTTGGCAACACAGAACCTTGGTTCCTTCATGGACAAAGCGGGGATTACAATGCCGGCTTGTCCCACCCCAGTAAAACACTCCCAGAAGCCATGAAGTGCCACCAAATTTCAGGTCTTTTTTTTTTTTTTTAATGCTTTTATTTATTTTGAGAGAGAGAGAAGAGTGTGAGTGGGGTAGGGGCAAGAGAGAGGGCAAGAGAGAATCCCAAGCAGGCTCTCCACTGTCGGTGCCACAGCCCAGGCGGGGCTTGAACCCACGAACCATGAGATCAGTCCTGAGCTGAATCAAGAGTGAGATGCTTAACCCACGAGCCACCCAGGCGCCCCTGTCAGGTCGTATGATAATGAAGCAAAAGCTCCAGTAGTTCTGCAGATAGGTTATTACTAATGAGAAACGACACACACACTGTTCCTCCGACTCTTCCTTCGTCCGCACACTTCAGCTGACCCCTTGGGTGTCATCCCTCGGGTCTCTACGTACAGTTACCTCTTCAGAGAAGCCCCCTTGGTCTCCCATGTGGCACCACCCCCTGGTTACAAGCCATCACTGCACCCTTCGGTGGATTCTCTGGATGCAGACATTTATTTCTGGGATTCTTGGCAAATGTCTAGTCTCGGCTCCTGGAACGAAGCTCCAGAGAGCGTGTTCCTCATCTGCGAAGTTCACAGCTGCAGCCCTACTCTCCAGCACGGGGCCTGGTTACTTAGTAGGCGTCCGATAAATATTTATTAAGAGGGAATAAACGTGCCTGTCCCTCCTAAGATTCTCTTCCTCAAAAAGATTGAAGAAAAAAAAGCTGGGGCTTATTTTCTCCTCCTAATTTCAGACTTTTTCCTTCTTAACCCCAACAAACCATAAAAGGAGGAAAGAAAGTTTAACTGCCGTTCACACCTTGCTAAGTCTGCTTAACAAATCTTGAGAGACTTGCTCGGTGGAAAAGGGACACTCAAGAAACTGCCCTTGGTACAAAAGTTGGCAGAAGTTGCGACAGCGTTGACAGAAGTCCCTCTCTTGAACGACAGTGACCTTGACCTGCAGTGACCTATCTCCGGACACGCCCATCCCTTTCCCTGGGTCCCCCGAGGAGCCTGACTGGCCGTGCCTTTCCTAAGCATCTCTCCTTGGTCTTGAATCTCACCAATATCCGTGTCTCCCCTATTCTCTGCTAAAACTCCCCTCCATTAGGAGAATGGATTCGGCACCAGTTCGAAATTAAAAGACGACCACATGACCTCCATTTTCACGTGATCGTATGTTTTCTCTTGGCAGTGGCACAGACATTCACGTGACCGTTATTTATGACTGAGTATCCAGCCCCTGTATGATAGTGGGTTGGGTATTGAGGAAAATGCAAAGGCTGATAAAAACACAGCTCTCGGCTGACTCCCATTTCCAAAAAAAGAAAAAAGAAAAAAAGGCAGAACAGGTATTTGGGCAACTTCCTGCAATGAAAGGCTTATAAATTCTGTATAAAATATTATAAATGTCCTATAAATGCGGAGCTGACAAGAAAATAAGGGAAATCCCCAGAGGTCACTCACAAAGAAGCGGAAAAACTGAGGGTGAGCAAATGGAGTCTTTGGGTACCCTGGTGTGGGTCTGTCGGTCTGTACGTTTTTAGCGATCAAGGGGCTGGCTCTTAAGACCGTCACGGGGCCAGGAGGCAAGGGCCTTGGGCCTCCGCCTAAAAAAAACCGAATTGGAATCGATACCCAAACATAAAGCAGGGTTTTCGAGGGGGTGCGCCCTGAACAAAGGAGTGGACTAGATGAGGAGGAAGCTTGTCTGCCCGGGCCTTGGTTTGGGGTGCAGGGGGAGGGTGTCAGGAGGATACCTTCCATGAGAATCTATAACAGCAAGCCACACATTTGCAGAGTTTTGGAGTTGAAATGTATGCTACCTGTGAAGGCTAAGAATCTCTGTGCAGACGTATTAATATAAAAAGTGTTTCTGGGGGTGCCTGCATGGCCCAGCTGGTTGAGCGTTCGACTTCGGCTCAGATCATGATCTCACGGTCCATGAGTTCAAGCCTCGCGTCGGGCTCTGTGCTGACAGCTCGGAACCTGGAGCCTGCTTCCAATTCTGTGTCTCCCTCTCTCTCTGCCCCTCCCCTGCTCGTGCTCTGTCTCTCTCTCTCTCTGTCACTCAAAAATAAAGAAGCATTAGAAAAATTTTTAAGCAAGTGTTTCTGGGCTCTTAACACCCATGGGGGGGGGGATTCTGGCAGGATCAAAGGCAAAACATATCTGGAAGAATGTACCCTCAACCCAGGATGCCTCTTCCAAAGATGAAGCCCACCCCATGCACCATGAGTCCAGAGGCCCAAATTTCAAGGCAAAGATACAACATGATTTGGCCCATCCTGGAGCTTACAACTATTCAGAAAGACAACACACACTTTCAGTAGAATGAGATCAATCCACCTCTTCTCTGCTAAAACTCCCCTCCTTTAGAAGAATGGATTCAGCACCAGTTCGTTCATGGGTTCAAGCCCTGCATCTGGCTCTTTGCTGACAGAGCAGAGCCTGCTTGGGATTCTCTCTCTCTGCCCTTCCGTGACTAGCACTTTCTCTCTCTCAAAATAGATAAGTAAATAAAAATTTAAAAAACATAAACAGTTGAGGTCTACCCTGTTAGTCTTTGAGGTTTGCCTTAGGTTTTCACAATGAATGGAAAATTTCAAGCTGTGGGTATGTTTTTGGATGTTGGTTCGGTTTGCACTGTCTGTCTAGCAGAAAGGAAAGAACTGCACGTGGGAAAAGATACACCAGGACAACAGACTCCGGTGCGGAAAATACTGATCCAGACAAAATAAAGCTCTGGAAAAAAAAAAAAATCATTACAAGTGACCAGGAGAGAGATTGCACTCTCCGTAAAAGGTGCAAGCCACTGAGAATATGTAATAATCACGAGTCTTTATGCCCCCAGTGCCATGGCCATGTGAAATGAACAGATCTGTGTTTGTGGTTATGGGGACACTAGAGCACGTTGACCTCAGACATCAACAGATCACACAGGTATAAAGTAAGGATGCAGAGTATATGAAAATAAAATGGGCTTGAATGTATGTTCAAGCTTGAACATATGTTCAGACTTTGCACCTACCAGAAGTAACACAGTCTTTTTAAATAACCGAAGAACATGTCCCCAAATTGATCACGTATTAAGTCCCACAGAAGAGCTTAACACGTTCTAAAAATCAGAATTTATTTTTAGGAAAGCCAAACTACATGCATTTTGCTGTGGTGGGAAAGCTTAGAGCATTCACTATGAAAACCCCCTGTCTTGAGTCTCCATGGTTTTCATTTGCTAAAGACATTCAAGCGTCCGACTTCAGCCAGGTCACGATCTCGCGGTCCGTGAGTTCGAGCCCCGCGTCAGGCTCTGGGCTGATGGCTCAGAGCCTGGAGCCTGTTTCCGATTCTGTGTCTCCCTCTCTCTCTGCCCCTCCCCCGTTCATGCTCTGTCTCTCTCTGTCCCAAAAATAAATAAACGTTGAAAAAAAAATTAAAAAAAAAAAAGACATTCAGCACTTGTGGGTATGATTCCGTTTACTCCCCGCCCCCGCTTTCTGCCAAGAAGGCTAAGAAATTAAAATCCTACTTGCTTTCTCTTTCTTTATTTTTCTTAGAATTTTATTTGGCCTTACTCCTGTTAGTTTAAAGAAAAGGCTTTCTCTTCATCTTCCCCTGGAACTTCTGCCTCGTTCCTTCTAAGCGTTTCCTTCCCTTGCTCTTATTTTTTTTTTCAATTGAGATATAATTGACAGGTAACCTTATTTTAGTTCCAGTGCACAACATCATGGTTCAATACTTGTGTATATTGTGATGTGATCTTCACCATGAGTCTAGTGACCATCCATTGCCACACATAATTACAATTTTTTTTTTCTAGCTTAAAAAAAAAAGCCTCTCAGGTTTATTTCCTCCTTGTCCCAAGTACCTGTGTACCTACCCTGGGAAGCCCAGCACCAGTCTGCCTCCCTCTGAACATGTGACAGTTTCCCTGGTGGCCCTTCCTCCTTGCCTTCCACTCTCCCTTGGCCATTTTCCCCAGTTAGAAATGGGCCTTTCTGGCTCCTTTCTTTGCTCCTTGGTTCTTGACTGCTTACCACGTGCCAGGCACCTGTATTAGGCTCCAGAGAGACAGTGGTGAGTAAAACGCTCCAGCTTTCACGGAGCTTCCAGAGAAGGTAAAAAACTGCAACCATGGGGCGCCTGGGTGGCTCAGTCGGTTGAACGTCCGACTTCCGCTCAGGTCATGATCTCACAGTCTGT
Source organism: Lynx canadensis (assembly GCF_007474595.2). Lineage (NCBI taxonomy): Eukaryota > Metazoa > Chordata > Mammalia > Carnivora > Felidae > Lynx > Lynx canadensis. The sequence goes on along the minus strand of NC_044315.2, from coordinate 10,229,077 downwards.
GAGTTCGAGCCCCGCGTCGGGCTCTGTGCTGACAGCTCAAAGCCCGGAGCCTGCTTCGGATTCTGTGTCTCCCTCTCTCTCTGACCCTCCCCCATTCATGCTCTGTCTCTCTCTGTCTCAAAAATAAATAAACATTAAAAAAAAAAAAAACTGCAGCCAGCCATTTTGCAGATAGGAAAGTTGGAGCTGAAGATCAGCAGGGGTTTGTTTTGTGTTCTTCTGGATTCCTTGACCACAGCTGTGTGATCTCTTTCTCTCTGGGATTGATATGATCCTCCGATCTGTCATTCAAGATTCCTTCATTGTCTATATTCCCTGGTTTCCTACAGGCTATTTTCCCAGTCTGATGAATTACTGTCTGACCCCTCTGCTTCTGCCTTCACTGGCAACCAGCCTCAATTTTGATACTGAAAACAACAATGGGTGAAGGTGGTCAAAAGCACAGACTTCCAGTTATAAAATAAATAAGTCCTGGAGATGGAAAGTGCAGCTTGGTGACTACAGTTAATAAAAGGGTATCGTATATTTGAAAGTTGCCGTGCGAGTAGATCTTAAAAGTTCTCATCCTGGGGCGCCTGGGTGGCTCAGTCGGTTGGGCGTCCGACTCTTGATTTTCATGATCTCATGGTTTGTGGGACTGAGCCCTGCATCAGGCTCTGTGCTGACAGTGTGGATCCTGCTTGGGATTCTCTCTCCCTCTCTTTCTCTGCCCCTCCCCTGCTCCCTCTCTCTCTGTCTCTCTTTCCCTCTCTCTCTCTCTCAGAATAAATAAATATTTTTTTAAAAGTTCCCATCACAATAAAAAAAATGTGTAGCTGTGTGTGGTGATGGATGTTAACTGGCGATCAGTTTGCAACATATACAACTATGCAACCTTTACGGTGTGCGCCTAAACCTACCGTTTTTTGTTGATGATATCTCCATAAAAATTAAATTACATTTTTAAATCTGAAAAAAAAAAAGAGCGTAGGTTAATGCTAACCTTAGTATTCAGCTCCTGCTACAGAATGATGATGTGGGCTAGGCTATGTCACTTTTAAGGCAGTTACGGAAGCAGACATCTTGACATCCCTGGTGGACCACAGGTCTGGATTCCTTACCGATTTCCTGCAGCAAGAAGAAAATATCTCTGCATTCTGTTTATCAGAAAGGTTGACGCCTTTGTTCCATCTGCAGTGAGAATTCAGAGCAAGTTCCAGGGAGAACTTATCAGTCCCTGAACTGGCCCTACGATGTGGGACTCGGGGATTCCAGCCAGCTGAAGGGGAGCAAAGCTTCTGGAGAGCAACATGTTCACGGACCTAGCACAGAGCTTTCCTGCCCAAGTACACTGGGACGTCAACCTCAGGAATGAAACATTGAGATACTGACAGTGCAGTTTGCAAACCCCTCAGTTGTCTGCGAAAGAACTTTTCCTCCCTGCAAAGAGTTAAATTTAACAAACACAAAATATAAGTGATGGGAGGGGTCAAGAGGTAGCCTTCTGGAGGGCCATGAACAGTCTGCATCTTGCTCTGGACGGCAGTTATCTGGGTATATACAATGTAAAAACTCACGGTGGGGAACACCTTGGATGCTTGCTTGGATGCTTGCGCTTCACGTGTGTTCTGCTTCGACATAAAAATTTTCAAATAGACATGGACGGTGGTGATGGGTGCACCGTGTGAACGTGCTTAATGCCGCCGAAATGCACACTTAAAAATGTTTTAAATGGTATATTTTATGTATATGCTACCATAATTAAAAAAAATTCGCGCGCTCGATCTGGTGCAGGTCACGATCATATATTAAAGGATGCTAATTAACCTTAATGATAGCAAAGTTATCCTTACCAGTAGGTGGAAAACCACCTTGAGAATTTGCCTCGGCTCTGTATTCATTTTCCCAAGTTGCTTCCTTCCCAAGGTCTATAATCTCTACTAGAAAGTGGAATAATATCTGTGAACGTGGCTCCTGTCCCGGCCTCCCCATGACCCTGACCTGACCCAGCCCTCACACTCTCCCCTGCGTGCATGGACTTCCAGGGTTGAGGGAAGCTGAACAAAGACCGAGGGTTCAAGGGGAGGGCAGGGTGCAGAACAGGGCAAAGAGAGGTGGGGAGGGGCCCAGCCAGTATCTCTGCTCTCCTCCAGGCTCTCTCTTCCCCTGCCCTCCCTTCCCCCAGCCCCTGTAGGAGGCAAATTACAGACTCATAGATGGCAAGAGACCCGAGGTCACGAAGTTCCACCTCTTTCTTTTAATTTCATTTTGTGATTTAATGAGGCAAGCCAAGCTCAGAGAGGTGAAAGGTGAAGGGCTTTTCCAAGGTCACCGTGCAGTCAGAGGCTGAGCCAGTACTAAGGTTTAGGTGCCTATTGTTGCCCTGGACCTGCATCTTTCTCTCTAGCCCTTTCTCTCGGCTGCTCCTGACTCCTTCTGTCACTTTTTTCTCCTCTACCTCGCTTTCCCTCCAGGGCATTTTTATTTTTATTTTTTTTAATTTTTTTTAAAGAAAAGTTTATTTATCTATCCTGAGAGAGAGTGCGCGTGGGCCAGGGCACAGAGAGAGAGAAAGAGAGAATCCCAAGCAGGCTCCACACTGTCAGCACAGAGCCTGATGTGGGGCTCAGACTCACAAACCATGAGATCATGACCTGAGCCGAAATCAAGAGTCAGACACTTAACCGACTGAGCCACCCAGGCACCCTCCTCCAGGGCATTTTTAAATAACAAATTTATGGAAATATAATTCATAAAGTCATGAAATGTGCCCACTGGAACTGTGCAATTCACTGGTTTTTGGTATATTGATAATTGTGCAACGACATTAATTTTAAAGCATTTTCATCACCCAGAAATGAAACCTTGTACCCTTAGCACTCACTCCCCCTTTGCCCCCAGCCCCCTAGGAAACTATCAACCTATAGATCTGTCTTCTCTGCACATTTCATACAAATGGAATCATACAATACGTGGTCCTTTGTGGCTGGCGTCTGTTACTTACCATCATGTTTTCGAACTTCAACCGTGGGATAGACTTCCAGATCATCAAGTTGTTCTTGGCAAGGGAGGTGGAATAAAGGTTGGAGGGAAAGATAAGAAAGAGAATTCTGTGGGTCACAGCACAGAAGCAAAACGAAATGAAGGCAGGAATTGGTTCCCTCCTATGTCCCACACACCTAGGCAGGCAACTTCATTTCTTTTGTTTCTTAAAGATTTTATTTTTAGGGGCGCCTGGGTGGCGCAGTCGGTTAAGCGTCCGACTTCAGCCAGGTCACGATCTCGCGGTCCGTGAGTTTGAGCCCCGCGTCGGGCTCTGGGCTGATGGCTCAGAGCCTGGAGCCTGTTTCCGATTCTGTGTCTCCCTCTCTCTCTGCCCCTCCCCCGTTCATGCTCTGTCTCTCTCTGTCCCAAAAATAAATAAACGTTGAAAAAAAAATTAAAAAATAAAGATTTTATTTTTGAGAAATCTCTACACCCAATCTAGAGTTCAAACCCCAAACCACGAGATCAAGAGTCACATGCCCCAAAGCAGTCACATGCCCCAAGGCAGGCTCTGTTCCTTATCTCATTGAATTGAATCTTCATAGCCCGAGAGCATCACGAGCCCCAATTCAGATGGGAAAACTGGGGGATTCAGCCGCTGTTCCAGGGGAATGCAGGTCGTAAGGAGCAGAACACAGATGGGAATTCACATTTGTCTGCCCAAAGATCCATTGTCTTTCGCTTGACCAGGTCACCTCTGGAGCTGTCAGATTCTGAGGGTGGGCATTTCACAACCATGGTGGTGGGTGACTTCCAATGAATCTAAAAAAGTGGTGATTGTTGTGCTCTGAAGTCATTTTGTTTCCGTATCCCAGCGTTTCCTCACTCTCACCCACACATACCCCGTTGCAATGCCACCTCTAGAAGCAAAGGAAGAAAAAGCTGGACGTGTCCAGTGTAGAGGACTGGATAAGGTGTGGCACATCAATGCAGTGGGCACAGCCCTACGACAGACTATCAGGGAATAATTTCAAAATATGTCTAGCGAGGGGCACCTGGCTGGCTCAATTGGAAAAGCATGCAACTCTTGATCTTGGGGTCGTGGGTTTGGGCGCCACACTGGGTGTGGACATTACCAAAAAGAAATAAATAATAAACTTAAAATATATATATGAACAAAAGCCATGCACCAAAGCGTGTAAAATATGCTACCACAAAAAAAAAAAAAAAGTGTGTGGGGGAGAGTAGAGAATAAATACACGCACTTACGCGTGCATGCGTGTGCGCACACACACACACACACACAGACACACACAGACACGAGGCATTTGCTTGTGTATGCACCCAGTAACTGCAAGAAATCTCAAAAAATTTAAAACCTGGTTGCCTGTGTGGAGGGGAACTTGGTGACTGGGGACAGAGGCAGGAAGGAACTTCATTCTCCGGCTTTTTGAATCTTTTAACTTCGGAACCATGGGACTGTATTATCTATTCAAAAATACATATCTATTTTACTTTTTTTAAGTTTATTTTTTTATTTTCAGAGAGAGATAAACAACAGTAGAGTGGCAGCGGTGCGGGAGAGGGAGAGGGAGAGGGAGAGGGAGAGGGAATTCCAACCAGGCTCTGGTCATGAGATCATGACCTCAGCTGAAATCAAGAGTCAAACGCTCAAAGGAATGAGCCAACCAGGTGCCCCAAAATACGTATTTATTTTAAAATTCACTCCTTCATTGAACAAACATTAATGAGCCACTAGGGCATCACAGGTCCTGGTCCAGGTGATGGAGGCACAGATGTGAACAGGACCAAACAAAAACACGAAAGGACTGTCATAGACTTCATACCCCTTGTTTCTCAGAGTCCAAAAGACCAGCTCAAAGGCAGCCCTTCTGCCACCCATTCTAACTCTATGCCGAGCAGGAATCTTCCTCTCCTTTCCTCTCTGATCTGCAACAGCATTTTTTGGTCTGCATCACATGTAAACCATGAATTACCTGCCCCCTTTGTTTTGTTTGCTGCGGCTTCAGAAAAGCTCATTGTAAATCACCCTAATTAAGTTGCTATCGCGGTTCACACTGTTAACCCTAAAAATAAACTGTTATACGAGTTTATTTGCGAACATCAGAGAACTGCAATCCAGCAAACACAAGCCAGGGGAAAACAATAGGCAACTCTGAGAACAATGGGGAGAAACACCTTTTTAGAGAGGGAAGGGGGGCGTTGGGCGGGGCTGTAATAAGCAAAGCGTCCATTGGGATAAACTGGGAGTTTGAAGTATACTGGCTCCTCATTGGCTGGGTTGTGACCGTCTCCCATTGGCTGGGCCGTTCCTGGGCAAGGAGAAAACCTTCCCTCCTCCTGCCAGAATAATCAAGTACAGGCTTGTTCCTGCGGGGAACGCAAGGTACTGTCTCTTCCTGTTGGGGTCTGCAAGTGGCAGAGTGCCAGAGCCCGGAACCCAGTGCGGAGCTTTAGCTCAGGACCCTGAAATCAAGACCTGAGCGAAGATCAAGAGTCAGTCACTTAACTGACTGAGCCACCCAGGTGCCCCTTCTCAACTCCATTTTATTTATTTGTTTGTTTATGAGAGAGAGCATGAGCAGGGGAGGGGGCAGAGGGAGAGAGAGAGTGAATCCAGGCAGGATCCGCCCTCAGCGCAGAGCCTGACGCAGGGCTCAGTACCACCACCCTGGGATCATGACCTGAGCCGAAATCAAGAAGTCAGTTAACTGGTTGAGCCACCCAGGAGCCCGGATAGACTTCCTTAATACACGTCCAGTAGAACCCTTGATTTACGTGTCTGTCTCCCCTGGTAATTGAGAGCTGGGGCAAGAGAGGGCTCATGTCATGTTCTTCCTTAAACCCACCAGCCAGCAGGGGCTTGGCAGGGAGAGACCCTGAGGGGTAAAGAGTGGAGCCCCATTTTATTTTATTTTATTTTATTTTATTTTATTTTATTTTATTTTAATATATATATATATATTTAATGTTTATTCATTTTTGAGAGGGAGAGTGAACGAGCAGGGGAGGTGCAGAAAGAGAGGGAGACACAGAATCTGAAGCAGGTTCCAGGCTCTGAGCTGTCAGCACAGAGCCCGACGCAGGACTTGAACTCACAAACCCTGAGATCATGAGCTGAGCCAAAGTCAGACACTTAAGGGACTGAGTCACCCAGGCACCCCTGGAGCACAATTTTAAACCAAGCCTGCTGTCCACAGAAGACTTTTAGTGTACCTCCAAATGTGTTTTCCCAGTTGGAAATACTGTCATTTGCTTTTTAAGTCATATTGGGAATCTAAAAAAAAAAAACAAAAAAAACAACACAAACAGAGAGAAAGAAAGAAAAAAAAAGGAAATCCATAGCAGGGATCCACACTCTTTTTAGGTAACAGGACCAAATAGTAAATATTTTAAGCTTTGTGAGCCATGTGGCCTCTGTTGCCACTTCTGGCCCCTGCCCTCCTATCTCTGAAGCAGCTACGAGCCAGTACATAAAGGAGCGAGTGGAACTGTGTTCCTATAAAACTTTATTTACAGGCACTGAAATTGGACTTTCATGTAATTTTATGTATCACAAAACTTGTACTTTTGATTTTCTCAGACATTTAAAAATGTATAACCCAGGGGCACCTGGGTGGCTCATTCGGTTAAGCAACCACTCTTGATTTTGGCTCAGGTCGTGATGTCACAGTTCATGGGTTCAAGCCCAGCATAAGGCTCTTCGCTGATGGCAGGGAGCCTGCTTGGGATTCTCTCTCTCCCTCTCTCTCTCTTCCCTTCCTCCACTTGTGCTCTCTCTCTCTCTCAAAATAAATAAAGCTTCAGAAAAACGTAGAACACATTCTTAGCCCACTGGCTATCCAAAACATACAGTTACCTGAATTTGGCATATGGGGATATAGCTGGAGGATCCCTGGCCCTAAAGGGTTTTTTTCCCCCTACTTCTAAGAAGACTTGGGGGAAGTCATTTTTCCAAGAACCGGTAAAATTAGAATCCCCATATTTGGCGAGTTAAAATACAGAAATTCAACCTGTTTCTTTGTTGAAATTCCATCTCAGATAAACAAAGGTAATGTTTTTTAGTATAAGTACGTCCCAGGCAATATTTATGTATTTTATTTGGCTCCCCTGCTTAACAGAGTATTGGTCGTATTCTCTGGGTATGAGGCTATCAATCCCACCCTCTAGTCCCACCACCTGTCACCTCCAACACCACTGTGCTGGTGCCTACCTCCCACGTGGAGACCACTTTCAGCTCACAGCGTGTGGGGGGAGGGGCGGAGGAGGACCCACAGACACTACCTGTCAATCACTGTGGAGGAGGGGCTCTTCTGGGCAGGAAATAGGGCCTGAAAGGGAGCAGGAGGAAGCTTCCTTGCCCCAGGCGGGACCCCCCCCCCCCCACCGGTGCATGTGTGCAAGATGACCCAGTCCTGTGGGCCAAACATACTGGCTCTCAGAGGCACTGTGTAAAGATAATGCCTGTCTTGCGGTGGCAAACATGGCCGTGGGCTGGTGGAGCCCTAGAGGGTGACCCTTCCCTTGGGAGTCCCCAGGAACTGGGGCGTGTGCAAGCAGGGGTGTGTCCATTTATGGCACTCTGGGGTTATTTCCTTGTTTGCCCCAGCTTCTCTGAGTATTTTTTGTAATGTTTATTTATTTTTGAGAGAGAGAGTGAACACGAGTGGGGGAGGGGAAGAAAGAGAGGGAGGCACGGAATCTGAAGGGGCTTCACGCACAGAGCCGGAAGTGGGGCTCCAACCCATGAGCCCTGAGATCATGACCTGAGCTGGAGTCGGATGCTCAACCAACTTAGCCACCCCGGTACCCATTTTCTGAGTATTTGTAAATAATAATAAATTAAAAGTACTTCATCCTTGTCTCAGTAAGATTCCTCAAGGCAAAGAAGGGCTTTGTGTGCCTCCTGAGTCTATTGAAAGCAGGAGAGATGTGTCCATTAGGAATGCCCATCCAAGTAGGGCAGTGAGGAATGATGGGGGCTGGAGGAAGTGCGCACCCTGGGGACAAAAATTTCCAGGACAGAGTAGAGGCTGCCTGAATGTCCCCATCATGAGACAGCCCCGTTTCCCCCTTTGGAAGGTGTGATTCTAGTTCGTACCAGTCTACCACCCCTTCCTGATTTGGTTCATTAATCCCAATGCTTCTCTCCTGAAAGCCTGCTTCTTCCAAGAAGCCCCCCAGCACCCCCTCCAGTCTTCAGTGTGTTTGTCTTCTAAACTCTTTAGTGCTTAATGTCATCCTCCATTTGGGGATGAATCCTGCACTAACTCACGACCTTTCTTGAGCTGAACGGTTACTGATGTTTTCTTTGGTGAAATATTTTACACGTTTGTCCTGTTTTCTGAGCACCAGATACATGCTTTATAGTGTTCTGAAGTCACGTTTGGTTAGGGGTGTTCTGACCCTTCAAGTCATAGTAGCCAACTGTGACAATAACCATACACAGTAATCAACTTGAAGCAACATTTATGAAAGTAGTATAGAAATGTATAATTATTTCTTTTGCCATTTTAGACTTACAGGTCATTTTAAAATAATTTGTGCTAATAATTGCAATGAGTAGGCTCAGTCTAATTGTTGGCATCCAGTACCACAGTCATCCTCACTCTCTAGCTTCTTGGCTAGAAGATTCTAGAATAGAAGATTCCTTCTTGAATTAGACAAATTTTTGTTTTTATACCAGATTTCTAAAACTTACTGTAGTTTTCTTCCATTTGCCGGGAAAGGAGAAACCTGACAAGGCCTTCTTTGGGGGAAAACAACAACAACAATAACACAAAGTTTGCTGAAGCACATAATAACTGATCTACGTGTCTACTAAAGGTTTCAATTTTTAAACTTTGAATCAGCCACAAAATAATTCATTTTACTATTCTCAACGGCTTCTGCCTCATGAAATGGTCCGTGGTAAAAATCCAAGCATACTTACATTGTTATTTATCTTGGCAGTATTTGCACTCTGAATCTATCTGTTTATCTTCTTTTTATTTTGGTAGCAAACTCACAAATTGGCCAGAGAGTGGCTATTGAACCCCATGGGAGATGTATCTGAGCACCTTTGTTGATATACATTTTAACTTCCGATTCATTTGAAACTCTTAAATGAAAAGTTATTTCAAGATTTGTGATTACTGTTTCCTCTGGTCTTTTAAATCTGTGGTGGCAGAAGGCACAGGAAAACCCTTGCAAGAGCCTCCGTTTACCAGGGCAGTAGCTGTATAAGAAAGTACTTAAATAGACAGTAATTTCAGGGGGATTATTAACATGAAAAAGTAGGGGCACCTGGGTGTCTCAGTCGGTTAAGCATCTATTGATTTCAGCTCAGGTAATGATCTCACAGTTTGTGAGTTTGAGCCCCGACTCAGGCTCTGTGCTGATAATGCACAGCCTGCTTGGGATTGTCTCTGCCTCTCTCTGTGCCACTCCCCAACTTATATGTGTGCACGCTCACTCTCTCTCTCTCTCTCTCTCTCTCTCTCTCTCTCAAAATAAATTTTAAAAAAGTTTTTTTAATTTGACACTTTTTTTTAATGTTTATTTTTGAGAGTGAGGGGGGGGCACAAGCGGGGGAGGGACAGAGAGCGAGGGAGACACAGAATTTGAAGCAGGCTCCAGGCTCTGAACTGTCCGATGCAGGGCTCGAACCCATGAACCATGAGATCATGACCTGTGCCAAAGTTGGACACCACCGACTGAGCCACCAGGCGCCCCTAGACACCTTTGATTTTAAAGCATTTTATTTTTAGGGGCTCCTGGGTGGTTCAGTTGGTTAAGTGTCAAGGTCTTGATCGGCTCAGGTCATGATCTAATGCTTCGTGAGTTGGAGCCCAGCAACAGGCTCCGTGCTGACAGCTCAGAGCCTGGAGCCTGCTTTGGATTCTGTCTCCCTCTCTGCCCCTCCCCTGCTCATGTTCTGTCTCTCTCTCTCAAAAAAAAATAAAATAAAATAAACAAACATTGAAAATAAATGTAAAGTTTTTTATTTTTTTATTTTATTTTGAGAGAGAGAGAGAGAGAGAGAGAACAAGCTGGGGCGGGGCAGAGAGAGAGAGAGAGAGAGAGAGAGAGACAATCCCAAGCAGGCTTCATGCTATCCGCACAGAACCCCTCATGGGGCTTGAATCCATAAACTCTAAGATCATAACCTGAGCTGAAATCACAAGTTGGACACCTGACTGAGCCACCCAGGTGCCCCAAGTGTACTGTTTTCTCTCTCCACCAAAATAAATTTTATAAAATAAATTTTTTGGACCTAATATTTTATTTTTTTAAGCTTTAAAAAATTTTTTTATTTTAAATTCTAGTTAGTTAACATACAGTGTAATATTAGTTTCAGGTGTAGAATTTAGTGATTCAGTAATTCTATACATTCCTCAGTGCTCATCATGATATGTGTACTCTTCAATTCCCATCCAAAATAAATATTTTTAACCAAATTTCTTCTTGACATTTAAAATTTCTTTTAATGTTTATTTATTTTTGAGACAGAGAGAGAGAGACAGAGCATGAGTGGGGGAGGGGCAGAGAAAGAGGGAGACACAGAATCGGAAGCAGGCTCCAGGCTCTGAGCCATCAGCCCAGAGCCCGACACAGGGCTTGAACTCACGAACGGTGAGATCATGACCTGAGCTGAAGTCGGACGCTCAACCGACTGAGCCACCCAGGTGCCCCTCTTCTTGACATTTTAAACAATTGATCCTACAAGAAAAACTTAACAATGGCAAGCCATTTTTTTTCTTTAGCTTAATATAAAAGGGTCAAGATGCTGCTGACAATTTCGGAACAGCAATTAAGACTGAAAAATCCTCTATAGTTATCTTCAAAATACATTTTTAATTTCTCTGGATGATGAGTATTTTTTTGTGGATCACTTCATTTGACTATCAGGTTAAGTAATTTTTTTCCCCCACATAACTTAAGCTTTCCCTTCATTTTTTTAAAGATTTTTTTTTTTTTAATTTTAGAGAGAGAAAGAGGTGGGGGGAGGGGGGAAGGGCAGAGAGAGAGAATCTCAAGCAGGCTCCACACTCAGCCCAAAGCCCGTCTTGGGGCTCCATCCCAGGACCCTGGGATCATGACCAAAGCGGAATTCAAGAGTCAGGCTCTCAACCTACTGAGCCACCCAGGTGCCCTAAGCTTTCCCTTTAAATGTCATAACATTTACATTTTAACAATTTTTCCTGGGGGAAAAAATCAAATATTTATATTCCTTGCTTAAACGAAGAGTAAGGACTAGAACAGGACTTAAATTTGTGTTGATGACCCACAGGGCGTTACTTGGGAAAATCAATCCTTGCATGGTCTTAGAAAATCCGGACGCTGGGGGCGGGGGGGGGGGGGGGCAGGGGGGGGGGGCCTGCAAGCAGGAAGCCTCTGCACAGAGTTAACCCAGAGCCCCGCCTCCCGTGTGCTGTCTCCTCCCTCCCATTGGCTCCCACCTGTGCCGCTCTTGCTGCACTGCCTTACTGTGTCAGTCTTCCTCGGAGTTGGGTCCCAGATGCTCAGATAAGGTGGGGGGCATTGTGCCTTGTGACAGATGTTAGCTACTCAGAGGTTCCGTCACTTAATTCCAAGTTCCAGGCGGGGCTCCTAATTACTGACTTGGTCGGGACCTGTTTACTCAGGAAGAATTAGCAGCCTGTCCAGATCCTAAAAACCTGCCTCCTAGTTCCCCTCATGTCCCCTCTGTGCTTCAGGATTCCTCCTGTGGAATTCTGAAACACCTGCTCACACCCGGATCGTGCTTATTCTCTCGCAGGCACCAAGCTCAGCCCTTGATGTATGGCAGTCACTCCATCATTACAATTCTCAGATCCTCTCCAATTTCCAGATGAAGAGAGGGAGGCTCAGAGACATTAAGTGGTTCGTTCAAATCACACAGTAATTAGCAGACCCACCATTTTTATTCCCCAAACACCTCAAGGACAAAAACCTTCATCATTCTCCGTTTGCCTATAGGATAGAAGCCAAATTCCTCACTGGCAGGCAAGGTGCCACGCTATCTTCCCAACGTTATCTCCTGCTGGGCTCCAGCTTGACTCCTCTGTTCCAGACTGGCATGCCTGTGCCCTCTCCCCCAACCCACAGGCTCACTCCCCGTGTCCAGCCTTCCATCCGTTGTTCCCACGAGCTAGAAGGTCCTGTTTTCTCCTCTGTGCCTGCTCACGACCTGCGAGACTGCAGGCGATGGGGCGGTGTGGTCTTATGGCGGGTCCCCCTGCATGCCGCGCCTCAGGTTCTATTGCTCTCATTCCTCCTTAGACTCCCACTGCTCATACCGGTCGCTGGGTCATTGCCCACACACAGATGCACACCAAGGCTTTAGTTCAGGCCAGTAGACTCAGGGCTCCACGCTTGACCCTTGAGCTGAATATTTTGACTGGTATAGTATCTAGCTTCATATATTTGGTTAGAAGCACCACAGAGAATTTTCCTTCTAATCTATTGTACGTAGACCTCAGGCAAAGACTGCTTCCTGTGGACAAAATGCAAAGGAGATGAAATTTATCATTGGTGCTTTCTAACATAGCTCCCCCCGCTAAATTATACTAACGTGTGGAAGGTTAGACGTATATGTACCCTGCTTTCTCCCTACTCTTTTTTCTTTCCAATATGGAAATAACAATAACAACAATAATGATAATAATGATAATAATAATAATAACCCTATTACTGGGAACCAGATACTTTGCTAAGCACTTCATGAGTATTAACTAATTTAGTATTTCTAACAATCCTTTAGGCAGATGTTATTATTATCCTCTTATTCTCCTATTACAGATAAACAGACTAAGACACAGAGAGGTTAAGAAACTTGTCTAAGGTCACACAGCTGGGATTCAAAGCTAGGCATTTCATTATGATGCTATACTGCCTCGCTCATAAAATAATGTATTTTTTTTTCTGATGGTGAAAGTAATGCCTCCTAAGCACTTATAAAAATCAGATAGTAAAGTGTAAGCACCACTGAGCTATAGTAGTTAGAAAGCAAAACACATAATAATTTTTTGTGAAATGAGCTTAGTTTCTGAATTATTATTTTTTTCAATGTTTATTGAGAGAGAGAGAGAGAGAGAGAGAGAGAGAGAGAGAGAGATCACGAGTGGGGAATGGGCAGAGAGAGAGAGGGAGACACAGAATCTGAAACAGGCTCCAGGCTCTGAGCTGTCAGCACAGAGCTCAGCTCTCACGAACTGTGAGATCATGACCTGAGCCGAAGTCTGACGCCTAATTGAGTGAGCCACCCAGGTGCCCCTAGTTTCTGAATTCTAATGCTAAGAGTGCTGGCAAATTGGCGTTGACCACAGGACTGAGGCTGCACCAGCTCAGCCCAAACCTGGATATCAGCTCTTACCATACAGTCATGGAAAAGAGACAGAATGGAGGGTTCCAGAATCTGGATCGACTTTGCAAAATTATAAAATTAAAACAAATTATAAGATTATCACCCATAATCCTGTAACCCAGGGAGAACTAAATAGCCTATCAAACAGATATAAATCCACATTAGTTTCTATTTCAGAAATGGAACCACATTGTATATCATGGTGTTTTTTGTTTGTTGCCTTTCAGCTCAAAATTATAAACAGCTTCATTGAGCTATAATTTATATACATAAAATTCTCTTGTTTTAGTCATACTGATAATTTTAATAAATTTGCAGAACTTTGCAACCATTACCACAATACTATTTTATTTTTTAAATATTTTATTCATTTTTGAGAGAGACAGAGAGAGAGAGAGAGAGAGAGCAAGCAGGGGAGGGGCAGAGACAGAGGGAGACACAGAATCCAAAGCAGGCTCCAGGCTCTGAATTGTCAGCACAGAGCTGGACGCGGGGCTCGAACCCACGAACCGTGAGATCATGACCTGAGCCGAAGTCGGACGCCTAACCTACCAAGCCACCCAGGCGCCTCTACCACAACGCAATTGTAGACCGTTGCATCACCCCCGAAAGACCCCTTATACCCGTTTGCACTTCCTTTTCATCCCTCCCCCAGCTCCTGGTGAATGCTCGTCTATCTTCTCTATATTGATTTGCCTCTTCTGGACATTTGATATAAATGGGAACATACGATATGTGGTATTTTGAATCTTTTCCTTAGCATGTTTTCAAGGTTCGTTCTTGCTTTAGCATGTATCACTATTGTCATCCCTTTTGATGCCTGGATAATATTCCTTTGTATGCATATACCATATTTTGTTTACCCATTCATGTGTTGATGAATTGGGATTCTTTAAAATGAATAATGGTGCTATGGATATTCATGTCCGGGGATTTGTTTGGACTCATATTTTCATGTCTCTGCGGTAGATATCTAGGGGCGAAATAATTTGGTCACATGGTAAAGCTTTCCAAAATGTCTATGCCATTTTATATTCCCACCAGCACTGTATCAGAATTCTGGTTTCCCTACATCCTACCCAGTACTTGCTACTGTCCATGTTTTCGACCACAGCCATCTCAGCGGGTGTGAGGTGATACCTCGCTGTTGTTTTGATTTGCATTTCCCTGGTGACTGACGATACCAAGCATCTTTCCATGTGCTTACTGGCCATTCGAATAATTTCTTCGGTGAAATGTCCATTCAAAATGTTGCCCATTCTTCGACTGGGTGTCTCAAGAGTTTTTTTTTTTTTAATGTATTCTAGATACAAGTCCTTTATTAGGTATGATTTGCAAGTATTTTCTCCCAGTCTGTGGCTTTTCAGTTTCTTAGAGGCACAAAGATTTTTGAATTTTGATAAAGTCAGTTTAGCTTTTTTTTTTTTTTTTGGCTCTTATCACTTGTGATTTGGTGTCATATCTAAGAAGTCTTTGCCTAACCCTGCCACATTTTAGAACAGGCTTCCCCACCTCCACCACTCATCAGTATGTCTTCGCCATGTTTCTACCTCAGTACATAGAGGTCTGCATCATCAGCCTTCATAGATCTGGTTTCTGGAAAGAGGGGCGGGAAGAAAGGAGACAAGAGGGCCAGGCCACTCGGAATATCCAGAGCCACTCGGCTCATCCTTGGGAGCTCCCTACTTTCCTTTTGGATCATCTTGCGCCTGGTACCTCCTCTGTGGTTTGTGAATAAAAACTTTATTAGGCCGTTAGCTTCATCACATTTTATGTGTTAGCACCTCGGTCGCACAGATTCCTAGCCTCAACGTTTCTGTAGCCTTAAACCCCTCCATCACAGATCCCAGGGAGGGGAGGCTCCCCTGTAACATAGAATTTGACAGTCACTGCTTCCAACATTTACTCCATTCTCTAAAACTGGATTGGCGTTTGGGAATAATTCTGCTCTAGCTAATGTATTAAAGTATAAATGTATGGAAAAAGATAAATAAATAGTACCCAACAGCAATTGGCCTGTGTGTTTTAATGGCAGTATTCCTCCACAAACTGGTGGTGATCACGTAACAGGTTCCAGAACAAGATGATTGGTTGGATCCTGGCCTCTGTCCGGAATAGAGCTTCACTGACTCGATGGGTAGGGTATGAGGGATTGTGTAAAGCTAGAAGCTTCTTTAGAAAATAATTTGCAGCCAGAGAACACTAATGGAGAATGTGAAAAATGCTCATTTGCTAAGTGAGGGTAACCAGATAACCACCTCGATGAGAAGCCAAGTAGGGTGGGTTCCATCCTTTGCAGACCTAACGCCCCTCCCCCCTCCCGGGATGGGGCCCAGAGTTTGGAACCTGAGAACTAATACTGGAGAAAACAAGGAGAGTGGAGGGAGGGCAATGTTAGGGCAGCCCCCTGGCTGGACAATGGCTGTTGTGGGGTTAGGGAGGTGTCACCAAGTAAACAGGTAGGTAAAGGACCCACAACAGTCCTCCATGCTGGGTGGAAACTCTATGAGGCTGAGAAATGCAGAGGGAGGTCATTCAAAGTCCTTTAAGACACAGCGTTAGGTTTTTTAACTTTTGGTTTTCACAAGGCAAACAATACCAAGCTACTGCAGGGGCCAGCTGCTGTTTGCATGGAATATACTGGAATACTAAGAAACAGGGAGACCCGCTGGGAGCTACTGCAGATCCAGACAAGGGAAGGGCTGGTGTTCCAGGGACACGTGGGTGTGTAGGAAGAAATGATCTGCGGGCCTTGGGAAGGGATTTGCTGTACC
Source organism: Lynx canadensis (assembly GCF_007474595.2). Lineage (NCBI taxonomy): Eukaryota > Metazoa > Chordata > Mammalia > Carnivora > Felidae > Lynx > Lynx canadensis. Next base: position 10,212,970 of record NC_044315.2, on the reverse strand, counting down.
TGGGAACAGAGAGGAAACACACATGGGTGGGGTGGGGGTGGGGGTGGGGAGAAGGCTGTAAGATGACTGACGGTTTTTAGAGGGATAATTACAGTGAATGCACAGATCTTAAGTGTGGGATGACTTTTGAGAAATATCTACATCTGTTAAGCACACCCCACCCCCATCGAGGTTTTTTTAAAGGCTGAATTTCACGTGCCTGCAGATCCTATGTGAAGCTGCCTCAAGGCAAGAAGCTGTATGCCCCCAAAGTGAGAAGCGACAAGAGCTGGAGCTATAGATTTGAAAGTTATCCGGAGCCAGCAGGTGGAAATCCTGTGAACGAATGAACATAAGTGCACGAAGGGATAACTGGAAAACAGAAAGGTCCAATTTTTGGTGCCATCGAGCCCCACACAGTGAGAGTCTCATTTGCTGATTCAGTGCAGAGACTTCTCTTTTCTCAGGCCTTCAATCTCATACTTCGTTCTCTTAAGTGAGACAGAAGGCGCTTTCCTTTCCGAGTTGGCTTCTGCCAACCTCTGCCTTAGTTACCCAACTAACTTGGAGAATGGGGGAAGGGAGCGAGAGAACCCCACCGGGGGGTCTGCATCTCCTCCAAGCAGCTTGCACGACCAGGATGCACAACTACGCCCTCGCCCTGGGGAGCTGAGCTTCCTGCTGGTGCAGCGCGCTTTCGCACCTGGGCGGGCACAGAGATCGCAGGATCGCCGCGGCTCTGCATCTCTGGCTGCACTTGCAGCCACCCTGCAGCAGTGCCCTCGGCGTTTGCAGCCAGTGCAAGCTAGCTCGCGGCCGGAACGCTAGGGCCAGAGTTGGGGGGCGGTGGGCGTGGCTGCATTCCCTTTCGCCTTCTCCCGCCCAGGCAGTCCCGGGAACGTTCTGAAAAGTATCTAAAAGTTGGGCGCCGCGCGCGCGCCAAAAAAAAAAAAAAAAAAAAAAAGGCACAACCTCCTCCCTCCCCACTCCCGCCAGTCTGAGCGTTGTGTGGCTCGACCTCGCCACTCCGGCTGCACCTCCGGCTGCGGCGCGCACGCTTTCTGCGCCTTCCGCTCCCGAGCCTCGCCGTCGGCTGGGCTCTTTCCTTGCAGCCGGCTCCAGACCAGAGAGGAGTCCAGAGGGTCCTAGCACTTCTCTTTGGGGCACCATGCCCAACGACGAAGCATTCAGCAAGCCTTCGGCACCGTCGGAGGCCGGGGCACCCCCGCAGGGCAAGACGGGGGGCTTCGGCAAAGCGGCAGGACCGCAGCTAACTAGCAACGGTGGTGCGGCCGCCGGGGGCAGCGGCGGCGGCGGCGGCGGCGGAGGCGGCGGCTCGGGCTCGGGCTCCGGCTCCGGGTCGTCGGGCATGGGCTCCGGGGGCAAGAAGTCCCCGCGGCTGCCCAAGTGCGCGCGATGCAGGAACCACGGCTACGCGTCGCCGCTCAAGGGCCACAAGCGCTTCTGCATGTGGCGGGACTGCCAGTGCAAGAAGTGCAACCTGATCGCCGAGAGACAGCGCGTGATGGCCGCGCAGGTGAGTGCGGGCGTCCAGGAACAGGGGGATCAGCCCCGAGCTTGAAGTCCCTCGAACGAGGCGGGCGCCACGCGGTCCAGGGGTTCTGGAGGGAGGCCGTGGGGCTCGCTGACGGCCGCGGGGCCCAGGGCTCCCAGCTACGCGACGCGCCACGCCACCCTTGGAGGACCGGGAGTCGTCTCCCATCCGGCCCGCGGAGGGGGGAGGTGCGGGCTTTGCCCGAGGCCGTGGGGTCCCTGATCTCGCCCTTAAATAGAGTTGCGGGGTTCGCCCCTTTGGGGGTCCCCAGGATCTCGGCCCTTTTTCAGAGCAGAGAGTTAGTTGCTGGGTTTGCGCTGTTCGGAGTCTCGGGATCCCCGACCCCGCCCTCTAGCAGACAGTTGAGGGGTTCGCCTCTTCGGGCGTTCCCAGAATCCATCCCTAGGATGGCTGATCCTTTCCAAGCAGTACGTTTCAGGGCTCGCTCTGTCCCGGAGTCCCTGGATCCCTGACCCCGTCCTCCAGGAGAGTTGCGGGGTTCGCGCCTTCGGGGGTCCCCAGAATTCCTTGCATCTCTGATGGTTTTCTTGGAGCACAGAGGTGCAGGGTTCGCCCCTTGGGGGGTCACCAGCATCCCCAGGATCTCTGATCCCGCTTTCAGAGCAGAGAGTGTTGGGAGGCCAACCCGCCCGCGGTCCCGAGGATCTCCGACCTCGCTGTTGGAGCACAGAGTTGGGGAACCCACCCGGCTCCGGAGGCCCTAGGATCCCCGCCCCCGAGCAGAGACTAGCTCTCACTTTGGGGAGGGTGCCGGAGGGCTCCCGCTCGGCAGACTGGGGGGGGGGGGGGCAGCACGGAGGTCACAGCGGCCGCCGCTCTTTCGTGTACCGCGCGGGTGGCGAGATCCTCCTGGAAAAGTCGCTGCGGCGCGCGTGGTCCCCGCGCACCTCCAGGCGCCCTTCCCAAGCTCGCCGCCCGCGGGTCCGCGCCACGCGCATCAGCCATTTTGAGCCGCGGAAATTTTACTAGCGTTTCAACTTTTGCCGCCTGGACCTGGCCTACTCAGGTCCAAGTTCCTTTGAGTCTGTTTTAAAGCACTCTTAAGGATGTTTGAAAATCAGCTCGGGAGAAAATGGCAAGGGTTTAAGGGTAGATCTGTAGTTCTGTTTTTTTTTTTTTTTTTTTCTAAAGCATCCCAAGCAGGACAGTAGTTTAGCGTCTTCAACGGAAATAGTTAGCGTCCTTGGTATCCTGAAAGGATTTTTAGGGGAGAATAATATACATTCTTTCCAGCTAAAATTTGTTTCATCCTTTTAAAACAGTTTATTTAAGATTAAAAGATACCAAAGAAATGTTTACTAACGATGCGCTACTTTTGACTGGGATCGTGTAGATATCCTCCGTGGAGAAGAACTCCTATAAGCGGTTTAACAAGACTGTGCTTTTTTTATATATCCGTCTGAATTTTGAAAATGTGTCTCAGGTTGGTTGTATGTTGCCTTCACGGGTCGCAAATGGACACGCAGGTTATTTTCCTTCGTTTCCTTATGGATTTTTAGCTTAATCTGGAGTGGGTGAAGAGAGAACACTGATGGAGGGTTAAAATGCATCCCCGTGAGCTTACTGAGAAAGACTTAGGGGCATTGAAGTTCTGTTTGTACGTAGAAAAATATTCTGAACGTTTAGTTGTTAGCTTAAATATTTAGTGTGGAGGGTATGCTTGAGAGGGGAATTGTCCTCAAAATATAATTAAAAATCTGTATTGAAATAGGGCCATTCATTTTGAATAAGCTTTCTTATTAAAAGGGGCACCAGCTTGGAAAAAGCCTGTTTGCTTATGTTAAAAACAAAAACGACGCAGGGTTACTGTTATAATATGAAACTTCAGCATTTTCTGCACCAGAAAGCTTGCACTTGTGCTAGATGAAATCCTTTAAAATTTCCCATTACAGCCATTCTTTTCGTTCTGAGTGTGTGAAATTGAACTTAAATATGACGTTCAAGTGGTAGTGTTTTAATCAATTGCCCCACCTTTCTGGATTAAATAACATTTCTTTAAGATCTTTGAGAGGTCTTCTCTGTCCCTCTCCTGCTTGCCTTCTCTCTCCCTCCCTCTCAAAATAAATAACTTAAAAAAGTAAGTAAAATATTTGAGAGGTCTTTATAACAGCGTCCTTAGTTTATGGCGCATATAATAAACACCCTGTGCATTTTGTGCACGCGTGGGATTTGTGTAAATTGGGGTATAAGCATGCATTGACGTATTTCAGAGATCTGTGGGTATTTTTTGCTGTTGTTGCTGCTGTTTCCGTGAAATCTTTCATATTCTGTTTCTAAACTTAGTTATTAATGGAGAATCCAAGACTTAAGGTTAGTCGTTTTATCTTGATTATTTAAGGATTTTGTTTTGTAAGCTGAGGATTCTTGTTGTGAGGGAAATTATTTTCAGGTTAATCAGTTTGCTAAATGTGGACTACAGTTTTCCTAAAACAATATATAAATCGTAACCGTGTTTCTGGTTAACCATTTTGATTTCGACTTTGGGCTTGTAGTTGGGCCGCTGAGGTAGAGATATTTTACTTTCTCATTTCGCTCTTACCAATAGTCCAGTTTCAACAGAAATACTCCTCTTTTGTTACGTGTAGGAGGCAAAAGTACTTTACTTCTATTTGCTTTACACTTCCCCCCCCCCCAACCTTTAACAATGTTATTTAAAAGCAGATAAATTGAAGAGGGACCGTGAGGAGTCTCTCTCCTAGGTTAGGTCCCTTACACCCTCACTTCCGGCTCCTTCCTTCCAGCCTGTCCTCTGCCTTTCTTTCCCCCTGCAGCCTCTCCCTTCCCTTCCTTTCCCCAGGGACTTCAACACGGTGTTCCAGCCCCTTCTCCCATTTTGGCTCTGCATGCTCCTCCATTCCAGAGATCGGGGCCCTGTGGGGTTTCCTGGGCAGCCCCTGCCTTTCCCACCTACCCTGCTCCCCTGTGCTATGTTGTTCTGACCCTTCCTTCTTGCCGGTCCAGGCGTTTCTCATTCTGTCCTTCGAGGCCCTGTTCCAGTACCACTTCTGGCTGATTCTTGCACTCAAAGCCATCTCTGTCTCCAGAGTCCTGCTGTGGGGGTGGATGTGTCCCTGTCCTGTGGTATTTGCCACATTGCGTGGTGAGTTGTGGCTGCCCATGTGCACCTTCCTGCTTCTGCTTTTCAACAGTGAGTACCTTGGGATGGTGGACTCTAATCTCGCTGTTTCTTGCTGGTTGCTGTTCCCAGCATGGCGGCCTTTTATGTGTGGAGAGGAGTGAGTGACCTCACTCTCCTTCCTTCCTGTTCTATCCTCGCTGACTTCTCTTCACATTGAACTCCTCTGCTTGGCTGACTCTACGGGTGTTCCCCCCCCCCAACCGCGCCCATCCTCCCTGGCCAGGCTCATTTCCTGCTCCTCTACATACTCCTGGGTGTAGGGGACAGGCTGTGACCCACCGTGGGCTCTAAACCACCTTCTACTTTGGCTGCACCTCCTAGGTATCGGGGTGGCTTTCTTTCGCAAGGAATGAGAGGATCTCGGGCCTCTGTCCTGAAGCCCCTAAATCAGCACGCCTGGGGGGACGGGGGCCTGGTGGTTGTGGCGCAGCTGTGCTGTCCAGGTGACGGGGGTGGGGGGGTGCAGGAGGGCTGACCTGCTGCCCTGTGCTTGCAGGTGGCCCTGAGAAGGCAGCAGGCCCAGGAGGAGGAGCTGGGGATCAGCCACCCCATCCCGCTGCCCAGCGCTGCCGAACTGCTTGTCAAGAGAGAGAGCAATGGCAACAACCCGTGCCTGATGACCGAGAGCAGCAGCCCCTCGCAGCCGGGGCCGGCCAGCACCCCCACCACTGCCGCATCAGGTAAGGGGCCCGAGGCGCACGTGGTTGCCGGCCAGGACGGAAGAAGGGCCGCGGTCCACGAAAATGGTCTCGGGACTGGCCTGCGCCACGCGTCACATCCAGAACGTAAGCGGTCTCCCTCTGTGGGTCTGTTTTTAGCTACCTCACGAAGGAGATGGCCAGGAATTCTCGAATTGGAAGTCTGGTAGCTTCGCTTTCCCATTGGCTAATAGCTAAGTCTGAATCTGGACAGAGTCGGACTCACTGGGTATCAGAGGGCTGAGATCGGCCCAGAGTTCATCTCAGTCCACCCTCTGTTTTGAGGTCCTCTTGGTGGGAGGTAAAGATCCTTGTGTTCTAGAACCGTAAGTCCCATTTCTCTGGCAAGGACTGCGGTCCATTTGGGGAAAGTGTCTGCAGAGGTCCTGAGGGGTAGGAAGGTTAAGTGACCGGCTGAGTCCACTGAGCTAGAAAGTATCTGACGTGGTCCATGTGCCTCCAGAGCTCATTGTGCTAAACTGGTCTCCAAATGACCTCAGCAATCATGACGGTCTAGAGTCACACTGTCCAGGATGGACGCCCCTTGCCAGGTGTGGCCATTTAAATTTAACCTAAGTACAGTGAAATAAGATGAAAACATGAGACCAAAGAAGGTATACAATGAGCGTTAGCGATCATTAGGGAAATGCAAGTCAAAACTATAGTGAAATACCACTTTGCACCCATTAGGTTGGTGGCTCTCAAAAAAAATAAAAATAAAAACAAACAAAACCCCAGAAAATAACAATATTGGCAAGGATGGGGGGAAATTGGATCCTTTGTGCACTCTTGGTGGAAATGTAAAATGGTGTAGCTGACATACGGCGTTTCTTCCAAACATAGCAAAGAGAATGATCTATGACTCAGCAGCACCTCTTCTGGGTTTGTACCCAAAAGAACTGGAAGCAGGGTCTCGTAGAGACCCCTATACTTGTACACCCACGTTGATAATAGCATTCATAATGTGGAAGCAACCCGTGTGTCCACGGACAGATGAGCGAGTAACAAAAATGTGGTAATGTGGTCTATACATATAGTGGAATGTTATTCACCCTTTAGGAGGAAGGGAATTCTAAACTTTTTTTTAACCTTTTTTTAATGTTTATTTTTGAGAGGGAGGGAGGGAGAGAGAGAGAGAGAGAGAGAGAGAGACATAGTGTGAGCAAGGGAGAGGCAGAGAGAGAGAGGGAGACCCAGAATCTGAAGCAGGCTCCGAGAGAGAGAGAGAGAGAGAGAGAGAGAGAGAGAGAGAGACAGAGACATAGTGTGAGCAAGGGAGAGGCAGAGAGAGAGAGGGAGACCCAGAATCTGAAGCAGGCTCCAGGCTCTGAGCTGTCAGCACAGAGCCAGACGCAGGGCTTGAACCCACGAATTGTGAGATCATGGCCTGAGCCAAAATCAGACACTCAACCCACTGAGACGCCCCAAGAAGAAGGGAATTCTACCACACACTAAGACATGGATCATCTTGAGGATATTATGCTAAGCGAAATGAGCCGGTCACAAAAAGACGGATACCGTATGGTTCTGCTTATATACTTAGAGTATCAAAATCATAGGGACAGAAAGTGGATTGGTGGTTGCCAGGGGCTGGGGGGGAAGGGAATGGCGAGTTAGTGTTCTGTGGGTGTAGAGCTGCACTTTACAAGGTGCAAAGAGTTCTGGAGACAGATGGTGGCAATGGTGGCAGCATTACAGAGGTGTTTAATGTCACTGAAGCGTGCATTTAAAAGTGGTTAAGATGGGAGATTTTACGTTACGTGCATTTTACCATTATAAAAAAAAATGTGTTTAAAAACTTAAAACCTTTAGCTCCTCAGTTGCACTACCACATTTCAAGTGCTCAGAAGGCACTTAGAGCTCAGGTTCTAATTATTTAAATTATCAGAAAGTGTACGTTTCCATTTTTCACAGAGTTCCTTTGAATGGCACTGGCCTAGAGTGCAGGAGTTCTAGGAAATCCATCAAGATCTGTGAAATCCTGTTGACAAATATTTATACTGTTGACCGTTAACAACACGGGGGTCAGGAGTACCAACACCCTGCACAGTCAAAAATGCATGTATAACCTTTGGCTTGCCAACAACTTAACTGCTAATAGGCTACTGTTGAGTAGAAGCCTTACCAATGATATAAAACAGTCAATGATAAAACAGATATTTTGTATGTTATGTGTATTATATAATATATTTTTATAATGAAGTAAGCTAGAGAGAAGAAATGTTATGAAGAATGTCATAAGGGGGAGAAAATACGTTAAAAGAACTGCTGTATTTATTTTAAAAAATTCACGTGTCAGTGGACCTTTGCAGTTCAAATCTGTGTTGTTCGGTAGTCCACTGTATTACATGCTAAAAACTCATGCCGAAGGGCGTCTGGGTGGCTCAGTCAGTTGAGCAACCAACTTTTGATTTCGGCTCAGGTCATGATCCCAGGGTTGTGGGATCGAGCCCCGCACCCAGCTCCATGCAGAGCTTGGAATCTGCTTAAGATTCTGTCTCATTCTCCCTCTGCCCCTCTCCCCAACTCATGTTCTCTCTCTAAAATAAAATAAAAATAAAATAAATAAAAACATCTGCTGAGATTCATAGAAGATCTTTAGAGTCCACTAAGGCTCCCTGAAATACAGCCTTGCAGTGTGATTCCTCTTCACTAAGCTTTTCTTGAGTTACTCGGTTTGTTCAGCGGGGCTGAAGTTATTCAGCTGCCTTGCCACTTATTTGCTGTGCAACTTCAAACAAGTCTCTTAAGCTCTCTGGGCCTTTGGTTTCCTCATATCAAAAATGGGGGAGGAGGTCTTTGAGGGTTTTGAAGCCTGAGTCCTGGCCATTATAAAGAAGGTAAAGGTAAGTGGACACCGAAGAAGGCCAGTGAGAGATGGAACCCTTGTCTCTGTGCAGCAGGTAGGTGTGCCTGTGTACCTCTCCCTGTGAGTATTGCTGCGGCTCTAGGTTCTGTAGTTTACAAGGAGAACCGTGTTTTTTTTATTTGGCTTGGTTTCTCATAATGTATGCTTACAAAGGGTTTCCAGACTTCCCTTTTGTTAGGAAGGACTGAATACATTTATCAGCAGTGGGATCTTTACACTTTGAGATTATACGCTGTGTTTAAGGTTGATTACCAAATAATACCGGGTCAAGGGCTGGTCTGGTGGATTTCGCTGGAGGGCTGAAATGGGAAAGGGGTGTGTCAGAGGAATAAAGAGGGGAGTAACTCATTTGATTTTCACAAACATCTTCTGAGGTAGGCACTCTTCCCTGTTACAGCTAAGGAAACCAGTGGTAAGGGAGCTGCCCCAGAATAAAGCTGAGTTGAACTTGGATTCTGTCCAGGGCTGTAAGGCCTCAAAGCCCATGGATTTTCCATTTTACCTGCCTGTGAAGAGAGGCTGGGGGAACAGTTGCCATGTTTCCTTGTCAAAACGACCAATCACAATTCGAGGCTGTGGTTTAATCTTCAGAAGGGATTTAGGGCTACCCGAGAAATTAAGAACAACTTAATTAGGGACAGAAGTCCCTGCCATTCACTGTTGTTCTAGAAGGCTGTGGCCACCGATCTTCATGGGGAGGAACAGAGGGAGAGGCCCGTGATGGGTAGATGTCCAAGCAGGGCAGTTTACAGGGCACCCCAGGTAAGCCTGGCTTAGCCAGCTGTCCTGCACTCCACCTTGTGGAAGGGATGTCAGAGTTGGATTGTATACCCAAGAGAGGAGCTTTAGAGAAGGATCTCAGGGTTGATGGAGTTCAGCGTGACAAAGACGTTCTCGAAGAGTATTTCAGAGTAGCAGCAGGGAAAATCACAAATAGAAGCAGCAGGGGAGCAAGCTAGAAGGTTCAGGGTCAGGGAGGATGTGACCAGATTCTCTTTTTTTGCCTATGGAGCTGGTAGACCTTGGAGTCATTTTGGAGTCTTGGACTCAACACTCAGCAGGAGGGAATGAGGAAGCCAGCAGTGTGCTCTGCTCGTGTGCTTGGGAGGCATCGCTCTGGAGGCCCTCTGCCTGTGGGCTCTCCCCTCGCCAGCCCACCTCCATGGGGCAGGAGCCCCAGGTACAAGGTCTCACTCCCAGAGCAGGGGGAGGGGCGCAGAGAGAGAGAGAGAGAGAGAGAGAGAATCCCAAGCAGGCTCCATGCTGTCAGCTCAGAGCCCAGTGCAGGGCTCAGTCTCAGGAACCTTGAGATCACAACCCGAGCCAAAATCAAGAGTTGGACGCTTAACCGACTGAGCCACCCAGGCACCCCAAGGCTTGCACCAAGGCTCTTGAGTGGAGATTGATAATTTCTGGACTGAGCTAGGATATGAGCAAGAGAAAGACAGAAAAGCCACTAGAGATAAACTACATAAATATATAGAGGGAGGGAAAGAGAGGAAGGGAGGTGGGGAAGAGAGAGAACCAAGAGAGAGAGACAAACAGACTGAAGAGTGCCCTTCAAGGTTTGTGAAGCACGTGGGACCCAATTTAAGATAGTTTGCTGCTAACACGTTAGTAGAGCTTATATTAAACTTCCAGAGATTGGGATTTATTTGAAATAACAGTTAACTTCATGCAGTAAAAGGGAAACAGAGTACAAAAGCGTATTCAGTGAAATGGGGTTGTACTTCCAATCCCAACCCGCAAATCCCTTCTGTTTGGCATTCCAGGATTACTGGCTGGACATATAGGTTTATGTGTCTGTCTTTCACTTTTGTAGATCTATTATTCATGTATTTAACTTAATGAGAGTGCATTGTTCCTACTTGGAGTTAGTTTAGTTTTTTTTTTTTTTTCTTAAAACATCTTGAAATTTTTTTTAACGTTTGTTTTTGAGAACGAACGCATGCGAGTGAGCGTGGGGGAGGGGCAGAGAGAGAGGAAGACAGAGGATCCGAAGCAGGCTCCAGCCTCTGTACCAACAGCAGACAGCCTGAGAAGGGGCTGGAACTCATGAACTGTGAGATCATGACCTGAGCTAGTCAGAAGCTCAACCGACTGAGCCACCCAGGTGCCCCACAGCTTGGAATTTTTTACTGGGTTAGCCCTCCATCATATAAATGTAAAAGGCTAGAACTGTATTTAGTGAGGGGTGAAAGCTGCCAGTGTGATCAGGGAATAGTTGGCCCTACTCACACGGAGGCAAGCTGTTCCCCTTCTCCCTCTAATATCTAATGTTTAGTGTCTACAAGGGCAGTAGCCTAGTGAAATTCAGTAGATTTTCATGTCCTTGAAGTTTCTTAGTTATCTCCTTTTGGCTCCCAAAAGTGCCAAAGTTAGAGTGGAAAGCACCCAAGAATTATTGCCCACATTATTATTGGCTGTATTCTAAGGATGCTGTGAAGGAAATTGGGTTCATCACCAAGCTGTTGTTTTCACTTATTGGAGAGCAGACTCCCTCTGAATAGGATCCCGTACCTTAGAGGAAAGTCTCTCCCCTCCTTAACCAGAGACTGGCTACCATCTACCAAAGATTCCTAGAATAATGGGGTGGAAACGATTTCTTACTATTATTTTCATCTATGACTGTGGGTATTACCGTGGAAGAAACAGCCTTTTGAAGCACTGCCCTATTCATTGTTGTTTCTTATGCTAGCAGGATCATTTTCAGTGCAATGGCAAAGAAAAAAAAAAGCATTTTTTATTGTAAATAACAGTGAGTTAACCACAACTATTCAACATTATCTCTGCGGTTTTCCATTTTTAATTTTAGCGTAAAATATGTCTTAGAATTTTTTCTTTTAACGTTTATTCATTTTTGAGAGAGACAGCGTGTGAGCAGGGAAGGGGCAGAGACAGAGGGAGACACAGAATTCGAAGCAGGCTCCAAGCTCTGAGCTGTCAGCACAGAGCCCGACGTGGGGCTGGAACTCACAAATCGCGAGATCATGACCTGAGTCGAAGTCTGACACTTAACCGACTGAGCCACCCAGGCGCCCCTAGCATAAAATACATCTTAATTTTCAAAATTACCAGTTGACTTTAAAAAGTCTCACATAGGCGTTCTTCATCTTTAAAATTTGCATTCCTCTTTGTTTTAGTTTTCATTTTATTTTTTTAATGTTTTTTTTTATTTTTGAGAGAGAGAGAGAGAGTGTGAATGGGGGAGGGGCAGAGAGAGAGAGGGAGACACAGAATCGGAATCAGGCTCCAGGCTCAGAGCTGTCAGCGCAGAACCTGACCTGGGGCCTGAACCCACGGACCATGAGATCACGACCTGAGCCAAAGTCGGATGCTTAACCAACTGGGCCACCCAGGCGCCCCTGTTTTATATTCTGCTTGTCCTTCAACTCCTGCACAACCACTCGGAGGCTGTTTCTCGCATGGCTCACGCTGAGGTCTGCATGGTTCTCGGCCTCTCCTTTTCTGGGCACAGCTGTCAGATGAAGGGTTGCATTGTAGCTCATCTGGCGCATGTGTGTCCTTTGTAAGTAGGGACCTGAATGTTATCGCCCTTGGGGCCCTCCCTTCTGGAGCACCGGGCACTTCCACACACATTCACAGTCACACTCCCTCGCATCAGACCACCTCCTACCGTCTCTGGCCTCCCCCCTGCTGCCGGGCCTCCTGTGGCCTGTGGCCCACTTTCACTCACCTTTCCCCTGTTGGAAGGGTCAGTCAGGTCTGTGTCTGATAATGATGCCCCCCCCCCCTCCCGCCGCCTCCAACTTCGCTGCTCTTCCTTCACAGTAATTTCTCACTCGAGCATACACAGGGAGCAAGCACATGCTGGTAGGGGAACACATTTCATTGTGTGTCTTCTCCGTGCTTTACAAATGGGAAATGTGGCAGTTTGAAAATGGAATCGTGTGTCCATGCAGCTCTTACCAGTAAGAACTGTGGCTGATGAATTAACAACAAAAGATACCGAGTTTAGATTTTTTTTTTTTTAAATAAACCTTATTCTTTAGAGCAGTTACAGGTTCACGTCGTGGCGAAGAGGAAGGCACAGGGATTTCCTGTGTGCCCCCGTCCCCACACATGCACAGCCTCCCCTGCCATCAACGTCCCCCACCAGAGCAGGACACTTGGTACAGTTGAACCTGTGTGGACATGTCGTTACCCCTGAACTTTGTAGTTTACATGAGGATCCAGGCTTCGTGTTGTGTGTTCTATGGGTTTGGACAAATTTAATGACCGTCTGTACCCACCATTGTAGTGTCACACAGAATTGTTTCAGTGACCTGAAAACCCTGTGTGGAGTTATTTAAATTTAAAATAACATTCCAGGGGTACCTGGGTGGCTCAGTCGGTTAAGTACCTGACTTCGGCTCTGGTCATGACCTTCTGGTTTGTGAGTTCGAGCCCTGAGTCGGGCTCTGTGCTGACAGCTCAGAGCCTGGAGCCTGCTTCAGATTCTGTGTCTCCCTGTCTCTCTGTCCCTTCCCCGCTTGTGATTTCTCTCTCTGTCTCTTTCTTTCTCTCTCTCTCTCTGTCTCAAAAATAAATAAACATTTAAAAAATAACATTTCAATTAAAAAATTTTTAATGTTTATTTTTGAGAGAGAGAGAGACAGAGTGCAAGCTGGGGAGGGGCAGAGAGAGGGAGACACAGAATCTGAAGCAGGCTCAAGCTCTGAGCTGTTAGCACAGGGCCCAATGTGGGGCTCGAACTCACGAACCATGAGATGACAACCTGAGCCAAAGTCAAACGCTTAACCGACTGAGCCACCCAGGCGCCCTCATTTCAGTTGTTATCTTTGCAGTTTTCCATTATTGTACAGAAGGAAGCACTTCATTTAAATGAATACCCAAAGCATTTCATATAAACTGCTTTGAAGATTCACTTTTAAGGAATTCTGGCCATTTATATGAGATGAGCTCCATCGACTCTAGATGGAGTTCTCAATTTCTATTAGAATAGAAAATGTAGATACTTGTTTTTAAAAAGACTTTTGATAAAAGTATTCCTCAATTTTACTTTCACAGTCAGGGAAATTTCTAGAATGTTGTACAAAACAAAAACTCCTTCACCGAAGCTACAGTTGGAGGCTTGAATACAAAAAAGAAACACTGAAGAGTCATGGTGCCGATCATCAAGTATCCGTCATTTTAGATCGGCTCTCACTCGATTTTATTTCTTCCGAGGGAAGTCTTTGCTTGCGTGGCAGATGTGGCAATTAATCGGGCTGATAGAAATTCTCTGTAGATAGTATTTCCGGAGAGCAGTGGCAGTCAACAAGGTACACAGGAGGTAGCCTTCTGGTCTCCCTGTGGCTAAAGAGAAAAGTTAGAAAACATCTAGAGCCACAAAAAAGATAAATGCTAGGTTTCAAGCACAAATTAGTTGTGTACGAGCATTTGCAAAAGACATGAAAACGTTTTGATAGGTTTACATCTTTATCTCCTTTGTGAAAATGTGATCTTCTGGGCAGGGACTGTATTTTGTTTATCCCTGTGTCCACGTGCACAGCGCAGTACCTGGTTTTACAGTAAGCAGTCATAAACCATTGTTGAGTGAGTGAATGGTGATAGTTAACATTGGAAGTTGTGTTTTAAACACTAGACTAGTTGTTGGCGGGGGGGGGGGGCAGGTGCCTGGGTGGCATGGTTGGCTAAGCGTCTGTTTCTTGATTTCGGCTCAGGTCATGATGTCAGGGTTTGTGGGATCAAGCCTCACTTTAGGCTCTGTGCTGACAGCGTGGTGCCTGCTTGAGATTCTCTCTCTTCTCTCTCTCTCTCTCTCTGCCCTCCCCCCTGCCATAAAAATAAGAAAATAAAAAATAAAAAGGTTAAAGCACTAGACTAGTGGCCATGCACCCATCTGCAGATGTCAGGGAGTAAAATCATTGATCAGTGTGCATTTTTGTTTTGTGATATTCTTAAAATGTATCTGGATTTTTGAAATGCTAAAAAGCCAAACATAATTTAACAACTCAGAGGTGTAATTCATGTACTATATAATTCCTGTATTTAAAATGCACAACTCATTGTTTTTTGGTGAATTCACAGAGTTGTGCAACCATCACCAGACTAATTGTGGAACATTTTTGCCTCCTCCTAAAATGAAACTCTGTCCATTAGCAGTCACTACCCTCCTCCCAATCCCCATACCAGCCCTAGGTAACCACTAATATGTTTTCTGTCCACATAGATTTACCTACTCTGGACATTTTGTGTTTTTGGACACTTCCTGTAAATGAAATCATATATGTGGCCTTTTGTGTCTGGCTTCTTTCACTTATCCTGATGTTAGCAAAGTTTATCCATGTTGTACCATGCATTAATTACGAATTCTCAAATTAAAGTTTATTTATTTATTTTGAGAGAGAGAGAGAGAGAGAGCGCGCGCGCAAGCAGGGGAGGGCAGGCAGAGAGAGAGAATCCCAAACAAGCTCCGTGCCCAGCACGGAGCCTGATGTGGGGCTCGATCTCACAACTGTGAGATCATGACCTGAGCTGAAATTAAGAGTTGGAGGCTCAACTGACTGGCCACCCAGGTGCCCCTTCATTTTTTAAGTTAATATTCCATTATATGCATATATCCTATTTTTTTCATCAACTGATGGACATTTGGGTTGCTTACACTTTTTGGCTCTTAGGAGTAATTTTTCTGTAACATTTTTGTACCAATTTTTGTATGAACATGCGTTTCATTTTCTTAGGTATGTACCAAGTAGTCCCAATTGCTGAATCATATGGTAACACTATGTTTTTTAACCTTTTTAAGAACTTTTGAGAATGTTTTCCAAAGAGGCTGCATTGTTTTACATTCTCACAAGGATGGTATCGAGGGTTCCAGAAAATTCAAACTTAAGTTTTTTTACTGCTTATTATTTTTTTTAAGTTTATTTATTTTGAGGGAGAGAGAGAGGAATGCAAGTGGGGAAGGGGTGGAGAGAGAGGATCCCTAGCAAGCTCTGCACCGTCAGCACAGAGCCTGACTTGGGACTTGGACTCATGAACCATGAGATCGTGACCTGAGTTGAAATCAAGAGTCAGATGCCTAACTGACTGAACCACCCAGGTAGGTGTCCCCAAACTTAAGTTTTTAAAATTTTTTTTAATGTTTATTTTTGAGAGAGAGAGAGGGCAGAGAGAGAGGGAGGGAGACACAGAATCTGAAGCAGGCTCCGGGCTCAGAGCTGTCAGCACAGACCCTCATGTTGAGCTTGAACCCATGAATCCTGAGATCATGACCTGAGCTGAAGTCGGACACTTAACTGACTGAGCTACCCAGGCGCCCCAAGTTTTTTAAAATTAAAAGGTAAGATACCTTCATCCTGGTAAACATTACAGATATAAAACCCAGTGAGAGTCTCCTTGATGACCAGAAGTTTAGATCATGGAGGATTCTCTAGGTTTGCATTTTATTTTCACTGGAAATATGTTAATATTCAGCCTCTTACAGTGTTTCCTCTTTTACCTCGTTATCACATACAGTTTTTAGTGAAAGGAATGGTGTTTGAGAAGGTACACCACAGAGGACCTGGTGATGGGCTTTCTTTGCCGTATTTTGGCTAACGTAACTCTTCAGACCTTGGGGGACACGCATTTCCTCAGAACAATGGAGAAAGAATTCTGTTGCCTTAGAAACTTGGCAAGAATAATTTTTATCCTTGGATTTCTGAACATGAAAAACCACCATTGCTTTGGTGGAACCCAAAAGCGAAAAGCTGAGGGTTGGTGAATATGGACCCCTGTCCTCCATATTCCGGTGGGAAAAGGGTACGGTTCATAGACTGTCTTAGAATTGACTGCCAATAGCTGGTCACAGCAGTAGGTGTTGTCGTCGTGTGACACAGCCTTGCATTTTCTGTCATGGGAAACTCTTGCGTGTCCAAAAGCTCACCTGTGTCATCTGTTTCGCTTGCCCACTCTGCACCATCCCCCGGAGTCCTTGAACCATGGATTCCTGTTAACTGCTGATTCAAGAGTCCTGTCCATTGACCACCCACTCATCACTCACTATTTTTTGCATCTTGTGGACGCCTTTCCGTACCTCCTGTTGTTTTATGTAACTGACTTTTTAAAAATTTTTATTGCGTCAAAATATACATGGCATAAAATTGACCATTTTGACTCTTGCTGGCGTGCAGTTTTGTGGCCTGCAGCAGTCAGGCTGCTGTGCCGCTGTCCCCACCATTCGTCTCCAGAATTTTTTTCATCTTCCTAAACGGAAAGCCCATCCCCACCAAGCGGTAACTCCCCATTCTCTCCCTCTCATTAACTGTTTTGCTGGCACAGCTTTCTTCAAAGCTTCTCGGTCTTTGATATCACCTGTAGACTCACATGAGATAAGATGATCCCTTTTTATCTCTGTCCGCATCCTTTCTTTCTCCTCCTCTTCTCCCAGCCCCTCAAGTTCTGCTTTATTGTGGGCTTCTCTCTGTTTTACACGCTGCGCTAATCCATGGCTCTGGGGTAATGAGGACTGATGTTTCTCCAAGGACTGAGGTTTATAGAGAAAGGGGCACAGGGGAGTGTCTGCTAACACCCCCTTCAGGACACTATAAATTCTGTACCTCTGGCAGGTGATCTCAACTCCTCCGAGACTTGCAGTGTTCCGTGCGGTGCTGTGAAGCAAGGGGAGAAGGGTAGGGATGCCTGTGGGACCCGTGGCTCCGGCCACCATCCCGCGGGTTCTTGACTTGTCAGGGTCCCTTTTGTCATTGTCACAGGCAACTCTGTAGTGCAGATCTGTGTTTCTGTTCCAGCCTCTGTCTCTTAGTTTTCAACTTACAAAAAATTCAATGTGACAGCCGTTTCGACTCCCCTAAGAAAATTCACATAAATGTTGGTCCCCGTTTCTGAAGCAAATTACAGTTCAAACCCAGTTTACTGTAGTCTCCTGATGTCTCTTGGTGGACATCACAATCATTAATCTGGTGTTACTGTACAAGCCCACTGAACATGCTTTTCGGGAGAAAAAATGCACAAGAAACTCTTAAAGTATACTATAAATAGCTGGTTTCTTGTCAAAAGAAAATGTCGATTCAGTATTCTAGTAATAGCAGGGTTTTTTGATGTTTATTGGTATTAAGAATTCTTACATATTGCTTCAACCATCCAATATCAGTTCATTATATATTAACAGATGACTATTGATCTCAGTACTTATAAAACTACTGTTTTTGCACTACCCCTTAACTCTGGTCCTGAGGTTTGAGGTTTATCTAAAATATAGGCTATGAGTAAATTTAGGGAAGCAGATTGCATATATCAAACACTAATATGTTTGCTGAACTGCATTGAATTATCTTGGTTGGTGAGTCTGCTTTCTGAACAAGATTCCCTCCTTTCTTCCCTTTCTTCCTTCTGTTTTTTTTTTTTTTTTTTTTTTTTTTAATCTAACTTTTCATTCAGTCAGCAAATGTTCATCGTGCAACTTGGGTCAGACCTTTTTCTAGGCATGGGATAGACAGCAGCACATAAAAAGCGTGTGCCTCACGCGGATCTTACAGATCCAGGAGGGGAGACAGTTTATAAATAAGTACACTAGTAAACACGAGGTATTTTCAGAAAAGTGTTCACAGCTATGAAGAAAGACAAAATGATATGATGGTCGTGTCCAAGGGGACAGTGGGTGTTTGATAGGATAGTTCAGGAAAGGGAGCCTCTCTAAGGGGAGTCAGTGGGAGCCAGTCCTGAGTGATAGTGAGCCCTTGTGGTCAAGGCCTGGGGCAAGAGACTTCCAGGTGGGGCAGAGAGGTCGCCTGGAATGGGAAGGAGGCCTGTGTGCCAAAAGCAGGGGCTGCCGTCCCCGGAGACTACATCTCCGGGGGCCTGACAGGACGGGAGAGAGCTGGGGTTTTATTAGGAGTGCAATGGGAAGTCACTGGAGTGTTGAAGCACTGAGTGACGTGACCTGATTTACTCTCTCCTCAGGTCTCTCTGCTGCGGCGCTGGGCGTCAGTGTGAAGGGGAGGAGTGGGTCAGAAACTGAAGCGAAGGCTGCAAGTGCCCAGGCGGGGTGGGGGGGAGAGCTGCTCGCACGGGAGCGGGGGGGAGTAGAGATGGAAAGAAATGGTGGGACCCGAGGTCTCTTTGGGAGGTCAGTTCAAATGCAACTTTGGGGGATGTCGTGGACGGCACCCCCGCAGAGAGCGGCTGCCGCATCATTGCCAGTGGTAGGTGGGGTGTCGTGGGCGCCTTACCGGCCTGACAGGTGAAGCGTTGTACGTTGCTGTGGTCGTTAGAGTAATGGCCCCCGAGAAATGCCACACCCCAGCCTGGGACTTGTGAGGATGTCACCTTGGATGGCAGATGTGATGAAGTCAGGCATTTTGGGATGGGAAGGTGGTCCTGAATTTTTCAGGTGGGTCCGTTCTAGTGGTGTGAATCCGGAGAACTGGAGGAGCCTTCCTGGCTGCCCGCCCCCCCCCCCCGCCCCCCGCAATATACCACAGTGGGAGGAGTTACAGAGGGGTGGGGTTTGAAGCAGGAGCCTTGACCTTTGCTGGCTTTGGAGGTTGAAGAAGGGGCCTGGAGGCCAAGAGTTCGGGAGGCCTCTAGGAACTTGGGACAGCCCTCAGCTGACAGCCAGCAGGGACAGGGGACCTCAGTCCTCCCACTGCCAGGAACTGAGCTCTGCCGGCACCCTGACTGAGCAAGGGCCCAGACCCTCCCCTGGAGCCTCCAGAAGAGAGTGCAGCCCTGTGGATGCCTTTCTTTTAGCCCAGAGAGACTCGCGTTAGACTTTGGGCCCACAGAGCTGGAAGATAATAAATCTGTGTTGCTTTAAGCTGGTAAGTTTGTGGTAATTGTTGTATGGCAGTAGAAAACAAATCTGATACGTGATCATCTTTTTTCTTGCGTTAGTGAGGTTGAACCTTTTTTCACACGTTTAAGGGCCATTTGTAATTTTTTCTGTGTGTGTCCTTTGCCCGTTTCTCTGCTGAATCCCCCACATCTAGGTGTCCCTCGTTCATTATGGAGACTGGTCCTCTGTGGTGTGAGGTGCAGCGCCCAGCTCCCCCATTGCCTGGTGTTTCGAGAGACCAGCTGGTGTTCCGTGAGACCACTTGCGGACAGACTGCAGAGATGAGGGGCCCAAGGCCTGAGCCCTGGCCACCGCACTCCTTGGGGGTCAGGTGGAGAAAGAGGAGCTGAAGCCCGTGGCTCTTCTGGTTCCCCGTGAGCCGGCCGTTAGCCAAGTGAAAACGGACATGGCAGATGGCTAAATCTGTTGTGTCCTTCGTATTCTTCCAGCTTCTGCTCCTCAGTTTAACCTTGGGCAGACCTCATGTGAATCCAATGGCCCCAATGGCTTAAACCATCTCATGGTCATGTCCAGTGTTGTGGTCTGGCAGGTGCGTACAGGAGGACTATTGGGTGTGTAGTAAACTGGTATGGCGTGACTGGGGAATGGGATGTAGTGTCTAGTCAGATATTCTGCTTACTAGAGAGTAAAATTTCTCTTACCAGTGTTACATGAAATTAGAGTGCACGTTACCATCAAATACTTCAGAGTAATTTTATTGCTTTCTTTAGTTGATGTGGGACATACCCAGGGCCCTGCTTCTCCTGGGGCAGGTTGTTAGTACCACGTGGCTGTGCTGGGTTCGTCCCCGGAAGAAGGACTTATGGTAGTAGAAGCTTAATCAGAGGTCTTGGAGATTGAAGGCATCTAGAAAAAGAGTTTGGCTGGTCTCTTGAAACTTCATACCTGGGGAGGAAGCCCCATGTCATGAAGGAAACCTAAGATCCAGGGGTGCCTGGGTAGCTCAGTTGGTTAAACATCCCGACTTTGGTTCAGGTCATGATCTCACGGTTCATGAGTTCGAGCCCCGTGTCGGGCTCTGTGCTGACAGCTCAGAGCCTGGAGCCTGCTTCGGATTCTGGGTCTCCCTCTCTCTCTGCTCTTCTCCCACTCCTGCTCTGTCTCTGTCTCTCTCTCTCTCTCTCGAAAATACAAATAAACATTAACAAATATTTAAAAACAAAAACCTAAGATCCAGAGTCTGAGACCTGGCTGAGGTACCTGCCACCTCTCTGATTTTGAGCACTTGGCTTCACTTCTTTGTCTGTTTCTTCATTTGTGATATGGAGAGAATAATAATGCCTGCCCAGTTTACGGTGCTCCCCTAAGAAGTGTATGTGAAGGGTCTTTGTCAACCCTGACAAAGTACATAAACGTGTTTAGCACTCAAGTCTCAGATACTGATGGGGGGAACGGGACAGTGAGCTTGGGTTCGGTCCGTCCTAAAGCCATGACCTGGTTTCTTGCACAGACAAAGCCGCGTGAACTGATAGGAAAAGGGTGATGTTCCTGGGTGAAGGTTATGTAGCCTGTCACATTTCCCTCCACCCCACCGGCACCCTGATGGCCAGGAATCTCTGGCGTGCATCTTAAATTTTTATTCAAGTACGATTAACGTACAGTGGTATACTATTTTCAGGTATACAATGTAATGGTTCAGCATTTCTATACGTTGTTCGATGCTCCTCATGATTAAGTGTGTTCTTGATCCCCTTTACCTCTTTCACCCATTGCCCACCCCCTGCCAACCACCGGTTTGTTCTCTGTAGTTGAGTCTGTTTTTCTGTCATCTCTTTTTCTTTGTTTTGTTTCTTAAATCCCACATGAGCGCAACCATATGGTATTTGTCTTTCTCTGACTGACCTCTTTCACTTACCATTATATTCTCTAGTTGTAGTCACGTCGCTGCAAATGGTAAGATCTTTCTTTTTATGACTGAGTAATATTCCGTTGTATGATATACCACATCTTTATCCATTCATCAGTTGATTCACCCTTGGGTTGCTTCTACATCTCGGCTATTGTACATAATGCTGCAGTAAACATAGGGATGCATATATCTTTTTGATACACGCAAGACTGGAATTGCAGGATCATGTGGTAATTCTGCCTTTAATTTTTTGAGGACCCTCCATACTGTTTTCCACAGTGGCTGCACCAGTTTACATTCCCACCAACAGTCCACGAGGGTTCCTTTTTTTCCACATTCTTGCCAACACTTGTTGTTTCTTGTGTTTTTGAATTTAGCCATTCTGACAGATGTGAGGTGATATCTCATTGTGGTTTTGACTTACATTCTCCTGATGAGCGATGATTGGCCATCTTTCCATGTGTGTGTTGGCCATCTGGATGTCTTCTTTGGAAAAATCTCTATTGAGGTCTTCTACCCATTTTTAACTAAGATTATTTGGGTTTTTTTGGTGTTGAGTCACAGAAGTTCTTTACATAATTTGGATATTAACCCCTTATTGGACATATCACTTGCAGATACATTCTCCCACCCAGTAGGTTGGGTTTTTGTTTTCTTTATTGTTTCCTTTGCTCTGCAGAAGTTTTTTATTTGAGGTTTTGTGAATGGTGTAAGAAGGTGGTCCGGTTTTCCCAGCACCATTTATTGAAGAGACTGTCTTTTCTCATTGCATATTCTTTTCTGCTTTGTTGAAGATTGACCATATAATTGTGGGTTTACTTTTGGGCTGTTTTGTTCCATTGATCTATGTGTCTGTTTTTGTACCAGTCCCATACTGTTTTAATTACTATAGTTTTGTAGTATATCTTGAAATCTGGGATTGTGATACCTCTGGCTTTGTTCTCTTTTTTTCTTTTTTTTTCAAGATTTCTTTGGCAATTTGGCATCTGCCATGGTTCTACAAATTTTAGGATTATTTGTTCTAGTTGTGTGAAAAAGGCTGTTGGTATTCTGATGGGGATTGCATTGAATCTGTAGATTGCTTTGCATAGTATGGACGTTTAAAAAATATTGTTTCTTCCAATTCAGGGGTCTTCCTTTTCCTTTTAAAATTTTTTTAATGTTTTTTTATTTTTGAGAGAGAAAGAACGAGAACAAGCACGGGGGAGAGGCAGAGAGAGAGGGAGACACAGAATGTGAAGCAGGCTCCAGGCTCTGAGCTGTCAGTAGGGAGCCCGACGTGGGGCTCGAACTCAAGACCTGTGAGATCATGACTTGAGCCGAAGTTGGACGCTTAACCGACTGAGCCACCCAGGGATCTTCCAATTCAGCGTCTTGATGCTTACACACAGGAAATGCATTGTGTCCTCACATTAAAATAGGAGTAAGCTTCTCCCTTTTCTTGGCCTCACTTTTCTTTGTTTTACTAATTTTACTGACCTCTGCCTGTAGTGTTAGCCATCTCTCATCCTTTCTAAGGGTATGGGAATGTTGTGTAGCCACACAAATACTCAGGGCTCTGAGACCAGGAACTAGCCTTCAGCAAAACAGGTAAAGCCCCGTCAGTACCTTGCTGCCCTTGAGGGTTTGGACAGAAGGAGCACATTTTAGAAACCTTTGGCCTTGTGTGTCAGAAGAAAAAGAAGAGAGTGTCGGCACAGACCTGGTGGGGGCGGGAGAGACACTTAGACATCACCACCTTCCAGAAGAAGTGTGCAGAAGCTGAACTAGGTGAGTCTCAACTGTTGCCCACCAAAATGAGGTCTGTCTGGTGGTGAGGATAATGTTTGTGTTTAGTTTTATACATTTTTATTTTAACGTTTTATTTATTTTTTTAGAGATAGAGAGAGAGAGTGCTTTATTTATTTTTGAGAGAGAGAGAGAGAGGGAGAGAGCTCGAGCAAAAGAGGGTCCGTGAGAGAAGGAGACACAGAATCCGAAGCAGGCTCCAGGCTCTGAGCTGTCAGCACAGAGCCTGATGCGGGACTCAAACCCACGAACTGTGAGAGCATGACTTGAGCCAAAGTCAGACGCTTAACTGTCTGAGCAACCCAGGTGCCCCTAGAAGTTTTCATGTTTAATAACACTTCCAAATGTGTGTTGAACATAAACGGTTTTTGAAAACAAAATGTTTGAAAATGAACACCGTCAGATGTTTTTGTGAGGGGCCGAGGGAGTCTCAAGGCCACCGTTCTGATGCACGCACATGCAAGTCCGTGGCTATGGATGGGGAAGGGATGAGTGGAGCCTAGCGCACAATTCCTCATTAGCGAGCCTGAGCCTCTCTGGGACCGCCCGGCCAGCCACACCGGGACTGCTACCTCTGAGAGCCCCGGCCATCCTCTTGAGGAGGGTTCTGTTTGTTTCGCTTATCACTCTGTGCCTTGGTTTTTATCTGAGCGATGGAATTATGAGTTACAGAAGGAGAGGAGTAAGAAGCACATCAAAGAATTTTCTTGTGGCTTCTGAATAAGGGGCCTTACTGGTTGAGGGCTGTTCGCTTTGGGTGTGCTGTTTTCATCATGAAGCACCTGGGGTTTGTTTTTCTCCAAAAGATGTAGATAATCTAGAGAGAATCCAGGAGAAGGACAACAAAAATGATGTATGGCTTGGAGAGAAGGAGAATAACAGTCTATAAATATTTGAAAGGTAATATAAAAGAAGGAGAGAGATTATTTACAGCAGCGGGGAGGAGTTTGGCAGGGAACACACGCTTGCATCGAGGAGCAGAGGAAAATTGGGTAGAACTGAAAAGACCAAGCATTATAAGGATGATTAAGCAAAGAAATGTAATTCTCACATTAGTTCGTGTTGCCAGGGGCCCGAATGGCAGGAATAAGTAATGTTTCTGAAACAGGATCCACACACGAGTGTGAATAATGTTTTCCTAATTCTTCCGTGAGAAGGGAGGACAGTGCTTTTGTTCTTTGCCTTCTGAGTGTGTAGTTTAATTCCCAGCTCCTTGACTTTGTGTTTTCAGAGGTGGTGATAATAATTACAGTATTACTAGCTCTCAATTACTGAGGTCCGGCTCATGTCAGGTATGGTCTTAGCTGCTTGGTTATTTATACTCTCATTTAGTCTCTACAGCAACTCTGTAAAGTAGGAACTATTTTTTCCACCTGGAAGGAAACTGAGGTCCAGTCACGTGCTCGGGATCACACGTGTATTGAGTGGTGGGGTCGGGATTCCAACCGAGGTCTGGGACTCACAGCTGGTGCCCCGCACTGTGTTGGGGTGTGTTACCTTGGTCGTGACAGCAGTTGTTTGGGACCCACTGGGGAGCCAGCTGGCTCAGCCAGGGAAACTTTGCATCCAGGTGTGAGGTGAGCAAAATCATTGGCTGTCCAGAGCTCCCGTTTTCTTTTCTCTCCTCGTTTTCTTGAGATAAATTTTCCCAGTATCAGTAAGTGCTACGTTATTATTTTACATTTTCTCATTCCAGATTTCCAGTTATACATAAGCTTTTAGTCATCCTTATATAGTGACCTGTACAATATCACATAGGAAAGGGACATTTTATAAGGCGGGTATTGTCCTCAATGTTTTTCATATAATTTTTTAATGTTTTTATTTATTTTTGAGAGAGAGAGACAGAGCGTGGAAGGGGGGCCGGGAGAGAGAGAAGGAGGCACAGACTCGGAAGCAGGCTCCAGGCTCCGAGCTGTCAGCACAGAGCCCGATGTGGGGCTTGGACTCAAGAACCGTGAGATCACTCCCTGAGCCGAAGTCTGACGTTTAACCGACTGAGCCACCCAGGCGCCCCTATCCTCCATCTCACGTGCTTGTTGTACTGGAGGTTCCTAGGCAGCTCGTAGGCAGTGTTCTGTACTCCCTTTGGCTTTCTGGCTCTGCTATTTTGTCGCGTCCGGTGTATTGACGATTACTAAAAAACAAAACAGAACACAGAATTAACTATTCAGAACAAAGGCAGAGAGCTGGATGTCGGGATTTTTATGTGATTGCCAGGGGGTTCCAAACCTGGAATCAGAAGGCCAGTGTTGGGGCGCCTGGGTGGCTCAGTGGGTTAAGCGTCCGACTTCGGCTCAGGTCATGATCTCGCAGCTCGTGAGTCCGCGCCCCACATCGGGCTCCGTGCTGACAGCCTGGAGCCTGGAGCCTGCTTCGGCTTCTGGGTCTCCCTCTCTCTCTGCCCCTCCCCACTCAAAGCTCTGTCTCTCTCTCTCTCTCTCAAAAATAAATAAACATTAAAAAAAAAAAAAAAAGGCCAGTGTTGAATCCAGACTCCAGCTGCTGCTTTGTTCCCTTGTGTGGGGGGCCCCTGCTAAACCACCACCAGCTCCTCTCCCCAGGGGGCATCATGCATCATATTTCTGCTGTTTCCACCCCGCAGTTACTGCAGAGTTATTGTGGGTAGCAACTGCAAGGATGTACGCAAATGGCGGGATATTCCGTAAAATGAAAGGTGATGCTCGCATTGAAAGTTAGCATCATTTGCTTTAGTTCTTTTCTTAGCTCAGCTTTTCTAGAGTTAGTAAGGGTTGAGACTTGCGAGGCAGTTGACATTATTCAAAGGGGGCGGTGTCAGACTTTTACTGGGGGAGAAAGAGCAAGTGTCAAATGAGTTTCAAGGACACTTCTGTATGAATACTGCCACGTTGCTTCTTCCTTCCCTTTGTTCACCGTGGCATGTGGTAAAGACCACGCCCAATCTGCTCGCTAGGGGTTGATGGTATAGAAATCCAAAATGTGACTCAAGGCTCTGGCAGTTTTCACTTACGCTTTCCACGTTGCCAATCCTGTTTGTTGCTCTACAGAGGAAGTACCTTCCCTCTGGAGTCTTGTGCCTTTTGAAAATAAAGAGCTTTTTGATTTCTGTCTCCATGTTATTCACCTCGTAGTGGTGTCTAGTGAATTTCTCTCTGAAGTCATCCCTAGATTACTTTTACTGTAAACTGTAATGATTTTACCCTGGTCATAATTTCTCCCCAGGTCTCCTATCTCGGTTACTTGTAAGGCTACTCCTCCCCTCTCATGTTCTCTTTGATCTTTTATAATTGGCTTAAAACTCGCCATATTTAATCTGCAGTGACTTTGTTTCTCCTCCCTGTTTTTGCTTTTCCAGTCCCTGAGAATTTAATAATCTGTTGCTTATTATTTCCTTAGTTTTACCTAAGGCGTCCTATTTTCCGTCACTCAGCTTAATAGCCTTTCTTTTCTCCTTGTCTACGTTTGTCTCAGCCGTTAATGTAAATCTGCATCTGCCTGTGTTTTGGCTGGCAATAAATAAGGTCCTACATCTTCTGTGGACTTGATGGGCGTCCTGGTTTCAGACTGAACCCGAAAGCACCTGCAGATGCATATGGTAATGTCACGATAAAGTGACCCTTCGTACTTTGGAGATAAACAGTTGAGCGCTTGGCTGGTATTGAATGAGTGGATGGATGGATGGATGGATGACTCAATCTGAATTGTGAGAGCTTTTTCTTCCAAGTTGACTTCTGTGGGGCAAATGGCTGCGTGACTGCTCAGCTCGTATGAAAGAACCACTGTCTTCCCTCGTCCATGGCTCACTTCTTGGTGAATCCTTCCTGTGACAGCCATCTGCTTACAGCATGGTGGTCTCTTCTCAGGAGAGAGGACTTCTTGGTGCTTTTCTGGTCTGTGTCCAGTCCAGGATGAAGGAGCCACCCCCAGGTGGGTCTCCAGGCTCTGCCTGTTCTATTGTGTCTTCCCCAGGGCTGGGGGGCAACGTACTGTTAAAACTTGTGTGTTTCCAGGAGTGTGTGCTGTTTTGTTGCTGCTCAGATTCTAGCCCTGTCTCATGGTTCAATTGAAAAAAAAATTCTCTTACTTGTCAATCTAGTCGGTGTTTCTGTGTCAGAAGAAACCTTGGTGGTTGACCCAGCCGCAGGCGATAGCAGGTGCTGCCCAATTTGCCACAGACATGGCTCCCGTAATGCAGGCCCCTGGGTTAGAGATTGTGCATCCCTCCCTCTGTGCCACGGGCTGTGCATCACTGTAGGGATGTTCCTAGGGGCTGGGCGGGCTTCCTTGGGCCTGGGCCACGAAGCAGTTCTTGATAGTGGAGACCTTTCTGTGAAGCGGAATGTCTGCAAGCATGTTAGGTTTCTGGTGATCAGACGGACAGAAATCCGTACGACGCAGGTCACTAGGCGAGGAGGATAAAGGGACATGTGATGCAGCTGTGCCCAGAGGCATGCGAAGCCATCCAGTTATGTAGCTTGTGTCATGCTGTTTCTTAGCTGCCGTGAGAAAATTCTAGTTGAGTCTTGGTAATGATTTCTTTTGGTTAAGATTCGGCTTCTCTGCTAAGATGTTGACTGATGTACATAGATAGAGATACAGGTGTGGGTGTAGATCTGTCCGTGTGTGTGCAGATATGTGTGTGTGTATACATACGTGTCTAAATACTCACGTATGTATCCCAAGGTGTCAGAGACTTCAGAGCTTTGCAGCTGCTGTCTCTGCCATTACTAAAAGCCAGAAGCCTCTGGCTCCAGCCGGGAAGAAAGAAGGAAAGAGAGGGCTCTGTCCCAGGGGGAAGGTCTCAGTTGGGCAATCTGATGGGCAGAGCTTGCTTACTGGGTGTACCAAGGCCTGAGCTGCACCGAGGCTGGGGATGGGAGTCCCGGCCTCCATAGTGGGGAGGCAGGCATGGTCACAGGTATGCCATCTTTTACCGTGCCCTCCCGTCCCCGTGGTTAGTGACACATGCGGGGGAGCAGTTCGCTGTGAGGAGGTCTCAGAGAATCTGGGTGACTTGTATACACACTTTGAGAACAGGATGGCACAGTTGGATTGGCAGCAGCCGGGAAATGAGGCTGGAGTGAGCTGTCTCGGGGGTGAGTCAGTGGAGCCACAAGTCAAGGGTTTGGGGGCCATCTTGATGCCCTCTGGACCAGATCACCACTCGCAGCCCCTGCCCGGCCTGCCCTGTCCCCTGGTGGCAAGGATGAGGTGCTGACTGTCCAGGTCTCCGTCTTTGGGATCTGAGAACCCTCTTGACCTCTGTGTTTGAGGTCTGATGGGCCTCTGCGAGCCTTTAAACCGTTAGCAGTCATGTAGATGTCATGTAGATTCTTCTCCAGGAAGCCTTTGTCAGGAGCAACAGCTGTTTTTTTAAACTTCGGATGTTCATTGGTATGTCTGTGCAGCCTCCTTTTCCCTTGATGACACAGCCCCGTGGTGAAGCATAGGATCTTCAGCCCTGTCACGCTGCCAGTGCTCACATGTCCTTCGACTGGCCGCTCTCTTCCAGGCGTCAGAACGAGGAGCGGAATTAGTTCCCAAGCCTTCCCTGCCTCCAGGCTCCAGGAAAAGTTGTTAGGTTTAATTCTCTGTGGTTCACCTTACCTGACTTTGGTAAAAATGATGCTTGAAAGAGTGGATGAGCGTTTATATTTAGGATTGACTTCTGTTCATTTTAGAGGAGCTTCACTGAAAAGGAAGGAAAGACCGCAGGAAAATAAAGATGGCAAGG
Organism: Lynx canadensis; assembly: GCF_007474595.2. Taxonomy (NCBI): domain Eukaryota; kingdom Metazoa; phylum Chordata; class Mammalia; order Carnivora; family Felidae; genus Lynx; species Lynx canadensis. The sequence goes on along the minus strand of NC_044315.2, from coordinate 10,184,531 downwards.
ACAGGCCGCTCCGCACATCCAGGAGATTCTGGGGGGCCGTGGCAGTGAGTGGCCACACCACAATTGAGTGGTCTCATTTCTGGCAGTCAGTGCACTTTCAGATTTTGTTGTGAACCGTGTGTGTGCTTAGAGGGGCGTTGTCCACCCCCGGGTTCTGCAAGGAGGCCGTAGTGGGGAAGACCCACTAGAGCCGTGGATGGCTGAGCCCTCCAGCACCCAGGCCACGTGCAGCCAGCGATCGCCATCCCCTCCTCTCTTGCCCCGCTAATGCTGTAAAGTGACTTGCTGGTGTGACTGAATGTCAGTTCTAGAATTCATATTTTAAGCGCACATGGAATCCCCAAATTCCATTTTCATCACTGATGGGGACGTAGCACTTCTTCCCACTCAAAATAACATTAAGTGTGGGAGCGTATATATTGAATTTGAGATTTAAAGTTTTGCCCTCCTTTACCTCCACCTTCTCCCAATAGCAGTCTTTAAAAAAGCGTGATACAATTAAATAGCCAAGTCAAAGAAAAGGGAGTGTGAAGGGCTCCAGATAATTCCCAGTTTGGGTTACCAGCTCCCACATAATGGAGACTTGATTATGCTTTGTTTTCCTGTTTGCTTGGGCGGAGGTGCATCAGGGAAGAAATCTCAACTGTTCCTGATCACAGAAAAGTGTGCCTGAAAAGAGGCTTTCCATGTCAGCTCCGGAACAGACCCTTCAAAGCGCTAAAGGTCAGAAGGGCTTCGTTCACGAATTTGGTAAGACCAGCCGTTAGCTGTAACAGAGTGCAACCCTGGAGGTCACAGACCAAGCTGGGAGAAATAATTATGCATGGTAATGGGCAATTACAGATAATGGGCTTCCGGGGGTGGCAGAAAATACACAGCCCCACAGTCTTGCCTGGAATGAACATTGAATAGCACATTAACTTTATAGCAAGCTAAAAGTTCAGCCTTGGAACAGCAGCAGTCCCCCCCCCCCAAATAAATAAAATCCCCAGCTTACTTAAAGGAAGCACCATAGTAGCTGTGCTTCTCAAGAGCAGAACTGCATGCTGAAAGGGGTGGGGCGGGGGGGGGGGGGTTGGTGCAGAGAGTCTGGGGAGAGGAAGCAGGGGTCAGTTCTTCTCCACCTGGCCGCATTCGCCTCGCTAAGTGGAAATGGTTTTCAGGCCTGCGGCAGGTACACAGTGAAAAGGTTGTTTGCTTTCCTGGCTCCAGGTTTGTGTTTGACGTTTTAAAATAGCCCTGTCATGATCGCCTTGTGGGAGAAACAGATTGTTCCCGCATTTCCTGATTATGACTTTAGGGAGTGATATCACACCGACTGTACTCAAGGCTACTGTCTGACCTCCGAGAAGGCCGGGAGCAGAGGATTCCGCTCCTTTCCAAGTTCATTCGCCTCTGCCAGGTGCAGCCCTGCCCTCCTGTGGGACCCCAAGGATGAGCTTTTTTTTTTTTTTTCCAGAATTACTTGGTGACTCTCTTGCTTGATGGCAGAGAATGCCATCACTGTGCTGTGACTGTGATCATAACAATAGCGAACATTTCTCAAGCACTTACCGTGTGTCACAGCCCTCCCCCCCACCCGCCCCCCGTGCCCTCTGTGGTGTGTGTAGCAGTGTGATCCCCACATTACAGAGAGACACTGGGGCACAGAGCCCTTAAGTGCCTGGATCCAAGGTCATGGGGCAGAAGACGCCTGTCAAGCACTTTGACTTCGGAGCCGGTGCTCTCAACCAGAAGTTCTGCTGCCTGGCTGTAGTGTGCAGGAGTTAGCGTCTGTTTCACTGAAAGAAGTATTTCAGGCTTGAGCACAGAGCCGAGGCGCCCACTTGAGACTTGACTGCTGAATGCTAACTGTGCAGCTTGCTCACAATGAGACCCTGGACCCCACCTGCCCTGAAATTGTTCTTCTCAGAAAGGGAAGAGCTCATAAGACAGAAGTTTTCAAACCTTTCAGTGGCAAGGACCCCTTCACACTCTACAAAATTATCAAGGACCTCCAAGAGCGTCTGGGGATATGGATTCTGCCGATCAGCATTTATTGAATCAAAGCCAAACACTGAGAAATCATACGTATATGTTCATTCCTTTAAAATAATAACATCTATCCCTTGTTAGCATAAGTAACATATTTTAATGAGGAAAGAACTATGTTTTCCCAAAACAAAACAGTGACATTGTTTGTACATTTCTGCTAATCTGTTTTCTGTCTGACTTAGTAGGACGTAGCTGGGTTCCCAATTGCTGCTTCTTCAGTCTGTCGTTTGAAATACATGCAAATTCAGTTTCACATAGAGAAATATTTGGAAAAGGGAGAGAGGTGTTTGAATAGCTTTTTTCAAAAATTTTTTAATGTTTATTTATTTTTGAGACAGAGAGAGAGAGAGAGAGAGAGACAGAGTGTGAGCCAAGGAGGGGCAGAGAGAGAGGGAGACACAGAATCTGAAGCAGGCTCCAGGCTCTGAGCTGTCAGCACAGAGCCCAACATGGGGCTCGAATCCACGAACCGTAAGATCATAACCTGAGCTGAAGTCCAGTGCTTAACTGAGCCACCCAGGCGCCCCTGAATAGCTTTTTTAAAAAAAAAATTAATGTTTATTTTTGAGAGAGAGAGAGAGAGAGCATGAGAGGGGGAGAGGCAGAGAGAGAGAGGAAGACACAGAATCCGAAGCAGGCTCCAGGCTCTGAGCTGTCAGCACAGAGCCCGACATGGGGCTTGAACCCACACATAGTGAGGTCATGACCTGAGCCGAAGTCGGAGGCTTAACTGACCAAGCCACCCAGGCGCCCCTTGAATAGCTTTTTGAGACCCTTGTGCCTGTTCTCTGAAACTGGACCAAAACTTGAAAGGTGATAATTTCTTAAAGATTAGTTGCAGGGTGGAGTCCAAAACCATGCCAAAGAGCTTTGTTCTCTGTTACATTAAAATCCACTGGTGCATCTTGCACTTTAAATGGATCTTTCACCCATGCATCATTTTGTAACATCATGAACTGGTCGTTTGGAAAATATTAGTTCACTGAGTTGTGCAGGTTTTCCAAAGGTTGTCCTCTTTCATTGCAAAATATCAGGAAAATCCCATTCGTTATTATCACTACATATCTTGTCAAAAGAGTCTTCAAGTTCGGGAAGCTGTCAAGCCCGTGATGGCAGACTTAAGTTTTCAGAAATTCTGGTTTTTACTTGAAAGCTCGAATTTTGGGCAATAAATCCTTTAAGTTTTCCTTGAAGGGATAGGCTCACTTTGTTCTTCTTCAAGGCAACATCTACCAAATATCCAAGCCCCAGTAACCGGAGAGTTTCATCACTCTTTGAGTGTATGGTGTTCCAAAAATAAGTCAAGAAACTCTCTTTTTTTTTTAACATTTATTTATTTTTTAGAGAGAGAGCTAGAGTGTGAGGGTGGGAAGGACAGAGAGAGAGGGAGACACAGAATCCAAAGAAAGCTCCAGGCTCTGAGCTGTCAGCACAGAGCCCGATGCGGGACTCAAACCCACACACCATGAGATCATGCCCTGAGCCGAAGCCAGATGCTTAGCCGAATGAGCCACCCAGGCGCCCCAAGAGTATAAGCTCATCATTCAGACATTTGCACCAAGTCTTGTTCAAGGAAACCATCACCCTTGGGTTGCAACAGACCTGCCTCATGAGTCCCTCCCATTTTGTCATGGGCTATTAAAAAGGCGCAAAGGCAGAGTTTTAATCCAGTGGGGGTTTTTTTCCTACTTCATCGAGGGCATCATAAGCAAAACTGACATTTAATTTTGTAATATTAGGGGCGCCTGGGTGGCTCAGTCGGTTAAGCGTCCGACTTCACCTCAGGTCACGATCTCGCGGTCCGTGAGTTCGAGCCCCGCGTCGGGCTCTGGGCTGATGGCTCAGAGCCTGGAGCCTGCTTCCGATTCTGTGTCTCCCTCTCTCTCTGCCCCTCCCCCGTTCATGCTCTGTCTCTCTCTGTCTCAAAAATAAATAAACGTTAAAAAAATTAATTTTGTAATATTATACAAAGTAAAATATTCCAAATGAGGACGTCAGTGAGGAATCCAGCCACTGCTGGTGCAGTTCGGTGGGACCACCTTGATGTGTGCGAAGGCGGTTTTCCCCGCCACTGCTTCTGCGTCACCGGTGCAAATGTCCACACAGTGAAAAAAGGTGAATGACGTCTTTCTGTTGCTGTGACAATCCATGTGACCTGGACCCTTGGCTGGGACGGCGGCTGGGGAATATTGCCACCACATTTCTGGAAGGGCCGCAGTGAGATGTCGGGTGTGACTTCTTGGCTTGAAACCTGGGACTTTCAGGAGCAGAGACAAATACCTGGGATCTTATTTTTAAAAGCAAGTTCCGAAAGTGCGATCTGACAGCCTTGTGTTGAGCACCCTTCGTGGCCAAGCAGAAGACCTCCGTGGTTGCAGCCCCTGCATTTTAAGTTGTCCGAACACAATTCAAAGCATAGCTTTCCTGTGGGGACCTAAATTGTACGTTCACAGTCAGTCCGAGATGCCCCCGACCTGAAGTTTTCTCCGTGCGAGGGGTACTAAGAAGAGTGGGGAAGGGATTCCCTCCCCATAAGGTCGCCTTTGGAACAGATCACTGGCCGTCCTTCCTCTCTTCTCTGGTCCCCCCCCCGCCCCGAACCCGGGCCTGGCCACTGGCCTGTTGGTGGCCCCGCGACTCCTCCAGGCCGCTGGCGGTGTTGACGGGAGTCTCAGATTGTCTCTGGCATCTCGCCAACGATAGGGAATTCCGAGCTGGCCTAAGGACAGAAAACGTTCCGGCCATGAGATAGGCTTTCACGGCCACCAGACATTCTCTAGCAAAGTCAGAGAAATGGCATCTTCTCCATATCTGACTCCCTTTGCAGGCCAACCATGTTCCTGTTTGCCCCCCGCCCCGGAATCCTGAGGCTCACACAGATGGGGTGCGGAAGGGGGAACACACAGGGAAAGCGGAAACCCGGGAATAGGAACACGGGTAGGTGCGTGGGTGTGGGAGGTCGGGGTGGTGAGTGCCAGTCTTTCCAGATCCAGTTAGGATTTTTCCTTGGATGAGTCTGAAGTCCAACCTCCTGTGCCGGCAGTACCCTCGTTCTCGTCCTGCTGGGAAGATAGACATACTTGTGTTTTGTTTTGTTTTTTTTAGAGACTCTTCGATGGAAAGCTTTTCTGATACCTTGATTTGTCCTTGGGGCTCTTCATCCGCAGAGAGTAAGCTCTTTGAGGGCAGGGATTGCTCTTTGCTCATTGTCGACATTCCAGGAGATGGGAGCCGGCAGGGGTGGGACAGCACGTGGCTCCGAGGGGCCCAAACAAACTAGGTGTGGACACTCGCCGTGGACAGAAGTCCACAGGCAGAGAGACAGTAGTGATGAAACGAGTTTATTTCAGTGAGGCTAACACCAGGAAGACAGTGAACCAGCGTCTCAAACACTGTCTCCAGAAGTGCTGAAAGTACTTCCAGGTTTATAGAAGGAACGAAGGAACGTGTTGGGCAGAGGCGGATGGGTCTGTGCAGGTGGGCTATGAAGGTCAAGTCCATCATTGTCTTGAGGTCAGTGCCTCTGGGTCTCACGGGCTCAGGGCTGTCCTTGTTGCTTGAGGGGACATTTCATTCCCCATCGGGGTTGGTTTGTCCACAGGGTCTTTTGCCTGAGTTAAGAGATAAACTAGAAAGAAGAACTTAATCATTTAGAAGTTTGAGGTCAAAATGTAGGTAGTTGAAGCCTTCTTTCAGGAATTGCTGCACACAATGGACGTGTTTGTGGCTCACTGGGCTTTTCAGTGGCCCCAGGGCGGCCTGTTTCAAATCTTGGCTGGGTCCCTTGGAAGGCCCGTATTTGCCTTTCCCGCTTTATATTTTCCCCATTTCCGCCATATGTCCTGCTTGGTCTGTTTCATGCGGTCATGCTTGACAATCAAGATATTCCTCCCCTCCTCTGTCTCTGTCTCCCCCTCCCTCTCCGGATCCCTTTGCCTCCCACATTAATATTTTACACACCTTTGAACCAAAAACCTGCGCCTGGCTTGCAAGACCAACTTCAGGTTCATTTTGTTCTGGAAAGCCTTCACCCTGAGAAAACTGAACTTGGCGGGACCTAATTACACTTAGCAAAATTCTTTGGGCAAAAGGCAACATTGGCTCTAACACATTCCATGCTTTGTGTACAAGAGTGACGTTAGCGAGCCAACACCAGCAGAACTTGTACTTGGAAGGCTGGAGTTGATCTCGCCCTCCCTTCCCGCGGCCTTTGTGTTTTCTCACAGCCTTGGTCTGTCTCTCCTTCTGTGTGTTTGTTCGGAGCCTCCCCTGTGAGTCCTGCTGCATCAAGGACTACGGCCTTGGTCTGTGCCCCAAAGTCCCAGACAGGTTGCCTCGCACACAGCACGTTTCCTGTGTGGGATATGAATTGCGTCCCTATCAGGGGAAGGTGACAGTGGCGGTGACAAGTCCCTCGTTCATTCCTCATTGTCAGCATTCAGGGAATAGTAGGCACACTGCCACCTGTGTAATTGGGCCTCTCCCTGTGCCAACTATGCTTCCCTCTGAAACCCTTGTCAGGATGATGAGCTTGTCTTGGGATCATATGAGTGCTTAGAGGGTCCAGGGACGGCCCATAGGACAATGTTCTCTCTCCCCGTGTCTCTCTCCAAGCTCTCACCCTTGTGGGAGAGGAGTCCTGAAGCATCTCTCTGGGTTTCTCCATTACTCCTAAATCTAGGAAATGCCAGGAGCTATTACTCTGGACATTGGGTGACCTCGCAGAGAAGAAAGCTAAAAGCAGTTAGCCAAGCCAAGCCTTCTTGTCCCAGGGAGGTACCTCTGCTATCCTGATTCCATCATCATGTCAATCACTGAGCATAATCTTGAGACCTCAGTTTTCCTTTAAAAAAAAAAAAAAAGAATAGAGAAAATGACTTACACTTTCTCTGTACCCTCCTAACACTCAGCATAACATGTTAGGTAGATAATTTTGAGATCTCAGACTTAGGAGTGAACAATTTTGCCCGGTGGGTAACTCTTAAAACTAGAAACTAATTATGACAGGAACTAAGCAAGGCATGGGATTACAAAGAAAAATAAAACCTGGTGATGAACGGATAAAGAAGACGTGGTTTATATATATAGTGGAATACTACTTGGCAATGAGAAAGAATGAAATTCTGCCATTTGCAGCAACATGGATGGAACTGGAGGGTATTAATGGTAAGTGAGATAAGTCGGTCAGAGAAAGACACATATCATCTGTTTTCATTCATACATGGAACTTGAGAAACTTAAGACCATGGGGGAAGGGACGGGGAAAAAATAGTTTCAAACAGAGGGAGGCAAACCGTAAGAGACTCTTAAATACCAAGAGTAAACAGGGTTGATTGGAGGTGGAGGGGAAAATGGGTGCTGGGCATTGAGGAGGGCACTTGTTGGGATGAGCACTGGGTATTGTATGTACACAATGAATCATGGGAATCTACCCCCAAAACCAAGAGCACACTTTACACACTGTGTGTTAGCCAACTTGACAATAAATTATATTAAGAAAAAAAAAAACAACTTGGTATATGCCAGTTAAGTCGAGGATCACTCACGGTGAATCATAAATAGCCTTATTGTTTGTAAATTATAAATTCTGGTTTTCTATGTGATCTTTCATATAGGAAACTGTGGGATTTGGTTTTGTCATTGAAAAGGGAGTAGACTCTTGGTTTGAATGTGAATGACTCAAAGTGCAACAGCTCTGGGGATCTTGACACTAGAGGAAGAGCAGGGAAAAAAAAGCCTTCACATACCTTAAAATGAATTACTGGTTAACTACTATTAATATGCCACGGGCCCAGAGACCAGCATATAACACTGCAGGATCGATACGGGTATTTATCATGTGTGGGTATTGATCCTTCATGAAGGAGTGAATCATATTTCACGCTGCATATGTTAGTGGGAAAAAAAAGTAGCAGAGGGATTGGGAAGCCTTATCCCAGAACTGGATGTGCGGAAGGTAAATGTATAGAGCCACAAATAGGAGTTTCGGAATAAGAGGGATCAAGTCTGTGGGCAGTACCTCTGTATAGACGTCTTTGCTCAGACAAATGCTGTTGGTCGTTTTTTCCAGATACGGACATACTCTTAGTTGTTGAATCCAGTCCTGCTGACCTTTTTTTCCTTCTAGCACAAATTAATGCTAGCCCAGTCATAAGTACCAGCACTTAGAATGTCTGGCTTCACTCTTCCATTGGCGTCTTGACAGAGGACCTACAGGTTGATAATTCTTACATGGTGCTGCTGGTTAAAAAAGTGACCACACTCTCAGGATGCCTGGCTGGCTCAGTCCAAAGAGCATGTCATGTGACTCTTGGTCTCGGGACTGTGAGTTCGAGCCCCACATTGGGTGTAGAGATTACTTAAATAAAACTTTAAAAATGCACATTAAAAAAAAGAAAGAAAGCTACCACATTCTCTTGAGAAAGCCTGTTCTGTTGTGCTATTATTACTAATACCATCACGAAGTCATCTGGGCCAGTGTTTAGCCTACAAAAATAAACCATGAGATCCAGCTTCAGAATTTTCAGCAAATTCATTAAGATGTTTCCGCTGTCTTTGTGCTTCGTCATGTTGGCCGTGCAGTTAAAATGTCCCTGTCACAGTGTGTGTCAGGCGTGGGGGGAGCAGGAGGAATTCATAGCGGGCAGCTCAGTATTTGCTTTTTTTTTTTTTTACCCTGTGACTCAGACAAGGGTTAAGAGTAGCCCAGTAAGAGTTTGGTGCATGGGAAATGGATTCTTGAATTTATATCTACATATTCATTTCAAGTTTTGTATGGTTAGTTGATCTGTTTTGTGGCTTATGAGTTGTAAATCTTACCTTCGGGTTTATTGCCAATCAGTGACACTTTGCCTGACTTCCCAGCTTTGGTGACGTCCCAGCGTTCAAGGGAATGTCTCTAGTTACTCTTTGGGAACTCTGCTGTAGCAGAGGTCGGAGAAGGGGCATGTGTGGCTTCTGTTCTCACTCTCCCTCAGCCTGGGTGAGAGCTGTGTGCCTTTCCAGGCTGGAGTGTCGCATGGTCACTCAGCAATTCAGCAAGTGTCTGATAAGGGAGCTCGGTGGCTTCCCGGCATCCTGGGTGACAGGTATCAGCAGTGTAACTTGGTCGTTTGGAGGGAATGCCCGGAACAAGACATGCCAGTGACTTTCATGCATTTTTTCCCCCATTACTACAGCCTCCCTAGATACGCTCATAATTACATCTTCAGGCCTGGAGTATGTAAAGAGCCTAGTATAGGGGTGCCGGGGTGGTTCAGTCGGTTAAGCGTCCGACTGTGTTTCAGCTCTGGTCATGGTCTTGCAGTTTGGTGGGTTCAAGCCCCGTGTCAGGCTCTGCACTGACAGCACGGAGACTACTTGGGATTCTTTTCTTTCCTTCTCTCTCTGCCCCTCCTCCCTCCCTCTCTCTCTCTCTCTCTCTCTCTCTCTCTCTCAAAATAAATAAAAAAATTAAAAAAGAAACTAACGATCCTAGTGTATACTAGCCTATAGACTATATATGCATATACGGAATAGACTATTCTAGAGTAGTCTATACTCCTACCTCCTTAGTCTCTTAGATCTGTCCCTGGTGCTTGGATCAATTCTCCTAAAACATTTTTATTGTTACTTGCTTCCTCTGAAAACCTTCATTGACTCCCTGTAGCTTGAGGAGAAACCCGAAGTCCTTGACTGGCCTCCCCATTCGAGGCCTTCCACAATTTTAACCAAGGTCGCTTCCCATTCTCATTACCTGTGGGCCCTTGACATGAACTGTGTACTGTGGCCAGGCCAATCTGGTCACTGTCCCTGCCACAGGACTTGTGTTTCTCCTCCTTCATGATCCTGTTGGTATCATTCTTTGGAGTGTGTCTGCACACCATCATCTCTAAATCCCCTCCACCCTGGCTCCCATCTCCACTGCTTTTGTTGATGGTGACATCTACCTATACTGTCATTGTGGCAATGAGATGATTGCTTTTTAAGTGTCTCAGCTGTGCTGACAGCTCAGAGCCTGGAGGTTGCTTTGGATTCTGTCTCCCTCTCTCCCTGCCCCTCTCCTGTTCATGTTCGCTCGCTCGCTCTCTCTTTCTCTCTCTCTCAAAAGTAAACATTTTTAAAAATTTTTAAAGAGAAGAAATGAAACATTTTGAATATTTCTTTGTGCCTTTTACATCTAAAGCAAAGCTTTGGACGTAGTTGTTCTAGGATAACCAACGAGTGAGCCAAATACAAATACAAAAATACAACTTGAGATAAAGAATAAATGATTCTTACTATGAAAAATTATATGCCAACAAACTGGACAACCTGGAAGAAATGGACAAATTCCTAAGCACCCACCCGCTTCCAAAACCCAAACAGGAAGAAATAGAAAACTTGAACAGACCCATAACCAGCGAAGAAATTGAATCAGTTATCAAAAATCTCCCAACAAATAAGAGTCCAGGACCAGATGGCTTCCCAGGGGAATTCTACCAGACATTTAAAGCAGAGATAATACCTATCCTTCTCAAGCTTTTCCAGAAGTTAGAAAGGGAAGGAAAACTTCCAGACTCATTCTATGAAGCCAGCATTACTTTGGTTCCCAAACCAGACAGAGACTCAGCAAAAAAAGAGAACTACAGACCAATATCCCTGATGAATATGGATGCAAAAATTCTCAACAAGATATTAGCAAATCAAATTCAACAGCATATAAAAAGAATTATTCACCATGATCAACTGGGATTCATTCCTGGGCTTCAGGACTGGTTCAACATTCGCAAATCAATCAATGTGATACATCACATTAACAAAAGAAAAGATAAGAACCATATGATCCTGTCAATCGATGCAGAAAAAGCATTGGACAAAATTCAGCATCCTTTCTTAATAAAAATGCTTAAGAAAGTCGGGATAGACGGAACACACTTAAACATCATAAAAGCCATTTATGAAAAGCCCACAGCTAATATCCTCAATGGGGGAAAAACTGAGAGCTTTCCCCCCTGAGATCAGGAACACGACAGGGATGTCCACTCTCACTGCTGTTGTTTAACATAGTGTTGGAAGTTCTAGCATCAGCAATCAGGCAACAGAAGGAAATCAAAGGCATCAATATTGGCAAAGATGAAGTCAGGCTTTCACTTTTTGCAGATGACATGATATTTTACATGGAAAATCCAATAGACTCCACCAAAAGTCTGCTAGAACTGATACATGAATTCAGCAAAGTTGCAGGATACAAAATCAATATACAGAAATCAGTTGCATTCTCATATACTAATAATGAAGCAACAGAAAGACAAATAAAGAAACTGATCCCATTCACAATTGCACCAAGAAGCCTAAAATACCTAGGGATAAATCTAACCAAAGATGTACAAGATCTGTATGCTGAAAACTACAGAAAGCTTATGAAGGAAATTGAAGAAGATATAAAGAAATGGAAAAACATTCCGTGCTCATGGGTTGGAAGAATAAATATTGTTAAAATGTCAATACTACCCAAAGCTATCTACACATTCAATGCAATCCCAATCAGAATTGCACCAGCATTCTTCTTGAAGCTAGAACGAGCAGTCCTAAAATTTGTATGGAACCACAAAAGACCCCGAACAGTCAAAGTAGTTTTGAAGAAGAAGACCAAAGCAGGAGGCATCACAATCCCAGACTTTAGCCTCTACTACAAAGCTGTAATCATCAAAACAGCATGGTATTGGCACAAAAACAGACACGCAGACCAGTGGAATAGAACAGACCCACAAAAGTATGGCCAACTAATCTCTGACAAAGCAGGAAAGAATATCCAGTGGAAAAAAGACAGTCTCTTTAACAAATGGTGCTGGGAGAACTGGACAGCAGCATGCAGAAGGTTGAAACTAGACCACTTTCTCACACCATTCACAAAAATAAACTCAAAATGGATAAAGGACCTGAATGTGAGACAGGAAACCATCAAAACCCTAGAGGAGAAAGCAGTAAAAAATCTCTCTGACCTCAGCCGCAGCAATTTCTTACTCAACACATCTCCAAAGGCAAGGGAATTAAAAGCAAAAATGAACTATTGGGATCTCATCAAGATAAAAAGCTTCTGCACTGCAAAGGAAACAATCAACAAAACTAAAAGGCAACCGACAGAATGGGAAAAGATATTTGCAAATGACTTATCGGACAAAGGGCTAGTATCCAAAATCTATAAAGAACTCACCAAACTCCACAGCCAAAAAACAAATAATCCCATGAAGAAATGGGCAGAAGACATGAATAGACACTTCTCTAAAGAAGACATCCAGATGGCCAACAGGCACATGAAAAGATGCTCACCATCACTCCTCGTCAGGGAAATAGAAATGAAAACCACACTGAGATATCACCTCACGCCAGTCAGAGTAGCAAAAATGAACACATCAGGAGACTGTAGATGCTGGAGAGGATGTGGAAAAATGGGAACCCTCTTGCACTGTTGGTGGGAATGCAAACTGGTGCAGCCGCTCTGGAAAACAGTGTGGAGGTTCCTCAAAAAATTAAAAACAGATCTACCCTATGACCCGGCAATAGTGCTGCTAGGAATTTACCCAAGGGATACAGGAGGGCTGATGCATAGGGGCACTTGTACCCCAGTGTTTCTAGCAGCACTCTCAACAATAGCCAAATTATGGAAAGAGCCTAAATGTCCATCAACTGATGAATGGATAAAGAAATTGTGGTTCATATACACAATGGAGTACTACGTGGCAATGAGAAAGAATGAAATATGGCCCTTTGTAGCAACGTGAATGGAACTGGAGAGTGTGAGGTTAAGTGAAATAAGTCATACAGAGAAAGACTGATACCATATGTTTTCACACTTATGTGGATCCTGAGAAAGTTTAACAGAAGACCATGAGGGTGCGGAAGGAAAAAAAAAAAAGAGGTTAGAGAGGGAGGGAGCCAAAACATAAGAGACTCTTAAAAACTGAGAACAAACTGAGGGTTGATGGGGGGTGGGAGGGAGGGGAAAGTGGGTAATGGGCATTGAGGAGGGCACCTGTTGGGATGAGCACTGGGTGTTGTATGGAAACCAATTTGACAATAAATTTCATATTAAAAAAAAGAATAAATGTTTTTTGCATTACCCGCTCCTCTTGGTTTTCCAGAAGCCCTGTGTGGAATATTTCAATTTTTCGAAGGGAAAAAACACTTAAATAAATTAAACTTTTGTGGTTAGAATAAATGAAGAAAGCCTGGGTGTGGCCCGTGAGCATCCCAACTGTCAGGCAGCAGTATGCACACCACTTGTGATCCGAGCTCTGCCGTGATTTTGGAGGAGGTGGTATTTATCTGCATGCTCTTGTGGGATAGCCAGGCAGGAGTGTCACAGCAGTGCGGTCAGGGGTCACGTTTTGGGGGATAGCTTCTGAAGCACTTGTTTGCAATCTTCCAAGTAGACCAGTGAGTTTCGATCTGTGAGTGCATCAGAGCCCTCTGAGGACTTTGTTAAACTCAGGACTGCTGGGCCCACCCACCCCTCAGAGTTTCTGATTCAGTGGGTGTGGTGGGGTCCAAGAGGGTGTGCTTTTGCAAGTTCCCGAGGGGGCTGATGCTGCCCATTCAAGGGCCACATTGCGAACTCCACTGGATGAGACACCTGTCAACTGATGGATGCTTATTTCGACCTCGGGAAATTTCCACGTATCAGTGGCACGCACGCAGAGGCTGGGGCTCGTAAACCTGTTTTGAACACGGACCAAGAGTTTTGATGTGAACTTTAAAATACAATTTGAGGTTTACAAAGTACAGGGTGTGGCAGTTCCACAGGTCCCTAGAGCTTTTTAAAATGTCACTTTTCAAGAGTGCTTAAACATCTTAGGATTGTAAAATCCTTAGGCACCTACTCTTAGAAAGCTCAAAGAGTTTTTATTATTTAAATACTGGTAGGAAATGAAACTTTTCCAGTGTGTTTCTTAATTTATTCTTCAAGGTCAATATAATCTGAAAGAGGAAGTAAAATACCGGATAAGTGGGAAAGTGATGGCCTCAGTAGCTGATTGATTATACTCAGCTGTAGCAAAACCAGTCCTCGCTCTGACCTGACCTAGAGGCTCCCTGTGCAGTTTGTTGAAGCCATCCTCTTGTTACCTTGAGAATTATTACTGACATCATATTGCTGGATAAAACGGAGGCCTGATAAAAGGTCCTGAGTAGGGGTGTGATTCGGAAATTCACGAACCTGTGTCCTAATCTGAGAATCCTGGTGTCCTTGGGTTTCTTCCTCTTCTTCTTCTTGTTTTTAATTTATTTGAGAGAGAGAGAGTGCAAACAGGGGAGAGGGGCAAAGAGAGAGAGAGAGAGAGAGAGAGAGAGAGAGAGAGAGAGAGAGAGAGAGAGAGAGAGAGAGAGAGAGAATCGTAAGCAGCCTCCATGCCCAGTGTGGAGCCCGACACCAGGCTTGATCCCACAACCCTGGGATCATGACCTGAGGGGAAATCAGGAGTCAGGTGTTCAACTGACTGGAGCCACCCAGCTGCCTCTCTTGGCCTTCTATTTAATTCTTTACCTACTAATGTATATTTTTTTTAATTGAGGACCTTGCTTTTGAAGGGCAGGTCCGAAGGGGTATCTGTTTTTTCCCGCTGCAAAGACAGAGATAAGCATCGGAAATGCCTTCCTCAATGTCTGTGAGATTACACGTGGATGTCCCACCAATGCTTGTGACTGAGTGGTGAAGCCCGTGTCATTCATTCCTTCCCTGATTTAGACACCCGTATAATTCGTCATTTTCACAAAATTTGTATTGCTTAAGTAATGAGGAAAACAGTGAAGAGACAACATTAAACACAAAAGAATTCGCCACTGGAAACCACCTGTTATGCGCGAAATTGGTGTTTAAAATAAGAAAAAGCTGGGGAGTTCAAGAGGTGAGGAGGGTAGGTGCCTTCTCCACATGCGGTGTGGGGTAATGGAACTGGAATGTCTCATCTCATTAGCTGGGAAGAGGAGAGACGGAAGGAAAGAAATATAATGAAATAGTGGCTTGACAACGTTGGGAGGGCACTAAGGTGGATGGATTTGGTATCCTTTCAGAGAGAGGACACTTTAGCACTGACTTTAAGGTGGGGCTGTGAAAATCCCTTCCACAGCTTGCCGCCTGCATATCTTCTCTTTTCCTTCCATATTCGGCCAGCGGACACATGGAGCACCTGCTCTGGGCCACGTGTTGACTCTGCGGGGAATTTCCGTCGACCAGCTTCTCCCCACCTATGCGTGCTCAACCCTTGTCTGTGGGTTAAAAATGAAATGACGCTTTCTTGCTCCGGGGAGCTTCTGTTTCTTCCTCACATTTATTTTGAGGCCTGGCTACTTGGAAAACCGGGACTCGTCGATCTGTTCGGGCACATAATTGACCACCGCGTGTCCTGCGGTGTGCTAGGTTCGGGGATGCACCAGTGAGCCCGCAGCCCTGGTGCCTGCTTTTGCTCCGTCTACATTCTGGCGAAGAGAAGGCTCTTGTGCCCAGCTGGTCTGTTTCCGCATTGCTTACTCGCTCCTCCCTCTCCTGCAAAACCCACAAGGCCCTGAAGCCCTCTGTTGGTTTTTTTCTAGAACTGATTTGCTTGATCTCTTGGCAGCAGTTGACAAGGCATGCTGGCCCCTCCAGGAGCCACATCAACTTTGGCCTGTGTGATATTGTGTTCTCTCCTTGGTTCTCCCCAGCTCCATTCCTGGCTCCCTTTTCTTCTCCCAGAACTCGCTCTTTGGTAACAACTCCCTCCCCCTCTCCCTGGAGGCTGGTAGAACCCCCCCCCCCAGGGCTCCCAGGGCTCCTCCAGCCTCTCCTCTGCCGAGTGCACTTGCCAGTTCCCTCCTTCGCTCATCGCCTGTAAGTGCCTCCAGCTTGTGGATGCGACAGAACTCATCGCCTCCCTCTCCTACCACACCAGACTCCCCACTCTCCCCCAGGTCGGCCAAGTGCCTCCTCCGGCATTGTCCTTCCCTTCCAGATGGAAGTCCAGCGAGCCCCTCCACTTCTGCTGAGTCCTGCCCCCCTGCCCGTAGCTCAGGCCCCTCGCTGCTTTCACAGACTTGAGGTCTCTCTTCCCTTCGCTTGTCCTAAGCTTGCCATCAGGTCACTCACTCTGGAACTCAGTGCTGACCCTCTGCTCCTGGCCCAGAAGTCGTCACATGCTGCAGGGTCTGGAGGGCTGGCTGGAGGCTTCCCCGCCCCTTGCTCCGGCTCCGCCTCCCATTCCTTTCGGGCACCCAGTTCTTCAGCTTCGCTGCGCTGCCCTGTCCAGCTCTCGCTGGCACGCCCTCCTCCCGATTTCCCGCTTAATGCCTTTGTCCTCCTTGTCCTTTTCTCAACACTTTCTTTATTTTTCACCTTTCTCTGTTCCTCCCTTAAACTTCAGCTTGGATGCAGTTTTTTTTTCCCTGAAGGTCTCTGTGGTCCTTTCTAGGCTCCCAAGTCCTCTCTCCAGCCTTTGGATTTCGATAAAAGTCTATGGCTATTCCTGTGTGATAATCCTTGTTGGTATTTGTAATCCCATCACATGTCTCACCCCAGACTGTAGAATCCCCGGGCAGCGGCATCCTGACACCTTGCAGCCATCTCAGGCTCCTGGACCACCTCTTAGAACATGGCGTGATGGATGTCCATGGGAGAGAGGATTTAGGAGTCTGCTTGTTTACGAATCGACACAGTTTAAAATCTAGACACGGGATTGACAAAACTACAGCCTTTAGGGTGCTTCGGCCCACTGCTTGGCTTTGTGAATAAAGTTTTATTGTAACATGACCACTCAGCAGTCTGGGCATTCTGCAGTTGAATGGCCTGAAATCGTTACTAACCTTTTACAGAAGAAGTTTGTCTACCCCTGGTCTATACCATTGTCCAGACTTGTGAAGAGTCCAGTATCAGGTGTGGGAGGAAATTAAAGAAATAATGTGTGCTTAAACTCTTAGCCTTTTGCTTTGGCTCTTTGATATATCGATGTGGCTACCATAGTTTGAGCATTGGGATTTTATTACTTTGTTGAAAGTGAAGTACAATTCATTTTGTTGTAAAAATGATGCCGACGGCCAAGTTAACTAGATTTGATCTCCAGTTTCCTAACATTGGGGTAGAATTGTCTGGGTCGAAGTTAGGCCTGCCCAGGCTTTGTGTCACTAAAATGTTTTTGGTATTCTCGGTGAAAATAAGTCCTCTGCAGGGGTCTGCCAGCTGTGTCCCCAGTTTTGCCAGCCTGAGAGACGTGTCCCTTATTTTGGCTGTGGGAGGAAGCAGCGTGTTCCAGAGCCTTGCTCTGTAGCTTTGCAGATGAGGAAGGCCGTACGTTGCCAGGGTTGAGAGGTAGAGTTTTGTGCACCCCCATGTGAATACCGTGTGGTCTTTTCCTTTCCAGAGGGACGCATGGTCATCCAGGATATTCCTGCCGTCACCAGCAGAGGGCACATGGAGAACACACCTGATCTGGTTTCTGACTCCACCTACTACAGCAGCTTTTACCAGCCTTCTCTGTTCCCTTACTACAACAATCTGTACAACTACCCGCAGTACTCCATGGCCTTGGCCGCGGATTCCTCTTCCGGGGACGTGGGAAACCCCCTCGGGGGGTCCCCGGTGAAGAACAGCCTGCGGAGCCTCCCGGCACCCTACGTGCCCAGTCAGCCGGGAAACCAGTGGCAGGTAAGACGTGGCCCAGAGTGACTGGATCTGTCAAGAACACACACACGCACACACAACGACCAGCTCAGCACACATGTGTGCACGTTAAAAAAAAAAAAAAAGTTCCCTCTCCCGGGTCGGCTACGGGAATTGTAACGTGTAAAGGGATCACACTTGTGTGTGTTTGCACTTCTCTCATTTTGCACTATCATTTTGCATAAATACCCAGTTGGCCGGAGGGAGATTCACGAGGGGCTCACTGTGTGAGGTCTCACCTCCCCCTGTAGCCTCGTCCCCACTTTCTTTGAGCAGCTTAGAAAATGCTGGGTGCAGCCTTCTGGGTGGCCGTAATCTTAGTGATGAATTTGCACCCTGGAAGGGACGAGTGGTATCACCTGTGTGCTCACGTGGAAGCAAGGTAAGAAAAGGAATTAGGTCCCTGTCGTTCTGGGCCAAATTGGGTGCTTTTTTTTTAGCTGGGAATGAAAGTCATCTTTCATATGCTTAAGTGTGCGATCAAGAGCTTGTAGATTAACACGGGGGTAAAACAAAGCATTTTGCATTGTCAGGGAAGGAGTGTTTTTCTAGAGCTGTTCTGCTTCCTCAGCTGTAACCGTTTCCTCGGATTTCAAGGCACTGAAAACGTCCACGAGCTGGGTTACCACGCCGCGGGGAGTGTGGCCGCATGAGAGCCAGCACTCCCCACCTGCGAGCCTCCGGCAGCCATAGATGTTACAATTCAGGGAGAACGGTTCTTATTTGGGGTACATTTACCTCGCAGGCTTTCTCAACTGGGCTTTGATTCCAACACAATGGGACATACATATCTGGGAGTTCGGGGCAAAACTTCGACCTTCTTATGCCCATGTTTTAAAAATGTAAGCTGAAGTTTTCCTCTGAGCGATTCTATCCCGTTTTGTATTTTTTAGGTGTGAGGAAGTAGTTAATTTTCAAGCTCCCCCGCTTTTTGGATTCTCTCACTCCCCTTAGGGATCAGACTTCTTCAGCCTATTAATACGTCCACCCTAGTCCCCTGGGATACACATTTTTGTAAGTTTGCCACACATTTTATTTTCAGAACCATGCTTGTTAAAAAGAGGGCTTCACAGGGGCTCGGTTGAGCCTCTGACTTCAGCTCAGATCATGATCCCACAGTTCATGAGTTCAAGCCCTGTGTCAGGCTCGAACTGACAGCTTAGAGCCTGGAACCTGCTTTGAATTCTATGTCTGCCCCTCCCCTGCTCATGTTCTCTCTCTCTCAAAAATAAATAAGCTTTAAAAAAAAAAAAAAAAGAGGGCTTCACGCATATGGGTGTGAGAACTCGGAGGTAATGTGAGTGTAAAGGAATGCAATGACTTACAGATCTTCAACCTGGACCCCTACAGGCCTTTCAAAGTGCCAACTGGATTTAATTCTTGGGGGCAGGTTTTGGGCTGATTTCCATCAGAAGCTCTCCTCTCTGCAAAGAAGAAGAAGTATCTTTTAGTTCTGAAAACACCAGCGTATCCTGTAGATTCCCACAAGGCAGGGACTACCGCTGGAGCGTCCTGATTTTCTGGCTACTTCTAGGCTTTAAGGATAAAAGTAGGACAGCTCTGTGAACCTGTTGGCCTATGAGAAAAAGGATGGGGGGGGGGGGAACCTTAACTGTTTCCTGAGAGAGAGGCAGGCAACTCTTGGTGAGCTTTCCAGTAAAGTCAGACGTCTACTTGTCAGAATCCTTGAGCTGGCCTGTAAGACGGCAGACCAGCATCACTGCCTGGTCTTGGAGAGATGTCTCAGGTGCTGTGTGTAAGGAGAGAGAGAGAGTCTCCGGAGGGCAGGTTCCCACGCCTGGAGGAAAAATCGTGGCCAGACTTTCTTAGTCCTGGGGGACAGGCAGTTTTGATGCTGTTCATGCTGTCTCTAGCACTGCCACTTATGGAGAGAGGTAGAGACGCCCGCCAAGGCATCATTTAACATATAGTTTGTCTTCCTGGAAGGCTGAGCTTAAGACCTTTTATTTCCAGTCGCTGTTGGTAATATATTCTCATGGAACAAATTATTTTGCAGAAATAGGTCCTTCTCTGCTACTGTGGTTGATGCCCCTTCCTCTTAGTTAGAAATGGCACCAGTCATGACAGCTAGCATTTGCTGAGCGGTGAGTCTTCCTCCAAGGCCCAGGAGGCAGATCGTGTTGCCTGCTTTTTACAGGTGAGGACACTGAGACCCAGAGGGCTGACTTGTCCATGGTCACACAGCCACCACACAGGAGAGCTGGAGTTTGAATGTGGACCTGTCTGGTTCCACGGTGTTTCTCAGCAGCGTTTGGTTATCACTGGGTCAGGCCACGGAAACTGCCATCAATATAAATACCAAGGTCCTCTCTAGTTCTTTAGGGCTTAGAATTCCTACCTAAGCGCTTTGCTTTACATTGAGGGTCTTCTTGGAATCGTCTTCCGGTTTTCTTTCCTCCCTTGTGGAGGTTGGAAATATGCAGAAACTTCTGGAACAGTGCTGACGTGTGGTTACTTCGGATGGCCGAGAATGGGGCCTCTGAAGCTTTCCTGAAATACACAGTCTCGGCAATAGCATTTAAAACATGCTGAATTCCCTGCTATCTCAAAGTTGCTTTTGGAATCTGCCTGCAAATCCCCTGTGAATGTGCTTCTTGGGAAAGCATATCTAGACACACCTGCAGTATTCGTGTAACCCGGAAAATGATCCTAACCGTTGAGATGAGGGGCTTGACCGCGTGGCGTCTCCATCCCTCCTCAGTCTGACGCTGTGTGAGTCTATGGATTAACCTCGTAACCAGATACAAACACAAGCTGGACTTACAGCCCTGTTGTCATTCCCACAAAAATCAGTTCTCTTGGAAATCAACTCCTAAGTGCCAAGACCCAACGTAGGTATATAAGCCATCGCCTTGCAGAATGGCAGGTGACCATCAGTCTAGTGGCGATCAGAGCTGCAGTGGGTCTTAGGAAGCTCCAGTTCACCCCATCCTGGTGCAGGGAGAACGGAGGTCTGAAGCTGAAGGGGTTTACTCCGCCCCCACAGATAGTTGATGGCAGAGCCTGGGCTAGAAACCGGGTCTGTTGGTTTAGGAGAACACTGGAAGATCCATATTCACTTCTGACTTGGCATTTAAATGTTTGTGAAGCCTGGGGCAAAACACAAAATCGTCTCTGTGTCTCTCTGTTTTGGTCTGTAGAGTGGGCACGGTACCACCTTCAGAGAATTGTTGCCTGCATACGTCTGGCAGTGTAACAGCTGGAGTGAGGTGATTAGTGCCCGTAGACGTTTCTGGGCACACCAGCAAGTACTATGCCCGTGTTGACTGCGGTTATTTCTTTTCCCCAATCATCATTTTTTAGATCTATCTAATTTTCAGCCTTCTGCTGCTATGTATTTTAGTTAGCGATCTCAGATCCCCTTTGTGACAAGATAGGGTATATGTAGGGCGCGTTTTAGTATTGAAAGACTGTGACATGTGAGTATGGACCAAATATGAATGTACGTGGAATAATTTTTTCAGGGTTGGGGAAAAACGTGTTCTGCTCAGCAGATGGAAAACCAGAAGCACAGACAGAAATCGTAATGGTGCAACACATGTTTATGATGTGTGTGTTATGAAGTATTAGTTAAATGGTGAATGCCTACACATAATACTTATAACTAGTAAGCACTATTGCTCTTAATAAGGAACAAAACGGCTCACTTTTTTTTAAACATTTTTTTTTAACGTTTATTTTTGTGAGAGACAGAGTATGAGTGGGGGAAGGGCAGAGAGAGAGAAGGAGACACAGAATCCGAAGCAGGCTTCAGGCTCCGAGCTGTCAGCACAGAGCCTGGCACAGGACTCAGGCTCATGGACCATGAGATCATGACCTGAGCTGAAGTCAGAGCCTTAACCTATTGAGCCACCCAGGCACCCCTAGAGGCCTCACTTTTTAACCACGTTGTTAGGGCAGGAGCGTCGGGAACAGCCATCTGGGCCCCAGCCCCACTGTTTTGGGAGGGTGCTCTGGTTCTGCTCTTGTGCTCCCTCCTGCTGGAAGCTTCCCGGGGGAGGACGGCATGGGGGTGCCCCCTTGATTGTGACCCTGCTTTTCATCTCCTTTGTGGAAGGTGTGCCAGACTGTGCTAGTCCCTCCTGACTGCCTCCTCCCTTGGTCTGACCCTGGCACATCTCCTCCAGAGACTGTCTTGACTTCCTTCCTCACTCCTCACTGGATCAAGTCCCCATTCTGTTAGTTCTCCCCCTCCCCTTACTGCGGAGTATATCCATGTGTGGGGGGTGGGGGTGGGGGAACAGCGGGAATGTTCTTCAACCAAGAGCTCCTTTCTGATCCTAGAAAAACTGATGGAAGTGGGGATAATCCTAATTTTTTAAAGGTAATAGGGAGGGTATTGAATTATTTGCCAGAAAGTAGCCATTGAGTTTATTGTAAAGATGAGACTTCCGGTAAGTGTCCCTATAAAATCAAGCAAGCCACAAATAATTACAGAGCACCTACTAAGTGCGAAATCTATTAAAGGAAATAGAACAGCGTGCTGGGTCCGCATCCCAGAAGCTCAGGACTCCTTCGTGTTAATGCCCTGCATGCAGAGAACTGCTTTAATCGCTTTTGGTCTGCCTCCAGCCTCTGGAGATTTGTGGCCCAATCATACATTCCTGTCCTGTTGTGAAACAGGAATAACATTTGTGACACTGGAACAGACTCACGATGAATGGCTGGTTCCACTGACCAGCAGCTCAATTTCACTTCTGCATTTAATTGCCTGCAAAAGCTGTTTATTGTCTTGTGCACTCCTCCACGGCAACATTATCTCTTAAATAAACATGTTGTACCAGGTTGACAAGGGAGAGGTGCATATCAAGGGAGCAGAAATAAATACGGGAGGACTTGAAGCTGTACCTGGGATCTCCTTTCAGCCCCTCTGGCTGGCAACCTCTCAATCGCCTTTCAGAAGCTGGTGCCTCCAGATGTGTAGACTCCCGTGCTGCTCACAGTTCGGGTGTGGTCAAAATGACAACATAGGTGATTTCGTTCCTTCTGGTGGTGATTTTGGGCTCAAATCTGAGATGTCTTGTTTTAGGGTTGCCCACTTATGATTACGCGCCTAGTGGGATGCATTTGTTTTTTAAATAAACACTCATGGGCATTCTGCTATGTGTTAGGGACTACCACTGAACCAGCAGACAAAAGTGGGAAAAGCAGGTCTTGGGGGAAGGCTGCTGTTACCACCTGGAAAATGAGGCAGAAAGTTGGGGATCATCTCCGTAACCCTGGATTTGAAACTGAGCTCCAGGCAGGAAGGAAACCAGATCCTGGGATCTGGACTTGGAGTACAGAGAAGGCGCCCCCTTGTGAGCGTTCCTGGGATGGCGCTCTAGTACCTTTGATTGGCTGGGGCCAAAGCATCAGGCAGGGTCTTACAAAAGCCCCTGCCAGTTCAAGCCACCATATAATATTCTCTGTCCCACAGCGAGCAGCCTGATGGGGCCCCTGTTTCCACACTGCTTCCTCTTTTCATTAGCGTTGCTCAGCATGAGAACAACCTGTTAGCCAAAAGGTTGAGAGGAAGTGACTTCTGGAGTGTGTGCTGTGTGGGGGACAGCAACCCCGGAGGGTCCTGGAGGGGCTGCACGTGGCTCAGACCTGGCTCTTGTTCCCAGGGAGACGATTATAAGTCATAGTCATTATTTTAAGATATTCCTAAATTTAAAAAACATATCAGAGAGAAGGCAGTAGAATGCAAAATCCATTTCAGCTTTTTTTTTAAGTGTATTTATTTATTTTGAGAGAGAGGGAAGGAGGGGCAAAGAGAGAGGAAGAGAGAGAATCCCAAGCATGCTCCGTGCTGTCAGCACAGAGCCTGACGCAGGACTCAAACTCCCGAACCGTGAGACCATGACCTTAACTGAAATCAAGAGTCTGACGCTTAACTGACTGAGCCACCCAGGCACCACCATTTCGGTTTTTAAGACGAAGCAGACTTCAGATAAGTTTCTGGGTTTGCCTCGACCACCAAGCTGTACTGTCAGGGACCCCAGGATGATGCGCATCAGGGCACCTCAGATTCCTGGATAGTTGTGAGCTGTGAAAGTTGAAGTGATTGAGGAACACAGCTGGTTATAGGAGAGCCAGACTCCAGCTGGGCTGTCTGCCTTTGCTCACGTGCTCTCTGTACAGAGCCTTGTGATCAAGGCTGTCTGCTCCAAACTGTCATCCAAACGTGCCAGCAGGTTAATCTCGCCTAGGCTTCCCTGTTGCGAGCAAGCTGGTTATTGGCCGCTGTCTGTTGGTGGATGGACACTAACTGCCTTTTTTCTCTGGGAAGAAAAATTGACAAAGTTTGCAAGCAGACACAAGAGAGTCTATAAGAACAAATACAGTTTAAAATATTTAAAGTAATTTCTTACCTTAGGAAAAGGTAATTAAAATAGATACGGTAATGGCCTTGGCCTGTAAACGCTAACACCCTCTATTAGGTTTCTTAAAGGGGAATTAGAAGGATGTAAGTTTATGTTGACTGAACGTGTTAACGGGTTCAGGGCGCCTGGGCAGCTCAGTCTGTTAAGTCATCCCACTCTTGATTTCAGCTCAGGTTGTGATCTCACGGGTTGTGAGATCGAGCCTTGTGTCGGGCTCTGACCTGACAGCATGGAGCCTGCTTGGGATTCTCTGTCTCCCTGTGTCTGCCCCTCCCCCACGCATGTGCATGTTTTCTCCCGTGCATGCGTGCATCCTCTCTCAAAATAAGAATAAATAAGTTAAATTAAAACTTAGAAAGTATTACAGGTTCCATTGCTGTGATGGGGTATACTTATTATGTATCTGGCCACTTTTGTGATCTCTGTAATTCTAATAATTTTCTAGTTGCTTATTTTGGGGTATCTGGGTCAGATACAGGAGAATATTGGTACTGCCGTTTTCCCCTGTATACCTCCAGTTCTGATACATGTCGTTGGCATGATACTCAGTTTGGATACTAGCCGTGGATGTTGGTGTCCTCTTGTTCCTCATTTTACTGGGAATGTGTCCAGCGGTTCACTGTCATCTGTGCAGGATGTTACCTGTGCTGGTTTTACAGAGGAATGAGGAAAATAAGGACAAGTGAGTTTTTTTTTTTTTTTTTTTTTTTTTTTTAATGCTTATTATTTTGAGAGCGAGAGAGAAAGAGAGACAGAGCATGAGCGGGAAAGGAGGCCAGCGAGAGAGGGAGACACAGAATCCAAAGCAGGCTCCGGGCTCTGAGCTCTTAGCATAGAGCCTGACGGGGGCTCGCGCCCACGGACTATGAGATCATGACCCGAGCCAAAGTCGGACTCTTACCAACTGAGCCATACAGGTGCCCCAGGCCAAGTGAGTTTTTCTTAAAGCTCAGCTATTCAATTTAAAAAATTGCTCTTAGGGACACCTGACTGGCTCAGTCAGAAGAGCATGCGACTCTTGATTGCAGGGTTGTGAGTTCAAGTCCCATATTGGGTGTAGAGCTTACTTTTAAAAAATTGTTTTTATTGCGACTGCTCTTCTAACATTTTGTAAAAATAAAATCCTATTAGGCGGCAGGATTTCTTTTTGTGCAAATGCCCTCACTCAGCAGCACCCTCCCTACCCCTCCCCGTCTCTTTCCCTTTTACATCATGCCAGTCTCTGCAGTCCAGACAGAGTCTGGAAACGTCTGTCACTGTGTCACCATGACAACAGCAAAGTTCCCTGGGTCTTCATCTGCTTCGTTTAGCGATTGTGTCGACTTAACGCTCAGCTTGACTCTTTACAGGGAGAGTGCTTTGGTCTTTTTCTTCCTTTTTACAGCAGTCCTGTGAATGCCCAGCATTCTGTGGGACCCCTTCCCATGCACCCCAGGTAGGCCCTGCTGTCTGTCCAGTGGAGTGAGGACTCCGTTGGGTTGGAGGGCCGGTCTTGGAGAATCTTCTGTTTCAGAAAACATACAAGTCACTACGTACCTCAGAAAGTTTGAATTTCATTTGTTAATGTTTATTTTTGAGAAGGAGGGGGAGGGGCAGAGAGAAAGGGAGACCCAGAACGTGAAGCAGCCTCCAGGCTCAGCTGTCACCACAGAGCCCAACACGGGCTCGAACTCATGAACTATAAAATCATGACCTGAGCCGAAGTCGGAGGCTTAACTGACTGAGCCACCCAGGCGCCCCGCACCTCGGAAAGTTTAAAGCCAGTGAGAGGAAGGTGTGCAGCTTCTCCAGGTGTGGAGCCCACATGGCCTCTACTATGAACTTTCCCTTAAGTGGCCTGTCACACCTTGGCCGTATTTATAACTTTCTCCTGTGCAGCACACTTCTTCCTGAGATTCTTCTCTTTCGAGGAGAAATAATGACTCCAGTGCTCCTGGCCTTTACAACACACCCCCAATCCTGAGGGGAGCAAGCTTCTGTTGGCCACCAGCTCTGAAGGCGCCAGCAGCAGTTGGGGGGAGGTGCTCCTGAGACTCGCCAGAGCTCTGCAACCTGGATGAGTGCAGTCCTGTCTCCCGGCCTCTAAACCGCCACCTTGCTCACATGCACTTTCACAAAGGAGCTGCTGTTTGGTCCCATTTTAGACGATTACACTCGATGGTTCTGACGACCGTCAGCTGGTGTCGATTACATCCTTACTCGAAGAATTGGTTTTGTTTGACAGATGATGAACGTTTGATGGCTTGCTTGCTTTGGATCCCTCCGCGAGGGCACTCATTTGCAGGAATTGGGGCCACAGTGACAGTACTGCTGGGTGGCCCTGGGTCTGGAACAGAACTGAGGGAGGTGGTGGGCATTCTAGATGCTGAAGCCAGACAGATGGCGAGAGGTAAGCTGAGGAATCTCTCCTAACTGCAGCAGGGCACGGGCCAGGCCCTTTTGAGCATTTGGGTTGAAAACGTGTGATTGGCAGAAGAAAGCAGAATTGGGCTCTAGAAACCTGGGCCCCGAGGCAGACGGCTCTGACTCTGAGAATATCTTGGGCCGGGGTTGGTCCTGAACATCGTGATGGGTTGTTTCTCAGCCTGGCTGGAGCGGTCCAGTGGCATCCAGACAATCCAGATGGAGTGTCATCTCGGGTTTTAGGAGCCCTGGGGTACAACATTTCCGTTATAAGTTCAGTCTGGTCCGGACTGAGTTGGAGAACTTTGCAATGGACTGGCATACCCCGGGGACTACTCCCTATTCAGTCGGAGGCAGAAAGAAATACATGATCAGTCTGTTGAGAGATTGTTACACAACCTGATCTCTGACACAGTGGCATCAAGTTAGTAAATAATACATCATTTGGGGATTCTGTAATCTGCTTGAAAACCAGATAATTAGATCACAGTTTTTGAAAGCTTTCAGATTTGACTTGGTTGGGCCAGTGGCCAAAATCTTATCTGTTGATGTTTTCCCTGGTAGCTTTGATTTTTTTGTTTTTTCCCCCGAAGCAGATGTGAATGTGAGACAGATTTTGTACATGGCCGGTTAAGTGTCCCTCATTAATTGAATAAAGCCCAAAATCAGGGGAATGCATAACAGAGGCTGGTTTGCCCTGTTTTTAAAAAAAGTATATTAGGAATATGGCAGTAGAAGGGTCAAAAGACTAAGGTTATGAAAACTCTCTAGGGCACCTGGTTGGCCGGCTCAGTTGGTAAAGCATGGCGACTTTTGATCTTGGGGTCATGTGTTTGAACCCCACGTTGGGTGTAGAGATGACCTAAAAATAAAATCTTAAAAAAATTACCGTCGAGAAATCTCCATCATGTTACAGAGCATGTAGAAGAAACGCATTCACTCATTCGTTACAATTCATGTATTGAATACTAGCTCCGCCCCCAGAGCTGTGTACTGTGCTAGACTCCCTCACCCCCCAGGTCCTAGCACGCAGGGAACTAGGATACACGCAATTCTCTGATGGCTGCTGTGATGGAGTCTGGAGGAGTCTGGGGAGGGCTGTGATGTGGTCCCCGGGCAGTGGTGTGCCGGGGGCAGGGTGGGGTGAGGCCAGGATTTCATCACTGCTGTTGTTCGGAATTGCCATCGGATAGTGACAGTTCAGAGCAGATTGACTTAGTGAGTTTCATCGCGTGCGGACCCCTTTGTGGGGCTTGAACTCACAACCCTGTGATCGAGACCTGAGCTGAGATGAAGAGTCGGATGTTTAACTGACTGAGCCGCCCCGGCACCCCAGAGTTTCATTACTTTTTAAACATTCTCTGCAGAGAGGAGACCCCCTCACTGCCTGCGCTTGGGACAGGCTGCTCCCCGTGCTCTGTGGACATCACCCTGGCCATCCACACCCTCCGGGAAGGCGGGTTCACAGGGAGATTGAGAAACAGGGCAGAAGGGATGACCTCCTTGTTTTGTTTTCTCACACCTTTTCATCACCTTCCTTCTCACAAGCGTTATCTTGGGCAGTTAGTAGTTCTTATCAGCCAATCCCGGGAGAATGAAGGGAAGACACATAATCTCCTGTCTTGAGTAATGGCCTAAACTCTGAAAACCTGAAGGAACATTCTTTGTTGTCTTTTTCTCTCACTCTGTATGTAACAGTGGCTATGTAGGAAACAGGTAGATTTTCAACTTTTTAAGATTTGAAAAGTAGAAAAAATTGAGAGAATGGAGTTTTCTTTTGAATACCGAGCAAAAGTTTTATGTACTTAAGATACTTAAGTATGTCATCCAGGGGTGTGTCTGTCTCCCTCTTTGTGACCACATCCCTGGCATACCTGTGAAAGGGCTCAGGGTTACTTGGTAGCATCTCAAAAGTGGGGTCCTTGAGTGTGACCACCACTATCCCACCGATGCTCCCACAGAGGGACGCCCCCTTGGGGGAAGGGAGGGTGTAGGCGTGACAGGACAGATGTCACAGGGACAGCTTTCATATCTTCTGTCCCGCTTAACCCTTAACATAGCCTGCAGGGATTGCTCCCACTTTTGTGGATGAGGAAGCGGACATTCCGGGAGACAAGTCACTTGCTGGTGTCACACAGCTGCTAAGCGGGGGAAAGCGGGTTGAGTTTGAACTGGGGTTTACCTGACTGTAGAGGCACGTCCGCTCCCATTGTATCTCTGCCTTCCTAGCGGGCAATATGCATTTCTTGGTTTCCCTTGCAAGAAGCCTTGAGAGCTGTTCAATGTTTTCTTACGTCTTATGATAGGTCTCGTGAGACCTCATTGGTTATAGCGTATCTTAAATAGTATTTTTGGAGTCTTGACGTTAGAAAAAGCGGACACTCCTATGTCTTCACAGTATTAACCAAATCGAAATGACTAAACATCTGGTCCTTAAGCATGGTTTTATGGTTCCGCATCCTGTCCTATCCTGCCACCCCTCCCCCACCTTCTGTGTGCTTTAGGGAAACAGATTTTTGTGTCATTTTGGTTACTTAGAGGTGGGCTCTCCATCATACTTCCGGAGGGGCCGTTCTGTGCCACTAACCCCCCGTGAGTTGGGTATGCCCCTCAACCGTCACCAGCCTGCGTTTGAATTTCTAACACCACCTCCGGCGGAGTATGTGAGTATATGTGTGTGCTTACACGTAGCAGGTGGCCCCAGATGGTCTCCCCTTGCCCTCCAAGCCGTCTATCATGTTCAGCACTCATAAGATACCCTTCACACTGCTGATTTATGCTAAAAGTATCCTAATGTTTCTGACAGCTCATGTGTGACATGAATAGAATCCATATTTCCTAGAGCAGCTAATCCAAGTGGCTTATTTCCCGATACTGCTGATAGGGCTATATCTCTTGGTGTCACCGCCGTTGAGATTCTGATGGTAACATATTGTTTGTGGGTCACCAGTTTTGTCTAAAACAGTAGGTTGGAACACAGTAGCAAAGGTTAATTAAGTTTGTCCATCAAATGGGAACAGATATGGACGCTTCTAATGCTTCCGTCCTAAAATCGAAGTTCCTGAATGTGTGGTTATAGGCATGTTTTCTTATTTTCAGACTCCCTCCTCAAAAAAGTTTATTTGATCTTGGAGCAGTGAAAACAGGAAGAACGGGTAAAAGCCAAAGGCAGTGAGTGAGTAGATCTTCATAATCAGCAGACATCTTAATTTAAAGTGGGAAAAGCAAGCGAGGTTTAGTGTAGAAGCTTCCAGGGCGGATTTGCTTTGTTTGGATCCTGCTTCTCTGTTTAATCCCTTTATGAGTGGAAACGAGTTACTTGATCCCTCTGAGCAGTTCTTATGCTAATGATTATTTTACTTTGAGGACTCAGGAGAAAACAGGACAGGTCTCTGTAGTATCTCTCAATAAATTTACTTTCTTCCTCTGAAAGTCCGTTAGTTCTGTGGTCAAGAAGCAACATTTTCTCAAGAAAGTTACTTGAAGAATGTCACTATCACAGGCCCCCAGTTCTTTTCTTAAGAACTGTTGTTAACGCTCCCAGAGACTTGACATGTTAGAGAAAACGGGGAGTCCTCTTTCTGGCTGGTTATCAGCCCCGAAATAAAAATACAGACCTTTTCCTGCCCTTTTCCACCAGCTACTTTACTGAAGCCGTATTTTCTATTAGCTTTTACGTAAATGATGCATTTCTGTCTGGCTCTGTAGGACTTCACTTGGAAAGTCAGGGTTTGTGTTTTAGATTTGTGAATCAAAGCGTATGTTAAGCGTTGACTCAGGAACTAGATAATCCTGCATAGATGTGTAGTTTGGGAAAATGAGGGAAGCACTGGGCTCGTTGTGGCCAGAGACTGTCTGCAAACAGACCTCTCCTCTCTGTTTTCTGAGCCCCCTTAAATGCATCTGGATTTTTCCAGGTTGTAGGAAAAGGAACCATTTTTTAAATTGGGCTTTTTCTGATATGTACGTATTTTTTTTTTAATGCTTATTTATTTTTGAGAGACAGTGCGAGCAGGGGAAGAGCAGAGAGAGACACACACATAGAACCTGAAGCAGACTCCAGGCTCTGAGCTGTCAGCACAGAGCAGGACGTGGGGCTCAAACTTGGAAACTGTGAGACCATGACCTGAGCCAAAGTCGGACACTTAACCAACTGAGCCCCCCAGGCACCCCCGGGTACCTAGTTTTGAAAGTCCTTGCTTCCTTTCACCAGGTTTATATACCAATCAATGCCTTTCAAGCATTTTAGGTGGAGACCCACAGTAAGAAATGTTTTACGTTGGGATCCAGTATTTGTTTACACAGACATGTAAACACAAAATGAAACTTTTCGTACAGCATCTCTTATTCATACTGTGCACAGTGAATTGCCAGATTTCTGTTCTACTCTGTTTCATTCCATGCATTTCTGTACTGTTATTTTTTAAAAATGCTGCTTGCAACCTGCTGAATTATTTGGGGCCCACAGATGGTCAGAGTGCTGCATTTTGGAAAATACTCTCCAAGGAGTAAACTTTGTTCTATCAGCACCCAGACGCAGATGGTGAAAACAAGCAATTGAAAAAAATAAAATAAGATGAAAACAACCAATTGAACAACACAAGTTTAAAAAATTTAATTTTTTTTTCTGTCTTAATTGTTTTGTATAATCAGGACAAGCATAATGGACCACTGATAAACGCACTTGTGATCCTAATATCCTGTCAGGTGTCCACCCCTTAAAGTTTCTACAAGAGTGGTGTGAATCTTCCGTGCCCTCGCCAGGACCTCCTGGGAGTTGGGAGAAGCTTGCTTTCTCTTCTTGTGATCAGTTTTGGTTCTGTGTTTCCAAACACAGAAGACTTGCTTCTCTGGTGCATCTTATGGCTGTTGCTCATGTGTCTGAAATCTGTCTGGTGTTAATCCAGACATTGAGCTCTGCTCCTTCCGTTCTTTTTGAGAAAGCCCACTTACACAAGCTTCGTTGGCTTCTGTCTGTGTCACGGACCTTCTGAAACTGTGAGAATCGTGGGGTTCACAGCTTCAAGCATCTCAGATGTATCCTTTCTTAACCCACCTGTCCGCTCTGCCGTACTGCATGGTCACCCTATTCTGTCTTCTCCCTCCTCTCTGAGGAATGAACATTCCTTCCATTTTTGGAGGAACAGCTCTAGTTTCTTCAGCCTCTTAAGTGCTGACCCTCAAACTCCGCCCATTCCCCCTCAGTTTACCGGAGGGGTCCACCCAGGCTTGGCGGGAATCTCTTACAGAGGCCTGAGTGTGCTCAAGGCCAATCTCTGCCTGCTGTCCCCTTGTCTTCCTGCTGGGGAGGGGTGAAGGGCATTCCGAATGAGCCCTGAGGAGAGAAGGCAAGGTGGATTCAGTGGAGGAAGTTAAGGAAGGCAGGCGAGAGAAGACAAAGCCCTAGAGGACAGGAGAGACCAGGAGGGAAGAGGGGAGGATGGGCTGTAGCCGGAGGGAGTCCGCCGTGTCATGAGTCCATCAGCATTTGCCATGTTAACGTTTCAGTAATCTCGGAGATGGGTGCGTAAGAGAGGTCACTTTCAGCCCGTATGTTAAGAATAATTCTTGCCACCTGTGATGCGTGGCATGGCAGAGGATGAATGAGGTGCATTTTAGGAAGTGAACGGGCACTTGCCCTTTGGGTCAAGCACCCGTGCAGGTAAGGTCTGTGAACGAGGAGGGCTCACAGTGTGCCATCACGTGAGCCTGGAAACAGCCATCCCTTCTGGATGGTTTGAAAAGAAGCTTATACTAAAACTGGAGAGGGGCGCCTGGGTGGCTCAGTGAGTTAAGCGTCTCACTTCGGCTCAGGTCATGAACTCACAGTTCGTGGGTTCGAGCCCCGCGTCGGGCTCTGTGCTGACAGCTCAGAGCCTGGAGCCTGTTTCGGATTCTGGGTCTTCCTCTCTCTCTCTCTGTCCCTCCCCTGCTCACGCTCTGTCTCTCTCTCTCTTTCTCAAAAATAAGTTAACATTAAAAAAAAATTTAAAAAAAAATAAAGAAATCCTTTAATGAGGGTGCAAGTCACCCCCCAGCTTTCACTCTTAGCATCACCAGGAGACCTGCAGTTCCACAGTGTGTGAAGAACCCTGACTTTTTTCATAAAAACATTTCTGTTTGTAAAACCAGAGGTCCATCCCACATGTGGCTCTTGCAGCTTAAAAGGCTGCAAGCCACACGTCACTGCCAAGGGCATCTTCTCATTATTGGCTTAAATATCGGAGCTTGCGCTTAGGAATTTGATCCCGTACGGTTCTCGAGAAGTCTGTTCGCTTTCGTGGCCAGCTCTGCTTTGCCGCTGAGCCACGCTCCGTGAACAGCTAGACCGCAGTTTGGTCTTCACGAACCTCTTCCAGCTGTTGCCTGGATGGAGTGTTCGGCTCGGGATAAGACCAGACTCTTCCTGGCTGACGCGCTCCCGGACAACCGGCACGTGCTGTTGAGGAATTTTATTTTTTTTTACAGGAAGTAGGGTCTAATATTTGTACGTTTTGTTGGGATTTTATTGTTACTATAAAAAAGGGGTGACTAAGGTATATAAAAAGGAAACCTGTGGTTCAGATTTACTGCGCTGCGTGTCCTCCACGGTTTAATAAAATAAAACCCAAAGCTCTTAGGTTTTCCTCCGGGGTTAATACTAGCATCATGCACGTTCCCCGCCAGCCCAGCTCCTATCTGTAGGTCACACTCTGGTTCAGAGACTTGGGGTGGGTAATAAGATTATAAAACATGCCTCTTGCTGGCCGGCTAGCACATGCTAATAATCATGGGAGTCATAATTCACCGGAATACTGGGGTTTTAGGTTTTCCTTGGTTTGCGTGTTTAATTTAAAGGAATAAAAAATAAAACCTTGAGAAGAAACAAGGTAGCACTGCATGAAGCGGAAAAAATTATATCCTTTAAGCAGAACTGAACGCTTCCTCTCGTTTGTGTGCAACTTGTACAACTTCTGTCCCTCGGTAGAACACTGCTGTTTCAGCTGGAGGTGTGGGGGAGGGCAGGGAGGGCGGGGACTAGGCTAGTCTAAAGCGGGTTTTCTCACCCTTGGCCCTCCGTGAAATGTGGGGCCGGATAATTCTTGTTGTGCGGGGCTGGCCTGTGTATCGCAGCACCCCGTCTCTCCTCACAGATGCCACAGCACACCCTTCTCCTCGCCACCCCCCAGCTGTGACTCACAAGTGTCTCCCTACTTTGCCAGGTGTCCCCTGGAGGACAGATTGCCCCCAGTTGAGTATTACCCGCTTAAAGTAAAGCAGGTTTCCCAAACATTTCCTTCTTTACCCATTTGTCTAATCTGAAGGCAGCCAAGGTTGTGGTGGTTGTTTGTTTGTTTGTTTTTGAGTTAGAAGGGAACTAGAGTTTTAATTTATTTTTAGGTTTATATATTTTGAGAGAGAGAGTACATGAGTGAGGGAGGGCCAGAGAGAGAAGGAGAGAGAGAGACCCAAGCAGGCCCCGCACTCTCAGCGCAGAGCCCAGCATGGGGCTAGAACCCGTGAACCATGAGATGACCTGAGCCCAAATCCAGAGTCTGACACTTAACCAGCTGAGCCATCTAGGTGCCCGGGATATACAGTTTTAAATCTCATTCTGCCACTCCTTTTTCTGGACAAATCACAATTCGATTTTAGCTTCAGGTTTCAGAGGGTAACAAATGGACTTAGAAATACTACAGTTGACGCTTGAACCGCACTGGGGGTTTGCCCTGCACAAGTCCACTTATGTGCGACTTTGTTGTGAGAAACACAATACTGTCCTGTAAATGTGTTTTTACTTTTTTATTTTTTATTTTTTTGTGTGTTTATTTATTTTTGAGAGCGAGAGAGCATGAGTGGGGCAGGGGTAGAGAGAGAGGGAGACTCAGAATCTGAAGCAGGCTCCAGGCTCCAAGCTGTCAGAGCAGAGCCCCATGTGGGGCTTGAACTCGTGGACCACGAGATCGTGACCTGAGCCGAAGTCAGACGCCCAACCAACTGAGCCACCCAGGCGCCCCTCCTTGTGTTTTCTTAATAGCATTTTCTTTCTCCTAGCTTTCTTCATTCTAAGAATACAGTTTATGTGTATTAATTTGCTATTTATGTTATGGGTAGGACTTCCAGTCAACAGTAGGCTATTTAGTAGTTAAATTTGGGGAGAGTAAGAAGTTATATGTGGATTTTCAACTGCACAGGGAGTTGGCACCCCTAACCCGCTGTCCTGTTCAAGAGCCAGCTGTACATACAAGTCTACAGCCTTATGTCCAGAGATCACATGGATGGTTATTTGTGGATTATTCTTCATGTTTGATGTGGCTGAAGTGATAAATGGCTTCAGAAAATTCACATTTTAATAACCTCAAATGGAGTCTGACCCTTTGTATCTTTCTCTTTTCCTCACAGTCTTTTATAGCTCAGTGATCTTGGGATTCATTAGGAAAATCGAATGTTTGAGATCAAATCAGTCCTTTTCTATTTCCAAATAATCCTTGTTATCAGGTGCTTTCTAAAAACAGAAGACGCATTAAAGGAAAACAGACGTACATGGGTTTGAAATGTGTTTATCTTTCGGTAAGCTCTTTTTGAAAGACGAAAAACACTCTACAGTTTATTTGAATTTCTTTTCAAATAATATGCAACTTGAAATTGGCAGCAGTTGACCTATCTATCAGACTTAACCTTTTGCCTTTTTTACTTAATACTGGAGATGTTGGGGTTTCACACTTCTTGGGGGCGTAGGAAATATGTCAGTACATCTAGGACACTGCTTCTCAATCTTGGTGTTACATTAGAATTACCTGGGGAGCTTTGAAATAGCCCAAGGCCGGGCCACCTCCCAGATCACTGAAATCAGACACTCTAGGGGTGGAGCCCAGGCATCAGTGCTAGGTCATCTCCTCCCACTCCTCCAGTGGGAGTGAAGGTTGTGACCCAGGCGTGCCTTTTTATGAATAAAGTTTTATTGGAACATAGCCACGTTCATTCATTTACCAGTTGTCTAGGGACCATGCGGTTTGCAAAGCCTAAAATATTTCCTGTTTGGCCATTTACCAAAAAAAAAAAAAAAAAAAAAAAAAAAAAAAAAAAAAAAAAAAAAAAAAAAGGCACGCTGATCCCTGCTGTAGACTCACAGTGAACATTTTTCAAACGTTTTGAAAAGAGGCTTTATACAAATTCCCAGTAGAAGAAAAAAAAAATCCAGCATTTTGCAGAGCCAGCAGGCTCAAGTACTGTCGGTTTACTTGTACGCTGAGAAAATTGAAAAGCATTTTTCTTGAAGAACTGACTTGCAGATGTTGTCACACCGGGAGGAGATGTCACCAGCTCCGTGCCTGGAGTGGGTGGTGAGGAGGCTTCATCCTGTGTATGATGGCGCTTTGTGCTCTAAAGCTGACCCCTGGCTTCCCATTCAGTGTTCATTACTTAGACTGTGTAATTGACTTGAGGGAAGTGTGTAGAGGCAGAAACGGCTATTTGAGGGTTTGAAGATTGTTTGAGGTTGTTACCACCACTGCAGCGATTCTAGATGGCGGCAGACCCCCGAAAAGATTCCTTTCACGCCGAGGAATCTCACGTATGAAAAGAAAAACAGTGAAAAGTGCTCTTTACTTGGTTTCCATCCTCCCTCAGCTCAAGCGGAAAGTTGATGGTTGTAAACCGTGTTGGTCGCTGGCCTCTTACGGGTGTGAAGTAGGAGAGAATGTATCATTTGCTCTAGTCCCTGGTCACCAAAGTGAGAGTTTTGAGCCAGCAGAATCAGCATCTCCTGGGACTGTGCCAGACTGAGGCCCCGCCCCATATTTACTGAATCAGGATCCCTTAGCCTCAGGCCATTTGCATGCCCAGTAAGAGAGCCCTGGGATGCACTGGTTTAACTGATAACTGGGTGCTGTGCAGTTAGGTGACTGCTGATTGTCACCACCCTCCTAAATGATTTCATGGCCCCTTAATTGCTCTCCTGATGTGGGCTGCTCATTAAGGGCAGCCAATTTTTCCCCTTTGCCTATTTCCAAGTATGGCTTGCTTGCCCTCTTAGTAAGGACTTAGGTGAAGGTAGAAGATGAAAATTGGGTGACTGAGCTAGGAGAGATACCGTTTCATATGCTTCAGGGAAACAAACTGGAAAGAGTAAAGGGAACTTCCCAGAAAACTTCAGTTGAAAGAAACTAATCAACCAGAATAGAGTCTTCTGGGCTTCTCCAAGAAGTAATGTGCCCATCAGAGCATTCATTTGTGCTGGGGGGGGCACTTGGGAGGGGCAAAAATGAGTCCCTTGAGCTTCTCAAATCGGCAGACGGAAGGCTAGGAACTCTGGCCTTTCCGTGTCAAACATTCAAAGTACACGTAGGCCTGTAGTAATTGGAAAACTGTCCAAAATTTAACATTCATAGATAATCTTGAGGAACCCTGCCAGCCTCTGTCATGTTAGTATGATTTATTTGATTGAAAGACATGATTTTGAAATTACTCTTTAATCCTTGGACAATATTGGTTTTTCCTGAACGTTCCCTTAAATTGACTTTTTTTTTTTAAAATTTTTTTTTTTCAACGTTTATTTATTTTTGGGACAGAGAGAGACAGGGCATGAATGGGGGAGGGGCAGAGAGAGAGGGAGACACAGAATCGGAAACAGGCTCCAGGCTCTGAGCCATCAGCCCAGAGCCCGATGCGGGGCTCGAACTCACGGACCGCGAGATCGTGACCTGGCTGAAGTCGGACGCCTAACCGACTGCGCCACCCAGGCGCCCCTTAAATTGACTTTTAAACAAAGTTAATGTCACCTAAATTTAATTTTTTTGTTTATTGTTGAGATAGCGTGTGAGCAGGGGAGCGGCAGGGAGCAAGGGAGACAGAGGATCTGAAGCGGGCTCTGTGCTGACAGAGAGAGAGCTGATGCGGGGCTTGAACTCCTAGGCCGTGAGATCATGACCTGAGCTGAAGTCGAAAGCTTAACTGACTTGAGCCACCCAGGTGCCCCTAAGTTTAATTTTTTAAATGCAGTATAAATCATTGAAGTCTAGCTGTTCTTGCTGGGGAGATAAGGATCACGTGTAAAGCTCAGTGTCTGTTCCAGGGGCCATGCGGGAAACAGAACAGGTCTCCATGTTTGTGGAAACGGCCAGGAAGTGCTGAGAAAGCAGAAGGGGGGCCCCTTTAAGTCTTTGAGTGAGAGGTCAGGAAGCGATGGGGTGCTGCTCCTTAGTTAAAAGCTGCCTCACTGTCCCAAAGGCAGAGTCCGGTTGCCATAAAGACACATGACCGCTGAGGCTGGCTGCCACTGCTGCTGGAGGGGACGGCACGTGCCTGCCTTCTGCCCTCCACGTCTCACTGCATGTCCGGTTTGCAGAATCCGCATCCCCTCCAGAACCCTGGTGACAGGAGGGTCTGGGAAGCGGAGATCCCGCACTTGGGTTTCTTGCTGCAGGAAGAGTATGGAACAGGGTGGGAACAGACGTTGAGGACAGTATCCAGCACATCACCATCGTGATGACAACAGCTTACTCTTACACGTGCTTTGTGTGTTGTCTTTTTAAAAACATTCTCTTAAGAAATATTTTTACTTATTTTTGAGAGAGAGAGAGAGAGAGAGGGAGGGAGACAGTGCGCGAGCAGGGGAGGGGCAGAGAGAGGGAGACACAATCCAAAGCAGGCTCCAGCTCCTGAACTGTGAGATCATGACCTGAGCCACCCGGGCGCCTCTAAAATATTCTTTTTCTCTGAATACCGTGAGCTAACCCAAGGTAAGATGCCAGGTTTACACATGAGGCTCCTGGCCAAATAAGTTAGACGGAGTTACAGCGACGAGCCAGCTCCTACGCCGTGCTGTCTCCTCTCTATTGCTGTGTTTTCCGTAGTGCTGGTTAATTGAGTATCATGTGACTAAGTGGGGCTTTAGGGGAGCTCTAGTAGGGACCCCAAGATAGAAGAGGCACTGTGAGGAGGCACACATCCTTAGTATAGCTGCGGTCCATGCTCTGTTCATGGTTGAGGATACTCCCAGCATCAGTGGGCTATTCCCCTTATAGGCAGGTCTTGTAATAATTGTAAAATGCAGCTTTGGGCTCAACGTCGCCTTTCTTTTTTTCTCAAGCAGATGAAGAACTCGGAGAACCGCCACGCAATGAGCTCCCAGTACAGAATGCATTCTTACTACCCGCCTCCCTCCTACCTGGGCCAGAGTGTGTCCCAGATCTTCACTTTCGAGGACGGCCCCTCTTACTCGGAAGCCAAAGCAAGCGGTAGGTGCCCGGTTGTGCAGAGCCTGGATTGGGGTGGAGGGAGGCCGAGCGTCCAAGGCCGGCTCTCTGGCCCTCTCCGAGGGCTTGCCGGTCAGGAGCCCTTGGAAGATCTCTGTGCCTCCTCTGTGAGTATCCTTTACAGCTTTTAGTTGTGGGATGTTTTTGCTTCTCTAAATTAATACCACATGATTCTTTTCTGAATACCTGGAGTGCCAAGAATACAGTGAGAGCCTCCCTCCCATCAGAAGCTAACAAATATATTTTCAGGAGGATCAATATGAAATACAAACTCAAAGGAAACCGTGGTTCAAATCCTGATCATTCTTGGCGAAGTGTTTCTGTGTACTGAATACCTGTTTTCCAAAACTTTTCCATTCTCAAATTGAAGGCGTATTCATCTTTTGGGGGAGCGAATAGAATAATAAAACATTTTTGAATACCATAGGCCTCAGAGTTTATGCAGTAGCAATGCAAATAACTCTGGTATAAAGGCTTTAAAATAAAAATGACTTTAATGAGCCAAAGCACTTTGAAATACACAGTTCCTCAACTTCAATTTTAACCTTCTCCCCAGTATTTACGCTGTTAAAGATGGGCAGGTCTCTCATGGCGGCTGTGTTTCCAGACCCCATTTTTTTTTTTTTTTCAACGTTTTTTTTTTATTTATTTTTGGGACAGAGCGAGACAGAGCATGAACGGGGGAGGGGCAGAGAGAGAGGGAGACACAGAATCGGAAACAGGCTCCAGGCTCTGAGCCATCAGCCCAGAGCCCGACGCGGGGCTTGAACCCACGGACCGTGAGATCGTGACCTGGCTGAAGTCGGACGCTTAACCGACTGCGCCACCCAGGCGCCCCCAGACCCCATTTTTAAGATCCTTATATTTAAGCTTTATCTTTTGACCTAGGAAAGTGAGACGTGTATACATTCAAGGCAGAAGTAGAAATCAGGGCAGTAGCAAGTGGTGTGGTAGTAAATCGACTCTTGGAACCCACCCTGTACTACATAAAAAGAGAGGTTTTCAAAATAACTTGACCGTCTACAAAATAACTTGACTCTCTTGGTAAAGCAAGTGTTTAGGGAAGGAGAATCAGAACCATGCTTTGATTTCCAAGTTCAAAACAAGTCTAAAAAAGGTGGGCAATTTATACTTTATTTGCCATACCAAGATGAAATAGAGGACTTCATTAATGTTGAATATAGAGTACAAGGGAACTGATCACTTTGAACTATAGACGGATGGAAGTACACGTTGATTTTTTTTTTTTTTACTTTGACTCTTCTTGTCGGGAGTGTACAAACACAACTCTGTATTATAAATATTCATACCATAGAACGTATGCCCTTATGGTCCTTCTTTCTTACTGTCTCTGATTCTAGGTATTTGTCTGGATTTTAAGCTCTTTGGGGACAGAGAACACATGTTACATACATTTTTACCTGCTATGATGCCTTTTATTTGTTGTTGATTGGTTAAGCCAGTGGATGAATGAATGAATAAATGAATCGGGTATTATTTTTTAAGTGAGCTCGCTCTGTAAAGAAATACCAGCCTAAAGGGTCAGGATCCTAACTCCTTGTCTGATGGAGTCAGTACAGAATTTAGCGATGAAGCAGTTAAAGAAACGTTCGTTCGTACAGAAAATTAGGAGTGAAACCTACTTCCAGGAAGAAATTGCCTGAGCTTCTTGCTCCTGGAATAATGGAATATTTTCAGAAGCCACTCACACTCTTGAG
Source organism: Lynx canadensis (assembly GCF_007474595.2). Classification (NCBI taxonomy): domain Eukaryota; kingdom Metazoa; phylum Chordata; class Mammalia; order Carnivora; family Felidae; genus Lynx; species Lynx canadensis. The sequence continues at coordinate 10,144,105 of NC_044315.2, read as the reverse complement.
AGAAAGGTGTAAATTCAGAGCAGGGCAGGAAGATAAAAAGATAAGAGGAAATTTATTAGAGCGGAGAGGGACAGCTCTGAGGAGGAGCAGGGGGTTTTTGAATTTATGGCCGCAAAGGCAGAGGCTCAGAAGGACAGAGGTTACAGTCCAGGACCGGAAGGACCAGCGCTCAGAGGGAAAGACTGTGTGAATAACCGCGAGGATTGGTTACAACTTCGCTGGTGATACTTGGGCTTGAAAGTGAGAGGAGGCCTCAGACTTGCACGTCTGGCGCCCCGCCCACTCACCACTAATTAATCAGGAGGGTGGAGCTTCCCACAGGAGGGGCTTACCTGGGAAGGGCCACAGTGAAACTCAGTAACCTCTGCTTTCCAGTTGCCATGGAGCAGGAGAATGTGAATTCATAGAAAATCTACATGTCAGCTAATTTTTTAAAGACGTGCGGCTTCATGACTTCCAAACGCCTGGAATTTGGGGCTTCTGCGTTGCATGCAGTGTTTACAGAGCAGGTGGAAGGGAAGAGGAAGTTGTGTTTGGGGGCCACCAAGGGCACCCTAGGCGTTATCTCTTGGAACGATGGATCCTCAGTTTTACCGTCAGCACTGACACAAGCAGGAAGCACTTGGGGCAACGTAGGCCCTTTTGCCGAGTGGGGCTGAGGCTGGCGGCAGGGTGCAGTGGGCGAGGGTAGGGGCAGCACTGTGTTCACTTGTGACAAGGTGGCAGAGGCTGGCCATCAACCAGTTGCGTTTCTCACTCCTGTCAGGTTTGAGTTGAGATCCTTTGATCGGTTGAGTTAGTAAGATATGATTGGAAGATCTAAGTGGGGACTTGTAAGTAATTAGAAAAGTTGGTTGGTTTGCAGTAGGTTTAATGTTTAAAGTATACATTTGTCCATTAAATTACATTTTTCTTCAGTTTCTTTTTTTTTAAATGTGTATTTTTGAGGGGTGCCTGGGTGGCTCAGTTGGCTAAGTGTCCGACTTCAGCTCAGGTCATGATCTTGTGGTTTGTGAGTTCGAGCCCCACGTCGGGCTCTGTGCGGACAGCTCGGAGCCTGGATCCTGCTTAGGATTCTGTGTCTCCCTCTCTCTCTGCCCCTCCACTGCTCATTTTCTGTCTCTCTTTGTCTCAGAAATAAAACATTTAAAAAAAATTTTTTTAATGTTTTATTTTTAAGAGAGGAGGGAGAGAGAGAGGAAGAGAGAGAGAGAGAGAGAGAGAGAGAGAGAGACACGAGTGGGGGAGAAGGGCAGACAGAGATGGAGACACAGAATCCGAAGCAGGCTCCAGGCTCCGAGCTGTCCGCACAGAGCCCAGCGCGAGGCTCGAACTCACAAACTGTGATCATGACCTGAGCCGAATCGGGTGCTTAACTGACCGAGCCACCCAGTCACCCCTCTTCAGTTTCTTTCAAGACAAGCTTAACCTCTGTACCGCTTAAATGAGTCCCGGTTCAAAGTTTTCGTCTGCTTTTGCTGCAGATTGCAACGTATGAATAGACTGTGGGGGAGGATTACAGGGAAAGTTTCCATTTTCCTGTGTTGCTGTTTAATGGCTTTCTTTGTCAAAAAGCTAGGAAGCATTTCTTCCCCTTTCCATGTCCTGACTCCATGTCAGGAGGTAGATCAGAGAGACGGCGAGGCCTGGTCGTGGTGTAGGACTTTGTAAGCCACCGCGAGCACTTTGGCTTTTATTTCAAGTGACACGAGAAGCCATGGAGTTCCAGTGAAGAGGTGACATGGGAGATATGTCTGTTTTGTGGTTTTGGAAGATCACGCTCGCAGCTGCGTGAGGACAGACGGTAGGGATGAAGGTGGAGGCGGGGGGGCGGCAGAAGTTGTCATAATTGTTGCAGAAGGTGGCAGTGGCTTGGTGAGGGTGGGAGTGTGGTGGTGAGGCAGGTGGTTTCGTACTAGATCCGTTTTTTTCTTTTTTAATTTTTTTTTTTCAACGTTTATTTATTTTTGGGACAGAGAGAGACAGAGCACGAACGGGGGAGGGGCAGAGAGAGAGGGAGACACAGAATCGGAAACAGGCTTCAGGCTCTGAGCCGTCAGCCCAGAGCCTGACGCGGGGCTCGAACTCACGGACCGCGAGATCGTGACCTGGCTGACGTCGGACGCTTAACCGACTGCGCCACCCAGGCACCCCTCTAGATCCGTTTTGGAGAGAGAACCAGCAGGATTTGCTCATGGATTTGGGATAGACCAGCAAGGGGGAAGTGAGGGAGGACTCCCTAAGTTCTGACCTGACCCAGGAGTTTCCATTTATTGAGGTAAAGAAGACCGTGGGAAAAAGAGGTTTGTGGGGAGCTAGGACTTGAATTCTGCACATAGGAAGTTAGAGATGTTCATGAGTCATCCGAGTGGATCGTCCAGTAGGAATTGGATGTATGAAGTCCCAAGTTGAGAGACCGTTGCTGGAAATAAAAAAACCTGCGAGTGGGGCGCCTGGGTGGCTCAATCAGTTACGCATTTGACTTCAGCTCAGGTCATGACCTCACAGCTGTGGGAAGGTCGGGCTCTGTGCTGAGCTCAGAGCCCGGAGCCTGCTTCACATTCTGTGTCTCCCTCCCTGTCTGGCCCTCCCCCTCTCAAACTCTGTCTCTCTCTCTCTCTCTCAAAAAGTAAATAAACATTAAAAAAAAAAAAAAACTTAAAAAAAAAACAAATCTGTGAGTTCCGTGCCTCGGTGTTCCTTGAAGCCAGTGTGATGAAAGCCCCCAGGGAAGCGAGTGTAGACAGAGCAGAACGAATGATGGAAGTTGGAGCCCCAGGGCCCTCCAGTCTCCGCAGGTGCGTCACACATGAAGAGGACCAGTGAAGGAGACCGTGACAGGAGCAGCCCGTGGGGTGGGGGGAGAGCTCGCGGGGATGCTGTCTTGGAAGCCATGCGAAGACAACAGTGCATTGAGCAGAGCCACGGAAGTTGGTGGGTCAGATGAGGGCTGGGATCGACCACTGGCTGTTGGGAGGTAGAAATGATGGGGGACCGAGGCCAGCGGGGTTGGAGGTGGGAACCAAAGCCGGGCTGCATTCGGGAGTGCGTGGGAGAGAAGGTTGGGGTCCCCCCAGGCTGGGCACAGACAGGTCTTCAGGGAGTTCTGCTGGGAGGGCACAAGTGACATGGGCTAGCCGCGGGAGGGGGAGCCGAGTTCAAGGAAGATCTTTCTGTCTTTTTCGAAGAAAGGAGACGGGTTTGTGTGCTGATGGGAGTGATCTCGTGGAGGGAAGTTTGCTGGTACGGGGTGTGTAGGGCAGGGCCACTGCCAGCAGGTTCCGTGGCAGGGTGTTGAGTCAGCAAGACCGGATGGGATCCTGGGGTGGGGGTGGGGGGCGGCTCTGAGTGCTGAGTTACTCGTGTAAGGAGAGGTAAGCAAAGGACCTAAAAGCAAACAAAAACTTAGTTTGACACAGCGATTTTATGTCTGTTGACTCTCACTTGAAACTGGGGGCTTGAATTTTTTTGTCTTTCCTTTTTCTAGGAATTCGTTTGTTTGTTTGTTTGTTTGTTTGTTTTGGAAGCACAATCCACCTGGCATAAAATTAACGATTCACCATTTTGAAGTATACAATTAAGCGGCGCTTAGGACCTTTGCAGTGTTCAGCAGCCATGACCTTTATTTAGTTCAAAGGCATCTTTATCTCCCCAGAAGGAAATCCCATACCCGCTAAGTGGTCTTCCCTTACTCAACCCTACTCCCCCCACCCCCAGCGCCCTGGCAACCACGAATTTGCTTTCTGTCTTAATGGACTTGCCTATTCTGAAAGGTTCATGGGAATCATACAACATGTGGTATTTTGTGACTGGCTTCTTTCCCTTAGCGTAACATTTTCAGGGTTCTTCCACGTTGTGACAGGTAGTAAGTACTTCACTCCTTTTTATGGCCTACTGAGAGTCCATTGTGTGACTAAACCACGTCGTCTTCTGTTCATCAGTTGATGGACATTTGGGTCGTTAGTACCTTTTACTGGTTATTGTGAATAGCACCGCCGAGAATCTTCGTGTTCTTTATTTGAAGACCCGTTTTCAGCTCTTCCGAGTACATCCTCAGCAGCGGAATTGCTAGATCGTATAAGTCTGTGTTTAACTTTTTGAGGACCTGTCGAACTCTGCCATGCCATTGCACATTCCCACCAGTGTATGAGGGTTCTGATTTCTCCAGCCAGCTCTCGTTACTTTCCATCTTTTTATTATGATCTTAGTAATTCATTTTTGTTGTATCTTATTAAAGCATCAGACCGTGGTGGATTGTAAAATGTTCATAGTAACAGATGCAGGTGGTTCCCGAAATGGTGGCAGGACCGCCCTGAAACTAACGCTTCCTGGCTCCCAGTAAAGAGGTGCGTCTCCACAGCAGTGTCTCTGCGTTAACAGATACACCCGTGCTTATGGGCGGGCGACATTTCATGTCCGCAAGCAGGCATCTTTCTCTACGTGTTGGATTCTTGTGTATAGGTTCTTGGAGTATACTTGACTGGCCAACCCCTGTGAAACGGTTTCAGTTCACAATGAGGAAGAAGAACACACTTTGATTTTTTTGTCTGTTTATTTTGCAGTCTCGGTGTAAAGTTAGAGCTGGTACGTTTCGGTTTCTTCTGGTTCTTTGGCGCCTTCCAGTGCAGACCCAAGTGGCAGGCCCCTGTGCAAACACCCTTCCTTTACATTCAACCTCTGCTCTTTCCGGGAGAAAGAAACACTCGTTTGAGATGCTCCTTATATATTATGAGCTCTTCTTGTATTATTCATTTTGCACCCATAGGATGTCAGCAGCTCCGTGAAGCAAGATACAAAGCATTTACGTTTTCCCCCAAAGGTCAGATGGCCAAGGATAGTGGAAGGGCCTCTCTGAGTTGAAGGCCTTGTCTTCCTTCTGTGGTGTCTGGGAAGCTTGCAGAAGTCTAGGCGTTCCCAGACATGACTTTTTTAATCCATTCGGCATTAGCAATGTTGTAGCTGAGTGACTCTAGAGGTGCCTGATTTCACTGATGGCATCGGCTCCCTCCCCCGCTGTTGTCACGACCACACGCAAAGTGGTTAAGCTTTCACCCCATGGAGTGGTTTTGCTTCCTGCCGCATGTTGGATTTTAGCAAAAGACCATCCATCTCATTTCTCAGGTGAGAACACTGACACGGCGCTGCCTGTTGGAAGCACCCTCAGGTCTCCCCCTGCTCACGATCTGGGATGTCACCACCGCCCTTTCGTGAGGGGATGTGAGCTTCTGGCACGGCCCCTGGGTGGGGTGCTGGAAACATTCCATGCTTAGCATCTCAGTGGAGCCACCACTAACCAGCTGTGTAGCCTTGGGAGTACCAGACTCTCCTCCTGGACCCTTGCTTCCCTCACCCCTTAAGAGAAGGCGAGGGGGTGGGATGTGTCAAACCCACACAGGTGTTATGAGGATGAAATCATGTCGCCTATGGAAACAAGCTCTGTAAATCACAAAATGCAGCAAGAGACGGCGAAATACTGTACAAACTTCCACCATTCCTTTCTGCAAGGGGTGTGTTGACATTTCAGGCAGTTCTTCTTGTCAGGGAGAAAGATGTTCTGGAAATGTTTTAGAGTCCTGCTCAGACAGGAAGGAGGGGAGGCCAAGGCATCTGAGGGCTGCTTTTCTTGTGTATATTCTGCTCTGAAGTGTATGGCAAGCCTGCAGGGGAGAAAAACATTGACTCTTTTGTTTCTCTGCTTTAAGGAAAGCTGAGTATGTTTTATGCAACATTTATAAAATGTTAAGTTTAAACTTACCTCTTTAGGAAATGACTTACCATTTGCTAAATTTTTTTTCTAATTTTTTTTTTCAACATTTTTTATTTATTTTTGGGACAGAGAGAGACAGAGCATGAACGGGGGAGGGGCAGAGAGAGAGGGAGACACAGAATCGGAAACAGGCTCCAGGCTCCGAGCCATCAGCCCAGAGCCTGACGCAGGGCTCGAACTCACGGACCACGAGATCGTGACCTGGCTGAAGTCGGACGCTTAACCGACTGCGCCACCCAGGCGCCCCATCCATTTGCTAAGTTTTAAAGAAAAGCACTTGACTAGTAAACCTGTCTTTATGTAGCCATTTTATTTTCAGCTCCAGCTTTGCACAGAAAAGAGTGTGGGGCATTCGTTGGCAATGACCATAGAGGCCAGTGTGTGCAAGGCAAATGGATCCCACCCCAGGAGAGGAGATCTGGCTCAGATCCCTAGCTCTGGGCCTGATTGTACCATGCTCATTTAATCTCTTCCAGCCTTACTTCCCTCATCTGGAAAGTTGAAAAATGTAATAACAGCTTTACCTATTCTATATGGGCCACATAAACAATTATGTTAAAAAGGCATGGAGGAAGTTGTCAACTCCCTTATTCCCATATGAAGACCTGTCACCATGTCTTAAATATCTTCTGTTCCTGCAGGTGACTGGCAGTGGACTGTGCAAATAAAAGTCGTTACAATCTAAGGAGGGCCTATTGTTTAGCCCTACGGGGGCCCTGTTTGAAACTAACCACATGTGTATTGTGATTCTTGAAATTAGTTAGTCATTGTGGTATTCTGAGTAAGGAAGATGAAGCATAATAATTTAATAAGCATATAATAAACATTTAGAACTAGCAGCTTTGGAGGCTTATTTGTAATGTATCACAAGTGATATGTTTGCTAAGAAAAGCAGAGGGAACAACCAAGGAAGAGGGGTACGGAAGGACACCAGCAGGTTTCTTTGTAGCTCAAGAATATCCCTGAAAGCGAACTGAAGTGCCATTTGATGCGGGCACACTGATTTCCATTGTTTCTTCAAACCTCTTTTTCTTCCAACTTGAAAAGAGCCCCCTACAAGGCAAACTGTGGGAAAGATTGAGAACTGAGGGGCCTCCAGCATGTCTTCTGTGTAAAACACTGCCCCCTGACCAGGCCAGCACCAGTCTAGAAAGAACAGGCACTTCCCAAGGACCTACCTGAGGAAGGTCAGACTCACATAAGAAGTTCACTCACTGTAGCCCTTTCTGCAAGAGTTATCAGAGTGTGGCCTCACACAGGGAGCACAGCTATCGTGCTCATTCAGGTTTGCGCTTTGCCAGGGGGCCTCACATCATGCCCTGTTCTCAAAGCGCTCCTGGGGTCGTTCGTAGGTTCTTGGATGAATAAGAAACCGACCTCTGGATCCTTCCTGCTGGTGCCTCACCAGCCTGGAGTCAGGTGTTCTGGTGAACCAGTCAGTGAAATAAAGCAGACGTGGGCAAATGTAGGGTACAACCTCCAGGCTACAATGTATCCTGGATTCACGTCACGTAGAATATTCCCCATATTCCCTTTGGAAAACTCAAACTTAAAAGACTTATTTCTTTGCATATATTGCATATATTGTTATTTTGATGAGTAACACAGCCCTGCGAGTGAGGTCAAGAGGGGCTTCCTCACTAACCATACTTAAGAGAGGCCAGGTGGGGGTGGGGCACTGTGACATCTCTGGCCTTGTTGTCAGTGTTGAGGAACAGGAGCCAGCATAGGAACTCAGGTCTCTAAAGCACTCCTCCGGGCGTTCCTTCTGCTAGGATATCTTATGGTTTCTCTTCCCGCCCTTCCCTCACAGTTAGATAGCTCTTCCAACGTCTGTAAGACAAAGTTCTGTGTGCTCGGTGGGGATAACTCATTTAATTCTTTTTTTTTTTTCCCTGAGAGAGAGAGAGAGCACATGCAAACAGGGTAGGGGCAGGTAGAGAGAGAGAAAATCTTAAGTAGGCTCTATGCTCAGTGTAGAGCCCGACATGGGCTCAATCTCCTGACCTGAACTGAAATCAAGAGTTGAACACTTAACTGATTGAGCCACCCAGGTGCCCCTCATTTAATTTTTTTAAAGTTTATTTCATTATTTGTTTTGTGAGAGAGAGAGAGCGTGTACACATGAGCTGGGGAGGGGCAGAGAGAAAGAGAGAGAGAGAGAGAGAGAGAGAATCCCAAGCAGGCTCTGCACTGTCAGCACGGAGGCCGATGCAGGGCTTGAACTCACATACCATGAGATCACGACCAGAGCTGAAATCACGAGTCAGACGCTTAACCGATTAAGCCATTCAGGCGCCCCCAATTCTTACAGTATAGTATTATTACCCCCATATTATGGATGAGGACAATGAGGCACAGAGACAGTGAGAGGAGAAGAGGTCCTCATTTCCAAGTGGCAGATAGAGAAACTGAGGAACAGTGATGACTGACTTAGCTTGTCTAAGGCCTCACTGAGCAACAGTCTGGCGTTCTCATGTGTGAAAAACTTTCATGGAAATGGTGGCTGTCATTGGGGGTTGGAAATGTTCTATCTGCTGAGATCAAAGATATGCATGCAATAGTAATACTTTTTCTGTAACAAAACTCTGGAACCTACTCTTTCATCATATGCATCATGCAGGAATAACCCTTCTAGGGATGTCTTTCTATAGCATGTGGTTATCACAGAAAACAAAAACAAAAACAAAAACAACGCTGTAAAGTAGACTTAAAAAACCCACCAGCGAATCAGGTATAATATTTACATTGCTCTTCCCAAAGCTAAATGTAAACTATAGAATGTCTCTTTAACTTAGCACAGTAAAGCCAACCTTTAATTTTGTGGTTATATATGTATTTTCTTTGTATTTAACAGGACAGACTGTTGATATTTGATGAAGGCAGACATAATAAAATTAAATAACTAGTTATCAGATTTGAAATTATAAATGTAAATAGAAACACAATCAACTACTTTTCTATAGTAATTTTTATTTTCTGTGGCTATTCTGTGTTATTTTAAAATTAGGGTGAATAAGGGTCGCCTGGGTGGCTCAGTCAGTTAAGCATCCGACTTCAGCTCAGATCATGATCTCATGGCTTGTGGGTTCGAGTCCCATGTTGGGCTCTGTGCTGACAGCTCGGAGCCTGGATCCTGCTTCAGATTCTGTGTCTACCTTTCTCTCTCCTCCTTCTCTGCTCATTTTCTCTCTGTCTCTCACTTTCTCTCTCAAAAATAAATTAACATTCGGGGCGCCTGGATGGCGCAGTCGGTTAAGCGTCCGACTTCAGCCAGGTCACGATCTCGCGGTCCGTGAGTTCGAGCCCCGCGGCGGGCTCTGGGCTGATGGCTCAGAGCCTGGAGCCTGTTTCCGATTCTGTGTCTCCCTCTCTCTCTGCCCCTCCCCCGTTCATGCTCTGTCTCTCTCTGTCCCAAAAATAAATAAACGTTGAAAAAAAAAATTTTTTTAAAAAATAAATAAACATTCAAAAGAAATTAGGGTGAATTGAAGGCTTGTCTGTTTTCCCCAGATACTTTTTGAGAAAGGCAGTATTTTACATTCTCCCTAGTCTGTCCGCAGCTTATTACGAGGCTGCTTTTTACATCTTTAATTTATTTATTCTCTTAAAACTCTAAGTTCAGTATACAGGGCCCCCTTTGCAGGGGTTTTCCTTTGGGCTAAAGAAGATGGGTGTAGAACAGGGCACAGAGGGTGAGCTCTGGAAACTATGCTTTTAGGAACTCCTGCGTGTCCTGACATAACTAGACCGACCATAATTAACTAGGAGACCGTGCGTGCCCGTGTCGTCTGTGCTGATTTTACGTTAATGGAGTTCAAGTGAGATGTCTGGTCCCCTGCCTGCCTGATCATGCAGGGAACCCAGCCTTCTGTGGGCACATCACACATCACTGAGTTTGCCGATTCTGTTGCTCATTCAGCGACCATTTCTACTTAAAAATCCTGAAGAGGTAGCATCCCCCTGGGCACAAACTTGGGGGATACAGCAGCCACTCTGGCTAGAGCATCCGATGTCCTCACACGTGAGATTTCATCTCCGTCTGACCTGAATGCACTGGGCCTCAGTGATGCTTTCCCGGCCTGGTGCGGAGTAACTCGGGAGTTTATTTCCCCCCCTCGGCTCCTCAGAGGCACGGCCCAGGCCAAGTACAACTTGAATAACCTTCAGGAGAGCTGTGCTGTCCTTCTGTCGGCCGCTGTCTTTGAAAATTGCCTCCAGAGTTAGTGAGCAGGAACAGTTAAGATTTACAAACAATGATGAAGCTTGTCAAGCATCTTTCACCATCCATCATCCAGGTGCCGTGCCTGGGCGGTGAAGTGTTCTTCATAAAAACCAGCTCAGTGTGAAATACACCTCGCTGCAATGTTTACTGCTCTGAAGCTCGTCAGCGGCCCTTTATAGTAAATCCAGATTGCGATGTGACATTACAGTATATCATTGCCCGGCGCGGTGGGGTTTACACTGCGAATGAGTGCACTGCACACCAGATGAGGTGTCCAAATTGAGTTATGTCAGAATTTGGCTGTTATATGGGGATAGCTTTTGTTTTCCGAACACTGAAAGTTAGCTTTATATGTATTTATATATAGGCATATACTTCCCATCTTGCGCATATACACGGGTATACAATATAGGCTGAGGTCAGCTTCCAACTGGGCTTCTGTAAAGAATGGTGGCCAGCGTTTATGTGCCTTCCAACCGTTGTTCCCTGAGACTGGCATAACTTTATGGAATCTTCGCGGGGGGCTAGGGTAGATGGTTACTTCACTGCGGAAGTGGGGTTGCCTCTGTCCTGCGTGCACTGGTCATTTTCACCGTCCTTTCTTACAAAGCCAAGGAACCCTTTCTCCCGGGATTATTGCAATATGCGGGAATGATCCCTGTGATGAGGGGCAAAGCGAAGAAACCCCACAGGACCGCTCTGCCCGCCGTGGAGCGCTGCACCTGTCAGCCGAGCACATGCACTTGGGGAGGTCTCTGTGAAGGCAGTTGCTTATTTATGGTTTTTCTAGTGGGTATCAAAATCCTAGTGCTGCCTCTGTTATCTTGAAAGATGCTGCTTCCAAGAAAAGATTTATGGTGTTTTAGCTTAAATCTGCAAAATAAAAGAGCACACTGAATTTATTGCATGATCGGGTTTATTTACATTCACCCTAAAAGTGCTGATATTAAAAATGAGCTCCATAAAAAAATAATATTCAGGCCCTGCAGCCCCAGGATCATCTTCTTAACACATATATTTTTAAATTCTGTCTTCAGTGTAGCAGGGAACCCGTCAGGAGAACCGTCTTGCGGTCTTTTCGTATCTGGCGCCACAGTGAATCCGGGGCTCCCGGTGTCGCTACAGTGAGTCCGGGGCTCCCGGTATACACCCAGCCTAGGGTGGGGGTCCTCCTCCCTCCTTTAAACGCAGTGGTAAGCCCCCCTTCCGCCCCTGCCCTCTGCTCTTCTTCTGGCCGTTCTCTCTGAGTCGCAATGTCTTCTTACTGGAGATTGATTAACGGTGCCACTTCTGAGCTTCCTCAAGCGGCACAGGACACAATTGCGGGAATGCGGTGCTGGCCTCTAGAGGTGGGACAGGGGCCAGAAGCCGTCCGTTGGCTCCAGCGCCAGGGGAGGGAGAGAAGAGCCCCCACGTCTGCCCAACGCACTCTGTCCCTCGGGGGCTTCGCCATCAAACGCAGGATGGCCAGTTAAAGTCAAATTTCAGATTGAACCACAAAAAATGATTTTAATATAATCATGTCCACAACACTTTATTATGCTAGAAGTTCTCTATTTTGTCTGAAATTTAAATTTAATTCAGTGTCCCGTGTTTTTATTTGTTAAATCTAGCCATCTTCATGCTCCATTCAAGTCTTAAGCATCGATTTAGGGCGCTGGGGTGAAAGGCAGAAATGAAACGTGGACACAGGCCAGCGATGCTTTCTGGAAGCATCTTCAGCAGTTGTAAGAGTCGCTTCGTTTATATTTCTATAAAAACTAGTACAAGAGGCAGCGCTGACCATGCTTGGGGATGGTCTCTTTTGGTGAAAGCCGTTTGTGGGTTTCTCAGTGTCCCACTAATACAGCAGCGAATAAAAATTACTCCGCTGGCCGCTCAGCATCGGAATGGAAACGTACACGGTCTGTGTGTTTGGTTCAGTTGTATCCGTGTGTAGTTTTGCCAGGCACAACAGCAACTCTTGAAACTCTCAGCAGAACCAGTTTCTCTCTGTCTCCCCCCGCCCGCCACCAGGATACACGCGGGCGGCTTGGTCCGTACCCGACTAATAAACTCCAGGAGTGCCGTGACCTGGCCTCGTGCCTGGGATGTGAACCATGGTGGAGAGCACGGGACAGGGACCCTTTCATGTCAGCAGATCTCGGGAACACATGCCCTTCCCTTCCTGTCCACAGAACAGCTTTGCCTCATCAAAGCCTTGCGGGGCGGGGCGGTGGAGGGGAGTTGCCACGTGCCCAGCCGCCTTGCTCTTATTAGGGACTTGGTCGAGGTCTCTCTGTAACCTAAGGGGGAGGTTTTGCTTCCTCAGTTAGAAACCAGGATCACAACTGAACTTTATGGACGAAGGTTCCAAATACGTAGCCCTGCCCGGGCATGTTTGCCTTTGTTACTAACGCGGTTAAGAGGTGGCCTGGGGCTTGATTGATTGATTTGTTTGCTTATAACAGCTTTATTGATACATAGTTCACACACCATAAAATTCATCTCCTTAAAGCGTACAGTTCAGTGGTTTTTAGTGTGTTGACAAAATTGTGCCACCATCACTACAATCTAATCCCAGAATGTTTCCATCACCCCAAAAGGTTCCCCATATGCAGTCGCCCCTCATTTCTGCCTCCCTCCCAGCCCCTGGAAGAAGCTACTGTCTATTTTCTGTCTGTGGATTTGCCTATTCTAGATATTTCCTATAAATAGAATGCTAGAAGATGTGACCTTTAGCGCATGGCTTTTTTTCACTTAGTATTACGTCTCCGAAGTTTGTCCACGTGGTACCCATGTGACAGTGCTTTGTTCCTTGTCGTGGCCGAACAATATTCCATTAGGTGGAAGGGCTTGGTTGGTTTTGAGTTCAGAAACTATTGCAGGGCCCAGCAAAACTATTAAACTGCAAGATTCTCAAGGTGAAATACGTGTTTAATCTCATTTTAGTAAATCTCTAGCTCTTTCAACTCAACACATGAATGCCTGTAATGAGTAGAACCCTACTACAGGAAATGAGAGGAGCGGGTGTATATGGACATTGAACAAAGCAAGGCTGTGTTATCTTCTTGTTTTCTGCTAATACCATTTATGTTCTTCTGCCAGGCCGCCATAGTAAACTCACACAGACTGGGCGGGTTAAATAACAACTTTATGTCCTCACAGCTCTGGAGGTTAGAAGTCCCAGGTCAAGGTGTTGGTTGGGGTTATGGCCGGCCGCCTCACTGTGTCCTTCTCACGTGGCCTTTTCTCGCTGTGTGCTCAGACAGCCAGAAAGAAAAAGAGCTCTGATCTTCTCTTATTCTTCTTAGAAGAACACTAGTCCTGTCCAGCTGGGGCCCCACCCTTATGACCCCATTTAACCTCAGTTAACTGTCTCCTTGAAGGCCCAATTTCCAATACAGTCTTACTGGGGTCTAGGGATTCCACATAGGAATTTGGGGCAACACAGTGGAGTCTGTAACACTGTTGAAGAATTCAGTGTCTCTAAACATCTCCTCTTGATGAGGTTCTTGGGACATAGGAGAAGGACGGCGAGGCCTGGTGAACCAGTGTGTTCCTGGTCCCGTGCTAATGTGTGGAATTTGCTGACCACTCACTCGCCTTCCAGACTCTCTGACATGCCGATTAGCCCATGGCATACCCTGGTCTCACGGTCACATCCCCAAAGCAGGGGTTTTTTCCAGAGATGGAGTCTTCCACAGTCGAGCACACTCCAGTCACCAGGAGTACTTCCCTTCCAGGTTGTGGCTCTTCTTTCCTGCATTCCCTGCCTGCCCCCCCCCCCCACAAGAGTTTGGTAACTTTCTTTTTTTCCTATTTCTGATTTTGGGAGAAGGATTTCCAATTTGTCATCACTGCCCTTGTAACGCACTGCATAACTTTAAACAATTCACGCCAACGTAGTGCTACAAATTAGTCTTTGCTTATTTTCCCGGCCATTGTGGCAGAGATTTAGGGCCTTCACACACAGGGAAGTGAATGAGACAGCAACACGTTGTTTCCAGATGTTATTATGAACCAATGCAAAGGTTACTTACGGTGAACTTATCACAGCACTCATGGCCCAGCTAACGTACCTTACAGATCAGCCAAATACTAAAAATGATCTCTTACTCCAGAGAAGCCCTTTGACATACATCATTTTGTTTAATCCTTTTTATTTTATTTTATTTTATTTTATTTTATTTTATTTTATTTTATTTTATTTTACTTTACTTTACTTTACTTTACTTTACTTTATTTTATTTTATTTTATTTTTTATTTTTAAGGAGGCTCCTCCCCCAGTGTGGGCCTTGAACTCACAACCCCGAAGATCAAAGAGTCATATGCTATACCAACTGAACCAACCAGATGCCCCCATTTTGTTTGATCCTAACACCAGTCTTGTCAGGTAGTGGGAGGAGTTTTCCTTCTGACACCACTGGGTGTCCTGCGGTTAAATTAGGTTCTGACACTAACTACCCCAAGTTAGCCCAGATCCCATAGGTTAAGAGCCCAACCCCCCAAGACTGTCCCCACTATAGACGCCAGCCAGAAATGGGGTTTCCAGGCTACCCACATTTTTGCCTGGCCTACTACAATTTGGGGGGTTCCCACAACTCCTCCACAGGTTGATAAATCAGTAGAATGACTCAATGAACTCAGGAAAGTGCTTTACATATTATTACTGGCATAATATAGAGGATAGAACTAAGTAATAGCCAAATGGAAGAGATGTATAGGGCATGGAATGGGGACAGGGTGGAGGGTTTCCGTGCCCTTTTCTCACCACCCTCCCAGCACTTCAATGTGTTCACTAACCCAGAAGCTCTCTGAACCCTGTCATTAAGGGGGTTTTATGGAGGGTTCATCATTAGGCATGGTTGATTGAATCATTGGCCATCGATGGTTAACTCAATCCCAGCCCCTCTCCCACCCCTGGATGTTGATGGGGTAGGGCTAGAACTTCCAAGCTTCTAACTAAGCCTGGGTCTTTTTGGCACTCGACCCCTATCCTAAAGCTGTCTAGGGACCCACTAAGTGCCACCTTATCAAAATCAAAGAGGCTTCTATCTCCCTAATCACTCAGGAAATTCCAAGGGTTTTAGGAGCTCTATGCGAGGAACCAAGGAGGAAGACCAAGTATCTTTCTTTGAAACATGGGTAAGTGGAGATAAAATCATTGACCCTATTTTAGAGCAGAGCAAACTTCTGAATAGAATAAGTGGCACAGCTTGGAATGGACTGTCTCCTGACTCCATGTTTCTCTTCCCAACCTCAGACTGTCAGCCTTGCAGCTCTCCTCTTCAGTCTGCTATCTTTGGCCTGCACCATCAAATACAGGAGCTTCTATAGGCAGGAGCTTCTGTCTTCTATAGACAAATAGGAGCTTCTATAGACAAATAGGGCTATTTTAATTTAAATGAATTAAAATTTAAAATTGAGTTCTACTGTCACACTAGCCACATTCTAGTGCCCAGTAACCACATGTAGCTAGTGGCCGCCATATTGGATAATGCAGAAATAAGACATGTCCATTATCACAGGCGTTCTATTGGACAGTGGTTCCATCTTAGACAAGTGGGAGCTACTTTCTTATGGAAGAGGCTCATGGTCTTTAAACCTGAGACAGAGGAGTCACTCAAATAACACAAGTTCAACAAACATTATTTTAAAAGTCTAACTTTTGGGATGCCTGGCTGGCTCAGTTGGGAGAGCGTGTGACTCTTGATCATGGGGTCGTCAGTTCAAGGCCCACATTGGGTGTAGAGATTAAAGAAAGAAAGAAGGAAAGATTCAGCAACATATAATAAAAGTCTGACTTTTGTGGGAGTATCGGCCCTTCTTCAAATAATGTGTGGGGTTGAGGAGGACTTTTTAGGGAAAAGTGATTGAATGATTAAAGGGAACAGTAGCCTAACCCATCTTTGGACCTGACCCGTGTTGTACACTTTTGCTTTTAAATAGCAGATGGAAGTGAGTAAACTAGAACTTGGTTAATTTCAGTCCAAGAATGGGTAGAAAATGTGCCTTCTGGCCATGGCAAGGCATGTGAGCTTTGGGGACTTACCAGGGCTTGCTTGCATTAAAACCTAGAAGAGAAAAGTGGCATGGATCACCTGTCAGAGGGACCACTTGCAAATATGGTTTCCCATTCTGTGAATTTCACTCTGGATTATGTTGTATCCTTTGATACACACATTTTTAATTGTGATGAAATCCAATCTGTCTTTTCTCTTCTGTTGCCTGTGCATTTGGGGTTGTATCCAAGAAGCCATTTCCAAATCTAACATCATGAAGCTTCCCTCCCCCATGTTTTCTTCCAAGTGTTCTGTACTTTAAGCTCTAACATTTAGGTCTTTGATCCATCTTGAGTTCATTTTTCTGTAAGGCAAGGGTCCAATTTCATTCTTTTTTTTAATGTTTATGAGAGGGAGAGACAGAGTGAGCAGGGGAGGGGCAGAGAGAGAAGGAGACACAGACTATGAACCAGGTTCCAGGCTCTCAGCTGTCAGCACAGAGCCCGACATGGGGCTCAAACCCATGAACCCACAATCATGACCTGAGCCAAAGTTGGACGCTCAACTGACTGAGCCACCCAGGTGCCCCCCACTTCATCCTTTTTTGCATGTAGATATGCAGTTTTCCCAGAACCATTTATTGAAGGCTCCTTTCCCTTTTGACTGGTCTTGGCACCAAGAGGGAAAAGGGGCAGAAGGGTTAACGTTTGACACTCATCTGTGGCCTTTTTCTGTGATCATCAGAGAACACTAGGCATTGTGGGTCAGATTCCACAGTACAAGCCTATAAAGTTGCCAGTTGGAGATTCCCATGGATATCATTGGTGAATAGATCATCTTGGTTATTTTTTTTTTACTTTTGTTTACTTGTCTCTCCCTGCTATCTCAACTGTACTTTTTTTCTTCCCCTTACAGTTGTGAAATAAAGGAGAATAGAATAAAGAAGGGAATGGGGGGGGGCACCTGGGTGTCTCAATCGGTTAAGTGTCTGACTTTGGCTCAGGCCATGATCTCACATTACGTGAGTTCCAGCCCCACATTGGGCTCTGTGCTGACAGCTCAGAGCCTGAAGCCTGCTCCCGATTCTGTGTCTCCCTCTCTCTCTGCCCCTCCCCTGCTGTCTCTCTCTCTCTCTCTCTCTCTCTCAAAAATAAACATTTAAAAAAAAAAAAAGGAGGAGGGACTCCTTCCAACATCAGGATCATAGTAGAGCGGTGAGAATAGTAGTGTGGGTAAAAGACTGACTGATTTTCCAATTTTCTAATTGGAAATGGAGTTTTTCTACAAGAACAGTGACGAATACTAAATTTTAAAACGCCCAGTTTTTTAAGGTGATCTGAAGCTGTTTATACGTAAGAGATGATAGACTCTCCTTAGGTGAGCTCCGGGGGGGGAAGCTCTGAAATCCTTCAGTGTTCTGTAGGAATATTCCAAAGCAAACAGGCTAGGGAGCAGAGAGCAGATCAGCAAGAGAGGGGGATGATAATGCCCGGCTGGCTGCAGCCTGAAGTTGTCAATCACTCCTTAATGTTTACAGAAGCAAAAAGTCAATGTGCAGTTGTTTTAATTTGACACACTCTTGGGTTGAGAGAGTGTAATCGCTGGAGGGGATAGTTAAGTGGCTGTCTGGGTCGGACTCCTGTGCTAAGCGCTTTTCTGATGAGCAATAGATTGCGTTAAATACCGGCGTAATTGCTCGCTTCCACATACCAGCCTCGCACAGCCTTGTACGACATTTCTGTTGCCTGAGGCTGTTGGGGTTTATGCTGCAAAGAGAGTCCGTATGTTCATTTTCATGAATCAATGTCGGTTTTTGAAAAGCAGTTGTTACAGCGCTAAGTGGACTGAAATAAATTACAACCCCTCCAGGCCCATTGGAGTAAATCAGAACTGCTTATATCCATCTGAGTGGTCTTTTGAGTATAAATGACTTTTTGTTTACTTATCAAACCAAATGTTTGTCTCCAGGAAATGGAGGCAAATGATTTGCTCATTTTTTAATCCTGCGAATAGCACTTTGCTGCTGTTAAACCAGAGAGGTTTATTGTGTATTGTTCTGGGCATTGATAGGTAGAAAAGTGTCCCCATGCAGTAAGTGACATTATCCCCAAATCGTTTTCAAGGCCGGGAACACTTTATTGTAATTACAGCAAATGTGAGTGTCACCTCGTCTCCAGCCATTACCAATAAGGGCAGTAGTGCACTGGGCTCTAGAAGGAGAGCATACTATGCTGTCTCGCCCCAGAACTTTCTTAGCAGAGGAACTACATGTTGAGAGATGGATTTCTCTCCTTGTGTTTGGCTCTGCTTTTCTAGGAAAGGTCTGTGCTACCTGATACTTCGGGTGTTGAGTGAAAACTGCTAAAGTGGCTGCATTCGTTCCTTTTGCAAATTCAGGTGACAGGAGGTCTGACTCTTCGTAGCTGGGACTCAGATACTGCCGATTTGATCGTGCTGGCTCTGTTATCGGGAAATATCTGGTACACATTTTTTTAATGTGTATTTTATTTTTGAGAAAGGGAGACAGAATTTGAGCAGGGCGTGGGGCAGAGAGAGAAGGAGACACAGAATCTGAAGCAGGATCCGGGCTCTAAGCGGTCAGCACAGAGCCTGACGCGGGGCTGGAACCCACGAGCAGTGAGACCATGACCTGAGCCGAAGTCCAACTCTTCACTGACCGAGCCGCCCAGGCGCCACTCTGGCGCATTTAATAGTAGGTGAGAGAACAATCTCATGATTTCCTTTTCTTTATTTATCTTCTGTTTTCTTTTTGGTCAGGCCATTGTCTTCTTCCACTTACCTGTTCCAGTCCACAGAGCTTGCTGGGTCATGTTAGTAACATCTTTCACAGTGAAGCACTCATAATGTTTGTTTTTTTTTTTTTTTTTTTTTTTTTTTGAGAGAGAGAGAGAGAGAGAGAGAGAGAGTGCGCAAAGGGGGAGGGGCAAAGGAGAGAGAGAATCCTAAGCTGGCTCCATGCTCAGTGCAGAGCCCAGTACAGGGCTCGATCCCACAACCCTGGCATCATGGCCTCAGCTGAAATCAAGAGTCAGATGCTCAACCAACTGAGCTACCCAGCACCCCTCGTTTATTTTCAATTATACTTTTTCTTCGATGCTAAATATATATAACATAAAAATGGGCATTTTAAAGTGTATAGTTTAGTGGCATTAAATACATTCTGAGGGTTGTGTAACAGTCCAAGGTTAGGCTAAGGTCAGTGGCAATCCTTGATCTGGGAGAGGCAAGGTGGTGGGGTTTTCAACTCCCGGGTGGCCTCCTGACACTACACCTGTGGCTGTATCCACTTTCTCATGTTTGATGCTTTTCTCTTTACTTACTTATTTTCTTGGGTTCATGTTCAAATTTTCTAAAGGTTTTCACTGGTTTTATTGGTCATTTCATAGCACCATCGTACAAGTTCATGTGTAGATTTTGGTTGACGTAACTTAAGTTCTTGAAGAAATTTTTGAAATTACTTCCAGATTTTTCTTTCAATCCCAACAACAACAAAAAGTGTGGGTGTTTGTGGTAATAAAGCCACTGACTTCACGAAGTCACTTTCCCAAAGAATGTGACCAGTAAATGGCAGAGCTGGGATTCAAAGTCAGATCTGTCTTGCAAGCTCACATCCCCACCCCATCAACACTCTGTTATTAGGCAACTTGGTGGGATATAACGAAAGCCTGTCTCCGCTTGGGTTCTGCTGAAAAGCAGAGCTCAAGACAAGGACTGCTGTGCTGTGGTACGGTCGGTGGTAGTTCCAAGGAGGAAGAGTGAAGGAAGGAGGAAAGGCCAGCGTAAAGCTGTGTTATGATCTGAGTGACTGAGGACAGCAACAGGCGTTAGATCTGGAACCTTCTGAAGAGCTCCTGGAAACCTCTCAAAGTTGTCTACCTGGGGGTAAAGCAGGGGAAGCATTTATCCATAGGCTCCCATCCCCCACCGGCTAAGGCATCAAGCCCCTCACTCTGATTTGCACACGTGTGCTGGAAGAACTGTGGTATCCGTGGCATCAGAGAAGCCCTGGGACAGGAAGTCAGTGACCCACGGTCTGATCTGGGTGCAGGATGCTGTTGCAGGGACGTGAGTTCAAGCTCGCATGGAGGTGTTGCCTCTAGGGTGTAAGTCAGACACCACGGGCATCTAGTGCTGTTTGCTTATTGGAGTATCATTTCAACTCACATATGACAGTGAATTTACCCAGCTCTGTTTTCCATGAAAGTAACACATAGCTGCCTGACACTTATGTCCTGGATTCCGGGTAGTGTGAATTATTTTTATTTCCTTAAATTCCAAAAGTCATTGGGATGGTGGGATACACGGCCAGTTGCCAAGTGGATTTCCTTTCCATCTGGGAACATCAGCCAGGGAAAGGAACTGGAAAGACTGGTGGAAATTAGCCCGTTGGAGATGTGCAGGTTCTGATTTACTGATGAAGTACCCCATTCTAGAGATGATTTACTGAGGTAAGAAAGAAAAGATACCATGGTAAAGGAATCATTTTTACCTTTCTTAACCAAAATATATGGATTTTTTTTTTAATTTTTTTTTTTCAACGTTTATTTATTTTTGAGACAGAGAGAGACAGAGCATGAACAGGGGAGGGGCAGAGAGAGAGGGAGACACAGAACCGGAAACAGGCTCCAGGCTCTGAGCTGTCAGCACAGAGCCCGACGCAGGGCTCGAACTCACGGACCGCGAGATCGTGACCTGGCTGAAGTCGGACGCTTAACCGACTGCGCCACCCAGGCGCCCCCAAAATATATGGATTTAACGAAAGATTAAAGGTATGAGTGAGCCGGGCGCCTGGGTGGCTCGGTTGGTTGAGCATCTGACTCTTGATTTTGGCTCAGGTCGCTATCTCAGGGTCACGGGATCGAGCCCCGAGTCGGGCTCCATGCTGACAGTGTGGAGCCTGCTTGAGGTTCTCTCTTCTCTTCTCTGCTCACGTGCTCTTTCTAAAACAAATGACGTGAAAAAAAAGCGACCCTTCAGAGAATGTGGTTGGTTTGGGGGATTAAACAGTGATTCATGGTCAAATGACTCTCTTTTTCTGTGTAACTTTTGAGGGGAGGGGTGAGACACCATTGAATAGTGGAGCATTGAGTTGGGTGTGTCCCAGACGTGGGTTGTTGCATAGTGCCGCGTGACCCTGAACTTCAGTTTTCATACCTGTAAGTTGGAGCTAAGAGTATGCATTTCGTTGTGTTAGTGTGAATCAACTGAAGTAATGTATGAAAAGGAATTAGGATTGCATATGGCACGTGGTTAGTGTTCAGTAAACTGTAGCACCTGTTACTGGTTTTCTGGTGATTCCATGATCTCCATTGAAAGTTCCGGATTGAATTTATGCCTGCCAAAATTATTAGATTGCAGTTGAAGGTGTTGAAGAAACCAAATCCAGGAAAGAAATGAAGGGATTAGTAGGGTTGGCTATGATCATCCTTTCCAACTTCTTCACGCAGTAAGGACACACACGTCTAGGACTTTCTCTTATTTTCAGTATTCTGGCCCCCCTCTTTTGAGAGAGAATGATCTGGTAAATAACATGGTAAAATAATATTGGTTTGATGTCTTCGTCCTGATTATTTGCATTTTAAAAAGACATCGTGTTTATTCTGAAGAATCTTTCATAGTAGAATTTCAGATATTTAGGTCTGCGGGTAGCAGGTGTATTTTGAGGACAGAATCTCTTGTTCCCTGGATCTCAAATCACTTGTTCGTAAGTAACCCTCTTTTTTGTGTGCATGGAGCCAAGCCTGATTCAAGCATCTGGGTTTTTGACTTGCTTTAAATTTGGCTTTATTCCAAACATTTATAAGCATATTATAATATCACACGTTTATAACAACAGGCTATGCGTTGTAAGGTATTACTCTTCTATAATGTTTCAGAGACATCATAGTATATTTTTATTCTAGTTCTTTGCTTTGCAAGGTGTTTGAAGTTGTATTTTAGAAGGTTATGAACAAGATAATTTGGTGAATCTCATTGCCTAAAGCAATACACATTGCAAAGTGACCAGCTTAACCATAGGATTGTTCAGACCTCTGTTGGATAAAGACCTGCTGTATCACAACAAATTGGCGGTATTAATGAAATGCATTGCAAATTTTATCAGCAAATTAGACCTTCTATGAAGTAGCGTTTTCAAAAATCAAAATAGTTTACAGTGGTCCCTATGAACAATATAACTAGGCTGTAGTTAATTTTTTCTTTCTACTAGTTTGCAGTCAGGAATTCCATGCTTCCATCAAGATGAAACTTGCTGTGTACAGCTATGTTTTGTGCTGTATTCACCTCAAAAGTACCTTTTTAAGTCGTATTTAAGAGCAGTTAAAAATAATTTTGGAAAACTGGTTTCTCAGAACATGTTTCTGAGTGAACAGTTAAAATAACTCTTTTTTCCTAAATTTTTTTAGTGTTTATTCTTGAGAGAGACACAGCGCAAGTGGGGGAGGGGCAGAGAGAGAGAGAGAATATGAAGCAGGCTCCAGGCTGCAAGCTGTCAGCACAGAGCCCATCGCGGAGCTGGAACTTCCAGACCTCAAGATCATGACCTGAGCCGAAGTCAGATGGCTCAACCAACTGAGCCACCCAGGCACCCCTCACTTTATTTTTTCTTAGATGAACAGAACACTGCTGTTTTTATTTTCTTTGTAATTCCTGATTTGTCTTTTTTTTTTAATACACATACATTTTTTTGTTGTTTTTAAAGTTTACTTAAAAAATTTTTTTTTTAATGTTCATTTATTTTTGAGAGACAGAGAGTGGAGGGGTGGGGGCAAAGAGAGAAGGAGACACAGAATCTGAAGGAGGCTCTAGGCTCTGAGCTGTCAGCACAGAGCCCGATGTGGGGCTCGAACTCACAGACCATGAGATCATGACCTGAGCCGAAGTCAGGAGCCCAACTGACTGAGCCACCCAGGTGCCCCTAAAGTTTACTTTTATTCAAGCAGTCTCTACACCCAATGTGGGGCTTGAGCTCATGACCCCGAGATCAAGAGTCACGCACTCTCCTTACTGACCCAGCCAGGCACCCTACACCCACATTTTTTAACCAGTGGTAATTTTGCTGTGCGTACTGTGCTGTGGTCTTTCCCCTCATTTATTTAATTTAATTTATTTTATTTTATTTTATTTACTTATTTTATTTTATTTTATTTATTTTTAAAATTATTTTTTTCAGTTTATTCCTTTATTTTGAGAGAGAGAGAGAGAGCGCGAGAGAGTGGGCGAGCATCAATGGAGGAGGGGCAGAGAGAGAGGGAGACACAGAATCTGAAGCAGGTTCCAGGCTCTGAGCTGTCAGCACAGAGCCCAACGCGGGGTTTGAATCCATGAACCATGAGATCAGGACCTGAGCTGAAATCAAGAGTTGGATGCTTAACTGACTGAGCCACCCAGCCACCCCTAAAACGTTTTTAACATTTATTTATTTTTGAGAGTCAGACAGAGCACAAGTGGGGGAAGGACAGAGAGAAGGAGACACAGAGGCCAAAGAGTCCTGAGCTGTCAGCACAGAGCCCGAAGTGGGGCTTAAAACCACGAACCTTGAGATCATGACCTGAGCTGACATCAGGACACTTACCTCACTGACGCATCCAAGCGCCACCCCCCCCATTTATTTTAACAGTTACCTCAAGAGCTAAATTCATAATTTATCATTTTAGACTTTTTGCTATGACGTCACACAGATATATGTTTCTGTAGAAATACATAGTTTTCTTGGCTTTTTAATATAAATGCAGTTGTAACATATCGTTGCTCACATACAGTTTTTTCAGATAACATTTGGTCTTAGAGATCTTTCGTGTTGGTTTATTCTTTCTCACTGGCTCCTACTGTTGTACAGTTTGGATGGACCACAGTTTATTGGTTCATTGTACGAATGCACCCTCTATGTACATGTTTTTCTGGGGAGACACTAAGAAGGGGCATTCCGAAGAAAGCCTGCGTCTCAGATTGTATTAAATGTCACCCCATTAACCGCCACGCTGAGCTATACTGGTTTGCTAAGCAGCACTGTGTGAAAGTACCACTTTCCCCAATCTTTTGCTAGCGTGATTCTATTGGACATCTATATTTTTGTCAATCTGGTGGATGGAGAATGGAATCTGGGGGTCCCTTTCATTTCCTTCGGAGCCAGAGCACCTCTTAAATGGCCTGGCAATAAGGGAGGCGCCCTTGTCTAGCGTCCGGGCAGTGCCTGAGGTACCGAGTGACTGGACCATTTTGTCCACCACCGCTCCCTCCTGTCCCTGCAGGAAAAGTACAAGAGCAGGTGACAGGTCACAGGCCTAGTCCCCCAGCATGGTCCACCTGTGCCTGACATACAGCTTGTACTGAATCCCAGTCCGTGTCCAGCTCTGGTACCGGCAGAGGTGCTCTTAAAGGCCCGAGCGATTCTTCTCTCTCATAGCTGCTTTCTTGTCACTAGAGGATCTGGTCTAACAGGAGGCAGTTCGAAATACAGGAAGCAGGAGGCGATCCCACCTGCTTTCTGGCTGATATGGTGTAGAGACAACTGTGTTTTCGGGGCATTTAAAAATGTGTTGTCCCCTTTGTGGGAAAGGCTGGGGATGTGTCCTCTCTGCGCTAAGGGGTGTAGGGGGGTGTGTCCAGGTCTAAGAGGTCATGCGGATACCGGTTGCAATTCACACGAAAGAGCAGTAGTTGACGATCCACCAACACTGAGCCCATCAAGATTGCAGAGAATCAGTCGAGTTAGGAGATTCCTTGTGAGAAATCTGCCAGTCTGGTTTCCACCAAGTCATCGTCACGTGATCAGCGTTTGATTCTTTTTTCTTTAAATGTTTGTTTTTATTTTTGACAGAGAGAGCTTGAGCAGGGTAGGGGCAGAGAGGGGGGCACGGAGGATCTGAAGCAGGCCCTATGCTGACGGCAGCTAAACCGACAGCAGGCTCCAACTCAGGAACTGTGAGGTCATGACCTGAGCCAGAGTCAGACGTGCCACCGACTGAGCCACCCAGGTGCCCCTGATCACTGTTTGGTTCTGAAGCAGAAGCTGTCACATGTCACCTGAAGCTACTTTCTATAGCAGCATAAAGAGAGATTCAACCTCCCATTTAGTGGCCGAATCCCAGTGATTGGAAGGAGCTTTTACTTAGATAGTCAGTTATTGACAGAAAATGTTAATGCCTCTATTAGGGAAGAAAAGGCCTTAATTTCTTGCTTCAGAACTAAGCACTTGATGTTAAACTTCCCGACTCTGCTTTGTTCTGCTTTGTACTCTGTTAACTCTGACTTTGAGCTGGCGCTTAAACCTTTAGAGCCTAAAAGAAACGGAGATTTAAGGAATCAGAACCTGAGAATCAGAACACAGAATTTTAGTTCTGGAAGAGAAATTATAAGTCATTGAGCTCAAATCCCGAGCTGTAAAGATGTGGAAACTGAGGTCCTGAAGATAACTTGCCCAAGAGGCAGGATGGTCTTTTTGGTTTTTTCTTTTTTTAATGTTTTTTAATGTTTATTCATTTTTGAGAGAGAGAGAGAGACAGAGCATGGGTGGGGGCGGGGCTGAGAGAGAGGGAGACACAGAATCTTGAGCAGACTCCAGGCTCTCAGCTGTCAGCACAGAGCCTGACGCACGGCTCAAACTACCGAACTGTGAGATCATGACCTGAGCCGGAGTCGGACACTTAACCGACTGAGCCACCCAGGCGCCCCAAGAGACAGGATAGTCTTAAAGACAATACTGCCTGAATCCAGGAGTTAATTATTGTACTGTGAGCCATTTCCTGCCGCTGCGGCTTCAGATTTGAGCAGGACCCGGACTCTGTGTTAGTTTCATTGATTGATAGGTTCTTCCCGCCGGTGGCCCCGGTCAGGCGCCGCAGCATTTCTGTTAGATGTATCAGGAGCCCTTGATACTGCTGACCGTGAGGTGCTGGAGCCTGCTGGGGTGAATTGGTTCATTTTTCATCGTCTCCATCCTGACTTCATGAAAGGTCACAAGAGGTGGAATCGGATAATTACTTAGCTACGGTGAAAACTCACCTATATGGATGTGCCCAGAAGTGGGCTGTCTCGTGCCTCTCTGTGCTCTGGGTGCGTGCCGGGACTGTGAGGTCTGTCACCTCGGTGCCCACCTGCCCCTGCTTCCTCAGCCCCCGCTCTTGTCGCCCTGTCACAGGTGAGCTTTGCTCAACCGTCTTCATTCTCTCAGATGGGAGGAGGGGAAAAGCAAAGCTCTGACACTGGGAAGGGTCTTGTCTTGCCTTCCTCTCCTCTCCTGAGACTCCTGCAACCTGGAAGCAAAAGCTCTCTCGGACGCGTCGGTGCGTGCTAGCGCTCACATTCCCAGATCCTGTGGTTCTGTTTCTGACGCTCCTGCCAAGTGCTCAGGAGTCTGTGGTGGAAATCCGCGCTCTGTCCCTGCTGGCCCAGGACGGACTGTCCTCTCCCCTGTGCTCTGCTGCTTTGGGGCTCACGAGGCTCTGCAGCGGAGGCTGCTCTTGAAGAGAATGCAGGCTTCTGCCAAGTGACTCCTACTTTATTTTCTTGAACCGCCCAGAATCTGACAATCAGCGGCAAACACATAAGTTGCCCCCAACCCTTCCCTCCACTGAATCACGTGATGGATTCCTCAGGTCTCTTTGGCGTGGAAGACAGATTTAGAAGATGTAGGGGCGCCTGGGTGGCGCAGTCGGTTAAGCGTCCGACTTCAGCCAGGTCACGATCTCACGGTCCGTGAGTTCGAGCCCCGCGTCAGGCTCTGGGCTGATGGCTCGGAGCCTGGAGCCTGTTTCCGGTTCTGTGTCTCCCTCTCTCTCTGCCCCTCCCCCGTTCATGCTCTGTCTCTCTCTGTCCCAAAAATAAATAAACGTTGAAAAAAAATTTTAAAAGATGTGAGAATGGGGGGCCCTTGGGCAGCTGGTGATGCTTAAACTTCAAAGCTGTCTCTTTGAGCACAACCGTGGCTTTCTGGAGGGGATCTCAGGCAGCAACTTGGTAGCTGGGTGCAGAGGGCTCCCTGGAAGGAGGGGGGTGTCTGCAGGAGGCAGGGGGAGACAGCAGACTGGTGGTTCTGCACTGTGGCCTTGTGGTGGACAGTCCGGTTCAAGGCCACTCAGGCACAGATTCTGGCTCTGACACTCCACGCTTGTGTGACCTTGGATGTTAATCACCACCTCTGGGCCTCAGTTTGTAAAATCTGCCAAATGAGGTTGTTAATACCCACCTCCCCAAAGGGTTTTTTTTTTTTGTGAAGGTAATAAGCAAAGTGCAGCCTGGAACACAATAGGGCTTCAATGAATGATAGTGATTATTATTAATAATTATGCTAATAAATAATGTGGGCTGAGGCTCATTTCACCAGCCTGCTTACCTAGGTCAGCACTTAGCTCCTGCCTGAGGCTGGGAGGTCCAGCCTTCCTAAGAATCCCTGTTTCATCTGCCAGTGTCCACGCCTGCCCTCATTAAAGAGCTGACTCCTACAGTTCCAGAGGGGGAGCTGGGTTTCCAGCATGGCCTGTGTTTTCTTTGATTTCCTTTTATCCTTCCTTTCTGCCATTTTCTATCACTTTTTATTACTACAAAAAGAATACATGCTTACTAAAGCAAAGTAAATCCTTTGGTATATGATAGTTGATTTTGACACAGAAAGTTCTAAGTACTTCTACTATAAATGGATGACCTTGGTTTAGCATGATAAATTCCCCCCCTTCGCTCCCAAGCACATGGTTAGCTAACGCTAATATTTGTGTCTTTGCTTTTTCTCTCAACTTTACCTGGTTTAGTGTGAACGCTAGCAATATTTCCTAACAAAAATAATTAAAAGCTCATTCTATTCACTGCTCTGACAAATACGTCATTAGGATTCTGGAGCCTCAGTGAAGTGCTAGAAAACAGGAGAGTTACCGTTAGCGGGGAAATAATTGTCTTGTGACTTTGATTCTTTAAATACCAGTGGTTTTCTGATCCGCCCTAGAATTGCATTCTAATGAAGCTCCAGGAAGGGAAGCTGATTATCAGCTGGAGAGTCTCTCACTAGATACATTTATTTATTTATTTATTTAGTATTTGAGAGAGAGGGAGAGAGTGCAAGAATCTTAAGCAGGCTCCACGCTGAGCTTAGAGCCCGATGCAGGACTTGATCCCATGACCCTGGTCATGGCCTGAGCCGAAATCAAGAGTCGGAAGTTCAACCAACTGAGCCACCCAGGCGCTCCCGGGGGTAGATGCTTTGAAAGGCTGTGACTGCGGCCTGGGATGGGAATGCAGACTGTGCATGGACCAGAACCTCACTCAGCAGGAGTGTGTCTTTGCTGTACGTTACAAAAACTTGACCTCGTCAAAGCGAATCTCAGGATGTACCTGCTTAATAGCGGTACAGTCTGCATACCGAGTGGTACAGGCAATACTTTGGAAATTTTCCCCGCCCCCAGACGACTCGTCGTCCGAAATGCCTGGAAGCCACCTCCTTGAAATGAACACATCCACAAGAGGGTCAAAGCGTGAAGCCTGCATTTACCTTGTGAATTAGTTTAATTGGAGCTTCAAGGGGTTACTTGAAAGAATAGAATTCTGGAATGGGCTGAGGGGCAGGGGAAGGTGTAATTTGGCAGAGGGAGGACCAGGGACCACAGATTCTGAAGAACAGAAAAGAAGTGCAAAGAGGTGAAGAAGACACAAAGGAAGGCAAACAAAGAATTGAGAAAAACACCACCTTCCTCCTGATTTTGCTTCCGATGGTCCCTGGGGTACTGATTATCTGCTCCCGTATTACGGAAAGGAACAAGCAGAGGAAGAGACTAGTGTTGATCGAATACTCAGTGTATTTTATTTTTAATTGCAACAGCCTTTAATCTTACTGTTTTTTTTTTAATTTTTTTAATGTTTATTTAATTTTGAGAGAGAGAGAGAGACAGAGCATGAGTGGGGGAGGGGCGGAGACAGAGAGGGAGACACAGAATCTGAAACAGGCTCCAGGCTCTGAGCTGTCAGCACAGAGCCCGACGTGGAGCTCGAATTCTGGAACTGGGAACGATGAGATCACCCCCCGAGCCGACAAGTTGGATGCTTAACGGACTGAACCCACCCAGCTGCCCCTGTTGTTTTTCGTTAATAGATCATGAAGAGAAGTTCAGAGCTGTGAAAATATTCCCAATGTCACATCACCAGTAAGTGACCTGGCCAGAATCCGTTCCCAGGTGTTGGTGATTACAGGTGTCCCTGGTGTTTCCTTATGACAACGGAGACTTGTTTTACTCACAGCTCTATTTCCTGTGGCTACAGCCTTGCAGGGCACAGAGCAGATGCTTAATAAGTATTCTAAGAGTTAATAATCAGTTTGTACCACACTGCCTTTTTTTATGCCTAAGAAGAGTTTTAGGTCATTCTGGAGGTAGAGGAGGAGAGTAAAAGGGACCAGTGCTAGTATTCGCGTTCCTAACACTCAGCTCCCTAACAGGCCTCTTCCCACACGTTGGATATGAAATAAAGCACGTTCTGAAGTTTATGCTTTAAAGATGATGGTGTGAGCAAAAGGCCAGGCAGCACATAAACTTGACGGTTTATGCAATTTAAATAACATTTCTGATTCCCAGGAAGCTTGCCAGTTAACTGTGGAAAGCACTTCCACTTGTAAATTGGCCACTTTTGAGAGGAGCCGGTACCTTCTGAAATTAGCAGATTACTTAAGCTTGAAGGAGCTAAGGTCACCATTTGTTATTTGATTGCTCTTTGCTCTAAGCTTCGAGGGCAGCCAATAATGCAGAGTGCTGGACCTTCACTCTTGTTTTCAAATTAAAGATTTAATTACAGTCTTCACTGAAGATGAACCATGTGTGAAAATACCTGGTCTGCTTGGAATGGGGATCGAGGAGGAGTGTGTGGGTTGGAGTCAGTGCCTGGGCATTTAAATACTTTCAACAGTAGCATTGAGGGTGAAATCAATTATATTGTGACCAAATGCTGGCCTGCTGGTTAGTCAGAGTCGGTGATATTTATATTCTTGTTTGTCTTTTGTTTTTTAAAGCTGAAAGGTCTATTTTTAGTAGTGGTAAGACTACTTATTGTGATAGACTACAGACTTGAATGTCCAAGACTTCAAAGGTTTGGAAGATACGTATCTCTGAAATATGTAGAGGCTTGCTTTGCAGACAAGTCTGTGGCCATTGTGTATTAATGTGGCAGGGGTGCTTGTGAAGAGGGTTGAGGCTGGAGTTCTCTGTACGTCTGTTGAATTAAGTCTGTTTATTGTGTTCTCATTCTCAATCAATAATAGAAAGCAGTCTTTGCAAAACCTATGTGATGGTGTCACATTACCTACCTTTTTCAGGGAGTAGTTTTAATAAGGTTCTGTCATTGGAGGAAAAAAAGTGCCTACGTACCTTTCAGTCTTGCGATTTTACATCTAACATTTCTGTTAGTGTCTAGAGTGAAATTACATCATCCAAGGACTGAGTTTGGTTTTTTTTTAATGTTTATTTATTTTTTTTTTTCAACGTTTATTTATTTTTGGGACAGAGAGAGACAGAGCATGAACGGGGGAGGGGCAGAGAGAGAGGGAGACACAGAATCGGAAACAGGCTCCAGGTTCCGAGCCATCAGCCCAGAGCCTGACGCGGGGCTCAAACTCACGGACCGCGAGATCGTGACCTGGCTGAAGTCGGACGCTTAACCGACTGCGCCACCCAGGCGCCCCTAATGTTTATTTTAAGGGAGAGTGTGAGTGTGTGTGTGAGCAGAGAGGGGCAGAGAGAGAGTCCCCAGCAGGTTCCACGCTATCAGTACAGAGCCTGATGTGGGGTTCGATCTCACGAACCCATGAGATCATGATCTTTGCTGAAACCAAGAGTCGAGGCAGACGTTCAACCAACTGAGCCACCCAGGTGCCCCGAGGACTGAGTTTAAGAGACGATTCATGGTACCTCGTTAGCTCTTGGTCACTGAGAAATTAGCGATTTCACATAAATGAATTCCCCAAATGACTGATCATTTCCCCTGCTGTCGCCAAAGTTTCCTGCCTCCCAGCCTCAGACAACAGGGAGGTTTACAAGTGGATCCTTGCCTTCAGCATGCTGAACCTTTCTGGAGGATTCAGATTCACTGTCACGTGTCGTCATGGCTCTGTTGGCTCTCTCACCCCTTCCTGGATGTGGGACTGACAGCTATGCCTCTCCCTTTCACTCCAGCTGCCTCCCCACCATTGTTCTTGTGGGAGCTCACGTAGTGTGTGGCTCAGGGTGGGTTGGGCTCTAGGAAACAGATCCGCTTGCTTTGACCAGTGAGTCCGATCTCTCATTCATTCCTCAACTAGTATGTGTTGAGTGCTTACCAGACAGCAGGCTTTTAACTGGTGGCCACCAAAGGGCCCCAAAGACAAATATGACGTGGATCCTCCCCTGTTCTGTGGGGAGAGTTGTTAGGTCTGTGATGGGAGAGGTGGAGAGGCAGGGCTAGGAAGGTGGGAGTGAGCACCACAAGAAAGGCAGAGGCAAAATACTCTGGGCCTTTGAGGAGGGAGAGGAAAGTAGCTTTGAGCTGGGTTTCGACCTGTGGAGACTAGGGGACAGTGGGACCAGCACAAGCACGTGTCAAAGGCCAGGATCCTGGGTCTGAGCTGGGGGTGGGGAGAGCAGGATGAGTCAAGTGCAGGGGAGATGTGGGCAAACCGGTTGCTCCTCCTCAGATGAGTCTGGGCTTTTCCAGATGCCACCAGAGGTGCTGATTGAGGGGAGATGTTTCTCTGGAAGTAGGGTGGCCGTTCTGGGGAAGGTGAAGGAGAGAGATCGAGAAGACAGAGCAGGACAACCAGATTCTGGTAGGTTAGGTACAGGTAATGAGGGTGGGATCCAGTCTGGGGCGTGGAGGGACAGAGTGAAATGGGAAGGAGAGATCTGAGGAAGAGCCCCATGGGGTTCACAGGAGCAGGACTTTGCCAGTGCTGGGAGGTAGGGGAGAGGTGAAGGGAGAAGTTTCCTAAGATAATCCTGAGGCTTAGAGGTTGAGCCAGTGACGTGGGCGTGCTCCGGACCCAAGAGAAGAGGGTCGTATTTACTCTGCGGGGAATGGTAGGTTTAATTTTACACACAGTGAATTTACATTGCAGGAAGCAGCTGAGGGAAGACCAGAGCAGCCGTGGGCTGTGGGGATCTGAAAGTCGTGGGGGACCTGGAGGAAACCTGTCTGGGAATAAGACAGCCACCAGTTGGCCGGGCCTAACCCAGCGAATGGTCCGTGAGGCCTACTCTTTAGTTAAATTCGGTGGTAGTGAAATGGAGACAGGACACTAAGTAAGGGTAAAGAAGGGCAGGGAGAAATTGAGGAATGGGTTAATAGGAAAAGACCAAATACCTGTTAGGATGGCTGTAATTTAAACAAAAGAATAAGTGTTCGCAAGGTTGTGGAGAAATTGGAACCCTGTGTGTTGCTGGTGGGAATGTGAAATGGTATAGCTACTCTGAAAAACCATAACACCGGTTTCTCAAAACACTGAAAGTGGAATTACCATATAACTTTTTAATGTTTCATTCATTTTTTTGAGAGAGCGAGAGCATGAGCAGGGGAGGGGCTGAGAGAGAGGGAGACACAGAATCCGAAGCAGGCTCCAGGCTCTGAGCGGTCAGCACAGAGCCCGACGCGGGGCTCGAACCCACAGGCCGTGAGATCATGACCTGAGTCAAAGTCGGACGCTCAACCGACTGAGCCACCCAGGCGACCCTGAAAATAGGTTTACCATATAATGCAGCAGTCACACTTCTGGGTATGTTCCCCCAAAGAATTGCCAGCAAGGACGTTAGGAGATATTTGAACACCAGTGATTACACCAGCATTTTTCATAATAGCCAAAGGCAGACACAGCCCACATAGCCACCGAGAAATGAGTAGGTAAACAAAATGTGGTGTCTACATACAGTGGAACATTATTCCGCCTTCAGAAGGACAGAAATCCTGCCGCACGCTACAACATGGATGAACCCTGAGGACATTATGCCAACTGAAATAAGCCAGTCACAAAACGACAAACACTGTATGACCCACTTCCGTGAGGTTCCCAGAGTGGTCCTTGCACAACCACAGAAAACAGAAGGGTGCTCACTGGGCGCTGAGGGAGGAGGGAATGGAGAGTTCTCGTTCAGCAGGTGTGGACTTTCTGTTTGCAAACATGAAGACGTCCTGGAGATGGCAAGTGCATCACAACGTGTGTGGACATAATACCCCTTCACCGTACGCCTGAAAATGGTTAAAATGTTCTATGTGATGTGCGTTTCACCACAGTAAAAAAGAAACGAAAAACAGAAAACTAAGTCCTGAAAGGGAAACCCAATCTGTTGACCAGAGGAAGGAAGAGCTAAATAAGAATTTGTCCCCTGCTTTGGTAAAAAATGCTGGTATCGGTTCCCTTCGGTTCAGAGTGGAGCTGGGCTGACGGGCACCCGCAGCCCCCCCGTGCGGAGCCTTTCCGTCCAAGGAGGCCACAGGCGGCCATTCCCGGAGCGCCCCAAACAAAGGCCGCAGCTCACGTTGGCTTCAAGATGCAATTGTGGAGGAAAGGAAGACCTTTTCTTGTCCACACATGAGCTCTTCTCTCTCGAAACAGTTAGAAAGTACCACAAACGTCTAGAGGGAAGAAGGCGCAAGCACAGTCCCCAAATGCCTCATATCACCCACAGATTCACTTCACACAGGGTGGATGTCCTTTCTTGGGGGCTAAGTGAAAAGACAGCACTTGACCTAAAAATGATTTCAGA
This sequence comes from Lynx canadensis, assembly GCF_007474595.2. Lineage (NCBI taxonomy): Eukaryota > Metazoa > Chordata > Mammalia > Carnivora > Felidae > Lynx > Lynx canadensis. Next base: position 10,110,405 of record NC_044315.2, on the reverse strand, counting down.
AATACATCTACTGAATTTTTTATTTTATTTTATTTTTTTAGCTTTTGGAGTCTTGGGCAAAGTGTAGAAATTCTCTTTTGGAAAAACATACACTCTGTGCTCTTATTTTCTTATTTCTGTTCACCCTTAACGTGAACCATTCCAAAATAGTGTATTCTCGCTCTTGTAACCTGAACTTCCCTTAACTGTCCATGATGGCGGTATTGTATTGAGGTGGTAAAATCACTCGTGTGGCTGTGAGTTAGGCATGTATGCTCCTGTCTGGAAATGCCTGGAATTTTCTGTCCTGATTGATTTCATCTGGCATATGTTTTATTTGGATGTGTCTGCTTCCTTATCCTGTACCAGAGAAAAATATTAATAATTACTAGTCTTAGTAATTTCCTTAGTAATTTTAGTAATTTCCTGTAACGCTAGCTAGAAAGGGGAGTAACAAGTTGGCATAGAATGGTAGCCAGTACTGATGAGTTTTGCGTTTGCTTTTGAAAGAAGATGGAGTCCCCTTGAGGTAAAGGTAAAATAATGTACACAACACAGTTTTCTACCCTGCTTGCTGGCATTTCATTTGGGGCACAATATTTACTTTTATTTTGTTTTTAATTTATTTATTTTGAGAGAGTGAGAGACCGCGTGTGTGCGCAAGTGGGGGAGGGGCAGAGAGAGAGAGAGAGAGAATTTCACACAGGCTCTGAGCTGTCAGTGCAGACCCCGATGTGGGGCTCAAACTCAAAAACTGTGAGATCATGACCTGAGCTGAAACCAAGAGTCGGACACTTTAACTGACTGCGCCACCCAGGCCTCCCATAATATTTACTTCCATTTTTTATATTTAATTTTTTTTAGCGTTTTTTATTTTTTGAGAGACAGAGCGTGATCAGGGGAGGGGCAGAGAGAGAGGGAGATACAGAACCCAAAGCAGGCTCCCGACTCTGAGGGGCTCTAACCCATGAACACGAGATTGTGACCTGAGCCGAAGTCAGACCCTCCACCGACCGAACCACCCAGGTGCCCCAATATTTACTTTTAAATTACAAGCTGCAAATTTTATACAGGTTCTATTTGAGAAATGGCTCACGAACTTTCTCTTATATCCACTTCGTGGCAAAACGTCTCAGAGTATTTCTAAACGAAAAGCTTCCTTAACCGTGCATCTAAAGCTGCATATCTTAAATGTTTTGTTAAACAGCACGTTTTATGGAAGATGATGTAATCCCAAAGTGAAAGACAGGCCACAGGCTGGTGGTTTAGCCAGCAACCGAGTTCCTTTCAGGCCTTAGGTTCGAAGGCAGCATTCACTGTCCTTCGCCGACCAGCCCTCCCGGTGGTGGTGTGAACTCCAAACTTTGATCCTTTTTCTTAGCTTCAACAAGATGCCCATCAAGGTCGATGTTCCCATCAATTATATCACCCATTAAGGTCAAAGCATCTGTGATCCTTTCTTCTTCTCAACGTGAAGAAAAACACAAGGCTACTTGAAAATGTTCTCTTGTTGCAAAATAATCTGGACAGAGCTGAGCTAGTTTTTGGCATGGCAAATGCCCCCCGCAGCCTGCTTTGTGAGCGTGAATCCTGCTGTATCTGAGAAAACCGCTTTCCCAGGATCGCATGGAAAACCTCCTGCAGAGATGACTTTTGAGCATCTGGTTTGCCTGGTCTGCTTTAGTTTCTGAGATTATATTCCGTGTTTATGCTCTGTTTGCAAGTGCAGCTGTCCATGTGACCACCCAGTCGCAGTGCCGTTCTTGGACTTGAGCTGTGTTTGCATTGCAGAGTCCCCCGGAACACGGTCCCCATGCTCACTAAGAGCCGGGCTCTTTGGCCTTGGCCTGGGCTGAGATCCTGGTCCCAGGGTGTGTTTGATGTGGCTTTTCTCTGCCTCTGTACCCAGGCTTTGCTTAGAGTCTGTGCAGTAAATACAGATGGAATTCAGTAAAACCCTTGCAGTTTATAGCCCTCAAAACTGGTTTTAGGCTTGCGACTCTGGCCAGCGTGTGAGCTTGCCCCGTTCTGTGGTTATGGCATGTCTTGCGAAGACTGAATTCCGTGGTCTCTCCCACACGTTTGTCATTATTAAACACCCACTGTGTGCACTGCCCTGTGCCAGACAACGTATGGTAGATGTTCTCCATTTCAGCATACCAGATGTCTGTCTTTGACCTGTTTTTGCCACGAGGCTCTGACAGCTCCACCTGGTTCAGCCCTGACTGCTGACCTGTTGACCTGGCTTCTGGAAATCCTGTGTGTAACGCCAGTGCTGTGCACGGTGCTGTGAAAAGCACAAACTCACAGGCCCCGGGGTCAACTTGGAATTAATTCATCGTAACTGTCAGTATCTTGGTGTGTGCAGAAGGGTGAATAAAGTAAAAGTCCCCTTTCCCTGAACGTCAGAATTGAAACTTGTCTGAGAACATTCAGGGATGTTTGGGGTGTGTCATCACTAAGTCCCCCCCCCCTTTTTTTTTCTTTCTCAACCAGAGTTAATACAAATCTTACTCATTTCTTGGTTCTGTGCCGGGCAGTGGGGTGCACAGAGTCCCTGGCTTCTTCCCGCAGAAGTTTGCAGACTCCTGCGGGGTTGGGGGAGCGGCGGGGGCTCGTCGTGACTGACGGGTGTGTATATTCTGCAGGTTTGCCAGCCAACTATTTCGTCAGATTCCGTCTCCTCGATCCTCTAGTCAGCTTTGTGAGACACACGATTATTCTCCTTTAACAGTTAAAGAAACCGGGTCTCAGGTGTTCACTGAGGTGCTGGTGTCCGAGCTCGGAGGCTTTTGACACGGACTCTCAGAGGCTGCTGGGGGCAGCGGGGAGGGGGGTGGAGGCCGGGAGGTGGTGCTAGGGACAGGGCTCACACCACTGAAGTCCCGCTGCCCTAGCCAGGCCCCGCGTGGGGGTCACCAAAGCCTGAAGCTTGGCGGGATTTGAAGGTGGGCTTTTCGGCGGCGTCAGACTTTACAGAGCCCCACCGCTTTGTGTAGAACCATCTACTCTGTTCCCGTTTCACAGACGAGGAAACTCAGGCATGGAGAGGGTACGGAACTGACCAAAGCCCGCATACCTAACAGAGGCTCTGCCCTGTTGCCCTCTGAGGGTCAGCCTCCGCCAGCCCAGCGAGCCCCATTCTCAGGGCTCCAGGTAGCCAGTGATTGAAGATTGGGAACCGGTGAGACCCCTACTTCTTTTGGGTCATCGATGCCTCTGCCCAGGACTTCCCAGAGTTCCCGTTTTCAGACAGACTTAGGCTCAAACACAAGAGATTCTTCCTGCTTCCAGATAGTGCTGTCTTAAAGGGATGGTGTCCAAAGGAAGCAAACCTGCCTTCCTCTTCCGGGCTCTCTCAAGAAGGCAACTGTGTATGTGGCCCAGGATGAATAGACCTTGCCCTAAATCCCAATTGAATTCCTGCACCTTCAAAGGCAAGAATCTTCTAACTTTAAGACCTTAAGACTGAGACTTGCAGACAGATAAAATGAGGCAACTGATGAATGTTACTCGGTAATTATCACAGTGGCCTGTTAATAGTCTCATTTCACAGATGGGGAAACCAAGGCCCAGGATGCTTCCGTCCATCCCCCGGGCAGCGTAGGAGGTTTCTTCAGAGTCTGCTTCGTATTCAGCTCACCGAAGGGCAAAGGAGGGCAGAGTCAGCCAGTGTGAGCCTTTATCTCAGGATGTTGTCACCTAAGAGAAGTCGAAGCCACGCTGCACGGTTTTGAGACGCAGTGTATTTTGGTTAAAACACACTGAGGAAATGTGAATGTTTGGATTGTGTGGGTCACCAAAAATGCTGCCTCCCTCGGGTGGGCCAGCCCTGATGAGTTAACCCCTCATGTGCTCACTTCAGAGAGAGTTCAGGAATGAGTGAGTCAGCGAGAGAGTCCTCCACTACTGATGGGGACAGTTTGGGGTCAGGGAGCCTCCAGCAGCATCACCACTGCTGACGGGCAGGAAGTTTTGGGGTAGAGGTGCGATGGGTGGGGTCCTTGGAGGTGCCGTTAGGGCTGCTGTCGCGGGCACACTGCTAATTCATGGGCTTGCTCTGACACTCCAGTTGGTTTTATGACCCTAAGCAATAAGCCATGTAGTAGTTCAGGAGTATCTGTCTTGCAGAGGGGGCGTGGGGGGCGTCTGGTCCGAGAGGATTCTGCCCCGGGGTCCCAGGTCAGGTGCAAGGCTGAGTGGAGTCCTTCCTTCCTCTCGTTTTCGTTTTTTGGGCACTACATTAAAACAGTCAAGGATTGTTCCCTCTGTGTTGAACTCTAGGGGGGTAAGGGAGAAGGTTTGGCGTATCCTCGCCGATTTTGTGGAGCGGTAGGATGAGCCAGCTGGTGGGCTGCAAACCGCCAGGCTAGGCTGTGACTCGGGTCCTCAGCCCCCCCCCCCCCCCCGGGGCCCTCGCTCTCTCCAGAGTGCTCCTGAAGGGTGCTCCATGGGCTTCTGCTTACTTTGAGAATGAAAGTGTTCTGGCGTGATTTGGGGAGTTGTGTCTCCTTGTTATGCAAGAAATTTAGAGGGACGGAGGTACTGTTAATATTGCATAATGGGTACTTTCTCTTACACGTTCACTTCGTTTGTAGAAACGGCCCTTCCCAGTGCTTCAAAAGGTCGTGAGGGTTCCTCAAGAGAGAAGCAGTGACCTGTGCCTGCTGCCAACCACAGGAACCTTCCTTTACCGTGGCTCGGCCACTTGTCTCGACAACATGCAGAGCACAGAGCTGGCCCCTCTCAGAATCGGTGTTAGATTTTAGAACTGCCCGTGAAGACGTGTTTTCAAGGAAGGCGTAATCCTCAACAGCTCTCTCTTGTCACTGTCCTTTAATTACACTTAGGTTGGGGGAAAAACACACTTAATTGCTTCAAAGATTTTATATATATGTATATATACGTATATATATATATATATACACACATATATATTTTAGTAAATACATAGTAAATGGGGAGATTAATAAAGGGCTATTTTTTCTCAGCTTGTGGTTTCTAATTACATCAGTTACAGCTTTGCCCTCCCCTTAACTGGAGTGCAGGCATGAACTGGAAAAGAATGAACTAATCCGTGATAGATCGGGTTGAATAAAGATCTCCATTCATATCTTTACCTTTTATCCCTTGTTCCGAGTGCCAAGAATTAATGCTGTTTGAAAGTACAGACTGAACCTGCCAAGCTTCGGACTGGCTCAGATAATCCTAATTATTTTAAACGTTAGTGAGAAGGGGCAGCAGTTTCACAGCGGAAAAGAGTTCCATTGTGAAACATTAAATATCTGCTAAGTGGTATTGATTGGAAGGGATTTTATTTCCAAACACTACGGTTTATCATGAAGCGGAAGAATTTGTTGTTTGAGAAATTTTCATTAGCTTTTTCATCAGACTCCGAGGCCAGCACTTTTGTTTTTCTCCCTGTCCCCTCGGAGGTGAAGAGTTGCTAACAATTGAAGAATGCTGCTTGCATTCTTATTTTTAAGTGGTTTCTTAGTGGGCGTTGCATAGTATTTAACATAGAGAGGAAGAAAAATTTTTCTCAAGCATGAATATCCTGTTTTCTCACATCATTGGAGGAGAATTATTCGTTCCAGCCCACTGACTTCCAACAGATCATTCAAGTTAAAAGTCAGGGGTCTTTGCAGTGTCGAAAGATTTAGCAGTTAGAGTGGTTTTTGTTTGGTTTTTTTGGTGAGGTGGGTTTTGGGGGTGGCGGTACGATGATGGTTAGATGGCGTTGCTGCCATTATCTTAAATTTTTTTCTTTTTCCCCAGCACCGGGAAGAGTGATTATGTGCAAGGTTTTTTGCTTTTAAATAATAGTAAAAGAAAGCCCCTCCTTCGGTGGACAAATAGGCTACTTGAGAGAAAACAGATACTGGGCTTGCTGGTTCAATCAAGGGTCAGCCCCTAGGTCTCCCCACCTTTCACTGGAACCGGAGAAAAGAGCAGATGGGCAAGTCTTCCTTTTTCTTACTTTTTAGGCTCTACCTCGGTCTCCAGAAGTCATTTCTTCCATTTCTGTAAATGCTGGGAGCCTGCCCGCGATCGAGGGGTAGCATAATCCTGAATTGTTTATTGCCTTGTGAAAGCTTCCTGTCCCCCCTCCCCGAGCTCAGCTGTCCCCATCCCCCCACCGCCCAGTCCCAGCCCGGAGCGAAGCACTGACATCTTCAGTGATGCAAATAGTCGTGTGTTGAGCATCTCTGGGCCAATTATTCTTTCTTTCTTTGGGTTTATTCCCCAGAGTGGAATTACCGGGTCAGAGGGGATGAACAGTTTTACGGTTCTCATTACATGTCACTAGATTGCTGTCCAGAAAGACCGAACCAATTTCTAGTGCTACCAACACTGTACCTTTTCTTACAGTCCCACTGACACAAGGCATTAGCATTTTTACAAAATAATTAAGAGGAACCTTTTGAGTTGAAATGAGCCTTGTGTCAGGCTCATTAAAATCAACTTAAAAAGCTGAAAGGATAACTCTGACTTTGGAATTTTTAATTGGTATAAAATGATTTACAGTGACCAATTACTACTCTTCCCCCAACAGAGTTTAATGAAGCTGCATTAAAACGGAGAGTGTACCTTTAAGGACAGTACTAAAACACATTTTGGACATTCGTCTCCAGGATAACACTTCTGAAATCCTTAACTACTCTTAGGAGGGGGCCACACAAAATGAGTTCAGCAAACACTGTCCCACTATTCAAAGACGATGCCAAGCCTTGGACAAAAGTAAAAATGACATCGATTTAAATTTTGAGTGGAGAAACCCTGAAAAATGCTGACACTTTCCAAAACCGGTTGAGTTCATTTATTTGCATCTTCCCTGAGTGCAGTCATGGATTAGGAGTGCTTGGAGCCTCCCCCGTCTCTGCAGGTGACACTGTGTCTCTGTAGCCTGAGTCACAGGAATACTTTCCAAGAAAACACGCACAAGGCAACTGAGGGCCAAAGGGAGCTATCCCCACATTTCTTCCTTTTGCAGAATTCCTGCCCCTCCCTTTTCTGGTCACGGATCAGTTTATTAAATGGGGGTAAGAGGTGCACGGCTGGGGTGGAGGGGCATCTCGTGGGTCAGCTGCTGACTGAAGGCAGAAGGCAGGCCCAGGGCTCAGAACGTGGCAGAGAGCTCTCACTCACTCCTTTCTGGCCACTGCATCAGTCTGACAAGGGTCAGTTCTTTTGCCTCCTTAAACTCGCCGCAGCACGGAGATGAGGAGGGTTCCCAGGCCAGTGTGGCACCCAAGGAGGGTGGGACGGTCCGGGGGGAGCAACCCAGGGGGTGGTGCTGACAAGTGCCACATGCACGGGGTCCCCTCCATCAACCGGCGGGGGTGATTCTTTCGGTGACTGGTTTGAGGATTAAGTATTTCATTACAGCTTGTGGCATACAGGAGGTAGGGCAGTAAACCTTCTCGTCCCCAGCGCTTCCAGACAGAGAAGGTTCCATCACTGGTTTGAGGTGGGTTGAGGGCGGTGGGCAGATAACTCATACCCCCTCCCTGGTTGGTTCTTAGATGGCTCTCCAGATCTTTGTGTAGTTCCAAGATGTCAGAGCAAAGTGCCGCCTTTGGAAAACATTTCTTTGTATATACAACGTGCTGTGTATGTAGCACAATTCATAAATCATCTTGGATTTGTGGGGATTTTTAAATCCATGTAACACTTCAAATGTAGCCTTTATGGACTGCAGTAAAATGAAGGTTTCAGGTTTTTTAGGTTCCCAGTTGTTTTGGTTGGCGTGCATGTGTATGCTTTGTTGGGGTCTGTAAAGTACTATTTAACAGCGCTCCACTTAAAAAGGCTTACACACTATTACCCTTGCTTTTTAATTTCAGTTACTAAGCAAATACTATCAGTATCAAAGGTAATTGTTTGTCAGGAAATTGCCCAAATTGTTTTTCAGATTTATTCACTAAGTTTCCAGATCATGCCTTTCCTTCTTGGAGGTTTTGAGGCAGCCCTACAAAACTCTCCGTTCTTCTGTCTATCCATCCATATGTCACGTTAGAAGAAAGGAGCCTTCTGAGATAATTTGGTCCAGTGGAGTGGTTTTAAAGGTCCGCTTCTTAAATCCTAGCTCTGCTCTTTTAGTTCTGTGTGTTTCCACTAGCTGCAGCAAACCTTTTCCAAACCCATAACAAGCGTAAATAGTGTTCTCTTGTAAAAAGGTCTCTTTTCAGCACGGTAATATACCTTATTAAATCCCAAACATAATAAGTATTGATGGCAAACACATCAGGACTCGGTGCAGCTTCTACGATGATTTAGTTCCCTACAAATGACTTCAGCACTCAGTTCCCAGTGCATTTTGCTAATTACATCATAGATTTCCCTATTGATGAACACAAGCTGAATTAACACAGGAGCACTAATGTACCCTTTCACCATTATTGTTGTACAAGAAGCCGTGGCAGATGCTGGCAGTTAGTTACACAAACATTAGTATTAACGATTGGCCATTTGGAATTGGTGACAAACTACTGCCCGGCAGAATCCTGAGGCTGAAACCAATCAGGAAGTTAATGAGGAGAGAAATTGCCACTGCAGCTTCCCCTTAATTACGTTCACACTAGGCAGGAAGGGAGTTCTGGGGGTGGATCTGAACTCGGCTAAGGTTAAGAAGGTCAGAGACCCTTTTGCTTAAATTTTGTATCTACTGTGGCTTGTGAGGTTGCAAACATTGTTGAGCACATTTAGCATCTTTCATATTTAGTGTCAGTTTCCTAGTAGAGTTTTATGTTCACAGATTTGCTTTTAAAATCTTTACCTGACTTCTGTTTTTGTGAAGGTATTAAACTTCTCATATTTTGTAAAAAGTTTCCCTCCCATTTCTTGCTTTTTGGTTTGCAGAAGTTATGTAAACAGCAAGTGTTTGTCCCTGTATATCGAAGAGAAATAACAGGAAAATTGATAAGCTATCACCTTTGCTTGCTATATGTCGAAAAACTTAGGGTTACCTGTCAAATGGTGGAAATACATGGGTGGAGTCTTGCTGGGGGTAATTTGTCAGACGGATCATTTGACAAGACAAGTTCTATTAGCATCCTTTACATAAAGGGGAGGGGTTCAGTGAAGGGTGGAAATAGTTTCCCCAAAGAGGGGGATGCAGATTGGTTTTTTTTTTTCCTTATGCACATAAATCCAGAATTCTGCTCCCTAACTTTCCCTTTCAAATGCAAACAGATAACTGAATAGATATTGTGCAGAAATACTGTTGTTGTTTTTTTTTTAATTCTAAAGAAACGCTGGGGGTTGTCATGACTGCCTGTAACCACGCTTTGAACGCAGGATGGAGATGCAGAGCGCCTCTATCTTTGTTGAAACCTCACTGAATCCTGAATGTAGAAAGACTGGCTACTTTTAACGTGCTTTTCTCCCTCCCTGTCTTTCCCCACGACCCAGTATTCTCGCCGCCCAGCAGTCAAGATTCTGGCTTGGTTTCCCTCTCCAGCAGCTCTCCCATTAGTAACGAGAGCACAAAGGGAGTGCTCGAATGCGAGTCGGCCTCGGAGCCAAGCAGCTTCAGCGTTACTCCGGTCATCGAAGAGGACGAGTGAATGGTGCCCGATGCTTTTGGCGGTTCACTTGGAGTAGCAGGTGTATTCCATTTAGACACAGGGTTTGTTGTTCATATTTTGTCTTGACTCAGGTCGACTTAACTGTTGAGAACGTGTTTGGTTTCCACTCCTTAGAGCTTAGCCCAGGGGCCAGAATGTATTTGGAATAGTTTAGGATCCAGGACTACCATCCACAAGAATTAAGTGCTTTGCTCACGGAGTTAGATAGTAGTATTCCCTCCACCCCTACTTTGTGGATGATACTGGTTTACATTGTAGTTTTCAAGAAAGACAGTAATTCACTAAAGTAAAGCAGTACATTTGCATCTCAGTGTGTCATGATTAGATATTACCTCTGATTTTAAAATGAAATCTTAGGTGCCTTAGACGTTTCTATTTTAGTATTTTAATAAAGCTGCAAAAATATAAATTTAGCCAAATACCTGACCAGTGAGAAGAAAAGAGCAGACAAACTTAGTGATTGTTTTAGAAATCCACAGAAAGAGTAAATGGAAATACGGTGTGTTTGTGTTGCTGTTGGAAAAGCCGAGCCCTACCCCACGCCACCCCCCCAAATCCAAAACATGATTGAAATACAGTCAGAAAAAGAAAGCTCCTGAGAACCACTGCCCTTTCCATAAAGGGTTATTTCAAAACAACACAATTGAAAGTAACCTCAGTAATACAGAATTCCTGGATTTGTTTCTAGAATAATAGGAGAGTTTATCATACACATTCCTTCTGCTACAGGAGAAAAATAAATGGATGCAATCTAGACTATTTTGTAACCTTAGGTTGTAATCTGATTTGAAAATAAGTACATCTTTAAAAGTTACTACAGATTTCTGAGTTCATTACTTTGTTAAAAATTGCTTGTGGAGTACTTCCTTATGTAACAGAAGCCATCCTGAAATGAAACTAGTCTAAAAAAATTCATTGTTCTGTGTAGTTGCAGCTGTACCTGAAATAAAAATGTTATTGATGACTGAATTTTCTTGTGTGTATATTTGGTGAGCGGTATTAAACAGGAAAAAAGAAATTACTTGTATTTTCTTCGCTCTGTGCTTTGAAAACATCTATTTGATTTCACCCCCATCTGTTGTAATCAATAACCTGACCATCTTGTTTTTTATTAAATGCACTTACTCTTAATTTCATCCACCAGTGGTTTTAGAGAGAATAATGTGGAGTTACCTATATAGGTTTGACATTATAAATCACTTCTTGGGGCTGAATCGTATAGTGGTATCGATTGATCCTGATATATCACAGAAATTTACTGTCACTTCTGTTTTCAATTAAAGATACAATCAGTCAGATAATGACTTAATTGGATTTTACAGAAGATTGAGTTTTATTGCCCAGTGCTTTACGAGTTTAGTTAAGGAAGATCATTTTATCACACTTGTCAGGCTGCTGCTACTGCAGCCGTGTGCCCTTCGGGGCGGCTGTAGCTGTAGCTATTGTGGCGGCGACGCCAGAAGGCTGCGGGTGCGCAAGGAAGGGACCTGGCGGCGGAGTCGCCACCTCCAAGGCGTTCAGGGTGGCTTTTCTGAAGATGAAGATACTTCGTGCACTTGCTGGCCACTGCCCAGGCTCCCTACGTTTTTTGAATAATCCTGGCTTCCGCGGACCCAGGAGTCTTCCAGTTCCAGCCTTTCTGTATAGATGCCCCCAACACACGGATTTTGCGGGGTGTTTTTGTTGGAGAAGTCGGACACGCCCCCTCAGTGGGGCGGGGGGGGGGGCGGGTAGGGTGCCTCCTCTGGGAACGTGCGTCTTAAGTGTCCCTACGTTTCTGAAAAGCCAGCGGAGCCTGGGTAAACTTGACAGGGCGCTGCCAAAGATTTGACCCAGCATCTTCTGGGCCCCTGGTGCCCACCCCTACGTCCCCAAGGACGGGCTCTGGTATCTCCCGCCGCGCGCATCCCGGCCTCCTGCCGCCCTGAGTTCGAGTTCTACTCCCAGCTGCCGGCACCCAGGGAAACAGGCAGGTCGGGTGGGAAGCGCCCGTCCTTCGGAGAGGCCCCTCCTGCCGCTCCCAAAGCCCGATTTGGTTCTGAATCCCGCTACCCCCACAGGAGGGCTATTCCTGGCGCTAAAACCGGCCCCGGGGCCACTGCACCTAGGCTGTTTATTCCTGACTGCTAGGGAGGGAGCCAGGCTGGTCCAGGGTGCTCAGCTGTAGGAATTTAGCAAATTCTCAACACCAGTAGAGCAACCGCGGGAAGGCTTGGTTGCTCCATTTTAACCATATTTGAATACACACATTTGAGGCACTTTAAAGCTTTGATCCCTTGTAGGAAGACCTGTAACAGCAAGGCCGCATCCCCCTGCAGGCGATATCCCTGGAGTGTGCGGTATACACGTATGCCCAACACGTGTGTGCGAGTGTGGGCGTGCCAGGCATCCCGTGAGCATCTGGCGGACGGCCGGGACAGCCCTGAGCACTTAGGAGCGCTTCTGCCGCTCCAACGCGGGGAAACCGAGGCAGGATCGCCGCGCCTTCCCCTCCTGGACGCTGGGCAAACGAAACGCGCCGTCTCGGGCTCCCGCAGGAGCTGCGGGCGAGGGTGACCGTGCCCCTACTACATGCGGACGCGGCCCCGGGCGGGCGCCTCACTCGGGTGCCCCTTGCTGTCACCCTTAAAATGCGCTGCGGGCCCCACCCTGCGGATCTAGGGCCTCAGGGAAAGCTGCCTGAGAGGCCCAGGGCGACCTTGGTGACACTGCTTTCTCGCTGCCACCGCCACTGCCACACCCATAGCGAGGGTTCCCTCCGAAACCCACACATAAAACCTAAGTTCGGGGCAGGGGTGGGAACCAGACCCGCCTAGCCGTCACCATTGTCCCTTGCACCTCGTGGAAACCGAACTGCTGCGCACGCCTAAAAATCGAGCCCCTCTCCGCTTCGGGTGAACTCCAGTGCTGAACCGGTTTCACACGTACACGTATATTGCACCGCATTTTGATGTTTTGCACCAAGTGGTATTAAAAGCGCTTCGTGGAAAGCGCTATGCGTCTTAAAAATACGCCGAAGGTCAACGGCTGCAAGGAGAGGGATCGTTCTCGGCTCCGTCCCGCCCCAGCGGGAAGTGGCCCGGGGCCGGAGGCCTTCGCCCCTTGGCGCGTACACAAGGACAAGGCCTGAGCCCAGCTGCTGCCAGCTCGGCCCGCTCCGGCCACTGCCGACGACTCGCGATCTTCGCCGGGGAAAGACGCCTCCTCCCCCTCAACAGAAACGCGAGAGGCCTTCGCTCAGCCACTATTTCGTCAAGTTCTCCGCACTCCCTACCCCAGAACAACCGGCAAACTTTCCAACAGTTCAAAGCTGCGGCCAGGAGGGCTGCCTAGGACCCCCAGGCGGGGGGGCGGGGTGAGCAGGGTAGGAGGCGGGGCGCTGGTTGGGTGGGCGGAGCCTCGAGTGCTCCGGAAGTCGCCCCGGCCAGGAGGATACCGAGCGGGCCTCGAGAGCTGAGGGTGTAGGTGTCGGCCCCCTGCCCTGGGGCGCCCTTCGGGTGCGCCGCTCCCAGCCTCCCAGCGTTGCTCTCCCGCCTCTGGTCGGGCCTCCGTGCGTAGAGTTCGCAGCCAGGTCCCCTGGGGTGCGGGCCGCGTCCGCCGTTTCCCATTATCCCCGGGACTCCCTGGGACGGAACTGGAACGTGTTTCTGGGAAGGCCGCAGAGCCGCCCACTTTCCCCGCAGCGGGGCTTTGTTACGGGGCCGCGGGACGACAGCGGGGGCGGAGGGAGAAGAGCGTTCTGGAAGAGTGGTTCGTCCTGGAGAAGAACTGCACCGGCGCCCCGAGAGCGGGCACTGGAGCAAAGATTCTGTGCCCCTTGAACGTTACTCGAAGTACCTAAAAAGATTTCCCTGGCCTTTTTGTTTGGTTTTGCTTTGAGCGTTCAAGTCCAAGGGAAACATGATCTTTAAAATGTCCTCAGGTCCGCGCCGCTCTCGTTTTCCTTCGGAGAGTACATGCTGCTTTTCCCCCTTTGCTCAGAAGGCGCGCGGGTTTGCAGGCCGCCCCACTGCGAGCCTCTAGCGAGGCGGGTAGGGACGGCACCGACGCCGCAGCCCACCCCGGCCTCCCGCTGCCCCGCGGGGGTGAGTAGGCAGGGCCCAAGAGCCCCACCTCTGCGCGCGGAGAGGGAGCGGCGGCGCCCGAGGCCTGCGGGGGAAGCGGGCCGGGGCCCTGGCCCAGTGGGGAGCGCTGCGAGGTCGCGCTTTTCCACTTTCCCTTGCGAAGCGCGGGGCAGAGGTCGGCTTTCTGTGGGCCCCTCGGATAAAGCAAAGCTAGAGCGACACCCCCCCCCCCCAGAAGATGGGGGGCGGGCACGGCCTGGTGTTTGGGCTGCGTCTGAGGCATTTGCACGGGTGGGAGCGCTCGTGCCCAGGCACGACCCCTGCTGGTTTCGAGAATTCGAGAACGTGAAAGAACGAACGGGCACCTGCACTGTCTGCACAGGGCCTGCGGGCTGTTCTGCGCCCCTGTTTGCTTAAGAAGGCTTCGGCCCTTTAAGATCTTCAGGTCGCCCACTGCCAAAATGGCGTGGGGACGCGACCGTCGTGGACCTTCTGTCTGTTCGGCCGCGTTTCCCGGGCCCGCCAGACCCAGGTTCACTCGCTTCCCCCCACCGCGGCCTCACGTGGCCTCTGTCCTCCACCCCGCGCCCCCGAGGGCGGCTACGGGGATGCTATGGGAGGTGCGCAGGAGTCTCTTCCCCAATTAATTGAGGGAGAACAAGAGCATTATTGTCACCTCAAGAAATTGGTTGCTGGTTGCCCCACCGCCTCCCCAGACATTCGTCCCCCACTTTCAATTTGAAGCTGGCCAAAGGGCGATGCCTAGAGGCAGGGACGGGATGAGAGATGAGAAGTTCACGCGCGGGCAGAGGGGGCTCGTTTTCTTGCATTTTCGGGGCTTTCTGCAAGCCCTGGCCTCCAGCGTCACCATGGTCGCGATTAAAAAACGGCAAAATAGGAACCCTGACCTCCCCCTCCATGAGAATCCAGCAAAGCAGAAAATTTTCTGATGCATTATACATCCGGGACAATGTGAAACTGCCCTTTTGATAAGTGGGTGGTTTTTGTTTTTGTTTTTTGTTTTTGTGGGGTTTTTTGTTTGTTTTTTGATTTTTTTTTTTTTTTTTTGCGGGCAGGAACATCTACCAGGACTCCTGGAATTGGAGGCAGAACATCCTCGGCTTCTCAGCTGGCACATCTGCAGCCCCAGCTTTTAAATGTGTACACGCCATGAAATTGTAAGCTAAGAGAGCGACAACCACATACGCACATTATCTTTCACCCTTTCGCTGTTAATACCTGTCACAATTCTACCTAGTTAATTGTCTGAGCGCACACACCATCACCCAGAGAACTTGAGTGGATCCAATCTAGTGAGGTTACATTTACTCATAATCCTCCTCCCTCCCTTTGCAATTTCTTTGATGCTTTTTCCCATAAGTGTGTAAGTGGCGGGGACTTAGTAGAAGCAGGCCGCTCCTTCTAAACGTGATTCGGACCATATGCTTTCTACATTCATCCCCGCTTGGGCTTTTCTTCTCCGCACTAACTGCTAACACGTTATAGTCACCTTGAAATTTCCTCTGCTATTTTCCAATTAAAAGCTTAATAGCCCTGGAAACGGAGTTCATGTGGTGAAGTTTACCATAGCCCCTTGTTCAGGAAGGCTTTCTGCTGGGATCCCATTATGTGCTTGAATAAACCCTTTCTGCAAACAGAAATGGGACTCGGGGTTGTCAGGTGTTGGGTTACAATAGACTTTGAGGCAGGGGACATTTTACCAACATAAATACAAACCTGTTCCTATAGGGAGATGTTGTCAAATACTGGGATATGGAAAACATTCCCATCAAATATGAGAAAAGGATTATTGCGCTATATCAAATGAGTATTTAGATCTCAGCCCCCGATGTGCACTGGAGTGAAATGGGGCCCCGGCCCAAATAATGCCAGACTGTTTGAGTGGCAAAGGGATAGGATGGCTAGGTGAGTGGAGGAGGAAAGGAGGTCGCCTTAGTAGTGGGAATGCCCCCCAAACCCGTTTTGAGATCTGTTCTTTTCCTTAAAAAAATTCTTTACTCCCAAGTCACTCACATTCCTCCGTTTCGCTGACCATTAGGAGAAAATTGGGAGGCATGCGTCTGACAAAAAAAGAAAAAAGGAAAAAAAAAAGTCCGTGGTCTTCGCATTCCCAAGAGATCTAGAGATTTCCCCACGAAAGTTCCCAGATTCAGTGTCATTCTAGGCCCTTCTTGTCTGTCTTTATGTGAAGGGACTGGCCAACAATTCCCACTTCCCAGTCTCAGGCCCGCGGGGTGTGTGTGTGTGTGGGGGGGGTGCCGGTGACCTCTGCCTCCGATCCTGAAAGTGTAGGAAGTTCCCTCCAGTTGTGTTTTAGGGCTTGTTTTCCTAACAGAGGTCGGGAGAAGAGGGGTTGAGGGTGGGGGTGGATGAGGGGGAATGAGAGGGACACTGAGGGAGTCTGTACTGACCCAAGTTTGGCCCAGGGGTAGCACTGTTCCTCACAGGTTTCCTGCCCACGCCCCCCCCCCCCACCAGGCCAACATCCAGTGATCCCCAACCTCTGGACTAGTCTGACAAAGGGGGCGGCCAGGACTTCAAGGGACACCGGGTTCCCTTTTTAATCCTCCTCCCGTCCCGAAATCTGGTGGAGGGTTGCCTCCAGAACGCCTGGCGATGCTTTATTTGAATTTACAGCAAACACAGAGGGACGTTTTCCTGTTACTTGCTTCCAGGGCAGTGCAGAGAAAAACGGCTTCCCAGAGAGGACAAGGGGCGCTGTGCAGCCCAAGGGTTGGCCATTCTTGCGGACTCTTCTCGAATTCGATTCGCCGAGACCTCCAAGAGATGAGCTCAGTGTCCTCTCAGGAGCCCGCGGAACGAAGGCTCCGGGAATGCCATCTCCCCCGCTTTGCACTGAACCATTGTGCTACCCTGCACCGTTGTGTCCTCCCGTTTTTGCTTGTTTCTTTGTTTTCTTGCGGTGTGTGTGTGTGTGTGTGTGTGTGTGTGTGTGTTTGCTTAGTCTTCGCGGCGCACTTCCAGCGGGAGTCTGCATTAGGCCAAACCGGTACTCCGAGATTAGAGACACGCCGCTAACAGTTTGAACAAAGTTTGCTTCTGTCATCTGGTGCAAGGGCGCTCTTCCACGCCTACCCAAAGACGCTGGGGGGTGGGGGAGGGCAGGGATGGCCCCATCCCTCATCCATAATTCAGTCACTGAGTCTGTGGGCATTTGAACTGGCCGACTCCAGACCTCCGTTTGATGGTGCGGTAATGACTGGTGGGCAGAACAGAGTGGAGATCGTCGTCACATCCGGCAGCTCGTGGGGTGCTAACGTGGCTCCTCCGTCCGCTGAGAGAAAGTTAGATCCCGCACGTAAGCAGATCCTCCACATGAGCACTTCCTGGCTTTTCAGGACTGAAACTTTTTTCCTAAAATTACTATTATTATTAAAACATGGGTTGGGGAGTAGAGAAACTCAACGCCAGAGAGGGCGGTCTTTTTTCCCCTTGAAATAGCCCGCAAGATGGGTTGTCATCCTCGGGCCAGCAGGTTTTCATAAACACACATTTTGTTCTACAGCAGCAAAAGAAAAAGAAATGTTGCAAAGGAAATCAAGAAAGTCAGAATTTCCCCGAACCAGTGGCACTGCCCTACCCCAACTGCACCCGCCAGTGGCCGCAGGGCCTGGCTCGCCCTAAGTGAAACCCTCTCGGCTCCTGCTGGGTCCCAAGTGCACCCGCAAGTCTCGGGTAGGCTCCGGATCTCGCCGAGCCATTTCGGCCGCCAAGTGTGGGGATGAAAGTGGCCTCGGGCTCGGTGCCGACAAATCAGGCCTGCAGGGAGGGGAGGAGAGAGGAGGGGAGCGGCCAGCTCACTGGCCTACGGGCACCTCCACCCGCACCCCCGCCGGCCCTCCTCTTCCCCGCCCCGCGTGCTCCGTCGCGTCCCGGAGCGCCGCAGTCCGGCCGAGCGAAGAGAGCTTGGAGTAGGGGGCCGTGAGCGCCCCCGCCAGAGTGGCCTGGCTGCAGGTGGCAAGGAAGGTGAAGTGCAGGGACTCTGGGGGCGCGAGCGGGAAGGAAAGAGGAAGGCGTGGAGTGGGGTGGGGAGTGGAGAGTGCAAGGAGATCGGGACCCTAGGGGTGGGGGTGACAGTGGGAGGGAGGAGGAGTGGAGGGGGGAGGGCGGCGGAGGAGGTGCTGGGGCCGCCCGGCGCGCGCGGGAGCTGCAGACGAGCTGGCTCAGACCTTAACCAGAGCTCTCGCCGGCTCTTTGCAGCCGCCGCAACGCCTCTGCGAGGAAGGACGTGCCAGCCGAAGCAGCCTCTGGCAGAGAGACGCGACGCGCGTGGGATTGCGGAGCACCGGAGGGAGGCTGAGGGTGCGGGCGTCGCGGGATCCTTGAAGACGGCCGCTGCACCTCCCGCCGTCCCGGAGCGCACGCGGCCGCCGGGGCTGCGGGACCGAGGACCGCGCCGCCCGGAGGCCGCCCGAGAGCGGGCCTCTCTGCCCCGCCGTCCAGCGCCCTCTGGCCCGCTGCCGCCGCCAGCCCGCCTGCTCTTCCTGGAGTCCGGGACATGAACGGCTACGGCTCCCCCTACCTGTACATGGGCGGCCCGGTGTCGCAGCCGCCGCGGGCGCCCCTGCAGCGCACGCCCAAGTGCGCGCGTTGCCGCAACCACGGCGTGCTGTCCTGGCTCAAGGGCCACAAGCGCTACTGCCGCTTCAAGGACTGCACCTGTGAGAAGTGCATCCTCATCATCGAGCGGCAGCGGGTCATGGCAGCGCAGGTGGCGCTGCGCAGGCAGCAGGCCAACGAGAGCCTCGAGAGCCTCATCCCGGACTCCCTGCGCGCCCTGCCGGGACCCCCGCCGCCGGGGGACGCCGCCGCCGCCCCGCAGCCGCCGCCGACCTCGCAGCCTTCTCAGCCGCCGCCGCCGCCGCCGCCGCCGCCGCCGCGCCCCGCAGCCGAGTTGGCTGCGGCCGCCGCGCTGCGCTGGGCCGCCGAGTCCCAGCCCGGGGCGTTGCAGGCGCCCCTCGCCAAGCCAGGTACGAGAGTCTTGCGGTGCGGGAGCCGGGCGCGGCGCGTGGGCGAAAACTTGGGAGCGGCCGCCGCGGTCTGGCCCGGGAGGCCCCGAGGCAGGGGTTCGGGCCTTCCCTCCGAAGTCCCGCCAAGCCGGTTCACACTCTCCCGGCGCGGGCTAGTTTTCGGTGCGGACCCGGAGCAGGTAGAGCCCAGGCACGGGCCGGACAGGCGCGGCGCCGGCGAGCCAAACGGCGGGACCGTGCATTGGGCTTGCCAAATACCTTCCCCAGGTAAAAAGGGGGACGTGGCTGCTTCAGCCGGTAAATAAAGAGCTCGAAACAGGACCAAATTAAAACCCACGCGGGCACACACCCCATCGCGTGGCCCGGCTTTTCTGGCTGCGGGCTTAGGGGGCCTTGTCTTTGGAGGTTGGAACAGGTAGGTGCAGGTGACCAGTCTAGGCCAGGGCTTGGCTGAGTCCGAGCTGGGCTTGCTTCTCGGACTCCAAGGGACTGGAGCGGACCCGAAGCCTTTCCAGTAGCGCACGGTGGCTTCCAGCTTCTTGCAATTTGTTGAAGAAGCCTCATTTACAAGCCTAGTTAAAAAGAGCCGGAAACGTTCCCGAATTCGTAGCGGGGACCCAGAATCTGGCGCACCCAGCTTTTGCAGAGCTGCTCAAATCCTTTAAACACTGTTCCCCGGCCGCCCTCATCTGTGTCTCAGAACCTGACCTCCAATGGATAAGGACGCCTCTGCCCAGCCCTTTCCCAGTTTCTGGGCCCCATGCTGCTAAGCCAGGGATTTGGAGCAAAGGCTCTGTCACCTCCCCTTTCCTCTCTTGGGTGCTGTAAAGAGGATGGGTCTACCCAGTGTCCCGGAGGTGGTCATACGCCCCCACCCCACCTCCCCACTTCCGTTTCCTTCCTCCAGGCCTCAGTTGAGTGTCTTTGCTCCTGAAGCGTCTCTAGCTTGCTGTCCTGCCCAGCCCAAGTGCCGCTTTGATTTTAGGCTCTTCGATTTGAGTGGACGTGTGTTTGACGTTTCCCTTGGACTGGGACTGGGGCAAATATATACAGGAAAAAAGCCCATCTTCCTAGGAAGGGGAGTAGGGGCTGTGCTGGACTTGGGAGAGGGAAGGCCCTGGAAGTCCCAGCACCCTCCTGTAGGGAGAACGGATAGAGCTTATGACCACCCCACCGCCAAAAAAGACATCACCCCTGGCTTCTGGAGAGATGCTTTCAGGAGCACTGGACTGCTGGGTGCAGCTGGGGAAATACAGACTCACTCATTTTGGGGTGAGTTGGTAGGCAGCCTGGATGGCCCAGTTCGGCCATCCCCGTTGCTCAGTTATGATCTGCAGGCCTGAAGCTCTGAGAACATGTTATGTGAAGAGTTAAGACTGGGCGTTTTCTGGACAGAGGACAGTTTGCTGAACGTGGGTTTTGTGGACATTTAATCCAAAGTAGGTTGGGTATACTCCTGTCTCTGAGTAATGAGCCCCCCCCCCGCCCCTACTCGCTTTTGTCCCACCCAATCTCTTTGTATTTATAGATTCACCACAGAGGAAGAGGAGGTAGGGAGAAAGAAGATCCTTTTTGCTTTCCTCCTTTAAGTTAGGACAAGTTAGTAACTAGGAGAGCTTTGTCTTCTCGGTTCTAGAAGCAGATCCATGCCACTGACTCTGCTTAGCCTTTCCGTTTCCAGCTTCCTGGTCTTCATCTCCCCAGCACCAGAGCAGGAGTTGGAGTTTCTGGGGAGGGGGGTAGCATTTTGCAGGGGCCATCTGCCCGACGGCACCCCAAGGGCATTGGCTTCTGGAGTCTTTGTCCAGGAGATTCTTTCACATCCTGTGCTCTTCAAACCATCCCTTGGGATAGCCAAAGTTCAGGGTCTCTGAAGAGTCCCCAAACCAAAACAGCCAGGGTAGGAGGGGGAGGGAGAGCCAGCCGGAAGGGGGGAAGGAGGGCGGGGTAGCAGCTGTGGCAGTGTGCTGTGGGGGAATAAAAGAGGGAGACAGATTTCAACTGGAGAAACCAGACTTGGTGCTCTCTCTCTTACTTCATACCAATTATTCCGGGATAGCCTGAGCCTTCCAAGTTGAAAACAAATAATTGAAAAGGAGACTAGGATTTACCACAAGGAGAGGTCAGAGTGATGGCACAGGGGTGGGGGGGGGGGCGGTTGGTGAGCCATCAGGGACCAAAAGCTCAGTTTCCAGCTGGTCACACCACATACCTTGCACGTTCGTTTATACAACTTTTGTTCTCTTCTTTCAATTGGTTCAACCCCATAATTCCGTTCTTAAAAAAAAAAAAAAAAGCCAACCACCAATCCAGTGGTGGGAGGAGGCAGGAAAAGAACAGATAATTATTTGCCCTTAGGAAGTCTTGCACACAAGTGGATCGGTTCTATGCAGTGCTTTTTATGGAGAAAGGCTCTTTGGGGTTTAAGTTAGGGAAAACCGTCTAGATGTGATTGCTCTGGCTGTCTGTATTATACCTTTTTGCAATTATTCTTGTACTGTGTTTGTATGTAACATGCCATGCGCATTGAGAAGCACATCCGATACTCCTGTACGAGTAGCTCACTCCGGTTTAGAGAGGTAGGTGAAGGTCTGTTGGAATAGTACATCCACGTGTCCACACGGACAAGAAGCTCACAGACCATTAGGAATGTAAATATCTGCTGACACATGACCGAGATTTGTTTCTTTGTGCTACCGGTGTCAAAAACGCGCTTCGTTTTGCAAAGGGCCTCTTCAGTACACAGCTATGGAGACATAGGGTTTTTTTTGTTGTTGGATACAAACACAGGTGCACAAACTCAGGAATCTTTTTCCCTCTCCAGAAATCCTTGAGAAAAGCGCTGGCCTGAGAGAGAGAAGGGTACCTTTGCTGGGCACCCATTGGAGAAAACACACCCTGTTAGGGGAGTGACAGGTTAACCCCCCAGACTCGGTTTTGTTGCTCGAAGAAATCTTTCCCAAAATCCTGCATCAAATTCTTAGAAGGAATAGGGGTTATTTTATCTAACGGTGTAGTTCATGGAGCATTCCTTTCAATGTGGTGGTGGTTTTAAGGAGAAGTTTCATACCCTAATGTTATTAATTCTAGTTACGGATTGAAGCATTCTTTTTTCCTCCCTTGCTGCTTGATTATCGTCTATGGCTGGTCTGATATTATTAGATTTTGACTGAGCCCCAAATTCGAATTTAGGCTTCTTTATACCATTGACTCACTTATTTTCCTAAGTTCCCTCCTCACTCTCTCCCCTCCCCCCATGAAAATATCATGGGAAGTGTGAACATCTTTCAGCTCTTAGTGTGTCTGAGTCAGCAGCTTCAACCAGCCAAGCCAGCCTTTCAGGACGTGGGCTCAAGAGCTGAGGAAAGTTAAGGGTCACGACCAAGGTGAGGAGCTAAAGTTACATTCCTGTGTTCTCATCCCTCCCCCCAACCCCCGGCTTTCCTCTGGGAGTGTGTCCTTGGTCTCCTCCCCACTGTGCAAGGAAAGACCTGTAGTTATAGATTCTTCCTACATTTATCTACAAAATAAATATGCATACAAGTTCTTTAAAATGTTCTTAAAGGAAAAAAAGAAACAGAAAGCCAGCTTATTTGGTTAGGAATAGAAGAACAGGATCATATAGGAAAGTAGGAGCTCCTTTCCTGGGTGTTTCTCCTGAAAAGGAGCAAAGAGACTTACAGGGAAAGAAGTAAGGAGATTTTGGAAAACTGCCTTTATTTAATTTTACCTCCTGCGGGGCACCTCCTAGCAACTTAATGCAGACTCTGTGCTTTTCTGCCCCAGCTTGATTGGGTCCTGTCCAGTCTGCTTCCTAATTTTTAATTTTACTTTAATTTTTTTTTTTTTTTTAAGAGACAGAGGCACCTGCAAGTATGATTGTTACTGGATCACTGGTCCAGGCCAGAATGGAAAACCCTGGTGAATACAGGCTAGAAGCAAACGAAAAAAGCGGGGAAGACTTCAAAGTCATTCATGAAGGGTACCTATGAATTTTTTAAAACGGGGGTCTGGTTATTTAAGAAGGCCAGATTTGGGGCGAGGAACCCGACTCGCACGCAAGTTGCACTCTGAAACACAGAAACTAACCCAATGCAGAGGAAGGAGCGGTCCTGTACCAGTGGCCTCTTCCAAGCCCTTACTCCGGGGCCGGTTTAGGGGGTGCGAAGCGCGGGCTGTGCGCGCTGCCCCGGGAGCGCCGCAAGTGCGGGCGGTGGCCCCGGGCGCGGTCCGGGACTCGGGGAGCCCGCGGCGGCACCCGGGGCTGGGGCTTTCCTCTCCGAGGGCGGCGGTGCGGGAGGGCTAGGGAAGGCGTTTGCGCGGCGGCACTGGGCCGCCGTCCCCTTGCACCCGGTCCCGGGGAGACAGCGGGCGGCGGGTCGGGCGCCGCGGTCGGGTCCCTCCCCGCTCTCTCCCAGGCCGGCGCGCTGCAGGGTGGAGAAGCCGGCGGCCCCTCTGCGCCCTCCCCGCTGCCTCCCGAGCTCCGGTGGGGTGTCGGAGGTAGCACAAAAATGTGCAAATAGGCAAACACACACAAAAAAATAACATGTCAAATATCGCATGGGGCGTATTTCGACTAAAAAACCCTTGGTTATTCATCTGAAGTTCACATTTAACGGGGGGGACCTGCATGTCTGGAGGCCCCAGGCCGAGGCCGAACCCACCCAATCACCCCGCAGGGCGCCACTCCGGGTGGGGGTCGCTCCTGCGCGTCCACCAGCTTCTTTCTCTCCTCGGGGCCCCGAGCTTCCGTCTTGTGGCGCTGAGGACAGGGTTGGCAGGAAAAACGCGTCTGGGAGCGGCAGGTCCGCTGCCGCCCGGGAACGGTCCCCCCACCCCCACCCCAACACACTCCTCCGGGTTATAAATCTGGCCGATAGCCGCGCTCTCGACTTACACAACCAACTTTTCTTTTCCCTGATGGATGAACTCCCGGGTTTAAAAGATTACAGTAATCACAGGAGGACAGTGTAAATCGAATCTGATAGCAATAACTTTCGGGGAAGGTCAGGCTCAAGTGAAATGTTACCAAGCAACAGGCATTTTGTTTGCAAAATACAATCAAAGAGCATTGATGAGAAATTCTTTGCTGCAGCCAGTCAGCACTTTCTGCTAACAGCTTTACAGAGAGAAAGTGAGTAAATCTTCATAAATCAACGTCCCTGGAGGACTTGGAGCCCCTTTCTGGAACTGTTGCACTTCTTCCTGGGAGGGAGGAGCTCAGCAAAAATCTTTTGCCTCCTCCCTGCCTCCCTTTCTCCTCCCTTCCCCTCTTCCTCCCCTCTGGCTTTCCTCCTTTCTTTGGCTTTTTAACTTGTTCTGGCTTCTCAGGTCCCTGGATCTTCTTGTCTGGGGAGGAGATGAGGCAGTGGGCGGGGAACTGGGGTATGGACTGGGGACTGGGGAATGGGAGGGGGGGCTCAGGGCAGAGATCAAGGCCTGAGTAGTAACAGCTGGTGGTCACAGGTCCATCTACTGCCCGAGCACTGCAGACTCGGGTTCTCCAAGGAAACTAAGGGGAACCGGCAACAAAACTATGTGTAGTTTTTTTTCCATTTTATTTTATAATTAAATAGCTATAAAAATAAGCACAGTCAAGTGCTGAGTAACAGTGTTATGGAAAACTGAACATTCAGAAGGTCAGTTCTTTACTGAATCTCTAATCTCTCTCTCTCTCTCTCTTTTTATTGCAATGACTAGGCAGGCATACATTGTACAAAGCGGGGATTGGTATTCTGCCCTCCCCTTCACCGTTTATTACTTTTAGTTTATTACTTTTATTAGTTCAGGGATGAGTATTTGTTGCAAGCTTTGTCTCTCCAGGTGAATGTTTACAACAATGTGAACCCCGTGGATACAGCACAGTCTGCCCAGCTACCGGCCTTTTAGTTATTTGCTGCATTTCAGTGTAAGATGTGACCAACCGCATAGGTGACGGAAATTTTTACAGAAGATGAATCAGTAAACTGTAAGCCTCTCAGTGGCCGAGAGGCAAGGTTTTGATCAGCTCTGTGTAATCTTCCCTAATACAGTGCCTGGGAACATAGTAGGAGACTTAAGGTTTTTGTTAAATAGATGTATGAATGAGTAGACAGCTACATTAAAAAAATGCTGATTAATTTTTTTTTGAGAGAGAAAGAGAATCCCAAGCAGGCTCCTCCCTGTCAGGCCAGAGCCCTACGTAGGGCTCGAACTCACAAAACATGAGATCATGACCTGAGCCACCCAGGAGCCCCACTGGCCGCATTTTATAAGTACCAAATAAACAGGTAGATTTATAGGTAATTTTCCTCCTTCTTGAAAAGTGTTCCTGAGTCAACAAAGTTCAAAACTAAATTTTTGCAAGACATACAAAGTCCACTGTTGCAAGCCTTATTTCCTTAAGTTCTGCCCAATGTTCCCCCAAATATTGATCCCAAGGAACCATCCTGATTCCTTCACACTTTAGTAAGCTAGTGTTGTTAATGAATTTTGAAAAGCAAAGCATGACTGTCTATAGTTTTCACAGGATCCATACCACCCCCCCCCTACACACACACAGAAGAAAAGGAATGATTTTCCACCTACATTCATTCCCTGCTATACTTTAGATGTTCACCCATTCAGTTTTTCGTTTTTGTTTTTTTATGATGCAGCACTTCTAGTGTGAGATCAAAATAACACAAAATGTAAAAAAGTATGTTGGGCATTCTGATTGGGCATTGGTCTCTTCGAGAAGCCCTGTCCAGCCTAGGTTCCTTCCTTTTCTGTCATTGCTGTAAGACTGGTGTGCTTGGAAAATGACCCTTCAGGGAACAATTAGTTACAGGTGTGTCCCCCCTCCCCCAAGCTCAAGTCGACAGAACAAGGGGTACAATTCATGTTTCAAAATGTATGACATAATTTCAAAAGAAAAAGAAAAGTCCACTGACTTTTGCACTAGGAAACATCCCTCTCTATGCCAATGTTTTTGTGTTTTCATTCAAGATCTATTTTTGTTTTTGTAGCTATAATTGGATAGAATGGATAAATCCACCACGTTAGAGTCTGAAAGAGTCTCTCTCTATTTTTATGTGTATTGAGCAGAATGTTTATTTCCCGTACATGGTAGACTTCCCCAAATATTTGAAATGAATACCTAGGGTTTTTTTTTTTAAACATGTAACTACATTTTCATATTTAAAAAGTCCTCTAAAGGGGCGCCTGGGTGGCTCAGTCGGTTAAGCGTCCGACTTCAGCCAGGTCACGATCTCGCGGTCCGTGAGTTCGAGCCCTGCGTCAGGCTCTGGGCTGATGGCTCGGAGCCTGGAGCCTGTTTCCGATTCTGTGTCTCCCTCTCTCTCTGCCCCTCCCCCGTTCATGTTCTGTCTCTCTCTGTCCCAAAAATAAATAAAAAATGTTGAAAAAAAAATTTAAAAAGTCCTCTAAAGACTTTTTGCAAACTGTAGTTTTAGATTGGAAGTCACTTTTGTGTGACTATTCAGTTTCCCTCCCTAGTTATAGTCTGTAGCAAAAGGAAAAAAAAAGTCTTGGAGCTATCTTAAGGTTTATGTATTTTTTGAAGTTGGTAGCATTATCACGGATGGAAAAAAATTCCTTCTGAATTGAATATCTACTTCTTTTAAATACTTAAAGCTTAGTGAATGGTTTAGTTGAGGGGTGGCTAGGACTGATTTTTTTTTTTTTTTAATGTTTATTGTTGACAGAGAGACAGAGCATGAGCAGGGGAAGGGCAGAAAGAGAGGGAGACACAGAATACAAAGCAGGCTCCAGGCTCTGAGCTGTTAGCACAGAGCCTGAAGCAGGGCTGGAACTCACAAGTTGTGAGATCATGACCTGAGCTGATGTCAGACGCTCAACTGACTGAGCCACCCAGGCGCCCCTAGGACTAATTCTGTATCATGAAAAATATGACATGGAAGAATGAATAGAAAGATTTTTAAAATACCTGGATGTTTAAGCATTAGAAACAGCAGATTATAGGGTACCAGGGTGGCTCAGCCATTTAAGCCTCCGACTTCAGCTCAGGTCATGATCTTACGGCTTGTGGGTTCGAGCCCCACATCAGGCTCTGTGCTGACAGTTCAGAGCCTGGAGCCTGCTATGGATTCTGGGTCTCCCTCTCTTTCTGTCCCTCACTTGCTCATTCTCTGTCTCTCTCTCAATAATAAATAAACATTTTTAAAAAAAATAAAAAAAAAACCAGATTGTATCACTTTCAATAGGTAATTTGGAATATCAGACGAAATTGATTTCTTTCTCCTTTTTGAAGACGAGGTTTGGCTTTGTGTACCCCTATTACTAGGGGTAGACATGTTATCAGTTGGAGTATATTCTTACTCTCCATGTTCTAGGAATGAGGGTGTCAGTTTCAAAAAGAAAGAGGGTAGAGTGTTTGGGGACGATTTCCCTTTCCATTCCGTTGGTTAGCAGTGTCACTTTTCCGTATCTAGAAAGGCCTTTGTGTTTTAAGCCAACATGAACATTTTGCAAAGTTCGTTTAGGGAAAAAAAAAACCTAGAGATGTAAAGAAACACCTGTTATTAAGTTGTACTTTATCACGGGCCGCAAAACTCACCCTCTATAATTACTTGTGGAAGTCTGTATTTATAGAATAATTTACAGTACATCTGGGTAATTTACAATACATCTAGGTTAGGGACAACAGTACAACCAATTGTAGATACCACAGTGCCACAGGAGTGCAGGGACTCTCCATTCTGCCCTTGAGAAGTTACTGCTGGGTGAACAGAAGTGCCACAAAGTGAGAGCCTAGTCTTCCCTTGTCCACTTTTGAAACCCCAAGAGCCTTGGCTGTTGATAGGAATTCTGCTCACGCAATACTCAGGTGCATGAAGGCCATAGATGTGTCCCACACCTTGTTTCCTTCAATGGCTTCTGTCTTCCCTTTGAACAGGATATGAACAGTGCTGAGCCCAGTTACTTGGAACGTCCTGAATTTGTAGACTTGATTCCTGTGACATCCTGTTAGCTTTTTGTTTTTTATTATTTTTTATTTTTTTTATTTATTTTATTTTTTTTTTAATTTTTTTTCAACGTTTATTTATTTTTGGGACAGAGAGAGACAGAGCATGAACGGGGGAGGGGCAGAGAGAGAGGGAGACACAGAATCGGAAACAGGCTCCAGGCTCTGAGCCATCAGCCCAGAGCCTGACGCGGGGCTCGAACTCAGGGACCGCGAGATCGTGACCTGGCTGAAGTCGGACGCCTAACCGACTGCGCCACCCAGGTGCCCCTGTTTTTTATTTTTTGACCACTGGGCCGTAGCCCGGGCACTGAGCTGAGGAGGCTGACCGCCCAGAAACCTGAGAAGAGTGTCTGGATGAATCAGCAGGATCCACTCCCCCTGGCTGAGAAGGAACAGGAAGCAAGCACAGGCTGCTGGGGGCGTGTCACCACAGCAGGGGGACAGGGTGGCACAAGAAAATAAAGGAAGGGACTGTTGCAGTCTGGAGGTTCACAGTTGGTGAACGAGCTGGTACCCGTAGAAGATGCTACTGTGGCCTCTTCTGCAAGACAGGAAAATAGTTATAAAACTGGCATTTTGCGTTGTCAGATTTATAGTCCTGTCATCCAGTATCCAGTAGATTGGGGGGAAAAATACGTTTTCACAACGGCAGATAGGTCAGATGACCAGAACATCCTTCTTTAGCTCTCCTGTGACTGAACTTCGGCTCCTTGACTCACTTTCTTCTGGAGCCTGACGTGTTCTGTGGAGGACTGAATTTGGTGGTAGACCTCAAGACATTTTCCACAAATATTTTCAGCATTTGCAACTTATCCAGCATGGGAAAAATGATCTTTTTAAAAAAAAATTTTTTTAAAGTAAATTCTACCCTCAACGTGGGGCTTGAACACACTACCTAGAGATCAAGAGTCACATGCTTTGTGGACTGAGCCAGACAGGTGTCCTGAGAAAAATTGTCGTTTAAAAGAAGACGCTTGGGGCACCTGGGTGGCTCAGTCGGTTAAGCGTCCAACTTCCGTTCAAGTCACTATCTCGTAGTTCGTAGGTTCGAGCCCCGCATCGGGCTCTGTGCTGACAGCTCAGAGCCTGGAGCCTGCTTTGGATTCTGTGTCTCCCTCTCTGTCTGCCCTGCCCCAGCTTGTGCTCTGTCTCTGTCTCTCAAAGGTGAATAAATGTTAAAAAAAATTTTTTTTAAATCTCACCATCTCCTATACTGCTCTGATACTGTGTGTCCCATTCTTTCTCTTTTCTTATTGTGGTAAAATACACATAATGTGAGATTTAACTCTTTTAACCTTTTTTAGGGTTACAATGTAGTGACATTAAGTGCATTCATAATGTTGTGCAACCACACTAGTGTCCATTTCCAGAACTTTTTCATCTGAAATTGAAACCCTGTACCTATTAAACCATATGTCCCCATTTCCTCTTTTCCCTCTGGCCCTGGTAACGATTATTCTACTTTCTTTAAAAACTTTTTTTAAACATTTATTTATTTTTGAGACAGAGAGAGACAGAACATGAACGGGGGAGGGTCAGAGAGAGAAGAAGACACAGAATCCGAAGCAGGCTCCAGGCTCCGAGCTGTCAGCACAGATCCCGACGCGGGGCTTGAACTCACAGACCGCGAGATCACGACCTGAGCCGAAGTCGGACGCTTAACCGACTGAGCCACGCAGGCGCCCCTAAAAGTTTTGTTTTAATGTTTGTGTATTTTTTGAGAAAGAGAGACAGAGAGAGAGCAAGGAAGGGACAGAGACAGAGGGAGACCCAGAATCCAAAGCAGGCTCCAGGCTCTGAGCTGTCAGCACAGAGCCCCACAGGGGGCTTGAACTCAGGAGCCATCAGATCATGACTTGAACGGAAGTTGGATGCTCAGATCACGACCTGAGCCAAACGCGGATACTTAACCAACTGAATCACCCAGCCGCTCCCATTCTACTTTTTATCTCTGAATTTGTCTATTCCAGGTACCTCATATAAATGGAACCATAGAATATGTGTCCTTTTGTGACGGGCTTATTTCACTTAGTATATTTTCAAGGCTCATCCCCACACTAGCATGTGTCAGAATTACATTTTGAGACCGAATAATACTGCATTGTACGTATGCACCACATTTTATTTATCCATTCATCCTTCCGTGGACATTTGGGCTCCTTCCACCTTTGGGCTATGGCAGATTGTGCTACTATGAATGTTTGTGTACAGTAAGTATCATATTTGATACTAAGCAAGTTCTGTCTGGCTGTGTTTGCTTTTCTTCCTGCACATGCCTTTTATCTGCTCAGCTAGATCATAAGTTCCTCCAGTCAGGGACAAGTCTTATACTTCCTGGTATTTTTCACTCCCTTTTTTCTATGTCCCTCGGCGTCTTGCATATTACAGGGATACAAATACTTGATGCTGATAATGATAGGTAAGGAAAGCTAAAGTTAAATTAAAAAACCCTGCTTAGAGGCACATAGTATTTAAAACATTATTTAATATTTACCTGGGGAGTGTATTTGACTTGTTTTCCTAAGCTCCACGGGGCAGGGGCCAAAGTCCAATTGTGTGTTCAGTTCAGTGCAGAGCTGACATACTGTCCCTGTCCACTCATTTTCAAGGGTTTAATAATAGAGTAACTGCCAAAAGGCGTGCATGGGGTCATGAGTCAGGAAAGTTGACATAGGTCTCTCTGATTAGAATCTCTAGAAGCTTTTTTGTCCTTGTTTTTCTCTTTTGGATCAAGAACAAATACCACATTAACTCAGGAGAGGACATGTGGATCCCCTGTCCTGGGGAATTGCGAGAGGGAATATGTCAAATTCCTCTTGCAAAGATAGGTCTTCTGCACCTCCCCCCACCCCCCCAACCCGAGCTGTGCTCGAAAGCAGAGCTGGCATAATATATGTGGGCTGCAGATGATCCCCACATACAAACCTCACATTTTGTCTTAGAAAAAGCAGTAGTTTACTTAAAATGCAAATTGGGGATAAGTGAATTTGTACCAGATCAGTCATAGGACTGAAAGTTGTACCGATACAGTTTAAGCACATTTTAAAAGGTGCTCATTTATGCTTGGCGCATAGTTATTGCTCTGTTGAAGAACTCACCTTCTAGTTTTCCATTATGCTTGAAGTAAATCCCATATTAGAAGAATGTTCATAAATGGGCCTTTGTTTAAGGCTTTTAAAATAAACAACAACAAATAGAAGGAGATAGATTTTTTGACAGGGCTGTGATGAAATTTCACCGGCTGGCATTCTAAAGATAATCAGGTGTGCCCACAGAGAAAATGACAAGGAAGCTATTCAGGCCGGCCGTAGAAAACACAGGCAAACCGATTGTTTACAACCTGACAACTGGGTCATTAATAATTTTCATCTTTAGATCAGTTGCACTGGCTTTGAGTAGAGACAGCCAGTAAATGCTTTCAAAAGGATAAAAATCTACTTGCATATAGCGTGCTAATAAAGAATATGTTCTTTTATTATAGAGGCCTGTTGGCATGTCCAAAGCAAGCAAATCAGTCTTACCTACTCCTTTCTGCCTGCTTAGAAATCCTAGCCCTTTAGGGGGTAATATCTTAAGTCAAAATGTTAAAATTGCACCTGGTTTAAGTTCACAGCCAATCTCTGCTTTACCCAGGAAACTCCCCCCTCCCCACTCCTTTTAATATAATTCAAGAAGGTATCTTTAAATCCTTTCCATGAACCTTACTAATAAAACAGTTGGTGAAACATTTTTACCTCTTGCACTCTGTGGTCCTGGAGTTATGGGCGCACTGTTTCATTGATGGGTCATGACCCCTGTGCAGTTTGACAAAGCTCTCCAGCCATTTCCTTCTTTCCGTCATGCGACCTGCCTCGCTGTCCAGAATTCACAGCTGGTTTTGCCTTGCCTCTACTTCCAGTCTGTCAGTCCCTCCAGTGGCTTTTAAAGAAAGATTTCAATGCATCGTGGCTCCTTTCTTTCACTTTGGAAATGATATTGACTAATTATTGTACATGGTAACCTGATGAAATATACGACCAGTTCACAAGACACATGTACCACAAAATCTGCCTGTGGGAAATGGATTGAAAATATTAAAATTCCCTTCTATGGATCTAGGGGTCATGTACCAGGCGATGATGTCCGTAGAAGACTCCAGCCACCTCATTTGCAGAAAAGTAGCCAGAAGACAAACCCAAGCTCATTTTCCTATTCTTCCCTGTGCTGTTTTTATCCCTAAAACTACAGAGCGTCCCTATTTAGATGGTTACTGCTACGACAGCTGCATCTTTAACGGTTATAGGGATCACATCACTGTTCTGTGTTTAGGGCAAGGCTTCTCTGCACCTTCTTAGTCTGAGAATTCACTCCAATGTCTAGATTTTTATTTAGTCTTCCCTCCCCTCCATTTGCCAATGAGGTGGTTTGGATTTTTCTTAAAAGGCTTTCTGCACAGGAGTGTCTGGCTGGCTCAGTCATAGAGCATGTGACTCTTGATCTCAAGGTCATGAGTTCAAGCCTTTTTTTAGGAAGCAAGCAAGCAGGCAGGCAGGCTTTTAAGTGTGTTAGCAAACACCGAGCCGTGGTTCCCTTCCAAAATGCGTGTGTGGGGCTCTCTCCAATTGCTCCTCTCCATGCGCACCAGCAAAGGATTAACTTAGCTGTTCTCTGCTTTTCAGATCTGACTGAAGAACGACTGGGGGACAGCAGCTCGGCTGATAACACAGAGACCTTCAGCGACAAAGACGCCGACCAGAGGAGCTCCCCGGATGTGGCCAAAAGTAAGGGCTGCTTCACCCCCGAGAGCCCCGAGATCGTGTCGGTGGACGAAGGCGGCTACGCGGTCCAGAAAAACGGCGGGAACCCGGAGAGCCGCCCCGACAGCCCCAAGTACCACGCGGAGCAGAACCACCTGCTGATCGAGGGCCCCTCGGGGACCGTGTCCCTGCCCTTCAGCCTCAAAGCCAACAGACCGCCCCTGGAAGTGTTAAAAAAAATATTCCCCAACCAGAAGCCGACGGTGCTGGAGCTGATCCTGAAGGGCTGCGGGGGCGACTTGGTGAGCGCCGTGGAGGTCCTTCTGTCCAGCCGCTCGTCCGTCTCCGCGGCGGCAGACAGAACTGCGGCCGAGCCCGAGGGGCTGGTGCTGCCCTCCAACGGCCACATCTTCGAACACAGCCTGAGCTCCTACCCCATCTCCTCGTCCAAGTGGTCCGTGGGCTCGGCCTTCAGGGTCCCGGACACGCTGAGGTTTTCGGCCGACTCCAGTAACGTTGTCCCCAACCCCTTGGCGGTCCCCCTGCAGCACCCCTTCCCCCAGCCGCCCCGCTACCCGCTGATGCTGAGGAATACCTTGGCGAGGAACCAGTCCAGCCCCTTTTTGCCCAACGACGTCACCCTGTGGAACACGATGACGCTGCAGCAGCAGTACCAGCTGAGGTCCCAGTACGTGGGCCCCTTCCCCACTAACTCAGCCGGCGTCTTCCGGAGCTCGCCTGTCCTCCCCGCGCGCGCCCCCGAGGACCCCCGCATCTCCATCCCCGACGACGGCTGTCCGATCGTGGCCAAGCAGTCCATCTACACCGAGGACGACTACGACGAGCGGTCCGACTCCTCGGACTCCAGGATACTCAACACATCCTCTTAAAGGGCTTACCTGCCGGGTGGGGACCAGGTGACGTTTTCTGTGCATCTGCCCCTCCCCCACATCCCCCTCCCCCTCGCGAGGAGAGGTCACGACCTGTGTATACCCCCCTTTCCTTCTGTTTCACCAAGTGACTGTGCTTGATTCTATACCTTGGCAATAAAAAAAAAAAACACATAACTTATTTAATTTCTTGCACTTCATTGGAAAATGCCAAATAGCTCTACTCTGTGGCTTTAGTGCTGAATGTGTATTGTAAAAGAGAGTCTGATGCTAAGAATAGTCTTGGGAAAAGCCGGGTCCACTGGAAGATGTTATTTGGGGATGTAAGGCTAAAGGTCAGCCTCGTTCCTCAACTCAACCCGGAATGTCCGATAAAATAGTATACTTGAATGCAGTTTTGTGAAAGAGGATTCCTCAGGATATGTAAAGCCTAAAGGAAATGGTTTAGTTGCAAATGGACTCGGAACAGGGACCTTATATTCTTATGCTAAAAATCCTTCTTGCATATTTGAGAGAGACTGCACTTGAGAATAGAGTGAACTGCTCACATGCTTATTTAAGCTTGGACGGTTTTCAGAGACAAACTCCATTAAGAATTAATTCTTTTCACATGGCTGAATTGACACATGCGTCCTGTCGATGTAAACCCAAATCACAGCTGTGAACTGCATGAAATGTATTGTGAAATGAACACAAGATAAAGCTTTGTCAGGTTATTGTAGCATGCTGAGGGCTCTAGAAAAAAAAAATAAACTAAGGAGATGATCTTCGTTTATGTCATTTCTACTGGTGGAAAGAGCATCTGGAAAGATAGAAACTGGATGTAAAAGCCACTTGCTAGCACACGGATCAGGAATCAAGGTACCAGTGAAAGGGGGCACTCCTCGAGAAATATGGAGAATTTGTTGCTTAAGAATAGAGTTAAATTCAGCCCCTCCATCCATTCTTTGAATTCTTCAACTGATACTTGGCGAGAGCCTATTTTGTGTAAGAGAACGCTTTCTGTATGCAATTGTCCAACTTACCTGTCCACGAGTCCAAGATAAACAGGGATTATAATGGAGGATCCCATTCAAGAATAAGGTAACAATGAGTGGCGCCTGGGTGGCTCAGTCGGTTGGGCGTACGACTTCGGCTCAGGTCATGTTCTCACGGTCCATGGGTTCGAGCCCCACGTCTGGCTCTGTGCTGACAGCTCAGAGCCTGGAGCTTGCTTCTGATTCTGTGTCTCCCTCTCTCTGGCCCTCCCCTGCTCATGCTCCGTCTCACTCTCTCTCTCAAAAATAAATAAACATTAAAAAAAATTTTTTTTTTAAAAAAAAGAATAAAGTAACAATGAAACAATCTACCGTGTGGGGAATAAGTAAAGTACTCAGCCCCGGACCTGACGTAGAGAAAGCACTCGATAAATTACTACTGTTAATTAAGCTTGGTAGACTTTGCATTCTTGCTCGGGGGTTTTAAAAAGTGAGTTTTCCAACAATACTATCTGCTGGTGCCCACACAGATCACTTCTCTTGCTGTGTCCATTCTTCAAAGATAGTGAAAGCAAAGATGGCTGTTTAAGTCAGAAAATACACTTAGGAAGGTGGAAGAGAAAATAAGCAAATAAAAGCCTCTACATGACAAGGATGCAGAAAGGGCTCCCAATGCCAGAATAGGTCTGGAAGGGAGAGTGCTAATCCTCTTGGCCTGGGGGATAGGAGCTAATATCAGCTGCCGACCATCCTTGAATGGGTCCCAGGAGACAGAGATATTTAAAACTGAAAAAAACCCCAACTCATCTTTATTTCTGTAGGGCACTTTGGGGATGAGAATCTTTGATGGGGAAAAAAATTCCTTATATTAGCCGGACTAATGTGTATTTCAGTGACATAGTTACATACTAGGGTGTTTAAAAGTACATACTATTTGTTGTTAGGATTGTATTTAAACATTAGCGTATACATAAAGGAAGAAAGTAAGGGAGTGGAGAGCAAAATAATTTGCCCCTGATTCTAAAGACACATATCCAGGACGTTTCATGTGTTGTGATGGGCTAATGTCTAGACCTAACTAGGACAAATGTATTTTCCAAGGTATCTTCATCTCAAAAGCCAATCTGCATATATTTAACAAGCAGCAATGATAACAGATCCCCTGGGAGCCAAAGGTGCTACAAAATCTATCTTTCAGCTGTTACTTCTCCAGGTTGAATGGCCCAATTGAGCAAAACTCGCCTTAAGATATGGTGCCTTTACAGCATGTGATTTAACCTCCACAGATCATCAAAATCATGGACTTCTTTTGACAATGGCCAGCAAAATGGAATGATCTGTAAGGCAGCGAACTCAAAGGCTAGTGCAGGTATGTTTGATCCTCGATATAATCTTCTGGAGCAAGAAATATTTATTTTGGTGGGGCAAGCGTGGTCAGGGGGCTGATGGGAGAAACGGGTTAAGATCCTACATCCTGCTCCCAGCATTCCCTTTTGCTTCCTCTGTGATCCCGTCTGTGGGGCCCCCCTCTGGCGAAAGTGTCAGAACGTGTTAGATTCTAGCTCAACTCCCAGAGACTATCCTGCGAGGACATGTAGCAAAGCGGCACACATGGTTATTTTTTCACACGAGAGAGTAAAAATCAGCCAGCTCCTTCTGGCTAAATCCCGTGTGTCACACGACAAAATGACGGGGTGCTTGAAGGTAAACTTGGAGCTGAGTCAAGCCAGCCTTAGGGCAAGTTAGTCCACGTTAAACCAGGGTGCCTCTCTCTCCCCTTCTAGGGAGCATCTGCCAGCTGCTCGTCTTAAATGCTTTATTCATCTACGGTGTGAGTGTGGCTGGGGCAGTCTGTTCTATGGCATTTGTCTGTGGTCCACGCACCCCAGTGCTTACATTTCTAGTTTAGATTCTCAGGCTCTGCTTGTTGAGTTCGGAATCCCTGGCAGCATCAGCACCTACATTTTTGTCATCTTTCCCAGGTGATTTTTTTTTTAATTTTTAATGTTGATTTCTTTTTGAGATAGTGCACGAGCACACAAGTGGGAGAGCGGCAGAGAGAGAGGGAGACACGGAATCCGAAGCAGGCTCCGGGCTCCGAGCTGTCGGCACAGAGCCTGATGCAGAGCTCAAACCCATGAACCGTGACATCATGACCCGAGCTGAAGTCGAATGCTCAACCGACTGAGCTGAGCCACCCAGGTGCCCTGCCCTCCCCTGCTCCACCAGGTGATTCTTAAACTCACTAAGATTTGAGAACCACCTCCCTGTGCATCACACACATCTTTGGGTTTTCTTCTTAGATCCATGCCAAGCAAAAGAGCTGAAGGATAAAAACTCTCATGCTGGAGGCTTCTAAATACGTACATCCTCCACTCCTGTGTCCTTCTCTATGGCAACAGTAAATAAACGCCCACCTGTAAGCAGTCTTGGTACCTGCCCTACAGGTAGTTCAAGTAACTTCAGCGGCAGTGTTAACGTTTGAACCAAGTACACATTTGAGATCAGAAATGTCTGTGTTTGGAAACTTCTGATTGGCGAAGCACCAGATGTTAGCATAAGTGTGCCCTCCTTCCTATCAAGGGGAGCACCACTTAAAGCTCCTGAGATTTGCCAGTGCTGCTGACCCTTAAGGTATGCCATGATTCCAGGTTTCCTAATGACACCTGGAAATAAGCTTTGCCCTGGGGCTGGAGATTTGAGTTTTAAGAATCATCAAGAATCCCCTTCCCCCGCCCAGTTTTACGGAGATATAATTGACATACAACATTGTGTAAGTGTAAGGTGTATGAGGTGATGATTTGATATAGGTATTATTACAAAATGATCACCACAATAAGGTTAGTTAACACATTCATCACCTCACCTAATTATCCCTTTTTGGTGATGAGAACATTGAAGGTCTTTTCTCAGCAACTTTTTTTAATTACTCTTTTTAAATTTTTTTTTTCTTCAACGTTTTTATTTATTTTTGGGACAGACAGAGACAGAGCATGAACGGGGGAGGGGCAGAGAGAGAGGGAGACACAGAATCGGAAACAGGCTCCAGGCTCCGAGCCATCAGCCCAGAGCCTGACGCGGGGCTCGAACTCACGGACCGCGAGATCGTGACCTGGCTGAAGTCGGACGCTTAACCGACTGCGCCACCCAGGCGCCCCTAATTACTCTTTTTTAAAAAAGCTTTATTTATTTATTTTGCGAAAGAGAGCAAGGGAGTGGGAGTGCGTGTGCATGAGTGGGAGAGGGGCAAAGAGAGAGAATCCCAAGCAGGCTTCATGTTGTCGGTGCAGAGCCTGACGCAGGGCTCGAACCCATGAACTCTGAGATCACCATCTGAGCCGAAACCAAGAGTCAGAAACTTAATCGACTGAGCCACCCAGTTGCCCTTCTTCTCAGCAACTTTCGAGCATGAAATACGCAGCAGGCACAACGCCGCACATTGGATATCCAGAATTTACTCATCTTACGAGTGGAAGCCTGTACCCTTTGACTAACATCTCCCCGTTTCTCCCACCCCCATCCCCTGGCAACCATGATTCTACTCCTTGTTTCTGTGAGTTTGGTTTTTTTAGATTCCATGAGTAAGGGAGACCACACACTACTTGTCTTTTTGTGATTGCCTTGTCTCACTTAGTTTGTAACACTTGCTTTATCTGTTAATGTGTTGATGGACAGATTAGGTTTCCATCTAGGTTGTTTCCATGTCTTGGCTGTTGTGAATAATGTTCCCGTGAATACGGGGTGCAGATATCTCTTTGAGATATTGATTTCATTTTCTTCAGATGTATACTCAGAGTTGGCATTGCCATATCATTGGTCATATGATAGTTCTATTTTTAATTTTTTAAGCAGCTTCCATTCTGTTTTCCATAGTGGCTGCACCATTTTACATTCTCACCAATAGTGCACAAGGGCTCCCTTTCTCCTTATCCTGGCCAGCACTCAAGATCTCTTGTCTTTTTGATAACAGCCATTCTAACAGGTGTGAGGTGATGTCTTACTACGGAATACCAATCCTCTTGGTGAAGGGAAAAACAAAAGCAGTTGCACAGAAATTTTGAGCAGCAAGGCATTTCTTAGCCAGGTACGTGGCTGCGGTTGAAATTAATAGCAGAGAAACTGGGGAGGTGACGGGAAGGGGGCAGTGATTCTGAACCCCTGGTCCAGGCTGTTGCAATCAATCAAAGCCTTCTAAGAGCCTAAGAACATTTAAAATTTACGGAAAGAAATAGGACCAGAGGAAGTGGTAGGCCATGTAGCAGTTACGTATTTATGGGGTCTGCTCTTTAGGGACTCATCTTCCAAAGTCCCCAAGTTGCCCTATGGCTAGGTTGGTGGGAGGCAATGGGAAGGGGGGGCATCCTGGGAACATTTGTTGGGTGCCCAGGGAACAGGCGCTGACTGCATTTGATCTGACATATTTGAAAAATGAACTTGATTTCACTGCATACTGTTTCAGTGATTCATTCTTTTTATGTGCATTTACTCAGCAGAAGTGAGTTGAAAATGAGACGGATGCTAAATTTATATGTTAATTTTAATATTGAAGCTATCCTATACTTGAAGAATAAGATCAATGCTTCAATTTCATTCCTTAGGTGGTACTGAACGTTGTCATTACTGAGGGGAAAAAAAAATCATTTCCAAATGCATCCTCCCTGAATTCCAATCTCAGGGGACAGAGGAGTCTTGGGAGAGGCAATCTTGCCTCTTGCCGATGGTCCGTTCAGTGTCGTCCGTCAGTGTTCCCACAGTATCATTTACTATTTCAATGTGAAGTGTCAATAAAAAGGGTAGTGGTTTTCCTTACATCTCAATGGAGTTTATTTACCAACTGGATTCTGAGAGTTGGCGATGGTGGGGGTGGGGGTGCGGGGGGGGTGTGTTAGGCTGTGTTAAGAGTTTCATGTATCCCACGGGCAAAGCCACTGAGCTTAACCAAAAGTAAACTCATCAGTTGCAGGAAAATTATACCTCCGAATACTTGAGTCACTGCTTGGTTGTTGTAGACCACGACCTCATACTTGCACTGTGATTTAAGGGAAAGATTCCAAAGGTCTATGGAAGGTTCTTTGGGGGAGAGAAGGAACCTCTGTCTCCCGGCCAAACCTGGTGGAGTCAGATGTGGAATGGCTTCGATAGAGCCATAGGGTTGTTGAATGTGACTTGGCACCCAGGGCCTCCACGGGGTTACATGTGAGCTGTATCACCAGCAGACTCCGTACTGGCCTTGGTCTTCCTCATTGGGTTCTGCCTTCAGGGAGCCCCCGGTGACATTGGCTGCTGTGGGTGGTCATGCATTTTGTGTGTTGCACCAAGGGGCTTGGCCAAGAGAGCAAGCGGGGGCTCAGATCTGGAATGGGTGCTCTTTTCTGATTTGCCAGATGATCAGAGAGGGTGCTGTTTGGGGAGGCGCTTATTTCTACTTTGCACGAAGTTATGGTCCAGTGTAGCAGGCGCTCGGGGGGAAGGTAGGGAGAAGGGAAAAGAGTGAATGAGTTGCAAGAGAACAGCCTGAGCATTAAAAGGATTAGCTGTAGATATGCTATTAGCTGTAGATATGCTATTGATAGATCATTGCCCCCTCATCTCCTTCAGCCTGTTCCCTTAGACAAAATAGGATGTGGTTGGTTCACTTAAAGTTTGAAAGAAATCTCACTCACTGAATTTGAGACTAGAAAGGAAGATGTCAGGGAGGGAGGAGAACCAGCTTCTATTGAGCACCTACGGCTGGCATTGATCCGACCCCGGTACGTCGCTAAGGGCTGTCCCCACTCTGAAATCAGCCCAGGCCACCGGCAGCTGGGCAGTCAGATGTCATTTGGGGCTTCCTGAGTGGGCAGCAGTGTATGGAAAATAAAGCTGATGAGTGAACGAAAATGCCTACAACAAGCACTGATAGATGCACTTTCCTATCTTCAGAAGAGCTCTGTGAACCAGCCTGTCCGCGTATCTCCGACACAGTAAAATCCAAGGGTCACTACAGACCCTGATGCTTCGAGAAACTATGTATCTAATGTGGTTTACTATTAACGATATTATATGTAGGGTCTTAAAAGTTGCCAATTGGGCATGATGCATCCTTAACCCCCTATTACATAGAATATTTGATATACCAAAGATCTCTATATGTATGTCAAAAACATGTTCCAAAAATCTAGCTATAACTCCTAGAGAAAATTTGGTGAATCCAACATGATTTATTAAAATTAGCAATTCAGAGCACCTGTTAGATGTTATGAATCAGTTTAAGATATGTCTAGATCCAATCCAGATGCCAATTAACTTATTAAGTTTTTTTAATTTTAATTATATTTGTTTATTGAGAGAGAGAGAGAGAGAGCATGTCCATGTGAACAGGGGAGGGACAGAGAGAGATTCTCAAGCAGACTCCACACCCAGCCTTGAGCCCACCATGGGATGATCCCGTGACCCTGGGATCATGACCTGAGCTGAAATCAAGCATTGGATGCTCAACTGACTGAGCCACCCAGGTGCACCGCACCCCCACCCCCCGCAATTAATCTATTAAAAACAAATGCTACCCAGAATCCAGCATTTTCCGGAAATAGTTCGGAGTTAAGTGTGACTCAGGAACAATTATTCATAAAGTTCTTACTCTGTGCTAGCATTTTTATACATGATGATGAACATGTATTAAATCATGTTATCACTCAACAACCACAAGAGATTGTTAGTATTACTATTCCCCTTTCATAGATGAGGAAGCAAGGAAGTAACTTGTCCAAGGACCACTACCTTGAAGTGACAGACGTGGGTGGGGTTCAGACCTTTGGATTCATTTTATGGACTTAGAGTTCACGGATTTTAATTACAAAAAATGTATTTAGGGGCGCCTGGGTGGCTCAGTCGGTTTAGCGTCCGATTTCCACTTAGGTCATGGTCTCATGGCTTGTGAGTTTGAGCCCCGCGTTGGGCCCTGTGCTGACAGCTCAGAGCCTGAAGCCTGCTTCAAATTCTGTGTCTCCCTCTCTCTGCCCCTCCCCTGCTCGTGCTTTCTCTCTCTCTCAAAATAAATAAACATTAAATTAAAAAAAATGTATTTAAGTTGGCTCTATACTCAGCCTGGGGCTTGAACACACAACCTCCATATCAAAGAGTTGTATGCTCTACAGACTGAGCCAGCCAGGTGCCCCTAGGGCTCACAGGGGTTTTTAGAATTCTGTTTCCTTTCTTTGGCGAGCTCCCTGGTTTTCTCTGGAAATGCCTCCATCAGATCTGGGAAATGTGGCTGTGGCTGCAGATTCCTGGGTGTTGGAGCATCTGGAACCTTTCCTGTCCATCAGCCAGCCAGTCAAGTGCAGCTAGCTGTACAGACCGTGACCAGCCGTCTGCATTAATGAGTGTTCTTCTTAGCTCTGATGCCCCCTGGAGGTCAGTGGGAGTAAAACAAATGAAATCAGTGTTTTCCCTCTGCTCCTTGTGCTGAAGGAGGAAGAGGGGAGGGGGGAGGAAGAGGGAGACTCTCTGCGACAGAACAGGGCTCCCCCCACATTCGGTTGTGCAGTTAGGTCCATGGTCTGTGTAAGAGTTTGGGGTTGGTGCTGATAGCGTGTGGGGCCTCTGCTTGCTTCTTGACCAACAGCAATATCCACTACAGCTCCACCTGGGCAGGGGCGGGGGTGGGGGGAGGAGGATCAGAATATGTCATCCCAAATATGCCACTTTGGCATAAGGATTATTTTGAGCTGAAGGCAATTGAGAATCAACAGATGCAGGAAGAGTTCTCTGCTCTCCCCATATCTGCCTAAAAGCAGGGTATAAATTTCCCTTTGAAGAAGTTGCCTGCCTTGTACCAGTGAAAGAAGGGCAACTCTTATGACTGAAAGTAGGAAATCAATGCCAAGACGAGCTTGCAGAAAAACACCTTGCATAAACATAGCCCTTGTCTTCCGTTAGTTCCCCCCCCACCCACCATGTATTTCCTAGTCACTTCCCTGCAACTTACCACCTTTGAAACTGAAACCCTCTTTCCTTTTATTTTTTAATTTTGTTTTTTATTTTTTAAAATTTACATCCAGATTAGTTACCATATCGTGCCACGATGCTTTCAGGAGTAGATTCCTTAGTGCCTCTTTCCTTTTATAAAAAGGTGTGTAAGCCCCCAAGCCTAACCCCTTCTGTGAGATTCACCTCTTTTCTGTGAACTGACATGCATGTAAGCATTCATAAAAATTATGTGCCTTTTGTCCTTTTCATCTGCCTTTTGTTAGTTTAATTTGCAGACCTCCGGTCAAGGAACTTAAGAGGGTAGAGGAAAAGTTCTTCCTTCCTGACAGTGGACAGGGTCAGACAGTGAAGTCCACAGTAAGGAGGGAGGATTGTGCTTTCTGAGCGCCCTCTCAGGGGGGCAGGAGGAGACCTGGAATAACCCTCCCGAGCTCCACAGCACCACCAGCCCCCACCAGGACCTATGCGCACAATGAATGTTCCAAGGGCAGGATAGATGAGCAAACCTGTGCTCTGGGATTTCAAGAATCTGGCTGCAGTCCTTATGGCAGAGACGGTAATGCACCCATGGGCAGTAGGCCTGTTCCCCAGTGGATCGAAGGAAAGAGTGACCTGCCCACTGTCACCTGGACAGAAATAAGCTTGCTGGGGGAATGCCTGACCAGACAGCCAGTTCCAATGGTCTGGGGCTACACTTGCCCATGGGAGTGCCTCTGTGTGGGTGGGATTAAGTCTACTTCTTAATCCCACCTGGGAATTACCCTTAATTCAGTCAGGCATCTGACTCCTGATTTTGGCTCAGTTCATGATCTTGTAGTTCATGAGTTCGAGCCCTTCATCGGGCTCTTCACTGACAATGTGAAGCCTGCTTGGGGTTCTCTCTGCCCCTGGCCCCACTCCTCCCCTTCCCCCCTCTCTCTTTCAACATAAATAAATAAACTTAAAAAAAAAGTCTACTTCTTCCTTCACTGAGGCAGGAAGTGATTCACACTACAGAGCTTTGGTGACTCTTGCTCTGAGCCTAGTTGGCCCCAAAGACCTTTGTATTTCAGATTTCCTGGCCAACTGAGGCCAAAGAAAGAGCTCATTGATGAGCTAGGTCAGGTGCCAGATCCAGTATACCAGTTAAAATGGAATTTAAGATAAACAGTGAATAAATTTTTAGCCTGAGTATGTCCTGGGTAGTATTTGTATCAGTGTCCATGTGTGTGTGTGTACATATATATAGCATATATAGATATTTGTATATATATGTATATGGTATATCAGTATCTATTTATATATAAATATTTGCAGTATTTGTATCAGTATCTATGTTCATATATGTTCATATATATATATATACATAGTATAGACTATATATATATTTGTATATATATATGTATATGGTATATTTGTATAAATATCTATTTATATATAATATTTGCAGTATTTGTATCAGTATTTATGTTCATATATATTTATGTATGTATATATGTATATACATGGTATAGACTACAAGTATGTCCCAGGCAATATTACGTAAGTATTGCCTTAGACATTTTTATATTCTCCAATATAAGTATTACCTATACATATTTATACTAAAAATTATTCATTGTTTGCCTGAAGTCCAGTTGAACTGGGTGTCCTCTGTTTTTATTTGCTGAATCTGGTGACTTTACCAGGAGAACAATGCATTTGTGGCCTGCCTGTGGTCCTCTCTCTGCAGTCAAGGAAATGGGAGGGCTGAGGTCTTGGCTCAATGGACCGAAAGCCTCCTCCAGCCCTCAGATGTATTTTGTTTGACCCATATGGAGTTTTTGCTTTCATTTTCGACTGAGTGCCAACACTGAAAAATTGGGAGATCTCACATAGATGCCAGGTTTTTGGGCTTTTCTGGAAAAAGTGGGAGGTCTGGGAATATTGCATGGAAATGAACTTGTTACAGCCTGCCTTGGTCTCACTTCCTTGTGCCTGGTGCCTGTAGCTGCATTTGGGACCAACTCATTTAGTTTCCTAAATCTTGTCCTAGGTGGGGAGGATTTTTCTTTGGGCTCATCATCCCTGAGTGACTGTTGGCCCTGACCCAGCTGATCGGGGGTGTGGGGGCTCTGTCTCTCTGACCCTCCACTTTTGACCTGGTAACTTGCTTCTCAGAAGGGCTGAGGTGTAAGGTGGCCAAAAGTCCCTGAG
Source organism: Lynx canadensis (assembly GCF_007474595.2). Classification (NCBI taxonomy): domain Eukaryota; kingdom Metazoa; phylum Chordata; class Mammalia; order Carnivora; family Felidae; genus Lynx; species Lynx canadensis. The sequence goes on along the minus strand of NC_044315.2, from coordinate 10,066,043 downwards.
CCCTCCCTCTGGGTCTCCCTTTTCACCTCTAAAATGAGGGGGAAGTGGGGCACCTGGCTGGCTCAGTCAGAAGGGCATGTGACTCTTGATCACAGGGTTGTGAGTTCGAGCCCCACGTTAGGGGTAGAGGTTACTTAAATAAATACAACTTAAAATGAGAAGGAAGTCAATCCAGGTTTCCAACAGTCTCTCTCTCTCTCTGTGTCTCTTTTTGGTACCAAAAGTTCCGTTTTATCAACCCATGCCACCGCAGACCCAGTGTTTTGAAAGATCTTGTTTCCCCGAGCAAATGATGTATACTGCCAGCAGCCTGTGAATTCTGGTCAGCCTCAAGGCCAACCTGTGTCACCGCACCTCGGTGATCAAATTCCCTCTAAAAGCAAAGACATTTTGTAAGCTCATGTAACCTTACTGAAAATATGTTCAGGTCCCCCTGCTGCTACCTTTAGAGCCACTAGGGGTTGGGAGCCTCATCAGTCAGGTTGGTCTAGTCTACACTGGGGTAACAAACTCCCAGATTTCAGTGGCTGAACACAGAAGAGTTCAACGTGTGTCATGGGTGTGGCAGGTGCACAGGTAGGGACCCAAGGATTCTGTTTCTCACCCGTGGCTCCGCCGTCTCAACATGTGGCTTTTGGGGCAGGAGACGAGATAGCCGAAGGGCTTTTCCCAGCCCCACTCTGTTCACGTTTCGCTGGCGGGATCCAATTTCAGGGCTTCACGTGAGGGCAAGGGGCTGGGAATTACAGTTTTCCGCATGCCGGGGAAGGAGCAGAGAAATGCACATAGTGAGCACTGAAAGGAGACACAGGATGAGCCATGGGGTCCCTTCAGCTCCAAGAGCCCTGCCCTCCTCCAGAGTGATCAGAGGGAATGGCCCATGCTTTGTGGTGACCGATATCTACCAAGTAGAACAGATGCTACAGATATTCCAATCTGTAGTTCCAAGTCCCATCGTTTTCTTCCTGATAATGATAGCTAACCTGTATTCATTATTTATTTTTTTAAGTTTATTTATTTTGAGAGCGAGCGGGTGGGGAGGGGCAGAGAGAGAGGGTGAGAGAGAGAATCCCAAGCAGGCTCTGCACGGGTCAGCACAGAGCCTGATGCGGGGCTGGAACTCACGGACTGTGAGATCATGACCTGGGCCAAAGTCAACAGCTGGATAGGTAACCGACGGAGCCACCCAGACACCCTGATAGTTAACCTTTATTTTAACTCTTTATGTGCATGAATTGACACCAGCCCCACCAGGCCCTGGCTTCACCAACCAGGCTTTGGGGCTCTGACAGGCCCAGCCTGCTTCCCGAGTCCCCTCCTCGGGATTTCAGAGACCACATCATCTGAGGACGTCAGCCTCAGTGGGAGATGAAACTGACATCGTCTGACCAGCTACAGGGACTTGGCGTTGTATTTCATTATTTCGTTTCATTTCATTTCATTTCATTTCATTTCATTTCATTTCATTTCATTTCATTTCATTTCCTTTCCTTTCCTTTCATTTCATTTATTTAAGTAATCTGTACACCCAATGTACAGATTAGCTTGAACCCATGACCCCGAGGTTAAGAGTCACAGGGCCTACCCACTGAGCCAGGCTGGGGCCCCTACAGGGACTTGGCTTTAATTTGATTTAAAATGTATTCTATTTTGCCCTACAGGGGGCTTGAACCGTGTTTTGTTATTTTTGCAGCGTGGTGGCCCGCATTCCAGCACATTGTCCAGCTCTCTGTCCCAGCCTAGCCTCCAATCCAAATAACTACTGTTTCCTTTAAGCTTGGTTTGAAAGCCAACGGACTCCTTTTTGTTGTTAGGACATTAATTTTATCTGTATGTTTTGAACAGGTCACGTTTATACATTTACAGAGTTCAAAAGTCAAGAGAAGGTTCTCCCTCCTCCCAACTACCTGAAGGTAACCAATGTCATTAATGTGTTGGGCATTCTCCCAGAAGTATTTTTTTAATGTTTATTTATTTTGAGAGAGAGAGAGAGAGAGCTTGTGCGTAGGGAAGTGCAGAGAGAGAGACAGAGAGAGAGAGAGAGAGAGAGAGAGCGAGCATGAGCAGGGGAGGGGCAGAGAGAGAGAGAGAAACACACACAGAGAATCCAAAGCAGGTTCCAGGTTCCAAGCTGTCAGCGCAGAGCCCAATGGGGGGCTTGAAGTCACAAACCATGAGGTCATGACCTGAGCCGGAGTCAGAAGCTTAACCTACTGAACCACCCAGACACCCCAGTTTGCACTTCTTTTTATGAGTTCAGGGACAACACTTGCCTTTGAACTGGTGCCTGACCTAACCTAAAGCTGGTGGAACCCGTTGCAGCCAACCAGCAGGATTCCCAGGTGAAGTTCGTAGGTGAACTACAAGGTGTAGTGCATCCCCTTGGAAGTGCTTGGAGGCACTGAATCCAGTCCTAAATCAGGCTGGTGGCGACATCTGTCCTTCTGGGATGGATAAACAGAATGCAATGCAGTTTGATAAGGGGAATATTTGGGTCCTGGCTTAACACTGACCGAGGCCGAGTATAGGCTGTGGGTGTGTCCCATCCAAGCTGAAAATGATCTCATTGACCTGCTGAATTTTCTTTTGTACCACAGAATATCACAGAAATAGGTATGACTTTTTATTTTTTTATTATTGTTTCAATGTTTATTTACTTTTTAAAAATTTTATTTATTAAAAAATTTTTTAATGTTTATTTTTTGAGAGAGAGAGACAGAGCACGAGTGGGGGAGGGGCAGAGAGAGAGGGAGACACAGAATCTGAAGCAGGCTCCAGGCTCTGCGCTGTCAGCACAGAGCCCGATGTGGGGCTCGAACTCACAAGCTGTGAGATCATGACCTGAGCCAAAGTTGAACGCTTAACCGATTGAGCTACCCCGGTGCCCCCTTTTGATTCAGATTTTAAGGCGGATAATGTCATTTCACCCTTGTATGCTTCAGTAAATATCTCCAAAAAAAAAAAAAATGAATGCTGCTATCGTATCTGACAAAATTAACAGTAATACCTTGGGGTCATCAAATACATAGTCCTTGTAAAAATTCCCCAGTTGTCTCAAGTCTCTACCATTGGTTGGCTTGGTTCGCAGTCCACATGCTGCCTTTGGTTCTTCTGTTTCTTAAGTGCCTGATTTCAGAGCAGACCCTCTCTCCCCTTTTTGTGAGGAACTGAGTCCATTGCCCCCCATTTGGCAGAATGCCATCCACTGTGAATTTTCATATTTGCTTCCTTGTGGAGTCATTTAATTTGTTCCTGTATCCTCCGTATTTCTCATAGAGTCGAAGCTAGCTCTAGAAACTCACTTGATGAGGCTTCAGATTTTTTGGGTGAGAGTTCATAGGCTATACCGGATACCTCCTACTGCATGAATTCGGAAGGCACACAGTGGGTCTGTTTTCGCACTAAGTAACAACGGTGGGGTCAAGCCGTGTCAGCCAGACCCTCCATTGCAAATGTCCCCTTCACTCCTCCATAGTGGGTTTCACCTGCCCACTGTGTTTGCTCAAATTGGTTATATCATTAGTGGGTGAAAAATGGAGATGTTCTACTTCTATCATTTTCTTCACAATTATTAGCTAGATTTTTTTAATGTTTATTTATTTTTGAACCAGAGAGAGACAGAGCATGAGCAGGGGAGGGGCAGAGAGAGAGGGAGACATAGAATCTGAAGCAGGCTCCAGGCTCTGAGTTGTCAGCACAGAGCCCAACGCGGGGCTAGAACTCACAGACTGTGAGATCATGACCTGAGCTGAAGTCAGATGCTCAACCGACTGAGCCACCCAGGCACCCCTAGATTTTTTTTTTTAATATAAAGAAAAGCAGGGCTATTTGGTCACCCTGGAAGAGTTTATACCATTCGTAAAGTGGTGAAGGATTTCCTCAGGTTTCTTTGCTCCTTAATTAGTCCAAACTTTTCCAGTTGAGAAACATAAAAGACAAGAGGACCAGAGAAGGTTCAAACCATGGAAGTAGCCTAGGAGAGAGCTTTCTTCATAGCTATTATTCTGTGTTCAGCACTGAGTGTGCCTGTAATTTCATAATTACTAGTTGATTCATTTTAACTGCTGCTCTTATCTTTTCTCCTTGCCTTTTGTCTTCTCTTCAGGGTTGATCTCCTTGAATAATGAAAGTATTGAGATATGAACAGCCATATAGACTGAAATATCATCACTGATTTATTCTCTTAGGTCTAATGCCAAACACATCTTATTTGGATTACATAATGCAGTGACTATCAGTCATGTACATTTTAGTGAGAATTAATACAACCAGCTTGCTTTCCATTTAACAGATTAGTTTATTGAGGAAGAATACAATTTGGAAATTGATGGGGAGGGATAGACCTAGGAAGAAAGGGCTTTAGTGAAGTAGTAAAGAAGTAAAGAGGTACTAAAACACAGGGAACGAGATAAAGACGTTCCAGGAAATTTTTGCTGCTTAAGAATGGGTTAGGTGCTCCTGTTACGGACTGCTTGTATATACTCATTTTTCCCTTATCACACTGTATCACGCAAGATGTTTTTGTTGCAAGTCACAGAATACCAGACTAAGAAAGACCAGTGCTGGAACATGTGTATTTGTGAATGAATATTGGTTGGGAAGTAATATAGCACTGTGGTTAAATTTACAGGATTTGGGACAGATCAAAGTGGGTTCAGGTCCTGGCTTCACAATTTGGGTAAGTGCTTTAATCACTTCGGCCCTCAGTTTCTCCACGTGTAGAATGGGAATGATGATAAGGCCACAGGGGTGTTATGAATATTAAATGAAAAATGTACTTAAAGTACTAAACACATTTCCCTTCCCATAAGCCCCTAATACCCAATAACTTAAAAAAAGTTTAAAAACAAAAAATAGAAGAGGTTTTATTTATTTATTTATTTATTCCCCCCCCCCCCCCCCCACTCCACAAAAGGATTCTACTAGTGTTTGTAGAGAAAGATTACATTTTCACCCATTCACTGGGCATACAATTCCTCCAGGAATCCTTGTGTCATGTAAACAAGAGTGACCTGGTTAGCCCCCCACAGCTGGAGGCCTCTTAGACATTGCTAGATTGTTCCAAATGTCAAAGGTTCCTGGCCTGATGAAAAACAGCTTCTAGCAGCCCTGATTTTTCACTCCTATCTTGTTCCTTCCACCTGTCGAAGGATCATTCCCTAAAGCAGGGCTGAGATGAAATCCACACGGCACGGGTTCCGACGCTTTACGTTCCTCGAGCCAACGGCGCCATCGTGTGGTGGCATTACGCTAACACACAGTTCGGCCCCCGTCCCAGGTTTTACACGAACTTTCCGATTTACCATGAGGGTTCCCAAGAGTCTCTGTTTTGTTTTCGTTTCTGTTTTAGAACATCTTGTCTTGCACCCTTAATAGAGAAAGTGCAGCCAGGTGCCTGGGCTTCTTCAGCTCTGGAGATGATGGCAACACTGTTCACTGTTCCTCTCTTTCTGGCTCTACTGTATTCCTGTGCCTCTCAGTGTGGCTTTCAGCTGTGACACGGATGGTGCCATTTGTGTGGCCCTACTTATTCTTAGAAGTGATGCCAAATGCCAGGAACAGGTAAAAACAATGTAAGTCTGTTCTTTTTTTTTTTAATTTTTTTTTAACGTTTATTTATTTTTGAGACAGAGAGAGACAGAGCATGAACGGGGGAGGGGCAGAGAGAGAGGGAGACACAGAATCGGAAGCAGGCTCCAGGCTCTGAGCCATTAGCCCAGAGCTCGACGCGGGGCTCGAAATCATGGACCGCGAGATCGTGACCTGAGCCGAAGTCGGCCGCTTAACCGACTGAGCCACCCAGGCGCCCCTGTAAGTCTGTTCTAAAGTAGGATTTGAGGAGATGCTTTTACCTCTTACATATCCTTCAAATCCTAATTATTTGAGAATTTCCAATCTCTGTAATTAGAACTCACAGCCACACACGTTTGGAGCACTTTTGAAAAAAAGCACAATCCATATACACGACTGTACTGTGCTTCAGGTAAGGCGTCTGTCCCCCTGAGGGGATGTCACAAGGCCACGGTGTCAGTCTGTGGATGTGAGGGATCAAGAGTATGCAGGCAAGGGGGCACCTGGATGGCTCAGTCTGTTGGAGCATCCAACTTTGGCTCAGGTCATGATCTCCCTGTTCGTGAGTTCGAGCCCCGCAACAGGCTCATTGTTGTCGGTGCAGAGCCTGCTTGGGATTCTCTCTCTCCCTCTCTCTCTCTGCCTCGCCCCACTCGCTCTCTCTCTCTCTCTCCAAAACAAAACAAAACAAAACAAAACAACAAAAACACACACACAAATGACAAACAAAATGAAACAAAACAAAGCAAAACAGACAAACAAAAAAAACATTGAAAGTTAAAAAAAAAAAAAAAACCAACAGGTTAAAACCAGAAAGACGATCCAGGCAAGAGTGTCAGCCAGAACCTTGCTACAAGGTGTGGTCAAGGGATCCAGGGGAACCACTGCAGCGGCATTGAGAGCTAGTTAGCAACGCAGACTCTTGAGTGACATCCTGGGCCCTCCAAGGCAGAATCTGAATTTTAACTAGACCCTCAGTGGTTGGCATGCACATTAAAATTTGAAAAGCACCGAACTATAGCAGTTGCTTCTCAACTTTCACTCCCCATTCCAATAACCTAGGGAGCTTTTAAAGAGCCTGATACCGAGGCCTCCCCCAAGACTGATGTCCTTGGGATCTCTGCAGGTGGGACAAACATTTAGAAAGAGGTTGACCATTCAGAACAGAACCATACAGTTACCCAGAGCTGGACTTCACCATAACAATGGTTTAGGGAAGCTGGACCACAGACCCTTCCTTCCATAAGACCTCACAAAAGGAACAACAAAAAAAGTATCAAAACCCAGGAAAAAAAAAAAAAAAAAGCAAAGAAAGAGGTACAAATTCTTGCTAGAACTTTTAAAATGTGGTGGCCAAGAAAATAAACAGAAGATTCTGATGTGGGACAGAGAAGTCCCTACCTACTCCAACCTTCCCACCAGAAGATGTTTCAAGGAGAGAAGGCTGGTGACAAAATCTTGAGAATTCTCACCACTATTATCTACTACTAGAAAGAAAAAAAAAAAAAACTAGAGAAATAAATAGTCAGTGTAAAGGAAAAGTTAAGAGTGCTGTGAGTTCTTGAGACCTCAGCAGAGGCAAGAAAGTAAACCAACAGATCTGGCTGGCTCTTTTCCAATGATGCATCAGAATTGGGTGAATGTCCCCTGAAGGTCCATCATCTCCCTGTACAGAACATGTATAAAAGCTGTTAGCCTCGTGTGAACAGGGAGCCCAGGACCTTCAGCGAGGACCTGCACTGTCCCAGCAGGGCTTCTATGCCTGTAGGCTGGGAGAAGTGGGTCACACAACACTATGCAGCCTTCCAGTAGCAGTCTGGATGGTGGACAACCAGGTCTCAGGTGGTCAAGGAAAATTCAGATCAAATAGATCACAGGTTTTATAACCATAATTGCCTACAGTGGCCAGACAGGTGCTGTAAATAAGTGACAGTAGAGACGACAGGAAGTGGTCTAGAGAGGAAGGAAGTAACTAGAGAGTGAAAGCTGTCTAAAGCAATGGTTCTCAAAGTGTGTTCCCCAGAGCAGCTGCAGCAGCGGCAGCGCCTGGGAGCTTGTTAGAAGTGCATATTCCTTTTCTTTTTATTTTTTTAAAGTTTATTTATTTATTTTGAGAGAGACAGAGACAGGTAAGTGGGGGAGCGGCAGAGAGAGTGAGAGTGAGAGAGAGAGAGTGCAGAGCCTGATGTGGGGCTTGAACTCATGAACTGTGAGATCATGACCTGAACCAAAACCAAGAGTCGGATGCTTAACCAACTGAGCCACCCAGGCACCTCTTCTTTTTTTTTTTTTTTTATATTTGTTTTTGAGAGAGAGAGAGAGAGAGAGAGAGAGAGAGAGAGAATGTGAGCAGGGGAGGGGCAGAGAGAGAGGGGGACAGAGGATCCAAGGCGGGCTCTGTGCTGACAACAGAGAGCCTGGTGCAGGGCTTGAACTCACATACTAGGAGATCATGACCTCAGGTGAAGCCCCAAGCTTAACTGACTGAGCCACATAGGTGCCCCAAAGTCACATGTGTTAAAGAAATTGTGGAGGTGGAGCCTAGGAAAAACTATTTTAACACCCTCTCTAGATGGTCCTGATGCTCACCAAAGTTTAAGAACCACCAGCGTAAAAATTCTCTAGCTGATAGTTGATATCAGAGAAGGTTGTCATGTTTTCTGATTGTTTTTTTATTTTTTTTTAAAGTTCTTCTTTATTGATTTTGAGAGGTGGGGGAGGAGCAGAGAGGGAGAGAGAGAATCCCAAGCAGGCATGGAGCCTAATGCAAGGCTTGATCTCAAGGACCACCAGATCATGTCCTGAGCCGAAATCCAGAATCCATTGCTTAACTGAGTGAGCCACCCAGGCACCCCTAGTTGTTTTCAAGAGAATCTGTAAGTCTGCAATTTCATGAGGAACCTCCCGATTTTTAAGTGCTGGTAACAAATTTGCATTTTGCAGAAAATGCCTGGCGGACCAAACAAAATATATGTTTTTTACCACAGGGTGCGAGTTTGTTTGATGTGCAATATCTGGATGAATTGCCCATGTTAAGCATAAAAAAATGAAAAGAAATGACATGGCAAATGTACAAAATACTACAGAAAGGAATGAGAGAGAGAGGATGCAAAGATAGATGAACAACCCAGTCTAGAAGGAAAAAATACCCACAAATACTCAAAGGAAAAATAATAAAAGATGGGATGACAAAATGGCAAGAAAATGGTGCCACTGCACTGTAAAGATACTGGAGACATACAGGTTTTCCCCGCTATCCAAAAGTAGCTTTACTTACATGAGTACCTGTTTCCCTCAATGAGAGGAATCTGAGGACTTTCGCTAATAGGTTAAAAAAAAAAAAAAAAAGTCTGATCCTGTTAATGAAGGTCTTCCATAAAAGCGAAATGGTGGAATGTGAACTTTCGGAAAGCGGGGGTACACTTGTAGGTCTGGCTTAAAACCCTGACAACCGATCATTAGCACTGAAATTCCGAGAACGGGCTTTTGCAAGCCAACCAATCAGTGCCAGCCTCCTCTCTGAAAATCGGCCAATCAGGAAGGGACTTGCTGCCATAAACACGCCTCTGAGTGCCAACCAATCAACAACAGTCTCATCAGACGACGCCATCTAGGTACCGTTCTGAGTGCTCCGTTCCTAAACCATAGCTGAGATCAATAGCCTTTTCTTCTGGAGAGACCCTAGGAAAGCAGTAACTCCAGGTTTGTCCTTTTTTTTTTTTTTTTAATGTTTATTTACTTTTGAGAGAGAGAGAGAGAGACAGAGCGTGAGTGGGGGAGGGGCAGAGAGAGAGACACACACACAGAATCCGAAGCAGCCTCCAGGCTTTGGGCTGTCAGCACGGAACCCGACGTCGGGCTCGAACACTCCAACCGTGAGATCATGACCTGAGCCGAAGTCCCGCGCTTTAACCGGCTGAGCCACCCAGGCGCCCCTCCAGGTTTGTCTTTTTATTTCAGATATTGAATGGTGGTCTCATCCTTTAACGAACGTGGTGATGAAAAGTTGATGTAAAGGGATTGTGGTAAGCAAATAGTACAAACCACAACTAAGGAGGAAACAATCATGAGGTTGTGATTCTTGAAAACGACTTCAGTGTTTAAGAGACAGAGTAAAATGAAAGTAAAGAGAACGACAACAGGAAGAAACGAAGTTGAGGAAGGAAAGTGGAAGGGACTTTTAAGAGGTTTGATTTCCTGAATTTTTTTACCTGGCATCATTTAGCAATATCTAAAATTCAACCAATGCGTTAAAAAATGACTCTAATACGTTAACATTCCCTCTAATATCTTCTTAAATTATTTTTATTATAATATAATTTAAATGTGCGCCAACACGACTAGATATTATCCTCAAATCCTTATAGTTCTCATACAAAGTTAACACAAACAAAACTAGTAAAATTCAGACTGGTGACAACAGTTTATTTTATTTTATTTTGTTAAAGTGAGCTCTTTGCCCACAGTGGGGCTGGAACTCCCCACCCAGACACCAAGAGTCACACGCTCTACTGACTGAGCAGGCCAGGCACCCTCAGCCACAACAATTTAGAAATAAATTTTGAGTATAACAGGTGTGGAAAAAAAGCACAAATCCCCATGCAGCAAAGTGAATTTTCACGAGAACACACGCAGGCAGTCAGCCCCTGGATCAAGATTTAAAACATTGCCAGGACCTCAGAGACACCTCTTGTTCCTCCTTCTACTCATCTGTTTGTTCCCCCAACAAAAGTGTCCCCAAATCTAATTTTTTAAAAAAGTTTATTTTCGGAGAGAAAGCATAAGCCGGGAAGGGGCAGAGAGAAGGAGAGACAGAATCCCAAGCAGGCTCTGTACCATCAGCACAGAGCCCCATGTGGGGCTTGAACTCACCCTCTGTGAGATCATGACCTGAGCCAAGATCAAGAGTGGGTCGCTTAACCGACTGTGCCACCCAGGCACCCCCAAATCTGATTTCTAACACTAGATTCATTTTGCCTTTTTTTTGAACTTTGTAAAAATGGAATCATACAATGTGCTCTCTTTGGTGACTGGCTGCTTTCCCTCAATGTTCCATCTGTGACATTCATCCACATTGTTGCATGTGGTTGTAGTTTATTTTCTTTTTTGCATTGATCCTATCTATGAATGCACCAGCATTATCCATTCTACCGATGATGGACATTTGAGCTATTTCTGGGTTTTGGCTCCTACTAGTAGGGCTTCTGTGAACATTCTTACACAAATCTTTTGGTGAACATATGTGCATATCTCTGTTATGTATGTTGGTAGGAGTAGAGTTGCTTGGGCAGAGTATAGGTATGATCAGTTTAAGCAGATGCGGCTAAACACTTATTCAAAGGGGTTGTAGCAATTTAGACTTCCAGCAGCAGTGCGGGAACATTGCAGATGTTCTATATTCTTGCCAACAGTTGGGACTGTCAGTCTGTCTAATTTTAGCCATTCTGCTGAGTGTTCAGTGATTATCTCCTCGTAATGTTGTGTGCGTTTCCCTGACAACGAATGACATCGAACGCTTTTTACATATGTTTATCAAACCATTTGGGTGTTCTCTCTTACGTAGTGTCTACTCACATTTTTAAACTTTAAAATAGGATTATCTGTCTTTCTTTATCGATTTGTGGACGTTTTTACATATTGTGAGTTTAAGCCTATTAGTTGCTGTAGTTATAACAGAAGTTCTTTATTTTTAATGGAGTGGAAGGCTATAAAGGTAATTCTGTTGTGTTTTCATCTAGGAGCTTTATTGTTTTACGTTTCATATGTAGATTTGTAATCCATCTGGCATTGATCTTTGTGTATAGGGCGAGGTAGGGGGGTCAAGATTCATTTTTCTCCCCATATGGATTTCTAGTTGACCCAACACCACTTACTGAGAAGACCATCTTTCCTTCACTGCCTTGCAATTCCATCATAAATCAAATGGCTGTATAACCGTTTGTTTCTGGAGTGTTTTTAGGTCCATTTGTCGATCTGTCTATCCCTTTGCCAATAACATTGTCTTAATTACTCTAACTTTATAGTCAGTCTTGTTATCTTACCATATAAGTCCTTTAAGTCCTTACCATGTAAGTCCTTTTGCCCATTAAGATTTTGTTGACTTTTCTTTTTATTGCCATATAAATTTTAGGTTTAGATTGTCAATTTCTTTGGGGGTGGGGGAGCCTGTTGGGGTTTTGACTGGGAATAAGTTGAATCTAGAGATAGGTTGGGGAGAACTGATATCTTTCCAATATTGAGTCTTCCAACTTAGGATGTTTTCCTCCGTTGATCTAACCCTTCTTTAATTATACTGAATGACATTTTGTAGTTTTCTGTACAGAGGTCTTACCTATCTTTTGATGGATTCATTTCCAGACGTTTGGTTTTTTAAAACTGTTTATTTATTTTTGAGAGAGAGAGTGAGCACAAGTGGGGGACTGTCAGAGAGAGAGGGAGACAGAGGATCCCAAGCAGGCTCTGAGCTGTCAGTGCAGAGCCCGACACAGGGCTCAAACCCACGACATGAGATCATGACCTGAGCCAAAGTTGGCTGCTCAACCAACTGAGTCGCCCAGGTGCCCCAGACATTTGATTTTTTTGATGCTATTGTAAATGGTACAGTTCTAAATATTTCACTTACAATATTTTCTTATGTACACATTTGTACCTTGGTCTTTTATTCAGGTACCTTGTTAACTTCAAATATTGATTCTAACGGTTCATCTATTGATTTATCTTTTTTTTTTTAACTTTCGCCGTCTTTGTATATCTTCTTGGGAGAAAAGTCATTCAGATCCTTTGTCTATTTTAAAATTGTGTTATTTGCCTTTTTTAGTATTGAGCCATTAGAGTCCTTTGTATGTTTTGGAGACCAGTCCCTTCTCAGATCTTCAGTTTGCAAATACCCTCTCCCATCCTGTGAGCTGTCCTTTTACTCTCTCGACAGTATTGTTTGCCACCAAAAGTTTTTAATTTTGATGAAGTCCAATTTCTTTCTTTTTCCTTCTGTCGCCTGTGCTTTTGGTGTTGTGTCTAACAGGGCTTTGCGTACTTCAGGGTCACAAAGCTTTCCTCCTGTGTTGTCTCCTAAGGGTTTCACGGTTTAAGCTCTTACGTGCATCTGTTCGTTTAGGTCTGTGCTCCATTTTGAGTTAATTTTTGTGTGTGGTGTGAGGAAGGGGCCCTTTGTTCTCTTGCCTGTGGGTATCTTGTCCCAGAGCTATTTGTCCCATAGCTCCTGAATCGTTTCTTCATCATGGTCCCCACAGGGACTCGAGCACGCTCACGCCTCCATGGTCTCATGCTTGCCCACAGACTGCTGATTCTGGAGGTTTCCTTCACGATGCAATTGGTTCTTACACATTTCTTCCCCAGAACCTGCAGTAAATTAGAGACGGCTTCAGTCAAGAAGTTTAGCCTTGTCATCTTCATGGCTTAGTACAGAGTAAGGAATATATGTAATTTTGTGCGAAGATATTGGTGAGGCTACTACGTTACAAAAGACACCCACTCACGGGGCACCTGGGTGGCTCAGCTGGTTAAGCATCTGACTTCGGCTCTGCTCATGATCTCGTGTTCTCAAGTTCGAGCCCCGCTTCGGGTTCTGTGCTAACAGCTCAGAGCCTGGAGTCTGCTTCAGATTCTGTTTCTCTCTCTCTCTCTCTCTCTCTCTCTCTCTCTCTCTCTCTGCCCTTGCCCCTCTCATTCTGTCTCTCTTTGTCTCTCAAAAATAAATAAATGTTAAAAAAAATTAAATTGGACACACCCCACAGGCCCCTGGCTTCCGTTGGTGGAAGAAACCTCTAGGTCTGGCAGTCAGAGTTTGCTCTATGTCAACACCTGCCACATTCCTCTGTCTCCCCAAGTTTTGCGTCCAAGCTCATTCCCTCGTTGCAGGGAACTGTTCCCATGATGGGCATGGAAGAAAAATGACTTTTTTTTTTTTGTCTCAAAAGGAACGTCCTGAGTGCAACCAAGTGCCTAAAGATTTCCTGGGCGCCCAGTGCGTGGGAGGCCTGCTTTTTGTTACTCTTTAGAAATTTCCACGTAGCTTTGAGTACACTGCTTCAATTTCTCTTTCTGGAAAGCGGGGCTGTATAGTCTCTGCCTTTAAGCGTAAAGACAAAAACACTGCTATTCTCCTGAAATTTGGGATAGAATCCTGGAATGTGGATGCTGTTCATGAGGTACAGAGGTATCTGGATGGTAGCCTGATGACTATGAAGTTCTGTGTTCCTGCACTTTCTTTCTTGGCCCCATGTGTTCAGCTATCACTTACCAACTGTAAATAGCTCTTCCTCTGGAAGAGTCACAGAAACTCTTCATGGTTACGAAGGACCTCATCCTCCTTCCTGCTACTCTGTCCCTGCAGTAGCAAAAGCAGAAAGCAGAATGGGCACTAGGAGGGAGTGTTTCGCCACCAGAGGGAACACTTCCCCTCTGGGCCAGGGTCTTTGACATTCTGGAAGACTTTGATGCTGGGAGCTGCAGCAGACGTGGGAGCAGAGCAAGGGGGTCTGTATCCCGCATTGCTAGGTCTCTGAAGAATACAAAAGGAAAAACGAAAAATTGACATAAATCTTGGGCACCAAGTTGAGAAAAGGTGGACAGACTGTACCTGTCGCCGAGTTATGCTTTATCTGGCGCCTTACCTTGTGGTGAACTTCCAGTAAAGTTTCATTTTCTGTATTTCTTTTTTTTTTTTTTTAATGTTTATTTATTTTTGAGAGAGAGACAGAGTGTGAACGGGGGAGGGGCAGAGAGAGGGAGACACAGAATCGGAAGCAGGCTCCAGGCTCTGAGCCGTCAGCACAGAACCCGACACGAGACTCGAACTCACGAACCGCGAGATCATGACCTGAACTGGTCAGATGCTTAACTGACTGAGCCACCCAGGCACCCCAAGGTTTCATTTTTCAATCGGTTATTAATTCAGTCAACAAATACTGATCAGGCACCTACTGTGTGCCTGGCTTGCTGCTTGAGATAGCAAGGGACCTGGAGCTTCTGGTCCAGCAGGGAAATCTGGAAATAGATATAAATCTGGAAATCTATACACATATAAATACTGATAAACTACAAACTCATAACTGTAATGAAGAACAAAGTAAAGAGTAACAATAAGATACAAGAGCCAAGAACCTGACTAGTTGGGGGAGGGCTTTCTGAATTTGATGGCTAACTTTTTTTTAATCCTTTTTTTAAAAAATCTGGGTGTAGTCGACACACAATGTTACACTGGTTTTAGGTGTGCAACATAGTAGGAGTCCAACGAGCTGCCATGGTTCATTTTACGTGTCAGCATAACTGGGCTGAGGGATGTGGAGAGAGCTGATAAAATATGATTTCTGGGTATGTCTGTGAGGATATTTCTAGAAGGGGTTAACAATTGAATTGGTGAAATTGAGTGAAGCAGAAGGCCCTCCCCTGTGTGGGTGAGCATCACCCAATCCCCTGAGGACCGCAACAGAACAGAAAGGCAGAGGAAGGTGAGCGTGTGCTCTTGCTGATTGATCTGAACACGTACCTTGTTCTGCCCTTCTGCCCTGGGATGGGGTTTCAGACTTAGGCTTACACCATCAGCCCATGTTCTGAGGCCTTTGAACTTGGACCGAATAACACCACTGGCTCCCCTGGGTCTCCAGCTACCAGGTGTCAGACTGTAGGACTTCTCAGCCTTATGACTGCATGAGCCAATTCCCATAATAGAGCTCTTCTTTTTTTTTTTTTTTTTCTACTTTTTTTTTTTTTAATGTTCCTTTACTTTTGAGAGAGAGACAGAGTGCGAGCCGGGGAAGGGCAGGGAGAGAGGGAGACACAGAATCCTAAGCAGGCTCCAGGCTCCAAGCTATCAGTCCAGAGCCTGATGCAGGGCTCGAACTCGCAAACTGTGAGATCGTGACCTGAGCCAAAGTCGGACACTTAACCAACTGAGCCACCCAGGTGCCCCAATAGATCTCTTCTTGTATGTATCTGTATGTATCCTATTGATTGTTATTCTGGAGAATTCTGATTAATACACAGAGTGTGCAATAGATTAGAAATGGGGAATACTGGGAGGAAGAAGGTTCTAGGAAGGGGGAACAGCAGGTGCTAAGTGCCTGGGGTCAGAATGAACTTGGTGCCTGTGAGGAATTGAAGAAGCCAGTGTGCATTGGTGAACATGTAAAAAGCACGGAGGTGAGTCTGAGAGACTTAGCAGGGATGTGCTAAATGCCTTGACTTTCTATCCTGAGTGGAGCGGGAGACCATTCTGGGACTTTCAGTATGGGAGTGATACGGTCAGATTTTATATGCACGTCTTTATATGCACGTCAGATTTTATATGCCTCCGTGAGGACGGTAAACTCTTTAAAGCAGGACCAGAGTCTTACGCTTCTTTGCGTGCTTCACGGAGCCAGCATTGTGCTGTGTGGACCCCAGGGGCCTGGCAGGCTGTGTTGTGATGGTGTTCATGCAGGAATTCTCTTAACTTTAGGTTCAAAGGTTTGTTTTGTTGCGCTTGATAAAAATAGAATATCTGTGTTCCTGGTAACACATTATAGGAAAACCAGGGTTCTTTTCGTGTACTGCAAGGACAAATACTCTTCACTTACACACACACACACACATACATCCACATGGGCACACGTTTCGAACGAGACCATTTCTTACCACTGGCAGTCCATAAACGATTTATTACTTTTCCTAACCCCTCTCTATTTCTAGTTGAAATTTTTCAGTTTGCCTAAAATATTGTCCAGCTAATAAATAGGTTCAAAGACAGACAAAAGGAGTTTCCACAGGTTATGAGAGAATGCCGGGCTCTTGAAAGACCTCCACAGATACAAAAACATAAATCTCACAAAGCTCTTTTGAAATGTCACTCACCTTCCTTTCTCATAGGAAATCAGGGTCCGGAGAGAAATTAACTAACGTTACAGTTCATCTGGACCTTGTTACTCAAACCAGGATAAGGATGGACCCAGTAGAAGTAGGCCTGTTTGGAGTTTTATAGTTTCCCATTAAGAAAAAAAACCTCCTGAGCTTTCTAGTAAGACAAATGTATTTATCCAGCATTTGGCACCTGGAAGATATTATTCACTGATGACAATCCAAGGAGTTATCTGTTAGCCAGGGTTGCGATTGCAAACTAACAATGCAGGAACAGAAGTCATCACTTGGTTCTGAGGCAATGGGGCTTCTAGAAGTCATAAAGCCATCAGGGATGTTTTAACATCATGAAGCCTGAGGCCTTAGCAGGATGGGGAAGTTTGCTTCTTACTATCACTTCTGGTTACTAGCATTAGCATTTTAAGAAACTACGGCTTGGGGCACCTGGGTGGTTCAGTGGTTTAAGCCTCCGACCCTTGATTTCAGCTCAGGTCATGATCTCACTGTTTGTGAGTTCAAGCCCTATATCCAGCTCTGCACTGACAGTGCGGAATCTGCTTGGGGTTCTCTCTCTCCGCCTCTCTCTGCCCGTTCCCTGCTTGCACACACATACTCTCTCCCCCTCTCAAAATAAGTAACTTAAAAAAAAAGAGAAAATATGGCTTTATTCATTTATTCACTCATTGTCTCCCTCCCTCTTTTCTTTCCTTCCTTCCTTCCTTCCTTCCTTCCTTCCTTCCTTCCTTCCTTCCTTCTTTTCGTCTATCAGACACGGTCCACTGGTAATGTATAGTAGATGCCAAGGTGGATACACAGAAGTTTAAGCAGAGTCACTGCCTTCCTAGAATTTTCATTCTAATGGGAAATAAAACATATGCGATATGTGCCACACAGAATCAGAAAAGTACCCCAAGAATGTAAAAAAGTGTCTGGGGCAGGGACACCATCTCAGGTTGGTGGGGAGGAGGCTGTTAAGGATGATCAGGTAGTCATGACTCAAGACTTACAGGACATAGAGGTTCTAAGGAGGTCCCCCTGCTGTCAGTTTGCTTTGGGAAGGAGCTGATTCATCCTCACACAATGGCTCGAGGAGGAAGATTTCCATTGTCAGGTGATTTTTCTCGATATAGTACTGAGGCGTGGCACCAACGTTAACCTCCCTGTGTCCCTTCCCTGAGGGATTAGCCAAAGAGAAGCTTTGTATGCTCCTGCAAAAGTGGGCATTGAGAATTTCTTTTCCTTTCTTCCCTCCTAGTCCTCTCTGTTCCAAACAAGAGGAGATTTCACATGCCACCTCGTTCTTCGTCCTGGGGACCTGGCAGACAATTCCCTTCTCAGTGTTTTTTATCCAGTGCATTTTTATGCCCCTTCTTGGGTTAACTAGCTTAGGACTCAATTTGTTGGCCTGGGTGTGTGTCTACTTTACTGAGCACACAAAGACCCTGTCTTATAGTTTCCAGCAGAGGTAAGGAGTGGCGAGGGCTTTCAGATGTTTGAATCCAAATCTGTTTGAATCTGTGCTGCTGCCAGAAAAAATTGCCTGTGTCAAGAGTTGCCCGTTTCCTTTCAGAAAATAGAAAAACCTATTTATCCCTGTTGGGATGAGCCCCTTGTGCCATCTAGGACTATTCTTAGTGATACTTCTTTTTTTTTTAATTTTAATTTTTTTTTATTTGGAGAGAGAGAGAGAGAGAGAGCGAGCGAGCAAGCACGACTGAGGGAGAGGGACAGAGGGAGAGAGAGAGAGGATGTTAAGCTGGCTCCATGCTTTAGCACAGAGCCTGATGCACAGCTCAATGTGGGGCTGGATCCCAGGACCCTGGGAGCATGACCTGAGCTAAAATCAAGAGTCGGACACTCAACCAACTGAACCACTCAGGTGCCCCCTTAGTGATGCTTCTAAGAGATCCTTCTTAAACTCTCTGGGCCAAAATACTACCTGCTCCGAGAGGCAGTATTAGGAAAGTGGTTAAGGAAGCAGATTCCCCGGGGCACCTGGGTGGCTCAGTCGATTAAGCGTCTGACTTTGGCTCAGGTCATGATCTCATGGTTTGTGACTTCGAGCCCCCCATCAGGCTCTGGAGCCTAGAGCCTGCTTGGGATTCTCTGTCTCCCTCTCTCTCTGCCTCTCTGGTGTGCTCTCTCTCTCTCTCAAAAATAAATAAACATTAAAAAAAAAAAAAAAAAAGGGAGGCAGATTCCTGAAGCCACACTGCCTGCGTCCAAACCCTAGTTCAGCCACTTTTCAGCAGAGACACCTCCTACCTAAGGTATCCTGTCTCTACCTAAGTTTCCTCAATTAGGAGGTTAATACTAGTATGTACCTCCTATGCTCCTGAGAGGATTAAATACCTAATGTGTCTAGGAAGGGCCCTGGCACAGAATAAGTTTCACACAAGCTTTCTCTATTATTATTTCACCTTGGATCATAGGGAAAAATCTATCTATTCTTCGACTAAATTCTCATCAGCTTTTTTCTGTCTTACTTGGTAAGAAGTGGTTTGCTAAAGGAATACTGATAACTTGTTCCTGCCGTTAAAGAGAGACAGAGATTGGGAATCACTGACTTTCCTGTGTCCCTTCCCAGTGAGTGTTCCCCAACCCCAGCCCCATGTAACTACTGTCCTGCTTTCTGTCACATTATATCGTAGAGTGTTGTGCAAATGAAAGAGTGTATAGTATGCAGTCTTCCGTGTCTGACTTAGTTTGCTCAGCATAATGTTTTCCAGCTCCAACCGTTACTGGACATGTTAGTTCCGTTTGTTTTATTGCTGAGTACCATTCCATGGCAGGCACAGATCTATGTCATAATTTGTGTATCCATTCACCTGTTGGTGGGCATTTGTTTTATTTCTGGTTTGGGCTATTCTAAATAAGAGTGCTATGAGCATTCTGTTTTTTAAAATGTTTATTTATTTAGTTAGTTAGAGAGAGAGAGAGAGAGAGAGAGAAAGGGCAGAGAGAGAATTCCAAGTGGTATGGGGCTTGATCCCATGAACCATGAGATCATGAACTGAGCTGAAATCAAGAGTTGGACGCTTAACCAGCTGAGCCACCTAGGCGCCCCTGTACAAGTCTTCTTTTTTCTTAAATTTTTGTTTAATGTCTGTTTATTTTTGAGAGAGAGAAAGAGAGAGAGACAGAGCATGAGCAGGGGAGGGGCAGAGAGACAAGGAGACACAGAATCCGAGGCAGGCTCCAGGCTCTGAGCCATTAGCACAGAGCCTGATGTGGGGCTTGAATTCATGAACCATGAGATCATGACCTGAGCTAAAGTCAGATGCTTAACTGACTAGCCACCGAGGCGCCCCCTGTACAAGTCTTTATGTAGACATATATTTTAATTTTTCTTGAGTGAATACCCAGGTATGGGATTACTGGGTCATATGGCCAGTGTATGTTTTACTTTATAGACAACTTCCAAAACGTCTTCTCAAATAGTGGTACTATTTTCAATCTCACTAGCCATGTAGGAGAATTCTAGCCGCTTTATACCATAAACACATGGTATTGTTAAATTTAAATTTTTTTAGTTATTCTAACAGATATAGAGTGCTATTTCATTATGGTTTTAATTTGCATTTTGCTGATGACTAATCATGTTAAGCATCTTTTCATGTGTTTATTAAGAATTTGTATATCTTCTTTGGTGAAGTGTCTGTTGGAGTCTTTTACCCGTGTTTCTTTAAATTGGATCTTTTGCCTTTTTATTGTTGAATTGCAAGAGTTCTTTATATATTCTAGTTACCAGTCCCTTGTCAACTATATGTATTATGGCTCTTTTCTTCCAATCTCAGTTCTAAAACCCTTGCTCCTTCCATGCAATATTGGGTGTTGATCATGAGTTAACTTGCCCGCGAGTGGCCCCGAACCAGGGGATCCTTAAAGAAACACTGAGTAATTGCTTGCCCCTGCAACCTGGTATTTCTTCCATTCTTGGAGCTAAATGTTTACGTTTGGAGTTGAAAAGACACCCTGTGTGAGCACAGAAACAGCATTCCATCTAATGCTGTCAGAAAAAACAGCTCTTAGACCCAGCATTCCCAAATCTGCAAGATGGAACAAACAGATGTTTTGTCCATCACCGAAGGGGGTCTATCACATTTCTGAAAAGTTGTCTCTTTCTCTGCAGCATCCTGGCTTTTATTAGTGAGCAGTCTGACCAGCTGGGCCGTCCCTGGCCTCTTTGATTCTCTTCCAGCAAAGAGTAAAGTTATCTGAGACCTGCAAGGTAGGTCCTGTCTATTCCTGTAGGCTTAGAGATGGGCAGTGGAGGCCACTCCAGCCCCACGGGGCAGGACCCAGAAGGCATTTATCAGACCAGGAAGATAAACCTCTTCACCAAAAGCAGCTGAAGAAGAAAGAGGTGGTTTAGGCAGTCAGGCGTCATTCTGGAACAGGTAGTAAAGTAATAAACATAATGCTGAACGTTAATCGAGCACTTACTAGTTGTCGGGCACTGTGATGAACAGTTCACACAGATCTCGTTGAATCATCCTAAGAACCCAAAGAGATGCACATTTCAGAGAAGGAAATGGAAGCTTGGAGCGATTATATAACTGATAATGCCCTGGGACATTAACTCACGTCTAACACCAAGTCTTTGCTTGACATACTTCCGAAACCTTTTCCTTCACGGAGAAGGGGGTAGTCTTTGTTGTTAGCTTATGTGTTCTTTTTCTCTTTCTGGCTGCCTGTTTCTCTGCTCATCCTGCAAATTCCAGAGGAAAGGATGAGGCCCATTTCTTTTCTGACTCCTTTGCTTAGGGTAAAGCTCCTGATTTCAGGGCTGGGTAGGGGGGCTGTCTCTACATCCTGTACATGCTGATTTACTGACTGATGCATGCACATTGTACTGTGAACACAGCTCACAGAACCAAATCTTCATCCTCATCCATGCTAAGGATATATTTCCTGATTTCTTTATAACAGTGAGAGGGAAGGCTGACCCATGACATTCTGCAGACACATTCCAGGACTTTCGTGAGAGCCCCATACATATTCCCATCTTCCGTATAATGCATTCTAGATTTTGAGAAGACAGCCACATAGCTGAGCTGAGATGCACATACTGGGCTCTCAGTGAGGCTCACTTACTATACTTAAGGAGTTCGTTTCCACACGAGCCACGCACTGACCCTGATTCAGGTTTGTGCCCCAGAAACATCACACAGGTCCACATGTCCTGATCTTCAAGTTTGCTGAAGCTGGAGCCATGAATGTTGAACTGATGAATGCCGAGAGTGCACGCTCCTTAATCCAGCGTAAGCCTTGATTTCTCTGCCAAGTAACTTTGTCCATATCCTGGGATATTAAATAAAAGGAGGAATTAGGAAATGTCTTTTCAAAAGTAAAAGAGGGAATACCCAAGCCCATCAGGGAAGCAGAGGCTCAGGAAGGCCTTGGCTGTGTCCCTAGACACCGGTCCGCAGAGCCTGGGGGAGGGTGCGCTTTTCAGCAGTGAGAGTCATGGAGGAGGGGGAGGGAGATGAACTGGAGAAGGAATATGCATGTGTTGTACATCCAGATTCCCTCAGGAGCTGGCCTGGTGGGTAGGTGGAGTGTGTTTCTGCACACCCTTGAGCAACGGGAGGGAGGTGGGTGTGCGTGTGTGTGCCCCTGCAGATGGCAGGTCAGTCCTAGCTGTGCTCTGTGCCCTGGCCTGGCCCCTGGCAGGACTGAGGGCTTTTAAATACGAGGAGACCCTCTTCAGGAGCCCTGCTCGGTAGCCTGCAGTAGTGGGAATGTGCCAGGTTCTTGGGTAGCTCAGTTTGAGACTTTTGATCACTGCCCACACCAAAAGCTGTTAACAAGTTCCTTTACCAGCCCGAAACAGTGCACCGAAGTTTTGTTTTGGTTTAGATTAGCTTGGTGGTTGTAAGGCTTTGGGGAGAATAAAGGCAACACTTACTTCCTTTTTTAAAAAAATAGGTCAGTACCTAGATTAGTGCCTACTTATTTTTGATTTTGAAGAAGAGGAGGGAGAATCTGGAGGCTGATTCTGGGAGGGAACAGGGCTCCCTGCCTGGGCCTGGATCCTCCTCACCATCCCCACGTCTCCGTCTTTCAGGCATTAGTTTCTGCCCCTGCTTTCAGGAAGGGCTCTGCATACTAGCCATTTACCCATGGTGTAAATTTTGGTAGTCAGTCTCTTCCTAAGGAGGTGGAGTGGTGTAGTGGTTAATGCAACCAGCCTGCCCGCGTCCAAATCCCTTAATAAATGAATGCATTTACTTAGCTGTTCTCTACTTGTTACTCTTTTTAGATTGCTTCCAACTTTTTCGCATGTTATATCATGCCACCATAAATATATTTGCATATAGACATTTTCATTCCTGTGGGCTAATTTACTCCCAGCAGTGGGATCGCGGGGTCAGAAGGCATGCCGTTAGTGTGTGAGCTTGACAAGTTACTCTAGGCTTACGTTCCCTCATGCGTAAAGAGGGATTCAAAGGAATCGTATGGCTTCTCGTATTAAATGAATCACACCTGCAAAACACTTCGTATATGTGGCACATAGCAAGTACTCTCCTTGATGCTTAATCTGCTATTATTATGAAGTTGCGAAATGAAGGGTTCTCTCTTACTGGAAGACATCTTAGGTGTTAGGGAGTGGGGGAAAAGCAGCTCCTTTAGAGGGGGGCGTTTTAGCTGATACCTGGAGGCAGGAGTCTTAGGTTAACGCCGTGGGCAGCCCTCTTGCCCAGGGACGTGGGTGCTGCTGTCAGAGGCAGGTGGGACGTGGTGCAGCCTGGAGAGCTCTCAACCCGAGCGGCCCAGGGTCCGAAGCAGGTCAGCTCCCTTGACTGCAAGCTTGTGCACAGTGCCGAGCACATCAGAAGGGCTGAGAGATTGTGTTTGAGAAAAGGAGCCCGTCGGGGAACAGTGCGGCTTCCTCACCTGCTTCTGCCTGTCATCTCTGTTGCCCCCAGGACCCAGGCATCACGTAAACATTTATAGGGCTCTTTGAAGGCAAGTGGTTGCTGAGGCCCTGGGGCCCTAGTACACTAAAGTTCAAGTCCTTAAAGCAGTGGACTGTGAATTCTGGCCTCCTGGGAGCCCTGGCATAACTGTCTCCCATGATTTTCCCAAGGCTCTCTTCAAATGCCTTTAAATAGTTAAGTGGGTCTCAAGGAACAAGTGCCATCAGCTTCCTTGATATTTATATACTAGGCATTTGAATTGATATTTATTTTATTTTTATTTTTTCCAGATTTGTTGAGATATAATTGCCATATAACTTGTACGTTCAAGGGGTACAACCTTTTGATCTGATCGGCTTCTATATTGCCAGATGGTTACTGCCACGGTGTTAGCTCACAGCTCTGTCACATTGCATAATTACCATTTCTCTTCTGTGGTGAGAACATTGCAGACCTACCCTCTTAGCAACAGTCAAGTATATAATACAGTATTAGTAAATATAATCACTATGCTGTGCTTTACATCATCAGAACTTACTCGTCTTGTAACTGGAAGCTTGTGCCCTTTGACCAACATCTCCCCATCCCCCAGCCCTGGGTAACCACCATTGTAGTCTCTCTTTCTGTGAGTTTGGCTTTTTTAGATTCCACATATAAGTGATATCATACAGTATTTGTCTTCGAGTGCCTTATTTCACTTAGCGTGATGCCCTCAGGGTTCATCCATATTGTAGCAAATGGCAGGATTTCCTTCTTTCTCATGGCTGAGTCCTAGTCCATTGACTATAGGTACCACGTTTTCTTGATTCGTTCATTCACTGATAGACACTCTGGTTCTTTCCATATCTTGGCTGTTGCGAATAATGGCACAGTGTACATGGGGATACAGATGTCTCTTCCAGCTCCTGATTTTGTTTCCTTTGGATTGCAGCCGGAAATGGAGGGGAGGGTAGGGTAGTTCAATTTTTAATTTTTTGAGGAACCTCCACACTGGTTTCCACAGCAGCTACACCAGTGTACATTCCCACCAACAGTGCACGAAGGTTCCCTTTTCTCCACATCCTCATCAACACTTGTTATCTTTCATTTTTTTTGAAGGCAGACATTCAAGCCAGACACTGGGCATTTTATTCCCTGATGATTTGGGTGAAAATACATACCAGTGGTCTACTGAAGGCTGACGTTTCTTGATTTGAAGGGAAATAATCTAAATGTCTTTTTCAAATCTCCTTTATCTGTAATTGATTACTCTTAGATTTTGACAGTGGAGAAGGAGTGAGTGACTAGGGAAGGATGGTGATTAATAATTGTTTGGTGAATACATGAATGGGTGGATGTACCATAGTTTACCTAGCTGTTCTATATTGTTGGGCTTTTAGGTTGCTTCCATTTAAAAAAAGTTACGAATAATGTTACCTTGAATATATTTGTGTTTGCAGCTTTTTCTTTTATTTGTGTTATTTCCTTTTAGAATTAGGATTTCTGGGTCAAAGGCTATGAACAATTTTATGGCATTTGATAAGTTTCTAAACTTCTTTGCTCAAGGGTTGTACCATTTTGAATGCTCCCAGCAATGTTTTGATGAGGTTCACACTACTGGCTTTGGGTTGTCAACATAACATTCTTTCTTGCTATGTTATTAGGTGAATAATGGTATCTCGATATTTACAATTTTGTACTTCTTTGATTTCCAGTGAGGCTGACTCTTTTTCCTTATTCGCTTACTTGTATTTATTCTTTTGTGACTTCTGATCATTTGTCTTTTCTATTATCAATTAAATAACACTTTCATCTGCTTAAGATATTAACCGTTTATCCTATTTGCTGCAAATGTTTTTCCTAGTATGTTGGTTTTTCCTTTCCTTTTCCTCCCTTCCTCCCTTCCTCCCTTCCATTATTTTCATGTTCACATAGTCAAATCTGTTGATCTGTCCCTTTGACTTCTTTGTTTATAAGCTGTAAGATGTAAATACTAGTAACAGGGGAAAGACAGGCACCTGATATGTGAGGTGGGAAAATTTCTCTCGTTTTGTGTGGCTGGCTCATTAACACCTCTCTCCGTATTCATGTTAGGAATTTTCGGGTCATGTGATTAGTTCCTAGTGTGAAGGGTATGATATGGTTAGAACATTTTTTTTTTTTTTTCCCCAACGTTTATTTATTTTTGGGACAGAGAGAGACAGAGCATGACCGGGGGAGGGGCAGAGAGAGAGGGAGACACAGAATCGGAAACAGGCTCCAGGCTCTGAGCCATCAGCCCAGAGCCCGACGCGGGGCTCGAACTCACAGACTGCAAGATCGTGACCTGGCTGAAGTCTGACGCTTAACCGACTGCGCCACCCAGGCGCCCCATGGTTAGAACATTTTTGACACTGAACTTTTGTTCTGTGGGATTTAGGAACACATGGGCAGGAGGGCCACTTGCTTCTTCCTCCTTCCACACTCCCTTTGTGGAGACTCAAGATGGCAGGAGAGGAGAAAAGCAGCCAGCCTGGGTGCTGGAGGAAGGAAAATGATCATAGTGAAATGCCTTTGGAGGGACCAGCTACCTTCTAAGTGAAACATGTGAAAAAGAGGAAAGGAAAGAGTCTGTGTTTCTTGGCTCAGGGAAAGCTGGCTTTTAGGGTCGAGTTAGGGGGTCATTGTGCAGTGGGAATGCTGTGCTCACACTGGTGTGCACCTGCTGTACGAAAGGGAAGAAAATGAGCCATTAAATAAGGTGGACATTTTGGTCAGGCATCTTCTGGGTATATCCCAGAATCAGAATACTGAGGCTCCAAAAGGCTAGGGCCGCAGAAAACCTGAAGGGGTTTCCCCGCCGCCCCAGGGCTTTCCATCTGGGGTTCCTACACTGTACTGTGTTTCTCATGGTCATCACATGCAGGCCAGGGGTGGGGCTTCTTGTTCTGTAATCAAACAGAGCACGTGTGCTATCTCCCCAGCTGCCGGGAACTGCTGTCCAGGCAGTTCACGTGGGAACGAGGGAGGAATAAACATTCTCTTTCTCGGTTGGTGATTTCTACTTTCCCTTATGTTATTGTAAGCATCTAGCTACCATGGCCCGTGGCCTGACCCCAGGTTGTGGCTTGCGTAAGGTGTGTTAGCAAAAAAACAATTATTTGATCTACTAGCATAATTGACCTAAAAAGCCATGAAGGGTTCACGATTCGCCCCTCCCTTGTTAGTTACACAGAGAACGCAGTGGGCTTGGGGCAATTAGTAGTTGTAGTGGGAGGTGAATATAAGAAGTTACATCATTTTTGAGCTGTTTAAGGGAAGTGTTAAGACTCAAAATGCAAGATTTCTGAAGAATTAGTGACACAGAATATAAATTCTGTGCTTCACTCAAGAATCAGTCACATCTGGTTCTAAGAGTGCTGAAGAGCTATGAGCCATCAGCCCTCTGTCCTTACCAATTAATGTAAGTGCTGTCCGGGGCGTATATGTGATCAGCTACTGAAACACAAACATGCCAACGTGAGTGCCTGATGGAGGGACATCTGCCCTCTGGGGGTTTCTTCTTTTGGCTGGGGTCCTTAGGAAGTAATCCGAGTTTTGATTTCTGCTTCTTTAGTATGTGTGCCTTTTATTTTAAATGTTTATTTATTTTTGAGAGAGCGAGCTAGAGCATGAACATGGGAGGGGCAGAGAGGGAGACACAGAGCCCAAAGCAGGCTCCAGGCTCTGAGCTGTCAGCACAGAGCCCAATGCGGGGCTCAAACCCATGAACCATGAGATCATGACCTGGGCTGAAGTTGGACACTTAACCGACTGAACCACCCTGGCACCCCAGTAAATGTGCCTTTTAGCCCTAACTGATCTCTCTCTCTCTCAGAGCTGGTTCCCAGTGAACACTCAGATGGGGGTGATCTGTTGACCCCCTGCTGGAAAGAACGGAAGAGTGAATGCTGTCCCTGCTATTCCTTGTTTGATGGCAGCTGAAGTTTTCTTAGATCCTCAGGAGCCCTTCTAGGATAGTATGTTCATTTAGGAATGGCCTGGGGTCTTCGTGGCATGGTCCTTATTTATAGGCAAAGGCTCTGACTTCTTCAATTTGACAATAATAACAGCCAGTATTTAATGGATTCTAGGCACCGTATTGAAACCTATAGCGTGGTTCTCCATGTGTGGGCTCTAGCCCAGCTGTATCGTCATCACCTGGGCATTTGTTACAAATGCAAATGCCCCACCTGAAAACTTGTTAGAAATGTACATCCTCAGGCTCCAGCTGAGATCTACTGAATGTGAAAATGTGGGTTTGAGGCCAGCCATCCGTGTTTTAGCACGCCTTCTGCATGACCCTGATGCATACTGAAGTTTGAATAGCACTATTTTATTTAAAAAATTTTTTTAATGTTTTTAAAATTTATTTCTGAGACAGAGAGAGACAGAGCATGAGTGGGGTAGGGGCAGAGAAAGAGGGAGACAGAGAATCCGAAGCAGACTCCAGGCTCTGAGCTGTCAGCACAGAGCCTGACACAGGGCTCGAACTCATAGACCATGAGATCATGATCTGAGCCGAAGTTGGTCGCTCAACTGACTGAGCCACCCAGGCGCCCCTGAATAGCACTATTTTAGAGTGTGCTAAGTTATTTAATCCACACAGCATCCCTATGGAGGAGAACCTACTTTGCAAAGTCTCAATTTTGTAGACAAGGAAAGAGACAAAGGGATGCACACTAGATTTCACAGCAGCAGAACTGGGATTTGAAGCAGATGTACTGACTTGGGTCCCAAGATCTGAACTACTCTGCTAAGATGTGTGGATGATAACAGAGGGGAGAAGAGGACCATCGTTACAGATAATGAGGAGTGGGGATGATTTTTATTCACATGTATTTATTCAGCTCGTAACGTGCCAGAGCCTGTCGCCACTGGCTTGTGAGAAACCGCGCCGAACATCCCTCCCCGGGCTCTCCATTCCCTGATGTCAGGTTCGTAGCTTGAAACTGGCCGTGGTGGGAATGTTTACACCACATAAACCAGCAGGCACTGCATATCAGGGCTTCCTCCCCTCCCCCTCAGCCAGTTGTGCCACATTTACCAGCACACCACTGCCCAAGCGTGTATACACATACCCCAGATTCTCAGTAGGCATTGCACACCAGTTATACAGGCTCACTGAAAGCAAGCACCATTCATAGATTCATGAGTATGTTAGCCACTTGTAAAAAAACATTTTAGCCACTTCTGTGTTTTCTCGTGTCTACACAATTGCTTTGACAACATGAAAACTCGGGAACCTTACCAGGAGAAGGCAACTTGGAATCTACCCTCTCAAAGTCCTGTGATCTTACAAGAACAGGCCGGTGATAACCACCTGCCTGGGAGGAGTGCCGGGATTTTAGACATCCTTTCTGAGCCTTTTTGGTACCTGCTAGGCTGAGGTCCAGGCCTGGGAGGCAGCAGCGGGTCTAAAACCCGGTGAGAAGGAAGAGTGAGAATTCCCCTCCCTGTGGCGGGGCAACAAGGGTGTGGGAGCGATCGGGAGCAGGGTTCCCTGCTTCTGGAACAGGGTAATGAATTGAAATGTCAACACAGAGCCTTCTCTGAACTTCTGTCTCAGAGGGATTCGTGTAGGAACAACTGAGGATTTGAGATTTCAGGGTTCCCAGGGCGGGGGGCCGGGGCTTTCTGTAGTTTCCCGCCCGCCTCTCATTCCATCTCTGTCTTGGATGACAGGTTACACCACTCACAGGCCGATGGGGTGTCCCTCTCCCCAGACGGTATCAGGAATGAATTAGCATGTTTCCCTCTTGTAAGTGATCCTCTTTTTGAGTAAACATCCCCTGGGTTTCTGTGATGTGTAACTAATGGAGTGCTAAACTATCAGGGCTGGTTTCAGACTCAGAGCGCACACGTGTTGCCAATCCATCATGCTTCTAGTACTAATTAACATAGCAGGGACACAATAAAGCCACAGATCCTCCACACATTACCCGGCTCGGGTTACCCTCTATAACAATCTCGCTATTGACCCAGTGAGAGCCCACGTTGGGAAAACTTGCTCTGGCCTCTTCTCCCTGGCTAGACCTGCCCCATCGAATAAAAAATGCCCGTGTGCATCGTTATCACCACGGTGCCCACTGGCCACTTGGCCGTCTGGATTCGGAGACGGTGCCTGTGTTTCTAGAATGGTGGCGTGGGCCTTCCCGGCTGTACTTGACCAGGAATCCTTGTCTAACGTCCTGGGCTGCTGTTCGGACTGGGACTTCAGGTCCCTGCCTGATCCTGTGCTCCTAAGCCTCTCAGGAAGACTTTCGGTCTGAGAACGACTTACCTGCACCCTGCAGAGAGCATTTATCTGTCACCCGAAAGTCAGCTGAACGGAAATGCATCTACATCTCGACTGGGGTGTTGGTTACATGTGACACGTTTATCATTGAATTGTATGCTTAGTATCTAGTCATTTCCCTGGATATGAATTCTCTTGTCAATTAAAAAGTTTGAAGAATCAACCCTTGCTTATACCTTTTGCTTAAACCTATCTGAATAGACTTCTAGGGGCACTTGGGCGGCTCAGTCAGTTAAGTGTCTGACCTCGGCCCGGGTCATGATCTTGCGGTTGAGTTTGAGCCCTGCATCAGGCTTTGTGCTGACAGCTCAGAGCCTGGAGCCTGCTTTGGATTCTGTGTCTCTCCCTCTCTCTCTGCCCCTCCCATGATCACACTCTGTCCCTCTCTCTCTCAAAAATAAATGAACGTTAAAAAAAAAAAAAAATGAATAGACTTCTGAATGCCTAAGAATTGAAATATGATACAGAAACAGAGGCTGTGGTTAATATGACAATAGGACTCATAACTTGTATGTCAAATTGTGTGATTGTTATTCTCCCATAATATTATTCTCATTCATTAAGATGATTGTGGATGTAAACTTGTAAATTATTTAAAAAAATAAAAGGAAGGAGGGGCCCCTGGGTGGCTCAATCGATTAAGCATCTGACTTCAGCGCAGGTCATGATCTCGTGGCCTATTAGTTTGAGCCCCACGTTGGGTTCTGTGCTGAGAGCTCAGAGCCTGGAGCCTGTTTCAGATTCTGTGTCTCCCTCTCTCTGCCCCTCCCCCGCTCATACTCTGTCTCTCTCAAAAATAAACACTGAAAAATTAAAAAATAAAAAGAACGGTATGTTCGAAGCCTGTTCGTGATGTAGCCTCAAGTTCGAGTGGTGGTTGGCATATAAAACATTGTGAATTCCTGCTTTCAGGGACTCTCCTAAAGGAGCGATCCAAGGGAAACCTGATAAAGTGTTTGTCGTCTGGCGTTGAAATGCTCAGCAAACAAATCCTGCATAATGTAGCATCCCACTAAGCCCCCCTTTCCTCAATGTCCATGATTTAGGGACCACCAGGCTGGGCTGGGCTGGGGGAAAGGGCAGAGGCACAGGGTTCCCGCTCCTCTTCCAATCAGGGTGTTTCAGGATTTAAGCGTTTCGCACTGGGGCCTTCTCAGACGCTTGCTTTTGTTGAATGGCGTCTTCAGCTAAAATATATTTGAAAACCACTTGAGTAAATGATTTCTAAGGTGTCTTCCAGTTCTCAATTAAATGTCGCCATCATTCCATGCATAATTAGGAGATGTTTGCATGAGCACACATCTCATGTGAGATGTGCTTGATTATTTTTCCATAATCAATAAACCTTGTTGTGTTGAAGTATGCCTAACATGTAATACAGAAAAATGATAGTTATGCATAATGTAAGATGTTCAGTGTTTTAAAAAATCCACATTATACTCAATAGTTATGTGAAAGAAAATAACTATGTATCATATAGAATATTGTATTTTAGGGCACCTGAGTGGCTCCGTCGGTTAAGCAGTCAACTTTAGCTCTGGTCACGATCTCAGAGTTTGTGGGTTCGAGCCCCACATCAGGCTCTGTGCTGATTGCTCAGAGACTGGAGCCTGTTTTGGCCTCTGTGTCTCCCTCTCTCTCTGCCCCTCCCTTCCTCCCCCACACTCTGTGTCTCTGTCTCTCTCAAAAATAAATAAACATTAAAAAATAATAGTATATTTTAAATATTACATATGACAGATTGTTTCATGAAAATAGGAAAAAAAATCAAAATAGTTTTGAGGCTTGTATTGCATGCAGAGAGAAAGATGCCCTAAGAATTGTTTGCTTGTGTCCTCCTTGCCTAAATATTTTTAAAGATCAGATTGTTAGCAAAATGATGGCATGTTTTTCACGTATCCTTGGCTGAGGTATTTGTTTATTTGACTGTCCAACAAGTTGGCACATCTAGAGAATATTAAAACAAACCAATAATAAACCTTGGGGAAAAAAAAGACAAAAAAAACCCCAAAAACCAAAAAACCCCACACAATGTCACACTGCCAGGGTCAGAAAACAGAGGAAGAAGCTAAAAGCTTAGAAGAGAGACAGTAGCCAGCAGTTAAATAAAGAAGCCATTAAATTAAAAACACTGGTGTCAGCACATTGACAATTTGGTAATTAGCTAATTGTTGATGGCTTTGATCCAGCCTCGGGACTATAATAGAATAGAGCTTCATTAACCGTGATATGTTTTATAAACCCCCCTGATGATTAAATTTATCCTTCCTCTTAAACATTAACATTATTAGCTAAGTTAATAAATAATATTAAAGGCTGGGCTTTCTCTTGAGATCTCAGTCTGGATACCCCTACGATTAAGTAGAGAAGAGGTGGGTTTTTACCTGCTAACCATCAATGCCGACGTTTCTTGAAACTTCATTTCTTCTTTTGTATCGGGAAGGATGCCTTTCTCTGACGTGTAGCTTCCCACTTGGCTCTCATATGAACCGTGCTGTTGCATGTACACGTTCATGGCAAATGTTGCTAATCCATCACCCTGCTCTTTCCTGCCCGGCCTCAGAATCCTTGTCACGGTGCAGTGGGCCTGGCAGCCACAGCCGGCAATCTGAGCTGGTGCTGGAATGAAACCCGTTTGCCATCTTGCCTCCTGACTACCACTGCTTCTGAGGGTTCCAGGATGCAGTTGGCCAGCGGGTACCTCTCTTTGAGGTGATGCTTCCTGCCCCCTTTTTGCATATTAGAGTACCTGTCAATGGCTTCTCTTTTTACATATTCAGGTCCAAACACTGCCTCTAGAAGTTCATCTGACTGACACAATGTTTTATGATTCTAAAATGAAAATGAAAAAGAAAAAAAAGAGGAGAATTTGTCGGAGAGATATTTGCCAAGTAAGCCTTCCAATTATTACATCAGAGCTGGACTAATTCCCTGGCTATCATGGCTCTCACAGACCATTTGAGCATCTAGGTCAAGGATTTTTAATCCTTAGTGGGCATCAAAGTGCCTGGTTTTCAATTCAGATCTGTTGATTCAGCACCTGCAGGAGTGCTGGCCTGGGCACCATTTTTGGAGGGGGAAGAGCCAAAATTTTGCAGGTGATTCCCATCTGTTCTGGAAGTTGAGACCCCTCTGCCCTTGGGGATAGATACGTGCTCAGTATTTGCCCCTTTTTGGGTGTTCTCCAGACCAGTGGGGCAGCTGCAAGAATAGGATGCTGGAGCCGGGATGTGGAAGAGTAGTTGAAAGAGCTTTATTAATGAGAGAGGGAGACAGAGCGAGAGCAGAGGAGGGACAGAGACAGAGGGAGACACAGAATCCCAAGCAGGCTCCAGGCTCTGAGCTGTCAGCACACAGCCTGACGCAGGGCTCGAGCTCACACACTGTGAGATCATGACCTGAACCAAAGTCATACGCTTAACCAACTGAGCCACCCAGGCGCCCCACGGAGGAGGTCTTAATACAGAACTCTCACTCTCAGGCCCTCTATGCAACTTTATTCCACAAGAGAATTGCTAGGAATACATTAATGGCAGATAACCTATCACCTGTGTAGGGCCACTTGCCAACAATCTACATCCAGATTCTCAGATGTTAGACATAGTAAAATGTCATACAGGTGACCTTGACTCTTATACACAAGTCATCTGTACTCCAGTGTAACATTTGAGATTTCTGCCATTTTTATGGACAGTGGTTAAGGGATTATGCTCTGGAGTTAGATCTACCTGGATTTGAATTTCGCAACCCCCCCCCCCACTAATTTATCAGATATGTGACCTTGGGCAAATTAGACATAATGCTTCACAGCATTGTTTTGAGAAGTTAATTAGGTAATATATTCATGCCTCTGGCCTGGGTGGCTACTCTATAAATGTAGTGCTGTTTCTGTTTTACACAAATAGTTTGAGTCTTAGTCTGATCTTAAACACTGGTGTTCATGCTGAATGATAGAAACCTGCTTTAATGTTTTATATTTCTGTTTATTTAGGCCCAGGCTAAATAAAAGAGTGTCTCCCACAGAGTGAACACCCAGGCTCTCTAGACTATATGACTTGTTCCTCCCCAAACATCCATTCACCACCACTGTTTCCTGTACTTACTGAAATACAGCTGCATTTGCTACTTCTTGTTCCTTAAACACGCCAAGCACATTCCTGCCTCAGGGCCTTTGCACGCACTGTTTTTGCTGGCTAGAATGTTTTTCCACAGATATCATTAACACCTCCTTTAGGTCTCTGCTCAGATGTCCCTTATCTGTGAGGCTCAGTATATAAGCTAGTACCCCTGAAGCCATTCCTGTCCTTCTCACTCGGGGTTTTCTTTATTTTTTTCCTTATGTAATTTATCACCATCTGACGTATTATGTACTTTCTTGTTTATTTGTTATTGTCTGTCTTTCTCCATGAGGGTGGGAGACTTTGTTTTGTTCACTACTGTGTCCCCGGAGTTTAGAACTAGGCTCAACATGTACTAAATCCTCAACGGATGAATGAGAGACCTTTTTTTGCCACTTACAAATTAACAGCTTACTAATGTAATCAACAAATATACACTGACCATGTATTTTTTAATGGTATTGTTCTCGGTTCTGTTGGGAATGTGAAGAGTTTTAAGATATGGTCCCTACTCCTAAGAAATTTACAGCCTAGATTTGGAAAACATGACTTAGACCAAAATGATAAGGACTAAATAAAACAATATAAACATAACTAAAAATGCAAGATGGCGTATTATGAAGAGCACAGACAATGAGATAAATCAGAGGTCAAAGCAGAAGAGAATTTCTTGGTGAGGGTGGGCATAGAAGGCTTTTCATCCAACACAGATCTGAGCAAATCCTTAAGAGATGATAGCTAGGCTGGCGGAGTTCTGACGGGCTGGCAGCCGTGGAAGGGCGTAGGGAAGGCATCTATATATAAAGACCTGCAGGTGTGTGAGAGGGCACCGGGGAGCCCGGTGTGGGTGGATTCTTCCAGGTAAAAGTGGCGATTGAGGCGTGGACGGCTTTGCAAGCTGGACAAGAGTCATGGCTGGTGGCAGTGTACTGGGGCACTGAGGAGGGAGTGATGGCTTTGGAGAGTGGACCATAGCTGTGTCATCAGATGCTGCATCTGCTGATGTGTGCGGGAGGGCCTGCCAACAGAGGAGGCTGTGGAGAGAGGCCAGGCCGAGGGCATGCGAGACTGAGCCATACACCAGGGAAAAAGGCTGGCTTTGAAAACAAACTCTTGGGGCACCTGGGTGGCTCAGGGGGTTGAGCGTCTGACTTCAGCTTAGGTCATAATCTCACAGTTAGTGAGTTCAAGTCCCACATCGGGCTCGCTGCTGTCAGTGTAGAGCCCGCTTCAGATCCTCTGTCCCTATCCCTCTCTCTGCCCCTCTGCCAAGTGTGCTCTCTCATAAATAAATAAACATTAAAAAAAAAAGAAAATAAACAATCGATCACACAGAAGCTGGTTAGTGAGACTGGCCATTATCTAGGCTCACATGTCACTTTTTATCTTCCTTATTTTAACATTTAGCTTTTTGGCAATTTCATGGCTCTTGGCCCCTTTGACTAAATAAGAAGGGTGAAACCTAGTCTTTGAAAACCTTTTTCAATCCTATTTTTATTTTGAGAGTGTGAGTGAGCAGGGAGAGAGGGGGAGAGGGACAGAGGGAAGAGGAGAGAGAGAGAGAGAGAGAGAGAGAGAGAGAGAGAGAGAGAGAGAATCCCAAGCACCCAAGCAGCCTCCACACAGCACAGAGCCTGACACGGGGCTTGATCCCACTACCCTGATATCATGACCTGAGCTAAAACCAAGAATCAGACGCTTAGCTGACTGAGCCATCCAGGCGCCCCCCTCCAACTCCCATTTTTAAATTGGTTTTCAGAGGGACAGAGAGAATGTTTTATAAACATTACAAGAAATAAACATTGTGAACATCGATTTTAGTGTTTTATAATGTTTTGTAGACGTTGAGTACATCCGGCTGCACGTTTAGCAAGGTAAGTTCACATCCCCTGCCCACCCCTAGTCCCAGGTGCCTGGAGGTAGGGATGGGGCTCCCTCCTGTAGACTGTTCCTGCCATCTTCCTCCTGCAGCTCTCACAAGTGTATTTAGCTTAGACACTGCTCCACGTGCGAGGCCCAGTAATGGCGTTAAACCACTGTTGTGCCGGTCGCTGAGGCCCTGGCAGGTTAACAGACCTGACCACTGCTTGTGCCTGTAAGAGATGTCTGTGCAGGTTCGTGTGGAGACATGGTCTGCTCTCCCACTCCCCGGACCCACGTGATAGAGGCACTTTGAGTCTCTGATTTACTTAGCTTGTTGCCTCAACCGTCCTCTGGATGTTCTTTTTGTAACACCTTATGCGACAGGTAGAGTTTTATTTCTCAAACACATTAGAATGATCTCGCCGTGACTTGGAATCATGGAGAGCCATCAACATGTGGACACAAAATCCTTCTTGTAATTTTGCTGGCGGATGAATAAAAAAAGAAGTCATTGCATACGAAGGAAGGAAATTTAACGTTTTTCAGTGTTAAGTAGATTGCGTGATAGGAGTATCAGTAGATTGGAAGAAAAATGGAGTCATAGAAATGCCTTTTAAAGCTGACTAAGATCTGCTTTCAGAGAGGCAGTGAATGAATTCACAGAGTATTATGGGAAGCTCTTCCTTCCATTCTGGTCTTTCTGAAGGCAGCTGCCCAAAATTTCACCATGACTCCACTGAAGCCTAGTAGGGCTCACTTGGACTGAGATTAATTACTTCTCGGTTGGATGAGACTCAAAACGAAGGTAGGACTGGCACCGAGGTCCCTGAGGACGGCTATCAAGTAACACAGTAGCATAAAGCAAGCGGCATCACATGAAAAGTCTCTTGCCTGTCACTCCTGGGTAACTCCAGTACACATGATAAATTGCATTCCCAACTTCCTTTATGAGAGTACTGTAACCACTGAATAATTTGGAAGTAGCCTATTTTGTCCATTTTCATGTAAAATTTTGCCCACAACAAGAAATAGACATGAAATGGTTAGCACCTGGGAGAAAAGTCTCCTTCCCCAGATACAGACTTTGTATTTTTCATATCAGTTTAATCAGTTTTACAGTGTTTAGAAACTAATTTTGCAACAGCAGTAAAAGTGAATTGTACTTGTAGCAAGTTTGTAAATTCTGTTTCTGATTTATATCAAGTATCAGAAATTTGGTTAATAAAACTTGATGGCTTTTCAAACATACAGGCAAACCATATATAAGGGTAATGTCATTCTGATATAAATTTTTAAAAATCTCTAGATAAAATTTCACATTTAAGAATTAATACCTTCCTAGAAATTATCACTTATATACAATGTGGATTTTTAAGTGAATGCTCTAAAATTTCCTATACTTATTTTCTGGGTGATCGGAAATTTCTTTTATTTCCCCTCCCTTTTTTTTTTAAACAGAGGCATTATTTAAAAAAACAAAACAAAACAAAACAAGAAAATATTTCCTGTAGCAGAGAGAACAGAATTATAATTATCTGAGCCTACCAAATACATATACCCCCATAGCAATGAATGCTTACAATTCCGGAACGTAGGAAACACGGAAATCATTTTGTTGTGTTGCAGAATCTGTATTGTAGAATGATTTTTAAGCCACTTTTTGCCCTTACCATGAAGTATTTGGTAAGCTCCAAAGGACTCAAGAATCTTTCTCAGCACAGGCTAAATGTGTGGATTCTTTTCCTCTTTCCATATTGAATCATCAACATGCTCAAATTTAGGTTTAAAAACCAGTGTATACATTACCTCCCTCAAATAACTAAGAATTGGTGTTCTCAAGCTTGCCTTTAAAAAAATTCATTGGCTGAACTGAGTTTATGCGTGAAAAATTTCTCCCCAGAAGGATAATATTTTTGGAAAGGAGTTAAAACAGGGCTTTGAATGAAGGCATGTGTAACCGAATGTGCAGGGCAAAAAGGTTGTAATTGACAGGTCCCTTCTGTGGTGCAAAAGTCACCATTACAGTAACTTTAAGCTCCACTCAATTAAGCCGTTACTCTACTTGTGTCTTGACTTGAGAAATGTTTGAAATTCAGGAAGTGTGATCCTGTAGTCAGAAAGGAAAATTAAAACATGTTACGCGAGGAAGTTCATTGGTTTGAAAAATGTCTTATCATCAGTCAGGAACAGGCATGTTAGGAAGATTTAAAAAAAATGTTTTTTAAGACACCACTAATCCACAGAGACAAATAAAAAAAAAAAAAAAGAAGAAGAAAATATTACAATGAAACTCTGCATCTGGTTGACATTTAAATAAAGCTGCCAGAGTACAAACAAATTTCAGGACAACAACTCTAGTGACATATTTTTTAAAGAGTGCAGAAAAGAAATACTTGGCTGAGCAAATCTTAACACCACATGTGAAGGAACCATCAATATTTATTACATTATAGATTTGCCAAATGACGTGGAGCATCTGGGAGTAGTATAGAGAGTGCCGTAACTGGAACTTGATTATGTGCTTTTATATATTGGGCTGGGTACTGAGGCCAGATCTGGTTCGTTTGGAAAAGATAAGTGAAATCCACGGACTTCGTAACTCTTTAGTAGATGAAAGTTAAGTGTATAGATGTCTGGGTGCACTGTGCAAGATGGGATGGAAAACACTGCAGAAAAGACAACAACAAAACCCCTGTTCTTTGAGATCATGGAGTTGTGTTTATGTGAACTCAGTGCAGGCAAAGATGGGTTAGGCTGGGCTCGGGAGTGTTTTTATTAGTGGGCAGAGTAAAATTCCCTGAACGGAGAGGAGCCCAGCAGGTGCACAGTTCCAAATTCAAGGCTGCTTCCAGCCCCTTCCAGAGGAACAAAACTAAACCTTTGAGGGAGTAATTAATTACTGTTTGTCTTAGAAGCCCTCCGCTCCACCGTTGGTGAGAAAACCAGGCTGCGAGAAATTCGGTTACTAGACTGTAGAATCGAGAGCCACGATTCACTTCTGCCTCCTGTGTGTCTTGCCCTGGTCCACTGGCACCAAGCCAGGTGCCCAAACAGTGTTTTGCTAGAATGATTTGTCACAAGGTTGTGAATTCTAGAAAGTATAAGATCTGAGGCCCAAGAAATTCCATCCACTTGGTACACCAGTTCAGCCAAAGGGGCTGTAGCTTTAATGGACAGAAATGCTG
This sequence comes from Lynx canadensis, assembly GCF_007474595.2. Classification (NCBI taxonomy): domain Eukaryota; kingdom Metazoa; phylum Chordata; class Mammalia; order Carnivora; family Felidae; genus Lynx; species Lynx canadensis. The sequence continues at coordinate 10,027,234 of NC_044315.2, read as the reverse complement.
TGGACTTTCTCAAGCATCTTCTGAACAGGGAGGGGCAGAAAAAATGGCCCATGACAACTGCTAATTCTGGCTAATGGATATACAGATATTATATATCCGAATGGATATATGGATAGCATGGATATTATACAATTGGATTATAGTAATGGATATTTTACTATTCGGCCTACTTTTGTATATTATTTAAAATTGTCATTATTTAAAGTTTAAGTAAGATAAAGGGAAAGAAACAGCTCAGCTTCTAGCTCCAGCTGGAAACCAGCTTTAGCAGACTGAGGTACAACAGAGGAAGGCAAACCTGTTCTTTCCCACACAATAGCACGGAGTTTCTTTGGAAGAGAAACGAGAAGTATTTGGGTCGACCTGTTTATTTAGCAAGGTTTTGTTATCTTGCTGCATCCCTCCTGCTTTTCAAAATGGGAGTACTATTTCCTTCTCAATGCTTCTGCAGGGATAAAGAAATCTATGTAAACATTCCATAGCTTGGTTCCCTGTTGGCCATAAGGGAGGTAAGGCACTGGATTTTTGTGTTTGGTGGATGAAGGAACATAATGGCAGTTTCATTTGAGGGAAGGGCATTGCTTAAACAGTCAATAAAACAGCACCTGCTCTTTCTCTCTGTGGCCTGTCACCCACAGCATCTTATTTGGTCTTATCAACTTGCTACCCAGGGCATGATGTTCCTGATTTGAAAGTGGGCAAAATAAGTCAAAGGGAACTCGATACCTCTTATGCTCAAAATGCTTTATGATTTTCAAAGAATTCTAAATTTATTTTGAACTTAGGACACCACTGATAGAGGCAAGGAGAAATATTTATTATCTCCATTTTACAAGTGAGCAACTGAGGCTTAGAGAGGTTAAGTGACTTGTCCAAGACTTCTTGGGTCCAGAAATGATTGGGATCTTCTATGTTTTCAAAACACCTTGGGTTGGTCTACACAGCTTCCTGTAATGTTTGCATTATGTGGACATCTTGGAGCATTTCCTACTGCCACCCTTCAGTGTTCCTCACCGGCTACAAAGTGAAATTCTAAAAATCTGTTCCTTATTGAGAATGCTCTTTGCTGCTCAGGGCGGTCTCTGCAAAGTGAAAACAGTGGAGTATGGGAGAGGAGAAGGGCTGAGAGCGAGGATATGGTAGGGGCTGGGCAGTTCTGAGAAGAGAGCTTGCCAAATCAGTGTTTGTGGAGTTCAAGTTGGCCTCTCCTGGAAGAAAAACTTGGAGGCCTGGGTGGGTGGGGTTTCCTGCAGGGACAGCTGGGACCTACGTCCCTTTTCATTTGGGCCCCTCTGGCTGACTCCTGGAGGGGAGCGTGCTAGAATGGGTAGCATCACATTCAGACCTGGGTTCTGTGGTCCTCACCCTGTGCTCTGGATGGCCCTGGCTCTGTTACCTACCTGCACAATGAAGAGCTGGCATGAGTCCACAACGCCGGTACAGAACCTGACAGTGGTGGACCCTCCATAACTGCGTCCTTTCTACTCCTTTCCTTCCTGGCAAAATCCTCCCAAGAATCTATTCTTCGGAGGAGGCGCTTAAAGGCTGGAACGAGAGGAATCAGAGTCCCCAGGGAAGCAAGCCCAAGAGCCCAACAGCCTTCTGTTCCTCTGCCAGTGACTCCAAACTTCCAAGCCAATCGCTGTTCGCTGGGACTTCAGACCCTCCCGGAAAAGCGGGCGGGGGCGAGCACTGAACGCCGCGGGTGCCGCTCGGTTCCGAGGCCGGTTCTGAGGCCCGAACTGGCCGCTGGGTCTCAGGTCTGCATGCGCGCTCCACAGCGTCCCCTCGCGGCCTCTTGCCACAGGGAGGACGAACCTGCCACCAGGTTCTCCGAAGCTGGGTCCTGCAGCAGCGACCCCGCCGCAGGGGTCGCTGGCATTTGGCAATGCAATCGCCGGGGGACCACTAGACACTGGGAGAGGATCAAAGCATTCTTGTGGAGCCCGAAGCGCCCAGGGTTGCACTTTTGTTAGCCTGGCTCCACCTCGCCAATAAATTTTTCTGCGAAAGAAGGGGCAGGAGTAGAGGGCCATGGGGGGGTGGGGCTGGTGGCCACGCGGAGGGGACGGGAGTGACGTGCACCTGTGCTCCTGCCGCGTTAAATCAGTATGAAGCAAGTGACATTTCCCCCTTGCTTGCCCACTTGGAACTGCTCATCTTCCTGCTTTAGAACACCCGCCGGCTCTTGTAGGGTCAGCGTTTTCAAAGAGTTATTTCCTCCAGGCTCTTAAAGTTTATGGAGCACTTTGTTACAAGGGGCCCGCCCTCAAGCAGGGCTTTCGTCTCTCCCTGTCCCTCCGGCCTCTTCTCCACACACCTCTCCGGAGCAACCTTTACACAGGCCATTTCCATTTCCTCACCCCACCTAGAGGTATAAAAAAATATATGGGACATAACTTTAGAGGTGATTTGTTTCAACTTCACGTCTTTCATTTTGCACAATAACACATGGAAGCCTAAAGGAGTGAGGGTAAGGAAAGTGGCCCAAGGTCAAGGGTTACTTTAGTTGGCAAAACCAAGGACAGGACAAGCAAATCCCTAGAGAGCCTTACTACCTTTTTTTTTTTTTTCCTTCACTACTTATTTCGTAGAGGGAAAAAATCCCAGAACTATTCAGGCGGGTCAAGTACTTTGTGGAGGTGTCTGTGTTTTCGCCAATTGGCTTTGAGGCATGGAATCACACCTGCAGTAACTTGGATATATGGACAGTCACTTGCTATCCACGTGAAAACAAAGACAGAGCCAAGTACAGTTGGAGCCTCTCTTCTTACCCACTCCCCCCCACCCCCAGTCCTACACTATGGTGCGTCTGAGCTGTGCAATTTACTCTGTTGGAGTCGTCCACCAGTTTGGGGTAGAGCTTGAACATAGGGATGTTTCTGGTAAAAATTAGGAGGGATCCCTCCTGCCAGTAAAGACACTTTTCAGAGAGACCTCCTGGGGCTATCAGCATAGGAAATATTTTGGCTCTCCCCAAAGCCCAGACTCAGACCCCAGAAGGAGCATATCACACAGAACAGGGATAGGAAGGCCCTGGAAAGTTTCTGCTTAAAATCCTAGTTTAGAGCCTTGGTGAGTTGTGAGAACCCTCTTTGTCACTGAATGAATCCTCGTTGGGTCTAGGCTCTTTTGTGAAACTATGTTCCCTTCTTTCACTGGTTCAGGTTCGCTCTCACAGTTTTGATTAGTATTTTGACTAGACAGGATCAATCTTAGCAGTACGGTGGAACAGAAATCCCGCAAAGACTTCACAATCAACACAAGTTTGTTTCTTTTCTTTTTTCTTTTTACAAGTCTTTTTAAAAAATGTTTATTTATTTTGAAAGAGAGAGACACACACACACACACACACACACATAAAGGGGGAGAGGGGGAGAGAGAGAGAGACAGAATCTGAATCAGGCTCCAGACTCTGAGCTGTCAGCACAGAGCCTGATTCAGGGCTTGAATCCACAAACCATGAGATCATTACTAAGTCGGATGCTTAACCAGCTGAGCCACCCAGGCGCCCCTAAGGTTTGTTTCTAATTATTTTCCCTTTCCTCTTCCTCTTGTCCGACTTGGACTTTTTTCACGCACCATGAGCCGTGAGTCCAGTAACAGAAGTTAAATTTTGTTATAGCCTTTAAGGTTTGAGAGAGAACTTGGGAATCACTGAGCTGTACTCCTTCACTTTATAGTTAAGGAATCAGAGGCCTAGCAAGGTGAAACGATATGCCCAATGCCTGCTACACATGGATGAAATTATATTTTCACCATAGTGCCTGACCCCTCCCTGCTTTGCTTCCTCCACTCTCTCTCTCTCGATTTCTTTCTACTTGGTATAGTTGGACTGTGGGGAAAATATTGAGAGTGATTTGAGCATGGATAAAATCTGCCCCCTCCCAAGTGTTAAACCCCAATATGGGATGGGAGTAGGGGGTGGAAAGCTCTTAGGGTTAAGGGTTTACTGTTTCAGTTAGTCATGAGGCCCCCTAGGGGCTGCAGGAGGAGCGGGAGTGCACACACACACACACACACACACACACACAGCCTCCTGATGTGGCAACAAGCTGCTTGTCCTCTGATGGAAGGCAGCCATAGCAAGGACACTGCCCCTGGGGTGGAACCCGGACTCCACTATCACTCTTGAGTCTGTACCTCCCCTGACCACCATTTGGAACGGGTACTGAGAAGTCAAGGTCTGTGGTTGCCTCATCTCCTAGCTGCGACATGACCCTCCAGTGAATTGAGCCACATTCCCAGCGTAGAAGATGAACATTGTCTGGGGCAAACAGGCTGGCAGATCCGGGCAGCACGATTGCTTCACAGTTAGGGCATCAGACTCCATATCCCGCTGCAAAGGGCACTTTTTTTTTTTTTTTTTAAATTGTATGAAGGCATCAAGCCGGAAGAGAAGTCACTGGTGGTCCCTTTGGTCCTGTGAAGGCGCTGTGTAGCTGTGTGTCTCCCTAGCAAATCCCATGAGCTTCTCTGAGCCTCAGTTTTCCTTCCCATTTATAAAACCAGGGGCCAGGGCTAATCACGTTCCCTCGCGGTTTCAAATGCCTGTGATTTAAACCCTGCTTCATACGGAGGAGGGATGAGAACCCAGATTGCATTGTCTTTTTGTTCAGCACCCCCCCCTTTTTTTGGACACGCAGAGCAAGGAAAGGGAGGACAGTTATCTTCCGAAAGCTGCCCCCCCATCCCCATTGCTTGTGACAGGTCGTATATTTGATTACGCAAAGCAAATTGGGAAATCATATCTCTGCAATCCCATCTGGGATTATTTATTTCGCCGCGTCCACAGCCGGTCAAAGTTGTGAGAGGATACAATGTTAAAAGTAGCTTCCCGCGAGAGGAGGTGGATTCGAGTTCATCTGTAGAGAAACCAGAGCCATACACCCGCCGCAGCAAAGCACTTTTGTGAGACCCAGGAGTTTCCAGAAGTTATTCACCACCCAGGCACTCGAGGCTGGTTGATCTAGCGGGTGACTCAGGCTGGTGGTGGTGGTGGCGGGGTTCTTACCGGGCCCAGGCCCCTGTCTCCAAGCCTGGGAAGCTGGAAAGTCGGTCGCGATGGGGAGGAAGGAGATCGGGCTTCGAATTTTCCCCGGCCTCGGGGCGTCCTGCAGGCTAGCTCTCGGAGTTCAAAATAACAACCACAAACTAATACAAGTAACAACTTCCAGGTACTCCAGGTTCAGTGTGGCCGGGTCACCGAGCCAGGGGATGGATCTCCAGTGTCTTGTGCTTTGAGGTCCGCCCCCCACTTCGCAGCTGGGGAGAGTGAGGCGCAGAGGGAGGTGGAGGATGTTCCTCGCTACCACCCAGCCGGGGAGCGGCACACCAGGCATTTTACGCCCCGTCTGCACCTCCGGAACGGAACGCGAGCGCTTGGCCTCCCAGAAAACGGTCCACGGCCCGCTACACTCCGGCGGCCTGGGGCGGGGGTGTGGGGGCCTCAAGGCACGGGGCGAGAGGTGGCCGGGCCGGGGAAGCCAAGCGCCCTCGAGCCACGGGGCAGCAGGAGCTCGCCGCCTGCGGCGGGGCTGGGGGCTGGCCCGCGGGGTGCGCCTCGAGGGAAGCACCGGCCCCGGGAGCTGATCCGAAACGCGCTTCCCCCTTTTTCTTTCTCTCTTCTTCTTTTTCGAGGGGTGTTTGAAGTAAAAAAAGAAAGCCACCCTTCTCAAGAAAATGAAAAAGACCGCCCCTCCCCCTTCCGCTTTGTTGTTCAAGTTCCCTTGCTTGACTTGCGAAAAGAGATCTTGACACCGGTAGATCCGAGCTGTGCGGGAACCGGGAGGGGTGTGGGTGAGAGAGATTTGGGGGAAAGGGAAGGGAAGCAGAGGCAGAAGCGCTGAGCCGCTAAGAGAGAAGATCCCGCTGGCCTCCCCCCACCAAGCCGGACGCGCAGAGTCGATGGGGCGGCCCCACTGCGTTGTCGTTTCCAAGAAGGACTCCGAATTGAATTTGGTAATTTGGTGCCGGCTTACCAGCCAGAGGACTTCTGTTTCCTTACCTCACAGGTCCTCAAGCCACAGCCGACCCCTTTTTGGAGAGGAACGTGGAGAAAGGAGCCGGATCCCCTGGGCCCTCAGTCAAGCTTGTGAGGCAGGACCCTCCCCGAGCTGCATGCGAAGGCGCGTCCGGAAGTTCATGAAGCTGCTCCTACCAGGTCAAGACTCTTCTCCTGGACACCGAGTCTTCGCAAGGACTATGCGAGGAAGGCCAGTCTTCCCGTTTTGCAGATGAGACAGCTGAGGCGCAGAAAAATAATTGACCAAGATCACGCGGTCCGTGGCACAACCAGCCTAGAACTCAGGCTCTCGGATTCCTTTTGCTTCAGCACGTTTAATTTACTAATCAGTTTGTGCAACCTTAGATTCCTTTTTAATTTTCCCAGAAAAAATGAAGATAATTTCGCGTGTAATATCGGAGTTGCTCAGACTTACTGAAGCTCATCCCATGATAAAAAGCAAAACAAACCAAACCAAACCAAAACACATCCCTTTCCCTGCTCTCCGCCCACATACCTCACTTCGAAGCAATTGTAGGAATTGTGATTCTCTGGGGGGCCTTCAGGGCCAGGGGTTTGAAGTGTAATTCAACTGGATCACCATTACAGCTGCACGCCTCCAGAGTGGCAGATAGGGTGCAGGGAAGGTGGTGGGACAGGTGGGGGTGAGCCTGGAAGGGGACTCCTGGAGAAAGGCAGGGAAGTATAGAGGAAGCAGTGGGGACTGTCCTGTAGGTTTCTGCTAGGGGTGGGGGAGTGCTGAGAAGGGAAGGGTCCTGGGCCCACCCACCTGAAACCCACGGGGGCCCAATCCTTCCAGCAAGCGGGAGAGCCCACCTCCCCACATTGGGCCGGACACTGCACCCGGGAAGGCCGGTCCAGCTGACCCACGTTCTCAGGGTTTGCTCCGAGTCCCAGGAGCCAGCGCCACAGTCCTCGGGTCCCTGTACCTCCCCCCACCCCCAGCCCCCATCTCCCGTCCTAGTTTCACCCGTTTGGTTTACTGTACACAAATCCCTCTTGTTTCCTCCTTGTATAGCAGCTTTGACAACTCCAACTAGTTCAGGGGCTGTTTGGGTGATTTTCTGTTTAGGAAACTGCCACTCAACGTCCCTTTGCTCTCCTGTTTCTTCCTGGTACCCCTTCCCCTCAATCTATTACCCTCCCAAATTAGCAAACCTTTCTTGATTTTGTTTCTTAATAATCAAAATAACTAGCGAAAGGCTAATGATCCTCCCCCCCCCCCCAAAAGTAATAAACAAAATAAAAGCCCAGGGTGCCAACCACCAGCACACAAGGCCAGCTCTGGGAGAGGTTTGTAGTTCACTTTCACGTCCAGGGGAGAAGCACTGATATGCGTGTTTGCAAAAGCAGAAATGTAGCTAGCAGGAGTAGACGCAGGAAAAAAAAAAAAAAAACAATAGTTGATAAAAACATGCTGTGTCCTCTTACATGAGGGTTGCTCAGACGCCAGTTACTAAAATCAGACGGGGAGCGGGGGAATAAAAAACGCGGACCCATTGTGAGTTTCTCTGGTTAGGAGCGGAGGGCTTCGCGAAGTTTCTCAGACTTTAGGGCAGAGGCCGACCAGTTCCTTTGCTCTCTGGGAGACTACTGCGTGACCCAGGGCTCCTCTTTGAACCTCACAGTTTCATCATTGGAAAAATGTCTGGCGCTGTGGTGGTGCAAATAACGCATATCAGCTGTGGTCAAAATTTCAGATGCTCTAACGTAGATGAACAAATGCATTTCAAAGAGTATAAAAAACTACGCAAAAGGTGATAAAACTGGTGTCATGAGGTGGTGCCAAGAGAGAGGCACGAAGGGTCTGCGTGACTCTTTGTCCCATGTCTGAGCGCGCAAGGCTCCCAAGTTACCCTCTGAGACGCCCAGAGGGACTGAGCAGCCTCCTGGAATAAGCAGAACTGTTTCTCTGCTTCCTTTACTGGACACTGCAAGAGGCTTTGGGGAGAAGCAGCCACACAAAGGGAAATGCCAGTGTCCCGTTACCAGAAAAGCGCTTTCCAACTCCGCCAAAGGCTTGGGAATACCTACCTGCGGGTCCCGCCGCGGGGTCTCGCCTTACTTCCATAGTAATTCCTAAACTGCCTCCTTTCCACCTCTCAGAACTTGGTTAATTAACTTCTTTACCCGGGCTCCGAGAAAGGAAACGTTAGAATCAGTTCAGCGATTTCCTTCCTTTAACGCATATTTATCGCAGGCCTACTATGTGCTCCGTGCAGCAGCACTCAGTCTCCCAATTTGTCTCTCAAACCGATGCCGAGAGGCATTGATTATTTAAAGGGGTGACTAGACAAAACGCCGTCTAAGTGATTTTAAATTCACTTCAATAAATAAAATGTAGCGTTGGATTCAGGGACTAGTTCTTTAGACATGTTGGAAGTTCAATTTATTAAACATTTGTGTAAGGGATTTTTGAGAGAGAGAAAGTATTTCTTTATAAACACATTCATGCACACTAAAAAAAGTCATCTTAAAAAATAGCTTCATTTTAAAACATGCTTAGAGTGGATATGTTGCACCTAAATCTCTAAATGGCACGTATTTCCGCCCTCTCCCCCCCCATCGGAGAAAAATGTAAGTGACGTCGGTGACTTGGCGACCCGCCGGCCTCACCGGTAAGATGAAAGTTACGAAGAACTACTTTGCACTTTAAGGATGAGCGGCGCTAGCCATAAAAATATCTACAGATCATTTGTCCGCCAGTCTGGCGCTGTGGTGGTGCAAGGTGACCACTGATTTAGTCTTGCAGGAGAAAGTAGGATGCAGCTGTGTGCCCGATTAGAGAGGCCTCATTTCCAAGCCCAACTTTGGGTTAATTACTGAGTCGCAGAAATACTGGACTTGCTGATAACGTAGAGACCAACACCAGTCTTTCCGACCGCTGCCTTGAGCATTACCTTCTTTTGTAAACAGTGCGATTCGCAAGAGTGTGTTCCCTATTGTCCGCGAGATAAACGGCGACTTCACCCCAGCAGACCACCGTCACACTTCGGGTTTAGCGCTGGGACAGACAACCCGGCTGCACCGAACGTTGCGCTGGTGGATTCTGGAGGAGCGCCGAAGGGAGGGGCGCGACGGCCGCCAGGAGGCGGGGAGCGCCAGCCGGCGCGCCTCGGCCAATCAGCGTGCACACCGCCTGACAACCGTCCAATTAGAGGGCGCGGTGCTCGGGGCCCCTAGCCGATAATACTAGGAAAGAGAGCAGAGACTAACTATTGCAGCCAGGGGCGCTGCGCCGCACGCAGCTGGGTACGCCCGCCGGGAGAGCCCGAAATCTGAGGCCAGGGCCGCCCAACCTTCCCGCCCAGATTGGGTCACAGGAAGCAGAACGCAGCTCCTGCGAGGTGAAGCGCTCGGGGCTGCCAAGGACCGATTAGAACTTTGCGGAGTCCGGGATGTGCGGGGCGAGGCTGCTGAGGACTTGATTCATCTTCTCCACCCATCCCCCGTACTCCCCGTCCACTGGGCTCTGAGCCTCCAGCTGTCAGCCCCCGATTTCGTGGCAGGGTGTGGCGACCCTGATTTGTATTTGCAAGCACAGCCAGCAGCCCAAGAGCCAGGTCCTAAAGCTGGATATCTTTTGCCTCGGCTGCTAGCTCGGGCCTCAGAGTCTTGGTGAGTGCTGTGATGTCGCTCCGGGTGTCAGGGAGGGCAAAATCGCCGTTCCTTATCTTTTCTATTTTATCTGGATGTCTTGCCTTAAAGTGCAAACCATGCCCGATGTATATGGAGACCGCGCAGCTCAGCCGTGCGAGGCTCAAGCATTATTGATGTTGGAAGGGCATCTGCAGCTCCTTGCGCGGTGTCCTTATGGGTCTCTGACAGAAGAACATTTTTTGGGTTTGAGTTGACTATTTGCTAGGGGTGGGGGGCGTAAAAGGACCTCTCCAAGCTCAAAAGAGGGTCCCTGTAGTGGTGTAAGAGGATGAGGCATTTGAGAGGCACAGAATGGTACTTCGCTGGGTCTGAAGGGGCCCCTTGTGATCCAAAGGAAAGTAACTCTCCCACCGATAGTTTCATATTCATCATGGCCCTAGTAGTTGGCTATGGGGAAGCCTGACAAGTGGCCTAGGTCGGCCCAGTTGGACACAATACTTTTGTGTGTGTGATCCGTGCGTTACCCCGGGACTTGTCCCGAAAGCTGGTGTAAAGAGGCAGAGAGGTCTGTGGTTAAAGATCAGGTGCTCCTAGAGCACTTAGAATCAGTTAAGATAGAAACCTTGTTGAGTTGGGAATTTCTGGGGGCCCTAAAGGTACAAGAAACGCAGTGTGGTGTGGATGTGAGGGACGTGAAGAGAACAGGGCTCCTCCAAGGGCCAGAGGCCCTAGACCAGGAACTCTGGGCTCAAGGCCCGGGGGTCGGTGCCTGACGGTGGTTGGTGCGTCTTCGGGTCTTTTCGTGTCCCCCCCTCCCCCCCACCAGGGCGCGGGAGACTGAGCGTAGGCCGGAGCCCGAGCGCCGCGCCGCGCGCCATGGCCGACCGGCCCGCGGGCCCGGCGGCCGGGGACTGGGAGATCGACGTGGAGAGCCTGGAGCTGGAGGAGGACGGCCGCGGGCCGCCGCCGCCTACGCCGCCCGGGCCCAGCCCGCCGTCGGCCGACGGGGACGGCGAGGACGACGAGGACGAGGACGAGGACGACGACGCGGAAGATGAGGGCGACGGCCTGGAGGCGGGCGCTTCCCCGGGGGTGCAGGGCCGGCCGGAGCAGCAGCGGGGAGCGCCGCGGGGGCCGACCCCCGCGCCGCAGGCCTCGCCGGCGCCGGCCGGACCCCCGGAGCGCGGCGCGAACGCGGGCGGCGGCGCGGAGCCGCGCAAGCTCAGCCGCACGCCCAAGTGCGCGCGCTGCCGCAACCACGGCGTGGTGTCCTGCCTCAAGGGCCACAAGCGCTTCTGCCGCTGGCGCGACTGCCAGTGCGCCAACTGCCTGCTGGTGGTGGAGCGCCAGCGCGTCATGGCCGCCCAGGTGGCGCTCCGGAGGCAGCAGGCCACCGAGGTGCGTACCCGCCGGGCCCGGGGTCGCGCCTCGCGGGGACGTCCGGGCCGCCGTGGGGGTCGGGCGTGGGAAGGGACGGGCAGCCCTCTTCCCCCCGCCCGGCGGAGGGCCGCGGCGCGTGGCGCTTCTGGGGGGGGGGGGCGGGTGGTGAAGACGCTTCTCTGGTCCCGGTGGCCTGGGGGGGTCGGGGCAGGGAGGCAGCCGCGGGCATCGCCGGGGAACTTGACCAAAAAGATTTTGTAATTTTAAAAGCAGGCAGAAAGGCCTTGAGAGTGGTCTGGGAGGTTTTGGGGAAAGATATTCTGTTTTTTACGTGTTTATTTTGGTGGTGTTGGGGAGCAGGGGGAGGACAGTGGTGGCTGCAGTCGCTGTGTTACTGGTGCTGTTCTCGAAAAAGAACCGCGCAGCTTCCACTGTCAAAGGGAGAGGCAGAAAGTGCCGCCCATTTTACAGATGAGACCGAGGCTGGCGTGGGAAGTTAGGTGCCCGAAGCCCAAGGTCCTGAAGCCAGCTTCTGATTTAAGCTAAGGGGCCGGTGGAGGGGTCCCTGGTGCCTCCCACCGGGGGGCTCCAGCTGTGAGGAGAGCCAGCGGTTTCTTTAAGGGTGAGGCTTTTCTTGACCTTTGGATTTCCTGTGTCCATGTGTTCCTGCATTTGGGAGAGCTCAGAGCCAGGGAAGCTTCGGGGTTCCCCCCCACCCCTTACAGACTCAGGGCCTGGGAAGATTTTTGCTTTTACGTTTTCTCTAGGAGGGACTGGGGAGGGGTTCACATCCTCATCGGAGGCAGTGACCCTGATGGAAACCTTTCTGAGGGCCCTGGAGAGTGCTCTGGATGACCGAGGTGGCCTTGGCCCTGGGCTGGGCCTCCTCCAGAGTGAGGCGTTTGGCACCTAGGGCTGCTACATCCCTCAAGGGTCCCTGGGCATTCAGGGCTGGACTCAGGCATAGAAGGACCCAGAATCCCACCAACCAGGAGGTGACATAGGGAGCAAAGTTGGGTTTCCCCTTGTCCCTTGCCCCAGGTGGCTGCTGAGGTTTTTGTTTTTGCCTTCATGTATCCCAGGCTCCCCCTGTTTTTGGCCAGACCCGGGAGAGTGTGAGAGACAGGTTCCCTCATAGCTCTCTCTCGACCCCTTGTACCCCATTCCACTTGCCTTACTGCCAGAAGAAACCAGCTTCACCTCATTGCTCAGTGGCAGGCCACGGACACCTTTGGCCCTACCTCTGCGTGCCCCGGACACAGCTGTCCCCCGCAGCTCTCCTTCAGGGCCTGGCTCCTACGATCTTGACTGTGGGATGTCCTCCAGCTTCTAGCTGTGGGATGAATCTGGAGTGACTCTAGCGAAGTGGCCACAGAGAAAATCTCCTCTACTGCCTGTCAACTGAAGTAGTTTGTTGCCCCGGAATTAAGGGGTGCTGATGTGAATTTGTTGAGAATTCTTTTTACATGGGATGGGAAAATAAATACATTTAGACCGGGGAGGGTTGCTGATGCCCCTTCCTTCTCTTTCTTGTGGGGCATTGTTGATTATGTTTCTTGTGTTTACAGGACAAGAAGGGGCTTTCCGGGAAACAGAATAATTTCGAGCGCAAAGCCGTGTATCAGAGGCAAGTCAGGGCACCCAGTTTGCTGGCCAAAAGCATTTTAGAAGGTAAAGCAATGCAGAATTATCCTTTAGCCTTTTAAACCAAGTTCTGAGGGCTTCTCATTATTCACACATATGGCATTTTTATTAACCTGTGAAGGAGCACTCTGAGGGGAGGGTACTTTGTATTAGGAAGTTTTGCTTTAGGGAGGAAATCAGGGTGTGGGGAAATGGATCTCACATACCTCTCGAGGTTTCTGTCACCGGTAATTTTGTTGTCCGCATAATAGTTGTAGTCTGCTTAATAGGTAAGGGGTTAACGTGGAGTGCATTTGAAATTGGCCCTAGTGTGAGGGCATGCCACCAGATCATGGACGGAGCAAGGAAATAAATTAAGAACAAATTCTTTGGGTGCAATTGTAGCTGAAGTAAGTCAAGTGAGGAGCTGAACAGCTACCCACGCCAATAAAGTCCTCTAGTCCGACTGATGCATCATCTAATACCACTCTTTTTCGCTATACTGTATTCCTCCCTGGATTAGCTACATCAGTTTACTATTTCTTATTTCTCCGTTTACTGTTTCTTATTTCTAACCGTCAAGATTGTAGAATCTGGAAAAGGTTTTGAATCAAACAAGAGAAGTGGAGGTTGAATTTGAATTTGAACGGCGTGAATTCTCTCTACCAAGTTTTCACTTTCTCTAATGCTTGGGGATACATTAATTTTACTTAAAATATTGCTGATTTTTAAAAGCAGCTCTCTTTGGGGATGGGATTTATGGCTCTGATAAACAATATATTGATCACCCTTCACCATTTAAATAAAGGAAAGTTTGTATTTGTTGTATCACTCCTCCTTCATAAGATTCAGGTTGAAAAGCAGTTTGTTTTTTTTTAAGTAGATATTTGCATTCTGTTTTTTCTCATGTGGCTTCTAATTGAGTTGGTTCTAGACAGGTTGTAGAGTTTGTTCGTGTGTTAATCCTGTGCTGTATACTTCTGATCTTAGAATGGTTTCGCGTGCGTTAAAAATGAATTTGGTTGCAAACTGGGTAAACAGATTTATAGCCGTAGGGACAGCACAGCACGGATAAATTGAAAAGGTGCCAAAACGACTTGAGAAGTGGGAGGGCAAAATGGAATAGTAAATTCAAGTAAATAACTTCCTGGCAAAAACTTCCCTTAGAAATAGAAACACTAATTTTCACATTTTATTTTATTTGCAAATGAGGGCGTTGGGCTTGTCACAATGGATCCTTCAAACAAATTTGCTAGTACTGAGTGCTTGGGGATAGTGAAATACTCAAAGCATTTCATGCTACTAGGAATTCTATTTATGCCGTGCTAATCTTAGGTTTGTAAAATCTCTGCCCTTGCTCGTGAAATGTGCAATGAGTTTATACTGTAATGATTGTCTGCTCAACCATTTTGGTAACTGGCCAACATGATTGGGAGAAATGTTTTAGATCAGTTATTTTCAATAGAGAGGCTGATCTCCTCTCCTGCCTTTAGTTTTGTTTGTTTTTACTGCAAGTCTGGGGGAGGGGGCTGGTTAAATTGTTCTCTGCAGAATCTGTTTGACTAGTTAACAGCTCTTTTCAATTTTCTGTGCTTCCCTGTTTCCTTAGTCTTTTCTGTTTTTCTCCTCACTAATCTGCTGTCACTTTCTCTTTTTTCTAGTTCTCCTTGGATTATTCTCCACCTGTAACAATGTCCATAATGAACCGTCTTTAGAAAATAACAATGCCATCAGCTTTAGGTATAGATATCTTTTTTGATAATGGAAAAAGATGACACGGATAGTAATAAAGCATTGACTGAAGCAAGATGAGCAGACTTGTCTCTTAATATGTAGGAGCCTGGGAAGTAGATTAAACTTTCAGCCAGTGAAGTGTGCCTGTAAAGGTAAACAAACAAACCTGTAATGGCAAAAACAACAATAACAAAAAGTTACAATCTGGATCTCCTGCTCCCCAAAGAGAACTCTTTTCACTTGAACCTATACTTTTGTTTTCTGTGTAAAACATTAGTGTTTTAGAACTGTAAATTGTTCTTGTTCTTGTCCTGCCCATTTGCAGTGTCTCTGTTACCTTCTGGGTTTCCGGAATTTTCTTCCCTAGTTGTTAATCTCTTTCCTGTGCAATGCTTGCTTATTTTAGGCTACCGCCCAATTCCAGCAGAGACTTATGTGGGAGGGAGCTTACCCCTACCTCCCCCGGTAAGTGACCGGATGAGGAAAAGGCGAGCCTTTGCTGATAAAGAGTTGGAGAACATTATGCTGGAGAGAGAATATAAAGAGAGGGAGATGCTGGAAGCTTCCCAAGCTGCTGCCTTGTTCCTGCCCAACCGTATGGTGCACGGACCTGAATATAACTCCTACAAAAGTGCCTATAGCCCCTCCCCAGTGGAGCCTCCAAACAAAGACTTCTGCAATTTTTTGCCCACCTGCCTTGATCTAACCATGCAGTATTCAGGCTCTGGGAATATGGAACTCATCTCTTCCAACGTCAGCGTGGCTACGACTTACAGACAGTATCCCTTGTCCTCAAGATTTTTAGTTTGGCCCAAGTGTGGCCCCATTAGTGACACTCTTCTGTATCAGCAATGCCTGCTAAACACCACCACCTCGGTTCAAGCCCTGAAACCCGGGGCCAGCTGGGACTTGAAGGGAGTGCGAGTCCAGGATGGCCTTGTCGCAGAGCACGACATGGTACCACCCAAACTAGAAGGCTCGCTGGTGTCGCCTCATGCTGCAGAGGTCCAGACCTCCAGAAGTGACCTTCACGGTCACCAGGCTGTCCCTGAGAGGTCTGCGTTCTCCCCACCCCAACGGAATTTCTCTCCCATTGTTGACACGGACTCCCTGGCGGCTCAAGGGCACGTCTTAACCAAGATCAGCAAAGAAAGCACCAGGCACCCTGTGCCACTTAAACATAATCCATTCCATTCATTATTCCAGCAAACTCTTAATGACACATCAGGCCCTGAGCTGAAAACGCCATTTGTCAAAGGGGCCTTTGAAGACGCCCCTAAGAAGCCCAGAGAGTGTTTAGTCAAGGAGAACCAGAAGTACACGTTTACAATAGATAGATACGCGAAAGACCTTTTCGTCGCCAAGCAAGTTGGAACAAAACTCTCTGTGAATGAACCCCTGTCATTTTCTGTCGAGTCTATTCTGAAGAGGCCTTCATCTGCCATCACTCACGTCTCTCAGTGAAAGGCTGCTTACACAGAAAGCTGGATTTTCTGCCATCTTGGAGGGTTCCTACCAGTGGCTAATTTTTTTTTTCTTTTTTAAGAAGAAGGGTTCACATGTTTGTATAAAGAAATTTCTAATGTAAATGGGGATGATTTAAAAAAATTATATATATTCATATGCATGTACTTTTTCTCACCACATAAATATATTTAAACTTAAAGATGGAAATTGCTTATGTGCAAACTGTAAAGTTCCATGCTTTACACAGCATTTCAAAAAGCAATAAAGTTGACACTGTCTTCTGAAAAGACCCAGTGTTTGCAGAAGTACCTAGCTGTCCTTGTCTAGGTGAAAAACTAGTGTCTGTGAAATGTTTTCTTTATTTTTCTAGGATTTGGTGTATTTTCAAGTGCTCTTAATGGTCAGTGGGGATCATGGGAAGTGCCTTACAATGCCTTAGTTTTGCATTTTGGAGGATGGGTAAATTTTTCTATTCAAGATTGAGGCAAAAATAGCTTTACAGAGAACACAGAATAGATGTGCATGTCTATAGAGTCATAATTTCACGTGATTGGACAAAGTAGAATTAATTTCCAGGGAAATCAAGTTTAAGATCTCATATCATGACCTGGCTTCTTGGGATGGATGTCTTTTAGCTCTCTGAGTCCCAGTGTCCTGATTGCAGGGTTTACCTGGGGCTTCAAGCTTCCGTTCTAGATTGAACTTTCTGTGACTTCTAGGTTGCTAGGGGGTCACAGAGCAGGTCCACTTGTAAGGTGCAGTTGGTTCAAACCATGATAGTGTATGAACCCCCTCTCAGCCCTGTGTATTTCACTGTCTCCTAAGGGCTGGTGACAGCAGGCATTTTATTTTATTTTATTTTATTTTATTTTATTTTATTTTATTTTATTTTATTTTATTTTTGCTTTTTTCTTGTGTTGATTTGTTTTTATTTATTTTTAATATAATTTATTGTCAAATTGGCAGTGTGTAAAGTGTGCTCTTGGTTTTGGGGGTAGATTCCCATGGTTCATCGCTTACATACGACACCCAGTGTTCATCTCAACAAGTGCCCTCCTCAATGCCCAGCACCCATTTTCCCCTGTCCCTCACACCCCCATCCACCCTCAGTTTGTCCTCTGTATTTAAGAGTCTCGGATGGTTTGCCTCCCTCCCTCTCTGTTTGTAACTATTTTTTTCCCCTTCCCCTCCCCCGTGGTCTTCTGTTAAGTTTCTCAAGATCCACATGAGTGAAAACGTATGATATCTGTCCTTCTCTGACTTATCTCACTCAGCAAACTACCCTCAGTTCCATCCACGTTGCTGCAAATGGCATGATTTCATTCTCATTGCCAGGTGGTATTCCATTGTGTATATAAACCACATCTTCATCCATTCATCAGTTGATGGACATTCGGGTTCTTTCCATGATTTGACTGTTGTTGAAAAGCGCTGATTCCTAGGGGCACATGTACCCCAATGTTTACAGCAGCGCTTTCAACAGTAGACAGCAGGCATTTAGAGGTAGGTGCAGTCAGGACCAACTGGTCCCCGAGTATCAGCTTTATGCTCCCACCTTGTTGCCCCTGCCAGAGGGTTTCCGTATAGCTCTCTTCTGAGATTAAAAAAAAAAAAAAAAAAAAAAACCGCTATTCAAATAGCTTCAGGTGACAGTTTGCCGAGGACTGCAGGTGCTCGTCATGTCATGAGGGTGGCTTCTTGAGTCTTAACCACCCCTCCCTTCAGTTTTGAGTTCCTTATTACCCTCTAGTTTTGCTCAATAAAATGTTGACTGTTGTTCTATATGATTGATAAAATGAGAGTAAGACATTTATGAGAGTGTTCCCTTCATCTCTGAAAGCCTCATCTGTGGACCCCAAATGAAGCCTTAAGATGCCACAGTCTTTTCAACCCAGAAAATCCAGAGCTAGATATCCGACCTTGAGTTTTGTGATGGAGTAAGTTGTTGCTTCCAATTCTCCTCTTACTTGGGGAACAAGAGCACTGGTTGGGCACGTGGGATGTGCCAAGAAGTTTGGCAATTTAAAGAGTTTCTGTCTTGCTCTGGAAAGCATTTAAAATTACTTAAAAATGATTTTGCTACTGATGAGCTCATGTAAACCTCCAGGGGTTCTCTGAATTGTTGCTTAAAATTAGCATCGGTTTCAAAAACAACAGGCCAAACCTCAGATTGATTTCCAGTTTGTACTTGTAAAGTAATACTTGGTTTTATTGAGTCAAATTTACTTATTTTTACTCTTGCAAAAGCCAGAGCAAGTGGAAGTTTGCCAGAGGAAAAGAAAATGAAAGAGGGCAGGGCTCCCAATGACTGTTGAAGATTATTTTCATTAAGTGGAAATATGTTTTCCAGTCATGAATGCCCTGGTGTCAGAGACAGGATCTAACTTCATTCACCCCCTCTGCTCCCCCAGTCATCTTTGTTTTATCTGGTTGTTAATTTTTATCTCCCTATTAGGAATTTATTTTTTGTGTCCAGTGTTAAGTGTAGACTTAGCATTCAATCTAACTGCTGCAGAGGTAGTGAGGAAAACCCATCATAATAAACCCACATAAAAATAATCCCAAGAAGAAGTCCTTCTTTTTAAAAAAATTTAATGTTTATTTTTGAGGGAGACAGAGAGACACAGCACAATGAGGGAGGAGCAGAGAGAGAGAGAGAGAGAGAGCGAGAGCAGCTGAGCTGTCAGCACAGAGGCTCGAACTGATGAAGTCAGACACTTAACTGACTGAGCCACCCAGGTACCCCAAGAAGAAGCCCTTCTTAATCCAAACATGGATTTTCTCTCTTTCTTACTCTATTTTAATATTTTGAATACTTAACATTGGCCAATTTTTCCCCCTTTTGTGTTCAGTGAACACTTTGGGACATCTTTTCTGTCCTGTTATCTTTTTAATCTCATTAAGTGAATCCAGTTGACTGTGGGTATTAGTGCTTATTCTCACATTATCAGTGACCAGAATTTTATTGTTCTTGAACATTTATAAGGGTGAGTACTTTCCTTGGTGAATTATTATTGTGCATTAATTCTGCTATCATGCTGAGTTCTTGGGATTTCAAACCTGCCATCAGCCACAAGAGATTTGTGCTTGTTTTAATCATTTTACTTCAATCACAGCTACTGTTTGATTCTGTAGACTCTTCAAAGAATACTGTCATCAACACATTAAATCCAACTTGTGGATCAGTATAAGCATTTTCTGTGTTCAAAGCAATAAATGGATTTGGGTTTAATTATTTTTAAGAATGTAAAGAAGAATAAAACATGGACCTTTTCCTCGATTTAACTCCCCATATAATGTGGCTCTAATGACATAGTTTTCTTCCATCTTGACTGGTCAAACGTTATATGATTTTTTGCTCAGTTTGCTGTGATGGGTGGTTTACACCAGTGCTTCCCAAACTTTAATGGATGGTGAATCACGTGGGTACCAGATTCTGGTTTTCTGTAGGTCTGAGGAAGGGCATATGATTCTGCCTTTCTACCCCCCACCCCAACCCCACCATGGGATGCTGATGTTGCTGGTTTTCAGCCTACTTTGAGTAGTGAATGTTTTCCATATTTCTGTTAGTCCAATGCACATTTAATATGCTCTTCCATGGGTTTGACTTCTAATACAATGGAGCTATCATAAATAATTTAATATATGGGAATAATTAAAAAAATTTTTTCCTCCAAACCTCCAGAATGTCCAACATCAAGAGTGAATCATAATGTAAAATGGGCTTTGCTGATTATGAAGCATCAGTGAAGGTTCATCAGTTGTAACAAATGTACCACTCTGGTGGGAGATTTGTTAATGGGGGAGGCTATGCATGAGTTGGGGTAGCGTGGGGGGGGGTATGGAAAATCCCTGTACCTTTCTCTCAATTTTGCCATGAACCTAAAACTGTTCTAAAACAATAAAGTAAAAAACACAAACAAAAAAAAAACACCTTTTTTAACCCTTTGGTGGCAGAAAGTAGGACAAGACCTAGGCGTAGTTATAAAGGAGACAAATTGCTTCCCTCTCTCTTTTTTCAAAACTAGAAGATCTTTTAGTTTGGTCAAAAAGAAACCATATTTTTATGGGGCACCTGGGTGGCTCAGTCGGTTAAGTGCCCAGCTCTTGGTTTCGGCTCAGGTCATGACCTCATGGTTGTTGGGATCGAGCCCCATGTTGGGCTCTGTGCTAACAGAATCTGCTTGGGATTTTCTCCCTCTCGTTCTCTCTCTCTGACCCTTCCCCCACTTTCATGTGGGTGCATGCACCCACCTTCTGTCTCTCTCAAAATAAGTAAACTTCAAAAAATATATTTTAAACTGTGGTAAAGTACGCATCATGTAAAATTTACCATTGTAACCAATTTTAAGGGTACAGTTCATTGATGTTAAATGTATTTATCCTGTTGCTCAACCATTACCACCATCCGTCTCCAGAACTCTTTTTATCTTGCAAAACTGAAACTCTGTGCTCATTACACGATAAGTTTCTCCTCCCCACCTGCTCCTGGAAACCATCCTTCTACTCTGCATTTGACTACTCTAGGTGCCTCATACTGAGTGGGACCATTCTCTATTTGTCCTTTTGTGATGGGCTTATTTCACTTAGAATAATGTCTTCAAGGTTCATTTATACTATAGCATATGTCAGAACTTCCTTCCTTTTTAAGGTTGAATAATATTCCATTGTATAGACCTCACTTTTTCTTTCCTTTTATCTGTCCATGGCCACTTGGGTTACCATAGCAGTGAATAGTGCTGCTATGAACACGGGTGTGCAAATATCTCTTCACTTAGTCCTTACTTCCTGATTTCACCTTCTTCCCATCTTCAGGAACTCAGTTTTTCTCAAGTATACATCCCTCCCACACTAACCGCCTGCCCCCAGTGTGTGGACCTAACTAACCAAGGCAACACCACTCTGCCCAGAGAGGCTCCGATATCAGCTGTGCACTTTTTGATGTGGTTTAAGTGAGTGTGTTATCACATCATCTGCGTTTAAAAGCTTAACCCCAATTGTGGAATGAAGGACTTGCATTCAGAAACTTTCTGGAATTCCTTATGCCAAGTCTCTGCAGTGCTAAAAGAGTAAAGAAACAGCTGAGAGTCAAGATAAAGAAGAAAAGAGAACCCACAGTTCCCTGTAAAATAATGACATTACTTAGGATCAAGTCTGGGTTTTCATCTGGTACTAGAATTCTTACTGGCCCACCTGATTTTATTTATTTTTGGGTTAACTGTTTTTGTTATTTTTCTAGGTCTGTGAGTTCAGGCTTATTTCCTTCTAGGATCCAATCTGGAGCGGTGATAGTTCTTTAGATGGCTGGATCCTGAAATACGTAAACTCTGTTCCACTTGTATTTATTTTAATGTTTGTACAAAGCTTTTATCATGTTACCCTCAGTTATTTTGATTTTTACCTTGTTATATCTAAACACATTTAGGGCATGTTGAATAGAGAGAGCTGGAGATAGGTTGGTATTTGGAGTGATGGTAAATGTGCATAATAATAATTAACATGTGTTTAGTGCCTGCTGATTTACAGAGCACATTCACATTTATTAACTCTTCTGTTCCTCATATAAATTCTCTATGAGAATGGCAGATGGCCATATAACGAGTTTAATCTACATCTCTGTGTGTGGACACAAATTTGGGGAATTTTTTTCCCAGGATACATGACTTGGTCTGATCTACTTTTAAGATTTTTTATGTACATGTTAAGTGCATTTAATTTTTTATATATAATACATAATACATTATATATATATGTATTTATATAATGTTATGTGTTTGCCTATATCTCTATATAGAAATATTTAGGTATCTATAACTTCATGAAGTAACACACACACACACACACACACACACACACACGGTTTCATGAAGCTGTGAGAACAACTGAGATAAAGAATGAGAAAGAGAACCTACTGGTGAGGCATAATTGACAGCCCCAGCTGTCAGACCTTTCTATCCACTGCAGTGTTCAGGCCAAGGCCGCACTTTCCATGGGCTGCTTCCAGCAAGGGACAGTGAGCAGGGTTGCTAGAACGGAATAATTTCTGCCCTGAAATGGGATGCTTCTGCCAGGCATCCTTGGCTGGGGAACTCTCTGTCTAAGTATTTCATTATGCATGGTTGAGAGACCTAAAAACTAGCACCTCTGTTACATGCCTGGGATTCAATCAAGAAATAAGACAAAAGAGTTGGTGTTTGGAGATTAGAATATACCTTACCTACCTTTATTACTGATTATGATTATACCAAGAAGGACTTATATTCAGGAGCAAGGACATCTCTAAAACTAACCTTTGGGACTGATCTCTAATAGCTCCAGGATTAATTAGACCTACCTACCTAGACACAGTCAGCAGTGGCCCCCACACCTCCCCTGCATGCAGAGAGTAACTGAGTATCTCTATTCCCTGATCCACGTTGGCTCTTAAAAGGAAGGGAAGAGGAGTAGGCAGAGATCACCATCCCTCTTTCTCTATCCCAAACTTGCCAATCAGGTATATTACTCTCCTTCCACCTTTTGATTTAACATACATTTTGTTACCTTCTTTGTTTTGGATTGAGGTCAATCCAAAGAACACATACCCTTGAGTTTGAGGACTGCAATCAGAGTTTAAGGCATTGCTGAAGATACAAGCTAGGGGATGGGAAATGGTGTGATTACTTCATATGTGCAAGCAGGCTAACAGCTATATGCATTTTTTAGAACAAAAAAGAAACCATGAGAAATGACTTAGTTTACCCCAGATGGAACCTAGGGCATTACATATAACATTCTGGCAAGCATTGAAGTATTTCACTAATGAGTATATCATTTGATATTGTTCAGTAGCATGACCCAAAGGGTTTCTATCAGCCACCATCATATTGTCTTAATAGAATATCATCATGAAAAGTTATCATAGGAATGTACTTGAGATGTGAAGCCATTAAGCACAACTAATACCATTTCCTTTTTAAACAATTTTTTAAAATGTTTTTATTTTATTTTTAAGACAGAGACAGAACATGAGTGGGGATGGGGCAGAGAGAGAGGGAGACACAGAATCTGAAGCAGGCTCCAGGCTCTGAGCTGTTAGCACAGAGCCCGAAGCAGGGCTCGAACTCACGAACTGTGAGATCATGACCTGAGCTGAAGTCGGATGCTCAACCAATTGAACCACCCAGGTGCCCCTATCATTTCCTTTTTGACAGGGTTTTTTAGAGAGGAATCAAGGGAATGCCATAGACCAAATGTATCTCATTTTAGCAAGGCATTTAACAAAATCTTTCATGGTAGAGAATTGTGGTTGGAAAACAGTGAAGTCAGGTAGATTTGTAGCTATTTGAACAGATACTTTCAAAAGGCATTGAGTAGTACGTCAATGCCAATTTTGAGGAAGGCTTTTAGTCTTGTGATCTGTAGGTCTTCTTGTTTTTGATCTTGGTTAGCAAATGAAGATATAATGGGTGTATTATCAGTATGTAGAAGACATTGGGTTGGGAGATCTGACCACTATCTTGATGGCTTCTACTGGGACTATACATCAAATGGAAAATCTTGTATTTGACTTTTACAAGCAACTGACACCCAATTATGAAACTATATTTTGAAGGGGAGTTAACTTGACATTAGTTTGTGTGAAAATGATCTGGGAGTCATAGGGGATCACAAAGCTCAAAAGGAAGCAAGAATGAATCATGGCTGTAAGAAATTACTAATGCAAACTTGGATTCTGTTAATAGAGTCTCCCAAGATGAATGGGAATGCTAACATGTATTTCTCCCCACCCCACTCCACCCCACTTTACCCCACCACTGCCCTTGGTCAGAGCACATCTGGGAATTTATGTCCACTTCTGGACATTATTTCTTAAATGGGGATATTGATGGACTTAATTCCATAGGAGTGGAACCAAGGATAAGGACAGTGAAAGACCTTCACATCTTGTCTAACTATAGACAGTAAGGACACTGGTGTCCTAGAGACACCATGATGTGCTGGATAAGAGATATCTTAAGGGAAAAGTGCTCAATCTGTGGCTTCATATTAATCTATTCATCAATTCAGTTCCATTGGGAGTCTCTAGAAGAAGGAATCAGGGCTGAGTATGTTATAGTGAGTGAGATACAGCTAAGTAAAAGGGAGACTGTCTTTCCGTTTGAGTCATCCATGAATAGACTGGTGTGCCTTGTAACGAGCTTACTCGGAGGCCTTCGTGTTGGACACAGAAGGAAGCCTTGCATTGGGCATGACATTGAGTTAGCCAGCAGAGACCCTGCTTCATTTATCTTTGTGTCCCACGTCCTACCACACCATTGAGTGTTTGGTGAATGAGGTGAATATTTTTCAACTCCAGTAATTCCTGATTTTATGACATCACCTATAAACAGGATTAGATGAAAGTATTTTTTTTCTCTCCCAGCCAAACTCTTTAGACTATCACACCATCAATTTGTTCTTTTAATTTAAAAGATGGCACAAAGAAATGACTCACTGACTATCTTAAATCAGACATCACTATGAATAAGAACATTGTAGCTTTATTCTGTATAATCGCAATTTGAGAAATGAAAAGTCTCAAAAATGTCTAGATTGGATAAATGCCCTAACGTAGTTGATTTTTTTCCTCATATGATATTTTTTAAGTCTTTTTTCTTTTTCATTCCAGAAGCATTTATTGAGTGTTTTTTGAGGTTTTGTGACAATGGAAGACCCATTATAAATAAGCAATTGGTTTGTTTTTGAATGAAATTAATTTTACATATGAATTCTTGGAATTAATTGGATTAAGATTATTGTCATATGATAATAATTCAAAAGTGGCTTCTCTGTTTTAGCTACTTTGATAACTGGTCAATTTTGATTTAAAACTATATTCAGTATGGTTAAAAAAACAAAAGGGATTTGAGATTATTGATTTAGATCAAGTCTGAGTCTGTTCAAGCATAGTGAAGTAGAAATTCAGTTCTACTTTGTATTATATGGATAAATCAAGTTATTTATTTATTTATAAATTTTTAAAAATGTTTTATTTATTTTTGAAAGAGAGAGAGAGACAGAGCATGAGTGGGGGAGGGGCAGAGAAAGAGGGAGACACACAGAATCTGAAACAGTCTCCAGGCTCTGAGCTGTCAGCACAGAGCCTGAAGTGGGGCTTGAACTTGGGAACAAGTTCATGCCATGACCCAAAGTCAGATGCTCAACCAACTGAGCCACCCAGGCGCCCCAAGTGCTGGTTTTATTTAATTCAGTAAACATTTACTAAGCACCTACAGTGGGCTGAGTAATGTTGAGCTCTTAGAGATGAGACGACTAAGACATAGCTTTCAAAAACTGATATCTCAAGATTAATTTAGATATGTTCACAATTTCTCTATTATATTTTGTGAATGCAAGTAGCCCTTCTGCATCCCTGTTTCCTCTATCCCCTCCTTGGAGAGAATCCACAGCTATTTCCTGTCATTTCAGGCGCAGATTGTTTGGATGTGACTCAGCTCTGTTTTATTCTCACTCTCTATTTTTTATTTCAGTCAGAGCTTTTTAAATGAAACTTGTAGACTCAGGAGTTCCCTGCAGGAAAATAGTGGGTTTGGCCTCAATTTTCCCAATTTCCTATAAAACTCAAGCTTGGTGACAATGGCCCTAAAATCAACAAAGGACCATCATTCTTCAATGCGCACACTAACACAATGAAGGACCCACTATGATCCACAAGCCAGAAAACACCCAAACGCTTAATGCACGAAATACTGGCAAAATTCGAGTGAAAAATAAACATAAACCCAGCACTGTCTTCTGAGATAATGCAACTGAAGATTCAGGATGGGCAGATAGCCGGTGGGTAGAGGATAGAGCCACGTGATTGTTCATGGAATGTACTTCAGTTGAGTGAACATTTACTGAGAAATTTCTGCATGCCAGATACATGCCAGATGCTGGGCTCGCGTGTTGTTTAGGTAGAATAAAACCACCCCAAACTCCAGAGGCCTACTTATTTTTAAAATTAACAGTTTGAGAATAGATAAATAAGGAAGGTGAGACTCTTGATCCTTAGCGGGTCTCACGAAGACTGGAACATGGCCTGGGCACTGGAAGGTGGTTCAGCCTGGTGGAGCAGACTGACATCCTTGTTCCCTTGGCAGGGAAAGGCGTGACCTATGGAGAGTACCAGAAAGTACTAATTGTTTGATATCCACTCTCTTCGTTAATAACAGAGCCCTGGTTTTATTCAGACTGGTGAGACACCCAGCTAAAAGGCAACATTTCCCAACCTCATGTGCATATTGGTGTGGCCATTTAGATGCAGGTGCACAGCCTTGGGTGACGTCAGGAAATCTCTACCAAGGGGGACTAGAACAACAGGAAGGAGAACCTTTGGATTTTTTTCTCTTTTGCTATCTTTATTCCTGGAATTTGAAAGTCTAGTAGCATCTTATGACCTTGTGGTTGGCAACCATGTTCAAAGGAGGTTGGAGCAGAGAAACCAAAGGAACCAGGATGCCTGTTCACATGAGGATCTACTATTCTAGCTCTGGATTGTTTTCCTCAGTTCGATCATCTTTTATGGGAGTCAATATCTCTTTATGTGCATGAGCTATTGTCATTGGCTCTTGGTTTTTAACATCTGAGTGTAATTTCTGCTGATAGGGGAGGGCTCTTGTGTTCTGATGAAGAGGTGTCTGCTGTCTATATCTGCTTTTCCTCTGGTTCCTACTCTAATTTCTAAATTTTTTTCTTCCCATCATGGCTTCTCTTTACTATATCTCTATGTGCATCTTTTGGCTTCTTTCTTTATCATCTGGTGTCCCCTCATACTGTAAGCCTTTCATTAAAGCCTGAGAGTGGGATCTGATGAATTCAGTTAATTCCTGTTGTCTTCTTTCAGCCAAGTCTTATAGGTGAGTTATCTGTACCTGGTCTCTGTGGGGAGCCACATGGTATAAACCATGGCAGTCTCTCGTATGAAACCCCTCAGTGGAGTCCTGGATGTAGTAGGCTCTTGGAATATAATAAATATTTCTCCCAAATTAATTTCATAGATGAGTAAGGCATGGTCCCTGCACTCTAAGAGCTCAGAGCCTGCTTCAGGAGAAGCACCCATACCGTTAAAATCCATTTCCAACTACAAGTCAGATAATAACAACAGTCAAAACAGCTCACATTTATTCTTTGTGTGTTCTTTGGTTTTTGTCTGACATTTTGCATGCATTATTTCACTTCATCCACACAAAGTTTAACTTGGGAAGTAGGTAAAATAGTTCCTCTCCGTTTACATGTAAGGATACAGGCTTGGAGAAGGGAAGCAGCTAGCTGAGTACCATACATCTGGGGAGTGAATAGGCAGAGAAGAATATCAAGTCACTGGAACCAGTGCCTTGTGCCATCTCCCAGAAATGAAAAATGGCTCATTTTTACATGACAACATCTTGGTGTAGGAGGAAGGATACAGGATGGAGAGGTGGAAGATCTCAGTTCTGACGCACAGCTTTCTCTGTCTTTTTCCTTCTCTGGACCTCAGATCTTTTTCCACCTGTAAGACAGGGGGAGTAGATGAAATGGGTTTGAGTTTAAATCCTGGCTGGGCCTCATGCTTGTCACATGGCACGAAGAGCCTCAGAACCATCAGAGCCGTGGCGGCTCTGGCCACTCTATTCAGCTTGGGCTCCAAGTGTAGCATTAATCCTCTGGGAAGAGACTCTTTAAAAAATCCACTTCATGTAGAATAGATCTACATTGTCCAGGGGACATCTGAGGCATGAACCAGAAGATGTGTTATAAGAAGCTTACCATGATGCTGAACAGCCCACACCTGGAGGCAGACAAGGCTCTTGGCAACTAGGTCAGCTCTAGTCCACCTTTTATATGGTATTTCCCCTCCTTTCCCTACTCACGTAAGTGACCAGTGTTCTTAATGTGAACCTGTTCCCTAGATTGCTTCCAGGAGGCAGCGTAGCAAACTGGAATGCGTATGGGCATGTACTAGTCCGAGTTCTCCAGAGAAGCAGAACTGGTAGGAGATACATCCACATCTGTCTACCTATATCTATACCTGCTTATGTGGAAATTTATTATGAATTCGTTGATGTGATTATGGATGCTGAGAAGTTCCATGATCTGCCAGCCGCAAGCTGGAAACCTGGGAAATCTGATGGTATAATTTAATCTGAGTCTGAAGGTCAGTGAACCAGGGGAGCCAATGGTATAAATCTCAGTCTGAAGGCAGGAGAAGATGAGATGGAACGTCCCAGGTCAAGCAGAGGCAGGAAAGAAGGAGCAGGTTTTTCCTTCCTCTGCCTTTTCCTCAGGTCCTTAATGGATTGAATGATGTCCACCTACATTGGGAAGGCAGTGGACTGAGTCCACAGATTCAAGCACTGATCTCATTGGGAAACACCCTCACAGACATACCCAGAAATACTGTTTAATCTGGGCACCCCGTGGCCTAGCCAAGTTGACAAAATTAACCATTGCAAATCTGCCCCTGTCAGTTTGGCACCCACTTAATCTCCAAATGAAGTTAATAACAAGGTCCTAATTGTGCCTAACATGATACATCTATCCTGCATACAACCAAAAATGGACTAGCCCCTTCCTTAGGGGAGGAGGTGAAGTCCTTGAGTGCTGATTACTCTTCTTGATATCCTGTAACTGAAATACTGCCATGATGTAAAATTAGCAATACTTAACTGCTATGATATAAAACCAGTCCATCTTATGTTACATGATAAGGGAGTAAGAGAGGAAGGAAAACAAAGATGATATCTACATATATGTATACACACAAATGTACTCATACCAAAACGAGTGGAAGGTGGAAATATTCATGACACTATCTGTGAACAGGGAGGGCTACCTTCAACCTGCCAGAAAAAGGCAGACCCCAGCCAGAGGTGGCCAGCTGCTGCAGCTGTGGCCACATTTTCACATCGTCACCGTTCATAGTCCACTCTGCATTAGGATTGCGCATCTAATGTTCCAAAGCAGCCCTTGCAGGGGTCAGGACCCAAGAATCAAGTCGGGGTGATAGAGACCATGGTGGATTTGAAGTCAGGTGATCTGCACTTTAATTTTTTTTACAGCTTTGTTGAGATGTAGTTCATATACCATACAATTCACCCACTTGAAGTGTATAATGCATTGGCTTTTAGTATTATTCAAAGTTGTGCAACCATCCCCACCATCAATTCTAGAGCATTGTCATTACCCCCCCAAAGAAGCCCTGCATCCCTAATATGTCATTCTCAACTTTTGCAATCCCTGAGCCCTGGTCAACCATGAATCTACTTCTGTTGGTATAGATTTGTGCATTCAGGACATTTCATATAAATGTATTCATGCAATGTGTGGTCCTTTGTGACTGTCTTCTTTCATCTAGCCTGACGTTTTCAAGGTTCATCCATGTTGTAGCATCTATCAGTACTTGATTCCTTGTTATGGAAGAATAAAAGTTCATTGTATAAACATAAGACATTTAGTTTATTCATCAGTTGGTAGACATTTGGGCTGTTGCCACTTTCTATTATGTATGAACATTCATGAGCTAGTTTTTGTGTGAACCTGGGTTTTCATTTCTCTTCAGTATCTACAACACCATTTCTTGAGACCTCTTTCCAAGAGCCCTAGGTCTCTATATAAGACCTTGTGCTCCCAAGCATCTGGGAGGTTGGAAATAAGAATTTCCTGCAAGAATGTTACTTCTGTTTCCCTGTGTTGCACTTTTGCTGCCCCTTTCCAAGACCAGAGATCGTGCCCCCTCAAACAGGGTGTCAAGATCATACTACACAGTCCTAAGAAGAAATGCCCATAGTCTGAACACATCAGAGCCCTGCTCTGGTTGGCTTTCTAGAACAATCAATTAGGGTAAATTGTACAGAGAGGCCCCTGTTATGAACCTCTCTGTTGGGTGCCGGCCTCCACCCTTGCTTTGTAATCCCATGGGCACAGTTAAATTCCCCAGAGAAATGAACTACCTGGTCGTTCGTTGGGGCTATCCATTCCAGACAAGTCTGCTCCACTCAAACTGCCCTTCCCCAATCCACTTCTGTATCCTCTCCCCTGCCTGAGCCCTTCACTCACCATTCCCCTGCATGACCCGAGTCTTGGCCTAAACTGCCTGTGTATGGTGTTCCAGCATTTTCTGTTCTCCGAGAAGAAGACAAGTTTTCTCAGATCTGGGTAAAAAGGCCTTCTTTGCTAACACATGACTGTTGGGAATAGTTAACATATGTAAAGGACTATACTTCGTTGACTGGACTTTTAAATGGGTAAATGAGAAGTTAGAGAATTGAGAGTGAGGAGAACATTTGAGTCTGGTTGAATGTGTTCTGATGAAAAGCCATGAGGAACTTTTCAAAGTAATGGTACCATTCAGTAGGAGTAATGTCAACAAAGCATAACCTGTTTCACCAGTAATATTATGACTAATATTCAACAGGTAACCCACCTGATCCAAAATCCTGTTTGTTTTCATAGGAGAAATATTACTATATAACTAGGATTCTATAGCACTCTAATACCTCGTAAAATATAGAATCATACTAAAGTGAAAATGTATAATCATTTTAGGGGCACCTGGGTGGCTCGGTCAGTTAAGTGTCTGGCTCTTGATTTTGGCTTAGGTCATGATCTCACAGTTCGTGGGTTTGAGCCCTGTGTTGGGCTCCGTACTGACAGTGCAGATGCTGCTTGGAATTGTCTCTCTCTTTCTCTCTGCCACTCCTTGACTCATGCTCTTTCTCTTAAAGAAATAAACTTAAAAAACGAATAATCATAAACCGATTATTGGCTACTTTTTTGGTACCTAAGTTCAGATCAATATATCAGAGAAATGTCACCAAATCAGCAAATGCATATTGAATATCTACTAGGTTGCTAACAGTAGACCATACACTATGGAATACAGAGGGAGGTATACCCATGGACACAGGGAGGCACGCAGAAGGATGTTTACTGCAGCATTATTTAAAACCAGAGCAACTGAAGAAAAAAATCCACATGTCCATAAATAAGAAATGGAGAAAAATATAGTTCATCCAAACCATGAGATACTGGGCAGACTTTTTAAAAAAATCAAGCTTGATATATGTGTACAAGCATGAGAAGATAGTACTGAATAAAAATAATGCAGGACAAGGACATAGATTGTGACATACAGGTTAAAAAAACATATCCACACAGTGCTGTATATTTGCTAGATTACATATATGTGGATGTAGAAGCACAGGAAAAGGTGTTGAAGGACATATCCTAACCTGGTAATAGTTACCACATTTCACTCAGGGCCAAGGTGAGTGAGGCAGTGGAATTTTAACCTTGACTGCAATATACCCTTTTGTTTTACAAGGAAAAACCACTCGTGGATTCTTAGTGAATTTAAAACTGACATTTCTTTAAAGAATATAGATGCAATTTTGACCTAAAGCAAAGCATAAAATTTTAAATAGTAAAATGATATCTGTTTGTAGGAATCAAGAAGCTACTTTAATAGGTAAGATCTAAGTATTTAAAGTATTAAATAATAAACACTTTTTAAGTGTCCTAAACCACTCTGGGCAATTACAAGAGAAGATATGAGACAAAATATGATTAATATCCAAATAAATGGTACAGACAAAAAGTGATAGACAAATAGAATGGAATAAGAAAATAGGTTATTCCAACAGGTCAGCAAATTCTAGAACAAGATTTGATACACTGTCTTGTGTCAAAACTTTTTTTTAATTAAAAAAAGTTTTTAAATGTTTATTTCTGAGCGAGAGAGAAAAAGAGCGAGAAAGAGAGAGAGCGAGAGAATGCATGGGACAGACAGAGAGAGAGGGAGACACAGAATCCTAAGTAAGCTCCAGGCTCTGAGCTGTCAGCACAGAGCCTGATGCAGGGCTTAAACCCACGAGCCATGAGATCATGACCTGAGCTGAAGTCGGAGGCTTAACTGACTGAGCCATCCAGGCGCCCCTCAAGACATTCTTTTTAAAATTTAATGAAAAAATTTGAATATGTAGTACATTCTCATAGTTCAAACTCCAAAGCATAAGAAAGTGTATACAATGAAAATTTGCCTTTCTATCCGTGTCCCTTGGCCACCCAGTTTATTGTAGCAGGCGCAATCACTGTATTTTTTCCAGAGAAAATTTTAAAGTATATACAGAAAATACATGTAGACGTTTTTCTTCCTCCTCTTTAATGCAAATGGTAGCAAATGACTCTCTCTCCTTCATCTTGTTTTTTCATTAAATAATATATCTTCAAGAACATTCAGTATCAGTATAGCTAGTCTCTTTCTTTTATTTGGAAGTGCTACAATTTATTTAAATGGTCCACTATTGATAGGGATCTAGAATGTTGGCATCATTTTGCAGGATGATCAACACATTCTTGAGTAACTTAAGTGATTCCCAATTGGTGGTGTCCTCATGTTCACACTGGAAACCAATATCACATACTTTTGGTCATTAGCTATTTTTAGGGTTGAAAATGTACAGAGTTCAACAACAAGGGCTCTTGATTAGCATAACTGAAAAAAAAATCATGAGTCTCTTGGAAGTATTATGGCAGGTTATTAGATGTTACTTGATGCTTACCCAAGCTGTGGGCAAAACTATAGTGACTGAAAACAGATCCATGGTTGTCAGGGGTCAAGCTGGTGGGAGTTGATTCACTGAAAGAGGACACAAAGGAAATTTTGGAGGTGATGGAAAATGTTGTATATCATAATTGTGATAGTGGTCATAAAAGCGTATACACTGAATTGTACACTTAAAATTAGTGAGTTTTATTGCATGTAAATTATATCTCGATAGAGCTGATTTTAAGAAAAAGGAGCCTTGGCATTTTCCCATTGGGCCAAATCAAAGACAGATTTTTCAGGAGTAACCGGTCACTGGTGTTATTTTTTCCTATACTCCTCCAAAGTGAGAAATGCTCAGTTATCCTCAGAGGTACTTCTAGAGAAGTAGCCATCACAGACTTTAGAGAGAAAGGCCAACTCATGCAATATTCCAAAAATTTAGCATCTGGTCTTGTTATTGTGCTAATTCCTAATTAGATACAGTGGCCATATTTAAGTTCAGTTATGACATCTAACTCCTTTCTGAATTGAGATCCTCATCACTCAACTTTTGCTGCTTTCCCCCATCATTGGAAAACCATTGAGTTGGAGACAGTGAATTTAACTTCCGAGTCCTGCTTCCCTTCTGATTCTTCTGCTACCAGGTAGTGGTGATCAGTTACGGTCTCATAGATCAGATAGCTACTGAGAATATGGATTAGCATGCTGTTCTGTGAGAAGGTAACCAAGGGAAAAAGTTTCATAAACCTTTCGCTAGGATGCATACAGCTTTTGTAAAATTTCGTGCAAGCTGCTAATAGTCTGTTTTTTTGTTCTTGTCTATAAAGTGGAAATACTTATATACACGTAACAGGGATGTGTCACACGTATTATATTAGCTCCTTCCTATATTGCATGTACTCAATAAGTATAAGTTACCTTTAAATAGTTAATAGTTTACCATGTCTGTGATTTTCCAAAAATGGATTTCCTGGTAGCTATATTTTATGTTCTAACCTGTCCTTTTTGTGAAAAAGTCTTTCAATTCACAGCCCACCTTTGTGATCAAGGAAGTTTTTTTTTTTAATGTTTATTGTTGAGAGAGAGAGAGAGAGAGGGAGAGAGAGAGAGAGAGAGAGCATGAGCAGGGAAGGGGCAGAAAGAGAGGGAGACACAGAATCCAAAGCAGGCTCCAGGCTCTGAGCTGTCAGCACAGAGCATGACACGGGGCTCGAACTCATGAACTGTGAGATCGTGACCTTAACATGAGTCGGACGCTTAACTGACTGAGCCACCCAGGTGCCCCAGGGAAGATTTTTATAACATGGATGTCCACCATCTCCAATCTCCCTTCCAAACATACTACTGATTTTTAAACAAGACATATTTTCCTAGACTACACTATTTCAAAATACTTAATCAGAATCCAGCATTCTTTCTGAGAGAATATAGCATGCATTTTTTTTACACAATGCATTACAAGAAAACTTGATCTTTAAGAGCTTAAGAACAACTCCTTATTTTTTAACTTGTTTTACTTTTTATTTTTTTAAAATTTACATCCAAATTAGTTAGCATATAATGCAACAATGATTTCAGGAGTAGATTCCTTACTGCCCCTTACCTGTTTAGCCCATCACCCCTCCCACAACCCCTCCCGTAACCCTCAGTTTGTTCTCCATGAGTCTCTTCTGTTATGTTCCCCTCCCTGTTTTTATATTATTTTTGTTTCCCTTCCCTTATGTTCATCTGTTTTGTCTCTTAAAGTCCTCATATGAGTGAAGTCATATGATTTTTGTCTTTCTCTGACTGACTAATTTCACTTAGCCTAATACCCTCCAGTTCCATCCACGTAGTTGCAAATGGCAAGATTTCATTCTTTTTGATTGCCGTGTACTACTCTATTGTATATATATATCACATCTTCTTTATCCATTCATCCATCAATGGACGTTTGGGCTTTTTCCATAATTTGGCTATTGTTGATAGTGCTGCTATCAACATGAGGGTGCATGTGTCCCTTCGAAACAGCACACCTGTATCCCTTGGGTAAATGCCTAGTAGCACAATTGCTGGGTCATAGGGTAGTTCTATTTTCAGTTTTTTGAGGAATCTCCATACTGTTTTCCAGAGTGGCTGCACAAGGTTGCACTCCCAAGAACAACTCCATATTTTCAGTACCTAACTTTTTGCTAATGAATTGATAACTGGAAATGGATTACACTCAAGGTGAAGCCCACTGAGGATTAGAATGCCAGATATTAAATATTCCCAAGTGGGGACAAATGGAAGTATGCCTTTTATCCAGACTACTGCTGTAATCTTTAGGTGTTTTACTCATGAGAAGCCCCAAACCCTGATTATACAGAATAAACTTCACTGAAATGAAGGTGGGTATGAGGAAGGCATTGTCATGGTCCATTCATGCTTATTCTCAAAATTCAGTGTAGTTTGAATAATTTTGACTGTGAGTCCCACAGATTTAGGGCAACTTTATTTACTATCATGGTGCAGACTGGAAGTTCAGCTTTGTAGAAACACCACTACCTTCCATAAGTTGGTATGAGCCTGGGAGAAGAATACCTATGCTCCAACTTCTACTTACGGGATTCTTTATTGGGTGATGTGTTAGAAATGCTTTGGGTTGATCAGGGAAATACAAATCAAAACTGTAATGGCTAAAATTTACAACACAGGAAACAACAGGTGTTGGCGAGAATGTGGAGAAAGGGCAACCTTTTACACTATTGGAGGAAATGCCGACTGGTGCAGCCACTCTGGAACACAGAATGGAGTTTCCTCCAAAAGTTAAAAACAGAACTACACTATACAAAGTGTATAAACTAAGGATACAAAAATACTAATTTGAAGGGATACATGCACCCTGATGTTTATAACAGCACTATCAACAATAGCCAAATTATGGAAAAAGTCCAAATATCTATTAACTTATCAAAAGAAGATGTGGTGTGTATATACAATGGAACATTACTCAGCCCTAAAAAACAGTGAATTCTTGCCATTTGCAACACCATGGATGGAGCTAGAGAGTATTATACAAGTGAAATAAGTCAGTCAGAGAAAGACAAATACCATATGATTTCATTCATATGTGGAATTTAAGAAACACAACAGATGAACATGGGAGGAGGGGAGGAGAGGAAAACCAAGAAACAGACTCTTAACTATAGAGAATGAACTGATAGTTACCAGAGGGGAGGTGGGCAGAAGGGTTACATAGGTGATGGGGATGAAGGAGTGAACTTGTTGTGATGAGTACCGGGTGATGTACAGAATTGTTGAATCACTAAATTGTATACCTGAAACTAATATTACACTGTATGTTAACTAACGAATATAAATAAACACTTGGAACAAAACGAATGCTTTGGGTTGCAAGTGACAGAAACCCAACCCGTAAGCGTGTACTTGAAGTAGAAATGGAGAATTTGTGGAATGCAAGGATTTCTTATCAAATTGAAGAAGGATTTATAAATAAAATCTCAGAAAAAGCAAGGAAACATCTGAGCTTCAGCAACTATTAGAACCAGAACCTTTATCTCTGCAGGATTCTTTTTAATCTGTCATCTCTTCTTGCCACATTTCTCCATTCTCTCTGATTGCAGACCAGGTCCCTCCCAAGAATTGTATTCCATAGCTTTTACCCCCGAGAATACTGAATCCCTGCTCCTACCTCGGTGAAAATCCTCTGAGTGGTCAGGCTTGGGTGGAGTTACTATCCCCAAACCAGCAAACCTTGGCCAGGAAGGTGAAGACACAAAGCAAAGGTAAGCCTCCTGGAGACCAAAAGAGAGACTCCCGAGCCAGGCAGACTCCCGTTTGGTGCCCATCACAGTGACCTGGTCCTAGGACTCTCCAGGTGCCCAGGCATCTATGTATTTCCTGCAAAACACCCTATGTGCCTGATATGCTTCTGTGCTGACCTCCAGGTGCAGAAACGTGGTGGGACTCTGGGTGAAAACACCTGGAGACCACATCTAAATCTTGGGCCCAGGGCAAAAGATTCTCTTGGCCACAGGAGAAAGTGTGGGAAAGGTGCAGAGAAATTTCTTGTGCCATGCGTCCTAAAGGAACACCCATTTCTTAGAGCCAGGGGTGAACATGAGCACTTTGACAGTTTCTTTTCCCTCGGAAAGACATGTCAAAGGGCTAACTCATTCATTTACCTTACTACCTTTGAAAAGACTCATTCTGCCTCTCCGTCTTTGAGATGCCCAACAGAGACACTCATTGGATTTTATATCACAAATAATTTGTTCTTTTGGATGAAAGGGTTTGCTGAGGCAGCAGATTCCCCTGATCGATTCTTTATTTGTGCATTAAAATAGAGTAGGTCTGCTGTTTTAATCCTGGACCAGAAAGGATGTAAAAGGCGTTTGATCTCTGGTTCGTGATGGAGCTCCTCAGGTCTTGGATAGATTATTTCTGAATAGGTGCCCTTCGCCCAGAATTCTAGTGACTTCTCCAGGGCCAGAGGTAAACTGTATCCAGAGATGAAAGGACAGTTGTTTCCCTATAAAGCCTCATAAATCAGTTTCGATATCATCCCTGTTTTGTTTTATTTTATTTTTTCTGGCACCACAACATTGGGGCTGTTTGATGCATTTCACTGCAAATATGTGTTCAGAGCCATTCGGTTTTCTTTTGTGATGAAAAGTGTTACCTCAAAAAAATGAGCTGATAAACGGAGAGGCAAAGTGAAGTGAACACCCACCCAGCACCAGGCTCTGAGAATCCAACATCTGATTGTACTTACTGGGGAGGAAACTTAAAAAAAAAAATACCACAACAACCCAACTTTCATTTCTTGCTTCTTTTATCCTTAAGCTCAGCAATAAACTAACACTCTTTGGTTAAAAAGTCAAGGGAACAGATGTATAATTCTGGTGCTTCAGCATCTAGATTTCAAATGGAGTGTGTAAATTACGAGAGCGCCTCTTGTGGCTCAGTGGGGAGGAGCCTCGAGGAGCATTCATGGCATGGCTGTCCATCATCCAGGCCTTCTGCCCATCCTGGGAAACAGCCTGTCTCCTGGCTGGCTGGCTCGGTTGGCTGGAGGATGGTGCAAACAGATGCCCTTTGGAAGGCTGTTCGTTGCTCAGAGTGGAAATAAGTGGTTGAAACGCACAGACCTAAAATACCAAGATTTGACAGCTGGTGGGTCACAGGCAGGGCCTGGAAAAGATGCTGCAGATAACTAGGGACAAAAGTCAGAGACAGTTTTAAAAAGTAAAGACAGGGGCGCCCTAGTGGCTCAGTTGGTTAAGTGTCTGACTCTTGGTTTCGGCTCAGGTCGTGATCTCATGATTCCTGAGTTCCAGCCCCATGTCAGCTCGGTGCTGACAGTGTGGAGCCTGCTTGGGATTCTCTCTCTCCCTCTGTCTCTCTGCCCCTCCCTTGCTTGCTTTCTCTCTTTCTCGAAGTAAATAAATAAATGTAAAAAAAAAAAAAAAGGTAGAGACAGTGTGAGGTCTCCAGTTCTGTCCCAGAAGACCCAGATTGTGTTCCACCCAGCCTCTGCTAGTTATTTGACCACAGGGAACGTACTTAGTTTTGTGCTCTGAACACTGGGCATTTCCATGCCTACTTTACAGGACTGTTGGGTGGATTGAGAAGACAACAATGTGTGTAAAATACTTAGCTCGTGTTCCAATGTAGGTGTCTTTTTTTTTTTTTTTAAGAACTCATTACGTATAGGAAAGCTGGTAAAGTATTTATTAAAGTTTCATTCAAAACGTCCAGTTAAAAAGCTGGAAGTTAAGGGGGCGCCTGGGTGGCTCAGTCGGTTGAGCGGCTGACTTCGGCCCAGGTCATGATCTCGCAGTCCATGAGTTCGAGCCCCGTGTCGGGCTCTGTGCTGACAGCTCAGAGCCTGGAGCCTGTTTCAGATTCTGTGTCTCCCTCTCTCTGACCCTCCCCCATTCATGCTTTGTCTCTCTCTGTCTCAAAAATAAATAGGGGCGCCTGGGTGGCGTAGTCGGTTAAGCGTCCGACTTCAGCCAGGTCACGATCTCGCGGTCCGGGAGTTCGAGCCCCGCGTCAGGCTCTGGGCTGATGGCTCGGAGCCTGGAGCCTGTTTCTGATTCTGTGTCTCCCTCTCTCTCTGCCCCTCCCCTGTTCATGCTCTGTCTCTCTCTGTCCCAAAAAAAAAAAAAAAAAAAACCAAAAACAAAACGTTGAAAAATAAATAAACGTTAAAAAAAAATTAAAAAAAAAAAAAAGCTGGAAGTTAAGGACCTTTGAGGTGATCTGGCCCATCTTCCCCATTTTGAGGTGGGCAGTGGCTTTCCCCAAGGGATGACTGGCAGAGGGTGCTGGAAGGGTACACGTTTCAGTCCTTGCTGAGTGCTGTTTCTGCTAAATCGCAACACGACAGACTCCACCGGGGCAGGGACCCAAAAGGTGTATTCAGCACCTGCTATGGTGCCTGGCACTCACTGATTTGTTCAGTTTGCGATGAAACTCTGGCATGTCAGACATGTCACCGGAAGAGATTGGTTTTTGCTTTGAGCTTCAGTATCTAGGTCTTTTTGAAGAGTCAATGAGCATAATATTGTGACCTGCTTAGTGCATGACACAAGTTATTAAATAGCTTAATACATGAACTGAGCAAAAAACAAAAAAGAACTGCTAATTGATGTATGAAATTACAGTTCTAATTCATTCTTCAGCAGCCAGAAAATACTTTTTAAAGTGCCTACCTCACATCTTGGATTACATTGTGTGGGTTTAGGGGTGCCTGGATGGCTCAGTTGGTTGAGCGTCTGGCTTCGGCTCAGGTCGTGATCTCACAGGTTGTGGGTTTCAAGCCCCGAGTTGGGCTCTGTGCTGTTGCTGCAGAGCCAGCTTCAGATCCCCTGTCCTCCTCTCTCTGCACCTCTCTCGCTCTCTCTCTCTCTCTCAAAAACAAACAAACATTTTAAAAAATCGTGTGAAATTAAGTTGAATGGAAGTTAAAGAGTTATGGTTGCCAAACATCCCACAAAATTATCCTCAAACTAACAATTCTCTTGATAATGTCTTTAAAGGTTTAGAGTTTATTTATTTTGAGAGAGAGAGAGAGAGCGAGCAAGCGCATGTGTGTGCAAATGGGAGAGGGACAGAGAGCAAGAGAATCCCAAGCAGGCTCTGCACTGTCAGTGAGGAGCCCGATGCAGGGCTCTATCCCAGGAACATGAGATCATGACCTGAGCAGAAATCAAGAGTTGGATGCTCGGGGCGCCTGGGTGGCTCAGTCGGTTGGGCATCCGACTTCAGCTCAGGTCATGATCTCGCGGTCCGTGAGTTCGAGCCCCACGTCAGGCTCTGGGCTGATGGCTCAGAGCCTGGAGCCTGCTTCCGATTCTGTGTCTCCCTCTCTCTCTGCCCCTCCCCCATTCATGCTCTGTCTCTCTCTGTCTCAAAAATAAATAAACGTTAAAAAAATTAAAAAAAAAAGTTGGATGCTCAAACAGCTGAGCCACCCAGGTGCCCCCCCCTCCCCAAATGCCTTTAGAAATTAGTAGTGCTCCATACCTCTTCCCTAAGAATTAGGGTTAAATAAAGACACTTGTCCCTCTTCTCAAAAAGGCCCTCCTGTAGGGTCAGGTTAAAATTCTCGGCTTGGTTTTACACACAGCCTTGCCAACTTCATTCTACTAGCCGATGGAATCCACAGAGGATCCCTTGACAGCCCTCTGCCATCTGCCATCAGCTGCTCTCACCCCTTCCTGCCATTTAGGAAAGGGCGGCCAGATGAAAAGCATGATTAAATTCTGAAGGCCTGGCAGGATGGGAGTGACGGTCAGGCTTCAACATCCTAAAAGGAAGGAACTTCTGTGATTCTGTCCCGGAAGTAGAGCCAGATAGAGCAGGTGACAGGAACAGGTGTTAAAATCTTGGTGCCTTGATAGCACTCAGCTTGTCCTTGCTCTTCCTAAGCAATTCAACTCTAGCCCCCAGCATGCTTACCCAGTGTATGATACAAAAGCCTTGCATTCTGATTGAGTGGGACATTTGTTCACCTACATGGTTAAGTAACCCTCCTAAGGAGGTAGTTTAAACAGGCCACCATGGACAGTCTTGCCAGTCATTCGTAAAAGACATCTTCTGGAGTTGTGCACAACTCTACAGTGTGGCCTTGTGGCCCGGAATTTAAATAACTCCTCTTATTATTTGTGTATTTCCCTGGGAGAGGAGCCACACACACACAGCCCCACCCCACACCATCTATAACTGATTCTTTCTAATCTTGCAAAGCAGTCTCTGTAACAGGAGTGCTAGAAAAAATAATGTTTTCCATCTTGCCATAATTCTAGCGATATTTTTAGCACCTCTTAAATTCTAGCGCTCCAGGCAACTCCTGTCTGACCCACTCCTTAATCTGGCTCGGTATGGAATAGAATATAAAAAAGAGGAAAGAAGAAATTTGTGGTAATGAGAGATCACTGGAAATATTTAAAAGCTCATAAAATACAGATGAACTTCCAACGTGTGATGCTTAGCCAATGTGTAAATCACCATTTTTCAGAATTCAATGAAGATCCAAAAAATTGGGAGTCAAATCTTCTTTGGCTCATTTCACTCCTCTTCAAATGAAGGAAATAATAAACTATAAACTGTTAAACTTTATGTTCTTTCAAAGTGTTTTCACGTGTATGATGTCATTTCGTTTTAGCTGAAGGTGCAAACTTCTCAGTTCATAATGTCTTATTGTCGTTCATCATTGGTCCATGTAACACCCCTCTTGGTTTATTATTTTTCCCCTTAATCCCCAGCCTCTGTTCCTAGTTTTCTCTCTGAACTAATAAGTTTCCAAACTAATGTGATGATAATGAGTCTTTAAAGATGTGTATGTCCTAGCAAATTATGGAGCATTGGTTGGAACATGTTTGTGTTTTTAATTTGTCACTCAATCCTGTTACTAATATCATGAGGCTACAATACAGTCAGCTCAATATTTTTAACTTCTGCTAAGTATTTTAGAGTGTACATCCAGTCTATTTTAAAAATAATTAAAAATTTGTGGTAAAATATACATAACATAAAATTTACCATTTTAACCATTTTTTAGTGTTGGCATTAGCAACATTCACACTCCACACTGTTCCACAACCATAACCACTATTCTCTAGAACTTTTGCCTCTTCCTAACCCAAACTCTCCAACTGGTAAACACTGACTCCTCATTTCCCCTTCCCCTTCCCCCCCCAGAAACCACCACTGCATCGTTCCCCTACTGATGGACAGTGAGGTTGTCTTCAAGTACCAGGAACAGAAAATGACTTTATATTGATCCCTCATGGAGCTGTGGAAGAATTTCTCTGATATCTAGAACTTGAGGAGGATCTTGGAGTCATAGAGGACACACAATTTTCTAGAATGATAGTACAGCTTACAGTTTCCTCACCAGTATACCAGAGTTTCTATTGTGCTACATTCTGTCATCTCTGGCTGGACTTACCTCCCTTTTCATTTTTTCCAGGCTAATAGTCTCGTTTTCATTTGACTTTCTTTGTTTACTGAAGAGTTTCTTTAGATTCTTACTGGTTACTTGGGTTTCCCTTTTGAGAATTGCCTGTTCAATACTTTACTCATTAAAACAAGTTTTTTTTTTTTTTAATTTTAGAAAGAGAGAGAGAGAGCAGGAGAGAGGGTTAGAAGGAGAGGGAGAGAGAGAGCGGGAGAGAGAGAATCTTAGGCAGGCTCCACACTCAGCACAGAGCCTGTCGCAGGGCTGGATCCCACAAACCATGAGATCATGACCCGAGCCGAAATCAAGAGACGGAAGCTCAACCGACTGAGCCACCCAGATGCCCAATACTTTACCTAAAAGTAGGTTTCCCACTTTTTTCCTTATTGATTTTCAGGAGATGTTTGCATATTATGGGCGTTAAGTTGTTGCTGTTTTTTTATGTCACAAATATTTCCCCCCAAACTCTCATCTGTTAGCCTTGTTGTGTATGGTGTCCTTTATCTTGACAGATTCAAATTCGTTAAGTTTTGTCTTAGCATTTGTGTTTTTAGGCACTTGTTCAGAAGTTCTCCCTCCTCCCTTATATAAAAAACATACTATTACACATTTTCTTTAAAATCTTTATGTGTCTTTTAGTTTCTTCATATTTATTCTACGTTTTCTGTATAAGTTTACCCCTCATGTTTGTGTTGAAATCCATGTGAAGCGGACCTTTTTATAGTTTCATAGAAGTTGGAAGGTCCAGCCTCAGTTTGCCTCATCATAGTGATCCACTTTCCCATCGCACTTTATGAACACCCATCCTTTGCCCATCGTGTATGGTACCAACTTTATATGAGTTGGAGTTCCCATATATCTGTGGTCCTACTTCTAAGAACTCTGTTCTTTTCCACTGGCCCATTTGCCGATTCCTGATTCAGAACCATGCTGGTTTTTATGGATTCATAATATGTCTCAGTGTCTGGTGTGTTGAATATCCCTCCTTGTTATCTCTTTCTAAACGGCCTTAGCTATTTGTGGAACTTTATTCTCCCATATAAATTTTAGGATGAGTTCATGGAATTCTTTTAAAAGTCCCATTGGAAATTTGATGGGTTTGCCATGAATGTATAGGTTAGTTTGGGGAGCATTGACATCATTACTTCCATATGTCATTTTCTACTTGAATAATTGCAATTTGTCCATTTATTCAGACTTTCCTTTATGTCCTTTAATAGAATATTTTTAGTGTTTTATTCTATAAAGGCCATATACATTTCTTGTTAATTTCTAGATACTTTATCATTTTTGTGACTCTTGTGAATGGCATCTTTCTTTCTAGTTCATGACTCTGGCATAGTACGCTTTGTCTCCACAGTTTTCCATAATCAAGGGAATTTAATCCTCAGCATCACATTGCCTCTCAATGCAAGGAACAAAAGGAAGGGAAGAGAAGGTGGGAATTACTGTATGCAACTCCACTTCTGGATATACACCCAAAAGAACTGCAAACAGGGACTTGAACAGATGTGTGCACTCCATTGTTCATACCAGCATTATTCACAAGAGCCAGAAGGTGAGCACAACCCACGTGTTCATCAATGGATGAATGGATGAACACAACGTGGCATATGTATACAGTGGAATATTGTTCAGCCTTGAAAAGAAAAAAAAATTAAGGTTATTTATTTTGAGAGAGAGATAGCAGATTTGGGGCAGAGAGAGAGACAGAGAGAGAGAGAAAATCTCAAGCAGGCTCTGCACTGTTAGCACAGAGCCCAACACGGGGCTCGAACTCACAAACTGAGACTGTGACCTGACCCGAAATCAAGAGTCAGATGCTCAATCGACTGAGCCACCCAGGCGCCCTGAAAAAAAATGTGACACCTGCTACAAGATGAATGAACCTTGAGGACATTATGCTAAGTGAAATAAACCAGTCACAAAAGGGCAACTACAGTATGATTCCAGTTGTATGTAGTACCCAAAATAGTCAAATTCATAGAGACAGAAAATAGAATGGTGGCTTCCAGGGTCTGGGGCAGGGAGGGAAGTAGGGAGTTATTGTTCAACAGGCACAGAGTTTCAGTTTTCAAGATGAAAAGAATTCTATGGGTAAATGGTGATGGTAACACACATTCTGGATGTACTTAATGCCTCTGAGGTGTACACTTAAAAATCATTAAGGTGGAAAATTTTATGTGATGTGTATTTTAATGCCATTTTAAAATGTATTTTCAAGCAAAAGAGACAGACAGAGAGAGAGAGAGAGAGAACTTATAAAATCCCTATTCGCTTCTGATAAGCAAAGTATTAGATACAGTACAATCAGGGTGACTTCCTTGGTACCACCTAAGCCACATCCCAAAGGTGACTCTGAACTCCACACAAAATTTTGGAAAACAGTTGGAGATTAAACCAAAGATCAAGTGGTTTTTAAGTCCCCTCAGGTGCAGGGTGTCACTGAGGGGTGATTTCTTAGAGAGTTTTATTATAAATACATTAAGTTGGGAAACAGAGATATGACTCTTAGTAAGGATGTAGCTATTAAGCTGGCATATACCATTTTGAGGAAGGATAAAGATAAAACACCTCACTGTCTTATAATAATGTTTCTAAACTTACAAACAAGAGATGGCAGTTAAGCCAACAAGGAGGTCTCTACTCCTAATGAGTCTGACTTGGGGACAAATAGTCCCTTCAGTTGTGCTATTAATCCACTCTTTTGGGAAAACAGAGATGGCCCGGGTCCAATGTTGGTTGCCTAAATATGTCAGTGGTTTTTGAAAAGGGGCCATACTTACTAA
The DNA here is from genome assembly GCF_007474595.2 of Lynx canadensis. Lineage (NCBI taxonomy): Eukaryota > Metazoa > Chordata > Mammalia > Carnivora > Felidae > Lynx > Lynx canadensis. The sequence goes on along the minus strand of NC_044315.2, from coordinate 9,982,619 downwards.
TTTCTGTCATGTTTTATGAGGACTCCTTCACTTTCTGGCCTAATAACATGTTGCAAGGTCACCCATACATATACTGTTCCAGTCCTGGAATCACTCACTTCTGGTTTATTGTCCTTTTTCCCAAATGTAACCTATTGAGATGGAATAGCTTTGTTTTGTTTCTGATGACTGACTGACTTTCATTTTCATATCTTTTTCATATTATCATTAAAGATCTTTTAAGGGATATAATTTGGTATATAGGAAAGACATGAGCTTTGGAAAGAGACCCGAGTTTGATCACTGGCTCTATCACTTGCTAGCTTTAAGAACTCAGGATAGTTATTTAACTTCTTCAAGCATTTATTTCTTTATCTTTTTTTTTTTTTTTAAAGAGAGAGTGCATGCAAGCAGGGGAGAGGGGCAGAGGGAGAGAGAATCCTAAGCAGGCTCCACACTCAGCACAGAGCCTTATATGGGGCTCGATCCCACAAACCTGGGATGACCTGAACCGAAATCAAGAGTCGGCTGCTCAACACACTGAGCCACCCAGGTGCCCTCATCTTTGAAACAGGAGGGAAAAGGTTTACCTCAAAGCACTATTACGAGGCTTAAGAGAAACAATAGCTTTAAAATGCCCAATTTTTAAATTGTCTACCTCAGAGCCTGACACATAGTAAATATTCAATAAATTTAGATTACTTTTTACTCTTTTAGTCACAATATTGTACAATTTTAATGCACCTCTTTTCCTCTCACAACCCTTCGACGCTTCCTATGAAACCCTGGAGAACTGCAGGTTATGTGTCCCAGTCTTGTTCTTTGGAATCTGCCTGTAATGTCCAATTCCCCCTTTAACCTATCAGGATTCCTTGGAATAGCACAGTTGTGTAAAATTCCCTTGAGAAGGACAAACAGACATGTTATCAGATGTAAATACTCTAGAGTGAATTGGTTTGTAAGATTTTCTCCTTTTCTCAGAAGGACAGCTCCCACTAGAATGAGGCAGTTAACACGTCTGTCTGCATGGAAAATACTTGTATGTGGTAAAAATAGCCCGAGCTTAGAGCCAGAAGGCCTGTCTCCAACGCATTACAGTGAGGCCTTTGATAAGTCAATACAACCCACAAAAGCCTCAATTTTTTGATCTGAAAATGTGCATAATCCTCTACAGGAAGGTTTCTCAAACTTGAGCACACATCTGAGTCACCTGCAGGGCTTGATAAAGCAGACATCACTGCACCTACCCCTCAGAGTTTGGATTCAGTGAATGTTGGGTGTGTCCCAGGACTTTGCATTTCTACATGTGACGCTGATGTTGCCAGACCAAGGACCACACTTGACTGCTCTATGGACTTGTTTTAGGAGTGAAATAATATAAGTGAAATAATTGCCTATGCTTTTTGGACACTGTGAAATGCCAGAGCTTAATTTAATCATGCGAGGACAGAAAGCTGTCCCGAAGTAGGCAGTGCAATCTAACAGCGTGGTCCTTTTCTGGAATTGCACTAAAATCTTTGAGGCTGAAGCATTCAGAGAAGTGGGCCAGTGAGGAGAGATATCACAAAGAAGGGGATGGACTTTGGGAGTGAAGCTGGCAAAATGTCAGTAAGTCATTTTACCTAATATTAGTGCAAGCTTGCCCACGACCATTCTAGCTCCTCTTTGAGGCTTCTCTGTCAGTAAAGAATTCCCTTTGGCTGCAAGGAAGAACTCTGTTAATGGGCACAATAACTGCTTAAACAGTTGCTTTTTCCTCATGCAACAAGAAACCGAGAGGTAGAAAGTTACTGGCATTGATTCAGTGGCTCAGAGATTTCAGTACTGAGATCTGCAATTTCTTGCCCTTTTCTGTCATGTGCACAACGTAGCTGCTGCAGGTCTAGACATGACATCTGCTGTCCACACAGGTATAAATGGAAAAAGACAAGGAGGAAAGGTCAGCGTCTTTGCCAGAAAAGCAAAACTTTCCCAGAAGATTTCAGGAGGCTTCTGTTCTTACCTCAATGTCCAGAGCTGTCCCTTAGGCATTCACAGCTTCAAGCATGGCTGAAAGATGTCTCAGTTGGGTGCATGGCTGAAAGATGTCTCAGGTGGGTGCATTGCTACCCCAAACTAAATTAGGATTATGTTAGTAAGGTGGAATATGTCTGCTCCAGCTTTGTAATTTTTTTCTGCCTCTAGTGATTTCAGAGTAAGGTAGTGAGGCCACCATGGGCAAAACTGTTAGTTTGCATTCTCTTATCCTTCTTAAATAACTCAGCGTTCTTTTTTGTGGTTAGTGTCATTATTTTAATGTGTTACGGAAGATTGAAACTTGAGATTGCTTTCACTTACTTTGGCTCAGTTGTTTCTTTGAGTCATGTTAGGAGGCCCTTTCTGCTGTATGTATGGGGATCGTGGCTTGCTCTCCCTTTGTATGCCTTGAGTATCCACTGTACCTCTAACTTTCTGTAGCCTGTCGTCACACTTTGGCCTCTCCCAGAAAAGGGCATTCTTTCCAAATTTCCTAGTGAAAATCCCAGCTTCTTCTATGTCCTGTTGCCCCCAGGAACTATGTGGTGACCAAGTGTCTTACCAGAGAGTTAACATTAAAAGTCCTTTTGCAGAAGTGAATATCCAGGGAGATTTGAAAGAGGAGAAGGTGTAGCTGGGCCACCAGGCTGGTGGCAGGCACAGGCATCATGGGGAAGACAGTGGGAAGCAGGGGAAGAAGAAGGAGATAGAGGCAGTGGTGAGTGAGCACGCCTTGGCAGGTGGAATAGCACTGGGAGGGAAGGAGTGCTGACAGTGACAGTCTCTAAAGATGGGTGGAAGGGTGTGAATGGCAGCTTAAGGGGGCCGGCTCTAGGTGCTGTGGTCTAGGCAGGAGAGCAGAAAAGGAGACAGAAAGGTAGACGGACTTGTGGGAAGCACAGAGTACCCAGAAGGGAGAAGATATGATGTTCCTGAGAAAGTAGGAGTCTGGGAAGAAGTGAGTCACCATAGATTACTCCACTTGAATCCAATTGAGCGAACATTTATTGTCATAGGTGTACGACTCCCTATACACCTTCCTCACCCCCCTTTTTTCCTCCATGTCCTCATCCCCAGAACCTGTGAATGTGCTACTTTATACTTGGCTGATGTAATTAAATTAATGATGTGGAAATGGGGAGACTATTTTGGATTATCCCAAGAGACCCAAAGCAACCACAGCCTCCTTACAAGGATGAGCACAAGACTCCCGAGAGCATTGAAATTGGAGCTAGTGGGCCACAAGTCAAGGAATGCAGTTGGCTTCTAGAATCCAAAAGGAAAAAGGGGGCAGTTTCATTTTTTGGTTAAAGCCACAAAGCTTGGGTAATTCTCAACGGTAGCAATGAATTGACCTATTGAACAAATACCAAATGTGTTGATGATGGGGGAATACAGAGGTGAATAAGATACTGATGCTTGCCTTTAAAGGATTACTAGATTACCAGCTTAGTGGTCCAAGTCAGTGATCTTCCAACCTGAGTGTGCGTAGAAATTGAGTAGATCCCGGGTGGTCCTGAGGGGGTGCTGGTGCTGTTGCTCTGGGGACCATGCTCTGAGTCTGTTCCAGGGGCTGGACAGCCAAAAATGGCAAAGCTTTTTAGTTGTTATGATGGAGAAAATGATCCTGGTTTTGGGCATAGAAAATGGTTGAGATAATTATTAGAGTTTAAAGATTTGAAACTTAGTGGTAGAGGGAACCTGGGGCTCCAAACTCTTTTTTAGAAGAATTGTTGTGATAACCATCACGATGAGACATGTGAACACAGTGGGCAGCTTATAAAACACTGTGTACAAACGTTAGTCGTCTCTTTAGATGTCAGATGAGAGCAGGTTTGGCAAGAAAGTACACATGTCATTCCAGACTCATACTCTTATTTGCTAAACTGAAGTAAAGGAAGGAATCTTTGGGTGAAAAACATCCTAGTGTTTAAGCGCTTCGTTTTGGTACAGTTCTAAAGCACATGTGGAGTGGAACACTTGAAAATAGACTTACAGAGGATAAAGTAAGTCACCTGTATTCTGGTAATTCAAAGATAAGCAGGAACTAGTGCTTTTCCAGGAGCTGGGGTTGACTCGATGTTTCTGGGGAGTCTGTGCAAACTTTTGTCTCCCCTCGGTGTTATAGAAAAGCTCCACTGTATGCTCTTGCATTGTGCACTGTTACTGATACTCTATAACTTCATCGTCTAATAATTCCACTCACACGAGGGAACACGGTACCATAAAGCAATAGTTCTCAACCAGGGGTAATTTTGCCTTCCAGGAACATTTCACAATGTCTGGAGATAGTTTTTTCTCGTCGTGACTGGGGTGTGGGTTGCTACTGGCATCTAGTGGGGATTGGCCAGGGATGCTGCTCAGAGCGCCACGATACAAAGGAAGCACTCTTCGCAAGAATTATGTGGCCTGAAATGTCCACAGTGCTGAGTTTGAGAAACCTGGCTGCAGAGTGGGGGAGTTTTTAATTTTTACTGGTCATCAAAATCACCTGGAAGGCTTGTTAAGCCAAAGATCGCCCCCACCCTCCACCAAATTTCTGGCTTAGTAGGTCTGGGAGGAGACTGAGAATTTGCATTTCTAACAAGTTTTCAGGTGATGGCAATGCTGCTGGTCTGGGAGCCACATTTCGAGAACACTAGCCATAGGTTTAACAACTACACAACTGTGACTGGTCCCATAGAAAGTATTACCTCCATAATTGTGTCCTCACCCATATTTAGTGAGACGTATATCTCTGGTGTGTTGCAAACGTCTGTTGGGCACAGGCCAGATCTCCCCCTTCCTTTGGCGTGTTCTGGGATGCTAAGAACAGGCTTCTCATTACTGTGGACCGGATGATTTCATTTGGCTCTGTGGGCTTGGCGCCATGTAAATGGCTCTGAGGACATACGCGTGAATTGTTGGCTTGGGGCAGGTGGATGGAGAGTGGGGAGAGATGGGATGGCCTTACTGGTGTTGGGGAAGGCTTAACTTTTTACTGTCTTCACACCAGCAGACCCTAAAGAGGCGGGGGGTATCCCTATGCTTCTGGGTTCCCCAAGGATTATTTCTCCCACCCTGTCCCATGTCATCATCACCTGTCCATTCAGCATGGGGCCAGAGCTCACCCATCTCTGATACACATTATCTTGAGACCTTGGCTAGAGGTCCTGGATTCAACACAGGGAAAACTGAGGCAGGGTTGGGAATGAAAGGGAAGCCAGACCCAGGCATGGGCTAGACCAAGAAGGGCCTAGAGCCTAGGGCAGAAACCAAGGAACCCATTGACCCTGGGGCTCAAAATGAGGCAGGAGGTCAGAGAGATTGGGAAAGGCTGGGGATGAAGTGCCCAGGGTGGGAGAGTTCACAGCTGAAGTGAGGCCAATCTTTGAAGCCTCTTGTGACTTCTGCTGGGTCAGCAAAAAAACCAAACAAACCCAAAAACAAACAAAAAAAAAACAGGTGCCCGTCTTTTAAGTGCTAAATTGGTTAACACGTCTGATGGGGTTGACTTCAGGGTGTGAGTAAAACAGCGCGTGTTTTCTCGGTGGAGGATGGAGAACGGCTCTGAGCATTTCAAAGGTACTGCTGGTCTTCTTTTTCTTAGGCTGAACACTAGTATTTATTTTATTGCTATTTTAATACTTAAAAGGCCTTGTATTTGATCATAGTCAATGTGTAACAACTGTAGAATAACAGATGACATTATTCAAGCATCTCCTTTTCCTCTCAAGACTGCTGCAAGGTAACTTTCTCCCTTTCTCAGAAATAATGATGTGGGACCTGGGAGGCGTCCTTTGTGTGAGCGTCCCACTGGACTTTGTGCCCAGTTGGCTCTGTCCTAGTCTGCACTCCGTTCGTGGAGGCGTGAGGCAGTTTGGGTCACGGGTTTCCAGGGCTCCCGCTGATCATTCTGGAGTTCTCCCTGTCACCCCAGTAATGGGTTGTCACAACTCTGCTCCAGCTTGCTAAAATCTAGCCATCTCTTTAGGAGAGTATTGTTTTGTGTGTGTGTGTGTGTGTGTGTGTGTGTGTGTGTGTGTGTTTGGCTTTCCTTCAAATATGACAAAATTCTCAAATCATAAACATGGCCATTCAGTTCCTCCTAACTTGCAAATCTGGGGAAGGGAAAACTCTGAAAATTAAACTTGGTAGCCCCTTTAATGGGCATGCCTATCCCTGGTGAAAACAAACTGCAGTGCACAGTCCCACCCCCGTCACTGGGCATGCCTCTGGCATGTGGGAGTCCTCTCTTCACCTCTGTGAGCGAGAGTCACCCCAGTTTTCTTTAAACCTGTGCTGTATCACTCAAGAATGTTCCGGCCTCATCCACACGGTTGGAGTTGGGTCTGAGTGGCACCTGAAAATTGAGTTTATAGCACTGACGGGTCACGGAGGAGGAGAGGCCTGGGCAGAAGTGGAGCCAGCAACAGAACCAGGTAAAGAGGTAGAAGGTGGGGCCCACGGTTTAGGGGTCATAAGGGCCTAGGAATCCTGGGTTGACACCCACGTCAGTGCACCCTGGTGTTGGGGGGTGCAGTCACAGCATCCTAAGAAGTCAAGAACAGAGTGGCTAGTCCAACCTAATAGTTTTTACAGGACAAACACTGATAGGAAAGCAGGGCTGTGTCCGTGGGCTAGAGCCAAACGAGATGTGTGTTGATTTTTCCTTCTGAAACCCAAGTTGGGATGCAAAACTTCTCAGAACTTTCTTTGAAAATTTTTTTTAAATGTTTGTTTATTTTTTTGAGAGAGAGAGTGTGAGTGGGGGAAGGGGCAGAGAGAGAGGGAGACCCAGAATCCAAAACAGGCTCCAGGCTCTGAGCTGTCAGTACAGAGCCTGAAATGGGGCTGGAACTCACCAGCTGTGAGGTTATGACCTGAGCCAAAGTCGGACACTTAACCGACTGAGGCACCCAGGTGCCCCTCAGATCTGGTGTTTAAATATGGAACTTTAAATGTGTCCTCAAATTCTTTTTCATCTTCTCTGTTTGTATCCAAGAAACTTAGTGCTGTTTGGTTAGAACCCCCAGACCCCCTTTGTAGCCAGCTGGGCCTGGAGTTGCTTTGCTGGGGAGTAAAATGTCCGTGGTTGAAGCCGGGTCACCAGACGTCAGCGTGTGCCTGCCTCAGAGGCCACTTCCCTCTCAGCAATGCCCACTAGGTGACGCCTGTGAATGAAACAGGCTTTCCAGAGTACAGGCTTCCTCTGTTTTTCCCTTTCCCAGGCCCACTTCTGGCCGAGAAGATGCTTAAGTGGCAGGCATCTGAAGAAAGGTCTCTGTGCCTAATGCTCAAGCGAGAGGGCATGTGAGGATCTCGGTCAGCCGCTCTCTTGTCACAGGATATTGGTATCTCTGCTTGGTGTCTGTGATGATTCGTGTACAGAAGCAGGAAAACAGCCCCAAACCCTGCATAACCCAAACAGCTTTAGACTTCTGGGCAGGTGTACAACCGCTTTATAGGTGCCAACAAAATTCTCCCAGCGAAGGTGATTTACAATGGTCTCAGGGTGGCGAACGTAATATGTGAGCATTCTGGAAGGAGGGTTGGAGGCAGGTGTGATGTCCTTTCCTCCCTCCCTCCCTCCCTCCCTCCCTTCCTTCCTTCCTTCCTTCCTTCCTTCCTTCCTTCCTTCCTTCCTTCCTTCCTTCCTTCCTCTGTACCAGTGGTTCCTGTACTGAAGGCACATCACAGTCACTAGAAGGGATTGTTAAGTTATGGATTTTTGGGTCTCACTCAGAGATCCTGGTTTCGTAAGTCTTGGGTGAGGTCTGAGAATTTGCATTTCTAACAGGTTCCCAGGTGATGTTAATGCTCCTGTTTTTGGGGAACCTCGCTCAGAGAACCCCTCTTTGACAGCATTGTTGAGAGTATGTGGGTGAGAGAAAATGTGTGGACGGAGGCCTGGGGGCTGGGAGCTGGGCCACTGGGCATGGGCTAGGGGACACCCAACTAGGGATGTGTATAAAGAGAGATTGTGTCTCCCCTCTCGCCAAGTCCTTCCCGGCCTCGTGCAGCCTTTCAGATGCAATGTGTGTAGCAGCACTTGGTGCTTTCGTTTAGATGTATAGACCAGGCAGGGATAAGTTAAATCTCATGGCAAGTCAGGGACAAATAACCAGGCAGCGGGGCCATTGTTTGAGATACATGGAGCTGATCTATTTAAATTTGCTTGATTGTTTTTCTGGTAGGGAAATGAAATGATCTCTCTCTACCGCAGGTGTTGAAGCGCCTTTTTTTTTTTTTTTTTTTTAAATGGCTAAACAGTTAAAGTGACAGTCAAGTCAAGGGTAGGGAGATTATGTGAGCTACATTCTTAGCCAGTGGTTTCTTTCTGAATGTCCTAATTGGAACTCCTTTGGTTCTTCATACGGGGCGAGAGTGGGTGTGTGGGGGTATCCACAAATAATCCCATTACACCCCAAACTACTCCTGAAGTGTGTGTCAGCATTGCTCAAAGCATCCTTATGTGGGCTAGCTTCTTCCTACAGGTTTTTTTTGAATGTTCTTTTTTTTTTTTTTTCCTAAGTGTTCTGTGCAGTACAAGATAGGTTAGTTTGATGGTTTCCATTCCACAATTGAGGAATGTGGTCCAGGGCAGTTAAATTATAAGCCAAAAAAGTTAGGTGGTTTCGGATCCAAACTGGAAAGAAGTCATCCTAGACTTAAGGTTCCAGGATCCCTCTCTCCCTTCCACCCCTTCTTTCTACCTGACTCCTTTCTTTAAAAGAAAAAAAATTATTTATTTTGGGGAGAGACAGAGAAGGAGAGAGAGAGAATCCCAAGCAGACTCCAGGCTCAATGTGGAGCCCAATACGGGGCTTGATCCCATGGCCCTGGGATCGTGACCCGAGCTGAAATCAGGAGTCAGATGCTTAACCTACTGAGCCACCCGGGCGCCCCTCCACCTGGCTTCTTTAAAGCGACTCTTGGGGAAACCTCCACCAGGTTTGCTCTGGTTGTATCTTACACCCAGTTATAAAGTTGGGGTACCATTAAGACCCTGGATTTCCCTCCCATACTGAAATAGCCCTCAGATTGATAGAAAGGCAGGCAGGCAGGCATTTTCCTCTCTATCTTTCACATAATGACCGTGAAATCCTTTCCATAAGAACATAGAGGTTTTGTTCTGTTCTGTTTCTAATTTCAGAACAATAAGTTTCTGATGCACCACCACCCACCGGAAAAAGAGCACACAGTGACTGACAAGGTGAGGTCTTTGTTTGGTAGTATTTCAAATCTTGGGCTTTCTGAAATCCCTAACACCCTGGCTATAAATCACTAAAAGGTGGATGTTCTCTAAAATGAATTTTGCATGAAATGTCAGCCAGAGTCTCGGGGACAGCTACAATATTTACGACTGGTGGTATTTCTTAGGGGAGGTAAAAGAAAATGAAGCCAATATAGTTGAGCTTAGTACATGGGGGCAGGGAAGAAAGGGAAGATAGCAAAATTTGTTTCACTCACCCACATACTTTGTTTCCACCGTTTTCAGTGCAAATACAATCTGTGGTGCTCAAAGCAAAGGGTTTAGGAGTGTGGTCCATATGGGAACAGTATAGTGGGCGGACAGTGGGCAGCTGGGTAAAAGGAAGATAAATCCAAAACAACTACAGGAAGGTACTTGTTCGTAGGCAAATTGTTTTACTATATACTCTATTTCTGAAAGACCCTCTGACCCTAGTTACAGCATTTGGTCTTAGGCCTTCAAAAGCAAAGGGTTCCGTTTATTTGGGGGAGGAAATATTACAGAGGCAAGGCGACAAGCCACATGTCCTCGTTACTGATAGGAAAACACACAAAACATCTCTGCCTATCAGAAGGCTCCCACGTCTGACACTGACTTACATTTTCAACCTTTTCTCTGACTGGTCTTCCTTACTAATTGCCCACTAGTTACGTGGGTCTCTTGGATATTTCTGTTCTGCTTCTTTGCTTAAAACCTGTCTCCATAGGATACGTTTCTCTTCCTTCCTCTCTGCTCAGGTGGTTCTTGCCCATTAAAAATGTCTTTATGGAGATAACTCCCTGTCTTAGCTTAGGCTGCTCCAACACATACTACAGACTGAGTGGCTCACACAACAGACATTTCTTTCTCACAGTTTCAAAGGCTGGAAGACCACAGTGTTTGCAGATTCTGTCCCTGGTGAGAGCTCTCCTTCTGGCTGGCAGACGACAGCTTCCTTGCTGTGTCCTCACGTAGCAGAGGGAGCGTGCACACTCTGGGATCTCTTCCTAGGAGGCACTGATCCCACGCTGAAGGGATGAGGTCACCCTCATGACCTCATGGAAACCTAAGTCCTTCCCAAAGACTCCACCTTCAGATACCATTATTGGTGGTTAGGACTTTAACATAGGAATGTTGAGGGGACACAGACAATCCCTAACACTCTCATACCATACAATTTTCCAATTTAAAGTGTATAATTCCATTTTTTTTTTTAGTATATTCAGTGAGTAACCATCACCACAGTTTAAGTTTAGAACATTTGCATCCCCCCCAACAAGAAACCCTGTACCCATTAGAGGCTATATTGAGATCTATCTATATCTAGATACATAATTCCTTTATAGATTGGCCTATTTTTAGGACGTTTCATAGGAATGGGATTATACGATAAATGGCCTTTGAGATTGTCTTCATTCACCCCAGTGTAATGTTGTGAAGGTTCATCCAAGTTGTAGAATGTATCAGCATGTTCTTGCTATTCATTGCCAAATATTCCTTTGTATGTATGTGCCATATTTGATCCGTTCATCAGATGGTAGGAACTACCCAAGTATCTATCTTTTGGCTCTTGTGGACATATGTTTTCATGTCTCTTGGATGTATACCTGGAAGTGAAATTGTTGCATCATATGGTGACTGTGTTTAACAATTTGAAGAACTTCCAGATTGTCTTTTAAAATGACTCTGCCATTTTACCTTCCCACTGACAATGAATGGGGGTTTTAATTTCTTTGTATCCTTGCTGACACATACTAGTGTTGTATCTTTTTAAATTTTAGTCATCCTAATAGGTGTGATGTGCTTTTGATTTACATTGCGTTAAAGGCTAATGAAATGAGCAATTAAAGCATTTTCTTAAAAAAATTTTTTAATGTTTATTTAGAGACAGACAGAGAGAGGGAGACACAGAATCTGTAGCAGGCTCCAGGCTCTGAGCTGTCAGCACAGAGCCTGATGAGGGCTCAAACTCATGGACCCTGAGATCCTGACCTGAGGTGAAGTCAGTTGCTTAACCAACTGAGCCACCCAGGTGCCCCACTTAAAGCATTTTCTAATTGGATATGTTTTATTTATATGGTGTGAGGTAAGGGCCCAGCTTCCTTCTTTTTCATGTTTTCTCTGTACCATTTTTTGAAGATTATCCTTTTTCTGTTGAATTTACATGGTGCTCCTGTTTAAGATCAGTTGACCGTAAATGTGAGCTTTCATTTATGGACTATGGATACTGTTCGATTGAATTGTATGTTTGCCCTATGCTAGTACCACACTGATTATTGTAGCTTGGTAGTAAGTTTTGAAACTAGTAAGTGTGAGTCTCCCAACTATTATTTAAGATTCTTTTGGTTATTCCGAGTCCCTGGCATTTCCAAATGAATGTTAGAATCAGTTGTGGGTTTCTGCTAAGAAGCCAGCTGGAATTTTGATAGAGATTGTGTTGAGTCCATACATAAATTTGGAGAGTATTTCCATTGTAACAATATTACGTCTTGTGATCTTAAATGTCTTTCCCCTTATTTGTATCTTCTTAAATTTCTTTAAACAGTGTTGGTTTTCACAATATTTGTGTACTTTTTTGATTAAAATGTGTTTTTATTTTGATGCTATTGTAAATGGAATTACTTTCTTCATTTCATGTTTGGATTGCATATTGCTACTGTGTAGAAATACAGTTTATTTTTACATATTGATCTTATATCCTGCAATCTTACTGAACTCATTCATTGGTTCAAATAGAGTTCTAGTGGATTCTAAGGATTAGTCATGTCCACAAGATCATGTCCTCTATGAATACATCTAATTTTTCCTTTCCAATATGGCTGCCTTTTATTTCATTTTATTGTTGAAGTGCCTTCACTAGACTTTCCATTACATTGTTAAATAGAAGTTGTTCACCATTTTTGTCTTACTTTTAATCTTGGAGGGAAAGGATTAAGTTCTTCACCATTAAGTATGAAGAAGTAAAATAGACACCTTGTGGGTTTTGTTTTGGGGGGGTGGAAATGTCCTTTATAAGGTCGAGGAAGTTCCATTATATTCCTAATTTGTTGGCTGTTTTTAACATGAAGACATGTTGAATTTTGTCAGTTCTTTTTCTGCATCTGAGATGGTCATGCATTTTTTTCTTTATTGATAGTGGTGTTACATTAATTGACTTTTGGATGTTAAACAACCTTGTATTCATGGGATAAATCCACTTGGTTACTGTGTATAATCCTTTTTATATGTTGGGTTCATTTTGCTAGTATTTTGTTGAAGATTTTTATGTCTATATTCATAAGGAATATTGGCCTGAAGTTCTCTTTTTTGTGATACCTATTTCTGGGTATATTGGCTTCTAGACTTAATTGGTCATTGTTTTCTCTTTATTTTTGGAAGGGTTTATGAAGGATTGGTATACTTCTTAGATATTTGATTTCATCATTGAAGCCATCAGGGATTGGGCTTTTCTTTGTGGGTTGTTTTAAAATTAATAATTCACGTTGCTCAGATTTTCTGATTCTTGATAAAGTTTGGGTAGTTGGAATCTTTGCAAGAATTTGTCCATTTTATCTAAGTTGTCTAGTTTATTGGCATGCTGTTCATAGTATCCCCTTAAATTCCTCTTTATTTTTGTCCGTAATGCTTTTTCCTTTTTCATTTCTAATTTTAGTAGTGGAAGTCTTCAGTATTTTTTCTTGGTCAGTCTAGCTGAAGGGTTCTTTGTAAAATCTGTCCTTTTCAAATATTTTTTAATATCATTGATCTTGCCATATTTAAAAAAATTTTTTTACTTGTTTCTATACTAGTCTTTATTCATTCTACTGAATTTGGCTTTAGTTTGCTCTACTTCCAGTTTCTTGACGTGGAAGCTAACATTGTTGATGTGAGATTTTTTTCTTTTTCAATACAGTCTGTTACAACTATGCATTTGCCCTTAAGCACTGCTTCACTAGCATCCCTTACATTTTCATGCTGTATCTTTGTTTCCTTTCATCTCAAAATATTTTCTCCTTTCTCTTGGGATTTCTTCTTTGAACCATTGTTGATTTTAGGAGTGTGGTGTTATATTTCCACAACGGTGGATTTCTCAAACTTCTTTTTGTTGTTGTTGTTGATTTCTAATTTCATTGTGGTTAGAATAGATACTTTGTATGATTTTAATCCTTTTAAGCTTACTGAAGACTGTTTTATTCATTTGCATGTGTTCCAGGTATGTTTGAGAATAATGCGTTTTCTGTGGTTGTTGCCTAGAGTGCTGTAGATGTCTCTAGACGTCTGTTGGTTTAGTTGGTTTATAATGACTTAGAAGTCTTTTTCCACTTCAATATTCAAATGACTTATTCTACCCATGACTGAAACTCAAGTACTGAAATCGTCAATTCTTCCTGTTTCATTGTCTATGTCTACCTTCATTTCTGTCTTCTGTTGGATGTATTTTTGGGCCTGAGACGTGCACATAGGTCCGTAATTGTTATATCTTCCTGTTGGATTAACTTTTATTAGGAAATGTTTTTATCTCTAGTAAAATTGGTCTTAAGGTTTACTTTGTCTGCTAATAGTGTATCTACTCAGATTCTTCTATGATTCCTGTTTATATGGTATACCTTTTTCCATTATTTAGCTTTCTTTCTATTTGTATTTTTGAAAGTAATGTGCATCTCCTGTAGACATCATATACTTGGATTGTAATTCCCCTTCTCCCCCCAATCTGGCAATCTCTACCTTTAAAAAATTTTTTTTTATTAAAAAAATTTTTTTTAATGTTTATTTTTGAGACAGAGAGAGACAGAGCATGAATGGGGGAGGGCCAGAGGGAGGGAGAAACAGAATCTGAAGCAGGCTCCAGGCTCTGAGCTGTCAGCACAGAGCCCAACGCAGGGCTGGAACTCACCGAGTGTGAGATCATGACCTGAGGTGAAGTCGGGTGCTTAACCGATTGAGCCACCCAGGCGTCCCTGGTAATCTCTACCTTTTGATGAGACAGTTGAGTTCAATTCCACTTAATGTTATTAATATGGTTAGATTTACATCTGCTATTTTTCTTTTGTTTCCTATGTACCTCGTGTCAACTTTGTTCCTCTGTTCATTGTTTACCTCCTTCTTTTGTATTAAGTGGTTTTTTTTCCTAGTGTAGCATTGTAGTTCACTTAATTTTTTAATTGTAGGTTTTCTTAAAAGTCTATTTTTTGAGAGAGAAGGAGAGAGAGTGTGAGTGGGGGAGGAGCAGAGAGAGAGAGGAGAGAATTTCAAACTGACCGTGCAGAGCCTGACATGGGGCTTGAAATGATGAAATGTGAGACCTTGCCCTGAGCCTAAATCAAGAGCTGGATGCTTAACCAACTGAGCCACGCTGGTGCTCCTTATTACAGGTTTTTTGCATTGTTTTGCTATCTGTTGCTCTATGGCTTAACATATGCATATTAACTTATTTAAATCTACTTTCAATTTTTTTAACTTTATATATTTTAAATGTATTCATTCTGAGAGAGAGCAAGCAGGGAGGGGTGAGGGGCAGAGAGCGAGAGAGAGGGAGGGAGGGAGGGAGAGAATCCCAAGCAGGCTCCACACTGTATTGTGAAGACCGATGTGGGGCTCGAACTCCCAAAACGTGAGACCATGACCTGAGCTGAAACCAAGAGTTGGACACTTAACTGAATGAGCCACTCAGGTACCCCTACTTGAGATTTAATTCAAGTAAAATATACTTGACAATGTTATTGATAATACTACTATGTCTATGGAAGTTAATCTAATGATACATGTTACAATTATTTTATATAATCTTATGCCTTGGAAAAAAGCTGAAAGAAGAAAGGGAAGATAGATATTTGAGTCTGTTCACTTTTTTTTTTTTTTTAACCATTTCTGATCTTTATTTCTTTATCTGATTTTGAGTTACCATCTGGCGTCACTTCCTCAGTACAATACAGCTTTGGTGACATTCATTTCCTTATGCTATCACTACCTTCATCAGGGATTCTCCGACTTCTGGATTTCATAGAATAAGATAGAAAATTTATTTTGGTAATTGACCTAGGGCTATTAATTTTGACTTGGGGTATTTTTTTAACGTCCATTCTTAAAACCAACTATCTTCTACTATCGTCGTCCTTTTTTAAAAGATAGTTTTACCACTCCAACTCTGGCCAGATAGAAAGGCCATGGTCACAGAGACAGAGCACTTCTTCCTGAAGAGCAGACAGCTGTAAGTGTTCAACTGACCATTCACTGGGAGACTGATACACTTCACCACAGGTCAGCATTTTAAGTTTAGGTAAGCAATACCAAATTGGTCATCATTACCAACAACAACTAATTGTATTTACTGAATATTAAGTGTGAGTCAAGCATTGTTCTAAGTACTCTGTGGATACTGACTGACTAACATCAGCTGTGAGGTGAATACGATTACCATGTTTCTACAGTGGAGATAACTGAGGCACAAAGAATTTGGGTAGCTTGCCTAGGGTCCTATGCTGGTAGAGCCCGGAACCCAAACTCAGAGTTCTGGAGCCAGCACGTGTGCCCTAACCTGCTGCAAATGCTGGGGCAGGATGGCTCAAACGTGCCCTCAGACTGTGATGGATTAAGAGATGCAGCTCTTACTCAGAATTGGTTTTGTTAGGGAGAGTGAAAAATGAGGTTCACTAGTGTGTGTCAGAGGGCGAGCCTTGGACCCTGACTGTGACAGGTTGGGTCAGGCTAGGATCTCCTTATGTGCATCAAACCAGAGAGCATCCTGGCTGTACAGAAATGGTCATAGAAAAGGCGGTTTGGTGCCCAACCACCTATGAGAACTAAAAATTTGTGTATCACTTTCATCATTCTTGTCCTCATGACCTATCAGTCACTGAGTTGTATTAATTCACCTTTCTAAGTATATTTCGTATTTATTTACTTGTCCTTTTCTTTGGCTCCACCCTATCCAAACCATCACCACGGCTGGTCTAGTCCATTTTTGTAGTCTCCTGACTGGCCTTCCTGTCTTTAGGCTTCTTTTTCTTGAATCCGTTCCTTCTACAGACTGATTTTTCCAAAACTGAAATCCAATGAGGCTGTATGCCTTGTGATAATCTTGAAACTGTTCTGCCTTCAGAACACTTCTAGTATAGGGGCGCCTGGGTGGCTAAGCATCCGACTTGGGCTCAGGTCATGATCTCACGGTTTGTGGGTTCGAGCTTCGCGCTGGGCTCTGTGCTGACAGCTCGGAGCCTGGAGTCTGCTTCACATTCTGTGTCTCCCTCTCTCTCTGCCCCTCTCCCACTCACACTATGTCTCTATCTCTGTCTCTCTCTCTCTCTCAAAAATAGCTAAACATTAAAAAAAAACCCTTCTAGTGTAAACTACAAAATTTTCTGCTCTTTGACTTTCTCAGCCCATTCTGCTTCTCAAGATGTTTCCTTTTTTTTTCTTTTTTCCTTTTTTTGAGAGGGAGAGAGAGAATCCTCCCACTCCTGCTTCCATGCTGTGCATGGAGCCTGACCTGAGGCTCAATCCCACCACCATGAGATCATCACCTGAAATGAAGACAATCAGATGAGCTGAAAATAAAGAGTCAGATGCTTAACCAACTGAGCCACCCAGGTGCCCCTCAAAATGCTTTCTTAGTAGCTCTTTGTTGAGTGAGCCAATAAAAACTCACCTTTACCAAGATTTAACAAAATTTAATTGTGAAAACTCTAGAAGTTTCCTAGGGCTGTCATAACAAAGTACCACAAACTGGGTGGCTGGGAATAATAGAATTTTATTCTCTCAAGGTTCTGGAGGCTCCAGGTCAAGATACTGGGAGGGTTGGCTCTTCCTGAGAGCTGTGAGGGGAATCCGTCTCATGCCCCTTTCTAACTGCTGGCTGCCTCAGGTTCTTCTTGGCTTGTAGGTAGTATTCTCTCTGGGTCTTCATTTGGTCTTCCCATCATGCTGATGTCTTTGTGTTCAAATTTCCTCTTCTTTTTTTTTTTTTTTTCTATTTTTTTTGTTTCTCTTTATTTTTGAGAGAGAGAGAGAGAGAGACATACACACACAATCTGGAGCAGGCTCCAGGCTCTGAGCTGTCAGCACAGAGCCCCACGCAGGGGGCTTTTTTTTTTTAATTAAAAAAAAACTTTTAAAAAATGTTTCTTTTTGAAAGAGAGCACACCAGTGGGGGAAGGACAGAAATGGAGACCCAAGATCTGAAGTAGGCTCCAGGCTCTGAGCTATGAGTACAGAGCCTGATACAGGGCTTGAACCCACAAACTGTGAGATCATGACCTGAGTCTAAGTTGGACTGAATGCTAAAATCTCTTCTCCTTATAATGATATGGTCCTATTAACTTACAGTCTATTCTAATTACCTCATCTTATCTTGAACATCTGCAAAGACTGTATTTCCAAGTAAGATCCCATTTATAGGTACTGGTGGTCAGGACTTTGACATCTTTTTTAGAAGACCTTATTTAAACCATAACAAAAGTATCTTTTCAGACAGGATCTCTTTCAGAAACTGTCAACAAAGATAAAGGCAGTATCATGAATGATTCTGTAGTCCTAAATGGCTATTATTGGCATTTTTGTGTGTTTGTGTCCATTGATTTGTGTAAACCCAGTAGGAATCTTTAAAAAAATTTTTTTTTAAACATTCATTTTTGAGAGACACAGAGAGACAGGGGAGGGGCAGAGAGAGAGGGAGACACAGAATCCTAAGTGGGCTCCAGGCTCTGAGCTGTCAGCACAGAGCCTGATGTGGGGCCTGAACTCATGAACCGCGAGATCATGACCTGAGCTGAAGTTGGACACTTAACCGACTGAGCCACCCAGTCACCCCTGTAAACCCAATAGGAATCTTGATCACGAGTGTCCTTGGAATAGATATCCCTTCTCTAGCCAGTGTCGAGGGCTTTTGACTCTTCAGTCTTTGTTTCCTGGACCCAGAATGCTGTCGGGAATCCAGATGCTCTCATCAAATAAATGTTCTTTGAATGAACAACCATAGACCCATCATCACAGAGGTGGATATGTAGCTTCACTTCGGCCAGGAAATCCCACTGCAGTGGGCAGTGGAGTGGAAATATTACCTGAGTGACAGGGCTACGTAAATTTTCTTTTACCACCCTGAGGACTTTGATCAAAATTATATAATATTCCAAGAAAGAAATACTCCTAATGTTCCAATAATGTTTTTAAAAGCTCATTTATTTTGAGAGAGTGAGCATAGGAGCAGAGCAAGGGCAGAGAGAGAGGTGAGATAGCGTCTCAAGCACGCTCTGCGTTAGCAGCACAGAGCCTGACGTGGGGCTCAAACCCACAGAGCTCTGAGATCACGACTTGAGCTGAAATCAAGAGTCAGACGTTGAACTGACTGAGCCACACAGGTGCCCCATGTTCCCATAATTTTATCAAAGATATTAGGCTATTATTGTGTCTCTAATAGAAATAGAAAATTCAAGAAAATTAAAGCCTGGATGGGACAAGTACAGGAAGACAACTGGCTTTTTCTGGGCCCACTTTCTTTCCAAGTAAGCCCTTGAAATTTTTCTTTTGCCCCTTTCCAATTTTTCTTTTCTTTGGTTCTTTTTTTCCTTGTTTCCTTTGCCTTCCATGTGCAGATGGTAGTGTCTTCCCCAATAATGCTTTCAGACTCCACGGGACAAGCACAACAAACACGGGGATGCAGTGGGCTTTGCTGGTGGGCTGGATTTGCTTTGAGCAAGTTGGGGCCCTTTTCAGAGTCCTGATTCTTGGAGGGATCTGTGGTGTTGGGGAATAGACAGCCCTCAGGGAGGCAGTAGTTGTGAAGGGGTGCAGATGGCTTTTCCTGATTCCTGCTCAAAATGGACCTAATGTGCTTCTCTGTGATGGTGCAATGACTTTCTGTGGCTGATCTTTTAACAAATCCAATGGGACCCTTATGCCCTTAAGAAATTCTATACTTATCGTAATGAAATGGCTTTTCAGTATTTTTTGTTGTCTAGCCCTGACCTCTCCTGTGTGCCCCCTGCTCTTCCTAGACCTGTAAGAATCAGATCTCGATTTTGTTTCGATGGTAGCTAGTCTCACAAGGTGAGCCCCAGTGAATCATGCCTCCCAGCATGGGAATGCTTCTATCTCCTGGAAAGCTTGCTTATGGGATACTTCCTCTGGGAGCCCAGCTGCCATGTTAGGAGAACCCCGAGTACCTTGAAGAGATCGTGTGCAGTTGTGCTGGCTGGTAACCAGGCTCCATGGCCAGCATGTGGGGGACCCACCTTAGAAGTCAATCCACTCTGCCTTCAGATGACTTCGGCCCAAGCTGACCTCTGACTGCTCCAGAGGCCCTGAGTGACAAGTGCCCTGCTGAGCCCAGTCAACCCTTAGATAGGTGAGAGATCATAAACTCTTTTTAAGCCGCTGAGCTGAGGAGTCATTGGTACAGCAGTTGATGCAGGAGCACCTCTCCTTCTGGCCATGCAGCCTGGGTGCATGACTTACCCAGTGTGCACAGACGTGGCCTGTCAGGCACTCTACCTCGGTTTCCTATCTGGAGCAGTTGGTGTCAAGGTGGGGGGACAGTGGAGAGCTGAGGGCAGCGTGGTGGCTGTAGCAGTATCTGGTGTCCAGAGCAAGGACAGCAGTGGGGCCAGCTGCACTGGGTAGTGGCAGGCACCAGCAGCAGTCTTCTGCCCTGAGCGTTCCCTCCTATTTTTTTGATCCTGACGGTTTCCAATTCCTGAGGGTTCTCTTAGCCACCCTTTATCCTATCTCTTCTCCTCTTGTCATCCAGGGTCAGTTTCTTTTATGTGCCGCTGGCAACCTTAATGGATAGTCATGTTAATTTTTGTTGTCCTGTTGGGAAGTGACTGTAGAAGTGGAAACACAGTCTTTCAAATCTGGAGTGTTGTCACCTGTGGGGGTGGATTTGATGTTTACAAGTGACTTAATAATATTGGGAGGAGGCATTCTGTTTGAATGAGGGAGAAAACACTGAGCCTCCTAAGACTCAAGAGATGTGTGTTGTGGTCTCGGAACTGCCCCTAATTCTCTGTGTTGGTCTTGAGGATGTTGCTTCCTCCCTCTGGGCCTCGGTTTCGTCATCTTGATGATGTGAGTTGGGTGATACTAGGTAATCCCTAATGCTACTTTCAGCCTGGAGGGTTTCCATGGTTGCCTTGCTCAGATGAAGCAGATGTTTCTTCTAAACATGATCCAGAAGAGGGGATTCATGGAACCCACTGTGGAACCTACAAGCCTCAGGATGACCTGAGGGAACTGAGCAGGGCAGATTATAGATGCTAAGAAATGTTTAAAAATTTTTTAAATTTATTATCATAATCTCTACACCCAGCTTAGGGCTCAAACTCAGGACCCTAATATGAAGAGCTGCACATTCCTCTGAGCGAGTCAGCCAGGAGACCCTACTAGAGGCTAACAAATGTTTTTGAATGAACAGCTGAGTGGTACTAGCTTGGGTGCTGGAGGTTAAAGATGAGTAAGTGATGATTCCAGAGAGGCAGAGACAAATTATAGCACAGTGTGACAACGGTTATATTAAAGTCTTTGGCAAGAGCTTTGGTGACAGGAGGACACTAAAGCTAACTGCCTGAGAGTGGTGTGTGTGTGTGTGTGTGTGTGTGTGTGTGTGTCCGCGCATACACGTGTACACGTATTCTTGGGAGGGAAGTTAAGGGAAGTCCTCACAGAGAAGTATAAACCTTTGTGCTGAAGAAGTAGAGGAAGGGAACTTCTGGAAGAGAGAACAAGAGTGAGAAAGCCCCAGAGACCATGGAGATGTTGGGAGAGCGGTCATCAGTTGTCTGTGCCTGGACTGCGGGAATTCTGGCAGAATGGAGGTGGGAGGCAGTGAGAGGTGAGTGAGGCAGGGATTGGATCACAAGGGGCATTCTAGAATAGGTTGTGGAGGTTAGACCCTGTCCTGTGGGCAAAAAAGCCATGGAAGTTTTGTTTTTTAGTTTATTTGTTTTGAGAGAGAGAGAGAGTGAGCACAAGCGAGGGAAGGGGCAGAGAGAGGGAGAGAGAGAATCCCAAGCAGGCCCCATGCTGTCAG
Source organism: Lynx canadensis (assembly GCF_007474595.2). NCBI lineage: Eukaryota > Metazoa > Chordata > Mammalia > Carnivora > Felidae > Lynx > Lynx canadensis. Next base: position 9,961,410 of record NC_044315.2, on the reverse strand, counting down.
TGTGGAGCCTGCCCTCAAGAACCTTGAGATCATGAACTGAGCCGAAATCCAGAGTTGGACGCTTAACCGACTGAGCCACCCAGGTGCCCCAAAGCCATAGAAGTTTGTAATGCTGCATGGCATTGAACCAGATTGCAACCCCAAGGCTGATCTTTTGTGAGGATGCTAACAGCCTGGGGAAGGCTCTTCTCTCCTTGTAGTCAGAATAAAGGATACTTTTTTGGGCTATGTCTGGACAGATGTTTGTGAAATGGCCTATATAAGCCTCTTCAAGGAGCCAGAGTTCAACTTCTGAAGTTCCAAGGGATTAAGGAGCTTCAAGGAACAAGATCCCCAAGGTCTGTTGCGACAGGTACATACTTTACTTGCTCTTTGTGGGGGTGAGACTAAGAAGAACATGAATGAAAGTATCAAATACTCTAAAGACCATGTGGATTAAGTTGGTGAAAAGAGAAATACTTCTCCTTCATAGGTTAATAATGTCATCGTTGAAGAAATTAGAAACCTTACCAGGAGGTGTTTGAATACTTAAATGTCCACATCTACGTGGTCAAAGGCGATACAAGACATGTTTTCTTATCTCAGTGCAGTGACATCTTAAAAGGCTTTCTTTGTTACATTGAAAGTTGCATATCACATTATTCTCTGACTACAGTTGTCTCTTGATTCACTGTATCTGTACAGTGAAGTTGATAGAAGGCAAGACAGCACACTTTTAAGTTCTAAGCTATGGTTGTTGGACAAGAATCCTGACAATGTGAGACTAATCTCTTCTGATTGGTGCCGTACTGATAGGGGCTGACAACATAAACCCATGCTGGAAAATTCTAATCCATCACCTGGCACAAGACACATTGTACCTTGGGGCTTATGGGAAAAGAATCCATTTGCATTTGTTTCAAAGTGAGTTTTTCTAGGCGCATGAATGTCCCAACTTGACACCATCTTTTTATAAGGAGGAATCACAACAGGCAATCTGGAAATTAAAGAAGCAGCAACACGTTCCTGTGGAAGAGTCTGCCCTTTCTGTCAGACCACAGTTACCCTTACAGTCTTTGAATTTCCTGTGTTACCTTTTATGACTTCATCTCCTGCACGTGGAAAGATCTGGCCCTGGGTAAACATCTTGATGAAATGGTCTTTTACCAGAATAATTGAATTATCCTTTTACTTTTATTAAAAAAATTTTTTTTTCAAGTTTGTTTATTTTGAGAGAGACAGAGACAGCACAGGTGGGGAAAGGGCAGAGAGGAAGAGAGAGAGAATCCCAAGCAGGCTCTGCACTGTCCGCACAGAGCCTGACTTGGGGCTTGAACTCATGAAACCAGGAGTTCATGACCTGAGCCCAAACCAAGAGTTGGACACTTAACCAACTGTGCCATCCAGGTGCCCCTCCCATTCCCCTTTTAAACTGTTCTTGGTTTCTTGGTGGAAAATGAAAAAAGAGATTAGTTACAGAATAGTGACAAGTTCTCCTAATATTAAGCCCTGTTGTGCGGGATTAGGGGTCTGTGTTCTTGACCATTCCGTGATGCTACTCTGCCATTATGTTTAACTCCTGACTGGTGAGTGAGAGAATGTGTGCAGCAGAACAATAGTACTTGGGATATCTGGTGCTCTCTGTCCTGCTCCGGGCATCCGTTTGCCTCAAATGGATGGAGAAGTCATGGCTGAGGTGCTAAGAGAGAGAGCACTTCCACAGTGATCTCTGGCTGTGGGGTGCTGTTGTGTGTGCCTCTGCTGAGCACCTACTACGTTTTGGGACATAAAAAGTGAATAAACTATAGGCTTGGCCTCCAGATTTCTTAGGCTCATGGGGAAAACAGACAGGCAAACTGAAATAAAGTGTGATACTATGGTGTTAGAAGCATGCCCGAGATATATGGAGGTGCCAGTGAGAGTGTAACGAGCTGCCTAGTGCAGCGCAGGCAGGAAAGACTTCCCAGGAGAGGTGATGCCCTCAAGGGTTTTGATGGATGATTGGCGGTAATTATTTCTTTGGGTTTGTGCTCTGTAGGCGCAGTCATTGGGACAAAAGAGCGTGTGCTGGAGGCTCGGAGTGGTGGCTCGCTCTTGGTCCTGCGTCTCACAGCCTACTACCCTGTCTCCCTAAAAGGGAATGATCTTGGCCGCCTGCCTCCCACCTCTTGGTTCGGTGGCCTGCCTGGCTCCCCTCTGCCTCCCCCGCCAGTCAGGGACCTGTGAGTGTAGGTGCTGCAAATGTTTGGGTAAGTGCACGTGCCCTACTGCATATTGGAGTAGGGCATAATAGTGGCCATCCCTGCCCTGATGTGGCAGCAGCACAGTGCATTTTCCAGGTCACTTGGTGGGAGTGAGCCTCTTGACCACCCTGAGCTAGATACCTAGTATATCCTGGCCCCAGGGGGTGCCCAGCTACCATGGTTTGGGGTTGCAGCTTGTGGGAAGGGAGAATGCCTGGTTTGACTTCCCTGTATTGTGGCGCTTCAGTCCTGTGCCGGTGGAAGGGAAAACTGGCAGCCAGAGGCTGCACCTGCTCTTAGTCACCCTGGTGCCTGTGTGAGCTTGAACTCTCCCTGTCTAAGGGAGCATGACCTTAAGTAGCAAATAGAGAACATCATGCCAGGTCAAAGGAAAGACCATGGAAAGAAGATGTTTATTTTAGAAATGTTAATGGATTTTCTTCTCTCTTCTCTCCCATTTTATTTTATCTTTTTAAACAAGGAACATGACATTTTCACTTTGCACTGGGTCTCAAAAATTCTGTAGCCAGTCCTAGGCTTGGGAGAAGGGATGAATGAATGGATGGATGAATTAATGAATGAATAAAGACAACAAGCCCTTTTGTAGACCCCAAGCCACCACATCCTTGCGTCCCCTGTTTGGGTGTTAGGCTTCCTGTAAAGTGATGTCACTTAAGTCCGTTTTCTTATTATGGACAATTAAGGTTCAGAACCATGATTCCAATTCCCCTGGAAAACTGATGAGAGTGCCAATATCAGAGGTTCCAGCTCCAGGGTTTGCCCTGCTGTTAACATTAGAGACACCTGCTCATATGTAATCCTCCATGACCAGAGTGATATAACAAATGCAAGGTTAATGCGGAGGGAAAGAAGGATTGTTGATTTATTGATCAGGAATGTGTTAAATTGTACCCTAGTGGCCTAGAAGAGTTAATACATCTTCCAAAGCAGGTAATTGGCCAACAACTGAGAGAAAAGAATATAGGGTCATAAGACATGAGTGCTAGAGTGGGTGGTGGTGGAAGGGTCTTTGAGCTTATGTCACTCAACTCTTAACAGACAATGAAACTGAGACCTGAGAGGTGAAATGACTCCTGCAAAGTCACAAAGCTACTTGCTTCCAGAGCTGGCCTTGAATCAAGTTGCCTGACCTCAAGGCCAATGCTGGTTTTTCTTGCCCCTGAGCCCCATTACTAATAAAAGTGACTATAAACCTTGTGGCAAAGAATTGATTTGTTATTTATATAGCATTTGGTATTTGCAACTTGAGAGTGGTATGTTTTTCTCTTCAGACCAATAATTGTGAGGATGAAGTTTATTAAGAAGCGTGGAAAATTGGTTCCCCATCAGCAGGGTTTCCTAGCCTGGATCTGAAAATGACCAGGAAGAAATCCAGCTTCCTTGTCATGAAATGTGATGGTCTCAGATTTGTAGAGGCAGCACCATGTTGACACAATGAGATTAGGCATTGCTTGAGGTGGGATGCGGAGAATTTGTCTGGGCCAGGTAAGAGCTGAGAACCTCAAGTCCTTTCCTGGAATACTAACGTCAGGAAGAAAACGTTCTGGCAGATTGCTCCTTTCCAGTATGGCATATTGTTTTTAATCTGGAGTGGTGTTGCATGCTGTTCAGGGCAAATGTTTTTCCCCATTGGATCAAAATAAATCTTTGGAACTGTGAGAATATCTTCAGAAATCGCAATGGAAGAAGGTAGGTGGATGGCTAGGTGATAAAGTGAGATGTAATGGAGTGGGTTGTTTGTCTGAAGAGTGAGTGACCTTCTCCCCACCAACTGTGTCATTAATAAGTCCCTAACCACTTCTGGGATCTTGAATGAGGTACATCAACTTGCTGAGACCTAAGAGTATTCTTTAATTGTTGAGCTCCTTTCTGGGATGAGCTTTGGAAGGAACTACATGTCATACTCTGAGTATCCCAACTAGGACTTTTGAGGTTGGCTAGTTGGATTTTGACCCCCTACTGACTGCTTGGTGATCCTTCTCCATTTAGTGCCTTGACTGTATCTATCGTACCCTAGATAGAGTTTTGTAACATACAGGAGGCTTTGGGTCCTGTTGATCAAGTTCCTCATTCTATAGATGGGGAGACTGGTGACCAAAGAAGTTTTCATTTACTCCAAGTGACCCAGTTTGTTAGTGGCACTTTTGGGAGTAGAACCCATGTTGATTCTCACTATGCTGTGCTACCTGGATGGATGCCTGTAACATAAATTATAAGTTCAGGAGAAACTATTGAAATAGCAAACTTGGCTTTCAGGAATAGGATTTCAAACCATGCATTGGAAGGCTATTTCCAATGGTTTCCCATGAACCTCACAGCCATAATAACCTTTAAGACCATGTCCTGAAATTGCTGTGGATAAGAAATGGACAAGTGGCTTGGTTTAGTGATTTTTTTTTTCAGTTAATAGGAGGAAGGACAGGACCTTGTGTTACTCACTATTAATATCCCAGTTGCCTTGCATAGTGTCCAGCGTAAAGTAGTTGCTGAGAGGGTCATGGACTTCCTGGGTAGGTCAGCCGAAACTCTTACGTCATCTCTTCTCTAACAACTTAAATGAGAGTAAAGAAAACATCATAGAAAAGATGGACTTTATGCTTTCTGATTTTGGAGAATTCATATAACTGTTCTGAATCTGATTTTTGTTATCTGTAGAATAAGAGTCAGACTAGATCACTGTTTCTTTCTTGTGCTAACATTACATGATCTCCCAAAATGAAAACTTTTCAGTAATAATTTTCACGGAGACATTGCATGTATGTATGAGTGTTTGGCTTGCTCTATAGACATAATATATGGGAAGGTGGTTTTTTAGTTCCCCGTATCAGAAGCTCCTGAGTTTAAATGGCTCCTATAGATTCCTCTTTTCCTCTTGGCCTATTGAACAACAGTAACAATAGCACCATAAAAATCAAAAGCTTTTTAGTGGCTTATGGGGGGGGGGAAATTAACTGTAAATTAAAGTAAAACTTGAGGATGGTATTTGTTAGAAAGGTATATTATGTCTCTTTATTTGAAAACCCCATGACTTCTCTTTCTGCCATAAAACACTTTGCAGTGACAACCAAGATTCCGTATTGCTCATTGTGCTAACACTGAAGATAGTGTAACTTGCATTCAGGGTCTTGGATTAGGCTCAGGCTCCAAGAATTGATTTATAACTTGAGGTGAAACCATGAAACCACATGGACTTTTGTCTGAGAATCAGTATGACCAATTGCACCTGTATTCCTCAAAGCAAACACTACTAAAATGTCAACTCAGCATATTTTTACTCTCAGTAGTATTCAAAAGATATTAATCATGTACGGCTCTGTGGGAAGAATTCATTTAAAGGGAATTGACAATACTGATGTCTCTCCAAAGTCCAAGCAATAGGGGTTCAAGAATCAGAGACTATTCAGAGTGGGAAGAGACCATTTAATTCAACCTTCTTATTTTATAGATGAGAAAATTGAAGCCCAGGGTAGTTCAAAGACTTGCTTAAGGGCACACAGCTAATCTGAAACATAGTCAGGACCGAAACCCGGCTCCCCACTCCTGTTCTAGTACTCTTCACGTCCTGAAATCCTCTGTGTCACCGTTACTTCAACCCTAAGGTTTGTCTGCAATTGCCTCTTTCCTAAATTCTGGGGGATGTGCTGAGCATTTCATGTGCTTCAAGTCATTTAATCCTCAAAGGAGTGCATTTTACCATTGAGGAAAGTGGGCTTAGAGTGGGTTCCTGACATGTTAGGGTCACATAGCTACTAGGTGGTGGGACCAGGATAGAAATTCAGGCAAGTTAATTAATAACTCTAGCGTGAGCTACAGTATATAGGACACTGAGTTAAATTTGAGCCTCAGATAAGCAACATGTAATTTTTCCTTTAGTACAAGTATGACCAAAATATTGCATGGCTCAATTAAAACAGACATTCTGTGTTTTCATTTGCTAAATGTCACTACTTTAGCCCAGTCTGTCCCAAGGTGCTCTGTCCCGTGGTTGTTTCACCTGCTTGGCTTTGGGAAGAAGTACTCTGGGATCATTTTTCTGTCTCCACTGATCTGAACCCATCACATCTTGAAATTAACAGCATCCTTTGTCACTAGTTTCTATTTTGTTTTCTTAAGGTCAGAGATCTAAGTCCAGTGGGAGCTTGGTATTGAAAGGAGAACCCATGGGGAGTAATATGGGATAGAATGTTTCTGGGGATAAGATTTCACAAGTACTGGTCATAGTACTAAGGACAGTTGAGTGAGCAGTGTTGTAAATTGAGTGATTTTTTTCCTTGGTATGATTTCTGTTGGTTCGTGTTATTCAAAGGCAATTACTTTTCCCTCTTGTTTTTTCCAAGATAACACTATTTAGTATGCCATTGGCCTATTATTTCAGCTTTAATCCAGGACACAGAGCTAGAAGAGTCAGTATAACCCAAATCAGTAGAATTATACACTAATGGCAGACTCTGATCCTTTACTGAGTCCTGAGGAATGCATTTTTCCAAATGGGGGGAAGAGAATTTTCTCCTGATCTCTTTTCAAGTCTACCCTGTACTGACATCTACAGTGAGTCAGAAGCCAATGCATATGTGTCCTAAGATATAGAGAGATTTCACAATTAGAAACTTCTTGATGTAATTCACTGTTTTTCCCCACAGTAGGTAGAAAATAAGCATTTGTTAAAATTCAGCACTCAATCCCATTAAAACAAATACCCAGTAATCTAAGAGTAGAAGGAATGTTACTTGGAAAAAAGGAACCTATGAGAAATCTGCAGTCAGCAACACACTTAATGAAATAATAGAAACCCTGTCATTAAAGTCAAGAATAAGGTAAGGATTGAACATTTTTGTGGAGATCCCAGTCAGTGAAATGGGTGGGGGGAAAAAGTAAGATGAAAACTACATGTACAGATCAGCCAATTATATAGCAAGAAGATCGTGGACAATCAATTAGCAATTACTACAATTAATAAGAGGAAGTTCAAGATGTCAAACTGGTACCATTCTTAAATTTTAAATAAAAAAAAAAAAAAAGCAAAAAAAAAAAAATCAAAGCAGCAAAAAAAAAAAAAAAAAAAAAATCCCTCACAAATCTTGCCATAAACTGGAAATGTAAGGCTTGCAAGAAGAAAATGGTACAATTGTCTAGAGAGAAAAAAAAGCCTTGAATAAAACAAACATACATTTTCAGATGAGAATATTACATAGATATAGATACACTTTTTGTCCAAAGTAAGCCTCAAAATACCAAAAATCCCCAAGAGGGTTCATGTAATACTAAGACCTGACATAAGAAAACTTGTACAAATTACCAGGAAAAATAAACCAACAGTTCAGGTGATAAGGTAAATTAAAAGTAACAATGAGGTACCTATCATGTAGTTATCAGATAATGACAGTGTGGGTGAAAGGGGGAATTATCTACAGTTTTTGGAACTATAAACTGGGATATATCCTTTTTGGAATTCAACTTGACTGGGGTTATTAAGATTTAAATGAGTGAGAAAAACTAGTTATTCCTATACAAAAGAATGAAATTGGACCCCTACGTTATACCACTCAAAGTTACTTTAAGTCATTTAAAGACTTAAACGTAAGACTTGAAAAAATAAAACCTCAGAAAATATAGGGAGAAAGCTCCTTGACATTGGCCTTGGCAATGATTCTTGGGTATGACACCAAAAGCAAAAAAAAAAAAAAGAGGTGGAGTGTATTAAACTAAAAAGCATCTGTAAGGAGTGAACCAGATAAAGAGGCAACCTGTAAAATGGGAAAATCTTATCTGGTAAGGGGTTAATATCCAAAATAGGTAAGGAACCCATGTACAACTCGATAGCAACACCAACAAAAACCAACTCAGATGATCCAATGAAAATGAGCAGAAGACTTGAATAGACATCTTTTTTCCAAAAAGATCACCGCCAGGTATATGAAAAAGTGCTCAACATCCAATTCATCGAGGAAATGCAAGTCAAAATCATAGGGAGACAGTACCTCATACCTGTTAGGACAACCTCTAAGAGAAATACTCCAGATGAGTGCTGGTGAGGGTAGGGAGAAAAGGGAACCCTTGTCCCTTACTGGGAATGTAAACTGGTGTAGCCATTTTGGAAAGAGCGTAGAGGCTCCTCAAAAAAACAGACAAACAAACAAAAAACCTGCCACATCATCCAACAATCCCTCCTCTGTGTATATATCCAGAGGAAATGAAAACTGGACCTTGAAGAGGTCCCTATGCCTGTGTTGATCACAGCATCCTTCACGACAGCCAAGATATGGAAACAACCTTAGTGTTCATCAACAGATGAACGGATAAAGAAGATGGGGTAAATATATACAATGGAATATTATCCAGGCATAGGAAGATGAAATCCTGCCTTTTGTGACAACATAAAAGACGGGCCTTGGGGAGGTTATACTAAGTGAAATGTTAGAGAAAGGCAAGTACTGTATGAGGTCACTTATAATGTGGAATCTAGGGGAAAAATGCATAGAAACAGTAAAGGGGTGGTTGCCGGGGGCCAAGGGTGGGGGATATGGGGAGATGTTGATGACAAGGTACAAAGTTGTAGTTATGAGATGAATAAGTTCTGGGGACCTAATATACAGTATGGTGACATAGTTAATACTGCTTTGAATATTTGAAAGTTGCTAGGCGTAGATCTTACCTATTCTAAGGACAAAGATTGTAATTCTTTGAGAATGATGTGTTGTTATGGTCCTTTCACAAGCTATCATGTTCTATACCTTAAACTTAGTGTCTTGTGTCAATTATATCTCAAAGCTGGGGAAAAACTCAATGTAAAAAATCTTGTTTTAAGAATAAAATGTGTGAGAAAAAAGTGTGAGGTAGTTGACAAGTATAATGGCATTTGGAAAATAAATGTACATAAATATATGCAGTGTCTGAATAAGTATACATACACAAACAGATGGGTAGAAAAAATGTGGAAGGTACATTCTAACTTGTGTATGGTTTTTATGATTTTGAGATGAAGAGTCTAAAGTGATGGGGGGCCCAGGATTTTTTTTGTATATTTCAATATTTGATTTTTTTTTGTCTTAAAAATATTTAAAACAGTGGAACTCAAAATGAAGTCCCATTTTAACATTTGTAGTTTCAAAGTTTGGACAGGTGAATCAAGGGGAATAAAATGAACAGGTGGCTAGTTTGTTTTAAAAATCTTAAGTCCTTGAAAAATAAGCGAAGCATGAAGAATAAGCCTGTTTTTAAGCAGTGACCATCTATTTGATATCCAATTTATCTCTTTAGTTGACAACTTCTTACCAGGGCTTGGAAAATGAACTGGGTCTTCATGGATTCTTCTAGAAGCAGAGGGAAGAGGAATCCATTTCCCACAAACTCTTGGTGAACCTTGTATAATACTGGCTATTCTGCAGGTTGAGGGAGATGTGACTTCCATTTGTCTTTTGTATTCTAAATATTTTCTGTGATTTAAAGCATTCATTGCTTCCTTTTGCTGTCAAGGAAATGAAGGAAACACATTTCAGTAGCACTTTCCTGAATGTACTTATCTCTAGCTACTGCTATAAATATGTAGTAATCATATTCTCCCGGTGTCCAATAAATCAAGATCTTTGGCCAGAACTTTACTTGTGTCCTGTGAAGGAATAGTCTCCTCCCCAAGTTAAACTGTGAATTCTATGGTTGCTTCCTTCCCTAGGGACAGAAAGTAACTAAAGGTAGATGTGGTTTTAAAAAATGCTAATTTCATGGCTTGATTTACACCAGGCTATGGAACATCTGTGACTGGAGGCTGCAATTATGTTTGAGAGTCACTTGCTGAACACCAAAAATGAGCCAGGCACTGTTTTTGGTGTAGAGGTGCATCAAAAAACTAGTCATGATTACTGTCTTTAGGAAGCCCAAAGACCCTAGAGAAAGAAGCTATATTTGGGTCAATTCGGAGGGGTCGCAATGAGTGGGCATAAAAGGATAAGTCGGCTAATTTAAAACGCAAGAATTTGATTTTAAACTTTGTGTATTTTATGGCTTTAGGTAATTAAATTGCTAGAATGACATTGTTCCTGTTGAGGTCTTACATCTTTTTTGAGATTTTATTGATTTGAACTCTGGGCACCACACAAGGTCTTTGAGCACAATACTTTAATGTCTGTAATTCCCTCTCCACCACCATCCCTAGGTTTTCCTGAGAAAAATCCCTCTTAAACTATATGCAGAGAGTCCATTAAAAAACAGATGATCAGAAACTATGTGATAAGGGTGCAAATCATACTTAATACATGAGCTGAGCACATTTATGACAGGTATTCTCAGTATGCACCAGACTCGCCTGGAAAATCATGATTCTGATTGGCAGGCTTCATTCCCCAAGTTTCTGATTGAGTAGAGAACGGGCATGAAAGCAACTTCTGGAGGAATGCTTATCTTGCTGGTCTGGGGACCACAGTTTGAGAGCCATAACCTTAAGGCAAGCTGTCTCAAAGAGAAGACTGGCATTTGTTTTGTTTTTTAAAGAAAGCAAGCAAATAGTCTGATGCTGTTCAGTCCACTTTAAATTTTGTGCTGTGAGGATCATACACAGTCAACTTGGCATCTTCCTTCTCAAGACACAAATGTAGTTCATGGTTGTATGTGCAGGTTCTGACAGCCTTGATCTTGGCTCTGATCCTCACCAGCTCTATTCACTTGTGGACATTAACTCGTCCTTTCTGTGTCTCAGTTTCTTTGTTGGTGAACTATAATAGTACTTATGTCAAAGGTACTTGTGAAGATGGGATGAATTATGTGGGCGAACCACCTGAGAAGAGGGCGTTCACATGATAAACACTTGATGAGTAGTAGCTGGGGCTGTTCGTATACGGAAGCTGGGTTTTGCTGTGCAGAATGATCCAGAGGTTTTAGGTCTTAAATTTTAGCCGAATGCTTGTACTTGGTGTAGGCAAAGCTTTAGTCATTATTCTTCCACACTGATTAGGATCTAGCTGTATATTTCAACATGATGGTGAAATCTCTTTTAACACCTTTTTATTCCGATACACATTGCTCTGGAGCCACAGGGCCACTGAGGATCTTAGAGGGTCACGTCTGCAAACCTTTCTGAAACCCTCTTGGGGGCAGGTTTGTACAGGGTCTCCATTTTCCCAAATCATTATCTTGTTGAGAATCCTTTGCTTTCTGTGTATCTGCTTAGAGTCCAAGGAACTGCTTTTCAACTGCAACTGAAGTTTAACATTTCCTAACTTGGTGGTCATTTTGTCCAAGAATTGAAAACATTTTATTGTTTTTAAATCACTCCAGGGTGGTTTTTGAATGCTTGGAGGGGAAGAATGTTTTAAAATGGAGGTTTTATTATTTTTCAGGTGTTGTGAGGCTAACAGCTCAGGAGGTGACTGAAAAGATGGTTCCCCACTGTTCCCAAAAGGAGGAAGCTTGCCACTCCCTGCAGGGATACTTTGGGAGACACCCAAATTGGCCAGGGGGGGCAGAAGGAGCAAGGAAACACTCTTTACTGTTGGTTCCATGGGCAAGGCAAGGCAGCACAGTGAACAGGCTTAGGATTGGTGAGTTAGAATAATTTCGGTGGGTTCTGGACAGAGTATCTGTTCCTGCTTCTCTGATACCTGGTCCCCCGGGGTGATGAGGGCACGTAGAGGGTGGCTTGGCTTCTGAGAGCTCCATAAAGGAGGTGGTTAGGGTTTGGGCTTCAGATTGGTTCGTTTGTATATGAGAGGTGTGCTCCCTGGTGAGCTGTGGCTTTCTCTAGGAATTAGCTAACCACAGGGGGGGGGGGGTAGTGTCTTGCCAGATATTGAGACCCCAGATGCCAGAGCACCAAGAATACAGAGAACAAGAATATGTAGTTAATAGAAAGAGGGCATTGCCATTTGGCGACGAGGCTGGCTAGGTGACTCATACCCGGTCACCAGTGTCCTGCATGTTTGCTTGCTTAATTGGGCAGCCTGACTTTGGAGTCTACAGTCTATTCAGAAAATGAAGTATTGGTTGAATGAATGGGTCCATAAATCCCATTTCGGATAGAAGAATTTTGTTTCCTCCGTGCTTCAATTCCATTCTGATGTGAAACTGACCTTTAATATTTCATTCTCATTTGTGTATCTGTTCTTCTAAGCCTGTTGACTCTTGTGGTTCTTGGTCCATATGCTCTTTGTTCTTTCATGTTTGAGGCAACTCCCCAACTTCCACAACCAGATCCCGAGCCCCAGTTAGGACTGGGGAGCTTGAGGAGCTTCCAGGACTACACGGAAGTCTTGGCACCAACTGAGGCCTGTGGGTGGATGATCTCTCAGTAACCGACCCAACACCCAGATCCTCTAAAGCCAAGGACTGAAGTTCTTCTTGCAGAAGTCATTACAAATATCTATGTTTCCAGATAGACCTTGTCCAACTTCAGTTATTTTGGGGGTCCATTTATTGGGACTTTAATGTATTTAGAGGAATCCAGAAGAACTTGAGAGCAAGGACTGGGTGTTACCAAAAGAGGGCGCTAATGGCTACAGGACCGTTTCTCAGGGATTCCTGTGTGATTCTCATGTGAAGTCAGGCTGACTGTGCTTTACCTTATGGGATTTCTTAGGGTTTGATCCTTAATTCCTACCACCACTTCCCCCTCCCCCGCCCCTGCCCTGCTTAATTCTCTCTCATGGCATTCCTGTGCATATCCTTTCAGAGTACTAACCCTCAAATTTGAATCACTTGCCAGCCCTCTCACCTGAGCTCCAGATTCACAAACCTGTCTCTTTGGTACCTCTACTTGGAGTTCTTACAGATATTTCAAAGGTAGCATATCCGTTTTGCCCTCCAAATGTCTCTCATCCTGCTAATGTTCTCCAAGATGGAAATCGACAGTAACAATGATCTGGTTGTTCTGGCCTGAAATCCAAAAGTTCTCCTTATTTCTTGGCTTCTCTAAGTCCACCCAGCTGCAAGTCCTCAAATCAGACTCCAAAAGGTATCTTAAATCTGCCCCCTCAGCTGCACTCCACCATTTCCTTGAGTCTGGTCTCCTGCCCTCGTTTGTCTGATTTGTTTTTCCACTTTTATTCCTGTTCTCCTCTAGTCAGTTCTCTCCCCAGCAGCCAAAGTGATATTCTCATTTTGTAGATTATATTGCATCCCTCTTTTGCATAAAATTCTTTATTGGCAACTCCTTCAATGAATTTGGAATAAAATCCAAGTTCCTTACTTACCATGCTAAGACCCTTCATGAGCTGGCCCTTGCTGGATTCCCACAGCCACTCTTGGAGTTTTCACCCATGCCTATCTTGTCTTAACTCCTCAGATATACCACCTGCTTTCCTACTTAAGGGCTTTTGCACATGCTGCACCTTTGTCTGGAATGCCTTCCTTTCACACGGCTAGCTAGCTCTTTCTCATCCTTTGTGCTGCAGCTTAAATGGTACCACCCATGGGAACATGCCCTGACTGATATATTTTTTTAACGTTTATTTCTTTTGAGACAGAGAGAGGAGAGAGAGACAGAGAGTGCTCACATGTGTGTGTGCATGTGTGTGTGTGAGCAGGAGACAGGCAGAGAGATAGGGAGAGAGAGAGAATTCCAAGCAGGCTCTATGTAGATGCCAGGCTTCATCTCATGACTGTGAGATCATGACCTGAGCCGAAATAAAGAGTTGGACGTTTAACTGACTGAGTTACCCAGGTGCCCCCCGACCACGATTTCTAAAGTAGGTTTCTTTCAGTACCTTACTGAAAGGTACTGTTTCCCCAAAATACTGAAGACAATCTAAAATGATTTTGTTTCTTAGTGTTGTTCTCCCCTACTTAGTATAAATGTCTTATCCCACCCCAAATGCACAGAATTGTCACTGAGCTAAACTTCAGTGCCTGGATCTTGTATCTCCTTGCAGTATCCACCTGCTTACCTCTGCCTGCTTCCTGGATCTTTGCCGAGTAAGCAGTAGCTCTCACCTGTTGGATTCTGAGGTTACTGTATTCCATTGATAATGCTGACCTTTCTGCAACTGGGTCCCCTCCCATTACACAGATAATTTTCCTTGTTGCTCTGGACTGCTGCACTTTTCATGTCCAACTGAGTCGTAGGAAGGGATAGATACGATACCTTTATTTTCTTGTTCTATTTGAAATCACCTTCAATTATCTCTGATTGTAGGTAGTTGTCACCATCCCCCCCCCCCTTTTTTTTTCCAGCTGGGCAAACTGGTAGAGTGTTAGAGTAGAACTTGAGGTTCCCTTGTCCTTGGAATGTTCAACTTCCATTTTTCTGAGCGGCACTTTTAAAAATAAACTGTCACAAATGTCATCAGTGGCACAATGCAAGCCAGTTTGAACAGGACTTCATGAAGCTAAATGTTAAATAGCAGAGCAAGGAAAGTATATGTTTGTATTTATGCTGCTTTGTTCAAGCCCTGAAGGGGTTTTTGTCATACCTTCCCAATGAGATCATAAACTGGAGAGCAGGAGCTGTATTGTATGATTTGTTTTTCTAGAGCATTGGCGAAAGTGAACTGGCACTCAGTGAACTGCTTGAAGTGAGATACTGGGGAGAGATCCCAATCTGAGATTCAGGACCATGTGTTAGAATGAATGGTCCAAATAGCAAATGGGAGGGGGGGCGCTATGGGTTTGGAAAATATGAGTGGTACATTACTAAACGGCTGGTTCATGATAGCTTTTTAAAGATTTTAAGTCATCTCTCCACCCAACATGGGGCTCAAACTCACAACCCCAAGATGAAGACTCCCATGCCCTACTGACCGAGCCAGCCAGGTGCCCTTCATGAGAATTTTTTTTCATGAGAAAAATGAAATAATTACTTGTACTCCCCCAAGAAGGGATCAGGAAGAACATGGAAGTGCTCAGAATCAATGATGGGACCTGCTGTTAGTAATTCAGAAGGACTTTGCCTGGAGGATCCCTAATTCCTCCATTTGTGTTCTGCTAGGTATCCTGCTATCTTTGAATCTTTGTCCGGGTTTATCTGGTATTTTTCCTTAAAGCTGCGAGTGGAAGGACAGTTGAGAAAATTGAAAAGTTGAGTGGGGAATTCACTCAGCTTTTGCTAGTACAAGGTCACCCATGTCCTTCATTCTGAGCTTTTAATAGAGTTGGGAGGTCATGCCCTCTTGGGCTTCGACTGGATGGTTGGGTGACCAACTGTCCTAATTTTCCTAGGACTGATCCAGTGCAAGCACTTACAGCTCAATGTCCAGGAAACATGTCCATTATGGGCAGGTCAGGAATGTTGCTGAACTTCCTGGGTGGAGAACTGGCAGAACTTTGGGGAAAAAGGAGAAGTGGGTGAAATGAACTCCAGTATCTTTCTCTCTAAAGCATCCTCTCACCTGCCCACCCTCCACCCTGTCTCACCTAATGATAAAATACAAGTGAAATATACATTTTCTAAAAAGGTGCATTTTTCATTGATACCATTCTTCCATGCCTTTGTCCATGACTTGACTTTGCCTGAAAGGTTGTTTCCCCAATTTCCATCTGCTTTGTGAATTCTTAGTTATCTTTAACATCCATCTGAGAAACCTCTTCTCTCAGAGCCCAAAATGCCCCCTCCTCTCCCCAGAGATTTAGTTACTTTTTTTCTCTCTACTCCCTCACACGGCACAAATATTAGCATGTGTTTTGGCATCAGGAATCTGAGCTAGTTAACTTGGGTCTGTTTAAATCTGCCCGGCAGCAGGGACCCATTCAGTGAAGATGTGAGGGCAGGGGTGCCTGGGTGGCTCAGTCGGTTAAGCATCTGGCTTCGGCTCAGGTCATGATCTCATGGTTCGTGAGTTCAAGCCCCTCGTGGGGCTCTCTGCTGACAGCTCGGAGCCTGGAAACTGCTTCAGATTCTGTGTCTCGCTCTTTCTCTGCCCCTCCCCTGCTCACACTGTCTCTCTCTGTCTCTCAAAAATAAATGTTAAAAAAAAATGTGAGGGCAGAGTTGACCCTTAGAAATACCTGCCTAAAAATCTGCTGCCTTTATGTCTCTGTCCCAGGAGCATCCACTATCCCCTGCTTGATAGTGGTTAGGTGAAGGCGCAGTAAAAGAGTAACTTCATGATAGCGGCTTGGTGGCTGCCAGACATAGAGAAGGCAATTAAATACGAATTTTATGAGACTTCTCTGATAGGGAAGACTTCCCACTGGGCCTCTTATTTGGAGGGCCCTAACAGGAAATTGGTCACTGTAGATTCACATGGCAGGAGAGCTCAGGAAGAATATTTAATGCAGCTCTCTGACATGTGGTTTGAGAGCTCCAGAATCCAGGTACTACTCTGTGAGTCTCCCATTTCAATGGCTCTTATATATGTTGGAATGCAGCATTGGGTTTCCCCAAACTTAGAAGGCAACTGGGACTGATTTCTTGATCTTTGAAGGCAGTGAGCTGCTTCACCATAATAGGAAACAAAAGCCCTCAGCAGCAGGGGTGTCTCTGCCTCCTGCAGCCTTCTACAGACTACCATTGTAGCACTGATCACATTGGTTTATAACTCGTATTTTGTATCTATGCTTCACATTAAATTTGTGTGCTTCCTGGGCCCCTAACAGATATTAGAAAGTCCCTAACAAACATTAAGCTGTCAGTATGTATTTGTTGACTTGAGTGTACAAATTGCCGGTCATTTTGGGGCAATTATGTTCTATATTGTGGGATATGGTCCTAACGTGAGCGAAAATCCCTTGAATCCATATTGGCATCATAAAGAGTGTGAACAGATACACTGTCTTGCAAGAAGTGCAGCACAGATATATTTTTTTCTTTCTCTGAGCTAGAACAATTCTTTGCACAGAATGGATTAGCTTGCTTACATTTTAGGGATATTTGTCCAGGGCATAGGTGGTGTATTTTCAAACATGAGGATTACATGTGGAGCGATGGACGGGTAACCAGAGAGACACGTGGGAGCCAAGGAGGCAACAGCAGATCCCTGTCTCACACTTGCATTCTTACTCTAGGACACGTCAGTGAAAGCAGTTGTAGACAGAACTGAACTTCGAAATTTTCTCCTCTTTGTCTCACTAGCAAGTGAGCTGAAACAGTGGGAGCAAGAAGGCACATAGATCTGCTGTAACTTTCCTGTGGTATTTGCATAAATAAGCATTAAAAATACAATAATTCAATGCGTTTAGCTCAAATACTGCATTACTGTATTTAAAAAAAATTTTTTTTTTAACATTTATTCATTTTTGAGAGAGACAGAGCATGAGCAGGGAAGGAGCAGAGAGAGAGGGAGACACAGAATCTGAAGCAGGCTCCAGGCTCTGAGCTGTTAGCACAGAGCCTGATGCAGGGCTTGAACTCAAGAATTGCAAGATCATGACCTCAGCTGAAGTCGGATGCTCAACCGACTGAGCCACCCAGGCGCCCCTTGGATTATTGTATTTTTTTAATGTTTATTTATGAGAGAGAGAAGGAGGGAGGGAAAGAGAGAGAGAACAAGTCAAGGAGGGGCAGAGAGAGAGGGAGACAGAGGATCCAAAGAGGGCTCTGTGCTGACAGCAGAGAGCCTGATGCGGGACTGGAACTCACAAACTGTGAGATCATCACCTGAGCCAAAGTCTGATGCCTAACTGAGCAAGCCACCCAGGTGTCCCTGCACTGGATTATTTTTATGAAATCTATTTATATTTGAATAGATCGTATGGTCACTTGTTTGAAAATTTGAAAAGCATATGTTGAGAAGTCCCTTTCTTACCTCTCAGGTACCTAGTTCTCACCAACATAACCAAGGTTACCTAGTTCTGGGGTGTTTTTTTCAGAGGTGTTTTATGCATATGTAATAATTTTTGTTTCAGTAGATTTTTTCCTCCTGTCTTCTTTGGACCTGCTCAGATTCGTCTATCCACCCAACAAATACTATTGAGGGTTTGTAAAATGTGCCAGGCATGGAGCTAGATGTGAGGACAAGGTGATGACTAAAAACAAACCTGTCTCTTGTCCTTATGGGGTTTATAATCTACTTAAGAGGACAGACAATTATAAAATTGTAACAATAAATGGAAAATTAGAACAGTGACAGATTCTATTAAAGGATAGATACTAGGTGCTAAGAGAGCTTGTATCAGGGTGATTTGACTTAGATTGTGGATGGCTTCCCTGAGAGAAATGCAATAGATCTGAAGGGTGAATAGTAGTTAATGAGAAGGGGAAGAAAGAGCATTCCTTGGAAAGGGGCAAAAGAAAGTTTCTTTAGCAGGAGAGAAAAGCTGAACGGGTTGCTGGTGAAGGGGCACAGGCAGAAGATGAGGCTGGAGGGGTAGGCAAGTTTTTGACAACAGTGGCATGTTAAAGGGTATGTTTTTTCCTAAGAGAGGTGGGAAACCATTAAAAGAGTTAAGCAGTGAATGTGTGACACGTTATCAGATATGAAAATACATGTCAATAAAATAAATCTTTCCAGCTGCGATGTGGGTAACCAAATGGAATTAGTGGAGGGAGGAGGGAACATAGATGGCTTGGTTAAAAGTCTGCTGCAGTAGTCCAGGTGAAAAAGGATGGTCATTGGCACTAGGTTGATGGTGGTAGAGATGAGGAGAAATAGAAGGAATTGAGTGATAACTTTGTATCTGGAAGTTGAATCAGTATGTGGGTAGGAGACAAAGGTATCAAAAAGAATAGTAGATGTGATGCTTGAGCAACTGGATAGAAGACACATCTTTTTTTAAATTGTGGGCAATTAGGAGGTTGATTTTGGTCCTTTGGATTTTGAAGTACCATTATGATCCTTGGATTTATGCATCTGAGCACAGAAGAGACGTCTGAATTAGACATAAAAACATAGGAGTTATCTGCAAATAGATAAGTTACTCTGTTTGGATGAATGAGATCCTCTAAGAGTGTCAAGTGTGAACAAGATATTTCAACACTTGAGTAACAAAATGCTTTCTAGGCAGAGGAGAATGAGTTAGCAAAGGGAGAATATTAGCATGGGAACAAGAGAAAGAGAATGTTTCAGGAAGGGAAAAGGAGATACCCATAGGATAAATGTTGCTGACAAGTCAAAGGAGAAGAGGACTGAAAAACCTCATATGGGTTCAGCAAAATAGAGGTCATTGATGACTTCAGACATATTTTTTGGTGGATCATTGAGGCAAAGGATTAGAATGGGTTGAGTTGTGTGTAGAAGGTGAAGAAATGGATGTCAAGAAATACATAAAAGCTTTTAAAAATTAAGTGGCATCAAAGGATATTATTGAGTGATTTGAGCTTTAAAAGATACAGTGGGGAGACTTCCACTTCTGGCATACAATGACATGTGGTCTGTTTGAGACTTACTTTCCTACTTAGGATAGCTAGAAAGGCTGGGCAAGTATTTTTAAATAACTTTTTTAAAGGCCATGTAAATCTATAAGAAAGGCACTGAAATATTCCAGGGCTAGGATCTGGGAAAGAAGCCATCCAGAAGAGTCCGGCATGTGGGACTAATTTTACCCTGGAGGCATTTGCTTATTTCACTTGCTGATAAAGAGCTGAACAGAACTTTTGAGAGATTCATGGGTTTATGATGCCAAAAATTGGATTTGAGTGCCTTTGGAAAGAAAGGGGTCCCCAAATACTGCAATCATTGGGTGAAAGCCACAGAGTGTAGCATTGTTACATGAGTAAGGGTGCACCCAGAAATAGACCAGGCCTTACAGAAAGTGCAGTTTAGTTTTGAATAATCTCGATCCCTGATTGGATTATAGTTATTGGGGATTGTGATGCCCCAACTTCCTTGCCCACCAGGAGAAAGGTAAATGTTCTCCAGGAGGCTGACCTCTGCAAAGGTTCAAGTCATCTCGCTGTTTTTAGTGATCAAAAATCAAGCAAAAACAACCAGGCATAAAAGTAGGCAAGGCTGGACTATAAGTGAAGGGAAATAAGAGGTAACAGAAACGGCATGTTAGGGCATCAGATAATGAAATCGTCAGACATAGACGTGCGAATAACCGTGCTTAAGGAACTAAGATAGAATTGAAAATTTCAGCCAAAGATGAAAAAGAACCAAATAGGAATTCCAGGGATAAAAAATAAGATGCTTAAAATGAATGATGCAGTGAATTGAATTTAATGGCAGCTCAAACCAAGCTCAGGAAGAACTTGAGTAAACTCAAAGATAGCTCAGAAAGATCATCCAGATAAACCATGGAGAGACAAAAAGATGAAAAATAAGAGATGAAGAATTACATGGATTATTATGAAAAGATGTCCTATTCCTGAATTTGGAATTCCAAAAGGAGAAGAGAGAGTGAATGCAGCAGGAGAAACATTTAAGAGATAATGGCTGTGAACTTTCCAGATGTAATAAAAAATAGGAAGCCACAGCTTCAAGAAATAGTATGAACACCAAGCGGGGTAAATAAAAAGAAAAGCATGTTTTGACATATTAAAGAAAAACTGCTGGAAACCAAAGACAAAAAAAAAAATCTAAAAGGCAGGCAAAAGAAAAAGGTATATTACCATCAGAGGAGCATAATGACAGTTGATTTTTTTTTTAAACAGAAATGGTAAAAACTGGAGACAGAATGATCTCATTAAAGTACTGCAGGAAAATGCCAACTTAAAATTTTATACTCATTAAAAATGTCTTTCAAAGTTGGAGATATAATATATGCAGTTAAAGTAAATGTCAAGTGTGTAGTAAATAGAGGTAAAGTGTTATAAAGTCATTGCATTGGAGAAGTGGTAAAAGATAGCCAAAGATGCATTGCAATCTCTAACATAATCATTAAAACAACAGCAAAAGAATATATAATCAGTTAATGGAGAAGAAGAATGGAATAATACACACTACCTAACTTAATAGAAGATAAGAAAGGATAGAAATCAGAATTTAAAACAAGGGAACTAATAAAATACAAATAGAGAAAGGTCATTTTAAAGCAAAAAATACTGCTTAAAAGAAAAATATTAATGATAAAAGTTTTATTCAACAGGAAGATAGGATAGTTTTAAATGTACATGTACCTAATAACTTAGCTTCAAAATAGAGCAAAAATTGACAAAGTTAAAAGAAAAAGTCACATCTACCATCATAGTGGAAGATTTTTAGTATCTTTTCCCAGTTACTGATAGAACATGTGAAAAAAAATTAAACGCAAATCACAAAACAAATCAAAGTACAAGATTTGAGCAACACAATGAAAAACTTAATAGGCATGTATACTGCACTGTACCCTATGGCTGCAAAATCCACATTTTCTTTTTCCTGAATACACATGAAGAATTTGTCAAAGTTGAACATATGCTGTGTCATAAAATAAATGAGTCTTGGGGCATCTGGGTGGTTCAGTCCTGACTTCAGCTCAGATCATGATCTCAGTGTGTGTGAGTTGGAGCATGTTTGTCAGGCTCTGTGCTGACAGCTTGGAGCCTGGAGTCTGCTTTGGATTCTCTGTCTCCCTCTCTCATGCTCGGGAGAGAGAGAGAAAGAAAGAGGGATACAGAGAGAGAGGGATACAGAGAGAGAGAGAGAGCGAGAGATACACAGAGAGATACACAGAGATACTGAGAGAGAGAGAGAGAGAGAGAGAGAGAGAGAGAGCGAGCGAGCGAGCAGGGGAAGGGCAGAGAGAGAGGGAGACCCAGAATCTGAAGCAGGCTCTAGGCTCTAATCTGTTAGCGTAGAGCCCGTCACGGGGCTTGAACCCACAAATCGGGACGACCATGACCTGAGCCAAGTGGGAAGCTTAACCAACTAAGCGACTTAGACTACCCCCAAAATTTGCTTTTAAATAAAAAAAAAATGAGTTTCAACAAGTTTCAAAGGATTAAAATGATATGAATAGTATCATTTAAGCCAAGGGAAAGAAATCAATAAACAAAAGATAAATAAAACCATCCAAATATTAATGGATGTTAAACATTATACCTCTAAAAATCTATAGGTCAAAAATGAAATCACAATATAATTTAGAAAATATATTCAACTAAATAAAAAAGAAAAGATGACATTTTGATGTCATTTTGTGGGATGCAGCTAAAGCTATGCATGAAGGGAAGTTTATGGCCCTAGTCACATAAATCACAAAAGAAAAAGGTAAATGATCTAAGTATCTCTTTCAAGACATTAGGAAAAAGGAACAGTGAATTAAAGCCACAGAAGGAAAAATAGTAAAGATTAGGGCAGAAATTAATGAAAATCTTTCCTAATCTATAATAGAGAGATTATTGAAGTCCAAAGCAGTTTCCTTGAAATGAGTAATAGGTAATAAATAAACACACTTGCAGACTGAGGAACAAAAAGGGAGAGATGAAATGTAAGACTTAGCTATATATTGTACAGACATGAAATAAAATTATAACAATGCTATGAACAACTTCATGGCAATACATGGGAAAATTTAGGTGAAATGGGCAATTTCCTAGAAATACAAAAGTACCAAATTCGGATGAAAAGGAAAAGTCATAGAAAAAAATGCAACTTACCAAAACGAGAAGAAAATCCAAAGAACTCTACAGGAATTCAAAGAAAAAAAATTAGATCGATAAGTAAAAACCTTCACTCAACACTCTAGGCTTTGATGGCTTCTCTGATGAGTTTGACCAGTTGTTTAAGAAATAATACCAGTTTTATATAATCTTTTTTAATAAGTAGAAAAAGGAAAACTGATATGTCCAGTGTTTTAAAAATCCAGCAAATAAAATATCAATTCACTTAAAAAATTTAAACCCTATTTTGTAGTTTTAACCATCTGAAAAAATTTAATAAGTTCTGGAACATTTTAAGTATTAAAATGGTTCTCGCCCCTCTGATTAGCAAAAATAATTGTTTTTTTTCAAGTAAATTAACAGTAGTCTAGGAACATCTTTCTTCATTGAAACGGCCATAAAGTTACTTACACCATTAAAAGTACAATTTCGAGTTGCAATAACTGAGTAAGAGACAAATGTTTCTTTAATAACGAATGCATCTTTCTGCCTCTAGGTAGGCAGTCATTTATGACAAGTAGTTCACCTTTTAGATAAGATATTTCATTGCTTGACTAGATAAGATAACATTAGACACATTTCTCCATTAATAACCTATATAAAACTGTGAGGTTCTTTTTTTTTTTTTTTTTTTTTTTAGCAAAAAACACCTTTGATGTATTTATTTAGTGATAGCTTCTGGAAGATACTTAAATGAGCACTGTAACTTCAGTTCATCTGCAAGATGACTACCCATTTAATTTATAATATTTGCAACTTTTATAATATGAACTGTGACCTCCCATTGCTTTCGCTCTTAAATAGGGCGGTAATAGACAAAATGTTTTTTTTTTGTTTAATGTTTATTTTTGAGAGAGAGAGAAGGAGTGTGAGTGGGGGAGGAGCAGAGAGAGAGGGAAACACAAATCTGAACCAGGTTCCAGCTGTCAGCACAGAGCCCGATGCGGGGCTCAAACTCAAGAGCTCTTAGATCATAACCTGATGCTGAAGTTGAATGTTTAACCGACTGAGCCACCTAAGTGCTCCTATTTTTTTTTAATGTTTATTTATTTTGAGAGAGAGGCAGATAGTGAGCGGGGGAGGGGCGGAGAGAGAGAGAGAGAGAGAGAGAGAGAGAGAGAGAGAGAGAGAGAGAGAGAGAGAGACAGAACCCTAAGCAGGCTCCAGGCTCTGAGCTGTCAGCACAGAGCCCCATGTGGGGCTCGAACTCCTGAGCTCTGAGATCATGATGCCAGCTGATGTCGAATGCTTAACTGACTGAGCCACCCTGCTGCCCCAGTAGTAGATCTTATTAATCTAAGAGGCTCCATATATTCTTTATATGGTTTCTCATTTTGGTGCTCAACAGAGCTTTAGTAAAGGTCTTTTAGATGAAGCATCAATTGGACCATTATTTCTCTATTAATTTCTCTAATACTTCTCGAATAATTTCTCTTTTTCTTTGAAAAAGGTCATTAGAAATTTCAGGAATCACTTCATAAATGAGAAGACACACGCAGAGGGGACACCTTATTCAAGAAGATCCAGAGAAGTCATTAGGAGTGTTACAGCTTGGCTGCTTGCCTGTGAGGTTCAAGTTTAAGAAATACTGTCAAGCAGGGCACTCCTTTGTTTGCATGTTGTTTACAGTCTCTTTCACAAGAATGGTATTCGAAGTAGAATGGAAAAATTTCACTCCCAGCCATGGTCTTTGAACGTGGGAGCTAGTTCTATAGGAGACTATCATCTCTGATATTGCCGACTGCTCTCAAAGGCTGGTTCCTATTTCCAACCGAGAGGGTTTATACAGTTTTCATAATAGGTTTCTGCTGCAGTAAGTTAACTAGGGAGAGAGGGACCGTTGTCTGCTGGGCCACAGCCCACTTTCACCCAAAGTTAAGGTGGTGGGCTTGGTGTTGACTAACGCCGTGGGACGTGGATATCCGTAGGGCATGGTATGCTAAATGAGCCTCACTATGGATAAAACAGAAAATTTAGTGACAATTTGGTGGATAACCTCAGAAGGTTTCAGAGTCTGTCATTTTTATAGTCTCTGCGGGAAGTTTCTTAGCTCAGAACTGGCACTTGAACTGCTAGTCTGCTGGGTTCTGTGACAAAAGCCCAGGAATAGGAGGCAAAAGCTGTCATTCTGCTGGGCGTATGGCACTTCGATACAGGTAAGAGGAGAGACAGGTCACAGTGAGCGCTCAGTAGTCCGTGCCCAAGCCAGCTGCCCTGGCCACCTCCCCTTCCCGTAGCCACGGCCCACAGTTACCTATGTGGCCATCTGCTCGCTGCCACCAGCTGGCCCAAGGGTCCACCAGTTTGCTGCACAGCTGGGGTGTGGCTCAGGCTCTCAGGCAGCGTCAGCTTGGTGGCTGTTGGCTCCTCTGTGGGGCATGAAGCCTTCTCCCTGTAACCAACTGAACTTGCTTTGTAAGGCCACTTAATCTTGATAACATGGCCTTGTACAGACATTGTAGAAAAGTAAAAGTACAGTTCAGTCTCAATCATGAATGCAGATTAAAACATCTAAAATAAGTATTGGAAAACCAAATCCAGCAATACATGAGAAGGATACTATCTTGGGACAGAGTTTATTTTTGGAGCCAGAAATGTAAGGCTGATTCAACATTTAAAAAAATCAAAGTAATTCGTTGGATGAAGGGACAAAGGAGGAAAGTCATAGGATTATCTCCATAGATGGAAAAGCACACTGAATAAAATTTAACATCCACTTAGATAATAAAATCTTACAAACTGGAAAAAGAAGGAGACCTCTTCAATCAGGTTGAGTACCCACAAATAACATCTAGCAAACATTATATTCAATGGTGAGATATTAAAAGTGCCTGTTTCTTTTTGAAATGAGAAATAAGACAAGTATATCCATTATTACCATTTTATAGCCAATATTTGCATTGGAGAGCCTAGCCAGCCAGTACAATAAAGGAAAAAGCCTATAAAGAAGTAAAACTTAAAATTCATAAAAAATCCAAAATACTATATCATTTCGATGAAGAAGTGTATTTGCCAAACACAAGGGGAATGTAAAAAATCAATTGCATATTTTACATATTGGTAATAATTAATTAGAAAAATAAGTCAGTTGAGTGTCTGACTCTTGATTTCAGCTCAGGTCATGGTCTCATTGTTTGTGACATTAAGCCCCATGTCGGGCTCTGTGCTGACAGTGTGGAGCCTGCTTGGAATTCTCTTTCCTCTTTCTGTCTCCCTCCCCCACGTAAATGTGTGCGCTCTCTCAAAATAAGTAAACATTAAAAAAAGAAAAAATATTTAATTTTCAAAATATGAACTATGTACATAGATATCTCACCAAAATTTGTGAGACCCTTTCCCTGAAAACTAAAAATATTAAGAGAAGTTAGAGAAGTTTTAAATAATGGGAAGATATACCATATTCTTAAATTGGGAGACTCAATAATGTGAAGATGGAATCCTTATCAATATGCTAGGCGTGTGTGTGTGTGTATGTATGTAGAAACTGACAAGTTAACGTTATTTAAAATTTTTTTGAAGTTTATTTTTTTTCATAATCTCTACCCCCATTATGGGGCTCAAACTGATGACCCCGAGATCAAGAGTTGCATGTTCTTGATACTGAGCCAGCCAGGCGCCCTTTGACAAGCTAATTTTAAAAATACGTAGAAAGGCTAAGGCCCACAAATAGCCAAGATATTCTTCAAGATTAAATTAGGAAGATTAATGCTCTTAGATATCAAGGTTTATTGTGTAACTACAGTACTAAGGGAGTATGATATTGGTGCAAACATACATATAAACCACCGGAACAGAATAGAACATCTAGAAAATATTTTTATATGTAGCCATTTGATTTACAACAAAGGTAGCACTGAAGAGCGGTAGGGATCGGATGATCTTTTGAATTATTAGTGATTTTTTTAATGTAAAAAAGTGATGCTTGCCACACTCCCTATACAAATAATAATTATAGGTTGACTAAAGTCCTAAGTATGAAGAGTAAAGCAAAAAAGCTACTGGAAGTTAACTGAAGAGAATGTCTTCATGACCTTGGAGTATTATGTGAGTTACTGTAGGTAAACTGAAAAGAACAAGGGTGTGGATTCTCCATTCTGTGTTTCTTCTCCCTCTTTCCTGTTTTCCATTGAATAGATGGAATTTTTGTTTTTGTTGAAAAGTTACACATTCTATTTTTGTCTTTTTGGTGGTTGCCTTCATCCTAAGCTTCCTGTTCATT
Organism: Lynx canadensis; assembly: GCF_007474595.2. NCBI lineage: Eukaryota > Metazoa > Chordata > Mammalia > Carnivora > Felidae > Lynx > Lynx canadensis. The sequence continues at coordinate 9,934,568 of NC_044315.2, read as the reverse complement.
TACCTCCATCACCTCCTTAAATGCATCAATTTTTATATAGTACTCATAGCAAGAGCAGTGCATTCACATTCACTCCTATACCTTGTCTTTGCCACTGGCTCCATCATCTTGATATTGTCTAGAATTTTATTTCTAGTTCATTACAGACATACTTTCTCTTCTTAAGTCTTTTATAGTTAGAACAATGGGATATTTTATCAGGGAATTTGACAGCCCACTACTTCATGATAAGTCATGTGGGTTTTTGTGTAGCAAAACTTTAGAAGTGTATGTGTTCCAATTACTTTATTATGTCTTCACATTGGAATGACAATTTGTCTAGAAAATTCTGGTTTTAAATATATCTGTCTTTAATTCTTTTTTTATTTTTAAAAGAATTTGAGCAGGTGGGGGGTGGGTAGAGAGGGAGAGGGAGAGGAGAGGGAGGGAGGGAGGGAGAGAGAGGGAGAGAGAGAGAGAGAGAGGGAGAGGGAGAGGGAGAGAAACTCTTAAGTAGGCTCCATGCTCGGTGCTGAGCTTGGTTTAGGGCTTAATCCCACGACCCTGGAATCACAACTTGAGCTGAAATCAAGAGTTGGATGGACATTCAACTGACTGAGCCACCCAGGCACTGATTTCTTGGATCTAGCATTAGAGTTCAGAGGTGTAATTAAAATATGATTCCAGTTCCTTTGTAGGTGATCTACTTCTTCCGTCTACAAGCTTTAAAAAGTTTGTATTTGCCTTTGACAGTCATAACTTTTACCTCTAGATAGAGGATTACCTTTACTTATATCTTCTGTTTGGTGTCCTATGGGCCTTTTAGATTTCAGGTCTTTTAGCTATATTTGTAGGGAATTTGTTTCTATTATTTCTTCACGTATTTTCTCCTCTTTGTCTTTTTTCCTAAATATCCCGTTATCCAGCAAAGGCAGGTTTTCCTCCTACATCTCTAAAATGCTTTTTTAAAACTCTCTCTATATATATGTGTGTGTGTGTGTGTGTGTGTGTGTGTGTGTGTGTGTGTATAAACTTTCCAGTATTATGAACATACAGTGTGACATTAGTTTCAGGTGTACAATACAGTGATGCAACAGTTCTGTGCATTACTCAGTGCTCATCTTTGTAAGGATACTCTTTAATCACCATCACCTATTTCACCCAAACCCCCACCTGCCTCCTCTTTGGTAACCGTTTATTTGTTCCCTATAGTTAGGACTCTGTTTCTTGGTTTGTCTCTGTCTTTTTCCCTTTGCTCATTTGTTTTGTTTCTTAAATTCCACGTACGAGTGAAATCATGTGGTGTTTGTCTTTCTCTGACTCATTTGACATAATACCCTGTAAGTCCATCCATGTTGTTATGAATGGCAGGATCTTACATCTTATTTATCCATGCATCTATCATGAATGCTTGGGCTGCTTCCATAATTTGGCTCTTGTTAAGTAATGTAGCAATAAACATAAGCATGTGTCTTTTTGAATTAGTGCTTTTGTATTTGTTGGGTAAATACCCAGTGGTAGAATTACTGGATCATATGATAATTCTGTTTTAATTAAAAAAAATTTTTTTAACGTTTTTTTTTTTAAATTTATTTTTGAGACAGAGACAGAGCATGAATGGGGGAGGGGCAGAGAGAGAGGGAGACACAGAATCAGAAGCAGGCTCCAGGTTCTGAGCCATCAGCCCAGAGCCCGACGCAGGGCTCGAACTCACGGACCGCGAGATCGTGACCTGAGCTGAAGTTGGATGCTTAACCAACTGAGCCACCCAGGCGCCCATGTTTTAATTTTTTAAATGCTCCTTCATACTTTATCTTTATTCTTTTCTCCTGCCTCTCCTGGGAGAGTTGTCCAGTTTGTACGTTAGAGATTAGTTGTGCAGCAGTACCTGTGAGCTCTAATTTACCTGGAGGTATAAGATACCCTGTCTGCTGATATGTCAGATAATGTGTGTTGGGAGAGTTACGGCAGAAGAATTAATGAATCCCAGGGCACAGAGATTCTAGTTGGGTCTCCTCTTACCAGGTGACTCCTTGTGCCAGTTTCACTTTTAAATGCTTGGGGGGGATGCAGTTCTTGGAGAAAGCAGCCTCCTCAGGATGTAATTCATAGCCTTAGGAGTTTGAAATAGCTGTGTTTTTTGTCTCTCTCAGTTGACCATACCTACCAAGGAGTATTCCTTCAAATATACTCTACTATAACACAAATAACCACATCATAATCAGAAGATACATCAAAAGACTGCAAACCCCAGACCTTCAAGATCAAACAAAAATTGGAACACAAATCCCTGTAACCTTTAAAACTAGTTGCAACAATGAAAATTCTTTTACCATAACCCAAATGAGTGAGTATAAGTGTGTCTGGGGCAGAAATCTTTCAGGAACAGTATATCCCTGAATACATATTTTTCTCATCACGTCTCCACTATCGGGAGTAGTGTGGTCCATAGCACCGGGTATGTGTTTAAGTTACTGAGGATGCCTGGCTTTGTCAAATGGTTGGGTTTTGGTCTTTAGGAGAACATGGATCTATTCTCAAGTGGTTAGTCTAGTGCTCCCTGGCCCCACTTTTTGTTTCTTGCACATCTCCTTAAAAACAAAGCAACCCCCACCCCCGCCCAAGAAATAATGTTTGAACTACTAGACGCATATATAGGCATTTTAGAATTTTTTTTATTTTTAAAAATGTTTATTTTTACATTTTAAAAAATGTTTGTTTACTTTTGAAGGAGAGAGAGACAGAAAGTGAGCAGGGGAGGGGCAGAGAGAGAGAGGGAGGCACAGTATCCAAAGCAGGCACCAGGCTCTGAGTTGTCAGCACAGAGCCCAATGCAGGGCTTGAACTCACAAACCATGAGATCATGACCTGAGCTGAAATTGGACACTTAACTGACTGAGCCACCCAGGCACCCTGGCATTTTATTACTTTTAAATAGGAAGTTTTCAGTTCCAGTAGTCTTTTTTCCACATTGCAGTGGCATCCACATACTAAATAAGCAGCTATCAATTTTTTCCTATAAATGCAGGACTCACTAAGTAGACTTAAAAGCCAATAAAAGCTAACCAAACCACAACAATAGCATCAACAACAGAAAAAAACACAGAAAACCAAACACTCAAAGTTTTAAGAATGATATGTAATGGTTTGTGTGAGACCACCTGAAGAGGTCTCTTCTTCAAGGGCTGAACCAGCAAAGGCCACTAAGGTCTGCAGGCCAAGGTCATGGGTGCTGTTTAGAAGAGGCTTGGGTATGTGCCTCTTGCTACAACTTGCAAGGAAAAGCTTTATAATTGGATGGATTAACCCTTCTTTTTTCATTCTGTATTCTATCTTGTACAGGCTTGGTGTTTCCTTGGTGTGATGCTCTATAATGGTGATTTGACCTGTGGTTCTACTGGCCCAGCCAGAGAGCCCTCTAGAGACTGACCAGATCCTGAAAAGGCAGTGTGACATAATGGAAAGAATCAAATGTGTTGAACTAGAGATGTTGTTTGACTTCCCCTAGGAAATTTATCAGGTTCAAGGAAAATTGCTGATGTGTGACTGTGAAAGTGAGATAATCTCTCTGGGCGGCAGTGGGCAAACTTTTTCTGTAAAGGGCCAGATAATATTTTCAGCTTTGTGCGTGATATGGTCTCTGTCCCAACTACTCAACTCTGACATTATAGCCAGAACAGCCGTGGACAATGTGTAAATGAATGGATGCAGCTGTATTCCAATAAAACCTTATAAAACAGGTGCAGGGGGCTGACTTTGGCTCATGGACCATAGTTTGCCTACTTAAGTTTTTGAGCCTTGGGGAATATCATGTGTAAAATGGTGTAAAATGGTAAAATGGTAGGTAAAATAGTTCCTACTTAGAGTAATGAGATAGAATCCAGTTAGAATATTAGAAGAATATTTTATTTATAAACAAGCTATATGTGCAAGTGGTTACATTTGGGATTTGATTTTGGAGGTGGAACTCAGAAGCTTTGGGAGATTCAGTGGCCTTTATATAGCTTAGGCAAATCCAGTTTTCTGATTGAAAGTGAGTCTTCCTATGATTTTCTACCTGTCAATAGTCTTAATGGAAGGGTGTTTGCATGAGTCAACTGTCAGTGAATATGAAACTTGCAGATTAAGTTTCCCCAAGAATGTGTGGGAATTAAGAGTGGAGAGAACTTGAAGGTGGGGAAAAAGGGAAGGTCTTTGGCCATATATATCTGGACTTTGCTCCATGCCTCTTTTAGAATAAATAATTTCTCACAAAGCCATTTGGCTTGGGAAATATCCTTTAATCACTCTCAAAGTATACACGGTTCCCATTGGATAGTTCTTTTTTTAAAAAATGTTTAAAATGTTTGTTTTTGAGAGAGAGGGCACTAGTTGAAGAGGGTCAGAGAGAGAGACGGAGACACAGAATCCGAAGCAGGCTCCAGGCTCTGAGCTGTCAGTACAGAGCCGGATGTGGGGCTCAAACTCACCAATTGTAAGGCCATGACCTGAGCCGAAGTTGGACACTTAACCAACTAAACCACCCAGGTGCACCCCTGCACCCCGCTGAATAGTTGTTATGGAGGAAGGCCTAGCTAAGAATTAGTTGCTCACGAAGGCAGAGAGAAGGGGTACGTTTCTGGATGCTTGACCTGGGAGGTGATAGAACTTCCAGGGAGGGAGTCTTGGAATGCTGTAGTGCTGTGAGTCAGAGATGTCTACGGTGCATGTAAGTGGCTATGAGCAGCTTACATGTCATGACAATTCACTGATAGATAGTTTTTCATAATATTCTCTTAAAATTGTGTTTCTATGTTGTTGGTTAATTTCCCCCTCTGATTTGTGGTTTTATTTGGTTCCTTTCTCTTTTCTTTTTGAGAAGTCTGGCTAGAGGGTTATCATTTTTTCAGAGAAGCACGTCCTAGTTTCGTTGATCTGTTCTATTGTTTTTTTTTGTTTGTTTGTTTTTTTTTTAGTTTCTATATCATTTATTTCTGCTCTAATGTTCATCATTCCTTCCTTCTGCTGGCTGACAAGTGTTCTTTTTCTACCTCCCTTAGGTGTAATATTAGGTTATTTGAGATTTTTCTTCTTGATACAGGCCTGTATTGGTATATACTTCCCTCTTAGGGACATTTTGCTGCATCACAAAGGTTTTGGACAATTGTATTTTAATTTTCATTTGTTTTCCTCTTTTTTTTTTTTTTTTTTTTTTTTTTAGGAAGAGAATATGTATGAGCAGGGAGAGAGGCAGAGCAAGAGAGAGAGAGAGAGACAGAGACAGAGAATATCCCAAGCAGGCTCCATACTCAGGGCAGAGCCTGATGAGGAACTCTATCCGATGACCCTGGGACCATGACCCAAGCTGAAATCAAGAGTTGGATGCTCAACCGACTGAGCCACCCAGGTGCCCCTGTTTCCATGTATTTTAATTTCTTCTTTGATTTCCTGGTTTACCCGTTCATCGTTTAGTAGCACGTTGTTTAACCTTCACGTACTTGTGGTCTTCTGAGATTTTTCCTTGTGGTTGACTTCCAGTTCATGGCACTGTGGTTAGAAAACGTGCATGGTATGACTTCAGTCTTTTTGTATTTGTTGAGGCCTATTTTGTGACCAAAAATAAGATCTCTTCTGGAGAGTGTCCTATGTGCATTTGAAAACAATGTGTATTGTGTTGTTTTTAGGATAGAACGTTCTGAATTTATCAGTTAAGTCCACCTGGCCCAGTGTGTCACTCAGAGCCATTGTTTCCTTTTTAATTTTCTATTCAGATGGTCTGTCTATTGATGTGAGTGTGGTGTTAAAGTCTCCTAGTATTATTGTCTTATCAAATAAGTTCCTCAGATTTATTATTGATTATTTTATCTATTCGGGTGCTTCTATGTTGGGTACCTAAATATTTACAATTGTTATATCTTTTTGTTGGACTGTGCCCTTTGCGATTATATAGTGCCCTTCTTTGTCTCGTTAGTGATTTATTTATTTATTTTAAAGATCTTATTTTTTTAAAGTAATCTGTACACCCAATATGGAGCCTGAACCCACAGCCCTGAGACCAATAGTTGTATACTCTACCAATTGAGCCAGCCAGGTGCCCCCAGTCTTTGTTTTAAAGTTTAGTTTGTTGGATACACATATTGCTATCCAGCTTTCTTTTGATACCCAGTTTCTCCATCCCCTCACTTTCAACCTGCAGGTGTCTTTAGGTCTAAAATGTGTCTCTTGAAGGCAGCATATAGATAGGTCTTGTTTTTTAAAATCCATTCTGACATCCAAGACTTTTGATTGGAGTGTGTAGTCCATTTACATTCAAAGTAATTATTGATAAATATTTGTTTTTATTGTCATTTTTATTAATTGTTTTGTCGTTCTTTCTGGAGACTTTCTCTGATCCTTTGTTGTCTTTCTCCCTTTCATGTTTTGCTGTTTTTCTTGAGTGATATATTTGGATTTCTTTCTCTTTATTCTTTGCATGTTTATTAGTGGTTTTTGATATATGGTTACCATTGTGTTTATTTATACCTCTTCTGCACATAGCAATCTATATTAAGCTGATGGTTGTTCAAGTTTGAACCCATTCTTTTCTCCTGTTCTCCCCACATTTTAGGTACATTTATATCCCCCCCTTTTTTTTTTTTTTGGAGTTCCTTGACTGATTTTTACAGAAATACTCATTTTTATTGCCTTTGCATTTCTTGCCTTTATACTGTGCTTTTTGGTCTCTCCTTTACACTTAAGAGTCCCCTTTAATATTTTTTGCAGGGCTTGGTCTAGTGGTAATGGACTCCTTTAGTTTTTGTTTGGGAAAATCTTTATCTCTCCTTCTATTCTGAAAGATAGCCTTGCAAGATACAGTACTCTTGGCTGCATATTTTTCCCATTCAGCACTTTGAATATATCATGCCACTCCCTTCTGGCTTCCCAAGTTTCTGTTGAAAAATCTCCAGCTAGCCTTAGGGGTTTTTCTCTTGTAAGTTAAGGACTTCTTTTGTCTTGTGATTTTGAGATTTTTTTCTTTGTCACTTTATTTTGCAAATTGAATTATAATGTCTTTTGGTGTTGGCCTGCTTTTGTTGATTTTGTTGGGAGTTCTCTGCCTCCTGGATCTGGATATTCATTTCCTTCCCCAGATAAGGGAAGTTTTCAGCAATTATTTCTTCAAATACTCTGCCCCCTTTTCTCTCTTATTCTTCTGGGACTCCTATAATAAGAATGTTACTACGTTTGGTAGTTACTATGTTTGTCACTGAGTTCTCTAAGTCTGTTTTTATTTTGCATAGTTCTTCTTTCTTTTGTTCAGCTTTCTTGCTTTCCATTACTTTGTGTTCTAGGCCTTTAATTCATTCCTCTGTTTCTTCCAGACTGCTGTTGATTGCATCATGCATATTTCTAATATCATTTATTGCACTCTTCATCTGTGTTATTATTTTTTAAGTTTATTTATTTTGAGAGAGAGAGACACCATGAGCTGGGGTGGGGCAGAGAGAGAGAGAGACAGAGTATCTGAAGCAGGCTCTGCATTGTTAATGCAGAGCCGGATGCAGGGCTCAAACTCATGAACCATGAGGCCATGACCTGAACTTACATCAAGAGTTGGCTTCTTACCCAGCTTAGCCATGCAGGTGCCCCTATGAATATTTTTTAACTTTATCTCTGTGGTAAGGGTCTCACAGATGTCTTGTATTCTTTTTTTTTTTTTTTTCTGATGTCTTGTATTCTTAAGCCCAATTGAGTATCCTTATGATAGTTACTTTAAATTCTGCATCAGGCATGTTAGTTATATCTCTTTCACTTAGATCTCTGGCCATGGCCTTATCCTGTTCTTTCATTTGGGGTGAATTCCTCTGTCTAGACATTTTGTCTAAGTCTGTGCCCTCTTTTCTGTGTTAGAAAAGCCAGTTATAGCTCCTGCTCCTGAAAGTAATGGTTTTATGAAGAAGAGGTCATGTAGTACCCAGGGTCTGGTGCTTCAGGGAGTGTCTCTGGTGTATGCTACATAATGCTCTGTTATTGTGTTCTGGCTGTGCTGTCCTTCAGGCCAGTCATCTGCAGAGGCTCTTCTTGCCTGCTGTGGGCAGTGTTTAGCCCCTGTCCTGAATGTAGTGAGTTTTAACTAGGTGTGCTCTGGTCTGCTTGTGAAATGAGACCTGATACTACCTCCACCAGAACTGAGACCCTGTAGAACTCTGGTTGGAAATGTGGTGTAAGCATAGGTTTGTGCGGGTCTTTTGGAGGAGGGGCCTACTGGGCTGGGACTGAGGTAAGCATGATTGAAAAGGGCGGTTCCACTGGAGCCCAGGGGCTTTGGGCTTGGTGTAAGCAAGTTAGGCCGCCAGTGTCAGCACTTTGCTGTTTTCCGCCTTGGCTTTGTGTTTATGCTGAGGAGTGGGGGAGGGAAATGCCACTGGCCAGCTTCTTTGTTTCTGGAGCCCGCTCCTTTGTCTCTGTGAATGCTGTCTCTCAAGGATGTGCTCCGAGGAGAGTGAATAATGTCTCTCCTGTGTGTCCCAGGCATTATACTGATGGCTGTTTCCATGCTGTGTACCCCCTGGGTTGTTTGTCTTCTCTCCTGGAGCAGCACAATGCACTCTGGTCTCTATCCGAGTCAAGCTTGCTCATCAAGTCCAGGCCTTGAGTCCTGATGTTTGCAAGAACTCATGAATTTTAGCCTTTTTTCTTTTCCAATCCAGTGGCTTTGGGGAAACATTTTCTTTGTGTGTTCTCCTGTGTGTTTCTCCTTCCCTCCCTCCCTCCCTCCCTCCCTCCCTCTCTCTCCTCTTCTCTCTCCCTCTCTCCTCCCCTCTGTCTCCCTCTCTCCCCCTCCCTCTTCTCCTTCTCTATGACAATAGCTCCTGCCTGCTCCCCCCCCCATTGCAGCTGTGATTCCTTTCTCCCCTAAACCATGTCTCTGCACTTCCTGCCTTCTTCAGTGTGTCCTGTTCTCTACCTTTAGTTGTGTAATTTGTTTTGTCAATTTCTGAAGTATTTAGGATGATTTGATAGTTACCTAATTGTGTTGGTGGGATGAGATGAGCCTAGGGTCCTCCTACTCTGTCACCATCCTCCTGCTCTGCCTCTCCATTTTTATATTCTTACCTGCCTTTACTAGAGGAAAACAAATTGCTCCAACCTTAAAACATAGGTACAGGGTCTGTAGACATTTGTTTAAGGGATGTGAAAACATTTCTTTTTTTTTCCCCATGACTTCAAAAGCCTATATCATCAAAACATTATATGGGAAAAGGAATTTAAACTATCTAGTAGACCAGTCAAAAGATAGCTCGTTGGTCCTTGGAGCAAGTGTGAAAAATCTGAATGTGGCTTTGAATGACGAAGAAATGATGGTGTGTATGTGTGTATGTGATATCTACAGAAACTGTAAACATGTCCAGGTAGGCATGAGTACTGATAAAGGGAATCCCATTTATTCGGATGTATGCTACTTGGAAATGTTTGTTACTATTAGTAATGTTAAATAAATGGTTCAGAGACTTCTCATTTTCTCTTGTTATCAAAAACAAGCAAACAGAAGTAGGATTGCTGACATAACAGTTCCGATAAAGGTGGTTGGGCCAGCTTGGGTAAGCACTTCTTTGGTAATACAGGTTTCCACTAGGCTGTTTCTCCCCTTTTACCATCCCATGGTGCACTTGTCATTGGCTTGGTGTATGCTATGTGTGCATGTGTGTGTGTACAACATGATAAGAATATATGTTTATTCCATGGGGCTCTAGAAACCAATGTTATTTTTAAATGGAAAACAAAAATGTAGCCTGTGACACTCTTTTTTGATACCTTTTCCAGCAACAAGCCTCTGATTTTCTTTGTCCTTTTTAAAGGAGTGACTGTTTTGCAGACCCATCCTTTTTGAGTCCTTACTTCCTCACAGCAATCTTACAAAGCTGGTGTGTTAGAGGCTGGAATTCTAAGGGGTTCAGTAATGAGTCGAGAGTGCAGGGAAGGAGCTGGAAGCTGCTATGAATAATGAGAAAACCAAGTGGGATGAGAATAACAGTGACAACAGATAGCTTTGTCTTGTGTCAATTAGGTTTGTTCAGAGCAACAGAAGCTAGGATAAACTCAAAGTGAAATTCCATCTTCAGGCTCATGTTACCTTCAAAAGTAATTGAAAAATCTAAAAAGCAACCTAACCCACTTTCTCATCAGGAATATTCTTTCTGGGTAACGTCCCCAGTGAGAGCTGAGTCCTAAACTGTTCCCTTATTGATAGTACTGGCAGGATTTGTTTCCTCGGTATGCCCACAGGCAGGCCCACCTCCTCATTCCTGAGGGACTCGGCTAGAGAAACCATCCGCAATATTTTGCTCTTTCTCCAGCAGGCCCTCCGTGCTCTCTGATGCTCACATCTTTGTGTAAACATCACACTTTAAAGTTGACAGGCCTTGGGTTTCACTTCACACTCAGGACGTAGGGCTCTGTCAGATTTTAAGTGAAAGGATATAGTTTGTTTGAGCCTTATTCAGGATAATTTAGAAGGAAAGGTGGTCTCAGGGTGCTTGGAATGTCTTGTTTTCCTTAAGATAAGCTTTGAGAAGCACTTCTGTTGGCTTACATACTTCCTTGCAAAACAGCAAAATAGTTGTAGGGGTAGCAAGGCATAGGGGAAGAAGTGTGGTCTGTAGATTCTGACAGACTTAGGTTCTGATCCCAGCAATCCCAAACACCAGCTATGTAATCGCTGGAGATCATTAATTATCCCCAAGTATTTATTTCCCCTTAATTCTTTTGCATGTAGAAGAATGAGGCACATAGCTCTCCACCTTGGGACAGTATTTCCCAGACCTTTCAAATTGGGGTGCGGGTAAATGACAAAATTCTCACCATTTGGAATGTGGGTGGAGGTGACATGTGAGATAACAGCCTCACCTCCTTAAAGGAAATCACTAGCCTTTCACCCCTTACCTGTACTCATTCTTAAGGGCTGAAACACTGACGTGGCATTGAGGAGCCAACTCCCATCACACAGATGGGGACTGCAACATACAGAATGGTGGAGCAAAGTAGGAGGAAGCCGCGTCTCTGAATTCACATGGTACAGAGCCGTTCTCATATCCCAGCCCACCTGTCCGTCTCTTTCCTGTTAACTGGGAGAAAATGGATCTGTCTCATCTTTGAGTCACAGCATTACTTCCTCCAGCTTATTTTCTAATTAATAAGTTGACTTTGAAAAAGTTCCTTCTTTGCCCCTTAGTTGTCTCATCTATAAAACGTGGAAATTACATTGCTTATCTTCTTTACAAGTTTATTGTGAGAATTACGCACACAAAAAGGGCTATTAGGGTTTGTTGTGCATTCTGTTTGTCTAGTACTATCATTGTTCATACATGCTTATAGGTACCAGGAAAGCACAGATTTTTCAAGAGAGGTAAAATGGAGGGCTATAACATACATTTATTTTTGTGTGTGTTGCAACTAGGTTGACCAGCCATCCTGGTTTTTGTAGGACTGAGGGCATTTCTGGGAGGTGGGACTTGGAGTTTTAAAACTGATCCCGCCTCAGACAAAGCGGGTCAAGGTAGTCACCCTAACTGGGGGCCCAGCATGTGTGACTTGGAGTACTAAAAGCAAGACAGTCCCGGGAAAGCTGGAAAGAGCTGGTCACGCCATTCACAACACATGAACTGGAGGAGTTCTGTGAAATAAATAAATCTAAATTTGAAGCAACATGGATCCAACTCTCTGTCTGGATCTGGTGGGAATTTAATCCACTGATGCCAACTCTACAACTTACATAATTTCTGTCTTTCTTTCTTTTTTTTTGAAACACTTACTGCAGATAAGAAATGCTTGTTAGATACCTCCACCCTTACTATCTAGCTTATTGCTGTCCTGAAGAAACAGATATTGTCCTTATTTTGGTGACAGGAAATGTAGGCTATAATAAAAGGCAAATGATGACATAGGCATCATTGGGTAATTTTATGACAGTTCTCATTAGCTATTGGGTGATTGAATTGGTGGTTCCACACATTGGGAAGATGATTGAAATGTTGATTTGTTTTGCTGGAACACATCTCATTGACTTACTACCAATACAGGTTTGTTCAGGAGAGGAGAGACCAGAATCCAGCTCACTTATCCACTCACTGAGCTCACTGGTTCACTTCACATTGCTAGTGCCAAATCTGAAATTGGGTTTTGAATTTACCTACTAGTAAACTGACTTGGCGAGTTTTGATTTAGAACATAGAGGAAAAAAATCTCTAGCTTTTTTTCTTGATATGACTTTCTTCAGATTTTACTCAGTTTTTTCCCCCCACCTTCCTGAGTGGGAAGAGAATTACAGTTACATCCTAGGTCATCTAAGACTCACTGTTCCCAGCAGTCACCTGAATACTAAGCGCAGGCATCTTACATTCTGGAAGGGAGTACACTGGGGCAATGTGGTAGGTCAGGACTGCGTATACTCTTCAATTGCTATTCACTTCAAATTCTGAAACCTTGTTGTTGGTCTTGCTGTCACAATTACTTGAAAGTGTTATTTTCCAGGATTTACTGGCATTATCTTTAGAAGTACCTGGAAGAGCTCTTAGTCTTAAGTGAAATCATATGGGAACAGTATAGCCCCTTTGGCAGCAGTATAATCAATGCTATATAATGAAGGCTGTATAATCAACATCCAGTGCAAAGCCAGTGTCACGTTGAGGCTGTGGTCACTGTTGCTAATTCCAGTGGACTGGCTAGCTATACGGATGTCTGCCACCCCTCAATTTTCCTAAGCTTCACGCTGGACCAAAAACATATGGTAGTGTCCAAACATAAGAAAAGCATGATTTGCCAAGGACATATGAGTATTGTAGGTAGGTAGGCAGTCCAGTTCTGTTTGGGGAAGGAGTTACGTAGCTTCACAGACTAGATTGCATTTTCATTGCTGAAAGCTATAGATTGCTTACCAAATAGATATTTTGGCTCTCTTTGCCAGAAAAACCACCTGATAAGTGTTGAATACTTTTATAGTGTTTTTCTCTGGTATGCTAATGTTGTGAATTTAACTTGTGCAGTATTTATTTGAGGTGAAGTACAAGTCTAGAATCTAACTTTTTTTTTGTCAACAGACTATTATTACCTAGAAAAAGAGAATGTACTTTCTCATAAACTTGTTGTCTTCATGTTTTCTTTGTCCCTTTCCTTCTTCCTTCCTTCTTTCTTCCTTTTTTCCTTCCTCCCTCTCTCCTTTTCTCCCTCCCTCCCTCTCTTTCTTCCCCTTTCTTTCTTTGGCTTACAAAACAGAAATTTATTTATTTTTCATAGCTCTAGAGGCTGGAATTCCCAGATCAAGTTGCCAGCAGGGTTGGTTTCTGGTGAAGTCTGTGTTTTTGTCTTGAAGACGGATGCCTTTTTGCTGTACCCCACATGGCCTTTCCTCTGTGTGTGCCTGTGTACATCCTGATACCTTTTCCTCTTCTTATCAGGACACTGGTCCTATTGAATTGGGTCCCACCCTTGGGACCTCATTCAACCTTCGTTTGCTCCATGGAGACCCTGTCTCTGATATAGTCACATTATGGTTTGGGGTGCAAGTTAGGAACTGGTGGGGTTGGGGGGAGACCCAATTCTTTCTGTAACAACCCTCTTTAATACTCACTGAGAAATGTGGAGGACATCTCTTTAAAATTATTTTTACTAAATACTGTACTATATGGCACAGCCTTTCTTCATTTCAATGGCAACCAGAAGCTCTTACTATAGTAATGAAATCTTAAACAATATACATATATATGATTTTTAAGGCTCCCTATGTGACTAAAGACCTTTTTTTCTTGTATTTGGGGGTTTAGGACATTTTTGTAAAGTTGACTGTTTCAGAAAGCTGGAAATTCCTTTGAGATTAATCCCTCCCTTTTGACTCTATGATAATTTTATAAAGTTGTCAAGAAAAGATAAAAAAGTTATAGGGTTGTATGTATTCTCTTTGGGAATCTGAAAGAAAAATTGATAATATTTCTTTCTTATTTCATTGTAAATGTTTATTAATTAGATTTAAATATCTTACTGGCATCATTTACTCTTTGGCTTCAGTTTTCTCATCTTGAATAGAAAACAAAGGAACAATAATATTGGGAAAATTTGCTATGGGAGCTAAATGGGTAATGCTTATAAAACTCTTGGCATGGTTTCAGGGACACAGCAAGAACTCAGATGTTTTATATTCTATTATTAATGTCATCATTATCATTACCTCGTCTAAAAACTGTGGGCACATAAAAAGCTACCTTGAAAGAATTTGTAATCTAGTTGGTAAGACAGGGGTTAAGCTTGTGTATTTTTTCCATAATACATGATGGTACCATATGGACCAAATTTCTGATGTTCTGTGAACTATTACTAGTGGATTGGGGAAGTCAGGTTGTAGCCTAGTGAGTGGACCACAGAGTAGAAAATGAGGAAGTGGGACACAACCTGAATACTCAGAAAGCAAATATGGATATTCACAACCAGAGTATGCAATTATAAGACCCAGAATTAAGGGAGCAGTCCATGGAGAAAAAACTGATAGAAAGAATGAACAGCCAAGTTGGGAAGCAAGACAAAGATTTACTGGAAAATTTAAATTGGGCACATTGTCCCCTTCCCCTCCCCCCCCCCCGCCCCTGTTTTTTGCTGCCTTGCTCCCTTCATCAGTTGAGAGGTCCCCTCTTGTTTTTTTGTTTTTTTGTTTTTTTTTTTTTGCTCCAGTTTTTCCTGATCTGCCTGTTGACAGTAAGTGTGTTGGTGTAGTTGGAAAGCTGTTTTATGGAGGAAATGGGGACTTGAACTTGACCTTGATGGATGGGAAGAATTTAGACAGAATGAAGAGGAAACATAAAAGGAGCAAAGTGGTTACTAAATGAGGGCAGGGAGACAGGTACCTGGGGACCGATGATGAGATTATGTGGCTGTATCAGGACTCATATAGGGGTGTGGTGGGATGGGTAGGCTGCAGCTATTTTGTGGTCAGCTTAAACCAGCACGTCTGGGTTTTATCATTGAGGTAGAGGAACATGTTGATAATGAAGGCTGCCTTTTTCCTAAATTCATTTATTTTATTAACACATAGACAGTGACTTGTTTTCTGGTTTGTTGAAGCAGTAAGTCAGGCATTCACCACAGTGTGGTCAAAATGGCTGCCGATAAAGGGCTAAGCACCCCATTGATCTGAAGGGGTATGTATGAGGAAGGCAATAGATCTCGCCTTTCTCCTCAATGTTAGACTATTCAGGACCACCAACTTATCCTTCTATCTCTTACACTTACTTTCTTTGGGAGTAGAAGATGAGTTCCTAGCACCACCATGAAGTCTCAACACAAGATGAAGGATGGACTCCTTTTGACTGTGGTGGTCATAGTGCACCCATCTGCAAGTTGCGTGACAGCAAGCTTTTAAATATACAATGCTGTATTATTACTATTGCCATCATATTGTATGTTACATTCTCATGACTCATTTATTTTATAACTGGAAGTTTATATCGTTTGACCCACTGGTTTCATTTTGCCCACTCCCTACCCTTCCTTGGGCAACCATCAAGCTGATCTATGAGCTTTTTAAAAATTTCTTTAAAACATTGCTTTTAGGGGCGCCTGGGTGGCGCAGTCGGTTAAGCGACCGACTTCAGCCAGGTCACGATCTCGCGGTCCGTGAGTTCGAACCCCTTGTCGGGCTCTGGGCTGATGGCTCAGAGCCTGGAGCCTGTTTCTGATTCTGTGTCTCCCTCTCTCTGCCCCTCCCCCGTTGATGCTCTGTCTCTCTCTGTCCCAAAAATAAATAAACGTTGAAAAAAAAATTGCTTTTAGATTCTGCATACAAGTGAGATCATATGGTATTTGTCTTCCTCCGTCTGACATATTTCACTTAGCATAATTCCTTCAAGGTCTATCCATGTTGTCAAATGGCAAGGTTTCATTCTTTGACATGGCTGAATGATATTCCATTGTGTATATATCCAATTCTTCCTTACCCATTCATCTATAGATGGACATTGAGGTCGTTTCCGTGCCTTGACTGTTGTAAATAATGTTGCAGTGAGCATTGGGGTGCAAATATCCTTCTGAGTTGGTGTTTTTGTTTTCTTTAGATAAATACCCTTAAGTGGAATTGCTGGATCATACGGTATAATTTTTAATTTTTTTTTGCTTTATATCTTTTTATGAGCAAATATGGATATATATGATTTTTACTACAAGATGTTAAAAGTAGTTAGCTCTAGATTTTTATTATCTCTTTCCTCCAATTTTTTCTTTTTTAAAAAATATGAAATTTATTGTCAAATTGGTTTCCATCCAACACCCAGTGCTCATCCCAACAGTTGTCCTCCTCAATGCCTATCACCCACTTTCCCCTCCCTCCCATCAACCCTCAGTTTATTCTCAGTTTTTAGAGTATTTTATGGTTTGCCTCCCTCCCTCTCTAACTTTTTTTTCCCTTTCCCCTCCCCCATGGTCTCTGGCAATTTTTAATTTTTTGAAGAAACTCCATACAGTTTTCCATGGTGACTTCATCAATTTACATTCCTACAAATAGCGTCCAAGTATTCCCTTTTCTTTATTACTAAAAAAAATTTTTTATGTTTATTTTTGAGAGAGACTGAGACAGAGTGTGAGCAGGGAAGGGACAGAGAGAGAGGGACACAAAGTCTGAAGCAGACTTTAGATTCTGAGTTGTCAGCACAGAGCCCAATGCGGGGCTTGAACTCAAGAATCGTGAGATAATGATCAGAGGTGAAGTTGACTGCTTAACCGACTGAGCCACCCAGGCGCCCCATGTTTGCTTTTCATTACATCCTCACCAATGCTTGTTATTTATTGTCTTTTTGGTAATAGCCATCTTAACAGGTGTGAGGTGATATCTTATTGTTTTTGATTTGCATTTCTCAGATGGTTAGGGATGTTGAGCATTTTTTCATGTACCTATTGGTCATCTGTAGCCTTTTTTGGAAAAATGTCTATTTAGATCCTCTGCCCATTTTCTAATCAGATTGGTTTTTTTGATACTGATTTCTATACATTCTTCTATATATTTTGGATATTAACCCTTTTTCAGATAAATGTTTTGAAAATACTTTATCCCATTCAACAGATTGCCTTTTCATTTTGTGGTTGGTTTTCTTTGCCATGCACAAGCTTTTTAATTTGACATAGTTCCTCTTGATTATTTTTGCTTTTTGTGTCATATCCAAAAAATCCTTATAAAAATTGATGTCAAGGAGCTTATTGCCTATGTTTTCTTCTAGGAATTTTATGGTTTCAGGTCTCAAATTCAAGCCTTTAATCCAGTTTAAGTTACTTTTTGTGTATGGTGTCAGAGTCCAGTTTTACTTGTTTGCAAGTGGCTCTCTAGTTTTCCCAACACGATTTACTGAAGAGACCATCTTTTCTGTCTTGTATATTTTTGCCTCCTTTGTAATAAATTGACTGTGTATGAGTGGGTTTACTTCTGGGCTTCCTGTTTTGTTCTATGTGTTCTTAGGCCAATACCATACTTTTTGATTGCTATAGTTTTGTGATACAATTTGAAATTAGGGAGTGTGATGCTTTGTTCTTCTTTTTCAACATTGCTTTGGCTCCTTGGGGTCTTCTGTGGTTCCATATAATTTTTAGGATTATTCTATTTCTGTGAAAAATGCCATTGAAATGTCAGTAGGGATGGCATTGAATCTATAGGTGGCTTTATGTAGTATGGATATTTTAACCATATTCTTCCAATCTGTGAACATGTAATATATTAACACTTGTTTGTGTAGTGTTTAGTTGCTTTAATATCTAATAGTTTTCATGAACACATGTATTTTCTCCATAATGTATATCAAAACCTTGTGCATAGGAATACTAGACAGCACTTCAGCCTTGAGCTTGGGGGGAGCATTTTGAACAGCAGAATCACAAAGAAAAAGCATTAGAAATGTGAAAAACATGGTGCTAGACTGTGAAAAGGACTAGTATCTATAGTATAAGAGCTGAAACAAGAGGGCTGAGCATGGCCTGAGCTAAGAATATGCGATTTGACTCACATTTTTCACTGGGTTGCACATGTCTGTGAATGACTACGAAAGCATATGAAAATATATTCATGATGCTTTTAAGAGACAAAAGTCAGAAAATGTTTATATATTATAATATAGAAAGATGTATGTTTGCCTTTGTGAAAAAAGTTAAAAGGAAAAACAAAATGTTGAGTATGGTTTCTCTGACAAGTGTAATTGTAGATCGATTTTAGTTCTCCTTTTGATAATATAATGGGTGAGAAAATTCCATTGTTGTATTTTTGCTTTAAAAATCTGGTATGTAAATCTTGATTTAATTGGATCATATAGTCCATTTACATGTATTGTAATTATTATTGTTATTATTTCTTTTTTTAAATGTTTATTTTTGAGAGAGAGCACACCCGAGGGAGGAGCAGAGAGAGAGGGTGAGACAATAGAATGCAAAGCAGGCTCTAGGCTCTGAGCTGTCAGCACAGAGCCTGATGCAGGGCTTGAACTCGTGAACTGTGAGATCATGACCTGAGCTGAAATCAGCTGCTTAACCGACTGAGCCACCCAGGCTCCCCTGTAATTATTGATACATTTGAATTTATATCATATTTTGTAGGTTTTATTTGGTCTATTAGTCTGATCTTTTGTTCTCTTTTTTAAAGGCATTTTTAAAAATGTTTACTAATTTTGAGAGAGAAGGAGAGAAAGGGAGTGTGAGCAGGGGAGAGGCAGGGAGAGGCAGAGAGAGAGAGAGAATCCCAAGCAGGCTCTGCTCTGTTAGTGCAGAGCACAACACAGAGCTCAATCTCACAAACCATGAGATCATGACATGAGCTGAAATCAAGAGTTGGAGGTTTAACTGACTGAGCCATGATATGTCTCTCTTATTTTCTTTACTGGCCTTTTTGAGTTCATGTTTTCATTTTATCTTTTACTAGACTCTCTCTGCTCTTGTAGTGATTAGTTGTGAAATTAGTATATTCATGTCTCATTTACTAAGGTAAATCAATCCATATCTTTTTTTTTTTAAATTTTTTTTCAACGTTTATTTATTTTTGGGACAGAGAGAGACAGAACATGAACGGGGGAGGGGCAGAGAGAGAGGGAGACACAGAATCGGAAACAGGCTCCAGGCTCTGAGCCATCAGCCCAGAGCCCGACGCGGGGCTCGAACTCACAGACTGCGAGATCGTGACCTGGCTGAAGTCGGACGCTTAACCGACTGCGCCACCCAGGCGCCCCCATATCTTCTTTTCAAACAAGAAGAAGTCCTTTAGAAGACATTAACTCCATTTACCCTAGTCCTGAATTATATACTATGATTGCTTATTTTATTTTTTATCAAAAGACATTATCATTTTTATTTAATATGACTCATGTTCATTTAACTTTACCCATATATTTGTTACGTTCTTTGCTTTTCATTCTTGCTGTATCTCTAATCTGCCATCTGGAATCACTTTACTTCTACCTGAATTACATCCTTTAGAATTTACTTAAGCTAGTTGCAAGTTCTCTAAGATTTTGTTTGCCTGAAAGTGTCTTCATTCTTCATGGATAGTTTGTCAGGTATGGAATTTGAGGTTGGCAATTTTTTGACTTCCAGAACATTGAACATCGGTTACTTTTGTTCAGCCTGCTTTGTAGCTCTCAGCCAAACAGCCACACCCTTGAATACAATTAGTCTTTTTTCTCTGATTGCTTTTAAGATCTTCCTTTAGACTTAGGTGTTCTGAAGTACCTCAGTGTGGGTTCCTTTTTAATTATCCTGCTTGGGACTTGTTGACCTTCAGCGTTAGGAGAAACTAAAAACAAACCTTGCTCCCAATCCACCTCACATCCCTCCACTGAGAACTGGAAGGAAATTTCTCAATTGTTTAGCAGAGGAAGAAAAATCAAAATTCCTGAGAAGTTGTAACCACAGTGCCCCTCAGTCATATTTGCAGCCTAAATTCACACTACTTGCATGGTCTGACCAACACCTAAGAATTCAGTTTAAAGTGGTAACAGTATAGTAGGTCCCCTTACCCCAATCTTCTGATAGAAGCAAATGTAAATCCTGCCTTGAGAAAACCACTTTCATTCCATTTAGCAAAATAAGCAACTTACTGTCATTATTCACTAAACATTTTAGGGAGAAAGTCATTGTAAGTAAGAATGAGTGGAAACAACATATTGCAGAAAAACTTCAGATACTGGTGTTTTTAGGTATGTAAATATATAATATATATCATATTTATCATATAATATATAAATTTATATAAAATATATAAATAAATAGAAGTGTTTATCATAAAGAAATTAAAGGTCAATTTAAAAACTTGTGGAGGGAATATTAAACCATAGAGGATAATTAGATTTAGATTGAATCTGAAAGATGAATTATTTGAAATGAAAAACTTTATTATTGTTTTTAATAGCATATTTGACTAGTTTCTCCAAACCGCATCTATGTCTGTTCTATTTGGATTCTAATTATATGGCAGTGGTGGTGGGTGGTATTTGAGCTTACTTTCTAAGAATGCCACTTTAAGAAAACTCAACTATTTGGTGGTTACTGGGAAGAATGATGCACCGTTTTACACTTTGGTACAATTCCACAAATTTCTGAGAATCCTATAGGGCTAAAACAATGTGCTTTAGGTACTCTAAAGAAATACAAAAATGAGTGTGCAGGGTTTCTACTTCCCAGAACTCTGAAAATAACAGAAGCACAAGATGCACGTGTAAAAAGCTCAGATACAAAATAGATGATACATTGTTAGATAAAGGTCAGTGGCATACAGGCATACAACACGGAACGTTGGGAGGGATACTAAATCTGAAGGCAACGCAAGTGGTAAAAATGGTTTTCAGAGGAATTTTGTTCAGGGTAATTGCTTTCTCTTTCAAGAATGTTACTTGTCCAAGATTCTTGACAAATAATTGTGGGTGGAAACTGGGATCACAGGTGTCCTGAATGAATTGCCGTATGTAGGAGAAAGCAAAAAATGTGTTGGTTGTGGGACAGGGGAAGAGTGGGGGAAGGAAGGAGGGAAGGAGAGAGAGCTTGGCTTGGAGCCAGGAGGAACCCAAGGTTGCATGCTTCTGAATGTAATTCTTCCCTGAGAACTGCTGAACCTTCATTAATGCCTACAGATGTGCTTAAATGCTTCATGAACATATGTTTACTGGACTGAGTTGTATGTTCTGGCTCTAAGTGAGGCAGGATGGAGATATCCTGGAGGCAGTGCACAACGAGGAGGGTGAAGTGGGAAGATCTGAGTGATGGGAACTGGTGGCTATTGGGAGGAGAACTTCATGCCAACCCAAGATAGGGAACTAGGCACTGGGTCAAGTCTAACTATGCCCCTGAGGAGAAAGAGACCCCAGAGGACATGTGGGTGATGTTAAGAAAGCTCTTGGGAGAGAGCTGGGACCTAGACATATAGGTTGGATTTAGACAGGAGAAAGAGGAGGGGATTCCAGGAGGAGGAATGCGCTTGAGCAAAGGCACAGAGGACAGAAGCTGTAGGGCGCTGTTACCGTCATCATCAGTGGCCATGCTCGCTGTTTGCCACAGGTCTGGCTAAGGGAACAGCAGACACTGAACGTGACATGGCCTGGTGTTAGGACAGAACCTAGGATTCTAGGTTGTTGTCTCCCTTACGTGTGGGTGGTTCTTACCTTTCTGTTGCACTGTTGTGGCCTCTTTCATGTTAGTCTTGCTCCTACGGGCTTACGTTCTGCCTCCAACAAAGACCAGTGGTGGCAGACTGGGTTTCAGGAAAGGGGTGCTCATGGTGGCCAACTGCATCGTCATGCTGCATCTCCTGGTTATGATTAAGTTGTCATTTGGCCCATTTTGGCCTGAAAATGGCTTTCTGGAGCACCTTGGGAGATGTCAAACTCCATAACTGAGCTCCGGGACCAAAGCATTCATGCACAAGTAAATGAAAGCAGACCTGTCATTGGGCCCTGCCCCCTGAAATATGGCAGCCCACATCTTGGAAAGTTACAAACCCCACTGTCCATCATCCCCCCCAGACTTCCTCCTGCTGACGCTTTTCAGCCCCTTTGCAACCTGAATCGCTTGACACTGGGGAAAAGGTGAAGTAAAAGCGCAATAAAACCCAGTGTCGACTGGGAGTGCACTTGAACATGATACTCCAGTTCAAAGAACATTGTTTGAAACAGCCTGGAGTTTGTGACAAACATGTAATTAATGACCATCAAATGCTTTTGATTAAAAAGAGCATGAATCTAAAGCCACATGGAAGGTAGCTTTCTTTTTTTAATGTATTTTTTTTTTTTTAAGTAGCTTTCTTTTTTTAAGGCAAGGAGGTTGCTTACATCTTTGAGGGCTATGCAGTGACCACAGAACTTTTGGTTCAGGGGGTTGGAAATCGGTCCCATGCTACGTCACAGTGCATATTTTACTTACAAACATAGTTGCTATTTCACCAAGTGGTCACTCATTTGAAGTCAAAGTTATCTGATTATAGGAAAATAACTTGATCATTCTGATCACTGTCAGTATTTGGGAAGCTTGTTCCAACAAAGCACCTTCATAAAATGGCCATCTTGTCATCTAATTGTATATATGCAACTTGGTTAATAACCCCCTAGTTTTAGAAAGAGCTGCAATTTGAGATGATGCCGGTGAGGACCTTCACAACAGCTGGCAATTTTTTTTTAACTGTATGAAAGAGTTACAGATCATCTCAATATGGCCCTAGTCTAATATGATATCTCGGTGATACATGCTGTGTTTAGAGGTAAGATAAGGAAAAGTTCCTTCATGCTAATTTCCTGCCCATTTGTAATCATTAGGTCTTAAAATTCCCCATATATCTCTGTCATGTACATAAAAGGCCCCGATTGCTTAACTTCCACTCATACATTTCACACACCTGGTTTTAGGTAACAATTCTAGAGTAGGAAGAGAGGAAGGTCTAAGGAAACAAAACAAGGAAAATGCTTCCAGTTTGCAACATCACGTTTTATTACGTTGAGTCATAAACAACCTCAGTTAGCAAAGCATGTTCACAGTTAAAGTGTCCTTCTGATAAGCAGTTTGTGTGCACATTTCCCTGGGAGAAGATGGCAGTTGTGTCGAATCATGGCAGTCGGTCCTTTTGGAGATTTATAAGGAGAGGTGGGGCCATGTTTACCAAGCCCTCTGCTTTCCTCACCAAATCAATTCCTTGTCAGGGTCCAGTCAGATCTCTGGAAGGGGTTAAGTAGGAGTCCAGGGGGACCACTTGACATCTGCTCCACTAACAACTTTTTGATCTTGTTGTTTTTGGCTTTTGAAGGGCAAGCCCACATTGAAGTGTGTGTGTGTGTGTGTGTGTGTGTGTGTGTGTGTGTGTGTGTGTGTGTGTGTAGTGAGAGAGAGAGAAAGGAGGGGTTGCTTTGGTGTGTGTGAGAGAAGGAAAACCACCCCATGATGACAGATCAAATGAAGGCAAAATAACTTTTTTTAAAGTTGAGTGGGATTACATGCTATGAAAAGATGATAATAGGAAGGAAAACACCATGGGTTTCATGTGTGAAACCTTTGTGAGCAGGAATGTAAACCGTGTGGGTGTTTTGCTATCAGTAACCGACACTTTTAAAATGGGTGTCAATTAAAACCACATACATACTTTACTCTGAGCCATGGCCTCTCAAGTTTACTGAGCCTTCTGGCATGGAGCTTTTCTTTCCCATTTTGGGCAAAACCAAAATGAAACCCTGCCAAGAAGAGCGTGAGGGAAGCCTGGGCAGAGATGGCAGATTCTAACGCTAGGGGCTCAATTGCCATCAGCTCAGTTGCCACGTTTGTCTCCTATTCTAGTCCGTTCAGGCCGCTGTAACAAATACTGTAGTTGAGGTGCCTGACCAACAACTGAAATTTTCTTACAGTTCTGGAGGATAAGTCCACGGTCAAGGTACTGGCAGATTCAGTGACCGGTGACACTGCACATTCTGGTTCACGGACAGTGTCCTTTTGCAGTGACCTCTCTGGGGTCTCTTTTCTAAGGGCACTAGTCCCATGCAGGACCTAATCCCCTCCCAAAGGCCCGCCTCCTAGTGCCATCACACTGGGGGTTAGGTTTCACCATAGGAATTCTGGGGGGTGGTGGACGCAGACGATCACTAATTCATCCATCCCAGGCTCGGGTCCTCCTCTTCCTTGGTGGGAGCAAGGAAGGGAAGTGAAAGACTGGGGTGGGGGATGGGGAAGGGAAAATGGCTCAAATCATCCAAAGCTTAAAGCATTCTGAAGCATCTGAAAGAGTGAGGCGGAGAGCAGGTGGCAGAAGCAGTCATTTCTGCTGTAGCATCTGGATTTGGGGTATCAGGGTGGCAGGTCTCTCACTTATCCCTTCCAATACTGCCGCTTGTTGACTCTCCAGCCCTCCTGAGTCCGGAAGGATTGCAAGAGGAAGACCTCGATATGGCGAAGATGGTTTGTTTGGTTCAGGGGCTTCTAGCATGTACGTGTTTTCCTGTCTTGACCGCTCTCAAATTGAGTCTCTGATAATGTTTTGTCCTTGACTTCTCTAAAAGACAACATGGGACCCGCAAAAAGCTATCAGGAAGGGTTTGGACTCCCTCTCCATGTCCCCTTCCACCTATGGTTGAAGGTTGAAGCTATAATTGTGTTCACTATTGAACTTCAGCCGTTCTCTTGGTCTACTGTAAAGGTCCTATTCAGCTCTTCTCAGACAAGTACAGGATGGGTTTATCTGAGGCTTTCTGGTATAGAGCCTAACCCAAGCTGAGAAGCTGAGTTCCACTGTGGGGAACAGAGATGGTCAAGTCCAGGGTTTGGCAACAGGAGAGTTTGGAAGGTGGGGAGAAGGAAAGGGTAACCCACCCCCCAAGCTCCCACATGTCATGGCACGTAATGCAAGTCCAACTTCTGCTGCGATCTGTTCAGGGAGTCTGAGAGCTCCAAGCGCACCCTAGACTCCCCATTTATGGAAAGTCTGCAGTAAGGAATTGACGTTAGTGTACTCGTGTAGACATCATAAAGTTGGCTTCTCTTTGGTCAGAGACCTAGAAAGTGAGATGTGAACCCATGTTTCTCTAAATCTGGACAAAGGTAATTTAATCCTATTCCCTGATCCTCAGAGACTTGATGGCTAGGGAGTCTCTCATTGTGTGCTTTAGCGTTCAGATCCCACCAGAGGCAGAGGCCTGGCTCCTTGATGGCAATCCCATCTACACCTTGAGAGGAAAGGTTTTGGTTTTCAGTGAATTGCTTTGGGAGGAGGCATGTTACCCATGGTGCCATTAGATGGGACCTGCCCTGGCTACATCTTCACAATCCAACCGCCCTGGATGTCCGTTTCCACACCCTGGGTTCTGAGTCCAGACATCTGGAAGGGGTGTGGGGCTGGGCTCGGCTTGCTGCCTCTCCTTTGCCTTTCATGTCACCTGGAGTCTGCTCAGCAAGGTCTACTGTGAGGGCTTAAAACTAATCTCCCGTAGTTTATGAGCCCAAATCCATTTGCAATGAGGAAGACCCCGGCTGACCAGCGGCTTAAACACATGTCCGCTGCTGTAGCATTCCTACGGCGAGACTCGAGTTCCACACGCATGATGTCAGCGAGAGCCCGGGCAGGCCTTTCTCCCACACGTGGCTCAGAAATCATTTACAAAGCAAACAGAAAAGACAGCCCTGGGCAGGCAACTGTTGCTTTTGCTCTCAGCCAGGCCTGTGCTTGCAGGCCACTCCTCGAGGGCTCCTCTGATGTGAAGGTGTGATTGAAAACAGGTGTCTACCCAGTGCCTATAAAATATATACTGGCAATGGGGGAGATCCTTGGAGGTTCTTTCGCCTGGTCGAAGTATGGAGACAATTCCCAACTCTGACTCTGCCTGGACCCAGGCCTCCAGCCTCATCTCTCTTAAAAAAACATAATCCAAAAAACTTGCAGGGAGACCGGGAGCATCTGGTTCCCCCATCCCGTCCTGTAGAAAGAAATGTGAAAAAGATTAGAGACTCTGTCAAAACGTCAGACTGGGCATTGCGCAGCTGGAAATGTGGCTCTTGTCCTCGGCCTCGTGTCCGCCCCACCACCCACCCCTCCCCAAACCTCCCATGCCCCAAGGCAACCCAAGTGACCTTGGACTGTAAGCAGGGCGGGCAAAGCGGTGACTGTGATTTGGGCGCCAGACTTACCCAATTTCTATTTAGCAAATAAATTGAATGTACTGCTGCTTGTGTTTAGGATAAATACCTGATGAGAGTCTCTTAAAATATGACTCCTGCTGCCCATAAAGGAAAGGGATTTCAGCTGGGCAGTGTCTGTCCCGGGCCGGAGGATTGTGTTTCCCCGATTTGTTGTCGGCCATGTGCTCCCGATCTGCCCTACCTTGCAAGCTCATTAAGCAGATGCTTGGCTGCGGGGATACTGACGACGCAGCTGTATTTCATTTGTAGATAATAGATGCAATAAATGTAATAACCAAACGAGATGTGTTGACTCCTGAGCTAATTTGGGTGTAGATGTTACAGCATTTGTGCAGCTGGAAATGTTTCCATCACACAAATGTGTTTCGGATAAATGTGCCCTGTTCCTGTCCTCACTAGGACAGAACCCTCCCCCCCCTCAACCCCTCCCAAACCATCTTGTATATCTAAAAATACATGTTCATAAGTTATAGTCAGTCTAAACACTGTTTGAAAGAATATTAACATCAGCAATTCATTACTCAAACAGGTGACATTAAGCCCTTACCCCGGGTGGGGGAGGCAGGCAAAGCAGACCTGCTCTCCTTAGGAATTTTTAGTTTAGAATTTGCAAACCCTTAGTTGGAAGGGTGTGGATCCACTCTTTTTTTTTTTTTTTTTTTTTTGCTTCCTTTTTTTACAGAATGTCTTTTTCATGGTCCATATGTTTCTAGAGGCTCCTCACCTTTTGTCTTCTCTGATATTTAAGCCAAGGCGAGCTGGGTAGTTGTGTGTGTGTACAGTTTTGTGACTCTACAACAGTGGCTCTTGGGGTGGACGGCTTTAACAGACAGAAGCTCATCGTGCATGAGAGAGTTGTGCATCCAAGAAGCCCTTATGATGACCACGAATAGCCTTGGTCAACTCTAGGCCTTGCCTGTTTTTTGCACAGCTTGGGAACTAAGAAAGGTTTTTATATTTTTAACAGGCTGTGAAGAACCAAAAGAAGAAGAAAATTTTGTGACACACGAAAATGAGGTGAAATTCAAATTTCACTGTCCATAAATAAAGTCTTCTGAAAACACAGCGACACTCATTCCTTTGTTATTTTCTGTGGCTCTTTCGGTGGATAGTTGCAAAATTACCCATTCAGCCCATATACAGAAAAAGTTTGCCAACTTCTGGCATAGACTAAGACCCCACTGATTCATGCAAGTGAGGAAAAGCTAAACTCGATTGCAGTGAATTTTATTTAATTTTTTAAAATGTTTATTGTTTAGAGAGCGAGCATGCTGGGGAGGGGCAGAGAGAGGGAGAGAGAGAGTCCCAGGCAGGCTCTGAACTGGCAGCACACAGCCCAATGTGGAGCTTGAACTCAAGAACTGTGAGATAATGACTTGAGCCAAACTCGAGAGTCTGACGTTTAACTGACGGAGCCACCCAGGCACCCCGATTGCAGTGTATTCTAAATTGAAATTATCTTCACTTCCAGGTATGTGCGCCAAGGGAGATTATGTTTATCACTGGTTGTTGGCAGAGTTCCTTCGTGAAGGAAGCATCGCCATCAGCACGTATCAGTAATAGTCTAATCTTTGTTCCTTACGCTCACGTTTCAGTGAATTGCACGATTAGTATGCAAGCACTGTTTCTTACCTGCTCGAGAAACTTGGGTAATTTTTTCTTTTATAATCTATAAATACTGTCAATACTTGTTTTCTCAATAGACACTCTTGAAAGCCAGGTTTATTAAGGTCTGATTTTCATACATTATGAGGGTTTATAGATCCAGGAGTTCTGACAAAAGTGTTCATTCACTTCACTGTCACCACAAAGACATAGGACAGTTCCCACACCCCAAAAAAGTTCCCTCCTGCCCTTTTGTGGTCAGTTGTCTTTCCCCCTCTTTGGCCCCTGGCCCTAACTGATGTGTGTTCTGTTCCTATGGTTTCGCCTTTTCAAGAATGTCACAGAAATAGAATCACACAGGGTGTAATAGGTATTTTACAGTACATTTCAGTCCCCACCCCCAACTGCGGTTTAGATGCCAATGAAATCTTAATTGATGAGTTTTTACTCTACATGCAACAAACATATAATTAAGATCAAATCTAATTTCCATGGTTATCTGGACTGTGGTCCATATGGTTACATTGAACTTGTGGGATTGGAATTCCAAAGTTGATGTAAACTGTTCTTTTGAAGAAGGAAAATATTGGGATCAATTATACTGAATCTTCTTGGATGGATTTTTTTGGTTATATAATCTTAGCCTTTTAGTTTAATGGCCCCCAAATGATTTCTAAGCTAGGTTTTGTCTGTGAGTGAAAGTGGAAGAGAAATTCTGTTTGGTCACAACCTGTCAGTCTGAACCTTTCTTTCATTACATCTTAAAAAAGAAATTCATTTATATAGCTTTATTTTCTAGGAATAGGGAGTTGAAGGAAGTCTTGTTTACCTCATGCATAAATAAAAAGAAGCATGTCAGCTTTGCACTAGGAACCAAAAAGAGAAAGTGTGTATTTCCTGTGTTTATATATTACACTGCTTTTTTGGTTAAGTTGAATTTGCTCTATAGAAGCAGCTGTTTTTATGCTCCTTTTCTTTCTAGACAGTCCAGCAACAAAGAGAGAGAGATTGCTATATGCTGACTGTGCTGTGTTAATGCAAATAAATTTTAAAAAGGAATTAATATTCAAGATCATTAGTCTTAATGTAGCCTGTCCCTTCCTTTTTCCATATTTAGTGTTCAGTAGGGTCACACTGTTGCCTTTTGGTGACCCTTTTCTAATTGTCTAGGATGGAGAAAGTCCAAAGGATCCCTTTAGTGGAGGCCAAGCCTGAACTTAAGTAATGCAGTGATACTTAAGCACACCGAAGGTCTTGCTGGATCTGGTTTTCCATGTTAACATTTATGTGCTTTTGCGTATTTTTCCTCTAGTGACTGGAAAAATATGAAAAATAGATTGTACCTTGAGCATCTTTTTCAGTGGTAGGTTTTTATCCAAGAGGACTAGTGTTTTGCCTTCTCTTTCTACACAAATGGGTTTTGGATTAAAATTTAGGGTAGCAAGTTCAAAAATGGGTCTGAAGTTTTCATTTTATTTCAAACTGAACTCATGTTACTCCTGTTGAAACTTGTACTGACAGGCTTATACATATAATTTATGATATTTCCTATCAAGATGTTTAGCTGAATTAGAAACACTTGTGAACAAGTCTTTCTGCAGTTGGTTAAAAGGCATTTTTCTGCCGAGGAAGCGAGCATTTTGTGGTGTGCAGAGGCACAAAAAGGGACCAGGATACCTTTTATTTCAAGAACTGTTGATCAAGTAATTGACCATAAACTGTTTACAACCGTGACCCTTGTTGCAATCACAGAGGAGGTGTTTATGGATAGACATTAAGCTCTTTTTTAAAGTTGTTCACAAAGTACTGTTTACAGAGCAAACTTCCCCAAATATTTTTCTCTGAAACATTACATGAAGTAGATAACGAAGTTGGTCAGACTCTGTGTTGAGGGACAAAAGGAGATGAACAAGTGAAACTATGCCCATGTTTTTGGGAGAACCTGACTTTTTCAGCAGCACCATTTTCACATTTTATTTATTTTTATTTTTTTATTAATTTTTTTACATGTTTATTTTTGAAGGACAGAGACAGAGCTCAAGCGGGGGAGGGGCAGAGAGAGAGGGAGACACAGAATCTGAAACAGGTCCCAGGCTCTGAGTTCTCAGCACAGAGCCCAATGTGGGGCTTGAACCCATGAACCACAAGATCATGACTTGAGCCGAAGTCAGGCACTGAACCAACTGAGCCACCCAGACACCCCAGGAGATTTGTTTTTTAAAGTTCATGTGAATCGATTGTTAAACAAAAGAAAGGTACATTTATTTTGAAAAGAATGCATTGGTTTCCTGTCTCATATTCAGGTCATTTATCCATTTTGAATTTATTTTTGTGAATGGTGTAGGAAAGTGGTCTAGTTTCATTCTTCTGCATGTTGCTGTTCCATTCTCCCAGCACCATTTGTTACAGAGACTGTCTTTTTTCCATTGGATACTCTTTCCTGCTTTGTCAAACACCCTAGAGGAGAAAGCAGGAAAAAACCTCTCTGACCTCAGCTGCAGCAATTTCTTACTTGACACATCTCCAAAGGCAAAGGAATTAAAAGCAAAAATGAAATATTGGGACCCCATGAAGATAAAAAGCTTCTGCACTGCAAAGGACACAATCAACAAAACTAAAAGGCAACCAATGGAATGGGAAAAGATATTTGCAAATGACACATCAGACAATGGGCTAGTATCCAAAAGCTGTAAAGAATTCACCAAACTCCACACCCGAAAAACAGATAATCCAGTGAAGAAATGGGCAAAAAACATGAATAGACTTCTGTAAAGAAGACATCCAGATGGCCAACAAGCACTTGAAAAGATGCTCAACATCACTCCTCATCAGGGAAATACAAATCAAAACCGCACTGAGATACCACCTCACACTGGTCAGAGTGGCTACAATGAACGAATCAGGAGACTATAGATCCTGGTGAGGATGTGGAGAAATGGGAACCCTTTTGCACTGTTGCTGGGAATGCAAACTGGTGCATCCGCTCTGGAAAACAGTGTGGAGGTTCCTTAAAAAATTAAAAATAGACCTACCCTATGACCCAGCAATAGCACTGCTAGGAATTGACCCAAGGGATACAGGAGTGCTGATGCATAGGGGCACTTGTACCCCAGTGTTTATAGCAGCACTTTCAACAATAGCCAAATGATGGAAAGAGCCTAAATGTCCATCACCTGATGAATGGGTAAAGAAATTGTGGTTTATATACACAATGGAATACTACGTGGCAATGAGAAAGAATGAAATATGGCCCTTTGTAGCAACGTAAATGGAACTGAAGAGTGTTATGCTAAGTGAAATAAGTCATACAGAGAAAGACAGATACCATATGTTTTCACTCTTATGTGGATCCTGAGAAACTTAACAGAAGACCATGGGGGAGGGGAAGGAAAAAAAAATTAGGGAGGGAGCCAAATCATAAGAGACTCTTAAAAACTGAGAATAAACTGAGGGTTGATGGGGGGTGGGTGATGGGCATTGAGGAGGGCACCTGTTGGGATGAGCACTGGGTGTTGTATGGAAACCAATATGACAATAAATTGCATAAAAAAATAAAATAGGGAAAACTATGGAATTTGCAAATAAAAATTACAAAACATTCTTCATAAAAAAAAAAAAGAGAAAAGAATGCATTATTTGGAAGGTGTGCTTCTGGCCTAGTGAACAAACTTCCGGAACAACCATGATGCAAACCAAAAGCACTGCTTCCTACAAGCCCAGCTCCCCAGTTGCAGTGCATTTCTGACATCACACGGGTCGAACAGTGATACCAACCCATCAGGTATTTTTGAGGCACCAAATGCTCTTGCACTTGGTAGGTGCAGAGGAAACATAAAAGACACTTTTCCTTTGTTCTGACGAGGTGCAAAGAGTTGAACATGGTGAAAGACAGTTCTCGAATCAGGCGTCATTATGAGCAAAGCGATGAAGAAGCTTTGGCAACACTGTAGTTATGAGGTGAAGGGATTGGGTACTCAGGATGTGGTAGAAGGAAATGAGCAGAATGGGTAACAGGGCGACATTTTAGGAAGGAAAAAATGGGCAGGCCTAGTGCCTGGGGCTGGGAGAAAACCCAGGTGAATGTTTCTGAAGCCTGGGGGAACCAAGAGACATAAGGAGAATTCAAGGAGAGGGTTTTGATGAAGAGGATGCTTAATTAAACTCAGGTTAATTTTAGAGGTGATTTTCAGGAAGTTCTGGAACATCCAAGGGAAAGTGCCCAGAGATAGGAGGAATTACTCTATTGATGACTGTTGGGTTCATCTCAATGGGAAATGCTGGTTCTGATACTTAAAGTGTTAATCAGAAAGGTTGAATCGAAAGGCAGTCATTTTGACAGTGTCCTGTGCTGAATAGGAGCCCAAGTTCAGAGTAAATCATAGGAGAAGGAAAAGTAGAAGGGGAAATAAATATTTCCTGTAGAATCTACCAACTCCTGGTCCGTGGGCCCTGTGTTGCTTTCTTATGTCAGTCTTTGTGCTGTCCACCCTTGTTTGAGCCAGGTAACACATGCTGTTTGGAAACACTCAAGGTTTTCTCCTTACTTCACAGATGAGAAAATGGGATCAGAGAGGCTCAGCATTTTATTCACAGGCTGCGGTTTAAAGCCAGGTCTTTCTGACCTCTGAAATCCACGTGCTTTTTTCTCTGTAAAACAAAGTTGACCTGGCCTGTATTTGTTTTCACGTCTTGGTTTTGGTTTTCAATGCCTTCTCCCCATTCTCTTAATCAGTGCTCACTGGGTTTAAGATTTGCAGCCTCTACTTATGACATTGCCTGTTGCTTACAGCTGAGTCTGAGAAAATGTGCACCAAAGACCTCCCTATCAAATTAATAGAGGCCTAACCATTGTCAGATGCTATACATAGGCTCCTCATTTCTTGCTCATGTGACTGAGCAGAAGTTTGGGTGACCAGTTTAATATCATGGGATAAACATGGATTGAGCAGGCTCCTGTGTCATGACATCATGTTAGCTGTAAAAGACCAAAGTGTCTTGTAAAGAGTGGGAACATCTCCCTGGATGTGGATACAAGTCCTACAGATGTCTCAGGAAACTATGTTAAGAGATGTGTTTTCATTCCCCTCCTGCATTTTTTCCTTACGTATTCTGCACAGGTAGGTAAGGCCCTCTTAGGCCTCTACAGATCTTAACTCAGAGGCTGACTTTAAGACCCATCTTTTGCTTCCTTTACTTTTCCCAAGTGGTAGGCTCATGGGAGAGCAGAGCAGATGGGAAAGAATTTGCTGCTGCATCACATTGAGGGAAACAGAAAGGGATTTTTGTGAGACTCTGGGCCCTCCCCTACCCCCAGAAAATCAGAGATGGATAAAGGAACAATGGGGCATATCTCCTGCTCTGTGGTGGTGCAGGGTGTCAGAGGAAGTAACGGTTGAGCACCCTCAGTGAGGCTGGCTCTGTGTTCTTACCTCCATGAGAATTCCCGTAGCCACATGTGACTTGCATATAGTGTTCCCAAGCCAGTGCAGTAGACTGGGCTTAGACAACAGGAATGCCAGTGGGAACTTTTTATGTTGAATGACTCATAGTAACACACAAGTCTTGTGTCTTTGTGTCTTAGGAGTGTCCTTAACTTCACATAGTGACTGATACCCATGGCGATGAAGTCAAGAGTCAGGTTGAATCTGAGTTCAAGAAATTGGAATGAGATTATTTTGTAAGTTTACACATACAAAATAAGATTATTTTGTAAGTTTACAATAGGCCTCTATTAATGTGTAAGTTTACACATTGAGGTTCATGCTGACTATTTGTGTGGGTAGTGCCTATATCAGATTCATTATCATGGATGGGCTCCTTATGGGAGGAGAACAGGTAGTGAACACTGAGGGATTTTTGTAGTAGGAAAGATCTTTCTGGAAAAAGGAGTCCAAAGAGTTTTCATTGCAGATTCGAGTATGATATTTGTGGCAGAAAATGCTAGTTGCCACCTCTGAATTATTTCTCCCATATTTTCTTTTTCCTTTTTACAATTTTTTTAATGTTTGTTTATTTTTGA
The DNA here is from genome assembly GCF_007474595.2 of Lynx canadensis. Taxonomy (NCBI): domain Eukaryota; kingdom Metazoa; phylum Chordata; class Mammalia; order Carnivora; family Felidae; genus Lynx; species Lynx canadensis. The sequence continues at coordinate 9,900,841 of NC_044315.2, read as the reverse complement.
GAGAAAGAGTATGAGCAAGGGAGGGGCAGAGAGGGAGACACAGAATCTGAAGCAGTCTCCAGGATCTGAGCTGTTAGTACAGAGTCTGACGTGGGGCTTGAACCCACCAACTGTGAGATCATGACATGAGCCGAAGCCAGATGCTTAACCCACTGAGCCACCCAGGTGCCCCTTTCTGCCATATTTTCTTACTAATCACCTCCAGCTAACAAATTAGTCCCCTTGCAACTTGGATGGCAGTATTACATTTTTCTGGCCATTAGATGAAAAAGGAATGGCTCCCAGGAAGCTTCCCCACTCCCCCAGTTTTATTAAGAGAATTGATGTGCAACACTGTGTAAGTTTAAGGTATGTAATATAATGACCCAACATATATATATATATATATATATATATATATATATATATATATGTGTATATATATATAGAGAGAGAGAGAGAATCCAGTGTATGTATATGTGTGTGTGTGTGTGTGTGTGTGTGTGTGTGTGTGTGTATATCTCAAAATGATGACCACAGTAGGTTTAGTTACCATCCGTTACCTCATATGGTTACAATTTTTTTCCCCTTGTGTTGAAAACTTTTAGGATCTACTCTTAGTAATTTTCACCATACATACAGGAGTGTTAACTTTCGTTATCATGTTATACATTATATCTTGAGGAGTTATGTGTCTTATAACTGAAGTTTTGTACCTTCTGAGCACCTTTACCCAATTCCTCAACCTCTCACCCCTGCCATTTGCAACCACAGATGTCATCTCTTTATCTGTGAATTTGTTTAGATTTCACATGTAAGTGAAATGATTCAGTATTTGTCTTTCTCTGCCTGACTCACTTAATGCTCTCAGGGTCCATCCATGTTGGTGTGAATGGCAGTATTCCCCTTTTTTCTGGATGAAGAATCATCCATTGTGCATCTATTAGGTATTTACCCAAAGGATACAAAAATATAGATTTGAAGGGGTACATGCACTCCAACATTTATAGCAGTATTATAAACAATAGCCAAACAATGGAAAGAGCCCAAACATCCATCAACTGATGAATGGATAAAGAAGATGTGGTGTATGTACACAACACACACACACACACACACACACACACACACACACGATGGAATATTACTCAGCCATCAAAAAGAATGAAACCTTCCCATTTGCAAGATGGAGGTAGAGTATATTATGCTAAGCAAAATAAATTATTCAGAGAAAGACAAATGTCATGTGATTTCATTAAAATGTGGAACTTAAAAAATAAAACAGATGAACATATAGGAAGGGGGAAAAATAGAAGAGAGGGAAACAAACCATGAGAGACTCCTAACGATAGAGAACAAACTGAAGGTTAATGGATAGAAGTGGTTGGGAGATGGGCATTAAGGAGAGCACTTTTGTGATGGGCACTGGGTGTTGTATCTAAGTGAGGAATCACTGAATTCTACTCCTGAAACCAGTATTATGCTGTGTATTAACTAAAGTTTAAATTAAAAAAATTACCCATTATGCATATATACCACATTTTCTTTATCCATTTGTCTGTTGATGGACACTTAAGTTATTTCCATGTGTTGGCTATCTTAAATGATACTGCAATTAACACAGGGGTGCAGACATAGTGATTGTGTTTCCTTTGGATATATCCCCAGAAGTGGAATTGCTGGATGATAACCTTTTTTTTTTCTTTTTAAAAAAGATAGAAAGAGAGATGCCTGGGTGGCTCAGTTGGTTAAGTGTCCAACTCTTGATTTTGGCTTCGGTCATGATTTCATGGTTCGTGGGTTCGAGCCCCATGTCCATCTCTGTCCTGACAGTGTGGAGCCTGTCAGGGATTCTCTCTCTCCCTCTCTCTGGGTAGCTAGTATGCAGACCTTTGCCCGTATCCTTCATCTCCATCGTTTTGTCTGAAATGCACACGTGATGCTCAGGGGTGGGTTTTCCATCTTAGAACCACAAGGACAAAGCTACACGTTAAGCAGAGTGGAGCAGGAGGAGGGAAGGGGTCTGTATCCTCAGTGATGTCCTTGAGTACCTGTACCAGTCCCAGGAGGTATACTTCCAGAATCCTTGGTGGGTGAGAAAAGCCAGTGCCTCTTGGGTTCAGTCACTGTCACTGGTTTTCTGCTCCAGGTGGGCAAATCCTAAAGGACAGGGCCGTGAATGAGAGTATCCAGAAAAACACGAGAAGGGAGGGCCATCCATGGGAAGTACAGAGGTGGGAATGTATGTGGCATATCTAGGCAGCCAGGCATGAAATAGTGTGGAGGGTAATTCTGGCTGAAAAATGTCTGCTAAAAAGATGAGGAAGACCAGGCAAGTATCAAAATGATTAAATACTAAAGTGCTGTCCTTTTAAAATACCGGGAAGAGGACCAACAAATATGTTGGACCAACAAATATGTTTAGGGCTAATTGGGTTAGATTGGGTTTTCACTGATGATAGTCTTGCTCTGGGAAACATGGTTAACTATCAATTATTAGAACTTGTCAAGTATGCTTTCATAATGAAGATTCCACTGTATTATCCAACAACTGGCTGATGGATTTATGGGGGGGGGGGGGGGGGGGATAGCAAATGTTACGTTACTGGCATATGGTATAGATTATGTGGACACAATAGAAAGCAAAGTAGAAACCTGGTGATGGTTCTGATTGATTGAATTTTTCTCTTTCTACTGAGTTAAGCTTTATATTTCAGTTGAAATCATTAAAGCAGAGGCTTGGTGAATCCTCAAGGAGCTTGAAGTAGCCTCCTTCATCTTTCCAGTGGTTCTTGGATGTTAGCAGGCATCACATCTACTCGGGGGAATTTGTTCAGTGCAGATTCCTGGGCTTGACCCTCAGAGATTTTGGTACAACAGGCATGGCATGGCTGTCAGGAATCTTCATTTTTAACAAGTGCCCTGGTGATCCTGTTGCAGACAACTTTCTGAGTGTCATTTGAGAAGTGCTGACCTGTAGTCTGTTCTCCTTTCTTATTTCCTCTCCTTCCCTGTGCCATTGTTCTGGGGCTTGCCAGAAGGAAAGGCATTTCAGAAGGTGAGGATCTCATTTAATCTCTCTGACTTTCTGTTAGTAGTTGGGAAGTTTCACCAAAGGGCACACCATTTTCTTCTCCTCTTTTTTTAAAAATACAATTTTTTTTCAAATTCTACAGGAATACCATTTATTCCTTTATTTTATTTTATTTTATTTTATTTTATTTTATTTTATTTTATTTTATTTTATTTTATTTTAATTTTAATTTTAATTTTAATTTTATTTTGTTTATTTACTTATTTTAGAGTGCCGGGGAGAGGGCAGAGGGATAGAGAATCCCAAATAGGCTTCACGCTCAACTTGTGGCCTCAAGTGGGGCTCGATCCTATGACCTTGGGATCAAGACATGAGCCAAAATTAAGAGTTGCATGCTCAACCGACTGAGCCACCCAGCCACCCCTGTTTATTTTTTTATTAAAGATAATTCTGTTAACTATGAAACTTGTAAAAATTCATGAAGGGATAAATAAGCAAATATGAATATCACCATTCCTCTACCTAGACAGAACCTTTGCTAATGTTCCAGTGTATATCCTTCTTCTTTCTCTTTTTGTAAAATGTGGAATAAATCTGCTTAAAGACATGCATGCTGTTTTCACATCCTTCATGTTTTATCTCATCAGACTTGGTGATGTTCGGGTTCTCTTTGCTAATGTGGAGGTGAATCTACTCTGGTTTCTTCATGAATAGGCTTTTCATCATTATCTTACGAAGCAGTTCTAGTATATTTGTGCACACATCTTCGTTTTATAAGGAAAAGCATTTGATAAATTAACACGGTCTTTTTTTTTTTTTTTTTTAAAGACACAATGTTCATTTCAGGAAAGACACAGACAGAAGTCATTTCTCATTACTCTTTTTGTGTGATTTTATGTTCCAAGCATCTCTTCTTGCAGCAAACCTTACCTCTGTCGTGGAAGAGGACCACCAAGGCACCAGACAACCATATCTCTAAGCATTTATGGCAGTAAATGGTGTTGTAGTCAGAGCATAGATGGTTGGCTCCTTAAATCAGCCATGAGTCTTTGGTTGTAGGTGATAGAAACTGATTCTGACTCGCCTCAGAGGGGAAATTGACCAGCTGTAGAGGAGCTCATGGGACTGAAGGACAAGCAGATTGGAGCCTCAGTGAAGGTAGAAGGACAGCTCAGAAGATCTTGGAGTCAGGTGCTAAAGCACGGTCTCTTCTGGGCCCTGGTCCCAGAGTAAATCTGTGCTAACTCCAAGAGAGTTCCCTGGTGGAAGGGACAGTGTTGACTCACATTTTAAAAAGATCCTGTTGGTTGCTGTGTTGAGAATACACTGAAGGGGAACAAAAGCTGAATCCAGGTCACCAATGAGAAAGCTTCTGCAGTCTGCCAGGTGGGAGATGGTTGGGCCTGGGTCAGAGTGATGTCAGTGGAGGTAATGATGAGGAGTGATCAGGTTCTAGGTCTCTTTTGAAGGCAGAGCTGTCAGGATTTGAAGGAAGTCAGGATTTGAAGGAAGTCAGGATATGGGGTATGAAAGAAGAATCAGCAGTGATAGCCGGCTTCTGTTGACTGAGCATTTCTTAAGATGGGAGAGACTGCAGGAAAGAAAAAGTTTGTGGGGGTCTAGGACTTGGTTTGGGTGTGTTAAGGGTGAGCCTCGGTGGCACTATCAGGAGCAGGCATTTGGACACGCAGGTGGGACATTGGATCCAGCGGGGAGAGAGGTCTGTGCTGGAGATAGTAATATGGGAGATAATAGTATGTGAAATTTAAAGTTGTGAGTTGGGATTGAGTGTAGAAGGAAAAGGGAGGAGGCGTGAGGCATGCACAGGGAGGGGAGGACTTGACGAGGGGACTGAGAAGGAGTGATCTAATTGATTGGACAGACTTGTAGCTCATAGCCATGCCTTGGTCTGGGAGTGGGAACAGGCTGGCTAAGTTGACAGCCACAGCAAGTCTGCAAGCAGTGGTGGAGGTGGTTCTGAAAAGTCATTATCAGAAGGAATGGGCTCTGTGCACACCTAAACAACATGTGGTCACCGTGTTCCTCTTTCCAGGACTTACTCGATAGGCATTTAGCTCTCGTCACAAAACTGTGTAAGAAAAACAGGCTGCATACTGGCACACTGATCTGAGATATATAAATTTGCTAGATCCTTATGCTAATCCATGCTGTGTAATTTAATAAAAACAAACTCAAGAATCCTCACTGTCACTTGCAGTCTTGACACTCTGGATTTGGCTGCCAAATTGGACACTAGATTGTGAAATCTTTAAGGCAAGGAATTCTGTCATGTCTCTGTGTCCCTAACATCACACATAGAACTTCACATAGGTTAGATATTCAGTATACGCTTTTAAAATAAACCATTGTATGACTTATTTGGGGCAACTGGTACCTTTTATTTCTTTCAAGTTATTGGGTAGTGTGTTTATGAGAGCTCTTGTGGTTCAAGAGAGAAACCCAGCTAAAACTGCCTTATGAAAGAAAGGAAGTTGATTGATTCTTGGGATGAAAATACGGCAATGAATTCAGGCAAGGCTGGATCCAGGCATCAGTGCCATTGTGTATGTCTCTCACTTGGGTCAGTGCTTTCTTCCTCAGGGGCACCTTTCTCACACAGGATCTCCTCTACCTCACCCTATGATGGCAAGATGTCTACCAGCGGATCCAGACTTTTGTGGAAAGGGGACATCTCTTTCCTGATAGTTCCTGAAGTTCTCAGACATGGGTCACATGCTTATCCCTGATTTAATCACTGTGCCAGGATGATGGCGTCTTCTTACTGGCTAGCCCTGGTCCAAATGCTCACCTTCAGTGCTAGAATCATGAGGTGGGCTCCACCCCAATTGTATCAGCTAAGATGCGATCCCCCAGGAGAAAACGAGGTGCTACCACAAGACAAAGCAATGGATATTGAGCAGACAGAAGTGACAGACTGCTGCTCTGAGTACAGAGTACATCTCAGACCTGGGAAGAAGCAATCAAATTCTGTGACTCTTCTGTGGTGTCTGTTTGCACGAATATTGCTGCATCTGGTTGTGTTTGGTTTAACCATCATTTGGAATGAGCTGGCAAATTGCAAGAAGTTGTGCTTGAACTCTGTGAACCGCAGAACCGCTTGGAAGATGCTGATGGCCTGTTTTTCATCTCTCTCTGCGCCTGGGGCCTGGGAGAGCAGCTCCAGGCATTGCCTGCCCCTCTGAAGGCTCAGGAGGCTGAGGCTGCCTGGAGCCCTGCCTGGAGGACACCCTGTTAAACGAGGAGATGAAGTTATCATGGGCTTGGTGAATTCTCCTCTGGCTCTTTTTATAATCCCCTCCGCCAAGGAGTTGACTCAAGGCGTGGTGCTCCAGAACAGTGAAGTCCCATTGCGGAACACCATAGACCTTGGCCAAAAGAACTTTGATACCCCTTGGGGAAAGTTGCTATGATTTTGAAGGTGTTTCACTCAGGAAGAGGAGCTTGTGATTTGTGAAGCAAGACTAATCTTCTTGTGGGAAGCTGGAGCATGAAATGAGACAAGGTGTGATAACCTGTCAGGTTCCAAAAAGAGATGATTTAGGGGGAGATAGCGTCTTGAAAACGTGAGGATGGGTGTTACTAACTTAATCCATATGATGCCTTCAAAACAAAAAGTATATTAGGGGCGAAAGGCATGAAACAGACATTATTCATTGTCTCCAGGTGATTTTTCTCCTGTGAGTTTACAAGCAAGTGTTGGCATGCTGTGTGCAGACATTTGTACAATAGATTAGAGCGCCAGATTGCCACAGATGAAAAGTAGGGGGAGACACCTTTGACTCTTTCCCTTCCCCCTCTAATTTATCTATCTCATTTATTCCAGACAAGAGCTCCTTTGCTTTGTGAAAATTAGAGACATCTGTAGTTATACAACCTGAGTCGAGGATAATCAAGGCTCACGCTGCCAGGTGTGAACAGATGGCTTGTCGGGTCAGGAAGGTGACCCCCTCCTTCTCCTCTCCTGGGCACCATCCACAGCCATTAGGAGGTGTTTTCCAGGAGTGGATGGGGAGGGAGGAGAAGAAGAATCCATATTCTGGTGGAAGAAGCAGATGCCTGCTGGGCCAGGATGCCTCATGCACCTGGCAGTGAGTGTTCCCACTTGCCTAGGAGGGCTCCCCAGACTCTTCTGCTGATCCTGGGGCTTGGGGTGATGCTGTGAAGGGGAGCATAGACCTCTCAGTGGTGCCTTACTTGGGTCATGTTCCATCAGCACCAACTCACTTTTGCTAGGATGTTCATGTACAGCTTCTGGACTGTGGAGAGACTTGACTAGTCTAGGGAACGGGTTCTCAAAATGTCCTCTTGTTCCTAAGAAGATGGGACTGCAAGAAGTCTGTTCGTTCGTTCTTTCGTTCTTTCGTTCTTTCTTTCTTTCTTTCTTTCTTCCTTTCTTCCTTTCTTCCTTTCTTCCTTTCTTCCTTTCTTCCTTTCTCTCTCTCTCCCTCTCTCTCCCTCTCTCTCCCTCTCTCTGTCTCTCTTTCTAAAGAAGTTTCTAATTAGAAAAAAAATGAGGATGAGGTTCTGCAGTGACCCCTATATGATTGCATTTTGAATGTGAAACTTTATTTTTAACTAATCTGAATTTAAAAAATACACAAGTCAGTCATTGGAGAATTTTTAAGCATGTTTGGAACAACTAGGGTATGTTGAACTAGGGTGTGTGAACAGCTAGGGTATATTCTTTACTAGGGTAAAGAATAGTCTTTACTTTTTGATAAAGTGAAATTGGAAGGTACAGAGATCTTCCTTAGGTTTCTTGCCCCACACCCTCACACCTTCTCCACTATTGATATCCCCCCACCAGAGCAATACATTTGTTACAGTTGATGAGCCTACATGGACACACTATTGTCACCCCAAGTCCACGGTTTACGTGATGTTGTTCATTCTAAGTTTTTAAACAATTATATAATGAAACATAATCCACCTTTACAGTATCAAAGAGAATAGTTTCACTGCCCTAACAATCACCTCTGCTCTGCCTACTCATCCCTCCCTCCCCCAACACTGATGACCACTGATCTTTTCATTGCTTCCATAGTTTTGCGTTTAATGTCACAGAGTTGGAATCCTGCAGCCTATTCAGATGGGCTTCTTTCACTTAGTAACATTCATTTAAGGCTCCTCTGTGTCTTTTCATGGCCTGATAGCTCATTTCTTTTTAGTGCTGAATCATATTTCACTGTCTGATGTGAGTTTGGAATGGTGAGTTTACTCCAGACAAGGATGTCACAAACAACAGGGCAGACTTGGAGAACGGCATGAGCCATGAGCAGGTGGGAGCTTTCGTCTGATGGCGGACACTGGAATGTCATTTGCCGTGGTGGTTTAGCAGACCTGGAAAACCTTTGCTGTCTTTTCACATTTAATTTTTGAGTGGACTTCTCTACTACCACCTATGGAAGCAGAGGTGTCAGGTGTTAGGAAGATGAAAAGAGCATGGAATTTGAGTCCAGGAGGATGTGGGTTTGAGTCCCAGTCCTGCCATTTATGAACTGTGGGATCTTGGGAAAACCACTTGACCTCTGCCTCTGAGCTGTGGTGTCTCCATCTGTAGAATGGACACCGGGACGTCAACTCCAAGGAAACTTGCGGGAACTAAATAGTGCTTGTGATACTGCTTCATAAATGTTCATTTAATAACTGTCCCCCTTGGAGTGAGTGAGCCCTGACTATTCTTGTTCTGGGTATTCCTCCACTCTTCGCAGCTCTCCAAGTGATGGGGAAAAACAGGACTGTTTATTGCATCTTAACTCACTGAAGGGCAGTTTTTGTTGAGCCTGGTCACTTTCAAGGGACTGATCTGCTCTGTAACTCAGGTGTGGTCCACCCTGTGTCCTGACAACCCGCTACTAGCCCCCAAAGTCACACAGCACTGGGAATCTCACAGGATGACCTGAACAGGAACTGCCCAGGTTCAATCTGGACCACCCCAAACTCTATTCTAACTGCTCCAAACTAAAAATTTCCAGTTAATTCCACAGTTGATTTCTAGACCATGTCATGAAACTGTTTTTCTCCTGAGCCTCTGGAAGCAAAGCAAGTTTTGGGTGAGTGTGAGGAAACTGCTATTTATGGAGACCCACAGGAATTTACACCTTCCATGTTTCTCAGTAGGCCACACGCAGCACAGACTCAGCCATCTCACTAATGCCTGGAGGTCTTATGTGCCCGTTAGTCACCCCTGACAGAGGTCACTGTTGCCTCATTAATGCTATTAATCTTTTCAGTCAACTTTCCACTGAAAATTTAATGTAGAAAGTCAATCTCAACATGGAGGGAGACCTCTCAGATCATTTGTCACAGAAGTGGGTTGTTAATTTTGAGCTTTTCTGATTCTCACCTGAGTTTATATCTGGATCCTCCAGTAAGCTCTGTGAGGTCAGGGACCATGTGTCTAATACCATTCTTGTGTCTTTTATGACTTGTAGGTTAATGGTTGGAATAATTAGGCCACGTAGAGATATGTAAAGGGCCCAAGGATTTAGGAAAGGCAGGACTATTCCCTAGATATCCTTAGATATTCGGTGGTGCAGAAGAGGTGATTATTTAGGCAGGGAGTATGTAGACTTTAAGACTTTCTTGATCCAGAATTAAGAAATAGATACCAAAAGAAGACCTACAAATGGCCAACAGGTTCATGAAAAGATGTTCAACATCACTAGTCATCAGGTGCAAATCAAAACTTCAGGGAGACATCACCTCACATCTGTTAGAATGGTTGTTCTAAAAAACAGGAGAGATAAGTGATGGTAGGATGTGGAGAAAAAGGGAGTCCTTGTGCACTGTTGGTGGGAATATGAGTTGGTACAGCCATTATGGAAAAGAGTATGGAGGTTTCTCAAAAATTTAAAAATAGAATTACCGTATGATCCAGCACTCTCACTTCCATGTACATATGCAAAGGAAATGAAAACAGGATCTTGAAGAGGTTTTGCACTGCAGTGTTCATTACAGTATTATTCACAAGAGCCAAGACACCTGTGTCTGTCAGTGGATTCATGGTTAAAGAAAAGGTGATATATATATATATATATTATATATAATATATATATATAATTATTATAAATAAATGATATATTATTCAGCCATAAGAAAAATGAAATCCTGCCCTCTGCAACAACATGGATCTTGAGGGCATTATGCTAGGTGAAATAAGTCGGACAGAAAAAGACAAATACTGTTTATCTTACTTACACGTGGAACCTCAAAGAAGCTGAACTAGAAACAGAGTGGAATGGTGGTTGACAGAGGCTGTGGGGGTAGGAAAAACAGGGAGATGATCAAAAGGGGACTAACTTCCAGTTATAAGATGAATAAGTTCTGGGGATCTAATTGCAATTAACAATTGTGTATTAAATATTTGAAAATTGCCAAGTACAATGTTCTCATCACAAACAATGATAATTACGTGACAGGATAGAGGTGTTGGCTCATGCCATGGTGGCAATCATTTTGCAATATAAAGTATATCAGGGCGCCTGGGTGGCTTAGTCTGTGAAGCATCCAGTTCTTGATATTGGTTCAGGTCATGATCTTACGGTTCATGGGATTGAGCCCTGTGCTGGGGTTCTCTCTCCCTCTCTCTGCCCCCACCCCGCTCATGTTCTCTCTCTCAAAATAAATATACTAAAACACACACACACACACACACACACACACACACACACACACATACACACACACAAAGTGAGTCAAATCAGCACATTATATATCTTAAACTTAGAAAAATGTTATATGTCAGTTATTTCTCAATAAGAATGGGGAAGAAAAGAAATGGATACTCACACTGGCTTTGAAGTTTTGTAGTAGGCTTGGGGAAGGAAAGATGTCTAGTGAGGAAAGAAGATTGAGGGAGATTGAGGTCTCAAGAGAAAGGAGTTTCTTTCATTCCATTAGAATTTGATTAAAATGATTATTGGAAGTAGAAGTGGGTGTGAATGGTGAAAGAGTAAGTATTTTAAGAAAGAAAAGTGGAAACTAACAAGAAGGTATTTGCAAGGTGTATTCATACGAAGACTGGATCTTTTGGTATTAGATGTATGTGTCAAAGAATTAAGGTTTTGTGGCCAAACAGGTTAAACCAAATTAATACATTGTTGGTGATGATAGTGATCTAATGTAATTATAAATTTTCAAGATGATTTCATTAGTGTGTATAGTTTCTCAAAATTATTTAATCATGGAAACCTCTTTGTTAACAATACTTACTAAGTCTTTCAAGGACTGTGATGTAGCAAATGGTGTTCTCAGATAAGCTGAACTGCTTGGGGGTTTCTAAAAAAGGTGCCTTTTAGAATATGGTTCCAATTAAAGCTTTATTTTTGAATACTCACTGAGCTCTAGGCACTGCTCTAAGTATACAATATATATTATTTCATTATTTTCTCAAAGCAACCCAGTTAGGTTAATATACTTCTTATCCTTGTCTTAAAGATAAGGAAATTAAGTGAAATATTTAGAAATGACTGAGCTGTTATTTGATTGAACCCAGTCATTCTGACTCAAAGTCCATGCTCTTAACTCCTATGATCTATGGCCACAGCAAAAATGAGATAGAACAAAACAAATCAAAATCCTTCCGTATTTTATTCTGTACTATGATTATTTCAAGGGTTGTAAACTGGTCGTTCCATTATGGCCTGGCACAGTATTTTAAATAACTGTAATTTCAGTACCTTTGAGTAGTATATGCACTTACTAGTTCTATACTGGATTCTCTACTATTTCATTATTTTATTTTATTTTTTTTAAATTTTTTTTTCAACGTTTATTTATTTTTGGGACAGAGAGAGACAGAGCATGAACGGGGGAGGGGCAGAGAGAGAGGGAGACACAGAATCGGAAACAGGCTCCAGGCTCTGAGCCATCATCAGCCCAGAGCCCGACGCGGGGCTCGAACTCCCGGACCGCGAGATCGTGACCTGGTTGAAGTCGGACGCTTAACCGACTGCGCCACCCAGGCGCCCCTCATTATTTTATTTTCAATTTGATGCAGACAATGAGTTGCCTGCCTATGGGCATTTGAATTTTCTGTTGTTAGAGCTCACTGTGGCTGGTTCAGAAAAGAAGGTGGTGTGGCTTGTGAATGTTGAAATTAAATGACTCTCATATTCTTAGGAGACGAGAAATTTGGGATCTCCTCCATATGAGAAAATGAAGAAGCAAAGACGATATTAGGGCCTTTACTGGACCCCACCTCATTGTAGCTTCTATTCAATGTATAAATCATTTTAAAAGTGTTCTGGACATAGACACTTAATGTTTGCTGCAACACTTGGAATGACAGGGGAATAACTATTTGTATATATTTTTAATACACAAACTGGGATCATTTGCTCCCCTTACTTAAAAATTCTACCTAATTGTTCTGCCCCATGGAGGAACATAGAACATAATTGTCTTTGCTAGAATGTCCATTCTATTGGGGGTGACTGGGTGGCTCAGTCGGTTATGTGTCCGACTTCAACTCAGGTCATGATCTTATTGTTCTTGGGTTTGAGCCCCACATCAGACACTGCTGACAGCTCAGAGCCTGGAGCCTGCTTCAGATTCTGTGTCTCCTTCTCTCTCCGCCCCTCCCCTGCTCATGCTCTGTCTCTGTCTCTCAAAAATTTAGAATGTCCATTATATCAGATAGTCCTCTGAATGTACTGATTCCTTCAGTGGTTTTTCTTTTGTAATCATTCCCATATCCTTTCCTTAGTTTTATCCCAGTGCAATGGATGATCAGTAGCTTGACCATGTGGTACATAGAATTTGAATGGGGCATTCAGAATTGCCTGCATCACACAGGTTGTGACTTGGTTAGTGCAGAGTGTTTTAGGATGATGTGGGCACCACGATTCAGATGACCCAGGCCTAGATTGCCTTGAATGGACTTTTTCAGTGACTCTGTCCTTCATCTGGTTCACTTAAACTTATGGTCTACTAAAGGCTAAGGTCTGTTTCACACAAGGTCAAGACAAACCTCTTGATTCAGGAAAATTGTCTTGACTTTATCATAGTTAATTTAGAAATGGGTGTTTTGACTGAACCTGTGTATGGGGTACTCTGTGAAATGGAATAATCTCAAATTTGTGTAATCATAAAACAGGGTTATTGATTACTTCATTAGTATGGTCTGAAAAATAAAAGATGCAGTTCTGCCTTTTAAGAGCTATCCAGTTGATAGACCCAGAATGAGGAAACAGTTAGTGAAGGATGTGAGAAAGTACATAAATGATGAATTGGGCTGAGTATACCAGAAGTCCTGATCACAGAAAAGTTGGGGCAGCAATGGTGGGGAGAAAGAAAAGAAGTTTCATGGCGGAAATAGGGCCTGCCTTGGTGCTTGAACAGTGGTTTGGATTGGACTAGTACAGATTTATGGGGACTAGTAAAGATTTATGACTAGTACAGTCAAAAGGGTGACTTTGAGGGGTAGTGAAAGGTTGGAGGGGCCAGTTGTAGGGGGTCTTGATAACCCCCTACAAATGAAATTAGACAAATGAAATTAGACTTGAGATTGTAGGACTGCAGGGAAGGTATGGCATAGCAGAAGTGCTGCTGAAGGAAGTCTATTCTGGAGGTGATTTTCAGAGCGGATTAGAGGGACTGGGACCTGGAGGCAGAGAGCACAGCTCTGAGGCTATAAATAAGGAAGTAATGACCACCTGCCTTGAAGAACATGGGGGTGAGGAAGAAGTATTTGATAAACCTGACTTTGTAGTTTCACACCTGGTTGGTGTGGATAACAATGATTCCATGGCCAAAGCCAAAGAAAGAAATGATATAGAGGAAAGAGGATGATTTCGTCTGGTCCAGGCTGAGTGGTGGTATGGGTTTGGGGGAGCATTCAACTGATAGGGTCCAGTATACCACTGGGTATAGGGCCTGGGTGAACCGTCAAGGGACAGAAGACTGTTAACATGAGAATCACTGTGAGTGTCCTGGTCTTCCCTTATTCGTAAATGCCACCGGTATGCTGGTGTTTGGGTCTAAATGGGCAGGCAGGTGTGTGCCTGGTACAGGGGTTCAGAGCCCATGTCTCGGAGTCAGACAGATCTGGATTCAAACCCTTCTCTGCCACTTACTAGCTGTGTGACCTGGGCAGTCACTGTAGCATCTCTGAGCCTCCGGACAGTCACCTGTAAAAGGAGGACTGATAACGCCAGCTTCACGAAGGTGCTGGAAGATGACGTAAAGTTGGGTGCACTGAAGCATACAGTGGTATGTAGAGCCCCACGTGTCTCAGGTGCTGTTGCTGTTGTTGAGGTTGTGATCACCGCCATCTGATCTGGCTGGCTGTCCGTGGCAACTGCTGTCTACTCATTGGTGGGTTCGGGACTCAGGAAGTGGTGCTTAGGGACCGACACTGATCTGAGTGTGGGCATCTCCCTGATAAACGTGTGATCACTCTGGACCTGCTGGGCAGAGAGAGAGAGGAGAATTCTCCTCTGAGAGCCTGGTGGGAGAAAGGTCACTTAGTGGGGATATGGTGTCTCTGTTTAAGCAGCCTCCAGAGCCCCCAGACCGGCCTGCCTTTCCACCTGCCACGGAAGGGCTAGTTCTGTACAGTGACTATAACACGGCCACAGCCCTTGCCGATTGGCTGACCTTGGCAGCTGCTTCTGAGCTCTGATATCTGAGGGCTGCGATAAACTTAGGATGACCACAGGCACTGGCCAAAGCACACGGCATTTAGGGACCTTCCTCAAATACTCCAGGTCCCGCACGGACAGGGACTTTAAATAGCCCTCAGGATGCATTTCGGGTGCTTGTAGATCAATTGGCAGTGGCTGCAAGACCACAGTGGAAATCACTGCACAGCTACTTGATGTGCTGCCGGGCCATTGAGTGCTGCCTGCTGGCTGCCAAGCTGGGGTAGGGCAAGCCGGTAACATAAGTGAGGGCAGCCAAGTCAGTCGGCATGCAGAGAATTCCGGGAAACATGAATGGGGACTCCTGGCAGCTTTTGGAGGAGCTAGACTCCTTAACTCAGAGTTTGGGAAGCTGTTTGCACTTAGATTCCTTTTTTCTAGTGAAGGAAGTGGTGTCACATCTGATGATGGGGCACGTTAGGACTGAGAGAAAGTCCCCTTGCACATGTCAGCTTCCAGGCCAGCTTCCTAGGGAGATGACTCTGGTCTGATCCACCTGCCACCTGGTCTCTGTATGTGCAGGTCATTAATTGAAGGGCAAAGCAACTGCATTCCACCCCTCTGCTCAAATGACGGAGGCCAAAAGGCACTGGGCTCTCGTCTGCCCTCCCCAAATCACCACAGCTTTGGTCATCCCCGCGTTCCCTCCAGGCCTCCAGTAAGCGCAGTCTTTGCGAGGTTAGGTTTGATGATGGGTATGGTTTTGAAAGACAGATTTGCATAAGTAAGCATCTTGTAAAATATATATATTTTTTTCTGAAAGCATTTATCAAAGAGAAATATGTAGGCCCAAAGGTGGAAGGAAGCCGGGGGAGGGTGCAGGGAGGGAGGTGAGAGGGGAGGACCAGAACATATGCTTTTCAGCTGCCCTGGCTGGCTTCGGTGCAGCGCCTCTCCTGCGGGAGGGAGGCTCTCCAGGTTGCAGCTTGGGTCGGAGAGATTTATGCCCCACACACCAAACACATATCGACGACTCTCCACGGCACAATTTTGAAAAGGTGGTTATGGGTCTGACGTGAAGGAATATTTTATATGAAATTGCTGAAAGATCTCTGGGCACTAAGCAATAATCACCTTAATGCTTTAGAAAGTGTTCCAATTTGTTCTCCATTGGCTTCTTGGCAGTTGGGATTTGCATGCAACTTAACATCCTGTCCTGGGCATCCTGCATATGCCCCCACGCCAAGCACAGGGACTCCCTTAAAGAAGAATGCACTACAGTTTGGGGATAAGTCTCAGTAGCTTTAAGAACATGTGTAGATTTGGCATCTGTAATTCTACCTCTTGGAATATTTTAAAGAAAGGAAGTCAGAAAAAGGCTTTTCGTTGAATAGATGCTTGTTCAAAGATGTTGATCGTGGTGTGATATTTTTTGTATATATCCTGCCAGAATAAATGCCATGCAAATGTATGTGTCTGCACATTGTAACAGAGGAAAGTTTGGGAACACCCTGTGTGTGCCAAAATGGGGGATTTGATGTGTTAAATATATATGTATATATTTATATAAAATATATTTATATAAAAATATATACTTATATATATTTATATATGTCTTTATATATATATATAAATCGTTTAATAATATATATATATTAAACGATTTTTTTAATGTTTATTTATTTTTGAGAGAGAGAGTGAGAGACAGAGTATGAGCAGGGAAGGGGCAGACAGAGAGGAAGACACAGAATCCGAAGCCGGATCCAGGCTCCGAGCTCTCAGCTCAGAGCCCGAGCAGGATTGGAACCTACAAACCATGAGATCATGACCTGAGCCGAAGTCAACTGCCTGAGCCAGGCAGGCACCCCCGGGGTTTGATGTTTTAAAAAATATTGTAGAATATTATGTATTATTAAACCCAAACAATGAGTTGCAAGCCAATATGTATGCATGCTATGATTTTGTCCTTATAAAATGCATGTATACATACGTATTTGGGAGTGAATTCTAGGAGGGCCTGTATCAACACGCCAAGATGCATATCTCTGGGTGGTAAGGATATGGGTGGCTTTGATTGTTTACAACATCGGCCTGTGTCTATTTTCTGTAGTAGACACAGAGTATTTATGTTGAGGAAAGTGAGGGGTGCCGTCTTGGTGAGGGATTCCCTTCTCTTCTCTGGTCTGTTGACTCCTGGCTTCCTCTGAGCAGTTGGTGCTCAGGGGACCTTCATGGAGTGGAACCAGTTCTGTTATCGCCTGGTGTCCATGGTGCCGCCTTGCAACTGAATGGGGCTGTGGAGAGTAAGTGTGGGCTACAAAGAAGGTGACAGGCCGCTCCTTTTCTGGCCTCTGCCAAGGAAAGGAGCCGTGGTTCATCGACATCTTTCATCAGCTGAGATTGGGCTACTTTATCAGAACTCAGGGTAGAATGTGGGCTTCTTCACTATTGTTATAAATGTTTATTGTCTGGGGGCTTCTCAGTTAAACATCTGATTTGGGCCCAGGTCATGATCTCACGGTTCATGGTTTCAAGCCCCGCGTTGGGCTCTGTGCTGCCAGCTCAGAGCCTGGAGCCTGCTTCCAATTCTGTGTCTCCCTCGCTCTCTGCCCCTCTCCTGCTCACGTTCTGTGTCTGTCTGTCTGTCTGTCTGTCTCTCTCTCTCTCAAAAAAAAAAAAATGTTATGTCTGGCCTGGACCACAAGTCCATGTACCAGGAGGCTGCTTTCTTGTCTATTAATCTTTTGCATTTCTTATTAAAATTATATCATTCAGATACTGGTTCCATCAGCATCATGAATCTTTGCTTCTGAATCTGAGTCCAAGAATGAGAGAAACTGTTTGGAATCTGGCTTTGGTGCTTTGTAATTCGTTCCCCTGGTGAGCAAGTTGGCCTGAAATTTCTCCTGTGAAGGTTCTGATACTGAACTATCTCATTATTGCAGTGCAGAAGATATCAGAAGACCTTATCCTGATTTCTTCTCCCTGTGTTCTTCTCTCTTAAGGTGGAGCAGGAGGAGCTCAGTGTTTAGTATACCTGGTCTCCAAAGTCGCTCTAATTTTGTGTAGTCTTTTTCCATTTCACGTTCCTACCCTTCCTAGTAGGGAAATTACATTTGGACAGAGAGGACTGCTGTAAGACTACCCCCAAGACAAAAAGAAACTCCCCTCACTTACACTGTTTTTCTTGTAATCATGTGTGCCATCCTGGAGACAATCAATTTTTCTGTTGCTCAGCAAAGACCTCAGCGCTCATCTTTTGCAAAGGAAAGATGATGCCCCAAGTATCAGATCACGGTTTCTGTGCCAGGAGCAAAACAGCCATGAGCGTCTACAACATCTGCATTAAAATTGGGATTTCTTTTGTTAGTGCTGGCACTGCATGGGTGAGATGAGTTTCTAGAAGCAGATATTTAGGCAGCGTTCACATTTTCAGTTTCAGGAATACACTGAAGATCCTGGGAAAGATTGTATAAGGGGAAATAACATTTGCTTGGGTTTGACAGTGTGTCAGGTGCTGTTTCAATCCGTGTTTCATTGCAGTGTTAGATTACGCTCAGTGCTCTAATTCTAAAGTCCATCTTGGGCTAGATACGATGAAAAGCAAATCAGCATTATTTCTCCAGAGCTGACGGTTTGTTTTTCTTAATCTATTTTTCTGGTAGTCAATAATAAAATGGGTCTGCTCAAAAATAAAAATATTTTAGTATTGTTGAATCCAGCTGGCCCCCACAATTATTAGAGTCTTGGACTTAGAAACCATTTTGTTGACCCCTGTAATTTTACACATGAGAACACTGAACTCAGAAGAATTCAGGAAATTTTGTCCAGGATACACAGAGAGTTATGGATCAGATTCTGGGATTCCAGGATGCTGGTCTTTCACCACTAGATGATGCCATCCAAGAACAGTTTTCCATCCATCTGGTTATCAGCACACTCTTTTTCTTCTTCCTCTTCCCAGTTCAGCTACTTTGTGATGAGACATGACTGAGGGAGCAAATCTTGCCCCCTGGATCCTACGTTCTCACCTTTGTTGAATCCTGAATGGGTGATGACAAAATGGAACCGCACCACCCACCGTAGGGCCCAGGAAAGCTTTCATTGAACCCCAGATTCTTTGGAGGTTCCCAGTAGAGAAGAGACAAAGGTTATGGAAGAATGACTTATCTTCCTCTCCCCACCCCAAGGGCTGTCAAGTGAATCGACAAATGCTTGAGATCAATGAAGCCAGAGTTTGTTGATAGCCATGAAGCATCTTTGGGCAAAGAGAACCAAACTCCACGGGAGTCTTAGATTCCATTTCTTTTTCTAGGCCTTGGAGTAAATTGCAGGTTAAACTCCATAAATAATAGTGTGATGTTAATGTATAGATAAGTGTATAAAAGTGTTGATGTATAGAAAAAGTATATTATGTATAGCATATACATAGTAATATATAGAAAAAGTTGTTTTGTTTTGTTTTTTTCCTGCCATGAACTACGCTTCTTTTTTGGTCGTGAATGAATGCATACATTTTTTTTCTTACTGGTGTGTTACCAAGATTTTTACCAACCCCCTTCCCTTGGAGGAATTAAAAAAAAATTTTTTTTAACATTTACTCATTTTTGCAAGTGAGAGAGACAGAGCATGAGTGGGAGAGGGGCAGAGAGAGACGGAGACATAGAATCTGAAGCAGGCTCTAGGCTCCAATCTGTCAGCACATAGCCTGGCGCGGGAGTCAAACCCATAGACTGTGAGATCATGACCTAAGCCCAAGTGGGACACTTAACCAACTGAGCCGCCCAGGCACCCCCCCCCCGCCCCCACCTTGGATGAATTTTATGTGGCAGATAATGGCAGCTATGATGCTCTTGCCTTAGTCAAGTGGCCTGCAGACCAATTATCTTTTACCTTCACACTTACCTCAGGGCGTCTTAACTTTTCTACACTGTCTTTCTGTTGTCTGGAAGAACTGTCTTGGTAAATAAAGATACTTTTTCATTTATGTGAAAGGTAGTTTTACAGATGCCATTCAGCTCCAGCCTCACCTCCTTGTACTAGTCCTATTTTAACATTTGAAAGTTGAGGAACTGGAGGCTTGGAGAGGTGATGGGGTGTTACCATGGGCACAGAGCTCGCAGGCAAAGCCAGGACTCACACCCAGGGCTGGGACTCCACTGTGTGTGTGTGCGTGTAGTTACAGAAGAAGATCACATTTAATTATGTACATATGGGGAAGCCACACAGACATGAGACGCTAAAGGCAGTCAGGCAAAATAAGGTACATGTTTCATCCTGAATTGAGGGGAGGGGGCTAGGGGCTTGGGACTTCAAAGGGAAGGAGTACAATTCATGGGCAGATGAAATAGAGTCCATGTTGGGTAAACGAATGTTTGCTATGCTGCTCAGAAACAATGGGGCGTACAGAGGAATTTTAACAAACAGACTTGGCCTAATGCCTCCATGTTTCCACCCATAGTTTATATTATAATGTAATTATCTATGGCGAGAGCACTTTTCCTGGAACAGGTCCTCTGTCTAATTTCTTTTAGGCGGTTGGTGGGAGGAGGTCAGAGATTCTCCTGGAGTCTTTTGTGTCTTTAGGTCTTTAGGTTGTCTTCCAGGCTCTGTTTAAAATGGCTTTCCTACCTTGTCAGAGTTGACGCTGGATCTCACAGTGGATAAATGCAGAGGCTGCACTATTGTTGTAGAAAAATGTAGACATTGCCGTTTGCTTTCTAGATTGTTGATAGATTAAAAAAAAAAAAACCCTCAGGCGTCTTTCAGCCAAAGCAACTGCGATGACAGCGTTCAGTAGTCACCTAGTAATGGGAGGGAATAGGATTATTCTCATGGCCCTAATAGTGAGCCCAGCTCTTCACCTTACCCCCCTGTTACACCGTTGCCTAGTGATGAGAGCCTGGCTTGGAAATCGCCAGCTGTGCTGCATGTCATGTGACTTTAGGCCAGTCTGAGCCTCAGTTTTGTAAAAAAAAAAAAAAGAGGAAGAAACTTGTCGAAAACTGACCTCCATGCTTTGGAGCCAAAATTGAACATGAAGGCAGAGTTGTGGATAAAGAGGAGCAACAGCTTTAGTGCTTTACCAGGAGAAGGAAATGGCTGTGGACTAGGGTCTTCAAAAACTGCAAACATGACCCTAGCAAGGAACTGGGGCATTTGACAGGGAAATAGAGGATCTAGCTGGTTTTTGACAGATGTGTGCTTGCTGCCAGCCTCCTTTGTCATGTCTGGAGGGTGGTACTGTGTCCCTGAAACAAAAGACTCAGAAGGGAGAGGGGGAGGTGTGCAGGAAAGAGGAAAAAGGTTACTTTAAAGTCGAGCTTTGCCGACTAATTAGCGCAGCCATTTTGATTTTTGTTCAACTTGATGGTCTTTGGTGGTTTCGATTTCTACTTGAAAATGTTGTTGTGAGACACAATGAAATACTGTGCATAAAACAGCCAGTCTAACACTTGGCTAAATAGATATTAGCTCTTAATATTTAACATCCCTGAAGTTCGAAGGGTGAGACAATGGAATACATTTTGTGAAAGGCTGTCAGATAATACTGAGACACGGTTACTCATTCATTTACATATATAATTGAATGATTTCATCAATTTGGGACCTAATGCATAGAACCTAGCAGAGTAGCTTATTGAGAAAGGGAAGAGCTGTCAGGCATTCATTAGTAAGTTATGCTAACGAAGGCAGAATGTTTCACTAGGTTTTCCTGAGGACCCTATTGGGTGGGTATTACTGTGTACACTGTACAGATGAGGAAACCAAGACTTTTAGAGGTAAAGTAACCATCATTTAATATGTAAGCTAGCAAAGCAGGAATTTGAATGTGTATTTGATATCAATTTGATAGATTTTTATATTGATTGTGATTTGATCCTTTTTTTTTCAAAAATTTTAATGTTGATTTATTTCTGAAAGAGAAAGAGAGAGAGAGAGAGAGAGAGAGAGAGAGAGTATGAGCAGGGGAGGGGCAGAGAGAGAAGGAGACAGAATGTAAAGCAGGCTCCAGGCTCTGAGCCATCAGCACAGAGCCCAGTGCAGGGCTCGAACCCACAAACTGTGAGATCATGACTTGAGCCAAAGTCAGATGCTTAACCGACTGAGCCACCCAGGTGCAACCCCCCCCCCCCCGCCTTTGCTTGTTTGTTTGTTTTTTGATTTGATCTTAATGCAACCTATATGAGTATCTCTGGAAGCTAATAAATAAGAAGCCACCATGACTTCCCTTGATATTTAGAAGACTTACTGTGGGTAGGTATCAGAAGAAAATCATAAAGTAGATTCATCTGTTTAATGATAGTTGGACTAGTTATTAAAAGATGGATTTTTTTTTTGGCCAGCATTAGACATCCTTTAAATTGAATTGACAGTGTTGAAGATTTAGAAGTCTTTAGGTATTTATGCAGCTTTTACAAGTCAGATGCAAAGTAAATGCCAATGAATGTGACTTACAGGAGTATTTCTACTTAAGCCCCTCATTTCTAACTGTGATGTTTTATGATGAATGGACTAGAATGTGGGAGAGATGATTGAGATGAAGGAAATCTAATTAAATGTTAAGCTATATTAGTGACTAATAGCTTTCAAATGACTGTTTTGAGGAGTCTGACTTCCTCATACAGAGGCGACTGCTCCCCAAAGTTACCATGGCTTTCCTAGTCTACCCCTAAAGGCATACATATATTTTCCCTACCAGTTAGCATTATGCACAAGCCCTGATGAGTTTTAAATAAGAGATTCTCTCCTTGGGGAGATGAACTTAAACATATTTTTTCATCCTGGCATTCTGGTTACAGTGTGAGAAACCTTGTTGGTGTGACATGAAAATTTCCTTTGCAAAGGGCCAGAGGTGGCGAGAAGGACAGGAAAGAAAGACAACAGCAGGAAGATGAAGGACAACGCCAAGTGGGAGAGAGTCAGTAGAGGGATGGGAGGAGAGAAAGATGGTGTAGGAGAAAGAAATGGAGTTACATAAGACAGATACAGATGGATCATGAAAAGAGAAGAAGGCAGTTGGGGTCAATGCAGAAGGAGAAAGGAGGAGACAGGGATGGGGGTCAGAGGGGAAGAGGGAAAGAAACCAAGAAGGCAGGACCCCAGCTCCTCCTGGGCCCAGCAGGGAGCTGGTAAGAAAGAATTTGAAGCCAGAGGGACATATCATCCAGAACCAGGAGTTGAATCTAATTGTAAGCAGACCCTCCCGCCCTCTTCAGATGAGTGATGGACTCCTGGCATGTGACCTGGCTTGGCAATCTCCACCCCCTGTCCGGGCTGCCATAAGGAGATACGTAATGTCTAGAGTGATGGGAAAGTCATGCCTGCAGATGGTACGGATGGAGCTGCCTCATAAAATGACTCACTGTGAATCCTCACTGAAATCTCCGCTATAAAAATGATAATGGAAAAAGCACAAGAAAGGCTAAACAGGCTTGAAAGAAATTTGTTCCAGCTTGTGGAGCTCCCTTCAAATTTTGAAAGGAGGAGAAAAAAAAGACCCTATTAGTAAAATGCCAGGAAGATAATGTATCTTCTTCCCTCCTGGCCATAGCCCTCCCCTACCCCCACCTCCTTTTGACATCAGTATGTAAATGAAAGCAGCAAGGGGAAAAGAGGAAGAGTTTTGGAGGAAGATGTAAGAATTATTTATTAAGCATGAGGGCTGATGTTCTGGAGAGGGAGGCCTGGGAGGCTCAGCAGAAAGGGAGTGGCATTTTGGAGAGCAAAGAGGCAGGCTCTCAGGGAGCAAGAGAAGTTGGATTTTGCTGGGATAGATACGGCCAGAGTGGGGTGGGCCTCCCAGAGAGTGAGGTCAGGCCCTGGACTAGGGAGGCACTAACAGTTAGTCACAAAGACCTTTGTATCAAGAAGAGTAAGTTTTTAAGTCCCCCAAATCTAGAATTCTCAGAGTTAACTATTATTGGCAATTTTGAAGTCACCCAAGACCGTGATGCTTTTGAATATCCCCAATATACCTCAGTTTTGTGGATATGCAATCTGCCAGAATTTGAGGGTCCTCCGATGAAGGACCATTATTTATTGGAAGGTCTTAAAGCTTCAACAACAGCAGGAAGATGAGGAATGAGGTGAGGTGGGAAAGAGGTGGAGGAGAGATGGAAAGGGATAGAGAGTTCCTCCTGGCAGAGCTGGGACTACAATGGATTACAAAGAGGAGTGCCAGCCGGAGCAGAGTTCTAGGATGGAGAGTCACATGTGGGGCAGCCCGGACTCTGAGTAGCGCTTGGAGCCCAGTAGTGCGGTAAGAGCTGGGTTTCACTGCAAGGGGAAGAACCCAGAGTGTGGTACATCCGCTGTACTGACGCAGAGAAGGTGGATCAGAACCAGGGTGTATGTGAACAGTGTACATGGGGACACTCATAGGTCAACAATGGCCCAGGTAGGCAGTGAAGTTATGGGTGTCTTGCTTATGTAATTGAAGTGTACAGAGAGCTCCGTGTAGTGTCCTGGACAGAGCAGAGCCTAATGCCTAAGGTGTATATAGCATGGTGTATATAGCATGGTGTATATAGCATGGTTGGAGCATTTGGTGGGATACCGAAGCCAGGAATCCTGTCCACAGGGCAGATGTTGAAGGAAGTGGATGGGGAAACATGGCAGGTGGAAGGCGAGGTGACCAGAGATGACGTGATGGTAGATATGAGTTAGGTAGATATGACTTCTATTTGTAAGAAACAGAATCCAGTTCATATGGTTCAAGAGATGATGATGGTGAAGGGAAAACTTAGGTGTGGATGGGGTTAAGGGAGCCAACAAAGAATGAAGTACTCAGAGACTAGCCACATCTGGGAGCTGTTTCCATTCTGCGTCTGAAGAAACAAATGGAGACATGATGTTTCTGCAGCCCAGTGAGAGTGGGAGCTGTAGGGAAGGGGCTTCCTGTCCAGTGTTGGGATCTTGGGACCCCAACCAGAAGGGTGTCTTAGTCTGTTCTAGTTGCTCTGACAAAACACCACAGAGTGGCTTATAAACAACAGAAATTTATCACAGTTTGGGAGGCTGGAAGTCCAAGATCAGGATGCCAGCATGGTTGGGGGAGGGTCCTGCATTACTTCTCCCCATGTCGCCTATGATGGAAGGGCGAGGGAACTCTCTTCGGTGGTCTTTGATAAGAACATCAATCCCACACATCTGGGCTCCAGGCTCTTGACCAAAGGCCCTAACTTGTAATACCATCACATTGGGCATTATGAATTTTTGGAGAGCACAAATACTCAGACCATAGCAGAAAGAGTGGAGGTGAAATAATCTGACTTCTTTCCTTCCCTCCTACCTTCTCCTGCTGGCTCTCATTGGTCAAGCCCAGTCTGAGGACAGCAGTGAGGGGATCTGTGAGGTCAGGCTCCTGGGGGGCACAGAGCAAGGCATGGAAGGGTGAAGGGTTGATAGGGCTATGGGGAAAACAGATACTCGCCAGCATATATCCGAACTTAGCCAGATGGCAGCTGTTCAGTGACAGTTAATTTGTCTGTTTGTATCTGGCCTTAGTGAGGACACAGCCAGATCCAGCCCACAGGGAGATGTCCACGCAAAACTACCCAGGTTCTCAGGCCCAGGCTATGATGGGCACGGCTTTAGTACTGATGAGTAAAGACAGTACCACACAGGGAAATGGAGGTATAAACCCTACTCTTTAGATACCCAGTGTGGTGAGAGGGGGGAGCTTATGTTCGGAAAGAGCCTTACTGGGTACCTGGGCTTTATACAGCTGACTTAGTTCTTGGTTCTATCAGATGGGGGTGGAGGCAAGGCTGCCAATGTCCTTGTCTCCATCCTGGTGGCTCAGGAAGTGGGTGGGGGGCCTGGGAACTCCCAGAGTTCCAGGTGTTGGAGTTGCTGTAGGGGTGGCAGGGAAAGCCTTGGTTGGCAGTGGAGGGTTGTTTGCGTGTTAGGGAACTTACGAATATCAGAAATTGAGAAGCCCTAGGGGAAAGGCTGAGAGTAGCCAGGATCCTCAAGAATTGGTTTCAAGGAGCTAAAAGGGCTTATATGGGATAGGAAACAGGGCAAGGCAGCATGCATATCAAGATGGGCCTTGAAAACAGATGAATCTCCTTCACACCAGAGGTTTTATTTTGTTTTGGGGCCTGTGGAGGGGCATGGGAATGGGGAATAACTTGCTGAGGAGTAGGGTCCAGTCAGAAGGAGAAGTATGCATTTTGGGAAGAGAGATCTTGATAGCCTGGTTTTCAGCCCTGCATTTTCTCCCAGTGTGCCTCTTAAATCTTCCTTGAATGAGGATTGACCTTCATGTTAGATTAAAGATTTCTGCATTGACTGATGAAATAATTAACTGACTCTGGTATGAATGTGTACATGGGATAGATATTTATTTCATATGTTCAAAAATATTACTAAAATATTTTTTTGAGCTATATGGAATATATCCTCAATTAAACCCCATAATCATTTCCTTGGGGGAGTCACAAAGAATATGATGATTCATTATTGCCCAGTTACACCACAGGCCACATTCTGGCATTTTGAATCATTATTGTCTCTATCTTGAAAGAATCCTGTATTGTCATTTTTTTTGTCACTCCCTGCCCCCAGGTCAGGAGTGGGTCATTTAAGTGCTGCTGTTTTTCTTGGACATGGCAGGTGTCTCTCAGGTGCCTGCTCTGATTTCTTATCAATTGTGGTCATTGCCGTAGGCCTGCTGAGTCCCACTCGAAGTTAATAGTTATGTTATCCATTATGTTTCTAGCTTTAGATAGATTCAAAGTCGGAAAACTTAGAATTGCCAGAATGAGTAATAAAAACCAAACAAAACCCTCTCAAATCTGTCTTCATGTCTTCAGAGGATGTTAAAGATGTTCCTGGTAATTCCGGATCATGAGGGTGTGGTTAGAAAACCCGACGCTGCACATCCAGGACTTTGAGAGCACAGGGCCTGCCAGCTGCACCCACATCCCTCTTGGGGTTTTGCTCCTTTGAACTGTTTTATCTGATTGTTCTCTGCTGCGTGCTGATGTTTCGTGGTCTCTTGAAGATGACTGACCTACACGTCTCAGTCAGTCTTTTTAGAAATCGGGGTGATAGCTAAAAATAAATATAAGAGACTTCGACATGGGGAATGGAATTAATAATTTACTGAAGGTCTTTGGAGAATTATCCAATATTCAAGTATCTAGTTTCTGAAAGAAGTAACTTCCAGATTTAAGTGATTGCATCAGCACGATTAATGAAAGGTCACAAATGGCCATTATTCACTCTGTTTTTTTGGATTCATTGGATCCAGAATTGTCTTACTTTTGCTTCCAAAACTTCCATTTATACTAAACTTTGGATCTCACTCTGTAGCTAGTTTTTTTTTTTTTTTAATTTTTTATTGTTTATTTATTTTTGAGAGTGACAGAATGTGAGCAGGGGAGGGGTAAGGAGAGGGAGACACAGAATCTAAAGCAGGCTCCAGGCTCTGAGCTGTCATCACAGAGCCTGATGTGGGACTGGAACCCATGAACCGCGAGATCATGACCTGAGCTGAAGTTGGATGCTCAACCGACTGAGCCACCCAGGTGCCCCAGTCTATAGCTAATTCCATCTGTGACTAAACGAAGACACGGGCTGTACTATAGGAGTGTCTAAGCAGTAGAAAATATCCCTGCTTGCCGTAGGACACGCCTACTTGGCTTGCCGTTGTGTATGTACCTAGAGGACATCAGAGTCATATAATGACCATGTGACTGGGTGTTCTGGGATAGTCCCAGTGTTAAATGTTCTGTCTCACAGTCTCTGTAAGTACGGTGAGAGCTGTTAGATTATGTGCCCTCAATTTTAATTTAGAACCAAATTTCTTCCTCCTTTCTCATCTTCCTGATCTCCCTGGCTGACCTGGTTCTGGTGTCCCCTATGCTTGCTGACTTGCCTGGTCCGATGTGGCTCTGGCTTCACGCGGATAACGCTGTGGTCCTTCTGATCTTGACTTCCAGTTGGCTTCCTGGTCTTTTCACCTTTAGCTTCCAGGGAGAGGTTGTTGTCTTGGGTTTAGATTGGAGTAAATAACTTTTACTGAAAAATCTTAGCTTAGAGTTATTATTACAGCTTTTAGCTTAGAGAAGAAAAATGTTTTTCTCAATAATTCGGTTTCCCTATGGTATTTCTGGGCAGTGTGGGTCAAATACCTATCTTAGTCCATGACTGAAGGAAATCCTTAGAGTACTTAAAAACCTTCCTTGCTTTTTCCCCTGCAAGTTCCTGGAATACAGGGGACCCATGAGCCCCACCTATGGTTTCTTTCTCTCCTGCTTTCCAGAGAGAATATGGTTATGTGTATGATTTTTCTCCTGATGTGCCTGAGGGACAGTTACCTTCCTTTTATTTTTATTAAAAAAGTTTTTAAATGTTTGTTTATTTTTGAGAGAGAGGAGGATGGAGGGGCAGAGAGAGAGACACAAAGAATTGGAAGCAGGCTCCAGGTTCTGAACGGTCAGCACAGAGCCCCTCAGAGCCTGCGGCTGGGCTTGAACTCACGAGCCGTGATATCATGACCTGAGCTAAAGTTGGATGATTAACTGACTTAGCCACCCAGACTCCCCCAAGTTACCTTGATGTTATGAGTTTCTGACTTAGACACTAAATAGGCCCTTCTTTCATTCAGGTACATGTAATTCTAAATGTTTGGGGGCAGGCCGTATTATGTTAAAGCAGTCTTGTTGGAAGATTTCCTTGTATCTTCTTTTTTGATATTAGTACTTTTGTATTACCTTTGTTTTTCTGCTTATAAAAGTAATATAGAAAACATAATTTAGACAGACTCTGAGAAGTGCTAGCTTCTTGCAGAGCGTAAATATTTTAGACCTTTAATGTATTCTAGAAAGTTTGTACCAATTCACTTTCCTGCCACTTGAGTAAATGAATAAATTTTTATTAGAATTAAATATTATTCCTAATAAGATCTCACCAACTTAATAGGTAAAAATATCTCACTTCACTGTATTTTTTAAGTTGTTTAGTGAGCTTTTGGGGTGGCTGGGTGGCTCAGTTGGTTACGCGTCTGGCTCTTAATTTAAGCTCAGGTCTTTATCTCACAGTTCGTGGGTTTGAGCCCCACGTTGGGCTCCGTGCTCACAGCACGGAGCCTGCTTGCGATTTTCTCTCTCCATCTCTCTCTGCCCACCCCCCCAATAAATAATAAATAAACTTAAAAAAATAAATTATTCATGAACTTAAAAAAAATCTGCAAACAAACAAATACATATGTATTAGCCCTTTATATCTCCCACCCTTGGCAGTGTAGGAGTATAACATTTTAAGTGCTAAAGTAGATTTCTTTTTCTTGTTGTCTTTTTTGCTTCCTGTCTTTCCGGAGTTGTTTTCCATCCAGAATTCATCTATGTATTTTTTTTCTAGATTTGAAAAATGGTCTGATTCAAAACAGATTTATTCCTCGATCTGCATGCAGTTTATTTATGTGCTGTAGAGGTGAGGATTTACGTAGCTTTTTCTTGAAACCAGTAACCGGTTTTTATCAGCACCTTAGTTGGAAACAATAGAATCCATTCTGGCTAGCTTATGCAGGTGCATAATAGTCTGAGGATTTTGTGTGGTCCACAAGATCTCTGGGTTCAGGGAGTAACTTCCAGCAACAGTGCTCAGAACTGTGCCACAGACACGGCCGGGTGAGGAGTCCGCGGCTGCCTCTCTCTGCTCACACCCTTACCAGCAAAATTGAGACCAGGCCATGTTTAGACCTGGCTTTCTCACTTACTTTGGAGGAAAAGTATTAGGTGGCTGCATCTGATTAGGGAAGAGATTTTTCTGGAAATTACTTTGCGAAAGCAGTCCTGAGAATGTAGGAAATTAAAAATTTATAGGAAGGTAAGGTTGAGATTGAGTGACCACAAGTGACAGACTGAAAGGGACTTAAACCAGTTGTCCCAGCACCTTTCATCATTGATATGTCATGCATTAAATGCACATTTTAAAAAATGTACAGAGAGTAGGATCTGTTTTGGGTAAGTATTCAATTCTGTCTGGTTATTTTAACATTGTTGTGCTGATGCCATAATTAATTTTTGTTGTGTTATGTTTTCATTTCTGCCAGTGTACATGACATTTCTTTGTCAGTTCTTAGTTATTCCTGCTTATTATTTTTTCTTCCAGATGAACGTGGAGGTCACTTCATCAGTTTCTGCAAAATAAATTGGCATTTTGATTAGAATACATTAAATCTTCACATTCATTTGGGAACATTTGGTCTTGTTAGAATACTCATTCTTTCCATCCAGTTATGCAGATATATATCTTCATCTAGCCAAAAAGTTTTAACGTTCCTCAATAAAGTTTGGAAGTTCTCTTCATAAGGATATTCACAGTTCGGAAGTGCATATTATCATTAATATAAGTAGAGTTAGTTTTCCTTGTTTTTTTTCAGCTGGGTAGGAAACATATTAAATCTTGCATATGTGTTTTGTATTAAACACTTAAATTTATTAATTCTAAGAAAATTTCAGTTGAGGTGCCTGAGTGGCTCAGTCAGTTAAGCGTCCGATTTCAGCTCAGGTCATGATATTGCAGTCCACGTCAGGATCCGTGCTAACATCTCAGAGCCTGAAGCCTGCTTTGGATTCTGTCTCTCTCTCTCTGCCCCTCCCCTGCTCGTGCTCTGTCTGTATCTCAAAAATAAGCATTAAAAAAAAAAGAAAATTTCAGTTAATTTTGTTGGGCAAATAGGCAAATAACATTAATTTTGGAACATGTTAAGTCAAACAACTAAGAGACCTGAAAATGATTTGTATATAAATAATTCAATGAGCTAGGTGTAAAATTCCCTGGAAGGGGACATGCTTCTAATACTGTCATAATGCTTGCATTCCCTCCTTCTAGATCTTCTAAGTAACATGTGTGAACCTGGTGATTTATAGCACCCTGATATACTCTGTAAAGTCAGCCACATGGCTGCCCCGGTTTCCCTGTCAGTCTACACCGCATACTCAGACACACATGGCATTTTCTCCCCAAATGCAGGTTCTTACAGTCCACATTCAGATTCTGGATAGTAGCACATTAATTCAAACAGATTGATGCCTCAAGAAGTCTCTGTAGTCCTGCCTCTCCGTCAGCTCCCTGGTGGAGGGGAGTACATAAATGAAAACAGGCCAGGGCTCCCTCAGTTCAGTCTTCGTGCCCCGAGCCACTCTTCCTTTCGACAGCTAAGCCAGGTGTTTGGAGAACAGTGTCGGTGGGGTTTCTGGAATGTTACACTCAGAAGTTTGTTTTTTTTTTTTTAAAGAAACACAAAACAAAACAGTAAATAAACAAGTAGAAAGAATTTGGTAAACGACTGTTTCTGAGACTTAAGAGACTCCACGTTATCCTGTCTTCAAGACAAGCAAACAACTACCAAAAGGGCGTTAGTTACATAGAAATTTGATCAAAAGCCTGGGGTTTATAAGCATCATTGGATAATAGCCTCCAGTTTCATGGTGTATAAAACACACAGAGAGGCGAACATGTCCTGAATAAGGAAAGGATCCTGCTGGACAGATTTTCCGTGGAACTTTAAAGATCGTATAAGAACTCAGTTTTATTTGTAGCCTTAAAGGCAGTTGGTAGGTGACCCCATTCCTTAGGTGTGCATTGGCCAGCTAGCCATCCTGTGTGGTACCTGCACTCTGCCTGTTTAGAGTGCGAATAAAGAAGCCTAGCAGATTGGACTCAGCCCACAGGAGAAGGTGGGATTTGGGAGTGCCTTTGCTGGAAGGTCCTATTTAAATCACAAGGTTTTTGATCTGTGACACTCTGCTGTGATTGGTCATTTTAGGCTGGTTCTTAATGTAGGGATTTGGCTCAGAGCCTAACCCAAGTGTAGCTACCCTTCCCAGTCCAAGATGGAACAGCACCATGGGTTCGGGAAGGGCCTTGCAGTGAAGGGGGCAGATGGGTCACGTCAGCGGTATTAAAAGGCCAGAGTGGGAGCTTTCTTAATACTTGAAGAATTAAGCATTTGAGGTTGGAGGATATTTGAGGTTGGAGGAGGCTGCATTTTCATCACGAAATGCAGGGAATCCTGTCACATCTTGTGGGGGCTCTGTAGGGGCTCTAGCATACTCCTGCTGTGCTTAAATATTAGAATCCTCACCCGCCCTTCTGTGCTCCCTTCAGAGTCAGCAGGGTCTGGCGTTGGTGTTGCCACATGACAGTTCTCCACATGTCTCTCACTGGCTGGCCAGCAAGGACTAAAAGGGCGCAATTGCTGAGAAGTTAAAAAAAAATCAATTTGATGCATGTGTGGGTAATATCTTGTGTGATGCTGTGTTAGAAAATTTGTAATTAACGATTTTTGCTTTATAAAAAAGCTGCCATCTGATCTGGAAAAAAACAGGACACCTTTTCCCTTAAAGCTTGAAGTTCATTGTGGAATAGAACTGGAAGTTTGCTAGAGTAATGATTAATGACTCAGTAATCAGTTAATGATTCTGGTAATCATCTTTGTAATGAAATCTTGCCTTTTTTGAGAAGGGGATAACAACTTTCTTGAGGTTGGAAAGGGCTGTAGAGGTTTTGACATGAAGGAGAGGTAGAATCAAGCTTTGCGAGGTAGGGACCTAAGGTTTCCTGCTTCTAAAATCTTTTTCTGACAATTGAAAAGAAGTAAAGGCAGTTTAATTATTTGAAACTAATGAAATAGAAAATTATATTTTTTAATAGACAATGGGATTGAGTGGAACACTGTTGTTGAATCCAGGTGTCTGTGTCTCTTCATAAGTTTTTATGTGTGGACCACAGGGTTCAGGTCCACACCATCTACTTGGGACAGTCCAGTGTGGCAGGGTGAAAGCTGTGCTATGCACATAAACTCAAATGCAAGTGCCGAGGGCAAGGTCAGAGACCACGTGGTGCATTTTTACTTTGCCAATTAATGGCTTTTGATTGTGTAGCTAGAAGTATTTTCAGATGCCAATTTGGGTTAATTTGTTTCCCCTTTGTCTCCCATGTATGTGTAGTTACTTCCATTTTCTCAGGGATGTCAACAGCAGGGTTGAGAGTGACAGAGGAATTTGTCACCTCTTGGTGGTTTTGTTTTAAACAGCAAAGCCCTGGGAGGCCTTGAAGTATCCAACAAAAACCAGAAAACAGAGAGTGGTTCTCAGGAGGAAGCAGAGTGACCTGGCCGAGGTAGGAGTTCATAGAAGGGCTTGCTGCAGACGAGAATATTCTTCTGGGCTGCATGGAGGAAATGAGAAGTTCTAGAGAAGTGGGCATCCTGGCTGATTGCTGCAGAGGCAATAAGAGCCCAGAAGGTACGTCTGGGTAGACAAACTGGAGGCATTCTCACAGAAACTTGCGTTACTGGACCATGGAAATGGCAGACTGCAGTTAGGCCCCAGGGAGCTCTAGGGACAAGACAGTGGCCATCTCTTTGCCAAATTGTGTGGACAGATGACTGATTGCCAACAAGCTTTCCCCGTTCTCTGCCGTAGGAATTGAGATTTTGTGTAAGGAAAAGAGGAGCTATCACTGTTGATGGTTTCCTATCAGCTCGGTGAGAGCCCAACTTCAAAGTTGACTCCTTGAAAAGAAAGATGTGCTTTCTCTTTTCGATTCAGTTTCGTTGTCTGAGATCAGTACCTACTACAGTTATTTAAACTGATCACTTATCACCATAGGGAAAACAATAAAGCTATTGGGAAGACTGGATCTCCAAGTGATTCAGTTCTGGAGTCAAGGTTGCTGGACCTGTTGGGTGCAATGGCGAGAAAAGATTGACATATGTTGGAAGAGAACATTGACCTGGGACATTTAGAAATACAATTAAGATTAATTCCCTCCCACAAAATTGAGCTATACCCTCTACAGACTTTGTTTTTTTAAAAATATACTTTATTATTATTCTTTTGGTGACATCACTTGAGTTGTACTCTCCTAGCAAGTTTCTGTTCTACAGTAGAATGTGAACAGCTGTAATCACCATGTTGTACATCAGATCCTCAGCCTTTATTCTCTTGACTTTCTTTAAATGTATTTAGTTAGAGTCCCATAAAGAAATAGGTAGAACACTCAAATTGCACACCTTGGGGAGAGACTAATAAAAAGGGCCTATTTATAAAAGAGAACAATTTAGGGAAGGTAAGAAGGGCTGTTACAATATCTTGAGGCTAGTAACCGTGGGAAGTCATTCCCCCCCTTGGCCCAAGGCGGAAAGAGGGCCTGTTGGTTCCTGGAACCCAGAGGGGGAGAGGGAGCAGGGAGGGAAGAAGGAAAAGAGCAGAGGAAACCTTATTTCCCAGGAGTTGTGGTCTGTAGGAGAGGGATGTTGTCACCTTACAACCTTGGTTTAATCATTGTATCATATTAACCAGTTAGCTTTTGATTTTTGGCCTGAGGCGTGTGGAGCCCTCTGTCCTAGTATAGCCGGGTTCAGATGTAGATGACTGTGGTCGGTCTCTCTGAAAGACAGCTAGCAGGGCTGGCTCAGCTAAGGCTTGTCATGCCCATAGTCCAGTGCAGGCCACAGGGCAGTGTCAGCAGCAGCTGCAGCCTTGCACAGGAAGGGAAAGCCCTGGCGTGAGTGGTACTGGAAGTGGGTGCTCTTTGGTAACGTGTATTCACCTGGCTCACGTGTAACTTTTTTTTTTTTTCTTAAGTTTATTTGTTTATTTTCGAGAGGGGGCTGGGGAGGGGCAGAGAGAGGAAGAGAGAGAATCCCAAGCAGGCTCCACAATGAAAGCACACAGCCTGACTGGGGGCTGGAACTCACCAACTGAGAATAGAATCATGAGATTATGACCTGAGCAGAAATCAGATGCTGAACTGACTGAGCAACCCAGGTGCCCCTGTCACATGTAAGTTAAAAAAAATTTTTTTTAAATTTTTATTTCTTTTTGAAAGAGAGAGAAAAAGAGATAGAGTGCAAGCAGGGGAGGGGGAGAGAGAGAGGGAGACACAGAATGCGAAGCAGGCTCCAGGCTCTGAGCTGTCAGCACAGAGCCTGACGTGGGACTTGAACTCCCGAACCATGAGATCATGACACGAGCCCAAGTCGTACAGTTAACTGACTGAACCAACCAGGTGCCCCTCATGTGTAACTTAAAAGAAAATATTTATAAAATCAAGTTACGTATAACTAAATTTAATTATAAACACATGTCTTGAAAAGTATACATAACATATTGTTTGTTGAACACCCTGCATCAGCTATTTTACTAAAGGCTTATCCGTACGAGAATCAATTTTCACCACATCAAAATAGTAGATCTCTTATCCTCATGTTATTATTGATGGATTGAGAGTGTGAAAGTGAGTGGGGAGGAGTAGAGAGAGAGGGAGAGAGAGAATCTCCAGCAGTCTCCACAATGTCAGCACAGAGCCCTATGCCAGGCTCGATTCCACCAACTGTAAGATCGTGACCTGAGCCAAGGTTGGATGCTTAACCAACTGAGCTACTCAGGCACCCTCTTTTACCCTCATTTTAATGGCTGGGGAAAGCAAGACTCAGAGAGCTTCAATAATTTACCTGTGTTCATTCAACCAGTAAGTGGCAAACCTGGCATTTGAACCTGGGAACATTTTTCTCCACAGTCCACACTTTTTTCTTTTTAAAATTTTTTTTTTTTAAATTTTTTTTCAACGTGTATTTATTTTTAGGACAGAGAGAGACAGAGCATGAACAGGGGAGGGGCAGAGAGAGAGGGAGACACAGTATCAGAAACAGGCTCCAGGCTCTGAGCCATCAGCCCAGAGCCCGACGCGGGGCCCGAACCCACAGACCGCGAGATCGTGACCTGGCTGAAGTCGGACGCTTAACCGACTGCGCCACCCAGGCGCCCCCTTTTTTTTTTTTTTTTTAAATTTTCTTTTTTAAATTTTTAAATGTTTATTTACTTTTGAGAAAGAGAGAGTTAGCAAGACTGAGAGACTGGGAGACTGAGAGACTGAAACAGAGACAGAGCATGAGCAGGGGAGGAGCAGAGAAAGAGGGAGACACAGAATCTGAAGCAGGCTCCAGGCTCTGAGCTGTCAGCACAGAGCCCAATGTGGGGTTTGAATTCACAAACTGTGAGATCATGACCTGAGCCGAAGTCAGATACCTAACTGACTGAGCCACCCAGGTGCCCCTCCACAGCCCACAGTCTAAATTATGAGCTTCCTGCTCTTGATATGAAAGAGGAACTGTCACCTTTATGCATTCTGATGAATTTTGAGAGTGAAATCACACCCCATCACTTGGTGGCATGATCCCTTGTGATAAAATATATTAAAAATATTAGATACCAGCTGTTTCAAACAGGCACATGCACCCCAATGTTTATAGCAGCACTATCAACAGTAGCCAAAGTATAGAAAGAGCCCAAATATCCATCGATGGATGAATGGATAAAGAAGATGGGATGTGTGTGTGTGTATACATATATATATATATATGTATACACACACATATATACACCTACATACATACATACACACACAATGGAGTATTACTTGGCAATCAAAAAGAATGAAATCTTGCCATCTGCAACTACGTGGATGGAACTGGAGAGTATTAGGCAAAGCAAAATTGGTGAGAGACAAAAATCATATGACTTCACTCATATGAGGACTTTAAGAGACAAAACTGATGAACATGAGGGAAGGGAAACAAAAATAATAGGAAAACAGGGAGGGGGACAAAACATAAGAGACTCTTAAATATGGAGAACAATCAGAGGGTTACTGGGAGGGGTTATGGGGGAGGTGGGCTAAATGGGTAAGGGGCATTAAGGAATCTACCCCTGAAAGCATTGTTGCACAATATGCTAACTAATTTGGATGTAAGGGTTTCAGCTGTAGAAGGAAGGCTAGGGGCAGCAGATGTCAAGGCTGGTTAGGTGTTCTGAGTTTCCATTTGTTTAGTCTAAATGACCTGAGTGTTGCTAGAATGTGAAAGAATGTATTTTCTGCTGTTAGCCTTCTCACTGAGGGGATGATGTATCTGAATCACACTTCATACATTGTCCCAGGAAATATGGCCACAATTTCTACTTTCCTGACCTTTTCTATATTCTCTTTTGGTTGGTCGTTTGTCTTTTCTACACAAGGCAGGGAGACTGCTAGCAGGGGAGAAGTTAAATGATCCGCTAACCAAATGAAAGCCTAATGCGTAGGGGAAGTTATAGTAGCAGAGCTAACTTATGGAATGTATCAATAATTGAACAATGGGTTCTTCATCACCAAGGAAGGAATTTAATTGACTGAGGCAGTACACCTTTTGCAATCATTGCTTCCTTCAACTGTGATAATTCATGATAATTCCTTCAACTGTGAAGTATTCTTAATATGGCAAGAGTTGTACCCTAGAGATGGTGACCAAGATAGAAGAGAGAGCTCCTGGGAGGCAGTAGACTATCTCATACATACTTCTTTTTCCTTCCTGACTTGTAGCTGCCGATCTTAGGTTTGGCCCCCTGGAAGCCGAGCCTGTGCAAGTGCTCTACTGAGCGTTCCAGGAGAAATCACTAAGCAAGTGAGGGAGGCGGGGTGGGGCAGGGGAGAAGCTAAGTGCGCTCCGGCTTCCGCTCCAGTATAGCTTCAGCCTGATATCTAGAGGCTACTGGAGGAC
Source organism: Lynx canadensis (assembly GCF_007474595.2). NCBI lineage: Eukaryota > Metazoa > Chordata > Mammalia > Carnivora > Felidae > Lynx > Lynx canadensis. The sequence continues at coordinate 9,863,661 of NC_044315.2, read as the reverse complement.
AGATGCATCACAGAGTTGTCCCATCTTGAGGCAGTGGGACTGGGATTTTGACCCCATGTCAATCAGTCATTGGCTGTGGGCTACACCTGGGGTGGGGTATAACCTTTGGGGCATTTCTTGCCAGGATGGCTTTATGGGCCAAGGGCAGTTATGCAGACAAGGGAGCAGCCACCACTCCCAGGTGCCGGTGGATGAGGAACAGGACCATAAAGGGACCAGCCAAGCGGGCCACCTACAGAACTGTTGCACTTTCATCCTTCTGCATTGTTCCCCTTCCTAACTCCTGTATTGCAGACAGGTCAAGGTGAGCCAGATAAAGCTGTGAGGTGCTTCAGCTCTTTACATGAAGTAAGGGCAAACGCTGTGAATCCTTTTTCAGTTTTATTTATGTTTGTATGCCTGGCACGCTCAAGGCCATCTGGTCAAACGGGTTTCTTATTGTGGACCAAAGTCATGAAAGTTTGAAATCTAACTGCTTCACAGAAGACGAATTAGAGATTTTTTGCTTTGGCTGTGTACACAGAGTGTATACAGACTGATTGGTTCAAACTCTCACTAGGGGAGGACCTGGCCTGATTGTTCATAACCTCTAAGAAGATGGTTGGAAATGAGAATGGCTGCATTTCTTTATTCTTTGCATAGTTGTTGAAAAATTAAGTAGGACACAGTGGATTTCTTCCTTAGTCACCTTGTTGCCTATCCCTGCCCCATGACGTTTCTACAAGTCGGGTTCTTCAGTGTGTGCAGAAGCTTCATCATTGAAATTGGTTGTATGTGGGGAGAAGGCTTTTCTCTGCCTTTCTGCAGAGGACCTGAGTCCTCTTGCTGAATACTCTGGAGGGGTCTCCCAGTGGGGTGGGCCTGCTGCTCAGATCAGCTCAGGTTCTATGTGCCTCCTTGAGTGGGAGAGGCAAGGTTGCTGGCCCTTCTCTTAGAGGCATCGTGAGGAGTTATGATTGGAAATTACTGTTAGACTTCTCTGCCAGATATTCTGGGGGAGGGGGAGGTTCTTCCGATGTGACTTTTCCCATGGGCAAAAGTCACTGGTCTTCTGTATCATTTTTTTTTAAGTTCATGTAGTTTGAAAGAGAGAGCACAAGTAGGGGAGGGGCAGAGAGAGAGAGAGAGAGAGAGAACCCTAAGCAGGCTCCACACTCTGCAGAGCCTGGCATAGGGCTCGAACCCACGACTGCAAGATCATGACATGAACTGAAATCAATAATTGGGCAGTTAACCGACTGAGCCACCCAGGCACGCCCCCTTCTGTGTCACTGTTAAGACATTGTTGACAACTGCTGGGCCTGGAGTACTATGGAGAAAAGGAGAAAGCCACCAGTCAGCTTGCAAAATACCTGTGCACCTAAATAGCCCCCAAGATGTGGTGTCAGCAAGTGGGACTAAATCTTACCAAGCAGCTGAAAACCTCATGATGGCCCTGTGGGAAAGATCACTGCCATGGTGCAGCTCAGTTGTGCAAGTCACCGCTGTTACCTAAATTCACAGGCCAAGCTGTCAGGAAGCCGACCTTTTCCTTAGCTGCTTGTTGTCCACTTTCTCTCATGTGAAACTTGAAAGCCGTGGTGCTGAACAGGGAATAACATACATGGTTGCTTGAAGTCAGGGTTGGGGTCCTTCCCTTCCTCTATGATGCATGGGAGGAGAGGATGCCCCCTGGATGCCCGCGGGGGAGGCTGTCATGACAGGTGTTTCCTTGTTCATCAGGAAGGACAGCCAGGAGAGTTCCATTTCCCAGGAATTACTGGTAGTTTGCAAATCCTGTCAGATGCTCCTTGTGGAGGGGGAAGGTTTAGAAGCCACATGTGAATAGTCGTTGGCATGTTGGAAGTACTCGCTAGGCGAAGATGGCAGCCCCAGATCATTTAAAATTTTCATTAGTTGGATTGAGGGCCAATGAACAAGTTGAAAGTTTGTGTATTTTCTTTTCTGGGACCCAGGCCAGGCTTGTGGAGGACTGATCATAGAAAACCAATGGTAAAATTGTCAGGAACTAGGAAGTGGTACCATTTCTGCTCTCATTTCCTCATCTCAGGAGCTCAGGCTATTTAATGCCACTCAGGAGTTTGCAGAATACTAATGTCTGTCTGTTTATCTCTCTTTCCTATATTCTTGGTGAAATCATTGCCAAACTATTTTCTGTGTAAGAAATGTAAATGCTCATTAATGGCTTGTAGGTTTTGAACATAAGAAGGAAAGAAAGACAGTAAGTCAAGATCTAAGTTTCTTAGGTGTTTTTATGTCATACATCTTCTTTTTTTGGCTCAAAAAGTGTATTTATTGATATGCTGTGCCATATTTACCTTTATTTCTAAAGTGATATTTATAAAATTAGACAATTTTAACTAGATGAGATAAAAATTCACCCCTAAATTTATCATTGTAGTAGACAATTGTTTTCTTAAAGCATGTTGCAATCCACATGTACATACAACTGAATACACATTCTTCAGATAACACCGTATTTTAACCTCCCATGTTGCTACATAGTCTTCATAGCCATCACTTGAAAGAGATGATTTAACAGGCACCTAGGTGGCTCTGTGGGTTAAGCATCCGATGTTGGCTCAGGTCATGATCTCGAGGTTCGTGAGTTCCAGCCCCATGTTCGGCTCTGTGCTGACAGCTCAGAGCCTGGATCCTGCTTTGGATTCTGTGTCTTCCTCTCTCTCTTCCTCTCCTCTGCTTTCACTCTGTCTCTCTCTCTCTCTCTCTCACTCAAAAATAAGTAAACATTAGAAAATTTTTTTTAATTAAAAACAATTTAAAAATACATAATTTTTAAGGAAAATGTTGACAATAGCTGTTAGAAAAAGTTGTAATTGAGCATATCTGCATATTTTGTCTTAATGTTTATTATCTATACTCTAAAAATACTGTGCAATTCAGTATCCTGTTTTTGGCACTTAGGAATTTTTCATCATATGTACATAATTCGCATAAACATAATTTAATAATTGCTTTATATTCCATTAAGTAGATTTATCAACAATATATTTAAGCATTCTTGGTTAACATTTCAGTTATTTCCATGAATTTGCTATTATGAAAGTGCTATCCTAGATCCTGTATGGAGCTTTTTCTTTAATTGGATTATACCATTAGGACATTACTGGATCAAAGGATAGGCAGTGTTCCAGGTCTTGATGATTATGGCCAAATGACTTTCCAAAAGTATTGGATTAATTTGTTTACCTAGAAACATTGTACAATTGAGCCAGTCTCACGCAATTCTGAATGTAATAATTATTAATTTTATAACTGTTTTAATTTTTATTAAATTAGTGGAATTTATTTCTTAATGTGTTTCTTACTGGTGTGCCCATTTTGTGAATTGTTTGTTACATAGTTGATGTTTTTTTTCTTATTTTTTAAAAATTAGTGTTTTTCTGCTTGTACTGTATGAAAGAAATTTAGTGTTAGGTATTGCTGTGAATATTATTTTTCCTCAGACTTCTTTTTATTTTATTTGACATACCAAAACTGTCATATTTGGTAAATAATAACCAGTGAGTCTTTTTCCTCTGTGATTTCCACCTCTTAGAAAGTCATTTCCTCTGGGAGGAATTGGTTAATGTTTAATCTTGGAGACTTTTTAGGATTTAAGAGCAACTTGTCAAGTAATGTAAAATCTTTGAGGAAAGCTTAAAATATACAGGTAAGCCAAAAATAAAAACAATAAAGGAGAGAGAGAAAGAAAACCAATAACATATTCAGAAATTCTGCTCCTTAGAGAAAATCTTAGGTAACATTTTTGGTGTATGTCCTCTCATACTATTGACACTGTAAATGCAGGAAAATAAATATATACTCACACACATTTTACAAAAAAAAAATGGCATTGGATACAGAGCATTTATTCTGTAAGCTGCATGTTTTTCCTAAATTGAAATGTACCCTATTGTTTGATATCAGTGACTGTAGAGTTTCTTGAGAATTTCACATGGCTCGCGTAGTATTCCATTTTGTATGTAACCCTTCCGTTAGCATTAGACATTTGGGTTTTCTTTTATTATGAGCAAATCTGAGATGAACAGAGTCTTGTACAAACATTGTTCATATGTTTCCATCTCCCAGCAGGAAGGATTCCTGGGGGCAGGGCATTCTGACAAAGGTTTTTGATGATTTTCCCAAGTTGGCTCTCGCAAAAAGGTTGTACTCTATGTTTCAGCTTCAGCCAGTGGCGTTTGCCTGTGCCTCATTTTCTCTGTCTGTAGGATTCCCTTTAATCTTTATCAGTCAGACCGAAGACTGAGGTGTCTCCCTGCTGTCCGAAACTGTATTCTCAGGCAATGAAGAAGTTGAATCTTTCTTCCTAGATCCGTTGACCCTTTGTACTTCTGCTTTCTTTCACATCCTCAGCTCGTTTTCCCATTAAGGTTTCATATCTTTGTGTAATTTGGTTTATAATGTAAAAATCTGGTGCAGAATGCCCACTATTTCCCCTTTTTTTAGTAGAATATATTGCCTGGAAATCAGTTCTTAAGCTTAGAATTAGGGGGAAAAAGGTATTCTCCACGTACAGAGCAACCTTATAACTGCTGGTCCTCTCCATGTGTAAGGAAACCACTCTCTCACTATTCTGCACGTGGAATTACAATTTCTATTAAATCGTTCTAACTGTTAGCAAGTAAGGGTGAAGCTACATTAAAATATGTTTGAGGAGCCATTTTCTCCTACAAGTGATGTTGTATTTTTTTGTCAATCATGTGAGGAAGAGAAATGTCTCAGTGACTCAGAAACCAGAACTGAGAGATGGGTTGCCAAGTGGGAGACAGAGAAGGTGAGTGGCTCATGAGCACAGATATGTCAAGAGTATAAGTTGAACATGTAAAAGGCCCCGAATAGGCAAAGACAAAAGTGGGAACCTCCACCTCAAGGTTGGAGCCAGTGCCAGGTCAGTGGGAAGGATGCCTGGAATGGCTGGACGTCCACAGGGAAGGGCAAATGCCTTACAATGGCGGAGAAGCATCAAAGATCAAATTGTCAACTTGGACTACAGACTAATTATCACCCAATATTTTAAATAATTGAACGACCAACTTATGGGTGGGTTTATAGCCATCCATAATAAAGACGGTATTCTGCAATTTCCCTTGTCGCTGTTTGCTGCCATGTTAAAAGGGAATGTGTTTGGAAGCAGTACCTGCTCCTCCTGGGAAATGCCTTTAAAGAGAGTAAGGACCTCCCTCTCTGCTTTTTGCAGTCCAGAGTGTGGATGTGATGGTTGGACACCATAGTGGACACTCTTGATGCCCTGCTCAGTTCTTTGCTGGGCTGGGACCCCCATTCCCCCCCAGCCTTTGAGAGCATTGCCAGCTAATGGCTCACAGCTTTCCCTTTCTCCAGGGGATTGTCCTCCATCAATCTTCCTTTCTGGAAGTGACACAGCGATTTCAGGGTCTTTATTTTGGACTGTGAGGGGGAAGCCATGTATTGAGGATGGCAGAACAAGAAAGTAGAAGGAAGCTCTTTCTCTGCGGATTGTGACTGTCTGCCTCTGGAATTTTAATGTGGGAAATACTTGGGGAGTCTAGAATAATGAGAACAGCCTTTGGTGCCTCTTGCTTTTGTGAGAGGGAAAAACCATCTTTTTATGCTTGTGCCATTGACTGCAGGTTCTGTTTAGCACAGGATTTCCCCGAGGGTGGCACTGAATAGGTGATTGTAGCAGGCAGAAATCTGACCATCTAATGAGGCATTCAGTGTAGTGATGGAGCGCGGGCATCCAGTCTCGGACCCGGCTAGAATCCTGACACCATTGCCTCCTCTGTGATTTTGACATTTCCCACTTGTAAAATAGGCCTAATATTACCTCCACTGTAGGATGATTATTAAGATTTAATAAGTAAAACACATAATGCTTCATACAGGTTGGTGTAAGTGGAGCCATTATTCATAAGCACAAATTCCTTCTCAGCTTTAAGACAGGAAAATAATGACATATTTGGAAACCTTTCAGAAACTCTTTCCACACGAGTTGGTTTAGACCCTTGTTATTTTCATTAAGGGCACTTCCCAGAAGGAGTGCTTTGGATTTGATGACAGCTTTTCCCATAGATGCTTTTTCATGGAAGAAGGGAGGCTGGAACTTAAATATGTTATCTTTGTGTCTTACTGAACCCTGATGAGCTGCTGGAAGGGTGTCTGAAGTAGCCAAGCCTTTCTCTTGTTCTCTGAATAGGTGCCCGGCCTCAGTAGGAAGCCACCACTCTGAGTCAAAATGAAAGTCTACACAACAATTAAGAGCTGTTGAAGTCCCTGAGCTTGATGGGACAAATTGAATCTGAAGAAGAGCCAATGCGTGGATATTAGGGCAGTACAGGGATGAGAGTCTTAGTCCCCTGTCCCTGAAATTTAGTATGAATTTTCTTGATCCCAATTCTGAATATATAATTTCCATTATACAGTAAATATGTACAATACATTTGCCTGCCCAGTCTTAGGACTTGGTGGGTATGGTAATACCCAGTTCATGATGGGGAGGTCCAAGTGTGGTCGATTGGTATTCTGTGCAGTAACTGTTTTCCAAATGGAGTAAAGTTCTCTGCTAAAGAAGGGTTTGTCCTGGAGCGTTGGGGGGCACAGGCCACAACTTTTTTTCCGAGGTTTGCCAGAGTTTCCATGGAGCATCCTTATCCACTATGGATACCTTCATCAACGTTGTGTCTACCGGGTCACACAGACTCTGTGCGTGTGTGGGTAGGGAGTGCAGTTTGCACCATAGTCTGGACCTCCCTTGGGTTCTGCCCCATTTGAAACTGGCAGCATTGTAAGTCACCAGATAGAGCCAATCCTCTGAGTACCTGGCCCAAATATCCTTGGTAGTCATTTCTAAACACCAAAAACGGTTTACTGTGAATACCCCTGACTCTCTGAATGAGGCATTTCAGCACCTTTGGGAGCATTCATAGTCCATTCACAGCAAAACCTGGAGAAGCAGTGCCCCGGAAAGCTGCATTCAAGCAATTGCTGATTGGTTCACTGCTTATTTGAGATAATCCCAATGTGGGTTATATATAGTGTCCCAGAATTCCCTAGTAGGATTGAGCCTCAGGTGTCCACAATGGTGATCTTCTTGATAACATATCCTTGTAATGGTGTTCCTGGATTTCTTATATCACTTCTTTAGGATCCCTTTTCGAATAAACTACTTGTGTACTCCTATCCTCATTGTAGAGTGTGCTTCAGGGGAACACAGCCTCTCACATCTGATAAATGGACAAGAGTGGTATTCTCACATGTAGTAAGTGCTTCCAAAATCCAAAGGGATCCAGAAAGCACTACAACCTTTTATAATAGGTATAACATGCAAGCTGGAATGACTAGCTCATGGAAACTAGCTCTTTAACCATGGAGGAGATACCCTAGAATACCTACAGACTATTTTATCACTAAAAACCTTTATCACTGTGGCAGCTCTCAAGGCTCCAATCCTCAGGCATACAGGTGACTACCGGGGCATCTTGCATATTGTCATTAATAGGGTGGACTCACATAAAATTTGGTGGAATGTCAAGAAGATTAAGGCCCCTACAGACTATATGATGGAGACCAGGAGAGTTAACAGCTTCTGGGGCAAGACTGTGAATGTGTATTGCTTTTCTTGTCCTGTGAAGTCAAGCCATCTTGATTCTCCCTCCTGTTGTGAATGGAGTAGACTACATCTGCCACATTGATAGCTGTACAGCAAGGGGCAGAAGCTATGCTGACCTCGCTAGTAAAAATAGCATATTTACCAGAGTGGCTACGATTGGGACAGCTTCCTTAAGTTCTTGGTGATTCACCATCATCTGCCACAGTTAATCTAGTTTGTTCAGGAGTCAGTTGAGTTGAACAGGGGTATGATGGAGATTGCCATACTGTATCCTTTATGTTTTTATGGTACTGAGGTATTTCTTCTCATTGTCTTGGTTGGGCAGGTTGGGGGAGGGTAGTAGCTTCATGTGCTTCCCCTTCACCTTACCTGTCATGATGGCTCTTACTCAACTTGTAAGGAAACAAATGTGAATATTGTGAAAGCCACTAATTATTTATACTCCAACTATACACTAATGGCTTGGGGGAAAAAAACATACTACTAACTATGAGATAATATTAAAATGTATAGGCATTTAACACCTGACCTCCAAAGACCCTACTCTAACTAGAGCACCACATTGGCATTTGAGTCTTCTGCTTTAGTGTTAGCTCAGCCTCTGTATCTATTGGTGTTCAAAAAGTCCGAGTTATCCCTTTCCCCAGTACACAGTTATCATGGCAAATAATTGCAAACTCCTTGGAGAAATATCAGAGGAATATGGACCATTATACTTGTGGTTGCCCTGCAAGATCCTTCCTTAAGAGCACCTTCCAATCAATGGGCTCTAGATCTGTAGACTGGATTAGATCTGGGTGAGGGACTTTTATTTTCCATTGTGATGGCTGATGTCAGTCCTCTGTAGAACTATAGTCAGCAACCTATCTCAATAAGCCTTCATTGTTCAAGTCACTCTTATTTGGGTTTGCTGTCAAATGCAAATTTTGAACGTCAGAGTTATATTCAAGCTTGACATGGAGGGTTGTTTTATACTTATAAATGTATAATTCACAGTGCAAGTATAGCAATTGTGAATATTTACATGGAATAATGTAGGCTAAAATTAGTTGAAGAAACAAACTGGAGCCATGGGGAGAAACTGGTAGTATCATGGTTGATTCTTTAACGCATCTTTATCTGACAGACCCAATGGCAGCACATATGTTTAGAGAATCTTTTAGTAAAATGAACCAATTAATAGAATCGTATTGAACATTCAGCTCTACAAAGATAATATGCATTCATTTTTAAGCATCTATTAAGTGTATTAGTCTAGTGAGGACCTTTCTTAAAGTAAAAAATATTTATATATATCCCTTGATTGTGAAACCATTCATAATACCAACAATCTACTATGAATTCAAATGTATGGGTGGATTTGGTTGTAAAATGATGAAGCCAGGAGGATAGATGCCCCGTGGGCAAGGAAAATCGTGGATGGCTTTTTTTGGAAGGCTGATTGGGTTGAGTCTGGAAAATGGGATTATCTTTTGTTTTTCTCCTCAGCCCTCCTGTGCCATCTCTAAATGCTAACTGATGAGTGGGGGGAATTACTAAGACTATATATATATATATATATATATATATTGCTAGAAACATACAATTACTAAGACTATATATATATATATATATTGCTAGAAACATACAATTACTAAGACTATATATATATATATATATATATTGCTAGAAACATACAGTATAGTTCTAGTTATGGTCTTTTTCTATGATTTAATCTTCAAGTCGAAAGCTGGTTCTTTGAGTTGGTAACATTAACCCCCAGATGTGGAACATCGGTGAACAGAAGGATTCTATCTTGTTAGGTTACATTAGTTGGCAAATGGGAAGCGATTAGAAATGGGCCTGGCACACAGTAACTGCCCGATAAAAGGGAATACTACCTGTTATTCATCACTGCTGTGCCTTCCTGTCTCCCACAGCTCTCTGACTTCTCCACCCCAATCACACTATGGTATCTGCCATGCAGTTCATCCTTTACTTGTCTTCTGATTGTTTCCTGTTGACATTATCCCTTGTGCTGTACTACAAGTACTTAAACGTACAATGCCAGGTTTCATAAACCGGAGCTTGGAGCAGGTAGTGTAGCAGTGCAATTCGGCATATGGTTCTGGTGGAGCCTGCTTGGATTCTAATCTCACTTCTTCCACTACTTAGTTGTATGATCTGGGGCACGTTATTTAATATATTAAAGCCATTAATCTGTTTGTATATATAGTTATTTCTTCCTTTTAAGTTATTCTTTTCCCAGCAATACGATTACTGAGTCAAAGAGTACTGCGTCTAGCTGTGTGACTTAGAAGTTAGCTACATCCCTGTGCCTCAGTTTGCTCACATGTAAAATGAGGATAATCAATTCTCTCATAATGTGGCTCTGACCGTTAATGGATAAAACACATGGTCTTTGGCAAACAAGGAATCAGTAAGTGTTGATGCTAACTGTTGTTTTTGATCAAAATACGTGTGCTAACATTGACTTTTGAACAGATGCCCTGCTGGCCAAAAAGATAGGAAGCTGGAAAAAGAAAAACAAATGAAATTATTCACTTAAATGAGGCCTTTGTTTCATTGAAAGTTTGCAATTTTGCATGCTTTCCTGACTCTTCCTACTCATGATTAATTAAAAGAGTGCTGAATTTGGTGTGGTGGCAACTTTTCACAAGTCTACTTAAAACATGAGCTATAAAAGTTGTTTTGGTAATCTGGGGGGAGAGGGGGAGGGGTAAGAGGAAACGAGTGAAAAACTATCAGATAGAAAAATCCTAAATCTTTCTTTGCTGCATAATAAGACCCAACTTTCTTCTTGCCTGTATAAACAATTTACTTTTAGAGCAGAACTTTCGGAATGTAGATCTGGGATGGGAAGGCAAGATTCAATTTGCGGGGTCATGCTTGGTGAGAAAAGTGTTCCCAGAAATAATATTTGAAGAAGGATTACATTCTGAACCCTGGTCAATTTCTTACCTCCTGGCAAAATAAATTATGATGTTGGGTAGGTTTCAAGCCCCCCCAAATGCCAGAGTTGATATTCGATGAGGTTCTATTAGGGGCTTTTTACACACATTTTAAATGGTTGCCAAGACATTTGCCTTTTTCACTACATCTCTGTTTTCACTGCATCACTGAAGCTCATGTCTTGATGTGCCTGCCTAATAAGCTGCAGAAGGGAGTGGATTTTGACAACTTGGTGGGTCCACAGATTCAACTGAGGCTGAGATTAGCTGACAAAGGAAAGGGAGACACAGCCCTGTGGTGGGACGCTGGGAAATGACTTTGATTTTCCTAATGGAGACAGGAAAAAGGTCTTTGTCCATGCTCTAAAAAGGGTAAAGAAATATGGTCAGTTTTGGCTGAGGATTTGAAATAAACTTTTATATGTGTGTATATATATTAGTGATTATAATGTACTGTCTATAATTATATAATTATATATTTAATTACATAATTTCTGTGTGTGTATATGGATTCTCTGCATACACTCACATACACACAAATCTAGACACACACATTACTTGAGTACATTTTTTTCTCTGTGTTTTTGGCTATATTAAAAAAGGAAAAGACTGAGTTTTTTTTTATTTTTATTTTTTGAAAAGACTGAGTTTAGATTAAAAAAAATATTTGGTTGCATTTGTTGCCAAATACTGAACTCTCACTCTGTATGTAGATATCAAGTAAGATTGTAAACCTGATGAATTCACATCACCAGCCTGAAAAAACTTAATGTTGAACGTTCACTCTGCGATAAACCCTGATCTGGTCTTTTTTCAGCGTTCTTTACAAAGGACTGAGGTCAAGGCGGGATGAAAGGCTAGAGGACATTATAAAACAATGCATATGTAATTGGAATCATTAGAGGAGTAGGAAATATTTTTCAAAAAGATGAATAAAAGGAATGCCTATAGCATATACCCGGTGATGACAAAAAAAAAAAAAAAAATCACCAAAATGATACGACCTCACTTGATGGATTTGGTCTTAGTAGAGAAGGCAGATTTATGGTTAGTAATTTGTGTCCTTCAGAATTTAGAGGCAGGAGGCAGATGAAAATATAGCACGTTCAGCAAAACCTTTCTACAGCCGACTGTTGGACAGAAACCCACGTTTCCTGAAAACTCATGGAAAAGCCATCCTGAGCCCAAACTCCCGGACCCTTATTATGGTTGTGGAGAAAAGAACTTTTAAAACTTGATATGTTCACTTACGCACAAAGGTATATTTTTACAGTATTGCAAAAAAGGTAAATTAGGAATATTCTTATATTCCAAATGATCTGGTATTATTTTATTTTTGCCATAAATTGCATGTATCCCAATGTGATTGAAACCCTACCAGGGTTTGAAGTTATAACCGCAGCTAATGTACTTGAAAAAGTAAAAAGCTTTCTGTCAGTCTGGTTTCTGCTTCAAACGGACCAAGACAGACTTATTCTCCAGGATGGAAGGACCCCCCGACTTGTTTTTTTAAACAAAAACCTTAAAAGACTAAGCAGGAAATCACACACACTCATGGAGACATTTTAGCCGAAAAGGAATAATTGAATGCAAGCGAGAAAAGGCATTTATTTTAAATTAAAGAATTTTGACAGGCCAGCCAAAGAACAAAGGGCCGTATTCTGTGTTACCTATTTTCCCAGGGGTTCCAAACTCCCGAGACTTCAGTGGGAGGGTTACTCACAGGAGGGAGGCCTGGCGCTGAAGAAATGGTGATCAAAGCCATCAGCTTAAAGCATCTCAGCCTGCCTTCGATAGGCCAGCTGTTCAGAAAGTTCTACAGCCTTCTGCAGTTAGGCCTCACCCTTTGTGAAATGGCATTTGCAGGACAGTTCCAGTCCCAGCCTGAGTGATGGGGTTCGGTTTAAACTACTTTGTTAGGTTTCTTCTGTGTTTACTCCCCAGTTCAGTGGGGTCTGAGTGGGTTGAGTGGTGATTGTGGACTTTTGACTGATGGAAAAGTGGGAAGGAACATAAAAATGACTATGTCTTGGCTAAATACTGTAAAGAAGGTGCTGCTCTTGGCCTCTGTATGCTCACAAAGTGAGCCAGAGAATAGGTGTGATAAGAATAGGAGCTTTGGGGCCCATCAAGTCTGGGTTCCAATCCAGCTGTGCCCATTCACAGCAAGGTGATCTCGGACAAGCCACCTACTCTCTTGGGGGCTCAATTTTCCCATAAAGTGGGGCCAATAATACCTACCTCAGGGAGTCAGGTAAGGATCAAGTGATAGAAAGGACTTAGGAGGGAGAAGCAAATGGGTGTGCCTTTTTGATCATTGGGTTAAATACACATCAGTTTTTCTTCAGAGTTCAGTTTCTGTGGCTTCAGAATTAGCTTCATGTTCTGCTGTAACCTTGTTCAGCTATATGGTGTTTGGTGAGGTTCTTTGGTCTCTCTCAGCCTCATTTAGCTCATCAGTAAAATGCAGATGCTAAGAGGTCACACCTCAGAGGTGGTTAAAAAACAATAGAACAAAGGGTTTTAATACAGAACTTGGAACATAGAAGGTCTCAAAAAAATTGTGCTTTTGTATCTCAGTTCCCTGTTACTCTGTTTGGCTGTTTTCTCAGCCAGTTTCCAAACTCTCCTCTAGAACCCAAATCGTCTTTCTTTTTCATTGAGTCCCCTCCTCCAGGCCTGACAGAGAGGCTGTGGGATGTGCCTTGTAGAGCAGTCTCTTGGCCCACCTGCAGGGTCCCCTGTGAAATTGGGTGCAACCTCACAGTGCTCCTCGCCCTGACAGCCAGCCCTGTCCCACCGGGCCATTTTGGGTTTGTTTCTTGTGGGATAATAGAAATGACGGTTTTGAAGTTAAATCAGCTGGATAATAGTTTATAATTTTGATGTGCTTCTATATAAAATCACATAGAGAACATTTGTGTTCTGCGTGTTCCCCATTTTGCAGAGGGACCACGTGTTGCTTATTTACTCATAAGGGACAATGCAAATGGGCAAAAAAAAATGTAAATCTAAAGCATATAAATTCAGAATAGGCCTTTCTATATTCTCTGCTTCCTGCCCACCAAACACCTAAAAATTAATGCGTTATATGATGGGAAGGATTTGTTGTGTGACTACACAGAAACAGTAAGCGTGCAGGTTCTCTGCACAACATGAGGGTGGATAGGAAGACAGCAGGCCTTCCAGGTCTGGCTTAACTCCTTTTGGGAAACGGTGGTGTAAACGTATTTTTCCGAGAGATGTAGGGACGGCAGAATGACTCTGGGAGAGTCTCTCAATTTCCATTTCTCGTACTATCAATAAGTCCCAGAGTTCCATGAGAATGGCTTGGGGCAGAGCAGATACAGCTCACTTCTGTCCCCTTAATGTGGTAGGGCGGAATTGACTCTGAACTTGTAGGACATCTCGGGTTCTGTTAAGTTGTTACTGCATAATCACGGAAGCCTACACAAATGGCTGAATTTCTTTGGGATGCAGCTTTCTTACCTGTCAGCTGCGTATGGTAATTCATCTCTCTCTTTCCCAACATACCGTGTGGTTGTGAGATTCAAATGGGAAAAGCATTTGGGGGTCGTGCTCCACTGTCGTGAGACATCACTAGGTTATGTGCAGTTGGTGCTGGTGCCTCTTTATCATGAGACGATCGTGTATAAATAACTCCTGTGTGCTCAAAGCATCTGAGCATAATGAATCAAGGATTTGTAATTCTTAGATATACCTGCATAGACTTTTATGTACTGTTTGGGATCTAGCAGCATTAAATGGCCTACGCAAATGAAAGTGATCTTATTTTTATCACTGGGAAAGTTTCCAGGACATTATCAACACATGCTAAAGTTTCCTACGTAGAATGTAATACTGAAAACCTCCGCTACCTTACACTTGGACTCACGACTTCCATATGATTTGCCTTTCACTTATAAAAAAGCCACAGGCCTTGTCAGCCAAATTCCAAAGTGACATTCAGCAGTGGATACTTGGATTCAATTTTGGTTTTGCTTTCAGATTGTCACACACACACACACACACACACACACACACACGACCCAGCTACAAAAAGCAAAAAGCCGGGACATGTGTATCCCCCCCCCCCATTTCCCCACTTTTGTTTCCCTTTCTTTAGAGCTTGACTCACATGTTTATTTCAAAGCCACTAATACACACATTCACACGCACACCTTCAGCAGGAGTCGTGACATAGTGCTTCCCACATGTTGATCATGCATCGGTTTAACTGTACAGTATTGCCCTTGGTTACCATCCCCCCCTGACACCATGTGGAATACTCATCTTCTCTAATCCTGGTCTATAGTATTTCTAAAGTACTTTACAAGCCCAGAGTAATGGCTTCTAATGCTTTGCAGCAGCTGACCTGGTAGCACACATGATATCTTAAATGTAACAATCAAAGGACTGCGCAGGATCTTGGTATTTCCGCTGGCTTGCACATGTGGTGTGTCCAGGTCCAAAATCCGTAATGTCAGTTTTAGACAAAAGAAGCTTAAAACAAAATAGAGTCTCCCTGCTTTGTGTCAACAACTGAGCTAGAGCGACGGAACGCTTCCTGATTGGGAGACTACATGTATTGTATATCAGTTATCTGACCCCTACAGTAATTTTTTTTTGGGGGGGGTGTGTGTCTGTGAGCAACCTTGCTCAAGATTTATGTAATGGAGGGCATTGTTTTATTAATCTACACCATGTGGAACTCTCCAGGTGCTAAGCTTTGATCTTCCTGCCCTCTGGTGCATTAAGTTTTCTAGTACTCATTGACAATGATGTTTGTGATTTAAAGCGCTTTTTTTCTTACTGCAGAGGGGGAAACAAAAAGGGTTCAGATAACTCTACCTTGAACCAGAGACCCTGCACTTCTTTTCTTGTTTGGTCTCAGTTTGGTATGAAATGCACTCTGATTCTGTTTAGGAGAATTTGATCAGTACTCCGAGGAGTAAAAGAATATCTTTCTGAAACATTTTATGGCACGTTAGATTACTGCTGGAAATGCTGGGCTTGGCTGACTGGGGGAAGCTTGGCCTTCATCAAAGTGGTCTGGGAAGATGGAAAGTAAACCGTGATTTTCCATTTCTCCCACTAAGAGCAAAAAGGACAAAGAAGTGGGAGGGATGAAAAGAGACACAGACCTTCAGAAATCCAAGTCCGTCACGACCCTACTAGCATTAAGAACAAAATGATAAAATTTGTCTAATAAAGTATAATGAAGCCATCTGATTTGTTATATTTCAGGAAATAGAGTATTACGTTGGAGAAAAATGTTAAGAAATAACAAGCTGGTTAAAGGCAACGTGATATACATACTCCTCAAGGATATAGACCCTGGCGTCAGACTGCCTGTTCTAAATCCCATTTATGCTGCTTAAAAGTGTCAGGTTCCCCACCTGGAAAATGAAATTAATAATACTATCTACCTCCCATCTAATTGGGAAGATTAAATGAGCAGGTAGAATAGGGTGTGTTTACCCTCAGTGTGGTATATTTACTAACACCCTACCCAAGCCCTTTGGCTGTAATACCTGTGATTTGCAGCACAAATTATTTTCTTATCCTTTCTTCTATTAAATAGTTTGACAACATTGAACTTTCTAGGCTGGCACATACAAGGCTGGGTTCCTACAAAGTAGGTAAACAGCCACCCTTTATCGGGAAAGAGAAAAGAGTCCAGCTGCATTTACGTTTAAGAGCACCATTACCAGAGGAAGAAATTTGGGAAGAGGCACAGTGAATGTTCTAAGGTCATGGAATCCTTCTAGCTCTCCAGGGTCATCCCTACCTTCCCTCTTGCAGCAGAGAGGGCTACCTTCTTCCTCAAACCTCGCCATCCCTGAGAATACAGAAAGGGTGCTTTTGGCTGTATCACCAAGATTTGCTTTGCCTTTTAAGCTTCATATAAATGAGCTCAGATTCTTCTCTGGCATTTCATTCGTAACAAATTTCAGATTTGTGCATGTTTTTGCATGTATCAGTCGCTCCTTCTTTTTCCCTGTGTTTTATTTCATTGTATGAATATGTCACAATTTGCCCATTCTCTTGCCATAAGTTGTTGAACATTACTTTTAAAAAGACATTTTAACAGTATCCTCTATCAACAATATAATTTTGTATGGATGTACTTTCTTTCTTACTTTCTTGCCCCCGACTGTCTAAATCATAATGTCTTCCAAAGAAGGGTTTAATGATCATTACTTGGGTCCATGCCCACCACCTCCATTAATAAGATAGCTAGCTGAACAGGGACAAATGATGGTCAGGGAGATTCATTGTGTTTGCAAAACCACAGAGTGATTCTGTGACTCATTTGGTCTTGCTCCAAAGAAAGATGAAAAATACCCAGTGAAAGATTCATGTTTCTAGACTAGTGTGTATAGAGGACAGTAAAGGATGTTCTAGTGAAGGCTTCTACATTCATATGCATTTTGAGGAAGTGAGTGTGGGATACTTTGAAGTCAGCTCATTTGCTTTATGCAGGTGTCCCAAGATTCCATGTCTTGCTCGTATAACACTGGGCAGAAGTTAAGAGGCATGTTACCCCAGAAGTATAGGAGAGAAAACATGCTTTACTCTGAGACAGCTTGAGCCTGTCCTGCACGCCTCATCACAGTCCCTTCTAGAGATATCAGGGGTGGGGGTGGGGTTGGGTAATGCAGTTGGAAATAAATGAAAGAGCTGGGGAGACTAAAGGGTGGAAACTTGCAGCCCCACGTTTCCCTTTGGGATGTGCAGGAATGGAGAAACAGCTTCATGAAACTTTGTACCACTTGACAGTGGCCAGAGACAGGAAAGGAAGGCACAGAGTGCCAGATAATCTGGAGACTTTTTCCTTAGCAAAACGGATGTGGTTGGATTGCCTGACATTAATCTGCCTTGTTAGGCCCAGGAGGAGGGTTTTCCATGGGCCTGGGACTTTGAGTGCTAAAACCGGGACAGTCCTGGGTAAATTAGGGACTTGGGATAATGAAACAGATTTAGGAGACCCCTCAAGGCTCTAGATTGTTTGCGAAGTAAGGGATCATCTAATGTAGTGCTCTTAAAATTGGTTTCGCAGAAGACCAGCCTCCCTTCTTTTGGATGCATAATCTTAGGCATCATTTTAGAAATAGGCTGATGAAGCAGAGATGCCCTTTTCAAAGCAGGGTGGGCATGTGGCTGTTCCAGAAAGTCTCGAGTTAGCCTAGCCACCACCCCATTTCATGGAGAGAAGCTGAGGCCAGGAGACATCAGAGACTTGGGCACCACACCTAGTTTATGACAGGCCTGGGACCGCATCTCCAGGTTTTAGAGTTTTGAGTTGATTTCAGCCCATTACCATTATCCCTCAAAGTGTGAGCAGTGTACTCTTGAATCAGAATCACTGTGGATGTTTCTTAAAAATACCTACCAGGAGACCCTACCCAGACTTCTCAGGTTAGAATGTATTGAAGAGGGCCTGGGAATGTTCCCTACAACAAGTTCCCAGGTAATCCTTAGGAACATGTGGCTCTTATATCCTCCACCCCTACCCCTTCCTTCAGGATTCCTTACTCAGAAGTGCTGAAGATACTTGGTCCTGTAATCTTTCCATTGTATCATTTGTACTTGGGTACTTGAGCTTACTACCAGGTATTGAACAGGATAATGAGAAGGACCTCTGGATCTTGGGGGAATAGGTAGGCCACATAAACTTCAGCTCTGTCTGCCTACACCTCTATCTGCCACAGCCAGACTGAAGCTGGGTGCTCCCCTGCCAAGCCCTCATCTGTCCGCTGAGAGAAGTTTCTCACCCACGCCGGTCTGGGCTGGCTGTGGGATTCACTCTCTTAAATCATAAAGAGTTTCCCCTGTCACTGTGTGGAAAATAATCTTTTCATTGGACAGAGACAGATGAGTCTTCCTGAGACCCTGTGCCCTTGAGAAACTGTGCCCTTCTGACCTGGGGGCGTCCATCCTTCTCCTGTAGGCTGCAGTGGGTCCTGTGAGGACTTCAAGGGCACGAACCCGCACGGAGATGCTTACGGGACTTTCCTCATTTTCTCCTTTCACTCTGTCTCTTTCAGAAACCTCCTCTTTCGTATCACATGATTGGCTTTGGCTTTGAGAAAGTTGCGACTAGGAGACCCCAAATGAGGATGTCTTGCCAGCTCTTCATATTTTGGTACGAAAATGTCCTACTGTTATGATTCTGGAGTGGCTGATGTAAATGTTGATATATAGCAACCCCAGGGTTGAATTCTTCTCTCCTTTCTTCCTTTGAGTGTAAAGTCCTTAACAAGTTTGTTTTCCAATGAAAATTTATTCTCTATATTGGGTACGCTTTAGTTTGTTCCTAAGGTGGCCCGAATTATACTTTTTCCCACCCTCGCCCCTGAACCCTTCTGCATACTTCCAGCCCCAACCCAGCAAATGAAACCAAACCGGCTGTGGCCTTCTAGAGCACCATAACCTGGCTGGGAGTCACATATACATAGAGGGGCCATGTTCTCTCCTTCCCTGGAGGCCAGCGGATCTCAGCACTCATTCCTAAGCTGAGCAGGACCCTGTTTTCATATTCTCATCTTTTTTTTTTTTTAAACACTGATTCTACTCTTTAAGTACTAGCCCTGGTCTGTCGTTCAGACTGGGTCCGTAGTGACCATTTGGATCTGGCATGGCTGGCTTGCTAGGGTAGGGGCAGGATTGGTCCTTCTCTGAAGTGAAGACATTCAGAATTGGTGGTGACAGATTGGGCCACCAGGATTATTTAGCCATATCCTGCTGAACGGAATGTGTGCCTATGGCTGAGCTGCAGACCTCTGAAAGTCCATGTTGCCAGATTCTTCACCTTTTCCGGTAGGATAGAAGAAAGCATCTTTGTGTTCCTCCCTTGGTCGGGAATGTGCAATCCCAGTTCCAGTTGTGAGATCCATGTGGCACGGCTGCTGGTTCTCATTGCTGTAGTGGGTACGGGACCCCTCCCCCCCAGGTGGGGGGATGAAGGCCGGGGGAGGAAAAAGAATGAGCTTCACATTGATGAGGTCTTCAGCAGCATTCTGCCAGATCACTGACCGTCCAAGGATCTTGCCAGTACATGGCATACAGTGGTCATGCTGAGGGCAGAGGTCCTGCCCCTCCTAAGAAAGGGAGAAAGAACATTGTGCTCTTGCAGAGCAGGAGGGGTCTGTGGACACTGATCGGCCTACTGTTTTTTCCTTGACTTCCTAGCAGGATTCTTCTTGGCCTTTAGACCAAGCCCAGCCCCACTGTACTGTCTGTGAATCTCTCTCTAGAGAGAGCCCACCTCTGATGGGACCAACCCACCCTCTGGGTACCTGCTCACCAGATTGAACGCACCTTTGTTTGGCTTGTGACCTAGCCAATCAGCTAACTGGCACTATTTCCTGAACCTCCACCCCCCCCCCCCCCCCGGCAACCATCAGCATGTGTTTTCACGTTCACTGAGGGGTGGCTGGGGTGGCTCTGCTCCATGTGTTCCTTCTGGCGCTCAGGCTGAAGGGGTAGCAGCCGGAAGGAATTATGGAAACACATGATGGCCCCTGAGGCCTGGGCTCACACCTGCCACACCTTCACTTCCATCCATACTCTGGCATCTGGAGTAAGTCGCAGACAAAACTTAACATTGGTGGAGCTGGGGAATAACTGCCCACGGAGGTGGGGGACGGAGGTGTTATTTGCTGGATAATAATCTAACTCACCATTCATCATGGTTTGCTAGAGCTACTTCCCTTTCCCCCGCATTAAAAGAGTACGGATCCTGGCACTGACTCCTCTGGAGATTCTTAATGTATTGGTGGGGTGTTTCCCCCAGGAAAATACACTGCCAGGATTTAGACATATCCCCATATCTTTGACTGACTGTGGAGTGGGCCTGCCAGAAATACATGTATAGTAAATTTATGAGAGATGTTAGTATCCTTTGAAATTTCACTTTAAATAAAATCACAGGCTTATGTAGGAAAGCTGTAGCACTGAAAGAAATAGCAACTGAAGTTCTAGCCCAATCATTTACACTTGACGTTCAACATCAGGATAGCACCACTACTAATCTTGGCTCTACAGCAAACATAACTCATTGGTTGCGGATTTCTTTCCTGCTGACAGAGGATGTGGCCGCAGATAAAATTTCAAGACAGTGCAAATTACCACTGTGAATAAATGGGATGCTGAGATGGTTTCTTGATGCTATCCTTGACCTAGGAGCTTGAGTCTATGTGGATGGCATCAAACGTGTAGCAGTGTGATATGCCATTGTCATCACATTTCTGGAAAGGATGCTTGGGAGTACCAAACTCAGAGAGGTCGTGGGGAAGAGGTCTGGAGTCCTTGTGGTTTTCACGTCTGTGATCCTAGTGCAGGGAAGATGGGGCAGAAGAGTAGGTCATGTGTGTTTGGCAAGGAAATTACTTTCTGGTGCTGAGGAAACCAAGTTTACAAGGGGCTAGATTTGGACACATACATAGGGCTGTAACAGTGAGTGGAGTTAGGGATCCATCTCTTCAAAACAGCATTCAGGCAGTGACCTTCACCTGCAAGTCAGAGGACATTAAGAAAGGAATTCTTCTAAAACAGAGCCCTGACACTGGAAATCAGAAATAATTTTGTTAAGGTCATTGAAGATGGCTGCTTTTTGGTGGAATAAAACCGAGGAGGTACCATTTCCAGTGATTCAGAAGCTAGAGTATGCCTTGGAGAGGTTAGGAGATGCTCTTGAATGAAAAGGTAAAGGTAAAAGAAATTGGAATATGGAAGTACAGAAGAAGTAATAAAAAATCTGGGGAAGCTATTGGTGAGACAAGTGTGTGAATGTAACTCAGTGACTACCTATACCCCATGTCAACCTAGAAAAGGTATTCAGTGGAGAACTTTGCCGCACATGGTTGGGAGTACCACTGTGAGTATCATAGGTATGACTGGAAGGAACACTCTGAAGAGTGCGCTAGAAACTCTCTCTAGCCATCTAAGATTGGGGAGTTCAGAGAGGGGGTCCAAATAGGAGAATGAAAGGGGTGGCATCAGGATACAGAGTGAAGACTTACTTGCAAATTAGGCCATGTGTCAAAATGATATTGTTGATTATGAACCCACACACTAGGCTAAAGAAATTATAAAAGACTTCTCCACCATCAAGGAAAGACCTGTCTGGGGCAGCAGCAGCCATGACCCTAAGATGGAATCTGGGAGTTCAGGGACTATTGGGTTTTGACCACTCCTGTATTGCCAGTGCTCAGCTTATGGCTGGCATGTAGTAGGTGCTCAAATATTTGTTGAATGAAGAAGGGTCTGAAAGGACTGGGGAGGGTTATAAGGTATTTCATTTTGGATATGGAAGTGAGGTCAGCCATTCTGTGTGAAACGAAGAAATGTGGACTATGTCCAGGCCACTGTGGTTTGTCTGGAAATATTGGGAGAATAGGGAAGGTATCACATACATGGCTGTGAATTTCTAGCACATAGGAGTAAGGATTGCTTGTAAATGTCTTTCTGGTTCCTTAGTAGAGTCTCTAGAGTTCTGAGGAACTCAGCTTGGAATCCGTTGTCAAGAAGCTCCACTCAATTACAAACCCTCAGAGCAGAAAAGGAACTCTAGCATCATATTTGACATGCCCTTTGTCAACTGCCCAGTCTTCCATTTACTTTTATCTGAGTTTTATGGAAGTGGCAAAAGGCAAAGACAAAAATAACAATCATTTGAAAACCAAAGGTTTTATGACAATACCATTTTATAAACAGCATTCCTTAATTCCTGTACAAGTTTTTTATGGCTGTCATAATGCTGCCAGCCATCCTGAAACTCGGTGCCTAATTCAACGATAGTTGACTCTCATGCTTGTGGTTCTGCAGGTTGGTGGTGGTGACTCTGCTACAGGCTGTGGGTCCACTGGTCATCTGAGGTGGCTCTTCTCCTTTTGTTTCATGCTAGGGACCAGTCTACCCAGAGTAGGTTTTCGTAGTGACGACAGAAGCACAAGAACCAGACCAAAGGTACAAGCATACCCAGATCATCTATTTATGTCTTACCTACTGGCCTCTCCATCGGCTGAAGCAAGTTACGTGGTCATGGCAAAAGCCAAAGGGCAGGGAAGTACACTCTGCCCTTCATGAGGTTATGGTAAGGATGTGGGGTATATGCAACTGTCATGGGGGAGGGCAGAAGTGAGACCAGTAATTCAGTCTGCCATAGTACCCGTGTAGCACACTGTAATCACCCGTTGGGAGAGTGACATTCTCCTCTCCTCTGCCCCACTACAATACATCTTCTACACATTGAGAAATCTGGAGAACGCCGACCTGCTTTGGCCCCTGGAGGCTTCCATGCATCACAGGCAGCACCTGGTAGAGGTTATGGCAGTGACTGGCAAGGTTAAGGGCACTTGGTAAAGGCAACTGGACAGTTTGTTCTCACAACTGTAGCAAGTGCCTCTAGAGGCAGTTGAGTGTAGCAGAGGTTCAGCAGGAGGCCTCAGTAAACAGTGACTTCGGGTGGCTGCAGTAGTGGTTGAGGTGGTTAATCAGTAATAATGCAGCACCATATATCCCAGTAGAGTGACATTGGTCTGGGGAAACATGGATTTCAGTAGTTAGATGTAGAATTTCACAGTCAAAAAGGGCTTTGGATCCGTGTAACACAACCCTCTACTCCACAGTAACACAGATAGGTGTTGTTCAACACCTGTTTGAACACTTGTATTGATAGATGACCCCCCACCCAAGGCAGTCCATCCCACGTTAGACACACAGTACTGACAACATGTGGGACTAGACAGGGCGAAACAACATATCAGGAAGGCAAATGTCCAACAAGGGAAGTTTGTGAATAATTACTAATTTAGAGAAAAGGTTCTTTTTGTTGTGTTTAGAGAGGGAAGAAAAGGAAGAGGCCAACAGAAGACAGGGTGGCAACTGTTTTTCTCTTTTGTATCCCTTTGTCAATATGAAAATTAATGTAGTGAGGAGAGAATAAAACCTGGGAAGTAGACAATGGAAGAGTACACTTGGTTTACCTTGGGTGGAGAGACCTTGGGGGTAAGAGCTGCAGGTGGTTCTACTACAGATGGACAAATTAAACCCAGCATTTAGCTGAAGTTTGACCCTGCTTTATGCGTTCCATGTCCCATCTCACCATCTCCCCTCACAGAAAAAGGAGCATACAGATAGGGTAAGTCTGCTGCTGAGTAATGTCAACCAAGGAATAGAAATGTTACCATGTAGTTCTGTTCTGATAAGCCCATCTTGAGAGCTGGTGAAAGCTTGATGATGAGTCCAAGGAATAGGCCTGAAGGTGGCTTATAGAGTGGTGAACTTTGCCCTCAGTGTTTAACTTTTAAGGAGTTGGGAGCCAAATCAGCTCTCAGGCTACTTTCAACAAAAATACCAAGATCAGCCCTCAAATCAGTCAGGGTGAAAACTAGTCAGACTGGTTCTGTGACTTATGTATAACCAATCAAAGAAACAACCACCACCACCAACAAGGCTTAAGGACTGATATTTTAAACTTTTCAATAAGCTGTGTTGACATGTAGCCACAACCTTACTGTGCAAACCACTTCAAACAGAGAGTTTTAAAAGCTGTAAATTAAAATCACATTTCTTTTGCAAGTCTTTGAAACCATTGAGAAACAAATCAGTCAGATGGTCTCCCGAAT
Organism: Lynx canadensis; assembly: GCF_007474595.2. Classification (NCBI taxonomy): domain Eukaryota; kingdom Metazoa; phylum Chordata; class Mammalia; order Carnivora; family Felidae; genus Lynx; species Lynx canadensis. The sequence continues at coordinate 9,839,464 of NC_044315.2, read as the reverse complement.
TTCTTCAGCAAACTTAGAACTTGAAAAGAAATTAATGCAGAAGCTGAAACTGATTTTAGACAAGTGATTTACTGCCTGTCAGGGGCGTGACCCATATTGTTGTTTGTTTACTTGATTTCATGAATCTCTCTTCCCCTTAAGACCTGGGTTCAGATCCAATCACCATGCTGGTCAGTTGTGACTGGATTTCTCTGGTATGTTCTGTCCCTCGAGGTGGTAATCCAGACTAGAGCCAGACCCCAGTGTTGTCTGACCAGTGTGCGGTAGAGTGATGGTAAAAGGCTGGCTCTCTGGAGGGACACAGCCTCATAAAAGTGGCCCATAGCCAGGGTCCTTTTAAACATCAAAATTAATAACATCAATCTCAGTCAGAATTGTGTTACTCTGAAATACTCATCAGGAGAAGTAGAGACATTGGGATTTCTCAAAAACCAGGATTAAGACATAATAAGTCCATGTTGATAAAATTAGGAATGATTATTACCATATTAAAACGTGTAAGCTTTTGGTCAACAGTAAACTTGGTCAACCTCAATAACTGAGGTATCTCGTTACCTTAGGGGAGACCTGAGGGTGTTTGTCAGATCTGGGTTATGCATGTGACTTTCTCCCCTGTTTAGAAAGATGCATGAAGATTTTGGGATTGAGGCTGCATCCTGAATATGGGCAATGCCAGGGTACTGTGATACTGTCCTGAGAATAGGCAAACTCACTCCTGTGGTCAGGGGAGAGACCGAGTATCTTCACCCTGCCTCAGTGGTCAGTTAAGAATAAGATTTTGTGGGGTTCACACATTTTTCGAGTGCCATTTCTTAAAAGAACTAAAAAAAACCCCTGTAGCTGCCTCTAGTGATTCAGCAGGGATACTTCCCCCTATAGAAAGGACTGAAGAATAACCATAGCTGTGAAATTTGCCATCCATCAGGAATGGTTTAAGCTGTCCTGTGTGGTTGGGAGTCAATAGGACAGTGGCTGACGTGGCCAGTGAGGCAGCAGGAATGCCCCTGAGAACAGAAAAAGAGTAGAGCCCAGAAATCTCCAGCTTGTCATTCTCTTCCAGCTGGAGTCATGATTTTGAGAGCAAAGAACAGTGACTATTTTGCGGTATTTTGGTGGTACTGGTGGAGTGAGGCAGGCAGTGGTCAACAGTGAAAATAGAGCGGCAATGAGTTATAAAATCACTGCAGGTAGGAAATCTTGAAGGCGGGGAGCACGACTCCAACAACTTAATGAGAAATGCCTAACAATACTCCACTTCTGCAAACATCTTAGATTTTCTTATGACAGGGCAGGGCGGTGGGGGTGGATGGAGGGTTTTAGTTATACATGTTCATGAGTTATTTCATTGTAGTGTGGATTTTTTTTTCTTATGTGAGACATAACATACTTTCACCTACATACATTCATTCATTTATTGATTTGTTATCCATTGAGTATCTCTTTCGTGCCAGGCTCTGGAGTAGGTGAAGAGGATAAGATTGAGCTGAAACAGGTCTTGGTGCCTGACTTAAAGTGGCCTACAGCCTAGGGAAGGAGGAGGGCAGGCTTGCACATGAGGGATCACCAGAGAGTATGATCAGGGCTGTGCAGGCAGAGCAGTGGGGCACCTGACTCTGCCATGTGGAAGAAGGTGTCCGAGCTGTGTTTAGAGGGGGTGAGTACTAGCCCTTCGGGTTGATGCTGTGATGAGACCGTCTTGGGAAGTGGACGCTGAAGTGCAAATACACTGCAGTATTGTGCACGGGGAGAGATAATGAGGTCATTGTGGTCAGAATATGGGGCGTGTGGTGAGGAAGTGGTGGGGGCCAGATTAGGAGGGGTCCCGAGTGCCCCCTAGGAAAGCATGGGGAGCCACTGAAAGGGATGAAGCGTTGCAGTGAGGACATGATCTGAATTATTTCTACAGTTCTGTCTGAATGTTGACTGTGGTGGGTCTGTGTCATTGGGCTTCTTTTTTGGGCCTGGAGTGGCTGTGTTGCATCTGGATTGCACCTACTATGGAAGCCCATGGTGGAGCTTCAAAGGGAAGTTTGTGATTATTCTGAGAAATTAGTGCAAGACTAGAGCATTAAGGCAGCAGTTGGAGGAAGGACAGCCTCATGGGTTGAGCCCTGAGTGCTTTTAAGAGCCAGCTCCGTCTTCTGACGTCCTCACAGGCTTGGGAGAGAGAGCAGGAGGGAGTGGAAACATTCCATGCCTGGGAATACTGGTCTGACTGTATCCAGTGGGCAGAAGGCTGCCAGGCTGGGGAGTCTCAGAGAGAGAAAGAAAGCTCTGCGTGGGCCTACGTTGCAGTATACGGCTCGACAGTTCCCTGGTATTAGAGCAGTCTGTGGTAGGCAAAGGAGTCATGTGAAGATGCTGGCCAGCCCTGGGTGGAGAGTCACAACAGCCCAGCACCTGGACTCTTGAGCAAGGCCCTGCCATCTGCAGTAGAGAACTAGTCACTATTTGTTTTTATTTATTTATTTATTTATTTATTTATTTTTTAATTTTTTTTTCCCAACGTTTATTTATTTTTGGGACAGAGAGAGACAGAGCATGAACGGGGGAGGGGCAGAGAGAGAGGGAGACACAGAATCAGAAGCAGGCTCCAGGCTCTGAGCCATCAGCCCAGAGCCCGATGCGGGGCTCGAACTCACGGACCGCGAGATCGTGACCTGGCTGAAGTCGGACGCTTAACCGACTGCGCCACCCAGGCGCCCCACTAGTCACTATTTGTAAAGCAGTTGTTGGCAAGCGATGGGGCCACAAAAGAGACTTGAGTGTCTAATTACGGGACAGCAAGTGACTATGTGATCATAACTGTCCATTATGAAATGGGTATGTCAGACCTGCTAAGACAGTGACTCCCACTAAGAAGGAAGTGTTCCATGTAGGGTTGACTTGAGTGAGCTCAGAGGTAGCTGACCAAACAGATGGCAAAGATCCCATGTTACCTTTCTGTGTTGCACTGATGCCTCTCCTCAGCTCACGCTTATGGTCCCACAGAGTTTCTCCATGACCAACTGAGAGAAGAGGAAAGACCCTGAGCTAGTTCACAGATGGGTTGGTGCAGTACTTTGGTGCAAATAAAAAATAGACAGGCATTGTGGTACAGCCCCACCCAAGAGTGAATAGTGCTGAGGGGAAAACTTCTGAAGGGAAGAACTTCAGGCAGAGAATCTGGTCATCCCCTTTGTGTGGAGGGAGAAGTGGTCCAGGGTAGGTGCGAACACAGACTGGTGGGCGTTGGTGAATGGCTTAGTAGGTAGTCAGGGGCCTGGAAAGAGCGTGGTTGAAAGATTGGGAGAGGGTGGTCTGGGGAAGAAGAATGTGGATGGTCCTCTGGGAGCAGAACAAAGTATGAGAAACTTGGTACTGCATAGTGATGCCCACCAGAGACTATCCACTGCAAAAGTGTCACTAAATAACCAAGTGGACAGGATTTTAGCCAGCTCTGTCCTTGGCCAAGTCACTGGCAAGTAGGTTACATTGGAACCTTTCCATCTGAAAAAATAGAAAAACCATCCTGCACAAGATGAACACATACTCTAGGTATGGATTTTCCTTTCCTGTCCAGAGTGACTTCATTGGCATGGCTCTCTGAGGGCCCACAGAGTATCTGAAACACTGGTAGGAGGTCCTGCAGATCATCACCTTGCACCAAGGGACTCAGTCTGTGGCAAAGGAGCCATGCAAGTGAGCACAAGATCATGGAGTCTACTGATCCTACCTCATGCCATACTATCTAGAAATTGCAGGTATGATATGAGATGACCTCTTACAGGCAACTTGTAGACAGTGTCCTGTAGAGCTTGGTGTTATCCTTTAGGATGTGATGATATACATCTTGACCTGTGGCCTTTGGGTGGAATACGTGGGTCTGGCAACTTAGGGGTGGCAGCAGAAATGGTCCCGCTCCCCATCACTTTCACTGATCCTCTTGGGGGAATCTGTGCTTCCTGTCTCTGCCATTTTAGGGTCTGTGGAATGCCAGGTTCTGATTCCCAGTGGGGAATACTTCCATGAGGGTCACAGGAACCATACTAAATTGAAAGGTATGGCTGTGACTTATCACTTGGGATCCCTTATACCAGGAGAAGAGCAGGCAGAGACAGGAATTTGGGGTAACTGACCCTTGGTGATCATGAGGAAGTAGGGCTACTGCTGTGTCACAGTTACCAGGACGAAGATGTTTTGCATTCAGATGATTGGCCGTGGCAGCCCTGCCTTATTCAATTCTAGCTGTAAAAGGGCAATTATAGCAGCTCTGATCTGATAAAGACATGATGAGCAGGGGCACAGATTCCTCAGGGGTGAGGCCTGAACCTTCCATCAGTCGAATCACCTAGATCAGCACAAGTGCCCGCTGCAGGGAAGGGATCTAGAACCCTGATAGAGCACGGTGATGAATTGGTGAGTATCACTTCTGGCTCAGGACTGACTGAGCTGCCATGGCTGTAATTCCTCAAACAAATCTGCATCTGACAAGTTGCCCTGGAGATGTTGACTAACCAGAACTCCTGAAGAAGCTGTGTCCGGAAGGGTGAACTTACCATGGGGAACATAGGGCTCTGAGCCGTGCAAGAGGCAGACCGCACGAGGAGCAACTGCCTCAGCTGCTTAAGTGGTGGCTGCTAAGGGCTCACAGCTTCATTCCCGTCCAGAGAAATGCCTCATTAGATGGGAGTTCATGCATCTCTCCTCTCCTGCAGGGTTGACCTACAGCCAGTGACTGCGTATATGGTCCTAGCGGTTTTTGGTGTCCAGCCCAAATGCATTCTGAATTACAATTCATGCTTCAGGGCTGCCAGGGGCATTAGGCTGAAACCTGACATCAGCTGAGACCATATCTTTGTGTACCTTCTTCCCCTTGTCCTTTTCTGCTCTTGCAACTGCCTCAGAGGCTTTTCCCGAGACTCCACAACACTTCCTCTGTTTCTTCTGCTTTTAGGGAACCCAACCCAAGACGATGGGCCAGTAGAACAGATTTTGGGGGGCAGGGAGCCTTTTCCTTTGAGCTCACACAGTTGTGTGCAGGGCCCCAGGAGCCTTGGCCCTGAGGCAAGTGTGTGTCTAAGTGCCTGCAGAACACTTAGTCAGACTTCGGACCAGGAGGCTCCCTCTTAACATTGACCCTGGGTTACAGCCCTGCCTTCACTGAGTAGTCATCTTCTTGAAATTAAACCCAGTAAAGTGGGGAAATGGAGCCTTGCTTCCTCCACCTGGCATCTTCTGGAATAATGTGACAGCTCCCTGTGGATTCCCCCTCTGCCTGGTGCCTCAGGTTATTCTTGTCAGCTTGAGAACAGGAGGGCATTGGGTGGACAACACCTGGTGAATAAATTTACACACTGAAATAATGGTTTCCATGTTGATTTTTCATAATTAACTAAACAGGCTGGAGTTAAGTTTCATGCGTAAGAACTTGTAAGGAGCTCTTGACAAGAGGTGAAGGTTGGTGAGGGCAGTTAAGGTTTATAATAACTTTTTTCCTGCTTAAGCTTTGTTTCTCTCTTTTTTCTCTCATTCTCTTCCCCTCCACCCCACCCACTCCTTTCTTCCTTCATCATCTCCCGTCTCCCTTTCCCTTTCTCTCCTCATAAAATCCTGTGTGAGTTTTCATGTATCCCTACAATTTCCCAGCATGTGTGTGAAAAGAAAAATAGTAACATCAACAGATTATACTGGTGCTTCTGTAATTCGAAAATTACATCTGCAGATGTGTCTCTGATCTTGAAGGGAAACAACTAAAGATTTGGCAAAGTTTCTAGCAAAAGAGACTTGGAAAATATATGGGATGGCAGGTGGTGGGAGTTGAGACATGAAAGCCCGATGGAGGATGCCCCATCCTTACCTGGGACGGAGCGCTCAGCCTTCTTGTGTCTCAGCAGTTTATCTGGGGTGGGCGAGAAGCATGCTGTAAAAAATTCCCTGTTCGTGAAAATGGACCTTGTATTTCTCTGTTAAGAGTCTACCATATTTGCTGAAAGAACAAAGTGCTTTATTCCAGTCTGTGTCCGCTTTTGGTATTTTGAAACTTCACAGCTCACGTTGCTGGCTGGGGGCATGCTGCGCTTTCCTTTGATTTATATGAAATGATGGCCCAGTGAAAATTGCATTAGAATGGCTAACTTCTGCCTTTAGGATAGTCTTCCTTTGTGATTCTAGGGCTGGTCAGCTGAAAATGCTAGGAGGATTAAGTTCCTTTCTTGTTGCTTGGCAAAGAACAACGTTGGTATTGGCAGTGAGCACTTCTATTTTCTCATTCAATTGTTCCCTCAGGACTGGAAACCTTAAAAAAATTAAGATCCACCTTCACAGATGCTGGTGGAGGTCGTAGAGACACTCAGTTCCCTGTTAGGGCCTTTCAGAGATTGAGTGAGTTAAGTAACAACTTTCTCCTTTCATAAACTCTGTGCTGCTGTTTTTTTTTTTCCCCTAGCGTTGGTTTTTATGAATAATACAATGTAGGGTTCTGTCACCTGTGCTCATATTTTAGACCCAGTTTACTCTGACATGGGAAGCATCATTCTAGAGTTTTTCTTTGGGTCTGGACATAAGCTGTAGACTTCTCCCAGAGGCCATCCTTGGGTATACTTGGGTACAGAGTAGACATGGTTGGTATACTTGGCCACGTGAAGTGTCCTCATCAGACACTGGTGTATTGAGATGCTGTACAAATACATGAGTGTGGAAGTCCTATTCACTGATAAAACAGAATTATCAGTAATAATTGACATATTGCTTCAGAGATCAAGTTCCTGAAAATGAGGCGGTTTTTAATGCTGAAGAATTATAAGACAACAAAATCTCTTTACTTTTTGCCATTGCTTTTCTTTGTTGCAATTCCTTTTATTAGAGAAATTCTCAACTTCATTCTCTAATTTTGATGGATTTAGGAAACTGATTACTCAGCAACAGATCAAACAAAACCTTCCGTTAGCCTATCACTGAGAAACCAGATGGACTGTTTCTGACGTGTTCCCACCTGCCACCGAGGCTTTTCCTCTGCTTTCCTTCACATCCATGCTCCGCTCCAGTGTTGGTGTCATTTGTATAGCCAACACCTGTTAGGTGTGCTGGTCTCTGCTCCCACCATCATTCTCCCCAGAAATGTGCCTTCCGTTCACGACTGGGCTGTCTTCCTTCCTTTCCCATAAAGACTTACCTGACTGTCCAGTCTGCTTGGTTTATTCTCTTTCTGGACTCTGGCTGCACTTGTAGTCAGTTCTACATAGTTGAATGTTTATCTTGCGTGTTCGCTAATAGTTTGGCGTTAATTTTTTCAAATCTTTGTATCTAGTAACAGTGACAGTTTAATGAAGACCAGTTAGGTGTTACCTATTATTACCTATTGGGTATTAAGCATGTTAATCATGTGTATCATCCTTAAGTTTGACAATAACCCCGCAGAGTATGTTGTTATCCCATTTTACAGTTGAGAAAGTGGAGGCTCAGAATGGTTAATGACTTACCAAAGTGGCTTGGAAACCGGGATTGTCTGATTCCAGTCTTCATGCTGCTAATGCTGGGTTTAGTCTCTCAAGGACAGACACTGCATTGTCTATTTCTCTTTTAGTTTCAAATTATTCAGCATACAGTTGAGTAGATGTAAATTCCTGAAAAGTTCTGTGGTGAGCTTTATGTAGCATTTTGTATTTGTTGATCATGTTTTAACATGGGTATTTAAAAACTTACTTCCTGTTTATTTTAACATTTATTGAGACCCATCTCCACACTAAGCTCTGTGCTTGATGCTGTAGATACAGGGTTGAGTAAGGTGGAGGCCTCATCTTCCAGGTTACAAAGCACCTGTGTGTGCTGATACCTGGTAGACCTACAACCGGTCCAGCATATGGAAGGATTGCCCTCAGGCCTTATTTCCAGGACTGCTATTGGATTTATGCAATAAATGCAATGAAGTCACTCTCTCGTGACTTCATGGTAAACTAGAATTTTTGTGATACTTGGGTAGATTCAGCTGGTAACAAATGGGCAAGAGGCAGCAAATCTACTACATGGATAACACATAATTGGTTGCATTTTTGAGATACTTCTCTGTGATGGTATATGTAAGATGGGAGTTGGGGTGGGTTGGCCGGGGAGTCATTTCTAGTTTCCTAAACTTGAAACAAAATAGAAATACTAACTACTTGGCAAGGGTAGTATTTTAGAGGATTTCTGGTTTAGTGAAACCTCTACTGATATTTCAAAATTCCTTAATTTATTTGAACTCTCAGGAAATTTTCTGAATGATGTTTACAAGGTCTTTATTGCTCTGGCTCTCCTGAGAAGAAAATGCTGAAGACTTGTGAAAACTACTTGTTTTTCTTTAAAACTCAAGACCCTTAAAATTTCCAGGTACATTCCTAGATATATTTTGTATGGTTTGTAATATCCAACTAGAGAAGTGGAAAGTTACACTCCAACACAATTGCTGGAAAGTTTATAATGTATGAAATGAATTTTCCACACAATATTCTTTAGGCAAGGCCCTCTTTTAAGGAAATTACAAAACTCAAAATATCTAAACCATACCAAATAAAGGCTATGTATTTAATTTATGGAAAACAGTTTTTGTATGAAATTATCATCTTTTAAAAACATATACCATTACTTCCATTTTAGGAAAAAAACTGAATAAACTCCAGCTTTTTAGGAGAATACGCACATATGCATATTTATTTATTTATCTCTGTGTCCATCCATCTATCCCTCTCCCCTCTTTGAATACATTTTATTTGATAACTTTCTGCTAACCTATTTATTCATTTTATTATTTATTTATTTATTTATTTATTTATTTATTTATTTCAAGCTTCACGGAGATATTGACATGTAAAATTGTGTGTTTAAGGAGTACAATGTATTGATTTGATACACTAACAGATTGCAAAATGATTACTATCATAACATTACTTAATAATATCTCTATCATGTCACATCATTATTCTTTTTCTGTGGTGAGAACATTTAAGATCTACTCTCAGCAACTTTCAAGTATATGGTTTTATGAAATGTAATACCATGCTGTAACTTATATTCTGAGAACTTATCTTAAAACTGAAAGTTTCTACCCTTTAATCACCATCTTACCATTTCTCCTCGGAACCCCTATTCTGCTCTCTGTTTCTATGAGCCTGGCTTTTTTGATTGCACATAAAAGTGATATCATATAGTATTTGTCTTTCCCCGACTTATTTGACTTAGCATATTGCTCTCAAGTTTCATTCATCTTGTTGTAAGTGGCAGCATTTCCTTCCTTCTCATGGCTGAATAAGAATCCATCATACACACACCCAGAGACTCACACACATAGATCCCACATCTTTATCCATTCATTTGTTGATGGATACTTAGGTTGTTTCTATATCTTGGCTATTGTGAGTAATGGTGTGCAAATGTACAAGGGAATGCAGATACCTATTAGAGATCCTGTCTTTGTTTCCTTGGGATTTATACTCGGAAGTGAAATTGCTGGATCATATGGTACTTCTCTTGCTAATTTTTTGAGGAACTTCCATGCTGTTTTCCATAGTTGCTGTACCGTTTATATTTAGACCAACAGTGTTCAAGGGTTCCTTTTTTTACATCCTACCAACACTTGTTGTTTCTTGTCTTTTGATAATTATCTCTGCAACAGGTGTGCACTGGTACCTCCTTGTAGTTTTGATTTGGATTTTCCTGATGGTTAATGATGCCAAGCACCATTTCAAGTACCTGTTGGCTATTGATATGTCCCCTTTGGAAAAAGTCTATTTGGAAAAATGTCTATTCCACCTTTCCTCCTCTCCCCCCCTCCTTCTCCCCATGCCTCCCTCCCTCCTTCTCTCTCCCTCCCTCCCTCTTCATATATTTTGGATATTAACCCCTTATCAGATAGCTGAATTGCAAATATTTTTTCTTCTGTAGGTTGCCTTTTCGTTTTGTTGATGGCTTCCTTTGCTGTGCAGAAGCTTTTTACTTTGATGTTGTCCCACTTACTAGTTTTTGGTTTTGTTCCTTTTGTTTTTGGTGTTACATCCAAAAAACTCTTGCCAAGATCATTGTCAGGGAGCTTTTTCCATGTGCTTTTTTTCTAGGGGTTTTACAATTTTACTTTTTATGTTTAAGTCTGTAATCTGTTTCAAGTTAATTTTTGTGAGTGGTGTAAGATACGGTTTGCATGTGGTTACCCAGTTTTCCCAACACCATTTATTTATGACACTATCCTTTCCCCACTGAGTGTTCTTGGCTCCCTTTTCAAATATTAGTTGACTCTGTATGTGAGGGTTTATTTCTGGGCTCTCAATTTTGTTTCACTGGGGAGACTGTCTATTTGAGGATAGCATGGTACTCCTGTGAGTTCATGATACGTAAATATATGTAGAAGGTACAAACATGGACTTAATTAAGAGACATTCTAAGTGGAAATATTTTATTTTCTGTCCTTTCTGTATCATTACATGCAGAATTTTGTTATGATTGTGTTCACTCTTAGCTTCTGGCTTGCAGCCAACAAGGTTTTCTTGCAAATTCACCCTCTTTTATTAAGTTGAAAGATTTGTCCCTCTTGCCTACACTAGTCTGCGTCTTCCTATAAGAAGTGTGCAGTCATGCCATGAAAAATGCCTGTAGCACAGACATATGCAAAGTATTACCACTTTGCTTTAATCACCAGAGCAGACTCACTCCATGAATAATTTGAGCCACAAGCATTCTGTTGAAAATCACGACCTCTGGGTTGAGTCATCTGTTCTTTGTGTGGCAGGTGTTAGGGTCAAAGCACTTTAGATCGTTACTCTGGTTTGTAGAAAGGACAGTGAGCTGTACAAATCCCAAAGCTACTGCAGTCAGTGTGCTTTCCTTAGACACGTACTCATTTAAGATGGCTGTATCCTGGATGAGAGAGTTTGCCTTTTTCCCTGCAGACCTGGGTTTTAGGTTTTCTCTGTAGTATTTCATGTGGAAGAAACTGTTGATGGATTCTAGTCTCTCAGAGCTGGACCTTTTTTATCTGAATCACAAAACCACAAAGCATTTTAACATGCCTATAAATGTGTCAAGGTCTGTTTTACAGTGAGCCAGGTATGGACAGAGTCTGGAGAGGCATGTATTGTTGCCCCCTAGATCTCATGTTTGCGGTTGAATCTTGCTGATATTAACATTAACAATCGTATTGAAAGTAAATGGGAGGAAAGACTATAATACTATATTGTTGATTGAGAGAAGGGTAGTATGAGTACCCTTTAGATGTTCAGGGAAAAACTAAAAATGATATAATTATGGCTGGAACATATCATTGATTAGTTCATTTGTTTCTTCATTCACTTATTCATCCACTTTTGCGTTCAGTTGTTCATTCACTTATTCATTCAAACTATCCTGATTGTAGAATCAGGAGGCTTATGATAAGACATAGTGCTAATTTGTAAGTGGAATATTGATTGATCTTATGTGTGTAGAAATCTCAGAAATTCCTGAAGATGCTTAAAATTCCTCCCTGCACATACGTAATACGTATGAATATAATGTTAGATAATTAATTGAAATGACATATTTTGTCTTTGATTAAGAGACTGAAAAAAGGTGCAAAAGTTATGATTCCCCCCTTTTGCAACCGTGGGCAGTGTGTATTCTGGCATATCTTGTCTCTGGAGAATTAAGAGCTTTCTTAGATTTTTTTTTTTTAATGTTTATTTACTTTTGAGAGAGACAGAGACAGAATGCGAGTGGGTTAGGGGCAGAGAGAGAGAGGGAGACACAGAATCTGAAGCAGGCTTCAGGCTCTGAGCTGTCAGCGCAGAGCCCGATGTGGGGCTCAAACCCACAAACTGTGAGATCACGACCTGAACCGAAGTCGGATGCTCAACTGACTGAGCCCCCCAGGCACCCCTTGTGTAGTGAGCTTTCTGAGATTTTTTTGTGGTCAGAGAAAGCCCCCAGCAAGTCTTTGTTTGGAAGACTTGGGATTTCTCAGGGAGGAGGCTGGAATTTCCTGGGACATGGTGAACGAGAAGTGTAGCCATCTCTAGGAGCTGACCTGGGCCTTCTCCTGTGCCATGTCACAGAAACAGCAGGCCTACTGGGTGGCAGGGGAATGGCAGTGTGAGTGTCCAGGACAGAACACTAAGTGATGTTTGTCCCTAGGCAAAGGACCTGGGGGTGTAGACAGAGGGGATACTGCAAACAGAACAGCTGCCACCTTCAAATGGGCTATGCTTGTTTAAACAAGAAACATCTTGAGGTAACCCCTGAGATGCTTTTCAAACAGCAGAGGACATTCCCTAAGTCTCTTAGACTATGTAAGCCCCAAGGTTGGCCTAGGATCACAAGGACAGAGGAAGAGGCCTCCGCAAACTAATAAAATTGGGTTTCCCACTCATACTGCCTAGATGGGGCATAGCTAGATTTAACTGGATTTAGAATAGTGCTTCTGCAACTTTACTGTGTATGCATATTACTGGGATTTCGTTAAGATGCAGGTTCTGATTTAGTAGACCTGGGGTGGGGCCTGAAACTCTTCTGCAATTCTAATGAACTCCCAGGTGATACAAATACTGTTGGCTTATGTTTCCCATTTTGAGTAGCAAGGAATAGAAAACTAGTCATGGCATTTTTCACACTGGAATAATTAGGAACAATTTTATATGTACACACATACATATGTGTATATATAAACATATATAATAATATATTACACATAGTTTTTTTTTTTTTCTGATAAAAATCAAATGGCAGACGGTGGACCACCTGCTCCAGAACTAAACTACCTGGAAATGTGTGTTTAGGATGCAGATCCCTGATCCCAGCCCAAACTTGCTGTGTCAGAATCTGGCGGAGCCTTCTGGCATGCATAGCTGCAAGTTGAGAACCTTTGGCTAGACTTGGGGATTCTCAGTCTGATTACACCTTAATCTTATGTGGGGAGTCCTTTGTAAAAATTTTCTTCAATGTTTGTTTATTTTTGAGAGAGAGAGAGATAGAGTGTGAGCAGGTGAGGGAGGGAGGGAGGGAAGGTGAGAGAGAGAGAGAGAGAGAGAGAGAGAGAGAGAGAGAGAGAGAGAATATGAATGAATATGAATGAATATGAATGAATATGAATGAATGCAAAGCAGGCTCCAGGATCCGAGCTGCCAGCACGGAACCTGAACAGGGCTCAGTCCCACAAACTGTGAGATCATGACCTGAGCCAAAGTCAAGAGGCTCAACCGACTGAGCCACCTATAGGCACCCTCTGGGGAGTTCTTTTAAGGTTTGTCTTCATTGCCAGAGATCTGATTAAATTGCTCTGGAGTATGGTCTAGGCTTTGGGCTTTTTCTTTCTTTTCTTTTTTTTTTTTTTTTTAAGTCCTCCCCTGATGATTGTAATATGCGGGTCAGGGCTGAGATCCATGAAGAGGTCACAGCTGTGTGGCCTGAGTCGGACATCACTGTGGGTCTGGTCAGGCATACCTCCTAGCAGGGTGAACTTCAACAGTTACTTAACCTATGAAATCTCAGTTTCCTCACCCATACAATGGGGGCATTGTAATGACAACTTCATAGAGGGAGAACACTTGGTACATATTTGGTTATACCACTTTGCACGCGGTAAACAATAAGTGTTAACCTTTGAATTTCCTTTCATGATTGTATTTGTCATATTCATGTATTCTGTCTTTTCTGAAAAGTCCAGATTTTCACAAATCCAGAATTATGAAAATTTGAATTTGGATTATATATGTATGTTGTCAATGTTGATATTTTTTATGATAAGGTTAATTACTTCTTTAGTTGTATTATATTTATCACTTGAAAGTAATTCGTGTTCACTATAAAAATGTTTGGAAAACTCAGAAGAGTAAAAGGAAAGTAGACTTCACCTTTGATCCTTTTTTTACAGGAGGTTAACTCTTACTAATTTTCATATATTTCCTTCAAGTATTTTTGAATACGTATATATAGTAATATGCATATATAATAAAATTTGATATATGTGTATATTACAAAATTGGAGTTATTACTGCATATAATTTGTACCATGTGTTTTTAGCATTCCTATTTTGTCATAAACATTTACCTATGCTATTAAATGTTCTTCAAAAATATGGCTTTTAATTTCTACCTAATATTCTATTACAGGGCACACTATAATTTACGGAGTCTTTTCCCTTTTGTGGGATTATAACTGAGCGATAAATATTTTTGTACGTAAATCTTTTACTCCATCTCTCATTTACTTAGGATTGATTTCTAAAAGTAGTAGTATTGATTCAAAAGTATGAGCACTTTTATGGTTCATAATCCATATTGCCAAGTAGCTTTCCAAGTTAAATTTCCAATAGCAATATACGGGAATACTTCAGCAATATGTGAGAATACTTGGTTTTCTCACTAAATATTACCTTTAAAAGTACATTTCCATCTTCTAGGAATTTTAATTTGCATTTAAAGAAAGAGCTGAACATGTTTTTCGTTTCTCATGTGTATAGTGCCTACTTTATTCTTTTATGAATTTTCTGCTCATTTTATTTCTTCTCTTTTTCTATCGACATATGAATTTTTCTTGTTGATTTGGAAGAATTTTTTCATTTAGTACAGATACCCCTTTCTCCTATTTATAGCTAATAATTTTTCCTAATCATTTAACATTTGTTTTTATTTTGATTCTTGTTCAGACTTTTGGAAGTTTAAAAAAATGATTGAAGTATGCCAATTTTACTTTGTGATTTGATGGTTTTATATAATTTGAGTGGCTTTCCTCAGCCTCAGTTTTCCTGTGCTATATTTTGTATGCATGTATGTATGTATTCAAATGTTTTTTTTTAATAATTTTTTAATGTTTATTTTTGACAGAGAGAGAGAGACAGAGAATGAGCAGGGGAGGGGCAGAGAGAGAGGGAGACACAGAATCCTAAGCAGGATCCAGGCTCCGAGCTGTCAGCACAGAGCCCGACGCGGGGCTCAAACTCATGGACTGTGAGATCATGACCTGAGCTGAAGTTGGACGCTCAACCGACTGAGCCACCCAGGTGCCCCTGTATTCAAATGTTTGCTATTTATTTTGGGAGAGAAAGTGACCAGTGGAGGGGGAGAGAGAGAGAGAGAAGGAGAGAGAGGGAATCCCAAGCAGGTTTCATGCTGTCAGCACAGAGCCTGATGCAGGGTTTCATCTCATGAATGCAAGATCATGTCCTGAGCTGAAGTCAATAGTCGAACACTGAACTGACTGAACCACCCAGGCGCTCCTCTTGTGCTATATTTTTTTATTTTTATTTTTATTAAAAAAATTTTTTTAATCTTTATTTATTTTTGAGAGAGAGACAGAGTGTGAGCAGGGGAGGGGCAGAGAGAGAGAGGGAGACCCAGAATCTAAAGCAGGCTATAGGCTCTGAGCACAGATCCTGACACAGGGTTCCAACTCACAAACCGTGAGATCGTGACCTGAGCTAAAGTCAGACGCTCAACCGACTGAGCCACCTAGGTGCCCTGTCTTGTGCTATATTTTAAAAAGTATATGACTCTTGGGGCACCTGGGTGGCTCACTTGATTAATTGTCTGAGTTGATTTCACTCAGGTCATGATCTCACGGTTTGTCGGAATGAGCCCCACATTGGGCTCTGCACTGACAGCACGGAGCCTGCTTGGGGTTCTCTCTCCCTCTCTCTCACTGCCCCTCATCCTCTCTTTCACACACACACTCTCTCTCAAATGAATAAACTTAAAAAAAAGTATATGACTCTAACTTCTATAAATGTCGTTTTGGCGTGTTAGGGTATAAAGTAAGACTCCAACTGTATTTGAGTTGAGTGGCAGAGAACGAAGCTCTGGAGGTAAAGGTTTGCATAGATATCAAAGGATGGGCTCACAGAAACTTTCTTCTTTTGCTGTTAAATTATTTTGGACGGAGGTGACTGAGAAGGGCTGATTTTGTGCTAACCCCAACGAAGGACTGTTCCATGACATTCTCTCCTTGTCCCATCTTGTTTGCTAGGTTGTTCATTTTTGTTTTTAACATTGGTTGATTAATATCTGATTACACTGTAATACATTTAAAGAGATGGCCTGTATTTTCCATTCACTCAGATTTCCATTGTGTTCTCATCATGTCACAAAACAATGTTCTCACTTATTCTATTTTTAACATATTTGAAGGAATCCAATGGTTCTCGAGATCTTGTCATGAAGACCAGCGGTCACCTGCTGGTCCCAGCTTCCAGTTTTCTCTGACTTCTCAGAGGCCACCACTTGTGGCTTTTCAAGGAGATTCTTCTAGCATTTACCTCCATGGCTCCACATGACATGTCTGTATGGCTACTTGCCACGGTGGAGGATGAGGATTTATCTTTCTGATATACCTAGACACATACAGACACACAGACATTCTCAGGGTCCTCCCCACCCCCACACAGACACACATATACACACTGTCTCCACTTTCCTCTGGATATATTTATACACTTACGGGGTAGTTTTGGTTTGCTGTCCATTCAGTGTTTATGTTCTCAATTCTACATCAATATAGTTCTCAGCCAAGGAACACTCAGATGGGGCTTATTGATTGTTGGTGTCACTGTATTTTGAGCTGGCTGGGTTGTTTCCCCGGGGAGTCTCTGTTGTTAGTTTAAGTCTTTCTTTTTGCACTTGTCAGAAACAGCAGAGAAGGCTCTCCTCATTTCCTGCTAGGAGGGGGCTTAAGACCTGGTTGCCTGTGTTGTGGGAACTGCTCAAGGAAAGAAAGGTGGTGGCGTTGAGAATGCGTGCTTACTCCCTTTATTTTCAGTACGGCTCAGCACCCTCATCTGTATCTGATGTCTTCTTGGGCAGGCCCTTCTGTTGTACTTTCTAGGGAGATTAAGCTTCCACTGTTATGCATGGGCTGGAGGGAAACCTTGGGGGACGGATGCTCAGTCCCCTGGCCACATGCAGTACTGGAGGGGATTTGGGGATCTCATTACTTCTTAAACAGACTTGCACAAATCCTTCTTTAGTCTGACCTTCACCTCCCACTTACAGAGGTACCTGGTGCTGCCAATTTCTGAGTCTTTTGGGTGTTCTTCAGGGTAAATTGGGTTTTTCATGGGTTTTCCCACTGTCAGCTTAGGATTCAGCTTTCGTGGGTCTGCTAAGTCAATTACCAAGGGCCATCTGCTTTCCAGCTTCCACAGTTTTGTTGCTATTGTCTCTTATCCTGTTCGCTTTATTCTAATGGGTTTATATCTTTATACAAATCCCTTTATTATCATTTTAGTAGGGAATGTTGGGGGTAGTGTATGAAGATGCAAGCACTCTCTCTGCCTTCTTTACCCAGCAGCCCAGCTTTTCTTTAGCTAAAAAAACAAAAAATAAATAAATAAAACAAAACTTTTTTGAGTTGCTCAAAAAGTCTCAGATGAGGTGCTCATCTGAGAAAAATTAGAAATTACAATGTAGGTGAAATATTGAAAAATCCCGTAATCTCACTTTGCAAACATACTCTTTGTTTTTGTTTTTGCAGACATACTCATTGTTAATGCCATTTTGACAAAGAAATTTCAAGATACATACACTTTTATTTATTGAATTTATTTGTAAGGAAATGGGATTATTACACTCAGACCTTTGTTGACCTAATTCAAGCTCATCTTAACCTGGGAGTGAATATAAATTTACTTAATTATTCATAATATTATTAGTTGAAACAAGCAAAAAATATTGTCTAA
Organism: Lynx canadensis; assembly: GCF_007474595.2. Classification (NCBI taxonomy): domain Eukaryota; kingdom Metazoa; phylum Chordata; class Mammalia; order Carnivora; family Felidae; genus Lynx; species Lynx canadensis. The sequence continues at coordinate 9,821,816 of NC_044315.2, read as the reverse complement.
ATAAGTTTGTAACTATGATTTCAATGCTGATTATAAATGTCAAACATAATTGTTGAGAGATATAGAAGTAAAAAGTAATTACCTCGTAACTATTATTTTGACTTTAAGCTACCAAATAGTAATAAACAAGACAAGGATATTGAGGGAAGAGCATTGTAGAGGGCAATGTGCCACATCTCTTGTTTTAGATAGTGGGATGTTGGGAAATTTCATTTTATTCTTGATTTTGGTGATTAGAAAACTAGAGCTTAAAGTATTTCATTTATTTTATGTAGTGAAGACATAAGCAAAGACAGTGTGGGGTAAAAAGGAATAGCAATGAATCAAATACAACACAAAGGAGAAAACACAAAGACAAATGACGAAATAATAATTTCTTCTGACAAGTTTTCTTTTTCCTTTTGTGTAATTTCCTGTCAGTCTCTTGCAAATGAGTTGATTGGACCACAGTGCAGACCACAGTAAAAGGCGATATTCTTATTCTCAAAGTGTTTCATGTAGGAGGGACTCCCGTCAAATTTTTTATTTTTTTATTTATTTTTTCAACGTTTATTTATTTTTGGGACAGAGAGAGACAGAGCATGAACGGGGGAGGGGCAGAGAGAGAGGGAGACACAGAATCGGAAACAGGCTCCAGGCTCTGAGCCATCAGCCCAGAGCCCGACGCGGGGCTCGAACTCCCGGACCGCGAGATCGTGATCTGGCTGAAGTCGGACGCTTAACCGACTGCGCCACCCAGGCGCCCCCCGTCAAATTTTTTTAATGTTGTTTCTCCAAGGATCTCTGGTAAAAATTGTGGGTGACTAGCAGCTCAAAGACATTCATAAATCATGGGACAATAGCCCAGAATGCACACCTTTTCCATTTGTTTGCCAGGCATTACAAAAATAAATGCACATTATCTCTAATCTTTACGGTAAGTGCCAGGTATGTATTATCCAACTCATTTACTGCATAAAGGAAGTGAAGGCTCAAAGAGGTTAAGTAACCCCCTCAAGTTTACTTAGCTAGTATGTGGCAATTTATGGACTTGAACCAAGGTCCTCTGATATCACATTCTGTGCTCCTCTATAAGGTGGTAACTTGAATTAAAGGCCCATATATTTTTCCTCAGTCAAGATATTAATCTGTTCCCTAGTGCAGTGCTCCCTCTTTGTGCCAGTATTTGGAAAACTGTCAGGTTGTTCCAATTAGGTATTCCAGTGCTTGGAAAAGTTTAAGGAGTGTCCCACTGAGCAATGTTAAGTTCTTCTGGGAAACTTTAAAATGCTGGTGTGTGCTGTGAATCATCAAAAGGGAATGCTGTGTACCCAGATTTGTGGGCTTACTTGACCAGGGACCCCCTTTTGTTTCTGATATACCTGGAGTTGACTCACCTCGAACAGTCCTCTAGGGAACACTGATTTGGGACGTTATGTCTCATTGATCGCTATGCATTGCCCCACAGGATCTGATGTACTGAGTGTTGTAAATTCTTCCCTCTCTGTGAAAGAAAGAAATGGAAAGAAGGAAGGAAAGAAGGCAGAAAAAAGAGAGAAAAGAGGGAGTATGTCTCCTTCCTGTCATATCATTCAAAGAGGTTTTCTCTGATTTTGAAAATTCCAAGAGACAGCTGATCTCAGCTTTCATGAGTGAGAGCACGTGTTTTATTTAGCTTTATATCTCTGCTGCCTGACGCAGAACCTGTCACGGCGTTGGTGGTCAATAAATCAATGAGCAAGTGAAGGAATGAGTGAACAGAACTGCAACTTCTGAGGTATGGAAGTAAAGGTGAGCTCAGGCACCTCCCTTGACCTCTCTGCTCTTCCTGGGTGAAATGGAGATGGGAGATGAATTCTCTACTGCAAGGTGTTGTGAGAATAACAAGGGTGCTAGAGTCGTTACCACGGTGTCTAGAATAGAGGAGGAAACCACTGTATCTCACTTCCCTTCCTAGTGGTGATTTTATGCTTGATCCTGGCATCTTATTTTGGGAATCCCTGTTTCTTAGGGATATTCAAGTGCAGTGGACATGGATCTGTAAATTAATGTATTCTTAGTATTCACCCATCTTGTGAATATCTTAAGGATTCTGCCCTCAAACATGTAGTCCCCAACCTATTCTGTCATGCTTTTCTGCACGAGAATGGGCGATCTAAATTCATATGCTAAGTATTGATCGAAGCTATGTAATGTACAAATTTCTCCTCAATATAAATATGGGGATTGTTTTTATAACCGTAAGCCCGCTGGTAATCAGCAGGGGAGCACTGTGTGATGTTTGGTTAGGAAAGTTAGCGCATAAAAAATAATGGGCTCTTCATTACACGAGGTACCAAAAGCCCCTCTTGGGAAGAGACAGACAGGAAACAGTATGGAGTGGGGCAGAGTGCACGGACTAGCGCGTAATGGTCATGGCCTCCTTCTCAAAAACGAACAGACTCACTGCAGACACTGAATGCAGCATTTTCATTCTGCCATGTTTTCTTTCCTTCTCACCTGCCTCTGTTCTCAGCCATGGTTATGTCACCAAGGATTTAAGCTTAGCTTGCTTTTCCTCCTTATATTTACTTAACATTTTCAAAGAAAACAGAGAAGAGGTGGTCAAAGGGTACCTAGTAACCCTGCAATGAAAGCAGTGATTTGTTTTCCCCTCATCATCAGGTGGAATAATTCTGAACAACTTGTGTGTGTGTGTGTGTGTGTGTGTGTGTGTGTGTGTGTGTGTGTGTGATGACGCACAGAAAAAAGAAAATGGCTTTCAGGATAGACCAGATGCAGAGTGTCTGATTTCCCAACCTGATAAGGCCTACGAACGGAAAGAGGAGAAAGAGGAGTTAATTTTGTGTGCTGAGCGCAAATACTCTTTGTTGTCTCTCTGGCCCCGATTCTGAAATGGTGCACAATTGGACCTTCTCAAATTTCCTTACACTTCTCAGCTTGGTTTTTGAGCTGATGGTATGTTGACGTTTCTCTCACCAGCAGTAGCAAAACTATCTCTATGTATGCTTCTTTCATTTGCACGGATGGATTGCTTTCTTCAAAAAAAGCTTTAGCTGCTACAGATGGATATTCATTTGAGTCATTGTTTTCATTATTTTTCACAGGAGGGTGAGGGTAGGGCCCTCCTGTGAGAGCACATCTATCCTTTAAGACCCAGTAAGCCACAGAGCACATGTTCTATGTGTTTGGGATGCTATCTCCAGGTAGTTAGTGCTCACCCAATTAACTGGTTTCAGGATAAAGGCTTAATTCTCTTCAGTCTGTTCTCAAGGCCTTCTATCACTTGACCTCCCTTTCTTACCACACCTCCATTTGGTGCCCACAGATCTCCCTTTCTTCCAGGACCGCTGGCTGACGCACCTCCCTGCTGGACAAGCTCTGGAAGTCATGGAGCTCAGGGCTGGAGCCCATGAGGGGCTCAGCAGGCCACCGTTCCTCTTGAGGGACAAGTATGACTCTGAGTCAGAGACCTGATTCTTCCTCTTCCTGGCTCTGACCACAGAGGAAGCCTCGGCACTAACATTCAGTTTTATAATCTGTAAGATGGGGCAGTGACATCTGGATGTTAATAATAATGGCTAATTGACCTGGATAATAATGAAGGCTGTGAAAACCCTTTGCACTTGGGAAAGCTTTCCTAGGGCTTTCCTAGCTCTTGTGGCTTCAAAGCAAAGATGTGCTTGCTTATGTTCTGTGCCCACTTCTCTGCCCACCTCCTCCTTCCTCTCTGCTTGTAAAATCTTAACTGTCATCAGGGTCCTTCTTGGTTCTGTCTTCTTCATAACACTTCACCCAGGTGCTCTGCCCCTCTTGGTTTCTCATTGTTCAGACCACCTATCACCTTTGCTAAGAATGTGTTTTGTCACTTGAAGAAATGCAGCTGTCTGTTTGGTTTAACTTCTCCGCTTGCCACTCATAATAAATTGATCCTACTTCTGATCAGAGTCAGAGTCAGAAGCATCATGTTCAGAAAATAATCAGTTTGAGGCTTAAAATAAATTGCACATGTATTAGATCTTCACTACAATCTTTCTGCAAACCCCAAAGGGTCTGGCATTGCTTGACAGACCAAAGCGTTTGCTCTTTTTCAGTGTCTGACCAGCCGCACCCCCCCCCCCCCCCCCCTCTTTGGGAGCTCACTGTATACCACAGGCGGGTGCCTGGCTCTCCAACCCATTCCTTCTGTCTTTCCATCCTTCCGATCTCTTTTCTTTTTTCTCAGTGAGCTGCTCTCTGACATTTCTAACACAGGTGAAGTTAGACTTTCTAGCTTTTGTGAGACAAGGGGATAATAGAGAATCTTTCACACCCTGGCACCTGGTCAGTGCTCTAGCTGACGATGGGACAAATGGCAGGTGGAGGGGTGTAAGAATTAGGCCCAACCACCTTGTTTTGCTGTCTCCTCCTGCCGCTTCTCCCCTCCCTCTCCCCCCCCCTCCTCCTCCATGGCCAGCCTCCTCTGTAGGCTCCCCTGAGTCAACCAGATGACCAGGACTTACACAGTTGCTTTTTCTGGGGAGAGGAACTTTCAAAGCACATCTCCTACAGTGTCCTTTGACTACCCAGTCAGACCCTTGGAATTCTTACCTGTGCACAGAATTCCCAGTTTTCAAGCCAGTTTCATTTTTTTAAATGTTTATTTATTTTTGAGGGGGGGAATGAGTGGGGGAGGGGCAGAGAGAGAGGGAGACACAGAATCTGAAGCAGGCTCCAGGCTCTGAGCTGTCGACACAGAGCCTGATGTGGGGCTCAAACTCAAAACTGTGAGATCGTGACCTGAGCCAAAGTTGGACTAACCGACAGAGCCACCCAGGCGCCCCTCAAGCCAATTTCACATACACTATTATGATGTGATACCCAAAACAACCATGGAAAATGGTGCAAGGCTATGAATCTCCCCTTTAATAGATGAAAGAAGGGAAATAGAAGAAGCAGGAGGTTTCCTTTCCCTCCTTGGCCACAGAATGTCCATCTGAGACCCTCTCCACTGTCCACCTAGCGTAGTCCTTTGACTTTTATCTAGTGCTTACCTTTTATTTACTAGTTTAATTGATGCGATGGCTCATTTGTCCTCTCCCTTTTAGATTTGTCAGCACACCAGTCTGCTGGAGCTGTATATTCTCCAGAGGACAAAATCCTGTCATCCTAATCTCAGGGAAGGGGACTCAGTAGAATATTTTGCCTTCATTAGGGGAAATACTTGTGTTTTGATGGTGTGGACAACCACATGCCTATTGGAAAGCAGGGTTTGGGGTCACAGATAGTGACCAGGGGAATGGGGATCATTTGGAAAGAGTCTTTTCCTTGACATGTAACAAAGTGGGAATGCACCTGGACTTTTATTTGGGGTGGGGTGGGGCTGGGGTGGGGGTCTGAAAGGGAAATGATTCCCAGGAAAATTGCATCTCTAACCAGCTCCACCCAGTTTATCTGGGTTGGCTCTTAAGCGAAAGTCCCACACCATCTACCCACACTTTGGCGAACTTCATCTGGTTAAGAGACACAGACCTGCCTTTTAATAAGTTAATGAAACCTGTCTCTGTTGGGGTTTCTGCTGTATTTTACTGTTTTCACTCTTAGGATCAATGTTTCCTGGTTTGAACCACGAAAGAGTGGATGGTTCCTTGAAGTCACAGGTCACAAGCTGATAGGCTTTGGGCCTCATTTAACCTGGAGGTGTGTTTTATTTAGTCCATTCAGAGTTTTTTTTGTTTTTTGTTTTTTTTTAATTTTTTTTTCAACGTTTGTTTATTTTTGGGACAGAGAGAGACAGAGCATGAACGGGGGAGGGACAGAGAGAGAGGGAGACACAGAATCGGAAACAGGCTCCAGGCTCTGAGCCATCAGCCCAGAGCCCGACTCGGGGCTCGAACTCCCGGACCGCGAGATCGTGACCTGGCTGAAGTCGGACGCTTAACCGACTGCGCCACCCAGGCGCCCCCAGGGTTTTTTTTAAAGAAATTTCCAACTTTTAGAAATTGTGACATTTGAGGTACAGTTGTATGTCTGACATCTTTAGAGAATGAATTTGTCTGGAGCCATCGGGGTTGAACAATCACATGTCAGTGTTTGGTCAGAAGCAACTAACGGCCTGTGGGCCACTGCCTAACACCTGGCTGTCTCCCTTGCCTCTGGCTGTGCTTGGAATCTCCCACCCTTCTCCCTAAAAGGCACCCTGCCCCCAACCTCTTTTCTTTGAGCTTGGCATCAGGCAGCAGGGGCATGAGGGACAGAGGGGAGCAAAAGAAGAAGGGTTGCCCAGGAAATCTCTTAAGGTTTCATTTCTCTTTTCATGTTTCATTTCCAGTCTCCTCTTTCCTCGGTAGTTGAGTTCAGACCAAGGTGTTACCATGCAGGGGCTGGAGGCTTTCTAGGTTTGTCCTGCAAATGACAGGTCATGGTGGTGGTTCTCAGTGCTGGTCTCACATGAAATCCTGTGTGGTTAGAACATGCCAGTGCCTGGGCTCTGCCCCAGACCAGGGGGACCTGAGTGTCTGAGAATAGGGCCCGGATATCAGTAATATTTAAAGCTCCTTAGGTTTTCTAATGCCGGCGTTGAGAACTGCTGGGTTAAGTCTTTGAGGAGGCTTATAGGGGGTCTTTCAGGTCTTTGAAATTAAGAATGCTCATTAGTAGGGACGCCTGGGTGGCTCAGTGAAGTGCCTGACTTCAGCTCAGGTCATGATTTCATGGTTTGTAGGTTCAAGCCTTGCATTGGGTTCTCTGCTGTCAGCCTGGAGCCTGCTTCAGATTCTGTGGCTCCCTCTCTCTCTGCCCCTCCCCTGCTCCTGCTCTCTCTCAAAAGTGAACAAACATTTGAAAAGAAAAAGAATGCTCATTACTATCTTGCAAGGCAGGTGAAGAGATGGGTCTTAGATAATAAACACCGTTAGTATCTGTGTGCATCAAGTTCTTGTTCTATGTAGGTCTGGCTTCCCACTACCCTGCTCCTCCTTCCCAGGGTCAGTATGAGAAGAGGTAGGGCAGGTTTCTTCCCTATCAAGGGAACGTTGTCTCGAGTTTACTGTCCCACCACAGCAGAACTGGTGCATGTAGCAGCAAGTGTCGTTTGTTTGCACTATCCACTGGCCAAATGCTCGCTCCAAGTCCATAAAACTTCTTCAAGGCACTAAGGACTCTTGACCTCATACAGTGAATTGCCAGTACAGTAATAACAAGGATATCTCCTTCCTCATCCCTAAACGAAGTATTGGAATAAAATGAAACATTCTCTTTTAGCTTGCAGACAGATCCCAGGAATACAAAGCAGGAGATTTTACAGCTAGACATGGGGAAACAGGATCAGTAGACAGGGCTTGTCGTGTGCAAAATCTAGCTGGTTTTCAAATGCTACTTTCTCTACATAGAGGTCAGAGCCACATGTGTGAGTAATTCTCAGTAAGATGCATAAATGATAACACAGCTAATGAGTACCTCCTGCAAGGGTGGATGGTTTACCTCAGGGGTTCCTAACCATGGCTGATCATTCCATTTCTGTGGACACTTGGGAAAAGTACAGATACTTTGGGTGCCCACTTCGGATATCTGAGAGCATGGGGCCTGAACATCTACATTTTTTTAGATCACCTGTGCTCATCCTTAGTACGACTTTGCGTATATGATGGGCAGGATTGTCAGTTGGTAGACTCTTGTTTTGGAGGGCAGTTTGATTCTATCAAGATGTAAAGTGCACTTTCCTTTGAACTGGCAGTCCTGCATCCTTTAAATGTATTTGCATAAGTATTGAACCTATGATGGCAAAAAAAAACTGGAAATAGCCTAAACATTTGTTAATGGAGCGAAATGAATGATAACGTATCTAGGCAGCGAATACTACACAGTTAATAAGTTAGATCACTTGGGAGTGATCTATGTCTATTGACATGAAAAGGTATGCATGTATATTTTAAGGGAAAATAAGTTGCAGAATACTTTGATTACTTTGATTCTCTGTGTGAGTGTGTGTCTATCTGTGTATGTATAATACCTACCTACAAATACATGTTCTGACATGTAAGCACACACACATGTATATGTATACATACACATTAACACACATATACATCTCTACATATATTTAGTTACCTTCCGGAAGGATCTACCATTTGTTAACCATTTGCTTTTATTTACTTTGAGTGTGTTTCTTAAGCCTCTCAGTGCTGATCAGGCATGTCCGAAAACCAATGGTTGAGCTGCCAAAGTCTAATTCTTAGGTCAAGCCAATGATCTTTGGCGTCTCCTAGGAGTTATTCTCTCAGTGTCTATTGTTAACTGAAGAGAGAGCCACTTCTCTGGCCATGTTAAGGTAGCAACTGAATTTGCTTAGGGATCACCTTGAATGACGGGGACCTCTTGCTGTAGTTTCACAGATAGTATCTATATTTATTTTCATGTAGTTTTTTTTTCTCCTCCTTTATGGGTGAATCAGATTTGGGAATATGTTTTTAAAAAAGAAGAGGTGATCTTGTTCTCCTAGGGGAAATAATATTTAAATTTCTTTGATCCTGTGTATCTTATTTTATAGGCTTTTTAAATGACGAAAGCGTCTTCTTACATTTTGTCAGTGTAAAGAGGATGGTAATTGATTTGAACCACTTGTTTAGTTTCAAGAAAGCAGTGCATTTGCAAAGACCCTTGTTCTTGTTGATAGTATGTAGGACATCAGGTGATGGGGCATAAACATTGTTGTTGAAACGGGAGGGCTTTTGTTCCCCTTGATCTTGCCACCCACCTTTTCCTTCTCTTCTTCATTTCCAGATGGTTGTACGCCCGATGTAAGGGGTATAAAAGAAGAAAAGGGAAAAATGGTCAAGTACTAGGCACGGCACTTCCTGTAAATTATTTTATTGTTTTTCTGAATAACTCTGCAAGGAGGTGTTATTGTTCTCTCTTCACAAATGAGAAAACATTGAGAGGGATTTAGTGTGGCCTGAAGTCTGTCTCGTTCAGTTAGCAGATGTTGGAACTAGCACTGGGCCTCCATAGGCCCATAGATCTTTTCCACTGCTTCTACCAAGCATGTCCCAAACTAATGATTTTTGTTATAATATTATCTTGAGTGTTAAAACAACTCAGGAGTCACTTTATCAAGATTGGAAAATGCTGATAGCATCCTAAAGTGCTAACATTTTCCCAGTTGAATTCCAAAATAATCCTTTTCGTACAGCTCTTTTTTAAATTATATGAAACAGTGGCAGGATAATATTTTTGATACTTTTCCCCAATGCATTTGTCCCTTGACCCTTTTCCAGTTCAGCCAAGTGGACTAGAAATATTGATTGCCTTAGGGAAGGAATATTATGGTAGCAGTAATAAAAATCTGTATTAGTTTGCTAGGGCTGCCTTCATAAAGTACCACAAGCTGAATGGCTTAAATAACAGATTTTTATTGTCTCACAGTTCTGGAGGCTGGAAGTTGAAGATCAAAGTGTTGGCAGTATTGGTTGTTTCTGGGGGCTGGGAGTGAGACTCTGTTCCATGCCTCATGCCTAGCTTCTGGTGGTTGGCTGACAATCTTTGATCTTCTTTGGCTTGTAGCTAGATCATCTTTGCACCGCATTTTTCCTGTGTTTGTGTCCCTGTGTCCAAATTCCCCCTTTTCTTTTTTTTAATGTTTATTTATTTATTTTGACAGATAGCATGTGAGAGTGAGGGCATGAGTGGGGGAGGGGAAGAGAAAGAGAGGGAGAGAGAGAGAATCCCAGGCAGGCTCCACACTCAGCGTGGAGCCCTGTGCGGGGCTCCATCTCATGACCATGAGATCATAACCCGAGCCGAAATCAAGAGTCAGACACTTAACCAACTGAGCCACTGAGGTGCCCCCGAATTACCCCTTTTCATAAGAATGCCTCATGTTGAATTAGGGGCCTACCAATTCAGTATGAGCGCATCTTAGCTAATTATATGTGTAACCACCATATTTACAAATAAGATTACATTCTGAAGTACTGGGGGTTAAGATTTCAACACATGGATTTTTTAGGGGCACAGTTCAACCATAGTATACTCCTTGATGCATTTTGGGGATTTAAGATCCAAGGAGATCTGGGCCTTAGTTCCCCAGGAGATGACAAAACACTTCAGGGTAGAAATGACCAGGTGTTGTGTCCATACAGAGAGGCCTCAGCTTACAAGAGTGAGAGCAGCAGAATTGCTTGGTGGGGCTCAGCGGGACCTAGAAGAGATATGGCTTCAGAGGACCATGATGGTTCCTGAAACCCCGTGATGATGCCGGAACAATAGAATGTATTCCTGAACCAAGAAGATTTCCCCCTAAACTCAGAGCAAGTTCCAAACTAAAAGGGTCTTCTTGGCTCGGAATGAGAAAGAATGGTGCTGCCACTTACATGGAACGATGGAGGAAGAAAAGCAACCTCAGTTGTCTGAGTGGAGAAGACTCAACCCTTCCGTCTTCTTTCCAGAAGAGGAGCTGTGTCTGGACTGCGTGCTTGAGTGAGCCAAGCTCCGCTTGCTCCACGCCAGACTCGAGGTGACGCCCACAACTGTTCATGCCATAAGCACTAAAAGAGGAAAGCCTTGAGAGAGCAAGGGCAGCCAGGCCAACCTGAGGTTCTGGGGTGTGGTATGCTCAGCCACTGCCAGAGGAAGGGAGAATGGGGAATTTCGCAGGGTGACTGGAAACAAATTGATCGGCCTATTAGCCAACAGTTCACTACACATTGGGGAAAAACAAATATGAACTGTTTTCTTCCCCATTGCTCTTTATAAGTTGAAACTCTTGCCTAATAAAATGCCATGAGACACTAGAAGTCAGGTAGATCACTGAATTTTTCAAATAAAAGTAGGCTTTTCTAAACGTTGGCAACAATTTCCTTTGTAAATAGGTTTAACCTTAGACCTGCTGTCAACTCTCATTTTTACACAGGAAATTAATTTTCTCCATCCTCTTGGTGTTTGAGGGAAGAGGGGGAAAAAGTGGAAAAAGTCCCTGGGATTATGAAAAGTTGCCATATAAACTTTAAAATTAAACAGATGTGATGTGAATCACATGTAAATTGGAGCCCTGGGAACCTGGGTCATAAACTGAATGGGATGTTCTGAGGCAGGAGAAGTGGATTTTGGGGGGCAATTATTGGGGGCCTTGTGGGTCAAAAGTATCAAATGAAGATGGATCTTTGTGTTTCAGCAAGGGCTAGAGAATATTCTGCACTGTAAATTGTTTCCAGAAGATTTTAAACTTCCTGAGGGCAGAGGCCATGTCTTTCCCCACTTTTGATGCTCAGCACCTAGCAAGGGCCTCACCTGCAGCACACAGCCAAGCCATTGCCTGAATTCACTCCTGCAGGAGTGAGCAAATTGTCACAGGAGTTAACTTTTAAGCGCTGAGATTCCTATAGCTGACCTCATCTTCATTCTTTACTATTTGAATTGGGATTTCCCCAAAAGCAGAGCCTCAGGTAAGGACTTGGGTACAGGTAGTATATTTTGGAGGTGATCCCAAGAAGTAGGAGTGAGAGAGGGGACAATGATACAGGGACAGTAGAAAAGAAAGCATGAACAAGAATGATTAAGGCCTCTGTCATAGGCAGTGGTGGAGCGTCTACTTGACTAGAATCTCTTTGAAGGGTACAGAGTGTTTCCCAGAATTTTCCACTTTGAGAACAGAGGCTGAGATATTTATCCACTGCCCATTTCTTCACGTTGACAGAGGGTTGCAAGGCAGAGAGAAGCACCGACATGTACATGAAGTGGGACACTGTTATCACGAGTTTTTCTCACTGAGGGATGGAATCAGAGGTGGGCCAAGAGGGTGTGATATGGGGTGCCAAGAGCCTATTCCCCACTCACTGTGGTAACTCTCCTTCTGTTCCTCCTCCTTTGATCTTTTCTGGATGGTATTTATAAATGCCTTTGAATACTTTTTAACTAGAAACATATTGATCCTTTGTTTCAAGTGATTAAGTTTCTGAGTAACAGTGAGACACTAAGCGTAAAGGAAAGACAACAAGCATATTCTGCCTCTGTAATCCTCATGCACAGCCATATCTTTCATGGGCAAAGACTCCTAGAGGTTTTTTCCATCCCAAGGTGGGCCCGTCCGACCTTATCTCTCTGTTTCCCTACAGTGAGCATTGGCCCTGCCATATCGATCTCATTTCTGCCTGTATCTTTGCTGATTGAGGTTATTCATCAGTCAGTTCACCTAAAAAGTTGTCTGTCCACATTTATACTCTTCTAGCTGTTATGAGTTGAACTACGTCTTTCTCCCTCAGATTTGTATGATGAAGTCCAAACTCCCCAGTACCGCAGAATGTGACCTTATTTGTAAACAGGGTAAGTTAAGATGAAGTCATACTGAAGTAAGGTGGTCCTAATATAATTTGAATGCTGTCTTTAAGAAAGGGGAAATTTGGACCCAGAGAGAGGCAAGTATAGAGATAACAATGTGAAGAGACACAGGGAAAAGGTAATGGTCTGCAGGAGAAAGAGAGAGAGAGGCCTGGAACACACTTTCCCTCCAGCCCTAAGAAAACTGACCTTGCCAACACCTTGACCTTGTACTTCCAGCCTCCAACACTGTGAGACAATACTTTATTTGTGTAGGCCAGTTAGTGGTGCTTTGTCATGGCAGCCCTAGCAAATGGATACATTAGTCATCGTCCATGTTCAGCTCAAAACCTTCCTCTTATATGGATTTCAGTGGATTATAAAGACTTCAGCTCAAAACCTTCCTCTTACATGGATTTCAGTGGATTATAGAGAGTCCTGGACCAGGTAATAGAAACTCTGGGTCTAGTCCTGGAACCGCTCATTGATGAGTTGTATGAATGTGGGTGAGTGTCTTCACCTCTTCGAGTCTTCTTTCTTCATAATGCAAACTAAAGGCCATAACCATCCTGCCTCATGTCAGAGTGGGGCTGTGTGGATCACATGTGATCCTCACACAGGTAAGAAGGGATCCTAATCTAGAGAGATTTACACTAATGCACAGAGGGGTGTAAAGAAGGGAACATGTTGAATTTTGATCTGGACGTTGGGGGGATGTTGGAACAGTTGTTTACTTCTTTCAGCCTCAGCTCTGTCTTCTGTAAATTGAGGTGACTTTTAAGAACCCCGTCCCAGCTCTCAAGCTCTGGGATGACATGGTATTATTATCACTCATTTACTCATTCAACAAACAATGATTGTCTGCTCTGTGCGAGGCCGTGCACGAGGCATAAGGGATGGAGGGGGGAGTGACTTCAGTCCTGGTCTTCCAGGAACTTTGTTCCTCCAAAGTTTTCCTTCTCAGTAAATCCCACAGTGGCCATCTCCACCCTTAGATGACATATTCTCCTTATCCTTAGAGGAACAAATTTTAGAGAAATGTAAAGATGGGATCAAGAAGGGATGGTTTTGGAAAGAGGCTATTTCCAAAGCCGTGCTGTTTTGTCAACAGTTAAGGAAGCAATTGGCTATGGATTCCTTTATATAGGCCAACAGTGACATTTCATTAAAATTGTATCTTCCAAAATGTTCTAGCTCAGCCTGGCTTCATTTTATTGGCGTTTCTCTGGGTTTACTAACAACACGCAGCTGTTGAAGGTGTGGAGCGAGTGTATCCTTTCCTCCAACGATTTCTGACAACTCATACTGGTATTTTCAGTTGTGCCAGCATCTCCCTTTCCGTTTTCATTTCATTTTCATTGTATTTTGCATCGAAGATATTCCATTTGTTAGAAGCTGTCTGCCCTTCTCTCATCTAGGCAGAGAGGTCTACCTCTCTTCTTCAAATCTCAGTGGTGGACACCATTCTGAGTCTAGCTGGACACTGGATTTGAACTATTTCACTTAATCAGCCAAAATATTTTTTAGAGTGTCTATACTTGGCTCCCTCAGGGTAGCTGGGAATACCATAGCAACAAGTCAGGGAAGTATAGTATCTTCACTGAAAGTTCCATTCTGCTGGGAAATGAGTATATAAAGCAAGATAGAGGAACAAAGCTGGAGACATCATGTGCCCTGATTTCAAGCTATATCACAAAGCTATAGTAAACAAAGCAGTGTGGTATTGGTGTAAAAACAGACACACAGATCAGTGGAACAGAGAGCCCAGAAATAAACCCAAGTCTGTTAAAACAAAGTAGATGAGAATTTATGATGGGTAAAGGAAGTCTCTTCACTAAATCACGTTGAGCAAACTGGACAGCCACATGCAAAAGAATGAAACTGGACCACTGTCTTACACCATACACAATAAGTAACTCAAAATGGATTAACTACTTGAATACAAGACCGGAAACTAGAATATCAACTCCTAGAAGAAAACTGAAGTGGTAAGCTCTTTGACATCACTCTTGGCTGTTTGTTTGTTTGTTTGTTTGTTTGTTTTCGATCTGACTCCAAAGTCACTGGCAACAAAAGCAGTGATAAATAAATGGGGCTACAACAAAGTAAAAAGCTTCTGTGCAGTGAAGGAAACCATCAACGAAATAAAAAGACAACTTACTGAATGGGAGAAGTTATTTGCAAATCATAGGTCTGATGAGGAGCTAATATCCAAAATATATAAGGAACTCCCATAGCTCAACAACAACAACAACAACAACAACAACAACAACAGCAAAAATAACCAACTCATTTTAAAAAACTGAGCAGAGGGCCTGAATGGGTATTTTCCAAAGACACACAGATGGACATAAGACACATGAAAAGATGCTTGACATCATTATTCATCAGGGAAGTGCAAGTTAAAACCACAGTGAGATGATCATGTCATACCTGTGAGAGTGGCTATTATCAAAAGGACAAGAAATAACAAGGGTTGGCAAAATATGGAGAAAAGGGAACCTTCGTGCACTATTGGTGGGAATGTAAATTGGTGCAGTCATGATGGAAAACTGTACAAGAGTTCCTGAAAAAATTAAAAATAGAACTACCATATGATCCAGCTATTCTACTTCTGAGAATTTATCCAAAGAAAACAAAATACTAATGTGAAAAGATAGATGCACTCTTCTGTTCATTGCAACAGTATTTATAACAGCCAAGATAAGGAAGCAACCTAAGTGTCCACTGATGGATGAATAGATAAAGACCTGATGTACACACACACACACACACACACACACACTACTCAGCCATAAAAAGAATGAGATCTCCCCATTTGTGACAATGTGGATGGACCTTGAGGGTATAATGCTAAGTGAAATCAACCAGAGAAAGACAAATTACCATATGACTTCACTTATTTGTAGAATCTAAAAAACAAAACGAATGAAAAAAGTAAAAACTCCTATATACAGAAAACAGATTGGTGGTTGCCAGAGGGGAGAAGGGTGAGGAGGCTGGGTAAAATGGGTAAGGGAGATCAAAAGGTACAAAATTGTATTATAAAATAAGTCATGGGAGTATAAATGCCCAGCATGGTGACTGTAGCCAATAATACTTAATTGCAATTTTGAAAGTTGCTAAGAAATAAATCCTAAAAGTTCTTATCATAAGACATTTTGTGGTTTTGTATGGTGACAGATGATAACTAGTCTTACTGTGACGTGAAGATCTTACAGTATTTATAATAGCTGAATCATCATGTTTTATACCTGAAACTAATGTAATATTGTATGTCAGTTATACTTTAGTAAAACAGAGAAATAGATAGATATAGAGAGATAAGTTGAGAAGATAAGTGCCAGGGTCATGTGCTATAGAGTAACAAAGGCAGGTGGGGACCTTGGATGGTGGGGACAATCGAGTCATCTTTGAAAGATAATATTTGAGCAGACACTTGAATGAAGAGGAGTGAGACATGGGGAGCTTTGGAGCGTGAAATGTGTTCCATGCAGAAGAAGCTGAAAATATGAACACCTCAAGGAGGGGAGGAATTTAGTGTGTTGAGGCAGTCAGAAGAGGGCCTGGGTAGATGATAAAAGCACCTGGAATACTGGTATTATTCCTGAGGGCACCCCTACCCCCTGGTCCCATTTCTCTGCTTGTCTTTTCTTTGAACAACTTCTTTGGACCAATTTCTCACCCTACCTGTCTATCTGTTTAATAAATCTTTTACACTGTATGTAAACCTTGGTCCCTGAAAATCGAATTTATTAAGTTGTAACCCAAGGGGAAATGTTTCGGGGGATCGTTTGATTTAGTGAAGTAACCATGGGAAGGCAGGGTGAGCTAATAGGTATCTCAGGCAGGAGTCATCCAATTATAAGAAAGCTGAGCTCTTTTGAAACAGCAGGAGAAAGGGGGGATTTCTTGTACAAATGGAGGAAATGTGTATGGCATGCAGTGGCAGGAGGTGGACCCGGGCTTCGTTTCCTCAGAAAGCTCCTGTCTTCATTGTCCTCTTTCTGGATGGCTTGTTCTCGCCCGTCTACATGTCTGCATTTCTGCTGCATTCTTCTCTCTGCTGCATCTTCCTCTGTCAGGCATTTAGTTACTCCTGTCTCATAACTTTGGGATGCACTTAAAGAGGTCCTAACAGCAGGCAGGCAACTTGACCTTTTGTGCCCACCCTGGTCCCAATAACTCGAGAGTTTAGTCTGAACTACAGAATCCTGGAATGATGGCTGCTTGGCCCAGTAGGGGTCACACATTCATCTTTGGTCAGTTTAGATGTACCTGGCATAGGGGTAATTCTCTTGGATCGTAGGGGTACTTACAGCCTCTCTAATGAAGACGTATAGGTGGGGACAGAGTCAAAACCATCTTTAGAAAAGGTATTAGAGTAGCATGTGCTTGGGATAGGAGGAATCACAGCAAACGATGAAATGTGATCTGGAAAGAAAACCAGTAGGGAGAAGGAGGGGGAAGAATAATGACTGTGAAGATGTAGTTTAGGTTTGTCTGATATTTTTTATAACATGTTCACATGTGCATGTACACATACACTTTATCTTCCACAAGCTGGTGTGATGCAGCTTACAAAAGAAAATTAAATTAAAATTCAAAACTAGTTTAAGCTAATTTGTTCTGCTTTATTATCTACCTTCTGTATGTAGACTGTGGCTTAATTGTCACATATAATTCTTTCATAATTAAGATTTAATTTTTTGAGACTGTTAACATGGCATCAAACCCCACATTTTTTGTACTTCCTCAGCCTACAGAAAAGCTACAATTCCCAGCCTTCCCTGCGGGTCGCATAACTAGGTGTGGTCAATGCTACATTGGCAGGCTTCCATCTTTGAACCCTGAAATCTTCCTACCCAATCTCTATGCTCTATCACTCTTCCCTTGCCTACCACTTCAATCCTGAGAACTCAGTAAAGCACTCCAAATCCACAGAAGTTGGTTCAGCCACGGGATGAAAATTCTGTATTAACAGATGACTCCATGGAGCAGAGATCCTTTGTGGACTTTCATTAGATTAAGGCATGAGTAACAAATGGGTAATGCCACTGAGTTTTTAGTGTTAATTCTAATGGATGTTACCCGTATATTGAGAATATTGATTATTTTTTGGAGTTTCTGCCTTCTCAGCTAATGGTATGGCAGAGATGGTGGCATACTTTAATAAATAGCTAATACATCCGTAAGATAGAGTGGTAAGGTTATAACAGAGTGAAAATTATCAGCAAAGAGGATATATAAATATGACACTAAAGAAATTCTTTAAAAATGAACTATCCATTAACGTACCTGGGTGTTGAATCTTCAGTGATGGTATACAATTCATTTATTGACTTATTTTTTGACTGCATTAATTATTGGCTTTACACAAGAATGTTTGAATTTCATCAGTTTCAAGTCCTTTCCAGAATGGTAGCTACAGTGCACTCTTTTATTTACTAATGTAGTACAGGGAGTAATTTTCTTAAGAGAAACAATTCTTTTACCTGACAAACAGTTGGCTTTTCATAATGGAAATGTAAGTAGAGGCACAATTCATTAATGTTTAAGTTTTTCTAATGCCACCTGTATAGGTGACATGGATGTATAACCCAGATGATATATGCACGCACGTACACACACACACACACACACACACACCCACCCTGTGCCAACAGGTCTTACGTGTTGGTAGCTGTGCATGGTTTGTTTTATTTTGCTGCTTTGGAGTGTCTGACAGTCTTGTACTAACCTGTTGTGTTTTGTCATTAATTCTGTTTGCAAGTTTTAGAACTCTTTGAAAGCTGTAGAAAAAGCATGGGAGTAGAGTCACTGATTTTGGTTTCATCTCTGCCGCTCCTTGGCCTGTGACCCTAGACATTACCTCACCTTCTTGGATCCTAATTTCCATAACAATAAGATTAAATTAGACTCAGAGACTGGACTTTGCAGTCAGATAGATCTGGGTGACTTTGGACAAATTGGTTAGCCTCTTAGATGCTCAGTTCCCAACTTTATAGCATGGGGTCAGTACCTTTTCCCTCTCAAGGTCAAGGTGAGCCTTAACAGGGCATATGTCAAGTCCTGGTTCACGGTGAGTATTTAAATATTTGCTTTCCTCGCTCTGTTCTCTGGATACTTGAGAGCTGACTACTGTCTTCTTAAAGGAACAGCAAATGTGGGACTCTCCCCTTTGTTATCTTGGTGGTCAGGCTGTGGTAGATTTACTAGACAAAAGTGCACTTCCGTCCTATCCTCTTCGTGATCAAAGAAAATAGGCTTAGAAAAGGGGTGTTTTGGAGATACCACACAGTACACATCACACTCATGGTGAGCGCCCATACCAGGTGAACACACATTCCTGTACAAAAGCAGGGATGTGCAGTTTGAAGTCAGTATTTGTGAGATCTGGTGAGCCATTGCATGTGCCTTTCTGGTCCTCTTACTCTCTCCTGTGTGATACCACAGAGGGAGACCAGAGGTGAGAAGGAGTGGGGTTCTCATGTTTGTTGCCTGGTGTTCTGATGTTGTCAGAGTAAATCCACTAGAAAGTCACCAAACAAAACAGCGGAGAAATTTCTTTACAGTCCATGGCTTATAATTTCTTGTTAGGGTGTTGGTTTCTCTCAGCAACCTGTAAAAGATCAAAAACACCCCTGTTGCCTTCCGCAGTACTTTTGCTAGCATGATTAAGAAGTGTCCCAAGTGACATATGAGCTGAGCAAGGTGAGAGAGAGAGTTTCCTGTGTAGTTCTTGGCTTTGTCCCTTCCCAGAAAGGGAGATATTACAGGTGGTCCCCTCATTGTCTTTACTGTCGTCATATGGATGGAGAACTAGTCTAGGAACAGGAAACCTCATTTCTTGTCCCGGCTTTGCTACTCACCACCTTGTAACTTTCAGCTAGTAATTTAATTTTCCAGCCCTCAATTTCCCCATTTTTAAAATAATCTGGCATTATATGACTTGGACACAGATTTTTTTTTTTTGAGAGTACAAACAGCGTAGAGGGTCAGAGGGAGATAGAATCTCAAGCAGGCTCCATGCTCTGTGGGGAACTTGGCACAGGGCTCGATCCCACCACCCTGGGATCATGGCTTGGGCCAAAATCTAGAGTCAGATGCTGAATGAACTGAACCACCCTGGTGCCCTAAATGTAAGATTTTTCTGAAGTATGTTGTGATGCCTATGTCTCACTGACTTTTATGTCTGGTTTGTATTTTTGCCTTTGCATTATCTAGACTAGACAATCATTTACTCAATTTTTTTTTCACTTTTCAAACTTACCTCCTTCTCAGTAGTAATATTCGTGATTGTACCCACTTGACGACACATTTGTGCATGCTCACACACACACAATCTCTAGCTATTTACGTTTTTGTTCTTCCATGTAATCACACATTTTGTGAAATTCTGATGTAGTATTTTTTGTAATGTTTATTTATTTTTGAAAGAGACAGAGACAGAGCACAAGTGGGGGAGGGGCAGAGAGAGAGGGAGACCCAGAATCCGAAGCAGGCTCCAGGCCCTGAGCTGTCAGCACAGAGCCTGACGTGGGGCTTGAATCCATGAACTGTGAGATCATGACCTGAGCCAAAGTCAGATGCTCAACGACTGAGCCACCCAGGTGCCCCTGGAGAGAGATTAATATACATCTGCTCAAAATTTTAATTTTCTGTCTTGGCTAGATTATCTGATGTGCCAATTTCATTTCCCATTAGCCCAAAGACAATTTGAAGTTTATCACTGGTTTTGCTCTAACCAGCTTTGGGAAATGGCAACCTTGATCTTGCTAGTAACACCTGTTGATCTATACCTAGAATTCTGTGTAACATGGGTGTAATATAGATTGTAAGATCAGAAGAGCAGAGAAAGGGGCAGAGGAAGGTTAGAAATATCATTCAGATCAAGTTATGGGTAATAGAATTTCCCTTTTTTTTTTTTTTTTTTTTTTTTTTTACTAAGAAAGCCTTGTATCCTATGTTAATACACCATGCTTGTCCTTCTGTCTCCTCTCTATTTGGGCATTGGAGCTCAGTTGCACATACATTGGAACTGAGCGAAGCCCCCTTTTAGATAATTAAAATATGTAATGTGCTTACGCTTATTTGATTTTGGAAGATGAATTCCTTACATGTCTTGGTTTTGAAAGAGTTCTGCAAAGAATTGAGAGTCATGAAAAACACAGCAAGTTTAACCTAACCTTCATTTTGAGATCACCTGATATCAATTAGCATTCCTCCAGTTTGGGGCTGATTTATGATGCCCTTGTAAGGCCCTGAAAATATGAAAGCAGAGAAGCAGTATTTCAAAATGCGGCATAAAATCAACAATAAAATGTATATTTATAACCTGAAAAGTATGATTTCATCCTGGAGAATTACCAACCCAATAGCAGTAATAACCATGATTTTCATTGTACCATATTGTACCTATTAAGGACTTCAGGGAACTTGTGAATAAATCAAATTGTGGGATCAGTTTTGGATATCTGAACATATTTTTAAATATTGTAAAAATGTGGAAAAGTATCACAACTGGTTATTATTTGTTCATGTTTTCCAAAAGGGTTTTAATCATAAAATGATTCTTAACATCCTCCTACAAGCTGGACTGAGCCTAGAATGGCCTTGTAAAGTGACATAGTTTTAATAAATGCAGATTTAATGTGGTCATGAGATAAGATTAGCCCCTTCAGAAACCCCATTCAAATACCACAGTTTCTGATTGATGCTCATAAAAGTCAGGGAGAGCTAGGTGGTTGGAGGATGCAGTGTTATCAGAGAATTTAGGGTGATGTATATGCCTACTTTTGATTTAAAATTTTAGTAGAAAAATCAGTGTGGGAAGTTAAGGCACTGAACTGAAATACCCAACTTGCTCTGTTTGTATTATATTAGCTTCCATAAGTCAAGGCAATTCAATCCAACCAACATTTATTGACAGTGTACAATGTGTTAAGCACTGCGATAGGCATGGGGGCTACGAAATCAAGAGAGTAGTCTAGGGGAGCTTTCCCTGGCATTCAGATCAGTGTGAGAGAGCTAACATTGCAGGCTGACATCAGAGCATTGCCTTCCCTGATGTGGTCAGTGTTCTGAATTTAGATCATTGATTCCAGTGGGCAAGGGATGCATGAGTTGGCTTGGGTCTGTAGAGGTCAATATCCCTAGTGAGCCATTTTAGTGTTGCCCTAGGTTAAGTTCCAAGTAGCATCTGGGTTAACCTGTGGAGTCTCACTTAAGTAGCTTTAGATGGATGGTTTATCTAATAAGAAGTGGTTACTGCTGCTTAGTGGGGACAGGGATGGTGACAGGGGCAGATCCAAGGAGTTTTATGATCCGGACAAACAAGATTAAAAAAATCCCATTTTACTGATATTCCTTTTTACGGGGATATTAGATCATAGGTTTTTGTAGCTGAAAGTAAAACAAAGCACTTGTGTCTATGATGTATACATGGCAGGATGTGAGGCCCCCTCACCATGTTCCCAAAGGAAATGGTAAACATGAATAAGCCTCAGAGAATTGGCAGGTGAATCCTAAAGGGTGCTGCTGGGGAGGTGATTGATATGGATGATATTGGAGAATGGTTTCTCCTCCAAGTTTCCCAACTGCTTGCTGATTCTGGGTCCCCAGTTCACTAATGGGGAAGGCCATAGGTTCTTATTATCAGAATAGCATATTAAGCATTTGGATGTCACTTGAGCTAATCCTGCCCGGCAGCATATTGCCCCAATGTAGGAGATTGGGAAACTTTTATAATCCCTTGGGTTCTTGGCTTCAAAATAGCTGACCCATGGTCGCTGTAGTGATAGTACATTTAGTGATACAAGCAGAGAAGTAGCTTTTATCCTATTCTTTTGTCTCTTTACAAAGGGTGAAAAATTCTGGGAAGTGATGGGGGAACAAAGGAAATCAAGTGAAAGAGGTTCTTTAAAATGTTTTTAATTTACTTTCCAAAGGGCTCCATTTTCAGTTCCAAACTTGCTTGGATACCAAACTGTCATTCTGACTAAGCAGTAAAATGTTGTGATAGTTGTAGAAATAAATGTAAAACCTGATGAGTCCCTTTGACATTTAACATTGTTTTCTCTGTTAGTAACATACACTGTGGAACTATCTTGCCGGCGAGGTGCAGCCCCCACAAGGGCCAAATTTTAATTGCTCAGGCAACCAATTGCATAAGTAGTTTGTTACAATAAACGGATACTCCAAATATCATTTGCTTTTGTGAATAATAGTAATAATAATAATACTTTGTAGGGAAATATTGTGCCATATATTTTAAATAATGTGCTTTTTAAAACAAATACTTAAAAGTGTTTATTTATGTATTTTGGGAGAGAGAGCACAAACGTGGGAGGGACGGGAAGAGACAGATAAAACAGGAATCCTAAGCAGGTTCAGCACTGTCAGCACAGAGCCTGACGTGGGGCTCGAACCCACGAACTGTGAGATCGTGACTTGAGCCAAAATCAAGAATTGGATGCTTAACCAACTGAGCCACCCAGGTGCCCCCATAATATGCTTATTTCATTTAATTTGAGCCTTACAGTATTCCTGTGAATTTGTGATCAGTGTATCTGTCTACATAAAAGTAAAGCTTGGAGAGATTATGAACTGAGTTAAAACAAGGATCTAACTCTAGCCATTTTTAATTCATAACCCATCCATTATTATTATTATTATTATTATTATTACTACTACTACTACTACTACTACTACTACACTGTGCTGCAATTTTAGGATATGTCACTTTTTTCTGATAGAGTTTTCATGTTTTATGACACTGGAAATATATTTCTCAGTAAAACTCCTTGATGGACCCCTAGAAGCTGGAAGGATATGCCAGAAAGGAATGTTTCCCAGATTGGGTGTTATGGACTAAATGTTTGCATCTCCCCAAAGTTCATATGTTGGAGCCCCATCTCCAATGCGATGGTTTTTGGAGGTGGAATCTGCAAGAGGTGATTAGATTTAGATGAGGTCATGAGGGGGAGGGGGACCCCTATGGTAGGATTAGTGTCTCTCTCCTCACAGTGTGAGGACACAGAAAGAACACAGTCCTCCTCAAACCAGGAATAAAGCTCTCGCTGGGGTTCTGAACTGGCTGACACCTTGATTCTGGACTTCCCAGCTTCTAGAACTGTGACAAATAAGTTCTTGTTTAAGCCACTCAGTGTATGGTATTTTGTCATGGCACCCAAGCTGACTAAGACAGTGGATTTTAACTGATTTGGGTTCTGAAATCAATTATTAGCATATTGTGACCAGTCTGTTTTTAAAAAGGAAATAGAGGAGAGTAGAATTGAATATTTCAGGATACACAGTAGTAGGGATAATTATTATTGAATGAAACTTTTGGCATACATGTGCATAAATGCACATAGGACATATGCACACACATATAATTTTTCATATATATATATATATTATGTGTGTATTTACAGTATAAAATGTATTTGTCACTATGAATTTTACTAAAAAGTTTTGAGAACCACTGCTTTAGGATGTGAATATGTTGGGGAAGTAGGATTGAGAGATCTCTACCTTATCCTGCATAAGGAATAGAGAGGGGATTGAGGTATTGAGGTGTTGGGGGGAGTTAAGCTAGGGAAGATTGAGGAGGAAGTAAACCGAGCAAGGAGGTTCCAGCTACGTGGCAAGAGACTGACCCCTGGGTGGGAAAAAAAAATGAGTGAAGTTTTCCGGGAGGAAGAAATGGTTGAGGGACTTTTAATAATAAGAATGTCTAGTTCATACATTATATTGTTCACTGTGCAGTTCTCACTGTGCCATATTTTTACCCCTAACCTCTCCTTTTTGCTAGGAATCTTCAGTACAGCCATCTCTGTGTGCAGCCTGGGGCCAGTGCTGGGGTGGGATGTAAGAAAATCAGCAAGGTATCCAACAATACCAAGTACAGAGTGAAGGATTTGAGCAGAATCAGGAATTTGGGGCCTGAGCTGACCTGCAGTTCTGGGGGGAAGAATTCTGAGTTTCCCACTGCATCTGAGGAAATGAGGGCTGAAGTCACCTTGACTTACATCCGGAAGTACAGTGTGCCTTTAGTAAGCTGGTGACTTAGAATTATCCAAGACATTGGGACCCCGTGTTTTTCCCCATCCACTCATGCTTCTCTTTTCTCTTGCCATTCCAACACGTATCACAGACAGGTGTAATAACTCAGTTTCAGAGAAGAGCAAAGCTTGTGTATATGCTTGTATCTGCTTCTGTATATGGTCAGGTGCTTGCATGGTACCAAGCCTTCTAGTGTATGTGCTGTGTGGTCTTCAGTGTCTCCAATACAATTCTTTTCCTGGGGAGATTTTATCTTCATTGGGTGGCATTTAGGAATAATGAATGTCATGTTGGTTTGACCTCCAGAGGCATGAATTATCATTTGCTTTTGCCCTCTTTCAAGCTACTGTGAATTTGTTTTTTTTAAGTATTTTTATGTATTTATTTATTTTTAGAGCGCACACAAGCAGAGGAGGGAGGGACGGAGGAAGAAAGAGACAGAGACAGAGACAGAGAGAGAGAGAGAGAGAGAGAGAGAGAGAGAATATCTTATGCAGGTTCCATGCTCAGTGCGGAGCCCAATGCAAGGCTCGATCCCACAACCTGGTATCATGAACTGAGCCAAAACCAAGAGTCTGACACTCAACTGACTGAGCCAAACAGGCACCCCACTACAGTGAGTCTTTAAATATTTTTTAATGTTTACTTATTTTTGAGAGAGAGAGAGAGAGAGAGCATGTGTGAGCAGGGGAGGGACAGAAAGAGGGGGGCACAGAATCTGAATCAGGCTCCACATGCTGAGCTGTAAGCACAGAGCCTAATGTGGAGCTTGAACCCATGAACTGTGAGATCATGACCTGAGCTGAAGTTAGCACTCAACCAACTGAGCCACCCAGGCACCACTGAGTTTTCTTTTTTCTTTTTTCTTTTTTTTAAGTAGCCTTCATGCCCACCATGGGCCTTGAACTCATGACCCTGAGATCAGAAGTCATGTGCTCTACTGACTGAACCAGCTAGGTGCCCCTTAAATTATTGGTGGGTTTTTTGAGCAGCCTGTCACTTTGGCTTTCTTCCTGTAAAAGGAAGAGGAATGATTTCATCTTTCTGTGGCCTATGGAAGTTCTAATGTCTGCTCTAAGCAATGGTGTTTGATAAGACTCCTTGGAGACCCTTAAGCAGCATCAAAATGGACTGGTGGAAGGAGGATCTCTCCCTTGGGATTTTTCCTCTCCCTCTCCTCCTTGCTCCATTGCTTCACCAAAAGCAAGTCTGTTTCTTGGGGCCAGTGCTGACGTGGGGTGTAAAGAAATCAACAAGGTATGCAACAGTACCTCTCTTGTTTCATGTATTGAAACATTTGTGTCTGTTTCATGTATCGGGATTCCCTTTGCAAAAAGAAAAAAATCGTAAATAACCCACTCTACTGGACAATGTACAGGGAGGTTGTTCACTTTGAATGACTAAGAAGGGGCATGAATTCGAAAACTAATAGGAGAAGAAGCCATTGAAAAATAATTTCCATGGAAAAGTTTCAAAACTACAAAAAGTTATGAAAAAAACCTGAAAGCCTATTTTATGGCAGGTGGAGAGCAATATTGTTAGTGACCAGTATGTTCCAACTATTTGGACAGTATTTGATGGGCTACCTTTACATACCCTCAAATTCTTTTTGGATGGCATAAATCATCTTTCTATAATTAGGAGGTGGCATAGGTAAATGAATATAATAAAGGTAAGAACTTTATGCCGAAACTTGTCTAGTTCAGGCTGAACACACAGACTTGGTCCAGGTCTCTTGCAGATAGAAAATTCTCTGGGTCACCTTTGGGATTAAATCTGAAAGCTTGAGACCAGCTGGTTCTACTCCAAATCTGAGTTGGCCAATACCACATGGGAGCATACTTGAGCAGAGAGGAAATGGTCAGGAAGTAAGTCCTGAATACCAACAGCAGCTAGCATTTATTGAACACTTATTCTGTACCAAAATCTGATGTAGGTGCTTGTCTTATAACCCTTACCACAACTCTGTAAAGTAAGTGGTATGGAGGTGAAATAGGCATAACAAGGTAAAATCGTTTTTCCCAAGTCATTATACCTGGCCAGGGTTCTAGCTTCTTTTCATTTTTAATTATGCCATGTAGCTGCTGATAACAAAAGGGATCTTAAGCCTTACTTATTTTAAACATTGTTGGGCCACATTCTAATCCTTGGTCTTTATTTTTTTTATATTTTTAAGTAGTTTTTTGTTAAGTTTATTTATTTATTTTGCACGCGCGAGAGAGGGACAGAGAGAGGGGGAGAGAGAGAATCCCAAGCAGCCTCCGCACTGTCAGGACGGAGCCTGAAGCAGGGCTCGAACTCATGAACTGTGACATCACGACCTAAGCTGAAACAAAGAGTTGGATGCTTAACCTACTGAGCCACCCAGGTGACCCTAACCCATGGTCTTTAATCTCAATTTATAATATATTTGTTCATTTGGTCAATCGAAAATCTTCATAGAGTCTGTGCTATGTGGTAGGCATTATGTATGGCACTTAGAGGTTAAAACATAATTTAAATATGCTTCTTTATCCATAAAATCTTAGAGTTTAGTAGAACTGATAAGCTACATACATAAAAAATTAAAATTCAAGAAAAGGAACTGACGTGTGTCCTTTGACTTACCAGGTTCAAAGGAGGGAGATAAAAATTTCTCTGTCTGCAGAGAAGTCTTGTGGAGGAGGTCCCTTTTGGATAGACCCTTCAGGGGATATGTTTGGTACAGGTGGATTTGCATTCAGAAAGGAATTCTGGGGGAAAGAAACAACATGGATAAACCCATGTGTTCAATGAACAGTGGGAAGTGGACAGGGGAAAACTGGCTGGAAAGCAGGGCCGAGGAAAGGGAACAGTAGAAGATAAAGTTGGGAAGATAGTTTGGGTCAAATTAGAGCCAGGCATTGGGGGGGGGGTAGTCTTGATTCAGGCTGAGGAATGCTCAGTCATGATTCTCTGGGAACAGATGAATAGCCATCAAAAATTGATGGGCAGGAATGTGACATAACAGAACAGGGCCTCAGAAAGACTAGCCAGGCTGCGGTGAATACTATGGATGTGCAGAGACTGGGAGAGGCAATTTAGGAAGCTTTGGAAATAATCTGGGTCTGGGACATTGAGTGGCTTGAATGGGGAAGTGGGGGAGAGGGCAGAGAAGTGGGACAAGGGAGAAGGAAGAGAGAGTAAACATGGATTTGGAGGTTGAGGCAAATGGCAGGTCCGTGGACAGAACAGGGAATGTGGAAGAAGCAGCAGATTTCCAGGGTAAGAGGATGCGTCTGTGACAGGCTGACTTGACCGGTAGGAGGGACATGGAGAGCAGATGGCTCCTAACCAGGGGGACATGGAAGCACGAAGCCTGGTGCAGTGTAAGCGAGTAAAAGGGCTAACACACAGTGAGACTGGCGACGGTACAACAGTGTCCAACTGGGCACTGCATCGAATGCTTTTATGGGTGACAGTGGCAGGATTCATATTTTTTTTCATCCTAATTTCCCCAGCATCACTGTTGAGTGCCCTGAGAGTAACGAGGCATTGCCCACTGGCCTGTGAGATAGTCCAGATTGAGTATCTTAAGAGTGAATACAAATATTTGGCTTTTATTGAATGACTAGTAATATTTTCAAACATGGTTATATTTGTCAGACATCTGTTTTGTCTTAGCGGAGAATCTTTCTGACTGAAATGACTGATGGTTTTAACATCCTTCCTTGGGACATAGTCGTGTTTATCAGGAGAAGAGGCAGCCGCCTCAAGCTGTCTGAGACTTTGGCATCAAGAACGTTTTCCTGGTCTTCTCCACAGAGGCCACCCTGAGAGTGGAAACATGATTGGTATCTTGTATAGGATTAGGTCTGGGGAAAATGTATCTTTCATTTGGATTTTTTTTGTGTGTGTGGTGGAATAAATTTTTTAAAGTTTATTTCTGAGAGAGGGTGAGAAAGAGAGCTGGTGAGTGAGAGAGACAGCACACAAGCAGGGGAGGGGCAGAGAGAGAGGAGACACAGAATTCAAAGCAGGCTCTAGGCTCTGAGCTGTCAGCCCAGAGCCTGATGCAGGGCTCATACTCATGAACCAAGAGATCATGACCTGAGCTGAAGCTGTATGCTTAACCGGCTGAGCCACCCAGGACCCCCATGTGGGGGAATAACTTTTATTGTTCCTAATTAAAGTTCAAGTCTGCAGCCTAATCTACAAACATGAAACCACATGCTATTGAGCATGAACTTTCCCGACTCTGCCCTTTCTTTGGCTCTTCTGGACAAGGTTTACTCCAAGTATTCAGTTCTTGTCCCTGAGTCGATTGTGGTGCTGATGGCCATGCTTAAGATGGGAGAATGGGCTGACGTTCTCCAGCAAAGCACGGATTGGCCTCAACACCATGGATGCGACCAGACGTGTTTTGCAGCAGGAGACTCTGAGATGCAGTTCTGGTTCCTTGGTCAATGGCACATAGAATGGTAAGGAGCAGGCCCTTGAATTGGACCTAGCTCTCCAAGGTTTAGCAGTGACATTTGAGGTGACTTGTTCTAGGAACAGAGTTGAGTGATTTGTGGGCTTATGATAGACTAAGTTGCTTTCTCCTTTGTGTCTGTCCTGATCTCTCAGTCATCAGACCTCTGGCAGGAAACACAACAACCAAGCAGCTGAAAAGAAAGCCTTGACAGGCTTCTCTGCATTAAATGTGTTCCCTAGGAGAGCCCTTATAATAAATCCATCTCCGTGATTGACAGATCAATTGGTACACCATAAAACCTTATCTTATTAGCTGGAGGAAAGTGTCATAAGAGTAAGGGACCATATTTACAGGAAAAGAAAAAATTCTGAACCACGTGGATCGTCTTTCTGAATATTCTATAACCCAATTATTTATTATTTGTGCTCTTGAAAACTTGAAGTGTGTTAATTGGGCATCAGTTGTGAGATAAAGCCAATAGGATGAATGTGTTATTTGCAGGCCTTATGTTGGTTGTCTTACTTCCTGAGTTAGTTTTGTCTACTATGAACAGCCATTCATGGCTCCCAGAGATTTAGCTAAATACTCAGGATCCTCTAGAATATCTAGGAATCTATGATTAAATATGATCCTTGTGGGACCTGGAAGGTCAGAGTTGGGGCTGGATTGTAGGTGTACATAGGATGGGGAACACACCCGGAGGAATGAAGGCATTGGCCAATGGGGTGTGAATGAATGAGACCGAGAGGGTACAGGCCCCCCTTGAAGTAAAAACAGCCGTATTTGAGGAGTCTGAGGAGCATTCTCTCAGCTAAAAAAATAGCAGTGAGGATCCAAAGGAGAAAATACCTGGAGAACCTCTGTGACAAAGGGTAAATCTTATTTATGGGGGCTGTCCTATTTTTATTCTCATTTTTTCAGATGAGGGAACAGAGGATCCATAGGTTATATAGGTAGAGAGTAAATCCGAGTATTTTCTACTTCAGATGCCATATTTTTTTGTCTGCAGAAAAAAACATTTTAGAAGTTACTTTTTGGAAGAAACTATATCTGCTTAACTGGTTGGATTCCCAAGGCAGCTATCAATTCTTACATATTCCTGATATCTATTGCGTGGCCCTCAATGAAGAACGAGGTTGTACTTGGTGGACTTACTTCATGCCCTTGAAGACCACTGTGAAGTCATGTATGTGTCTTATGTCTCAGCCACACACACTTGAGGGGCATAGGCGGCTGAATTCACAATCCGAGCTTCTTCCCACCTCCTGTAGAGTTGCTTAGACTGATGGTGATTTTGTGGCACCAGAAAGTCTTGGGGTCCTTGTCCCCTCTGAGTGTGGCAGTGTGTTTGCAGAGTACCTGCTCTCTGAAGCCACATGGGAGTACCAGTGCCACTTACTTTCTAGGATTGGGCCCGTGACAATTCCATGCAAGTTTTTTTTTTTTTTTTTTGGGGGGGGGAAGGGGGAAGATCCATCCATTAAATAGACAACTAAATATGAATTTATTTTAAAATCTTTTGTCACAAATCAAAATACAGTTTTTGTCAAACCAGGAATCCTGATTTTGGTTTAGAAAAATATGCAGGGGCAGAGGCTAAATGACCATTGATAACTTTCAGTACTGTTTCAGTACAGTTGATATTTACCTTGACCAGCAATTGACTTCTGGAAACAGTAGTTTCCACCTTTTACAGTTTGCATGGCCAAGTTTACCAAAAGGAAAGTAGGGTAAAGTCCCAACCCTGGGCTTGCTTTCTGTTAAACAGGATCTGTTTATAGATCTCGTGAAAGCTCACGTTGACGAAAGAATTGGATGCGTTATTCTGCCGTAAAAGAACTTGATAAATATCTCCCCTTTTCCCCCTCTGTATGAACCTGAGTGAAAACAAATGTGATGTTGTGCTAGTTAATAAATGCGGGGGGCTACTGATGATCTTAGAGCTCTTAGCATTACCTAGTATAGATTTTGTGCATTTGGAAATTTTCAGGGGTTGGAATGATAGGGGCTTGGAGTTTTTGTTCTGGTGACTGACGTGCTTGATTAGCCAACAGCATCAAACCAAAGTAAGCCAGGGCTTGGCTGTGGATTTCACTACCCCCTGCAGACTCATCCAGAGTCCTCCTGAAGTGACTGGAAGCATGCAATTGCTGTCTTTGGTGTATCCACTCTGCCTTTTCATTGCACACTTTCTGGCTGCTCTCATCATTTTTCCTGCGAAACAAGAAAAGTCCAATGACTTCTGCCCCCCAGGAAAGGCATCGTTCTTATTCTGTCCTCAGTTTCTTACAGCAGCCAACTCCTCAGGCTTAGAAAGAAAAATGAAACCATGAAGCAGGGTGATGTCTGCTGGAGTGTTTATGCCATTTAATGCCTGAATGGAGTTAGTATAAATCAAAATATAACGGTGTTTTATTTTCTAATGAAGATTTCTTTCTTGCGTTTTCTTTTGTGGAGGGGGAGGATGGTGGAATATGGGTGGGGAAATCCAGTGGGAGTATATATAATATGGTTTATAAGTTAATGAATATGAGACATAGTCTGGTAACAGAGGTTATACACCTCCTCGTAGGTCTCTAACAGAATTTGTAAGGCATCAGAATAGAACTTGAAATATCTCATATAGGACTCCCCTGGACTTGTGATGGAGGTTATTAGTCTTAATTGAACTATTTTTAAGTACCAGGCCCTGTAGAGCACTTCTGTGCATTTCATACAGTCTTTAAAACAGCCCTGTGGTGTAGGAACGATTAGCACCATTTTCTGATGAAGAAAATGAAGTTCTGGGCAATCAAATAATTTGTCAAGATCACACAGTTGCTAAGTGACTGAGCTGGGAATCTTGTCTTCCTTAAAGCCTCTTGGGATCTCCCAGTGAGAATCTCATAACCTTGTTGAAAGAAATGCCAGGATACCCTTGAGAATACTGGCTGCAGGTGTCCAATTACACATCCCTGAAGCCAGATGATACTTGGCATTGGTGAGCAGAATGGCTCCAACACAGGTGGAGGGAACAAGACATATATGTGAGAAGGGTTTATGATGGAATTAAAAACAGGCAGAGCTCAGCAGAAGGTCTTGGATAATATCCTTTTTGTAGGGGGGTCAAAAGTCTTCTTGGGAAGGGGTGAGCAGCTACTTTTCATTTTCCTAAAACTTCAAGATCCTAGGGAGGGCTGGGGCCTGACCATGACATGGTCTGCATGTGAAATGCTGATACTCAGGTGTGTGGAAGGTGTGTGTTTGAGTGTGTAAGGGCACCAGTGCTGAATCTTTTTCCCTTTAGGACACCCAGAAAACCTCAGAGAAGGAGGCCAAAATCTCTCTCTGAGGAGACATAGATATGGGTGGCCACTGACAGATGATGCTAAGATACTGGTTAGGAAACCTAGCTTCATATGCTTGCTCATTTCACAAATCCATAAAACTATGTCATATATAATATGGATCAGAAAACACACAGACAGAGCATGAATTCTGGTAATAACCACAGAATCTGGGCAAGGACTAAGTGCATTTCAGAAAATATGTTGAATCAGGTGTCAGATTCAGGCTCAAAAGATATTTTATCTAACATGTTCATGTGTCATGTAGTTGAGAATATTCCACAGTGAACTAAGTGTTCAACTGGAGTAAGGGTCTCTGTTCTTTTGCTATTCAAAATGTGGTTCATGGCATCAGCAACAACTGGAAGTTTGTTGGAAATGCAGAATCTCAGAACCCATCTCAGAATGAAAGTCCACGTCTTCAAAAGCTCCCCATGTGGTATGCACAGTGAAGTTTGTGAGCCATTGTGCTAAGACATACAATATACGGCATAGTTTATCAAGGATATTCCTCGGTGCACTTAATCCTGGCTGCACATTCGAATCTGTTGGGCAGTCCTACCTAAGACCAATTAAATCAGATTCTTCTGGAGTAGTAGGGCTTAGGTATTGGAATTTTCCCAAAGCTCCATAATGTGCAGCTAGATGGTGGGTGCCCTGTGTGAATGTGGGAATGTTGCTTTATTGATAGGAGTTCAGACACAGTTGGCCCTGAGGCATTACTGCTAAACACGTTTGTTAGTGGTTTAGAGGAGTGAGAATAGGACATACAGATTCCGTCTGCCAGTGATGGGGAGTTGCACAAAATTGATAGCTAACCTCCTGAAACCCCTCAGGATGAAAATGTTAAGTGGCTGTGACCAGAAGGGAGAAGATGTGGAAGCATGCCGCTATCCTGCTAATCTGAGCAACCTCCACCCTCACACATCGGAACTACCCAGAGGTCAAAGTGAACTGCCTGTGAACAGTGATCCAGCAAAGGAGGGTCATGACTCAAAAGCAGAGAAGAATCTGATTATGTGAAATGCAGGGGGCAAGAAATCATGGCCTCACCCTTCCCTGGTACCTGATACGGTTAGGACTTTGTATAGATTTGTCCGAGTTAGGATGCAGGTACTGAAGTGCAATTATAATTAACTTTCAGAGGAGGGGCGCCTGGGTGGCTCAGTCGGTTGAGCGACCGACTTCGGCTCAGGTCATGATCTCACGGTTTGTGAGTTTGAGCCCCGTGTCAGGCTCTGTGCTGACAGCTCAGAGTCTGGAGCCTGCTTCTGATTCTGTGTCTCCCCCTGTCTCTGCCCCTCTGCCACTCATGCTCTGTCTCTCTCTGTCTCAAAAATAAATAAACATTAAAAAAATTAATTAACTTTCAGAGGAGACTAATAGATAGCAGGCATGGAGTAAACTACAAAAAAAAAAGCTTGATTTTATCTAGTATGTTGAAAAGAAAAGAGAGCTTAAACAGCTTTCAGTTGTATGGAAAAGTGCTTTTGTATGAAAGATGATGACTTTCTGATCTCTTTCAGCAGTAGGAGATTAAGATAGAGAATAGACATTAGATAAAAAAATGTGAGGAAACTATGAAAAGGGGTAAGAGGAAAGGAATCTACATATGCTACTGTTGCTTTGGGTCCCAGAACTGAAAACTGGAACTTAATAATATATCTGGAATGCAAGGACCCCCCAGAGAGGGTAAATAAGATACTCTCATAACCTGCTCTCTCTACGTAGGGAGGGAGACATTGTCCTGGAATCCCGTAAATGGTCACACGTTGACAAAGTTGGTGTTCCTTGAGTTTGCTAAACACCTGAGCTAATGTTGACTTCTGCGTGCTCAGTCTTAGCCTACTTGGTCTAATGGAAAACTTATTCTGGTAAAAGGCATGTACAAATTACATCCCACTTGATGGAAAACGTGTGTAAACATTATCTTTAAGATTGCAAACAAGACAATGGTGCCCTCTATATCCACTTTTATTCAACATTGTATTGGAGTTCCCAACCAACATGTAAGACAGCAAGGAGAAAGCAAACTTACATAAATGTTGGAAAGGAAGAAAAAAAAAGTTATAATTCACTGATGATATGAATAATTAGGATTTGTTAGAAAACTGACGAATCAATAAATAAATGATTGGACTTATTCAGAATTTGGTTATGCTGCTGGATGTAAATACCACTCTGGTAGAACCAGTTACATTTCTGCATATCAACTATAATTGGAAATTAGCTTTCAAAAGATAACATTTGTAATAGGATGACAAAATGAAAGGACCAGAGTTTCACTTCCAGTGATGATGGACAAGGATATTTCAGACCAACTTTCAGAGAAAAGTTACACATGTACAAAAAAAGTAGTGTTTGAAGGTGCACAGAGCTGTGTCGGCAGTGAGAATTTTTCAGCTCAAATCTGGAATAAGAGGAAACCGTAAGAGAAGTGAGCACAGCATTTGAAGGTTGCTTTTAGGTTGCCTTTTAGTCAACTACAGATTCTGAAAACAGAAGCAATGGCTGAGAGATCTAGAAGCTGACTAGAGGTTTTAGCAGTCATACAGAGATGGAGGGACAAAAGGTAGAGTTCAGGACTTGGTAAGAAGAGGGTGCCCTGATAAATACCCCAAGGTTTCAGTTAAGACCCCAAGACGCTACACAGTAGGAGTCAGAGTGAACCAGAACCAGGAAAATCCTCATAGGACTAAAGATCGAATCAATTAAATCCTCATTGGACCTTAGCTGCCTGTAGAATTAACTGCAGTTAAATCTCCTCTTGAGGATAATAGCAACAGCCAGAGCAGCAGAAAAATTGTCTTGCGTGCTATCAAAAAAATTAGATATACAACAAGACAAGATTTGACTAAAAATAAGAGAAAAAAGTACGATCAAAGCAGACCCTGCAGGGAGGTAGGTCCAGTTTAAGTTATCAGATATAGATGTTAAAATAATTATGATTAGTGAATTAAAATAGTTAAAACGTGGAGAATGTTGCCAAAGAATGAGAAACTAAAAAGAAAATTCAAATGGATATTCTAAAAGGGAAAAACTGCAATACTAAAATTAAGAACTTAGTGGATGGGTTTAACCTCAGATTAGACACAGCAGATGAGAGAATGAGTAAACTGATCAATCAGAATACAATGCGTACACCGAAGAATGAGATTGAACAGGACGGACAGGTTTAGAAAGAGCATAGATATATGGGACAGAGTGAACATGTCACAAACCAAAAGTGGCCAAGAAGGAATGTGGCAAAAGCAGTATTTAGAGACGTAATGACTGGAATTTTATATAACAGATGAAAGACTTGAAGCCACAGGTTCAAGGAGTGCTGTAATTTTTCTGAACAAGAAAAATAAAATCATCTGTGGGCACATGATTTCCCCTTGTTTCTGTGCTTCTGGTGTTTCTTTTAGATTAGCTGTCGGTCTTGTTATTGTCCCTGTGAAGACTGTGTTTTTGTTTTTGTTTTTGTTTTTTTTCTTTTTGCTCTGACTTGCAGTAGGTGGTTATTGGCAGAGGAGAAGAAAATAGATCCCTTGAATATAAAATGGATCCATGAATATAAAGACATTTGTTACAATTATTTGGGAGATTAAAAGAAAAAAGTTTGTTTTTTGTTTGGAGTCATTGCTTTTATTCTTTTATTAAGTTTTTAATTTTAATTCCAGTATAGTTGACCTACAATGTTCTGTTAGTTTCAGGTGTACAATATAGTGATTCAACAATTCTGTGCATTCCTCAGTGACCATCATGATACATGCACTCCTTAACCCCCTTCGCTTGCTTAACCCATCCCTCCACTCCCCTCCCCTCTGGTAACCATCAGTTCTCTATAGTTAAGAGTCTGTTGCTTGGTTTGTCTCTCTCTCTTTTCCTTTGGTTGTTTGTTTCTTAAATTCCACATAGGAGTGAAATCATATGGTATTTGTCTTTCTCTGACTTATTTCATTTAGCACAATAATCTCTATCCATCCATGTTGTTGCACATGGCAAGGTTTCATTCTTTTTTATCGGTCAGTAATATTCCATTCATAAGTGGATGGACATTTGGGCTGCTTCCATAATTTGGCTATTGTAAATAATGCTGCAATAATCATTGGGTGCATGTAACCCTTTGAATTTGTATTTTTGTATTTCTTGGGTAAATACCCAGTAGTGTGATTACTGGATCATAGAGTAGTTCTATTTTTAACTTTAAAAAAGATTTCATTTATTTTTGAGAGAGAAAAAGAGAGAAAGAGAGAGTGGGCAAGTGAGTGGAAGAGAGGAAGAGAAAGAGGGAGACAGAGGATCTGAAGTGGGCTCTGCATGGACAACAAAGGGCCTGATGCAGGGCTTGAACTCATGAACCATGAACCAAAGTCAGATGCTTAGAGATCCTGCTGAGCCACCCAGGGGCCTAAAGTCAGATGCTCAGATCCTACTGAGCTACCCAGGGGCCCCTATTTTTAACCTTTGAGGAACCTCCATACTAATTTTCCATAGTGGCTGTACCAGTTTGCATTCTCACCAACAGCGCCCAGGTTTCCTATTTCTGCACATACTTACAAACTCTTGTTTTTTTGTGTTTTTGATTTTAGCCATTCTCACTGGTGTGAGGTGGTATCTCATTATAATTTTGATTTGCATCTCCTACATGCTCAGTGATACTGAGCGTCTTTTCGTGTTTCTATTGGCCATCTGTCTTCTTTGGAGAACTGTCTCCTCATGTCTTCTGCCTATTTCTTAACTGGACTATTCGTGTGTGTGTGTGTGTGTGTGTGTGTGTGTGTGTGTGTGTATGTGTGTGTGTTGGAGTTGTGTAAGGTTTTTATGTATTTTGGATACTATCCCTTATCAGATAGGTTGTTTGTAAATATCTTCTATTCAGTAGAAATACCTAAAAGTTGTTTTTTTAGTTTTGTTCTTTCCTTCACTATGCAGAAATTTTTATTTTGATATAGTCCCAGTGGTTTATTTTTGCTTTTGTTTCCCTTGCCTCAGGAGACTTATTTAGAAACATGGTGCTGTGGCTGATGTCAGAGAAGTTACTGCCTGTGCTCTCTTCTAGGATTTTTATGACTTTCTTATGTCTCACATTTAGGTCTTGAATCCATTTTGAGTTTATTTTTGTGTATGGTGTAGAAAAAGGTTCACTTTCACTCTTTTGCATGTAGCTGTCCAGTTTTCCCAACACCATTTGTTGAAGAGACTGTCTCTTCCCCATTGGATATTCTTTCCTGCTTTGCTGAAGATTAAGTGACAATAGAATCGTGGGTTCATTTCTGGGTTTTCTATTCTGTGTTATTGATATCTATTTTTGTGCCAGTACCATACTATTTTGATCAGTACAGCTTTGTAATTTGACTTGAAGTCTGGAATTG
The DNA here is from genome assembly GCF_007474595.2 of Lynx canadensis. Lineage (NCBI taxonomy): Eukaryota > Metazoa > Chordata > Mammalia > Carnivora > Felidae > Lynx > Lynx canadensis. Next base: position 9,784,356 of record NC_044315.2, on the reverse strand, counting down.
TGATACCTCCAGTTTGGTTTTCTTTTTCAAGATTGCTTTGGCTATTCAGGGTCTTTTATGATTTCATACAAATTTTAGGATTCTTTGTTCTAGTTCTGTGAAAAGTGCTATTGGTATTTTGATAGGGATTGCATTAAATGTGTAGATTGCTTTGGGTAATAGAGACATTTTAAAAATAATTGTTCTTCCTGGACATGAACATGGAATGTCTTTCCATCTTTTTGTGTCATCTTCAGTTTCTTTCATCAGTGTTTTATAGCTTTTAGGGTATAGGTCTTGCACCTCTTTGGTTAAGTTTATTCCTTGGTGCTTTTTTATTTTTGGTGAAATTGCAAATGGGATTGTTTTCTTTATTTCTCTTTCTGCTGCTTCATTATGAGTGTAAAGAAATGCAACGGATTTCTATATATTGATTTTGTATCCTGTGACCTTACTGAATTCATGTATCAGTTTTAGTAATTATTTGGTGGTCTTTAGGGTTTTCTGCATATAGTATCATATCTTCTGGAAATAGTGAAATTTGTGCTACCAATTTGGATCTTTTTTTTTTTTTCTGTTGTCTGATTGCTGTGGGTAGGACTTCCAGTACTATGTTGAATAAGAGTGGTGAGAGTGGACATCCTTGTCTTTTTCCTGACCTTAAGGGAAGAATCCTTAGTTCTTCCCCATTGAGGATGATGTTACCTGTGGGCTTTTCATATAAAGCTTTTATTATGTTGAGGTATGTTCCATCTAAATCTACTTTAAGATTTTTTTTCATGAGTTGGTATTGTACTTTGTCAAATGCTTTCCAAATTCATTGTATGAGATCAGCATTATCCTGATACTAAAACCAGATAAAGATACCACACACACACACACACACACACACACAAAGAGAATTACAGGTCACTATCTTTTTTGAGCATAGATGCAAAAATCCTCAACAAAATATCCACAAACCGAATCTAGCAATACATTAAAAACAGTCATTCACCACGATCAAGTGGGATATTTTCCTAGGATGCAAGGGTGGTTCATTAGTCACAAGCCAATCAATGTGATACATCATATAAATAAGAGAGAGGATAAAAATCATATGATCATTTCACTAAATGCAGAAAATGGGTGTATTTTTATTTTAAATTTAATTTTTTAATGAATAAAATTTGTTGTCAAATTGGCTTACATACAACACTCAGTGCTCATCCCACCAAGTGCCCTCCTCAATGCTCATCACCCATTTCCCCCCTCCCCCACTCACCCCATCAACCCTCAGTTTGTTCTCTGTATTTAAGAGTCTCTTGTGTTTGTCTCCCTCCCTCTCTGTTTGTAACTATTTTTCCCCCTCTTCCTTTCCCCATGGTCTTCTATTAAGTTTCTCAAGATTGACATGAATGAAAACACATATTTGTCTTTCTCTGACTTATTTCACTCAGCATAATACCTTCCAGTTCCATCCACGTTGCTGCAAATGCCATGATTTTATCCTTTCTCATTGCCAAATAGTATTGCATTGTACATAAACGATATCTTATTTTTTCTTTTTTATTTTTTTTTAATGTTTATTTATTTTTGAGTCAATGTGAGAGACAGAGTGCAAGCAGTGGAGGGGAAGACAGAGGGAGACACAGAATCCGAAGTGGGCTCCAGGCTCTGAGCTCCAGGCCCAGAGCCCGCCGCGGGGCTCAAACTCACGAACCGTGAGTTCATGACCTGAGCCAAAGTCGGACACTTAACCAACTGAGCCACTCCGGCATCCCTAAACCACATCTTCTTTATCCATTCATCAGTTGATGGACGTTTAGACTTTTTCCATAATTTGGCTATTGTTGAAAGCGCTGCTATAAATATTGGGGTACACATGCCCCTATGCATCAGCACTTCTGTATTAAAGGGTGTATTTTTAATAAATGATGCTGAGACAATTGGTTATACATTTGGAAAACAAATGACATTTGATTCCTACCTCACATGATACTTAAAGATTAATTTCATGTACACTAAAACCCCTATGCAAAAGGCAAGACTATAATATATTTTGAAATTAATATAGGAGGATGTCATTGTGACCTTAAGATAGAGAAAGAATATTTAAATAACAAAAGCATAAAAAGGGAAATGCTGATTAAAATAGTCTACAGTAAAATTACGAATTCCTGTTCATTAAAAGATATCACAAATTGTATAAAAATATTATTCACAAGATATGAATTCCTACTATTGGATAAGAAAATGAAACAACATTTTAATTAAAAAAATGGGCAAATGAAACAAATTTTATAGAATCATTTTCACATGACAAATGGATAAATGGTCAGTTTCATTACTGGTCAGGAAAATGCAAATTGAAATAACAGTGAGCTTAATTTCATACTTAATTGTTACAATGCTAAGTATTAACTAGGATATGGAGTTATAGGAATTCTTGTCCACTTCTGTTAGAAGTAGAAATGTAGATAGCCATTTTGGAAATGAGTTTGACAGTGTTGAACTGTGAATGAGAATGTCCTATGACCTATGAGTTACATGACCAAGAATGTACCTTAGAGAAACTCCTATGTAATCCAGGAAACATGTACAGAGGTATTTATGACGGTATTTTTCATGAGCAAAAATATATAAAATACATGTTTATGTAAGTTATATACATAAATAAAATACATGATAATGTATAAATAACCCAGTGGTTTATCGTAACGGTTAATCTTGTGACTGCACCATGGAGTACCTAGATTAAACATTATTTCTGGGTGTTTCCATGAGGGTGTTTCTAGTTAAATTTAGCATGTGAATCAATGGACTCAGTAAAGTGAATTGCTCTCCCTAGTGTGCATGAGCATTATCCAATTCATTCAAAACCTAACTAGAACAAAAGGCAGAGGAAGGAGGAATTCACCCCTTTTGCTCCCTGCCTGCCTGTTTGAGCCTGGACATTGGTCTTCTCTTGTGTTTGGCCTGGGACTTCTCTGATTGGCTCCCCTGGTTTTTAGGCCTTCAGACTTAGACTGTAATTATACTATTAGCTTTTCTGGGTCTCTGGTTTGCAGATGGCTGATCATGGAACTTCTTAGCCGCCATAATTGCATGAGTTAATTCCTCATTTTATATCTATATATTATCTATCTATCAATCAATCACAGAATCAATAGGATATACACTGGTTCTGTTTCTTTGGAAAACCCTAATAGATTGTTTTATCTGAAGAAAGATGTATACTTATACAGTGGAATTCTGTACAGCAGAAAATATTAAACCTATTTATGTGAATCCAGTGATACCTCACAAACACAATATTGAATAAAAAAACAGGTTCAGTACAGAAAAATATATTGGTATAATTCCATGATTGTAAAGTTTGAATAAAAAAAAAAACAAACTACATACTGTTTTAGGATATTTATATAGGTAGTAAGTGCTCTAAATGACCAGTGTGGTTCCCTGTAAGGAGGAAGGAATGGGTACAATCAGTGATGTATGGAACTAGGTTCTGGGGTGGTGTTGAAATGGATGGTGGTTGTTAATTTAGGAAAAATACTGTAGCAACTTCCCTCCACTGTGCCAGACTGGATGATATCGCCCAGTGAGTCTGCAGTCCCCCACATCCTGGCAGAGCACGAGTGAGCTAAACATACGGAGTAGATTTTGCTTTCAGCCACACCTCCAGTTGTAAATTTCCTTTGTGTGCTCTCTTCGTAAAAACTATGAACTCATGATCATTTGAAAACAAACCTAACCCATCATATTTCAAATAATTTGTGACCAAATTGCCAAAATAGTATTTGGGTGCAGCTCCTTGTTTTTACAAGTTCTTTGGAGACTCTTTGGGACACTATTTAAAACTTGTTCTCCTTCTGTTCTGACCAACAAATTCTGAAAAGTTGAGGATGATTCACTTTTTCTGAGCCAAAGGCCTGCACACAAAGTCAAATGATGATTCTGTTTCAATTGCATGAACATTAAGGTCTTTATCTCCTCCTATGGGTCTTATACATCCGTTCTCCCAAGAGAACTTTCTGTTGAGGCACAGCTTTCTGTTGAGCAGCAGGAGCCCAGGTCACTTCCAAACCCGAGCTTTGGAAAACTCTCTCTGAAAGAAGAGCTTGGTGTTGCACAGTGGCTTTCAGTTCAAAGGTGACACTTTATCCCTCACCCCTCAACGTCATCCATTGTTTGTATAGGCTACTGGGTCATCCTTTGTTTTGAGTAGGAGGAGGGCAGAAAGTGGGGGTGTGAGCAAGGCTGAGCTTTCATGAAGGTTGAGTTCTATTTCTAATTGTTTACCTTCTCCCAGTCTTAATCCTCACAAACCTTTCCCCAACCTGGTAAAACACGTTGGCCTGCAGCCTTGCTCTCCTCCCTGGTGTTTTGATGCCAAGATTTACCTTCAACATCATATCCTGTCTAAAACAACCAGTCCCCCTCAAATATACGGGGAGGAGAGAAAGGGAATTACAGCCCCCTTAGGTGAGGGAGGACTGTATGTGTTTTCCAAGGAGAGCTGCCTAGGCTTCAAGTCTACTAGCCTTTTCTGGTTGGAAATCTTTGGCAGTAACCCTTCCGTATTCCCTTCTGCATATTTGTGAATTACCATGAGGTCTTTTATTAAGCTAGCAGTAGTGGTTGCTCAGTTTTCTAATAAGGGAAAAGATGTTGCCTCATGGCTTTAGGCATTTGAGGAGGCCAAAGAATATAAACTGCTAAAGCCCCCCATGTCCCCGCCTCAGACCCTGTTATGGCCTGACAGCTGGAAAAAACATAGGAACCAACTAAAATGCTCTGAATTACTGGGGAAGAAAAAAAAAAAAAAGGAGAGCCCAGCAGACAGTATGATAGGCTTTGTGGAAGGAGAAAGTTTGCAAAAGAAGACTAAGCATGAGTGAACAGGGGGAACGGTCATATGTGGCTTTTGAGGCTTTTTGAGGCTTTGTGGTAGTTTATACTTCTGGATTCACTTGAGGTTATTTATCTGTTTAGAGTGTGTGAAAAAATGGGTCAAGCTGGCTCAAGTGCTTATGCAAGTACTTTAACATGTGTCTGATTGGAAATGGTTTGTGAATGCATCAATTAAGAGGTGTGCGTGTATTTGGCTGGGGTGGGGGAAGAGTAGTTCATGAATCCGGAGGCAGAAGGAATGGAGGTGGGATGGAGCTGAGCATGGATCCCCCGGAGAACCCGTCTCCAGGGGAATCTGGGCGTTAGCGTGGATCTCCAGAGAGCCCGTATCTGGGGGAATCTGGGTGTTTCCTCTTTGCTTGCCCGAGGGTATTCTCTGCTGAGACCTGTGGAGGGCAGGGAGCCCATGACGGATAAATCTCTGGAGTTGGGGAGAAGGCCCTTGTATCTGCTTGGGCCCCGCTTCTGTTTTACAGCCTGATGGCTTAGGGCTCTCCCTCTCCCTCTGCAGAGGCCTAGAGTCCGCACCAAATGTTTCACATTACTCAGTGTGAAAAACCTCCTATTCTTTCAGATTTTTTACAAGTTCATACATCCGTGGAAACCTGATATTCCATATTTCATTCTGCTTCGTGGATGTCATTGTGAGGGATGCGGGTTCACATGCAACAGGCCTCTTCTGGCTTTGATCGGCTTGACCGCAACTAATTGTAAATGGAGAACAAATGAAAGAAATATTTACAAATTTCATGGGAATTCAGGCGGGGCCTAAGCCTATCCTAATGCCTCCATTCACAGTAAATGTTTATTGAATACTTTGACTCTACTGTGCACTTCAATATTTATATAGTATTAGGTTTTTGCTTGTTCCGAGGGGATCCAAAGAGTTAGTAAAGCCACCTTCCCCTTCTCCCCTGTTTTGCCCCCTTCCCTTCTGCAAACTTCCTTTCTTTTGCATCACAAAATTTGCTGCTGGAAAGAAAACTCAAATTCCAAAGCTACAGCTGTAAGAAGGGGAAAGAGAACAAGGGAGAGAGAGAGAGGGGGCGGGGGGTGGGGGGTTGGGGGAAAGAACCGTAAAATTTAAAACAAATTTTGAATTGCATAGTCGAGTTGGGAAAAGTCAAATGAAAATGTTCAAGATTTGTTCAAAATAAAGTCATAAATGCCTGGAGCCAAGTTAAGCAGCTGTTGGGTCAGGCAGGCTAAAGCCTGAAAGGCTGCACCAACGAAGAGCTAAATATTATGCAAGTAATCAGCAGTTGCCTGGTTATAAAGAAACATGCACGGCCCTGTTGAGGATTTCAGATTTAGGCCCTTCCATTCCTAAGCATCTTTTCCAGAACAGTTTTTGTTTACTCAGGAACCAAAATGATTTATTGTGACTTCTCCCTGGAGGTTATGGAGAGGAGGCACTCTGTGGCTTGGAAAGGATTCACTGACTGCCCGCCCCTCCCCCGCCAGCTTACCTGCCTCATGGCATAAACTGGGAGCTCCATCAGCCCCTGGCTTTCCCCCATGTCTGTCATGAGCTGCTCTTACTTCCAGGGCAGTTTAGACTGATGACGGTCCAGATGCCAAAAGGAGGAGAGGAGACAGCCTTCCTCCAGAGAGTCCTTTGGGCTACCACCTTGGATGGCAAACACTTGTAGATTTGGCCAACATCATCCTACTGAAAGCTCTAACAAATGCTCATTAAATGGGCTGCATTTGACGTCTGCATCTGCTGTGCCGTGGGCCTGTTCCACTCCAGGAATTGTAAAAGTCAGGCTAGATCCTGTTATCTATGCAGCCTGGCTTAACCTGCCATTCTCTATGTCTCCACCCCAGCATTAAAGACATGATTCAAGGATCACACGAGGCAGAGGGTGAATGTCCCCAAAACAACCCAAAAGTGTGATGGGAGAGGGGCATGCAGAGTAGGCGGTTGTAAGTGTCTCAGGGTAGAGCAGCGGAAGGCTGGCAGGGGAGATGGGCCATTGGAGAAGGAAGTCAACGCCAAAGCTGACGAGAAAAAAAAAAAAAAGAAAAAAGAAATGGGAATGGGATCTCAAGAGTTTTAAGAGCATTTTACTAGTACAAATTTACTTTATAAACTCAGACTTGCACTTCTCCTCATTTAGGAGTCCTCCAGTGAAATCAACAAAGCCATTTTTGGGGACACAGAAATTGCAAACCAGGGTTCTAGGTTTTAAACCATACCTCTTTGTGCTTTGATTGCACAGCATCGAGAAAATCCTTAGTTACAACGACAAGTAGTGTCAAATATTGCAATTTTAAATGGTTCACTTTGCAATTTCAAGATTCTTTTCAAACTGATGTAGAACTTTGCGGGAAGACTATTCAGTAGTTTCGTTTCAAAATTCAATGGTGAAATTTCTTCACATAATTGTAAAAGATAAGCAGCCTCAAATTATACATGGCAAAACTATCTAAACACAAAACCATGTTGAAACATGTAAAAAGTCCGTGCGTTGCTGTATAACTTACTCTTGTGTATTCGTGAAAGAGTGGCAGGTATTTAATTAAGCATAGTTCACACATTCTGTGTTAAGAATGCACTGATTTGTCCAGTTTTACATGAGTGTAGCTCACCAGGTCTGACTGAGAGAAAAACAGAATCATGCCCAGTGACATGGTTCATTACCCAGTTTCATTATTTCATATACTGTAATGTTTAGTATATATGGACAGTGAGATGCTTTTGTAAGCACATCAAGCCTTTGGAAACAACTTTCACCAGGATTGGGTGTCAGGGTGGAGTGGGAAAATGAAGAAAATCCACTCCTGTGGGCTTTCCAGCCATAGACCGAGACTTTCAGATCTGGGGAAGGGTAGGAAAAAGATCTGGCAAAGGTCGCTTGTTTTCTTGACCTCTTCCGTAGGGAGCAGGTCTGTCCCTCTGATGCTGTCAAAGAAGAGTCCCCTACAAAGACAACCTTGGCACGTTACCTCCCAGATGAGACCATTCTTTTTTTTCTTGAAATTAAAAAATTTTTTTAATGTTTATTTTTTATTTTTGAGAAAGAGAAAGAGAGAGAGAGACAGAGCATGAGTCAGGGAGGGGCAGAGAGAGAAGGAGACACAGAATCCCCAAAGCAGGCTCCAGGCTTCGAGCCATCAGCACAGAGCCTGACACACGGTTCAAACCCATGAACTGTAAGTTCATAACCTGAGCCAAAGTGGGCTGCTTAGCTGACTGAGCCACTCAGGTGCCCCTCTTGAAAATTTTTTTTTAATGTTTGTTTATTTTTGAGAGAGAGAGAGAGAGAGAGAAAGAGAGAGAGAGAGAGAGAGAGAATGGACATGAGTAGGGGAGGGGCAGAGAGAGGGAGACATAGAATTTGAAGCAGGCTCCAAGCTCTGAGCTGTCAGCACAGAGCCCAGTGCGGGGCTCGAACCCATGACTGGTGATATCATGACCTGAGCTGAAGTTGGATGCTTAACCAACAGAGCCACCCAGGCACCCCCAAATGAGACCATTCTTGAGAAACTGTCTTCTCCCTCTTCTTCACTCCCTGCTATGGAATTCTCAGGCTGCCCTCCTGAAAACCTTTCTCTCACTCTGGAGATTTTAGGAGGACGTGGGATTGTAGGAAGCTTGTTCCAGGCTGGGTGGAGGTGTGCCATGCACCAGCTTTGCCCCTTTGACCCCTTGGTTTTAGTGCAGGGTTCCATAGTCCCTCAGAGCAGGACTCCACAGCCATCAGCCATTGAGTAACTGAAGTTGTGCTAAATCTCCAAGAGTCAGTCCCTGAAAATGCCAAGTCAGCCTAGACTGGCCAGGTGATGTCCTTCTTGTTCTCCTGTTGCCTCTGGAGCTGCCATTTTTCAAATGCTCTCTTCCCGTAAAAATGTGCTCTTATGGCCTTGTTCACTCTTAAAGGTAAATGTACAGTCCCAATTAACTGCCTTTGCAGTTTTAAAGATTATTTGCAGGAAACTAGATGGACTGAGCTGGAGTGGTAGAATTTTTTTAGTAATGCAGCGGAGCAGGGAGCCAGAGGGAACTGAATGAACTGACCACATGCCAACAGCTCAATCTTGTACGTGGTTAGTGGAGGCCAGTGGTCTTCGTGAGGAAGGTGGTGCTCTGTACGTTCAAAGGGCAGGAGAGCACGGTGCTGAAGGGCTTTGATTTTGAAGCCACGTCACAATCTTATCTCTGTCACTTAGTAGCTGTGTGGTGGGCAAGTTTCTCGACTGCTTCCTACCTCAGATTCCCCATCTATAATGAAGGGCCAATAATAGTGCCTACTTCAGAGCAGTTTTTGAGACCTGAATAGCACCTGGCATGTAAGTAGAACATCACTATTCGCTATTTGTGTTATCTCAGGAGGCTAAAGGTATTTTTTTTTTAAATCAGAACATTCATTGAATTCCCAGTACCATCTCTACAATAGAAATTTTTATTAAAGTTAGGTTTTTTTATTTGTAACTTTTTTTTTAATGTTTATTTATTTTTGAGAGACAGAGAGACAGAGCATGAGCGGGGTAGGGGCAGAGAAAGAGGGAGACACAGAATCCAAAGCAGGCTCCAGGCTCTGAGCTGTCAGCACAGAGCCTGATGCGGGGCTCGAACTCACAAACCGCGAGATCACGACCTGAGCCGAAGCTGGACGCTTAACTGACTGAGCCACCCAGGCGCCCCTATTTGTAACTTTTTTGTAGAGAGATTGTCTACGTTAGGGCCTTTCTGCCACTGTCAGTCCTATCAAGTAATACTTGAGTCATTGCTATGTTTTCATGTAAGTGTTTTAGTATTTCTTATGACTTTTAATTCAATATTGTATGTATGTTAAATCATATATGTATTTTAAGAACATATATTCCCTCTTATGAACCAAAAGGAGAAAATCCACCTACAATGTACTTGCAGAAGAATGTTCCACTGAATGATCCTCAAACTGGCCTTAGCTGCACAAGTATCCTTGGAGCAGTTGTTTTCAGTGTGTCTTAAGCAAGAAAGTAGCCTTTTTCCTAATTATCTGTTCTAAAGATGGAGATAATTTTTCAGTGGCCTCATACCAAATGATTTATTCAGAAACAAAAGGCAAGCAGTCGTTACTAAGCAGAAACAGAAGAAGGAGGTCGTGGACTATCGTGAGGAAATGTTATTTACCTTTGCTCTCAAGAACTTTCTAGGAGCACCTGGGTGGCTCCATCGGTTAAGCATCTGACTTCAGCTCAGGTCATGAGCTGACGGTTCATGAGTTCCAGTGCCGAATTGGACCCTGTGCTGACAGGTCAGAGCCTGGAGCCTGCTTCGGATTCTGTGTCTCCCTCTCTCTCTGCCCCTCCCCTGCTCATGCTCATTCTCTCTCTCTCTCTCTCTCTCTCTCTCTCTCTCTCTCTCTCTCTCTCTCTCTCTCAAAAATGAATAAACATTAAAAGAATTAAAAAAGAAGAACTTGTCTGGACTTGACCAATAAGGTGCGGGAGATACTTACTCTACCTGCAACTTGAGCTGTGAGTTGTCCTGGGTCTGAGTGTTCTTAATGCTACAAGCATTTTTTCGAAACCACATTTTAAAGAAGGAAAACAACAACAAAAAAGACAGCCTGCAAGTAGTGCCTCTCTGCCTGAATGGACAACATTCCAGATGGGGTTTTAAGGGGCTCCACCCGCATTAAGCAGACCAAAATGGGGTGACCCAATGACAAGAGAGCCCATTATTGTATTGTTTTGGTGTGGGACAAGTAACATTCCTCAGGCCCCTTTTCGTGTAACCATCAGCCACAAAATACATCGAGACTCTTCTTACCTGCAGAACTGGGTTAGATCAACTCCAACACTTTCAGGCTTATCTGATGGCAAATGAAAGCTGATACTTTAATTTGGTTACCAGACTACCATTTGCCTCTTGTTCTTCTGTTCTTTGAGCAATTTTAGTTTAAATCTGGAAAAATGTTAATAAGTAATGATAAACCCATGTATCAGTGAATATATTCATGTAAGTAATGATATACCTGTATATCCATGAATATTATCATAGGAGGAAATATGTATATGTGTTTTTCATATGATACATATTCACGCGTGTTGACATAAGATGTTTTCTCATGTTAGGTATACGTACAGGTTTGTGTGTGTGGCCTCCCCAAAGCCACTGACTGTGTGAATGCTACTCATGTAATATGTAAATCCTACAGCACTCCTAAATATCAGGATTGCTAGAAAAGTGAGGAATTCTTGGAATACCTTCTACCACATTCCTCATGATACTATGATTTAATTGTCCTGGAATGTAGTGTGAGATACATTTGCACCTTTCCCCCTCCTTGATCACTGAGAAAATCAGAGGCTGTGCCAGGTGACGAGGAAACACAGATCTGTTGAAGGTGGACAATCTGTTTTACTTAATTTATGAACGATGACACAAAGTTTATAACTAGCCGGTATTTACCCATATTTTTCTTGACTTAGAATGGGGTTAAGTCCCAATAAAGCCATGTAAGTTGAAAGTCTCTAAGTTGAAAATGCATTCAATGCACCTAACCTCTCCAACACCATACCTTAGCCCAGGCTACCTTAAATATACTCCGAACACTTAAATTAGCCTACAGTTGGACATTATGCAACATAAAACCTATTTTAGAATGAAGTGTTGAATATCTCATGTAATTTATTGGATACTGAACTTAAAGTAAAAAACATAGTCACTGTATGGGTACAGAATGACTGTGGGGGAATGGGTTGTGTATTCTGATGGTCTCAGGGCTGATGAGGAGCTCTGGCTCACTGAGGTGGCCCAGCATGGTGAGAGAGGATGGTACCACCTATGGCTAGCCGGGGAAAAGATCAAAATTTAAAACATGGTTTCTCCTGAATGCATATAGCTTTCACACTATCCTAGAGTCGAAGAATTGAGTCAGACCATCATCAGGAAACTTCTTGTGTATGCTAATACGCACATTCATTATATCCACATTTTCAACTGTGAATATTTTCTAGAATGATTTTCTGTGGTCCCGCCTACTGTCTATGGAAATTATATCTTAGCTGCAGGCTTGAGCCAATTTCAAAGAAATCACAGAGCACTGGAGGTGACTACAGATGTCACTGAATATAGGAATTGAAAACTGGCAGCCAGCACGCCAATTTGCCTGACTTTGGGTTTTGTTTGGCCACTTTGTGTGTGTGTATTTAATAGTCTTATTGAGGCTTAAATGACACACAATAAACTGTACATATTTATTCAGTTTGATTTGCTTAGGTACAGGTATATACCTGTGGGACCATCATTACAATAGAGATAATTAACATAATCATCACCACCTAACCTTTCCTTATATTCCTTTGTAATCCCTTCTTCCTGTCTCTAGACCCTGCAGACAATCCCTGATCTCCTTTTGGTTACTGTAGACTAGTTGGCATTTCCTAGAATTAAAAAAAATTTTTTTTAATGTTTATTTATTTTTGAGAGAGAGAGAGAGAGAGTGCAAGAGAGCACAAGCAGGGGAGAGGCAGAGAGGGAGACAAAGAATGTGAAGCAGTCTCCAGACTCTGAGCTGTCAGCACAGCCACCCAGGCGCCCTGGCATTTTCTAGAATTTTTATTGAAGGGTATCATGCCATGTGTACTCTTTTTCTGTCTGGTTTCTTTCATTCGGCATAATTATTTTGAGGTTCATACAAGAGTCATAATAATTAAAGTTTTCTTCTTTGTGAAAGTTTTATAATTTAGGTTTTATGTTAAGGTCTAATAAATTCATTTGAAGTGAATCTTGTAGATGGTCTGAAGTTTACATGGCAGTTGATTATTATTTTATATGAATATCAAATTGTTCCAGCAGCATTAGTTGGAAAAACTATCCTTACTGTAGTACTTTCTCAAGCTGGGGCATTACAGGGCTCACCTCATTTTCCATTTCTCAGAGGTTACTGTCCCTCATTGCCTGATGCCTAGAATCTTGAAATTATTGTTTCATGTATTTCATCTGTTTTGGTTTATTTCAGATGGGAGGGTAAGTCTGATTCCTGCTACCACATTTTTTTTTAAGTTTATTTATTTATTTTAAAAAAAATTTTTTTTTCAACGTTTATTTATTTTTGGGACAGAGAGAGACAGAGCATGAACGGGGGAGGGGCAGAGAGAGAGGGAGACACAGAATCGGAAACAGGCTCCAGGCTCTGGGCCATCAGCCCAGAGCCCGACGCGGGGCTCGAACTCACGGACCGCGAGATCGTGACCTGGCTGAAGTCGGACGCTTAACCGACTGCGCCACCCAGGCGCCCCTAAGTTTATTTATTTTAAGGGAGGGAAGGATGGAGGTGGGAGGAGAGAGAGAGAGAGAGAAGGAGAATGAGAGAGAGAACATGAGAGAGAGAGAGAACATGAGACAGAGAGAGTGAATGAACCTCAGGCAGGCTTCGCACTGTCAGCCCAGAGTCCAACACGGGGCTCAAACTCACGAACTGAACTATGAGATCATGACCTGAGCCGCCATCAAGAGTCAGACATTTTGAGTCCCCCAGGTGCTCTGCTGTTACCCCATCTTGGTCAGCAGCATAAGAGTCCCACTTAGTGTGCTTTTACAATAATTTGTTTCCAACAGATAAAAATCAGGAGGTATCATACTCAAAGAGAGATTTCTGCCTTCTCATGAAAAATCTGCAGATTTGGCAAGACAAGATGCACACTCCACACCACAAGTCTTTTTGAGGCTGGAGATCCTTAGTTTCTTGTAGTCGCCACCTGGCTTGCCTCACATATCTAAACAAACTACTCACTCCCTTTAAGCCTAGTTAGTCCACACCTTTCATTTTATTCAGGAGGAAAGAGAGAGAGGCATGGTGAGATGGAATTAGAATCTGGTTATCTGGCTCCAAAGGATGAGTTTCTCTCCAGATTCAAGGACTTCTGTGTTTCTCTCCTTGAGAACCCTCGCTTAGCCATGCCTCTTTGGGACCCTTCCTGTCCTTAGCAGGTCTCTTCAGGTAGCCTACAGAAGGGGTGGACACCCACCCAGGCCCCGCCCTGGGGAGCCCTCAGAGCTGCCTCTCCTGATGTCTCCCATGACCTCCATCATGGAGACAGTAACCAGTCACACTCTGAATTGTATGGTGCTCAGGTGTCTCCTTGGCAGACAGGGTTCCTCTCCTCTCTCAGCCTCTCCAGTTCCAATACCCGACACCTTGTTCTCACTTTATTTTTCTTCTCGCTTAAGTGTTCGTACATTTTCTCAGCCTTCTCCCTCATGGCTCCTCTTGGGGCTCACCTGCATTTTGGGACTCTTTGCTTAGCATTAGTTTCCTCAGATCGTATCTCTTCTTACTGCATTGCCTATGTCTTCATGGTGGCTCCAAAAGTTGTGTTTTGGCCCCAAAGCTTGGAACTATGCTGGTCAGCTTTTAATCATTGGATTTCTTTCGCCATCTCCCTTCACGCCCCATCACTCTTGTATTTCCTTTATTAAAACACAAATTGTTATCTGTACCACTAGGAGAGATCATTTACTCAGAGTTGATTTTCTCCAGCAGAGACACCTTACTTTTGACATGTAGCTTTGCAAATCTGCTTTTTTTGTTGACTCTTGGCAACAGGTGTTCAGTTAGGAGAGGTTTCTTCAGGGTTTGTGATTCTTCACCATTTGCCTCCCGGTGTCTTCCTCCCCCAGATCCATTCTAAGCCTGACTTTGACTTCCTTGCATTGAGGAAGGTGGTGGATGGGCCTGCAGATGAACTGCTTGAAGGGGCTCCCCTCCCTGCCCTGGCTTCTGCTCTCAGAGAGCATGATGCTGTGTGGAGAGGGAGTTAGGGTAGTAGAAGGTGGGTGTGGTGGAAAGTCGTGATGGAGAGAGATTTCCACCCAAGCCAGGGGGAGAGACAGAGGCTAATGGTATGTGGCTTCCATGAGAAGTGGTGATTTTTGGTCTGTTTTCTTACATGCCTGAAAGGAAGGACGGGGCAAGGACCAGGGTGAGGCTAGTGAGGCATCTGACTCTGGATTAAAATTTCAGAGGACTCCAGGGGTGCCTGGGTGACTTAGTCGGTTAAGTGTCTGATTTCAGCTCAGTTCATGATCTCACACTTCATGGGTTTGAGCCCTGCGTCCGGCTCTGTGCCGACACCTCAGAGCCTGGAGTCTGCTTCAGATTCTGTCTCCCTCTCTCTCTCTTGGCCCATTCCCTGCTCATGCTCTGTCTCTGTCTCTCTCTCTCTCAAAAATAAATAAAAACGTTTTAAAAATTAAAAAAATAAGGGACTCAGTTAAGCGTCCAACTTTGGCCGGGTCATGATGTAGTGTTTCATGAGTTCAAGCTCCCCAGTCAGGCTCTGTGCCGACAGCTCAGAATCTGGAGCCTGCTTCAGATTCTTTGTCACCCTCTCTCTCTGCCCCACCCTCACTCATGCTCTGTCTCTCTCTGTCAAAAAAATAAATAAACATTAAAAGTAAAATTAAAAAAAAAAAAGAAAATTTCAGAGGACTCCAAAAATCTCAGAAAGCAGCATAAGCGATATTGCTGTATTTAAAAAAAAAAATAAAAATCATTGCAAAAAAAATCCATAACGTACAAAATATCAGTTTTATTATTTATTTATTTATTTATTTATTTATTTATTTATTTATTTAAAGTTTGTTTATTTTGAGATAGAGAGTGAGTGGGGGGAAGGGGTAGAGAGAGAGGGAGAGAGAGAGAGAATCCCAAGCAGGCTTTGCACTGTCAGCATGGAGCCCAATGCAGGGCCCAACCTCACCAATGGTGAGATCCTGAGCCGAAACCCGAGTCAGAATATTTAATCGGCTGAGCCACCCAGGAGCCCCTCAATGTTTTTAAATAAAAGATTCAGAAGAAGCTGGGACTCCAGAGAATGGTGGATGGTGTGCCCCAGGTGTTGACTCCAGGCCTCTCAGTGATGTTTCCTGGGCTACAAGGGCATTGATGTAGCAGTGTCCCTCAATTTCTAGGGATTCTGTGGGATCGGCTCCATAGTAACCAGAATGGAGAGATGGACGGAGGGTCATCTGTGAACATTTTTTGATGTAGAAAAATTCCTAGAGACCTTTGCCTAGTGGTGGGCGGGAGCTCTGATAATGGTAAAAATTGGGGTCTTGGCGTTTGGATTGATTTTTGACTATGAGTAAATAGAAACGGGTGGTTCTTGCATCCGCAGCTTTCCTGTGGCAACTTCATAGTAAATACAGTGCTTCCGCCTGGAGCTTTATCACTCTGTCACATGAAGAATGGGAAGGTGAGATTTTTTTCCCTTCCCCAATTTGGTATCGCCTTCCCTTCCCTTTCACAGAGGTCCAGTCCTCTTTTTAACCAGTGACTCACTGACCTGGCTTCTGCACGTTTAAAGTTCTGGAAAATATATACGAAAACCAAAGACGTCTTCTACTTGTTGCTTTATTTGCATCATTAGGGTCTTCGGTTGTTGGAAGCAGCACTGATGGGGCCCCTGCAGAGCAACTTGGTGGGATGGTTCCAGGCCCTGGCATTGGGCCACTGGGATGTCAGTCCTCACTGTGCGGTGAACAGTGGTGTAACTGTGGGTCACTCTCTGACCCTCGGTTTCCTCATCTGTGCAAAGTAGGGGTCAAACGAGATGAGCTCTCAGGTTTCCCTCTGGTCCAGCCTTCTCTGCGATTCTAGGGAGGATTTCTTTGTCACCAAACTGCCTGTTTCCAGCCAGTCCACGTGCAGTGGCTTTGAAAGAGCCAGCCTGTACTCAGGCATCACAGGATCCATTTTCCCAGTCGGCTGGCCCTGGGTTGCCTTCTGTGTTGAAGTCTGATTCCTCCCTCTTGGTTTCAAGGTCCCACCTTATCAAAGGAAAAATCTCTGGTAAGGTCTTTGTTTCACTTGGATTTAAATCTTGCTTAACATTAGAGCTGAAAAGGAACGATAAGAATTTGGGCCAACCTTAACCTAATTTCTCCGTGAAACAAAGAGCTATACTTACCTATTCTTTTAAGATCTTTTTAGCTTTAGAATTCTAAGTCACTTCAAGTAGCATGATGATGTTCTAGGTTTATGATTTCTTTTTTTTTTTTTTTTGCTTCAATCACCAGCTTTTAAAGTTCTTTGTATTTGGGGGTGTCTGGGTGGCTCAGTTGGGTGTCAGACTCTTGATTTCGGTTCAGGTCATAATTCCAGGGTCATGGGATTGAGTCCCTCATCGGGTTCCATGCTGATGGTGGAACTTGCTTGAGTTTCTCTATCTTCCTCTGCCCTTTCCCCCATTGTCCCCCCCCCCCCCATAAAAATACAATTAAAAAAGTTCTCTGCATTTCTTTTCCCATCTCTCATCTAGAAATTTACATAGAAGTTTTAGTCTTCATTGGGCCCATCAAACTTCTGTAACTTGGCATTTGATACAAATTGTTTTATAAAAAGGTTAGGGGGTGGTGCCTTGCTGTATAGTTGGAGGAGGAATGAGTGACTTTGGATGTCAGGGTTATAAGTTTGATCCCCATATTCAGTGTAAAGATTACTTAAGTAAATAAAAACTTAAAAAAAGATGGGGGAGTTAATCTAATCCTTATTATTTTAAACGTGTTAAAAAGTCTGAAAAAGTTTTTTTTTGTTTTTTATGTGTGTGGGTTTTTTTTTTTTTTTTTTTTAAATATAAAGTGGTCTTTCTGGCCAGTGCAGACGAGGACCTCACAGACTTTGTATGTTCCAGTGCTTGGGGACCATAAGGTATGATTTCCAGAGCCTTGCTTTAAAGGTGGTTGTGGGAGTGTCCTTATCTCCTGGTGTGGTTTCACTTCCAGGTTCTATGAGCATTTCAGGGTTGTTGGCCTCACCTCCCTAGTTTCTGGGGCTGCTGAAGAGACTGTTGGGGAAAGTAGGCACATCCTGTGACCTCCTGGCCACGTGGCTTTTGTCCCACAGGCTTTCCTCAGAAGATGTCCACAGTTTTTCCCTCTTAAGTCATAGCATATACGTTACGCAGAAAGACACGTTAGGAAACAGTCTTCAGGAGGGCCTACGTGAGTTCATATAGTCTGAACACCTCTTCCCCAGCTTGCTTTTAAGTACCACTTGAGTTCAGTGGGGCTATAAATTGGGCAGGGGCCTGGACACTCAGGGACAGAGTCACCATTTCAGAGGCTTTCCACATACAAGCAGATCCTGTGATAATGTGTGGACTTGTGAATGATGTTGAATTTGGAGAGATCCCAGCTTACTTCACAAAGTGAAAATTGTAGCCTATGTTGGTAATATTACTGGCCCCAGTACTACAGGATGGATAGAGAGAAATGGCTTTTTCATGCCGTCTTCTGTCATTAGGCATCACTTTTTGAAGAACAGTAGAGAAGAGACTTTAGAGTCATTATTCTAGAAATGCAGAAGTGACTATACCATGCTATGCTGATTAGAGAATGTCAGTAGAGAGCAGCTTGTAACTCTGCGGCCTCATATTATCTTTATTATGTGGCATAAAGATGCATAACTTTTTATGATGAATCAAAATTGTTGCCTCTCTCAGAAGAGTGTTTAACAAACTCATTTTAAAGCTCAATGTGAGTAACATTTGTGGAGCTGGCAAGCTAGCAATATGAGGACATTAGCTCTGCATTTTGAAAGAGTGCTGTGTTCATTGTGAAGGAAGTTAGAAAATGTATCATTTCAGTAGAGTCATGCTAGTTTTAGCAGTTGTACCTTTTTTTAATGGATAAAAACAGCAAAGGGCAGGAGCGAATTCCAGATAGAATTTTACTCAGAAAACCCATTTTATTTTTACTTTTTTAATTTTTTTTTTCAACGTTTTAATTTATTTTTGGGACAGAGAGAGACAGAGCATGAACGGGGGAGGGGCAGAGAGAGAGGGAGACACAGAATCGGAAACAGGCTCCAGGCTCCGAGCCACCAGCCCAGAGCCTGACGCGGGGCTCGAACTCACAGACCGCGAGATCGTGACCTGGCTGAAGTCGGACGCTTAACCGACTGTGCCACCCAGGCGCCCCCAGAAAACCCGTTTTAAAAGAACAAAGCCGATGGTCATATTGGTATGACAAACCCGTTAAGAAATACAGCCCTATAGGAATAATTCCTATTCCCAGGAACATAAAACAGTCTTCATGTGACTTGGAAATAATTTTTAGAACTGGCCGTATTCATGAGGTCTCCTACATTTCCATAGAATCTGACATCCCACCATTTCCTAGACTTGTAATTAAAAAGTCTTACTGCATGTTAAATAAAATATGGTGTTGTAGAGTCGCTTGAAGTTTCCAGTTGAATCTTTTAGTGCTTGGATTCATCTCGGTAAGCATGAACAGAACAAGTTAGAGCAGGTCTGTGTGCTTTCTTGATCCTTTTTGTTGCTTTGGTAGCTACCTCGTCTGTAATGCTCTTAGGCTGCCTTTTCTTTTGAAATAAAGAAGAACATCTGTCGTCTGTGTGGAAGAACCCAAGCAGAAAGACTATAAGGAGAGAAAACTCTCCAAAGAGTAGCAGCAGCTGACCTGTTTTGGTCCATTCTGGGATTGCGAACCTTGACTGTAAGTTTGGGTCTGCCCAGTCCAGGTGTCCATACATAACACCTGGAATGATATGTTTAGCACGGGACTTTTTAAGGATTAGCAAAAGAGGCATTATGATATAGGCAAGCATTGAGCAAAGTGTGCTTCCAGACCACACCCGTCAGTATTATCTGGGGGTGCTTGAGATCTGGGCTCCACCACAGTCCCGCTGAATCTGAAACTCTGGGGGTGTGCTTGGAGAACCTGCAATTTTAACAAGATCACCAGACAACCGTCTCTAAATTTTGAAAGTCTCTGCTCTTTACATTTAGTTTTACTACCTCTGACTTCAAGCCCTGGTCTTCTCCCTTTTCCTAGGTGACCTGGGAAAGCTGTTTCAGCTCTTGGAGTCCCACTTTTTTTCTCCACAGGATAGGAATAACTTTTGCACCCACCACCTAGGGTCATGCCGAGGATTTATGAGATAATGCTGCGGAGCCCTTCCCACAGTGTTTGTCTCATAGGAGACACTCCTAAGTTCATGAGGTTATTTGTATCATTATAAAAAATTTTATGAAGGATGTCAGAATCTCCTCTCTGATTTGAGAACAGTATAAAATACATGTTTGAAGGAAGGGACACAAACCCTATAGTGGATTCTGATGCTAAATTATAGTGCCTCTTTACTCAGTGGGTTAAAGCAGTGGTCACTTCCTTAGCCTTGCCCCAGATGGTGCTGATGCTCTCTTGGGTTGCTCTGCATGGTTCTTGTCCCTCAGAGGCAGGGATATAGCCCCCTTTATTTGTTTTAAGGCCATCATTCCTGAGGTTCTGCTTTTGAACCAGTTCCAAGCAGAGTCTTTAGCTGATGATTTATAAAGAGGGCTTTGATGCTCTCCAGCGTGCCCTGCAAATGCTGTCATTTTCCTTACTTGTTAACCCTGGTGGCCTTTGAGCACAAGGTCATGCAGCCATTTCCCTCCGGTCCGTCCCCTGTCCCAGCCTGCATCCTCTCTCTGCTGTGCTTAGCTTTCTGTGGCCCTCGGCCTCTCTGCTGCAGTTATGGAGCCCCCATGTTCTGAGATTTGGCAGGATGAATCATTTTCCGTGGCCATTTGAAAGCAGAGGGGCTCCTCGTAAATAGGGTGACGTTTTCCGCACAGCATCACTAAATAGCAAGTGAACTCCCTTCTTCCCGTGACTAGTTGTCTTAACTGCTCGATCACTTTAAATTTGGTGGGTTTTAGGGGCTCTATTAATAGCAAAGAATCACTGATTCCAAGACCTGGAAAGGTTCTTGAGCCATCATTCATTTGACTCCTTTCCAGGAAGTATTTTAGGACAAATCCAAATGTTTCAGGCACAAGAAGTATGATTTGTGATAATTGTATTTTTTTAAGGTACCTCTGGCAGCTCTGTACATGTGATGTAAGCTGGAGACCATCAAGGTTAGTGGGAACTCCAATAGTCAGCATTTTCCTTTTCTGGCCATGGCACTAAGCCAGGCATTGGCGGGGGTCGGTGGGGGGAGTACCGAAGGACCCTCACCTTCTAGTAGAGTGTATCTTAGTGAAGGATCTGGGGCTGGAAGGTGAAGCAGCTTTAGCACACGGCTAGATGAGGATGTGAGGGAGCACTGAGGCACCTGGGTTGCAGAGAAGGAAGAGGCATGGGAGGGCTGATGTGGTTTCTTGGCCATTTTCCATCCCTGGCCTTTCTTCACCTCCAAGTGATCCACCGCTGATAACACATGGGTCTTGTCCAAGTCTCAGTGGGCTAAGTCCCCCTAAAGGAGGAGGCTGGCAGTCTCAGGACGGTGGCTTTTCTTGGCTGCTGCATCTTTTTGGCAAAGAAAGGGAGGGAAAGGGGTCAGCGCTGAGTGCCTGTGCAGGTACACTGCCTGCCCCGTCTTGTCCAAACCTCCAGCCACCCTGTGGGCAGGAGCTGTCAGTCTTTTTGTTTGTTTGTTTTAAGTTTATTTATTTATATTGAGAGACAGAAAGAGAAGGAGGGGCAGAGAAAGAGGGAGAAAGAGAATCCCAAGCAGGCTCTGCACTGGCAGTGCAGAGCCCCACGTGGGACTCGAACTCACAAACTGTGAGATCATGACCTGGGTCAAAACCCAGGGTCAGATACTTAACTGACTGAGCCACCCAGGCGTCCCAGAAGCTGTCATTCTTATTGAACAGTCAGAGTAACTGAGGCTTAGAGGTTTGGTAACTTTCCCAAGTTACCATCAGCTAGTAAGTGGGCTTGAGGTAAAATTCAGGTCTTTTTGATGGCATAACAAAGCACGCTATGGATTATTAATATTGAAGAACCAGTGTTTTAATGGTTAGTGATTCGCGAGAAAAACTGCCTGAAGTTCAGCAGTGGCTTTGCATGTCAGGGAATTATGGGGTGAACTGTGAGGGGACCCAGGAAAACTGCCATGGTCCCCAAATCATCACTATTTGTGACGCATCCCTTAGGGAGAATGTCTTCCCTCCTTCCTCCCTCCCTCTCTCCCTCCTTCTCTCCCTCCTTCTCTCCCTCCTTCTCTCCCTCCTTCTCTTCCTTCTTCCAAGCTGTTTTTGTCAGTTTGGACTGCTGTAACCAAATCACACAAATTGGGTGGCAGAAACAACAGAAATTTATTTGCCACAGTTCCGGAAGCCGGCAGGTCCAAGATGAAGCCACCAGCAGATTCAGTGTCTTGTGAGGACCCTCTTCCTGGCTTGAGGATGGCTGTTTTCTCATTGTGTCCTCACAAGGCAGAGGGAAAGGAAGAGACAGACAAAGACATCATTTCTCTCCTAGCTCTTCTTATAAGGGCACTAATCCCATTCACGAGGCTCCACCCTTGTGACCTAGTCCCCTCCCAGAGACCCCGCCTACTAACACCATCACATTGGGGGTTTAGGCTTCAACATCACAATTTAGGAGGACACAGGCTATTGCACATGCTGTAGCTACTGTGAGAGTTTATCAGCTGCTCTCACTAGACAACTTGCAAAACCAGGGCACTTGGAGACTCATAGTTGGGTTTATGATAAAAAGGCTGACTTGAGACTCTTGGCCCTGATTAGGGTGAAAGAGCAGATCACTCCTGCAGTCTGGGAATCACTCACTGCTGAGAGCACACGTTGTCATGGGGCCACAGAGGACATCGTGAGGGTGACACATGACCTTGGACAGAGAAGCCAGGAGATAGTAGGCTCTGTGAGGGTGAGAGGGAGCGCCTTCACTCCAACCAGTCTTGCTGGAGGATGGATGGAGTTTCTCAGTCTCCTGTAAAGCCGTGGGGTGTAGGGCACCAGAGTGTGCACAGACAGATTCATACCCTACAGAGGCCGATGGAACATCAGCTCCAAGCCAGATACCTGCACTTTTTATTTGACTTTGAGTTTTCCCTGGTTGTGCCAGTCAATGAGACCCCTTCTTCCCATAACTGAGGATCCTGGGAACCAGAATGAACAACCCCAAGGTTCCTGAGGGAATATGGAGTTGGAATGGAGGGCTACGAGATCTGAAAGAGATCCTACCACACCAAAGGTCTCAGACATTTCTGTTCCTTTGGACATTTGTGCCACTTGGGACAGGATGCAGTCATGGTAGAGTGGTAAGAACACTTAAGAGTTTGGGAGTCAAATCTGGAATGAATCCAAGCTCCTCTGTTTGTCAGCAGTATGCATTTAGGCAGTGCCCAGTGCCTACAACTAGTATTTGCTGCAATTCACTGATGGTATTGACACCCTGCAGGTATTAACCTACAAGTATTTTTAAGTATATAAAAGTATGTTAGGGGTAGATGTTTCACAGATGAGGAAACTTAGGTATAGGGGGCTTAAGAACTTGCCTGAGGTTGCACAGCAAAGATTGGAACTCAGGAAGCGTGCCTTCAGTACCTATGCTCTTAACCAGGAAGCTGTCCTACGTCTGTTTCCTTATCTGTAACACAAGGACAAAAATAGCTACCTCAGTAATGTGAAGATGAAATTAAATGAGATGCTCATAGATGAAGCACTCATCTTTGCTTGGGTGGGTCAGAACCGGTGCTCAGCTTTCAGCAGCTTTAAGTCCTATCTTCCCTACGTAAGGTCTGCAGGCACGCTCCCTTCTTTGGGCAGGCGGGGGCTCCTAAGCGTGTGTCCTGCTCTCCTTTCCCTGGGTGCCCTCCCACGCTTCCTTTCACACTTACAACCGCAGCACCACCACCTTCATTGCTGCATGTGTCCACACTCTCCAGTTCCTGAGTGTGAGGCTCATTTTACATGATCTCATTTCTGGCTGGCTACCTCCCGGCCACGTCTAGAAGTCACCTTCATCTTCTGGGTAATGCTTCTCGACATCACACTGCTGGGTGGATTACTTCCGGGAGGGGCATCTCTGTTTGTGGGACTTCTTGCTCACTTCTCTTTTAGTGACAGTCCCTTCCCTGATCTTTTCCTGGTACCCCATTCCTACTTCTAATGTCCTACGTGCAGTCTACCTTCCTTTGGCCGCTGCCTTCATTATGCCCCAGTAGCTCCTGCAGTGATGAGAATCCCGTAGAGAAGGGTCCCTTCTAAGTCCCATAGCCAGGAGGTCTCCATCACTGTCTCAGGGAGGACTTATCCTGGGTCATTGCCATTCGTAAGTAACTGTATTGTCTGTATGCTTTTTGACCTCCAAATCAATGCGGTCCAGTGGAGGCACTAGCAGGAGATGGGGAAGGAGTAGTCACTGCACCCCTCCACGAAAGGCTCTTTGTCTCAGGGGACTCCAGTGATAATCTCTCCTTCCCACCTCTTTCGGGCCCTGAGGTGCTAATGCCTGCTAGTCTCTGGGTGACCCTCAACCCTGCCCACGTCTTTATACACTGACCCTTATGAATGTCTCTATATTTCAGTGACATGAATTCTCTCCCCTGCTGGACTCCACAGACTTGTATGGCTAGAGATGAAAGGCCATCTCATCCTCCCCTTTACAAGAATAATTATTCTCCTACTTGGGTGACAAGATGAAATTTAAAAGGATGACCATGTCTGCAAGTCCGTGGCAGTCTCCTCAGTGTTAGAAACAGGGCTGGTTCTTTCTCAGGGTCCCGTGAAGAGCACGGCTCATGGAGAAGTTTCTTTTAGTAAGGAGCTCTGCCTTGGATGCCAAGCTGTTTACTTTTTTAATGTTTCAAATTTTTTAAATTAATTTTTCAGTTTTTAAAAGATGTTCTAACCATGTGACTTCTGGGGAAATCATAACTCTCTGATGTTTCTTACTGAAAATTATAAAGCTACTGACTTTATGACATTTACAGTTGCCTTGGCTCTGAAAAGGTAAATGTCAGCCAAGGGGGACTCATCTGGAACACTGAGAGTTGGCTGAGGATCTTTCTTTCTGGCCAACTGGTGAAGGCTGCCTCAGGTATTTCCCCATATCCCCCTGATTTCATCCCCTGATGTTTCTCCTTCGACTTCGAGCACCTCTGTATCTGATCTCTTTGCTGCTCGTGTTTCCCCCAGGTTGATGAGTCTAGTCTGGACACTAGGCTTTGTACTGGATACCCCACCAGAGCAGGTAGGACCCTACGCTTTCCTGAGATAGCAGTGTAGAAATTAGCGTCTGACTTCAGGGCCAAATTCACAGAGCCCTGAGACAAGAAAAAAGGAAGATGTTAGGGATTAAAAGCAAAGCTGCTGGTTTTTCTTGCTCCAGTGTGGGTTTGGAAAAGGAAGGAAGAGAATTATAGAATGATTCTGCTGTATCAGGCAATGTGCTGAACAACTTATATATGTAACCTCATCTAATCCTTGCAGTAGCCATATTATCCCCAGTGTACAGATGGAGAAACTGAGGCTCAGAGAAAAATGGTACATTGCAGAGGGACACATAGCTGAACGATAGTGTGGCTGTGCTAAAGGATTTGGTCTTTCTCAGTTTGTTTGAATCTTTTTTTTTTTTTTTTTTTTTGAGAGAGAGAGAGCTTGAGCAGTGGAGCGGCAGAGAGAGAGAGAGAGAGAGGGAGGGAGGGAGGGAATATTAAGCAGGCTCCACGTTTAGCATGGAGTCCATCATGGGGCTCGATCTTACCACCCTGGGATCATGATCTGAGCTAAAATCAGGAGTTGGATGCTTAAGCAACTGAGCCACCCAGGTGCCCCTAGTTGGAATCTTAAAATCATTTCCAAACTTCCCAGGCTTAAGATAGATGGGATATTTCACTTACCCTTTTCTTTGGGCCTGCTTTTGTCAAAGTTTGCTTACTCTTTTCGGTTTTAAATTTTATTTATTTACGGTCTTTTGCCACCTGGAAGATCCCTTGGGTGTCTGCAGGTTTTATTTCTCTGCTAGGTGGCTGTCTTCTGTGCTTCTTCAGAGATTGCTGTACCCAGGGCACAGCCAGGGAGCTCAAGAAACAAGACACTGGAGGTTTCTCAATGATGCAAGGCTGCGACCGTATGGAATTGCTTCTTCGTGGAGGGAACTCAGGGGAAAAATGTCTTTCGCTGTATGGGTCATGTCCAAAGCCACTCTGCCAGTAATCCAATACCTTTTCCACCTCCAGTGGGCAGACCGTGGCAGCTTTTTACTCACGATAACATCATTCACCTTGACAAAGTCAAATCTCTTATTTCCATTTTCTCTCCGCCTTCACACTCTTCTCCACACTTATGATGTCATTACTAGTTCCTTGGCCTGCTGGTTGTTGAAGTAGTTCCTGGCTACTTTAATTTGAACGGATGAGTTGAACATTTATAACCACTTCTTAGGGAAATTATGGGCCATTTGTACTAGAATTTTTACATCTCCAGTGCTAACATGAATTGTCTCTCACTGATCTGTGTGAAAGCAGTGCCCTGCAAGAATTGGACTTCAATGTATACAAGGGGAAGGAATAACTCAAGTATGTATACAAAATACCCTGTGGGCTATGTACTTTCAAATGGTCTCATCTAAAAATAATTACAGTAAACTCACACTTTCTGTATCTCCTGATGAAAATATTGATAATTCGTGCACAGCATATTTGAAACGGTTGGCCTCAACAGGCTTTTCAAGTTCTTGTTTATATGTATATTGTTTTTTTTCCAACAGGGAATAAGAAAGAATGCAGTTGACCTTCATTTAGCAGAGGGGGACGTGGAAAAATCCCCAAACTAATAGCCCGTATGTGTATTTTCTGTTTCTCTGTGTTTCACCTCCTCGTGCTCGCCCTCACTCCCACCAGTTCTGCCAGTTTCTAGCTTGTGTGTCCTTGGGTGAGTGGCTTAACCTCTCTGAACTTAGTCGTGTGTGCCTCTTGTCTTATCTCAAGAGCAGTGGTTCTCATCTGGAAGTTACTTTTGTCCCCCAGGGACATTTAGCAATGTCCGGACATATTTTTGGTTGTTACACTTGGTTGGCAGGGGTGCAGGGAGTGCTGGGGGCGGGGGTTGGCTGCTGGCACCTCGTGAGGAGAGGCCAGGGGTGCTAGTAAATATCCTGCACTGCACAGGACAGCCCCTACAACAAATAATGATCTGACACCATGTGTCAGGAGCACCAAGGTTGAGCAGACTTGCTTTAGAGGTTGTGGTGAGAACGAATGTTAGCATCAAGTGCTTTATAAATTGTGGAGAGCTGTATGAATATAAAGTGTTACTGCAGATGCTTCTAGATTGCTGGCTAATTCTGACCCTATAAGTAGAGAGTATCCAACGTGTCCTGAGCACCATTTGTACTCTGGGACTCCATTTCTTTCTTATTAAAATGTGCTGGGCTTCATGATCTTCAAGATGCTTTGTAGCTCTGAGCATCTACGTGAGAAGAGCATACGATGATCCGGGACCCAGAGCTGACCAAGTCAGGAGTTGCGAATTTCAGCACTTTTTAGCCCTCATGCTGATCACTGACCTGAATCTTCTCTCCCAAATAAACTTGAAGGGAAGAGACAAAGAGTTCTTAATCTTCTTCCTATATTAGGCAGACAAGATTTATTTGTGGCAGTGTTTCCATTCGTACCCTGGAGAATAATGCCAGCATGGACAAAATGACCAGCACAGCTAATACTTACATAGGGCTTACCTGATACCAGGCTCCTGAGTACCTAGCGTGTGCCAGGCCCTGCCTGAGTACCCTAGCCACGAGGTGTCATTTTATCATCACAGCATGCCTGGACCGTTGGTATTATTGGTCCAGTTTTACCAATGGGGAGAATGAGCCTCAGAGAGGCCGAGTAACTTGCCTGTAATCACAGAGCTAATGAGTCATCAAATAGCTTAAAAATACGAGGCCGGGGTGCTTTTCCCTCCCCTACATTCACACTCAAGGTGGTCCTTTTAATGAAATTGCAATGGAAGCTGAAGAAACGGTAAAATGAATGCCAAGAAAGCAGGTGAAAGGGCCACGATTTTGTAAATTTTCACATTCTGCAGGCAGATGTGTGTCATTTGGTACGTTGGAAGAGAGAATCTTAAAAGTAAACGTTGCCACTGGCCTGAGCTGTCAGAGAGCATTGACGGACAACCCAGATAAGTGGCCCATCTCTGCCTTCTTTCAAGTACTTCCTAAAATAATGCCTGTTTACAGGGTTAGAGCAGCTCTCCAGGTACTAGTGATCATGATTTTGATTGGTGATAATTGAGAAAACAGTACTAACCACCGATGGGCCATTGGGTTTTCAAGGCTTTTCCAATTATTTTACTGTCTTAATTATGCTAAGATTTCATTATATTCTATTGAATAAGAATGATAAACACCACCTATAGGTTTCTGGATTCTGTCTTTAAACATGGCAGATTAGAAAAAAGTTACAGATTATGACTGAATGGGGTTTTGATTGTAAAGGGATCAGCTATTCTGCTCTGATGATGGCAACTCTTATTGTCTATCAGTGATTCTCAATCTTGGCTGCTCCTAGGGACCTTTGAAAAATCTTGATGCCCAGGGTAGCCCCAAGCCAATGAAATCAGAATCTCTGGGTAGAACACACATTAATAATTAAAAATTTTTTAGTGTTTATTTATTTTTGAGGGAGAGGGAGAGAGAGAGAGAGAGAGAGAGTGAGTATGTGGGGGAGGGCAGAGACAGAGGGAGACGTAGAATCCAAAGTAGGCTCCAGGCTCTGAGCTGTCTGCATAGAGCCTAATGTGGGGCTCAAACTCACGAAACATGAGATCATGACACGAGCTGAAGTTGGATGCTTAACTGACTGAGCCACCCAGGTGCCCCCACCCACATTAATAATTCCAGTGAGTGATTCCAATGATTCCACTGAGTTTAAAGTATAATTAAGGCACCCCCTTTCTAGTCAAGGTGATATATAAAATTAACCATCACAACACTTGACATTTAATTTTACTTCTGATTTTTCTCATAGCATTTGATGTCTTCTGAATTGCTCTGTCTCTAAAAGAGCCTTTGTTGTTGTTGCAAAAATCCCCATGTTCCAGAAACATACCCCCATCTAGCCTCCTAGAACTTACATGGTCATGCACTGGAGTGGCTCTTTGAGATAAATATCTGAATCCCTGAAAGTCAAATGAGTTATATTATGGACACAATTCATTCCATAGCAGAGTTGCTCACCTTTCATAAACTTCTGGATTGCTGGGAGAGCTGGATTTCTACTAGGCTCATTCATTCTATGCCATGCTTAGATCTAAACCTAATTCAGGTTTGCCTCTCCTCTGATCAGAGCCTTGAACTGGTTTCCCATCTCACACAGAGTAAAAGGCCACTGTCTTACATAGTTTTCAAATCTATAAATATTAAAATATAAAATATGACATAATACAAAAAGTTTACAGAATTCCAACCATATTCACAGTAAGTGGAAAACGTAGTCCATTGTTAGATTCTAGAAGATATTAAAAGGCATTCACAAAATTCACACGACAACAGAATTTTTATGTAAACCATTGGTAAGTTCTCCAGGTTGACTTATTCATTCATTTCACAAACAGCAAATGCCAGCTATGTGCCAGATACCGACATAGACACTGGGGATATAGCCGTGAGCGATACAAAGATTTTGCTGATGTGGAGTTTGTTTTCATGGGCAGAAACAGACAATCAGCAAACCAATAAATGTAAATATACATAAAATGTCAGATGGTGATAATGCCTAAGAGAGTGACTATGTGACAAGTGATGAAGGTTGAAGAGGATGTTGCCATGGAAGGAATATATTAGAGGGTAAAGTGAGGTTACCCACGCTATGGCTGACCAGAGGGCCAGCTGAGTGTGGTGCAGTAGTTGCTAGCTCACAAGCCTGGTGAACTCTGTTCTGTTTTCATCTCAAACCCATTGTGTGGCTCTGGCTCTGTGTTATTTTCTGAGCCCCAATTTATTGAATTGTAAAAGGAGAGGGCTTGAGGGCCTCTCTGGATGTACATTTCTGGCTCTATCTGAAATGGAATGAATGCTTAGCTGTAGATGAACAGAGTGTTGAGAGCCCTGTGTACTTAGTCTGGTGGGAGGGAAGACTAAAACTAGATTATGGTAGTCATGAGAGCTGCTCATAAATCCAGTATTCCAATTCTCTTTCCTTGGGTTGAGTCATGGCCCCAGAAATACCAGGTCCTAATCCCTGGAACCTGTTCATGTTACCATATTTGAAGAAAGGGTCTTTGCAGGTGTGATTAAATGAAGGATCCTGAGGGGTGACTAGGTGGCTGAGTTTGTTGAGTGTCCAACTCTTGATTTTGGCTCAGGTCATGATCCCATGGTTCGTGGAATTGAGTCCCATGTTGGGCTCTGCGCTGTCAGCAGAGATGCTATCTTTCCACCCCTCAAAATAGATGAACTTAAAAAAAAATAAGGATCTTGAGATGGGGAGATTATCCTGGCAGGCCCTAATGCAGTCACATATATGCTTGTCAGGGAGGGACACACGGAGATTTGACATAAGTTGAGGAGAAGTCATGTGAAGACTGAGCAGAGAGAGATTGGAAGATGCCGGCCTTGAAGCCTAGAGTGAGATGGGCATAAGCCAAGGAAAGCCAGCAGCCACCAGAAGCAGGAAAGAGGAGAGAAACTAGAACCCCCTAAGGGAATGTGGCCCGGCCAGTGCCTTGAGTTCAGCCTGGTGGTATTGTGTGCTCCTCGCCTCCAGAACCGTAAGAGGATAATTCTGGGTTGTTCTAGGCAGCCAGGTTTGTGATAATTTGTTACAGCAGCTTCAGGAAACGAATACAGTAGGGGTTGCACCTCACTTCCCTGACCACTGAAGTTAGATGTGGCCAGGTGGCTGCTCCAGCTGATGACACATGAATGGAGGTGATGTGTGTCTCGGAGGGCCAGTGTGTGCTTTATTATGCTCTTTTTTTTCTGTTTGGTGATGGGCAGGTTTGAAGATGGTGGCTGCCTGTTAGCCTGGGTCTCTGAGTGACTGTGTTGAACAGATCTCCTCTTTTGATTCATAAAGGACATGAGTGCAATTGAAAAGTGAATTTTTGTTGTTTAAGTTTCCTGAGACTTGGGGATTTTTCTGCTAGCCCCTCCTGACTGGAGCCAAGGAACCCGGTTGGTTGCTATGAAACATTCCTGGTGAACCTTTGCTCCTCGGTGGTCGTCTAAGTCCCTGGAACCCCTTCTCCAGCCTCCACCAAGGCCAGGACAGTCTTAAACCATGTCCTCCAGATCAGTGGTGCCCCATGCAACAGTGATGCATATTAAGGTTCTGTGGCCCGAATAAAGGGAGAAATGCTGGGGTTGTGGGAGGTGAAATAGCTTCCCTTGCTGCAAGGCTTCTCAGTGCCTTCCATATGCTCTAATACGAGGTGTGACTCTCTTAGATGAGGAAGTGGTATTTTTATGGACTGAATGTGTCCTTCTACCTTGATGTGTTGACACCCTAATCCCCCATTGTGATGGTATTTGGAGGTGGGGCCTTGGGGAGGTGGTTAGGTCATGGCAGTGGAGCCCTCATAATGGGATTAGTGTCCTTCTAATAAGAGGCCAGAGAGCTAGCTTGCCTCTCTCCTCTCTGCCTGCCCGTCTGTCTTTTTATATGTCTCTATCTCTTACATGTGAAGACATAAGGAGCATAAGGTCATCTGTAAACCAGGAAGAGGGGCCTCACTAGAAGCCAGCCATGCTGAACGGTGCTGGCAACCTGTTAGGATAACTGTAAGAGATAAACTTGTGTTGTTCAGGCCTCCAGGATATAGTATTTTTGTTTTAGGAGCCCTAACTAAAACAGGTATGCCCTGTTTGAAAGCTCTTTGTGTAAGTGCAGGTCACATGAAGGTGAAAGCCGTTCCCCATTGCACTGGGCCACGACACTTACTGTGTCCTTCATTAACACCTTTCCTTTTCTCACCCACCTAATCAAAAGGCAGCATAAGGTAGCATAGTTTTAAAACAACTTCCTGTTCAACGTGTAGTGGACCCTATTAAGTTGTTAGGGAAGCAGTTTAATACTTGAGCTGACAAATTGCAGGTAAATTTTACCTGACAAATGAGAGAGGGAGGCAGACTTCAGGGACAGTGATGGGGAGATTCACCTGACTTTTTCGTATTTTCTGTATCACCCCCATGGGCCTGCTCAAAAGTCTGATGGTCTGAACGATGTGGCCTTGGCCTTGAGCCTGTGAGACCTCCTCCCAGCTCTTACTTGTTTGACTTTGGATGAATTCCACTTCTCTTTTTTCCCAGGTATTTTTCCATTTCTTTCATGGTCAAGATCCCAACCCTCGAGCTCTTGGAGCTCACAGGCATGAAGAAACAAGCCCCTGCTTTTTATTAGCCATAGTCCTTGGAAAGACTTAAAGTGCTCTTTGAACATCCAAGACCACATGAATCTTTATGGAGAAGAAGAAAGGTTGCCAAAATGAATCAGCATGAGACTTACAGTGACCTGGCTAATAAAAAAAATAAAAAATAAGTAACAATAAAAAGTGATTTGACTGGTCCCACACTTAGTGGAGCCTGGAAAAAACTCAGTTCTTCTGGCATTGTGGAGTGCCTGTGATAAATGCCAAAATGGGCCCTCGTTCCTCACTTCCCCCCAAATCCACTCCCTTGTCCTTGTAACTTCCAGAGCCTTCCCTTCTGGGCGGGTCAATCTGGCTCAGGCCTTCACTCCGACTGCAGCCATTTGGCTCAGCCACATGTACCAGTTTTCTGGAAACAAACAAACAAACAAACAAACAAACAAACAAAAAAAGGTCCTGATTTGTATGGTGTTTCCTGATTTGTTTTTAAAGAAAATTCTCTCTACTAGTCATATCGTCACTGACTCACACTGCAGGTACCCCTCCTCTTCAAAAGTTTACTTTCCACCACTTCCCTTTTACAAAAGACCCACTTTAGTACCTGTTTTCACTAACTGGAATAAATGTGAGGAAGATTGTCACTTTTTAAAAAAAATTTTTTTTAATGTATATTTATTTCTGAAGAAAGGGAGAGACAAAGTGTGAGTGGGGAAGGGGCAGAGTGAGGGAGACACAGAATCTGAAGCAGGCTCCAGGCTCTGAGCTGTCAGCTCAGAACCTGACGTGGGGCTTGAACCCATGAGCTGTGAGATCATGACCCGAGCTGAAGCCTGACGCTTAACCGACTGAGCCACCCAGGCGCCCCAGGAGGATTTTCACTTTTAAGAAAAGAGGCGAAAAGCACAGTTCAGTGTTTGTTTCGCAGCAAGCTGGGCCCTTACAGAGGCAGCATGGCCCAAGCAGCAGGAGTGGCCCCACAAAGCTCTCCCTTCTCAGGAATTGAACTCAGTACCTCAGCAGCAAGCCCTCAGAGTTTGAGCTGTGTCTGTAAGAATCTGTGCTTTTACCTGTGGTTAGTTTGTGCATCCGTCAGCAAGGTGTGTCCTAAGGTGTCAGAAAATTCATAAGAGGAGGTATTTTTGGGTCTGGAAATGCTAAAAAAAAGTGGATGATGACCACTTCATTGCTTTACGCCTTCTTGGCTTGAAAAGGTTTCATAGGAACCTCCTTTGAGGTAGCAGGGGGATCCTGTGTTTAACAGTTGGCTCTTGCAAGCTGGAGGAACCAGCTCCAGCAAACTGCCGCTCTGGGCCAGTGAAATGTTAGCAAATACAATGCAAAGAAAGGCTTAAAGAGTGCTTCTGAGATTGGGCTCTCTCCCTCTTGCTACTTAGCGGTCGCCCTGAGAATTGCCTGGATATGCCTCTTGAAAGATGAGAGACATATGTAGCAGAGATCCCCAGTTGCCCAGCCAATAGCCAGCTGACCCCCAGTTGACCTCCGATGCGCAAGTAATAAACGTAACAAACGTAACTGTTATCTTACTGAGGCTCTGTGGTTGTTGCACAGAACTATAGCAGCAGTAGATAACTGATCATGCTTAATAGCGGCAAATCACGTATGATGGGCGTTCACACCTGTTCTCTTTGACTCCACCCTGCTCTGGATGGGCACCTGATAGGCCTCAATGAGTAATAACCTACCCTGTCTCCTGTCCCCCTCCCCCCAGGTAGTGGAGGACTTGGGTGGAGAAGCACAGTTTCTCCTCTCTTAGAAAGCCTTTTGAAAATTCCTCCTCGGCAGGGTTGCTACTTAGGATGGAAAGGCTTGGGGTTTGCCTGGGGTGTGCTTTTCTCGCAGAGAGCTGTGGTCCAGAAAAGGCCCCGGGGAAAAGGAAGTCAGTGATAAGCTGCTTAGAGCTTTCTGTTACCAAGTTTTTAATAGATCCTCGGTTCAAGAATGGCCTGCAGGCGTTTCAGGCAGAGGGAATGGCAAATGCAAAGACCTTAAGGAGGGTGTTTCCAACTGGCCTATACCCCATATCAGCAAATGAGAAACATCTAACAGATTCTTTTGCTTTGCATTGATCATCAAGGGAGATAGAAATAAGTTAGGGTCATGAGTCTTTACTCAGAACTGGTCGGGCAGGTGGGATATTGCACACAGACATGGTCCCTGCCTTGTCCATAGCCCTCAGACCTCAGGGCATATTTTATTGTGCTCTACCCAGTTTCTCCTGTCAGTCTCTGCATTCTTATGCAGGACTTCACAGGGGGTAGCTGGCTTGATAAGGTGCTCCTTATCGGTTGCTTTCCTCTTTTTTAATTCCCACACTCCTGCCCCTGTCTTCCCTGTGCCTCCCAGATAAATTACCTGCAATGTGAATTCTCATCTCAGGGTCTGCTTCTGGGCAAACTCAAACTAAGACTGTGACAGTCAAAGCAAGGTCAGCTTCGAACAAGTTGGCCAAACATTTAACCACACGTGCACAAAAGAGGTTTACAACCAATTCTAGCAGTTCTACCCTTGTGCTCCAACTAGACCTTGTATTTTGCAGAAGCAAAAAGATGCTCGCAGCGGCCTTACGGTTGCTCAGAGTACAGGGCATCCTTGCAGCGCAGGGATCCAGGACAAGCAAACTAGAACCTTGAGTGGTGGTGCTGCCAGATCTTTATAACTTTATTTACTTCAGCGAAGTGGTGCTTTGACAATATTTCCAACCTCTAATCGATGTTGAATTTCTCTCATTTTACCAATAATAATCACATAGCTCTTTTGGTCATTAATTTGGCTTTTGGGGGGCACCTGGGTGACTCAGTCATTTAAGCATCCGACTTCAGCTCAGGTCACGATCTCACGGTCTGTGAGTTTGAGGCCCGGGTCGGGCTCTGGGCTGATGGCTCAGAGCCTGGAGCCTGCTTCGGATTCTGTGTCTCCCTCTCTCTCTGCCCCTCCCCCGTTCATGCTCTGTCTCTCTCTCTCTGTCTCAAAAATAAATAAACGTTAAAAAAAATTTAATTTGGCTTTTGGATAACAGTATTTTAACCAACACTTGTGTTACGGATTCCTGATTAAGATCTCTCCTATTGTATGCGTAACCACCCGTGGGTCATTGAGATCTGATATAGATCAGATCTAACTGCCTCCAGAGTATAAGTTAGAATCAATATGTATATACACACACACTGTATCTCTTAGGCACACACATAAACATATGCCTAAACATGTCATGTTTTACGCTACACTGTCCCCTCTGCAGTGCAACAGTAGGAGTGTCCTTGGGTGTGCAAACAGTGGAAGGAGGGAGACAGTCTCCAGTGTTGAGGGAGCACAGTGAGGAAGCTGAGGGAGGTGGGAAGAGCCAGATCCCACAGGGCCTTTACAAGGCAAATAAAGAGTTTGGGTTTGGTTTAAAGTGTAATGATCAGCCATTTAAGCAGGAAGAGGTGTCTGAGTAGTGGGTAGATTTTAGAAGCAGGACTGGGAGACAATGAAAGCAGGGGCCCATGAGGAAGGGAGAGGTGGTTGGCTTGGAACTGTGGACAGCTGGGGAGATGGAGAGCTGTGAGGAGATTGGGAGTTCACTTTGGAAATGGAGAAAAACACTTTCTGCTGGTGTATTGGCTGCAGGGGTGACACAGAGAACAATCGTGAATGACTCTGAGGGTTTGGGCCTAGCAACTGGGAACATGGGTCAGTGATGGAGGAGGAACACATTTTCAGGGGAGAGAAGAGAAAAGGTTTATTTTGGCCTTATTATATGTAAGATTCCTTTTAGATGTTCATTCATTCATTGAACAAATACTTAGTGAGTGCCTGCTATGTGCCAAGTGTAATTCAGGTGTATCACTGAACAAAAGAGACAAAGATCCTTAATTCTTGAAGTTTATGTTGAGTTTGCCATGAGATAGAGGAATGTGGAATATAGTGATAAGGTCAAGGGTGGAAATAGGAATTTTGGAGTCATATCTAGACAGGTAGCCCAGACATCCTCATAGGTGCTGGGGATTCTTACAAACGAGAGTGGTAATGGAGTCTGCATTTCATCAGATGGTGTGGTCTATGTGCAGGCTCGTTCCTGGATTCATAATTTATTATCTCAGATTAAAACAAATTCATGCTTCAAAGGCTGGTGTCTTCATGGATATAGCTCAGCATAGTATCAAGATTGGTAGCACTGGGCCAGAATGTCTGGACTTAATTACCAGCTTCACCCTTATTATTTCAGTAATCTTAAGTAGATTTTCCAGGTCTTGAAGTCCAATCTTCTCATTGAAAAATGGAAATAGTAATGGGACTTACACTTTACGGTTACCTAAGGGATTAAATGAATTAGTATATGTAAGACCTTTATTTTTTTTTAAGTTTATTTATTTATTTTGAGAGAAAGAGAGAGACAGCACGTGCATGCCCATGAGTGGGATAGGGGCAGAGAGAGTGAGAGAGAGAGAGAGAGAGAGAGAGAGAGAGAGAGAGAATATCCCATGCAGGCTCCATGCTGTCAGCACAGAGTGTGACATTGGACTCAAACTCAAGAACTGTGAGATCATGACCTGAGCTGAAATCAAGAGTCAGATGCCTAACTGACTGAGCCACCAGGGAGCCCCCATGTAAGAGCTTTAGAAGAGTTCTGATGCTTAGAAATTGATCAGTTAATTTTGATGGTAATTATTACAAATATTGCTGCTAAGACTCAGCATCCACAGATAAGACAAATTCCATGATGACACATGACTTTACATCAAGTGTAGGTAATTGAAAGAACTCCTATTCTAACCTGGGAAAGTATATAAACTTTTTGACAAGAATACAGATTTCACTAAAAATCTCAATCCACATATGAGGACCTGGAGGAGGAAAGAGAAGGTTATGAGTGCTGCTCATGGACACAGAGAAGGGAGTGGACCAGGCAGGTGGACTGCAGGCACCAAGCCTTCCTGGGCCAGCTCTGCCCTGGCCAGTACACCAGCACCCTCCCCTCACTCTCCCCAGAGCTCCTAGAGACCCACCAAATGCATATTGTTGGAGTCATCCTTGTATCCTGTCATGTGCAAGCCCTACCTTGCTTTATCATGTCTGAGCAAATGAAAGGGCATGTCTAGATGCTCTTTGGACAGAAGACCTTCTGCTGGGGGAAGGGTCTCGTAGGCATTTCTGAGGGTACTTAAAGGTGAGATTGTGGGTCAGGATTTTGTTTTTTAAGTAAAACAGATGAAGGGAGTTCTGCCTGTCTGCCCTTTCTCAGATCACCCCCCCCCCCAACGAACACACACTTGCACTATTGCAAGGAGAAGTGTGAGAGATAAGTATCTGCTCTTGAAAATAATCCTTACTGTTTCCTTAAGAAACTATCACATTCATTTTTCGCTTCAACCTGAGGTAAACAAAGTGCCTGCTTTTAAAATGTAGAAAACAGCCCAGATGGGCACTTAGTGTTTTGTCTTTTTAGTTTTCATTATGTTGTTGTTTTGGGGTCATGAAACCTTAGGGCATTGGCTTAAATAGAGACTGAATTTAAAGGTATCTCCAGGGGCACCTGGGTGGCTCAGTTGGTTAAGTGTCTGACTTCGGCTCAGGTCATGATCTCACGGTCTGTGAGTTTGAGCCCCACATCGGGCTCTGTGCTGACAGCTCAGAGCCTGGAGCCTGCTTCAGATTCTGTGTCTCCCTCTCTCTCTGACCCTCCCCCATTCATGCTCTGTCTCTCTTTGTCTCAAAAATAAATAAACATTAAAAAAAATTAAAAAAAAAGGTATCTCCAGCTGAGTTTGACCTCCAGTCAAGACAATTAAGTTCTCATTATATTTATGCCTAGAAATGGTTTTTCTTTTTAAAAAAAAAATATGGTTTAATTTACATCCAAGTTAGTTAGCATATGGTGCAACAATAATTTCAGGAGTAGATTCCTTAATGCCCCTTACCCATTTAGACCATCCCCCCATTCACAGCCCTTCCAGCAACCCTCTGTTTGTTTTCTATGTTAAAGAGTCTTTTATGTTTTGTCCCCCTCCCTGTTTTTATGTTTGCTCCCCTTCTCTTATGTTCATCTGTTTTCTATCTTAAAGTCCTCATATGAGTGAAGTCATATGGTATGTATTTCTCTGACTCACTAATTTTGCTTAGCTTCATATCCTCCAGTTCCATCCACATAGTTGCAAATGGCAAGATTTCATTCTTTTTGATTGCAGAGTAATACTCCGTTGTGTGTGTGTGTGTGTGTGTGTGTGTGTGTGTGTGTGTATTACTCCATTGTATATATGTATATATATATAATACTCCATTGTATATATATATATATACATACACATACACACAGCACATCTTCTTTATCCATTCATATGTCATTGGACATTTGGGCTCTTTGCATACTTTGGCTGTTGTTGATAGTGCTGCTATAAACATTGGGGTGCATGTGCCCCTTCGAAACAATACCCAGTAGTGCAATTCCTGGGTCATAGGGTCGTTCTATTTTTAATTTTTTGAGGAACCTCCATACTGTTTTCCAGAGTGGCTGCACCATTTTGCATTCCCACCAGCACAGCAAAAGAGATCCTCTTTCTCCACGTCCTCGCCAGCATCTGTTGTTGCCTGAGTTGTTAATGTTTGCCATTCTGACAGGTGTGAGATGGTATCTCATTGTGGTTTTGATTTGTATTTCCCTGATGATGAGTGATGTTGAGCATTTTTTCATATGTCGTTAGCCATCTGGATGTCTTATTTGGAAAAGTGTCTTTTCATGTCTCTTGCCCATTTCTTCACTGGATTAATTTTTTTCTGGGTGTTGAGTTTATAATTTATAGGTTTTGTATATCACCCTTAATCTGATAGGTCATTTGCAAATTTCTTCTCCCATTCCATAGGTTGCCTTTTAGTTTTGCTGATTGTTTCCTTCGCTGTGTAGAAGCTTTTTATTTTGAAGAGGTCCCAATAGTTCATTTTTGCTTTTGTTTCCCTTGCTTCTGGAGACGTGTTGAGTAAGAAGTTGCTGTAGCTGAGGTCACAGGGGTTTTTGCCTACTTTCTCCTCGAGGATTTTGATGGCTTCCTGTCTTACATTGAAGTCTTTCATCCATTTTGAGTTTATTTTTGTGTATGGTGTAACAAAGTGGTCCAAGTTCCTTCTTCTGCATGTCGCTGTCCAGTTTTCCCAGCACCATCTGCTGAAGAGACTGTCATCATTCCATCGGATATTCTTTTGTACTTTGTCAAAGATTAGTTGGCCATATGTCTGTGGGTCCATTTCTGGGTTCTCTCTTCTGTTGCGTTGATCTGAGTGTCTGTTTTTGTGCCAGTACCAAACTGTCTTGATGATTACAGCTTTGTAATACGTCTTGAAGTCTGGGAATGTGATGCCTGAAGCTTTGGTTTTCTTTTTCAAGAATGCATTGGCTATTCAGGGTCTTTTCTGGCTCCATACGAATTTTAGGATTGTTTATTTAACTCTGTGAAGAATGCTGGTGTTATTTTGATAGGGACTTCATTGAATATGTAGATTGCTTTGGGTAATACTGACATTTTCATGTTTGTTCTTCCAATCCAGGAGCATGGAATATTTTTCCTTTTTTGTGTGTGTGTCTTCTTCAATTTCTTTCATAAGCTTTCTATAGTTTTCAGTGTATAGAGTTTTCACCTCCTTGGTTAGGTTTGTTCCTAGATATTTTATGGGTTTTGGTGCAGTTATAAACGGGATCAATTCCTTGATTTCTCTTTCTGTTGCTTCGTTATTGGCATATAGGAATGCCACCGCTTTCTGTGCATTGATTATATATCCTGCGACTTTGCTGAATCCATGGATCAATTCTAGCAGTTTTTTGTTGGAATCTTTTGGATTTTCCATATAAAATATCATGTCATCTGTGAAGAGTGAAAGTTTGACTTCTTCCTGGCTGATTTTGATGCCTTTTATTTCTTTGTGTTGTCTGATTGCTGTGGACAAGATTTCCAATACTATGTTGAATAACAGTGGTGACAGTAGACATCCCTGTCATGTTTCTGACCTTGGGGGGAAAGCTCTCAGTTTTCCCCTATTGAGGATGATATTAGTGTTGGGTCCTTCATATATGGCTCTTATGATCTTGAGGTATGATCCTTCTATCCCTACTTTCTTGAGGGTTTTTATCAAGAAAGGATGCTGTGTTTGTCAAATGCTTTCTCTGCATCTATTGAGAGGATCATTGTAGTTCTTGTCTTTTCTTTTACTGATGTGAGGTATCACACTGATTGTTTTGCAGATGTTGAACCAGCCCTGCATCACAGGCATAAATCCCATTTGGTTGTGGTGAATAATTCTTTTAATGTATTGTTGGATCTGGTTGGCTAGTACCTTGTTGAGGATTTTTGCATCTATGTTCATCAGGGAAATTGGTTCGTAGTTCTCCTTTTTAGTGGGGTCTTTGTCTGGGTTTGGAATCAAGGTCATGCTAGCTTCATAGAAAGAGTTTGGAAGTTTTCCTTCAATATCTATTTTTTGGAACAGCTTCAAGAGAATAGGTGTTAACTCTTCTTTAAATGTTTGGTAGAATTCCCCTGTAATGGCATCCAGCCCTGGACTCTTGTTTTTTGGGAGATTTTTGATTACTAATTTGATTTCTTTACTGGTTATGGGTCTGTTCAAATTTACTATTTCTTCCTGTTTCAGTTTTGGTAGTTTATATGTTTCTAGGAATTTTTCCATTTCTTCTAGATTGCCCATTTGATTGCTGTATAATGGCTCATAATATTCTCTTATTATTGTTTGTATTTCTGCAGTGTTGGTTGTGATCTCTCCTCTTTCATTCTTGATTTTTTAAATTTGGGTTCCTTCCTTCCTTCTTTCCTATTTATTATTTTATTTATTTATTTATTTATTTATTTATTTATTTATTTATTATGTTTATTTTTAAGAGAGAGAGACACACATAGAGCACCACTGGGGGATGGGCAGAGAGAGAGAGGGAGACACAGAATCCAAAGCAGGCTCCAGGCTCTGAGCTGTTAGCACAGAGCCTGATGTGGGGCTCAAACCCACAACCCATGAGATCATGATCCGAGCCAATGTCAGACGCTAAACAGACTGAGCCACCCAGGTGTCCCTCCTTTTTCTTTTTAACCAAATTGGCTAGGGGTTTATCAATTTTGTTAATTATTTCAAAGAACCAGCTCCTAGTTTCATTGGATCTGTTCTGTGTTTTTTGTTTTTGTTTTGGTTTTGGTTTTGGTTTCGCTAACATTGATTTCTGCTCTCATCTTTATTATTTCCTATCATCTGATGTTTTTGGGTTTTATTTGCTGCTTTTTCCCCAGATCTTTGAGGTGTAAGGTTAGGTTGTGTATGTGAGACCTTTTTTCCTTCTTTAGGAAGGCCTGGATTGCTATATACTTTCCTCTGAATGACCGCCTTTCCTGCATCCCAGAGGTTTTGGGCTGTGGTGTTATCATTTTCATTGGTTTTCAAGTACTTTTTTTAACTTCCTCTTTAATTTCTTGGTTAGCCCATTCATTCTTTAGTAGGATGTTCTTTAGTCTCCAAGTATTTGTTATATTTCCGATTTTTTTCTTGTGGTTGATTTAGAGTTTCATAGCATTGTGGTCTGAAAATATACATGGTATGATCTCAATCTTTTTGTACTTGTTGAGGGCTGATTTGTGTCCCAGTATGTGATCATTTCTGGAGAAAGTTCCATAAGCACTGGAGAAGAATGTGTATTCTGCTTTAGGATGAACTGTTCTGAATATATCTGTTAAGTCCATCCGGTCCAGTGTGTCATTCAAAGTCATTGTTTCCTTGTTGATTTTCTGTTTAGATAATCTGTCCATTGTTGTAAGTGGGGTGTTGAAGTCCCCTACTATTATGGTATTATTGTCAATGAGTTTCTTTATGTTTGTGATTAGTTGATTTATATGTTTGGGTGCTTTCATGTTTGGAGCATAAATATTTACAATAGTTAGGTCTCCTTGGTGGATAGACCTCTTAATTATGATATAATGCCCTTCTTCATCTCTTGTTACAGTCTTTATTTTAAAATCTAGATTGATATAAGTATGGCTATTCTGGCTTTCTTTTGGCGACCTTTAGCATGGTAGATGGTTCTCTATACCCTTATTTTTAATCTGAAGGTGTCTTTAGGTCTAAAATGGTCTCTTGTAAACAGCATATAGATGGATCTTGTTTTCTTATTCATTCTGTTATCCTATGTCTTTTGATTGGAGTGTTTCGACCATTGACATTTAGAATGAGTACTGAAAGATATGCATTTATTGCCATTATGTCTCCTGTAGAGTTAGAGTTTCTGGTAGTGTTCTCTGGTCCTTTCTAGTCTTTGTTGCTTTTGGTCTTTTTGGGTTTTTTTTTCATCTTTTCTCCC
Organism: Lynx canadensis; assembly: GCF_007474595.2. Lineage (NCBI taxonomy): Eukaryota > Metazoa > Chordata > Mammalia > Carnivora > Felidae > Lynx > Lynx canadensis. The sequence continues at coordinate 9,742,064 of NC_044315.2, read as the reverse complement.
CTCAGAGATTCCCCCTTAAAATTTATTGCAGGACTGGTTTAGTGATCACAAACTCCTTTAATTTTTGTTTGTCTGGGAAACTTTTAATCTATTCTTCTGTTTTGAATGACAGCCTTGCTGGATAAAGAAGTCTTGGCTGCATATTTTTCCGATTCAGCACATTGAATATACCCTGCCACTCCTTTCTGGCCTGCCAAGTTTCTGTGGATAGGTCTGCTGAACACCTGATCTGTCTTCCCTTGTAGGTTAAGGACATTTTTTCCCTTGTTGCTTTCATGATTCTTTCTTTGCCTGAGTATTTTGTGAATTTGACTATGATATGCCTTATTGATGGTCAGTTTTTATTGAATCTAATGAGAGTCCTCTATGCTTCCTAGATTTTGATATCTGTGTGTTTCCCAGGTTAGGAAAGTTTTCCACTATGATTTGCTCACATAAATTTTCTACCCCTTTTTCTCTCTCTCCATTTTTCTGGGACCCCTGAGATTCTGATGTTACTCCTTTTTAATGAGTCATTGAGTTCTCTACTTTTTGTTTCATGCTCTTTTGCCTTAGTCTCCCTCATTTTTTTCTGCTTCAGTATTCTCTGTAAGTTGTCTTCTATATCACTGATTGGCTGTTCTGCCTCATCCATCCTTACTGCTGTGGCAGCTATTCGAGATTGCAGCTCAGTTGTATCATTTTGTATTTCATCCTGACTAGCTTTGACTTCTTTTATCTCTGAAGAAAGGGACTGTAATCTATTTTCAACCCCAGCTAGTATTCTGATTATTGTCATTCTAAATTCTGGTTCAGACATCTTGCTTGTGTCTGTTTTGATTAAGTCCCTGGCTGTCGTTTCTTCCTGTTCTTTCTTTTGGTGTGAATTCCTTCATTTCATTATTTTGGAGGAAAAGGAATTAATAATGTAAGAAAAATATTAAAATTAAAAAATTAAAAACAACACAAAGAAATCAAATAAAGGATGCTAGATCCTAGGTGTGTTTTATTCTGGTTGTTGCAAGAAGCTTGATAGATTAGAGAAAAAAGTGAAAGACAAGAAAAAAAGAAAAGGAAAAAAAGGGAAAAAGGAAAACTTTTGAAAATTTGAAAAAATGAATACAATAAAATAGAATAAAATGAAATGATGAAAGTAAAATAGAATTTTAAAATTTTCAAAAAAGTAAAAAATATAGTAGAAAAATAAAAATATTTCTAATAAAAATGGAAAATAAAAGTAGATTTTTTCTTTCTGTATTCAAGAATAAGAAAAGAAAAAGAAGAAAATTGAATAAAAGGACCAGCAAACAGAATGAAGTATGGTTGAAATTACATTTGGTTTCCCATAGAAGTCAAGCTGTGAAGAACTTTATAGTCTGTAAACTAAGCAGGTGGATAGAGTTATGTTTGTCAAGAGTGCTGTTGACCCAGTTGGGCGGGGTTTAGTATAAGGGCTCAGTTCTCCACTAGATGGCACTGCTTAGCTTACTGGGGTGGATTGCTGTGGCAGTGGGGTGGATTGCTGTGGATTTTGTGTAGGTGTGTATGCGCATGCGCAGGAGAGGTGAAAATGCTGTCACCAAGCTACCTGGTCTCTAGTATTGGAACTCAGATCAGTTTTCTAGGTTTGCAGGATGGTTTAGTGTTGATCTGGCTGCATTTCAGAGTCGAGAGATGCAAAAAAAAAACAAAAAACAAAAAAAAAGTCCATGCTGTTCTGCCATCTTGGCCCCTCCTCCGAGATGGTTTTTCTTTCCCATGTCAGTTATTTCAAGGTGCTGAGTATTAAGTATATGAAGTGTGACATCGAGATAGGAGATTATGGTTTCAAGAGACATACTGAATTTGGACATGAAGATGTTACATTTGTTGGAAGCCACATGCCATTTCAGGAATACTGCCCATGATCAAAACGTTTTGGGATTCCTTTTTTGAATTGCTTTCTGGTCCGATTTAGTAACCTTTAAGACAGAGCATCAGTTTCATAGCATCAGCTTGGTAGGCAGTTCTTTCCAGCCCTCCCCACCTGCCCTCCCAATCAGATGTGTGAGTGAAGCAGAACCAGCCTCCATGAGCCCATGAGCCCATCTCACCTCTGAATATCACTGAGTAACTTTCTTTGATGCCACTTAGAACAGAAGAATCACCCAGCAGAGACCTGCTGGAATTTTTGACCCACAAAAATGAGGAATAGAATAAAATCGTTGTTGTGATAAGCTACTAAGCTTTGGGGAAATTTCTTATGCAGGAATAGGTAACTAGGAGAGAATTCTGGAAAACAACTGCTAGAAGTTAATTTTCTGTTTTCTTATTTAAATACTGTGTATTATTAAAAGGCTGCAATTAGTTGAATTTAAATAAATATAAATTTATTTAGGTTAGATTGCCCTAAGTCAAGACCTGGGTGTAATTGATTTGTTGTTCATTTGTACATGGCATTGAAATTCAGAGGAGCTTGCTTATGGAAAGTGCCTGGCCTATAGTAGGTGGTAACCTGCATCCATTCACATAGACACTACCTTTTGCCAGGCATTGTTTTAGGTTCTAGGAGTATGGCAGTGAATATAGTAGATAAAAACTTTGTCCTTATGGAGTATACATCTTTGTGTGGGATGAGACAATATATAACAAATGACTCTATGTTTTTTTAGTTGGTAATTAGTGCTATAGAGAAAAATGAAACAGGGCAAGGAGAATAGGAAATCCTGGGGCATGCTAGACAGGGGTGAGTGGAGGTGGTTGGCATTTTTGGTAGGCAAGACCTTAACTGATAAGCTGCCATATAAGCAAAGATCAGGGGAAAGTGTGAGGATCTGGGATGGAACATTTCAGAGAGTTAGTGCAAAGGCTCTGAGGCAAGTGTGTACTCTGCATGGAATGCTTTGGGTGGCTCAATTGGTTAAGTGTCCGACTCAGTTTCAGCTCAGGTCATGATCTCATGCTTTGTGGGATCTAGCCCCATGTCAGGCTCTGGGCTAGCAGAACGAAGAGCCGCTTGGGTTTCTCTCTGTATTCTCTCTTTGCCCCCTACCCCCCCGCCCCCCGTGCCTCTTGCTTGCTGTTTCCCTCAAAATCAATAAATGAACTTAATAAAAGAGAGTGTGTTCTGCACATTCCAGAAATAATACAGAGGCCAATGTGGTTGGAGTAGAGGACAAGGAGAATTGCACTGGGGTGTTTGGACTAGGCCTTCTAGCATCTTGTGGTGAATGCTGTGGCTTCTCCTTTGGGTGAAATGGGTGTCACTGGAGGTATGGAGTACAGGAGTCACCTCACCTGGATGTGGTTATTTTTTCTTATTTTCTGTTGCTGGAAGTGCAAATGAGAAATGACAGGGCTAGAATTCGACTCTGGACCTGTTCATCTTCCAGGTCCAAGCTCTGGCATTTTGCTGTGCTGTCCTTTTACCTCGCCGTCCCTGGCCCAGGGTCTTTGTGGTGTAAAAGGGCTCCCAATCTTCTAGAATTTATAGTTCTTGGTTACCTTCCAACTATTCTGTATTTGCCAACCCTTGCCATTTTTCAGCTCCCTGTACCCTCCTCTTCTCAGCTTAGCATCCTTTGCAGGAAGAACTTAGAAATACCTAGACTTCCCAAAAGATGAAGGAGTTACCCTTAAAGAAGGGTTTTTTTTTTCTTTTGCCCTCTTTCCCCTTCTTGGGATCCATAAGACTATCTGGATGAAGAATATCTTATTTCTCAAAGGCAGAGCCCTAATGATATTTGGCCCAAATAACCTTTCCTGCCCTTGCAGCTCTGACTGAGGTCATCATCATATGGTGACACGATTTACATAAGAAGTGGATCTGTAATAAATTTCCCCATAAATTCCTTCCAGCAGCATGCAAACCTTTTTAGTTCCACGGTGTGTGCTCATATAATGATCCTCCACCTGGCTTGGGCCTTTTTTACATGGGAACATTAAACTAATTTTGCTTGGAATGTGGGATGGCTTCTCAAGATGGCGCACCTGATTCTAAAGTGCAGATCACAAGGCTCTTTGGGAAGATGGATGGATCCCTGGAGGCTCTTTAGGCTCTCTGTGCCCTCAGAACTTCTTTCCGAGCCCAGCTCATCTCTGACAACCTTCTGCTTCACATTTGGTATCCCTGTGACAGCCACCAAATGATTGGGTAGGGTCAAGAAGTCAACCGACTTCCTCATATGCTTCTGCCATCACTCCATGCCTGGATGGGGGTGGTAGCCAGCTGAGGTGTCTCTGTGAGGGTGCGAGAGTGACTGTGATACTGATAGGAATAAAAGTTCATTTGCAGTGCTTCAGCAAGCATGGGTTAAGTGGTGTATCTCAGGAAAGGCTTTTGTCTGGAAGCAGCAAAAACTCTGAGTAGCATGTTGATCTCTCTTCCATTGCTAATGATAGGAGGATATGCCTTCCTTCTGAAAACAAGGTAGTTCTCAGCAACTCATAGCATGGTGCTGCTGGGAGACTTAACAGGGGGCTCAATCCTGGGGGTGCTGTGGCTACAGATGAGGTGCATTAGAGTATCTCATCTGTCAGTCACCAAAAGCCACCCCACACAGAAAGCAGGGATGAGTTCAGGGGAAAGCTTGGCATGAAAGGTCTAACTTGATGAAAAGGATCTAAGGAAATGGGAAAGTATTTTGTTTGCAACCAGAAGAAAAGCTAAACCAGGACCTTGTGGTGTTTGTTGCCTAAATGGTAACGCCTGCTGCGTTCTTAACTTTCAGAAACCTCAGCTGAATCTAAATCTCCTGTTTATGCTTTGTGGAGTATCTCAGCTTAGCGCAAAGCCACATTATCCTGCTTGATATCACCAGGATGATTGCTGGGTTCTGAGTGTAGTCAGAAAACCCTGCATGAAAGAGACTTTAGATGAACAGATGAATAGAGCAATCAAAGGGCCATCCAATCAGATCTAAGCAGATGAGAACTTCATGCAGCCTCAGACACAAAAATAGATCGAGTGCTCTGTGATTTATCAGAGGCGCTCATCTGAGATGCTCATGTTGCTCTGACCCTCAAATGCTCCTCTCAAGGCCGAACTTCGCTCCATTTTTCACAAGCATCAGCAAACAGTATCCTTGGAGTGGCATCCTGATTGTTAGTAGTCCTGTAATTTGTTTCTTTGTTACTTTTTTTTCATTTTTAAGTATCTTCATGTTTAGTTTTTTTTTTAATTTTATTTACTTTTTTCTGCATTTTTGCAAAGAACCAACTCTTAAGTTTTTTTTTTTTTTTTTTTTTTTTTTTACACTGAGATTTGAGTTAGTTAACGTATAGTGTAGTACTGTTTTCAGGAATAGAATTTAGTGATTCATCCCTTACCTATAACATATTTTTTATTTTAAATAGGCTTCATGCCTAGCATGGGGCTTGAACTCACTACCCTGAGATTAAGAGTCGCATGCTTTACTGACTGAGCGCCATCCAGGTGCCCCTCTGTGTTTAGTTTTTGATTAAACATTTTACAGTTATAAGGTCATTTTTCTGGTAGTGGCTTTCCACCTCGGGTGAAATTTTGGAGACACTTCTGGTTGTCACAACTGTAGGGGCAGGGGTGATACAGGTGTCTAATGGGTAACTGTCAGAGATGCTGCTACAGTGCACAGGGCAGCCCCCCTACAACAAAGAGTTGTCCGGCCCTGGATATCAGTGGTGCTGAGGTCAAGAGACCCTGACAGTGTGATACTGTTAGCAATTTTTGTTTCAGGAAAAAAGGAGTCCCAAATTGCCTCTGCCTTTGGCCAGGTGTACATCATGTCTGAAGCAGACTGTTCCAGTAATTTCCAATTTTCAGTAATCTGATCACATCACACTTTTGCTTAAGATCCTTTAATGGCCTTACGTCCCATACAGTGTGCAGTCCAGATTGCCTTAGCATGGCAAATAGAGTGACTTCCCCTCAAGCCTCCACACTCATTTCAGCGTCGAGACAAGTCAGTACTGCCTGTGTTATGTATCTCCACCCACTGCCATCACCTGAGCTGAATGATATTCTACTCTCACGGTGAAGAACAAGAGGTTGGAAATGGACACGTGGGTCGTCACATTCTGGATCCTCTGTTTGGCAGGTCTGTAACTTCGGGCGAGCTCTGTAACCTCTGTGAGTCTCTGTTCTCTTGTCCGTAAAATCAAGATTGTCCATGTGGTTGTGTGGGACAATACCTCATGTGCCTCCTGCATGGTGCATGAATGTTGAGCATGATTTTATCTGCTGAGATGCTAGTCTCTTCAAACCGAAACTATTGCAGTAATTTCATGACTGGCCCGTCTCTTTCCTTAGAACAATCTAGGACAGTGGTGCGTATACTTTTTCATGAAGACTAATTGTGGGAAAGCTAAAGGAAAAATTTATTTGTTAAAGTTTTGATTTTATCATTCAGAGAGAAAAATGTAGCTTTATTAAGTTTCAAGGGAAAATACATGGATTCTTACAAGTTAGATGAATTTCTTTATACAGTTGCATAATGTCAGTGAGAAAACCGCTGAGTGTTTTTTGTTTTTTGTTTTTTTTAGCTACTAGCACGTTATGGCTGTGTATGTTTGAGAATGCTAATATGAAAGTGGCTTTCTATTCTCTCATCCTTAAATTAGATCACAGCCTTTATTAACAAGGTAGGGTAGCCGTGTGTGGCCCCAGGGTCCAGGTTACTCACTACTTATGTGGTCCATCCCCTATACTCGTGACTTGTGAACCCCCTCTTAAATATAAATCAAATTGTACTAATACCTGCCGCAAACATCATTAATGGCTCTCCAGTCTCTCGGTGTTCTGTTCAGTGCCTCTGCGATTCAGGGGCATCTCACTTTTCTGGTTTTCCCCCACCTTTTTCCTTTACTGACTTGCTCCAGATATATCGAACCATTTCTCAAACATGTCCTTTATTTTTCATGCATGCGTGTGCCATGGCTCACTTGTGTTTTTCTCTGAGCCTAGAAATCTGCTGTACTCCCGTCCCAGGCTGTGGGAATCCTACCCTTACTTCTCTGAACTTTCCCTTTCGGTCTTTGAATTCATTCAGCCCTCTCTGATCCCCTTATAATTTTCATTGTATTGTTTGCTAAAGCGTTGATTTTTCACCCACAAGTTATTGGGAGCTCTTCATTCTTTTATTTATTTATTTTTTTTTTTTCAACGTTTATTTATTTTTGGGACAGAGAGAGACAGAGCATGAACGGGGGAGGGGCAGAGAGAGAGGGAGACACAGAATCGGAAACAGGCTCCAGGCTCTGAGCCATCAGCCCAGAGCCCGACGCGGGGCTCGAACTCACGGACCGCGAGATCGTGACCTGGCTGAAGTCGGACGCTCAACCGACTGCGCCACCCAGGCGCCCCGGGAGCTCTTCATTCTTGCCTGAATGATGATCTAGATCAGATTAGGACTGTGTCTTTTTTTTTTTTTTTTTAAGGTCGTGGTCAAATTTTGAAGTTAGTGCATAAATCAGTTATCTTTAGCCAAAGACATCTGACTAGGGAATTTTCTTTTTTTAAATTCAGTTTTATTGAGCTATAATGGACATAAAACACTGTATGTGCTTCAGGTATACAGCATACTGACTTTACATACACGTACTGCAAAATGATTACTCCAGTCACATTAGTTACCATCCATCACTTCTTACAGTAACTAAAAAATGTTTATTTCTTTGTGATGAGAACTTTTAAAATCTACTCTTTTACCAGCTCTCACGTATACCATACAGCATGGTAACGATAGCCATCACGTTGTATATTACATCTCTAATACTTATACCCAGAAGTTCATACCTTTTGGCCACCTTGGTCCAATTCCCTCAGGCTCTACCACTGCCTGTGATAACCACAAATCTGCTCTCTTTTTCTATGAGTTTGGTTTTCTTTTCTTTCTTTCTTTTTTAGATTCCACATATATGTGACATCATACAGTGTTTGTCTTTCTTTGAGTTACTTCGCTTAACATAATTGCCTTTAAGTCCCATTGTGTTGCACATGAAAGGATTTCCTTCTTTTTGATGGTTGAATAGTATCCCATTGTATAAATATGTGCCACGTTTTGTTTTATCCATTTATCTGTCAGTGAACACGTGGGTTGTTTCCATGTCTTGGCTGTTGTCAATAATGTTATAATGAACACGAAGGTGCTGATACCCTTTTGAGTTAGTGTTTTCATTTTCTTGGGTAGATACCTGGAATTAGAATTGCTGGATCATATGGTATTTCTATTTTTAATTTTTCGAGGATGCTCCCTACAGTTTTCCACAGTGGCTGCACCAACTTACATTCCTACCCACATTGCACGAGGGCTCCCTTTGTCCACATCCTCACTAGCACTTTCTATTTCTTGCAATTTTGATGATCTGCATTCAGGACCGTGCCTTGCTCTTCTCGTCTGTTGTCTGCCTTTATGTCGCAGTGCTTTGCAAATGGTACACATTCAACTATTGCTCGTTGGTCTTTTTTCCCTATGGAGAAGAGAAAAAATACTCCATGTTTATTAATATGTTATACCTTTCTCAGGATTTTTAGGATCAAATGAACTAATGTATATTAAGATACTTCATAACCCTCGCAGTATTTTTCAAGTGATGTTAATCACTATAATTAAAGTAGTAAAACACAGACACTCTTGTCACAGAGACTTTAAACTCTAATAGGACTCCATTTCCTAGGTGTCCTATTGAAGGTGTTAAAAGATTTTAGAACAAGTTATTTCACCTTATTTTCCTCAAGTTTTTTTCCTTCTAAATTCTATGATGGGGTCGTCTATGAAGATTTAAGTGAATGACATAGTATCTGCAATCTGCTTAGCCTAGTACCTGGGACATTGAGGTCCTCAACCTTTGTTAACTGTTATTATGACAATTAAAAAAATATATGTTATTACTCAGTTTGGCAAGTAATGACAAAAAAAGTCAGAAAAACATATTACCTGTCTCTTGCATGCATTTCTCTAAAGAAAACGGTAACATTTTGGCAGCAGAGAAGATGTTGGCTCACAGTACTTCTCAATGAAGAATTAGACAGTTTTCTTTTGACTCCCGCTGTGGCCTCATGTGCCCAGGGCTTCTCCTGTAGCTTAATATTGGAAACCTTGCCCTGCTGGCCTGTTGAAGAGGGTCCAGTCTGCTAAGATAATAGAATGCTTCAGAATTTGGCCGAAAGGAAAGATAGATACTGTATAAGATTGAGTGAAGAAATATGATCTCTCTTTGGGCATACTTTTTGTTGTTGTTATTTTTTTTCCTTATAACAAAAGAAATATGTTCATCCCTAGTTACCATGGAACTATCACTCAGCACTTACTATCTGTCCCGCTAAATGTATGCATCCTTATACTTAGAATAACAGCTCCTTTGAAGTTTTTGTTTTAGGTTTCGGACACTTAGATTTTATGATCTTTGCAGAGTATGAACTATTTTTTACACTACCGTTCAGCTTTCATAGAGAAGCCCTTGATTAATGGATGCATGTAAATTCCCAAAAGAATCATAACAATTAAGAGTATTTTTCTATTACAGTTATGAACATGGGAGTAGGTAGAAGTTTATAATCTAGACACCCCTCAGCAGAGGCCAGGCAGCAAGCAAGCTGGTGGGTCAAGCTGGGGCTGTATGAAGAGGAAAAGCAGTGAACCACAACTGGCTACAGTTGATAGCAGTCATGCACAGAGGCAAGCCGGAGTTGCCATACCTTATGACCATCCAAGTAAAGGCAAACGCCAAGAAGTTTGACTCCTAGTTCGGTTCTTAAATGTTGACATCTACTCCAATGAAAACACTGTGTGGACCAAATAAAGTATGTCACTGGATTACCCTGGGCTTCCAAGTTGTGCCTGTGCTCTGTGCAGTCAGGCACCAACTTAGTTCTCAATTTAGTAGCCAAATTAAAACTTGAGCAGAGTGAAGGAGCAACTATTGCCTGATAGAAACACACTTAAAATTTTCTCATCAAGCAATATTCTTGGACCATTGGAACTAAGGAAATACTCAGGAAAGATAGTTACTATATTAGTAGGGCTTCTCATGCTAACTTCTCAAATACCTCCATATGGATAATTATTGGGAAGGGAAAGAGAGAGGGAGCAAGCCAATAGTCCTGACTGCTGGATTTTTTTTTTTTGGAAGTTCTTTCTAGACTTAAATGATGACTTCTGAGCCATCTTCTCTAAGTATTTCAGTCTATTATCGGGTCAGGGAATGGTGGATCCATTTTGTGAGCTGAAAATAAAGGAAGACATTTCTTTGCAGTCATTGGCAGGTGAGGCTGCTAGCTGAAGCAAAGGGTTGTTCTCTCAAGCCAGTAACCATTAGTAAACAGAAAGAGCTCAGTTATCTGAAGTAGAGCTGGCTGGTTGCACCCCCAGTTTCCATTTTCCCCTTCTTCTTTTGTACAGAATCAGCATTTTGAGTGGGGAGAGTAGCCATGTGTCCAGAAAAGGAATAAAAACTGAAAAGAAACACTTGACTTCTACTTCTTGTGCCTTGCTTGGGTGGTGCTGTGACTTGCTTCTGGCCAAAAAGTAGTCCAAAGAAATTGCTGGAAGAAGCTTTTAGAAAAGGTGTTTGAAAGGGACAGATTCACCTGACGTGCATTCTTTGCCTCTCATCTTCTTTCTCTTCCTGTGTAGAATAGGTACCCAGTACTGACCTAATATTTTTATCACTTTATTATCTGCTATACCACTCTGTTCCTTGTTTTTTTCGTATTGTTTAGCTGTGTCTTTTGGTTTGCCTTTTCTCGTGACTCTGATTTTGTAATTGTACTTTTCATAGGAAGACTAGAAAGTTTTCAGTCTCATTGATACATGGTCACAATTTGACTATTATTATTAGTAAGTAGGAACAATAAATATGGATTTCCATGACTTCACGTAGAGGTGCCCTTCTCCCTGTAGTACTGGGCAAGATTATGTTAAACTCAGAAATTTTTATTTGATTTAATTTCATGTAATTGCCATAAGACAAGAACAACAACAACAACAACAACAACAAGCATGATGTGTTTATGATGGCATCAGGGCATTATGACACTTTTTCCTGAAAGGAGAGGACCTCCATTTTGACTATTGTTAGTGAGAACCTAAACCCCCGATCCTCTGCTTAATATTTTATATATTTCATGACTGGAAGAATGTTCCACATGATCTTTGACTCCCCATCTCCCTATTACAAAGTTGGGTGAATTTACATTGTATTTTATTTTATTTTTTTAAAGATTTATTTTATTTTTATTTTATTTTATTTTATTTTATTTTATTTTAGAGAGAGAGAGTGTGAGCAGGGGAGAGAGAGGCAGAGTGAGAGAGACAGAGAGAGAGAGAGAGAGAGAGAGAGAGAGAGAGAGAGAGAGAGAGAATCTCAAGCACACCACATGCTCAGCACAGAGCCTGGTGTGGGGCTCCATCCCATGAACCTGGGATCATGAACCAAAATCAAGAGTTGGACTTTGATCCGACTGAGCCACCCAGGTGCCCCTGAATTTGCATTTTAGACTATGGGACAATTCCTGCCAGTTGTTGCTATACTAAGATGGCAAATAATAACCAGATGCAGCAGTTGCTGTAAACCACATAAATCTGTGTCCCTGAACCCAAACAACATCACCCATTTCCTCTTCCCTTTCTTTAAACAAAATTTTTTGTTTGTTTAGTTATTTTTGAGAGAGAGAGAGAGAGAGAGCAAGAGAGAGTGAGTGAGTGCACACAGGTGTGAACGGGGGGAGGGACAGAGAGAACGAGACACAGAATAGAAAGAAGGCTCCAGGCTCTGAGCTGTCAACACAGAGCCTGATGCGGGGCTTGAACTCATGAACCACGAGATCATGACCTGAGTGGAAGTCAGACACTTAACCGACTGAGCCACCAAGGTGCCCCCTCTTCTTCCCTTTCATCAGATTCCCACAATATGTGGCCATTCAGAGCCACCTGTTTAGAAGGGAAGTGTAACTGACATGTAGGTAGGATGGAGACAGATACCATATTATAGGTAACATTCTGTGCTTTTGTAAAATTTCACAGTTTTAGGACATGTGGACACAAAGGCAGGACTCCTCCTGGGCCTGTGGATGGGGACTGTGCAAGTGAGCTTAAGGTTCATTTGCTTCTGGATAAATTTGCTTCTGCTTAAAACTTGAACCAGGTGTAGATATATTTCTCTTTAAAATTTTTTTTTAATGTTTATTTATGATAGAGAATGCAAGTGGGAAAAGGGCAGGGAAAGAGGGAGACACAGAATCAGAAGCAGGCTCCAGCCTCTGACAGCTCAGAGCTTGACACGGGGCTCGAACTCACAAACTGAGAGATCATGACCTGAGCCGAAGTCAGACGCTCAACCCACTGAGCCACCCAGGTGCCCCTAGATATGTCTGTCTTTTAAGCATGGTGACCTAATTAATGTCAGTAGGGAAACAAACTTCTTTCCTGCTCTCTTTTCATAGAGACACTTGGGGGGTAGAGTGCCAGGGACAAGTATAAATTTCAAAGCATATTCCGCTTCTTCTATGTCAAGTAAAGGAAGGTTTGGAAGTGAGGATCTGTTTTAGCCCAGTATATATATGCTTATTTATAGACAGAAAAGACTGAGTGTGGGAGAAATAAATTACATAATAAAGCATTTCCATTATCCACAACACTGGATAGCTCTCTGGTGTTTGGGCTTTGTGGGATTATTTAAAGCCCTGCTGTTTTCTTTTCCACTTTTCTTTGCTTAATAGACGTGTCTGTGCAGTGGCAGGAGACATGAACTCTAAGGCTGAGGTTCCTTCTGGACTCCAGGCTTGGAAGTTTCTAGTCTGTGGCAGTCTGTCACAAGTAAGCAATCTGACAGTGGGAGTGGTATCCCCAACCACTGTACACGTTTACCTCACACCAAGTATTTCTACCGACCATTAACAAGAGGGGGAAACCTACTGGCCAAAGGAAAAAAAAAAAGTTTGGAAGATGGAAGGGGGACTGGAGGCTTGTTTGTCCACATGAAATATTAGTTTGGTGCAAGAGGAAACTACGAGAACTGTAAAGGTGAGGTGGGAATAAAAACCCTTGATGCATGCACAACTCACCTGGGATTAAAGCCCAAGGCCATCCTGGAACATGATCTAACCATTCATGTTGTAATCTAAAGCCTTGTCAGTGCATCGCAGGTGCACACCACATGACCAGGTGGGGAAAAAAAGAGGTGAGGCCAACTGGGAAGAGAGTGGCAGTTTCATCTTTATAATACATACATCCCAAGGTGCGAGCATGCATCTGGTTTCCATTTCAGAACTTTTTACTAGTAGCTTTACCAAAAGTGTGGCAGACAATTGTGTGAGTTAGGGAGTCCATATGTTAACAAGGGGCTGGGAGAGTCATGGTGCGGCAGTGATGCTGCAGGACTTAGGAGGACTGCTGGGGACCACAGGAATGAGACTGAGGGACCCGGAAGGAGGTATACAGACATGAGGTTGGGCCACCTGAACAGTCATAGGTGGCTTGGCACTGCTAAATCTGCAGAGAGTGTAGAACTTTGAAGACATGGACATACAACAAAATTGTTCTGAGGATGATTGCATTTTGGACAAAGCTAAAGTGCTTTTCTGATGTAGAACAGATGGAAAATCATTGAACTCTAGAGCTGGAAGGAATTTTAGAGTCATCGATCCTAGCTCTCCATTGACAGGCAAGTCCCTGAAGGCCTTGTGTGTCCACTAGGTCATTGGGCCCAGTTACAGAGCTTGTGTTAGAGGTGGCTTGGAGGCCCACATTCCTGCCCTCTACGTGGGGCTCTGTGCTCAAATGTATGTTGCTCCATAGTAAGACCCTTCTCGTGCCAAGTGTTTGAGCCACTGCCCTGCCCAATGATCACCTACCTTGCATTTCTCCAGGGCTCTTTGTTGAAATTCACCTTTGGGCATATTTTTCTTATTTTTAACTGGAGTAATGCCATGATTATCGTGGTGCTAGGAGCCTCTCTCAATGGTTTGACAACATGGGAATGTATTGGTTTTCCTCTGGAAAACCAATTATCTCCATTTTTATCAAGGGATGCCTGGATGACCCCTACCCCAAATACAATCACTGTTCACCAATGCACACAATGAATTACCCCTGAGTTCTTTATTTTGTTTTTATTTAGTTAGTTAGCTAGTTAAGATATTGATGAGAGCTTTATTGAGTACCTATTCTTTACTGAGTACTTTTATTGAGTTCCTAATTATGCGAAGCCATTGGCCTATTTTAGGCAAAGGACCATGATAAGTGCTGTAGGAGCTAATATGAATTAGAAATTAACCCTGAACTTAAGAAATAGTTTAGTAGTGTTGAACATGTAACACTAATTTTTTAAGTGTTTAATGTGTTTAGCCAAAAGGACAAGGGGAGTTTGGTTTTACAGTTGAGGTTTTCATCTGGGCCTTAAAAGACAAGATGTTCAGGCGGATGGAGAAGCATCTAGATGAAGAGGGCTGTGTGAGCAAAATCATCTCTTTATTCTCTCCAGAAGCCAGAATGTCAGATAAGAGGATAACTGGGTTGTCCCTGCTGTGACCCCATTAGCGATTCTCCCATCTCTTGTACTAAAAGAATAATTTTTCACATTTTCCCTCCATCTTCTTTTCCCCATCTTTGGCATTTTTATTAGACATCAGTAAAGAAGAAACTAGAAAAAACTAATTTGCTGGGTTTTTTTTTTTTAAATACTTACATCATATTATCATTTGAACCTTTAAGAATTCCTTCATAAGGGAGGGGCAACCAACCAGTGCCTTATAAATGTCAGAATAGATTATTTTCCCTGAAAGCATCTACTCTTGTAGTCTCTGAGGCTTTCCCTTTGTTCGGCTTTGTTATATTCACCTTAAGATTTCCTTTGTATGCCCTTGAGTATCTAGCAAACTCAGTGACAGGGCTGCTCCTCTGAATGGGCAAGCTCCCGGCAGCTCCTTCTTTATGTGGTACCAGTGGGTTCAGAAGGGCCCCCTTTGCTTGTCCTGCCAGGACACCCAAGTGAAACTTCAAGTGGCGTGCCAAGGAGCGGCGGGCCCGGATGTGTGTTTTTGGCAGTTTCGAGCTGACATGAGCATCTGTCAGGCCTGCCTTTTTATGACTCCCTCCAGACTGCTTCAAAAGAGATGAAAAGGTTTATTGGATCTGAGGAAGAAAGTGGTCAGGAAAGAGCATGAGGAGGGTGAGGCTCTTATAGAGCTCAGGTTCCCCTCTGATGTCTCAGAACGCGTGATATCTTTGCTAGCCCAGTAAGGTATGGGGTTTGCATTCTTCTCTGTCTCTCTCTCTCTCCCTCCCTCTCTCTCTCTCTCTCTCTCTCTCTCTCTCTCATTTTCTGGGAGCCATATTTGTGAATTCTCTTTATAACCTATTGCCTTTGTTTTTGGGGACTTAGAATTGGTCCTTGGACCACCCTATTGGTATTTCAAATCAGGGCAGTCTTCTTAGCCTTGTGTTTTGGAGTCCTTTCTGGAAGGTGTAAGAGGGATTGAAATGCTGTTGCATTTCATTTGTGCAAACCTCCTATCCTCCTCTTAGAATTCTGTGAAGCTATTCGCCTCCTTTCTGCTGTAGCACGTGTTATCTCTTAAGGCTCTGTTGCCTGTGGCCTCTTTTGATGATCATTTTAAGTGAATTTTAGCTATCTAACTACTTGGTCTCTATACCTGATACCTATACAGCTTTCTCCTAGGCTCCAGAAGCAACCCAGTCTTTGATTGGAGCAACTGGAGGAGCACTGATTTAACTCACATTTCCCAAAATAAGGTCTTTTGCTGCCACTTGAGATCTGACTCTGTGACTTTGTTCATTTGTTCATTAATTCATTCAACAAACATGTATTGATAGTCTACTAGTCTCAGGCATTGTCTTAGTATCTGGGAATATGAAAGGAAAACCAAAAGGCAAAACATGTGCCCTCAAGGAAGACCGAAGACTGCACATTAAGCAATTGAACAATGAACAAGATATATTAGATGGGGGTAAGTTTTAAGGAGAGAAATGAGACTATAAGGAGGTAAGATGTGCCAGTAGGGGAGAATGTTGCAGTTCTGAATAGAGTGGTCAGTGAAGTCTTCAGTGATAAGGTAACATTGGAGCAGTTACCACTTGGAAACCTGGGAGAAGAACCCTTTAGGCAGAAGGAAGAGCAAGTTCAAGTTGCCTGAGTAGAGAGTTCACTCACAGTCTGTAAGGATCAGCAAGGATGTCTGTGGTGGCTGGAGTGGAATAAGCGAGGGCTGGGAAACAGTTGGAGATAATGTCAGAGGAGGGAGTAGAGGCTATTGAGTCTTGAGGGCAACTGCCAGGACTTTAGCTTTTGCTCTGTGAAGGACATGGAAGCTGTTAGAGGGTTTTGTTCAGAGATGAGATATAATTTATATTTTTAGGGTATTACTTTGCCTGTTGTGTTGAGAAAAAAATGGTAGGGGTATAAGAAAGGAAGCAGGGTAGAGGTTCTTGCTAGGAGCAAGTTGACGGTGTCTTGGACAAGGGTGGTAGGGGTGAAGTTAGGAAGAATTTCTGGATTCTGGAAATACCTTGAAGGTTGAAACAATAGTATTTGTTGATGGATTAGATTCAGTGAGAGGCATAAAGTTGTCAGGGATGATGCCAAGGTTTTTGACCTGAGCAGCAGAAGAATGAGCTTGCCTTTTGCTGAGATATCATAGAAACAAAACTTTTCAGTAGTGAGATAACAGAAATTGGTTTTGATCATGTTGTTAGAGATGCCTATTAGATATTCAGGATGCCAGATTGATGAAAAATAGGAGGTCAAAGCTGAGGATATAATCTTAGGAAATGTCAGTTTATATATACAAGTAAAAGCCTCAAGACTGGCCAAACTAAGGAAATGTGTGCAGGCAGAGAAGAGAAGTCTGAGCCATGGGATACTCCAGCATTTAGAGTGTGTGGAGATAAGAAGGAAGCAACAAAGGCAGTAGCCAGTGAAAGGATTTGATGGGCCATTTCAGATGCTGCTGATATATCAAGTGAAATGGAGACTAAGAAACGAACTTTTGCACGTATCATTGTGGAGGTTGTTGGTGGCCAGGATAATGGAGTGGATTTCAGGGGAAATGGGAGGAGACACATTGGTGTTGGGTAACTCTTCCAAGGATCTTGATGAAAATGCAAGTAGGAGATTTAGACATTAGTTGAGAGATTTTGACCCAAGGAAGGTTTTACTTATTCTTTTTAAGATGAGAGATCCTAGAGCATGTTTGATGATGATGATGATGACGATGATGATGATGATCACATGGAGGGACACAAACTGAAGGGGAAAGTTGCTGAAGTGATGTCCTTGAGGAGGTAAGAGGGGATACAACCTGTCATACCAACAGATGGAGAAAGGGTAACACCTCTTATAGAGGAAAATTGTGACAAGCAATTAGCCGTTCCTCTCCAAAGGATCCCCCAAGGCTCCTAGAGTATGAGAACCCAGGCTTACAGCCTTGTGGGTAGGAAATTGGAAGATTTTTCTCTGGAAGAACTGTCCTAGGAGAAAAGATATAGAGATACGGTCTTGCAAGGGGGACCATTGTGAAAGTCCTGTCACCCGAAAGTGAAGCTCCCTGGCCTCCAAGCCTAGCTTAAGTCAGCAAAGAAGTAGAGATCTTTTACTCTTGACTTTTCAGTATAAGTAAATGGTCAGAAAGCAATGGATAACCTGATAATGCTGAGACTATAAGAAATACAAATAATAGGAATGTGGAGGAAACATGATTTAGGGATTAGAAGAGGTAGGGGAAGACACTGCATCTATATAATCAGAAAACAGTGCTTTCAAAAGGAGCCATAAGAAAGAAATTTTGTAAAGTAAATTCATGACAAGCAATATTAACATTTAATGGAAGGGAGGGCTAGGCATGGAAGATGAAGGCAAGGCTTGCAGAAAATAGGAAAAAAAAAAGATGAGGAGATACCCATGGGAAAAAATACTTGAGCAATTAGAATTGGCACAGAGATTAGAGAATGACCCAGGGTAATATGATTTCCAGAAACAGAAATGGAAGAGGGAAACATTTGAAAGAAATGATCCAAGAAAAAAATGTCCTTCACGAAAGGAACATGAATTTCCATATTGCAAAAACCATTTTGCCCCTAAAACTATGACCAGAACCAGGGCACTTTCTTATGAGAGGGATCAAGAGGCAATTGTAAAACCTTCTATAAAGCAAAACAGAACTCACTTAGAAAGGATGAGAAAGTAAGATGGCGTTGTTCACTAGCAACATTGGAATCAGTCCAGAAGATAACAGAAGAAAGCCTTCAAAATTTGGAGAGAAAGTGATTTCGAACATAGACTTATATACCCAGAGAGACTCATAATCAACTGTGAGGGTACAATAAAGACAGACATTTTCAGATATGCAGGTCTTCCTGGAATAGTCTTCCCATGCTTCTTAGAAGCTACTGGAAGAGGATGTTAGATCCAGGAAATAGGAAATGCAACATGGGAAAGTGGTGAGGGGAATTTCCAAAACGACAAGAAGCCATCAGCTCTGTGGCAGGAGTCCAGAGTGACAGTTCAGTTTAGAGCAAGAAGAGGGGCAAGAAAAAAAATGATTAATTACTGAATTTATATAGTTGAAATTACGGAATATTGGATTGCAGGGCTTTGAGAGAAGTTAGGAAGATCTGGTCCTAAGTGTCTAGAAAACTAAGCAAATCCATAAAAAGCAAATGGTTCTTTTTAAAAAAATTTATTTAATGTTTATTTATTTTTGAGAGAGAGAGAGACAAAGCAAGAGCAGGGAAGGGGCAGAGAGAGAGAGAGGGAGACGCAGAATCTGAAGCAGGCTCCATGCTCTGAGCTGTCAGCACAGAGCCCAATCCAGGGCTCAAACTCATGAAAGGTGAGACAGTGACCTGAGCCAAAGTCAGATGCTCAACGAACTGAGCCACCCAGGCACCCCCAAAAGCTTCTCTGAGAAAGGAAATGTATTCCTGCTTCCTACTTGTCACAGCAGTATAATAATGTATACATACTAAATGATGATGGTGATGTAAACCCAAGCAGTACATGAATTATATCAGTGGGTTGTGGCAAAAGAGAGTGAAGTATAGGGAATGGGGGTATCAGTGAGCTAAAGTATCCTCTCCTTTAGTAAGAGATCAGTACATAGTGGTTAAAACTGAAATTGGGGAACAATATTAAGCACAATAATTTAAAATAGTTTCATATCAGACCAACTGAAAGAGCTAGAAGTGGTCATTTTTGGGATAGAAGATGGTGGTGAGTCAGGACTGTCCTTGTTACATACTTTTTAGCATTATTATTTCTAAAACGTATGTATATTTATGACTAAGTAGGCGGGAACTGCAGAAATAACCAAAAATAAATGAATGAATGGGTTGAGAGAGAGCAGAGAGTTCATGGGATCTCTGTCTGTCTTGGTATGGGAGTGCAGAGAAACAAAGGACGTCTGCTTTCTGGAAGGTAGCAATTCAGCTTACCCAGGATCGGTTCCTCTGGTTACAGTTTACTCCTTCCTTCACTCTGGCTACTTGATTCCAACAGTGATGTGTGTCCTCCTCTCTCTGAATCAAAAGCAAGACGTAATGTATATCCCCATACTCACCAGAAGATCTGCAGGATATTTTCACGGGAGCAGCATGGTGGCAAATAATGATTTTTTTATTCTTTGGTGTTCAGACATTTGGCCTGGATTATAACACATCCAGAAGTTCCCCTCGAACCGTGCCCTTAGCATTTTTAAATGTTGTGAACTGGACGGGAATAACAGAACTGACTGTTGGTGTGGAAGTCAAGGGGAAATTTGTTTACAGTCTTTGCTCTACTCTGACCTGACCCATATACTTGAGCCTCAGTCCCCTGCACATTCCAACGGACTTCAAACAAAAAAGGTATACCTCCATATCCAGGGGTCCATGAGGTAGCCAGATGATTGGGTTCTTTGGGGGTAGTGATTCACCTCTCATCTAAGAGGCTACAGAGTATGTATGGAAACCAGAGCCCTGTTAAACTCATAACCTGAGTGAGCATTCTTATCTCCCTGTGCCCCCTTTAAATCAACGTGCCCATTTTATGTTTTTTTTTTTTTATTATTACATATGATATCATTTGAGGAAAAGAAACTTGATTCTTTTAACAGGTCTGTTCTTTGCTAGATGTTACACTCGGCTCTTACAAGTGGGCCCCACAATATATTTCTGGACACCTTGTATGTATATGATAAAGAGTGAAAAGCTGACATGTTTTGTAGACTGAAGTGTTATAGTTTTGCAAAGCGTGTGTGTAATTGATAGGATAGCGGGGGAGTCTGGTCGGATATACCATGTAGCTTGGTGGCTCCTATTTCACCATAAATTGTAGTTCAGAGATGTGGCAGGGAAGGCAGTGTTGTGATCTCCCATGTGTGGGTGTGTAAAAGTGTGTGCACACTCATACACACACATGTTTAAGAGTAAATATACATGCACATATGGCAAAGATAAAGCCATTGTTGAGAAAAAAGGGCATAACCTCGCTGGGGTGAATCAAGGGTGGGAGCTTCAGGAATGCAGCACGGGAGGGAGATGAGAGGAAGTTAGGCGATCCACACTGAAAAAGGGGAGTGTTTTCGTGGATCTGGAAGAGATTTTGTTCAACTGCCATCTGCTTATAAAGTGGCTGCCCAGGTGGAGGGAAGTGGCATATTCAAGTCACATAGCTAAGTAGTGGTAGTTATAACTAGGCTATGGTTTGTCTAATCTTTGGTCCAGTAAGCTTTGCAGTTGACTCTGTTGCCTGAGCAGTCACATGGTGAAGAGGAATCTGAGATTGTGACCATGGAGTTCAGGGCACAAAGAGGCTAGGTCAGGCTTCCCAGTGACTGTAACATGGGCAGAGTTGACACAGGGACAGGGTGGAAAAGTTAGGCATTGATAATCCCTGCAGAAATGACCTGCTGTCCACCAGAACTTATGCTGAGAAGCTGAATAGTTCAGAGAGGGCTGAAGATAAAAAGAAGTTTGTCTTGGATACACCCAGCGAGGTTATGCCCTTTTTTAGGACAGAGTGGCAGGGTCCAGATAGGGACAGGAGACAGGTACTCCTTGAGTGGAAGGGACTAGAATTTGCTTAGTGGGTTGTATAAGTCAGAGTCCCAGCAGGAAATAGGAGACACAGGCAGACTGGATAATTGAGAATTTAATGGGCTATTTGCAAAAGTGTGGTTAAAATTTAGGGAAGGAAGCATTGCTATCACCACTCCTTGGAGCTGGCAGTCATGGAGCCCTTACCACCATAGGCTCCAAAGAGTGCGTGGAGGAAGTAACCTGGGAGAGACTAGTTCCAGCTCTAGGGGAGGGCTACTGGCAGGAGATAACAGGTATAAAGATGTTGCTAAATCATGTGGATCTGGTGGGAAAGGAGCCGGTGGGGGCAGGATGGGGACTTGAGACAGCCCCTCAGGTTATTCTTCTCCAGTGCCCTGATCTCCTGGTACCTCCCTTTCCCATCCCATCAGGGAGTTGGAGTGTATTGGAGTTCAGTGCTACTCTGATTGGGTCAACCTACCAGGGTATGACACATGGCAGAGGAGGGCAGAAAGGGGGTCTGAAGTGGTGAATGCAGGAAATCCAGGACAGGGGTCTGCGTGGTTGTGACACATTATTTGCAAACTCCATATTGATTTATTGCCTAAATAGACCTGTTTCTTGAGAAGCTTTTTTCTCCCAAGACAATAATGCATACTAACATTACCAGGTTTTGGAAACAGTACCGAAAGGCCATCTCTGAGAGTGCTCCTTAACCTGCTTCTGTGCTCTCTTCTGCTATGTGGCACTGTCCTTAAACTTATTAAGATGCGTTCGTAGGCTTGTTGATAAGTTCCAAAGCCTTGTTTAACCTTACATACTTAAAAAAATCAAATCTCCTAACTAAATGAAATGTATTATTCACATGACAAAGTTTCCCGGGATGACTTAGTGTTTTTAGTCTTAGCCCTGACCCATGATAACTATGGTAGTTTGCAGGTGTGATTTCTAGGGTATGTGAGACCATTTAGTTTTGAAAGTGCATGAATTTCAGTGGAAAGAGGGGCGCTTGCCCCCATCAAGCCTACTTCTGCAATATAAGACTAAATACTGCCTCAGTGTTTAGGAGCTCATTAACGTCTTTTATCAGCCCACCATGGGATATGTCGACCTACTAACAAGCAATTGACCTTACAAGACCATAGCTAATAAGTCAGAATGAGAAGTAATTCATATACACTATAATTAAAAGTGCCAAAGGATTAGAAATGCTTATTTGGACATTTGATGGCTTCTCCTCATAGTGATGATGAGGCTGGTGATGGTCACCAGTTACTGAGTTCTTCCCACGTGTGTAGGAAAGCTTTATATATCAGCAACACAATGCATGGGTCCCTGGTTTACATATGAGGAAATAGACCTGGAGCGGTAAATAACTTGGCTAAGGTCACACAAGCTAGCAAGTGATAGAATGAGGATTCCTTGTTCCAAGAGTGATTACTTGATAATTGAAATGATCAGAGGGCATTTTACTGAATAAAGTAAACATGTAGCCTTAATTTCCTCCTCTGTAAATGTGGTTAATATAGAACCAACCTCGTAATAGCATTATTATAATCATTAAATGAGTAGTGCTGGTAAAGTGCTTACAACAAGATCTGACATGTATTAAGTAAGGGAAGTAGCTTACATAATGGTTAAGAGCAGACTGCTAGGAGTCAAATCCCAACTCTGACAAGTTATTAGGTATCATTATTGGGCAAATAATTTAGCCTCTTTGGGTCTTGATTTTCTCATATGAAAATGGGAGTAGCAAGAGTACATAACTTAGAGGGTTATATGTGCATTAAATGAGTTAATGTTTATTAAGCTCTTATGCTCATTAAATAAGAGGTAACTTTTGTTGTTACATGAATCAAGGTGCCCATTTCCTGCTATAATGCATGACACACATCGAAAAATTCATATTTTCTTCTTCTTTAGTTATTTATTAGCTCATGAATGCTTCTCCAAATACATTACCTCCTGAATGGCATTTTACACTTCCTAAGGTTATAATTTATTTTAATTTCCAGGTACTTTACGTTCTTAAATAATATAGTGAATGCTGTGGTGTATATTCAGATTCTTTTTCCAGACTGAGGCATTCATTCTTCCTCTTGCCAGGAGTTTTGGCTGCTGAAGCCTTCTGTCTGATTTCCTCTCTGAAATTTGCTCTTGGTCAATGAGTCCTGTCTTACTCAAGGTTACATTCTTCCCTGAGGGAAGCCCATATCCAACGGCTGGTCCAAATGGATATAGGAATGCCTGGGCTCTGTGCCTCAATTAATAAGGATGTACTTCAAGAGTAATTTCAACTTCAGACCTTTCCATGAGGTCTCAGCTGAGAACTCAGTTGCAAATATATCATAGTCCTAGTTCTTTCGCTTTTGCACAGGTGTGGTTTCTAAGACAACTGACCAGTAAACTTCCCACATGCAAATCTTCATATTAGAGTCTGTGTCTAGGGAACCTAATCTATGATAGCTGGTACAAGGAACTGTCCTAGGAAGAGGGTTCCAAAATGGGATTTTGAACCTGGGTCACCTGTGAGCTGGCTGGGACTGAAGCCCTAATCATTGGTCGTAGATGGAGTATAGATAACACCTGGCATGTATCGCAGTTGTTACTGGCGTTGAACTTGAATGAGACACAGGTGGATGGGAATGCAGTGCTGTGTGCAGTATTTCAAGCTTTTGAGAGGTTCATGTAGGAAGGAGGATTATGGAATTGGAAAACTCTTGCTAGGGCCTATTGAGGAACTTGGAAAAGACAATAGACTGAGGGTGATTAATTTCAATTTAATCCTAAGTGTGAAAGCCAGGAAGCTCTTGGTAGCATATAAAAAGATTCTCATCTGCTGCAGTTGGAAAACAGAAAAAGCAGAGGATTCTAACTTAACCCTCAATTGTACAGGTAGCAGAGTCCCAGAGAAGACTAAACTTTCGACTCTGACAAGTCTGCCCTGGCAAGATTAGGACACTGATTGGAAAAAAAAGTGAGACCTTGGGATTTGACATGGTGATATTTTGTATCCTCAAAATGTTTCCTTTTTCCTCAAACCCTCTGGGCTACAGCAGGCTCATGTCTCCCTGTATAGTCTAGCATGCCCCCCTTTTTTGAAGAAGATGCAGAAGTATTCATCTTGAAAGACAATATGTAGCCCTCTCAGGATCTACCTTCACCACCTTCCTGGCCACCAGACCCACAGTTAGTGTCAGATAACAACATAATCTAGCAGAGAAATGCTCTTATGCCAAGGGAGGAAAGGAACCATACCCCCAAGCTGCAGGACTCAGACAATTTATACCAGCAGGAGCTAGGAAAACATAGATTCTGTGGGTATGAATCAAATGGGGAGGAGAGAGTTATAGTTGGATACGTTGATGTAAGAGTCTACTGCTGTGATAGAGGATTTAACATTGGGGAAATATATTTGTGGACTCATTGACATGGAGTTCACACTGACATTGATTTATATGACCCCCAAACGTCATCATCATTCTCCTGTTAAAGTAGGGACGTATGGGGGCCAAGTCATAAATAATGTACTGGCCAGGTTTGGATTATAGGGGGTCCACTGGGTTCAGGGCCCATCCAGTGATCACTTTGTTGGTCCCTGAATGTGTAATTGGAATGGACATCTGTGATCATTGGAAGAACTCTCTCGTCAGTTCCTTAAACTTTGTGGTAAGAGATTTTATAATGAATAGGACCAGTGGAGGCCTCTGAATCTGTCCTATGCCTGATGTTCAACCAAATAGTTTCCCAAATTTTAACTGCTGTGTCAAGTGTGGGAATCTTTACAGATTAATGTCATCAGGTACATAGTATGTACCCATTGACTTGTCAAATAGTCTTTTTTCTGTTCCTATGAAGAAAGAAGACCAGATACAGTTTGCATTTACATGAAATGGTCAACAATATACGTTCATGGTCTTATCCGAAGGCTGTGTTTACTCTCCTACCCTCAACAGAGTCTGACAATTTACTCTCACACAATACAGTTCAAAGGGAACTGGACCATTTGGAAATTTTGTGGAATATCACACTGGTCCACATTACTGATGACATTTTGGTATTTGGACAAGATGACAAAAATGTGGAAAATACACTGGAGGCCATTGTGAAACATAGACAGTCCAGAGAGTGACAGACAAGATTCAGGGTCCTGCAACATCACTGAAATTTTAGGGGTCTGGTGCATGTAAGGGCAGTCACGTCAATAAAGGGAAAAATATCGCATCTTTTTCTTGGCATTCTTAGGAAGGAAATAGAACATACTGTAGATTTCTTTAGGTTCTGCAAGTAGCACATTCCATATTTAGGAATACTACTTACACCCATTTACTAACTGACAAGGTTGTCAGCTTTAAGTAGGGGCTCTGAGTAGGAAGGGGTTATGTGGCAAGTCAAGGGTGCCTGTCAGATCATACAACCTAGTATGGCTTGGGGTATCTGAGGTAATTATATGATGGGAAAGAGGCCCTATGGAGTTTATGAAAAGCCACAAGAGCTCTTGAGGAAGGCCATGCTATCTGTAGTAGGATATTATACACTTTAAAAACTGATTCCTGGTGTACTACTGAGCCCTGGTGGTGATGGAGCACCTAAACATGGGATATCAAGGGACCATCCAGAGGTCATTTCTGTTAGAGCTACCGAGTCATAATGTCAGGTGGGCCCAGTGGAAATTCATTGTAAGCTGGCAGTTGTACATTCAGGATTGAACATGAACATGGCCAAAAGGGTGCAAATAAGATGCTCCGGCAACTCCCAGACCACCATTATTTACCACTATCCCATTTTCTCTGTTTCAGCTCATATCTGCATAGGGAGGGTTCCTATGTCCAACTGACAGGAGAGGGAAGAGTCTGAACTTGACTTATGGATGGACACAAGCTGAAAATGGTTTGCTGCTGCACTGCAGCCCTGCTCTTAAGTGGCCCTGAAAAAGATGGAGGGGAAGTCATCCCAATGGGCAAAGCTTTGGAAGGTGGATCTGGTATCCACATGGTGTGAAAAGAGATTTGGATATAAGACTATAAATGGCTATGGGTAGTGGTGGATGGCTGGTGGTTTTCCAGGAGCTTGGAGGAGGAAAGGATATTAGAAACAGGGAGATGGGGCAAGTAACAGGCATGAAAATGGACCTATGAGAGTAGGCTTGAAGTTTGAAGGCCTTTGTATCACTTTTTATTTCTCATGAGAAAATCTTCGTGGAAGAGGCAATAGTCAGAGTGACTTGAACAGTTGATATCAGCCAGACTAATCGGTCACTGCATTTTTAGCATGCAGGCTCCTAAATAGAGAATCTTTGGTGACAGGGATGGGAAACACTGACTGGACCCAACAGGTTGGGCTCTCACTCACCAATGCTGATGTAGCTCTTGCTGCTGCTGAATGTTCAACCTACTAACCCGTCAACCCTGAGCCTCTGATACAGCACCGTTCTTCAAAACCAACTAGCCACTGTGGACACCCCTTCACTCTAAAAGGGGCACCAGTTCATTTTAACTGGAATTGACACATATTCCAGGTATGTCTTTGCCTTTCCTGATGGCAGGACCCTGGTCGCCATACTATTGGATAACTTAAAGTGTGTTTTATTTACTGAAACAGAATACCACAAAATACTGCCTGAGACAAGGGACTCACATCAAAGAGGGTACGGCAATGAGCACATGACCAAGGGTCCACTTGTCCTATCACATACCACACTATTCGAAGCCATCAGCTTACAAGGAAGTGGAGACGCCTTTTGAAGGTGTAGCTAAGGTGTCATTTTGCATGTGGTAAACCTGTGACCATGGAGACTATGAATGACACAGCTGTGTTCTTAGTAGGTGGAACACTTGAGTGTAGGAACCAAGGGTTGGAAATAGAAGTAGCCCTGCTTATCATCACTCACAGTGACCTACTTGGAGGAATTTCTACAACTCTAAGCTCTTTTTTTCTTTCTTTCTTTCTTTTTTTTTTTTTGAGGTTCCCAGAGGCAGAATACTTCCACAGGGAACACAGCAAGAATCCTATTATGTTGTAAGCTATGACTGTCACCTAGCCACTTTGAGCTCTAATTGCCAAGATATTGCAGACCAGGAAATGAGTCATCATCCCAGCAGGAGTAATTGACCTTGATGTTAAGAGAAGATAGGGCTGCTCTTACATAACAGGAGGCAGGGAAGAGTGCCTTTGATTCCCAGGTGATCTAATGGGGGTGTTTCTTGGTTGTCTTTTGTACAATTTTGATAGTAAATGGACAGGTACTGCAGCTACAGCCTGAGAAGGGCCTGTTGACCAGGATTTAGACCACTTAGGGATGAAAGTCTTGAGTCCCCACCTGGTAGACCACCAAGGTCTAAACAGGTACTAGCAGAGGGTAAGAGGAGTCTAGAATGGCTAATAAAGAAGTCATTGAATACCAAGTGTGTCCCCATGACCAACTGTAAAGGCAGAAGTCCTAATTTGTCTCAGTAACTGTCCTCTTGAAAGGTTCCCTAGGAAAAGTCACAAATTAGAATCTTGTGGGAGTTATTTCTAGAAGGAATGGACTCACTATATGAAGTTTTGGGTGGCAAGGAGTGGTTTTTAGTGGATCTGTGGCATGTCCAGATCCTCGGTTAGGACTGAGTACTTATTTCTCCAAATACCACAAGTATGGTTGCTGAACATTCAGACGTGAGTCCATTTAGGGACATGCCCTCAGCCGGACAAAGCTACCTCACCCAAGTTTACATCTTCTCTTTTGGGATAGCCTGCATTCAGCGATTGGTCAAAGCATGGAGACAAATGTCTGCCTCTTTTTGTCTCAATGGGTGGTGGTCAGATGGATCATTCTAGCTTTCTAGCCCCATGTGAAATGGTTCAAGGCTGTTGTTACAGTGTTGTAGTTCAACTTTTCCATTTGCCCAATCCTGCTTCTCCTGCTCCCTCAAAGGAGTTATTCCCTTAATTCCCTTCATACAGGTCTTCATCCCAAAGTCTGTTTCCTGAGAAATCCAACATATATATACATATATATATATATATATATATATATATATATATATGTTTATATATATATATATATATATATGTTTATATATATATATATATATATATATATATATAAACATATATAACATATAAAACAATCTGTAAACCCTAAAATAAAACATAAGGGATGCCTACTGCTCCCAGTCATTGTAGGTTGAGTTTTGTTAAATTCAATTTTTATAGAGGGACCTTTCCTGACATTGTTGTTGGACTTTAAGTGTACCCTATGTGCATTCCAGGAGTCATTTATCCCCTTATTATGTTAATTAGAGACACAGAAATTCTCTGAATTCCCAGCTGTAGGAAAAGTGTTTGCTGAGGAAGACATCATCTTGATGTGGATTTGCATTTTTCTGTAGGTTTATTTGGTGGCCATGCCAGCTGTCACTTTCAGCTGCTTTGAGTTGGCTCATGTTGTCATTGCCCTCTGGATGCCATTAGAGAAAAATTTATTTCATTATTGCATGCCTCCTGTGCTGGTTAAACATTTGCGCACAGATCATTTCATCTAGTTTTTGAAACAAGATTGTGAACTAGACATTATGTGTAATTAGCAGATGAGGAAAACTGAAACTCAATACAGCTAGCTAGCGCATTGTAATAGTCCAGATTCAAAGCCACATCCTGACTGCAGGTCTCATATTCCCTTCTCACCTTCATAAGATAGTCATGACACCTGTGTGGACTTCTATCTGGTGCCTGGACCAGGCCAGAGTGGCCTTCTATGTTAAACAGTCACCTATAATGAACTAGAGTCTATGGAAAAACTTTTGAAACTTTCCATATTCCTTTTCTAACTGACATGGACCCCCTCTCAGTGATGGACACTGTTTTTTCCAATTTTGGGAGGCCCTTAAGTCCTGGTTGGGAAGTTGTAACACTGTTCTGGCCAAATCTTTTCCTCTTACGTGAGGATAGCCCAGGGACGCCAGAGAAGTGCTCATTTGTGAGGACCCATAAATAGGCAGTGGAGAAGTTCAGCAGACTCTGTCACTCTTATTTGTTTTCTTCTACAGTCAGTATGACTGAGAAAGTCACTCTGTTAGTCACAGTGTAGATTTGTAGTCCTCGGCTGGGAAAAGGCTTGTTGGTGAAGTCTGATACTGAAAAGTAATCTTCTTCAGGAAATGAGTACCAAAGAGCTGTTATTCTGTGTAATAACAAAGAAACAATAAGGATCCCATGAGAGAAAGTCGTTTGGCAACTGATGGACAATGCTCATTATCATCTGAGCAATCAAATAAAAATACCTTCAAACCCGGAAGAGTGGGTTTCTGTGTTTTAAATATAGATTCTTGTTTTTCAAATGGGACTGTTTCCAAATGACTTCCTGACCTCCTGGGGTAGAGTTAACAATTGAAGGCAGTTGTGCAGTGCGGGGGGGGGGGGGGGGGGGGGGGATGGGGAATGAAATGAGCCTAGCACTGGTGCAAACTGCTGAATGTATCTTCTGGCGTTTTGTATTTGAAACAAAGGATCTTTAGGTATACATCCATGAATATGCAGTAGCAAATGTATTGTATCCAACTAATATTTGGTGGCAAATTGTCATCAGCGTCATTCACTGGGTTAGTCTAGAAGGCTCAACAGGATTCATAGTGAAGCTGGTCCCTTTGGAAGATGATACAGGGCAAAATATATAAAGCCAGGCTTACGATGCTGAAAACTCCGTGTGATGATTCACTTTTAAAAAATCTGTGAATTTTTTCAAGAAAGAAATCGCTTTGCCATACTGCCTCCCATCTATGTAAGTCTATCATTTGGTGTGTGGAACTAAACTCCAAGAAGCAGCTGGTGAGAGTGACCTGACTTGGATGGCAGGTTCGTTGGCCATTCTTCAGAATGCATTAAAAAAAAAGAGAGAGAGAGGATGATTTTTGCCATTAGCCCTGAAAGTGTGTCTGTTCTATGTGGCTTCCAGGAGAAGAGATGATAGAGAAATAGCCCCCATTATTTCCACATATGAATTTTGGCTTGATGTTCCTAAAGGATTTGAAAATTCTGTATGTATTGTTGCAAACCGATTTATTTAAACAGCACCAAAAACATAAAAAACAAAGAAACAAACAAAGAACAGAAAGTTTTTTATGTTGTTGCATTTGTCATGTTGTCATTTCAATGTAACTATCTTAAAAAAAGATTCCCCTCGGCCTTATTTCTTCCTTTTTTTTTTTTTTTTTTTCTTATTTCTATCTAGGAATTTTTCTTTCAGGAAAGTTTCAGGTTTAAAGAAAATATTTTTTTTTTATAACTAGTTATTTAAACTAAAAATCCTTTAAAAAAAAAAAAAAAGAGAGAGGTTAGAGTGGGAGAGAGCCAAAGCATAAGAGACTCTTAAAAACTGAGAACAAACTGAGGGCTGATGGGGGCTGGGAAGGGGGGAGGGTGGGTGATGGGTGTTGAAGAGGGCACCTTTTGGGATGAGCACTGGGTGTTGTATGGAAACCAATGTGACAATAAATTTCATATATTGAAAAATAAATAAATAAAAAATAAATAAAAATAAATAAATAAATAAATAAATAAACTAAAAATCCTTTTACAGATAAAAAAAGGGGCCTTTTGGGTGTGATTAAACATTAAAAAATCATTAAAATATGTATTGATTCATTGATTCAATATGTGTCGAGTGATAACTCTGCCCCAGGCACAATTCCAGGTCATGGGTGATAGCCTACGGGAAGAAAAGTGCTAGAAACATACTAGGGATTTGAAAAATTGTCAAACTTCCCTCTCCATCAGCTTCTGGCCTTCCCTCTACATCAGCTACTGGAGGTGATAGGGAGGGAAATGAGCGCTGTTGATAAATTACAACATTTTGCTGCGCCTGTAGTTTAATTAGGATCTTAGTTCAGAGGTGTATTCAAATGTGTAAACAGAAATCTCTGAACCGAAAACATCTTGAGTAATCTCAAAGAATGCACTTGCTCAAACTCGTATTGAGCCCAATTCCCTAAAAATGATTTCCCAGTCTAAGAAGGCTGACTAATTAAAAATGGTATATCTGCGTAAAAAGTATTAGTTTTGGTTGTAAGCAACAGAAACCGGTGCCAGATAGCTGAGTGGGGGAGGCAGAGGAAGATTTATTCTAAGGCTGTAGCAGTTTTCTCAGGAAATCCAAGGACGAGGATACAGCTGAACCTTAGGAATAAAATAAACGAAGACCTTGCTGTCAAAATCTCCTCTGTTTTCTCTTGTCTGTGTGTTGACTTCATTCTCTCCATTTGCAGACGGGCTTTCCCAGCTCTGCCCTTCACCTGGTCGGAAACCATGGCCATGGAAAGCCTCCTTTTTTGTTTGATACAGACCCTCAAGCCAAACAGATGGAGACTATCACTCAAGGTAAGAACTCCCATTTCTCTGACCCGTATGGGGTTACAAGATCACCTCGGACCAGTCAACTGAGACTGGGTGGGTGGGTGGGGTCATATTCTAGAACTGGACCGCCAGGAGCTCAGGTGTGGTTGGAAGTGGAGAAGGTAGGTCTTATGAAGGGGTGACCGAAAGGTCTTGGTGAGAAACTGTGCCGTCAACAGAGTAGTTGTCCACAGAAGTTAAAGCTATTTTGTCTACCTGTATTCATTTTACATTTAAAAAATTTGTGTGAAAAAATCTGGCAGTAAACTGGGATTGGCAGACTATGGTTTGCAGGCCACATCTGGCCTGTGGCCTGTTTTTGTAACTGCCTGTGAACAACATTTAAAAAGTATTGTTAAAAGGGGTGCCTAGGTAGCGCAGTCAGTTAAGCATCCGACTCTTAACCTTGACTCAGGTCATGATTTTGCAGTTTGTGAGTTCGAGCCCCACATCAGGTTCTGCACTGATGGTGTGGAGCCTGCTTGGCATTATCTCTGCCCCCTCTCTCTCTGCCCCTACCCAACTCATGCTTGCGTGCTCTCGCTCTCTCTCTCTCTCTCTCTCTCTCTCTCTCAAAATAAACTTAAAAAAATAAAATAAAAACACAATTTGCTTTCTAAAAGTAAACGGGAACATTGATATTATAGCAATTTTAATGTTTCAAAATTAAATTTAAAACATAGATTTTTTTTAATACTTATTTATTTTTGAGAGAGAGAGACAGTGTGCAGCGGGTGAAGAGCAGAGAGAGAGGGCGACACAGAATCTGAAGCAGGCTCCAGGCTCTGAGCCATCAGCACAGAGCCCGACGCGGGGCTCGAACTCACAAACTGCGAGATCATGACCTGAGCCAAAGTTGGATGCTTAACCGACTGAGCCACCCAGGCGCCCCTGACCATACATGTTTTGATGCCACATAAATGCCATAGATGCCGCTTTGAGTGCTCATAGTTCTTAATCAACAGAATAGTACAATCTGAGTATTGTAAGTACGGACTAAAATCTAAACGAATAGAGTGGTCCGTTCTACGTGATCACATTTTATCCAGAAACCATCCTGGTTTCAATCTCTCCCCTCTCATGTCCTCTCTTTCCCCTCGTATTTACATAAGCTTGTCTATACACCATCCACAAAGCCTTCGAGAGCATGTAAAGAGAAAAATGTATAGGCACAATCTGTGTTTATCTGTAACCATATTTTACATCACATACTGCCTACAAAAAAATCACCCTTGTAATATTTTTATCGGAAATAAAATCTAGGGGTGAAAAAGTATATCTTACTGACTTTATGGTACTTCATTTAACACCTACAGTACAAAGCCCCATTTGGAAAAGATCTTTCTGAAAGAGGGGTTATCTCATCAATCAAGCACTTCCTGTGTATATATTGTAAATAATAAATGTATGCCACATGTGTGGCTGGAGGAACAGGGGAAAAAACTCTATTGGCATGCTGAGGAAATACAGCTAAAATAACTCCTACCAACCCAGTTCATTCCACTCAGCAAAAATTGGCCAAGCCAAATTCATCAATATTGATTTCAGGTTTCATCAGCAGGGACTTTTTGAGCAAGACTCTCTTAGTTACATTTTCCATTTGACATTTCTCATTAGACTCAAAGTGTTCACTGTGTATAAGTCTTTTCATGTAACTCAAAACTGAACTCATCAAGCAACCTTTCCAACAGAAAGAAGGAGTAGATGCATTTGCTTCTTGAAAAAGTAAATTTCTCTCTTTAGACAGTTGTCCTCTGTCAACCCAGAATCCTGGCTTCCTCATCATTCTTTCTTTTGGAGTTAAGATTTTATTTGTTTGTTTTTGTTTTTCATCAGTCACAAAGAAAGGTAATGTCTCTTGGCAGAGCAATATTGGAAATATCACGTGGCACTGATTCTGAGGAATCCCTCTGCTGGCTGTTTAAGGGAATATAATACTCTCGTCAGGGCTTTTAGAGTAAACCTCATTCTGTTCTCTTGGCTCCAGATTCTAGATCTGTTTGTACCTCTAAATGACTCTTGTTTTTCTGGAGCTCTCCATGTCCATAGGATGAAGAATAAATCACCAAGTAGTGCTCATGTGTTGAGATGGATGTTAAGTCAGGTTATATGTTATGCTCATCTTCCTGTTTTATACCCTCCTGACTCCTGCCTTTCTCCTAAGCAGTCCCCATAGTTGTTGTTTTGTACTCAGAATAAGTATTAGAAAAGAAGCAATAGTAAACTGAGAAATCTAACTCCTTAAAAAGGTGGAATATTTTAAAAACTTACTTTACTTTAATGACAAAGATAACTTCTGTGTTTACAGTCATTCACTCCTCTCTGTTAAGAAGTCTATGTACATTGTTCCTGCCCCTTGGGACGTGGAGGTAGGCACTTGATCCAAATTAGGCCAGGTAGCTTTTTTGGATCCTGAAAATGTGAACCATGGACTGGAATGGTCAGGAGGCCATGACTCCTTGGAGGCGCGCTAGGAGTAAATTAGCTCATTAGAGAGAACTTCTGCATAGTTATCGAGACTCTAGAGATGTACTGGTGTCTATCTGTCTCAAGGCTTCACTGTTCAACTGTTTCTTTAGTTTCAATGAATTACCTTCTGCTTGAATTTCTCAGAATTGATTTCTGTGGCTTGAAACAAAAACAGATATACGTATCTTACAGTAACCGGTTGTACATACAATATAATCAATTTATGACTTATTTCAATATTTTAGTATTGAATAAAAATATTTTCATGTTTTTATTTGTTGGGAATGGAAAGAATGGAGTGATTGTGTAAATATTCATGAACTGAAAATGATTGTATGGTTCAAGTTGTCATGCACTTTACTGGGGCTGGGTCTTTTGCAACTGTAGAACACTTCCAATCAAAATCAGAATATTTTTAAGGTACAATTTGCTGGGATTTATGATGACTTTCATGCAAACCGGCAGAATTTGCACTTTGCAGCTCCTTAACATTCCCAGATCATTCTGAATCTGTAATCCCCTGCTCAGTAATTGGGATGGCTCTCGGTGCTGTATGTATGTTAACCTAGACTCAAAATCCTATGTAAGCAAACAGAGGAGTGTGAGAGAAGGGTACGATTTGGGGTAAACCTCATGTATCCATCAATGAAACCTCATGTTTTCTGTTAGGGAGTTTACTTTCCACAAACAGTTGTTCATTTCCTTCTCTTTCACTGTACTTATATACGAGATGTGATTGTGTGAAATATTCTTACGGTAAGGTCTGTGTCTTACTCAGCTGTGTCCCTCATGCCACATGATTCTTGGTGCACAGGGGGTTGACACAATGGATGAATGAATGTTAAACAAATAAATATATATACCTGCTGTGTTTGTATATGTTTGTGTTTATATATTACAAAACACAAAGCATCACACCTCAATTGATGTATTACCTGAGGTCCAAAAAATTTTATGAAAAGAGAATTCTTGTCAGTTGAATTGAATTTGAAGTGGGTCAAGGTCAAGTGTTATTTCAAAGAGTTTCTTGATGACTCCTTTTATGGTGGAAATAATCATCTCCAGGGAATCTTTTGGTAGTTTGGGTTGTCATGTCACAGCTTTGCTTATATCAAAGCACAGGGGTAAATACTTCTCATGTAGACCATGTAACTTACCTGAATGTGATTCTCGCTGCCCGGGGCTCAGGTTTGCATTTAGTAAAAATCAAGAGCAGAAGTCGGGGAGGTAGAGGAGCAGTTCACCCAGCAAGGGAGGGGCCTGCAGGGGATTTATTGATCAATTAGCAATCCATATCCAAAGCCAGATGGTAGGACCACCAGAGTTGCTTTAACTTTTCATCTTAATGTATTTATAGACCCACAGAACATGTTTCATAGTAAGGAAGTCTTAAAGCAAAATGGAAAGAATTTTACCATAGATTGTGGGTATTTTGACATGTAAAATCTAGCCACCACACTTAGTTATGTTTATCAGATTTGACTATATGTTTTACATAAGTTGGATTCCTAGTTATTTTGTGTTCTCTCACAATGGAAATGAATGTCCTAATTGTGAAACCTGGAGTCCCCTTTGAATCCCTCATAAAAATGAGGGTACTAGTCAAATGTATCCTACTTCAAAAAATAGGTTTGAAATCATTGCAGCCTTCTGTTAATAAGAAGATGCTAATTGAACCCAGTGGCTTAAAAGTACCACTGCGTAGATATTTTGAGAGGGGATTTTAATTATCACAATATCCAGTGAGATTAAAAACGGGAAGTTCTTTTTAGGGAAATGGAAATGTGACCTATTTGCGAGGGAAACTTCAGAACATACAATGTTTTCCTGCCTCCTGTAGGAACATGACCTTTTGGAACCCTTTTACATGGATATCATTTATTCCTTTTAAATATTCCTTTTTTTTTTCAAGCTTTTTGGTTTCATGCCCAACACCAATTAATGATGTCTCTGAAAAGATGAGGCACACTGAGTGATGGGGCCACATGCACTGTCGTGACCTAGAGATTGTTTTAATGACACATTGACACTCAGTGTAGAGATGAACCTTGTTGCTTTTGAAGGATGACATTCCCTCATGTCTGGGCAGAGTTTGGATAATCTTTGAGATTCCTGCCCTGAAGATTAAATTAAGATCCTAGAGCAACCTTTGGGAAGATCATTTTTATCGCTTGTAAATTAATGATTATATTCATTTCCTGGGGATGCCATAAGAAAATACCACAACCTGGGTGGCTTCAAGTGACCAAAATGTATTCGGTCACCGTGGTGGAGGCAGGAGGTCTGAAATTGAGGTGAGGACAGGGTGTGTTCCTTCAGAGGGCCTGGAGGGAGAGTCTTCTCTCTGTGCCTCTCTCCTAGCTTCTGGTTGTTGATGGCAATCCTTGGTGGCTTTTGGCATGCAGCCTCATAACTCCAATCTCTCTGTCCTTATTTGACATTCTCCCTGGGTCTTCATACTGTCTTCTTTTAGAGACACCGGCCATATTGCATTAAGGACTCACCCTACTCCAGGATGACTTCATCTTAACTAATTACATCTGCCATGACCCTCTTTCCACAAAAGATCACAATGTGATGTACTGGGGCTTAGGACTTCAGCATATCTTTTTTTTTTTTTTTCTAAGCTTATTTATTTATTTTGAGAGAGAGAGAGAGAGAGAGAGAGAGAGAGAGAGAGAGTGTGTGTGTGTGTGTGTGTGTGTGTGTGTGTACCCGTGTGTTCAAGTATGCAAGTCGAGGAGGGGCAGAGAGAGGGAGAGAGAATCCCCAGAAGGCTGAACACACTGTCAGTGCAGAGCCTGACATGGGACTCAATCCCATGAACTGGGGGGTCTTGATCTGAGCCGAAATCAAGTCTGATGCTTAACTGACTGAGCCACCCAGTTGTCCCCAGCATATCTTTTGAGTTGACAGAATTCAACCTACAACACCAATTATTTGTAGTGATTTTTAAAATATTTTTTAATGTTGGTGTATTTTTGAGAGAGAAAGGGAGCGTGAGAGAGAGAGAGAGTGAGCACAAGTGGGGGAGGGGCAGAGAGAAAGAGGGAGACACAGAATCTGAAGCAGGATCCAGGCTCTGAGCTATCAGCACAGTGCCCAAAGCAGGTCTTGAACCCACAAACAGTGAGATCATGACCTGAGTTGGGTCAGTCGGTTAAGTCGGATGCTTAACCGACCGAGTCACCCAGGTGCCCCTGTAATGATTTTTTAAAGAAGTGAGAGATTGCTTTTTGATCTATTATGGGAGTATAATTGCTTGATGCCCTGGAGTCCAGGGGTGGGGGCTGAGTATCTCTTCGCTAGCCCACTTTGGAGGTTTTCCATAGAAAGAAGAGAGCCTTTTAATGTACTCCAGGTACCTCCTTCAAGTTAAGTCTGCCTCACCACGGACTTCGTGGAATCCTAGACATGGACACTGCACAAGGCCTAGAGAATGTCTTGTCCTGTGCTTTTCAAAGCAATGAGTCCTTCATCAAGCTTTTGGGGGCACTTAATTGTTAAATAGAGCAAGGCTGAGCTGCTTTCCTAGATGCAGTGGTGAAGATGACAGAGCCCGTTATGCATCTGTTCCCTCAACTTAAAACTCTTGAGGCACCTCCATGGGCTTTGCATTCGAATCAACTGATCGTCTTTTTAGTAATTGAGATTCCTCAGTCCTCCCTCTTCCTAGACCTACTAAGTCAATTTCAAAGGTGGAAGATTATGAGTATGGACTGTGAGCATACATCCCTCATGATTATTAACGCTTACTAAGGTTTAACAGCCTTTTCCCTAAAAACTTCACAGAGCACAGTTAAAACCCCCTCTCTGATCCCCTTGGAGATGAAGAGACTGAGAAACGGACCAGCTGAGGACTGA
This sequence comes from Lynx canadensis, assembly GCF_007474595.2. Taxonomy (NCBI): domain Eukaryota; kingdom Metazoa; phylum Chordata; class Mammalia; order Carnivora; family Felidae; genus Lynx; species Lynx canadensis. The sequence goes on along the minus strand of NC_044315.2, from coordinate 9,704,394 downwards.
AGGCCGCCAAGGCTGGAAACCATAGTTTACCCACCCTCTCCCATGCCCCTGGCGTCCAGCCTCTTTGCAAGTTCTATACAAGAGGCAATTCTTTATTTTTTTTTGTATTTAGAGTAGGGGAGAAACTCCACCTCTGAACTCTTCCAGAACATTTCCCACACATTACTTATCAACAGAAGGTATTTATTTCTTTATTTTGAGGGTAAAAAGTAAATCTGTTACCCATGTTTTCACCTCATAGAACACTGTATTCTCCAGGGTCAGCATTTAGGCATCTTGTAAAAATCGATTTCCAAAAGCTAATGGTTTCATTGGGGAGGTGAGGATTTTGGTTCTCAGCCTTTTCTTCTAACTAATGGCTCAATAACAAGACTGAAGTCATTTGGGACCGAAAGGAATTTCCAATGATGAAGGAGCATCTTAATAAGAAATGAGTGGGATAGTGCCGTAACCCTGAAATCTTGGCACTTTCAGCCTTGTAAACCTGACGAAGTTCATGAAAGCAGCCTTTGTACCTCGCTTGGCACCACGTGCGAGTGAGATCCCAGATTTCTCATGAACTGAAGCGACAGGGGTGATGGATCTGATCGTGTGAGGTGACACACACCAGGCCTTGGAACTGCCTGTAAACGGAGGTCCCTTTTAGCATTCAGGATTGAAGCTTGGGTAGGCGAAGTCAAAGGAACTCCATTTCTTCCCCCCCGCCTCTCTTTTTGGTTGGTTGTTTGAGCCATGCATTGCAAATTGGAAGTGGTTGAGAGAAGGAGGACTATATTTCCACTAAGTATAGGTGTAACTTGAGTTTGTAGCAGAAGGTGAAATAAGACAGGACCATCAAACCTCATGATTTTCAACAGTTGGAATCCTCTTTTGCATCCTGCTGGGATGTGTGTGTACCGGCTTAGTGCTAGGGAATTAGTGAATGTTTCCATGCTGTAGCTCTTTTTACATTTCTTGCTTGTTGAGAAATGGCCCATTGTTCTCATGGAATATGGGCCAATTCTTTTAAGATTCAACATCGTACCAGGTCGCGGTAGCTGCCCATGTGCCTATTTCTAAAGAAGCAGTTGTTCTCATAGGGTCTGGGCATGAGCTAGAGAGAAAGGTTTTCTTTTTATCTTCCTGCCTGAAACAAATAAAGCTGCACTCTTCTGATAGCAGTGCCACCTGGCACCCTCTCAGAGACGGATGTTCCGCTTGATGACCCATTTGTGACACAGAGAACAGAACTGCTCCGTGTCTCGAGACGCTCATGTCCACATGGTGAGCGCGCTTCTCTGTGGGCTGGCATCTAACGGGTAGCAGCACTGGCTACATAATTTATGGGGCTCCTTGTTCAAAAAGCAGGAAAGAGTTGTCACTAAAAGAACTAAAACAGAAAGCTTTTCCTTTCCTTCCATGGGTTTTCTCTTGATAAGTCATGTTCTTTTTGATTTGCTATTGAACATCATCTTAAGTAAAGTAAAATACAATTTTAAATTATTTGCATGAGTTTTACCAGTTCTATTGTCCAATGTCAGTTTTAAATGTAAATTTATGAGCATTTAACTCAGATGCAGAATCACTGAAATTGCCCAGTGCATATGTGGGAGCCCCCGTGTGCATCTGTCTTTCGTTCTTACCAGAACAGTGGGACTGGTGCGTGATACTAACTCAGTTGTTTTTGATTCACCTGCATTGTACTAACAAATTCCACCTGTGCTCACTGGAGAGGCAGGAAGAATTGAAAGGAAAAGGAGCAATGGGCTGCCCTAACCTTGCCTTTTTCTGTGCCTCCATTTTCAGCATAAGTGTTTGGCAATCCAGGAAAGTTGCTTGGGTATGAAAATATGGATAGCATTCCTTGGGAGTTCTTGTTTCTTCGAATACCATTGCATTCTTTCTGTGCTTAAAGCAAATTCTGGAGAGGAGAGAAAAACATGGCCTCTCTGAGGTGTCCCTGTGGCTACTTACGCAGTTGTGGACTTAACACACATATATGAAACTCGCTCGGAGTGTCACTGGACTCCCATGCGGTACAAGTCCACCAGAATTGTGTGCTTATAGGGCAGTGCAAATGCTTTATGTGACTGAGACAGAATGAATATTTCCCAGATCTCTTCTCTGCTCAGATGCCTGCTCCATTGTCCTATGATAACTCAGTTACAAAACAAGTTCAGAGAAAAAACTACTAGGAATTTCAAGATGGTGACAGTAGAGCTTTATGCCAAGTATGGGGCCCTTCTGAGGGCAGGGACTTCTGTGACTGCATCGGTCACACCTCCACGAAGCTAGCCTTGATGGGAAATGAGAATCAGAGAGTGTTTGGCAAGCATGAAATAAAGACCAAAGATTTTTGGAGACCTTAAGTGGCCACTGTGGAGAGTTAAGACCAGGACAAGTCCTGGCACAAATGACATTGAAGTCTCAGCTCAGATGTCACCTTCTCAGGGAGGTTTTCTGTGACCCCTCAATCTAAAGCAACTCTCCTCAGTCATTCTTTATTATGGCAGTGGTTCTCCAATGTTATTGTCTTTGCTGGGTCCTGTGTCTAAAGTGTCTGACTGGAAAGTCTTGAGGGAAGCCTGAGAGTTTGTTTTTCTAATGAGTTCCCAGGAGACACTGATACTGCTGATTCAGAGACCAAACTTTGAGAACAACTACTCTATTTCATTACTCTGCTTTATTTTTCCTACAGAAAACATCTGGAAGTTGTATTTGTATTTATTTGCTTGTTTATTGTCTGTTTCCACCACATGAAATTAAGTTCAAGAAGAGCAAAATTTAGTCTGTTATGTTCACTACTATACTTTAGGGCTTGGAGTATGCGTAACTTGTGATAGGTCCTCAGTAACTATTTATTGGGTCCAGACGTGAATACATGACTTGAAGCTAAGTGAGTGAGAGGTTATTAGATGGTGGCGATTGGGGTAGGGTTGGACCAAAGAAACACTTGTACCTATGCCCAGGTAGAAGGTATTGCTGGTCACATTTGCTTCTAGGCAAATAAAATGCAAAGTTGCAAATCTAGGGGCAGGGAGCAGTAATCCTGAAACATAATGTTAGGGAACCCAACTGGATAATTTAAATGGTGGAAATAGAAGGAGCATTATAATTTCCTTTCAGGCTTGTGTATTTGGCCATGGCTATAACAGAATGGTATGCAAGGGTCCCTCTTGACCATAGGTGGATTCTAGAGGCTCAGCAGCTCTGTTGTGACAGATCCTTGTATGGCTTTTGGTTTACCAGAAACAAATGTTCAAGCTAGACCACATGTTATAAGCTCCCCAGCCTTACTACTGATGTGTTTATGAACTGAGATGAGCAAGGTGATTTTCCATGATAATCCCATGAAGTATGACCATGACTTTCCCAGATGTCCCATCTGGAGGCTGGAATACTCTGACTCTGTAGCCCCAGGAAAACCTGGAGACTTTCAGGGCTAGTGAGCTGGTGACACTGGTGACACCGGTGACACCCCATACTTAAACATATAATCCTTGAGCCACTGAGCCGCCTCAGCCCTCCATGTTTTAGCAGTCATCCAGCAATTTGGTCAGCGTCACCTGATCCTCTGTTCTCCCTGCATTTTTCTTTAAAAAATAGATTTTCGTGTCATTTAGAATACCCCTTTCAGCTACCTTTCACATAGCTTTGACAGAAGTAGTTTCTGAGGCGAAAAGTTCCCAAAAGAGTCCTAAAAGCAGAAGGCAGCAACTACACATCATGTCCAACAGGAGGAGGGAGAACCCACTCCACTACAGACACCTGAGTGTGTGTGGGACAGGAGTGGGCCCAGCGCTTGGCCACAGTCAGGGCAGGTCGCGGTGCTGGGCAGTCTGCAGAAGTGCTTCAGCCTCTTGGCAAGAAGTTCATGTTGATGGTTCTCAAACCCTGGTGTGTTAGAATGACTTCTGCCCCCAGCCTCTAGAGACTCTCAGGCACTGGTCTGGGGAAGGGTGCATTACTCAGCGTGGTCTTTGTTAAGGAGTGCCACAGACTAGATGACTTCTTCGGTAGACACTAGTTTACATCACAGCTCTGGGGCTGGAAGATGGAGATGAGGTGTCAGCAGGGGTCCCTGTCCTCTCCCTCCATCTTCATGTGGTCTGTCCTTTGTGCTTGTCTGTGTCCTAGCCTGCTCTGAAGAGGACGCGGGTCATGTTGGATTACGTCCCACTGGATCAGATTTAACCTTAATTACTTTTTTAAAGACCCACTTATTAAGTAGTCATATTCTGAGGCACCGGAGGTTAGGACTTCAATGTAGGAATTTGGTGGGGACGCAGTTTAGCCTGTAACAGGTAGAGCTCGGGGGAAGCTGTATTTCCAGCCCTGTCTCCAGGTCATTTTGATATAGCCAGGCCTGTGGCCAGTGTTTTGTGGCCACTGCAGACACCTGCTACATCTGGAGCCCTGTCCACTGGCACAGTGCTCATTTTTCTCCTTTGCAAATGAGACCTTCTCTGCCAAGCCAACTGATTTTCAATGGGATTGTAACAAATGCACTCCGGAAGGACTCGGTAACTCAATACTTTGCTGCCTGCAAATATAATCTGGGTTCACCTGTGGCTGGACTTTTGGGTGTCAACCCGGAGACATTTCATTTCCATTCCCCTATGTCGTCACAAGCAAAGCAGGTTTGGTATTTGCAGGAAAATGTGAATCTGAAGACAGATTATGAGTAAAGCTTAGGGTGCTGGAAAATGGATCAGATGTAAACCTAATTGCCTATAATTTATTTTCTGTGGCTGCAATTTGGTCTGCTCTCCAAAAATCCTCATTAACTCTTAAACTTCAGGATATATCCCCCCATCCCGTAAGGAAGCAGTGTTTGCCTGAAAAGTCAATCTTCAGTATATATTTCTCCCCAATAAGCCCTTCCTTTCTACCAACTGTCAAAACTGTCTGTACAAATGCAGATAACTCATCTATAGTGGGAGCCATTTTCTCTACATGTTTGTGTTTTGGGGTGGGGGGTGTGGAGGTGAGGTGGGTTTAACTTTAAGAACATACTTTACTTGCCATTTCTTGAGTTTATGAAGTGATAAATCTTGTCCCCAGTGGAGGTAATATTTTCATTAGAATTTTGTGGGGCAAGAGCATTTTTTGAAACATGCCTTCTTGCATCCCAGGGTAGTAAGAACCATACATTTTCTTGTCTGATCCTGCTATATTGACAGCAGCGGCTTCAATATCACAACCTAAATACTATACATAATTCACAATTTGTGTAGGAAACTAAGCTTCAGCCATCCTCAATTTCATTTTAGAACAGAAGAAGGCCTAGACACATGGGCTATACCCTCCTTGTAGAGGGTTTGGAACAGTATGGGGATGTTTTGTCGTCTTTAGAACATCTGGGGGTCATTCCTGGAATTTAATGGTGGGAAGCAGAGATGTGAGACATCCCTACAATATTCAGAACAGTTTCACAGAACCAAAACTGATGCACCAAAAATGCTTTTAATAACCCTTTTGAGAGGCACTGGTGGATATCAAAGAATGAGCTTTAGTAACAGCAAAGATGGAAGGAAAATCGATGTGGTGCCTCCCTTTACTGCTTCCAGCCCTGAAGACAGGCTAAATGGAAAGGCTGCCTTGGCCTGTTCCACCTAAATTGTTTGGGAAGTGAGCCAGTGCAGAACAAGTGAGCAGAGCGTGGCTGCCTTTCCCACAAGGGGGTCCTGCCTGGTCCGGGTTTTCTGCAGAACCTGTAAACCGAGGCAATGCCCCTGAACTTTAGTGTGGCTGGACTAGGAGAGAGGCAAGGCCGCCTGAATGTATGTGCACCCCACCCACAGAGAAATGTGGTGAAGGCAAGTAAGAGGGACAGGAAGTATGGCACTGGGTGGCCAGAGGAGCAAGTTCTAGAACTTGCCTGAAAGAACAGAAGAGTTGGCATGGATGGAATGAGGTGCGTGGAAGGAATCAAAGAACTATTCTTCCCTCTCTTTTCAACTTTATATTATATCAATTCACTTAACTACATGACTTCCTCAGTTCCTCAGCATTGTCCTCAAAGGGTAGGGGTTTGTCTATGACTCAGTTGTTTTTTTTTTTTTTTTTAAGAATTTCTCCTGCAATGGACTCTATTTTTACCCTTAAAATAAAGTCATGAACTTTTGGTTAATTCCACACACTGTCGCTTTTAATGAGAGTGAATTTTTTTGTAAATTCACTTTGTTTCTGTCAGAGTTATTGTACATGACCATTTAAAGCAACAATTGTCTTTGTAAGCATCCAGTTTGTTAATTGTAATAGGACACTCCAAATACGTTTTGAAAAGAATCCTTCCCAAAGGTGACAAAGTTGAAATTAAGATAATTTCTCCACTAATAAAAAGTATATATTATTTCTATAACTTTAGGCTCAAGAATATTCTTATTTTTGCAGTGGTGGATGGCTGGCGGTATGAGAAAGACATTAACTACTTCTTATGGAAGCAGTTATTTCAGCTTAAAATGTTATAATTAAGGAATGTCAAAAACCTAAATATTATCAGAGATTTCTATTTTGTGTGTGTAGCTAACTCTGAATATTATTTTTTTCCTTTGTTTAAAAACAAATTTCTTTTAATGTTTATTCATTTTTTTTTAATTTTTTTTTTCAACGTTTTTATATTTATTTTTGGGACAGAGAGAGACAGAGCATGAACGGGGGAGGGGCAGAGAGAGAGGGAGACACAGAATCGGAAACAGGCTCCAGGCTCCGAGCCATCAGCCCAGAGCCTGACGCGGGGCTCGAACTCACGGACCGCGAGATCGTGACCTGGCTGAAGTCGGACGCTTAACCGACTGCGCCACCCAGGCGCCCCTGTTTATTCATTTTTGAGAGAGAGGGAGAGACAGAACACAAGTTGGAGAGGGGTCGAGAGAGAGGGAAACACAGAATCAGAAGCAGGCTCCAGTCTCTGAGCTGTCAGCACAGAGCGTGATGCGGGACTCGAACCCATGGAACTGTGAGATCATGATTGGAGCCGAAGTCAGAGGCTTAATTGACTGAGCCACCTAGGCACCCCTATTTTTTTCCTTTGTGAAGAAAAAATGTTTTATTGGATCTAAATCTTTTGACCTCAAGAGGAATAAATACATTCAACTATTTAATTTCACAAACGTTTATCCTGAATCTAGCGTGTCTAAAGTAGTCTTCTGTGTGCATTGGAAATGTCAAAGTTAATAAGACATATACTTAACCCCTACCTGTTAGGGGATAGAGATATGAACTTCCATGGCTGGAATGTATGGCAGGCTGTGATCCACACTGCAATAGACATATGGGGAAGAAATGAGTGCTGTGAGGTGGGCACTTAGTCAATGGATATGTATTCAGCATTGGCTAAGCCAGAGTCTCTCCCAAGTAGTGGGAATACAGTGGCCAGCAAGGCAGATACTATTCTTGCTCTTTTGGAGCATCTAGGGTACAGAGGGCATATGTGTCTAGAAGTGACTAATTCTGGCTGGGGTCATGAGGGGCAATAACGTTGCAAAGACCATTTTTGGGATTGGTTGGTAGGATCTCAACATGTAGAAATATCAAGGGAAAAGGATTCTGGACACAGAGCAGAAACTCAGAGAACAGACTTTGGAGAGTGGATTTGGAAATGGAAAGTAAGTCCTAGACACTGGATTCAAGACAGTGGAGCTTGGGATGAGTGTAGAAAGATTCACTGGAAACGGTTTCCATGTTGTGAGAGATTCCTGTGAGCACATTTTACTTACCATCTCATGAATCACAAAGTGACAAACATCTCTTCATGGCTGGAAGTATTTCCCATTAAATTTTGTAAGGCAAACGTTTTTCCCCCTTCCTGTTGTGGCCAGTCCTCAAAGACTTGGAGAATTTTGACCAGGAGAATACTATGATCATATCTGAGACTTAATAGTTGTGGCAATAGGGCTGTTTAAGAAATATCAGTAGTAGCCTGATCTGTCCCCTCTCAACCTCCAATTGACAGGCCAGGGTAGACCTATCATTCACAGGCATTAAGCAATAGGTAATCAACTTGGTGGTGTAGCAAGTAAATATGAATAGGGCCAATCAAAGTCTTGTTTTTGTGAACTTAATCTCTAAGATGGAAATTCGCTAGTTAGCCATGTAACTGATTGCAAAAGGTGTCCAGGAAGTTGAGTCTGAACCAATAAAATTCAAAATTCTCTGTGAGCCTTGCCCACTCCCCAAAAAAGGGAGAAGCTGGTAATGAAGAGAAGCTAGAAAGCTAGAAGAGAGAATTGGAAAGTGCTGGTAAATAGAGGAGGGCAGTCACTCTGTGTGAGAAGATGCCGTGACACCAAGAGCAAGTTAGGTTCATGGTCATGAGAGTGAGAGGCGATAGCTGGGAAACCCACCAGGGCAGGGTGTCTGTGTCTCAGTCTTTCGTGGATTGGGGGATGGGAGGTTTATGAAGAAGGAAAAGCTAATAGGACTCTGAGATTTCAAGACCGTGATTGGAAGGGTGGTGTTAGGTCTCAGGCATAAGGGAATTTTGTAGAAGCAGAAGGTGCTGACTTCTGGCTTGGACAAATCGGGTGGAGGTACTTATGGAGAAGTGCAGAGGTGAATGGCTTTGTGAATGTGTAACTTAGAAAAGAGATCAGTGAAGGTAAAGGCAGCCAGCATTTGTGGTAGTGCCTGTTACGTGACAGGCACTGTGCTAACTGCTCCACATACCGGTGTTCGTGTAGTCACCAGCCTCTGGCAGGGCCGTGCCATTTACCTCTTTGTTCTGAAATCCATCCTCTGAACTTTTCTTGCTCTGTTCCACATTGAAGGAGACTGTCCTATGCAACAACATTTCCAAGACTTCTCGGAAAATGGCATCTGGCCAGGTTTGGCCAATGAGAGTCATGGTGGAAGGGAGGAGGGTAGGAGAAAGGTATTTCTCTCCTGTCTGCTTTTAGTTGTGTCTGCGGTTCTGGTAGCTGCTCTGTCTCTTCTGTGACATCGTCTCCCACTGGGTAGAAAAAGAGAAGGGAGAAAACCCCATGTGTATGCTACATTTGGCTGAATTTGCCTATAAAATAAAAAAGATGTACCAAGTAGTGATTTTACCCTTTCTCTTACAAAAAATACAGGCTGTTCAGGGCTGTTATACAAACCTTGCAGTCTCTTTAGGGACCTCGTCATGTATCTTTTCGCTTGGCCATTTCTGGCACCTGGTTTCTACTGTCAGGGTCTCCTCGGGATCCAAAGTGGCAGATGGGTCTCGGCCATCATATCTGTATTCTAGGCAGTAGGAATGAGGAAAGCAGAGAAGAATTATTCCTTGCATTCCTCAGCTTGGATCATAATCACATGGCCACAGGAAGCTGAAAGGGAGGCTGAGGGTGTGGTAGGCATAATGTATGTAGCTAAAATCAGGGCACTGTTACCAAGAAAGAGGAGAGAATGGACATTAGCACCCGGATGTCTCAATCCTGGCTCTGAGGTAAATACTATCCTCGTTTGAAAGGTATACAGTGGTTCTAGAGAGCTTCAGAGGGGCCCGTAAGTCGTCTAAAGTAATGCCAGCATTTCACTCCACGCCTGTCTGACTCCCACATTCCTAAGCTTTTGCCTATACTAAGGTTAGGGCTGGAGTGGTCAAGGCATCCACCCCATGGAGCAGGTGGTTCAAGCCTGAGCGACAGTGTGATTTCCCAGGCAGAATATAGAAATAAAAGCAGAGGGGACAAGGGGAGAAATAAAGAAACAAGGGGCTAGGGAAAGCCTGGAGTCAGAGGTGGAAGATGAATAGCCATTTGGGGAAAACAGGATGGAAGGGAAGGGAAGGAAGCCAGGGAACCGAGGTGCAGAGCAGCCAAAGAAGGTGCAGGCAGAGTCAGCAGTATCCTACCATGGAGACACATTGGCCTTGGAGTCAGGGAATTTGGGTCTGCATCTCAGCTCTGTCATTTTCTGATGACATGACCTTGGATAGTTCTTCAATGGCCTGAACTTGATTGCTCTCATTTCCTGGTACACAGAAACACACCCAGGTCATTGCTGGAGAATGTCAGGGCAGTTTCTTCTTAAATAAAGACACAAGTAATATTAGCGGGGGTGTTGCACGGGTTATCCACCCCAAGTGAAGGCACTGCATGCTCAATTCCTGCTCTTTCCATAGTTTCCAGTACCTTGGATGTGGCCTAGGACTATGAGTTGCAGTTTATGGAGCATGTCTTAATTCTGGATCACTATTTGTACCTTGTTTACAAAACAAGTGTGGAATAGCCAAAGGCATGGAGAGGTCAAGCCATTTCCTCCTGTGATTTGCAGCTCAATCCAGCAGAATGTGCCCTGCCCTAGAGTGGGACCTTGATGCTGGGTAAACAGCCGTCCATCTCTCTCCCTGTTCTCCTCTCTTTTTGGACGCCTCTGCCACTGGACTTGACTTGCAGGTCCTTTCCTATGCCTTGGGAGGTGTTGTTATTGCGTTGGCCCTCTCTGTGATATTGTGCAGTGCTCTGCACATTTATAGCTTGCATAAATATTGAATAATAATAAATAACTACAAGGGAGGAAGAATATTATAGGCTGGGGAGAGTGAAAGATGCTGAACTCATTATTGGAGGGCCAATCTCGGGCCTCTTGGCTATCTCCTTCAAAGAGATTTGTTTGCCAGCTGTGTTGAGAAATATACTTTCCATATGATGAGCCCATAGAAGCAGCCAGTTTCCCTACAGAGCTCTTTCAGAGTGGCCCCAGGAGGGCCCACAGAATCGTTAATGGTGTTTCAGAGAGGATAACCCCTTACGCCTCCTTGGCAACTGGGTTAGAGGAAAGCCCTGGGGAGAATGGCTGTAGCAAGATGATGAAATTAGAGGAAGGGGATAGATTCTTTTTACTTTGTTTTATTTTCTGATTCCATGTGCAAACAGGGCAGCCTTCCAACCATTTTATAGATGCATCATCGACTGAGAAAGTCACTTGCTTTTCACTTCACCATGATCTTGGCTCGAGAAGGGCATTTCTCGTTTAATACGTAATCCAGGTTCCGTGTGTCAATCAGATGCTATCTCCTCCATCTCAAGAACTGGTTCTCCTGTTTGGTGTTTACAAACCAGTTAAGAGAGACAACTGAATTCTTAAATTTAAGTGCGGTGAGATATTGAGTAAATATTTACAGAGCTGGGAGATTGGAGGAACTATAATAACAATAAAAAAACAATATGCAAACCAGTTGGACTCACATTTTTTTATGGTTCTGACTGGCTGCAGCCAAGCCCAGTGAAGGGGGTGTTTAGTAAATAAAACTAATGCCTTCTTTATAGCATGATCAGTATCTGCATGTTGTACTGAAAACGTTTCCATCGCTGGTGAACAAATTGGTGTCATTCTCTCGGAATATCTCATATGTCCGCTTTGGGATGGGAATGAGTTTCTTCCCAAATCTGGAATAAATAAGAATGAGCATTTGCCTTGCCCATACATCCCCTAGTCTTATTTCTTGATGGACCCTCATGATAGTCCCCCTGTGGGTGAAACACAGTGGGGCCATGGAGGAAGGAGCAACTGGCCCGGACAAGTCAAAAACAGGAGATAAAGGTGGATGGAAAAGGCATTTTTATGAACAGCAGCTCAGTGAGCATCTTCTTAGATATCAGGTCTCTGGAAGCTTCCATGTGGGTTTGACTTCCCATTGGTAGCTGACATATATATATATATATACACACACACACACACACACACACACACACACACACACATATATACATATATATATGTGTGTGTGTATATATATATATATATACACATATATATATGTGTGTGTGTGTATATATATATATACACATATATATGTGTGTGTGTGTATATGTATATATATATGTGTATATATATATATGTATATATATATATATATATATATATATATATATTTTAACCCCCATCATGACACTTAAGGCAAGATTTACTGAAGTCTTTTGAGAAATATATATATATATATATATATATAGCACCTCCTTCTCCAAGGTACATTCAACCTCTTGGGATCTCTTCTAAAATCATTGCAAGTCCCTCTGGTCTTCCTGTGGCCTCCCAATATCTCTTCTTTTTCCTTTCCATTCCTTTCCACCATTGATGAATCCTTCAACATTAGCCCTTTACCAAAATGAGCATCAGTTACCATTTCATATTTTGTATGTTTCATCTTACTGTTTAAGGTCTCTTCCTAGCCACAAAATAGCAGATCCCATAAGATCTTTGTCACTTGCACTGGATATTTATTAATTAAAAAACACTGAGGAAAAAACTCATACTAAATTTGCCAGACCAAGAAAAAGGAAGACCATATGAAAATGGTGGGAAGTTCTTCCATTGATATCTTGGATCTCTGCTTTGTTTGGTTACTGTTCTTTATCAGTTATTTATAAAACTAGGATTTGCCAAGCACTAAGGTTCAGGGAAGTTTCCTCATGCATCTGTGTTCCAGAACCTAAATTAAGTGTCTTGCCATTTCAAGCAAGGAAGGGAACAGACATGGAAGAATGACACAATGTAACGAGTATGCCAAGCAAAGTGCATTAATAGAGGGGAGACCTACCAGAAAAGACCTAGCAGGTTTGTTATTTGGCAACGTGCTACCTCACATGCAATGACCATATTCTCTGTACAAGTTACTGGTGCCATGACGCATCCACATATAGCCAGGTGTCAGTTTTACACTGATTGTGATTTTTTAAAGTTTATTTATTTATTTTGAAAGAGGGGTGGGACGAGATGGCAGGGGAAGGGCAGAGAGAGAGAGAGAGAGGGAGAGAGAATCCCAATCAGGGTCCACACTGACAGTGCAGAGTTTGAAACAGGGTTTGAACTCATGAACCGTGAGATCATGACCAAAAGTCAGACCAAGAGCCAAAACCAAGAGTCAGACGCTTAACTGATTGAGCCACCCAGGCACCCTGATTGTGATTTTTTTTTTTTTTTTTAATTTTATTTTTGGGACAGAGAGAGACAGAGCATGAACGAGGGAGGGCAGAGAGGGAGACACAGAATCGGAAACAGGCTCCAGGCTCTGAGCCATCAGCCCAGAGCCCGACGCGGGGCTCGAACTCACGGACCGCGAGATCGTGACCTGGCTGAAGTCGGACGCTTAACCGACTGCGCCACCCAGGCACCCCACCCTGATTGTGATTTTTAAATCAAATAAGAAGAGGTTGGAGACACTGCTCTGTTAACACTCACTCTTTTGATCATAAGTGCAAGCTTTTGCCAGTTAGTCTGGGTTGGGTTACAAATCTAGAAAAATTTCAGCAATTATATATTCAGATATGCCTTTTTATATTTTCTCCTGGAGACATACTAGAGTTCGGTTTAAGATACTCAGTATTCGCTGTATGTGTTATTTCCCATTTTCACTTCTTTATCTTTGTGCGCTATATCTTCTGGTTTACTAATTATTTCTTTAATTATGTCTACTTTCCTGTTTTAAAAATTTAAATGATAAGATTTCTCTTCGTGAATTTGTTACCACATGCTTTGGTGTTATAATCTCCTCTTTTCATTTTATGGATACACTTCTCCTTTTGAAGATCTCAGAAATCCATACTTGGAAGTCTTTTTAAATTGCTTTGTAATTACTTTCTTGGCTGTCACTTTTCTTGGTTATGGTTTGCTAACTATGTTTCCCAGTGCTAGAATTTTTTTGTGTACTTTGTAAATTTTGTTTGAAAGTTACTGTAAGTGGTTTTTTTGGTTTTTTTTTTTTTTTTTTTTTGAGTTATCCCTATACTCATGCCTTCCCTCAGAGGGTCTTAATGATGACTCAGCTGGTGCTCAATGAGACACAGCTCAGAAGCAGACGCAGATCTGACTTATTAGATTTGAGTACTTACCCTGCAGGAATATCACCTTTCTGGGCTATTAGCCAGAGCAGGGTACTCCCGGTTCCTGGTTTTGAGGGTTTATCTTTTTCCTCCCTTTTCTATAGGCTGTAACCCCATGAAGTACCCCATCTTGACCTTATAGGGCAGATGTCTACAATGCTTAGGCATGTTTGATCTCTGTTCTTCATAGAATTTTCTCATTTGTAGCTTTAGTTTATTGCCATTTCTTTGTTGCCTTGATTTGGAATTTTAGTCCCCTGTTGTGACTTGTTGTTGTTCTCGTGTGCGTGTGTGTGTGTGTGTGTACATATGTACGTACATGTATGTTTACAGTGAAGTAGTGGGTGAAAAAGGGTCTCATTCAGTTACATGATTTTTCCTCGTTTTCTCATTTTTGGCCATTAAAGGTAGTAAGGTAATCATTTTCCTGAGTACTTAATGACAAATCTGAACGTCAATTTAAGTAGAAGATAAAAGACTTTGAGATCGTATGACCTGTTCAAAGTTGGATATTAAGTAGGTGTAAAAGTCAGGATTTTGTATGCACTAGGTTTCTGGCCTCTTAGAATACTGAGTATACTCATTAATAGTCCCCCAAATTTTATTATAACTTTTCCTGTTTTGGATAACAAATACTCGGATGCGTCACTGCTGGATCCATTATATCTTGGACCGGATTCATTCTTTGTGAGATGGTGAGGATGCTTCCTATAAGTCCTATTACATAATGATGAATATAACAGCAACAGTGTGTTAAGTGAGTGTGGCTCAATGAGTTCGTGACACCGTATGTGCTGTGCTTTCCTGTTCTTTTGTCACTGGCCTGCTTATGCTCCCTTGCTTGCTGTGAAAAATCATCTCTAGTAGCAGGACTCCATTGAAAAACTTGGACTAGGTAAAAGAAATTGAGTCCATGCCATTTTAAACTTTGCAAGATAACTTCCTCCATCCAGTTCAGTGCCCTGAAATGATTGAGTCAGGTATGCAATACATATGAGGGAGAGTAAGGTCCTTCAGTTTGAGGGGAATCACAGAGAGAGAGCGAATTGAATTGTGAAGTGTGAACTTTGTTTTTGGAACTTCCAGGCTACTTCCCATCCCCTCCCTTTTCTTCCCTGAATAGACACCTCTGAGCCTCAGGGTTCAGTTCACATCCCTCATTCTGTTTAAAAGGTGGTCCTGGTAGTGTTATTTAAAACAAATGCTGGGAAGATGTGGAGCCCTTCCATCAACAAAGGTCTGAATTCTGGAGCATAATCTGGCTCCTGTCTACCTGTTTATTATCATAAGGAGCTGCCCGCATTTCCTGAACTTTATGCTCTAAGAACATAACTAAGCTCTCTGATAACTCTGTGTCTCTGCTCATACCCTGTCCTAAGACTTCACTGCCGCTCTTCATGTCTCCGGAACAGTCCAGCAGGTACACATCTACTCATCCTCCTGATGTGCCCTCACACAGGATTTTCTCTGTGAAGTTTTCTCTGATCCCACCAGGCCGATGGAGAGGCTCTGCCCCTGTGTACCTGGTACACACCTCTTCCTTGGCAGTCGCCGCTTGTAGAGTGTCTTTGCCTGTGTGTCTGGGCATTCTGAAGGACTGTGTTGTTTCATCTGTATTTCCCCAGGGCCGAAACACACACTAAAATTCTTGGAGGATTGTGCACCAGAGCCTCTAGAGAAATAGTTGTTGCGTTGCCATCAAAGCCGGAGACTCACCCTGGGATGAGAATTGAGCAGGGTACCCTTGCCTCCACCTTTCCTTTTGTTCAGTCACCCGAATCCCAGTATCTCTGATTTGGGGCGTAACTTAGCATGGCACGTTGAACTTGAGACAGAGATGAAACTGGGTTGTTGATAAAATAGCAGCTGAAATTGGTCTTGACTTCCCTGAAATCTAATTTTCTGGAAAGAATAGCCAGTTTACCTCATTTGGTCAAATAGCTTCAGTGAGGTCATACTTCTTAAATGCTTACCAGATAGTGAAACGTTCAAGTTTGTTAGCAGGCAACATCTAAAAATTAACAAAAGAGCTTTTCTTTTTTTTTTTAAGTTGTTGGAGCCTTTGGGATAAAAAATGTTCCTCCTCCAACTATTTCCAGCTCCCCTCCTCTCTCTCCCTGCCAGTGTTGACAGTTAACTTGGTTGGGTTACATTTCAAAACACTGCGACAGGTGTGTGCTGTTTACTACATGGGTTTCTCCCAGTCTGTGTCCAAAGAGGATTATGGGTAACCAAACTCTGAATTTGGAAGAGGAATAGTGTGTCCCCAGATTCACCATTTAATGGTAATCCTTGTAGGACGGGGGCCAGGGATGTGCTGTCCAGCTGCTCAGTTACATGGATGTCTCATCGCCTGGTCTGGAAGAGACTCCGGGAGCACAGATGTGTGGACAGCCTTCCTGTCAGTTTGGCACTGCTGGTGAGAGAGTTTAGGTAGCCCGACCTATGCCTCCCTGTGACATTTGCTGGAGGTGACACGGAAATGTTGGCTTTTTTCCATAGTTGTGGATTTTCAGAGGAGCTCCCAGAGTGTGGAAGATAGTTGTATCTCCCTTTCTTTCACTTACTTCCTCGTTTTTCTTTACTTATAATTGAGATATATTTATTGAGGAATATCCTGAGTTTTAAAAAACATGTTAAAATTGGCTCTGTATGTTGTAATATTTTAAAGGTATGCTTCATGCATTAAAACAGATAGGTTAAATCCTGAAGGGACCCTAGAGATCACTGAGTTTTTCAGCTTCATCATACATAGGGAAGCAGGGCTTAGAGGGATGGTAACTTCTGAAATATCATCTGATACAACATCATTCTAAAAGTGGGGTGTGGACTCAGGTCTCTCTTTTCAGGCCCTTGGGGCTCTTTTTAGTGCACCAGGTACCTTGACATGTTTGTGGTCATGGAAAGTCTTAGATCATAGCCTCAGCGAAACAGCGACTCTTGATAAAAATATTTAATTAAATTAGTTTGTCTACATCAAAAACAAATGGAAATCAATCTGAACCTAGCTTCTGAGCATTCTAGAGTGTAGCTTACTTTTAGCTTCTATTGACTGTCTTTGCAACAACAAATATATCTGTAAAATAGCTAGGTAGTCTCAAGGAAAATATTACTAGTGGAAATAAATTTTTAAAACGCTTTTCTTCCACAAAAGGAATAAGGAAAATCGAAATGATGACTGTAAGCCTGGGAATATTCCATAGAGGAATATGACTGGAATGAGATTTTGTGGGTGATAATTACATTGTCTTATTTTCTGATAGAGTTCTAAAAATGAAAAAAATCATCAGTCTGAAACCTTTACACAGTATTTGTCAAATTCATCTTTTTTTTTTTTTTAATTCAGAAAAGTCAATTCCTGATGGAGAGAAATCTCTAGACCTCAGAAGGCAGGTGTCACTCGGGTTAATTTTCTTTGTACTTTGCACAGGGCTACCCATGAGTGGTTCATTTAATATTTGGGTGTTTCCAAGGCTCGCTCCTCCCTCCCTCCCTCCCTCCTTCTCTCCCTCCCTCCCTCTTCTTTCTTTCTTTCTTTCTTTCTTTCTTTCTTTCTTTCTTTCTTTCTTTCTTTCTTTCTTTCTTTCTTTCTTTCTCTCAGCATTTTTATTTAGTTTTGAGACAGCACCAGCTGGGAGGGGCAGAGAGAGAGGGGGACAGAGGATCAAAGTTGGCTCTGTGCTGACAGCAGAGGGACAGATGTGGGGCTTGAACTCACGAACTGAGCTGAAGTTAGACGCTGAACCAACTGTGCCACCCAGGTGCCCCACTATGTTTCCTGAGTAAAGGGAGGAAGGGGATGACACTGGACTGGGTAGGGCTTTAGCAGTTGGAATCTTTTGTTCAAACAGAATAAGGAAGATTTCACTTCTGATACACAGCCACAAGGCAAATGCAAAATACTCTACAAGTCAGAAGATTTGGGGCTTAATGCCTGTATCTGAGACTGACATATGTGCTAATTCCCTCAAAAGCTGTCACTCTGAAATTCTCTTTGAAAGTCAGGTGACTTGTTTTGTACTCAGCAGACATGAACCTTGGACACCACGGTCATCCAGACCTCTCAGCAGAAAAGCGTATACTCTTTGTAGTTCTCTGGTTCTTCTTCCCATCTCTTTGTAATTCTACATTGATCGTCTGGGATGTGGACACTGAAAGAACCTCAGATCGTGCCACAGTGCTGTATATCCTGACAAGTCTCTGGAGAAAATTCATACCCTTCTTTATTTGCTACAGACACTGGCCAAGATAAAGTGATCCCAGAAACACATGGAATGCATTGACAAGTGTAGACTTGCTCTTAAATATCTGTGATTATCTGTGCATCCAGAAACTGAGTCTGTGGAACCTGTGTTACTAGTGCTGAAATCAATCATAAAAAGAACATCTTTTTCTATTAAAATCAAAGATGCCTATCATTGAACTCAGAGAAAATAGTATTTATTATGAAAGTAAATGTCACATCCAAAGCCACAATTGATATCAACTTCCTTCCCCACCCCCAAGATCCTTCATAGAAGAATGGAGGGAATAGATTTCATAGGCACTGGAACTGCCCTTTTAAAGCAGGCATTTTAAAAAATTATTTTAGGGGCAATAAAACAGAAGAGGAGCCAATCTCTGATCTCTCTGAATCTCAGTTGTATCACCTGTGAAGAAGGACTAATAAAATTCTGTCACACTGTTTCTAAGCTTCTACTGAGATACTGCATGGAGGGTGCCTGGCTCATAATGGGAACTTAATCACTGCTAATTTCTATCCCTGTTAGTGACTTGGATACTTGGATGTTGCTTTTGAACGACATGATGTGTTTGCACTGAAAAGTGTTTTCTAGGTTCAGCAGCTCTTGTTGGCTCAGCTGGAAGCCCCAAGGGAATGACAATGGGCTGGGTCTAAGATCTGTCCCCAAGAAGCTTGAGAAATCAGCATTCCTCAATTGAATGCTGAGACCTCAATTGAGGAATGCTGATTCCTTAAGCTTCTGGTGAGCCTCTCGATGAAGTATAAAGTCATGGGTGTCGCAACTGGTTCCAATGCCCAAATCTACCAACACCAATGCAATGGTTTCCAACACCTGCCTGGGGTCGTGTTATTCCTCATGTCCAATATTTTCTTCTTATAATACTGAGGCTAGACTCATTTTTGAGTCTATGGAAGATCAACAAACTGGTACTCTGTTAGCATTGGACAGAGATTAGGTTAGGTGTAGGACTCAGTTGAAGAAACAACTCCAGAGAGCGCATTACCAACAGGGGCTTATCCCTGCAGAGCACAGAGATGATGTAACAATTCTGGGGAGCTGTGTCTGAGTGGAGACTCAACACCAGATGTACGCAGCTGTACTAGGGAAGCTAACCCTGCCAGAGCATGAAAAGCCACACACTGGTTGTTTTACGTCTGAACGAGTAGGAAGGAGAAATAAATCTCTCAGTAGAGAAAAATAAGATTGCTAATATTTGCTACTTATCGACTTCTTCTTCTTTTTTTTTTAAGGTCTAAATGGGACCATTTGTCTTTAGCATGCTTTTCCCGATTTTAAAAGTACGAAAACAGTTTTGCAAAAGATTTTTCAACTCAAGTGGCCTGTTTAAAACAGGTTCCATTTATTCAACAGTATATACTTTTAAAATTTTTTTTTCAAGGTTTTTTATTTATTTTTGGGACAGAGAGAGACAGAGCATGAACGGGGGAGGGGCAGAGAGAGAGGGAGACACAGAATCGGAAACAGTCTCCAGGCTCTGAGCCATCAGCCCAGAGCCCGACGCGGGGCTCGAACTCACGGACCGCGAGATCATGACCTGGCTGAAGTCGGACGCTTAACCGACTGCGCCACCCAGGCGCCCCTTGTCATGTGTTATTAAGCAATATTTACGCTTGTGGCACTGCTCTTAGGAAAACCACATGTTTTTGTAACTGAGTTATAAATTGAACACATTTGGCCAAAATTCAAATAGAAGAAAGACACAGCACAGAAGCCTTGTTTTCAGAGTTTCCATCTGTCAGATGCTACCTGGAAAAATTGGCTAGAGCTAAAATACTGCTTAATTTCAACCTCCTTAAAACTGAGTTTTCCCTTGTGTCTGTGCCTACATGGAATGGTGTTAAAATGCAAAACAGATAAGACCATGTGTAATGTTTTCTGAAAGGTCTTAATTTTTATAATCGATTATACTGACGAGTCACATTGGAGACATACTAATGCATTAGGGGATACAAAAGAAGGTTGAGACTAGTAGGGGATGAAGGTCGCAGCAAAATCACCGTTTCTGTCCTGTTCTCTAATCTGAGGGGCAAGACTGGAAAACATACTTGTTTCTTTAAAATTTGTTGAGGTTTTTATTTATTTATTCTTGAGCAACAGAGACTGAGAGAGAGCAGGGGAGGAGGACAGACAGAGAGGGACAAAGAAAGAATCCCAAGCAGACTCCTCACTGTCAGTGCAGAGCCCAATGTGGGGCTCGAATTCCTAAACTATGAGATCATGAGCTGATCGAAAACCAAGAGTCAGATGCCTAACCAGCTCAGCCATCCAGGTGCCCCAAACGGTACTTGGTTTAAAGCATGTAAGAATACCTTTTCCATTGCAAATCGACATTCATGTTTCAGCAACATAAACGCATTGTCTGACCCCTGGGGGGCCAAGTTCCTTCCCTGCATAAATACTGCTCTTAGTCACCAACATCTCAGAGGTGGAGGGATAAAGTCAGACAGACTGCCCTGGAACTCTACAGATATCCTCTCCAGAGGCCCAGGATGGCAAGGCTCAGAAGCAAGGTTGGCATTTCGGGTGTTTGCAGTAGTGAAGGACCACTGCCACCTGTGGACGGCACAAAGCCTCAGCACCAACGTGTCTTCGGCCCAAGTGGAAAAGTACCAGTGGTGAATTATTTGTGCAAACATTTGGCCACCTGCTTCTGCATCTGACAATCTAAAATTTTTTCCAACAGCGAGTGTTTTCATGGGTACACTTGTGGCCTGGGTTGAAGCTTTTTTCCACAAATCAGTAACTATCCCTCTGATCATACGAAGGATGCATTTATCATGTGTTAATATCAAGCACAGAATAGGCATCACAAACTCAGAGGCTTTCAAGGGGCAGGTAGATATATAGATGTAAATGGATAGAAGTGATAGGGACAGTGAATTGGAGACCACATGCCCCACCTAGAGGCGTTCAGTTTTATTGAAAAAATTTTTTTTAGAAAGACTGTACTCCATCAAGCAATGTACATTTGCGGCTCAGATTTAGCCTGCAGCCGTCTAGTCCTGGAAGTCGACGAATGGATGAATAAGATTCTGGGTGACATTTGTGCCCCTGGGAACAAAAATGTAAGCATATTTCATTCACTCTAAAATAATTGGTGTAAGTGTACTTTATTCTGGGCATCAGTCTGTACTTATAGACCAGTTGGGGAGATAGAAGTGAAACAAGTAATTAATCAGTAGAACTACAGTTGTAATAAATGCAGTGAGTGAAAATCCCAGGCAACGACACAAACATACACCTTATTTCATAAAAGTTGCTTGCTTGTAAGTCACGTCACTCTTTTATAATCTGCTAGGAAAGATAAAAGTCTGCTAATGAGATTATGGCCTTATGCTGGCTTATTTATAAGAAATGAAAGCCCTATGCTTTCAATTCATTTTGTTTCACACTTACTGATAGAGCTCAATTTAGAATTACTTCAACATAGTTTTTTAAAAAATCACATATGAGTCTTGGAGCACCCGGATGGCTCAATCGGTTAAGCATCGGACTTCGGCTCAGGTCATGATCTCGCAGTTTGTGAGTTCGAGCCCTGCATCGGACTCTGTGTTGACAGCTCAGAGCCTGGAGCCTGCTTTGGATTCTGTGTTTCCCTCTCTCTTTGCCCCTCCCCAACTCATGCTCTGTAGCTCTCAAAAATAAACGTTAACAAAATTAATAATCATCTCTGACTCTCATGCATACTTAAAAAGGAAAATATAAATTAAATAAGGCATTCCTAAAACTTTTTCAAATTGAGAGTTGGACTTTTGGGATCACTTCCTGACTGAGCATCACCTATGTGCATATTTTCTATACATTGTTATTCTCTGACCATCTGGTAAGTTAGGGAATGGCATTTCTTAAAAGAGTGCTGTGCTGTTGTCTGGAATTTTCTTCCCAGCAGCTGACCTGATTCTCAGTGTTTAGGTGCTGATGCTTTCTTGATCTTACCAAGAGGTGTTAGTGGAAGATTTTCGGACATCAACCGAGACTTGTATTCTCTGCTCAGATGGTCCTTAAATGGTTTGTCGGAAAAGGCAAGGGGCTTTGGTTGTGCATTCATGTGACCAGGGTGAACACCCACGTGCACACATGTGCCAGAATGACAGCCACATCAGGATGCCTGGCGGAAGCTAAGGAGGTTGGAAGGCCCCTCCGTTAGAAAGCCACATCTAATTTCAGAGATGTGGAAATGTAAAAATAATGCAGAACCATTGAAATACAGTCACCCAGTGGCCTGACCTGGTCTCTAGGGCCAGCGACATAGTTTTTGGAGGAGGTGACATTTAGTCCTCGACCTGGAAACTACTAAGAAGTCATCCAGAAGGTGAGGTGGAAAATGTCTTCCTAGTAAAGGCAGTGCCAGATTAGGGGGTAGACCAGCCGGACAGCTCTCCAGCCCACCAAACTACAGGAGGGCTACAGCATTGCCGGCACCTACTCTCTGAGGTTTCTCCGTGGGCTTCTCACCTTCCTGAAGCTGAGAGGATTGTTGCGTGCACAGTAAAGCCAAACCTTCACTGGTTTGTTTCTCTTGAGTGTCCTCAGCGTGCACTTACGTAAGTGTAACTGTATCTGAAACTGGTGGCACCTGCGGTCATCTGAAGCCCCCAAACCACAGAACACGGGTGTAGAGAAAAGGGACAGTCTTCATGATATAAATGTGAAGCGCTTTTAAGATACTGTCCCACCCCCTAGGAAATTGTGTCGTTTCAGAATTGACAAAAGAAAGAGATAAAAAAACCAAAACTAGAGAATAACTGAAAATTACCTTTTTCCCCACCAAAATATTGATTATGCTTCTCCTCTGCAAATAAAATGTATATTAAATCCATTTGTGTGAACAGTTTTTATTACTGGAAAATTAGATTCACTGCATTCTCACTAGATACATATTGAACAAATATTTAAAGGCTGTGTGTTTGAAGGCACCCCACATGATTGTTCTTGCAGGGAATGCATGTATTTGTCGCTGGTGCTGGCCAACAAGGAGCTTGGCAAGTTCAGGGAACCATGTGAGGGGCAGCGTAGCTGGAACATGGGTTAGGATGAAGGGGAGGGTACAGGGAGCCAGGCAGGAGGCTGGTCCAGAGTCATGGTGTGTAAATTCTCTGTTAAGGATTTCAGTCGTCTTCCCAAGAGAATTTGGGAGTTGTTAAAGATTTTTAAGCTGCGAAATGACATGATCATATTTGCATTTTCACTCTGGCTACCATAAAGCAAATGGACTGTTGGGAGTGAGTGGTTTTCTCTCCGGGCAAGGTGGAGTTCTTTGTTCATGCGGCAATCTAGATTTCAGACATCGTTGAATGTGCTTTTAGGCATTTCATCAAAGTGGGGTGTGTGAATTATTAATCATCCTCAGCAAGATCTCGAAATTTTACAGAGCTGAAATTAATTAAACTACAGTAACAATTACTGCTAAGTAGTCTCTTAAATGGAATCTTCAGGGGTTTTATTTTTTTATTTCTTATTTTTGTTTTGGATAAGTGAATTAAATAATAAGTGAATGAACAGAATCAGGATTTGGGACCAAAAGAGTTTCCCGTGACATTTTCCCGTGAAATAAGGTGAGAAGAAATTCCGCCCAATAGACCATAGACATGACCCTCTCGGCAACACACAGTAAGCTGAGTCTTAGTTTGTGAAAAACAAATGCAATGACACCAACGAATTCAATCATTAATGTCAGTTTTGGTTTAGTTGGTGGTACCTGCTTCCTTTTTTGGCGACTGATCAAGTACATTTCAGGAATAGTCTACGAGAGCTGATGACAAAAGAGGGTTTTGGCTCCTCGGTCATTCCTCTTCAGTATCTTTGAGCTAGATACCCTGCTCATTATCTGTTTTAATTCATACAGAAACTTTTTGGGGTAAGCATATGAATCTCATTTTATACCCTTTACCTGATTAATCCAGTGAAACAAGAATAATTTTAATAATGATGATGTAAACCGGTGCTAACACAGTCTGCTTACTGTGAGCCAGGAACTCGTTTCATCTTCATAACAGCCACAAGAGGAGGCACTATGAGGACCCCGTTTTTACAGATTGGGACACCAACGCACATAGAGTTTAAGTAACTTGCCCACGGCCACACAGCCTTGGGGAGTGGGGGTGCTGGAACTTGGGCACAGACAACCTAGCTTCAGAGTCTGTGTGCTTATCCACTCTACCCGGAACCTCTTTAAAATGAATGCTTTTTGAATACGACTGCAGCTCAGGTCATGATTCCTGAGTTCCAGCCCCGCATCAGGCTCGCTGCTGTCAGCAGGGATCCTGCTTTCGATCCTCTGCTCCCCCCCTCTCTGCTCCTCCCCCACTCACCTCTCCCTCTCAAAACTAAATGAAACATTTTTAAAAAGTTTTAAAATTAATGCTTTTTGAAAATGATCTACACACATATTTATACACATTAAAAAATGTTTTCATAAACCCCTTTAACCGCATCACCCCAACGTAAAAGTAGGGAAGATTTTTTGAAACCGAATCCCGCTTCACGGCACAAGATGAGTAAAGTTTAAAAGCAAGCAGATGTTTGCAAAGCATATAAAACTTAAAATTGTGCTGCCCTCGATGCTATTTGGAATGCAGGCATAATTCTTTTCAAATATGATTTTATCTAAATGGTGTCCCTTAAAACTTCATTTTAACACCCAAACGATCCCCAGCTGTTCGGGTAGATTGGCCCCTGCTGAGTGTGTTTCCCAACACTTCCCCATATTCCACCATAAATATTCATGATGCAGTACTCCTGCTACCCAAAGGGGGGCCAGGATTCATTTTTATGAACTCCTCTCAACTGGGATTAGCATCTTTCACCTATTACCCGACTCCTGAATTATGGTTTTGTTCTGCCGGGGTCTCCATTTTCCCTCTTTTTTACTGATACCTGAGAAGTCTGAAGAGAACGTCAAGTGTGAAAGAAAACGTCTAATCCCAGGAAGTTGGCCCAGGGAGTATACAAAATCAATTTTTAAAATACAATATCTTATTCAAACTTTACACCCAGGCCAGTGTGAAACCGCTGTTTTCTTATGCTGCCAGGTTTCCTAGGCAACAGCCGGGCCCCTGGGAGAGGTTGGTGTGTGGAATTTGAGGGCCAGGGGTTGGGATGATGAAGGAGCTAAGTAGAGGGGATGCTCTTTCCACAGATAACACATGCTTGGGCTACAAAAATGATGATTTTTTCCATATGATCTATGTTTGACTGTGCTTAAATCCCAGAAAATAATAGGAATAAATCTGCCGTTTTTGAGATTGAGAGGTGGCATTTTTCCCACCTGTGCAGCTCTCTCTCTCTTTCATTTTTAGTGAGTTACTTAAATCAGATCTACCATTTGCAAATGTCATATTTATAACGTACCCTTATGTACCCAGAGATGCTCTTGACCGCATCCTGGCCAAAGTCAGGAAACTATGACTTGCCTGGTCAGTGGGAAGAATGCCTACCTTTGGCGTTAGACTCAAGACTTAGTACTAACCAGTCACATGCATTTAGACACAATAATTACCTTCTTGAAATGTCTGTTTTTCCATTTGTAAAATGGGGAAAACCTCCTTCACAAAGGCTTCTTGTGAAGCGTAAATAAGGCATGTAGATAGAGTACTCAGCACAGACCTAAAGGAGGAGTACTCAGCACAGGCCTAAATGAGGTATGTTCGTTCCCTCACCTCCTCTGCCATGTGATACCAGCCCCTCAGGTGTCACAGGAAAAAATGAGCGGTGGCAGACCATTGGTGGCCTTGGGCACACTGGGGTGCAGTGGCCACTTCCCATATTTCATGGGTTTGCCACATCACACAATGGCAAGAGGTCAGCCTCTGAGCATTTTAGAAATGCCATCCAATTCTATGAAGGTTTCTGCCCTAATATGGAGGAGATGCAGATGGAATGAACTGCACTGCCTGGGTTGATTATAGAAAAGAGTGGGCAGTACCATAGTCTGATGTTTCTGCAAATGTAATTTTCCTCCCTCTGAAACCCATTGGACCAGTTACCACTGGCTACCCCTTTCAACCCTGCCAAGCCTCTGCTGCACAAGAGAAGTTACTGGAAGAACAATTATTCATCAACAAGGATGGCTCACTGAGTTTCTGCAAATGGATCTCCTAAACAGACCCCTCCCAACACCCTCACTGCTGGGGTCAGAATAAGGGGCTAGAACAAGTCAATGATCCAGAAGTCTAGAGGTAGTACATTAGAGCCATTAAGGCGTGAGGTCTGCAGTCAGACTTCGGGCGTTTGAATCTTGTCTACGTTGTGACTAGTGCTGGGATCATGGGCAAATCACTCAACCCTGCTAAGCCTGAGTGCCTATTTCGTATGGTTGTGATGGGGATTAAGTGAGATGGCCCGGGTAAAACATTTGGCACACTCAACACCGTGTTAGCACAATGTGCTCTGTTTATATTAGTTTAAAAATTAGTTTTGAAAGAACTGCCTGAGAGCAAACACTAGTCCCATCCCATATACTTAAACCTGGATACTTAAAATTGACCATGCTGGCAGGGCCTTGGGCAAAAATGCAACAAAGGTATTGAGTGTCCCCGAATATAGAGTATGTTTTTTAACAAAACTGAAGGCTACTTTTTATTTCTGCCTCTATTTTAAGGGACAGTGCTTGGTGGGTTGTTCTGCATGGGGAGGTGAATGATGTGTGCATTTGGAAGACACTGTGCTTTCCAAGGTGTGCATATGGAAAGATCATTTTTCGATATGAAATACCAGTTACTATATGCAGAGCCTGGTGTCACTTGTGATTCCACTTCTTAAATATAACTGTCACCCACCAGTCAGAGATGTCTGCAGTTTCAATCTCAGGCATCTTTGGGCTTGCCCTATTATTTTAGGCTGTGCTTCAGTGTGTATTTGGAGCATTTCTTTAGCTTTTTTTTTTTTTTTTAATTTACTCCTGGTTGCATCTTGTTAGTTCCTCTCGGGCGATCTCATGGTCCCCTTTCTCAGTGAGGAATCCAGCTCAGCGGTGGTAGTGATGAATAACACTCACTATTTAAATGCATTCCAGTATCGTAGTACTGATGGTAATTTTGCGTCAGTTAAAATTAACTTAACTGAGTGGTAACAATAATAAAATTGTGGAGTAAATTAGGCATAACATTGTAGTGCTTCTCACGTGACAAGCTGGCCTAGTAGGGTCAGAGGCTGATACAGGGAAACATCGTCCTCACCCTCCCTCCATGTACTCACTTTTGTCTGTTTATCCCATTACTTACACATATGAAATAGTATTATTTGGAAAGGAGGCCTACATGTGGGGTGAAGAGCCTTATCCACCCGTGGATATGGTGGTGTCTGTTACCCACTGACCCCTTGGACTGAGTTTGAGGCCCTTTTGATAGACAATGAGGGATAGAAATACACTGCATTCATGGGAAACTCTGAATGCGGGTTGGGCTGTTTGAGCTTCACATCAGAAGCTGGAGCACAGCAGGAGGAGAGAGGCCAGTCTCTCTGACTCTACTCAGAATCCAGCACTGACTGGTCCCCACCATTGGCAGCTCATTGACGACTTCAAGCCTCATTGCTCAAGATGGCAGTTCAACATAAAATTGGCGTGGTTCCTTCAGGCAGATTCTCTTGACCTTGGTAGGTTCAGTGTAAATAAGAGAGGAAACTTTGGGAGCCAGTAGTGATTGTAGCTGACAAAATTATTCACTTAAAAAATTTTTATTTAATGTTAATTTTATTTTTGAGAGAGAGAGAGAGAGAGAGAGAGAGAGAGATACAGATCACAAGCTGGGGAGGGACAGAGAGAGAGGGAGAGCCAGAATCCAAAGCAGGCTCCAGGCTCTGAGCTGTCAGCACAGAGCCCAACATGGGACTTGAACTCACAAATGGTGAGATCATGACCTGAGCTGGTCAGCTGCTTAATTGACTGAGCCACCCAGGTACCCTCAAAATGGTTCATTTTGAGGACTCTAGAAAATACTGGGCAGAAATCAGGGAAGTCTCAATTTTCACCTGAAAGATCTAATTGGTGGGAAATAGAGGCTGTTAAGATTACTGTATTTTGGGTTTTAAAATTCAGTGTGATTTTAAATTTTATAAGAAAGTGTATTTTGAGTTGGGGGATATATTGGTATAACTGCTTTAGGGGTCTCACTCTGAAAAGGACGAAGATTCTGGGGTATATGTACAGAGTTAGTAGTCTACAAGGAATTTCTTAACTGCATCATTCATAAGTAGTAATTACAGCAAAGTAGTTGAAGCCATACACACACAATTTTCGAGGTAATATTATTTATGTATTTAACTTTATTTTTAAATTATGTACTTAATTTAATTTTAAATTTATTTTAAATTAAATTTTATGTATTTAATTTTATTTCAAATAATGGTGAATCTCAACAATGATGGTAATAGATGGTGAGTGATCTGAAATAATACTGTTCCATGTTGAAATGTGTTGGCTGTTAAAACAGCCATGTGATTTAAAGAACTTCCCTGATCTGTTTCCACTTCTTAAAATGTGCACTTGTTGTGAAGATAAAATGAGAGACTGTGTATAAAGTGTCCATCACAGTAGATTCTGAGTAATTCGTAAACCACTATCTCCATAAGCTATAAAGGGTTTTACTTAATATATCTATAAAGGCAGGGTTTCAGCTGTGGACATTCTGTTTTTAATTTGGAGCCTTACTTTTATAAGATTTGGGTAACAGTGTCTGAGTATCAAGGAAACTATGAATACACAAGTTAGAAATGAACTATGTGAATTTGGCAGCCATGTTTTGGAGTGCCTGTGTGCCCCGAGACCCTGTCTCTGGAAACTGCTCCCACCCACAACTTCTCTCTCAGAAGCCTTGGAAACCATGCTATTTCATGACCCACTCTCTCAGTTACAGAAAATTGGATGAGAAATGGTCATGTGACCCAGGTTGGTCCAATCATACTGTTCCCCAACGGTTTGAAAACAGGGTAATAAAAAAGATTAAGTGTTCTATCTTCGTTTTCCCCAAAACTCCAGGTATGGATTTAAGTGCACAAGTTTATTTGAGAGGAGATCCCAGGAGACATCTGTGGGGGGAGTGGGAAGGTAAAATAGGGAAGGGCAGTATGCCAACAAAAAGTGATTCATCAAATGAGTGACCACTTGGAAACTGCAGTTTAACCCAGTTAAAGAATTCTCTGTGGAATGTGTATCTGAGCTATCCCATCCTATGGGGTGAGGGAGGTAAGATACTCCTCCAGCAACTGGGGTTGCCAGGTTAAGGGCTGTTCCCAGGAGGTGCTAATTCACAAGCATTCCCTGTGTGCAGAGAGGACCCAAGCAGTCAGAGACAACTTTGGAATCAAGAGTTGCAGGTGTTGGCATTGAATTGGACTAGCATGTATGGAAGTCTTCAGGGCTAAGGGGATATGAGAAGGGCACTGGCAGAGTCTGATTACTGAGTCATTTTGCTGTCAATAGATGTGTCATTTAACAGAGGGACTGAGGGCAAAGTTCTGGACCTTGTGCAAGCTGATGAATAAGAAAGCTGTTCTGGGCACCTGGGTGGCTCAGTCGGTTAAGCGTCCAGCTTCAACCCAGGGCATAATCTCGCAGTCCATGAGTTCAAGACCCACATCTGCCTCTGTGCTGACAGCTCAGAGCCTGAAGCCTGCTTCTGATTCTGTGTCCCCTGCCCCCGCCCCCACACCCCGCCCTTCTCCCACTCGCGCTCTGTCTCACTCTCTCAAATGTTAAAAAATGAAAAGAAAAAAGAAAGCTGTTCTTTGAACATAGAGTGAAGAATGTAGTAGCAGGTACACAGAAACAAAGAAGAAAGGGCATGTGGTCCCTAAAATATAGTGAAGGTGAACTTGTATGTAACACTCCAGCTCACATAAGATTTGGCTGTGTTTCATTTTTCTCTTTCTAGATCATGTGAAAGTAGTTGGCCCCTAATCCCGCTCCCTTTAATTTTGCTAGCCCGAGTAGCAACCATTGGTAAGATGTGGCAGATTGTATCATCCAGAAATGGCCCCAGCAGTATTTCAGTATCACGTGCTCTTCAGAAAGTGAACGCTCCCATCAAAAGACAGTCTACTTCCCTTCCCCTTGAGATTATGTGGGCCTTTGTAGCATTGTTGGTGAATAGCATACGGTAAGAGGGATGCTGCACGACTTCTGATATTAAGTCATACAAGGCATGTCTTCCCTCATTCTCAGTGTGCTTCTCCTGGAAACCCAGCTACCAGGTTGTGAGGAAACCCTGGCCATATGGGGAGGACTCTTGTAAACGTCCCAGCTGATAGTCCCAACTACAGTCTTACTTGGAAGCCGGCCTCAGTTTCCAGATGTGTGAATGACGGAGCCTGGAGACAATTCCAGTCCC
The DNA here is from genome assembly GCF_007474595.2 of Lynx canadensis. Classification (NCBI taxonomy): domain Eukaryota; kingdom Metazoa; phylum Chordata; class Mammalia; order Carnivora; family Felidae; genus Lynx; species Lynx canadensis. Next base: position 9,674,019 of record NC_044315.2, on the reverse strand, counting down.
AGAGTTAGGTTGCCCACCCTGAAACCACGTGGATCAGAGATGAGCCGTCCTTACTGAGCTCCACCCAAACTGCAGATTGGAGGGCAACCTATATGTGTAATCTTTGTTTCACGTCAGTAAGTTTTTGGGTAGTTTGTTGCACAGCCCTGGATAACTGGAGCATAAGATGAGGTAACCTTTATGTCTTTCTAATAGTTCACGGTAGTGTAAACGCATAGTTAGGCAGTCACCCATTTATTGACAATTAAAACTGATCTTTCTCCTCCCGGCCCATCAGTGCTCCTGGAGTCCTTCCTGAGGAATTTGTTGTGAGTCTCACAGGTTGATGGCACCAAAGCCAGATGAGCAAACTCTTACCCACAACCCGGTGTGTCCATTGATTAATTACCATAATACTCTGGACACTGTAGGACTCAGGAAGCCTTGGATCTTTGTATTTTTTTAATTTTTTATTGTAGCTGCCAGTCAGTATGCCTAGATCTTGTCCGCGACTGTGGTTTTCATGTGTTGTCTCACCGAGTTTTTGCCAAAGTCCTGGGATATATCTTGTACCTATCACTTATAAAGCGAGGAACTGGAGATTCAAGAAGGCTAACTGACTTGCTCAGGATTATTCAGTCAATGTCAGAATTAGGACTTGAATGCAGTTTTCTGTGAGCCCACAGCCTGCATTCTTTCCTCTGTGCTTACTGTCTCCTGGCCTTGGGGTCATTGAAGGACCTGGGCTTCACAGTTTAGTTTGTTTTAGCCATGTGGTACTATGCAGATTTTGTGAGTTGCCATGGTAACATAACCAACACTTGTACCTCTGGTTTGTGCAAAATTACTTTCTGAGGTTAAAAATTTTTTTTCTAATACCATCAGTTGGGGTGTTCTGCTTATATGTGGATGTATATATAATATATATTTTATAAAAGTATAGTATAATGTATAATTGCATATATTATGCATTACATACAAAATTAAATAGTAACATAAAATTATGTATATATATCGATATCACATGTTTTTTTATAATATAAAGAAGGACTTTGAGATGGAAGTTACTAATTTATTTGTGCTACTGTACAAAAAACTAGCCACTGCTTTATTTATGTCCTAAAAAATTCACGCCGTTCTTCTAATCTGTTCAAGAATTACTGATTGATTGCTTGATTTAAAAATCTTTCTATTTTGAGGGACGCCTGGGTCACTCATTTGGTTAAACGTCCAACTTTGGCTCAGGTCATGATCTCGCAATTCATGAGGTTCGTGAGTTTGAGCCCCACGTCAGGCTCTGTGCTGACAGCATAGAGCCTGGAGCTGCTTCGGATTGTGTGTCTCCCTCTCTCTCTGCCCTTCCCCTACTCTCTCTCTCTCTCTCTCTCTCTCTCCCTCTCAAAAATAAACATTAAAACAATTTAAAATCTTTTTATTTTGAAATAATATTTAGATTTATAGAAGAGTCACAAAGATACTACAGAGTTCTAATAGCCCTTTACTTATTTTCTTTTTAAATTGGCATCTTACTCATGAAATTAACATTGGTCCAGTGCCATTCTCCCAACTACACTCCTTAACTTTCACCAATTTTCCACTAATATCCTTTTTTCCATTCCAGGATCTAATCCAGGAAAGCACATTGCATTTAGTCAGCATGACTTCTTAGTCTTCTTCAACCTGGGACCATTTCTTAGTCCCTGGCAAATGGGAAGGCCATTTGCCAGATATTTTGTGGAATCCATGTCACGTGGGTTTGTCTGTTGTTTTTTTGTGATGAGACTGCAGTTATGGGTTTAATGGAAGAAGAGCACAGAGGCAAATACGTTGCTGCCGCCCTTCTCACTGCATCATATTTAGGGTACCTGGTACCAACATGACCTACCAGCAGGCACGATCACTTGATTGAGGAGCCACCTGCCATATTTCTTCCCTCTAAAGATGCAACCTTTCCCTTTCCATTCTCTGTTGTTAGTAGCAAGTCACCAAGTCTAGTCCCCACTCAAGGAGAAGGGAATTCTGTCCCACCTCCTAGAGGGAGGGGTATGACTGGTGGACCTTTTTATGTGGCACAGGGAAAGCGTGTTTGTACTCCTGTCGTGCTACACAGGTCTTTGGGGTGAACACGTGTCTGGCTGGTAGACACTACTGGGCACTCAGACCTCGAGTTGTACACATCTTTCATTCTTTCATTATAGGAAATACGTCCCATAGAGAAACACCTGCTTTTGTTTATTGCATTATTAAGATCCAGTTTGTAAGCGTTCCAACCATGCACTTTTCACACCCAAAACAAGGGGCTCGCTTTTGTCCTCTAAATCCTGAAGTCTGTGATGTTTGATATAAAGCATATGAAGTACTATTTTTTTTAACTGTATAGGATTTCTTCCCTTTGAAAGGAAGGAGATCCATCTTTTCTAATCTGTATTTTTTAATTTTATTAAAATTTTTTTAATATTTGTTTATTTTTGAGAGACAGAGATACAGTGCGAGTGGGGGAGGAATAGAGAAAGAAAGACACACACACAGAATCCAAAGCAGGCTCCAGGCTCTGAGCTGTCAGCACAGAGCCTGATACGGGGTTCAAACTCATGGACTGCGACATCATGATCTGAGCCAAAGTTGGACGCTTAACTGACTGAGCCACCCAGAAGCCCCATGTCTTTTTGTTTAAAATTTCCCTGACACTTGGAAAATAATACTAATTATTTTAAATCATAAAATTTATAGTATATAAAAATATGTATAATGTTGTAGTTAATATATTTATTTCATATTTATATAATAAAATTTGTGAACATAAATTTATAAAACATAAATATTATAATTATATTATATTATAATATTATAATATTATATATTGTACATTATTATAATATATAGATATATTTAATATACAGATATATTAATATATGTAATATATATTATATATAATATAATATATATAATATAATATATATAATTATATATCATATGTAATATTATATATAACTATATAATAATATATAATATATAATTATATAATGATAATATATAATTAATATATAATATATAATAATATATAATTATATATAACATATAATAAATATATAATTATATATAATAGTGTAATGTATAATATATAATATATAATATAATATAATAATGATCCCCATTGATTAAATACCTCCCATGTGTTGAATGCAACAGTTGGTATCTTACAGCCTTTATTTCTAATCCTTACAAAAATATCTATGAGGGAAGTATTGTAATTCTCATTTTCCAATAAAAGGAAGTGGATGTTTCAGAGAAGAAATTATATTTTCCAAGAGAGCATGGAAAGTAGCTGGGATTTGAACTTAGGACTCTTTGATGGTTAACTGTGAACCTGGTAAATGTTTGGGGTTTGGCTGATGAAAATTGGGTAGAGTAGGGAAGAAACAGAATTTGAAGACTGGGCTAGAAATAAGTATTTTCAAAATCACACACAATCACTCATGATTGAAGAAGACAGGTGTTAGGCTGTGTTTGTGTGGAGAGGAGTCACTTGGAGTCAATTGTAGTCAATTGTAGTCAATTGGAAGAATCACCCTGACATTCAGGCTGATGTAGGAAAAGAGCAACTATATCCTGGAGTCTGTGAAGTGGAGTTTAAGCTTCCGCACTTTACTGCAGTCCCAGGGGGCTGTATTCTTTAATCTCATGCCCTTCATGTGCCGCATGTTAAGTGGGAACCCTGTCTTATGAGGAAACAGGAAGTAGGTGTGAGGGCTCTTAAAATGTCCACAGATGGGGCGCCTGGGTGGCGCAGTCGGTTAAGCGTCCGACTTCAGCCAGGTCACGATCTCGCGGTCCGGGAGTTCGAGCCCCGCGTCAGGCTCTGGGCTGATGGCTCAGAGCCTGGAGCCTGCTTCCGATTCTGTGTCTCCCTCTCTCTCTGCCCCTCCCCCATTCATGCTCTGTCTCTCTCTGTCCCAAAAATAAATAAACGTCGAAAAAAAAAAAATTTAAAAATGTCCACAGATAGCCTAGAAGGGGACAAGCAGTAAGTCACTGTAGGATTAAAGCTCTCATACAGTGATCACAGGGTAATACTGAGATGAGGCATGAATTAAGCAGGTAAAAACGTGTGTGTGTGTGTGTGTGTGTGTGTGTGTGTGTGTGTGAGAGAGAGAGAGAGATGGGGATGGGGAGGGAGAGAGAAATGCACAAATGTGAATCTCGGTCCACAAACTGCCATAGCTTCGGTGTAGCACTATTGGATCTATACATTTTCTAGAAATCAGCTTAACTTAAAAAAATTTTTTTAACATTTATTCATTTTTGAGAGAGAGAGAGAGAGAGAGACAGAGAGAGAGAGAGAGAGAGAGAGTAGGGGAGAGGCAGAGAGACCGGGAGACACAGAATCTGAAGCAGGCTCCATACTCTGAGCTGTCAGCACAGAGCCTGACACAGGCTTTGAACTCATGAACCGCGAGATCATGTCCTGAGCTGAAGTTGGATGCTTAACTGACTGAGCCAGCCAGGTGCCCCAGCCTTAACTTTTTTTTTTTAATTTTATTCACTTATTTTGAGAGAGAGAGAGATAGTACAAGTCAGGGAGAGGTAGAGATGGAGGGAGACAGAGAATCCCAGATAGGCTCCGCACTGCCAGTGCAGAGCCTGGCGCGGGGCTTGAACTCACTAACCATGAGATCATGACCTAAGTTGAAACCAAGGGTTGGATGCTTACTCGACTGAGCCACCAAGACCCCCCTCAATAGCTTAAATTTTATTTTGGGCCCCTTCACTGCTGCACTATGGGATCCTTAATTTTGCTTACCATTTGGATTTTTTCCCCTCATTGAGTCATGCCAAGGGGCCTGGGGATCTTGGTAGTGACCTGGGAGGCTCTCAGCCTTGGCCTGGGATATCCTCCACAGTGTCCCTTTGGGTTAGGACATGTCTGCTGCTTCTCTACCCTGTGTGGCACAAAGATACCATCACAAGGTCCATTTCTTTCAAGTCATAGGAGCAATGCCTTCCAAAAATAAAGGCTAGAAACCTACCAATCTTGTTATACAGAAACGGGAGCCCCACCTCTGGGGAGAATATGTGGACAGTGATAGCTCAAGGTTTTGTGGCCTGGCCTGTCACCTGTTGCATTCTGAAGGGAATAGAAATTCTGGTGTGTGAAAGCTGCAAGGCTAGCAAGATACTCATCCCATCAGGGAAATCTGAGGTTTCACTCAGAAACTGACTTGAGGATTCCAAAACCTTTTCCTCTCTTGGTTTAACATTTCAGCCACTGTCCCCGAGAGACATCGAGATCATCCTGCTGTCCCAGGCCGGCCTGGTCTTTCCTGCAAGCTGCTCGCAGGGTTGCCGGAAGGAAGGCTAAATCCAAGCATGCCTGTTGACAGCCACCTTTCAGAGCGGGGCTGGCCCTCATGGTTTCTGCTGGGCCACACAAACTCCCTGCCAGTCTGTCTGCTGAGCAGAGGCCTTTCGGTTTAGCCATGGTGAGGCGTGCATAACAGAGCCTAGAGCACAGACACACGAAAGTATGCATGTGTGCTCCCTTCAGACACCCAGCACAACCCTCCACCTTCCCTCGGTGCCCCATCTTGATTCTGTAATTTCAAAGTGAAAAACAGAACATCTACTGTGCTTGCTTGCTCCCAGAATCCCCAGCCAAGGATCCCTGTCTTTCCCCCGTCCTTCTCCAACGTGTTTTCATTCCAAGCGTTGACTTGCAAGGCAAGCTAGTTCTCACTTGTACTCTGAGGCTGGTCTGCCAAGTGTAAGACTTCAGGCTTCGCTCTGCAAGCCCGTGCCCCCGTGGGTCGAAAGGGTACATGGGGCTGGCCCCTGTTTCTCAGCTCCGAGTTCATTGATTTGATACAGCTTCTTTTGTTACTGCTGAAATGGGGGCGGGGAAGACTTGGATTAATAGAAGCATGAAATAAAATACACGTGTAAAATGTGCTGGATAACAAGGAAGCCTGTAGGGGTGAGGCGCGCAGGACCCAAGACGCTCGTTGTATAAAAACTGAGGTTTCTGTGGTCTATACTATGGCTTATTTAGGGAAATCATGACATTGGCACCTCAAGAAATTCACCGAGGACGGGCGACTGGTAGATTTCCAAATGAGAAACCATGCATGAGAAATTAATTTCCAGTTGTGCATGACCACTTACTTTAGATTCCCCCCCTCACCACCCCTGGACAATACTGCTACAGGCACAATTTTTATGGCGTAATGAATGTATCATTTGTGTCACTCCTGGTAGGCATCCTGTACCCTGTGGGGCATGGAGTCAAACACTCATTCGGCATATGCAAAGCCCCTCTTCACAGATTCTGTGCTTATTGCCAGTGATGTCTAAGGTATTTGGAATATGCCAAAGAACTTGACAGTGTTCCGTGGAGTTAATGTATTAGATGAAAAATCGTCATTAACTAAAAATACCAATGTAGCTGTTGCTGTTTTCTCCAAAGGTTGTGAGAAAGCGTAATACTGAAATACTTTCATGCTTTATAAAAAGAGATGCTACATTCTCATCGCTGTAGTTCATGATTATCATTGTCATTATAAAGTAGTTAGGACAGGGGTGCCTGGGTGGCTCAGTCAGTTAAGCCTCTGACTCTTGGTTTTGGCTCAAGACATGATCTCGAGTTTTGTGAGATTGAGCCCCACGTTGAGTTCTGTGCTGACAGCATGGAGTCTGCTTGGGTTTCTCTCTCTCTTTCTCTGGCCCTTTCCTACTTGTTCTCTCTGTGTCTCTCAAAATAAATAAATAAAAACTTAAAAAAAAAAGTAGTTATGATGTATCTGAGCTACACCAGAAATTGTTTAAAGAGACATAGGCCACTTTCCTGACCTTATACAAGTCCCTTAACCCATCTTATGTGCTAGATGAGTATGTTGGTCTAGATAATTTTTATTTCCATTTAAGTTATGAAAATTATGCAAGCCTGAGTCATGAAGACTTAATGAACACTGATCTGAAGCAAAATGTGCAAGGTAAATTATTTGTGCTATATGGGACCAGGGCATCCATGGAATTTTGAGTGGTAAGAGGGCAGACTGAAGACTTGAGCAGTGACAGGGGAGGGGCAAGGATCAGGCTTTTTTAGTCCTAGAAAAGTCGGCTGGAGAATGTTCACTTTAATTACATGCAATTTAGTAATGTTGAATGATGTTCTTAGCAGAGGAAAGGGGGACCGGAATTCCTTCAGCATATGCTTGAGCACAAATTCCTGTGACAAGCCTCGCCCGAAGCTTGCTTATCAAATGCGTGGTCTCAGCTACTGCCCTCATATTTCTGACTGACAGAAAAGGTGTATTCAGTTAGTCTTTTTCCATTGAAAAGAAGACATCACAGTTATTTGAGATTCAAAATAGATTTTACTTCTTACTTGTTTATGAGGTCTTTTGATGTCCTTGGTTTCTTTTATGCGATGTCCTCTACTTTTATTTGCTTATTACTATAAAAATCATGCAAGATTACAGGGAACAGAAGAGCACTGTCAAGCTCTTACAATGTTTTATTCTCCGACGACTTTCATTCGTGCATAGGTTTCTAGTCATCGTCTCAATGAACGATATGTCTTTGTGCAGTTAAAATCATTCTGTTCTGGTATAAATCTTCTTAGTGTCAGTAATTTTTCACTTATTTGGATAGTCTTTAAGCCGAAGTGTTAGTATAGTTCGGTGTATGTGCCCCAAGCGAATGAATGCTCGCAGACTCACTTCATAAGCTGGAAAGTCAGTTGGAGAAGGAAGCATGTATTACCTGATCATTCTTAGAAGAGGGAAAAAGGAGGTTGACTTGCTGCATGTAGAAACAAGATGTTTTCTTAGCTCTTTCTGTAGCCATCATCTGCCCTACACGTAAATTGGTAGTTTTGGCTTTCTTCCCTGATTAAATAGATTATTTAAATAAATGTCTTTCACTTTGGGTCCTGTTCAATGAAGATGGCATCTATGTCTGTGTTTATGAAATGGATGGCCTCCTGTTTGGCTAATTGATTATTTGGTCAAATGCTGAGAATGACTATATACTAATTGAGCTGCCTTGCCATGACTGTGATTCATTTTCCAAGATTCTAGAATCACAGGCATTAGAGATAATCACACACAAAGCCCTTCACCCCAAATAGGATCCCCAATGCAAGCATTTCCAACCAAGTCATTCACCCACTTCTGGTCTTCCAGGGGTGGGACCCTCATTCCCTGTATATTGGTCTCTTCTAGGAGTACAAACTCAAATGCCTAGGGGAGTTGGACAGGTAAAGATGAATAAAGAAACAAAATCAAGTGCAGAGATAGATTCAAACTTTTTATTGTTACTGAATTATAGCATAAGGATATAACACAAATATGTAAATACATAAATATTTAAAATTCAAAATTGAAAAAACCCCGAAATATTTAAATTTCAAAATTGAAAAAAATACAAAAAAATACAAAATTAAAAAATGGAAACAATGATTCTTTTAACACAGCATCCTTTGTATGCATATTAAACCCATATGCCTTTTCTCATTTTTCTTGAAACGTGGCTTTTTCAATCTGTCTTTTATTTTCCTTCATTTGATATAGATGCAGGTTCAGAGAAATAATTCTCTCCTAGAAGGAAAAAAAATGGGTGAGCATGATGCTAAATGGCACCTTAGCAGTAAACCCCCGTGGCAGGAAGGCGATAGGCCTGTGGCGGGGTCTGTGGTGACCTGGAGAGCCTGTGCTCCCTCCAGAGTGGGCAGCCACTACTCAAATCCAGACAGTTGCTGACACTTGTTGACGCGTAGGAATGTGGGCCCTGTGTTACTAATCTTCCACTTTCTCAAGAAAAGCTAGGAATCTGGATTTTTAATAAAATCCTCCAACTTTTAAATGTTTTCTATTTTAAAACACAGTTTGGGCCAAATAAAACACTTCTGGAGGCGCTGAATGACGTCCGCGAGCTGCCATTTTGCTTTCTCTGGCCTGTTTCAGGGGTCAGCAAACTATGGCCTGCAGGCCAAATCCAGTCCACAGCCTGATTTTGTAAGTAAAGTTTTATTGGGGCACAGCCATGTTTATTCATTTATGTATTGTCTGTGGCTGCTTTTGTGCTATGGTGGCAATGTTCAGTAGTTACTATGGGGACTATAAGGCCTACAGAAACTAAAATGCATATACTTTCTGGACCTTTACAGAAAAAGTATGTCGACCCCTGGTTTAATCTGATCTGGTAAAACTCTTCATTTTTAGAAAGATCTTCCTTATTTCAAATAAAAATCTACCTTTCTCTGACTTTGATTCCTGCTTTTGTGTTGGTTCCTGATTACCCTTGGGCATTCGTAGAAGACATTTGAACCTTCTGGGATTATTTAGTCATAAGGACCATCCAGCAATGGGATGAACATCTTTTGGGTCCAAAAGCTTTCATCCACATTAGACCTGACTTCTTGGATAAGTGGAATATTTTGGAATAATCTCAGATACTACATGTCTATCCAGAAAGCGGATGGAACTTGTTAGCAGATTACAGAACCATAAAAGGAGCCCCAGAAGTGGTTCATAGGATCACTAGATGAGGTGTCATAGTCTGTGTGAATCTACCCTATTAGGGGTTGGCTCATGGCATGTCTCGATGTCCCTAAATTCTTTGTGACTCATAGGATGATGTTTAAACTTTGTTTCAGGACTACAAGGTTCAGTGCTATCCACGCTGGTCTCCCCATCAGAGCTGTTACTTCTTTCCCCCACACTCCTATTGCTTTGGTCACCTCACTCTTCTTTGACTTGGCCAGACATCCAAAGCTCTTTCCCATCTTAGCCTTTTAGCATTTGTTATTTTTTTTTTTTCTGCCTGACAAACTTATCCCCACATCTTTACAAGGTGGATCATTCTTACGTTTTAGATTTTTGTTGGATGTTATCCATTTAAAGATGTCTTTCCTAACTACCTTCTCTTAGATAGCACTTCTACTGCTAGAAAGTACCTCATAGCACAACTTTCCAGTTACCAAATTCCTTGTACTTTGTTGTAATCATCTTGTTACTAATCTATAATCTGGTAGGCTTCCAGTGTCCTCTCTTAGAATGTAAGTGTATTGAGACCAGGAACTTTCCAGTCTTATTCATTGCTTTTTCCTAGCACCTAGAAAAATGCAGGTGCTCAAAAGTACTTGAGGAATGAATGGATCACACACATCAGCAGTGGTTTCATAGATAAAAGCATTATATGATTATACTCCCTGTTATTCTGTTTTAACAAATGAACTTGCAAAACCCATTGATAGCATCTTAAAAAATACAACTTCTCACTAGGAGAAAATGCTTTGAATTAAATTATCCCTGCTTAGTAATAACTCAATATTTGTGTATTTGGTGAGGGCATTTTTTAGTTGTTTTTATTAGTGGAAACCAATAATCATATACTAATGTATTAATTATTAATTGAATTAATAATGTATTTTTATATGATGCTTTTCGTACACAAAACCCGCATCCAAAATGCTCCTGCTCTGCCATTCTCCCATGAGAGGAAGATCAGAAGGGACATTAGTGATTTTCCACTTTATTCTGCAGATGAAGAAATGAAAGCCCAAGAGATTTCTCAAGGTCATGCAGCCAGTTAGTTGCAGAATCTGGAGGACAAGGGAAGGTGGTTCATTCTCAGCCTTTATGCATTTAACTGTTTCCCTTTTGTTGCTGATGGGCTTACTGTATACATTCTAGTGGCAGTGAGGATACCTCATGAATTAATACTGCATGGGTCAGCAGCAGAGCTGTGATTTGAAGCCAGACTGCTTGGCCCCAGAGACCGTCCTCTTAACAACTGTGTCAAGTCACCTCCTTTCTGGCCTAAAGAATCATTAACTCAAGTAGCGGGCCTGTAGTGGGGACTGAGCCAAAGCCCCGGAGAACGTGCCACAGTACGAAAAAGAATTCTAAGTGCCGGGGCTCCTGTCTCCTCTCCCTCACTGCTGTGCTGGCCTGTGGAGAGGGAACTTCTGGTGACTTCTCCCTTCTGGAGGAAGTGTTGAGGAGGGTGCTTTGCTCCTCAGGAAACCTGCTAATTGGCTCATCTCCGTGGAGAAGGAGGGACATGTTTGGCTGCTGAAGTGGTGAAAGCCGGTTCTTCTTTGGGCCACGCTAATCACATGTGGCCAGCTGTGTTGACCATGATACCACAGTTTGAGGCCCAACACCTCATTCACAGTAATCAACTTTTCCTTTGCTATAGTGTCCCCATGCCTTACCTACTTCATGACCTGGTCGTGGTTGGTGTCTTGGGGGAGGATGTAAGTGTTTGGAAATGTTGCCAAATAGCTTTGTTTCTCATCAGCACAGACAGTGGGCTGTTGAAAAGGAAGGGGTTAAATAGTGATACTGAAGGCAGGGAGGCCACTTTGAAGGTCTTGGTGCTCACAGGTGAGGGAAGGAGACAACGGGTCCCTGAAATAAGGCAGTTTTGTGGATATGGTCAGGGAAGAGAATGCAGAGTAGATCTCATTCACTGAAAAAAAGAAAAAGAAACAAACAAACCAACAAAAACCCTTATTGCATCATACCCTGTGCCTGGCCTTGGGCGTTCGGCTCTAAACAAAAGAGATCTTCTCATTGCTCATGTAGAACTCACATGCCAGTGAATAAAGACAGACTACAAACTAGTGAATAGATAAATAGGATGATTTCAGAGAGCGAGAAGTGTTGTGAAGGAAAAACAAATTGACAGTGCACCTGGTGATGGATGGTTAAGAGACGGTGGTCGGGGGGCCCTTCCTAAAGAGGTGACACTTGAGTGATGAGAAGCCAGCCTGGTGAGGGTCTCAGGAGAGTGTTCTTGCAGGGGGAGCTTCACCATGACCCGCTTCTCCCTTTTCCGCCCATTTTGGACACGCGGTCCATTTCCCAAATGCCTCTTCCATCCTGGAGGGCGTGACTGCTCTTGTCTTTTCTGGTTTGCCGGATTCCACCAGTGAAGAAAGCTCTAGTGTTAGCAGATGTCAGTAAAGACTATCAGCTGCCTTGTGGAAATGACAGCCCCTCTCTCCTGCAAATCTCTCAGTCCGACTAAGCGAAAAAAAAAACGAGGTTAGTTTGGCATGATGTGTTTCTAGGGAGCCCACTACTTCCTTTGCTAAGAGCTCAGAAGCCATCTGTTTAATAATCTGTTCTTGAATTTATGCAAGGGTTGATGTCATATGCCTCGGATCACGTCTCTGAAATTCACCAGTCCCCCTCTTTTGAAAATCTGGACAACATTTGTAAATTTGCAGTCTTCTGGAGCCATGCCTGCTTTCCGCAATTCCTCTAGGATTGTTGACACTGGTTCCATGACCACATCTGCATGTTCCTTTAATACCCTGGGATCTGATATGCAGCGCAGGAAACCTCAACTCATTCATCGTGGCCGCTTCCTCTGTCTCCCCTCATCTAACTTTGGCAATAGCCATCGCCTTTTAATCTATTTGTTATATGCGGTTTTTTTATTAGGAAAGTAATACATGTTGTAGAAAGTTGTAGAATGTATAAAAACAGGAAAAAAGTCACTTATACCTAGTGACGATTACTTTTAATGTCTTGGGATATGTCTTTCTAGCCTTCCCTCAACCACTGCCCCCATACGCATCTCTGGGAACACGCTCTCCCATACACATTAATGTACGTGCCTGTGTAAACACATACATGTTCATTTGTTTATATTGTAAGCTTTTGGAAGGAATGCAAAATCGGCTTTGTAACAGGACTTTTTCCCTTAGAAGACACATTCTCAGTATTACTCTTTTCAGCCTGAAAAATGCATTATGACAGAAATGATGGAAGGGAAATAGGACTGAAGAGTTTCTTTTCTCTTGGACATAGACCACTGTATCTCTTTTCCCAAGTGGAAGTAATGTGCCACATCTGCACTCTTTCACTTTCTGTGCTGGACGTAACTAAGGAAGTCCCTTGGGTAGCCTCTTGCAGCAGTGGTACCTTTTCTGGAGTTTCTGAATGGAAAAGGAAGAATGTGTTTTCCTGTCTCTCTCGGGACTTTCAGAATTCTTTGCAGCAGGACTGTGTCTCTCTCTTGCATTTGGAGTTGCGTAACACGTTTACAGTACATTTGTTCAAGTAACTTTCTCTAGGTAATTCGTATTATGCCAGTTTAGCAGAGCCTTCTTTCATGGGTCTCCTGGGAATATATGCGAGAAGAGACCAGCATTAATTCCAAAAACTGATACTAAGATTTGCAATTTATAGGAAATGGTATGTAATATACACATCGTAACAAAGTGGTAACGTCTTACAAGTGCTGGAGGCTTGTGGTCAACTTCAGTCTACAAAACTCATCAGCCCACCTGTAACTGTGATTCAGCTCCTGAGCTGATGGAGGGCATCATGGTCAGCACTAGCTTTCAGGTTTAGCTTTCCAACTTCCAAGTCTTCTCACAAGCTCTGACCTCTGATCCTTCCCAGTTCAGTCCTGTGTGGATCCTCACTGAGCTCTGTGGTGCTTTCCTGTTCTGAATACCCTTCTCCCAAAGTACACCAAAACTTGGAAACAGTAAGAGAAAACCCCCAGTGCCTCATCTACACTAAATTCTCTTTGGGGCACCTGGGTGGCTCGGCTGGTTGAGCATCCGACGTTAGCTCAGGTCATGTTCTCAATGGTTCATGAGTTCGAACCCCACATCGGGCTCTCTGCTGTCCGCGCAGAGCCTGAGTCTGACCCTCTGTCTCCCTATCTCTCTGCCCCTGCCCTGCTCGCTCTCTCTCTCTCAAAAATAAATAAACACACAAAAAAATAAACTAAATTCTCTTTTTGATGCAAGTCCATGGGCTCCTGGCTCTGTGCACAACCTGCATTTTGCAGAACCCCTGTCAATATTAAGGAGTGGAGAACTTAATTTATTTTGCAGGACAAGGGCAGTTGTCTCTCTGTGCATTTCCCTGCAGAGTTACTTTAGGTCTTCTGAAAGGATGGCTGGCTAAAAACCTCAATAGTATGTTCCTACGTTGCCCCTCAGTCGAGTTGGTTATATATCCTTTTTCCTGTTTGCGTAAACACCATGTAGCAATATGAGTTCATCACCATGGTCCTTTTGTAGATCACAAGGAGACTGTAAGCCCCAGCAGAGCAAGGCTCATGTCTGGCCCTTCATTCAGGTTGTAGTGGTTGTATTGGCAGGGTCTGATAGAATGCCTGACATAAAGTAGGTGTTCAGTAAATACTTGTTTATTGATTTAACAAATATAACTTGGTTTCTACACCATGCCAGAAAGTGCTTTGGGAGACTTGGGGTATCTCAGTCAGTGAAACAGACAAGGTTTTTGCTTTCTGGTGCTTACCTTCTCAGTTCCACTGTCTCTGGAAGACAGATGATAGAAAATGATTATAGTGCTAAAGCAAATTATATAGTATGTTAGAACATGGTATGTAGTAATGAAAGATTAGAGCAAGGTAACTGGGTTGAGAGTTCTGGGAGTTGCAATTACAAATAGGGTGGTCATGGGCGGCCTCATTTGAGTAGGTGACATTCGAACAAAGACTGGAAGGGAGTAGGGGATTGGCCACACAGTATCTAAGGACTGTCTGCAGGCAGAGAGCAGCTAGGGCAAAGTCCCTGGGGAGAATGGGAGCTTGTTTGCAAATTCAAGGAATAGCAAAGAGTGGACATGCATGACTGAGAGATAAATTAATAGTAAATGTAGTCATCATAGTAATGATTGAAGGGTGGAATTGTCATCAACTGGGCGGGGGAAGAGTACATGTGGAGGACGGTTTTGGAGGGTAGATCACAAATTCATCTGGGACATGTTAAGCTCCAGATGACTATTCTACATATGAGTGGAGAGGCTGAGTAGACAGTTGGATATATAAGTCTGTGGTTTAGTAGTTTTCAGTATATATATAATTTAAAGCCAGGAGACATGATTTCATGTGACTGTGTATAAGGAAAGAATGGAGGGACCATTGATGGGTTCCTGGTACACTCCAATGGTAGGAAATCTGCAAGAAGAGAAGAAACTAGCCAGAGAAACCGAGAAGGAGTGACTAGATTCCATCATTTTGTTCTGCCATCATTGAGAATATTGTCTCCATTCACATGGTTGAAACTTAAAAATGCAGGCACAGTTGGGATCCAGCTTATGGCACAAGGAGGGAAATTGTGGATAAACACATACCTCATATTTTAATTAGATGTAGAAGCTACAGAATCACCTGAACTCACTAGTCTTTGGGAAAAACAGTCAGTTTCATGTGATCCCAGCAATGGAAGCTCGGAAATCTAGCCTCTACACGAACCCAGCTTCTACTTTGTAGCTATGGGAGAAGTGAAGGCTAGCTAGGTTTTGGTAGATAGATAGCCATCTCTACTGCCTTCTTTGTGGAATCATAAACACTAACATTTAAAAATGTTCTAGGAATTGTCTAGGGATCTATAGGCTTTATCTTACTCAATCCTTATAACGACCCTGTAAATGAGGTACTACTTGGCCCAGTTTCACAGATAGAAGATTAAGTGTTTGCCTGTGTTCTCACACCCAATAAGTGTTGAGCTGGAGTTTGTCCCCAGGCAGTCTGCTTTCAAAGCTCTTGATCCTTTGACACGTTTTATATGGCCTCCAGTGGTTTGAGACTCTCATGATAACAACAGAAAAAACAATTGCTTAATAATTTCCTGATGGCATTTTCAAATCTGTTGTCTTACTTGAAATCCACAACCACAGCTAGTTTGTCCTTTTATAAATGATGAAATGGATCAAGAGAAGTTAAGCGATTGATTAAGCTCCCATAAGTTTGTCAGTAGTAATTGGGAGCAGAACTCAAAACTCCAGATGTGCATTTATCCCCCCCCCCAACAAACTATATTAACTCAGGAAATACTTGAAAAATGTATAGTGAAACAATGAAGTAGGACTAACTCTTACTGAACTGAGTTGGATTTTCCAGTTGATGAGATGGGTTGTTCAGCTTAATGGAATGGGATCATTCCAATTGAGTTAGAATATTGTGGTCTTCCTTGGAAACTGGTTACAGAAATTGGTATGGCAACTTCTATAGATCAACTCTTTGTGAATATGAGATACAGTATTCCACTTCTCAGGTTATGATTTCTGTTATTTCTAAACAAAACTGTATTGTATTCACATCATATGTCTTATTGCAACTACATTTGAGTGGTTCTTAATGCAGAGACACAGTTATGCCACTTGGGGGCTGAGTCATGAGGGAAAATGACTCCACATTGTGGCAGATGTCATCATTCTTTCCCTCACTTGAGGTGATGAGTCATAAATTGGGTAGGAATTTAAAATAAAGGCAGAGTATATATATTAAAGTTAGGGCAGTGTGCAACCTCACACACTTCATCCGTTTGGTGTCCAGAGAGATGAGAGAATGCAAACAATAATGCAGGTCCTACTGTAATTGAACTTAGTGGCTCCAACACATCGAGCATAACCAGCGCCCCATCATCCCCATCCCTCTTCTTCAAAATTACATAAAACTTTACTTGGCTTGGGGATAGGAAGAGAGAATGATTATATATAATGAAATTTCCATGGATTTAGAAGGAAATTTAGAATGAAAATATAAGCTACAACATACTAAACATTCTTGCTCTTAGAGAAGCCGCAATGTTTTGGACCATTTTTGGGTCTAAACTTTGCTGAACATAGAGTATTGGGGCATAGCTGCATAAGTAGTTGGGAAATTCCTAGGATGACATTGCATGGCACAACACAATTATACACCTGTTGGTGGGCCCAAGAGGATGAGCATGCTTAAACCATAATTGGAGTCCCATGCAAATAGAGGGATGTGATGAGCATTTCATGGGCTGTTTTCAATGGGACATGGGGGGTGGGGTAAAGAAGAAATCACATTTCATGATGGGCCTCAGACTTTTGGAAAAATCCTATTAACGGGTATGAAGAGCTGACTGAATGAATTCAAACAAAAAATTATCCAAGCTTTTACAGGCATTGTGAACACCTACAGAACTTCCCTAACCTGTGGGTGATAGGGAGGACGGATGCCCTCAGTCCCAGTACATCACCTGGAAACTCTCTTGGAGGGCACAGATGAAAAAACAAAACAAAACAACACAACACAAAACAGCAAGTCCTCTGCTGTGTCTGAGATTAGCACCACGAAAGGAAATTGTATACAGTGTCGTTGTTGAAGATGGTCTGCACAAGGATCACCTAGCTCTTCCCATCCAGGCCTTTCAAAACAGAAGAACACAATTTCATAAATTCATTAAGATAATGTGCAGTGCCATAGCACCTCAGAGTAGAGCCCAGAAAACAACATAGGGCTTTTGCTCTTATCCCTGAACATAGACTTGAAGGTCTGCTTAATGGGTTGAACTGGAAGGATTTTTTTTTGCCCATCTCATTGTGCCATTGGGTTGCTGTCATTTACTGTTTTTTTACAGACAGTCCCCTCTTTCTGTAAACAAGTATACCTGGGAAGCAAGGTTGATTGGAGATATGGGAACAATGTGGGAACAGATTATTTAGGGGTTCTTAAGCCTTTTTACATTTTTTAACTTGCATTTAGAGAGAAAACTGGCATAGTCTGGAGAAGGGTGGGAAGGAGGTTCTGACTGCTTGAACAGCATCGAGTGACTCCTCCACGGTCCAGAGCTAATAGCTCTGAGCAAACCTCTACACCCCACCAATAAAATGGCAGCTTTGCAAAAGGCAGACCTACCCTCCGTAGAAGGTGGTATAGTGACCACTCTCAGTCACTCTGGCATGTGTCGTACAGGGTCTTATTCTCCCTCACTCCTTTAAACAGTTCACAAAAGTCTCTAAGCACCTAGAGTACTTTTTCTGAGGGGGACTCTGATAAATCTAAATGTTTTTATCTAGTGCGTTGTCTGCACGGCAATGGTTTAGTGTTCCTTAAGTAACAAGGCAGATTCCCTGTTGACTTGGTTCTTAAAAGGACTTTGTCTACAAATTCTCTTATATATAATGTTTAAAATCTTCAGTTTTCAGGTGCACTTTCTCATTTGACTCATGTTCTCACACATAGAGAATGAGGCTCCGAGCTGGATCTCCCAAGTAGGTGGGAAGATGAAGAGGTGCGAGGCGGGAGGAAGCCTGCTGGGGGGTCACCAGGTACATCCGGCAAAATGCTTTGTTTCATTTGCAAACATTGAAGAAATGTTCAGAGACCAGAGAAATGGACGGATGAGAGTTGAAGATAATGAATGTTGGACGTTGGGAGAAGAAAATAACTGATAAAAGGCCAGAGATTTTCTGTTTTCTTTTCTTACCAGGACATGTGCTTGAATGGCATGCCTCAGAGATGGCCACAGGAGCATGTGCTTTTGCTTCTATCTTTGTGTGGGTACAAAGCATGGGGAAAACACTGAAGGAAGGGCACAGGGACATCCTTGAAGATTTTAGAAATTAAGACTGAGGACGACTGTGACTTCCTAATAACTTGTTAAAAAGATAAACCAGCATAAGGATGTGGTTAAGTGGATTCCTGGTCACACAAAGCCTTCTGGTCAGGAGCAAGAGGTCTTGGTTGCTAGCTTCAGTATGGTAACCCTGGCTGAGTGGCCAAGCTTGTTACCTTATTTATGGCCAGGATACAGTCCCCTGAAGCACAGGGCTCACTGATTAGAGAGAAAGGAAGATGAAATTTCCTGATGCCCACACTGGATGGCCTCTGCTGGAGGAGTGGGCTACAGCATCCAGGGTTCTCAGGTCATTTCACTATGCATTATTTAAAAATATCTCTTAAGTAAGGTGGTGAGCTCTTGGAGGGAAAGGACAATGTTTAGTTCTGAAATACAAATTAATCACATGGTACCCACAGGTATTGTGTTAGAATACCTTACACCTGGATTTTCTCAGATAGTCCTGATTTCGAGTCTCCATGTTACTATCTTTATACAATGTCACCTGTTCTAAAAATGCCATCATGTGGTTGACAATCTTAAGTAATATTGATAATGCACCCACCTACTGTAAGCTGGTGTCTCTGAGCTTAGAGTCTAGAGGGTTAGGCAGGGCTGGAGACAAAGAATTGCAAAAGAATCTGGTGGGTCTAAGGTTGTGGGGTATGCCCAGTCTCTGGGAGAACAAAGGAGGGTGGCCTAATGCCGGCTGGAAGGTGGGATGTCTTTCTAGGGAAATTAGCATCTAAGCAGAGCCCTTTAGGGTTAGTGAATGATGTCCAGGTAGAAGGAGGAAAGATAGAGATTTAATTAGAGCAGGTGAGGTATGGAAAAAGTCTGAGATTGTAGTTCAGAGTGTTCTTGGGGCTATCAAAGTTCTATTTGATTTTAGGGAAAAAAATGCTTATATTTGGAAGGGGGTTTGCAAGGGTGGAGTTGGTGAAAAATAAATTTGGGCAGGTGGGCCATGAAGGTAAGAATGTTTATGCTGATTAATGCTCAATTTTATGTTTTACCAAATCTTTGTGATCAACTGTGGAAGATGGATTAAGGCAAGTCAAGAGTAGAGGCCCAGATACAACCAGGAGGCTGGTACAGGAGTACAGATGTTCTCAGGAAAGGGGGGACTGCCCTAAAGTTTCATGGTGGGGATCGAAAGGGAAGAAGACACACGAAAGCTCTACAGGACTTACTGCTCCCTTTCTGGTTTCTTCCATGTTCTTTTGCTTTTCTTTCTCCCTCCACTTCTGACTCATACTGAGATATGGAACACGGGAAGAAGAGCAGGCTGGGGAGGGGAGGACATAAGTTTGGGTATGTTCAATGTGAGGAGCATCTGTGATACCCAGGTGAAGGTGTCCCATCCATAGGGATGTGGGGCTCAGGGGAGAGTCAGCCTGTATGATATATACTTATTTCGGGGTCATTGGACTTGAGGTAGTAGTTGGTATGGTGAGAGTCGATGTATGAACTTTTCAGGGAAAGATGGTGGAAGGAGAAGAGGACAGAGCCAATGACAGACACCGTGGGATCACCATAGTCAAGGATTGCCCAGATGAAGGGGTTGATGCAGACAGGAAGGCCACAGAGACTCAGGAGATCACTGATAGACCAAGACAGGACAGGATCTCAAAAAGGATGGTGGTTAGGAATGTCAAAGTGCTTCACAGAGGCCAAGGATGAACAGATTTAAGTAGTAGCCTTTCGATTTATCACGTAGAAGCTCCTAGGAGGTCAAGTGCCAATTTCCTTCTTGAATCTAGAGGTGGTTTAAAACTTCCAAATGATGTGTGTCAGTTTTCTGCCACATAGGCTCCCAGCACACACATTCTAGATAGTTTATCTGTCCCTCCTACATGCCAGATGCATCCTTACCTCTGGTCTTTGCTGCTACTCACTCTCCTGCCTAGGATGTTCCTTCCCTCCTCTCTTTGATGATCTTACTTATGCCCCTTTCTCAAGGCTTGGCTCAATTCCTGTTTTGAAAGTCTTTCCTAATCACTCTGTCTTCTCTCCCCACTCTTCTTCTGCCCACCCTCCCTACACGTACTGCCAACATGCTTGCCTATTAGCAGTGCTTTCTGTGCTCATTCTCCCATCCATGGCTCCTGCAAGACTAAAATCTATTTGGGAACAAATTACATTTGTTATAAATACTTCAAAACATCATGAAATGGGGGAATTATGTACATAAAATCAGCACTCTTGAGCACTTCTTGAGAGGCAACTCCACAATGACCTCTTGTCCAAAAAGAAGATGAACCAAAATAAAGAACTCGGGAACTAGAAAATAACTGCTAAATATAAATATAAAATTAATACAAACCCAGATAGAGAGCTACAACTTAGTAACTTGACCAAATATAACTGGAAAATAGAGTGAAACAGTTAAACCCTGGTGTAATAGGTGTTCTGTACAGGGAGAGCAGGGAGGGTTAAAGGAAACAGAAACGTGTTAATGATGTTATAGTGGGAGAGATAGTAGTTTCTAAAATATTTCTCTGAAGTTCAAAAAGAAATTATTAAAACCATTAAGAAGCATATTTTTAAGCAGTCTTGAGCCTCAAAATTGGACAATATAGATGGCCACCTTCTTTTAATGCTTTTGAATACATAAGACATACATGGTTACAAAGGAAACTAATTACAAATTCAACATAGGTATAAAATTAATAAGAATTTTGATACAGAAATGTGTGTTTATTAATACATTAAAACAATATCAGTCTAAGGCTGAGTTTAATAATTACTGAAATTTTGAAATAGTGACAAGTATTAATGATATTTTGAAATGCTTAACAACAAATGTAATATGATATAAAGATGTGTGTCCCAGGCACTCTTAATACTACTGTGGTTTGTTGCCTGCATTTATAGTTGAAGGAAATGCTAGATTTTAGTTATAGGTTAACAAAAATGAACATGTAATGTTTTCTTAAGTTCATAGGCCATTTGCATTTTTTCTTTCCACAGATTTCCAGGACTCCTTAGACCCCCATATTAAGAAATCCTCCTCCAATGCCAATATAGCTCAGAATCTTATAATTTTTTCATTCTTGGGAAAAAAAACAGTTAAATAGCTGAATAGAAAATATTTTCTTTTCCTCTGTCCTTAAATGGTGGTGAAATGTATCTTTTTTTTTCTTTTCTTTTTTTCCCCCATTCATTTGCTAATGATCGACTTGTAGAAAACAGTACTGGTTTTAAGTTTTCTTATCTTGGTATATTTCAATTATGAAAAGAAAGGGAAAGACGAGGGGAGAATTTTGTATTCAGTTTGAATTGTGTTAGATAAATGTGAGTATTAGAGGTAAATATAGTGGGCCTTGCCTTGGACAAAATGCATTTTTTAAGCAGGCTCAAGTCCACTGTAGGAGCTTGAACTTACAACCTTTAGATCAAGACCTGAGCAGAGATCGAGAGTCAGACACTTAACCAACTGAGCCACCCATGTTCCCCTGGCCACATTGCTTTCTCTCTGGTTCCTTGGTACTTACTAGCACTAGCTTAGTTGAATGGGAAATTCCCAAGAAGTTGTCCTTATGGCTTCCCTAATCCCTGGGAACATTAAGCCATTGCAGTACAACAAAATTGAAAGTGTTACGTCAATTAATAACTTGCCTAAGTGAAACTCTTGAACTTTGTCATATAGAGGAAGTCCCACAAGCTCAAATGAATGCTTTATTCTTACTGTGGTTACAACTTTGGAGATAAATAGAAGGAAAGATAAAGCTGGGGAAAATAAGGTAAATTTTGGCAAAATTACATCTTCCCAGGATGAGAGCCATGGCAGACATTTATGTTCTTTTATAACTAGGATTCTCTGCAGGATGTGGGATAAAAAGAATTCGACTCCTTGTCCAATTACCTAACCAGTTTTCCATCTACACATTGATGAGGTTCACTTGAACTTGATTGTGTCCTCATAATTCGAGGACCACTCCAACTTCCTGTGATTATTGGCCATTGAGCCTGAAAGGTATTGGTTTCTTTTTTTTCCCACAGATGGCCTACATGCGCTATTCACCCTTACACTCCCATTTGAGCTTGGTCTATCAATCAAAGATAGACTCTTTCCCATAAGATAGCCTCCTTGGGTGGTAAAGTTGCTCCACATTTCTATATAATGAAGGTGAGAAATTATTTAACACATGTGGAATTGTATGAAGAATATTAATGGGAAGGTTTCTGGGATAAAAAGAGATGGTCTCTCTCTCTTTTTCTTTCTTTTGGGTCCCTTGAAGTTGCCACTTAGAAGCACCTTATTAGTTATAGGAGTAAGACAATAAATTCATTTTTATTTTTTTATTTTTATTTTTTATTTATTTTGAGAGACACAGAGACAGTGTGAATAGGGGAGGGGCAGGAAGAGGGGGAGAGTGGGAGAGGGAGAGAGAGAGAAATCCAAAGCAGGCTCTACACTATTAACACACAACCCTATGTGAGGCTTGAAATCACAAAACTGTAAGATCATGACCTGAGACGAAACCAAGAGTTGGATGCTTAACCAACTGAGCCACCCAGGTGCCCCAATAAATTAATTTTTAAATAGACAGACATATTGCAACTCAGGCAGTAGGTACTATGCCCTTTGTAGACGAAGATGGTCTGTCCAGAAATTTGTTTTCAAATTTGATTTCAAATTTCAACTATTCATATTTGATTCAACTGTTCATATTCAACTATTTCATATTTCAAATATTCCAACAACAAGAATGAAAGATGCCACTAGATGCCAAGTACTGTGTGTTGTAATAGGCTTCTAACAAAGCAATAATCAATTGCCTGTAGTCAATAAGATATAATACATAAGAGTACAATTTTTTTAAGTTTATTTATTTTGAGAGAGACAGAGAGAGTGGGAGAGAGAGAATCTCAAACACTCTCTGCACTTACCTGTGTAGAGCCTGATGCGGGGCTTGAACTCATGAAACTGTGAGATCATGACCTGAGCCGAAACCAAGAGTTGGACACTTAACTGACTGAGTCACTCAGATGCCCCATAAGAGTACAACTCTTCAGTTTAGGAGTAGTGAGCATATTCTGTGTGTGTGAGAGAACACTACAAACTTTCTGAAAACAAGGCAGGTGTGGGAGATGCAGAATTCACAAGTACTTTCCGAGACTTTTCTTTAGAGATATGTAGATTATCTATGTCTCCTGGTGGGTGCACATATGCTGTGAAGGGAAAAGCACACTTACTTTTCATGAAATAAACCCCAGGGACTAAGTCACGTAATGAGAAAGTCAAACTTCCTTGAGAAAGAAAGAAGGGAAAGCAGAAGAAATGGTGACTCCATAAAAAGATGACACTAGCAAGCACTACAGAATATTTCATCACATCCTTATGCAAAGGATTGGCCAATTTTGCCTGGGGGCAAGGAATGATAACTTCTGTGTTAGCAAACAGTTTGTTGGATGCAGTACATATTTAAATTAAAATCCTCTGTAAGTTTATCAGTTTTCCATTCTCAGTCTTTAGTGTTTCTGTGACAGTATTTTTTTAGATGAAATTACCATGGAAATCAGTAGACTCTGAGTAAAACAGATTACCCTCCATAATGAGTGTGGGCCTCCTCCAAACAGTTGAAGGTGTTAAGGAAAGGACTGACTTCTGAGGAAGAGGAAACTCGAGGAAACTCGTCATCAGACTGGCTTCAGACTTGAACAGCAGCATCAAGTCTTCCCTGGGCCTTTAGCTGGCCAGCCTACCCTGCAGGTTCTGAGGAGTTGCTCATTCCTTGAAATAAACTTCTCTCTGTATACACCTACACTCTCTATTGGTTCTGTTTCCTCTTTTTCTAGAGACCCCTGACGGCTCTAAGTTCTTACCGGGGTCCTTCTCAAAAGGAGAGCCGTGTAGGTCTCCAACTTCAGCAGGTACTCAAGATGGGTGACTTTGGTGGACTGGGCAAAAAATTGGGAGGTTCTAATTGGCCTTTTGTATTTGAAGGCTATAACAGTAAGTGGTCTTGACCCACGATAAGCCAAGTTAGACAGAGACTGTTCATTGGTAGAGCTCTCAACACAGCTGATCCTATGTTCCAGCACTAGATTTTGCCCAGGAGGTAGCAGTGAATGCAAATGGATTTGAGGGCACATGGTGTGATGCCACCTGGATATACCACCTACTACCCCTTATTGTTGCTGCCACCTGTTTACCCCTGGGTCATGCCACCCAACTTCCATCCCTAGTTCCTTGAAAACTTTGGCTCCTCGCCCTACTTCTATCATCATTTTTCATGACTTCAGCATGTAGAACAGATGACCCATCTAACACTCTGGCCTCTCAATCCCTTACTTCCTCATTTCCAACAACACATTATTTTCCACCATTCTGCAGCCAAGTTTCATCTGAGACCTTGTCATCACCAGTAACTGCTCCAATTCTAAAGTCTCAATTTCAAAATCCTCTCACTCCATCTACTATTTCCTGTACTTCCAGCTTATGTGCTCTAATTTTCTCTCTGCCACAGTTTTCTGACCAGGGAGACCCACGAATTCCTTGATCCACTGGCTTTTTTTTTTTTTTTTTTACCATCCATCAACGCCTTCCTGTTTTGTCTGACCCCCTCCTTGTTCAGCTTATCATCACATGACCCATCATTCTCCTAGCACCATTAGCCAATTCCTTCAGCTAGGTGGAGGCAAACTGCATGGTCCTCATTGGCCACTTGAACCTGTGCATTCTTAAAGGGACTGGGGCCTCAGTAGATTATTAGGAACAATGATAGGGGGTAGGGTCATTTAAAAATCTTGAAGGAATCGCAAACAGATTGGTCAGCAGATAAAATAATTTCCTTTGAGTTTATCAGTTTTGGGGCTCCTTGTAGGTAGCAAGGATTAAACTTGATGTTCTGAATCCACCAATTGAAGCAACTTCATGTAACCACCAGCTCTGAAAATCTTTTACTTGATCTGAATTGCACAAATGGAGATTTTCTTTCATAACACTTGGGCAACTTTGAGTACTTCCTGGTATCTTGTGTCATATTGAATAAAAAGAGACCCATTGTCATAGATTTTCTAGTTGCTGATGGTCCATTTCCAAAATAGTCTGGTCATACTATTGACCAGGGCATTGGTAGTTTGAATAATCTTTAAATTATTTACTTATGTAGGCAAACCAATACCCACATATGACTATTAAAATTAATTAAAATGAGATAAAGTATAAAATTTTGTTTCTCTGACTGGCCGTAATTCCACATGCTCAATAGCCATATATGGCTAGTGGCTACATACTGAACAGTGCAGAAAATATTTCCATCATCACAAAAAGTTCTATTGGGTGGTGCTTAGATCAGGGGTGGTAAACTACAGCTTTTGGCCAAATCCGGCTCTTGGCTTGTTTTTGTACAACCTGCAAGCTAAGAATGTTGTTTACATTTTTAAAGGATTTTAAATGTAAACAAAGAATATGTGACTGGGACCGTATGTAGTCTGAAAAGCCTAAAATATTTATTATCTGGATTCTTATAGAAAAAAAGTTGTTAATCTTAGGTAACAAATTATTTAAAGGTCTATGTTTTTGTAATGTATTATGGAATGTAATGGTCAAGAATCCTATTTTTTTACAGTGCATTGTATGGAATCCAATACATGGCTTATGCCTAAATGAGTATTAACTAAACACATATTATTTAAAGCCTTTTTAATGATAGTTGTTGGAAAGTTTTAGATGAATAAGACATTCCAAAAAATCAAGGGGTTCATATTTTAGTAGAGAGGGTAGACCTGCAAAGTCCTAGCTATGGTACTAATTAGATGCTACTGATAACAGCATTAAAAACCATAGTGTTGGAGTGTAGAGGGTGATGAATTCTGATTACAGCTGTGTGTGGCCGTGGAGTAAAGAATGTAGTATGTAAGTGGGTCCTTGAAGGATGAGTAGGGATTAAATAGGCAGAGAGGCAGGGAAAGGTATTCCAGGTTATACAAACAGTAAGTAGAGTCATGGAAAACACAAGGCATATTTGAAGAAACGTCAGGTAGCCAAATGCGATTTAATCATATGATGGGGAGTAAGCCATGTACCAGGAAACAAGTAGAGGGGGTTGGTATTTGGTGAGAGGTGCTGATTTTCTGTCATGAAGCAGTGCATTGACCACCTATCAGAGGTTCTCAGAAGAAAGCTCTACCCTGTTGAGTGCGTTTCAGGAAAATGCTATATCCATTTTTATACCCATTGGTTTGGCTTCTATACTTATCAGATGTGATTAAGGGCCTTAATACTGCTAGAATGGTGGATTCGGGGATATTATAGCAATGGGAAACTGACACAGCATTAGTGATTTAGCTTGGCTTAAAACTTTTCCATTTCCATACAGCTTGGTACCAGCAAGCCTTGTTTTTTGAGAGAGTGGATGGTGAAGGTGGTCACAACCAGCTTGTTGGGTACAACTAGGAAAATGTACATTATGCTTGAGACTGCAGGGAAGAACACTGAAAGAAGAATTTTCTCCTTTGCACACATAGCTCTTCTAGAGTTCATTGTTGAATTCACAGGAAACTAAGCAGGGTGATAGAATCGATGTGAGAATCATTCTATATAACACCATGGGATTGCATCTAATGAACTTAGAAGCTCCCAGCCCCATTTTCTGGAATTTTATGATCATGAATATTTGACAAAGGGCTTAGGTGAATCCTCTGAAGTTCTAGTATTTGGTTTCTGGGAACAAAGCAAGTGGCCTGTATGCTTCTTAAATAACACCCATAGCTGATACAAAACTTCTGAGAAGGAGTTTGGATCTTTCCCTTTTCCATGTGATGACAGTCATTGTTTTATCATTAGCTGCGCTGGTCAACATTTTCATTTTATTTAGAGATCACAATTCATTTAATCAAGGGACTGTCTTTTCTAACTAATGGCTATATGGGCCAGTTACAGAACAGATTGTGCCAAGTTTAGGACCTATTCAAAATTCATGGATGTGGATGTTTCAACCTGAGCTCAAACCTCTTGGTGCCTAAGTAAGTTTTTATTTGGCTAAGAATAATTTCCAGGTTTCAAACAGGGAAAACAAAACAAACCTTCTGTGGAAGCATATTTTAAGGTTTCTTGGATACCATATACCACTTAGGAAAAAAAAATACCCTGATGTTTTAAGAGAAAGCCAATCAGAAACACATGGATTAAATTGCCTTCAAAGGGTTGGGGGGAGGAATGCTTTAAAGAGTGAGAGGGGCTCGGACTTTGGAGAAACCTGACGATGATTTCAAGAAAGACCCAAAAGTTTGGGGAAAATGAATAAGTCTTTAATACACGCTTAAAATAGATGTATTTTTATTTAACCAAAATTAATCATCAGTGGTTTATCTCCTACTGCTTTATGAATGAGGAACATGAGACCGTAGGTCCCCGAATCATGCCTCAAGGGGATCAGGGGTTTATCCATGAGGTGGTGATATCACTCACTCTTGTCCCAGAGTGTGGGAAGGAGAGGCTGGAATAATAGTTTGCTGGTAAGTCTTAGACATAGTGATCTCAATCATGATGAACTCCAGTCCTTTGGAAAACTGTTGCACAGAGATGGGCAAAAGAAACACACCGGTCTTCCATAAAACCAACATGTTGGGCTGCACACTAACCAGGGATTTTACAATATACAGTAAAACCTTAGATCACAAGTTATTTGTTCTGTGAGTGTTCTGCAAGATGAACAAACATTTCTAATAAATTTTAACTTGGTAAATGAGTGATGTCTGCAATATGAGTAGTACGTGATGGTGAACGTCACATGATTACAATGAGCCAAATGATTCTTCTCTCTCTCTCTCTCTCTCTCTCTCCCTCCCTCCCTCCCTCCCTCTCTCCCTCCCTCTCCCTCTCTCCCTCTCCCTCTCCCTCTCTCTCTCCCTCTCTCCCTCTCCCCCTCTCCCCCTCTCCCTCTCTCCCTCTCCCTCTCCCTCTCTCCCTCTCTCCCTCTCCCTCTCTGTCTCTCTCTCCTTCTCTCTGAGGGATTGTGAGTGATTGTCTTCCATGCTCTGATGCTTGGTCTCAGGTCGTGGTGTTTGGCAGATTTTTCAGAATGTTGGAAGGTGTCCACAACTGGCATTAGTATATTTTTGGTCACTTCAAAGCACCCATGGATGTTCCTCTGGTTTTTCCATACAAGAGTAAGCTTAGGAATGCTTTGCTTCATTCTGGGTCAGGCTGCCTGCAGATATATACCCTTTCCTCTGCTGCCTTATTGCCAGTTACATTAAATACAGTATATGACAAGAGCTTATTAATACTGTACTGTAGTCAGGATCTATGCGAGTGTATACAATGGCCTCCATGCAGAAAAAGATTCCATTGAGCCAATATGTAGCAGTGATTCCATTAGTAATAGTGAAAGCCCTCCTACACAATAACACTCCTTTCTCTTGTCTCCCTCACACCAGCCACAAAGGTTTTCAAAGATAAGTGCAGGTTAATTTATTTTTCTTTGTACTTTGGATTTTCTTTATTTTATATTATAGTACAATATTGTAATCATTTTTATATGAATAGTTTGGGTTGTGGAATGAATCATCTGAGTCTCCATTATTTCTTCTGGGGAAATTTGCTTTGATATACAAGTTCTTTGGATTACAAGCATATTTCCGGAACAAATTATCTCAGAGACCAAGGTTTTACTGTGCTCTTTACATGTCTATGTAGGGGCATTTCATTATAAACACACTCAATGTGGGCAAACTCAGCCATTATTGCTGTTTAAAGTTTAAAATGAAAAGAGGGAGGGAGACAGAGGACAAAAGATAACAATAATTGCAGGTGATTCCAGTTATCATTCTACTCAGTGAGCTAAAGAAGGAAGAAAAATCCCATGTAACTTTCTTAAAGAATATTGCTGCACTCATTAAATATAAAGATATGTGTTTATGTGTCAAATGACCCCTTAATGGAAGCAACTACTGTATGTACAAGTCAATCAAGGAAGTGGTGATTTCTTTTCCACAGATAGCTGGGAGGATTTATTAGAAAGTTGTACATTTGCTTGCAATGTTACCCCTTCCGAAGAATTTTCCAAGAGATATTTTGATATTATGCAAATTATTTTCTCATGCCCTGACTTTAGGACTTAGCCATTGCGTTAAATGGAGTTCCACTCTTACCCACCTGCAGGAGCCCTGGAACTAAGGGAAGAGGAAGAGTTTCAGATAGGTAGGAAATTCTATCCGTGGCACAGTACCGGCAATTAATGCTAGCGTTCAGTAGAAAACATTAAAAACAAAAAGAAGGAAGAGCTGGCTTTAAAATAAACATAGGCAAGAGACATGCATGGCAGAATCCTGATTGGGAACATGGGGAGGGCTCAATACAGAGGAATCATGGTGTTGGATATGCACTTGGTTTTTAAGTGTTGGACCTGTAGTCACAGAAACCAGTGGTTGCTGGTTCTCATGAGAAATTATAGACCCTAAATCTACTGAGGATCAGTTATGAAAGTGAACAGTGACTGATGTTGAAAGAACACAGTGTTTGGTATAAGATAAAAGCATCACTATTTTCACCTGCAAAATGACTGGAATAACAATGCTTAACCCATTGGATTGTGAAAAGGCTTAAATGAGATATGACAAAGTGGCCAACATAATGCTTGGAAAATGGAACATAGAAAAGCCTGCTCTTTGCTTGGGGGCATTTGGAAATTCTCTAAATGTAGATGTATCTGTCAGATCTTACATGAACTTGTAATAAAACTCCATCTTCCTGCATTTAGAAAGTAAGGGCTGAAACTTGTGGTGATGTCTCTGAAACTGAGGGTTAGTCGGAGGGGGGAGGGGAAAATGGGTGATGGGTATTAAGGAAGGCATTTGTTGGGATGAGCCCTGGGTGTTGTATGTAAGTGATGAATATGGAAATCTACTCCTGAAGCCAAAACTGCACTGTATGCATTGTATGTTAGCTAACTGGACAATAAATTGTGTGCGTGTGTGTGTGTGTGTGTGAAAATAAGGGCTAGATGGAATAGTTTGGAGTCACATTGACTTTGAACTTGAATCACTTCCATGTCTATAGCCGCTGGATATCCCTGAGATGATAGCTGAGCCTGACTTTCAGAGTTCTTGGGAAGATTAAATGAGGTGGTAAATACATTGAAAGACTTAACACATAGTTTTCACTGAGAATTTTAGTTCGTTTCTCCTTCACTCTGTTTTTGTGTATCTCACACAGCTTTAACAGAATTAAAAAACAAGTAGAATTAATTTTGCTTAGGAGATAAAGTTCTGAATTTCTAACAATGCATAATGACCTCAAATATTTCTAATTAGCAACTTTGGAAGACAGTTTTTGAATTTATAGCAGGGTCTAAACACCTGGTAATGGAATTTCAAATATCCTGTTTTTACTTCTGAGATTCAGTTTGTTTTATACACACACACATGCATATACACACAGATTCTGGGACTTATGGATAAAGACAATTATTTTTGTTAGCTTTCTTGAGATATAATTCATCCATAATAAACTTCATGAATTTACAGTGTGAATTCAGGGGATCTGAATTCAGCCACTGGGTGGCTCAGTCAGTTAAGCATCCAACTCTTGATTTTGGCTCAGGTCGTGCTCTCACAGTTGTAAGATCAAGCCCCGTGTGGGGCTCTATACTGACTGTGGAGTTTGCTTGGGATTTTTCTTTCTCTCTCTGCCCCGCCTCTGCTCATGCACATACCTTCCCTCTCCATTTCCCTCTCTCTCAAAATAAATAAAAACCTAAAAAAAAAAAAGAAAGTTTGAATTCAGTGAGTTTTGACAAATGTAAAGTGTTACGTCACCACCATTGCTATGATGTTATAGAATATTTCATCATTCCCTGGTCCCTGCCCTTCTACCAACTCCTGATCTCTGACAATCACTGTTTTCTCCCCCCCCCCTTTTCTTTTCACTATAGTTTTGCCTTTTCTAAAAATTTAAACTAACAGTATCATGTAGTAGGTAGTCTTTTGTGTCTAGATTTTTTTCAACTTAGCATTATGTTTTTGAGATTTATCCATATTGCTGAAAGCATCATTAGTTTGTGCCTTTTTATTGATGATTGAATAATCCCATTATGGATGCAGACTTTTTCTATCCACAAGTTGATGGCCATTTGAGATTACTCGAGTTGCTGGTACTGGAAATAAAACTGCTCCGCACATGCACACCCAAGTCTTTGTGTACATGCGTTCAGTATATTTACATTTCTCTTAAGTAAATACCTAGATGTGGAATTGCTAGGTCTTATGTTAAGTGTGTGTTTCAATTGATAAGAAACTGTCCGACTGCTTTCCAAATTGCTTGTCTTGTTACTCATTCTCATCAACAATGTAGAATACTTTCAATTGCCTCACCTTATAGCATTTGATGTTGTCAGTATTTTAAATATTAGCCATATTTAATGAATGGGTATGATATCTCATTGTAGTTTTATTTGCATTTCTCTAATGACTAGTGACATTGAGCATATTCTCATATGCTTATTTGCCACCTGCCAATAAGAGTGTAGAGTATTCAAGTCTGTTTCCCAGTTTTTGTAATTATTTGTTTTACTATTTTTGAGTTGTCAGAGGTCTTTATGGATTCTGAATACAAGTAACTTTTGAAAGTGTATGCATTTTGCAAACACTTATCTGTCTAGTCTGCCATTTCCTTAATTGAAAAGTAAAGTTTTTAATTTAGATGAAGTATAACTCATTAACTCTTGTATATTTCATGGTTTTCATGTCTTATTTCAGAAATCTCTGCCAAACCAAAGTTTCCCAGTCTTTTTTTTTTTTTCTGTTTTCTTGTAGAAGTTTTAAGTTTTTAGCTCTTTAATTTAGGTATATGATATATCCTGAGGTATTGTATGAGGTGAGGTTTAATTTATTTTAATATAAAGGTACAGTCATTCCAATGCAATTTGTTGAAAACAAAATCCTTTTCCAATTGAATTATTTTGGCACATTGCTGAATACTGATTGTTAACATATGTGTGGATTTATTTCTGGGCTTTCACGTTCATTGATCTGTATGCATTATGCCAATACTAAGCTGTCTTACTTTAGCTTTAGAGTTAAGCATTGAAATTAGATAGTGTGAGTCTTTCATCTTTCTTCTTCATTCTAAAATTAGTTTGTCTATTCTGGATCCCTTGGGTTTCCATATGAATTTTAGCATTGGCTTTTAAATTGTTACAAAAGTTAGTTGGCATTTTGTTTGGGAATGCACTGAATCTGTAGTTCAATTTGGAGAAAACACACACCTTAAAAATAAAACAACCTTCTCATGGTGAAAATGATATAGCTCTACCTTTGTTTAGTTTGTCTCAGCAATATTTTGCAATTTTCTGTGAGTATGGCTTATGCATATTTTGTTAAATATATTCATTTTTATTTTAAGTTTAATGCTACTATAAATGATATTTTTAAAAATTCAAATTGTGGTTATTTGTGGCTAATACATAGTAACTTGTTTTTAAATATTTATCTAGTATACTAGATCTTGTTAAACTCACTTTTCATTTCTGGGATCCTTTTTGAAAATTCCTTAGGATTTTTTACATAGATAGATGTGTCCTCTGTGAATGAAGACAGTTTGAATTCTTCCTTTCTAATATGTATTCCATTTATTTATTTATCTATTCATTCATTCATTAATTCATTCATTCTTTTTTGCTCTGGCCATGATTTACAGCATAATGCTGAATGGAAATAATGAGAGCAGATATCCTTATCTTGTTCTTTATCTAAGAAGGAAAACATTCAGTTTTTACCCATTAGGTATAATATTAGCTGTAGGTTATTTGTGAATGCCCTTTATCAAATTGAGAAAGTTTCCCTTTATTCCTGATTTTTTTTTATTGTAAGTAAATGTTAAATTTTTTCAAATCCAGTTTATGAATCACTTGGGCTGCTTATATGTATTTTCTTTTTATGACTCTTAACGTGGAGAATTACATTGATGGACTTCCAAATAGTAAACCTACCTTGAATTACTGGGATGGGTTCAATTTGCTAGATGTTCATAAAGCCTTTTGCATATATATTCACGAGGGATACTATTCAGTCGTTTTCCTGTAATTTCTTTGGTTTTGGTGTCAAGGCAATGCTGGTCTCATCAATGAATTGGAAAAGGTTCCTTCTGTGGTATTTCCTAGAATAGTTTCAATGGGATTTGCATTATTATTTAAATGTTTTCAAGAATATGCTAGTAAAGCCATCTCTGCTCAGTTTTCTTTTTGGCAAACTTAAAAAAATATGAATTCAGTTTCATTATTAGGTACAGACTTTTCAGGTCACTGACATGTTTTGTGCTGTCCTTTGGTAGCTGGTCTCCTTCAAGGACTTTGTCAATTTCATCGAGGTGTTGAACTTATTTTCAGAAATTCTTCATAATATTCCCTAATTAACATTTCAATGTATGTAGAATGTGTAGTAGTGTCCTTTCTCTTGTTTCTGATCATTTAAATTTGCATCTTCTTTCTATTTTTCATTATCAGCTTGTGAGAGGTTTATCCAGTACAATGATCTTTAGAAACAACTTTTAAATTCATTAGTATTATCTATTTTGTTTTCTGTTTAGTTGATTTCTGCTCTGCTTTTTAAAAAATATTTATCATGACCTGAGCCAAAGTCGAATGCTTAACTGAATGAGTCACCCAGGTGCCCCTCTGCTCTGCTTTTTAAAAAGTTTCCTTTTTCCTCCTTACTTTGGGTTTAACTTGCTGTACTTTAACTATTACTGTACTACTGTTTATTTCTCTTTTTAGCTATGTTTTTGCTTTATTTAGGTGCTTCTAAGTTGGGCACATAAATATTTACAGTTGTTACATTTTCTTGATGTATTTACCCATTTATCATTATATAATGACCTTTTTGTCTCTTTGTCTCTTTTTATCATTTTTAGTTTAAGGTCTTTTTTGTCTGGTATAAATATAGTTGCCCCTGCTTTTTTGGTTACCATTTGTTTGAAATGTTTTTTTCCATCCCTCCAGTCTCAGTCTGTCTATGTCTCTTGTAGGCTAAAGTGAGTCTCTTAAAGGCAACATATTGTTGGAACTTTTTAATGTATATGCTAATTGTTTTGCAGATCCATTGTTCCTTATTTCTTATCCTCCTGTCTTGTGTGTGTGTGTGTGTGTGTGTGTGTGTGTGTGTGTGTGTTGAAGTCTTTTGTTAGCAGTATGTTTTGGCTTTTTTATTATGTTCTTTTGTGTAATTATTATAGGATCCTCTCGCAGCTTACATAAAATATCTTAAACTTATAAACCCTATTTTATTTTTTATGACACCCCATTGAAAACTGATAATAACTTCACTAGAATTGGTAAACTTTATACTTTTACTTTTCCTTCCTCCTCACATTTTAGATTATTGTTTTATAATTTACACATTTTTTATTGTGTACCTAATAATAAGTTATTATAGTTACGGTTATTTTTACTGTGTTCATTTTTTAAACTTTTAAACTAGAGTTGTAAGTGAATTATGCACCCCTATTATTATATAGCAGAATCCAACTATGGATGTATATTTACCATTACCAGTGAGATTTATGCTACCTTTTTTATGTTTTTATGATGTTAATAAGCATTGTATAACTTCTTCTCAAAGAACTCCCTTTAGTATTTATTGTAAGGCAGGTCTGGTGGTAATGAACTCCCTCATTTTTTGTTTGTTCAGGAAAGCCTTTATCCTTCCTCTGTTTCTGACAGCTTTTTCAGGTCTAGATTTCTTCGTTGATAGTTATTTTCTTTTAATATTTTGAATATGTCATTCCATTCTCTCATGTCCTGAAAAATTTCTTTTGAGAAATCCGCTTGTTGTCTCATGGGTGTTACCTTACATGTGAACTTCTATTTTTTTCTCTTTCTGCTTTTTAAATTCTTTCTTTGTCTTTAACTTTTGACAATTTAATGATAATGTGTCTTGGTGTAGCCCTGTTCAGGTTCAACCTTTCGGGGATCCTTTGGGCCTCATAGATTTTGGTATCTATTTCTCTCCCCAAGTTTGGGAAGTTTTCAGAGCTTATTGTTTGAAATATCCTTTCTATCCCTTTCTCTTCTCCTGCAATTCCCACAATGGGAATATTCTTTTATTTGGTCCCATACATAGTTCATGTCGGCTGTTGATTGATTGTGTTGTTCAGGTCTTGTATGTCCATACTGATTTTCTGTCTGCTTTTTCTGTAGGCTATCTTCACTCTTTTTCATTCTTTTTTGCTTTTTGCTCCTTTGACTGGGTAATTTGACTGGGTAATTTCTTCTATCCTCCAGGTCTCTGATTCTTTTTTTGATGTGGTTGAATCTACTTTTGAAAGTCTTTAATTGATTTCTTCAGTTCAGTTATTGTATTTTTCAACTCTAGGATTTGTTTGTTTGTGTCTTTGTTTGTTTTTAATGGTTGCTTTATCCTTGTCAAACTTTAGATTTCATCCATGTGTTTTCCTCATTTCATTTAGTTATCTCTGTTTTCTTGTGGTTCACGAAATGTTCTTAAGAGGATTATTATGAATTCTTTGTGTAACAGTTCAGCGATTCCATTTCCTTAGGATCAGCTATTGGAGCTTTATTAGTTACCTGATTTTTTTTATGCCACTTATTCCTTACATTGGTGTATGTGCATTTGAGTAATCAAGCTCCTTTTTCAGATTTTACACATTTGTTTTGGCAAAGACTCTTCTTCACCATTGAACTCAGTTTGAGTTTCTGGATGTGTCTCCTTGTAATGTCCTTGGGCAAGTGTGGCCTGCTATTATGTTTTTTTTTTTTTTTTTTTTTTGGCAAGGCAACTATTTGAGTTTTGAAGATGTGGATGGGGTGGGGGTGTGCCTCTGGCTAAGAAAAGTTGGATAGAAATGCTATCTTAGTTCCCTACCCAATTGAGGCTATAGATTCAGTTCTGAGATTACTAGTTGTTTTTGTGAGGGGCAGTGAAGTCAGGAATGACTTATTTCACCATCTTTGTGATATCACTGTCCATCTAGTTTCTTAATGTGGAAGCATAAGTAATTGACTTGAGGTATTTATTCATTTCTAATATAGGCATTTCATACTATACAATTTCTTATAAATACTGCTTTATCTGTATTCCGCAACTTTAGATATGTGTGTGTGCATTTCCATGGAGTTCTAATATTTTCTGATTCCCTTTTCGTTTATCCATTGATCCGTGGGTTATGTAGAAATGTGTCATTTAATTTTCAAATATTTGAGGTTTTCTTTTTTTCTTTTTTTTGTTTTTTTTAAAAAAATTTTTTTTTTCAACGTTTATTTATTTTTGGGACAGAGAGAGACAGAGCATGAACGGGGGAGGGGCAGAGAGAGAGGGAGACACAGAATCGGAAACAGGCTCCAGGCTCTGAGCCATCAATCAGCCCAGAGCCTGACGCGGGGCTCGAACTCACGGAGCGCGAGATCGTGACCTGGCTGAAGTCGGATGCTTAACCGACTGCGCCACCCAGGCGCCCCTATTTGAGGTTTTCTATGTACATTTCTGTTACTGACTTTTAATTATATTGTGATCAGACAATATACTTTGTATTATTGAATACTTTTAAGTTTGTTAATGCTTGTTTTGTAACTCAGACTTTGGTCTCTTTTGTTATTAAATGTTTTGGATGCACTTGAAAATAATATCTATTACATATAGTGTTCAATAAATGTCAGGTTGACTGATTGTGTTGTTCAAGTCTTCTATATCCATACTGATTTTCTGTCTGCTTTTTTTTTTTTTATCAATTATTGAGCCAGAAGCGTTGACTTCTATACCTATCAGCTTTTGAATTTGTCTCTTTTTTCTTTCACTTCTATTAGTTATTGGCTTACTGTATTTTAAAGTTGTGTTGTTAAGTACATATGCTTTTAAGGTAAAGTGATATCTTTATTACTGTGAAATGTTCCTCTCTATTCCCTCTGAAATCCACTTTGTCTGATATTCATACAGTTCCTCCATCTTTCCTTTGATATGGTATATTTCTTTCTATTACTTTACTTTCTAAATTAGTCTGTATTTATATTTTAAAATGTTTTAATGTAGATGCATAATATTCTTTCTTTTTTATCAATCTGGGAATCTGCGCGCTTGGTTGAAATATGTAGATCACTTACACTTAATGTAATTATCAATATGATTGTGTTTAAATCTGCCATCTTGCCACATGTTTCCTGAATGGACCATCTGTTTTTTTGTAGCTTTTCTTTGTTTTGCATAAATTAAATCTTTTTGTAATTCTATTGTATTTCCTTTGTTGGTTTATATGTAATTTTTGTATTATTTTTTAGTAGTTGCTCTGGTGTATATAATATTCATCTGCTGCCTAACATACTACATTACTTCACATCAGGATAATAACCATACAAAAGTACACTACTACTTAATTTTCTTTTGGCAATATTACAAATACTGTTTTTATCACTGATTGCAGAATTATTTATATATATACATTTATATATTTATATAAAATATATATATAATATAGAAATTTATTATCTATGTATATTAAAAATCTCAGTATTGTTATTGTTGCTTTGAATGATATTTGACTAGTCATCTTCTCAGGGAATTCAAATGAGAAAAAAGTCTTTTATATTTATGTATATATTTACTATTTCCTGAACACTTGTTTCTTTTGCCTAGATCCACATTTCTATCTAGTATCATTTACTTATGCCTGAAGGACTTCCTTAAGTATTTTTAATAGTTCTGGTCTTCTGGTGATGATTCATTTCAGCCTGTTTATGTCAGATAATGTCTTTTTTTTGTCTTCAATTTTTGAAGCATTTTTGCTGGGTTTGGAATTCTTTGTTGACAGTTATTTTTAAAGATGTCCTTGTATTTTTTTCCGCTTTTTATTGCTTCTAATGTGAAACCTCCTTCTGGTCTTATTCTTGTTTCTGTGGCTATATTAAACATTTTCTCCTTATCATTTGTTTTGAAAAACTTGGTTGTGATAATGCTTTGCTAAGAATTTCTGCTTGGGTTTTGTTGACTATTTTGGATCTGTGCGTTTATGGTTTTCTTCAAATGTAGAAAGTTTATGTCATTATTTATTCAAATAATTTTTTCTTCCCTAACTTCCTTTAGCCTCCAATTACACATGTGTTAGAATGTGTGGTATTGTCCCACAGGGTTATTAATGATCTGTTCAGTCTATTTAAGCTCTGTTTCATTGTGCATTTTTCTATCACTATGTTTTACCAACTTTTTCTTCTACATGTATAATCTAATGTTAGTTATATTGTATTTTTTATTTATGTATCACAATTTTTATTGTATATATTATTTAGAATTTTTATATGTAATGCATTTTTTATTTATGAAAATTTGGGGGGCTTTCTTAAATCTTGTATTTCTCTATTTAACACCTTGGTCTGCTAGCTCTCTCGTCTGTGTTATTTTTGTGTCTGTTTCTATTGATTGTTTCTTCTGATGTGAGTTATATTTTTCTGCTTCTTAGCATACCTGG
The DNA here is from genome assembly GCF_007474595.2 of Lynx canadensis. Classification (NCBI taxonomy): domain Eukaryota; kingdom Metazoa; phylum Chordata; class Mammalia; order Carnivora; family Felidae; genus Lynx; species Lynx canadensis. The sequence continues at coordinate 9,635,251 of NC_044315.2, read as the reverse complement.
TAATTTTTTATTGGATGAAAAATTTCTGAATTTCATATGTTGGGTACTGTGTTTTGTGTCTTTTGTATTCTGTTAAATACTGTTAGGATCTGTTTTGAAACTGAGTTATTTAGAATCCGTTTGATCCTCTTGAAACATACTTTTTATCTTTGTCAGGACGGACCTAGATGTGTCTTTTGTCCAGGATAGATTTGGCCCTACCACAAAAGAAATACCCTGCTGAGTAACACATCTGTGTCCTTTATATTAGAAATTGTTTTCATTAGGGTTGTAGATTCAGTTTTCTATGGGTTCCAGAATCTTTTGCTTCCTTTTTTCCAGTGGTACTTCTGTGCTATTCTGGCAAAAATGTAATATATATTTTTTTCATTCTCTACTTGTAAACAGGAAAAAGACAAACTCGGTGGCAATCTATAAAATAATTGGCCTGTGCTTTTTAAAGTGCTAAGGTCACAAAATACAAAGAAAAACTGAAAGACTTTTTCAGAGGAAAAGAAAATAAACAAACGGGACAACTAAATGCAGTAAATGACTAGATTGGATTTGGGGCTCAGGGAAAAATCTAAAGTATATTATTGGAACAATTGTAAAAACTTGTATATGGTCTGGGGATTAGATAATAGTAATATAACACTATTAAACCACACTGTTTTTGATAATTATACTATGGTTGAGTAAGTGAATGTTCTTGTTCTTAAGAAATACATGCCAAAGTATTTAGGGTTATGAACATGATATACACAAGTTTCTTTTAAATGGTGTAAGAAACCACACACACACACACACAGGCACACATGTAGACACACATACATAGGAGAAATAAGCAAATGATAATGCAAGTTGAAGAAAATGTGACTGTTGTTGAGTCTGGGAAACGTGATACAGAAATTCTTTATATCTTCCTTATAGCTTTTCTGAAAACTTGAAATTACATGAAGAAGAGTTACCAAAAGTAAACTGGCTCAAACAAAGAGACTGAATTTCTTTTTATTGCTAGGTACCCACTGCTTAACCTTTTGGGAGCGTTGTTTAGGTTCACTCTAAACATGCACGAAGTGGAATGACTTACAATTTTCTCCTGATCACCTCCCATGTTTTGAATCAAATCGAGCAACAACCCAGCAGCTCTCTAATGCCAGAACCAATGTGATAGTAGCTTATCTTATCCAGTCAAGGGGACAATTTGCTACATACCTCCCTGTCACATCCTGTTACCAGTGGCATGAAACTGACACCGAAAGAGAAGAGGGCATAAGAAATAGCAAGCCTTTCTTCCTGAAGTCATTCATCATAAGCTTTAGTAGCAAAATGTTCCCAAAGTCTTAGTGTAGCCTCATGAAACTAGAGCTGACTTCTTGCTAAATTCCAATATTAGTCACAGCTCTGTGGTCACGGTCTTTTTTTGTTTTGTTTTGTTTTGTTTTTTTGTTTGTTTAATTTAAAAAAATCTCATGATGGAAACACTTTATTCTGGGTGGAGAAGTAGAGCTTGGGGTCATGGGAGAAGACGAGGGAAGGATAGTTTGTCATCCTCCATTACAGGTGACCACAGAAAGCCCTAGCAGAGAAGAAAATCTCTCAGAAAGCAGTGGAGTTGTCAGACTTGGTGAAGTGGGAACAATGTGGGCAGTGTTACAAGTGAATGAAAACTTTTCAGCGAGGTTGTGTGTATGTGTGTGGTAAGGGACACTAGACGAAAGTTTAAACAACCCACCATGAGTTAATCACAGCTTCACTCAACTCGTTCTAGCTACAGATAGCCCTGTATACCTCCTTGTCTTTGCTTGTTAGCAGAGAAAAATGCATCTGATCTCCATGTCTTGTCCAGATGATTAATGGGGATATGGCTACAGGGATAAATGTTGCTTCCTTTCATGCATCCTTGGCATCAAGTAGCACCTGCTCAGTTACCAAGGAGTGTTATCTTACAATCAGTGGTTGAAGGTGGGGTGAACCAGAGCGAGTGTCCTAGACTAATGGTCATGTTTAACAAGGCAGGAAGCTGAGCTGCAAGAGGGAGACAGGAGGGTCGTATATTTGGTTTCTTTGATCAGTTTGAATATGGCCTGGGTCAGAATCACAGATTGTTAATACCCACACATGCGTCCATGAAAATTGTCTTCCCTCACATATCAACTGTTTCCCTAGGAAAACACTTAACACTTTCAGATAAATTGATAGTGTAATTATTCACACAGCTTGTTCTAAATGAAATTACTCTCTCATGTTGTGCCCCTGTGCTCTCATTGTCCTTTTGGGGATTCTTGTCTCACCCATTCTCTTCCCCTAAAGTCAATGTTGTTAGAAGCCTTAACCAGGGATTTAAGATTGAGGTATGAACGGGTGAAGATTTAAAGAGAAGTAGTCAGGCACTGACCTAGATGATTTTAAATGATTTAGATAGTCTCCTGTCAGTCTACACACCTTCCGTAAGTGTTGTTACCCTTATTTTAGAAATGAGGAATCTGAGGTAGGTATCCAAAAGATAAGCGATTTGCAGGTCTTATGTGGAAGAAGTAGGATTCAAACCTAGTTCTGCGTGATTCCAGGAGTCACCTTTGGTACCAAATTGCAGAGATGCAAATCTCCCATTCTACTTCTATTCTTTCCACACACACATACACACACACACACACACACACACACACACACACACACACACACAAAGTCCTTTCATTCAATAAATATATCTTGAATATTCTATATGCTGGGCACCGGGCCAGGTGTTGGGGAAACAGTGCTAATGAGACTAATATAGTTGTTGCTTTCACAAAATTCAGAAGCTGGTGAGGGACCTCAAAATAAACAACTGAACACATAAAAATATGATTACAGATTTTAATAAATTTTATGGAAGGAAAAATGCATGGTAGAAAAAATACATGTATAAGGAGGTGATCTTTTTGCAATTTGGTTAGAGATAGAATCTGTGAGCTGGTGAACTTGAGGCCAGAGACCTTAAGGATGGGAAGTAGAAGGCCATAGGAAGAAGTGAGCTGTGACCTTTCCAGGCCAAAGGAACAGTAAGGGCAAATGCGCTGAAACAAGGAAGAGATGGTCTGTTCATAGAAATGAAATGAGATCAGTTGGATAAGCATAGAGAAAGGTATGAGTTGGGATTGGAGATTAAGGCTGAACAAAATCACAGAGGTCTTTACAGGATTTGATTGCACTCCAAGCGCATGAGGAACGAGGGAGCCATCATACCACCGAAACCCCAGGAGGTCCCAGGGTTCAGCTCTTTACTGCCAGTGAATCTTCATTGTTGCTTTAAGTTGCTTTTGACTTTGAATTGCAGTCTCCCTTGCTGATTTTCTGGATAGATTACCGTTAGCTAAATAGAGACAGCCTAGCTAACTATCCTTGTTACTTCCCAGGCAGTATCTGTCACCAGTAATAATTGCATTCTCAATGTTTTTCACAAGTTCTGATTTGGTTTCACTTTCCATAGAGTCTGTAACAAGGTGAGGAGGAGGGGCCAGAGGGCATTTCAGCCGGTTGCTGCCTCCAATTCCATCTTGCACTTTATGCTTCAACAAGTTTAATTAATTAATTATGCTAGAAAAAAACAAGTTTGTCATTTGGACTATGCAGTTTCAGACCTTCGTGTATTTTGCATATACAGTAAAACCTTGTGAGTAACTTGTTCTGTGAGTGTTCTGCAAGACAAGCAAACATTTCTAATAAATTTTAACTTAATAAGTGAGCGATGTCTTGCCATATGAGTAGTAAGTGATGCAGAATGTCACATGGTCACAACTGAGCCAATGGTTCTTCTCTCTCTGTGTGGAATTGTAGGTGATCATCAATGCAATGTCACATTTCCATGAAATCCTCAAAAGGAGGCAGAAGCAAGTGTCATTGTATAGGTTCCTTGTTAAAGTTGCACCAAAAGAAAAAGATTTCATGGAGCCAATAGATAGCAGTATTTCTGTTATAACGTGATAGTGAAAGTCATCCTACATAATAACCTTCTCCTCTCTTGTCTCCCTCACACCAGCCATAAAGGTTTTCAAAAGGAAGTGCAGGTTAATTTGTTTATTTTTCTTTATATTTTTTATTTTATTATTTTGTATTATATTGTGGTATTGTAATCATTTTTATATGAATATTTTTGGGTTGTGGAACAAGTCATCTGAGTTTCCATTATTTCTTATGAGGAAATTGGCTGTGATACACAAGTACTTTGGATTGTAAGCATGTTTCTAGAATGAATTACGCTCACAAACCAAGGTTTTACTGTATTTGCATGCTCCTTTTTCTTCCTAGAATGCCATTTTTTGCACTTTGCCTCTTTGCAGTGTGTCAGAACTAAGTCTCCTATCAGCTTTACTACAAGACTTGCTTCATCTGAGAAAGAATTACTCTAGCTATTCTGTTCTTTTAATGTACTTCTGTTACTTTCTTTACCCCATTTAAATTATTTGACCATATGGTTCCTGTCCTGTAAATAATGTCTAAGCTCACTGAGGCTGTTGACCTTGATTCCTTCATCTTCGGACCCCCAGCACTTAGCTTGGTGCCTAGCATGAAGGAGACTTTCAACGGATGCTAAATGGGATGAATGCCTGCTAGAAGTTGATGCTCTGCCCTTAATTCAGAATCGTAGTGCACGGTTCTAAGTTATTTACCTTCTCAGGGGCCTCCGTGAATTATGTAACTTATAATACTTCATTTGAGTGGATTAGGTACTTTGTAATAATAATTACTGAGTACTTTGCTTGAGGATTTAAGTTGTACAGGCTCTGTCCTAGGTCCTTTACATGTATTCTCAGTTGATCCTATGTACCTGATGACATAGCTATAGATAGGAATTCTCATTTGACAGATAGGAAGTTGAGGTCCAGGAAAGGAAAGTGACTCATGCAAAGTCATAAACTAGTAGAAATTAGAACAGGTTTGAACTGAATTTGTTGGACTCCAAGACTGGAGGTTTCAAGTATTCTGAATTGTTTTTACCTCTGGATTTGTAAATAAAGGTGAAGCACTTTTCCACCCTTTTTTCTCACTTAGGCCATGGTCAAGCCACTGGAGGTGGTGATTTATTGTTTGTTTCCTTGCTTGTTTGTTTCTTTTTGTGTGAATCTTTAGCAGGTTGTTGTGGAAATGAGCTTTGGGGGAAGAATGAATTCCAGTGCCAGAATGACTCCATCTACTAAGAGAATCACAAAAGACTGGCAGGGCATAGGGAAGGGAATCTGGTTGGAGGCCTCAGCGGATCTGGTGCTAGACATGGGGCTAGTAATAGAGGGTTAGTTAGGATTGAAAAGTGAGAGTACAAGGCTTACAGCAAATGTAACCACTTGTAAATCCCAACACTTTGAAACACAGATAAGTCAACACTGGAACATGATTATATTTAACCAGTGAAGATTTAACATCATGCCTCTACAATTTAATCCTTGGGAACAAACAGAGCTCACGTTACGATTTTCATAGAAATTACTGTGGCGGCCTGGGACGCAAGACACCCATGTAGATGGGAATCTATCACAAGAATAAGGCCAAGCCAGTCAGTACCTGGTCTGCATCATGGTGGGTGATCTCTCTTGGTGGGGTCTGCCAGTATCTGCCATCTTGGGGTAGACGCATGTCCTAGAGGAGGGAGAAGGAACACGTTGTCACACAGGGGCATTTTAGTGACACAGTGGTGGCATAGGCTGTAGTTCAAAGGCTAGGGATGAGGGGCAGCTCAGCTGTGTAGGGTGGAGAGGTGGACAAAGAATAACTGAAAAATCATGCATAAGTGGATGTGGAAGGCTGCTGTGTCTTCTACCTGTTGGCTTAGCAAAAAATGACCAGCATTGCCATAAAGTTAGACACCAAGCCAGTTAGAAGCGTTGACCAAATCCTAGACATTCTCCTTGCCCACTCCCTCCCTTTATTGTGTGATCCGCCCCAGGCAGCCAGAAGCTGTTTCAAGAGCTCTTCCTTACTTTATTCTTGAAGCTCTGATCCTGCTTCTGCAGATTGTCCTCAGAGCCAAAGATGGCCTATCACTCCCTGGTTTTCCAAGCACTTTCAGATGTACTTTTCCTGCCACTCCTGAGACATAAGCTATTGGTACTATCCTCATTTTGTGCAGGGAAAAACTGAAGCTCAGAGAAACTCAGTGATTTGTCTGAGATCCCAGGCCAAAACCCATCTCTGTTAGGAAAGAATCCACATCCTTTAACTCAAATGTTTGACTTTCCTTTTCCTTTCCTTTTTTTTTAGTGGTCAATATTGACATTTAGAGTCACTTCCTCAGCAAAACCTGTATCATTTTCCTTTGCAGAACTGACCCTGTCCTGCGTCAGGGTATCTTTCAGCCCCAACAAATTTTCCATGAAGTTAGCCATATGACAGCTCAAAGCTCCTGAACTGCTGTTAATTTCTCCTAAAAAGAAAACTTTTATGAGGATGACCATAAAATTTATTGTTCAAATTGGAATCATTTGAGATTAAAATGATCAAAAATTATAAAAATTATATTATTTTGAAATCTTTAGGGGCATCTGAGTAGCTCAGTCGGTTAAGCATCTGACTCTGACTCAGGTCATGATCTTACGTTTTGTGAGTTCTACCCCCATGTCGGGCTCTCTGATGTTAGCACGGAGCCCACTTCAGATACTCTGTCTCCCTCTCTCTCTGCCCCTCCTCCACTCACTCTCTCTCCCAAAAATAAACATTGAAAAAATATTTATATTACTTGACTATTAGATGGTAAATAATTCTATTAAAAAACAGTTTTCAAATATGGATTTTTTTTCTAAAAGTCAAAATAACACATACCAGTTAATACAAACCTCAATTATAAAAAAAATGTATTGATTATAGAAATACTACAAATAACATATCAAAAATAATCACTCTTTGTATCTTGTATAATATACAAGATATATTACTATATAATCAGTTTCATACTCAAATGTTCCTAAGGCCATATCACTAATATTTCCCCTAAGGAATATGTCTTTTGGGGTGCCTGGGTGGCTCAGTTGGCTAAGCATGTGACCCTTTATTTCAGGTCAGGTCACGATCTCACAGTTCATGGGATCAAGTCCCACATCGGGCTCTGTGCTAACAGTGTGGAGCCTGCTTTGGATTCTGTCTTACTCTCTCTCTCTCTGCCCCACCCTTGCTCATGCTCTTTCTCTCTCAAAAATAAATAAACATTAAAAAAATTAAAAAGAAAAAAAAGAAAATAGGCACAAGCCAGGCCAACTGTTCATGTGGTAACTCTGATTTCTGCATGTAAGGCTTAAAGCTCATGAAGTTTTCAAACAAAGTTGAGTTGTATCAGGGACATACGTTCTAGGTTTCTCAGTACCCTCTCTTAATTTAAACTTAAATCCAGCCTACAATGGCAGTCTTCTCCTTCTGGTCTCTCTCCTACTCAGAAATTTGCTACGGGTTACCTGTAATTGCCTTATCTAGCAGAAATTCCCAAGGACACATCTGAATGGACCCGTCTCATTTTTGGTAATTTCAGAAGCCAGCTGACACACTGGAATTTCCAAGAGACAAGTGCCTCTTTGACCAGTTAGTATATGACTCACTCTTATATTTTTGATCTTCCTCTTCCCAGTCAGCTCACTGTAGATCAAGATTACCCTTTCTGGTGCTGTCACTGGGAAAGAGGAGGGATAAAGTGGATAGATGAAGTTTAATAGGAAGATTGGGGTTTGTAACGGAATGCAATGTACTGCCTAAAGGAAATTCAAATTCAAGCTGTAAAACCCTGTATCAGCTAAACAAAATCTATCTACAAGCCAGAATTCAGCCCATAGTCTATGAGTTTATAACTTTGTAAGCAAATCCAGTGTCCTCTAGAAAACTCTGTATTCTGTGTTCTTAGTCAAAAGGTTTGATGAAGATTAAGCAGAGTAGTGAGATTATTCTTTGTAAATTCAAAAAAATCAGGGCAAAACTTTTTTATAAGTGAGATTGTTTTAATTCACTTATTCATTTTATTTTATGGCATCACAGAACCTTGGAAATGGATGGAAACTTTGACTTCGATTTTTCACTTAAGTGGAAGAATCTTCCTCTGACAGAGGGACCCCAGCCTCCATTCAACACTTTGTTAATTAGGACTTCATAATGTGTAAAAGCAGTCATTTCATTGCTTTCCTGCATAAATTCTCAAAAAGCAAATTTTGGGGGGTAGGGTGGGGTGGCCTCTGTTCTGTCTCCTTGCTGGTTTCTCCTGTCCATCTTGGTTCTCATATTGTGGGGAGACAAAAGGCATCCATTCCCGCTTTTGCAGGTTTTTCCTTCAAATATGTGAAGACACCTCTCTAAACCTGTCCTTGGTTCATTTTTTTTTTCCTGGGCTAACCTGTTACAGTTCATGTAGTCTTTTTTCATTTTGATACAGTTTACAATTCCTTACCTGATAGTCCTTTAAAGGCACTCTCCTTTATCATTAACCATTTGACTTTTGATATATTTAGAAGCAATCTTTGCAGTGCAAAGAACATAAGTGCAAAGCACAATGAGACTTTTGCTTCCTTTGTTCCGAAGTGTTACACAGTCCCATCAGGTTTTTTTTTTTTTTACATTTATTTACTTATTTATTTAGAGAGCAGTGTGCATGAGTGGGGGTGGGGAGGGGGGGTGGGAGCAGAAAGACAGGGAGAGAGAGGGAATCCCAAGCAGGCTCTGCTCTGTCCACACAGAACCTGATGGGGGGCTTGAACCCATGAACTGTGAGATCATGACCTGAGCTGAAATCAAGAGTCAGACATTTAACTGACTGAGCCACCCACATGCCCCAGTCCCCCTCAGATTTTAAGCTGCATGCAGGCAAGGACTGTGTCTGTCTTATTCATACTTTCCTTAGCACCTTTCACAGCACCTAGAATTATAGATTTCCAATACGTAATTGTTTGATTATTAAATAGATGACTTATGTCACTGTCCCTTCATCGGCAGGTACTTATAAGGGCTGGGAACCAAATATTAGTAGTAATGTCTGATACTGTTGAGATTTCCAGCATTATTTTCTTCTTTTCCTTTCTCTCCCCCCTTCTCCTCTCTTTCTCCTTCTCTTCTCCTCCCTTCTTTGAATTCCTCCTACTCTTTAGAAATCCTGAAAGACTGAAAAATTAAAAATTAGTGAATTCAGGAAACATGTGAATTTTAAATGCCATCTATTCAGTTTCAGGAAAATACTGTCCTGTGACCTTCACAGTATTTTTCACCCACAGTAAATTCCAACATATGGAAACACTAGATTCAGAATAGGTAAACTTTACCTCTTAATTCCTAGATTGTTAAAGAGCTCTTCATTTTACTGAGCATGTGCATGCTTGTGCCCGTGTTGAGGGGCATGTGGTGCATCTACGTGTTGCACGTGTAAACTGACGGAAAGCTGAGTGAGGCTTGTGCCTGGGTTGGTTACCAAATGCTGGTTCGTGGGCGCAGCACCAACAGAAACACCTGTTTCTGGTGCATTTGGAGATGTGGGGGCCCTATCTTACACCTCCAGAATCCAAAACTTAATTTGTTTAGGAATTTGTACCAACTCTGGTAATTTTTCTCCATGGGCTGGAAAGAAGACTTGGTTTTGTGTGTTTGTTCTTTTGTCCAGGATTTTAACTAAGGAAAATAGACCCTGGAGCTCATAGTTTGATGTAGGGAGAGGCCCTGAAAGTGAAATAAGTTTGCAAGTGTAAGAATTGCAAGAAAGTAAATCTCCCCGTGAAAGATGCCTACCAACAAAGAACCCAGAGGAAGTGAGCAGGAGTATTTGGAGGTCTAAGGCCATTTAACTGGTGGCCGATAGCCTTGCTTATCTAAATGACTGGCACCCGGGAGAATCACAGGGCCCTGCACAGTAAAACAATCTCATTAATATGGATGACACATAGACAGTTCATATCTGAGCAGTTAAAAAAATATATTCAGGTGCCTCTTTTAAAAATAGGGTCATTAAATGCAGTGATGAATTTATTAGCATAGAAAGATGTCCACAACATACTAAGTGGGAAGGGCCTGAATAGATCCTGCAACTTTAAAGGGAAGATGTCGTTGCTATGATACCCTTATTAGCCATTGTTCTTTCAGGGAGAGAATGGGGCTTTGGAAGGCAGCAGGAGTGATTTTCTGGGATGTTGGCAATATTCCCTTTATTGACCCCATTGGTGGGTACATCCACGTTTGCTTTATGATAATCCATCAAGATGTACGTTAGCACTGTGTGCACTTTCCTGATTGTGTGTTATCCTTCTTAAAAAAATATTTGCGTTAAAACTTTTCTATAGGGGCGCCTGGGTGGCGCAGTCGGTTAAGCGTCCGACTTCAGCCAGGTCACGATCTCGCGGTCCGGGAGTTCGAGCCCCGCATCAGGCTCTGGGCTGATGGCTCGGAGCCTGGAGCCTGTTTCCAATTCTGTGTCTCCCTCTCTCTCTGCCCCTCCCCCGTTCATGCTCTGTCTCTCTCTGTCCCAAAAATAAATAAACGTTGAAAAAAAAATTAAAAAAAAAAAAAAAAACAACTTTTCTATAAAAAATGGCCAAATCGTAAAGAAGTTTTCATGCCACCTGTCTAATGTTTTAGTTGTCTGGAAAAATGATTTAGGACAGATACCTCAGCCTGGATTCTTATTAATTCCTAGAATCGAAACTTTAAGATGTTTACTTTTGCTCCTGATTCATAGAATTTGATTTGATCTTAAACACTTGCTGTTAAGAACCTCTTGACAATAATTTGTTTGTTTAGTAGAGCATGCCGTGCTCTCGACCTGAAGCAGGATTCCTTGGCTTAAAATCAGTACATGGGTTTTTGGTCTATTTTGTTTTTCATTAAAAACTATTTTTTCCCACTGCATTATTTTATGTTTCTTTTTAATTCTGAAAGTCGATACTTTGTACATCCATAGCACTGTGTGGTTTACAAGCAGATTTATCTGCAGTGTTTGATTTGGTTTGGTATTTAGAGTATTTCTCTAAGACCATGGGGAGGTCATCACTAATCTCTGTAAAGCCAGGATTTATCTGTGAAGTGAGCAGAATTAACTTACATCTTGTGATACAGATAGTGATTGTTGGAATTAGGAATCAAACTCAGATCTTGTGAATATTAAATACAATGCTCTATCCATTACATGAATGTTTCTTTTAAAAAAACTAATTTTCCCTCCACTCAGGAGAGTCATGATTTTATTCTTTGGATTAATAGTCCTTGATGGAATGAAAATTTCCCCGGGTCTGAACTAGAGGGCAGAGTTGTCATTCCTTCTGTTTTGTAGAGAAATTAATAGTTGCTTAAATGAAAAAAATCTAAATTTTTCATTCAGTTATAATATACATACAGATAAGTATACATTGGCATGTTGCTCAGTTGGTTTTCGCAAGCTGAACACCACCTTGTAGCAATGAGCACGCAGATCAAGAAACACAATATTTATCAGCACCTTAGCAGTTTCCTTTATGTTCATTTCCAATCACTATCTCTACCCCAAGACCAACTACTGTCATGACTTTGCGCACCATAGATGAATTTTATCTGTTTTTATACCTTATACAAATGGAACTATACAGGCTGAATTCTTCTGTCTGTGGCTTCTCTAGCTCAGTGTTACATATATAAGATTCATCCATATCACCGTTTGTACTTGTTAAACACTCACTCTCCTTGCTGCCTAGTATTGTATGAGTATATCATAATTTGTGTATCAGTTGTTGATGGGCAATTAGTTAGTTTTTCATTTTGGAGTTAGTACCACTAGAATACTATGATCATTCTAGTCCAAGTCTTCTTGTGAACAGGTGTACATATTCCTGTTGGGTGTATATATATCTAGAGTTAGGGGTGGAACTGTTCGGTACTAGCTTATGCACGTGTTCAGATTTAAAAGGTTCGGTGAACATTTCTTCAGAATGTTTTGTACAGCCACATGCCTCTCTCATCCAGGTTGGGAGAGGGAGGGAAGAATGACAGTGGTCTGGGTTGAGATGATTAAATTCTGTCATTGGAGACTTGAACCTAGATACTATGGAAATTTGCTAGTGGGTTGCAGGGATTCTAGAAGCAGATACAGAGAGGCAGCTGACCAGGTTAATGACAGAATACCAGCTTCCAAAGTCAGGGTGCCAGGGCCACCCAGACTTCAGGACTTATCTCAAAGTCCCTCTCCTGACAACTACAGCAATTCTTCATCTCCCATCTTGGCATTTGGGAAGTCTATCTCCACAGCAAAACCCAGCCATTCAATTTATTGAGACTCCCTGGATTTTTATGCTTTCAAGTAATACATCCTCAGTGTTAAAACAGTTAAAGACCACCTATTGGGTATTGGGCTTCCAGAAATTGAAGCTTCCAGAAATGGTCACAGCTCACATTTAGTACTGGGAAGTTTTTAAAGTAATTAGTTAATGGTTCTTTGATAAATGCTGTGTAACTGAAGTAAGTATAGAGAACACTACGAACCAAGGAAGGGAGTGGTCAAGTCTCTCAGGGGTGGGTTTCCTGAGAAGTTAACGATGCTTAAGAGTCATGGTCCTGCTTATACAGAAGCCTTCCTAAGCTCTAGAGGGACCCTAGTCATCATGTTTCTGTAAATTCTGCAAAAGTGAGGTATTTTAACTGTAATCAGTGAATGTCTGTTTTGTATTCTTTTATTAAGGAATATTCTTCCCATAATTATTCATCCTTTGGGTTCTGCAATACCTGGATCTGCCCCATTCTGGGGAAGTTTAGTAAGGACTACAGACAGGAGGAGACCTTGAATGGAGTCTGAAGCACAAAGAGGATTTCTCAGGTGGACAAGGACAGACGGCTCAAGCCAGGCAGCAAGAACAGTGAGGTTCATGGCTTGGCTCTGTGAAACAGAAGTGATTGTATGAAAACAGAAAGCGGCTTGATGCCAGATCTGAGCAGGCAGTGGCAGGTTGTGAGTAACCCTGGACTTGATGAATTTGGAATCTGAAGAGGTAGGCAAGGGCCAGTCATGGAGACCCATGTGGGCCATGATTAAGATCTTGTATTTATCTTGTGGGTTATGGGAGTTGGGGCAGAGAGATGGCATGAAAGGGTCCTAGAAGGCTTTTATAAATGGAGTTTCCCCCAGGGAGGCTGCTGGTTCTAGAAATGCTCACCAAGATCAGGAGTTTTTGCAAAAGCTGTGTCTTTAACTTTGAGGAAGAGAAGACATGGCAGAAGAGAGAAGAAAGCAACTCTCTATTTGGAGAGAAAGCTAATACCATGCATGGGGATAAAACATAAATGGAATGGTGTACACGTGCACAGTTGAAATCAGTGAAAGCAATTTCCAGGATATCATGGAGGAACACTAGAAGGGAGGCGGAGAATAAGGCAGCAAATATTTGTGCCAGCTGCTGTTTAAAGCATCCATTCCCACAGTGTGTTTCCATTGAGGAAAAGACAGGACACAGCACAGCAGAAACAGCAAGTAATTGGAATTTCCCCCAGTACCTTCCACACGTGCTTCTGCAAATGTACACACATTAAGTGCTGCTTAGAGTAGGTCAGGGGCATGAGGCCCAACATGGCAGGAAGGGCCCTGTTCCAAATGCCCACATCTTATGAGCTATGACTCCCCAGCCACTGATATCACACTCTTTCAAGAAGGGCAACATAACCCTTAGCCAGTCAGCTCTGGGATTTCAGACGTGGCCATGCACTCCCATAACCCAAGTGTCTTGGCGACAGTTGCCCCCTCACCCCTTCTCCATAATTCTTCTCTGGGCATGAAAAACTTTAAAATTGCATTTGGGGCTAAGACTTCAGCAGCGGTAAGTTAAATCCTGGAAATAAGCGTGCAGTATTGTACGTGTATTTCCATAAGGCTGTTGTGTCAAACAGACATCAATTAAGTGGTTGCCCAACATGTGGCCACTAGTATGTTTCACACGTCCAGAGGAGCTGCTTCTTCCTGTGTGGGTCAAAAACATGGCCCGGGTGACTGAACAGACATGGAGCCGTGACAGAGGCTCGTGGCTTAAATCCCCCACATCAAGAAGAGTTCTCACTCTCAGTGCTCTGTGGTTACCATGAAGCATACGTTCAACATACTGCTAGTGAAGCTCCTTCCAAATGGGCCACATTTCCTCTCTGTTCCCTGTATGTGATACCCTTCAACACCAGCAAGTCTGGGCAAAGGGAACCCAACAAATAGCGAGGAATTAGGGAATTACTATCTTTGCCTCCACCCCCACCTTTGTAGTCTTACAACATCAACCTTATGTATTTACTCCGTGTATGTTAGAAACAAGAAAAGAGATTGAATCTGGAATAAGATGTGATTCAGCTCAAGTTTGTATTGGCTTAAGGAATCAAACACTGCATGGGCTTCTTGTAAGGCTATTGTAAAGCCGCTAATTAAACCTCAGATATCCTGTTACACTTTTCAGGGCAGGGAGGCCAGCTGACTGGCCTGTAAGCTGGAGAATGTAGACTAATTTTTCTCACCTATCTTGGATCCTTCAGTTCAATGCCAGTAATGGCTTCCCAAGCCCATGTTCTGACAAGCTTCCACTGGGACAAGGAAACCAGGGTTGAATCAAGCTGTTAAATTTTCTGCATTGTCGCCCAAGGCAAAACTGGGAGGTCAGATCAGGGGAGAGTGGAGTGAAAGGGACATAAGTTAACATCTTATCACCCCAATTATTTAACAGATGAGGAAACTGAAGACCAGAGAAGTCAGGCAATGTGCCTAGAGTAGCCAAATTATTTAGTGAAAAACTCAAGATTTCCCAAGATACCTCATTCCTGAATCCATCCACTGTTACTCTGCTATGCAGGGGAACTTCCTCCTTGAAATCTGTTGTCTTCAGTTTCATCAAAGCCCTACCATCCTCTTCAGAACTGTCCTTCCTTTCTCCAGGTGCTAAATGCTTGTACCTACTCTCTGTCCTCTATTAAAACCTACACTTCAAGAAAGAAAGATTGCTTTAGGAGTAGCTCACGTCCTATCCTTCCCAGGCATATTTGCAGGGGGAGACTTATTCTAATGCAAGGTTTTGAACAAGGTACTCATTGCAAGGCCTCAACATCATACTCTTGGAGAGTCACTTCCCAGACCTGTGTGTAAAACCAACCACATTATGACACCATGTAGAGCTTTACATCCATGAAGACAGAATATTTGCGCTGGCAGATTGTTTTTTAAGAGGAGGACAATATGGAACAAATGTATTTCTGGGAAACAATCTACAACTCTCCAGCAAGAAGGATGCTCTTCTGTTCCAAAATGTTACCTACTCACTCTGTAAGTGAATTCTGAGATCATCAAATTCTGAAGATTATGTACCTCACAATCTTTCTTGGGATGCTTTTGTGTTATAGACATCCCCTCACTAATTTGGAGGAAAAAACAAGTAGCCACTCGCACTTTATGGGGCATATTGTTGCCAAGCAAACCTTTCATTTGATTAATCCCACAACTACTTCAGTATTGACCCTGAATTAGGGTTCAATACTAAATGGAAAACTTCAGTGCCAACTTGAGTCAGTCAGAAGTGGGATCCCTGCTCAGGCACACGGAACCACAGGTTCTGAGTATTGATGGAGGCAATATGTACAAGTTACCCAATTCTTGGGGACTGTGTATTCAGGGAGTTTTAAGGATACTGTCTGGGATTAGCTGTGTCTAAATGGTAGAAAAACCATAGGTCTGGATGAGATCATTTGGAAAAACATACATTTTATGAGTTGAACTAAATGTGAAGACTAGGGATCATCAAAGATATCATTCCCGAAACTAGTTTTAAGAATGCTGAATTTATATAGGAATAGCTTAAGGGCCTGTAGCTTCTAATTAGTCTATTACATTCCAACAAAGAGGCTGAGAAGGCTTATGGAATGTTTTATGCTAAGAAAAGAACAACTTTAATGTTAAAAAATAATGGATAAAGTAGTTTTTTATTTTATCTTATTTATTTGTTTGTTTATTTTATTTATTTAAGAGAGAGCATGAGCAGGGGAGGGACAGAGGAAGAGGGAGAGAAAGAATCTTAAGCAGGCTCCACACCTAGCTGAAATCAAGAGTTGGATAGTCAACTGACTGAGCCACCCAGGAGCCCCATTTTTTTCTGTTTCATTGGAGCTGTGCTACACTTCCATCCTGGCTCTATACCCGTGAGTGGATTTTCTGATTTACTTAACTATAGTCAGAATGAGATGGTAGGTAGCAGGAAGAACACATCTTAAGGAACATAACAATAGAGGAATAAGAGTAGAAGTGGTGACTAGTGTTTTCTGAAAAGGAGCCTTCATGGTTCAGAATGAGAATTCAAGGTTACTTCAGGTTCAGTGATCCTTCTACCAAACACCCTGCAACCACAAGGCACAACCTTTCAGTCAAAATGTAAGGTGATGTCAGTCTTGAGTATGTTGTCTAGCAGGTCCCCATGAGAAGAGACCAGACACTCTGCACAGTCAGAAATATTTGGGGTTAAATTATGCCCCTATATGCATAGCAATGAATAAATGATTTTCCTGGAGGAAGAAAAAAAATCTATAACATAACTCTTTGTCCCCAGATACTAACATTATGACAGGACTCTAATGTATCACTACAATACACACAGCCAACAACAATAATTAAAAGAAATTTTTTTAACTTTATTTATTTTGAGAGAGAGAGAGAGAGAGAGCAAGTGAGCGAACGTGAGTGAGCATGGGGGAAGGGCAGAGAGAGAGAGAGGGAGAGAGAATCCCAAGCAGACTGTGCTCTGTCCTTGCAGAGCCTGATATGGGGCTCGAACTCACAAAGCATGAGATCATGCCGTGAACCGAAACTCTGTCGGATGCTTAATTGAGCCACCCAGGCGCCCTCCCAACACCAATTGTTAATGAATTTTATGTGCAACAAGTTAAAATTCATTGTATTTCTTTTAATACCTCCTTTTAACGGAACATTCACCACCACTCACCACTTCCCTCCCTCTTCCCAGATGTTAAATAGAGCACAGTGTTGAGCACATGGACCCTGGAACCAGAGCAACAGCATTTGAGTTCTGACCACTCCACTTATTAACTATGTGACCCTAGGCAGCTGAGTTACTTGATTTCTTTGTTCCTTTACCTACAAAAAGGGGATTAGAAATAGTGCAGTAGGGTCCATCCTATTATCTTCCTCATTTCTGTCTTAGAGATGAAGAAACAGATTAGGGTGGGTGGTTATTAGAATTGACTTAATTCATGTAAGTAAATCACTTAATACCTGGCACAGCGTAGGTGCTTACAATGTTAGTTGTTACTATAACCATTGTCTTTTTCAAAACCTGAATTTCCCTTCCCATTGCTTTTGAGGCATTAGTCGAAAAAGGGAATGGTAAAGTCAGAGATTTGGTTTGCCACTTACCAGATATTGATCTTGGTTAAGTTACTCCCACTGGGTGATCTGGTTTCCTTTTCCATGAGATGTTTACACTAACGGCAATATGTGTCACACTGTATATGTTTGATAAATGTCAGTTTTCTTCTTCTCTCCTGTTTGATGTGCAGGCCTCATAAGACAAAGAGACAATGCAGACGGACTTGTTATGGGGAAGAAAATCCTTTTTCCAAATTATATAAGAAAGAGTGGGTAATAGTGAAGGTTTTTAGCTGAGAAAAAGTACTTAATGAAGATAAAAACCTCAAATCTCTATTTTGCTCTTGATAGCAAGAGAGAGATGGGGGGCGGGCTATGAGCAGTTAACTGAGGGTAATGTAATCAGCCCTGGATTTTTTACATTTTGGGCCAGAATTTAAGTCTGTCACTGCTTGGTTGTCTTCTTTGTAAAACACTGTAAGTTACCAGGAGGAAATGGGAATAAACATGAGATCAGGGATACGGTCCCTTTTTATAAAGAATTGATAGCCCAGGGCGCCTGGGCGGCTCAGTCGGTTGAGTGTCCGACTTCGCTCAGGTCAAGATCTCATGGTCTGTAAGTTCAAGCCCCACGTTGGGCTCTGTGCTGACAGCTCGGAGCCTGGAGCCTGTTTCGGAGTCTGTGTCTTCCTCTCTCTGCCCCTAACCCACTCGCATTCTGTCTCTGTCTCTCTCAAAAATAAGTAAACATTAAAAAAAAAATTTAAAGAGTTGATAGCCCATGTAGAGGTATACAGTGTCAGATAAACCCAACCAGATGAAGATAGCTCTAGTGGCCAAGAGATAAGAGGAGAAAAAGAAGGAAGGTATGACCTTATAGAGAAGACCCATGAAGTCTCATGAGGCCAAATGAGCCACTATATCTGATCCTGGGTATAAAAAATGTAAAAAGTACTATGACTTTTTAACTCCAGGGAAAGGAAGAGCAAAGACTTAATTAGAAGACATATTATTGCCCATTGCAAACTATAGTTAGACAGGTATAATAAGTGTTTGTTTATATGTTGATGCAAATTGCATATGAAGCCAAGTAGCACAACATTTCATAAAATTCAAGTTGTATCGTTAATAAGATGAATAGCCACAAGCATAAATAACCAGCCAATTTATGTGGTCTTTTCTGGAGGGTGACTCAAAATCCGTGAACCTAATTCTTGGTAGAAAATGTTGCAATGGAGACAGACATAAGCAAGCTTTCAGGACATTGATAAAGGATCCCCGGGACATAACTGGAGGCTGAATATGTCTTCTTCTTTAAGTTGAGAGCTTGCTCCTCTGAATGTCATTTTGAAGTGTCTGCATGGAGGGTATATCTGTGATGAAATAACATAATTAGTAAATCTCAGGACAGGGAGATAATAATTTTCCTCCTAATTATATGCGGCATCTCTGGGTAAAGGTTTATTGCTTTTGATACTCATTTGGTTTGGGTTTACTAAGCTGCATACCAAAAGTGCAGAAACCAAATCTTTCCTATATTCTGTTCCCTTATTATGAAATGCCTAGAACTGTACAGTGTCCTTTGGGTACTTTATAAATGTTTATTGGAACCTGAGGGGATGAATTACACATAAAGTATTCTGCTTATCTTGTAAGAAATTATTCCGATCTAGTCACAGCCCTTAACCCAAGGTGTAACTTTGCTTTGCTAGCATGGTATGGACTACAGAAACTGGCAGTCCAGAGGATTATGTGTAAATGAGACCAAGGTAACATCTGGGATTGGTGGCCATCTGGTTCAAAGAAAGCGAGACCTGTTACTGGTCTATGCCAAGTTGATTGCTTCCAGACCTTCTGATCTTACGAAGCATATCCTAGCTATTGGAAGCCCACTGCAACTTCCACACAGCAAGCCTGCACACAGCTGCATAGAGTCCTTGGAATAAGCTTGACAGCTTTGGGCTATTTAGCCAAAAGAGCAGTGTATTTAACCCAGTATCCCAGGTGTCCCATGGCCCATTTGCCATTGGTCTCCAAGATTCAAGTTCTGTAATGGAATCATAGAGAAGTGCACCAGGGATCCTGCAGGAAAGGATTCATTCATCAAGGTCAGGCCAGGAGTGGGGGATGGTTGAAAGAACTAGGAACATGGAAAATATGTGTCTACCCTGCCAAAGATGTTTTTCTGACCTTCTTTCCAATAATCTTCTTGTTTTCCTCTTACTGTGAATCAGAAGTTCTAAAGTATATTGGACTGAACAGCACTCTTTTTTTTTTCCATAATGGATATTAATAATACCCCATGTTGTATCCTGAAATGCAAGTGTGTT
This sequence comes from Lynx canadensis, assembly GCF_007474595.2. Lineage (NCBI taxonomy): Eukaryota > Metazoa > Chordata > Mammalia > Carnivora > Felidae > Lynx > Lynx canadensis. The sequence continues at coordinate 9,615,655 of NC_044315.2, read as the reverse complement.
AAATAACCTGTCTGTACCTATATCGACAAAAGTCAATGAAATGCTTTAACTAAATGTGAAAAAAGAAAAATATAAGGAAAGTACTTAATAGTAAAACAGCATGTGTTTGAACATATCCATTTTGATGTACAAATGAAGTATAAATCACATTGTTACCTGTTTAAATACTCAGCACCAAGCTACAAATGCAGATTGATACCAGTGTTAATTTTGGCTACTGATTTATCTTAAGTAGTATTGTTATTGGTGATGCAGTTTCTCTGAAATGGTGAGTGCCTCTTGGTAAATGCTCAACAACATAAAGTGATCTTCCCTTGATTTACAAGGTAGCTGCATACCTGGAAAATTCAGCATATGTTAGAGTCAAGCAAAAAATACATTTGTCTATATTTAAAATGGAGGTAGGATCTAGGCTTGGCTAATTCTAAACAGATGTTTAGTCAATGGATATCTGGCAAGACATGTAGAAATTGTGAGAGATGTGAAAAAGTTCTTCACTGGGCGAGACTGTTGCATACAGTGTATAGCAGTTTGCATCTTTGGTCACATCTCCGAACACCAGTAGTGGTCCCCACCCTGCAATCCTAGGATCATAGTGACAAGCAGAAACTCTCTCCAATTTTATAAATAGCCTGGAATATAGTTGTGCTTGTCCAACTGCTCAGAAAGCAAATGCCACAATGAGATTAGACAAGGAAGAGATTTACTGGGGGGGAGGGCGTTCAGGAGGAGCAGGGAGTGCCATCAGACCCCCCATTGCAGGTTTGAGCCCTATGGGGAGAGATTGCAGGAAGGAAAGAAAGAAGCCTTTAGACTATAGTGCCCTTCTGCCAAAGTTTTTGTAGGGTCAGCAAGGATCCAAAGTTGTCCCTCAGAGGAGTTTTACTCCTTCCAGGTCTGTGCCTACCTTAGTTTTCTTGCTGGACTCAGTCACTGGCTGGGAGCCACCCATGGGAATTATGGTCTTGGCACAAGCAAGGATGGATTTTAGGGCACAGACCTCTGTACTCCAGGAGGGGACTCGAGAGAGATCTTTTCATGTAAGCACATCAGTGTTCCTCGTCTCTACTTATTTAACTTTACCTGTATTTCAGCTCAAATTCCATCTCTCATCTAAAAGTTCTCTCCAACACTTCTTCCATACACTTGGGATAAGTCGTTTTGACCTATTCTGCCCATTGACAGAAAGTATAGATAGTTGGTGCTTGGCATTCATAGGTTGAACATGTAGTTTCCATCACTTGTGAACAACTCCAGAGGCCCATGATGGATAATAATTTGAATTTGACTGAGATTTTGTTTTAAACTCTCAGAGCTGTGAGGCTGGTTATGGAAGTGACGCATGTAGCTAATAACAGAACCTAGTTGATCAGTCTTGGCCGGTACTGTGTTCTTCTTTGCAAATACAGCAGTTTTAGTACTTATTAAAATTTTCTTTTGAGGTTATTCTTTTCCACTGAAAAATATGTGGATGCTGGTAATGGAATTGAGAAGCAGCTGAAGAGTTTACAAGGAAGTGATTATTCCTCCCCAGAAATAGGCTACGTTGTATATAATTTTAGACCTAGGGAAGATCATTTATGTCTGAAGGTGCCATTTAAATGTTTTTGACCGTACTTTATGAGGGAAATTATGTGATATATGATTTTTGAGAGGCAGAGATGTCTTAGGACATAATTCTTAGGAATAGCAAGGTTTATTCTGCCCAGGCAGTATTTTGTGCATCTTGTTTCAGTTCCCCAGGTGGATGTGACTTCCTGAAAATTAGAACTGTCTTATTTCTCCATGACTCCTAGCATAGATCCTTTTCCAAACATATATTGCTCAATAATATCCAATTTTTCAGGAGCAAATAAAGCTGACACAATTCATAAGAAATAATTGGTTATACTGCCAAATGAACTGCGGCAGCTGAAGTGAATATTGGTTTCGGCTGAGTGTTCAGCCCAAATGCCAATATGGAAGTTACTCATTCCGCCAGAAGTAGGTTCCAATCCTTCGGGTCATTGCTATAGCATGAGCCACACTAGGAGGCAGCTGGTTGGAAAGCACTCAAAGAGAGAATGTCTTAAGGCATGAGAGTGGAATGAGGAGCCATTTCCTGGAAAAAAAAAAAAAACAAAACTAAGTCATCACAAGGCATTTAATAGATAGCATTGGAGAGAGTGACTGCCTTTAAGTAGCATAGATAGCACTTCCTGTTTAAAGGGATCTGGAGCCTCTGGAAATGCACACTGGGAATCTGGAACCTTGATTTGGGTAAGTGACTGTCATCGTACAGGCTACCATGGAATAGGGCAGCATAAGGGTGACACAAAAGAGAAGAAACAGAACCAGGATCCTGGAAAAGTCCAGCAGGGCTATTAACTGAGCTTTACCCCTCTCTGAGCTCAGCTGGAGTCACGGGGATAAAGGACTGGAAATCCATGGTTACGTTGCATGTACACAGTATAGGTAGGGGGGCATCGTTATTTATCTTATTTTCATTTTATATAGAAAGTTGAATAATTCTTGGGGCACCTGGGTGGCTCAGTTGGTTGGGCATCTGACTTCATCTCCGGTCATGATCCACGGTTCATGGGTTCGAGCCCTGCGTAGGGCTCTGTGCTGACAGCTCGGAGCTTAGAATCCACTTCAGATTCTGTCTCTCTCTGTCTCTCTCTCTCTCTGCCCCTCCCTCTCTTGGGTGCGCGCGCACGCGCTCTCTCTCAAAAATAAATAAACATTTAAAAAATGTAAAAAAAAAAAGAAAGTTTAATAATTCCTCAGTTAAAACATTCTTCCCTGTATTGCCATAGAAAAGAAACAAACCCGTACCCCTGGTCTGACTTTTGGATACCAGACGCTGCTGCTTGAATTGGGTTAACCCAAGCAAGGTCTCTCCCCTTAGTGAGCTGCTTCAGTAAAGTTCATTTCTGTCTCAGTAGACTGTTGGTTACACCAGTTTTAAAAGAAGCAGAAAAATCATATCTTTTTTCCAAAAGGATTCAGTAATAGGTCAGTCCTAAGTGGCAAAGTGTTCACTGAACTGTCAACTTCACAACAGAAGAGGCTGTTGAAAGTAGATTGTGTAATTCTCATAGCACTGAATCTGTCCACTATACTATTTAATGTAGCATTTGATGATTATAATAAAACAATAAGGAAGAGAAATAATTAAATTATGCTTTTGGACGCCACGGTTCTAAAAGTTTAAGGCACTCTAGATTTCAAGTAGTTTGTCTCCAGGGTCCTCACAAGCATGTGTTTTGGCTGTGAGTTCTCAATTTTCAGTTAATATAATAAGGATATCGTCTCAAAACCCAAACTAGGAAAGCCAAACAGTGTTTTGAAATTTGAAATTATAAGCTGCATGATCAGATTAACTGAAGAAAAAAAGCCATATTATTACTGAGGAAATTACTGTCCTAACAAATCTCTTTAGATGTTCTTGGTTCCATGATTTTCTGTATGGTTTCCATGGTGTTGCATAGTTATTATGGTTACAGCTTTATTCTTTTCCTTTGGGAAAAGAGGTGTCAGAGTCCCACATGGTTCTGTATGTTCCTCTACCTTTGTTGTCGTAAATTGTGGCAAAAGCATTTTAAAGCCTGTGGTGGGCAAGTGCAAAACACTGTGTATTTTTAATAGATTTCATTGTTCAACAGGTGCTATTTAACAATCTGGTCTCTTCACCCAAAGATGAGAGCAACCACAAATCTGAGACAAGGCACTCTTCTCAGCCTCTCTGAGAAAAGGTATTTATTTACAAAGTACAAGAGGTCGTGTTTGGTTATTTCTGTTTGTATTTTGTCAGCTGTTTGCAGAGTCCCCTTCCTGTGATAAATGTCAGTGTCCTCAGGCCAGGAGCCATGTCATTCCCCTCTCAGACCCTCTACAGCACACGGCAGAATGCCTGGCACAGCAAACCTGTGTTGAATTCAACTGAATGGAAGGTAAAATGTCCTTACCTTTTCAAGATAGCTACGGCCCCGGGAGTAAGAGTTCAATGTCTTTAGCAAGTCTATCCAAGATGGGTGGTATTTCAGAAACCTAGGCTTTCCTCTGGAATTTGAATAGAGAGTCGCTGGCTGGTTTATCATTTTATTCATTTATTTCTTTTCTTTGGATCAGTGACTTTATTATTTTTTATTTACTTTTATTATTTTTTTTTTATATTTTAGTTAGTTACCATACAGTAAAGATATTTGCAAATGATATATTGGATAAAGGGTTAGTATCCCAAATCTATATAGAACTTATTAAACGATACCCAAACAACAAACTTCATTATTTTTAAAAAAAAATTCTTTAAATAATTTTTAAAATTTGCATATAGTTGACACACAAAGTTACATTAATTTCAGGTGTACAACATAGTGATTCAACTTCTCTATTATGCTGTCTCTCCACCAGTGTGACTACCATTTTTCACCCCACAATGCTACTACAGTATCATTGACTGTATTCCCTGTGCTTTATCTTTTACTCCTGTGACTTATTCATTCCTTTCCCATTGATTTTTTATTATTATTTTTTAATTTTAGAGAGAGAGGTAGAGTGAGCAAGCAGGGGGGAGAGACAGAAGGAGAAAGAGAGAGAGAAAAAGAAAGACAATCTTAAGCAGGCTCCATGCTCATTGTGGAGACTGAGTCAGGGCTCAATCTCATGACCCTGGGCTGAAATCAAGAGTCAGATGCTCAACTGACTGAGCAACCCAGGTGCCCATCCTTTTCCATTTTTAGCTAGAAGCCTGTATCTCCTACTCCCCTTCATTCTCTTTCCCTATCCCCCCACCTCCTCCCTTCTGGCAACCATCAGTTCTCTGTGTTTACAGGTCTGATTCTGCTTTTTGCTTATTTGTTTATTATTATTATTTAAAAATGTTTAAAGTTTATTTATTTTTGAGAGAGAGAAACAGAACACAAGTGGGGGAGGGGCAGAGAGAGAGGGAGATACAGAATTGGAAGCAGGCTCCAGGCTCTGAGCTGCAGGGCTTGAACTCATGGACCACCGGATCATAACCTGAGCTGAAGTAGGATGCTTATTATTATTACATTTAGATCCTACATATGAGTAAAATCATATGGCATTTGTCTGTCTCTAACTTATTCCACTTAGAATAATGCCCTCGAAGTCCATCCATGTTATCATAAATGGCAGTATCTCTTTTTTATGACTGTATAATATTTCATTGTGTGTATTTATCACATCTGTCTTATCTGTTATAATTAAAACCAAAAATTCCATATGGTCCAGTAATTCTACTACTGGGTATTTACCCAAAGAAAATGAAAAATATGAAAATAAATGCACTCCTATGTTGATTACAGTATTAGTTAAAATAGACATGGTATGGAAGTAACCTAAATCTTCATTGGTACACATGTTTTATCACTTTATTTATTTTTCAAAAATGTTTATTTATTTATTTTGAGAAAGTCAAAGAGAGTGTGAGTAGGGGAGGGGCAGAGAGAGAGAGCGAGAGAGAGAATCCCAAGCAGGCTCTGCACTGTCACAGCAGAGCCCAACATGGGGCTTGATCTCACAAACCGTGAACTCATGACCTGATGAAATTAAGAATCAGATGCTTAATCAACTTAGCCACCTAGGTACCTCAAATGGTTTATCACTTTAAAGCAGCCTATTCATATACTGGATTTGGGGGACGTTGTGTGGAATGTACGGATTTTGGAAGGATAGGTAACTTACTACATTCTTATATTAAAGACAACTGAAGTTAGGGCCATAGTTGTAGTTGGCCTGTAGCCTTGTAGCTGCCAGTAGTAAACTTGGTATGGCGGCAAATGCCAGAACATTAGCATCTGTCAGAGATGGACACAAATTCTAGTACTTAGCTACAAGTCTCTGAAAAACAAAGATATAATATCATATCAGTTAGGAACTTCGATGTTGTACTTGAAAGAACTTCAAGTCAAATTAGCTTAAATCCAAAGGAAAATATATTGGTGCCAGTTAAGGCCAAGGGTAGTTTAGAGACTCAACTCATACACTCTGGTGCGGTTTCCCTGAGTCTCTGTTCTCCATTCCTCCATGTGATAGTTTCATCTTGAGTTGACTTTCCTTATGATAGAAAAGTGGCTACAGGAACCTCAAGCCTGATAATACTACCAAGTCTAGTGGAAGAGTGGGAACTCTTCTTTCCCAGAACTCTGGACATGCATTTCCTTGAGTCTCCCAGCATCTGACTGGAATACTTTTCCATCCTTGAACCATTTGCTGTGTCCAAAGGAGCTATGATGGCCTGAATTGTGTCTCATCTCCCAGCTTCGTATTTTCAACCCCTAACCCCCGGTACCTTAAGAATGTGACTGTATTTGAAGATTGGGCTCCTAAAGAGGTCATTAAAGTAAAATTAGACCAGGTGGGTGGGACCTGTTATGACTGGCATACTTGTAAGGGGAGTTGAGGACAGGTACATGGGTGCACAGAAGGAAGACCATGAGAGGACACAGCAAGAAGCCTTACTGGTAAGCCACGGAGAGAGGCCTCAGAAGAAATCAAGTGTGTTGACAACTTGATTCTGGAGTTTGAACCTCCAGAACGGCAAGAAAAATACATTTCTGTTATTTAAGCCACGCAGCCTGTGATATTTTGTCATGGCAGCTCTAGCAAACTAATATAAGGAGACAGGATATACTGGTATAAGCCATTAGAAATGGGATGTAGTCCACCTCCTTCAACTTTATGGTTGAAAATGAAGAAAGGGGCTTCTCCCAAAGGAGGTTTCCATTTATGTCTGTAGATGGGGGGAGAAGAAAACCCTGAGGAGTCAAATTCAGATGCGCCTTATACATATTTGCTATATGTATATTTAGAACAAGGCCTGGCTTATGGTATAGTCGATAAACATCCACTGGCCCTTTGTTCCCTTCTTGCTGTCCCTTCTTTTAACACAAATTCTGTTTTACCTCTATAATTTCACTGAATTGGTTTCATAAAAGCGAAATATTTTCCAATTTTTCTGGAAAAAGTCCCTGGCTTGCCTTCATTTCTCCAAACTCTTGGCCCCTCAGGGAAGGAAGTCTTAACATGTTTAGCAGGGCTTGCTTCACTTCCTCATGCTGTTAGAAGTTTCAAGACAATGTAGATGGTATATTTTAAGGAAGTACATTAAAACTTGGTATACTACAGGGATGGATTATCACCCCGTTGACATTGCACCGAACCCTACGAGGATGACTTGTCAACTGGGGCAAGAAATAAGAAGCAAGTGAGCTCTTAATTTTATTAGGATCCCAGGTAGGCTGTGTGATTGTTCTGTAATTAAGTACCCAAGCGAGGAGGAAAAGTACTCTTCTTTCATTACACGAAGCAATGAGGTTGGAAAACAGAGGATTGGGTTCAGGGTATTGAAGTCCCTGTTCTACCACCAAAACTGAATGGTCTTGGTTGACGTCTGCTTTGATCCTTAGTTTCTTCACCTACTACCTGTATGTCTTCACTGTGTGTTCTAGATGGTTTCTGTTTGTCTCTCTGATCTACTCTTCACTTTCTTTGCCCTGTGGTGCAGGGTGTGCCTTGTGTGGATTTTTGCTTGTTGTTAGGCACAGCTAATGGGGAGCCTGGCAGGACAGCAGAGGGAGGGAGGAGAGGAGGGTGAGTGTTCTTTTCTTCATCGCATTATCATCAATATCAGGCCACAGACCCTGGAAGACAGCCCTTCCCATAGAACTTTCTCTGCTTCTGGATTCCCTGTGGCCACTTCCTCCTCTCCTTCCTTCATTCCTGGAGGTGGGAGAACACCCCAGTATTCTTAGTCCTTGGGCATAGTACTAATTCTCTACTGGGCTCACACCCTTGCAAATCATTTGTTAATCCACTTAATTTGAGTGTGTCATCCCTTTTCTGCAGGGACCCTGACATGGTGATTGACTACTATTTGCATAACATATCACGGCTTACAAAAGCTCTTCAACATAATCTTATTATCTCCTGATGTTTTAGATTCAATATATGTAGCGATTAAATAAATCAGCTCTCAAGTTCTAGAAATGTGACCTTGGGCAAGGTGCATGACCCCTTGGTGCCTCGAGTTCCCTCATCTATATGGTGCGGGTGATGATAGTGGTATCAGTCCCATAATGTGTTGTTTTCCTTAGGATAAAATGAGATATATAATACATAGAGAGAGCAGTCATCAAAATTCCTGGCTCATATTAAGTACTCAACAAATGTTAGCCATTGCTGGTACTATATTTGTTAATTCCTACTGCTTGTATGCTTCCACAGGTCATGTTCTGAATGGAAACAGATGTTAAGGTGGAGTTTGAGGTGCAAGATGTTTATTAGGGATCAAGGCCTGTGTAAAGAAAGGGAGAAAGGGGCGCCTGGGTGGCGCAGTCGGTTAAGCGTCCGACTTCAGCCAGGTCACGATCTCACGCTCCGTGAGTTCGAGCCCCGCGTCGGGCTCTGGGCTGATGGCTCAGAGCCTGGAGCCTGTTTCCGATTCTGTGTCTCCCTCTCTCTCTGCCCCTCCCCCGTTCATGCTCTGTCTCTCTCTGTCCCAAAAATAAATAAACGTTGAAAAAAAAATTAAAAAAAAGAAAGGGAGAAAAACACAGCTGGTCAGAGGAAGATTTTGACCTTTCAGGTGGACTGATAAAGTTTCAGGCTATCCAGTGGCAAACTCTGGAGTAATATTGCCCATCAGGTGCTCCACATTGAGCCAGATATGGCCCAACCTTTATAGCCCTTCCTCCCTCAGCCACAAGCAAGGGCATTACTGCAGGTATTGTTGTGCAGCTGAAGCCAGTCCTGGAGGAAGTGACCCCTGGAAGCTGTCTGCTCATGGTCCCCACAGCCAGGCAGCAAGTCCATCCTAGCAGGGGAATCTGGGCCATGCCACTCTTGTGTCTACAATAGTGATATTTAGATCCACTTTTCCATATATGTTCAGTGAACAACTTCTCCAGGATTCTAGTAGGCCTCCCTTCCTGAGGGAAATTGGAAGAGGGGAGTTAGTGGTATGAGCTGCAGTCCATGCTGTTGCACTTGGCCTCAGAGCCACAGTTGGCGCTCATCTGTCCCCTCCACTATGCAGTACAAGTTGCCCTCACCTCACTTATGGCCTGTCTTGATGGCCTTACCTGTTAATGTGATCCAGTCATCATGTACAAGGGGTCTAAGCCCCTGATCACTGTGCCCTTCATAGATTAGGGTTGGTGTCCTTGCCTACTCACAGTCCAACTGGGCAAAGGAGTACCAAATGGATTACCTGGGATCCATATATATCCTTTCCTGCCCCCATGTGTAACAGCTCTACCTTCTCCTGGTGTTTGGGGTAAATTCTCCTGCCAGGATGGCAATTCTTCTTGCCTGCTAGTCCCTGGATGCAAGTCCAGAATGTCAAGGTGGCAGCTGTAGCTGATAATTCAGCAGTGAAAGTATACACTATTTGCAAAACCGAATCTCCAGCCACGAAGAGTTCTAATGGGATTGGAAGTAGAGTCCTCCAGTGGGTTATAGTCAGGTGGGTCTCTCCTGTCTCCTCCCCATGTGTTGTTCCCAGACACATGTCTTTGCAATGAAGACACTTTGATGTAATTCATAGATTATACCCTGAAATATGGCACCCCATCAGCACACATTATTGTGGGCCAGCACTTTACCTATGCCTTTAGCAGACCGTTACAGTGCTCCATCAAGATTCTGGGTTCTGTGGCATATGATGGGACTAGTGGATCCCATGGACATGGGCTTACTCCTATATTGCCTTTGCTATCAAGTGAGTTCCCTATTCTTTTTAAAATAATTTTTAATGTTTATTTTTGAGAGAAAGAGAGACAGAGACAGAGAAGAAGTAGGGGAGAGGCAGAGAGAAAGGGAGACACAGAATCTGAAGCAGGCTCCAGGCTCTTAGCTGTCAGCACAGAGCCCTACACAGGGCTTGAACTCATGAACCGTAAGATCATGACCTGAGCCAAAGTGGGATGCTTAACTGACTGAGCCACCCAGACACCCCATGAGTCCCCCTGTTCTGATGTGATATTTGTGAGATCACATGCCAGTGGATCAAACACTCTGTACTTAGATAGTGATATTTGTGTGTGCCTTATGGGCAGAAAATGTAAACACATACTTGGGGGAAAATACTGTCTACTCCAGTGAATAAGAACCCCTGGCACCTTTAGGACGAAAAGGGCCAAGTATATGCAATTGCCACCAACTGGCTAGTTGGCCTCCAAGAGAAATGGTGCCATATTGGATGCTCAGTGTTGGCTTCTGTTGCTGGCATATTGGATATTTAGTTGATAAGTGGGGTGAATGATGTTGAGCCCAGTCATAACCTCCACCTCTGCCATTTTGGCCCCTTAGTTCATGTTTCATTGTTCTAATATTCCGGTGGCCAATGACAGGGACTGGCTGATGTTAACTGGCTAAATAATTTTGTCTGATGGATGTTAACAAACACACAAAATAGTTTTCACGCTTCATGACCCCTGTCCTAAGTCCATTAACATGACAGAAGCCCAACCTCCTTACCCTTCCATTGGAAGTGTTCTCTCTCACTACAGTTATTTAAGGCTATCCCTGAACATTGTGCACCTGCACCCACATAATGGGCCAACTCATCTGTAAATCAAACTCAGGCTTTTGCTTCCTCCTTTAGCTATAATGGATCTGTCACACAGACATAGGTGTGAGCTCAGGGGGAATATTGTTACATCATTGATGGGCACAATGGGGGATCTGAGCTACCTCCATATTCATGCTCGATCCCAAATATATTGCTTTCATGTTATGATCATTTGTGGATGAGCCTACCCAACTTTATAACTTCATGAATTGACAGGATCTAGCTCATAATGAGTAGTTCTGGGTTCATGGTCATTTGGTGGCCCATGCTTAGGCATTCTATCTCTCACAATGTCCAGTAGCATGTCAGCGGTTGTTTGTAGAAGACATATGCTCCTCTGTTGCATATGACATAGCATTGTTCCAGAAATCCAGGTGCATGTGCTGTGAAAGTCTCAGTGGGGTTTGTTGCAAGTCCACATGACATCTTTTTCCACAATGGATAATTGGAATGCCTCAAGGTCTGCCAAATTGTATGTTCTATTCCATGTAACAGGTTATAGTTTTCCCCAAGCAAGACCCTGACCTGGGTTTAACATAACTGCTGTGTTTAGACATTCAACCACATTTAAGGTTCAACTTCTCTCACTGGGCCTTGTTCTCACCTTTCCTGCCATTCTTCTGAATCCAAAGAGAACTTTTATTTTTCAGTTCTTTTCAAAACTTACCCTCAGATGTTCATTATCTGCAGCATATTCTTGTTGCATGGCAAAAGTCATCAGTATAATTTTTCTGATAGCTCCTGTTTCCTTCATGTCTCAAAAAAACCTACTACATTGCGTGTGCCCACCCTCAATGCTTCCCTTTCACTGGTTCATCATCCCAGTTTATCTCCAGTGGAAGATTTAACAGGTGGACTGTGAGCTTGTATCAGGAGCTGTCCACTCTAGTTACCACTGGTGGTAGTGTCCTCAGTTGCGGGCTGAGAGGTGCATGGTCCAGCTCTAAAATCCCATTTTAGGGGCGCCTGGGTGGCTCAGTCGGTTAAGCATCCGACTTCAGCTCAGGTCACGATCTCGCGGTCCGTGAGTTCGAGCCCCGCGTCGGGCTCTGGGCTGATGGCTCAGAGCCTGGAGCCTGTTTCAGATTCTGTGTCTCCCTCTCTCTGCCCCTCCCCCATTCCTGCTCTGTCTCTCTCTGTCTCAAAAATAAATAAACGTTAAAAAAAATTAAAAAAAAATAAAATCCCATTTTAGGATTGCTTCCTCTGATTATTTCTGGTTACACTTCTCACATGTGGGGTTCTTTGGAACCAGACCCTGAGATGAGATGGACATTCAATCCTAAGGTATTTATTACATCTCAGTGCCTGTGACAGGAAAAAAGTGGGGAAGCAGGACAGGGCAGAAAACAGTTGAGTTGCACTGCAGGCTTGACAAAGCCTCAGTCAACCCATCATGGAGTGAAAGGTGCTGGTCAGAGTGTGCAGGGAAGGATTCAGCCTTAGGCAAGTTGGCTGTCTGCAGCTGAAGCGAAGCCTACAGGAGCTGATAGCTGAAGGCTGTCTGCTCCTGGCAGCTGAGTAGAAAGTCCATCCCGGTGGGGAGCACTGGGCAACACATCTCCATGTCCGGCACATCCACTACTGTTTGGGAGTTGCCATCGGGTCAAACAGTATCAGGCAAATCTTTGCAAGGCCACTTCGTGAATAGAGTAATATCATCAGAGTGAGTCATTGTAAAATCCTCTTATGATGGCTGAAATTGCCATCTTGCGACAGAAGAGCTTGGACAGCCATTTCTCCCAAAGTGTGTTCCCATCAGCATTGGTGCCGTGAGAAACTCTGAGGAAAAGCGTGCTTAAGTCACATGGGTTTGGGAAGCACTATATGACCCAACCCTCTTTCAGAGATTCCTGACAACAGTGGCATATTTCAAACATTTAGACCGTCCACATTGAATACGCGTATTTAATTTATTTTTCTCAGCGTTTCCACAATGTATTTGATTATGGGCACTACTCCCACCTCTCTGTTGGTAACATCTGTTAACTACCTATAGAAATGGAATTTGTTGGATCTCATTCAGGACAGTGCTGGGCTAGCGCACTCCCAGTGGTGGGCTGCAAGGAATCCAATCACCCCTGTGTTACAGTGGTGAGAACTAGTTTTATCCATTGTGGCTGGCCCTGGAATGGGGTGGGGGGGAAGGTCCCGAGAGGTGCAGAAAGTTTGAAAGAGGAAAAAACGTGCTCATTGAGGGATGGGCACTGTTCCTGGAAGAGAAGAAGTGTTGTGCTCAGGTAGACAGTTCCCAAACACAGGAGGGAGGGAAGGTAAATGACAGGAATCAGAGATTGTGGAGCAAGAGTCCTGCTTTCAGTACGTGGAAACAGAGGCTGGAATCCATTCTGCAGAGAGCATACAGGGGCTGCCCTGTGAGAGGCAGTGGCCAGAGGGTTCCATGGTCAATGGTGGGATGCATGGGCTGACTTCCAGGCAAAATGGATGCTTTGGCCTCTGGCTGTTCCAGCTGTTGCTTTTGGTCTTTTCATATAAACAATGCTAATGTTAGTTTAGAAAAACATTTATATCAGTAAGCACCATGAATGGAACATGTACTTGGAACCGTTTTCATATTACATCACTTTTGAAAATCCAGGATGACACCTGTTTGCACAGTGCTTACTGATTAACCAACTTAAACAAATCACGTATAGAGAATTAATTTGTGGACAAGGAACAATGTAAGATTGTAACAGTCTCTCTGCAAACACTTCCCTTTTCTACTCCTAGAACTTGGAATCCATAAACACTACAGTTTATAAACATCTAAATAAAGTAGGTAAAAGTGTCTTTCGAAAGTAGCAGGGAAGAAAATGGAAAAAGAACGGAGAAATCAATAACAGTGCAAAGGTCATAGGGAAACTCAAACTGGTGATGCAAAACATACTTTCTTCTTTGTGTAGTAACGCCCCCACCTCTCCCCAGCATTCACACATTTGACTGTACAGGCTTTTTTTAAAAAGTGTATTTTGCATTATCTTCAGAATAGATCCCAGTTTGTTTTTTCTTATCTCTGTAGCTGTGTTAACAGTTGCTTCCTTTTTAGGAAGATGCATTCACATGATAACTCTCAATTTTGACATGTGGAGAATCACATAAGGGTGACACTCATGCAGTCTCTCCTATAGAAGATGGCTTGTATAAATTCTGTATATCCTAGTTCCTGTTGCATCGATACAGGATCCTGTGACTGAGTTTTGACAATTGAATGTGCTCAGAACCATGTTTGCCATTTCCAGGAAAAAAATGTACAGAAACCTCCTATGTAAACCTTCATTCTGTTTTCTGCTATCTACTGGTGGAATGAATGCACCAGGATCATTCAGAAGATTCTGAAAAGGCCATCAACTGACCAGGAATATGCCTGTTGCATTTTGCTTGATTAAGAAACCATCTTACACTGTGTTAACTCTTCTGAAGTTTTTGGAGTTTGTTATAGCAACCAAAGTTTCTTGTGTTAAATAACAAGCAAAACCCAGCTTTGAGTCATTTGTCACTAAAAAGACAATATCGCAGCTAAGGGAGGGAGGAAGAGACAAAAAACAAATAGAAGTCTTTTAAAATTTCTTTTCTTCTCCTTTTTAATTAAAAAGGAAGGACACATTTAAAAAAAGCCTTTATTCACATGTTCCTTTTCTTAGTATAACATCACATCAAGCCCCAGTTGATGGTAACCATGAGGTTACCAAGGCTCAGAGAGGGGTATTAACTTTCACTGTGATGTTAGCGAACGAAAGATCTGAGTCCTGAACCAGGTCACCTGACACCAGAGCCAGCACACTTCTGTATATTGCAACATACCCAAAGCCAGATAGGTTTTATCGAAAGACAGTGTGCATCCTTTTCTCCAGAATAGGAGCTCAGAGAGACTTCATTAGGTATAGATTTAGGTATAGGGTTCCATGTTATCAAATATTTCCCTGCTAATACAAGTTTGAAAGCCAATGGACTTTCACTTCCATACTTGTATACTAAAGTATACATATTCCATATTCCATACTTTCATACCAAAGAAGGTGGCTCATAGCACAGGGATGTTGCTGAAGGGGGTAGCCTGGTACAGCACCTGGGCTATTAGGTTTTGTCCAAAGCATTCTCAAGTTTGATAACTCCTGCTTCATTCGATGGCCTTCTGTTTTCTCTGTGCTCTTTTGAAATGTCATTCTCCCCAGTGCCCTACATAGGAGAAAATACTATTATGCAAAATACCTCCACTCAAACTGACATCATCATGTTACTTCACCTTTCCTGACCTCTTGTATTCTGCCCCCAGCCTTCTGCAAACATAATTCAAAATGAATATTGCCTGTTTCATCAAGCCAGAAATTTGAGGCTTTGTTTGAAATCACCTAAGCATATTCTCTAGGCCACGGGTGAAGAATGGCAAAATGAGACCTGGATGTGCTGAAATATTGGGTACCTGATTGCTCCCCTGCTCCCACAAGCTGACATTTCCCAGATACCCAAATTGCCAGACACCCAAACTCCTCCAGCCTCTTATTCTGCTTCCTTTCCCCAGACTTCATCTTCTCTTTTCAGGTCTGAAACGGCCAAGAAATATTGGCTACCATGTGAATTTCAGTTTCTGGACCTACTTTATACTGAAGCCGAGGCATGCCTTTCGAGGGTTTCTGACGCTAAGGAGTTCTTGGATGAGGAATAATAGCTCCGTTGACTCTTTGGTGGAGGGTTCCCAGTGTTAGGGCATCTGTATTGTGAAGTCCAACACTATGACCTCTTTAGGTCTACTTTGCTATTACCTGAATATCTTAGCTTAAATCTGGAGGCCTAGGAACAGGCTTATATCATTTTAGAAACAAGGAATGGAATAAAACATTTAATGTGAGTGCTACTGCTGGTTGACATAAGAGTTGTTTGTGGACCAACTGACTTATGGAGATTGTGAGTCATTGCTCAGCAGAAAAGAAGGACGTGATTGATTTTACGGATGGCCACTTGGGATAGCATTGAGTACTGGGCTTATGTGCTATCTCTTTGCCAACCTAGACCTGGGTATATTCTTCAGGGCACAGATAGGGAGATCAAGGCTCAGAAGAACGTGTACTGAGGAGGCAGATTTTGGTGCCACGTATAGCAATGCCCGAATCCCATATTTAACCTATAACCCTGCATCAATTACTTAGGTTTCTGAGTTTTATTTTCTTTTTACGTAATAATGCAGCTAACATTATCCTCCTCACATGCTCATGGTGATAATTAAACAAAATGATGCATGTGGAACTGTCATAGTTTATAATCCATGGTCTTTTTAAATAAATGCTTGTTCCTTCTCTCTACAGGAAAGAGATAAAATGGAAATGTGACATATGATGCTGTCTTTTCTTCTTTTCCCCATAAGATCAGTGCACCTCAATTCAGTTTCAGGGAATCACCTCATTTCTATCTTTAATTGTACTTGACATTGCATCCTACAACAAAAGACTCTACTGTAGCAAATATTGAGTGCCTTGTGTATACCAGGCACAAATATAAAAGAGATTATTCATTTTCAAGGAGTTGTGTGAGTAACATCATAGATGATATGGATAGAAAATTATACCGACTTCCAGAAATGAAGGTCTGGGTAGTTTTGTCTCAGAACGAGCTCTTAGTTTATTCCAAGGTAATTTTCCAGGGCTTTTGCACTAAGGATTTGAAATCTTCGGTCCAGGTGTTTTGTTATAAAGAGGTTACAACTCAGTTTTGGGAAGTGTGATCAGAAATGTGAGGAGCTGGTGTTAGTTTCGCCCCCACCCTAAATGGTGAAGATCTGAAGCCAAGAGTAGATAGATAACAGGATCAAAGACATGGCTCTCGTCCTTGTTCTGTGCCGTTGGGACAGCAGTAGCCACAGTATCAGCGCCCTGTATACATGAGTTAAGTCCCTCAGAAGTGCCAAAATGTCAGGAAAAAGGAATAAATTTGGCTTGGATCATGTGGAGATACTTCATAAAGGCCATTTGGTGGTACTGGCCCTCCTAAGATTTGGAACCAGACATATTTATGTCGCTAGGACCGTCTCTAGCCATTGTTTGCTTTACTTTTCCCTGAATGTTAGCTTCTGCTTCATTCTCTTAACATGTGTTTATGGAGGGTAGGAAGTGGTGAGAGACCATAGACAGCTTTGAATGCACTTTTTTTTTGGTCTTAGTGGCTAAAAGGTGGACAGGATGGTATTGATGCCTGGATCTCCAGTCCCTGAAAAAAGGAGACAGAAAATAGCAGGTTGAGGATGGGAGATCTGATAATTGGTGCTTGGATCTCAGGTTCATGAAGAAAGGGGTTGTACTGAGAGCACAGACCTATTTATCTGTTTTGAGGAGGCCTTGGGGAAGTAATCCCATGACAGCTTATTAAGGTGAACCCAGATAATTGCTCCACCATTACTCGGGTGTTGGGAAATGAGTCTTATTTAAAAGGATCAAGCCGATCCCATCTTGGGCAGCATTCTTAACAGGTTTCCTAGAAGGGGGTCCTGTTTGGCTTAGGCGGTTAAGCATCTGACTTTGGCTCAGGTCGTGATCTTACGGTTTGTGAGTTTGAGCCCAGTGTCAGGGTCTTCGCGTTGGGCTCCATACTGACGGCATGAAGCCGCTTGGGATTCTCTCTCTTCCTCTCTCTCTGGCCCTCCCCTGCCCACGTTCTCTCTCTCAAAATAATAAATATAAAAAAAAGGTTTCCTAGGAGTAAAAGTAAACTATAATTAAAAGGACTTCACACCATACTTCTGCCTGGTTTTGAGTCACCAGAGGACTGGAAAATCTAAAGCACTGAATTTGTATTACGATGATCCCAGATCGCTAATGAGCCCAAATACTAAGTAAAAGCAATTGAAAAAAAATATTTAGAGGAAAATAATGTCACCCCAGTCTTCACATTATTTCCCTTCATAATTTAAAGTACAATATAGCAGGGGGGTACCTGGGGACTCAGTTGGTTAAACGTCCAACTTCAGCTCAGGTCACGATCTCATGGTTCACCGGTTTGAGCCCGGTGTTGGGCTTTGTCCTGACAGCTCAGAGCGTGGAGCCTGCTTCGTGAATTCTGTCCCCCTCTCTCTCTGCCCCTCACCCACCCATACTGTGTCTCTCTCAAAAATAAATAAAAATTGTAAAAAAAAATTTTAATAAAGCACAATGTGGGGCACCTGGGTGGCTCAGTCAGTTAAGCATCCGGCTTCAGCTCAGGTCATGATCTCATGATTTGTGAGTTCAAGCCCTGAGTAGGGCTCTTTGCTGACAGCTCGGAGCCTGGAGCTTGCTTCGAATCCTGTGTCTCTTTCTTCCCCTGCACCTCCCTCACTTGCACTCTGTCTCTGTCTCTCTCTCAAAAGTAAATAAACATTAAAAAATTAAAAAAAATACAATATGAAGCACAAACCCAAAGAGAAGCAGACACACAAGGGAATAAGATACCCCAAACAAGAACTAACAGATGAAAGCCATGAGGACTGCAGATAATATAATAATCAGATACAGACTGAAAAACGATGATGTTTACAATGTTTATGAAATAAAACTAAGCCTGAACATTTTGGTAAGAATTTTGACAAACTTAAAAAAGATGAGTAACCAGCACCCACCTGAAAAAAACACATTGTCAGCCTTGCACACGCCCTCTCATGTTCCTTTGCAGCCACTGTCCCCATGGGAATAGTCACTCCTCCCAGCGTAATTTAGTTTTACCCATTTTTGCACTTTCACAAGTGAATGCATGTAGTTTGAATACTTTTGTGTTTTCTTCTTTCACTCAGCATTAGCTACGTTCATCCATGTTTTCGGACATGGTTGTAGATTGCTCATTGTTGTATAGTGTTGTGTTGTGTGAATATACCACTAAAGATCTCTTCTCCATTGATGGGCATTAGTTTCTACTTTTTGGCTGTTCTAAATAGTGCAGCTACACAAATATCTTGGGAATGTGTACATAGGAAGTGGATTTATAGATGATTGGTTTGTCCTATGTCTAGTTTTAATAAGAGAATGCTAAACAGTTTCCCAAAGTTCTGTAGCAGTGTCTGAGCGTTCCAGTTGTTCCACGTTTTTTTTTATGTTTATTTATTTATTTTGAGAGACAGAGAGAGAGAAAGAGTGAGAGGCAGAGAGGAAGAGAGAAAATCCCAAACAGGCTCCACGCTGACAGCATGGGGCTCCATCCCATGAACATGAGATCATGACCTGAACCTAAATTAAGAGTGGGATGCCTAACCGACGGAACCACCTAGGTGCTCCTTTTCCACTTTCTTTTAAAAAAAATTGTTATTGAAATATAGTTGACATACAATCTTACATTAGTTACAGCTGTACATCATAGCCATTTGACAATTCTATACATTCTGCAATGTCTATCACAATCTGTCACTGTCTGGTGTTATTACAGTACTATAGACTATATTTCCTCTGCTGTGCTTTTCATCTCCGTGACTTCTTTATCACTGGAAGCTTGAACTTCTTAATCCCCTTCATCTATTTCTTCCTTCCCTCCATCTTCTTCCTGTCTGGCAGGCACCAGTTTGTTTTCTGTATTGATGAATCTGTTTCTGTTTTGTTCATTTGTGTATTTGTTTTGTTTTTCTTCAGATTCCACATATAAGTGAAATCATATGGTATTTGCTGGTTCTGGCTTATTTCACTTAACATATGCCCCCTAGGTCCATCCATGTTGTTACAAATGGCAAGATCTCATTCTCTTTTAAGACTGAGTGATATTCCATTCTCTCTCTGTCTCTGTCTCTGTCTCTGTCACTCTCTCTCTCTCCTCACATACCACATTTTCTTTTTATTTTTAAGTTTATTTATTTTGAGAGAGAGGGAGAGAGAGCGTCCCGAGCAGGCTAGAGAGAATCCCAAGCTGGTTCCACACTATTAGTGGAGAGCCCAATGCGGGGCTTCAACTCAAGAATTGTGAGATCATGACCTGAGCTGAAACCAAGAGTCGGCTGTTTAACCAACTGAGCCACCTAGGAACTCCTATACCACATTTTCTTTATTCATTCACCTGTTGATAGGCACTTGGGTTGCTTTCATATCTTGGCTATTGTAAATAATGTTGCAATAAACATAGGGCTATAGATATCTTTTCAAATTAGTGGGGGTTTTGAGGGGGTGGGAGTAAATACTAAGTAATGGAATAGCTGGATCATGTGTTAATTCTATTTTTAAGTTTTTGAGGAACCTCCATACTGTTTTCCACAGTAGCGGCACCAGTTGGCATTCCCACCAATAGTGCACAAGGGTTCCTTTTTCTCCACATCTTCACCAACACTTGTTTTTTCTTGTGTTCTGAAAAACAGAACTGTTCTGACAGCTAATGTGAAGTAATATCTCATTTGGTTTTGATTTGTATTTTCTTGATGATGACTGATGTTGAGAATCTTTTCATGTCTCTTGGCATTCTCTATGCCTTCTTTGGAAAAATGTCACTTCATGTCTTCTGCCCATTTTTAAATCAGGCTATTTTTTTTAGTTGTATCAATTCTTTATATATTTTGAATATTAACCCCTTATTAGATATATCATTTGCAAATATTTTCTCCCATTCAGTACATTGCATTTTTGTTTTGTTGACAGTTCCCTTTACTGTGAAAATGACTTTAATTTTGGTGTAGCCCCAATAATTTATTTTCACTTTTGTTTCCCTTTCCTGAAGAGACATATTCAGAAAAATTTTGCTAAGGCTTATGTACAAAAGATTGCTGCTTATGTTTTCATTTGGGAGTTTTTATAATTTCACTTTCCACATTTAGATCTCCAATCTAATTTGAGTTTATTTTTGTGTATCGTGTAAGAAAATGGTCCACTTTCAATCTTTTCCATGTAGCTGTCCAGTTTTGCCAACACCATTTTTTATTTAAATATATTAAATTTAGTGTCAAATTGGTTTCCATACAACACCCAGTGCTCATCCCAAAAGATGCCCTCTTCAATACCCATCACCCACCCTCCCCTCCCTCCCACCCCCCATCAGCCCTCAGTTTGTTCTCAGTTTTTAAGAGTCTCTTATGCTTTGGCTCCCAACACCATTTTTTGAAGAGACTGTCTTTTCCTCATTGTATATATAGCCTTGCCTCCGTTGTTGAAGATGAATTGACCATAGAAGTGTGGGCTTATTTCTGGGGTCTCTGTCCCGTTCCATTGATCTGTTACTGTTGTTGTGCCAGTACCATACTGTTTTAATTACGGTAGCTTCATAGTGCATCTTGAAATATGGGAGAGTGATATGTCCAGGTTTGTTGTCAACTTCGTTCTTATGTCTTGCTGGCCAAAGAGAAGAGGGTTCTCTTCTTTCAGCTTGAATTTAACAAATCTTGGAGAAGTCATCTGATAATGATGACTTGGATCATGTGCCTATCCTTGAACTGTGCCTAAGCCTGGCCCATACTGAGTAATATGAGTGACTTTATGGTAGAGACAAGGAAGAGAAAAGTAGCCTGGATGCTATGACTTCCAGCTCCTGCTAGAACCAATTGGTTTAAAGAAACCCTCATTAGATATAGTGGTAGGAGTGGATGGTGCTATTCTAAACAAACAAAACAATAAATATCTACTTTAGTGAGGATATCTAAACTCCATTTACAGTGGGGGGGAAGATGGTGAAGATTCTATCCAGAGGGATAGAGTGTATTGTCATTGGTGTGTGTGGGTTATATTTGGCACTCTTGTAGCGGAGTCAAAGGAAAACAAAAAATTATACCACTGAACAAAAAGACAAACAGAATAATAGGAGAAAGTAAAGAAAAGTGATATGACTGGAAGTTAGATTTATAATGACCATTGGCTCTTAAGAGAAATCCCAAGGGTTTCCTGACTGTTGTCCATAGAATTATCTGTTGGGGTTAAATTTACATAAGATTCACCATTATGAAGTGAACAATTCTGTGGAATTTAGTACATTCACAGTGTTGTACAACCACTGTCTGTAATTTGAAAACATTTTTGTCACCCTGAAATGAAACCCCACACTTAATCCCCATGTTACTCTCTCTTCAACCCCTGGCAACCACCAATCTATTTCTTATTTTTATGTATTTAACTTTTTTGGATCTTTCACATAAATGGACTCCTACAAGATGTGACCTTTTGTGTCTGATTTCTTTCACTTAGCATAATGTTTTCAAAGTTCATTCATGTTGTAGCATGTATCAGTACTTTATTTCTTTTTATTGCTAAATAATATTCTAATATATAGATTTACCACATTTTTATTTTTTTTAATGTTTATTTTAGTTTTGAGAGAGAGACAGAGTGAGGGCAGGGGAGGGACAGAGAGAGAGGGAGACACGGAATCTGAAGCAGGCTCAGAGCCCGATACAGGGCTCGAACTCATGAACTGTGAGATCATGACCTGAGCCAAAATTGGACGCTTAACTGATTTAGCCACCCAGGCACCCTTAGACTTACCACATTTAAAAATTCATTCATCTGTTATTGAACATTTTGGTTTTGGCTACTAAGAATAGTGCTGCTATGATCAATTATGTACAAGTACTTGTTTGAGTACCTGTTTTCAATTCTTTTTGGGTATGTAGATAGGAATGTAATTGCTGTGTCATGGGATAATTCTATGTTTAACTTTTAGAGAATTTGATCCATTGGTTTTCCTTGATGGCTATAACATTTTATATTCCCACCAACAATGGAAAAAGTTTTCAATTTTGCCGTATCCTTACCAACACTTACGTTTCATTGTTTTTCTTGATGCTAGCCATTCTAGTAGGTGTGAAGTAGCATTTCATTGTGATTTTGATATGCATTTCCCAAGTGACTCAAGTTTTTGAGCTCCTTTTCAAGTGTTTTTTGGCCATTCATATAGCTTCTTTGGAGGCATGTCTGTTCCTATTGTCTGCCAAATTTTCAGTTGTGTTGCCATTTTATTATTGAGTTGTAAAAGTTAGTTTTGTATTCTAGACACTGACCCTATATCAGAGATACTATTTGCAAATATATTCTATTCTGTAGGTTTGTCTTTTCACTTTCTTGAGAACATATTTTCATGTGTAAATGTTTTCAATTTTGATGAAGTCAAATTTGTCTATTTGTTTCTTTTGTTACTTGGACTTTTCGTGTCATATCTAAGCAGTCATTGTCAAATCCAAGGTCATCAGGATTTATGTCTATGTTTTCTTCTAATTGTTTTATAGTTTCAGGTCTTATGTGTTAGGTTAGTGATCCATTTTGAGTTTTGTTTGTTTGTTTGTTTGTTTGTTTGTTTGTTTGTTTTGTAGGTAGTAGAGGTAGGGTTCTAGCTTCATTCTTTTGTGTGGATATCCATCCAGGTGTCCCAGCACCATTTATTGAACTATTTTTTCCCTCTGTTGGATGGTCTTGGTGCACTTCCTGAAAATCAGTTGGCCACTAATATGTGTGTTCATCTCTGGACTCTGAATTCTACATAAGATGTTCATATAATTTTGAAAAAGTACTTGTATGTAATAAAATTTCATCCTGTGTGTAACCAAGATGATTCTGAACTTGCTGGGCTGAAGCTTTCTGATAGTTTTTCTAATCATTATGTGAAAATACCATGCATCAGCCATCAGTGAATATTTACTATGGAGACCCTTTCAGGGTTAGATGTAGCTACATTTAATTTACTGTCAGTATTACATTTCAAACAAAATTTAGGCACAAGTTTTCTATGGAAGTCTACATGAGCCAAGTTTAAGTGACTATTTTTAGATTCCTTGGACCTAGTCAATTTCAACACAGACCACATTTTCCTATTTTGCTTTTCTGCTAACAACTTTCTTCCACATACTCTCCATGGCTTGGAAATATCTTCTTTACTTCTTTTCCGTGGAATTAAATATTTGAAAAATGTGATTCTTCTTACCTTATCTTTAATGTGATCTCATATAAGTCCACATGTTTCAGAAGGGTTTTAGGGGGTTTTATACAGAAAGAAAGAAACTGTAGAATAGCTTTATATATGAGGCTTCCAAAAATGCAGCTCTCCACTCCCACAAAATGGAAAGACAATCAAGCTGTGGTTAGCAAACTCTTTAGACTCTTTCAGAATAGATGACATGCCTGATTAGGTTTGTGATTGAAGATGCCACTAGAGAACAAGGACTCCATTTAATATCAGGCGTGCATTGCTTTTGTTATGCTACATGGTACATATTTATTCATGACAGTAAGAGATTCTGCTTCCTGGATTTGCCATGAAAACCTTGGTTTTCAAAATGTAGTCTTTGGCATGACATCAAAGCACCAACATTCTCCTTCGTTGGAGATACTTCTTGGGAGTTCCTTCTTACTCACTTAAAATGGACCTGGTGTGAAACCATATTGCATTTATCTAAATGACAACCCCAATCCACTCTATTACTAAAAGAAGCAATCATGTTCCAGTTTGAAAGGACAGGGCGGGCAGGAATAGAATCAAGTATCACCATCTCACATGCAACTCCTAATTTATATCTCTTGAATCCTTGTGTATAGGAGGAAGGCAGGGACAGAAAAAAAAATCCAAATATCTGAGATTGACGTTGATGCTAAGAAGACTTTTATGACACCACTGAACAAAATAGGAGCCTAAATATTAATTCATCTCTATGAGAACTATGACCATTGATTTGTCTGCTGAGGTGAGGATGCTGGAAGGAACTAGGCAGGTCTGTAGGCAGATCTGCAGAAGCCATTAACAGGACTCTTTTCCTAGCACATCTAGGTTACGATGACAGAAATTAAGCCGTTCATGTAAATGATGCTAGTTAATGTAAATACTCATAGCTAGCACTGTAGGTATTCTAGCTCTGGAGCCACACACTTGATGTCTACCACTTGCCCAAATGCTATTCCTCTTGTTTAAGGCTTTAGTAACCTCTAAAGTGAAATTATAGACAGGCTAATAGTTTAAGTTATTACAGCTAATTTCTGCATGAGTGTGAATGAGCATTTGAATTTCAGAGTTCTCACGTTTTGATAACTGGTTCTGGTTTGGGGAACACTGAAGATTGGAAGAGGCAGGGGCAAAATCCAGTGAGGCCTGGGCTGGGGAACACCTGCTCCTAAATTTTTCTCACCTTACTTGCATTTGATGACTGACTTCCTCTTGTTGCCAAAAAGCAGGATTCCATGTCAGTTCATCAAGCACCGGGAAAATGTAGAGGAAAGAGCACTGAGCTTGGAATTGGAAGACCTCTCATTTACCAGCTGTGTGATTTCAGAGAAGTCATTTGATCCCTCCGAGCTTCTGTTTCCACAGCTGTAAAACATGGCTAATACTTCTTTCTTGCATTGATGTGAGGATTAAATGAGCCAACACATATAAAGCACTATATAAATGTATTTCTATTATTATCTGAGGTATTTAAAACAGCAGAGGTAAGGTGTAAAATCTTGCAATCCACTCATTAGCTCTGTCAGTGGAGAGAAAAAGGGATTAAATCTGGCAGGTCCTAAGCTTCAAGTTTGATTTAAGTTCTCTCCTCACCCTCCCCTATTTGCAGAGAGTTTTCTTCCATTGTTGAGAGTCACTGGAGCTTGGGCCAATTACTTGTGTTGACAAGTCATTAGAGAAAGTCATAAGCACCTGGCTCCGATGTCTGGTTGCCCAACAGCAACTCCAGGGCCTACCAGGTTGCATGTAGCATTGGCAGAAACCCATCTTTCCTTACCGTGGGCGCTGACTTCCTGGTGGAGATAGAGCCCTGGACACCATTAACCCTGTTTTTAAAGGTACAGAATGTTGAAACATTAATGACCTGAGTTTTCAAATGGGTTTACTGTTTCTGTTACAGAGGTACAGTACTTCTTACATTGTATACTCACCCTGAGTGTGTGATCTTACTTATAATGGTCAGTTGAGATTTTCTTATTTTATATATGTATTCATAACTACCATTGATCTTTGTCCACTACAGGGTAATTATAGAAAAAATTGGTAATATGCATATATTTATCTTTTTATATTATGCAAGGAGGTCCATTTAAGTTAAAATATTTTGATAACTACCATATTTTTGAGGAATGAACTCATACTATAGAATTAAGTTGGAAGAAGCATTCACTGATGATATAATATGTATGCCTCTACTCATATACACATGTATATATACACATATACATACTTGCCTATATATATATATATGCATATACTTGTACATATACTGATGAATTTGCCTAGTGGTATGCTGGTAAATGTTTAATAACTGACTCTCCAAAAAAAAAAAAGAAAAGAAAAGAAAAGAAAAACCCTAATTTCTAGTGCTTGCCAATTTCTACTGTGTAAGTGTTCCCACTGTGGCCAATTTCAAACAACCACAGTAATATCGCTGAATGTGGAGTTACAAAGAAATGTGAACAATCCACTCCTGTGAACCAGTAGGGGCTAGCAGTAGCATATACTGGATGATAGGTACACAAGATCATCTACTGGGTGGATACATACAACATACACACAGAAACCTATAAATCATACATACAGCGTGAGTTTGCTATCAAACATCATAACCACCCTCCTCTTACTAGGGAATCACAGAGCTCTTTAGGTACAGCATGAAAGAAATATGTTTGGCTTATCCTGTCTGGAATCTCTGCATTTTCATCCTCTTGATTCTTCATTTATCATCCTAGCCTTATAAAGAGTCTTGTATAGATCACTCATGGAAGAATTCAGCCAGGCAAAGTACCACGATTGATTGCCCAAGAGAGTTTCTAGTTTGTAGGTGACTCACCAATAGCTATAGGGGAATCACCGCTGCTAAGGGTAACACTCTGCAGCAATAGCAAACAGGAGGATGTTAGTCATTAGAGGGCACACATACATGCCTACACACCACCTCTACCTTGTTTTGGTGGAGGTTGTGCCTGTTCTCTGGGTTCACCTACAGCCAGGAAGAGAGGTTGCCCATGCATTGCAACTTAAAGTTGCTGGGAAGCTTTCTTCCTCTTTCCTTCCTTCGAAAGAATCTACCCACCAGCTTGGGAGTCTGGAATGCTTCTTAATTTTATATATACTTCTCTACTATTAGGGATCCTTTTGTTGTCATCAACAATGTTTTCCTTGTAAAGAGTTTAGCCTGTCTGGAAAGAGGGGCTGCAGGATGGAGTAAAGATACGCAACAATGAAAGGCCAAAATTCCAAGATAGACTTGCTTTCTGTACATTTTGGCCTAAAGTAACCTGTCAGATGGCAGCCTTATTTCCCACATTTTCTTAGCCTCCTGCAGCTCATTCCTCTATGTTCAGATCCACCCCTAACTCACTTCCAGTCTCTACTTCAGTTGAAGCTAACTGGTAGACCCAGTTCTCAAACCTGGAATCATTTTGAGGGCTTTAACAAGTCACAATTAATTTATTAGATTCAGTATTGTACATGTCCTTGAAGAGCTCACAGTTTCTTTGGGGAGACATTAAGAAAGCAGAATAATTACTCTGCAGCTATGTACTTCGTCCTACTAGAGAGTTATTTCCAAATGGCTTAATGGAACCCAGAGAAAATATTATCCAGCAGTTATTAGTAGGTGCTGGAATTAAATGGGTTTGGTTTCAAATACTGATTCTGATGTGAACTAGTGGTGAAATTTTGGGCCAGTTGCTTAACGTCTCTAATATGAACTTTCATAATAATGCCTTTTACATAGCTGTTCACACTGGCGTAACTTCCATGAGGGCAGGCACTTTACTTTGTTCACTGGTATATTCCTACCAAGTAGGTGGGCAATGTGTGTGTGTGTGTGTGTGTGTAAATATATATATATATATATATATATATATATATATATATATATATATATTATATATATATATATATATAAGCCAAGCACACTGCCTAGTACAGTTGATAAATTATTTTAATTTATTTCATTATTATTTTGTTCCTACCCTCGGAGGAGATGGGCAGTATTTCTAGGATTTCCAGAACAGCTTATAGAACTGCCATCTAGAATGAGACATAAAAGTTACCGTGAGGAAGAGGCAATAGCATGGGCTATGGCAGTTGTGAACAGTATAACAGTTGAAGAAGAAGTGAAATGATAGACTGAATAGGGATATAGTGGCCAAAAACTGACTGCAACCGCCCATCAGTTCCACTGACAATCTGCCTCTTTCTGGCCCAACTGCTGGGTCCCTATATTTGTTCTCTAATAATGATGGTCCTTACATAGTGCTTACTACAAACTAATAAACACATGACATTAACTTACCTAGTACTCATAACACTCCTTTGAAGTAGGTAATGTTGCTCATTTTAAGACGAGGAAGGTAAGGCAAACTTACCCAAGGTCCACTGCTAGTGAAGAAGAGTCAGGGTTCAAACCCAGACATTTTGGCTCCAGAATCTTGCTCTAAATGCCTGGGTTAGGTAGCTTCTATGTTATAACCAGATTTTATGGTCAAAAATAGTGCTCTTCATCAAAATTGCCAGGCTTACAGGGAGAGGAATGGTCACATAACTTATTTCAGGCAACATAATGTGGTCAGAAATAATGTCCTTTACTTTCATGTTTTTCAAGCTGTCCTCAACCATAAAAAGGATAGTTTAGCTACATGATAGTGGAGGCTCTATCAGCCTAAACTTCTGAGTTTCTGCATGGAGGATAGTTGCTTCAGAAAGATAACTAGGTCCACAGGAGTGTGTGAGAAGAAATTAATTGTTATTGTAGTAGATGTTGGGATTGTTTGTTATTGCAACATAGCATAACCTCTCCTGACTGATACAGCTGTCTGTGTCCAGACCCTTATTCTCAGCATGTGGGTCCCATGTTTGACTTCCTAAGCTAGTTCTTGCTTTCTAATCTTTCCTTCTGCCCATTCATCTGAGCTCCCCTTGTTCCCTTTTTTGGTAATGTCCCTAATATTTTAGTCTATTCCCAATACCTCCCACACTTACTTGTGCTTGCCAATAGCACTTCCCCAGGAGCTGAAGTTTGGGCTCAGAACACCTATCTGCACATTGACCAATCAGATATCTGCCTGGCTGTATTGCCTAACATTACGCACCTGATGGTGTGATGTATGAAGATAAAGCACTTTTTCCAATCTCTTTGTCCCCTAAAAACTGTATTGTGGTGTGCTTCTGGATATTGTGATGTTTACTTGGTAGCCCCTTTTACTAGGCAAAATCATTATTTCTCAGCCAAACCTGCGCCTACTGGATCACTGCTCGTGTCTGGTTCTGGCTTTCCCTGGTACTGTCTCTTATTTACAGCCATGGATTTCTGATTATCTTCTCAGTTAAAGCCACTTTACATGTGCACAGAATGCCCATGCCAGCAGTTTGGAAACTTCCACAGCATCCATTGACCAGACTTAACTTCTAGTCTCACACTTCAGCATTCCTCGTTCCTTGTGTCATTTCGTTGTTTTTACTGTTTTGCTTCTACCAAAGACGACGAAGTAAGTTAGAATGAATATTTAATACGTGAAACCCAGGCATGGAAGAAAAAGAGAAAGTTTGTATAAAAAAGTGTAAAATCTTGCTTTAGTTACAAATAATTTGGGTAGGCAGAATTTTAAGATGGCCTCCAAGATTCCCGCTCCTTGGTGCACATGCCCTGTACATAACTCCTTCTTCTTGAGTGAGAGCAGGGAATGTGAATATGATGGGCTATCACTGCAATGATTACCATACAGTTTAAAGAAAAGAGGATTTTGTAGACTGTAATTGAAGGTTCCTCATAAACTGATTTGCAGTTAATCAGAAAGGAGTTTTTCATGGCTGCGCCTGATATAATCAAGTATATGCTTAAAAGACACAGGAGCAGCTGCTGTGAACTTGGAATTAACAAAAAGTCCCATTGTCTACTGTTCGTGGGGTGGGGGGGCTATACAGTTAGGATGCGAGAATGGTTTCCAGGTGACAGCCAGACAGAAAATGGGACTTCAGTCCTACAACCACAAGAAACTGAATTGTCCCAACAACTTGAATGAACTTGGAAAAAGGGGCTCTCAGCCCTGGAGGGGATTGTAGCCCTGTCTATTCACTTTATTTCAGCTTTGTATGATCCTGAGTAGAGAACCCATTGAGGCAATGCCTGGGTTTCTGACCTATAGAAACTATGAGACAGTACATGTTTCTGTAAGTCACTAAATGTTTGGTCATTTGTTATGCAACAAGAGAAAACTAATAGACTAATCAGTCACTCAAATGGGCAACAGGAGACAACTAGTATAAATGTAAAAGAAAAATAAGTTTTGGTAAATAAAATATCATTTAAGAATGCCTTTAAATTGTTAAAAGGTAAAGAAAACTTACATTTCACTAGATGAGAAAATAATAGTCTTACTGACTTCCCTCTAAGAATAATTCATTATATATTTTTTAATGTTTTTTATTTATTTATTTTTTGAAGGAGAGAGAGAGACAGAGCATGAGTGGGGGAGGAGCAGAGAGAGAGGGAGACACAGAATTCCAAGCAGGCTCCAGGCTCTGAGCTGCCACCACAGAGCCCGATGCGGGGCTCGAACTCACAAACTGTGAAATCATGACCTGAGTCAAAGTCGGACGCTCAACCAACTGAGCCACCCAGGCACCCAAGAATAATTTATTATAAAGTTACATAGCTTCTTAAAATTTTTTAATTCTGGCATAATTAACGTACAGTATTATATTAGTTTTGGGTGTACAAAATAGTGATTTAAGAGTTCTATGGATTCCTCAGTGCTCATCATGTTAAGTGTGGTATTTAATCCCCATTCTCTATTTCACCCATCCCACCCCCCGCCACCTCCCCTCTGGTAGCCATCAGTTTGTTCTCTCTAGTTAAGAGTCTGTTTTTTGGATTCTTTTTTTTTTTTTTCCTTGTTTTGTTTCTGAAATTCCACATATAATTGACACCATATGGTATTTGTCTTTCTCTGTGACTTATTTCACGTAGCATGATATCCCCTAGATTCATCCATGTTGTGGTAAATGACAAGATTTCATTCTTTTTTGTGGCTGTGGAATATTCCATTGTGGCTGTGTAATATCCTTTCATCTATAGACATTTGGGTTGCTTCCATAATTGGCTATTGTAGATAATGCTGCAGTACACATAGGGGTGCATATACCTTTTTGAATTAGTGTTTTCATATTCTTTAGGTAAACACCCAGGAGTGGAATTACAGGATCATATGATATTTCTGGCTTTAATTTTTTGAGGAACCTCCATGCTGTTTTCTACCGTGGCTGCACCAGTTTGCAAAGGGTTCCTTTTTCTTCACATCCTCACCAACACTTGTTTCTTGGGCTTTTGATTTTAGCCACTTTGACAGGTGTGATATGTAATGTTACATAACTTTTTATTTTTAAAAATTGTGATATTACTGTCAATAGCTTTATTAAGATACACATGCATCAACTGAACAAGTGTAGAATGTATAAGTTTTGACATATGAATGAGTCTGTGAAATAATCATGGCCATAAAGATTGCCAACATATCTATGACCCTCAAAGTTAAGTTTGACTCCTTTGTAATCCCTTTGTAATCTTGCTCTCCACAGCAAGGGACAGTGTGGCCAAATGGCAGCTTAAATCAAGAATATTTATTTTCAGGTCTTTATTTTCTCCTAACTATGCAACATGTTGCAAACACTCTCTTTTATAGATGGGCAGTCTCAAATCTGGTTTAGTGTGGACCCATGGGGAAATTGAAGGGTAACAGAAAGAACTGGGGGGAAAAAAGACCTCTTGCCCTCATTTTCAAATAAAGGATTGTTAATGTAACATTTATGAATTTTGGTGTCTCGGTATGTCAGACAGTAACACACCTTATAATGCCTTAATCGGGCAAACAAGATGATCCTCTTACCTTTTTGCAAGTCCAGAGATTAATCCCTGCATGCTTCTTACCTCCCAGCACTCATGCACATCCATTAGCCTCTCTCTATTTCTCCTCTGGGTTATTTTTGGATCTACCCACCACCTAGAAAATTAATATTGGAAAAGGACAGCAGTGACCTCTGTTTTTTTCTTGGACTTCGTCCTATCATTCGCTTAGGAAAAAATTATTTTCAGAACTAGCCGAATGTGTTTTACTTCAGGAGTACAACACAAACCTAAAATAATTTTTTTTTTTGCAGTAAAGTACATAAAACAGGCATTATCACCTTCAGTTTTTAGAGTTCCTGGAAATCAATTTCACAATCCTTCAAAGCACTTCACTTATATTCCCTCTTCTGATCCTTTAGTACTCCTGTGAAGCAGACAGCCAAGTAGTTTTATTCCCACTTGAAGACAGAGGAAAACCGAAGGTCAGAAGGATTAACTGATTTGCCAGGGGCTGGTCAGTGCTGTTACTCAGAATAAAATGCAGATCTTCTAGATCTTTCTCTCACTCGGGACTATTTGTGCTCATTTCTTAATAGGTATAGTTTTGATAAACTGTACCAAATAATGGCTAAGACATGACATGTATCTTATTACCTTACCTTACATTCTGAAAAAAGGAGTCCCTTAGACATTGTTTCCCCATCTCAGAGAAATCAATCTAGTGTAGGTACCTAAAAGTAAGACTTTTGCTAAGACTCTTCAAGAAAGACAGTCCTGAAATAGTTAAAGGTCAAAATTAAATGCCCTGACTTTAGTTCTTTCTTGTGTAGGAAAATACAAAAGCATTGCAGTTGTGCAAGTTCCTGCAGGTAAAGTGAAGGACGGAAAAGTCCTCCCCATCTGTGTTTATTATGACAAATACTGTTTAATCTTCCACTTTAAATTCCAATTGCCAGATTTTTTGTTGTTGTTGTTGTTAAAAAATAAGGACAGCATAAAAATAGGAGGCAAGGCCCTCTTAGAGTCCTCATTGTCTGTAGAATAATTCTGAACAGATCTCTGCTGTGGGTTTCACCTGTCAGCTTCTAAGCGATGGCGAATGGCTCTGTAATTTCCATGTGAATGGGGAAAACCATTTCCCAGATTCACTCTTTAGAGTGACACAAATGAAACTGTTAAAAGACAGATTCACCAGCAGGGGGACAAAGACACAAAAGAAAACAAAAGAAAACAAAACAAAACAAAACAAAACCTAAACAACCAAACAAGAGGCAAACAGGAATATCTGTTTTCTTGGTCCGACAGTGCCAAGAGTGGAAAAATAAAATACTTTTAAGGCCAGGACAGAAAAATCCACCACACTGAGTGGGTGGCATGACCCTAAGGCAGCCTTATTGACGTTTGAAGCTCTCAAGGGTTCTGTGTGCTGCATTGCTTAGTAGGGGGATTTCGACTGGTGGGGAAGTGGCTGGACGTGGAAGAACTACACATCACAGGGCACGTGGGGAAGGCCGAAGCTGAAGTCTGAGCTGTCGCATCAGCTTCCCGGGATGATATCAGGCCAGATGTCTACCTGCCTTAGAACTGTAAGGGGATAAAATAGCGTGGTTTGGATAACTCGTGGTTTTAGTCTTACTGACTTATAGACCTGTCATTTCTTCTTCCCACCTCCTTTCTTCTCTCCAGCCTCCACACATTTCCACGTGGCCCCAATTTCCCCAATTCACCCTTTATCCTGTGTCCTTTACTTTTCTCACACTAAGCACCATCACAAGCCAGATACCTGCAGGAAACCTGGAACTGCTGTGAAATCTCTCCTCCCTCTTCCTTTCCCGTGCTTCTGCTGAACAGTGACCCATCACAGCCCCTTTCTAACTGAGCTCTCTCACTGGGCTCCTCCTCTCCACTCCTAAAGGCAGCCCTTCTCTAATCTTCTGGTTGCTCAGAACTTTCTAACAAGTCTTTATTACCTGTAGATGAAAAGCCAGACTTCTACTCTGGCCTTCATGTAGGTTGAGGGAGGCCATCCACTGTGAGCCAGGTAGATCCCTGCATATCTTTACTGAGTATGTCAGCTGCAAAGCCTAACCATCCTCTGCCTTTGAGCCACTCCTGTAGCTAGTTATATGGGCAGGTAAGTAGGTCAAGGCAGCTGTATCCTCACTGCCTGAGATGGCTTGCTCCCTGGAGGAGTGGGACTTCTTGCTTGCTTTCTTGCTACAAAATGTGCTGAGCCTTGAGCTGTGGGTGCCCGTGTGGTACCATAACCCACTGTGCGTGTAGCTGTCATATGTGTCCGTTGCATGACATCTTTGGGACAGGGGGACTTTGGGTCAGAGGAACCACCACAACCATGCAGATGCTACTGCTCTTTGCTGTGCCATGGGTAATGGGTTTGGATCCATTGAACCTTGTCTACTTTTGGCAACTGTGGAGCTTTGGCAAACCAGTGTGCTTGCTTGCTTAGTCTGTAGGGGTAGGCATTCTTCCCTGACAAAGTGTTTTCATGGCCTTCAATTGCCTTTAGTGCTGAATGTGTATTTGTTTGATGAGTCCATTAA
Organism: Lynx canadensis; assembly: GCF_007474595.2. Taxonomy (NCBI): domain Eukaryota; kingdom Metazoa; phylum Chordata; class Mammalia; order Carnivora; family Felidae; genus Lynx; species Lynx canadensis. The sequence continues at coordinate 9,581,811 of NC_044315.2, read as the reverse complement.
TAAATGAATCCTTAGGGCTGGCCTAATCCATTTGGGCTCTTTTAACGTAGAAACTCAGTCCATATCCATTTCTGCTCACTCTGTTTCCTTTACTTGAAGTTCTCTTTCTTTGTATTACACCTTACCCAAATCCTTCCCTTCCATTAAGAACTCTTGCTAATGCTACCTCATCCCAGCCTGATGTAATTATTCACTTCTTCCTTTGACCTTTCACAGAACATTGTATGTACATCTAATAGGACACTGATTAGTTTAAGCATGGTTTTATATTTAAGTATTTTTAATTTTCTCCCCAAACAGTAGGCATTTGTGGAATATTTAAAGCATGCCAGGAACTGAGCTATTTGCAAGAAATACTGGAAATGCAAAGATGAACAGATATGCTCCCTATCTGCATTAGCTCTCAGTCTGTAACAAAACAGTCCTGTATAGAAAGATGACATTTACCACCTGGTAAGACTAAACTGCTATAGCGGAATAGCAGGGGCTACAATTATTTCCCCCTGGATGGAAACTCCAGGGAAGCTTTAGAAAGGGGGAACGTTTTTTCCCCCATTTGTATTCATGCCCACTATGTTCATGGCACAGGGCCTGTCTACTTTACCAGTTTGTAAAAATAAGTCTCTGTTGTATCATCTTTGAATCCCTCCAGTGAGCTAAAACATCCATTTATTTAGTTAATTCAATTGAACAGTTATTTACTTAATATTAAACTTATTTAGCATACTTACTGAGTACTAATTAATACAAGGCAGTTATCTAGGGACCAGGGAACATGTACCTTTCCTATAAAGATACCACTGCTTTAGGGAAATGCAATTCCATCGCAACTGATGTTGGTAGGGCTGTTTCCAGATGATCCAGGATTCCTACTGTGATGTGTATCATTTTTGTTTAAGATGTTCCCATGCAAATAATAAATGCTTCATCATTCTATGTTAATATAATATCTCACTGTGATTATACTCTTTTTACATAGTCTTTGGATGTGGTGCATTTCTTTTTATCCTTAGATGCCCAATACAAATGGCATCCCTTCTCAAAATCTTCATTGACCTCTATGTTAAGGCAGAACGACTTCACAGCTCCCTCTTCTCCCCTCCCAATAGAATCTTTTTTCTATTGTAGATTTATGTTTGTTAATGTCTTGGTTTCCTCTTTAACAAGGAGCTCCTTAAAAGGAAGTATTTTTATCAGGAGTGTTTCTTTACCAGGGCCTACAGAGTTCTTGGTACTTAGAAGGTACCACATAAAAATGTAGTGAATGATTTTAAAACCTCTACTTGTTCATCAATATTTCTGACCTCTGATCAAGTAATTGTAGTCAAACATACTCTAAAGTAAGTTTTTAATCCTATTATGACAAATACATAAATCAAATCAGGGACTTGTATTTGGAATAAATACATAAAGTATTCTTACAAGTCAAGAATAAGCAGAAGGAAATTCTAATAAAAAATAGGCAAAGATGGGGCACCTGGGTGACTCAGTGGATTAAGTGTCCAACTCTTGATTTCAGCTCAGGTCATGATTCCAGGGTCATGGGATCGAGCACTGTGTCAGGCTCCACACTGCTGTGCATGGAGCCTGCTTAAGATTCTCTCTTTCTCTCTCTCTCTGGACCTTTTCCCCACTCATGCAATCTTTCTTTCCTTCTCTCTTCTCTGTCAAAAATAAAGATTTTAAAAATAGGCAAAGATATAAACGGACACTTCACAAAAGAAGATTTATGGCCGTTAAGTCATGAAAAGGTGGTCAGTTTGTCTAGTCATCAGGGAAATACAAATAAAACCACAAGGAAACACCATTTCATACTCTTGAGAATGGCTAAAGTGAAAAAGACTGACAATACCCAGTGTTGGTGAGAATGTAGATCAACTAGAACTGTCAAAACATTGTTGGTGGGCATGTAAAATGATACAGCTGCCTTTGAAACCAGTTTGGTTCTTTCCTTCTAAAGCTATCGTACAACTATGCTATAACACAGCAATTCCACCCTTGGTATTTACCCAAGAGAAATGAAACCCTATGTCACCACAAATATTTGGACATAAAAGTTCATAGTGGCTTTAAACGGGAAACAATCAAAGTGTCTATCAGCCAGTGATTGAATAAACAAAATGGTGCGCATCATACAATGGAATTCTATTCAACTTTTAAAAAGAATGGACTATAGATACATAAAACAACGTGGAGAAATCTCAAGATTATTTTGCTTAGTGAAAGAAGTCAGACTAAAAATAGAACACTCATGTATAATTCCACTTACATAAAATCCCAGAAAATGTAAACTTATATGTAGTGACAATGCTTCTGGGGATGGGGACAGAGGTAGGGATGGACTGAAAAAGTACACAAGGGAACTTTTGGAAGCGATGGATATTTTTGGTATCTTGATTATGGTGATGGTTTCACTGGTGTATACATATGTAAAACTAATCAAAGTGTATGTTTTAAATATCTGCAGTTTATTATATGCAAATTATATTATTAATAAATTATACATCAAGAAAGCAGTAAAAGTAGTATGAATTTCAAAAATATCTGCCACTATTTTTCATAGAGACTGTGTTAGAGATGAAGTGTCAAAATACAATCAGAAAAACACCATTAAAAACTTCCCATGACAGTTGTCACTCCCTTTTTCTACCCTGCGCACCATCTGTGCAAGATATAGGGGTCACCTACTTCCTAAAATAGCATTTGGAACTCACTGAAATTGACGTCACCGGCACTAACTATTAGACTAACTGGGGAAACACAGAGGATCACTGAGGGAACTTTTATTTTCAGTGTAGATGTTATGTTCTAACAAAGCCCATCTGAGAAATCTCAGTGGCACGTTTTCCACGGGACTGAATTCCCTAACAGTGTTGGCCTTAGCAGATGAGACAGGTACTAATAATGGCATCCTTGGAGCACCTGGGTGGCTCAGTTGGTTGAACAACTGACTTCGGCTCAGGTCACGATCTCATGGTTTGTGAGTTCAAGTCCCCCATTGGCCTCTGTGCTGACAGCTCAGAGCCTGGAGCCTGCTTCGGATTCTGTGTCTCTCTCTCTCTGCCCCTCCCCTACTCATGCTCTTCTCTCTCTGTCTCAGAAATAAATAAACGTTAAAAAAAAATTTGAAACTAATAATTGCATCCTTTCTGGCTAGCAGCATTACACCAGGCTTTTACCTGTAGGAATAATGTTTGTGTTGTGAAGCTATATAAGAGTAAGGAGTGATACAGTGGAATTCTGTTCTCCCCAAACATATGGTCCCTTGGGAAAACATGACGCACACATGTGTGTGTGTGCGCATATATATACACACCAAGAAAGACTTGGATTTTAAATCATGCATAAGAATCAAGAAGAGATTCATACACATAATAGAGAATGTCTTCTGCCTTTATGGGCAGGTTGAACAAAAGCTTCAGAGTTAGAAATTTGGCATATGTATCTGAGATAGCAAGGAAGGCTTATACATTAAAAAATAATAATTATACAAAGATACAGCTATAGAGGCACCTGGGTGGCTCAGTCAGTAGAGCATGTGACTCTTGATCTCTGGGTTGTGAGTTCAAGACCCATGTTGGGCACAGAGCTTACATAAAATAATTTTTTTTTAATTTTTTTTTTCAACGTTTATTTATTTTTGAGACAGAGACAGAGAGAGACAGAGCATGAACGGGGGAGGGGCAGAGAGAGAGGGAGACGCAGAGTCGGAAACAGGCTCCAGGCTCTGAGCCATCAGCCCAGAGCCCGACGCGGGGCTCGAACTCCCGGACCACAAGATTGTGACCTGGCTGAAGTCGGACGCTTAACCCACTGCGCCACCCAGGCGCCCCTACTTTTTTTTTTTTTTTAATTTTTTTTTTAAAATAAATTTTTAAAAAATGTATGGTTATGATATGGCTACAGATACACTCATTTCTCCTCTGAGGCTGTCTACAGCATGTAATTCACACTCTATAGTGAAGAAATATCTGGATTAAACATAATTTTAAAAGAAGAAAGAAAATTACTAAAGGTAGGTTATGAGTATTTTAAACAAATGGTGTTTGTACTTTAACAAAATAAAATATTGGATTACAAGTAACTTGTTCTGGGAGTGTTTGCAAGATGAGCAAACATGTCTAATAAAATTTAACTTCATAAATGAGTGATGTCACAGGGTGCCTGGGTGGCTCAGTCAGTTAAGCGTCCGACTTTGGCTCAGGTCATGATCTCAGGATTCATGGATTTGAGGTTACCGTCAGGCTCTGGGCTGACAGCTCGGAGCCTGGAGCCTGCTTGGGATTCTGTCTCCCTCTCTCTCCGCCCCTCCCCCACTCATCCTCTCAAAGATAAATAAACATTAAAAAAAAAAATGACTCATCTTGCAATACGAGAAGTTCGTGACACCAAATATCACATGGTTATAACTGAGCAAATGGTTCTTGGAATTCACCTTGATATACAAGCGCTTTGGATTACAAGCGCTTTGAAATACAAGCATACTTCCGGAGCGAATTATGCTCACAAACCAAGGTTTTACTGTATATGACTTTAAGACTGTGTGTGTGAAAGAGAGACAGACAGACAGAATCAGAGATCTTTAGAGGGTGAGGGAGACACTGAATTAGTGAGCTCAAGTGTTTGTGTGTATTTAGTCACCTTTCGTGGGTATTTTGGAACAGGTGCCACTGCTCTTTATCTTTATGTGTATGCTTTTCTTAGAATTTCTCTTAAATTTGCCATCAGAGTGGTCCTGGGGTGACGCAAACAGCCCTGCACTAAGTAGAAAGGCAAGTTGCCTAACTGCTGAGCCCTGCTGCCTGTGCAGAACTCGTGGTCTCAGCTTGCAGATGGAACTCTGACAGCGTATCAGTCATCAGGAGGGGTGTCAACAATAAAGGAATTTTAAAAGCCTTGCCACACCATCCGAATTCCTTAAGTGCCACAAGAAGCAAACTTCTGACAAGAATAATTGTTTTGTTTTGTTTTATTTTAATCAACCAGGAAATGGTAGGACTTCATTGAATCTGTGAAAAGTAATAAGAAGGAAAAAGAAATCCTTGTCCTTTTCATCTGTTTGGAGAACCCTCATGACTGCTCAGATAAGATTTGTTCCAACATTTGTGTGTGTGTGTGTGTGTGTGTGTGTGTGTGTGTGTGTGTATGACATCTTTATCCATTCATCTATGGATGGACCCTGGGGTTGCTTGTGCATCTTGGCTGTTGTGAATAATGTTGCAATAAACACAGAGGTGCGCGGCTCTTTCCCTTTGGAATTATTGCATCATACGGTATTTCTCTCTTTGATTTTTTAAGGAACCTCCACACTGGTTGCCACAGTGGCTGCACCAGCTTGCATTCCCACCAACAGTGTACTAAAGTACCTTTGTTTCCAAGTCCTCACCAAGACCCGTTGTTTCCTGTGTTGTTGAGTTTAGCCATTCTTACAGGTGTGAGGTGATATCCTCTTACCCTTTTTGATTTGCATTTCCTGTTAACTAGTGATGTTGAGCGTCTTTTCGTGTGTCTGCTGACCATTTGTATGTCTTCTTTGGAAAAGACATATCCAGCTGATCTTTAAATCAGCTTATTTGTTTGTGTGGCCTTGAGTTGTATAAGTTGAAGAAACAGAGAAAAAAAGAGACCAAGGATAAACCACATTTTTAAGTACAGAGAACAAACTGGTGCCTGCCAACGAGGAGGTGGGTGGGGGTTGGGTGAAATAAATAAAAAGGATTAAGAGGCTTATTACACTGAGTACCGAGTAATGTATAGAATTTTTGAACCGTTGTTTGTACACCTGAAACCACTATGACACTGTATGTTAATTATATTTAAATAAAAAAAATTTCTCCCAACACAAAAATTGGTTAAGCTGGTGGGAATAGGGGGCAGAGCAGTTGGCAATGGAGGAGGAAGGTACATTTCATAAAATGCCTTATGTCCTGGTGCCCCTAACTCATTCTGAATAATAGGACACTTCCATTCTGGAGACAAAATAAATAATCTCTTAGATTAATTAAAATAAATATCTCTAATAAATATTATTATTAAAATAAATATCTCTTTAGAGAGAGATAATAAAGTCTGTGCTCTTAGGAAAGGATAAAAATGTACAAGACTGTCTTTTTTTTCTTCTTCTAAAATCAGTTTTCACATGCACTCATCTCTCTTCTGTTGTTGTTGTTGTTGTTGTTTTCATCTCCCCAAGTTCATTTTCCTCTTGAAGCTCTGAAGTTAGACCACTGGGTTCAAGTTGCAGGTTTACCACTTACTACACGGTGAGCTTGGGCATGTTACTTAACCTCTCTAAGTTTCCTCATCTATCAAATGAAGAAAAGGAATAGTAATCATCACCAAGGAATTCTGAGAGAATTTTTCAAGACAGGCCATAGACACAGATTTAGCAGAGCACCTGGGACATTGGATGTGCTCCATAAATGTTAGCCTTTTATGGCTATTGTTTCCCAGCTCCAGACGCCTGCCTCTTCCCCTGCTTCCTACACAAATAGGTATCCTGAGAATATTATTCAGCAGCTCATGGCTTGATTAAGCAAGGACTTGGGTAAGGCTGGGTCATAATAATTTGGGAGGGGGGGTCTGTTTACTCAAGTGCAAATTCTCAACATGGCAGTCTGCTAAGACCAAACATTGCTAGATCAACTATTCTTCCAAGTACATGCCACTGCCCAGGACTGGGGAGAACTGGAGAGAGGGAACAAGGGGATAAGGAAGAGAAAGAAGAAGAAGGGAAGGCAAGTTTGTACTCTATTTTGTGTGAGCACTAAATAAGAGCATTCTAGTTATTCATTAAAATGGGAAGCCAGAGTCTTGGTGAGTTATATTGTTCTTATAAGCAATATAGCATGAAAAAAAACTGTAAAGCTAAGTGATAAAACCTAAGTTTAAGAAGGGGAAAATAAAAGGAGGTAGAAAATTATACCACAGCATCAGTAGCAGTTGTCTTTGGGTGAAGAGATTGTGAATGTTATTTTCTCATTATTTTTATTATGTTTTGTACTTGCCAAATTTTTCATTTCTATATGCCTATATAGATATTGTGCAAGTATATGTATATATGTATTTCCCTGTGTATTATATCCATACAGCTGTTTCTGTCTACATAATGGTACTTAAAGCTACATCTCTTAGAAACTAACAGTTTGAGAGCCTTCCTATTCAAAAGAACTGGAATATATAATTTTTCCACAACACTTCGATTTTTTCTCATGCTTTATCTAAGAGCCCACATGCCATTTCTCTTCTGAGGAAATAAAAATGAATGCTTAAGGGCTTCAAAATCCTGGTGTCAGGAGCAGACTAGCAAGAAGGCACCACTGGTAGAATAACACAAAAATTCACTGAACACTTTGAACCTTTCCATGTAATTTATCTCATTTGATCCTTAGAATAACCCTCCAAGGAAGGCAGTGGAGCAAGATGGTTCATGATAATTCATTTCACCAAATGGGTTTACTGATACATCCACTCATTTCTTCATTCACCCAACTAATATGTATTAAGTCCTACTATGTGCTGGGAATTGGGGCCAGCATAAAGTGTTATAATGAGATCAAAAGGACAGACCTCTAGTTGCAGGAGAAAAATAATGAACCAGTAAATAATTGTACAGGATGGTTTGAGATGCTGGCAGAAATAAGACTTTAAAACAGGATTGCTGAAGAAGACCTTTGTGAGGAAAAGACGTTTGTGCTGAGAGCCAAAGTGTGCAGAGGAACCAGGATGTGTGTTGAGTTAGAGACATGTTTGAGAAGAGAGAACAATAAATATGAATACCCTGAGGCTGAAAGGAGCTGGAGCTGTTTTAGGAGCATGACAGATGCTGACATGACTTTAAAAAAGTGAGGTGGGGTGGGGGGGTAGGAAAAGGATGAATGTTTCTATTCTAGGTTTAAATGCAGGTCCTCAGCACCTCATTGTCTTATAAAAGCTGCTGGAAAAATAAGATTTTATGGGTGTTTTAGGAAAGCTCAAACTTACTATAGATTATGATAAGGCTGATGGATTAAGGAGAAGGAAAAGCTTCTGTCCTTGGTTGTTAGATACATAGACACATAGATAATAGATAGATAGATAGATAGATAGATAGATAGATAGATAGATAAATAGGATGCTTAGAAACTGAGTAGACAAAGGTTAGTAGTTCCAGAGGCTGGAGGACACTTGTTTCTTGAGTGTGCCTTAGCAAGATGGCATGACCTTCACTGGAAATAATTATGACCTATGGAGGCCAAAGACAGGCCATAGGGAAGTGTAGCTTCCTCAAAGGTTCTGGGTCATGGCATGGAGAATTCACCTGGACCACTAGACCTGAAGGAATCATTGGGGAGCTGAGATAATAGACACTCAGAAGTTTCTAGTGTCGGGGCACCTGGGTGGCTCAGTTGATTAAACGTCCGACTTTGGCTTAGGTCATTATCTTGTGGTTCATGAGTTTGAGCCCTGCACTGGGCTCTGTGCTGAGCCTGGAGCCTACTTCAGGTTCTGTATCTCCCTCTCTCTTTGCCCCTCCTCCACTCTCACTCTCTCTCCTTTGAAAATAAATAAACATTAACAAAACAAAGTTGCTAGTATGAATCACTGACCACAGGGGCTGCTGAATATTTTGGTACTGTGAATCACCCCAGGAGCTTGGCCCAGCCCCTGTGGATTGGGTAGGGGCAGGTGGCAAATAATGACTAAAATTGATTGTGGCAGGACTGGGAATGGAGGCAAAAATAAGTCATTTGCTAGTGACTTTCTCTTTGTGTGTCCCACATGTGCATCTGCTCTGCTCTTGTCTTCCCTGTTTAGAACCATGGGAGGCCAACTGCTTTTCCATCACCCACTTTCTCTTGTCCTCTGACTTCCCCTTGGATTCAGCCAGTGGGAAACCAGTAGCAGATATATGAAGATAGGAGGAGTGGAATTCAGATACTTGTTGTCTTAGCCCTCTTCCTATAGGCCTCTGTGCTGGTGGTGGCTGTGTCCCTGGGTCCACAGATCCTGCTTATCAACCCCTCTCTTATGGCTCCAGTTGTGTCACTGACCCAGTGACATTTTTTTGGCCCTGACCATTTGGGCTTAAGAGGAGTCACAGACTTTGTGCTGTTGTTAAACCCTGCACTGCTTTCTGTTGTTCATTTCCTCAACTCTGCTCATGCTCTCAAAATAGTCCTTTCATGAAACCCCTTTCAGATGACTCCCTTACAGTGGGCCACCTAGTTCTTCCTGGGATAGAGACGGGCTCAAAGTGGATTCTAAGGAAAACAAGTGATACTTCTTGAAATCTCTTTTGTGCGCTACGATTCATGCCTCCTCACTCAGCATGGGAGTTATTCTTTGTCATTTTATAGATGGAGAAAGGTCTAGTAACTTAGTCACACAGCACCTAGTAAGTGGCAGAGCTCTGTGATTCTGACTCTGTGGCTGGTGCTCTTTTTCATATACCAAACATATCAGTTAAAACATAAATCTCCTCATCCTACTATAGATAGAAGGTACTAGCTAGTCAGCAGGATATCTTTTACTTTATCATTCCAAGACCCCTGGCTTCTCCAAGGTCTCTTCCAGTTCACCATCCTAAGATGATATGCCCTCAAGTTCTTCAAACCTAAAAACAGAAGTCAAGTTTGGCTTCTGAAGAGAAGACATACTTGTTCCCACAGGAAGTGCTTCTATCCGTTGTTGCCTTCCAAATCCTGCATTGTCAAATAGCTCCTTGGTTTTCAACAGGGTGGACAGTCTCATGATTGCTAGCCAGAAAAATGGACTCCAGTCCTATGGACCAGGTTCACTGTAGCTTCTCCAGTTGAATTTTCTTTTACAATACCCATCAGTTAAGCATCACAGAGAGTCCTATTTCCTATACTAGTAGACCTGTTAAAGAAAAGGCATGTGAAAACATAAATATTTTTGTTTTTGTTTACCCTTGCAGACAAAATAGTCCCAGCAATTGTAGCCTGTGGATACCCATTGGTCTGGGAGTTATGTGCACAGTGTTTTTAAAGGGGAAGTAACTGGGTTTTGTGTTTTGTGTGGAAACATTGCTACCCATTTAATCTACACTGCCTTATACCTGACACTGTCACTCATGTTTTTGAAGGCCATGCCCTCTGCATTCATATAGGTTGATGGATGTTAGTCTAAACCAACCCCAAAGAGAAAAAGCATTCTCCATTAGCAAATGATTGTCTTTGTTGTGCTGAGAATTACTATCTTTTCCCCCCTGCTATTCTTGGTGCTTGCCTGCAAAAGACCAGGACTACTTTTTATTTTCATTTTAAGTTTTTATTCAAATGTAACATATAGACAAGGAAAGTGAACAATGATAAATGTACAGCCCACATTTCACCATGTGAACACATCCATTTAAGCACCACCTTAAGAAGTAGAACATTATCTGTACCCAAGGGGCTCCTTTGGTAACCTCTCCTAGTCATCAAATCCTTCCCTAAAGGCATCCACTCTCCTGATGTTTCTCACCATTGATAGACTTTGCCTAGTTTTGGATATTATATAAACATCGTCTTATAGTATGAGTTTCGTGTCTGGTTTCTTTTCTTCAGTATTATATCTATGAGTTTTATCCATGTTTTTTAAGAGCAGCAAATTCATTCCAATTTCTGTAGAGTATCCTATTACACGATTTTATCAAAATGTGTCCATTTTACTGTTAATGAACATTTGGGTTGTTTCTGTCTTTTTGCTATTGCAAAAATAGCGCAGTGAAGATTGTGACAAGCTTTGGTGCTCCTGCAAATGTATTTCTGTGAATATCCACCGAGGAGTGGAATGGTTGGGTCAAGTGGTATACATACATTCAGATTTAGTAGAAATTTCTGGTTTTCCAAAGACTTTATTTAAACCCCCTTGAATAGTGTTTGAGAGAGTTTCTCACCATTTTTGTCAAGACTTCGTTTCCTAAGTCTTTTAAATTTCAACCTTTCATATTAGCAATTAAGTTGTGTTTTTCTGATGGCTAAGGAAGTTCAGTACCTTTCCTATGTTAATGAGCCATTTGGGTATCCTTTTCAGCAAAGGGCCTGTTCTATTCAATTCTCTCTCTCTCTCTCTCTCTCTCTCTCTCTCTCTCTCTCTTTTACTCTTATGTTGTGTACATTTTTTATTCATTCGTAAAAATCTAAATTTTTACAAATTCTAATCTAAATTTATACAAAATTTTGTCTAAATGAGTGTTTTATTAGTTACAGATATAGTAAATATCCTTGAAATAGGGAGTTGCCTTTTCACTATCTGAATGATGCATTTTATGAACACTTTACATTCTTTTAATTATCTCTTCTTCTTTATGTATTTTCATACTTGTAGACCTTCATGGCACTTTTCCTTTTGTGCACATATTAGAGCGAATGTACCTAATTATATTTGTAAACTGCTCCCCTCCCCAAGTAAGCAAAATTACAAAATTAATTCCATGGAAGAGGTAGGAACAAGGCCATGGTCAGGACTAAAAAAGATCCTGCAATAGTGCCAACACCAGCCATTTAGTGAACACAGAATTCTGTTTTGATGCTTTTGGGGAAATAATACAGACCAGATAGTACTTGATGATATTAAAATACTTTTGCTAATTTTGTTTAGATGTTGTAGCTGATTTTTTTAAGTAGGGTCTCTATCTTCAGAGGTACATACTAAAATATTTACAATGAACTTGTATGATATGGGGCATTTGTTTCAAAATAATCCAGAGCACAACACTATTGGACACAATTGATAATTGTTGAAGTTGGCAAAATGGGTGAAGGGGAGTGGGAAGTAAGGCTTCGAATTAAGGAATGAATAAGTCAGGGGATGAAAGGTACAGCACAGAGAATATAGTCAATTGTGCCGTAGTAGTGTTGTGAGGTGACAGATGGCAGCTACAGTTGTGTTGAGACAGTGTAACATAGAGGGTTGTGAATCCCTGTGCTGCACACCTGAAACTAATGTAGCATGGTGTGTCAACTATACTCAGAATTTTTTAGATATAAATATATTTAAAAAACTGTTGAAGTTGATGGGCACAGGAGTGTTTTTTAGACTTTTCTAAATGACAAGTTCCAAAGGGAAAGAGGAAAAGAATGGGAAGACAAGAATTGAAGGTATTGAATCTAGACAACTCTTTCAAAGAGTTTTGCCATAAAGTGAAGGGAAACATAAGGTGTCACCTGGATCAAGGAGGAGGTGTGGGTTTCTTTGTCTTCTGTACGTTTATGTTGTCTCCCATGTTCAAGCCTTTTTGTAAGTTATTTGGGAATAATCCAGTAGAGAGGGAAAATTGGATATGGTAGAGAGGAAAAGATAATTACATGATGCCTTTGTGATAGCAGAAGTAGGGAAATATTCCAAGAGAAAGATTACCATGGGCAAAGACTTTAGGACAGAAGTGAGCTTGAAATGTCCCAACAGCAGTCCAAAGACCAGAAGACCCAAAGGGAAATGGGTGAGAGGAGTTTGGACAGCAGGACCCAATCCTGTAGGGCCCAATACGTCTTTGTAAGAAGTTTGGGTTTTATTATTCTGGTACTGAGAAGCCATTGGAGGATTTAAAATAGGGGATAGATATAAATGAAGTTAAACTTGAAAATGATTTGGCGTTCTATGTGGGGACAGACTTGTGTGTGTTTAAGTGCCTGTGAGCTGTGAGGCACGGAGTCAGTATGGAGACAGAAAGAGTGATTTGGAGACCTTCTCAGCATTCCAGGTGATTGTTGTGGCTTGGACTGAGATTGTGGAAGAGAAGTATTATGGGTTAAACTGTGTCCCCTCAAAACAGATATGTTGAGGTCCTAACCCATAGAATGTAGCTTTGTTTGGAAGTAGGGTCATTGGCCCATAATTCAACAGGACCGGTGTCCTTATAATAAGACAGCCAAAGGAAGACAGAAACACACAGGGAGAAAGCCATGTAAAGGTGGAAAATTAGAGCAATGCATCTGTAAGCCAAGGGACATCAGTGATTGCAGGTAACCCACCAGAAGGAGGAAAGTTACAGGGAAGGATTCCTCTGCAGATTTCACAGGGAGCATGGCCTTGATGACACCTTTATTTTGGACTTATAACTTTCAGAACTGTGAGATGATACATTATTTGTTGTTTTAAAGGCATCTAGTTTATGTTGCTTTGTTCACAGTAGCCTTAGAAACTAATACGAAGGTGGCAAAAACTGGCCATATGTTTGAAGAAAAAATATATAATATATAGGTAATTTATTATCAATGTATATCATTAATAATATAGTTTATTAGGTGTTTTAATTGTTAATTTTATTACTATTAATATAACTATTATATATTACTATTAAAATATACTATTACATATATTTATTAATGTACTTTTGAGAAAATTATAAACATTTATTGAAGAGCATGGAAAAAGAACTGAAAAAATATTATTATATTAAAAGGCTTTATATAATAAAGATGTCAGTGGTTCCCACAATTAATCCATATGCTTCAACCTGTACAGTTCCGAAATAAATCATAACGGAATTTTTCATGAACTTAACAAAATTGTCCTAGAGCTTATATGAAAAAATAGAGTTCCAAGAAAATAATCATGGCAACTTCAATGAGAAAGAACACAAGTGGGATTTATTCACATAATAACAAATATCAAAAGCATTTATAAAGCCATAGTAATTGGGCTGATTGACATTGAAACAGTGTCAGAAGCAGTAGGCAAATGAATAGATAATGAGCCAAGAAAGAAACCCACAAAAAATATGAGAAGTTGCTGTATTATAATAAAACAACGGGTAGTTCTACAAATCAGTAAGAGAATGATTATCCAATAGATGATGCTATGAAAGTATGAAAAATATCGTTATGTGTGATTCTTACCTGATATCATAACAAAAAAAAATCCTAGAGTAAAAATACAGCATCACAACATTTAAGAAAAATATCTTTGTTGCTTGGTGGCAGAGAAAAACAATTTTAAAATAATCCAAATTTTCCAGGTTATTAATAGAGTTCCATAAATCAGTAAGAAAATAGAAAGCCAATAAGCACATTTAAAGTATATTTAATATATTTAATATCACTAGCAATTAGGACAAGTCAAATTAGAATATCAAGGTATCATTTTACCCAAATAAAAATAATTAAACATACCAAATGTTGGTTGAAAAAAAGAGGCAGGAATTCTAAAACACACCTGCTGAATTTGGGGTGAAACTTGGCATGAGCTCTGCTGAAGATGAATTGGTAACATGTAGCAAAATTCAAAGTATGTACTCACTAGTGACCCAGAGGTTCTCGGGATTGGTATACTCTATACAGTAACCTTTTCACACATGTGCAAGGAGATATATATTTGAATGTTCATTATTTGTGATAGCAAACAATTGGAACGAATCTAAAAGCACACCAATAAAAGCTTAGATATAATGGGGTTCAGATGAACAATATTCTACAACAATTGATAAGTATATGAATTAATTTTTATATCTCAACAACTGTAGAGCTCAAATTATATTGAATAAAAAGGTTTTCAAATATGAGCCAGTGACTATGAGGTCATTTATATAAAATTTAAGAGCACAGTCAATGTCGATTTTGATCCATAGCAACAAGACAGAAGGGCAGTATAGCAATGTGTACCAACTTTAACTTGTGTTTTAACTTTTAAATTCTTTTTGAGCCAGCATTTCTTTTTTTTTAAGTTTATTTTGAGAGAGAAAGAGTGAGAGAGAGAGAGTGTGTGAGCCCAAGTCAGGGAGGGGCAGAAAGAGAGAGGGAGAGAGAGAATCCCAAGGAGGCTCCACATTGTCAGTGCTGAGCCTGACTCGGGCCTTCAACTCACAAATTGTGAGATCATGACTTGAGCTGAGATCAAGAGTCAGCTGCCCAACCAGAAGAGCCACCCAGGTGCCCTGAGCCATCAGTCCTCCCTTTAGGAATACATTCTTAGAAAATAATGGGTCAAGTAGGCAAAGATGTGCAGATGTTATGATGTACAAGTTGATACCCCTCATACGTCTGAGGTGATATTCCTCATAGAATATTTTTACTATAGTAAATACTAGAAACAATGTAAATATCTCCCAATAGGTGATTGATTAATGAATTTATGATGTATTTGCCTAATGGAAAACTAGTCTGTCATTAAAAATCCAGATCTGTTTTACTCTCATGAAAGTGTATTTGTGACATGTTTTAAAATGAGAGTAAAATGATTACAGGAAAATATTTAAATGTATGATTCATTTCCTTTTTTTTAAATGTACCTATTGGGATTATGTGTGTAAAACCTGGATTTATTTTAAAGTGTACAACGAAATCATGATTGAAGTGGTTTATTTATAACTTTATTTAGTCTCAACATCTTTTGTAATAAGTATACATAATAGTTATAAAAATTAGAGATATTTTCATTTGAAAATAAGAAGACAATAAGAACTGAAGACAATAATTATTTGAAGCCCAAGTATAAAAATTTGAGAAGTTTCTGAAGACAATGAAGTGACACCACTTTTTCCTAAGTAGCGATGTATTATCACTTACTGACTTTATCTACAGCTTTCTCCAGGGAATAGGAAAGGATCTCAAGAATGAACATCTCAAATTGGAGGTCAATACATACAACAGAGCAGAGTAGAACATGGCTTCCTGACAGAGGCAATATTGCCCCAAGTGGGGCAAAAATTGGTTCGTGGTGGGTGAACAAAATGTTGGACCATTACAGTGGTCTAAACCTCAGCCCTGTCCAACAAGATGTTATTCCTTGGTGTTTCATTTCTCTCATTGGAAAAATATTAAATAGAACTTAAATGTAAGTTATTTTAATTAATTTGTGGCATAAAGTTATTTACAATATCAAAGTCTAAATTCATTTTTTTTCTCCCTAGGGTGGTGATAATGATAAGACTGGAAAATACCAGAGTAGTTGAATTAATTGAGAAGTGCTTTATCCCCTCCAAGGGGGGAGGGGTGGAGGATTTAGGACCAGTTTACCTCTCTAGACAGCAGTTCCACTTTTTTATTTCAGTTGTTCTGGATATAAAAACAGCAGATTTTTAGGATTACAGTATTGTTTGGACACACTGATCCTTGTCTCTATTATGGATTAAATTCAGTCCAGTTCATGTCTGCAGACATATAATAAAATTGTAGAAAAACTATCGGGATCTATGCTTGCCCCACTGGATGAGCTCTCCCAGACATCCTCACCTTTATCTGAGTTTTTCCCACACCATTCTCAAATCCTCACCATCGGTACAACTTTGTACCCCTCTGTCCCCTCACTGACTACCTCCACCCCATTTGTCCTCTCTACACGCAAATACACACACCCACTCAAACCCAAAGAGGGAAAGAGAGTGGAGATTGAAAATAACAGCAAAGACAGGGCTTCTTTGTAAATGGGCTCAGGAAAAGATGTACATGCCAAGGGATTTCACTGAGCTCTTGATGGATAGGAGGGACAATGGAGGGAGGGGCTTGTAAAGGATTTGGGGGGGGGCAGGATTAAGGGAGCATGTGAGAATGTCGTCACTAATCCAGCTTGAGGTAGAAGAAACATGTGGAGCACTTCAGTGAGACATTAACTAATGCTTCTGCACAGGTGCAGATGAATGAAGCCAACACCTTATATCAGATCCCCTTCATGTTGTCTGGGATGTCTGTGGATAAACAAACAGAGGTGATACAGACAGGGAGGCCAGGGAGGGGAGGGAAACCATTTGTACATTCCTTGCTCTCTAGGCTTAGACATGTAGCTTGACTACATGCCCAGAATTTACCCACCTGTTCGGAGCCACCCTGTTGACCACAGATGTTCCCAGAAAGGCCCTGGAGTCCAGGCCTTAAATCTCCCTGTCACTTTCCTCTCCTCCCTTTGCTGGACAGTAGACTGCTCTGTAATCCTCGGGGTGAGTCCAGTTAAAAATATGGCGCTGCGAAGAACTCAGTCTACTCCTGATATTATTTGTTTCAAGGGGAATTCAACTAATATAAAATTATTAAGCAGAGTGTGTGTGTGAGAGAGAAAACATTTGTTATGTGCCTAGTACTTCTATGTGCATTATTGGTGAAATTCTCAAAGCCACCATGTAAAATAAGCTTATTATTATTTTTTTGGTTTTACAGGTGAGAAAGCTAAGTAGCAAAGAGATTAAGAGACTATCTAGTTTAGGGTTTCATTGATAATTGTCAGAACTAGATTGAGTATGGAATAGTCTGTACAAAATTCTAGAACCTTATTTCTACTCCTCAGGGTTTTACAAACTGAGTTTCCAGTTATGTCAGTTGGTTACAACTAGGATTTTTGTTTTGGTGAAATAGAGAACTAAGTAGAGTAGAAAACATCAGAGTATGCTGTGTGAATTCAGGGTGTTTCATCATGAAACTTTAATGTGTGTGTACTGTGATACATGAAAACATATTTCTTTTTGAGAAGCATGGACAAGGGGGTTCAGAAGTTACCACACTACACCCTGCTGTATCCCACCTACCTTTTTATCATCACTGCTCCCACATGGAAGCCACACATCTTCTAAACTGAGCCATAAAAATAAGCATGGTCTTTTCTACTTCTTTGAAGAGTATCAAGACAGACGAAGGGGAACTAAGAAGTCAAAGCAAATGAAGTATACATTGTAAGATAAAAGCGACTTGTGGCTTCCTGTTTGAGTTTTTCCCTGGAATTTGTGTGAAGTGGAGGGCCTATTAGTTTTCTGTTATTTTCATCACTATTAGTGATGCATAGAGCAGTGGAAGAGTGTAAGCAGAAGGAAGTGAGGAGCCCAGAAAATGCTACTGGGAATATTGCCCATTTGCAGGCTGCATGAAGTTGTGATTTTTGAAAATCATTTGCAAGATTGAACTATATTGTGCCATCAGGGAGATGTATAGAAAACAAATGTGGATAAAGGAAAAGTATAGTATAACTGGTCCAAAGATAATTCTAGGGCCTTGTTCTTCTCATCACTTATGGCCAAGTTCCCTATCTTTGATTGCACAGTAGACCACTAGGCATTTAGAATACGCAAACTCCCGGGAAATCAAGTCAACTGGGCAACCATTTCTCTTATAAACAGTAACTTTGTTCACTCACACACCATATGTGCATTGGACATCACTGCTTTGTACTGTTAAGAGATACACAGCTCTTACTCTCTTCATGTGGTTAAGAAATATTGAACATTTACTCTCCTATGCATGCCTCAGTGCTGGAGACTGTGAATTAGATAGAGACTTCACATAATAAAATGTGGAAGGATTCAATTAATCTAGCAAACATAAAGGAAGATGAATAAGTACTAGATAAGAGAGTTTAAAAAAATCTGCTAAACTAAATGCCACATGAGTAGATCAACCTAAGGAAAGTAATAATTGCCAGTGGTGTTTTTAATTTGTCTAGAATTTTGAACAATTTTAGAATTAGTAAAAAGTTGCAAAATGGTAGAAAGAGTTCCCATAAACACTTCCCCCAGCATCCTCTAATATGAACATTTTATATATATTTGTCAAAACTAAGACGTTAACATTGGTATTGGCTGTTAACTAAATTACATACTTCTTGCAGGTGTCATCAGTTTTTCTGTTATTGCTCATGTTCTGTTCCAGAATCCCATCCAGGATACTGTCTTTCCCTTAGGATGGGCTTAATTTTGATACTGTTCCTAAAAATTATGATTGTTTTTCCAAGTCTGACTATTTTGTAGTGGGCAGAGGGAATAATATCACAGGTTCCAAAATAGCTAGGCTATTTTGCTGGGTCCATAGCAGTCTTGTTCAAAATGGAACCCCTCTATCCTTGTACCAGTCCGCTGAAGAAGCTCATTTTGAACCTGGATCATATGAAACCATGAACCCTTCACTTTTCACCTTCAGCTCGGTCTTGAGAAGTGTTTTTAGACTTGTCCACAGTTATTTGTGGAGAATAACTAAAATTATGTATTCGTACATTTGAAATGGTCCCAATAGCGAATCTAGTTCAACCATGTCATTTACAGCTGTAGGAAGTGAGGCCTAAAGGAATTTAAGTGGCTTACTCAGGGTCACTTGGTGAGTTAGTGGCCAATTCGGAATCTACTTTTAGCTTTCTTCTTCCTGTAGGAGAGGCACACAAATCACTCCTCAAGTCCTATAAAAAATGAAATGCAATTCTTTTGGAAGAACAGAAAGGAGGAGCAAGATTTGGGGAGAAAGTTATGGTATTAAGATATCCTCTTTCCTGTCTCTCCCCAAACTTCATACTATTTATACCAAATGTGCTCTCCATTGTGAAGAACTCTTTGCCATCCCTCCATGTGTGGCCTTTCGAGAATACTTACTCTCCTGGGTGGATAATTACCTGTTCTCAACTTTCTACCACATCATTTCAGAGAAGTTGGACTTCTCAAGTCTGGAATTCCTCAACAGCTACTTCATATCTCACTTACTTTGGGGGGTTGGTTGAGCTCTCATTCCTTCTTTTCTATGCTCTTTCTTTCTTCTCAGGTTTTGCTTTTACCTGTGTTGAGTTTTAGTTAATATTTTCTTATATTACTAAGAAAACTCAACTGTGGCCAGGTACTCTGGAAAGAATGTCTGTGGAAACCATAAAATGCTTCCTCTTAATCCACTATGATTAATTTTTCCATAGGAATTTTGAGTCTATCAGGCTTGTTTTTATAGCAGTTACTGAAAAAGGATATCTGTCAGGCATACCATATATTTATTGTAGATGCCGTTGTTAACGAATTGAAGTCAACATATCACTTTTCAGTTTTAAAGTGGTAGGTATCAAATGAATAACCAGAAACAAAACTTGTCAGTTGTGTCTGGAAGGCCATTGTTCAACACACACTAAATAAAACAAAGTGCCTCGCTTTCAAAGAGATGGGCGCTCGGTTTTTTAAAACCCATCATCTAGCCTTACCTCACACAGAAACAAACAGGACAATTCCTTCTCATAGTATATTTAGCTCTTTCAGAAACAATGGCTTGACTACCAGCTAGAAACATAAAGAGTTATAATTCATTTTTGAGGGGTCAGTTCAGTTATGTTTACATGTTTAGGTGGAAAGAAAATTTACTTTGGAGTCTGAAAGAGCTGGATTTATGTATAGGTTCTTCAAGTTATCTGTATGGCCTGGGGTATATTTTTTATTCCTTTGGGAGATTGACTTTCTTCATTTGCAAACATTTCTTATGACCAAGGTAAAAACGAATGCTGAAATATTGAATTTTTGCCTTCTTAGCATTTTGCTGCAGACCATAAGGCAGAATACTTTTTTGTTTAATTTTTTTTAATGTTTATTTATTTTTGAGACAGAGAGAGACAAAGCACGAGTGGGGGAGGGGCAGAGAGAGAGGGAGACACAGAATCTGAAACAGGCTCCGGGCTCTGAGCTGTCAGCACAGAGCCCCACGCGGGGCTTGAACCCATGAACCGTGAGATCATGACCTGAGCCGAAGTCGGAAGCTTAACCGACTGAGCCACCCAGGTGTCCCTGTGGCAGAATACTTTTAAAGTCCTGTCTCCTCAAGTTTTCAAATGGATAAAAGTCCTACGTTGCATATTTAATTCTAGACACAACTCAAGACTTTCCTAAATCTAGTTAATTCCTTCATGTCATGTACATCCAACAAGGTTGTAAAAACCCAGAGGTCCTCAGCCATAATATGTGCTTCTTGTGTTTTGTTTTTTCCTACAGCATCTATTGTTGTACCCCCTACCTGGTGAGGGATTACTGGGAGTAAGAAATAAACTGAACCTAATTGGTCTTATAATGGTGAAAGGGAACTCTCAGTGAGGAACTCTTTTATGGATTATAGATGATGGGGTTAATTATTTGTGTTAGCATAATAACTCCCAAAAGATGGCTATATCCTAATTTTCAGACCCTATATCTGTGTTAGCTTAAATGGAAAAAGGGAGTTTTCAAATATCATCTCAGTTGTATTATCTTGAATTATCTGCGTGGGTCCAGTCTAATCACATGACTCCATGTAGGACTTCTGGCCTACAAAACTGTGTTGCTTAAAGCCACAAAGTATGTGGTCATTTGGTATAGCAGCAATAGAAAAGTAATACACTATTTCCTTAGGAAGCTCTTACTTATAAGGAAAAGAGAAAAGAAATAGAAGGAAGGAGATGCAAGGGACCAGAAATGCTCATAAATATTTTTTTCTTTTAGTTCTTGGAAATTCAGCAAGGAGTTCAGTGTCCTAAAGTGAGAAGAAGGATGAAACAGAGATCTGCCACCCACAGAACACTACAGGAGGTCAGTCTCCTAGTTGTGAGGTTAAACTAATGGTCAAACATAATCCTATAGGGAATGAACCCCCACTTTGATATGACCTTTAGAGACTGTGTGCCCTAGTTGAGCTGAGACCTGTGGAGAGGTCTCAGATGGACAGATGATTTGCCTCAAATCTGGTACCATTAATTATTAGCTCTCTGAATTTGGGAAATCCCCAAAGTTCTCTAAGTTTCAGTGTCCTCACCTGTTAAATGACAATTTTACATGTACTTTACTAGTGCAGGTCTCAAGAAACTAATGCATCCAAATCCTTAGCACAGTTCTGTGCACACAGTAAACATTAAAGAACCACTAGCCATTTTAATTATTATTCTTGTTGGAAAATAATGGAGATTCTTGAACTCCAGCACACTAAACAAGGTAGTCATATCAGATTAATTTATTTGGTCAAAAAATGTCATTGTATATCAGGTACTGTATCAAACACTGGAGATAAGGGAATGAATAAAGCAAACACAGTTCTGCCCTCACTGAGCTTACAGTCTCCAAACAAGAGTAACTAAGAAACACAAACCAAAAAATGGTGAGTTTATTTAATGTTTTCAGTCATTAGTAAGGTAACTGAGTGATGAAATAAAACGATTTAATATAAGTACATGTGATCTATATCATAAATAATATTGATATGAGAGTGACAGCCAAATGTCATTGAGTAATGTCAGAAAAACAACAGGAAAATTGTATTAGTGGCCTCATTGAGGAGCTGCCCTGTTTTTTCATTGCTGTTTCTGTGGGCCCAAGTTCATTATTAGAAGTAAATTAGTGTCAATCTCGACAGTTGTTAAAGATAATTAGAGAAAATAATAATAAAAATTAGTTTGCCCAGTAGCAAATGAGTGGAATTATTTATGTGGAGAAAAAAGATGACAAACTTCCCCAGATAGTATACAGAGAGTTTCTCATTTTTCACTTCCGCAGTAGAAGGAAGATAGGATTTTTCAGGATCAAACAGAAGAGAGCAGGAAGCAAGAAATTTTGTACCTACATTATTTAGGGGCCAGTAGCAGCCAATGGAAAGGGAAGGAACAGGTTAAGAGTTCCTTGGAAGGCAGCGAGTTGTCATGAAAGTGGGGTTATTGCTACCATTGTGCAGATACAACCTTGAGCAGTCATAGCAAACCTTGTGATATACACCTTAAAATACTTCTCTGCCTATCAAATGAGTACAACATGCTATCTCATTGGGGCTTCCCTTTTCATTTTTCTGGATTGCTAATGGAGGTTACACATGTTTTCATGAGTTCATTTGCCTCTTGAGTTTGCTCTTCTCTGAAATGCCTTTTCATGTCTTCAGCTCATTTTCCTATTGGATTGTTTGATTCTTTTTGATTGGTAAGGACTCCCATCTTAATGATACTGTTAAAATAACGGTATTTGTTTGACTTTTCCAAAGAATCAATCCTTTGGCCCATTGATTTTCTCTATTTTTTTGTTACTAATTTTATTAATTTCTGCTCTTATTTTTGCCATTTGTTTCCTTTTGCTTGTTTTAGATTTATTTTGCTCTCTCTTTTTTAGGTTCTTGAGATGAGAGCTTATATTACTGACCTGAGACTTTTATTTTTATTTAATGTACATGTTTAGTGTGATAAATTTCTCTCTCAGTGGTGCTTTATCCGAACCCACCAAATTTTGGTATGTTTTATTTTTATTTTCATTCAGTTCAATTTATTTTATTTTATTTTATTTTATTTTATTTTATTTTATTTTATTTTTTTCAATATATGAAATTTATTGTCAAATTGGTTTCCATACAACACCCAGTGCTCATCCCAAAAGGTGCCCTCCTCAATACCCATCACCCATCCTCCCCTCCCTCCCACGCCCCATCAACCCTCAGTTCTCAGTTTTTAAGAGTCTCTTCTGCTTTCAATGTATTTTATAAAAATTTCCCTGGAGATTTCTTCTGTGACTCAGGGATTATTTGTAATTGTATGCTTTTACGAACGTTTGGAGATTTTCCTTATCTCTGCTGTTAATTTCAAGTACATTTTATTGTAGTCAGATCACACATTTTGTGTGATATCAGCTCTTTAAAATGTGTTGAGGTTGTGTTGATAAGGTCTATCTTGATATGTGTTCTGCAGGCATTTGAAAAGGTGTATTCTGCCCTTAATATTCTGCCCTTATTATATTATATGTTCTTCAAATGTCAGATCCTTTGGGTTGATGGTGACGTTTAGTTCTGCATCCTTGTTGATTTTCTGTTTAGTTCAGTCTAGTTTTGAAAGGGGTGTTGATGCCTCTAACAGTAATTGTAAATTTGTTTATATCTTCTTTAAATTCTATCAGTTTTTGCTTCACATATTTTTCAGCAATGTTGGTTGCTCACACACATTTAGAATTGTTATGTATTCTTGGTAGAGTAACTTTTTTAGCATTATATAATTTCCTTCTCTGTCTCTGGTAATTTGCTTTGCTTTGATATCAATATAATTACTCTTGCTTTCCTTTGATTAACATGTGCCTGATATATTTTTTCTTTGCTTTTAATTTCAACCTAAATTACCTCAGCCTGAATGATAAAAGACACTTAAGAGATGCCAACACTAAGGTGTTGAAAAGCTTAGAATTATCTGACAAAGCTCTACAGCAGCCATGATAAAAATGCTTCAATGGGAAATTAGAAACAAACTTGAAAGAAATTTAAAACAAAGATAGAAAGCAGCAAAAAATCAGAGATATGAGAAACAAATGGAAATTTTAGAACTAAAAATCATAACAAATTAAAATCTCAGTGGGTAGGTTCATTAGCAGACTGGAAGGGTTAGAGGAAAGAATCAATGAACTGGAAGGTAAGACAATAGAAATTAGTATGAAAAGCAGAGCAAATAAACTGACAAAAGGAGATGAGAGCTTTAGGAATTTCTGAAACTATAGTAAAATACCTAAGATTCATGTTATCAGTCCTGGATAGAGAAAATAAAGGTGGTAAGCCTGAAAAATATTTGAAGAAATAATAGCTGAAAATTTTACACACTTGGCAAGAGATACAAACCTACAGATTCATGAATTGAGCCTCTAACAGAATCCAAAGAAATCGTGCCAGGAAGCATTATTCTTCGACTTCTGAAAGCTAAAGATAGAAAGAAATTTTAAAGCAGCCAGAGGAAAACGACATTTTACCTATAAGAAAAAAACCAGTACAATAATGGATTTCTCAGAAGATACCTTGGGGCCAGAAGGAAGTGGCACATTTTTCAGTTGCTCAAAGAAAATAACGTTAACTCAGATTCCTGTACCAGTGAAAGTACGTCAGGAATTGGGGGGAAATTGAGACATGCTCAGAAAAAGGAAAAAAGAGATAATTTGTTCTCTGCACACCTATCTTTTAAAAAATAGCTAAAGGAAGAGGCTGAGGCTTTGTTAAAAACATTTAAAGACAGAATGTATTCATCACTGCCACCTGTGGCAAGGAATAACAGTTGCAATAAACAATAGACTAACCAAATATCTTGGCAAGAAAGGCTGAGAAATAGGATGCTTTGGGGAATAAAGACTTTATAAAGCTCTCACAAATTCCTGGGGACCTAAAAGGCCACACATATGCCCAAATCTGGGTGATATTCAGAGAAGACTTGAGAAGGGTCTAAGCTCTTAACTCTGGCTGAACTTCAGGCTCTGTGCAAACAGGATCTCGAGGTTAAAGCACAGGTGTGAACTGCTTGTCTGGGTGCTGAAGGCATGTCCCAACACAATTCACAGCCTGTCTGCAAAGACTGGGTGGTGTGTGTGTGTGCACATGGACGCATGTGTGTGCACATAGGTGTTTGTGTGTTCATACCTGTGAAGAAACTTCTGTTGCATCATCAGCTGACCACAAAGCTAATGGAACAGAGGATTCAGTACGCTTCATGACAAAGAATACAAACTTTATAAAATTAGTTTCTAAAAAAGTTGTTAAGCTAACAACACCTACAAGAACAACCGAGGGACTGAGGAGCCTAGAGTTTTTTCTGTTTTTTAGAGTAGCCGTGGTATAATATTGAACCAAATGCTACATGGCATACATGCAAAGAAATAAGAAAATATAGCCCATACACATGATAATTAAAAAAAAAAATACCTGGGGCACCTGGGTGGCTCAGTCAGTTAAAACTCGAATTGGATTCAGGTCATGATCTCATGGTCCGTGAGTTCAAGCCCTGGGTCGGTCTTTGTGCTAACAGCTCAGAATATGGAGCCTGCTTCCGATTCTGTGTCTCCCTCTCTCTCTCTCTCTGCTCCTCCTCTGCTTGCAAGCTCTCTCTTTCTCTCTCTGTATCTCTCTCTCTCTCAAAAATAAATAAACATTAAAAAAAAAAAAAAAGAAGAAGAAGCAGGGCACCTGTGTGGCTCAGTCGGTTAAGCGTCTGACTTCAGCTCGGGTCATGATCTTGTGGTTTGTGAGTTCGAGCCCCACATCAGGCTCTGTGCTGAGAGCTTGGAGCCTGGAGCCTGCTTCAGATTCTGGGTCTCCCTCTCTCTCTACCCTTCTCTCTCATTAATGAACAAACATTTAAAATTTTTTTAAAAAAATCTCAGAGGAGGTCCAGACATTTGACTTACTAAAAAAAGACTTTCAATTGACTATTTTAAATATGCTTGAAGGGTGTATGTTAGCTAACTAGAATTTAAATAAACACTTGGAGAAAAAAAGATGATTAAAGGAAACCATGAGAACTGTCTTACAAAATACAAAATATCAATAAAAAGGTATTATGAAAAAAAACAAAGAGAAATTCTGGAGTTTAAAAGTGTAGTAGTTGAAATGGAAATTGCATAGATATATTCAACGGATTGAGTAGGGAAAAGAAAGAACCAGTGAACTTCAAGATGAGATCATTAAAATTAGCCAGTCTGAAAACAGAAAGAAAAAGAATGAAATGAAAATGAACAGAGCTTGAGAGACCTGTGGGATATTACCAGCTCTTCCAAGTCTACATAATACAATTTCTCAAAGGTGAAGTGAGAGAGAAAAGGGAAAAACGTATATTAGAAAAATAATGTCTGAAGACCATCCACACTTGGTGAAACATGAATCTGTACATTTAGAAAGTTCAATAAATTCCAGGTAGACGAATGCAAAGAACTCTGTACCAAACCACATTATAACCAAACTGTCAAAATCCAGAGACAAAAAGAAAATCTTGAAAAACATCAAGAGACAAGTGATTCCTGTAGATGGGATTCTCAGTAAGGTGACAGCTGATTTCTTATTAGAAACCGTGGAGGGCAGTGGGCAGGGAAGTATTGAAAATGCTGAAAGAAAATCACTATCAAAAAATAATTCTGTATCTGGCAAAAAATGTGATCCAAAAACAAAGGAGAAGTTAAACATTCCCAGATAAGCAGAAATTCAGAGTTTATGACCAGCAGACCAGTAGACTTCTCCTACAAGAAATGCTAAAGACAGTCATTCAGGTTGATATAAAATGACAGTAGTCACTAACTCAAATGCAAACAAAGAAATAAAAAAATATTGGTGAAATAAGTACATAGGCAAATATAAAGGTCGATATTAATTAATTTTTGGTTTGTAACTCCTCTTTGATAAATCTTTAGAGAAGACCAAAATTACTATAATAAGGAATGAAACAGGGATATTATTACCCATGTTTCATAAATGAAAAGTATTTTAAGAAAATATTATTAATCATATGCCAACATATTAGATAATCTACACATATACATTATCAAAACTAACTCAAGATGAAACAGAAGATCTGAGTAGACATATAATAAGCGAAAAGGTTGAATCACTGATAAAAAGAAAAAAAACTTCCCAGAAAGATGAGCCTAGTTTCAATTGGCTCCACTGGTGAATTTGACCAAATATTTTAAGAACAATTAACATCTATCTTCCCAACACTCTTCCAAAATGAAAGAGGGGGTAACACTTACTAACATGTTCTGTGATGTCAGTGTTACTCTGATACCAAAGCCAGAAAAATATATCACAGGAAAAGAAAGTACAGACTAGTATCCATAATGAACACAGATGCAAAATTCTCATTAGAATATTAGCAAATGGAATCCATTAACTTTTAAAAAGATTATCTACACCATGACCAAATAGAATTTATCCTAGAAATTCAAGGATGGTTTAGCATATGAAGATCTATTAATATAATACATCATTCTAACAGAATTAAAAAAGCCCACATAATCAACTCAGTTGATGCAGAAAAAATGTTTGCCAAAATCCGATACCCTTTCATGCTACAATCACTACACAAACAAGGAAAAGAAGGGAAGTTACTCACCCTGATAGCGTGCATCTGTGCATATACAGAGCTCACATAATATTAATGGTGAAAGATTGAAAGCTTTCTTCCTAATATCAGGAATAAGATATGGATATCCACTCTCACCACTTCTGTTAACCATTATACTGTAAGGGCTCACCAGCATACTTAGGTTAGGCAAGTAAATAAAAGGCACTCTGACTGGAAAGGAAGTAAAATTATCTCTAGTCACAGATGACATGATTTAAACATCAAAATTCCTAGAGAATGCATAAAACTTTATAAGAGATAGTAAACAAGTTCAGCAAAGTTGCAGCATACAAAATCAATATACAAATTCGTTTTTATTTCTATACACTGGCAATAAGCAACCCAAAATGAAATTAAGAAAAAAATTCCACTTCTAATACCATCAAAAAGAATAAAATACTTGGGAAAAAAATCTAACCAGGGAGGTACAAGACTTGTACCCTAAAAACTACAGAAGAAATTAATGAAGACCTAAATGAATGGAGACATTTGTGTTATGGATTTCATTAATACTGTTAATTATTGCATAATATTGCTTAATATTGATTTTAATGATGAATATCAGTATTGTCAAGGTGGCAGTAGCTCTCAAAGTAATAAATAGATAAAGCACAATCCCTACCAAATCTGAGCAACTGTTTTTGGAAAAAATGGAAAATCTAATTCTAAAAGTCAAATGGAATTGAAGGAGGCCCAAATGGTTAAAACAGTGTAAAAAAAGAAGAATGCACTGGTAGATTCTCACTTCCTGATTTAGAAACTTATTCTAAAGCTACTGTAAGCAAAATAGTGTGGCACTGGCAGGAAAATAGATTTTTAGATATATGGAATGGAATTGAGTGTCCAAAATAAACCAATGCATCTGTAATAAGTTGATTTTCAACATGGGTGCCAAGCCCATGTAATGAGAAAGAACAGTGTTTTTAAAAAATGTTGGTGAAACAACTGGATATCCACATGCAAAAAAGAATAAAATTAAATCATATACAAAATCAACTCAAAATGGATTAAAAAATCTAAATGTAAGAGCTAAAAATATAAAACTCTTAGAAGGAAATATAGGGATAAATCTCCATGAAGTTGGATTAGGCATGTTTCTTGAAGATTACAACAAAAGCAGAAGCAATCAAAGAAAAAGTAGATAAATTGGACTTCATCAAAATTAAAACTTCTGTGCATGAAATGGCATTATCAAAAAAGTGAAAATATTCCCTACAGAATGGGAGAAGGTATTCACAAGTCATTTATCTGATAAGGGTCTAGGATCCAGAATGTATAAAGAACTCTTAAAACTCATTAATAGACAAATAGAATTCAATTTAAAAACAGGCAAAGGATTTGTATAGACCTTTTTTCCAAAGAAGATATTCAAGTTCAGTAAGCACATGCAAAGATGCTCAACATTATTGGCTATCAGGTAAATGCAAAGCAATATTTCTATGTAATACACTTCATGCTCACTAGGATGGCTATAATAAAAATGGTAAATTTGAACAAGCATTGGGAAAGGATGTGGGCAAGTTGAACCTTCATCCATTGCTGTTGAGAATGTAAAATGGTGTAGGCACTGTGAAAAACAATTTGGGAGTTCCTCAAAAATTTAAACATATGTATGACCCAGCAATTCCGCTCCTAGTTGTACACCTAAGACAGGTGAAAATATATAGTTAGAATAAGATTTTATATGAATGTTCATAGCAGTATTATTCATACATAACGCCCCCCCCAAATGAGAACAAATCAAATATCCATCAACTGATGAATACAAAAGTGAAATATGATATATCTATGCAAAGGACTATTGTGCAGTGCTGTACTGATACATACCACAACGTGGATAAATTTTGAAAACATTATACAAAGTGAAAGAAGCCAAGCACAAAAGACTACATATTGTATGATTCCACTTATATGAAGTATCTAGCATAGGCAAATCCATAGAGACAGAAAAATTGGTGTTTGCCAGGAGATATGTAGAGGTGAGGAGAGGGGGTGATTGCTTAATGGGTAGGGGTATCTTTTTGGGAGTTAGATTCTGGTGATGGTGATGGTTGCATAACTATCATTGTGAATGGACTAAAAGTCACTGCATGGGGCACCTGGGTGGCTCAGTCAGTTAAGCATCTGATTCTTGATTTTGGCTCAGGTCACGATCTCATGGTTCGTGAGTTCAAGCCCTGCATTGGGCTCTGCACTGATGGTGTGGAGCCTGCTTGGGATTCTCTTTCTCACCTCTCTGCCTCTACCTCACTTGTGTGCGTGTTCTCAAAGTAAATAAATAAACTTAAAAAATTAAAAACAAAGTCGCCATAGGTACACTTCAAAATGGCTAAAGAGGTGAATTTTACATTACTGAATTTTACATCAGTTTTGGGAGAACAACATGCAGGAGTGCATGGGAAAATTTGTGGGCTCAGCCTTGAACAAATACAGGGCACAGTCACATGGCCACATCTCACTACAGTGTAAGCTGGGATATATGGTCTAGCCATGTCCTCCACCAAAAGAGAAAATAGACATTGCTGAGAAGCCAGTGTCCTTCACTACAGGAGTAAAATCTTTGGGAATAGACTCATGAATTTATTAGTTAAAGTTCCCAGGTGATTCTTACGCCTACTGATATTTGATCGACACTATTCTAGACACCTAGGACCCACAATTCTGTCTCTGCCATTCTGCTTGCGGGTTTTCTTTACTGGGTGGGAAAAGTAAGGCACAGAAAGCATTCACAAATCTAAAAGGAATTTAGAAGAATGGGTGTCACTCTCCTTGAAATACCAGAGGCCACAAGTTTGAGCATTCTGAGTGTCTACTCCAAACCAAGAATGTAAAATGAAAAGTCAACAATTTCTCACTGATTCACAAGAGGGCATAAGAAAAGGAGTTATAGGTGTACTAGTGAAGGAATCGTTCCAAAGTACACAGTTGTACTTTAAATCTATATATTTTATTTTGATGATATGAATAGATATTTTAATATAAAAAACAATATCATTTTTAATCAGTGATGTTTTGGATTGAGAGCATAATTGAACAGAAATGAAGCAGCACTTTCAACAATAGCCAAACTATGGAAAGAACCTAAATGTCCACCACCTGATGAATGGATAAAGAAATTGTAGTTTATATACAAAATGGAGTACTACGTGCCAATGAGAAAGAATGAAATATGGCCTTTTGTAGCCACGTGGATGGAACTGGAGAGTGTTATGCTAAGTGAAATAAGTCATATAGAGAAAGACAGATACCATATGTTTTCACTCTTATGTGGATCCTGAGAAACTTAACAGAAGTCCATGGGGGAGGGGAAGGAAAAAAAAAGTTAGAGAGGGAGGAAGCCAAACCATGAGAGACTCTTAAAAACTGAGAATAAACTGAGGGTTGATGGGCGGTGGGAGGGAGGGAGGGTGAGTGATGGGCATTGAGGAGGGCACCTGTTGGGATGAGCACTGGGTGTTGTATGGAAACCAATTTTACAATAAATTTCATAACAAAAAAGGAAAAAAAAATGAAAGATATTTTCTCTATGTGCTATGTGTATAGGCAGTCTGACTACTAAAATATAAACCAGAAATCATAAACCAGTCAGCACTCCATGTCTAGGTTTCCTTAGTTCAAAGAGCCTAAGTAGAAATAAACTATTCTAATACAGTGGTTTTTTTTTTATTATTTTTTAAATGTCATTTAAAAATTAGTCAAGTTGTCTAACAGGGTATACAGTGTGCTCTTGGCTTTGGGGGTAGATTCCCATGGTTCATCGCTTACATACAACATCCAGTGCTCATCCCAACAAGTGCCCTCTTCAATGCCCATTACCCATCTTCCCTTTTCCCTTGCCCCACCACCCCCCATCAACCCTCAGTTTGTTTTCTGTATTTAAGAGTCTCTTATGGTTTAAATGATAGGTGATGTCAGTGATAGTCATATTAATAAAGCAGAAATCTAATCAGGTTACTTGTCAGTTCACAACAGCAAAAGTAACAATAACAAAAACAACCAAATATAAACAACCAAAAATATTTTTGTAGGCATCTAAATGACTAAAAATAAAGGTATATTACAAATGAAGAAGGTGTGAATTGAACTTCCTGGGAGAGCAAGACTTGAGTTAGGTTGAAATCTAAAAAGAAAAGTATTAATTGAAATCTCACGGCTAATGTCATAGTTAATGGTGAAAGATTAAATGCTTTCTTCCTAAAATCAGCCATTAAACAAAGATGTCCACTCTTTCTGCTTCTATTCAACATAGTATTGGAGGTTTTGGCCAGGGAGTTAGTCAAGAAAGGAAAATAATTGGCTCTGGGGTAACTCAGTTGGTTAAGCACCCAAGTCTTGGTTTCGGCTCAGGTCATGATCTCATGGTTTGTGAGATCGAGCCCTGCTTCAGGCTCTGTGCTGAGAATGTGGAAACCTGCTTTGGGTTCTCTGTCTCTCTCAGCCTCTCTCTCTCTCTCTCTCTCTCTCAAAATAAATACACATTAAAAAAAAGAAAAAAAAGTAAAACTGTCCCTATTTGCAGGTGACGTAATTTGTATACAGATATTTCTAAGGAGTCCCCACAAAACTGTTAGAACAAATCAATTTAGCACAGTTGCAGAAGATAACATCAATATACAAAGATGAATTGTACTTCTATACATTAGCAATGAACAATCTGAAAATGAAATTTGTGGAAACATTTCCATTTACAATATCAAAAAAAGGAACGAATTTAACAAAATAAGTGAGACCTGTAGACTTGTATACTGTACACTGTAAGGCATTTTTGAAAGAAATCAATAAATATCTAAATAAATGGAAAGACATTTCATGTTCATGTTTCAGAAGACTTACTTAGCATTGTTAAGATGGAAATACTCCTCAAATCGATCAACAGACTCAATGCAATTCTCATCACAATCCCAGCTAGTTTTTTTTTGTGTGTAGAAATTAACAAACTAATCTAAAAATCATGTGGAAATTTAAGGAACCCCGGATAGGCAAAATGATCTTAAAAAAAGAACAAAGTTATGATTTGCACTTCACAAATTGCAAACTTACAAGACAGCTGCAATATTCAAGACATTGTGGTACTGACATAAAAACAAATCATTGAAATAGAACCGAGAGTCCAGAAATAAAACCCTCACATTTATGGTCAATTGTTTGATACCATTGTCAATATCATTTCGAGAAAGAAAAGTCTTCAACAAATGGTGCTGAGACAACAGGATAACCACATGCAAACGACTGAATTTCAGCTCTTCCTAATGCCTTACTTAGGTAAAAATTAACTCAAAGTAAATCATATATCTAATGTAAGGGCTAAAACTGTAAAACTTCAGGAAGAAAATTTAGGAGTGTATCTTTCTGAACTTGGATTAGGCAGTGGGTTCTTAGATGTGACACAAAAGGACAACAGAAGAGAAGATAGATATATTGAACTTGCTCACATTAGAAACTTATTGTACTACAAGTGATGACATCAAGAAAGTAAGTAGATAATGTATTGCGTAGGAGCATATTGTTGCAAATCATGTATGTATTTAGACCTCATATTCAGAATATATAAAGTATTCTTAAAACTTCATAAAGACAAATAACTCAACTTTTAAAATGTCAGATGATCTTATAGATATTATTATATGTCTTATAGATATTATAGATATTATTATAGATAGATTATAGATTATTATAGATTATTACAGATATTATATATTATTATAGATATATTATTATAGATATATTATATTATAGATTATTATAATATATATTATAGATTATAGATTATTATTATAGATACTATTATAGATAGATCTTATAGATATTATTTCACCAAGAGATATATGCAAATATCCAGCAAACGTGAAAAGATCCTCAGTACCATTCGCTATTATGGAAATTTAGGTGAAGACCACAGTGAGATAGTACTTTACATCCACTAGGATGTAGGTATAATGACTATGATCAAATGGCTTTAATCAAAAAGACAAATAATACTAAGTCTCGATGAGGATGTAGAAAAATTGGAATCCTCATACACTGTTGGTGGGAACGTAAGAATGTCACAGCTAATTGGAAAACAGTTTGGCAATGCCTCAAATTGTTACACATAGAGTTACCATACGACCTGTCATTTCACTTTTAGGTATCTATCCTAGGGAAATGAAAACGTATGACTAAAAAAAGGTAGACAGACATTTATAGCAGTATTATTCATAATGCCCAAATGAAATGTGGTATATCCATATAGTGGAAAGTTATTAGAATAGAAGAATGAATCACAGTGCTTAGAATGAAGCGCTGATTACACTATAGCACTGATAAACCTTTAAAATACTATGTTAAGTGAAAGAAGCCAGGTACAACAGAACGCATATTCTGTGATTCCATTTATATGAAATGTACGTAACAGGAAAATCTGTAGTGACAGAATTAGACTAGTGGTTGCCTATGGCTGAGGGGAAGCATCTGCTAATGGATATGGTGTTTCTTTTGGGGATTGTCAAAGTGTTCTAAATTTATACTCCTGTGATGGTTATACAACTCTGTGAATATACTAAAAATCGTTAAATTGTACACATCAAATGAGAAAATGTTATGGTATGTCAATTATATCTCAAAGATGTTTAATATATATTATATATAATTTATGTATAAATACAAATAAATCATATGTAAGTTATATGTACAAATTTATATATAAAGGTATATATAGTATATATTTGAAAACTTATGACATAGCTGTTATCAAGACAATGTGGTACTGATGTAAGGATAGATCAGTGGAATAGGACTGAGTCAAGAAATAAAACCCTCACATTTATGATATATTTATTTATTCAAGTATAATCAGCATACATTGTTATATTAGTTTCAGGTATACAATATAATGATTCAACAGTTCTATGCATTCCTCATGCTCATCACAATTAAGTGTAGCCTTAATCCCTTTCACCTATTTCATCCAACACCCCCACCATCCCTTCTGGTAACTAGCAGTTTATTCTCTATAGTTAAGAGTCTGTTTTTTGGTTTGTCCCTTTGGTGTACACACACACACACACACACACACACACACACTATTTCTTCATCTGTTCATCTGTGGATGGACACTTGGGCTGCTCCCATGTCTTGGATATCGTAAACAATGCTGCAGTAAACATAGGGTTGCATATATCTTATTCAGAAATAATAAGTGTTTTTGTTTTCTTTGGGTAAATACCTAGTAGTTGAATTATTGGATCATATGGTTATTCTACTTTTTAAGTTTTTGAGGAACCTCCATACTGTTTTCAACAGTGGCTATACCAGCTTGCCTTCCCACCAGCAGTGCCCAAGAGTTTGTTTTTTCTTCACATCCTCACCAATACTTGTTTTGTTTCTGTTTTTGTTTTTTTAGCCATTCTGACAAGGATGAGATGACATCTCATTGTGGTTTTGATTTACATTTCCCTGATGTTGAGTTATGTTAGGCATCTTTTCATGTGTCTGTTGGCCATCTGTATGTCTTTGGAAATATGTGTATAGGGGTCTTCTGTCCATTTTTTAATCAGATTTTTGTTTTTTTATTTTTGAGTTGTATGAGTTCTTTATATATTTTTGTTATCAACTCCTTATTGGATATATTATTTGCACATTGGTGAGGTGTCTTTTTGTTTTGTTGATGGTTTCCTTCATTGTGCAGAAGTTTTTTATTTTGATGTAGTCCCAATAGTTTCATTTTGCTTTTATTTTCCTTCCCTCCATAGAAAAATGTTTTTACAGTTGATGTGTCAAAGAGATTACTGCCTATATTTTCTTCTAAGAATTTTATGGTTTCAGGTCTCTCATTTTGGCCTTTAATCCATTTTGAGTTTAATTTTGTGTATGGTGTAAGAAAATGGTCCAGTTTCATTCTTTTGTATGTAGCTGTCCAGTTTTCCCAACAGCATTTGTAAAAGAGACGGTCTTTTCCCCATTGTATATTATTAACTCCTTTGAGGTAGATTAATTGACCATATACTCGTGGGCTTATATCTGGACTCTCTATTCTGTTCTATTGATCTATGTGTCTATTTTTGTGCAAGTACCTTACTGTTTTGATTACTGGAGCTGTGTAGTATATCTTGAAATCTGGGACTGTGATACCTCCGGCTTT
This sequence comes from Lynx canadensis, assembly GCF_007474595.2. NCBI lineage: Eukaryota > Metazoa > Chordata > Mammalia > Carnivora > Felidae > Lynx > Lynx canadensis. The sequence continues at coordinate 9,546,197 of NC_044315.2, read as the reverse complement.
ATTCTTCTTTTTCAAGATTACTTTGGCTATTCAGGGTCTTTCACAAAAATTTTAGGATAGTTTTTTCTAGTTCTATTAAAAATGTTGTTGGTATTTTGATGAAGATTTCATTAACTCTGTAGATTGCTTTGGGTAGTATAGATATTTTAACAGTATTTTTCCCCCGATGGGATGAGTTGATTTTTGATAACAGTGTCAAGATAAATGGGAGAAAGAAGTATCTTTTCAACAGTGCTAGCACCACAGGATAGCCACATACAAAAGACTGAATTGTATATATATGATGTATATATAACATCTAATATTATTTATATAATATATATACTATAATATTTATATTCTTTTCTCCCCAAAGGGATTTCTTTTTCCTTAAATGGCAGAAACATTAAGTGGGTAACATGATATTACCCAAATGTTGGATTTTTCTCCATTTACATTATTTTTTTCTTTCACGAAGAGGCCTAGGAAAATCTTAACATAGGAGAGAAGAGCTGAGTCAAATAGAAACCCAACAGGTCGGGTGTGTCCCTGCCCTGTGTTTGCCATATTTGGAGCCATGAACCAACACTGCGTGGCACTTCTGCTTGTTTTAACCCCTCTTGTCCCTGAGCATGTTTAACGGGCTGCTGCTGTGCCATAAACAGTGTGCTGAGTGCTGATATATGCTGGTCACCTGGTGTGGAGGCGGAAAGAGTTACCCTGTTTTCTCAGAGTCACACATATCCAATAGGGATGAGCACAGAGGGCATTGGAGCACCTGAACAGAACCGGACAGGCCTCTGGAGGAATTGATTTTCAGGCTGTGTCTTGAGGAGGAACTAAGGACTGTGCATGAGTCAGGCCCTCAGGTTCGCTGTTTCCCTGGAGGGCTTCCTAAGAGGTCCTGGGCTCTGTTGTCTCTCCTAGCAGCCCTCTGTGCAGCTTTCAGAGGGTAAACATTACTCCCTTGATTTACAAGTACCCGGGATCCTTCCTGACATCCCATGTGTATCAGTCTGCCCAGGCAGTTGTAACAAATACCATGGAGTTAACGGCTTCACAATCAGAAGTGTAATTTCTTATAGTTCTGGAGGCCAGAAGTCTGAGATCGAGGTGCCAGTAAAGTTGGTTTCTGATGAGAGCTCTCTTCCTGGCTCGTAGGGGCCTCTCTGAGGGCTCACGGGGCCTTTCCTCAGGGTGTGTGCACACAGTAGGGAGTGCAACCTCGCCGGTGTCTCCTTCTCTAAGGACAGATCAGGGCCCCACCCTTATGACCTCATTGCATTTTATTTCCTTACTTAGAGGTCCCATCTCCAATAATCTCCATACTGTGGGTTAGGGTTTCGAAGTGTGGACTCAGTGGGCGGGACACAAGCATTCAGTCCATGCTCGCGTGCAAGCTGCAAACTGTAAACTGCCAGACCAGAATCTGTTCAGCCTCCCACCAAACCTCATACACTCTTGACTCTGGGCACACCAGAGGGGCTGTGGTTTTCCGAGGGGCTCCAGTGGTCAGTGCTTCTGTGCCTTTGCATATGCTGTTCCTTTTCTTTGGAATGTATTTGCCCTCTCTTCTCCAGCTACCATCCCTTCTCCAGCGGTAAACTGTTCACACTTCAGGGAAACACTGAATATCACTTCTGTATAATCTTCCCAGACTTCCTCTCAGGGCCTTGAGGGTGCTTTTGTGCTTACTAACTACACATGTGACCTGGGCAAGTTACCTACTCTGTATGAACCTGTTTCCCCTCTGTAAAATGGGAATAAAACTGGGTGTTGTGAGAATGAAGCAGGTTAAGGTACATGGAGTACCTAGAGCCTAGTGATACCTGCTATTATTAACTGATATTACCCTTTGCTGTATCTCACCCACAATAGTGGGCTGCTTGACACGGGAGACTTGCCTTATTGACATTTGTGTCCCTAGGACATAGCACCCAGCTGTGCACTCAGTAAGCATTGATTGACCCATCAACCTGGAAGCCTCCTTCCAGATCAGCCTATAAGTCTCACTTCACAGGTGGCTTCACTGAGGCCCAGAGAGAAGGAACTTGTCCAAGGACCCACGGCCAACTGATGCTGGGGTCAGGGCTCTGACACCAGAAAAAATCCTCTCTTCTCTTTCTCATGCAGCCTTTTGTGCTCACGAAGTCAGAGACTCATTTTTCTTTTCCCAGGAACAACTCTTCGGGCTTACTGCAGTGATTAAGCGACAATAGGAAAGAGTCGTGTTTTCTCTGGGCAAATATGTATGATATTAAACTCTGCCCAGGGCAGGATTTCTATAGGGCAGCTGCAGCAACAGCAGGGGCTGCATGGAACCACCCAGAAGCCCCTGCCAGGCACCTAATCTCACCCCAGACCACCTCCCCTCTGCGGTCCCATAAATCGCTGCAGAGGGCATGCCAGACTGGACTGATGTGTGGAGTTTTGTGTCCCTGACAGTCATTCAACTGAGTTATTACCAATAGAACGTGAACATATGCATTTCACACATATGTGCTGAGGCCTTTGGAATTTGTCCAAACCCATCAGAATCTGAGACTGAGACAAAGTTCGTGACCCAAAGATAAGAATCCAAACAGCTTCTGGAATACTTAATTCCCTTGACATTTTAATCTCTCCTATTTTGTTTTAAACAAGGAGCTTTTTGTTGTTTTGTTGTTTTCATTTTGAACGGACACTTCTGACACTTTGAATAAAAGGAGTCTTGTGTAGTACAAAGAACCCTAAGTTGTTCATGAAGTCTCTCGGATTTTAGCTCCCACTCTTTAACTAACAGACTGTGTGGCCTCAGGCAAGTAGCTTAACCTTTCTGATCACCTGTCTTCTAATCTGTATAGTAGAAAGGTATGGCTTGTAAGATCGCTTTGGTGTTAACATTTTAGCTGTCTAAATATACCCCATCGTGTATTTAAACAAACCCTCAGCAAGTGTCTGCCCAATCTCTGTGATACTCCGTGATCCTGTGGCTGGCCTTTGTGCCTTATCTCTGTTTGGTGTTGGGGCAGGGGGGTAACAGGGAGGGGGGATGCAAGATTGCATTTGTTCCGATACAGATTTCATGACATAGAAGAGAGAAACATTGAGATTTAAGCCTTAGTTCTGACAATAACATTTTATGTGACTGTAACTTAGTTATACTGTAAATATCTCATGTTCTCAGCACCATAAATTATATTTATTAAGCTTAGGCGTATATTAAATATATACGCTGCACTTCATACAGTGTCTGGCATATAATAGGTGCTTATAAACGCTCACTGCTCGTGTCCCTCCACTTGCCGTTTCTGCTTCTCAGTGGACATTGCAGGTAGGGCTGGTGGTAGTTCCCCATCTACACTGTGCTTCTGGTGCTTTGGTCTTCTGCTGCCTTGTGACCCATCATCATCCTTTGGGTACCTTCCCTTGCTTGCAGATAGCTGACCCCAAATCAGACCTCAGACCGTTTGCTTGGCAATCCTATGTTTTGTCATCAAGAGGCATCCATCCCTGATGTTATTTGGTGGTTGTATCTTTTAAAAAAAACTTTTAAATGTTTATTCATTTTGAGAGAGAGTGAGACTGTGTTAGCAGGAGAAGGGCAGAGAGAGAGAGAGAGAGAGAGAGAGAGGGAGACCCAGAATCTGAAGCAGGCTCCAAGCTCCTCACTGTGGGTATACAGCCCGACGCGGGGCTTGACCTCACAGATCCGTGAGGTCATGACCTGAGCCAAGGTTGACACTTAACTGACTGAGCCCCCCAGGCGCCCCATATTTAGTGATTATTTCAAGTTGGACCCTGCAAACAGGCAAACGGGATGGATAGTGCTTTGGATGTGGAATATCTAGGGCAGGGATTACCTAGAAATGACAGGTCCATTCAGAGCTTTTAATTCCCACACGGTGGGTGCAGGGGAGAAGATAGCAGTTTGTACAGGTTTCTGCGGGACCTCTTCACTGCAGCATTATTTCAGGGATTTAAATGAGAACTGGTCTTTCATCCTTTATCCTTCCACTTTCTCCTTTTTGATTAGAAATCTCCATCCATGCATCGCATGGCCTTGGTGGCAGGGTCCTGGAGTCTCCCGATGACACAGGATTACTTCCCGTGCTGCTCGGAAACGCTGTGCTCAGTAATGAGTTCTCAGCACTAAGATGCTTCAGCCATCACCTTGCATTTAAACAATCCAGCCTCATTCACAGAATCTCGGGTATCTGGGGAGGAGAGAGGGTTGGAAGAGACCTTCTTTCCTCAAATTCATGCAGACACTTCTCTAGCAGGAGATAATTTATTCCACAGATTATTCACTCACCTGGTAAATTTGAGGGGCTGAGTAACTCATTGACAGACTCCACATCTGCCACTTTCATTTTGCCTCTCACACAATGTCCTGCGTCGGCACATGGATGCCACTTTTTCACCCAAAGGTTGTTTTATCCTTGGTTGGTATAAGCTTTCCAGTCAATTTCCCAAGGAAATATTTAATTGAGAGAAGGATAATATAAAATAGATTGCTATTTCCTATCCCAAGGGCAGCTGGGAAATGTACATCGCTTGCCAAAATGTTTTCTAGGAGAAATGTTTAAACTGAAATTTAAAATGAATGTGAAAATTACTCTCTCTTTTCCCTCTTCCTCCAACTCCTTGGTCCTACAAATTTCTGGGAAGGGATAAAGAAGATTTTGTAATATGCTAAATGTATTTGTTTCTCTCTTGAGTCATATCCTGACATAAATAACATAGTGTTACAATCCCTCCGAAAGCCAGTTATTGGTGTATTTTTACTTACGACCACAGAGGTTTTTACATTTTGTGATAGCCTTATTTAAAATGTCCTGTTATTTGTGCTTATCAAATGCTATGCAGAAAAGAGAAAATTCACGTATTCATACTTGACTCATTTGATGATGTCAAAGCCCTTAGTGAATCGACCCTACAAAAACCCAGTTTTCTCTGTTGATGAAAACAGATCCTCCTCCTCTTTGCAGGATAGAGTCTGAGGCCAGAAAAATGGCATGTGAAAGCCCTCCTTTCCCAGCTGCCCCTGGGTCTGAGCCAGCAAGTCTTGCCCACATCACTCCTCCCGAAACACTGTAGCTCGACAGGTTAGGAACTCTGCCAAACTCCAGGGCAAACTTGATCAATAAATGCCAAACCTTAATAAGTTATTTTAGTTGATGCGCGCGCGCGCGCACACACACACACACACACACACACACACACACACACACACAGGGTCTTAGGTTTTCCCCAGAAGTATATCCTATGACATAGACTTGGGGTGAGTATTTTCTTTAGTTGCTGAGCCCAAGAAGCACTAGTAGGAAGTAGTACAGATGCGTGTTAGTGAGTTGAGTAGTGTTGGGGCAGCTGGAGCTCAGGATTCCCAGGGCAGGAGTTGTATATGGTAGTTCAGGTTTGACACCGAAGGAGAGAAGGTAGGGGGCTTATCCACCTGCTCCTTTCTGCCACGGGTTGGGTCCCTCCTTCAGAGGAGCACTAAACCCTAGCACTTCCAGCCTGCCAGGCGTCTGCATGTTCTTTCCAGTAGAATTGCAGGTGTTTTTGTAAGATGCCACCCATATGTCCTGGAACGGTGAGTGCTCAATGGCCAGGTCTAGGACACTGAGAACGTCTGTCACATATGCCTTCTAGCAGTTTGGGTAAAGGAAGATGAGGTTGGAATGAGGAGCAGGTGCGACCTGTGTCATCAGATAAATGCTCAAGATGGACCAGACTCCTCCCTCCCCTCTTTTTTCAAAAGTTTATTTATTTATTTTGAAACAGAGCGAGTGAGAGAGTGCGAACATGAGTGGGGGAGGCGCTGAAAGAGAGGGGGACACAATCCCAAGCGGGCTCTGGGCTGTCAGTGCAGAGTCCGACGCGGGGCTCAAGCCCACGAACCGTGAGATCATGACCTGAGCTGCAACCAAGAACTGGGCTCTTCACCCACCGAACCACCCAGGTGCCCCTCTTCTCCCGTTTTAATTTCAGTTGCACAATCACTTACACAGTGCCCCAGGAATTGAAAAACCACTCATAAATGCCGCCGAAGTGAGAGGAGCATCTTCCTGTGTGGGTATCCTTGGCCATCTTTAGCTGTCCCATTTCCTCGTACCACTAAATGCTTGGTGCCATGCCCAGCTCCTCACAGATACTCGGACATTCCTCTCTTACTTCCCGTTGTCTAACTACTTTCTCACTTCGCGACGCAGCTGGCCACATTGCAGCTCCAGCCGCCCCACCCTTGTCAGCCGGAATTTTACAGAATCCACTCGAACTCCTGATTTCATGAATTAGGCTGCCCCGATTCCAAAAGGTGGCTTGCTCTGGCCAGTGGGGTAGGCAGTGGTCTTACATCTTGTCCAGTCCTCTTTCAACCCCAGCCTGGCGCTTCTGCTGCTGCTTTGTGTCATCCTAGCAACTGTTCTGCCTTCTAAATCTTCACATTAAGTCCCATTGGTCATGCTCGTCTGGTCCTAAGCCTTCCCTTCTGCCGTGACTCTAAGGGTGACTTTTGTATCTAGTCCATTCCCACCATCTTGTGGCCCCTTTGCCCCTTTTGGGAGTGGTGAGGGGACAGCTTTTGGCCACTTTTGCCACCTCCGTCCTCAACATGGACTCACGTGCAGATTTTAGCTTAAATTTACAGGCTATGCCCAGCACTTGTGAACAGATCTGTTTCCTCACGTACTAAGAAATGAAGCAGAGTTTTTCCTTCTAAGGGAAATGATGCCTTTTCTTATTTTTGCCTGATTTTTCCGTTAGACCAGACAAAGGTAGTATAAAATTCTGCTGTATATCTCTGAATTCCCTATTGATTTAAAACTTAAATCCTATGAATTTTTTTCCCCACTGTAGTCATTACTTGATAGTCAGCCTTTCATCTGTGGCACCAAGAGTGGAAAGTAAGAGGCTTCAAGGTCAAATCTGTAACTGACAGCATTTTCCCAAGCGCTTGGCTAGTTGGCTGGGTGCTGAATCAGTGGCACCATAAGCAAGCCAACAAATAAAACACAAAACAGTTTATTTCTTTAGGGTGGGAGGTTGTCTTTTCTGTTGTCATAGCCATCCTAGGTAGAGGCTCGATGTTTTCCTTGCCAGAGATGATACTGTTACTGACATTGAATGAGGGAGAAAAGAGAGTTGTAAAGAGATGCCCTTGTAGGTTCTCAGCTCTTATTCAAAGACCACAAACCATGTGGTCTTCTAATTCCAGGACCAATCAGTCAGATAAACATGGACAAAGGCATTGTTTGTTTCATCAACTGCAAAAAGGGACTGATACTGCCCTACTTCCCTGGAGAGGGTTTAGAGAGAACAAATAATATAATATAGGGGAAGGTGCTATTTTGTAATCACAAAGAGTTACTTACTGAGACAGATTCTTAAGAAGGGGCGTAGGTTTTTTTTTTTTAATTTTTTTTTTTCAACGTTTATTTATTTTTGGGACAGAGAGAGACAGAGCATGAACGAGGGAGGGGCAGAGAGAGAGGGAGACACAGAATCGGAAACAGGCTCCAGGCTCTGAGCCATCAGCCCAGAGCCCGACGCGGGGCTCGAACTCACGGACCACGAGATCGTGACCTGGCTGAAGTCGGACGCTTAACCGACTGCGCCACCCAGGCGCCCCAGAAGGGGCGTAGGTTTTAAGAGCATTGTTTATTTCCCCCCTAGCAATACTTGTTCATGGGTTCTTCTTGAGTCCTGCCAAAGCGTAGAATTTTAATTTTCTGTTGGGTATGGGAGATCTGATTCTTTTAAGCTATTAACTATACCCTATAATTATCAACATCTTATTCTCAGCCCAAATTAACAGAATGTCAGGACCTGGCTTTGACAGGAATGAGATATGGACTTTGTCCTCAGTAAGCCAGTTGGTTAAGAGTAATTTATAGTTGTTCAACCCACCATGGTCCCGAACATCTCCTGAATCAGGAAATGCCCTTTTGCCCATTGCAAGATGTATTTTATACATTGGTGATGCCACAATTGCCCCAACCATTGTGGTAAGAGTAAGGTCCTTAGTTGGCCCTTAGGAAAATGGAGGTTGCATTTTGTGAACTTACACAGCATAGTAAGAATTCAAGTCTTAGACCCATACTCTGGCATAATTTTTCATTTGTCATACTTAAGTCTGCTCTATTTCACTCAAACAGTATGTATTAACTGCATTAAGTGCCTACCATGAGCCTTATTCACTTTAGGTTGTGGGGAGACTAGGATGGGCTCTTGTGGGTGTGTTCTTGACAAACTTCTTGCTTGCTGCATTGGGATACGTGCTGAATATGGGAACATGACAACCCCACAGTCAGCTTACCCAAGGACTCAGTTTACTTTCTGCCCCTGGGTAATTGTTTCTTTTGTTCCTTGGTGAGCCCCAGAGAGGTAAGCATGACCTTCCTCTGATGGAGAGGCAGTGTCCCCAGTACTATTATGGGTTTCGTCATCTTTATCCTGCATGGACTCCTTTGGCAGTCCAATGAAACCAAGTAACCCTTCTCAGAAATAATGTCGTTTTTTTTTTTTGTATTCATAGGATAGAATACACTAGAAGTCCGGAGGAAACCAATTATATTGAAATAGACTTTTACGTCAGAAGGCTTTAGGTTAAGAACCCTTATAGGCAAAGAATCCCTTTTGGTATAGAACAGTGGCACCACCACAACAAAGAGATTCAAACTATCTTAAGCTTTATAATGATTTTCTTTTGAAGCATTTAACAGAATTTCACAGAGAATGATTAAACTATCATAGTATCTTCTCAGTACAGATGCAAAAATGTACCGAGTCCAAAGGCTGCCACAGAGGAGGATCTGAGGTCCCCTCTGTGATGCCCTGTCCAATGGGATGGACCAGGGCCATGCTAAATCTTGAGTACCTGACCCTGAGCAGGGTCCCAGGGGCTAAGGTAGAGTTGCTGTTGTAAAAGCAAGGAATGAGAAACGCCAGAGATCAAATATAAGACTGGGTAAAAACTAGAAAGGCTGGGAGGGGTCAGATCAGACAGACCAAGTCAAGTCTAAGGACTGAGATGTTGATCTGGAGCAAGGGTGGATTATACAGAACGCAGTAGAGTCCAAGATTGTGTTAAGGGTTAACTTCTAATTTTGCTGGCTGCATCATGGTATGACTCATAGTTATAAAGTATCTAGGTCAAGGGGCAATTAAATGTTTTTAGGTAATAGCTACAATATTTGACATTACAGTACAGAAAAGAGGTGTTTTATGTTTTTTATATATTAACAAAAATTTACATTTTTGCAAACAAGCCCTAGACATGAAAAACCAAACCTAGAAATGCTCTATAATTTTAGTTGGTCGTTTAGGATAGTGTATTTATTTGTAGTTTCTTTCTGGTGACTTGAAGAAGACTTTTTTTTAAGGCAACAGATAGATCCTCCTCCCCCACCCTGCTTGAGTAGCATTAATCCTGTGCTCTGACCACCAAACTTCCTTCATTCTCCACTCTGTCCTGACCAACAGAGCCACCTAGCGGTCATTGTAGGTAACTCTCCATTCCAGAGTTTCTTTTCCACAGTGCCTCCCAAACCCTAACCTTCAGGATCTCCTGGCAAGTTTGTTCAAAGATGGCTGTGTCCTGTTCCAAGAGATCCTGATACAGTAGGTCTAGGGTTGGGCCTGGTCGTTTTTATTTTTATCAAGACCCACACTTTAAGAACCACTGGTTTACCATTATGTTCTTTCTTTTAAGGAGGCTATGCACAGGCTCTACCCTATGCTTTTCAGCTATTTCACTGACCACAGATGAGTTAGTTTAACACTTCAGGTCAGTTGCTTTTGCATATGAACACACATTTTCTTATGAAAGTGCCTTTTTTAGATGTTTCATCCACTTTTCACCTAAGATATCTTAGGAAAAAAATACTTCCCTGTCTTTCTTTTCATCTCATTTTTTTTCCCCCTTTGGTTGTAATTAAGATTTAAAAAAGGAAAAAGAGAAGCCCGACATGGTCTGATAAGCATGGCTAGTTAACACATTTGATTAAGTAAATGACACCACAAAATTTGAAATTTACTAATTGCCTTTATATACTGAAGCCTTAGAAAGTGTCCAATTATTTATATCTATAGTAAAGTGTACACTGGCTCCCGCATCTTCCTTTAACGAAAAAAATGTGCTTTCACAAAAAAATAATATTCAGAGTCAAAAAAGGTCTTTTAGATTGTTTGTTGTTAGCTATATTTTGTTTAAGGTGTAGAATAGTAAAAATACTATGAGTTAAGGAGATTTTGAAGAAGCATAAGCGTAATTTCTAATCTTTTTTTCTCTGTAAAATTGTTCTGGCTTCCAGAGAACTAAGCTTATAAATGAACTTTTGGAAATTGCCTATTTAAAAGTTTAGGGCCAACAGTGTTCATGCAAGACTTTGACATTTGAGTTTCATGGACCTATAGAATCACCAAGAGATACTCTCTGTGTAAAAAAACAAAACAAAACAAACAAAACAAAACAAAAACCACAAGTGACAGCGAGGCATCTCTGTGGTGCTTAATACTTTCAGTCAAAACCAAATGGATTGTGAATCTGACTCATACCAAAGACTTGACAGTGGTCCCCATAGTATTTTTAAAGACCTTACACTTTTATTTTACCTTTGGAGCATTTTGAAAAGAAAACCAAACAAACAGCTGTTCCTCCATCTTTTCAGAAAACGAAACAAAAATACGTCCACGAGACATTGATGCATGTGCAAATGCCTTAGAGCCAGCATGGCAATCCATCAGTCATTTCCCCAGCAATGGTGTCTCCCAGACGCTAACATGAGAAGCTTGCGTGTCCCCTTCAGTGAGAGTTCTGGGTGGAGATGAAAGGTGCATGGCGGACGCCTGACCCCACCTTTGTCACTGTCTCCACAGCCACTGGGACTTTATAGGCCAAGTGAAAAAATACCGGGGACAAACTTGTAAACAGAGGCTTTCTTTGAAGTTAGGCAGACAAGTGGATTCAAAACAGTTGCATGTGTAAGTAAAATTGGGCATGCTTTTTTCCTAGACACAGCCAGGACTTTTGACACAGCAGAGCCCCAAGTGTGGAGCATTTATTTAGTAGGACCTTTGTGACCAGCTGTCTTAGATCTCTGGACCTCAGGGAAATAAGGAAAACCATGTGGCAAACTGAAATGTCAGGGCTTCCTATGTCTGTTTCCAGGTTTCTTCATGAGGAAAGATAGAGTTCTGCATCTGCTCTGCATTCAGCCCTGAGATCCAGCTTCCACAGCCCAAGGCATGATAAGGTATTGGTTTATGGAAAATAAATACTCACGAAAGTAAAGGTATTGTGGACACCCTTTACCCCAAAGACACCAGACCTTGAAGGGAAACATGGGAGTCAGTACTCTGTTTCCTTCCAAATATTTCCCACCTGGGTTTAAAGCAAAGCGCTCCAAAGATGTTGGGTTGTTTGGCTCTGTGAGAGAAACCGTTTGGGCTTAAGACTTTGTGACTGACTGAGACTCAAGAATCTGGGGCTGGGCTGCACCAAATAGCCCTGGGCAGAGTGCTCTGTCCCTGGGCCACTGGAAGGTAATTCAGCTCTTGTCTCCTAAGGGCATTCGCTGCACTGAGCCCCTTGGAGGATGACAACCATATTGTATTCACCACAATTCAGATTTAAATTATCCTGCATTATGCTTCCTTGAAATTCAAAGCCAAACTCATCAGTGGCAAAGCCTGCATTCTCTTATCAGAAAAATTCTTTTATGATCTATTTAATTCCTGTCATTATTTGGTTTGAATCATCTTCAACTCAGTTGTTTATGATAACCATGCAGTCCAAAATGACCTCCAAAATCCTGGAGAAGCGTGGGGACCTGGGAAGCATGGCAGTCTCTCCTGCCAAGAGCAAAGGATCTTCCAGACTGAGTCCCTTTTCGCCTTCTCCCTTCTTGGCCTTCCAGGCAGGATTTCTACCATCTCTTGGTATTTTTGATCACTGAGCTCTTCCTCTGCCAGCCAGCTCCAAAATTCTTCATTGATGAGGAGCCAGAGAGCCCAGGCAGAATACCAATGCATCTCTCTGTCCAGCAGGCAGCGCATCTGTATTTATCATGGTAGGAATAATATCAGCATTTGTTTAAGCATTTTTTGTGGCCCGGAGGGGGGAAAAATATCTATCAAATTTAGTAAATGCGTTTTACGTTGCAGCACTTTGAGATCCAACCATATCATCTGTAATGAAAACAGAGCAACCTTTAAAATAAGTCTGAAAGAAAGAAAGAAAGAAAGAAAGAAAGAAAGAAAGAAAGAAAGAAAAGAAAAGAAAAACCTCTCTCCCAGAGACATGGCCTGAACCAGTGCCAAAGATTTCAAGCTGGTGAACCAGCAAAGGAGTCAGATAAATCAGAATGAGTGTAACAGATCTGATCTATTTCAGCTCAGATTAACCTCTCTACTATGTCTCCAATGGCCAAAAATCCTGGGTTGCAAGAATAAAAGTGTTTAATAGAGCAGAACTCTGGGGGAAAAAATAAAAAGAGAGAAACTGCCTAAAGGAAAGTGAGACGTGTGACCATGGCTATACATGACCCGACTATGGTTAAGAGTCAAGAGCAGAGGAGGAAAGGATTCTGTAACGTGCCAATCTGAAAGGCAGATTTATTTCACTTGTATATAATAATTCCAGATCCCAGTGACAATTTACGTTAGTTGGCAACAGCTGCTTATAGGTCAGGTAACAATAGCATTGAATAACCTCATAATGAACAAATGCGGATTTCACATTGGTGTTAATTGCATTTCATGCTCTCTGAAAACCCCAAGCAGGCTGTGTGAAAAATAGAGAACCAGGTTCTGCTTTTCTGATTATTTTTATCCTGAGGTGAAAGCCCTTTCCAAATCTTAAGAAGGGAGGTGCAGGGTGGGACAACGATCATGAGTCATGGACCAAGTGTGTGTGTCTGGACCAACGCCTATGGGTATTTTCTAAGAATGGGGGACACCCGTTCAAGTTTGCAAAGGGTGTATAGAGGAGCCTATTCCTGGGGTCCGACCAGGACCGGGACAGGTTTTATAGCACACAGGGGTTCCCTCCTCTTTGTCAGTCATGATGTTGGGTTTTAGTCCTGCAACTTAAGTATCACAGTCAGTGGAAGAGTCCAGATCTGAATCTATGGCTGTAGGCCTTGGGTAAGCGTGCAGCTTGCATTTCTCAGGCTTTCCCCTCACCCATTTTATTGAGATATAATTGACACATAAAACTGTTTGAGGTATGCACCATAACAATTTGACAAATGTGTGTATTGTGAAATGATTACCACAATAATTTAACATCCATCACCTCGCATAGTTATTTTTTCTCGTGATGAGGACATTTTCATTCTCTCACTTTTTTAAAAGTTTGTTCATTTATTTTGAGAGATAGAGCACAAGTAGGGAAGGGGCAGAGAGAGAGGGAGAGAGAGAGACTGTGAAGCAGGCTCTGCAGCACCAGGGCAGAGCCTGATGCGGGGCTCAAATCCACAAACTGCAAAATCATGACCCGAGTCTAAGTCGGAAGTCGGACGGACACTTAACCGACAGCGCCACCCAGGCGCCCTTAATTCTCATACTTTTGAAGTGGATGTAAATTTGCCTAGGACCTTGCCACAATGTAAGTGTTGATCTAACAGGTCTAGGGTGGAGCTGAAGATTCTGCATTTCAAAGGGGCATCCCTGTGATACCAGATGCCACAGCTCCTGGGACCATACTCCCAGCTAGGTTACAAACCTCAGACATTTCAACAGTTTTGAGACTTTCCAGCTCTGAACTGTACTGAAATTTGAACTCTGAGACAAGGAGTGAGTTACCTCACCTGGCACCCAGTGATGCTGAACGCATCCATGCCGAGGCAAGTTGGTCTAGTTTCTGACTCCTTTACCTCATAATTTACTATGATTTCTCCAAAAACTTTGTTGGGCTGCAGCCACAAACATTGTTCTCATTTTTCCTGTAGACATTTTCACATTTACCCAAGGGCACCCTGGAGAGAGCTATGACAAATCTCTGGATATGTGTTAAAGTCTGTGACCCTTTTTCAGCTCTGATATTCAAAAATATTACTTAGAGACAGGAAAATATAAATTTAAAGCACTAGCTCTCTTTCCTGCTTAAAGACCCTATTATTATTTAAATATTTATTAAGAAGACAAAAAGTATATAGCACCAGGCTAAGAACAAGAATCTTTCTTTACAGTGTGAGACTTAGCATAGATTATCCTCACTTTACACAACTATTCAGATTCTGTGATAAAACCTGCGAGCTTTACATGAATTGTGGTAAATCAGTACATAATATTAATACATGTATTTAATTTTTAATTTTATGACTCTATATGAATTTTTATTGTGGAAGATGTGTTACCAGAAAATGCTCCGGTAATGAACTCTGAAGGTATTTTGCTTAAAACTCTACAAACTATACTGTATTAGAGGTGCCTATAGTACCTCAAGGTGCTGTTCTCCATAAGGTTGGTGTAAACTCACGTCTTAGTAGGTCACCAACGGGTTTGAGAGTTTTTCACATTAGCTGGAATCATGGGATGGAAGAGGTGATTCAGTGGGATCTTGGGGAATATCTCCTTCAGTCTAAAAGTCCCTCCTCTAAATCAGCTGAGATGTCCCTTCTTTTATAAAGTTCCTGTCCCGTAGGCAAAACGTTGGGTAAGGTTATTAAAGTTGAAAAGGATTTCAGAGTCCTCTAATGTAAATAGGGTGACCATGGGATTTATCTTCCAACCTGGGACATTTTTTAAAGTGAAATGGGGCAGAACTAATAATTATACTGAAACAATGGAGGTAAACTAGAACTGTCCTGAGGAAACCAGAATAGGTGTGCACCCTAAATATAACCCCATTTTCTAATGAAGAGAAAAACCCACCCAACCACACCCCATACCATTGGCGATCTGACCTCTTTTATGGAATTCCTCCAAGAAGAGGGTATTCATTCCTACATAGGGGAGTTTATTCCAGTGTTAGACTGGTTTAGTTATTAAAATGTCTTGTCTGGGGTGCCTGGGTGGCTCACTTGGTTGAGTATACAACTCTTGATTTTGGCTCAGGTCATGAACTGCAAGATCATGACCTGAGCTGAAGTCGGATACTTAACTAACTGAGCCGCCCAGGCCCCCAACACCATATTTTTTTAGAGTGGATGAAGTTGACTTGGCAACTTTTAAATTCTTCAGTGAGAGGATTAGTGGAAGTCTTGGTTCTTGCGTTTGCGGAATAAGGGACATGGATTGTGTGACCTTCAAGGTCCCTTCTAGTTCCAGAATTCTGCTAGTTTCATGGGTGCAGCAGTTGGAAGATTCCTGGAGCAGGAAGCCTGGGTCCCCACCTGTATCCAGGCCACATTATTAATTAGCTTTTGTGACTGAGGAAAGTCCTCTTTTTCCTGAGGATTTCCACCCTTGTAAAATTAGGAGCTGTATTTCATAATTCCTATGGATTTTCTTGGACCTCAAATTTCATAAGGTTATCTTCTTTCTTTCCTTGAGTGTGCTGTGTTATTTGTGAGGGAACCAACTCCCTTTATTTTTCTTGCTGTGTTTTCTTGTGTGTTGCCCAGTGGTCGTGTTTAGACTTGGAAGCTGGCTTTTGCTGAGGTCCAATGTGACCAGTGGCCAAGCCCATGGACTGAGGGAGCTGGGGATAGAGAGCAACTGGGCTTAGAGAAGGTCAAGACCAACTGCTACGTCTGTGCAGCAATCTGAGTAGGAAAACTTAAGTGTGTCAGAACTACACAGTGAAGCTTAGCATTTCACTGCACTGTTCACATCTTAAGCCCTGAAAAAATAATTGCCAGGTTCTCAGAATTAACTCATAATCTCCTTTTTCCAGTATGCCACAGAGCATCGTAATTAGTATTTTAAATCATGAAATGTTTTAAACATACGGTATAGAGAACAGTATTCAACATACACATACCAGTGAACCTATCCCATTAATTTAATGAATATCAACATATATCTATGTATTTGTTTCATATCTTATTTCTTAAAATATAGAATATTGCAAATATAATTAAAGCCTAGCTCTTCCCTCCCAACCCCCATTCCCTCTCCCCACCCAGGAGTAAACACTACCCTGAAATTGGCATATATCATTTCAGTAAGTTTTTGTTTAATTCTACAATATGTATATATTCTTTAAAAAAAAATACATACATAGTGATTGTGTACCTTAAAATTGTACATAACTGGTATTTTTCTCTAGGAATCTGTGACTTAGTTTTTTCACCTGATACTATTTTTTGTTATTTGTTCGTGTTGCTACTTGTAAGTCTAATTCACTGAACCTCACCTCATTATAGCATTACACTGTATGAATAAACCTCCCCTTTTATTTATTTACTCCTCTATTGAGATATATTTTTATAAAAATATTCTGGGAAGGAGAATCCAGGGTGGACTTGTAGAATCCAGGGTTGGCTTCCTCTAGCTTCCATTATATCCTCAGTCTGGTCCTTCTATAGCGTCTGTCACTCTGTGTTTTCATCATTGATTATCTTTCTTCGTAACTAGACTAAAAAGACTTGAAAGTAGTTACAGTTCAATCCATTCATGCCGTCATTCATTCAACAGGCGTTTAAAATTACCAATTATATTCCAGGAATTTTACTGTAAGTATTTCGAAAGTTGAAGACCGAATAGTTCCAAATAGAGATTTAACCTAGACTAGATGTTGTGAACTAGACTGGAGACTTATGGGCTAGATTCATCATAGAGTAGAGACTTATATTGTTTTATTTATAATTAAGCTAACTAACCTGGGTGGTTCATTCAGTTCAGCATCTGACTTTTGGTTTCAGCTCAGGTCACGATATCACAATTGGTGGGTTTGAGCCCCGCATTGGGCTCTGTGCTGTTGGGATTCTCTCTCTCAACCTCTCTCTCTGCCCCTTCCCGGCTGGTTTTCTCTCTCTCTCTCTCTCAAAATAAATAAATAAACATAAAAAAATAAAAAAATTGAGAGACCACAAACAAATCCAAGGTTCTGGCCTCCTTGCAACACAGCCTATACTCTTCCTTGTTGACAGCTATCTGGGGCTGGGTGCTGGCTGTGCCCTTAGGATGAGCCATGCTTTCTCCACTTGGTGGCTTCTCTCATTAATAGTATCTCCCTGGTCCTTATAAATCTTCAAGTTTGTCATGCTTCTCACAGAGGAATATGGAGGAGCCAGGGCTCTTACCCTATCTGCAGGTATGATGAGATCATATCTGACTAAGAGGCTGTACAGGGACAGAACAGAGGGTAAGGAGGTAGTACTATGTAAGCAGTAGGGTTAGTGTTCATGAGGACTGATGATCTTGATTTACCACACAGACAAATGGTGCTTTGTCTATCTCCCATGCAGCTGTGTTCCTGTCACTTCCTCCCTGTACTTCACTCAGTCTTAGCTTTTTTATAAAGGATTCGATCCATTTTTTTTATGGTAGTGTCTATCATAATTGCATTGTATATTTTGGCAGTTCAAAATGGCCTCATTTCTGTCATGTAATAATATTTTCCTCAAATTACCTTCCACAATGTTAATAATACCCATTTTCCTTTTTTTTTTTTTTTTTACTTTGCATTTTTCCTGATCTTTGCTCTTCCTTCTTTTCATTCACAAACTTTTAGCATCATTTCATTGTATATGTTTCCCATATATGATGCATTTTTGATTTGGGACTATTTATCTTTTGATGAAAAAATACAGCCATTTTACATTTATTATTTTTTGTGTTTTTATAAGGTAATTTAAGCAAATAATGTTTAATTTACATTTTCAACCTTGTTTTATGTCTTTTGATTTTGATGCCCTCATTTTTTTGTGTATGTTTTTGTTTGTTTTGCTCTACTGTACGATTATGTTTTGCCATGTGGTTTAATATGTTACAGTGGTGACCAAGATACAGAATATTCTGATTGTCAACATATTAGAGATTGGTTTCACATTTATAAGGCACCTAATTAAATGTGCATTTCTTTATCAAAGACAAGAGAATATTTTATCTGCCCCTGCCCAAGGGGCAAGTTAGGATGTCGTCATGGCCCCAGTCCTTCTTGCCCCTCAACTCTCTCTCACTGTCATCAGCGGACAGATACCTTTTAATAATTGTGTCATTATCATATTCATTATATAATGAACTATATAGAGGTATGTTAAAACACTACTAATTTTCCTTCAAAGGAAGAGGAAGGTTTGTTGTCACCGTGTTCGATTGATTTTCCTGAGCCCTCTAAACCCTTTTGAAATAATCACCCCATTCCTTTAGTCCCCATCAATGTGTGAACAAGGGAGCCAATGAGAGGAGGGGAAACTCGCATAGCGAAGAAGAAGGCTGTTCATAGGCAGTGCTTATGTGGGGGCCTAGTTTTCTGCTTTCTGTACCCATGGTGACCCAGCGTCACGTCCACTAGGAACCTGGGGTTGGAGTGAGGTGCTGCTTAATAATTAACCTTCATGTTGTTTTAAAGAGAGTAATGGAAGAAGGAACCGCTAAGGATGAATGCCAAATGAAAAAGGTGTGAGAAAATCCTAGATAATAGTTTTCAGGTTTCGAGACTCAGTGCTTTACAGATTTGCTAGACTGTCAATTTTAGGAGTGCTGATTGCCTGGGGTTGCTTCCCGTTTGACGATTTACAGGAGACGTGATGGCCGGGGGCTGAAGCTCTGGTAATTTGAAGACCTGGCTGTCAACTTTGACCTTGTCTTTTGCCAGCTCTTCCGTTTTAGGTGTGCCACATTATCTGCCTGAGCTCTTGATTCCTGTATGTCTGTTAATGGTAATAATAGTACTGTCGTCATGGCATTCAACAAGATAGTGACCGTAAAGCACTGCAGCTGTGCCTCATAGTTCTTAAATCATAGCTTAAAATATATTCCTTAGAGACTTTTAGATTTGCTGCCTAAGAAATTCCCAAATTTATCAAATTAGCAACTTCCAAATGTGCCTTATATAGGGCATCACAAGTCCGTAGAAAAATGTGTGGACTCCTAGTCCATATGCGGTAGTCACTGAGACAGGACACTGACACGTGGACTTGTTTTTAAGTGTATCAACCAAGGTGTTGAGTGGTTGCACACTCAGCCCTCCTCTAATTTGCTGACCCAGAAATTCTCAGATCTGCTGCCTTCGTCACCCCGCCTCTCTGACTTGTGATGGCCTCTTATGTAATGTGTAGTTCATAGTTTCTCTCTCTTCCATTCACAGATGCCTTTTTGATGGTGTTTCCCTTTCCTTCACCCTCATGCTGTCCCTCATACTGACCCATGTGTCACTTCTGAGCATTGCCTTTGCACTCATGGGTCACCATTTATCCAAGTCTCCTCTGGAGCTCATTATTTAGCAGTACCCCCTCTGCTAGGTCTCATCAAGGTGCATCCTGAGCTTTCCTCTCCATTCCTCCTAGATACTTCTGTCTACTCCCATGGCTTCAGTGACCACCTATGTTGACTCCCAGCTCTGTATCTCCAGCCAAGGTCTCGATCCTATTCCAATTATTTACTGAACATTTCCACCCATGGATCTTGCAGAACCCTCAGCCTCATGATGTCTCAAAGTGAGGGTCTGTCTTTCCCTTCTGTCTTCTGTCTCTTATTCTTCTATGTTGTCTGTCTCCAGGAATGGACCATGCTTTATCTGAGACACTTGTCAGAAACCCTAAAGGTCAAAGCTCACCTGTCCTAACTCCTCTCAAGGTTGCAGAACTGTTGAAGTCCTAATTGTAGTCACACTATATCTGTCCCACTCTCTTTGCCCTTACCACTGCTGACTTGCTTCTGGCCTTTCCCATAGGTGTCCTGACTGATGCCAGAGCCCCTTTGCTTTCTGGTTCACTCCCTTCAGTTATGTGTCCTCCTCATGCTAAGAGAGAATAACTGTTTGAAAATGTAACATTTTTCCTGTGATTTCTCCCATCTTTGAAATCCTATAATGTTTTCTCATAAACTTAGGGTAAACCCTAAATCCTAACTGTGGCAAACAAAACCCTTTATCACCTCGCCACTGCCTCCCTCTCCTGCCTCACCTCTCACCACCCTCTGATGACCTCCTGGAGTTCAACTTGTGTCAAAGCGTATGCACTCCTCTGAAGACTCCCTACTTGTCCTTGCTGTCTTCCCTTCAAACATGTCCTTCTCTTTGTCTGAAACACTTCTCCCTCCCTTTATCATCACATCTCTTTATCATCTATAATTTCATCTTATTCTCTAAGACCAAGCTCAACTGTCCCCTCTTCCACTAGTTTCCCCATGAACCTCTGTGTCATTAGTCAGAAGTTAGTTCTGAGTAAGGGACTGTGAACATAAGTGACTTTGTGATTTAGCAAAAGCACTGTGCTGTTTCCATTCCTCTTTCTCTACCACAGAACCCTAGAGGCCACGTGTGACAAATGGCATAGCTGCAAGAAAGCTATTCGTTCTCTCTTACCTTTCTCAGTCAGGGTCCCACAGAAAACAGGTGGTACCTTTGTAAGAGAATCTGTAAATAATTTTATAAAAGGAAGAATAATTTAGAGAGGTGTGGGGAGTGTTAAGGGAAACCACAAGGGGTGTTGAGGCACCTGGGCACTAGCAACAGGGCATAGGTAGAAATGGTGTTCCTAGAGCTGAGTTGAAAGCTACAGCTAAGGAAGAAGGTCCCTAACAGAAACCGTAGCCATAGGAAGATACGGTGACTAGCGTAACTGCAACAAATCTGGAAGGGGTGTGAGTTAAAAATACTCCAATCTCTCTTTCCCTTCCCTGGGATCTTAAGCTGGTGCTTCCACATTGGCCACACTCGACTGAAGCCCAGGGATAATGGCACTCAAATAATGGAACCTCTAGAGGTTAGCCTCTCAATGAATCTAGGGAAAATCATTTGGGGGATGAAGAATGATGAATGATGAAATGAAGAATAGGCAGCATGTACCCCAGAATCAGTATCTCTTACTCACCTGAGACTTGGTGAAGGTTGTGAAGGTTTCCCTACCAAGTGGGTTTCTAGCGAAGAGTAGGAGGTAAGATTAAGACTTAGTCTGTTTTAGCAGCAACTGCTAAACCATCCTTCCAGCACTAGATAATAAATCATATCCTCCCAGACACTTTCCCTAAACCCTCAAGATGGAGTAAATACCCTTCTCTCTGTTCACTTAGCTTCCAACTCCTACCTCTTCTACAACACTTTACCAAATCATGATGAAGTTCTATCTCTTTATGTGTCTTTCTCCCTCACTAGACTCTAAGCTCCGTAGGAAGTGCTTCTTATGCATCTTTGAACCATTAGCTCCTGGCATGTGTCTAGCATCTAGGATTGCTCACTCTTTGATAGATCTTTGTGCAAAAGCACACATTTTACACCAAGTTCTAACTCCTCAAATTGCAAGCTATCTCTTGTATGACACTGAGAGTGCATGTGACACACAGATCACTATGTGGTTCATAACACATGATATAAAATTGATACGGTAGATGGAGTAGAATTTCTGGTCCATTGAGGGAACATGTACAACTACCCAATCCCTTTATATGTTATATTAACAAGGCATCTCAACCAGAACATTAAAGAGGAACAGTGTGGGACAGGCACAGTGTCTGCCATATGGGTGCTTATTGCCTGTGACCAACCTTCCTGATACAGATAGGTACACTAAGGTTCATGACAGAACTTTGACACTTGTTTCAGCTTTGCTTAGCTGCACAACGTCTTTCTGTTTGAATTCAGTATGGTATAATGGAAAGCCCATGGGCATTAGGGTTGGATTAATTTGAGACAAGATTATAGGACACCACTTTATGAGTTTGGATTAATTTCTTAATTGTTCTGAGCCTCAATTTCCTTATCTGTAATACCTACAAAAAGGGTTGTGTGGCATTTAAAATTAGAAACATTTGTAAAGGTTAAGTTTCATTGTTGGCACCTGCCATGAATTTGTCCCTTTTGCTTTACATTAATGGCATCATGCTCAGGGACTGGAGATAAGTGATGACAGACTATTCCATCATACACACTCTGTAGAAGTTTAGCTGTAGAGTTGTCAGTGTAGGTAGGTATGGGTGGATATCAAAGGGAAAGACAGGCTTTTAAATATGATTAATGAAAACAAATCCCTGAATTGATTAAACTACAATAACTGGATCAGGTCTAAATATGCTCTGTGGTCACCTGTACACGCAAGCCGAGTCTCTGAATCTGGTATTGTGGTAGGGAGGAGCTCCTGCATTCTTACCCAAACCTCCTTTGCTCGTTATTTCATTATAGCCTGTCAGTGCCCTTCTTGAGGCTGCCCAAGACTCATTTCCTACCCCTTCTCCTCCTATGCAACCCAGTACTCACCACAACCACACAACACACAGTGAACAGAGCTGATGTGGAAGGGAAATATAAAATCTTCCAAATAAAATGAGGAATGTGAAACCACTCCATCTCCATTTTCTGCTGTCAGTTCTTGCTGAGTGTCAGAACACGGTCCCATAGTAGACAATGCCATCTTGTGGTTCTTGTGAAAATCATTCCTTGGAAAATCCAATAAGGTCATTGTTTATTTTTCTCCACTAGTGTTCTTTCCTGTCATATTTTATAGATGAAGTCGTCATCCCCTAAGATTTAAGCTAACAAAAAAGGAAACCAGATTATTGATAAAGGTCACTCTCCTGTGGGAAAATCCTGCTACCCTATCTGTGAAGAATTTTAACACAGTTATGCATTTGACAGAAAGATAAAGGCAGGCTGGCTCGTGGTTTGTTTTCCTTGGGAAGCTATCATGCATTACTTTTAAAATAATGTAGCCTGGAATACTGATTCCCATGCCATACTGTCATCCTGTGTGTCAGCAATTTGAGTAGTGAATCCTGTGCAGAAATGTCTTATCCACACTTGTTCGAAAATGTTTCCTCTGGGTTACAGTCTGCACATAAAGGTTTCGGCAGCAGAAGCTTTTTGGGCCACTTTTTGGCATTATGTGAGTGTTGTGGGTTCAGCTGTATTTCCTTGGAACATAAAAATTGGAGGTTTTCGTTTGTTACCTTTGACACCTCAGGGAAATCAAAACCAGAACTCATTTTGGATGCTGAAGTGATTAATCCATAGTGACCTGAAAGTTGAAATAATGACTTGATGCACTTGAGTCGTTGCCACAGCAATATTTTGTCTCTCTTCCATTTGGAAGTGACTAGAAACAGCATTTTTAAAAAAATCTTGTGTGAGCACACTGAGTACTTTTATGTATAAATAAACATACTAATTAATATTTCTTACATTGTTTATAACCCAATTCTATTGGAATCTACTTAAACAGTGTGGTTTTAAATTATTAATATTTAAAATTTAATTGGTCATATACTATATTAAAATACTTTGATAACATCTATGAAAATAAACTGACTGTATTTTGGAAGACAGTTTGCCCTTTTAAGACCTCAAGTGTATCTTATAACGTATATTCATTCGGTAAATAGACATGCTTTGAGGGCTTACTAGGGTCCAGACACTCTGAGAGGTTAGTACCCAGGAAGAAAAAGATATGTTTCTGCTTTCAAGTAGTTTATAGTGTAATAAGAGGAATGGACACATAAGTAAGCAATTACAAATGCATGTAGTTAGCTCTATATTTGGGGGTTTTAGGGGTTATATATGCAAATATTGGAGCAATATAGCAGTCTAATATGAAGAATAAATAGGCTTCTAGACAAAAGTGACAAATAAAAGATGAGAAAAAGTTTAGGTGAAATAGGTGAGAATTAGTATTTCACCCAGACAGAAAAATGTGTGCTTTTCTAAAGACTTGCACCAGTTGGGGCAACACTTAAAGTAACCATTGAAAACTTTAATAACTGTAATAACCTCAATAGCATTCCCGCTGGTTTCTATTCATTAATTTTTCTACTTTCACACCCATCCTAGACACAGCAGCCTGTAACCCTTTAGAAAATTTAAACTAAAATACAACTCAGAAAGCTATACAAAGAGATGCACTCAAAAATACTGTTAAAAATTAAGTTAAAGTTCTAAAAATTGTTCAAGTTATTCCACAGGAAGACAAGAAAATAGAAACATAGGAATAAGAAACAGAGTAAACAAACAAATAAAACTTAAAAAAATAGTAGACTAAAGCTCTAACTATGAATAATTGCCTTAAATGTAAATGGTCTAAATAAATTAATTAAAAGGCAGAGACTGGCAAAGTAGATGAACTCTTGATAGGTTTAACACCAAAATATGACATGAAATGGATGAATACAATGTGAATGTGAAAAAAATTGATAAATTTGCACTTAACAAAGTTAAACCTTTTGTTCTATCAACACCCCAGATAAGGGGGTTAAAAGATAAGGTACAGAGCGGGAGAAAGTATTTACAAGTTGTGTATCTGACGAAGGTTTTGTACATAGGATATTTAAAGAACGCTTCAAAACTCAAAAGTTAAAAAAATCCCCAAACAATCCAGTTAGAAAATTAGCAAAATATACAAACAACCATTTCATTGAAGAGGATATATGGATGGCTAATAAACACATGAAAACACATTCAACATCATTAGCGTTAGGAGAATGCAAAGAAAAACCACAATGAGATATCCCCACAACCTGCAAAAATAACTAAATTAAAAATAGTGACACCACCAAATTCCTGCATGGGTTTGGAGAAGCTGGATTACTTATACATTTCTGGTAGAAATGTAAAAGGGTGTAGCCATTTTACTGAAGAGTTTGTCAGTTTCTTTTAAATCTAAAAATGCATTACTGTGTGGCTCAGCAGTTGCATTTATCCCAGAAAAATGAACACTTAGATTCACACAAACACTTGCATGTGAATATCTATAGCAGCTTTCTTTGTAATAGTCAAAGACTACAAACAACTCAGATGTCCTTCAATGGGTGAATGGTTCAACAAACTTTGATATATCCATACTATGTAATATTATTCAGCCGTAAAAAGAATGAACTAGTGAACGAAAACCATTTTAATGAATCTACAGAGAATTATACTGAGTGAAACAAGCCAATCCTCAAAGGTTATGCTTTAGGATTTCATTTATACAGTTATTTAAATTACAAAATCATAGAATTAGAGAACAGATTATTGATTGCCATGGGAGAGGAATGGGGAAGAGAACAAGAGGTGGTGTTTGTGGTTATAAAAGGGCAACTACAAAGGACCCTGTGGTGATTGAACTGTCCTGTATCTTGACAGTGTTGGTCATACATGAGCCTACATATGCAGTGAAATTCCATAGAACTCAAACCACAGTGTGAGGGAAAATATTTTCAAAAGATATACCAATAAAAGACTGTTTTCTAGAATATACAAAAAACTCTTGAAACTCAACAATTAGATTTAAAAATGGCAAAAATAGACATATATATTAAATAAATTGAATTCATAATCAATAACCTTACAAAACAGAAAGCACCAGGCCCAGATAGGTGCATTGGTAAATTCTACATTGATAAATTCACACATTTAAGGAAGAAATTATACCGATTCTCTACGACCTCTTTCAAAGAATAGAAGCAGAAGGAATAATTCATTGTTAATTCTATGATGCCAGCATTACTGTAATGTCAAAACCAGACAAAGAAATTATAAGAAAACTACAAACAAATATCTGTTATAAACATATAGATACAAGAATTGCAAATCAAATCCAACAATGTATAAAAATTATACACAAAAACCAGATAGGATTTGTCTCAAATATGCAAGGCTGATTCAACATTTGAAAATCACTTAATGTGATCTATCACATCAACAGGCTAAAAGAAAAAAAATTGCATAATCTTATCAGAAGTTGCAGAAAAAGCACTTGACAAATCCAACATGCATTAATAATAAAAACTCTTAGTAAACTAGGAATAGAGAATTTCTTCAACTTAATAAAGAATAACTACAGAACTTCTACAGCTAGTGTAATACTTTTAATGGTGAGAAACTTGAAGTATTCCCACTAAAATCAGTTAGAATACAAATATATCCCTTCTTACTACTCCTTTTCAACATCATACTAGAAATCCCTGCTAATATAACATGGCAAGAAAAGGAAATAAAAGTTATACAGATTGAGAATGTAGAAATAAAACTGTCTTTGTTCACAGATGACAAAATTATTTAGAAAATATGAAATAACTGAGAAAAAACCCAGGATGTAATACATGCAATAGGGTGTAAGATTAATATACAAAAGGCAATTGCTTTCCTATATACTAGCAATGAATACATGGAATTTGAATTTAAAAACACAGTACCATTCATGTCAGTGACCAAAAAAAATGAAATACTTAGGTGTAACTCTAATAAACGATGTACAGGATCTATATGAGGAAAACTATAAAACTCTGATGAAAGAAATCAAAGACAAAACAATAAGTGGAGAGACAGCCTATATTCATGCACAGGAAGACTAAATATTATCAAGATGTCAGTTCTTTTCAACTTGATCTATAGACTAAATGCAATCTCAATCATAATTCCACCAAGTTATTTTGTGAATATTAACCAACTGATTTTGAAGTCTACATGGAGAGGCCAAAGATCCAGAATAGCCAACACAGTATTGAAGAAGAACAAATTTGGAGGACTGACCCTGCCCAACTTCACAACTAATTATGAAGCTTTAGTAGTCAAGACTGTGTGGTGCTGATGAAAGAATAGATAGAAAATTAGTGGACTAGAATAAAGCCCGGAAATAGATCCACGTAAATATAGTGAACCTATCTTTGACAAAGGAATAAAGATAATACTGTATTTATTTCAAGAAATGGTGCTGGAACAACTTGGCATCCACATGTAAAAAATAATAATGACTCTATATACAGACCTTATACCCCTTAGGTAATTTAAGTCAAAATGGATCACAGACCTAAATTAAAAATGCAAAACCATAAAATTCCTGGAGGATAATATTGCAGAAAATGACTTTTGCTATGGTGATGACTTTTTGAGAACACAAGCCACAAATTGGGAGAAAATACTTGCAAAAGACATATCTGATAAAAAACTGTTACCCAAAATGTACAAAGAATTCTTAAAACTCAACAACAAGAAAACACAGAACTTGATTAAAAAATGGTCTGGGGGCGCCTGGGTGGCTCAGTCGGTTAAGCGTCCGACTTCAGCTCAGGTCGCCATCTCGCGATCTCGCGGTCCGTGAGTTTGAGCCCTGCGTCGGGCTCTGGGTTGATGGCTCAGAGCCTGGAGCCTGCTTCCGATTCTGTGTCTCCCTCTCTCTCTGCCCCTCCCCCGTTCATGCTCTGTCTCTCTCTCTGTCTCAAAAATAAATAAACGTTAAAAAAAAAATGGTCTGAAAACCTTAACAAACACCTCAGCTAAGAAGATACATGGATGTCAAATAAGCATATGAAAAGGGTCCTTCACATCCTATGTCATCAGGGAAATGCAAATTAAAACAAGGAGATACTACTAAACACCTATTAAAATGGTTGAGATCCAGAACACTGACAACACCAAAAGCTTGCATAGATATGGAGTACCAGGAGCTCTTCACTCATTGCTGGTGGTTGAATAAAGCCACTTTAGAAAGCAGTTTGGCAGTTTCCTACAAAACTAAACTTATTTTTATGATCCAGAAATCACATTCCTTGGTATTTACCCAGAGGAGTTGAAAACTGTGTCTACACAAAAACTTGCACTCAGGGGCGCCTGGGTGGCGCAGTCGGTTAAACGTCCGACTTCAGCCAGGTCACGATCTCGCGGTCCGTGAGTTCGAGCCCCGCGTCAGGCTCTGGGCTGATGGCTCAGAGCCTGGAGCCTGTTTCCGATTCTGTGTCTCCCTCTCTCTCTGCCCCTCCCCCGTTCATGCTCTGTCTCTCTCTGTCCCAAAAATAAATAAACGTTGAAAAAAAAAAATTAAAAACAAAACAAAACAAAAAAACTTGCACTCAGGTTTTATGGCAACCTTATTCACTTTTATCCACTTTATTCAATTGCCAAAACCTGGAAACAACCAAGATGTCCATCAGCAGGTGAATGAATAGACTGTGTCCCATAGAGTCAATGGAGTATTACTCAGCACTAAAAAAGAAATGAGTTATCGAGCCATGAAAAGACATGGATGAAACTTAAATGCATAGTACGAGTGAAAGAAGCCCATGTGAAAAGGATATTCGCTGTATGGTTTCAACTGTATGACATTCTGGGAAAGGCAAAAAGGAGACAGTGAAAGGATCAGAGGTTGCCAGGGGTTGGAAAGGGAAAGGGAAAGGGATGATAGGTGGAGCCCAGAGAATGTTTAGGGCAGTAAAACTACTCTGTGTGACACCATAATGGTGGAAATGCATCATTATACACTTGTCAAGGCGCATAGAATGTAAAACACCAAGAAGAATGGACCTTCATATAAACTATGGACTTTATGATGTGTCAATGTAGATTCACGGATCATAACAAATACACTCCTCTTGTGCATGAGGTTCCTGGTGCAAGCAGTGTAAGCGTGTGCATCAGGGGACACATGGGAACATTCTGTGGATTCTGTTCTGTTTTTTTTTTTCTGGTTACCTGAACCTGTTCTAAAAATAAAGTCATTAAACATGTCATATAACCAAATACACACACAACTACCATATCTGGAGATGGGCCTTTGGGAAGTAATTAGATCATGGGGGTGGAGCCCTTATGAGAAGAGACATGCTTCCATTCTCTCTGTACCCCATGAGGACATAACCAAGAAGAGATTCCTCACCAGGAACCAAATCAGCCAGAACTCGATCCCCAGACTACTCGGCCTGCAGAATTGCAAGAAATAAATTTATGTTTTGTTAGCCACTCAGTCCATGGTATCATTTTATAGCAGCCCAAACTGACTGAGACAGCAGAGAATGGAAAAAACACCCCTAGACCAGCCAGGGGCCTGTCCACAGCAACGCACATCACAAGAGTGTGCGGTTTAAGAAAGAGGTGAGTGTAGGAAACAGCTGCCTGGCTCTTTGAGCTTCGGTTTTGAACAATTCTTACATGATGGAATCAGGCCAAAGTGCTGCTATGGGGAGTAAACACATTTTGTCCAAAGGTTGGGTATTTTTTCTTTCTCTTTCTAGAGCCCAGGAACCATATCTGGTGAAGACAGAGCTATCAGCCTAATAGCAGGCAAATAATACATGTCACAATGAGCCAGAACAAAACATCCTACCACCCTCTGCCAAAAATACATGCTTTGTAATTCTTCTTGACCTTGAATCTTCATCGTAGGAGACCATGGGGCCTTATTTGCCCTGAGAATTCATTGATTTCACTTTCAGACCCAGAGTCTGAGTCTCAGTCAGGAACCCGAGTAGTTAATTACTTTTCAGACTCATCTCTACATAAGTTCACAAAAACTGGGAAACTGGCTTTGGTTCCCACCAAGCAAAATGTTTTCCTTCTTTTTAAACTACTAGTTCTCAATGAAATTGCAATTTAAACTGCTGCTTTGTTAAGGTCCTAAGTTATAGTTCTTCCTTCTGTTAATTTCCCCCTTATTTTAATGGGTATCTTCTTAGAGGTATTCTTGCTTTTTTTTAATTCCTTTATTTAGCAATATATTTACTGAGCACCTACTAGGAATCAGGTACTGACTGAGCTCGGCACTAGGACACAGTAGGAAACGAGAGAGACATCTCTGCAGAAGTAGATGTGTAAGGGGGGAAAGGCAAGTAAAGTTGGAGAAAACTAAGGTAATAAATGTAATGTGAAGAGAATACCTGTGCAGCCATTTTACATAGAATGATCAGGAAAGCACTCTGAAATAGTGACATTTGAATTGATGGGGCATGCCTGAGGCAGCTATACAAGTGACTTGCAGAAGAGCCCAAGGCAGAAAGGTTAAGTGTAACTTCTTGGAACAGGAAGCAGCCTGACCTATCCAAGGACCATGAAGGAAGCCAGTGTGGCTGAAGCCTACTGAAGGAGAGAAAGAGAGAAAGAGAGAAAGAGAGAGAGAGAGAGAGAGAGAGAGACAAGAAGAGAGAGAGAGGGAGAGACAAAGGCTGACAGGGGACAGATCTTACAAAGGCTGACAGGGGACAGATCTATGTAAAATATAGAAAGGAAGGCTGGATGGAAGTTAAATGCTTTTAAGCATTAAACTAGTTTACATGCTTACATCAACTACATGGTTGATCTAGCTTACATTTTTTAAATTAAACTTTTGTATTTTGAGATAATTATTGATTCCCAGGCCCTTGTAAAAAATAAAACAGATCTCATGTACCCCTTACCCAGTTTCCCCCAGGGGTAGCGTCTTGCAAAACTACAGTACAATATCCCCACCAGGATATTGACGGTGATACAACCCCCATCAATCTCATTCAGATCTCTCAGTACCATCATGTTGGGGATTATGGGTTCAACATATGAATTTGGGTGGGAACAAACATTCAGTCTATAGTTCCTGCCTTACTTCTTCTGACTCCAAATAAATTGACCAAAATATAATTCTTCAATCCCTTGCTCTCAGCTAGGTCCTGGAGTGTAAGAAACAAACATGCAGCTTTTCTTAGGACCCTCAAATTTTCCCAGTGATGGGACTGTTGACCTTTGCAAAGCCCAGGGTTCAGGCAGCATTCTCTTCCAACAGGTACATGTCCAGCACCCCCCTCCCCAAACCTTCTTTCTTAAACAGCAGGGTTTAAATGTTTTGTTTTTGTTGCCGGCTTCTTGTAAGATTTGATTTAGCAATAGTTTTTGAATGAGTTATGTTGCTCTAAAAAGAAAATTTGAAAACTGCTCTATCACACTCCTGATGTTCCTTCTTTCTTTCACAGTATAATGACTACACCTTCTCAATTCTCTTTGCTGGACACCTCTCATAATTCAAATTTCTGAATGTCAGGTTGCCCCAAGGTTGGCCCTCTTTTTCCTGCTCACTCCATTGGTGCCTTATCCTGTTGTTTGACTTTAAATACCATCTGTATGCTGATAAGTCAGAAACATGTATTGCCAGCCTTGACATTGCCTCTGAACCCCAAACTTACCTATTTGGAAGCCTGTAAAGTCTTTCCACTTGAATGTGTGCTAGACATCTCTAGTCTGACATGCTATCCATCCTGAACCCATATTCTTGACTTTACTCCATCGCATACCCCATGATGCATCCTTCAGCAAGTCCTCAATCTGCTCCGTCTTTAAAACCTGTCCCATCATTTCTCACCACCTGAGTAGCTGGCAGCCATGTCTCTGTGATTTCCTGTAACAACATCCTAACTATTTCCTGTATTTGTACTCCTGACCCTCTACAATCTCCTCAGGGTAGCCAGAAAAATCCCTTTAAGCTATAAATCAGATCACAGCATTCCCTTGCACAAAATCCTTGAGTGACTTCTTAACACATAGTGAATAAAAACCTAAGTCCTTAACATAGCCATGTGGCCCTGGGCCATTTTCCCATGATTCCTTTTCCTGCCACCCTTCAGTGGCTCACTGTTCCAGCTTGCCTAGCCTCCTTGCTCTGCTCATTCACACCAGGCACACTGCTCCTCTTGTCTTTGCATCCCTGGACTGTGGTTCCTGAGGGTTGAATGTTAAGGACAAAGAGGAGATATACCTGATATATGTCCCATTCTTTTTATGGCATTATATCAGTGGTTCATTTAATCTCATAATGAAGCCATTTATTTAAAAAAGATTATATATAGATATACATGTACATACCAATGGATAAGATAGACACTTCATTCTCCTTTATAGGGCTAGTATTTTATAAAGCAAAGAGAGTCTCTCCTCTAATTTCTTGAATTAAAAATAATTTTTTAAACTCTTCCAGTCCACTCATATTATGGACATTTTTCCCTAAAGAAAATAGTGGGGATGCCCCTTGACAAGTCAACTGGTTGTTTGTATTAAATCATAAATAAGTCTGTTGATTTGTATGCATCAACTTCTCTGGCCATTAACACTGCCCTGTTAATGGCTGTTTTTTACAACCCACCCCTCCCCACCTACACACACACACACACACACACACACACACACACACACACACAGAGACCTTCACATACAACACACGCTCACTCCAGCGAATTTCCATTCACAGGCAGTTGCTTGGACAAGTATTGTTCACAATTGTTCACATCCAGTGCTAATGGAAGTCACGGTCTTCCTGTGAAACAGTGTCATAATGGTGGGTGAAAGCCCCCCCCCCCGCAAAAAACAAACAAACAAACAACAGTCTTGAATCTTGAAGCAGTACCCTATCTAACATCTTAAGTAAAGTCTTGGAAAAGAAAGCACTTTTCTTCCAACAGTTTGGTATTAGCAGAACCTGCCTAGTCCTGGAGAAGGAGAACTGTGGAGGAATGCAGTATACCACTGAACTTGACAAGGCCTGACTTTTAAGACTGAGTTCACTAGATTCTTCTGCGATACAGATAGTGGGATAAATGAAAAGAGGTCATCAAACTCTGGCCTTGTCATCCGTTTCGGGCTGTATTCTTTTTTATTCTTTCAGAGTTCAACTCAGTAGCCACCTCCTGTAAGCAATCTTCCTCTGTCATCACCAGCCCATGTAGAAATATAGCAGTCTTCCTAAGCCCTGGCAGTGAAGTACAGCAATACTATATTATACAGGTATGCTAACTTGACTTCCTTAATGATGCCTTATCTTCCCATTTTACAGTTTGCTGTCATGGAGGACTGATGTTAAAATTTTTAAAAATTTCAAAAATATGTATTTAGTATATATGGCTGCCCATGAAGATCACCTGGGGGACCTTTTAGAAGATGCCAGTGCCTTAGGCCTCCAGGGATTGGAGCTTATTTGATGGAGGGTGAAGCACAGGTAGAGAGATTATTTTGAGAAGTCCCAAGGTGCTTCCTATTTGCAGCACGGGTTAAAACCACTTGGTTAGGGAATATTTGAAAGCATGTTTTGCTACCTATGAATTGTTTTCTCATATTTGAAAAACACCGCTAAGAATTAATACTCCCCTAGATTGTTATCACATCTTCCCCATTTTGAATCCTCATCACTGTAGGAACTACTTAACCCCTCTGAGACTCAGATTTCTCTTGTGTAAAATGGCGGGGGATGGGGTCGTTTGTACATATCAACACCTGGGTTTGTTGTAAGAGAAAAATGAGGGAATGTATGAAAAGTACTCAGTCTAGGGCTTGGAATCTATGAGTTGAGGAAGCTTTAGCCATGGTGTTCACCACGTAGCACAGTAAGTATCTGCCCCATGGTAGACCCTAAATAAATGCTCATCCTTTCCTCTCTTTCTCTTCTGTCAATTGCTTGATTCTTCACTGATCCCTATCCTTAGAAACCTGGCCTTTGGTATGTAGTAAGAAAACCCCTCTAAAGAAGACAGATGTCTAAGTCCTATTTATTTATAATATAATATAATATAATATAATATAATATAATATAATATAATATAATATAATATAATATATTTATTGTCAAGTTGACTAACATACAGTGTATACAGTGTGTTCTTGGTTTTGGGGTTACATACCCATGATTCATTGCTTACGTACAACACCCAGTGCTCATCCCAACAAGTGCCCTCCTCGATACCCATTTTCCCCTCTCCCTTGCCCCCCCAAGACAACCCCAAGTTTGTTGTCTTTTGAATCCTGTCCCTTATTGAATTATGTTGTATTTACTTGTGTGAGGGAGTATCGTTATAGATATCGTTAAGAAATTACTCTGCTTCTAACTTTAGGGCACCTGTTAGGATGAGCACTGGGTATTGTACGGAAACCAATTTGACAATAAATTACATAAAAAAAAAAAAAAAGAAACGTTGAGGGGACAGAACCTGTAACATTGGGATTTAAGCAGTGGGCAATGCCAGGCACCTCAGAGAAGTCTCAAACTTTCTACAGGACCTTGGTATTATAAGTGTGCTCCTTAGATTGGAAGCACCAGTGTCTCCTGGGAGCTTGATAGAAAAATATAATTTCAGGCCCATCCCAGACTTACCAAATCAGAATCTGCATTTTAACAGACACCCAGGTGATTCATGTGCACATTCAAGTATGAGAAGTGCTCTTGTGGGATGATGAAAAGATGGCTGACAGTTGAAAGCTTCCCTGAAGCTTGATTACAGAGGTTTCCCTATCCTATCGTTTTGTCTCTACCGCTCTTGCTGTCCTCAGCCCATCCTGAACTCAGTTGCTAAGAACACACTGTAGAATTGTCAGGTCCAACCTTGCGTCCAAAACAGCTCTAAAAACCTGTGTCATGCGTCCAGCCCTGTTACTGTGAACACACAGAAACCCTTGTCATATTGTGAGCTGTGCCTTGAATTCCTTCACATTTTGCCCGTCCCCAGATTTCCCGATCTGATTCTGACCTCCTTGCCTTCTGACTCATTGCCTCAGCTCCTCTAAGAATTTTTGTACTTCCCTCCAGGATCTGAACAAATGGTGATGCTCTTTTATTTCTGACCCTTGACTTTCCCTCTCTGTCTTTCCTCATATTTTCTTGTTCTCACTCTGGCTCCCAGAGCTCACCCAGAGGTTGAGGGCTTCTGGAACTGTACTAGCCACTATGAAAGGAAATCAAACCAAGGAATCAGATACCAGTGAATCTCTTGAGGGCTACTTGACCCTTTCAGGAGTCATCTGACCCTCATTCTGCCTGTTCCGTGGTGCATGGTTCTCTAGAGCAACTTTCGTAGATGATGTGTGGGGTGGAAGAAGGAGGCGGTAAACAGAGCACCTAGCTTGGCCAATACCACTCCCCACTTTCTCTTGAAACCCCCATTTTGGGATGGCCCACAAGTTCTGGCCTTTCTCCTTAGCTGTATTTTCATTCTCAGTGAAGTTGGTTACCTGAAAGATATTGTTTGCTTTGCAAACCACAATTATGTTGGAAATAAAACTCAGTAAAACCTGCACCTGACATGTAAATTGATAGGTCATTCACGCAGCAGTAAAGGGACCCACCAAGCTGCCCTCACTTATTTTCCTACAGATAGGATATTTTGGTTTATTTTAGTGCATGTTGTTTGGTGTTTTAATTATATATATATATTTAATATTAATTATATATATATAATATAATTAATATTAATATATAATATTTAATTATATATATATATATATATTTATCCCAGTCATTTCTGAAGCAAAACTGACTTCCCTAGTAATTAAATTTTCCCCACAATGGCAATTTCACTGCTTGTTTTCATTTTACTCCAAGACGCCTGTGGATTGTTATGCTGGTGTCAGTTCTCACCCACCCACATCCCTTCAAGGCAGTCGGAGAAAGGTGTCAGCATTTCTAAGGTGGGCCCAGATAGTGTGCAGTTACTACAATTTCATATTTGGAGGCATAAATCACATTATTTATGCATATATAGGCTGGCTCAATACATCTTTGGGTTTTCTGTTAGAGGCTACTAAATTTGGGAACTCTGAATGCAAAGACACAGCCTTGAATTGGCTTAAGTTCTCTTAATATATAATTTTAAATTGAAGTTATGTATACTATTATTAATATTATCTTGGGTTTTAAGTTGTATTTTATCTTCCACAAAGTCCATTTCAGAAGAAATTTGGCTGGAACAAATAATAGTCTCTGAGACGGGAAAATTCAAGAAAAAATGGTCTTTGACCCCTGTACATTTAGATGTTCATGTGTTGTGTTGGATTGACTTGACATATTCTGTTTGATGAATAAACTACTCTTGTCCTATTCACTCCTCCCTGCACCGTGCTACCACTCACATATCACCATTTGGACAGATCTTTCATCTAGCCCCTAATTCAGTATTTTTCACATTGCCAGTTTAAATTCTTTCATAAGTCATGAAAACAATTTCGGGAGCTTCATACAGTATTTTAAAAAAATTGAATAGATCGGAGTGACTCACAGGCAGAAAGGATAAATATTGTGGTTTTTTTAAATTCTTTTTTTAATGTTTATTTATTTTTGAGAGAGAGAGAGAGAGAGAGACAGAGCACAGGTGGTGGAGGGGGCAGAGAGAGAGGGAGATACAGAATCTGAAGCAGGCTCCAGGCTCTGAACAGTCAGCACAGAGCCCGACGAGGGGCTCGAACTCATGAAATGCGAGACCATGACCCGAGCCAAAATCGGACACTCAACCAACTGAGCCATCCAGGTGCCCCAACGATAAATATTGTTTTATGAAATTTTTATTTCACTGGTGTATGTATATGTATAATTACATGGTAATGTAGATTATATTGCTTTGGGGGGATTGTAGCAAAAAAATTGTTTGAAATGCACAAATGAACCTAATATTTGTTCCTTCCTAAAAGGATTCCATGCTCTAGAGATTGGATGAGGATCTTTGTCTTTTAAGAAGGTAGCCTTTAGGTTGCTATTAAGCTAATGGCCATCTTCAGGCCGCCCATGTGCAGCACACTCCCACCCCAACACTCATGAATATGATGCCTCCATGAATTATCTTCCTTCTGCCTCTGAGCCTGCTTCTCCTCTCCACCATGTAGGAGGTGAAGAAACCTCATCCTTTCCTTGACTTCCAGCCATTGGGATAGGTGGGAAAATGTGAAGTGTTGTAAAAAAGAATATGAAGAGAACAATTATCATGAAAACAACTATTTAAAGTTGTCAGAGAACTGCTTCAAAAAGACTTCAGGTCCAGGTGGTATTACAATAGGGAGTTGTCAGAGCTTTAAAGAATAAATATTTCTCTATGTATAAATTATTCCACACTACAGGGAAAGAGAAAACTTTCCAATTGACTTTACAATGTGAGCATATCCTGGCCAAAAAATGGCAACAAAAACCCCCAACATGCCAGTTGTGTCTCTTATTATCAGCCTAAAACTCCAAAATTAAATGTTAGCAAATAGAATCTGTTTATCAAAAAAACAGATACAAGTCAGTGCGATGCCTTAATTGGAGAATATAAATGTGGTTCAACATAAATCTATTAATACAATCTATCACATTAATAAGGTAAAGGAGGAAAATATATGATCATGTGGAAAAGTATCATGTGGATCGTGTGGAAAAGTATTTTGATAAAAGTCAACATTCATTCTTAATTACAAAGCAGCACCAATTATGACAACAATACTTCAGGAAACTCCAATACTACTTACATAAAATTACACATCTGAGGGGCGCCTGGGTGGCTCAGGGTCCGACTTCGGCTCAGGTCATGATCTCACAGTTTGTGAGTTTGAGCCCTGCGTAGGACTCTGTGCTGATGGCTCAGAGCCTGGAGCCTGCTTCGGATTCTGTGTCTCCCTCTCTCTCTCTGCCCTTTCCCCGCTTGTGCTCTCTCTCTCTTTCTTAAAAATAGATAAACATTAAACAAAATATTTTTTAAAAATTACACATCTGAAACAATAGGAAGCACATTACAAAATGACACAGAAAAGTCAGGAAAATACCAAGAATGGATACTATCTATGACTTCTGTTATTCAGCACTGCACTTAATAGTTCTCTCCAGATGTACATATACCTAAATAATATAGTGCTTCATTTTCCTCTTTTAACGTTATATAAATAGCATTATACTGTATGTATTCTTTTATGATTTGTTCTTCTCACTCAACTTTATACTTTTGAGATTTTACTATGTTGGTAAATAGTGTCATGTAAAGCATTCATTTAAACATTTTTAGTATCCCACTATATGAATATACCCTAATTTTTCGAATCTTCTGTATATAGGCATATAGTTTGTTTCTAATTGTTTTGCAATTACATGTAATGCTGCTGTGAATATTTATGTGCATATCTCTTGATCTCAGTGTGCAAGGATTGTTCTAGGGTATATATCTAGAAATGGATTTCTTGAATCATTTGGCAAACATACATTCAACTTTATGAAATAGTGCTGCGTTCTTTTCCCGTGTGCTTCTACCAGTGTATAATTATACCCCAAGAGTGAATGAAAGTTCTGTTGCTCTAGTCCTCATCACATTTGTTATTCTAAAGATAAAAATATTTGCTAATCTATTGGGTATGAAATGCCAATGCATTATAGTTTTATTTTGTGTTTTCCTTATATTGATGTAGTTGAGTAGCTTTTCATATGTCCTGTACTCTGAAATGTTTGTTCATATTACTTGCCAGTTTTCACTAGGGTCATTTTATTTTTTTATTGATTTGTAGAAGTTCTTTATATTTTTTGACACAGATTCTTTGTCAGGTAATGTGTTGCCAGTATCTTCCACGAGTGTGCGGCTTGTCTTTTCACTCTGATGGTATCTTTGGATGTCTCATTACCTTTCTAAACTCTCTTATTAATTTTAATAATGAATAAAATACTTTTGTGTTTCTATGTAAACATCTATAATATCTATGAATAATACGAGTTGTGTTTATTTTGAATATTAAAACTTCTATGTCTTTATCTGGCTAGGATGTTCAATCTAATTTTGAATAGAAGTCATGATGGTGAAAATTCTCATCTTGTTCCTGGTTTTACATAAAACATTTATTATATCACCATTGGATATGGTGTCTACTTAGGTTTTATAGATATTCTTTCTTTACATTAAGGAAATTATTTTCTTTTCCTGATTGTGAAAATTAATCAGTGTTCCTACATCTTTTGATATAATCATGTGAATTCTCCCATTCAATCTGTTAACTTGGCACATTGCCCTATTAGATTTTCTAATGTGGCACCAGTCTTGCTTTTGTGGAATAAATCTTAATAAGTAATATTTGGGGATGGAGTTTGCTAATATTTATTAGGATATTTTCCTATATGTTGGTGAGTGAAGTTAGCTATCCTTATCTTTTTTAGTCTTCTCAGATTTTAACATTTTTATTAGCTGCCCTAAATTAGTTGGGAAGTATTTTCTCTTGTGTTAAGATTTTAACTATCTTTTCTTTGAATGCAGGTGGAATTTGCTTATATAACCATCCAAGTCTATTTTCTTTGTGGAAGGATTTTTAGCTATTAGGTCAATTTCTTTAATGTTTATGGAACTACTCAGGTCTCCTAGTTCTTCTGATGAATCTTGGCAATTTGTATTTTTCTAGGAATCTGTGCATTTCACCCAAGTTTTCTAATTTATTGGCATAAAATGACTCATAAAAGATTCCTATTTTAAATATCTATTACATTTGTATTTGTAAGACTTTATTATTCTGAATCTTGTTTATTTTTACTTTTCCTTTATTTGTATTGATCAAGCTTGCCAAAGGGCTTTCTCATATTGATCTTTTTGAAGAATCAAATTTTGGCTTTGTTGATTTCTCTAGAGTCTATTATATTTTTTATTTTCTATTTTGTTATTTTTTCTCTTATATTTGTTTTTTCTTCTATCTGTACTTTGGGTTGTTTCAGGTCCCCCCCCCCAACTTTTCATGTTAATAAGACTTGTTCCTTACATTTTTAGACTTGATTCTTTTCAATTTAAGCATTTAAAGCTATCAGATTTCCTCCAAATGACATTTAGCTGTGGCCCATAAATTTTGATATCTTAAAATTTCAGTTGTTAGGATTTTTTCCCCATTGTGTTGTCTTTTTTAAACCATAGATTCTTTAGTGTGGTTTTACATTTCCAAATGTGTGTTTTTCCTAGCTATTTTTGTTAATTTATATCAAAAATTCTGTTGGCAGTGTTATTAGGTACATACAAATTTTATGTTTTAACTTCCTGGGAAGTTGAAAATTTACTGAAAATTAATTTTATTAGCATAACACTAATTAATTTTATTAGCATAACACTAACTTCCTTAAAGACTACATATATATTATTAAAATAACTAGCCCTTTTCATTGGAACTGATTCAGTGTATCATCTCCTGTTCTTTTATAGTCAGCCTTACTGAGTATTCTTGTTTTAGTTACGTC
Organism: Lynx canadensis; assembly: GCF_007474595.2. Lineage (NCBI taxonomy): Eukaryota > Metazoa > Chordata > Mammalia > Carnivora > Felidae > Lynx > Lynx canadensis. The sequence goes on along the minus strand of NC_044315.2, from coordinate 9,506,508 downwards.
TCTTTTTAAAAATTTTTTTAAATGTTTAGTTATTTTTGACAGAGAGAGAGAGACAGAGCATGAGCGGGGGAGGGGCAGAGAGAGGGAGACAGAATCCGAAGCAGGCTCCAGGCTCTGAGCTGTCAGCACAGAGCCCGATGCGGGGCTGGAACTCAGACTGGGAGATCGTGACCTGAGCTGAAGTCGGACACTCAACCAACTGAGCCACCCAGGCGCCCCTAGTTATGTCTCTTTTAAAGGGTTTTAAACTTGATTTCATTGAGCTTTGACTGGATTCCAATTTTTGCAATCTAAAAATCTGTCTTTGAACTGACAAGGTAATCACATTTATACTGATTGTGATTTCTAAAATATATACATTTATTTAAATTTTAAAATTTTTATTTATGGTAAAATATACATAAAATAAATTTATGTTCTTAACCAATTTTTTAAGTATATATTTCAGCAATATTAAGTATATTCACATTGTTGTGCACCCAATCTCCAGAACTCTTTTGGTCTTGAAACTAACACTCTGTACTCATTAAACAACTCCCCATTCCTTACTCCCTTCACCCCTGGCAACCATGACTCTACTTTCCATCTTCATAATTTTGACTACTCTAGGTACCTCATTTAATTGGAATCATAGAGTATTTTCCTCTTTATGATTGAATTATTTGACTTAACAATGGCATCCTTAAAGTTCATCCATGGCGTATGTCAGAATCTTCTCTTTTTAAGACTGGAATATTTTATTGTATGTATATAGCACATTTTGTTTATCCATTCATCTGTCATTGGACACTTGAGTTGCTTCTACCTTTTGGCTATTGCCATAAACATGGGTGTAAAGATATGTCGTTGAGAACCTCATTTCAGTCCTTTTGATATGTCCAGAAGTGGGAATCCTGAAACATAAGGTAATTCTGTCTTTAAGTTTTTGAGAAACCATACAATTTTCCACAGTGGCTACATTATTTTACATTCCAACCAACACTGCATAAGGGTTCCAATTTCTCAAATATTTTTGTAATTTTTAATGTTTTATTTTATGTATGTATGTATGTATGTATGTATGTATGTATGTATGTATGTATTTATAAGAGAGAGAGAGAGAGAGAGAGAGAGACAGAGCATGAACAGGGAACAGACAGAGAGATAGGGAGACCCAGAATCTGAAGCAGGCTCCAGGCTCTGAGCTCTCATCACAGAGCCCACCGTAGGGCTCTTACCCACGAACCATGAGATCATGACCCGAGGTGAAGTTGGACACTTAACCAACTGAGCCACCTAGGTGCTCCTCTTCACATTCTTGCAAACACTTTTTATTTTCTGTTGTGTTGTTGTTTGATAGTCGCTATCTTTTTTTTTTTTAATTTTTTTTTCAACGTTTATTTATTTTTGGGACAGAGAGAGACAGAGCATGAACAGGGGAGGGGCAGAGAGAGAGGGAGACACAGAATCGGAAACAGGCTCCAGGCTCTGAGCCGTGAGCCCAGAGCCCGACGCGGGGCTCGAACTCACGGACCGCGAGATCGTGACCTGGCTGAAGTCGGACGCTTAACCGACTGCGCCACCCAGGCGCCCGATAGTCGCTATCTTAATGAGAGTGAAGTTGTATCTCATTGTGGTGCTGATTTGCATTTCTTTACTAATTACTAATGTTGAGCATTTTTTCATGTGCTTACTGGGCATTTGCATATATTCTTTGGAGAAAATGTATATTGACATCTGTTCATTTTTCATTGGGCCTTTTGTTATTGTTGATATTAACTTTTCATCAGAAATAAAAAACTTGTAAATATTTTCTGTCATTTCGTAGATTGCCTTTTCACTCTGAGCACAAAAGTTTTTAATTTTGATGTAGTCCAGTATATTTTGTTATTGTTGTTTGTGCTTTTGAGGTTATATATAAGAAATCATTGCTAAGTTCAATGTCATAAAGCTTTTCTCTTATGTTTTATCCTAAGGGTTTTATAGAGTTAGCTCTTATACTTGGGTATTTGTAGTATTTTGAGTTAATTTTTGCATATGGTGTTAAGATGAGGGACTACCTGCATTCTTTTCCATATGGATATCCAGTTTGAAAAGACTGTCATTTTGCCATTGACCCATCCTAGCACCCTTAATGAAAACCATTTGATCATATATACAAGAGTTTATTTCTTGGCTGGCTATTCGATTTTATTGGTTTATGTTTCTCTTTATGCCAGTGCCACAGTGTTGTGATTATTGCAGGTTTGTAATGTATTTTAAAATCAGGAAATGTGAAACCTCCAGTTTTGTTCTTTTTCAAAGTGTTTTGGCTGTGTGGGGTCCCTTGAGGTACTATATGAATTTTAAGATGGATTTTTCTATGTCTGGCAAAATACCATTTGAATTTTGGCAGGGATTGCATTGAATTTTAGATTGCTTTCGATGATATTGACATCTTAACAATGCTTAGTTGTCCAATGCATATACACAAGATGTCTTTCCATTTATCTGTATCTTCTTTAATTTCTTTCATCAATGCTTTGTAGTTTTCATTGTATAGTTTCTTCACCTCCATGGTTAAGTTTATTCCTAAGTATTTTATATTTTTATGTTGTAATAAATAGAATTGTTTTTAAATTTCTTTTTAAGACTGTTCATTCCTAGTGTATAGAGATGTACCTGATTTTTATGTGTTGGTTTTGTATCTTGAAATTTTCATTGACTAGTTCTAACAGTTTATTTCCCTGTTGTTTAATCACTAGGGTTTTCTCTGTATAAGATCGTGTCATTTCTGAATAGAGATACTTTTACTTTTTTTTTAACTGAGTCAAATAATGTATACATTATATTTTAATTTAATTTAATTTAATTTAATTTTTATTTATATTCAAGTTAGTTAACATACAGTGTAGTCTTGGCTTTGGGAGTAGAACCATTGACTCATCTCTTACATATGATACCCGATGCTCATCCCAAAAGGTGCCCTCTTTAGTGCCCGACACTCATTTACCCCACCCTCTCACCTTTCTCCCTTCCAGCAACCCTCAGTTTATTCTCTGTATTTAAGAGTCTCTTATGGTTTGCCTCCCTCTCTGTTTTTATCTTATTTTTCCTTTCCTTCTTCTATGTTTATCTGTTGAGTTTCTCAAATTCCACATAAGGGTGAAATCATATGATATATATCTTTCTCGACTGACTTATTTTACTCAGCATAATACCCTTCAGTTCCATCTACATTGTTGCAAATGGCAAGATTTCATTCTTTTGTATCGCTAAGTAGTATTCCATTGTGTGTGTGTGTGTGTGTGTGTGTGTGTATGAGATGAATCACTGGTTCTACTCCTGAAGCCAAGACTACACTGTATGTTAACTAACTTGAATATAAATAAAAATAAATTAAATTAAATTAAAATATAATGTATACATTATTTGATTCAGTTAGAAAAAAGTAAAAGTATCTCTCTCTCTCTCCATGTGTGTATGTATATATATATACATATATACATATATATATGTACATTTATACACACACACACACACACACATCACATCTTTATCCATTCATCAGTTGATGGACATTTGGGCTCTTTCCATAATTTGGCTATTGTTGATAGCACTGCTGTAAACATTGAGGTGCATGTGCCCTTTGAATCAGCATTTTTGTATCCTGTGGATAAATTCCTAGTAGTACAGTTGCGAGGTCGTAGGGTAGTTCTGTTTTTAATTTTTTGAAGAACCTCCATACTGTTTTCCAGAGTAGCTACACCACTTTGCATTCCCACCAACAGTGCAAAAGGGTTCCCCTTTATTCACATCCTTGCCAAGGTCTGTTGTTTCCTGAGTTGTAATTTTAGCCATTCTGACAGGTGTGAGGGGATATCTCATTGTGGTTTTGATTTGTATTTCCCTGATGATGAGTGATGTTGAGCATCTTTTCATGTGTCTGTTTGCCATCTGGATGTCTTCAGTGGAAAAATGTCTATTCCTGTCTTCTGCCCATTTCTTCACTGGATTATTTGTTTTTTGGATGTTGAGTTTGGTAAGTTCTTTATAGATTTTAGATACTAACCCTTTATCCAATATATCATTTGCAAATATCTGCTCCCATTCCATCAGTTGCATTTTAGTTTTGCGGATTGTTTCCTTTACTGTGAAGAAGCTTTTTATGAGATTCTTTTCATTTTTATAATTTAGATGTCTTTTGTTTCTTTTTCTTGACAAATTGCTCTGGCTAGGGCTTCTAGCACTATGTTGAAAAGAAGGGGTAAAACAGGCATTTTGGTCTTGTTCCCCATCTTAGAGGGAAAGATCTTGCAGGCTTTCATCATTGAGTATGTTAGCTGTTAGTTTTTTATATATGACCTTTATTATATCGAGGTTGTTCGCTTCTCTTTTTAGTTTAAGTGTTTTTATCATGACAGGCTGTAGAATTTTGTGAAATATTTTTTCTGTATCAATTGACATGATCATATGTTTTTCCCCCAATATTCTGTTAATGGGATATATTACATCAACTGATTTTCATATGTTGAAGCATCTTTTCATTCTGGGAATAAATCCTACTTGTTCATGGTATACAATCCTTTTGTTGTGCTATTATGAACTCTGATTGCTAGTATCTTGCTGAGAATATTTGTGTCACTATTCATCAGGGAATATTAGTCTTTAGTTTCTTTTTCTTGCGGTTTTTTCATCTTGCTTTTGTGTCAGTGTAATATTGGCCACATAGAATGAGTATGGAAGAGGTACCTCATTGTTAGTTTTTTGGAAGAGTTTGAGGGAGATCAGTGTTAATTCTTTGAATGTTCAGTAGAATTCACCAGTGAAGTTGTGTTTCTAATTGACTCTCCCTACTTCTTATACATCTGCCAGATTTTTTATTTCTTCATGATTGAGTACTGGTCAGTTGTGTGTTTGTAGGAACTTATCCATTTCATCTAGGTTATTCTTGGTATACAGTTGTTCATAGTGTTTTTTCATAATCCTTTTTATTTCTGTAAAATTAGTTGTAATGTCTCCTGTTTTATTTTTTTAAATTTTAGTTATTTGGATCTTTTCTCTCTTGTTTTTGTTTGTTTGTTTGTTTTTTGGGTTTTTTTTTTTTAGTCCAGCTAAAGGTTTTCAATTTTGTTGATCTTTTTGAAGAATGACTCTTGGTTTTGTTGATTTCTTCTGTTATTTTTCTATTCTATATTTTGTTTATCTCAGCTTCAGTCTTTATTGTTTACTTTCTCCTGCTAGTTTTGGACTTAGTGGGGTTTTTTTTGTCTAATTCCTTAAGACGTAAAGTTAGGTAGTTGATTTGAGATCTTTCTTTTTTTTAAATTTTACATTAAAAAAACATTTACAGTTATAACCTTTCTTCCTAGCTTAGCTTTCACTGAATTCTACAGATTGCGGGGCGTTTATTTTCATTTTTCTTTGTCTGAACATACTTTCTAATTTCCCTTGTGATTTGTAATTGTTTCATTCAGTCAGTCTGTGTTTTAATTCTCCCATGTATTTACTGACTTCTTTGCTCATCATTCTTCAGGATTTCAGATCTTTCTTCTGAGATTATTTTCTTTGTCCTCAAGTTCATCCTTTAGAAATCCCTTTAGTGAATTAAAGGACAAACCCTCTCTATTTAGTTGCTCTGAAAATATCTTTATTTCATCTTCTCTCCCAAGTAATGGTTTCACCAGATGTAGAAGTCCAGGTCTCAGCATTTCAAACATACTATGCCAGTGCCTTTCTCCTCCACTGTTGCTGTGGTGGGCTGTGTGGTGGTGCCTCAAATATGTCCATGTCCTAATCCCTGGAACCTGTGAATATGGTACTTTCATTGTAAAAAGCAGTTTACAGATGTGATTAAATTAGGGATCTTGAGATGGGGAAATGAACCTACATTATTCAGTTGCACCCAAGGTAATCATAAGGGTCATGTAAGAGATAGACAGGTGGGTCAAAGTCAGTAGTAGGATGTGTGGTGACAGAAGCAGAGACTGGGCTGATGCAGCCATGGGCTGGCAGCTCTAGAAGCCTGAAAGGGGCAAGATCTCCTGGAATCTCTAGAGGGAACTTGCCCTGCTGACATCTTGATCTTAGTCCCCTAGAACTCATTTTGGACTTTGGAACTTTAGAACTGTAAGAAAGTTAATATGTGGGGATTTTAACCCTACATTTGTGGTGATTTGTTTGTAGCAGCAGTAGGAAACTAAAGCAGTTGCTTTTGAGGAATTGTGCTGTCAGTCTATTATCGTTCTGTCATTGATCATTTGTTTTTTGTTTTCTATGGCTGCTCAAATTCTCAAGTTTTCAACTTTTCTTTGATATTCTGCAAGTGTATTTAGATGCCTGAGTGTGGATACTTTTATTTACCCTGTTTGAATTTTCTAACTGATGTCTCCGATCATTCCTGGAAAATTCTCATTTATTGCCTCTTCTATTATCTCTCTTCCATTCTGTTTTCTCTTCCTGGGACTCCATATACATTTGAAGATCTTTTTCACTCTGTTCTTTGTCTCTTAACCTCTCTCATACTTCACACCTCTCATTGCGTGTGCCAGATCCTCTGTTTCTCATGTGTATTTTCCATATTCTTTCTTTAGCTGTATCCAAGCTTCTGTTTATTCCTCCCATTGACTTTTTAGCGGAAATGGCTGTATTTACATTCCTAAAAGTTCTGTTTGGTTTTTCAAACATATGGTCAGTTTTAATAATCTGTTTTTTTTTCATCCTACATTCAACATGCTCATTTATTTCTGTAAACATTTAAAACAACCTGGTTTCATATTCTATGTTGAATCCTTCCATGATCTACAGTTTTTATAGACCTAATAATGTGCTTTGTTGTTTCTCCTGATTCTTGCTCATGGTTTTCATTCCCTCCTATGTTTAGTAAGTTTGTGAGCTCCTCTGCCTTGGGTCTTTTATCTACAAAAATTCTTTTAGACATGTGTATAGTGTGTTCCTCCAGAGGGAATTTTCATTTGCTTCTGTTAGGCACCTTGGAGAATTATCAACCAGGAAAGACTTTAAACTAAATTTTAGCTTAGAATTTTGTATTACACAGTACAAATTCAAGCCCCAAACCTCTGTGTTTTGTGGGTTTGTGTTTAGGTATTTTAATGGGAGACTTTCTTTTCTTGTTTATTTCTCTCTCTGGTCCACGGTCAAGTCAGGGACATATCACGGCTGTCTCCTTCTGCATGGTAGATTTTTTTCTAGGTCACCTGCTGATCAAGTCACACTTTTGATGACATATGTGTGAGGGGATTCCAATCAGACCTCCCACACTGCTCAGGCCTAGGGCTTTGCTGAAGTCCTGTCAGTCCAATAAAACCCAGGACCTAAGTCACCAGGGACCAGCAAATATCTTGAGGGCAAAACAGATTCTAGTACTTGCTTATTAATTCCTGGGTTTTTCACTTCTTGTCATTTCTAGCCTCTCAGATTCCTTTATTTTCCTGGCAGCTCATGTATACATTAAGAAATATGTCATCAATATTTTATGCAGCATCTTTCAGTGTGAGGTCTCTAAAACTCTAGTATGCTGTATTTTTGTCAAGTTCCTTGGATTAGTTAGCTATTTCTGTGTAACAAATTATCCTAGTACCTAATGTCTTCAAGCAGCAGCTATTCTCTCCCAGGTATAGTGGGGTAGGAGTCTGTTTGCAGATTTTCTCTTATAAGGCTGCAATAAAGGTGTTGGCCAGAGCTTTAGTCATTTCGTGGCTCAACCAGGGAAGGATCTGCTGCTAAGCTCACTCATGTGCTTGTCGGCAGGTTGCAGGATATTTATGTCCTGGCTCACTCACATAGCAGTTGGCAAGGCTCATGCCCTTGCTGGCTGTTGGTTATAGACATCATTCCCTTGCCACTTGGGTCTTTCCACAGGGCCACTAGCAACATAGGAACTTGCTTCTTCTAGAGCACAGGCTCTGAGAAAAAGAGAGACACAGAAAGTAAAGACACTGAGAGAAGGTGAGCAACATGGAGGTTACATCTGTTTGTAACCTAATCTCAGAAGCAACATCCCATGATTTTTGCTCTCTTCTGTTCTTTAGAGGAAGTGATAATTTCCAGCATGTTCTCAAGGGAAGTTGATTATACAGGTGTGTGAATACTGGAAGGCAAGTATTATTTGGAGCCATTTTAAAGGCTGCCTACTTCACTTTTATAATTTTATTTTTGAAAAATGAGCATCAAAGTAGAAAAAAATGTATAAGAACGTATGTACAGACATTATTGTCAGAGAAGAAATTTAAATGTCTGATAAATATAGAAAAATTGTATGCTCCCCGTAGTAATCAAAGAAATACTGTTTAAAACAGCAATTAGGTAACAATTTTTATCTATCAGATTAACAAAGTTCTTTTTAATATCATTGAGTATAGATGAGAAAATACAGAAATAAGCAACCCTGTGCAATGCTAGTGACTGTAAATTAGTATCTGCTTTGTAGTTTAATATTGGAGTATGTCAGTATACTTAAAACTCTATATATTCTTAAAAGTCTCTACATAAAATCTATATTAAAATTTATTTTCCAACAATTTTACAGTGAGAGAGTCGTCTGAAGGAAAAATTACAAAAGCATGAAAATATTTATGTAAAATGTACTCATCTTTATGGTAAGCCCATTGGAAATAAATATCTAAAAGAAGTCATTGGTAAATAAATTACCCCATATGCTCATAAGAGAAAACAATGCCTCTATTGAAAGTAATATTTCGGGGCGCCTGGGTGGCGCAGTCGGTTAAGCGTCCGACTTCAGCCAGGTCACGATCTCGCGGTCCGTGAGTTCGAGCCCCGCGTTGGGCTCTGGGCTGATGGCTCAGAGCCTGGAGCCTGTTTCTGATTCTGTGTCTCCCTCTCTCTCTGCCCCTCCCCCGTTCATGCTCTGTCTCTCTCTGTCCCAAAAATAAATAAACGTTGAAAAAAAAATAAAAAAAAAAAGAAAGTAATATTTCAAAGCTTCATATGTTAACATAGAAAGATCTACCCAACATAGTGTTGGTAAGTGAAATAATGTATATTATATGATCCACTTTTGTTACACTTAATGTTCAGTATATGTAATGTTCTTATATGCATATGTAGAAAAATTTAGCAAGTTATAGATAATACTGTTAATGAGGTCATCTCTAGGTAATGAAATTACAGTTGACTCATTATTTTCTTGCTTATCTGTGTTGTCTAAATTCTTTGTAAACAATACAGGAAACCTATATTATTATTACTTTAAACACAAAAGAATGTTTTTATAAAATAAAAAATAACAGGTATAATCCAAGCAACCTCCTTTAAGACATAACTTCCAAATTATTTAGTAATTTTTTCCTAACATTTTTGTTAAAAGTTCATAGATACACATTTGTCAGTGGATTGAAGGTAATCAATGTGTAATTCAGATATTTATTTGGAATGTAGGAGTCCTGCCATTAAGAAATTCCCACTCTTGACCCACAGATAATTATTCAGTTAATCACATTTCCACATTGGAGCCCCATCACCTAATAATTAAAATAATCAAATTTCTTATAATGCAACGTGCCAAGGAATTTCTACATCACCGGTTTACTTAAACCATCACAATCCTTCTGTGAGATGGATATCCCAATTACGATCCATTTTTTAAATGAGGGAACTGAGACTCACTGAGACCAGATATTGCTAAGGACATGATTAGTAGCCAGTGGAAGAGTTAAGTTTGAAGACTCTGCACCATTGACCATGGTCACTGATGTTCTTTTAGCCTCCATCACTTGTTTGTGCCTCATCTATCCTGCCGCACCCTGCTGTGTGCAGGGAACAGAGAGATAAGCAGCACATTGATCTGTCCTTGAGTGGGTTAAGTCCTGCAGGTGCCCTCCTCTCCTACCAGTTGGTTTTGCAGAAAGATACCTGGCACAGACCATTCTTTGTACACCAAGATACTCCTTTGGCTCCCTCACTGGCCAAACTGTGTGTCATTCACATAGTGATTTCCTTAGCTGCACTTTATATCTTGCCAGAGGCTGGGATGGCTGACTTCTCTAAGTGCAAGAACTTCCCTTAGTTCTGAACACTGCAAAGTTAAAACATCTTCCTTTGCACTGGCAATGGGGGTGGAGGATCTGTGGGGTCCAACCGGTCACGGAGCATCGCAGACAAAAATACAAAATGGTCCTCACAGGAAAATGTAAAATGTTCCCTCACAGCACTGTTCCTTGACTGCAATAAGGAGTGGGGAAATGGTAGTTAGAACTCTCCATGGGGCAATCTTAGAAGTTTGAATTAGAAGCATTGAATTCAGTTATTGCTTTAATTTCTATTTGATTTCCACTTTTAATATCTCTGCCATTTTACGGGTCTTCGGCTGAAGTTCTCTTTTTGTAGTTGTGCTGTGCTACATTTGTTGTCTACTTGTATTTTCAAAGTACCCTTGCTCCGCTTCAAGAAAGAAAGCTCCATGTGTCACTAAAAGGCAAACTGCTAAAAAACAAAACAAAACTCTTGGGGGCAGAACTGGAATCAGGCAGCCCATTTTAAGAGTCTGGTTTGAAATGTGATCTTACTAACTTTAGTTAATGCATTTAGTTTAATCTACTAATTGACCTCAATACATTACATTTATGCTCTGAATCCCCATTTGAGATAATATATTTATTAATAATATAATTATTATTATTTAAAAAGGTACCCCTGGCTCTGTGTTTATATTACCTGCTACTCAAGGGGTAGTCAGTTGCTTTTTAAGATAGCTGTGACATATGGGAAGAGAAAGAGGACTGTGACTCAGGTGGCTTCGGGGGATCAATAGGGATCCCTGTGCTCTGACCTACTTAGTGTGTGATTTTAGATAAGTCACTCAGGCTCCCTGGAAAATACGGTTAATGATGGTTATAGAGTTTAGGATCCAACGGGATAATTCATATAATGATACCAGCTCATCTTTATTGAAAATTTACTAGTCCTGGCACTGTTCTAAGTCCTTTAGGTGAATTATCTTATTTGTCACAACACTGTCTTTTACTGAGTGCTTTTATTATCATCATCATAATCCTCAATTTACAGTTGAGAAGACCAAGCCACAGAATGGATTGAATAATTAGCTCAGAGTTGCACAGCTAATAACAAAGGCAAGATTCAGGCATTTGGTGCTAATGCTCATACCCTTAGCCACTGGGCCACTGGGATGTATTGCCTTTCAAGTAAAATCTCTGGGTCTTAGGTAATAGTGCTGCATAGTAAAAATTTGTTCTTATTATAGTCAGGGCCTCTAAAATGTGGGGATTAAAAACCACTTTGAAGAGCTGTAATAAAGGTAAGCAAGAATTACGTATGAAATTACATGGCATAGATCAGCTTCTTGATATATTCAAAGAATCTTTTGGATTCAGTTCTTCATAGGGCAAAGTAAGAGCTGCGTGAAGAGAGAGACCAAGGGGTTCCTCACGGGGTGGCTGTGAGAGACTTGGGGCCCCTGTGGGTTTCAGAGGCGGAGATGTGAAGAATTCTGTCAGACACCTCTTGCTACTCCGTTCTGGGGCTTCCGCACCTAGAAGCCCAGATTCTAGCCATTCGGCAAAGTATCTTCTCTGACATGAAATTGCCACTGCAGGCAGAATTCTATGGTAGGAAGAAGTCTATGGTAGGAAGAAGTCTTCCTTCCTATGGTAGGAAGAAGGGGCAAAGGAAAATGCTTAGATGTTTTTCATTGCTGAGAGGAAAGAGCCCATGGAGAGGAGGTTGTCGAAGAAGAAGGGAGTAGTTGAGCATCATGATTAAAACAAAGGGCTTTGGATTCAAACTGGCCCAGATTCTCTCTCCAGCTCTGCCACTCACAGCCTGCCGTCACCTTTACACTCTCTGGGCTGCTCTTTATTTATTTGTGAATGGGTGCAATAGTTGTTGCTACCTTGTAGGACTGTTGAGAAGATGAAAGAGAATATTGCCTGTAAAGCACTTAGTACTGTGGCTAAGTGGGAGCTCAAACATTAGCTTGTATTGTGATCATTATTATGGTGGATGGAATAAAGGCTTTGTGTTAACACAGCACATTGTGTGTAATGGACAGACAGCAGGTGCCTATTACCCGGTGCTGTTATTAGAACAATCATGAGTAGAAAAATAGTGGTTGCCATTAATTGAATTGTGATATTTGTCCCTGTTCAGCTCTGTGACCTTAGAAAAGTCATTTTCATACATTGGGCCTTGTTTCCTCTATCTGTGAGTTGGAGGAGTTGTACTAAATTAGTAGCTCCTGAACACGGACAGGCAGGTGAGTGCTAACGCATCCCTGTATTTTCATGGGCCATGTTGCAACTGTCTCTATAAAACTGCTGCTTATCCCTTAGTCTGAAATGAAGTCCTTCTCACATTTTTACTGTTACTAATTTATTTCATGAACTGGTGTTGAGAGACACTAGCCTTTAAAAATCGGGTTTTGGCAAAACACGGTGTTCGCAAAACCTAAACATGTCCATACTCCTTCTGTTTTTTTGTTTTTTTTTTTTTAATTTTTTAACATTTATTTATTTTTGAGAGACAGAGAGAGACAGAGCATGAGTGGGGAAGGGGAGAGAGAGAGGGAGACACAGAATCGGAAGCAGGCTCCAGGCTCCGAGCCATCAGCCCAGAGCCCGACGCGGGCCTCGAACTCACAGACTGCGAGATCGTGACCTGAGCTGAAATTGGACACTTAACTGACTGAGCCACCAGGCACCCCACTCCTTCTATTTTAAAATATATTTTAAGGGGTGCCTGCCTGGCTGGCTCAGTCAGTCGAGCATGTGACTCCTGATCTCTGGATCATGACCTTGAGGCCCACGGTGGGCATAGCGTTTGCTTTAAAAAAATTAAACTGTATTTTAAGTATATTGTTCTGTGACAGAATTTTCGGAATTATCACAACCGTCATGATCTATAAAGACACTTCCCAACGCTCTTAGCTTGAAGCAGAGAACATGGAATATTTTTGCTGATGGGGAAGTAGAAAAATAGATGGTGGAAAAGAGATTTAGCCTGTGGTGTCAGGCCAGTGGCAAGACGCTCAGATAGAAGCAAAATAGGAAGAAAACTCTGAAAAGGGGGCCAGAAGAATTTGTTTGTCCTTTTAACAAATGTTTATGGATCACTAACTACAGCCCAGACACCATGCTGGGCACCGAACATGAAATAGTCAGTACCGTGGGTTGAATGGCACAATCATGCCCGTGTCCTAACGCCTGGGGCTAAGAAAATTAGTACCAGCAGAGGCGCGGTGCTGTAACAAATGCCTAAAAATGTGGAAGTGGCTTTAGAACCTGGCAATGGGCAGAGACTGGGAAAGTTTGGAGATGTTGGTAGAAAAGGCCCACCTTAGCATGACTGTACTGTTAAGGGGGATTCTCCTGCGGGCTTAGGAAAAGAGGAGAGCTGTAGAGAAAGCCTCACTCTTTGCAGGGGATACCAAAGTAATTCTGCACAGAGTGTTGGTAGAAATATGGATGGGCAAGGTCACTGTGATGAGGGTGCAGAGGGAAACGAGGAGCATGTTATTGGAAACTGGAGGAAAAGTGCTCCTTGTTATAATGTGGCTGAGACTTTGGCTGAATTGTGTTCGTGTCCTAGTGTTCTGTGGAAGATAGATTTTGTGAGCAATGGAATTGGGGTATTTGGCTGAAGAAATGTCTAAGCAAAGTGTTGAGGGAGCAGCCTGGCTTTTCTTGAATGCTCATAGGAAAATGCGAGAAGAGAGAAATGATTTAAAGGTCGAATTGTTAATCACAAGAGAAACAGGAGTTGAAATTTCGGAAAACTCTCAGCTTATCCATATTGAAAGAGATAAGAAAGTGTGTTTGGGAGAGGATAAAGGTGTGGCCAAATGACTTTTTGAGATCAGTCAGTCATCTGAACAGAAGCCAGACCAGTCAGAAGAATGACCCCAGAAGGCATTTGAGAGATCCTAGGTTCACCTTCTGACCACAGGTTCAAAGTGTAAGGGCCTGCTGGGCAGAGTGATTTCAAAGCTGCCTCACATTACTGGCCCAGCTACTCACATTCCAGTACCATGCTCAGAAGCTGCTCCATATTCTCTTTGGGACAGGCCAGGTACCATGCTGGCCCAGTGGCTGGCCTTCTGGAGGACACAGGTGGTAACCTCTGGCACCATCAGTGTGGTGCCTTTTCTGCAGGTGCACAGAGTTGCAAGAGCTGTGGAGGAGGGGCCCCTGCTGAGATGCCTAGGAGTCCAGCTCAAAAAGGGCTCCAACCTGTGAGAGGTGGAGAATGAGCTGTGCCCAATGGTGCCATGGGGTGGGCCACACAAAGCTACGGCAGGGGAACCCCTCCCCCACAGTGGGACTTCAGGTTTTGGACTTGCTAGACACCCCTTCTTTTTTCCTTTGTCTCCCTTTTGAAGTGGGCATACTTACCCTGTGTCTGACCCACCCTTGTATTTTTGGAAGCACATAACTTGTTTGAGTTCACAGATTCACACCTGGAGAGCAAGTTTGCCTCGGGATGAATCTACCTTGAGTCTCACCCCTATGTGACTTAGGTGATATTCAGATGACACTTTGCACTGAGACTTTTCGAGTTGATGCTGGAACACATTAAAAACTTTGGGGTCTATTGGAGCGGAGTGAATGTACTCTGCATGTGAAAAGAATGTGAACAATAGGGGGGCAGGGGTGGAATGCTCTGGTCTGAATATGCCCCTCTGCAAATGTTCATGTTGCAATTCTAACCCCCAAAGGTGGTGGTAATAGGAGGTGGAGACTTTGGGTGGTGCTTAGGTCATGAGGTGGGAGCCTTCATGAATTGGATTAGTGTCCTTATAAAAGATACCTCAAGGAGCTCCCTGGCCCCTTGCGCCATGCGAGGACACAGCAAGAGAGCTGGTTACAAGGGCTCCTGGAAACTTAAACAGGAAGTTGGACATAGCTCCTTGCAGGCAAGGAGAGAAAGAGAGAGAGAGAGAGAGAGAGAGAGAGAGAGAGAGAATTACAAGCATTGCAATCAAGAGGGACAACAGCGATGTGTAATAGGATAGGAGAAGAACCTGGATCCTCGGGGAACTCCTAACATGCCAAGGACAACCTACTTAGACGAAGACTCAGGGACACTTTTCCTCTTCAGGTTGTACAGGAACACAGGCTGTCCCCTTTCTGCTCTTGCCTGTGTGTGTTCATAGCCTGTCAGGGACATGCTCTATATTCCTGAATCTCTGTTCCTCCACCTGAAAGGTGTACAGATTGCAGCTGCCTGGCTTCTCAATCTGCCAGTCAAGACTGACGAGGCAGAGCACTGCAAGTGATACCAAGGACTGGAAATGCTGCCACATGCATGCAAGAGAGCCCAGCAGGTCCCAGCAACCAGGACTGCCTCGCAGAGGGCAAGTCTGCCTCCTACCAGTCCCAGTGCACGCTGATTTTGCAGCACGTTGTTCATTAGAACATCCCTTGGCATTTATGAGGCAGAGATAGAAATCAACAGACCGAGGATCCCAGTTTAAATTTCAGGGATTTCACCATGAAAAAGCCACTGGCATAAAGATAAATTCCATTAACTTTGGCAGGGGTGCATATGTATGGGTGAAATAGGGGCTTTTTCTTTTGATTTTTACATTTTCTGGCACTGCAATTTTTCTCCTTTTAAAGCATTATTCTTAAGGACATATGCGAGCATTGACAAACTAGACAGGAAGCTTGGGGAATATGAATACATGTAAATACCAAGTCAGACATTTTTTAAGGATGTCATTTATTCTAAAGTGTGTAAGAATTACTTTAAAGCCATTAGTGTCTGGAATTCTCTAAAGGTAGAGACACGTTTTAAAAACACACTTTTCCTATCAGACTTTAATAATGTTAGAGGCAGATCCTTTTTTCAGCAGAAAAGAAACAAAAAATATTGCTTTTGACCTGACAAGCCATAACATCTGCCTGTAAAGCTTTTCATCAGGATCTCAAACACATCTTGAGGCGTTCAGCCATAAAGCATTATTCTGATTAGAAATTTCAAGGAAAAAAAATCTGTGATGTTGACCTGAGTACTATAGGTTCTATATTTGGGGGTAAGTCAAACTTTGAACAGAATTTATTGTTTGACTTAAATTATTGCAGATTTTGACAAGTTTCTTTCAAGTTCCCTTTGGCATCTTTGAAATAAGAGGCAAAGAGTGATTCTTTCTTCTTTCTTACTTCTACCCATCCTCAAATTATATATCAAGCATCTTTGTAAGCATCTTCTTTACCCCTTTGTATAAAGCTCTGTAGATGATGTAACACAAGGATGAAATATTAAATTAAGTAACCAGTCAAAGCTTTTAAACAAATCACAGAAATCTACCAGCCTTTACGAGTAAACTTCTCTTTATAAAAAGAATGACTTAAAATAAGGAAGACAATCACGGGTGACTCCATTTGCATTTTATTTCCAGCAGTTTCCATAGACTTCCATCATCTCCTGGTGCTTCCCTTCTCACATATTCTCAGGGAAAGTCAATAGCAGTTCTGGACTAACCTGTGAAGACTTACTGTAAACTATTCTTACCAGCTTTACCAGCTTTCCATGCTCTCGGAGAAGTTCCAGTTTGATGACAATTGATTCTAATTGTAAACAGGAAAATGGGTTTGGAAGGATGTGAACCCTTTCTGGAATGATACTCTTGCCAGTTTTGGGAACTGGCCTGGCAGGAAATTATAGACATTTGCCTGAAATGATGTGGTCTCTCTCTCTCTCTCTCTCTCTCTCTCTCTCTCTCTCTCTCTCTCTCTCCCTCCTTCCCTCCTTATTAGAAGACTGTGCAGAGCTTTCTCAGAAAACTCTCCCCCATCAATTTTATAGTTGAAATATAGGAGTGATTTTGATTCTTGGTACCAAGAATGGGGAAGGGAGAAAGCCAGAAGGAGTAAGGAAACAAACGGAGAGAAGAGGAGAGAAAGAACAACACTGGGTAGACATTGTGTGTTCTCAGCCTCCGTCCCAATGACATATTTGCTCATTCATTTGAACATGTACCTGGAATTAATATTAGTCCCTGCAGACAAGGGAATGATCCCTGGAAGGTTTCAGGCATTTATTTCACCTTCCCATAGTTTGACTTGTAGAATAAATAGAAAATAACTTTCAGACCGAGCAACGTGTCGGAGGTGACAATTTTGTGATGTCTGTAAATCTGAACTTTCTCCTAACCACTCTGTGGGAAACACCACTCTTGTCAGCACATAACCTTGAGACGATAATTATAGGACACTTCCAATGCTCTGTTGGTATGTTGAAGCATTTGAAAATATGTGACACACAATTTGATCATGAAAATAAAAACAAATTATAATTACTTTGATGCAAGTTTGCTGTATCTGAAAGAATACCTGAGGATTTAAATGATTAATCCATGGGAAGCTCCTAGAACAGCCGGGCACCTAGCTGGTGTTCCATAATATCAGCAATCATTATTATTACCTAGGTTTTCTCTTCATGACAGAAATGTTATTTTGCTTTAGAAACTGCATGTTTGTAGGTATTAGAAGAAGCTGGAAAAACAAGTTGAATTTAAAAGAAATCTGAGCCTGTGTGGCTCAGTCGGTTAAGCATCAGACTCTTGATTTCAGCTTTGGCCATGATCTCACATTTTGTGAGTTTGAGCCCTGCATTGGGCTCTGTGCTGATAGTGCCCATCCTACTTGGGATTCTCTCTCCCTCTCTCTCTGCCCCTCCTCCGTTCATGTGCATGCTCTCTCTCTCTCTCTCAAAATAAATAAATAAATAAACATTTAGAAAGAATAAAAGGAATCTGGGGCAGCTGGGTGGTTCAGTTGGTTAAGCATCCAACCCTTGGTTTCAGCTCAGGTCATGATCTCATGGTTCATGAGTCCAAGCCCCACATCGGGCTCTGCTCTGACCCTGCAGAGCCTGCTTGAGATTCTCTCTTGCTCGCTCTCTCTCTCTCAATCTCTCTCTCTCTGCCCCTCCCCTACTCATGCTCTCTCTCTGTCAAGATAAATAAATAAAAATAATAAAAAATATAAAAAATAAAAGGAATCTGAATGATTCCTTGACCCCAGGGGATAAAAATGTTTGTCTTGCCCACACCGGATATTGAAATTTGCATGTACTCTAATCTGGCTTCTAATTTGTATTCAGAGAAATGAATATTAATTTAGAAGTATTGGTGAAAAGGATTTAGCATCTGCAGTCAGACTCATGTTAAAATCATGTCATATTCTTTGTGATTGGAGTTGTTACTTTTGGTGTCATCCTCAGTAGCATCATCTGTGAAATGGGAGTAACTGCCCTTGCAGTTGGAGGTAAGATGCATGTAAGCAAATGTGAACACTGGGTGTGGTTATAAAATGTATTCACTGTAATGCGTTGTGACATAAGCACATTGTATTCTGAGGGATAAGGACAAAATGACTGAGTCATCTAGGAAAGTAGACACGCTACTGCCTCTACAGCAACAATCTGCAAGTTGAAATATCAAGACGTTATTTCCACCGCTTTAAAATATTATTTACACTACAGACTAGTCTAGGTGATTTTCTAAAAACAGGCTTTTGCAGTTTTGCAGTCATTGCCAAAAGCATGTAAAATGTGAGTTTGGGGGATTTACTGAGAACTCAAGCATCGCTTTTGGATTCCTCTGTGGAATTTTACGGGAATAGAAGTGACTTCATTTTCATATCCTAAGCATTTGGCATTTCACCCATCTGTAATCAGAAGGACACTGAACTAACTCTTTCCTCATGACCTCAGTCAACCATTTAATCCATCAGTCAGTCCATGCCACAAAGGCAGTGCGCTTAGATTCATGTGAAAAACTGACATTATTGGAAATCAGGGGGAAGGTGGGTCCAAATGTTGTCCTGCATTCACAGTGACCCAGCATTCTCATTGGTGCTCTCTTTCGAGGCGTCTGCTCTGTATTTATAGCTGAAGAATCCGGTTTGGCCGCTGGGAAGTTCAGATGGCCACGTTAAAAATACTGTTGTAAGTGTTACTGCCACGATTGTTATGATTGCTTCCTGGCCCTCATGTTGTGCTTTGCTCCGGCCTGGTGAGGAGCCCATGACCCTGAGCCGTCTTCTTCTGGCCAGCTGCCGGCCCTCTGCAGGTGACTGCGGACTCTCAGTGAAGTCGCTTCTCTTCCCTTCTCTTCCCTTCTCTTCCCTCTCACACATCCCTCCTCAAACGCCGTGCTCTGCCTTGGGATTGAAGGATGGCCTTGATTACAAATGCCTGCTCAGACAGGCCCAGCCTCCCAAAAAGAAAGCCCGCCGTGGCCTTGGCAGCATCTGAGGCGGCACTCCGAGCTGAGCCGGGGACGCTCGGAATCTGTTGCGGCTCCTGTTTCTTGATTAGGCCCCGGAACCGAGGCCTCCAGGAGGAGCCACACTTGTCAGCTGTCAGTCAGGAAGCAGCCTATCCCTCCTAGGCACTGCCCCTACTCCAGGGGGGTGACCAGACTGTAAAAATGAAATAGACTTCAGTGGGATGCCAGAAATTCATTTTCTCCCTCAGATGCTTTCATCTCACTCATTTCACTGTGTTTACAGGCCCACGGGTTTCCTGAGGGCAGCCATGATTTAGATTTACAGTTCCCCAGGCAGTCTGATTCTGAGGAAAAGTTATAACACCTGTAATGTATTACTGTCTCCTAGAGGAGCAAAGAATGTCAGGGGCTGGGGAGGTTGGCTACCCCAATAACTGCCGGTTCTCTCTGCATTGCAGCACTGAAAAATGCAGGCTGGGCTGGATGAGCCATGGCCTCCTCATTATCTACATGCACGGAAGCGCACAACACAGGCAGGTTCTTAGAGATCTGGCATGCTGAAAGTGGGGAGAGTGGTGGCGACTTCACTGTGTCTGCATAGCCGCAGTCTAGGCAGCCGCTTTCCAGACGGTGGATAGGACAGAGAGAGGTCGGGCAGAAGGCCCAGAGATTAGGTGTGATTTGGGGAGATAATGGGGAACGTAAGACGATCTGTCTTAGATGGCGAGAGGGCTTGCTGTTAGCAAAAACAGAGACTTCCTACAAAGGCTTGTGTCTCTTGTTGATTCCTTTTCATCTCAAATCTGGTGCAGCTTTGCTAAGAGAAATAGAATCCACATTAAGATGAGTCCCGAGGGGTGTTGTCCGATGGACACATGCTAGGTGAGGGCAAGGTAACTAAGCCCTGCCCTGCAAGGCACCGACTCTGCATTCATTCTCCGGTAGGAATTCAGCTCTTTTAGGGCCTGGATGCTGCCACTCAGTTCAGTGCCCACTTAGGGAGCAAAACCACAACAAAGTCACTTTCTGAAGAGAGAAGAGGAGATATGCATATGAAATGTTAAGCCAGGTTTAATCTCCAGCTTGCCTCTAGCACAGGCTCTGAAACATGGAGATCCAAAGACTCCATTGTCCTTCCTCATGGTGCCCTGTCCTTGTTCTTGGAGATGCTGCCTGAATTCAGTTCACTACTCCTGACATGTCTGCATTGTTCCAGCTTGCCTAAGGGTAGACAAGATACTGAGACACTCATTTACTTCTATACCTCCCCCTCCTCCTTCTGCTCTGCTGTCTTGTGTGCGGGAGGGGCTGTTGGCTCTTGTGAGCCAGCAGATCGGTGTGTATGAAGACTACATCAGTGAAGATGTGCTCAAATCACCAAGCAGAAATACATACTTGCAACTATATAGTTAAATGTGGATTATTAATTTAAAAAATGTGTGTACCATTAGGAGACTGTGTCCTTTAGAATCCAGGGGGTAATCTCAGAACCTAAAAGAACATGATGAACATTAACATCAATGTTCATCTTGCCCCCTCCCCTGATGCCAATGGTTATGGAGGTGCCTGCAACTATAACTTTGGTACATCATTTTCTAAATTGGTACTAGACTCACTGTTAGAATGATCTGAAACACTAAAGGGAAAAAAATCAAGTTTTCTTTAAGTTTTGACACTCCAGTCAAGGTTATTAATTTTTAAGATGTGGAGCCGTTTGGAAGGAGTGGCTAAAAGCTTGCAGATCTCAAAGGGAAATTTTCTCTTAAAGAGAGGCCAAAGACAAAATATCTGGGTAAGCAGTAAAAGGGATCAAGCACCCTAGCAGGTTCAGAAACTGTTTCCTTTGCCTTCTAGAAACACGTTTCTCAGCTTCCCTTGCAGTAAAGTAGAACGCTGTGATTATCTTCTGACCAGCTTTCAGGTCTGGTCTCATGTGGTCCTGCGTATACTCTCTTTCCCCTTCTACTGGATGGGTGCAGAGGAAAATGAGGCCCTAAAGCATGTAGAGTCACATAACACAAGGAGCCTGGTTCCTGAATGACAACATAGAACATTATTCCCTTCTTCCCTCTACCCCTCCTCACCCCCATCACATACTCATACACTGTGCCATGTTGGATTGTCACATGAATAAGAAATAAACCCTTATTTTGTCAAACCACTGAGGTGTTGGGACTTATTTGTTTTATATGATAAAATCAGTGATTTTTTGGTGTGTGAAAAACAGTACAGGAACTTCATCTTCTGATAAACGTTAACATCCTTTCCCCATCCTTTGTTACTAATGGACTTTTTCTTTCTCCATCGCTGGTGCTTTTTTTGTTGAGTAAGCTCACCTCACCAAAGAGGACAGGGAGGACCACCAGTCTGGATAAATACTCCCAGAAGTACATGACATTTTGCAAATAATAATGCAAAGAAGTGTTCAGAAGAAGTAAGATTGTGTTAAACAGTCTCTTGCTTCCATTCTGTCCAGTTGAGAACCTTAATAATCTTAAGGAGAACATCTCCTCTTTCCTATGTACTATAAATAACTAAATACAATGGTTTGAAAGATACTATAGCATTCTTAGGGCAAAATTACAGGTAAGAGTAATAATAGCTTACATTTGTAGTAGGCTTAATATGGGCCAATCATTGTGCTAAGCACTTTGTATGAATTATTCCTTTAAAAGATAAATTGATGCCTAGGAGGTCATGTAATTCGCTTAAGTTTACATAGCTAGGAAGCAGCAGATCCAGGAATCCAATCATCTAAGACAGCCTGGCTCCAAAGTCCGTGCTCTTAAATACCATACTTCCCCTAATGAAAGATCAACAAATGTCAAGTTACCCTTAAGATGAGTGGTGCATTCTGACCATCTGTAATGAAAAAACAGATCCATATTTCCAGACCGCCCCCAAAAAAATCCACTTTAATTTGCTTTATATAACAATGGCTTTGAAACGGTAAGTGCATGATGACCAGCCTGTATAGGACTTCTGACAAGCAGGGTCTTTCCTCAGTTGAGAATCCTCACTGTTGATTTTTCATGCCCCGTGGATGTGTTGCTTGGGCTTTATATGATTTTTCTGCACCATGTTTGACTCTGGGCAGATCCCACCTTATCTGACTCTGTATTCCAAGTAGTACTTAGGCCTGCCATCCTGTGACAGAGCAAACTCAAGGGGAAAGAGACATTCAGAGAATGACACTTGCCAACTTCCCCAAAGATACAGCTTTGATTTTTATTCTTCCACAAGATGTCACTGCCATGGTAGCACTCTAGCATGGCTTGGGACAGCTACAGAGGAATTTCTTGCTGTTCCTATATTAAGAATGTGTTCTCAGAAACAGCTGGTGTGTTACAAATGCAACCGAGTGCCTTAAGAAGTGGGATGATTGGAATCCCACTCCTAAGCACACAGGCTGTCGATATTTGAGAGTCGGTAAATGACATGGCAGGAAGGGGTGAGGGGGATCAGAGGGAGTTGAGCATGAGAGAGCCAAGCTCCATGCATCTGCTGGCACTGTGAACCTGTCTTCCACCCAACCATGGCCACAGCGGACTGTTGGGGGAAGTAGTCAGTCTGTAAATCGGTTTGCAGATTCTTGCAGTAGTATGTTGGCGGAGAAGAATGCTTTATGACAGTCTTCGCGGACACACATGGGTGGCATACGGATAGCTGGGAGCAGTTGCTTTTCATCTCTTTTGAGGCAAAATGGCCAAATTAGCGTGGGAAGACCTTTTGTTCAGTTATATCTAATATAAAGGTGCATATTAGCGGCAGAGGCTTCACAGTTGTGATTGTGTAAAAACAATCACAACTAACATTCATTGAATGATTTACAATTTCCAATTCAGTTTTACCTGCATTGTCCCGGTTGATCTATAAGAAAGGCTAAGTGGGAGGAGCGAATGTTAAATGTTACCACCCCCAGGTGAAGAAACTGAGATTCAAGAGGTTAACTGAGTTGCCCAGCCTACCTACCTAAGAAGTGATGCTGTGTCCATTACCTCTCTGATTTTCCTCCTCCTTCAATCTCATGCTACATCCATTACCTCTGTCACCTCCCTCCTCTTCAGTCTTATGTTTGGCTTCCACAACAGTGTATTTCTGCTTCTCGATTGACCGTGTTGATCATGCTTGTCAGTTTCATTTCTTGGATATTTTTACCTCTCTTCTTTGAAGTACTGACATTCTAAATATTCATTTGCCCTTTCTCTTCTCTCCCTTTTTTGGTAAACTTTCATTAGGAAAACTCACCCACCCCCACTGGACGGAAACCAGAGATGAGTGTGCTCAGCATTCACTTCAACCTCTATTTTATTTTCCCCTACAATAAAAGCTGGAAAGCTAAAAATTACCAGCTCCCTTGCAGCTAGGTTTCCGGGTACAGAATAAGTTTCACCAATGAGAAAATATGCAAGGGGTTTCAATGTCTTCACTGAGGTATAATTCAATTCCATACAATTCACCCATTTAAAAGTGTATAATTCAGGGGTGCCTGGGTGGCTCAGTCAGTTAAGTGTCCAACTTCGGCTCAGGTCATGATCTCGCAGTCTGTGAGTTTGAGCCCTGTGTCAGGCTCTGTGCTGACAGCTCAGAGCCTGGAGCCTGCTTCGGATTCTGTGTCTCCCCCTCTCTCTGCCCCTCCCCTGCTCATGCTCTGTCTCTCTCTCTCTCTGTCAAAAATAAACATTAAAAAAATTTTTTAAGTGTATAATCCAATGGCTTTTAGTGCATTTACAGAATGTGCAACCACCAGCACAATCAAGAAAAGATGTACTTTTTTTAAAGGCAAAAGTGAGGCCAGAGTCATGTTTACTGCTTTTGATCATTATTGCTGGCAGGCACCATCCTGGAAGCATTGGGTTTGTAGCGTTTAGTCACTGACTTCCTCTATGTCAAGAGGCAGTTTTATCAGTGACTGTAGTGGTTTCCTGATTACTTGATTGAGCTTTCTAATTATGATAGTGATTGTAGTTTTCCTAGCACGTTATTTCTGCAGCCATTTTCTGGGCATTATTCCTAGAAATTCAATTTAGAGTCGACTCCTCCAGCTTTTCCAATGATTTCACAAACACTTAATTCCCTGTATTAATTTCTTGCTGTAAAGGGTAGTGAGGGTTATTTGTTTCTCACACATGGACTAATTTGAGCTTGATATTTATATCTTTAACCTCCAACTTCTTATAAATCTTCTCTACTTGAGAGATACCCCATAGTCAACATGCCCCAAACTGAATTGATTTAACCTCATTTAAGACTTATCCTGTTACCCCAAGGAATGGCTCTACCCAGCAGCCCAGTTACTAGGCCACTAGCCTTGGGGTTATCCTTTAACTATTTTTCCTTCCAACTTCCCTTTCTTCTCCTGTAATCTGTTAGCCAGCCACCAAATCCTATATCTACCATCTCAACTTAGACCTTTCTCTGTTTGTCAGATTGTTAGTCTTTATTCTTACTAGACCCCCTCCTACTCTTACAACAGCTCCCATGGAGGCCAGAGTGATCTATCTAAGGTGCCATTCTCATGAAGCCATGTTCTTTCTTTAAGATTCTTCAGTAGCTGCCCTTGCTTAAAGAGTAAAATGTAAACTTTCAGTTCCCTACCATGGTTTTCAAGGCCCTTCATGACTTTGTGACTCTATCTAGCTCTCTAGACTCATTTTCTGCTTTTTTTTCTTTTCTCACATTTTATATTTTAATCATATTAAACTGTACTCCATGGCTCTGCCCACTCTTATTTTTGTGAATGCAGTTTCTCAACCTTAATTTTACTGTTGAATTTTTATTTGTCCTTCAAAAACCCTACTCACGTGTCATCTCTTTGACTGTGAAGACTTCACTGACCAGCTTTCCTAAATCCTCCCACTGTAACTGAGTATGATGCATTGCTCCTTCCTCTCCTCCACCTGGTGCCCCCTATTACTGCCCGTATCTCATGGGTTGCAGTCGTCATACTAGCTTCGTACTATGTTTCACACCTGTGCATCCCTAGCACCTAGAAAAGAGACTGGTTTACAACACATATCCAGAACATATTTGAAGAACTTATCTGAGCTGCAACCCGTTATTCAAGATCAGGTCATCTCTCTATTAAATGTTTAAGAGAAAAAGTAGCTGAGTCACATTATGGGCTCCAGCCTGCCTATGATTTGAGACATCGTGATATAATCAAGAAAGCCCTCTTCAGAAATTTTATTTCTAGATATATACCTGAAAAATTGAAATCAAGGATGCAAACATATTTTAGATCAGTGTTCATAGCAGTGTTATCCACAACAGCGCAAAGGTGGAAACAACTCAAATGCCAGTCAGCAGATGAACAGATAAACAAAAATGTAATATTTACATATAATAGAACATTATTCAGCCATGAAAAGGAAAGAGATTCTGACATATGCTACAACATGGGTGAACCTTGAAAACATGCTAAGTAAAATAAGCCAGACACAACAGGATAGATATTATATAATTACACTTATGTAGGATAACTAAAGTAGTCAAATTCATAGTCGTTACCAGGAGCTGAGGGGAATGGAAAGTTACTGTTTAATGGATACAGATCTTAGTTTGGGATGATAAAAATATGCTGGTGATGAAGAATGAGGATGGTTGCCCCACAGTGTTAATACCCTGATGGCATTGGTAAGTTACACTTAAAATGGGTAAAATGGTGAATTTTATGTTATGTATATTTTACTACAATAAAAAGAAGCTACTATTCAGGATACATGGGTTCCATTCTCAGATCTTCTATCACACAGCTATTTTATAAAATTGAACTTTATATTCTACTTTCCTAGAGCTCACTTTTTTTTTAATATATGAAATTTATTGTCAAATTGGTTTCCATACAACACCCAGTGCTCATCCCAAAAGGTGCCCTCCTCAATACCCATCACCCACCCTCCCCTCCCTCCCACCCCCCATCAACCCTCAGTTTGTTCTCAGTTTTTAAGAGTCTCTTATGCTTTGGCTCTCTCCCACTCTAACCTCTTTTTTTTTTTTTTCTTCCCCTCCCCCATGGGTTTCTGTTAAGTTTCTCAGGATCCACATAAGAGTGAAACCATATGGTATCTGTCTTTCTCTGTATGGCTTATTTCACTTAGCATCACACTCTCCAGTTCCATCCACGTTGCTACAAAAGGCCATATTTCATTTTTTCTCATTGCCACGTAGTATTCCATTGTGTATATAAACCACAATTTCTTTATCCATTCATCAGTTGATGGACATTTAGGCTCTTTCCATAATTTGGCTATTGTTGAGAGTGCTGCTCTAAACATTGGGGTACAAGTGCCCCTATGCGTCAGTACTCCTGTATCCCTTGGGTAAATTCCTAGCAGTGCTATTGCTGGGTCATAGGGGTAGGTCTATTTTTAATTTTCTGAGGAACCTCCACACTGCTTTCCAGAGCGGTAGAGCTCACTTTTCTCATCGATATAATGAAACATCAAAGGCTTGATGATTCCTTCTAGCTATAGCATAATTTTCCCATCTACTGAAAGATGCAGTTCTATTTGGTTGAGGGTCCATGTCAGTGACCATCCTGCAGAAGATTCACCACATCACCACATCACAGTCCTAGAGAGCCTTCACACTTCTTCTCCTGTGGGTTCACAGCAGACACCTAAGCTACAGCAGAATGGTGCTAGTGTCGTTTGACTGGAGTGTCGTACTTCCTTTGTGTCCATGGCATATCACAAGTGGAACAAACTATCAATCCAGGATTCAGTTAATCATTTATTCATCCATTAATTCATTCAGCCTTCATTAAGTGTATGCCATGTGTCAGGAACTACTAAGTGCCAGGGATATAGATATCAATTAGACATCTGTGGTTCAGAGCATTCACAGTATGGCGGGAGACACTGGCATGTTAACAAGTATTACAATAAAAGGATTTTGCATTACAAAAAATCAAAACAGAGATATGTACAAAGAACTATGGGCTTTATAAAGAGTCACTTATTGCCTGTGGGAAGTAAAACATCACAGAAAAGTTTAATTTTGAGCTAGTCTTAAATGAGAAGAAGCTTATGAATCAGGAGCTGAATAAGAGAATTTCTGATTTTCCTCTTTCTTGATCTACCACCTGTGTTCATTTTGCCCCAAAATGGCAGCTGAGTATGAGAAGAATTCAGGAAAGGTTGCCATATCCATGGCAGGATGGCTTCTATAAATGGCATTTTTTCCCTCAAATCTGGTGTCTTCTGATACATTCTCATAGACATACCCTCTCCCAATATCCCTTAAAGACGCCCTAAGGCAAAGAGAAAATATTACCCACAATCTGCCATTCTCTTAATAGCTCTGCCAGTGTTTGCTGTTCCAATGTCAACAGTCGTTATATAGCTTGGCTTTCGATGTGGGATTAAACCTCTTTTATTCTTGATGTAATCAGAAAAGCAATTGCATACTTAGTACACTGTTTGGAATCCCGTTGTAAAAGAATGAGGTTCTGCCAGATCCTGTCATGGAAGAAGAAGACAGACACAAAAGGTGAAAAGAAGGCTCCTGAAATAGAAGCGCTGACAGGTTACACCAGTCACAAAACAGACATGAAGCACCCAAGGGTCGCCAACTTGGGAGATGTGCCAGAGTTGGCCAGCAGGTCCCAGCATGCAGGGGCTGGAAGGGAACTAATTAATTAAAGAGTGTCAAACATGTTGTCAGCGTGCAGACAGCAGAAAATAAAATGGACTTCACATGGTTTAACCAGTAGGGGAAGAGTAAGATCATACTGAACTTATAAAAAAAAAAAATACTTCATAAAAAGAGAAGTTCTAATACATTTTGTTTCCATCATGGTTAGAAGGTAAGCAGTTATTTCAAATCTGGCTAAAGCCTTCCTAAAAAGAAAAAAAATAATAATAACATTTACTGAGCACCTACTATATGCCAAACGCTGAGAGAAGCCTTCTGGGAAAATATATTGAAATAAATATTTTGAAATAAAATATATTGAAATAAACTTTCATTTATGTTGTATTCTGTGTGGAGTTGTGTAGTGTTTTAGCCCAGGTGCCATTTTGTATATGTTACTTCATTTAATTATTGTGAAATCTCACTGAAGGATATGTTATTTTTCCATATGAGGAATCAGGTAACAGACCTACATCTTAACTCTGGTTCCCAGTGTACTAGCTATGTTATCTTTGTACATTACTTAATCTCAATCTCACTGCTCCTGGGCGTCCTCTTTTTTTCCTTTCCATTCTTCCATCCATATGGAGGCCAGGCAATAGCCATTGCAGTATAAATTGTTTCCATGGGAATAACGAAGGGAATAATCCAAATGCCTTGCCAGCCTAAGAAAAATGCTGACATGGTCAGAGTTTGCTTCACATTTTATGTTTGCCTCTTAAAATGTTTTCTTTTCAAGGCATGAGCCTTCTCAAGCTTTCTTCTCCCTCCTTTACAAAACCTACTTTCAAGTCCTGCCTTCACATCAGGGCAGAAGATCCTTCAGAACCTTCTTTGGTATCAACTCTTTCAAGAACATCTGTGTTTTAATAGGTAGCTAAGCATTGAATTAGGATACCTGAACAGTCATTGGCATCTATCTGGAAACCTTAGAATCTTATGTGGGAGAGTTCTCCTGCCAGGCTTCTTTAAGAGCCCACTATTGGCACAGTGTCTCCATTTGCAGCTGCTGCTGAAATACAGGCTCTTAGATTCATATTCTCCCCAGGGAAGAGTGGTATCGTCTGTGGTGTCCCCAGGCAGTTTTCTGGCTCTGGAAGCAGATTTTCCTCTTCATGTCCTTAACATGTGGTTGCTCTCTTTGGGACTAAACATTGGATTAAAACCACTGCTCCTGATGGAAGAAAGGTAGAAAGTGGAAAAGCAGATGCTTCTATGCCCACCCACGTGAGACCACATTCTTGATCCATTGTCACACTTTGTATCTGTGGTTTGTGGAGATTCCCAGCCAAAAGGAGAGAAACCATGTTAAGACTGTGTTCTCTTTCTTGGTTAAGTCACTCTCAGTCACTTTTTCTATCCCAAGTCACTGCCAACTGATCTTACAATTGCAAAGATGATGATGATGATGATGATGATGATGATGATGATGATGATGATAATACAACTAGTTGTCCCTTACAAGAATGCTGGACATCTCTACTTTTAGCAAAAACAAGAAAAATATAAAAGATAGACGTTTTGGCTCCAGGAAATTGTTAAAGTGGGGTATCAAAGTTGGTAGTCCTTGGTTTCTCCTCATGCCCTAAAATCACACTAGGAAGCAGTCAACTAGTCCCTTTACCAGGAATCTATTCTTGCTTAGATTTAATAATAATTTCTGTCTTAACCAGGGGTACCATTGCCACTTACTTAAATTATCCTTACAAGGGTGTTATATGCCTGCGTTCAGGTTCTGATTTGTTATATTATCCTTGGGGAGCTTGGAAATAAAGGTTTTCATTTTGTTTTAGACAACTCTCTTGAAAGTTTTGAAAAAGCTGGAAAAATAGGGGGACAGAATTAATGTCCATTGAGCACTAATTATATACTTGGCCCTTTATATAAATGACTTTACTAAATCCCTCATAAGAGTACTCTGGTGTTGAACTTTTTTTTAAAATTTATTGTTTATTTTCTGAGAGAGGGAGAGTGTAAATTGGGGAAATGCAGAGAGAGAAGGCGACAGAAGATGTGAAGCAGGGTCTGCACTGGCAGGCTGACAGCAGTGAGCCCACTGTGGGGCTCGAACTCACGAACCATGAAATCATGACCTGAGCTGAAGTTGGATGCCCAACTAACTGAGACACCCAGGTGCCCCTGATGTTGATCTTATTATTGTCATTATACAGTTAGGTATACTAAGTCCCATACATTGTACTGAGCTTTACCAAGGTTCCAGATCACCTCCCTGTACCATTGCCCCTGACACAGTCCCAGTCTTAAACTCTCTTTGTTATCTGTATAACATAAGGAAACTGGAAGTCTCTTAAGTTGTATCACAGTCACCTTAGGTAACAGATTTATTGCTTCATACTCTGGAAATCATTGCTGATTCTATCCCCAAGCTACAGTTCAGCTGAGTCCAGAAGGAAACAATGGAGAAGCTGTGAATTAGAGCATAAAGTCACAGTACAGTGTTGGCCTTGATAATTATCTTGGTGTTTTCCCACTTTGGGACAGGGCCCCTGGCCCCAGAGAGAGATTTTGATGTGTACAGTACCACATAAGGTATTAAGTTCAGCTTAGGCTCAAGACCTTCCAAGCACAGGCTTTTCAAGTGATATCCTTATGACCACCACAGTGTTTCTTCATTCATTTAGCTTCATAGTTTCCTACCTCTGAACCTCACAGGGAAGTCTGAAGGTTGCCCCTAAGGGGTATCCTGAGAAAGAACCATCCCACACACTGCACTATTTCAAGAAATCAAGTCGTTCATTTAAGGATTCTAGATATTCGCAGGCCAGTCATCCCCAATGACAAGATATATCCAGTACGGAGATCACAGTCAATAGTGCAATTCCTAGCACACGGCACCTTGCTTCTTTTGATTTATTCATTGTCTAAAAGATGATCCAGAAGTTGGGCGCTACTTCTAAATCACCAGGTTTTTCATTGTAAGTGACAACCTTTGCATTTTATTAGCATAGTCTACTTTTTAATAAGCCTTTACAGGGCCAATATATCATAACAACATCATTAAAACATTCCCCTCTACTGGTTATAAATTGCCTTGATGGTGCTGTGACTACATCTCCCAGAGCATCTTTGACAGAGTCTTAAGATCCAGGCATGTCATTGTCACAGCAGAAGGATGACATTACAGCTCAGCTTGGCTCCCCTCCTCAGGGAAAAGGCATATGGTTGTATGAGAAGAGAGACAGGCAACTGTCCAGGGTGCCATTGGTGGGTCTGTCACTGATGAGCTAACTGTTAGACTTTGGAAAGCCACTTAACCTCTCTGGGCCCCTTCTTTATCCATAAAATAAAAATTTCCTTGTCTCCTCACAGGGTTCCTAGGAAGAGTAAA
Organism: Lynx canadensis; assembly: GCF_007474595.2. Taxonomy (NCBI): domain Eukaryota; kingdom Metazoa; phylum Chordata; class Mammalia; order Carnivora; family Felidae; genus Lynx; species Lynx canadensis. The sequence goes on along the minus strand of NC_044315.2, from coordinate 9,475,336 downwards.
TAAGATAATGTTTGTAAAAAACATTTTGAAGACCAGATTAGGTTCTCCAGAAATTAGACTCTGAGACAGATTTTAACATGAAGGATGTTTATTGGATCGTGCCTATCCCCTCTGTGTAAAAAAAAAAAAAAAAAAAAAGTCCTCTGATGATGGCCTGCCAAGATGGTGTCTTGTCTTCTTTCTTTCTAGTTCTTCAATTCAAGAACCCAAAAATTGTCAGATAGCAGCTATAACCTTCAAATCCAATGTATTCCAGTCTGAAATGTTCCTCCGTGCGTGACCAGGACTGCTCAACCCCACAGAGCCCAACGTTGGGAGTATGGAGTGCATAAATTTCCTAAGTATGTCATTGGGAGTGATGATAACTGGACCACTCCTACTTCTACTCCTTGATTCACAGGTTTATGTGTTCTCACTATTGAAGATAGAACCCCTTACACAGATATTTGGTTCAAGGATTCTACTGTGTCCTAGAAGTTGGTACCCTATCCTTGCAATAAAGTATTGCTTCTCAGACAAGAGTTTAGTCAGGTCTTCTGCAGACCATCCCAACACACTATCAGAAAAGCAGTATGTGGATGGTGAGATATGTTGTGTGACCAGTGGATCTCATGGTTTATATTCTCTAACTCTGTTTGCTTTATAAGGTCATATGGTCTGATTTCAAGATGTGTAGGACTCTATGGTGGTGGATGAAACACTCAGTAGGCCCTAGGATGTTACTTCTTCCTGGGTGCCTATGGACAAGAAAGGCACACTCATATCTGAGAAATGTGTCTATTTTGTCAGAATGAGTGTCTGCTATTTTCTAGGTTGAAGGGGCCAAATGTAATCAACTCGCCACCAGATGTCCATTTGGTTTCCTCGGGGAGTGATACCATATCAAGGACTTAGCTTTGGTTTCTGTTTCTGGTAGTTTGGACATTCAGTGGCAACAGTTTCTCAATCACCTTTAGTAAGTGGGAGTCCATGGTTTTCGAAGGCAAATAATCTCTCTTCTTGTGGTGATGGCCACTTTGCTCAACTTTCCATCATGGTAAAACTAGGGTAACCAGTAACAGAGTCTGGCTGACATCACCTAGCCAAGTAATTTTGTCTGATTGCTTGTTTGATCTCTCTACTGCCATAGAAACTCTTTTAGGCATTAAAATATAATACAAAGATTTTCATGCGTGGAGTCTACCTTTATGCTACCACCACCTTCCATTCCCACAAACCACCTTGTCCCTGATCTTCTCATTTTTCGTCTTCCAAGTCCATGACCAGCCATGTGAGTCCCTCACCACAGTCTGTGACTCTGTATATATTCAGATCTCAGTCCATTTATCTCTCCACTTTCTTCCTCTCCTTTCTCCACTATTTTCTTTCACCTCAGGAGCTCCTCTGCTGGTCTTGGTTTCTTACCTTGAACAGTAATCCAGACACTTAGGCATGGGGGAGTATGAATATATTGTCCTGGAGCCCTTCTCAGGCCACAGAAGAGTAAATGCTCAGGGGCATTTTCAAAAGTTCTACCCATTAGGAATATTTTCTCTCATGTTTTTCAAGGCCAACCCTGAGCGAGGATATAGTATATCCACACATTTTCAGCTTTGACACAGAATGAGTCCACTTGTATTGCATAGGCCCTTTCCTCCTCAGTCAGTTGTTCCTTGGGAACCTCTCCTACCTACCCCTTACAACCGTGTGTGTGCATCTGTGGTAGATGACACTGGAGTCTGGGCTCCATGCACCTGGCTTGCTTTTCCTCTTTGGTCCTGCTTGTAATTTATCCCAGGTGTAACATTTCCATCTTAAAGTGTATTGTTGCTGGACTTGTCTGACTTTATGACTTGGTGAATCTAACAGAATCCAGTTCATGATAGGTCATTCTGGAGGCATGGTCACTTGATGTCCCATGGTGAAATATTCTGTATCTATCAGAGATCAATATTATGACAAACTTAGTTTTTCAAGAAGTATGATTCTCCAATGAAGTGCCATGGCCTTGCTCCAGGATCTCAGGCATCTGCATTGTTATTCTCCCTTTGGTGCTTGCCATAAACTCTGTAAGATAGCTTTGCCCACAGCTGACATCTCTAACATCATAAGATTTTCAGGATATTTGCACTGCATTCTTAACCTGCTATGCAAGGGCCTTTCCTACTTTGTACTGTCTAAAAACTGGCAGCCTTCTCTCTATTTCCAGGTGTGTACTATACTGCCTTCAATACAGGAAGAGGTCTAACAGGCACTGTGTTTCGTTCTTTGTAGGAGAAACATGGGAAATAATCTGACTTTTACTTTGGACGGAATGTTTCAGCATGCCCTTAACCACTAGACCTCTCAAAATTTTACTAATGTGGAAGACCTCTTGATCTTTCTAAGGGGCACATAAATGCTAAAGTAGGTCTTACCAAGACCTACTCTACGCTAACCATTTGTCATCTAGACAAATAAAGATGGTATTAGCAAAGTAGTAGATTAATGCAATATTCTGTAGGCTATCCAGATGGTCAAGATCTTTCAAATAATATTATGACAGAGGACAGAAAAAGTTAACATAGCCCCAAGATGAAACTGTAAATGTATATTGGTGTTCATTCCATATGAATTCAAACTGTTAGTGGTCCTTTTTTAATAGGTAAAGAAAAGAATGCATTTGTGAAATCAGTGGCTGTCTATCATGTACCTGGGGACATATAAATCTGCCCTAGCAAAAATATCACATCTGGCTCAGCAGCTGCAATTGGAGATACTATTATGTTGTGTTTGCAGAAGTCTCTTGCCATCTTTCAGGATGTTTCTGGTTTCTTCAGGGACTAGACTAGTGTATTAAATGAAGACTTTTTGGGTACCAACATTCATGCATCCTTTGGACCTCATGGATAGTGCTAACTTCTGCCATCCTGAGTATACAGTTTGTAAAACTGTATTATCTCTTCCAAGAGAAAGGAGAGGGGAACAGTTTTGGAGCTTGCTGTTTGGGTTTTGCACTAAGATTATCCTTGACCCACAAGCCAAGGGATCCGCTGCGGGAACGATGCTGACCATAAGCTATGTGTGTCTCAATTATTTTTGGAAAGTGGTGAAAAGACAAAACTGGTGGCTTGAGGGCACACTGTGCACTGAACCTGGGCCAGGATTTAATTTATAAACTGGCCCTTCTAACAGAAAGACCTTGTTGGTACTTTCAGTCTCTAGCCTCTCCACCCATTTATCAAGAAATCCTAAAAATGTTTGGATAGGAGACTCCGGATTAAGATGGCATCAAAGGAGGCTTCTGAATTCTCTTCCTCCCATAGACACGCTGAATGTGCATTTACACAGAGGGTGATTCCTTCTGAAGGAAATTTAGAAAATAGCTGAGTGATTCCTACACATCAGACAACTGAGAAAACACCTACATTGAAACAGAAAAGACTGAGACGCACTGTCTTAAACCCCACCTCCTGACACAGAAGCATACAGTCAGGAGGGAACCCCATCTTTTTCACGAGGGCTGAGAAGTTTGGACTACACGTATAAGGCTCCAAATTGGAAGGCTCCCATACAGAGGAGGGGCCCCCAAAACACTTAGCTCTGAAAGACAAAGGGGCTTGCATTCACAGGTTTCACTGGAATACAGTAAACAAAGAAGATCTTAATGGGTGCACAAGCACTTGCCACAACTGTCCTCCCAGGGCTTGTGCAGACGGAGGAGGCAAAAAACACCTTGTCCCAGTCTTTCCCTGAAAGCGGTTTGTCTGCATATCTTACAAGCTGCTGCTTGAGGGTTCAGCTTCTAATTAGCACACATCTGGATGCTGACCGTAATCCTCCCTAGAGCCCCGAGAGCAGGTGGGCACTTTCCCTGCCTTCTTCCTTCATATCACTCCAACAATGAATCCTAGTCACCAGTATCTCCCAGGAAGGAGCTTGTCTGCACATCTAGCATCCCAACCTGTATGGCTGCCATCCGGGGAACAGGTCCCCAAATCACCTAGCTCTGATACCAGTGGGGTGTGCATCCATGAGTCCCATAGGACTATAGCATACATAAAAGCAATTTTTAAATGGGCACAGGAGCACTCCTACAACTTTTTATCCAGACTCAGTGCAGAGGCAATAGGCAAAAATGCTCATCTGTAGTTCCTTTCCAGAAGGGACTTAACTGCGTATTTTGCCAGCTGCTACCTGAGGATCCATCTTCTCATCAGCTTGTATCTGAGTGATGATTGCAATTTTCCTTTTTGGAACACTGATGGATCTTGGCATACCCTCAATTCCTGAGAGCCACTAGAACAGGAATGCAGCTTAGATAATCACAAAGTTTGGAGAGGCAAGCAGGAGCCTAGGACAGGCTTACTAATGAGATTCATCTCCTACATGAGACCACTCTTGTCAAGATTGGAAGAGGTGGATGTTTTATCTGATGTGCAAAAATCAACATAACAACCTAAGGAAAATGAAGAAACAGGAGTATATGTTCCAGACAAAAGAACAAGATAAATCTCCGGAAACTTATCTTAATGAAATGAAAATGAGTGATTTATCTCATAGTTCAAAATATCAGTCACGAAGAAGTTCACTGAGGTCAGGAGTGCAATGCATGAAGAAAGAGAGTTTCAACAGAGACAGAAAATATTTTATAAGTACCAAACAAGTCATAGGGTGGAAGAATACAGCTAAACTGAAAAACTCAATAGAGGGATTCAACAGACTAGGTCAAGTGAATAAGGAATCAGAGAACTTGAAGGCAGAGCAGTAGAATTCATTCAATCAGAAAAGAAAAAAAGAAAAAAGAATGGAAGAACACCATTTTCGGTATGTAGTCAAAGAAAATGGTTTTACCTATAAGTAGAATCTAAAAACAAACAAAACAAAGTTGAACTCATAGAAGCAGAGAGTAGAGTGGTTATCTGGGGCTTGGGGGTAGGGGAAATAGTAGGGAAAGTCTGGTCAAAAGGTACAAACTTTCAGTTGTGAGATGAGTAAGATCTGAGGAACTAATGTATTACATGGTGACTGGAGTTGAAAAACTGTATTGTGTAGTTTACTAAGGTAATAGAACTTATGTGTTCTCTCTCACACACACACACACACACACACACACACACACACACACATATATATATATATATATATATGAGGTGATGGACATATTAATTAATTCAATGGTGAGAATTCTTTCACAGTATATGTGTGTGTGTGTGTGTGTGTAATCATTATGTACATTTATTTATTCATTTACTTATTTACAGTTCTACCAAAAAAATGTTGTTTTTGATTCATGTATAATTAACATACAGTTTCAGATGTACAATATGAGTCAACAGTTATGAACATTTTTCAGTATTCATCACAATAAGTGTATTCTTAATTCCCTTCATCTATTTCACCCATCTCCCATCCATCTCCCCTCTGGCAACCACCGTTTTGTTCTCTATATTTAAGAGTCTTGGCTTTTATTGTTTGTTTGCCTCTTATTTCTTTTTTTTTTGTTGTTCACTTGTTTTGTTTCTTAAATTCCACATATGAGTGAAATCATATGGTATTTGTTTTCTCTGATTTATTTCACTTAGTATTAAACCTCCTAGGTCCATCCATGTTACAAATGGCAAGATTCCATTCTTTTTTGTGGCTGAGTAATGTTCTACTGTGTGTATATGTGTGTGTGTATATATATGTATGTGTGTATACCACATCTTCTCCATCCATTCATCTATTAGTGGATACTTGGGTTGTTTCTAAAGTTTGGCTATTGTAAATAATGTGGCATTGAACACATGGGTACGTATATCTTTTTGAATTACTGTTTTCATTTTCTTTAGTTAAATACCCAGAAATACTTCTTCTGTGAAGAAGACCTTAATCAGATTATTTATTTTTTTGGTTTTGAGTTGTATCAATTCTTTACATATTTTGAATACTAACCCTTTACTGGCTATATCATTTGCAGTTATCTTCTCCCATTCAGTAGATTGAGATTTTGTTTTGTTGATGGTTTCCTTTGTTATGCAAAAGATTTTGTTTTGGTGTAGTCCTTGTAGTTTAAATTTACTTTTGTTTCCCTTGCCTCAGGAGACATATCAAGAAAAATGTTTCTACAGCTGATGTCAAAGAGATTACTGCCTGTGTTTTCTTATAAGAGTTTTTTGGTGTTGGGTCTCACATTTAGGTCTGTAATCCATTTTGAGTTATTTTTGTTGTGTGGTGTAGGAAAGTGGCCCAATTTCATTCTTTTGCATGTAGCTGTCTTGTTTGCTCTCTAGCATTTATTCAAGACACTGTCTTTTCCCCATAGTATATCTTGCCTCCTTCATCATTGGTTCATTTCCCATAAGTGTGTGGGTTTATTTTAGACTCTCTATTCTGTTCTATTGATCTCTGTGTCTGTTTGTGTGTCATTACCCTACTGTTTTGATCACTACCGTTTTTGTAGTATATCTGGATATCTGGAATTGTGATACCTCCAGTTTTGTCCCTCTTTTTCAAGATTGTTTTGGCTATTCAGGGTCTTTTGTGGTCCCATACAAATTTTGAATTTGTTGTAGTTCTGTGAGAAATATTGTTGGTATTTTGATAGGATTGCATTAAATCTGTAGATTGCTTTTGGGTAGTATTAACATTTTAACAGTATTGATTCTTCCAATCCATGAGCATGGAATATCTTTCCATTTGTTTGTATCATCTTTTATTTCTTTCATTAGTGTTTTGTATTTTTGAGAGTACAGGTATTTTACTTCTTTGGGTAAATTTATTCCTACATATTTTATTCTTTTGGTGCAATTATAAATGGAATTGTTTTTTTAATTTTTCTTTCTGCTACTTAATTATTAGAGTGTAGAAATGTGTATTACTTGTGTATTAATTTTGCACACTGTGGCTTTACTAAATTCATGTATCAGTTCTGGTAGTTTTTTGGTGGAGTCTTTAAGGTTTTCTATATATAGTATCATGTCATCTACAAATAGTAACAATCTTGCTTCTTTCTTACCAGTTGGATGCCTTTTATTTCTTTTTCATTGTCTAACTGTTGTGGCTAGGATGTCTAGTACTATACTGATTAAAAGTGGAGAAAGTGGACATCCTTGTCTCATTCTGATTTTAAAGGAAAATCCCTCAGTTTTTCACCATTGGGTATGATGTTAACTGTGGATTTTGACACGTGGCCTTTATTATGTTGAGGTATGTTCCCTCTAACCCCACTTTGTTGAGTTTTATGATGAATGGATGCTATAATTTGTCATATCTTTTTCTGTATCTATTGAGATAATATATGGTCTTTATCCTTTATCTTGTTAATGTGATGTGTCACATTGATTAGTTTGTGAATATTGAACCACCTTTGCATCCCTGGAATATATCCCACTTGACCATGATGAATGGTTTTTTTAATGTATTGCTGAATTCAGTTTGCTGATATTTTGTTGAGGATTTTTGTATGTATGTTTATCAGAGATATTGGCCTATGGTTTTCTTTTTTTGTGGTGCCTTTATTTGGTTTTAGTATCAGGGCAAAGATGCCTCATAAAATGAATTTGGAAGATCTTTTTTCCCCCCTTTTCTGTTCTTTGGAATAGCTTGAGAAGAATAGGTATTAACTCTTCTTTAAATGTTCAATAGAATTCACCTGGGAAGCAGTCTGAGTCCTGGACTTTTTTGAGGGGAGAGTTTTTTGATTACTGATTCAATTTCTTTTCTTTTTTTTTTTTTAAATTTTTTTTTTCAACATTTATTTATTTTTGGGACAGAGAGAGACAGAGCATGAACGGGGGAGGGGCAGAGAGAGAGGGAGACACAGAATCGGAAACAGGCTCCAGGCTCCGAGCCATCAGCCCAGAGCCCGACGCGGGGCTCGAACTCACGGACCGCGAGATCGTGACCTGGCTGAAGTCGGACGCCCAACCGACTGCGCCACCCAGGCGCCCCGATTCAATTTCTTTTCTATTCATCAGTCTGTTCAAATTTTCTATTACTTAATGATTCAGTTTTAAAAAGTTTTATGTTGCTAGGCATTTATCCATTTCTTCTAGGTTGTCCAATTTGTTGGCATATAATTTTTTATAATATTCTCTTATAACCCTTTTTATTTCTGTGATGTCAGTTATTTCTCCCCTTAATTTATGATTTTACTTATTTACATCTTTTTTTTTCCTTGATGAGTCTGGCTAATGGTTTATAAATTTTGTTTAATTTTTTCAGAGAACCAGCTTCAGGTTTCATTGATATTTTGTGTTGTTTTTTCACTCTCTAATTTATTTGTAACTAATTATTGTTTCCTTCCTTCTACTGGCTTTGGACTTTGTTCTTCTTTTTCTAGCTCCTTTAGGTGCAACGTTAGGTTGTTTGAGATTTTTCTTGCTATTTGAAGTAGGCCTGTAATTGGAAGAGAGCCAAAGCATAAGAGACTCTTAAAAACTGAGAACAAACTGAGGGTTGATGGGGGGTGGGAGGGAGGGGAGGGTGGGTGATGGGTATTGAGGAGGGCACCTTTTGGGATGAGCACTGGGTGTTGTATGGAAACCAATTTGACAATAAACTTCATATATTGAAAAAAAAATAAAAAATAGTTCTGGTAAAAAAAAAAAATGAAGTAGGTCTGTATTACTATAATCCTCCCTCTTAGAACAGCTTTTGCTGCCTCCCAAAGATTTTGGACTATTGTGTTTTCATCGTCATTTGTCTCCATGTAAGTTTTGATTTCATCTTTGGTTTCTTGGATGACCCATTCATTGTGGCATGTTATTTAGACTCCTCGTATTTGTATTGTTTTCAGACTTTTTTTGTGTGGTTTATTTCTAGTTTTATACCATTGTGGTAGGAAAAGATGCATAATATGATTTCATTCTTTTTAAATTTGTTAAGACTTGTTTTTGTTGCCTAACATGTGATCTATTCTGGAGAATGTTCCATGTGCACTTGAAATGAATACAGTTTCTTCTATTTTAGGATGGAATGTTCTGAATATATCTGTTAGGTCCATCTGGCCCAAAGTTTTCAAAGCCCTTGTTTCTTTGTTAATTTTCTGTATGGATGATCTGTCCATTGATATAAGTGAGGTATTCAAGTCCCCTACTATTATTGTATTACACTCAATTTTCTCCTTTTTGTCTGTTAATAGTTGCTTTATATATTCAGGTGCTACCATGTTGAATGCATAAATATTTATAACTGTTAAACCCTCTTGTTGGAGTGCTCCCTTTATCATTATGTAGTGTCCTTCTTTATATCTTGTCACAATGTGTGTTTTAAATTCTATTTTGTTCAATATAAGTATTGCTATCCCATCTTTCTCTTCACTTCCATTTGCATGGTAAATGTTATTCTATCCCTTCACTTTCAAACTACATGTGTCTTTAGGTCTGAAGTGAGTTTCGGGTAGGCAGCATATAGATGGGTCTTATTTTGTTGTTGTTGTTGTTCTTTGTTTGTTTTTATCCATTCTGTCACCCTGTGTCTTTTGGTTGGAGCATTTAGTCCATGTAATTATTGATAGGTATGTATTTATTACAATTATTTTACTTGTTTACGGTTGCTTTTGTAGTCCTTCTGTGGTCTTTTCATTTTCTCTTGCTCTTTTTACTTTGTGTTTTAATGTCTTTCTTTAGTGATATATTTGGATTCCTTTCCATCTATTTTTTGTGTATCTATTACAGACTTTTGATTGATGGTTACCATTAGGTTCATATATAACATTGTGTGCATATAACAGTCTACATTAAGTTGATGGTCTCTTAAGTGTGAGACCATTCTTAAAGCCGTAATTTTTACCCTACCCCCCACATTTTATGTATATGATGCCATACTTAACATCTTTTTATTTTGTGAATCTCTTAACTGAATTTTAAAATTATATATATATAATATATTATATTATATATAATTGATTTTACTGCTTTTGTGCTTTAACCTCTGTACTGGTTTTACAAGTGATTAATCTACTTTAACTATGTTTGCATTTACCTGTGAAATTGTTTCCTATAATAATTTTCTTACTCCTGATCATGGCCCTGTCTTTCAACTTAGTTACCGTTAACATTTCTTGTGAGGCTGGTTTAGTGGTGATAAATTCCTATAACTTTTGTTTATCTGGGAAACTCTTTATCTCTCCTTCTATCTGAATGATAGCCTTGATGAGTAGAGTATTCTTGGTTTCATGGTTTTTTTTTCTTTTCAATACTTTGAATATATCAGTGCCACACCCTTCTGACTGCAAAGTTTCTGTTAAAAAATCAGCTGATAGCTAGGGTTCCTGGGTGACTCAGTTGGTTTAGTGTCCAACTACGGTTCAGGTCATGATCTCACAGTTCATGAGTTTGAGCCCCACATCGGGCTCACTGATGTCAGCACAGAGCCCACTTTGGATCCTCTGTCTCCTCTCTTTTCCCCTCCCCAACTTGTGCTCTTTCAAAAATAAATAAGCATTTTTTAAAAATCAGCTGATAGCCTTATGAGGTTTCCCTTGTATGTATTTTTTTTTTCTGTTTCTGCTTTAAAAATCCTCTATCACTCCTTTTTTGCATTTTAATTATTATGTGTCTTGGTGTGGACATCCTTATGTTGATTTTGTTGGGGCTCTCTGTGCCTCCTAGGTCTGGATAGCTCTTTACTTCCCTAGATTAGGGAAGTTTCCAGCTATTGTTTCTTGAAATAAATTTTCTACCCCCTTTCTCTCTCTTCTCCTTCTGGGATCCCTATATGCAAATGTTATTGTGTTCGATGATGTCACTGAGTTCCCTTAAACTATTCTTATTTTTCATTATTCTTTTTTTCTTTTTGATGTTCAGCTTATTTACTTTCTATTACTCTGTGTTCCATGTTGCTGATCCTTTCTTAAGCCTCCTCTAATCTGCTCTTCATTCTCTCTAGTGTATTTTTAATTTCATTTATTGATTCTTCTTCTATGCTTGGTTCTTTCCTTAAAATATTTTCTCTGTCTTTGTCAAAGTCTCACTAGGACCCTTCCTTCTTTTCTTGAGTCCAGTGAGTATGTTTATGCCCATCACTTTGAATTCTTTATTAGGCATATTGCTTGTCTTTGTTTCATTTAGGTCTTTTGCTGTGGTTTTGCTCTGTTCTTTCGTTTAGGACATACTCCTGTGTCTCCTTGTTTTGTCAAACTCTCTGCATTAGTTTCTATGTATCAGGAAAGCAGCTACATCTTCTGCTCTTGAAAGTAGTGGCCTTATGAAGAAGACATCCTGTGGTGCCCTGTAGTGCAATGTCCCTTGTTCACCAGAACCGGTGAACGTAGGGGTATCTCCTAAGTGGGTTGTCTGTGTTCTACACGGGTTGGCTGACCCATGTTTGCCTTTAGTTCAGTTGACTGCAGTAGCCCACTTGCCTATTATGGGTGGCGTTTGGTCCCTGTGTTGTTGAAGGGCCAGTCTGGGAGTGGGCTTATTATTGGGCAGTGTCAATGGTATGACCACATGCCTGCCCTTAGCCAATCTGCTAGGGCTGCATTTTTACTGAACTATAGGGTGTTTTCCCTGTGTTGCTCCTTTAGAGCCTTTTATAGGTGAACTGGGCATGTAGTCAAACCAGATGCCTGCCCCTACTCTGTCTTCTGGGGCTGTAGTCATTCCAGTTGTGTATAGTTACATCCCCCTCTCCCAAGGGCAGCAGCCACTTTGGAGTGGTGCTGGTCCCTGCCAGGGCTGCTTATAGGATGTGTCACTGCAGGAGCTGCCTTTGGAGACATGCCCAAAGCCTGGGGCAGACTAGATGCGGAAGGAGGAATCTGAAGGACAAAGTGGGGGGTGGGGCACATGGTGTTAGCAAGATAGGTGGAGGGCATTAGCTCTGGCTCCCAAAAGTATCCAGTTATCTAGGCAGGGAAGGGGGAAGGGAATGGTGGCCCCAGCTCTTTTGTTCCTGGAGAAGTCTCCTAAAGATCCCTGCCCTTCCAAAGCACTTTCTGAGATTAGAAAATAAATACCCTTTCTGTATCCTCCAGGCATTTTTCAAACTGCTTTTCTAGGTGGGGTTGTTTACGTTCTTTAAGTGTGGGGACTCCATTTCCTGTCATTCACCCTCTGGGTATCCCAGAGCTAATCCTGCTCATTTTTAAAGTACCTGGAATTAAGCCCTGAATATTGTAAAAACTTCAGGAAGTTAAGCCCACTGTTTTCAAAGTCCCATGTGATGGGAACTTGTCCTTCCAGTGCAGGTCCCTCATGCCTGGGGTACCTGGTATAGGGACTGCTCCTCTCCCTTCTCCATGCTTGTGGTGTCCTTCCTGTTTGTGGTTAGTCTTGCCAGGAGTTTGGCTCCTGACAATGTCTCTGCCCCTCCTACCCTTTTCAATGTGACCTCCTCTGTATGATTAATTGTATAAAGTCTGTTCTGCTAGTTCTCAGGTCATTTTCTGAATTAGTTGGACTGTTGCAACTATTATTTAGTTTTGTCTATGGGACAAGGTGCGCTTAAGATCTGCCTACTTTGCCATCTTCCTTTTCTCTCCCATCATGTTCATTTGCATTATACCTGCAACTTTGTCAATTGGGTCTCAGTAAAACTGAAACAAAAATGAAGTTAAATAAACTGAAATGTTTGGATACCTTCCTGTCCCCATGTTGAGTTTCCTGAGTAAATGGTTTGAGGTTTCTTTGAGAAAAAATGACTGGTACAGTGATTACTGTATATCTTTGTGGTCATGTTAATAGAGTCCTTCTCTCTGTTGACTTAGTCATCTATTCAGGCAGTGGCTTCTAGACCCAAAAACTAGATGAGGTCCAGAAACTGAGCAAGGGATTATGATATTTCATTGAGAAACTGCATTCAGACTTTACATCTTTCATCCTCTATTTCCTTTGATGATACAAACCTAGTAGTGTCCCTGTTGGCTCCCCAGCTATTTTGACCTTATCGATGCTGCATTCCTTAACTATCTGTTACTTTTGGGACCCCTGGCTGGCTCAGTTGGAAGAGTGTATGACTCTTGATCTCAAGGTCATGAGTTCAAGCCCCACGATTGGTGTAGAGATTGCTAAAAATAAATAAGTAGTCTTAAAAAAACTAACTCTCTGCAAGTCAGCCCCCCTGGCTACCATTCTTACATTGCTGCTTATCACAGTAGTCAAATCCATTTTGTCTTCCAACTTCCATTATTTTGAAGTCCTATCATATCCATGGCTCGCTGTGAGCCTAGTTCTGTAATGACTGCATCTACAAATAGCTGTGATCTATAGACAACAGCACCACTAAACATTTTAGTGGCGCTGGTACCCTCTCGCAAGATCATTGCTTATGGCCTTGGCAAATGCTGTGTCATCTGGCTTTCGTGTGCAGCATTATCATGTGGAGGATTTTCTGGCCATATGTAGCGTCTGACTCAAGGACACCCACTTCTTGAATCCTTTTATTGTCTTCTTTCATCCATGCCATGAGAATTCTGACACTGAACCTCACTCAGTGTTGGGTCATCACTATTTTCAGGTTTCTAGGAGCCATCCTTGCAGCAAGTTCACATCACCTCCTGGGGTCTTTGTTGGGGTGTTAAGTCCTACCTCTCGGGAGACTACTCTCCTATTGTTCAACTCTCCCTCAGTCAATTTGATGTTTGTGCCCTCTTGATCAAATACTATAACTAGTGCCAGATCTTGCAGCCCCTGTCGTACCTGGTGGCTAGCTCTCACAGCTTCTTTGGCGTATAGATAGTCTTTCCATCCCTTACCAGGCCCAGAACGTCCCAACTAGGTTTTTCTGTGACTTAGGTTGAGTCCAGGAGAGGAGGTAGAGGCAGATCCTGGGTGGGGGGCCTATCATCTTGAGGGAGAGAGGCCTCTTCATGGTCTTCAAGCCAAGAGGTAGTGTTAGCTGTTAGTAGTGAGTGTTAGGCCACTAGTGAGTGTTCAGGGCACTGAGAGAAGCCTGAGGATTCACGATTTTCAGGGACTCCGACCCAGATGTTTCCATGAAATAATAGACCCTGGTTGTCTCAGAATTTCATCTTCTTTGGAAGTTGGTGGTATAGATTGACTGTGTATGTCATCTCAAATTTCATGTATTGATATGTAATCCCCAGTATGATGGTATTTGGAGGTGGAGCCTTTGGGAGGTGATTAAAAGGACAAAGCCTTCATAAATGTGGCTAGTACCCTTCTAAGAGAGGCACCAAAGAGTCCCCTTCTGCCATGTGAGGCCACAGGGAAAATTTGGCTGTCTGTGAATCAGGACATGGACGTCACCAGACACAAAATCTGCTTGTGCCTTGATCTTGCACTTTCCAGCCTCCAGAATGTGAGAAATAAATATTTGTTGTTTATAAGTCTCACAGTTTATGATATTTTTGTTAAAGCAGCCCAAAAAATTAACACATTTGGCTGTATTATGATGAAGTTCTGTTCCTGGTCCTAAGCTTTCTCTTCCCATCAATGCAAGAGATGAGAGTGTTTTCATATATTACCAAGATAGCCCTCTCGTATTCATATTTGGCTTTCCATTGCCTCTTGATTCCTGTCAGACTTTTATCTTTCTAGAATGTCATTCAAGCTAAGAACCACTGGAATTTGCTGTCTTTATGAGTACTCTACCCCCATAGGTTTCACAAGCCTGGTATATTACAACAGTTAGTGTACTCTGTTCTACTTATATGCCATCCCAGTTCATGTCCAGGTGTCCGTTTGAACAACTGGACAATCACTTCGTGCTAGAGACACAGTTCTTCACCAAAAGTGATTGGGTCTTCACTGAAAGCCAGGAAACGAGTGTGTGATTCATCTGCAAAACCCAATCTTGCCAGCTTCTTTTTATAATCATTCTTGCTCATATGATGGACCCCAAGTTGGGTTTCCAGGACAAAGTTTAACGCACAAGGTATTATTAGGGGTGCCCTTGGAATCACACCTCTGGACGAGAGGGGAAAAGAACACAATTAGGTAGAGGAGTCAAGTTGGAATGTTGCCTAACTCGCAGGACACTCCGTAGCTAAAATGACACATTAAAGCTATATAGAGTTCAACTAAAAAGGCTGGGCTCTTACAACCACATCAATAATTTATTGGATGTGATTGCCACTCCAACAAGGGCCATGATTTGGGGCAAGAAAGCTTTGCTACTGAAGCAATCCCTGAAGGCACTATTAGCTGGAGGCTTTCTGCTGATACCATTCTCTGTAGCTAGGGCAACAAATCCTCTAGTAAGGACAGATATTGGGATCACACTCCAGATTTCACCACAGAAAATATTATTGTCCTTATTTTCTCCACCATCCCTCATCTCACCTCCCACGTTCATGGCTAACTCTTTCTCCCTTGCCTCACTATGTCTGCCATCTTGGCTTTTCTATTAAATGGGAATGACAGTCCATCCCTTGCCTATTTCCCATAATTATTACAGGGTTCAAAAGGGATAACAGATATGAAAAGGCTTTGTAAACTACTTCACAAATGCTCTTTAAGTCTTACCATTACAAACTTTCAAGATTATTAAACATCAAAAAATATGGGGTAAAAACAAACAAGCAAAAGCATGGTCTCTGTTTCTCCACCCTTCTTCTATTACAAAACTACCTAATTTCTTTGGTCGACAATTTATGTTTTTAACCCCTAGGGATTATCTTCCTTAAAATCATGTTGATCCAAGCTATTTTGAACATACGAAAACCATCTTTATACTTTACCTTGGATGCCAAACACTTGGTAATTGATGGTTGGTGATGAAGATGAGGGGCAAATGTGGACTGAAGGAAGACACTGTAACTACTGAGTTACTTCTATCTGCCAAAGAGTATGTAAGGTGCTTCACACATTATCTTTTCCACATCAACCTCATGAATTTTGGAAGTGGGGTCTTCTAAACTTTAGGCCAAACAACAGGCTTTCTGTTTTCATTTTTGGAATCTCTACTGTCTCCTTTAAGAGACAAGAGGACCCACAAATCCTGTCACGCCATTCCTGACGTACAGACTTTGAAGTCAGTTCTCGCTTCATTTCTTGGAAAAATGTAGTTACGTCTGCAGAGCATAAATCTGTAAAAACACAAAATTAATACATCATATCCATCTTCAAAGTATCCACATTTGGGAATTGGGAAACTACAGCAAGTATTTTTCCTGCAACAAATCAGAGACTGAGCCAGACACTGAAGCCCCAGAATGCACCTGTGTTCGGCAGCTCTATCTGGGGAGTAACCGGCATGATCTACTGCACTGGCTCTTTCAAAGAGAAGCCTCAGAAGGGAGGAGAAGAATGTCTGAGGGTCTGTCTGGGGACAAATAAAAGAAATAATTGTTCTAAAAAAAGGAGAAATTGGTATTTCACTGGCAGCCCAACTTGCACGGGAGCACTTGAAACTTCTGTGGCTGGTATCCTTCATCTGAAAATCACCAACTTGTTTAAAAATCCCTCATCTGGGGATTCAGCTGCCTGCAATCACACAACCTGAAACCGAGTGTGTCTAGATACCCATATGTCCTCGGCGGGGGGCCCTGGGGTCTGCGGGTGTGCTGTGTCCTGAATTCCTCTTGCCAACATATGTATAGGAAGCAGCCACACAAGAAACTCATTTTCAACACAAGTCATCAGCGATCAAGAAAAAAGAGCCACGTGGAAGTGAGGTTCTGCCACTGTGATTTCATTGAGCCCTAGGGTGTATGGTAAAAGGGAGGTTTTTGCCCCAAAGCACTGTGCCACCCTGTACATGATTCCTGATTCTGGCTCTCTTAACATAGAGGTAAAATGATCCTGTCTGAAAACAATGCAAGTGGCATAGTGCACAGAGCTTTAGGGTGTGTGTGTGTGTGTTGGTGGATAATGTGTCTAAAGCCTCCCTTCCAAATTGAGTTTGGTTTAATGTCTTTGTGTCTGCACCTACAGTATTTAATTTCTCCGTCCTGTTATTTAACTGTGAAATTGTACTCTTTCTATGGTAAAGCATTTTGGCATGGTGCAGGGATGAACAGCATTGTGGAAAATGAAGCTGAGTTATCTGTGGTAATAATAATAAAGCAGCTCAGAGAGAGGCTTAGCAGCACCTGGCATGGTGGGGGGCAGCCTGGACTGCAAGTCAGGGACTTGAGGACTCCTCATCTTACTACCATACTAATGTGTGGGCGTTAGCCAAGTCATTTGTCCCCCCTTGAGTCCCTATTTCTTCATTGGCAAGATAAACAGATTGCAGGTGGTCTGCGAGATCGCGTTCTGCCTCAGCAGATTCTGATCAGCATCACTTTGCAGAAATCTTTGATTCACCTGCAAACATTTGCCTAAATAATAACGATTCTCGATTTCTAGCCTGGTGACCAAGTGAATGGTGGGAATCCTTTCAGCTGCATGTGAAAAAAACCAGCAGTGATCTAAGCCATGATGAAATTTATTGGGACGAAACATGGAGTGAGGTGGTTTGGGCAGGTAAGGTTTGTTTTTTGCATCATTGTCACCTTCGGCACTCACAGCGTTTTCTTCATGTTTGAAGCTACATGTTGGGTAGTGTCTATCTCGTGGATTGACTCCTGTATTGTTATTGATAATATTAATGTTAATATTAATATTATTATCTTATCTTGTTTTTTTGTTTTATATCTGTATCTAGCTTTATATCTACTCTTGCCTTAGAAAAGAGTTGCTCTGATATGAGTTTAGTTACACCAGCTTTTTTTTTCCCTTGTGCTAGAGTTTGCATGGAATATCTTACTATGAATATTTCTGTATATTTTTTTTTAAGGCATACAGCTGGATTTTACAGCTCATAACTGAGTTTTGCTATTTTATTCACCTGGCAGCATTAATCTTTTACATGTAGTATTCAGTTAATTTAAAAGTAATGTAACTCCTGATATATTTAAGATGTTAGCTATCATCTTACTATTATTTCGTCTTTCTGATCCATCTGTTTTATGCTTCTGTTCCTCGCTTCTCTTGGCTTCTCTTAGAGTGATCAAATATTTTTAATATTTCATTTTCCTTCTTCTAACTGGTTACTTATATAGTCTTTTAGATATTGCATTTGTCATTGACCAGTTATCATCTAAAGCAAGTTATTACCTCTGCTGGTTATTATGGTAAACACTACGATTTACCCCTTTGCCTTTTGTGTTACTGTCATATGTTTGGATTCCTTTCAAACTGCACGAGAGATACTACTCTTCTGTTTCGTATAGTCAGTATTTATTTATACTCACCCACATATTACCCTTTCTCTTGCTCTTCATTCCTTCCTACATTCCTGTTTCCTTCTGGCTTCATCTTCCTTCTCCCTACATAACTTGCTTTGCTGTTTCTTTTTAGGGCAGATTTACTGGTGGTGAATTATCTTAGTTTATGTTTGTCTTAAAGTGTCCTTGTTTCACTTTTAGTTTTGAAGGATAGAATTCTAGATTGTCAGTTCCTTCTTTGAGCATTTTAAAGATGTCACTCTCTTGCTTCCTGGATTTCATTGTTTTAGTCGAGATGTAATCTTTAAGTTTTATTGTTGCTTTATTGAAGGTAATGTATCTTGTTTCCTGACTGCTTTTATGATCTTTCTCTTTATTTTATTTTTTTCTCTCTGTCTGTACCTAGGGGTGGTTTGGGTCTATATTTATGTTGACCTGTCTTTCAATGCACTGATTCTGTCTTTGGCTTTGTCTTGCTATGTATGTCTCATCTGGTATTAAACCAATACAGTGATTCTTAACTTCAGATTTTGTATATTTAAGTTTTTTAATTTCCATTTGTTTCTTTCTTTAATGCACTCTATTCTCGGATGAAATTGCAAGGCTTTTATCTATCTTCTGCCTCTTTTCATCTTTTATATTGACTAAATTAACGGTAGATATGTTAAAGTTCTTTTCAGCAAACTACAGTGTCCAAACTATGCATGGCTCTGTGTTTAGTGGGTGTGCAGTTCACTCATGTGGTCCTATCTTTCCTCAGGCCAGGTAGTATCAGATTGAATGCCAAACACTACGTATCAAAATATACCTAAGTCCCAGATTATTTTATTTTCCTCTAGAAGAGATTGGCTCTTCCCACTACCAGGCAGAGAGAGTAGTAACTGATCTTCTGCCTTAATCTATTTGGGACTAAATCAAGGCTGGTATCCCTACTAAGGCCCAGTCTCTTTCTAGATCACCCTAGCACCTCAAGGTTTTCAACCAAGTGCCTGCTGTTTTCTTCAATACTATTCCTTTTGGTGGGCACCAAATTATTCCAATATTTGTCTCGTGAAACTCTTGACTGCTCTACTCTCCTCTCCAGGGGGTGTTTGCTTAGGCTTCTCTCTGGCTGTCCATGAGCCCTAGGATTCAGCAAATGTCTTTAAGGGGAAACTGACTTCATTTTCAAGTGCCTCCTTCACAGTGTCAGCCCAGACCTCCGCAAGTTTCTCTGTTCACCATCAGTGGTTGCTGCAGATGCCAGAATCTAAGCCTCTTGCCCAAGTCCAGAATCACTAAGTGCCCCTGGAGTATGAATTGCAGTAGAATTGAGCTGACTTCTCTGAAGGTTTCCCCCTCACAGAGTTTCAGCCCATACAGTTCTCACAGCCCCGGCAGCTATCTGGTGCCTTCAACCAGATGATTGTCATATTTTCTCTGCAATTTTTAGCTGTCACCAGTAGGATCATGGAATGACACAAGCTTTTCCAACTATTCAAAAGAGGAAGTCCTTCCAGACCCTTTACATACTTCTGTCGGGCTCACACTGAGGACTTTTCACCCTTGTGCTTTTTCTCTCCTCGTTGCAAGCTGACATGCTACTTCTGCTAGTCTCCTAGCACTCAAGGATGAGATGGCTAGAAAAGAATCCTCCCTTTTCAGTAAGAAAAATCATACTCAGAAGCCTTTGAGCATGCTTTTCTGTGTACCTCAAATGTAATAATAGATCACACGTTCACTTCTGGGTTTTTTTAAAGTTTATTTATTTATTTTGAGAGAGAGAGAGAGAGATCGAGAATATTTCCTGTCACTGATGGACAGAGAGAAAGGGGGAGAGAGAGAATCACAAGCAGTTTCTGCATTGTCAGCACAGAACCCAGTGTGGGTCTTGAACTCACAAACTGTGATATCATGACCTGAGCCAACCAGGTGCCCCTCACTTCTGGTTTTAGGGCACCTAGAAAAGTGAGTATTCTGCAAAGGGAAATGAAGTTGCATGTGTTGGTTTATACCAGTAATGGTTTGTTTTCTGGGACTGACCTCTCTCCCATTCCATTGCAAATTAGTTTTCTATTATGAGGGCAGAAGGGTGGTATGGAATGGCCTTTGGGTAAAAAGTCACATCCCATTTCACTGTGATTAAAAGAGATGGGAATATAGACAAAGGAATATAGTAGGTAGTCTGTGTCCTTCTCTTTGAATTAATGAGTAATGAATTAATGACAATATATTCATTTTGGATTGTGTGAATGGAGAACTAAAGATAAGTGTGTGAAGCTAATTCTTATATTTCCCTTATTGAGTTACATTGTCATCTTGTGTGCCCTACTAGATATATTAAGGGTGGAGATTGTGTCCCGTCATCTTTGTAGTTAACATAGTGTCATACAGAATGAATTCAGCTGCCATTTGTTGATTTGAAGACAACTTGAAAATTGGAAAGGACTTGGGTTGTTCTAGAGGAGAATGCAACAGTTAAAGTAATAGCATGAAGGGGTGTGTGTGTGTGTATGTGTGTGTGTGTGCACGTGTCCACGTGTGCACTAGGAGTGAGCACTTGTGCGTGTAGAGTGTGTAGGACCTGGACAGTGTGCAACAACCTAGCTCTGACGAAAAGTCCATGTTGGCAATAAAGGAAGAACTACCTTCCAGGACTGTGCTTTTAAGAGCTTTTATACAAATAGGGTATGGAATGATAGGTATTTCACTGGGCAGAAAAGGAAACCAAAAAATAAGAAAGGAGCCAGCCCAAGGTCACAGTATCTAAAGATAGAATCTGTTACATAGTCCAGACAGCAACGCCGACTCTCCAACCCGCCATTAAAATAAAATTCCTCCCAATGAATTTTCGTGAGTTTTGAAAGACTTTCTTTGACCTAGACGCCAGATAAGTTATACACAGCTGAGCTCCACTTAATTGCATAATGAATGAGTCAACTACTTTAAATCACTTTACAAAATCCCATCCACTATCACATTTCCTTCCTTGTTACCAATACCTGTTAAATGCAGTCCTCATAGAGAAATAATTCACTTCGTTGTATTAAAAAAATGCCCAATTGGAGTCTTTAAGTGTTGCAGTTCTCAATTATCTCAACCCAAATCCACTGTGAAGTGATAATTAGGGGCTAAAAGCTAAACCGATTACTGCAGAATTTTCTCCTGACAGCCATTTAATAGCTAATCAGGTGTTAAATCCCCAAATTATGCATTTCTCAGCAGCACACAGATCACAATAAATTTTAAAAGTTTGAAGTTATCAACTTGTCTTTCACAACTTTGCCCCAACACACCACAAGTAAAGAAATTATCAATTTAGAGGATTAAAAATCTTTGACAGTGTCTTCTGTTTCTCTATGTAGAATGTTTGTTTTGATTAATGATGACTCTTAAACCCAAATTCTGGCCATAGACCATATCATAAGACCTGCTTTTGCCCAGTGGAAAATATCATAGTCTGTTGGTATCAAAGTGTCAGGATTGTCAGATTTATATACAGATGTAACCTATAAACAGATGGGTCGAGGTCGTGGACCTAGCATGTGCACTAGTGACCTATAGGACCTATATATAAGATCCTATATATAGGATCGATCTATCTATCTATCTATCTATCTATCTTGTATAACTTTAGACACCCTGATTTCTTACAGTTGTATGACACACAGTCTTGCTACAGGGGCACAAGCTGTCCTAACTTGGCAATGTTAGGTCTCTGGCCAGAGATTCTAGACTTCACTCTGAAAAGACCACTTAAACCACATCAAATCCACAGTGACCACCTGTGTAACTACTAGAGAAAGAGAACATTGATGCCCCTATGGTAGCTCATGGACCATCACAGACACTTTTGCAGATGCTAAGGTACTGTGACCTTATATCACTACCCTAATAAAATAGGGTGGAGGTGAATTAATAGGAAGGTATTTTTATTTAGATTATTTATTCATTTAGTAGGATTCATTTAATTACTTCGTAGATTATTTAGTTTTTCATTGTGCTTACCAATTCTAAAAGATTGTAGGTAATCTACAAAGTCTACCTGTGATCATTTTTCACGTTATACATCAGAGCCAGTGAAGTGAACGTAACACATTTTACTTCACGTCTGTAGTTTTCAACCAAGGGAGATTTCACTCTCCAGAGGACATTTGGCAATATTTGAACACATTTTGTTATCAAAACTGGAGGGAGGATGCTAATGGCATCCAGTGAACAGAGACCAGGGATTCTGCTAAACATCCTGTCATGCACAAGACAACCCCCCAACCACAAAGGAATATTTGGCTGGTCCTGCCAATAATGCCAAATATAAGAAACTGTTCTCAGACCCCCATAACTCTGGTGGGTTTTCTGTATGTGTTTCCTTCAAGGCTGTGTGTACAGATATGGGGGATAGGAGGGCACAGGAATGGTGTGCTGTTTATCTTCTTTTGAGTCTCAATTCTGTTCCCCATCTTTTAAAATAATAAAACACTCCATCTGGCTCCATCAGGTTCTCCCATTTTTTTTCTGGGCTTTATTAATGATTTACCAAAATGCTTCTGCACTGCCTAGGTACATTTTTAGTTTAGTTACACATTTACATATCCATTTAACAAATAATTATCAAAGGACTGCTTTGTGCTATGTATCATCCCTGACTTCATGGATCTGAATTAGACATTAGTGTCTTCACATCTTCAATTCCAAGAAAGATGTGATAAAGGTAAAAATTTAAAAAGCAGACCTACATACCAGATCACATTCATTTGAAGGTTTTGTTGGGAATTATTTTATTTGAACTGAGACTATCTTGGAAGAGTATACAGGGAAAGTCCTGTTGAAGATTACAAATTGAACAATGACCAGTTAAAAAGAATGATTTTAGAACCAAAACTGTTCACTCCATAGAGGGCAAAGCCAAAGCGTGATGTCACAAAATCTAATTCCCAATAATTCAGTAATTCCTCTTCTGATCCAAATAGTATATATTCTCAGTTTTAAAGTCAAATCGTAATTACTAATCAACAGTGATTCCCTGACCATCCTTCCCATATCTTGACTCCTGATCATCAAGAAGCACTCATTTTTTTTTTTACCTGTTTCTTTTGGTATTTGGCATGATATTTCTGAATAACATGTTTATACTACTATTTCTTATTTGTTTCTTTTCCCTCCTTTAAACCCTAACAGAAGGACCCTCATACATTAGAGGGCTCGACATGTCACACAGACTCAAAAACAACCTATTATAAAAAAACAGGCACCTATGTCACTGAGGATCTGATACTCAGAAGTCACGCAGCATAAACTATTGCTCTAATCATTGGCACTCATGACCTGTGCTCCTCAAGCCCTAGGGAAGCCCTTCTCCACAGTTCTTTCTCTGTGCTCCCAAATCAAAAAGACTGACATTCAGTGGATTGTGACACCACTGATGCAGACATCACTTTATCGTGTAGCAATGATTCGAGTGGCAAAGCTTTTAGTAAAGAGAAAGGACAAATTCATTCACTTGCCAAGTCCTTTCTCTCAGGTTCTTAAATAAAGAAGGGTAGTTTTTCAGGAATTTTTTTAATGTTTATTTATTTTTGATAGAGAGAGAGACAGAGAGGAAGTGGAGGAGGGGCAGAGAGAGTGGGAGACAGAATCCATAGCAGGCTCCATGCTCTGAGCTGTCAGCACAGAGCCCCAAAGTGGAGCTCAAACTCAAAGACCAGACCATGAGATCATGACCTGAGCCAGGTTGGACACTTAACCAACTGAGCCACCCAGGGCCCCTAATTTTTCAGTAATTTTCAATGTCCCTTTTTCTACTTTCCAGTTCGTAGTTTCACAAGTAATCAGAAATTAGCACATTATCTCCAACAATTGTATTTGGCAACTGAGGAACATTTTGCATTATTAAATGATCTGTTTTACTCTTCATCAAATTTGGGAAGCTTTTTGAAAAGAAATAGCAGACATTTTTTTTTTAGAACAGTTGAAGACTTTGAGAAAAATTGAGCAGATAATACAGAGAATTCCATATAACCCCCTCTTCCTCATACAACTTCTTTTTTACTAGCATCTTGCACTCATGTGGCCCATTTGTTATCTTAGTAAACCACTACTGATTTCTTATTAACTAAAGTCATAATTTGCATTAAGTTTCATTTCTTGTGTTGTAAAGTTCTGCGGGTTTTGAAATAAGTAACGTGTCATATATCCACCATTACAGCATCAAGCAAAATCATTTTACTACCCTAAGTATCTCTTGTGCCTCATATATTCATCTCTCTACCTGCCGCCCCCACCCCCCCCAGCCCCTGGCAACCACAGATCTCTTTTTTATCCCTACAGTTTGCCTTTTGCAGAATGCAACGATATAGTGGGAATTATACAATATGTAGCTTTTCCAGACTGCCTTCTTTGCTTAGGAATGCGCATTGAGACTATTTCATCTTGGTTTATGGATTGAGGGCTCAATTTCTTAAAATTGCCAAATACTATTCCATTGTATAGATACACTGGTTTGTGTATGCATTTCCTTATTGAAGGGTATCTTGGTAGCTTCTGGTTTTTGGCCATTGTAAATAAAATTTCCATAAATGTTGTACAGGTGTTTTGTATTTTCATGCATTATTTTCTTCAAATATTTTTCTGCCCCTTTCTTGGAATATTTATTTCCACTGGGGATGGTAATTACATGCATGCTGGCTAGCTTTTTAGTTCTCCACAGGCCTCTAAAGCTTTTTCCATTTTTCTTCAATTATTTTATTTTCTTTGCTCTTCAGATTTGATAATTTCATTGCTCTGTCTTCAAGTTTACTGATACTTTCTTTTTTAATCACAGATCTGCTGTTAATATAATTTCATTCAGGGGCACCTGGGTGGCTTAATCGGTTAAGCATCTGACTTTGGCTCAGGTCATGATCTCATGGTTTATGAGTTTAAGCCCCCCCCCCCCTTTGGGTGAGCATGAGCCTTGCCTCAGGTGAGCCCAGCTTCTCTCTCCCTCCCTCCCTCTCCTCTGCCCTTCACTCACTTGCACCCTCTCTCTCTCTCTCTCTCTCTCAAAAAAAAAAGATAATTTTACTCATTATAGTGGTTTTTTAATATTTCAGTTTTACTTTTTAACTCTAGAATTTCTACTTAGTTCTTTTGTATAGTTTCCTTTGCTCTCTTGAGATTTCCTATTTTTTCCCCACACTAATGCCATATATATCGTTTTCATTCTTTGACATATTGATAATAGCTACTTACTCTGGCCATGATTTAGCAGTCTTTTCTGCTAAATACAGTGCCTGGGTTTACTTGTGGTTTATTTATATTGGTTACTTTTTCCATTTGATAGGGATCACCTTCTGTTTCTTTGCACTCCTAGTGATTTTTGGTTGAAAACTGAACATTATGTTCTAGTGCTGGTTTTTTGTTATTGTTGTTGTTCTAACATTGAGTTATCTTATCTGAACTCAGACTGCAAAATCTGACTTCTCAGGTTGTATAACTCCTTATTTTTTTTTCATTTTCCAGCTGCTGCTTTTTAAACTGCTTTTATGAATGTCTCCCTTGTGCCTTCATGTTTTCACAGTCAAGAATTTGAGTAAAGTTAAACTAGGATTTGGGCTTATCTTCTCTATAGTTCTTTTGCTCTATGGTTTCCCATAAATTTCCAATTGCTTCTTCATTCTCACGTTTTTTCCTCTAATATCTCAAGTCAGGAAGGCTTTCACTTTTTACCATTGAATTGTATATAGCTGGGAATGCACTTAGTCAAAAACATAGGAAATTTGCGATTCTCATCAGGAGCAGTGGTATTTCTCAAGTTGAGACCATCCTCTAATTTCTGCCTGCTTCTTTGTTGAGCCCCCTGGGGTCTCCTACATAAATGTGTAGTCTTAGCAGTCAGCCAGAAATTTGGGCAGTTTATTTCAGAATTTGGATATTAGCCTTTCTAATTCCCTCTCACTTTCAAAAATTGCTCTCTTAAATTTCCAGCTGCTTTGATGATCTGAATTCTGTTGTCTGCCACCTTGAGCTGACAAAGCTGCAATTTTATGTCACCAGACTGGAATGGGAATTTGGGGATATCTTTGGGCAACAAAGCTACATAATCACAGTTCTTACCCAGAGCACTGGCAATCTGTCAAGAGTTTACTCCTCTCTAGTTTCTGCTTGCCATTGTTCATTTTCCAGTGACTTTAAATGAAAGCTTTATTTATAATTCTATCCAGTTTGAAAAATTGTCTGCTGAAGGTCAACTTCTTCATGGAAGTATCATGGGATATCATTCCCATGTTACATTATAAAAAATAATGATCTATGTAAATAGGCACATATTACATATAAATCTGTAATGAATGCAAAGATATAATCTGTGACATAAAGGAAACAATAAAGGAGTGAGGAGCAGAGAAATAAATGAATACAGTTTTGTTATGTGATTAAAATTAAGTTATAAGTTTAAAATAAATTATTATAATTTTAAGGTGTTACAGGTCATTCCCATGGTAACCACACACACACATACAGAATACATACAAAATGAGAAGAGAATCAAAGCAAGTTGTTGGAAAAATTAAGCTAAACAAGAAGGAAGGTGGTAAGGGAGGAAATGAAGAACAAAAAAGCTGAAAAACAGTCAAAAACAATGAAGTAGTGATAATAAATCCATCCCTATCAGTAATTACTTTAAATGTAAATGGATTAAATTCCCAAATCAAAAGACATAGATTGGCTGAATAATTTTTTTTAAAAATCCAGTGATAGGTTTGTCTACAGTACAAAAGACTCACGTTAGATCTAAAGACACACATAGATTGAAAGTGAAAGGATAAAAAGTCTATGCAAAGAGCAACCAAAGAGAGCAGAGGTGGTTACACCAATACCAGACAAAATAGACTTTTAAGTCAAAACTGTTACAGGATACAAAAAAGGACATTATATAATGATACAAGTGTCAACTCACCAAGAAGATTTTATAATTACAAATACATAGCGTGAAGCTTCAGAGCTCCTAAATACATGAAGCAAACATTGATGAAACTGAAGGGAGAAATAGTTTACAATAGTAGTAAGAGACTGCAGTTCTCTAATTTCAGTAAAGTATAGATCAACAATATAGAAGATCAGTAAGAAAATGGAGGCCATCAGCAACACTGTAAACTAATTGGACCTAACAGATATATACAGAGGAATCTACCCAGTGACACCGAAATACACATTTTTCTCAAGTACACATGTAACGTTTTCTTTTTTTCCCCCAATCTTTATTAAGAGAGTGAGCAAGCAGGGGAGGTGCAGAAATAGGGAGAGAGAGAATACCAAGCAGGCTCCACACCACTAGCACAGAGCCTGATATGGACCTTGAACCCGTGAGCTGTGAGAACATGACCTGAGCCAAAACCGAGTCAGAAGCTAAACTGAGCCACCCAGGCACCCCTAATGTTTTCTAGTACAGGCCATATATTAGCTAACTAAATGTCTTAATAAAATTAAAAAAAAAATGGAAATCATAAAAAAATTTTCTGATCACAGTAGAATGAAACTAGAAACTAATAGCAGAAGGAATAGTGGAAAATACATAAATATTGGGAAATAAGACAACACACCCTCAACCACTGGATCAAAGGAAAAGTAACAAAGGAAATTATAAAATATCTTAAGACAAATGAAAATGAAAATGCAAAATACCAAAACTTGTGAGATGCCAAGAATATAGTACCAAGAGGGAGATTTATACCTGTAAATGTTTACATTAAAAAAAGAAGAAAGGTCTTAAACCAACTAGCCTTATATCTTAAGGAACTAGAGAAAGAACAAGTAAATCCAAAACTAGCAGATGAAGGAAATATTAATGATGAGGACAGAGATAAAGAACATAGAGAACAGAAAAGCAGTAGAGGAAATTAATAAAACCAATAATGTTTTCTTTAAAAAGATCAACAAAATTGAAATATCTTTAGCTTGATTGACAAAGAAAAAAAGAAGACTAAGATAACTAAAATTGGAAATGAAAGATGCAACATTTCAACTAATACCACAGAAGTAAGAGGGACTGTAAGAGAACATTATGGACAATTGTACACTAATTAGATAACCTAGATGAAATTGATACAATGGATAAAATCCTAGTAACATATAACCTATCAAGATGGAATCATGAAGAAACAAACCTCTTAACAGATATATAGCTACTACGGAGATGGAATTATCAATCAAAACCTCTCAATAAAGAAAAGTCTGGGACCGGATGGCTTTCCTGGTGAATTTTACCAAACTGGGAAATTAATGCCAGTGCTTATCAAACTCTTCCCAAGTATTGAAGAAGAGTGAATACTTCCAAAGTTATTCTAGGAGGTCAACATTACCCTGATACCAAAGTCAGACAAAGACATTGTAAGAAAAGAAAAATTAAAAACCAATATTCCTGATGAATATTAGTGGAAAAATCCTCAACAAAATATTAGTAAACTGAATTCACATGAAAAGGATTATAAACCATTAGCAAGTGGGATCTGTTCCTCAAATGCAAGGATGGTTTAACATATGAAAAGCAATCATTATATCATTAGTCAAATGATCAACGTAGGAAAAAAAAACCTTTTCACAAAATTCATTACCCTTTCATATTAAGAACATTCAACAAACTAAGGATAGAACAAAATTAGCTCACCATAATAAAGGCCATATATGAAAAGCCCACATCTAACACTGTACTCAATGGTAGAACACTGAAACTTGTTCTCTACTTAATATATACTTGTCTTAGCCAGAGCACTTAGGCAAGAAAAATCTTCCAAATGGAAACGAAGAAGTAAAATGATCTCTGTTCACATATAACATGAGCTTCTAAGTAGAAAACCCTGAAGACTTCACACACAAAAAAAGTTAGACCTAATAATTCAGTGAAGTTGGAGGATACAAAATCACACCAAAATGAACTGCATTTCTATACACCAATAATAAACAATCTGAAAAGGGAAATAATGCAATTTCTTTCACAATAGCATCAAAAAGAATAAAATACATCTGAATAAATTTAACCGTGGTGATGAAAGACTTGTACACTGAAAACTACAAGATACTGCTGAGAAAAATTAAAGAAGGTTCATGTATGTGGAAAGACACCTCATATTTATAGATCGAAAGACTCAATATTGTTACAGTGTCACTACTACCCAAAGTGATCTACAGATCAAATGCAATCTCTATCAAAATCCTGATGTCAATTTTTGTAGAAATAGAAAAACCTATATTACTATTGATGTGGATCCTCAAGGGACTTCGAATAGCCAAAACTATTTTAAAAAATAAGAGCAAAATTGGAGGTCCCACATTTTCAGATTTTAAAACTTACTACAAAGTTACAGTAATCAAAGCAGTGTTACACTGCATAAAGACAACTATAGAGACCAATGAAGTAACACAGGAAGCCCAGGGTAGGGGAGGACTTGCATTTATGGACTAATAATTTCAACAGAGATGCGAAGAAAATTTGATAGGGAAAGGACAGCCTTTTCAACAAATGATTCTGGGAAAACTGGATATCCACATGCAAAAGAATGAAATGTGTTCCTTACCTTATATCACATGGAAAAATTAACTCAAAATCGATCAAAGACCTAAACATGAGAGCTAAAAATATAAAACTCTTAGTGTAAAACATAGGGTAAAAATTTCATGACATAAGGTTTGGTAATGATTTCTTGGATATGGTACCAAAAGCATAGGTAGCAAAAGAAAAAAAATAGGTGAACTGGACTGCATTAAAATGGAAAACCGTTCATCACAGGACACAGTCAGCAGAGTGTAAAGGCAGTCTGTGGAATGGGAGAAAATATTTTCAAATCTTGTATCTAATTAATAAGCAAAATATATGCAGAACTTTACAACTCAGCAACTCCATGACAACACCCCCCCCCCCTGCAAAAAAGCTAATTAAAATGGGGCAAAGGATTTCAACAGACATTTTTTTCCCAAAGAAGATACACAAATGGCTATAAGCATATAAAAAGGTACTCAGTGTCACTGATGATTAGAGTAATGCAAATCCAAACTACAAGGAGATAGACACCCACACTCATTTGAATGACTACTG
This sequence comes from Lynx canadensis, assembly GCF_007474595.2. Lineage (NCBI taxonomy): Eukaryota > Metazoa > Chordata > Mammalia > Carnivora > Felidae > Lynx > Lynx canadensis. Next base: position 9,445,229 of record NC_044315.2, on the reverse strand, counting down.
TCAAACCCAGAGAATAGGAATGTTGGTGAGGATGTAGAGAAATTAGAATTCCTATGCACTGTTAATAGCAACGTAAAGTGTTATGGCCACTATCGAAAACTGTATGGTGGTTCTTCAAAAAATTAAAAATAGAATTACTGTACGCTCCATCAATTATACTTCAAATATATATACCAAGAAATTGAAAACAGGGTCTTAAAGAGATATTTGTATACCCATGTTCATAGCAGCATTATTTAAAATAGAAGAAACTGGAAGAAATCAAATGCCCGTCAAGTAATGAATGGGTAAACAAATGTTCTATATACATACAATGGAATATTTTTCAGTCTTAAACAGGAAGAAATTCTGAAATAGTATCAATGAATGAACTCTGATGACATTATGCTAATTAAAATAGGCCAGTCACAAAGGATAAACACTATATGGTTTCACTTATATGTGATATCTAGAGTAGTCAAATTCATAAAATGAAGAAAGTAGAATGGTAGTTGCCAGAGGCTAGGGTGAGGGGCAAATGGGGAATTGTTGAAAGGGTGTAGAGTTTCAGTTTTGCAAGATGAAGAATTTTTGGAGATAGTTGTATCACTGAGGATACACCTCATGCTATTGAACTGTAACCCTTAAAAATAATTACAGTGGTAAATTTTATGTTGTGTATATTTTACCACAATTTTTAAATGTCTGTTTATTTATTTATTTTGAGAGCAAGATAGTACAGGATGGGCAGAGAGAGAATCCTAAGCAGACTCTTTGCTCGTCGTGAAGTCCGACAGGAGGCTCAATCTCCTAAACTGTGAGATCATTACCTGGGCCAAAATCAAGAGCTGAATGCTCAACCAACTGAGTCACCCAGATAACCCGTTACCACAATTTTTAGAAAGGTGAGTTTTTTCTTAATATATTAAAACACATTTTTTGTCTGTTTGCTTTTGAGATAGCCCTTTATAATCAACCATTCTCCTCCAGCATAGACTGGTCTGTCTTTGGACCTAATCTACATCAACTGTCAAAATATCCTTTTACCATTATTCTTAGGATTCCTCTGTCTTGGTTCTTTTGTTAGATCCTCTGGTTTCTCAGCCCTGTGCCTTTTATTTCAATGCACTGTTTGGTAGAACAACTTCTTTAGCAGTTTCCTGATGAAGGGGTACATGAAATGTTATTTTTGAGACCTGGCATTTCTGAATATGTCTTTTTTTCATTTCTCATATTTGATCAATCGTTTGGTTGATCATGGATTTTTTTTATTATACAGAATTTTTGAAATAATACTTTCTTCTTTTCTTTCTTCAGTGGGGTGGTTGAAAAATCCACTGCCCTTCTGATTGTTCATTTCTCTTTTGACATAAAAAAAAATACATTTCTGAAAGCATTGAAGATTCTTCCTTTGTTCTTAGTTACTCTTGCCCAAGTATTGAAAATGCAGTCTTCTATCTTGGCATATGTCCATTATGCTGCTCATTCCTTGGACCCTTTGATAATACAATTTCATATTCAGTTCTAGGAAAATTTCTTGAATTGTTTCTAAGGTAAATTTCATAATTTTCTATATTTTACCTTTCTGGAAATATTCCCATCCACATTACACTAATTCTCGTGTTTACTTGTACTTCCTCTTCTATTTGCCATCTTTTTGACTTTTCCCTTCTAATTTCTGAGATATTTCCTCAAATTTATATTCTAAACATTCTACTGGATTTCTTTCATTTCTGCTATCATATTTTAATCCAGACTTCCAAAGTGTATTTATTTTTAGAAATATTTTGTTGTGTTGCTATTTTTGTTCCTTCCTTGTTTTGTGTTTTGACAAAAATCTGAGAGTAATAATGTTTTTGGACTTTTCTTCTCCTCATATTGTCTGTTTCCTTCAAGTTCCTTCTGTTAAGTTTGTCTGTTTTGTTTCTTGTATGTCGGATGCTTTTTCTAATGCATAGTGATCTTTGATTGGCCCTTAATATTTAAGAGTAGGGTGCTAAATACTTGACTGGAAGCTGTGTATCCATAAAGGGGCAGATGGATTGGTGAATTTACTTTAGGGTTATCACACAGGAACCTAAATGTTTTGCTGAGTGATTACTGAATGTAGGAATCTCTTGCTCCACTCCATTTATTTCAAAAAGTACCCCTGTTCTCCTGTTGGTCTGTCAGCACTTTGTGGAGCCAAGTTATGGGAGCACGAAGGGAAAAGGGCTAATGGTGTCAAGCTTCACTTAGTACTCCTTTTTTTAACCTCTTGCCTTACGCCTATGTTTTGCTCTTCCAGTCATTAACAGGGTAAGAATCCCTTCGGTTCCAGCGCGTTCAAAGTGTTAACTTGGAGTCATCTTCCAGGGTTAGGGAAGGGAAGTTCCCTAGCCTTGTGAGTTGGAGAGATCTTACCTTGGAACTGCTTTCCATATAAACTTTAAATGAAACCTATTTGCAAACCCATCCATACTCCTTAACTGTTTGCTTGTTAGTGTTTCTAGTTCCTATTTCTGGATTTTGCAGTGCAATTCCTGACGTTTGGGTCTCCATTACTATAGGCATAGTCTTCAGTAATCTTTGGTCTTCTAAGTCAGCCAGTGAAAACCATCTGCTTTTTTGCTTGTACAAATTTTATGCCGATGTCTCTTAACCAGTTCTCTTTGATCTTTTTAAATGTCATGTTAGTGTGACTTGAGGTGCATTTTAAGAAATAGTATAAGTAAAGCATGTACTCTTCTCTCATAGTTTCACTGATCTCTTTCATAAACCACCTTATCTTGGTCTGTCCTCAAGGATAGAATTGTCTATGCTAAATAGTGTTTATTTTTTTCTCTTTATAAGTGTTCATTCATGTTTTGAGCACTTACTGGATAACAGACGGTTTACCAGGCCAAAGGAGACATTAAGGTGCATTGTACGAAATAGTCGATTCTTGAGAAGCCTATTTCTGCCATTTGCTGTGAGAAGGTTGTTAAGGAAAATACTCAGCACATAAGCCTCTACATAAGTTATTTTACCTTCATATGCTGAGGAAACCTTTGCTCCTCTTGAAGAATAACGGTTTCTTTGTTCTGTCAACATAAACAACTTACTGTGCCCCACTTTGCACCCGGGCTTTCAGGAAGCTCACAATCAAACATGAGCTTTTTAATGATGTATTTGTACATGATAGGCTTTTCATTTTACCTCCTGTTCTTGAATTTCTGTTATATCTGAATTTATCCTGATTTTCAGGTCAAAAAGTTAATACAGATTTTTTTTTGAGGACGATTCATATCCTTTGTTCAATGAACCAGTGTATGCATTCCTACTGCATACATGAAAAAAAACCCCAGAGTTAATAATGATTAATTAGGGGCACCTGGGTGCCTCAGTTAGTTGAACATCCAACTCTTGATTTTGGCTCAGGTCATGATCCCAGAGTTGTGGAATCGAGCCCTGCATCAGGCTCCAGGTTGAGTGGGGAATCTGCTTAAGATTCTCTCTTTCTCCCTCTTCCCTTCTCCCCAACTTGCATACACTCTCTATAAAATAATAATAATAATAATAATAATAATAATAATAATAGCAATAATAATAAGTACTTCTTGGTAAAGCACTTAAATAGAATAGAATTTAATTGAGAAACTCAATTTCAAAGAAAATGGCAAGATTTTCCTCTTCTCTTAAAGGTGCCTTTTATCATTGCCAGGCAGATAGTGGTCCTTTAAAATAGTCCCTTAATGAATAGATGAATTAAAGGATTTCTTAGAGATTGAATATTGGAATGCTTTGTTACTGAAAACTAAAAGTACCTCTTTCATTGGCATAAATCAACTAACATTTATTGAGTGCCTTTTTAGTTTAATGTCACCTTAAATTTAAAAGACTTATTTCTACTGTCTGAAAAGAAAAATAAACTTGATGATCTCTAAATGGCCTTGCCATCTATAAGGTTTGATGATTTCTGTGATTTTATAGTACTACTAGCTGTTTGGTTTTATATGTTAGAGCAAGTCCCTAAGCAATAACAAGTCAGTAAAATCATTTAGACCTTCACCCAGATCAATGCCATTAGTTTCTGTGGATTGGGGTTTTGTTGTCCCATGTTTCAGAATCATATAGAACAAAGACAAAACCCTTCTTGATGGAATGATGTGTGTTCTTAAAAGGACTGGCTGTGTTTCTAAGTATTAGAATATATAGCCATTCTCTGAGAGTCCTACTCTTCAGCTCTCACTAACTTCTCTAGTCCGGATACCTCACCCTCCCTAAAAATGAAAAAAAAAATTTTTTTTGAAGGGTGGAGAGGTATGAGATCAAGAGAGTTTGCCCATTTAGTAAAATCTGTAAAAGCTTTGGTCTTGAAGAATATTTTAAACAGGCTTCTGATGGATTCTGTTCTTTTGTTATTGTTGTTGTAAAACTTACTTGCCCTTCTGTTAGGCCCAGTCAATATTAGTTGGTTCATGGCATCTCCAAAGTATTTACACCATGCGATGATTTATAACTAAGTTGGGTGGCTTACTTTTTCTCCAAGAGGAAAAGGTGGATGAAACAAGTTTGACCAAGTAAATGTTAATATTCAGAATGTGATTTAGGGTGTGGGGCTCAGATTGGTTTTCCCATTACACTGAAGGATTACAGAGGTGTGCAGAAACACCATTGGTTCATTATTAGTAATGCACTTGTGCCCAGACATACAGGCAGGTAGAAGGATTGAAAAGCTCTGGATTCCAGAGAGTTTATAGGCTTAAATCACAGAGACTTGACATCAGGCAAATGGAGTTTCTGAGGCTGAACAATAATTTGGAACCAAAGGTATTTGAGAATGCCAGTTATTAAGATAAATTCTTGTCTTAAGATTGCCATGGCAAAGCAACTCCTACAAATGTAGTTATCCCAGTGCTTGCCTTCCATATTTTGAGCTGTCTGTTCCTTTTTTATTTGAAAGAAGCATTTTGACCAACATAGTTGTACATTTTATGCAGCCCTATGAGGATGGGGGAAATTTGTGACAGGGATTTTTGGAGAAAAAGAATATCTCAAGTCTATTAAAATACAGGTAAGATTCAGCTTTGAATAGGATTATGTCATGTTTATTCAAGGATTGGGGCCACTTACCACATCTCTTCTGGTCAAGAAAAGCAACTTGACCTTATTTCTACTTTCTTTATTCTTAGGTAAGAAAGTAGAGGCTTTGACTGATCATGTAATAAATGTTGAAATTTAGGGATGCAGTCAATGAAGGGAAGACCTCTTCTTGATAGTGAGGGGATAGAAATATCACAGCACACACTCACACCCAATGCTTAGATCTCATTGGTCAAGTAGAAGATCATGAGACTGGAGAAGGCAGCAGCTGTACTTCTTGTTTCGCATTTGTCCTGTTGTTTAATGTTTTCATGTCCTATCACTCCTATTAAATTGCAAACCCTTTAAAATCAGTCACCAGGTATTTACCTCTTTGTTTCCCCCAGTGAAAGTAACACATGGTCTTAAACTATAATATGAAATATCCTGATGCAGGAAGAAAATATTTGGCTGAAAGGAAAGGGTGTCTGGAATAAACTACTTTATTATTTGCAAAATTGGAGGGTTAGGCTAAAGAAAAAAGTATAGGTGGGAGAAATAAGCATGTTACAAGGCAAAGAAATTTATAGCTTCCTATTGTATCATGTTTAAGTCTAGATTAAGAACTGTTTTTGGTTATCTAGTTTTTTTTATAAAACTTATCTTATCAGCAAGATCACAAGCTTTCTTACCTAGTTTCATCAGTCTTCTTCCTCTCATCTTTTTATTGGATTTTGTTACTTCTCTTCATTATTCACCAAAATACCTCTTCAATCCCTATGCACATTGTTAGTTTGAATACATAAATACCTATTCATTTAACAAATAATGTTCAAGTGCCTGCTTTGTGCTATGTATAGTCCCTGAATTTATGTGTCTAAGTTGGACATTAGTGGTAAATACCAAGAAAGATGTGATAAAGAAAATTTTTTTAAATAAAGGAAACAAACACATGTATCAGGTTATATATGTTTGAGAGTCTTTGTGGGAAGTATTTTAGCTAGACTGAGACTTTCTTGGGTAATACAGAAGGAGAATTAATCACATCAAAGAATAAAAATTGGAAAAGGACTGATTAAAAAGAAATGATTTTAGAACTGTAATTATTTTATTTACAGGAGAGAATACTAACAAATAATGTCATAAAGGCCCCCAATGTTTTTCTTCTTTCATACAATGTATCTCTTAATCAAAGTAACATATGTGCTATTTTTTAATTTATTTATTTTTATTTTTTTTATTTTTTGAGAGAGAGAACACAAAAGGGAGAGAGGGGCAGTGGAAGAGAGAGCGAAAATCTTGAACACGCTCCACACTGAGCCTGGAGCCTGACACGGGGCTTAATCCCACAATCCTGGGATCATGACCTGAGCAGAAATCAAGAGTCAGATGCTCAGCTGACTGAGCCACCCAGGCACCTGTGCACTCATTGTTAAAAGGCAAATGATCTGAAAAATAGCAGTTTCCTGCCTAATCTGACCATATTTTGACCCTTGACCATCCAAAGACTCCACTTTCATTTTCCTTATTCTTTGATACTTAACAGTATATCGTTTTCAAGTCAGTATTAAAAACTGTGTTATGTATTTCTTTATTCACAAAATTTGTGTTCTCAACCAGATTGCAAGCCTCTGGGGTGCAAGGATCTGAGATAGTGTCTTCTCTCCTGTGGTACCTAAACTACTATGCCATGCACAAAAAAGATAATTATTGTTTGTTTCTTGGTCAAATTTGACAACCTTTCCTGAGCTTTCTCAGAATCCATATATGTCAGTGAGCATCTGTGGCCTCTGAAGCTACCTGGGGATATTTAGTTTTAGAAGGTGGAATGATGGAGTGGAAAATATAGGAAAGATTTGGAATTAAAAGAAGGCCTCGGTTTGCATCCTATGTGATCTTGGGAAGTCACTCTTGCCTCCCTGGGCTTCACTTCTCATGTTCTGTGTTTCTTCATAGGGCTATGGAAAAGGAAATCAAATGTGACTTACATAGGCAGCTATAAAATGCTCCATAAATTAAGCATTTGTCATTCCTATACTGTCCAATAATATGCCCTAGGATGATGGAAATGTATAATTGTGCTATATAATATGTCAGCCACTACCTGTTCATGGATATTGGACACTTGAAGTGTAGCTGGGGTGACTAAGTAACCAAAGTTTTAATTGTATATAATGGTAATTAATTTCAATTTCAATAAGTGATTTGGGCTGGGAAAACCTAATCCTAAATTGCAGATTTTACAGATTAGGTAATTGAGGCCTAGAGAAGTTATACTGCTGTGTCAAGGTCACATGACTGGTATATGGAAGAAGCAGAAACAAAACTCATATAAATGACTTTTTTAACATAATAAGTTTATAGTTGTTGTTGAAGGATATTCATAACCTCTCCCTTTACATTATGTTTCATTATAATCAAGGGAGGGTCATCTGTGACAATTAGGGTGGAGAAATCAAGGTGATAGCAAGTTCCTTTGTATTGAGATTAAATGTTTGCATTTAGATTAAATGAGCTTTAGTGACTGGATACAGTATAAATGTGGGGCAGATAAAAATTTAAGGACACATGCATTGAATTATAATTTAGATGGGAACTTTTTGTCTTTCTTTTACTTAGCTTCAAAAAGAAAAGGGCTCTTAGATTCAATTAATTTTCTTCACTTGTAAATTCACTTTGAACCCAAGGAGAATTAAGACTGGTTAATCTCTGCATTTCTGCCATTGAACTCCTAGTTCAATGCCACTAACACAGGTCTCATTTCTGTTTCAGGATAACATAGATAACATATTTTTGCATGTCATTTTATTATAAAAACAAATATTTCCATTGTAGAAAATTTGAAAAATACTTTTTAGATAAGAGAAAAATAAAAATCACTTGTATTTCCTCCACCTCCAGATGAACACGGGGTAGATCTTTTTTTCCTATTGTGTTACATGTAAGATAATTCATTTGAATATGGTTGAGATTATTCTGATTGATAACTTTTTTTTTCACTTACCAAGAATGCATAAACATTTTCTCAGGGTCAGATCAGACCTAGTTTTAAATTTTAGTTCTGATTTAATGAGCTTTGATACATTGAATAGGTAGGTCATTCTACTTCTCTGCGCCTTACTGCTCACAGCTTTCCAATGGTGATGACACCTACTTCCTAGCATTGTTGTAAGGATTAAATGAAAATTCACAAGCAAAGTTTCTAGAACTGTTAGTTTTCTTTTCTATCTAATGTTTATATTTTAGACAAAATGATTTCTCTGCCCTGAGCAGGATTTCTCAGTTACTCAGGAAGTTAAACCAAGAGTCACATCACTGGAGAGTTTCCCTTGATTAAGACCAAAGTGTGAACCCACATGGGGACCTTTGGAGAGGTCATATGACCTAAAGATAGAGGAAGAGTGTAGAAGAATGAGGCAAGTAGACCAGCCCTAAGAACAGCATACAGATCAGAATATTTGGTCCTTTTTATCTAGTCCCACCTCTACCACACCTTTATACAACTCTGAATCTTCAGTTTTTGAAATGATCTAGGCATCCCAACTCCATCACTCATTATCTTGGGAATCATGTATAAGTCTTATCCTATCCAGTTACGTTTCATCATCTCAAAAGGGAGGATTTTATGCCACAGGATCTTGTGGGATATTCTGAATAGTAACACATATGCTGTGATTCCAGTTGCCTTGATGTTCCTTCCTAGTACTTCTTGCTGCTATCCTGGGTCCCCTCTCTCCATATCCTACTCAAGATGTTTTCTGTAGGGACACCTGGATGGCTCAGTTGGTTCATTTTGGCTCAGGTCATTATCCCAGAGTCTTGGAATCAAGCCCCATGTTGGGCTCTGTGCTGAGCACGGAGCCTGCTTGAGATTCTCTCTCTTTCTTCCCCCTACTTTTCTCCCTCCCCCCTCCCTCTGCCATTCTCCCCTTCTCATGCTTCTACTCTTGCTTTCTGCCTCTCTAAAAGAAAAGAGAGATGTTTCCTTGAATGTGTCTAAAGGCACCCAAAATGAGGTGCAGGCTGATAAGGAGGATGGATAAACTGCCTCATTCTGAAATCTCCAAGGAATACATAACATATGTCAAATATACAGAAATGCTGTGTTAGCTCTTCAAGGGAGAAATAAAAGCCAACTCATGTTTCTTGATTGCTTACTATCTGCCAAGTATGGTCTTCTCAAAAATCCTTTGAGGTGGGTATGATTATTATTATACCCATTTTATAGATAAGAAAACTTAGCTACTTTACCGAGGTGGCACAAATAATCATTGACACTATTTCCACCTTGAACATAGACATTCTACTCCAGAATCTACACTCTTAATGACAAGAATACAATAACTTCTCCATAAGTGTTCACGATAAAAGAAAACATTTGGAAATGAATAGCTAGAATCCTGCAGTGGACCTGATGGTTGGTAGTTTGGGAAGAAATAAACCCTTCCACTAACACATGCATTTGCCTCCCAGTGCATGATTACTCATCTCTGTATAACCAGTGTCTACTTACAGCATCTGATACAGCATAAATATCCAATATATGATGGATGAATGAATGATTAACTGAATGAATAAATGACAAAGAAGGTAAAGACAACTTGCCTGTCTTACATCAATCTGAAGTAGAAAATTTGAGATATTATTCTGTATGTTGAGCATGAGAGTAGCACTTCCTTTCTTTTGAGTCTGTATGGAAATGCAAACAGGTGTTAGAAAGCTAGTATTGCATTTCCACAAAATCCATTTAAATAAACATGTCCGAGCTTGCCATAGTTCACTGAACTTGGAATGTAACACAACAGTCAAAAGCATAGAGGGAATTTTACTGGGAGCTCAACGAAAAGCAAGTTGGATGGGGGATTTACGTATCAGCAACTTTTCTTGCAAAGTGTTGCTTTGGTGATCATAAACCAGATTTTAAACCATACACTAGGAAAAGTATCATAGGGATTGGGAATCTACTGAATGTTCACATTGATCTATCAAAAGAATCTCTTGCAAATCTCTGCTTTATTCCCATTTTCATCTCTAAGAAGGTACTTTTTAAGTAATGAAGTATTTATGGCTCTTTGAAAAAAAGTCTACTGGTGATGTGAGTCAAGTTACTGTAAGAATTAGTTCTCTTATCTTAAAAGTTTATGACTATGAGAATGGAAGTCTAAGACATTGGAACATATCCCCTGCCTTTAGGAAAACAAATCTGAAAAATGAAAAAGATGAGCTTGAATCTATAGTAAGGACTCTACCTTTAATTAGCACATATTACCTACTTTGTGTCAACTGTGTTTTTGCTGTATTTATGCTGCCCTCACACGCAGTGAGATATTGTGAGCTCCTGAAAGCAGACATTTCATCCAGTCTGTCTTCTTCTGTCTCTCAATGCCTAGCACAGGGTTTTTCCATAGCAAGAACTCCAAAAAGGTTGGATTCATTTAAGTCAGCTGCAGAAGACTTAGCATATAAAATGTCAAGTTCTGTCAAGCTATTTATGAATGGTCCTCATGACTATGAAAAAGGAGAGGCTACAACTTCAAGCCATGTGTCTACAGAGTGAGACCTCTAGCTCAAAAAAATCACAATTGAATATGGACAAAGAAACAGAGAAAGGACTAAAAAAAAAATATTGAATGTGAGTGGCCTAATTCCAGTTATTTATTCTACCATCTTGCTACTGTGGAAGCCATTAGCTCTGACCGCTGGAGCTTAAAAGAATAGGTTGAAGTACATAAGTTAGTTGGTATTGGGAAGTCGTGTTATTCAGCAAGAATGATTGAGCTAACATCCATGACCACAGGTATATGATGGCAAAATGGGTAGTTAACTTAGTAGATACAGTCAAATAAATATTCTCCTTGTTCCTGCCAATACCTGTATAGGTGGCCTCTTGAAAACTAGGGGTGATGTATAAAGGGCAAAGATTAATCTATCTCATACAAACTCTGAATAATTGCTTGACTTCAGTATATGCTCAGCCACTCTTTTTGTGACTTGTGATCTTGGATCTCCCTGATGAATGTTGGAGGATGAGTGGAATTCAAATCATAATTATTTTTTCTTTCCAGGCTAGGGGTTTAGGAGGCCACAAGGCAGGGAAGTGGAATATGATCCTTTCTCCTTCTCTTTCTTCATACTTTTTGATTCTACTTCTTATCCCTCATCTAGTATCCTAGTTCTCAGACCATAAAGATTAAAACCAGAGGAAGAGAAGAAAAGCAATGAGGGCAGAATGTTCTTGCTTGATGGTTACTCAGCTAAGACAGCTTTACACTCTCTCTTCGGACCAATGTTTAAAGTTGATCCTTTCTCTTTGGGATATTTTTGAGACACTTCACAAGTCCTTCTGGAAACATCAGTTGTACTTTCCAGGTGATGTATCTTTCTTTCTTTGGTCTTTTACCCCTGATTTTTTTTAGCCATTCACTTCACAGAGTCCTCTCTTGGGGGTCCATTGTTCCTTCAGTTGACCCAATTGGGCAGTATTTCAGACAGCTGTAGGAAAGTTTTATTTCTCCCACATGACCCCCATGTGTTCTATGGAAAATCCTCATGCATCCTGCCCACTAAGTCTCTGGAATGCGGGTCAAGGCTCAGGCAACACAAACTCTCCACTCCATTGCCAAAGCACCTATCAAGCCCCTTTCTTGCCCTCCAAATTACTCAAATTGATGTCAAACACAAGGCCAAATGTCAAGGAACACATATCAAGTTCTCTCAATGGTCCTATCGACTTAAAATGACAGGGGAAAAGCATCTTCTCTTTCCCTCCTGTCATCACAAATTATCTCAAACACCATTCATTTACACCATCACTGTGTAGAAACTGTAAAGCATCTGCTTGATACTTTGAAATTTTTGCGTGGTAGTCTAGAATCTATGACCTCAGGATATGTTTTAAAGTTCACTCTAGCAACCTGATGGCAACACAGTTCAAAAATGCAGGACTTGGAGACAGACTGATATGCCTTGATTCCCAGTGGTTTTGCTTGGAGAGATCTCTGTCCTGGAACTATCTTCACCAGAGGGAGTGAACCCTACCAAATATTTATGTTGTCTCCCACTTTTTGTCACCCTCATGGATCCACTTGTTTCAATGATATCCTTATAGCATGATCCTCACCCAGTTAGGTATTCTGTGTTATTTTAAATGATCCCACATGGAACATGTCCCCTATCAGAAAACTCCACTTGACATGAACTTGAAGGATTTTAAGACTTAGGACCTGCAGAGAATGGGATTAGAGAAGACACTTAGAGATAATTATCAGGACCACTAATCTAGCATTTTTTTCAAGCTAAGGAGTTTTCATTTTGCTGTGTAGAAAACCTGGATTTGTACTGCCCAGTGCTATATCCTCGAATATCAATGAGCGATAATTCATTCCTTTGGGGGACTATTGGGAATGCTGAAGAAAGAATGTTCCATAAATCTCAATGATAAATTATCATCACTAAAGTAAGATGGACCTGTATGTCTTACATACAATGTGAAAAATTCTACTTATCAACATAAGACCCACAGCTTGGTTAATAGGAAGACTTTATCATGTTCTGTTGTTCCCAGTGGTGGCTAGGAACTTGGTCAACCAAAGCGCAGCTATCACTAGGTCCTAGAAAAATATAGAAATTTCAGAGATCGTTTTGGCTCAGGGTTGAGTTAAAGGGACACAAGAGTTAGAAATTAAGAGAGGGATACAAGAGGTAAGACACTGCATTGAGGGGAAGGGATGTGATCTCAAAATTTGTACTCAAAAAGTTTAAACTGGAATAGAGGTATACTGGAGTTGCAGATGGATGGAACGGATACAGGGTTTGAGCTGGATCTAGATGGGGCAAGACTGTCTTGAAGAAGAAAGAGGGGCTTGCTCACTTCTCTTGACCACAACCTCCCTAAATACTCATAATTTGTCTGTATTCCTAGACCCTCTTTTGGGAGGGAAGGAGGAGGATGCCTATGCTGTTTTGTCTTTGTATGATGAGATTCATCAAACAGAGTCAGGATATCTCTTGGTCAAGGCCAAGATTCAAGCATGACTGGCCAAGGACAGAGTGCTGGGAGACAGGCATACCCTAGCGCCCAATTCCTTGTGATCTCTACCTCCATGTATGGGCTACAGGTGGGAGGATGTAGGGGGAGAAGAATATAGGAGAGAAACATCAAGTGTATCCTCTACTTGTCTAAAGAGTGGCTTTTAAAACCTGTACACCTGACCACATAACATCATTGCTTTAAAATGTCTCCAAATCTAAGGGAAGAATAAACTCCATAGTTAAGCAGACAGATGCCCTTCACAACAACATGGTATTGCCTTCTGGCCCCTCTGAACTCATTTTTCACACACACACACACACACACACACACACACACACACACATGCATACGCACACACACCATGCTCCAACCATAGTTATGTCCCGAATTAAGCCATATTCATGTCTTATGTCTTTGTTTATGTGTACCTCCTGCCCTACTGTCCTTTCTTCATTTGGTTAATGCTTGTGCATTCGTTTAAGCCCCTCTCCCCTGATAGCCCCTGAACACCCAACTTTCATTCTTCATTTCCACTTGCTACACTGTAGAGTTTGTTGTACTGTAAAGTTTGGTGGTTACAGTGGAATCAGATAGACCTGATTCTTATTCTGAGTCTGCCACCTGCTAGTATGTGACCCAGAGCTATTTACATAACCTCCTGAAGCTTCCCTTCCTCATTTTATTATCTGGAAAAAAAAAAGTGGAAATGATCATACATACATATGTCATCAGGTTGTTATGGAGATTATATGCAATAATGCATGTAAAGCATTTAAAACAGCGCTGAGAACATTGAAGCTTTCACTGAATGTTACTTGATATGAATCAGAGCATTTATGGGGCCTCTCATGGTACCAAACTCAATAAAGAAGCATGGAGGTATACATTTTCCCCTCAAATTCTCAAAGCATTCGGAACATTGAATCCCATCCCATTAAAAAATGGAACCTTTGTGAGGAAGGTTTGGAGAACGCTCCTGAATCAAACAGGACATAGTCAATCCAGCACCAAGGGACTGCTTCCTGGCAAACGTCCATGCCTTCCTTTTACCTCATGTTAAACCAGTCATTCTAGCTGTGAGCAGATGAAGGGCAACCATGCCAGGGGCAAGAGGCAACCCCCTTCCAGGCCTAGAACTTTCTCTTTTTAGAGTAGAAAATGGCAAATAAATAAATAAACTCTGTATAAATTTAAATAATTGGAAGGCAGCTTGACTGAAAAAGACACTTTTCTTTTTCACCACAAATGTCACCATCTGGACTTTTCCTTTTTTAATTTCTTTGGGACCTGACAAGTCACTGGGCTGATAGAATCACACCCAGTCAAAAATGACAGACACAGCTCGGCAAGTTAGCCTGGGCAGAGTTCCAGGGTGGCCAGCGAGGACCCAGAAGCCAGTGGGAGGGTGGTTTCAACACCCCCCCGTTCTCTTGCCTTCGCCAGAACACAAGAGCTCCTGAGTGTGATCAGCTGAAACACACCACATACAGGCACACACACACACTTTTGTATGCGTGCATGTTTTCCACATAGCATTCAATTAACTTCCTCGTTAACTCATTTTCCAGTGAAAACTAAAGGGCAGGAAAGGCCATCCAGCAGACTGTGCTGCTATTAATAAACTACATGTGGCCATCCTCTTTCTGTACTTGTCTTCATTTCTCTCAAGCAGTCCTTCATTGAGCAAGGCAGGAAGAATCCAAGGGAACCAGCAAAGTGAATCCAATTTTCTATATTGGTCAACTGAGAAGCTTCACATGGCCTTTGGTCCAGACACACTCACATCTATCACAGATAAATATTCGTACCCACAAAATCATCTTATGTAATATTTTATTTAGCTATTTCTATGTTACTGTGTTTCTGATTATCTGGAAAAACGCAGTGCCTCCCCTCTAGATCTTGGGGACCGTGTTTTTTCAAAACAGGAAAATTGACCATTTTGCAAACCGTCTCTTATGGCAATTTACAAAGCTCCAGTCTTTAGGACAATTTGCATATCGCTCACTTTATTTGCGTGAGACTCCATGTGTGGGTCCACATACATAAACGTGTATATGAATACATGTATTCATTTGCTACACTTTTGCAGTGTCCTCTGTACATGCACTATGCTAAGATGACAAGGGCAACATCTACAAGGACAGTGCTTTTCCACTGTGCATCTTAACCTTAGCAGGTTTCTTAAATGCAGATTCTCAGTCATCGTCTGCATTTCCATGTCTCCAGTCTGTGGACCACACTGTGAGTAGCAAAGAGTCAAGGAAATAGACATAGTTTTGTTTTGTTTTGTTTTGTTTTTTTTTTAATGCTTACTTATTTTTGAGAGGGAGAGAGACAGAGCATGAACAGGGGAGGGGCAGAGAGCGAGGGAGACACAGAATCCAAAGCAGGCTCCAGGCTCTGAGCTGTCAGCACAGAGCCCGGCTCGGGGCTCAAACTCACGGACCGTGAGATCGTGACCTGAGCCAAAGTCGGACACTTAACCACCTGAGCCTCGCAGGCGCCCCTAGATATAGTTTTTATATCAGCAATTTGTGAGTCTTTCTTGGGCATTTCCCTTAGCTTCAAACCCCACACCCAATTATTAACCAGAGGAATCACTTGCTAAATACGTCCTGAATTCACCTTCCTGTTTGATCCTTGCTGCCACCAGCCTAGCTGATGTCTGTCATAGCCACTTGTCACACGGTCTGTGGCATCCCTGTCCCATGAGTGGCTTCCCCATATTCAGGTTTATCTCTCTTTAACCATATTTAACACCGCAGCCTGAGTGATTCATGTAACATGCAAATCAGACCTTGGGCCTCTCTTGCTAAAGCTCTTAGATGGCTTCCTGTGCCTCTTAGGATGGCATCCAAAATTCTCCATATGGCCTGTAAAGCCCAGGGTGACCCAGCTTTTTTCTGTCTTTATAGCATCATCTCCCACCAGGCTCCCCATCCGTCCCCATATTTCATCCTCTGTGGCCTTCTTTTGGCTTTGTGAGTATTATAAAACATCTTCACTCAGGGACCTCAGACCTGACATCTATACACCCTGCCTGAAACTTTTTCCCCACCCTTCCCTCATTGCATCCTTTTCCGCCAGCTCCCCCAACCCTCTGCCCTTCAGGTCTCTATTAGATATTACCATCTAATAGAGGTCTGGGTTCCGTATTCAATGCTATCCACGCATTCTGTGTTGGGGGCACCTGGGTGGCTCTGTTGGTCAAGCCTCCTACTCTTGATTTCGGCTGATGTTCGTGAGATTGAACCCTGCTTCAGGCTCCGCGCTGCACGTGGAGTCTGCTTGGGATTTTCTCTCTCTCCCTCTCCCTCTGTCCTCCCCCCCCCCCCCCGCCATGCTAGTGCACTTTCTCTCTGTCTCTCAAAAAAAAAAAAAAAAACAAAAAAAACCAAAACGTTAAAAATATAAAGAATTCTGTGTATTGTGTTTCAGGGCACTTGTTAATGAATCATTCACATAGGTATTTATTTATTTATTTATTTTTTACTGTTTATTTTAGAGAGAGAGAGAGAGAGAGTGTGAGCACAAGTGAGAGAGGGGCAGAGAGAAAGGGAAACCCAGAATCCAAAGCAGGCTCCAGGCTCTGAGCTGTCAACCCAGAGCCCCACACGGAGTTTGAACCCAGGAACTGTGAGATCATGACCTGAGCCGAAATCAGACACTTAATTGACTGAACTACGCAGGCGCCCCTCGCACAGTGGTTTACTCACAGTAAGCTCCATTAGGGCAGTGGCCAAGGTCGCTTCACCCAGCATGGAGCCACGGGCACCTGGCTCAGCATGTCACACACAGGAGGGTCTTGGTGAATGCTGCCTGTGAGTAAATGAGAAAAGAAGCAATTGGTGACAGCGGCCGTTCCAGTGGTTTATAAAACTCAGGGAAAGCCAGTCGCTGCGGAGAGTTTCCGAGGCTGGGAAGGATGGGAGTGGAAGTCAGACCTTGTGAATCACAGTGTGCGAGGGTTTGCGGGGAAGGCAGACTTGGGTGGTGCTGGAGAAAAAGCAGGTGCTCACTGGCCACGCGTGAGGGAGAGGGTATTCCAGACACAGGAGGAGGGGTAGGCAGCGATCCCAACGAAGTCTTTCATGCCATGACAAGTACTTCAGTCTTTGGCCTACAGGTGAGGAGGAGAGGGCGTACTGAGAGGTTTCAGATCTGGAGATGACATAATGGATTTTGTCCTAAGTAAATTTGTGCTGCAGAGACACCTCAGTGAAAGCATTATAAAATAGGGAGAAGGTAATGATAGGACGGGCGAGAAATTCTGATATTAACCCAAGTAAGACATTAAGCAAGAACAAGTATCATTACCGAGAACAGTATTTTTCCCAGCCTTCCTGGTAGCTGAGGCCCAAGCACATGACCTAGATTCAACCGGTCAGCTTCCTCCACCACAGACTTTGAATTGAGAACTAGTGACTCGAAGAAGTAGAGGCCGTTGAGAATCAATGCATTCATTCATTCATTCATTCATTCATTCATTCATACAACAAATATGTATTGAATACTTACCCTATACCAGGTACTTTTTTTTTCTTTTTTAATGTCTGTTTATTTTTGAGCGAGAAAGAGAGTGTGTGTGTGTGTGTGTGTGACCAGAAGAGGGGCAGAGAGAGAGAGAGAGAGAGAGGCACATAATCCATAGCAAGATCCAGGCTCTGAGCTGTCAGCCCATGGCCTGATGTGGGGCTCAAACCCACCAACCGCGAGATCATGATCTGAGCTGAAGTCAGACACGTAACCGACTGAGCCACCCAGGTGCCCCCAGGTACTTTTCAGGGTGCTGGGCATACAACAGAAGACAAGGCAGGCAAAAACTGTTGCCCCATAGAGCTTACATTCTATAAGGTGAAGAAAATAAACAAGTACATGAGTGAACTATATGCTATGTCAGGTGCTTGTAACTGATAGGGACAAATAAAAGCAAACATAATGGATTAGAATATTCTGGAGGAGGGGCAGATAAGAAGGGTAAAATTTTAAGTAGTGTGATTTTTGAATGCCTCACTGAAAGGTGATATTTTTGAGCAGACACTTAAAGCAGAGAATAGCCGCACGGCTTTCTGGAGGAAAGGGTTTAAAGCAGAGGAAAATTAGGTGATGGTTACAGCAGCAGCATCCGGGGACAGCAGCAGCCTTGGCACCCAGTGGCCATATCCTTGCCCAGTGGCAGCAAGCCGTAGCTGTGGTGCAGGGTGTCCAGTGGCACCTTCAGTAGTGGCCTCACCAAATGGTTCTGTGACATGATGTTGGCTGTGCGATTCTGGCTACTGCCTGACCTCCTTTATCCCTTCCTGGGTTACGAACTTGGTTCTCCAGGCTTTCTAGCAATTCTCTTGAGTACCCTAAAATCTTTTTACTAAATTCCTATTCTTATGTGAGGCACGAGTGGTTCACTGAGGACCGTAACTACCGTAAACGTTGAGTTCTTGGTCCCCAGGATGCTGAGGTCTCTGAAGTTAGCTTGGCTGCCTTCCTTTAGCTCTTGTTCAAGGTGGCACAAGAGATGTTTCACTTCTGTGTCCTGCTGCCAGCGGCCTTGCCCAGAAGAATGGAATTGCACATGCATTTCTAAGGACAAGTGGATGGAATTGCAGTGTTGAGATAAAAATGGGAGAACAAAGGCCTTCTTTTGGAAAGGACTCTTTCGCATCAGAAAAAGGAAGGACAAAAGAGACCCAGTTAAGACACCTGGGTCACGTGCCATATCTCCTGAGTTGAGATAATGCAACAAGAATCAAAACACTAGGCAAAAAAAAAAAAGAGGATGAAATGCCAGGAGTGAGGTGTCTGTATCCCTTATTAAGGAATGTGTGTTTTCTCAGTTCTGAGTTACATTATTATTATTATTATTATCATCATTTTATTTATTTATTTTTTACAATTTAATGGCACTGAAATAGGCATGCATCTTACTTCCAGTTGTACATAAATGTACATAAATGTACATAAATGTTGCTCCCCCACCCCCCGCCACTTCTGGAAATATGGCATGTGAGACCAGGGAGGCTGTCTGTGACTTTGAGCCCTTTCCTAGTTTGAACATATAAAGCTTTGCTCCAGGACATAGGATCACGGAAATGCCAGAAAAGACTAGGCAACAAACTCATTTGCGAACATTTAGACTTCCTGGGCACATGGGCCTGACTGGCTTTGTTTTGGGAACTCACTGCTTCTGGAAGGCCAATAACAGGACAGGGTAGGAGACCTTGCCACAGAAACAGCTGCTTACTAAATAGTCACAGAGTAACTTAGAAATGTCTTTCTCTGGCCTGGAGAAGGGATCTAGTCCAAAAACATAAAAAGAAACTCCTGGAGAAGGAAACTGATGACATAAGCTTAATGGGAAGGAAACCCAACTCGCTGGTGTGCTTTGGGTAAGGTAGAGAAGGGTAAGGTAAAACCTCCCCACCGTGGTGGGTAACAAGGCGCCTAGGGGCACTGACCATATTCTAGGAAGCAGAGACCTAGGCCTCACTCAGTCAGTAGTTCAGCTTGAGCTAAATCACTTTCTTCCTCTGATGTCTCTCATCGAACGTTCCCCGTTTCTGCCGGGCTTATTTGTTCTGTTTAGAAAGGTCATACTCAGGAAATCCAGCAACTCCAAACGGGAACAGCAAATCCGCCATCTGGGTGGCTTTGGACCGGCCATGACGCTTTCACTTTCTCATTTGTAAAATGCAATCTTCGCCACTCATTCTGCCAGAACTAAAGTGTTAGGATTTTCACTGTAGTTATTGACGGGCTCTTAGCTGCACTGGAAGGAGCAGAGCGAGGCTTCTTACTAAGGCTGAAGTGTGCTGGTGCCTTCTGTCTGTTTTCTGTCTATTGTCTGCTTTCTCCAGCTCTCAGCCCCCAGTAGGAAAGAGTGGGAGTACTGGCTTGTCTTTACTGTCTGTATGTGTTTGCAGCATAACAGGCAATCAGAAGGTCTTAGGGGCCCACAACACCCAGCACTTACTTACCTTACGTCTCGGGTCGGTGCGTGTTGGCTGATTCTGCCTGGGCCTGGCTGGGACAGCTCACGTGAAGTCACTCTGTGTCACGGGCCTCTCATCCTCATCCTGGACCTGAAGGCTTGCCTGGGCATGTTCTTCCTGTAACGCCCCAGAGAGCGAGCTCCGTTGTGCACGCAATTTCCAAGGCTTCATTCACATCCCACCCTCCATCGTTCATGTGGCCAAAGCAAGCCATTTGGGCCACCCCAAAGCCAGGGTGCAGAACATCCCCCTCCAACCACAGAGGAGGGGATGAAGGCGGAAACACACTGCCTCATTCCTAAGCACTGACTGGCCCAGACAGGTGATCGCTAGGGAATTGCTGGGTTCTGACTCCCCCTGGTTTTGACCTACTGGACTGCCCTGACCCTGCTTTATGGTTCAATTCTAGTAACTAAAACGCATATTTATTAAGCGTCCATGAAAGGTAGAGACGGAGAAACTCACCTTTTCTAAGCCCTCGGTATCTATCAGCCCCCCTGTGTTGTGTTCCACAGGTTTGCTATTGCATTGGATCATCTACATTTAGCCACAACTACAGGATAGTTATCCTCCGTTTTAGTGAAGAAGGTGGTAATCAAAGTGTGTGGACACCCTCCATGCACCCCTTTAGGTGGGTTAAGAGGGCGCAAAGTGAATAAGCAGACCAGTCCATTACCCTCACAGACATTACTGCTGTCTGGATTGCTGAGTGTCCAGTTTTAAGTAAAGTTCCTAATTTCGTGTGTTCTTAACCATCCAAACATTGGCTTCCAGAACTCTCTCGAATTCATCGTCCACCACAGTCCTGATAGGATTCTTCAAAGGACTGAAGCACAGCTCATATATAGCAGCCTGCCCACCATACTAGCTTAGTTGTCATATTTATTCCTTATCCAAACTGGAAAGAGCTGAGACTCTTGGTGCAGAGGATAAAGTGTGCTGTTACCTTCTGTTTCCTAGCTATTGTCCGCTTCCCCCACCTCAGAAGCCTATATTAAGAGAGTGGGACTTTACTGCCTATATTCGCTCGCTGCCTAACAGCCACAAAGTCTCAGAGGCTCACAGCAATCAGCGTTTAAGCTGATGTGTCTGTGGTAGGCACTGGTACCATACCCACCTAACTTTGAATCTTGGTCGGCCTCAGTTTGCTCATCAAATAAGTGAAACTAACAATCCCTCTTCTCAGCATTGGTGTGAAAATTTGCTGGGTACACTACACAAGGTACCTAATACAGAGGCTGGCATGCAGAATATTTATAGGTTATCCTGACTGTCTATTTTCCAAGGTATTTGATCATCAGCAGTTGCAACTTGAGCCACTCACAAATCCCTGCATCAGACTTTCCAGGACAAAAGAAATAATGCAACAACTTGACTCACGATGCTTTGTGGAGGCTTCATTTGAGTAAAAAAAAAAATGCGTGTGACACCCATATAATGAATGCTTGATTTGCGTGTGTGGGTTAGAAAGGTGGGAGCACACTGGGGGAAATGGAACAGAGCTAATAATTTCCCGTCTGTGATTTGACCTGCTCTCCGCCTGAGTAGCTGCATATTCATGTCAATTTTCTCCCAGTTACCTAGGGCAAGAAATGAAGAGGAAAGATCTTTAATCATTTTTTTATTCTAATTGAAACATTTTCCTTGCAAGTGGAGAGAGAACAGGTGCCTAACGAGCCCACATGATGATTCACAAGGTAGTAGATATCGCCACAGATATAATTAAACTGGAAGATCAATGAAAATTTCCTTTTTGGACTGCTTCCAGGTCTACACAGACTGGGATCCAGCTAGCTGTATTTATGCACAGCGATATCCAGAAGTGTGTACTCACACAGGTGTGCCCTGCAATATCGTATCATGATAAATTAAACAGCCACAGACTCACATATCGAGGATGACTTATTAAAAAAAAAACAAAACACCGCTATTTCTGTGTACAGTTAATGATCCTGAACTGCAAACATCATCTGTCAGAAAGGCAGACAATTGCTGCAACCTATCTAGTCTCACTTTCCCTTTCCTTTATTATGTTTTTCATTTTTGGGTTTATAAAAAACAACCTCATAAATATGAGCAGTGGTCCAGAGGATCAAGCCCTGAAAGAAAGGCAGGAAGGAGGAGAAATGGGGGCTGTGGGAGGAAGTCACCGGGGAGCTGAAGCATTGCAAATACATGGCCTCTTTGGAGCTCCTGAAAATTGCACCGCATTTACGCCAGCATGTCTGACCTCTCTGGCTCTCTGGCCCCTCAGGCTTAGCCTATGGATAAAGCCCAGGCCCATCTTGAGTCCAGGGGTCTTCTGCTGAAGGGAGCAAGGGAAGAACTGAGGGGAGAGGGTTGGTATTTGCGATTGGCACCGATGCAAATTGTGCAGACCGGTAGAATTTTCACAGCCTTGTAGTCTTTGAAAGATTCTTCCAGAAATGAAAAAAACAAAAACAATCCTATAATTCCTTTTAGTTGTTTCATAGAAAGATTACCATTGAAAAAGAATGAGTCCTTGAGTTAGATACTGTCTCAGTGAGCTTGGGCTGCTGTAACAAAATGCCAATAGCAGGTTCTTTAAACAACTGATGTCTATTTCTCATAATCTGGAGGCTGGGAAGTCTGAGATCAAGGTGCTAGCAGATTTGTTTTCTCAGGAGATCCTTTTCAGGCTTACAGATGGCTGTCTCTTTTCTCTATCTTCACATGACAGAGAAAGGTAGCTATGGTGTTTCCTCCTCTTATGAGGGCACTAATCCCATCATGGGAGGGGCCACCCTCATGACCCATGAGCTCATCTAAACCTGATCACCTCCCCAAGGCTCCACCTCTAGAGGCTGTCACATTGGAGGTTAGGGCTTCACCATATGAATGTTGGGGGTGCAAAAATGCTCAGTCCACAACAGATACCAAACACTTTCGTGATGAGTTTCACGAAATAGAGGTGAGTCTGATACCTAGCTCTCATAGGAAGGTCAGTGCTTTGCACATATGTCACTTAAGACAGTGGACAATTTTGTTCAGTCATATTTTGCAAAAGAACATAAGGATGTAGCAGAATTACCGAAGAATATAAATTCTCATGTTAGAAAGATCCTTGACTAGACCAACATAGCTGTTCTCGTAAGGATAGACTAATTGCTGTAACAAATTTCCAAATCTCAGTGGCTTAGCAGAAAAAGGATTTGTTCTCATTCATACAAAGTCTGATCTGGAGGTTATAGTTGGTCAGTCTCCTTCATGCAGTGAACTCTGGCATCCAGGCTTCCCCTCGTGTGAGAGGCTTCCCACCATTTCAGAGGTTTTTAGAGACCTTTGGAAAAGGGGGCAGATCACATGTGGGAAGACTCCGTTTTATATTCAGCATTGGAGGTGGCCCACATTCCATTGGCCAGAACTCAGTCCCATGGTGTCATCTAGATGTAAGGGGCCTAGGGCTCTCGTGGTCCCATGTATGTGCAGGAAGAAGCCAGAACATTATCTCTGCTACACCCTCCGTTTTCCATAGGAGGAAAGTGAGGCTCTGAGC
The DNA here is from genome assembly GCF_007474595.2 of Lynx canadensis. Classification (NCBI taxonomy): domain Eukaryota; kingdom Metazoa; phylum Chordata; class Mammalia; order Carnivora; family Felidae; genus Lynx; species Lynx canadensis. Next base: position 9,421,669 of record NC_044315.2, on the reverse strand, counting down.
TGATCTGATTTGTTTGGAATGAATGAAGAGCAAAGCCAGGACTGAAATTCACGTCTCATCACTCCATCTTCTTTCCTTTATTTTCTCTTGTTTCCTGGGGTTTTTTTTGAAGAAGTACAACAGGACTTAGGGTTTCTGAAGAACAATCCACAACTACAGGGAAGAACTTTCTTCTTAGAATCCAATGTCAGTCTTTCGTACACTTATCAGAGGATACACCGAGAGAGAATTTAAAATTTGTGTGATTGAATCTTAAAATTTTCTTTTCAGATGATTGCTTTGATGGTTTTTGGACTTCTGCAAAAGTTTGCACATTCGCCAAGGATGGGGGCATCATGATACTTCTCTTTGATCCTTCATAATAACTAATAACATAAAGCAAGTGGTCATTGCCTAAAACATTTTTTGTTGCTGGGCATGGTAATACTGAGTTTGAAAAAGACACGTAAAAATAGTAAGAGAAGGACCAATAACTTTCTGATAAAAGGCAGTGGTTCCATAGAGTCAACAAATACTGATGAGGGCCTAGTACATATCAAGCATAGTCCTGAGAGTCTGGATATGATGGAGGAGGGAACAGTGGTTGCTCAACCCCAGCTGATACCTATAATCTCATCTCAGGGTTCCCTAACAGCTGATTCTGCATAACACAGAGGCATGTGCACTGGTCCTGTTTACTTCCTTTTCATTATCTGTAAAAAAGGGACAGCAGCAGTAATCTGAAAATCTCTCTAGCCTGTTAGGCAAATCATCATAGAGCAAATGGAATTTGAAAATGATAGGAGATAAAAGACCCAGTGATAAACTTTCAAGGGAGGCAGGTTAATGGGGCATGTCTGCAGAGGGCACCTGACTGGCTTCGACAGGTCTTTCTTAGTCCTTTGTTCAGAAGGGCTGACCTTTGGGTTCCTGGTTCTGGAAATGAGGTGGCAGTGACGGAAAATGCAGGGCAGCACCAAAGAAAGGGTTTAAGGGAGCCATATTCATATGAGATGAGTTAATCAAGATTTATGTCATTACAGTAAACCACAAACAGAATTTATGACAATGAGGTCATCATGAAGGATTCCAAAAAATCAACTAATCGGCCACTGTGACCTCTTCTTTCTAAGGTGCCTCAGCTCTCAACTCAAGACAAATGTCTACACCTTCAGGCACAACTAACTTTTTTCTTTGCAAAGAAACATTTTTGTTGTTGTTGTTGTTTATTTCTTTGTGCAGGGACTCAAGATTCTGTAGCTTGTCATTCAAAGACTGAAGATGACTCAAATGGCTACTTCGTGACTAAACAAGTCCCAGGCTCCCCAGAAGGGATCATTCAGTTGACTCTTCCTTTTATTCCTTTTGAGGAATTATGTTAAAAATTGATCTCATTGAGGCCCTTGACTAGTTCCCATTGTAAACACCAGTATTCCCTGATACCTCTGATTGTCCAGGCCTCTGGCTTTTGTGTTTTTGGTGTGTTTTATATCCTTCTTAGACGACAGGCTCCTTAAGATCAGGGGCAGTGGCCTACTAAGCTCTGCGTTTCGCATACCTTCTGCAGAAACTGCCTCATAGTACCTGCTTAGTAAACGTTTGAGAACAAATGACTTTGGTTTTCCAGCTCAACAGTGAGAGTGTGCCTCGGCATATGTACGTTTTTGTGTCTGGTACCCTTTGAAGAAGTGAGGCTTATGCTCCTGATTGGGGGTCAGCAAACTTTGTCTCTGAAGGACAAATAGTGATTTCCCTAGAACTCATGGTCCATCCAGTCTCCTTGGAAACTATTCTGGTAGCCCCAAAGCAGCCACAGACCATATATAAATCAATGGGCATGTCTGTATTCTGAGAAAACTTTCTTTATAGACACTGAAGTGTCAGTTTCCTGTAATTTTCACCTGTCAAACAATATTCTTCTTATGATTTTTTTGCAACCATTTGAACATCTAAATGCCATCCTTGGTTCACAGGACCTAGAAAATCAGGTGGTAGGGGCCACAGCTGACAGATTCCCACACTAGATCTGGGGCTGTTGGTGCCAGTTTTGGTGGTGGGATTTGTTAATGAGATGTAGCTGCTTTCTGGAACCTTCTATTCCATTTCCTTAGGCAAGTCACAAGTGCTCTAGCTGGTCCAGTTCCTAAGAGGGGAATTACTATTTTATCTGACTGCTGTCTTCAAGGACACTCTGTAATGAACTGAGGTTATGGAATTCTTGGGCAAGATACGCCACCTTAAGACTAGAGAGGTATGATTAAAATATTAAAATAGAAGAATAAAATATAATTCATGATTTATGGCGAATCATCTTAGAGACGTCTAGGAATCAATAACCCATATCATCATTCTCATTTATTCCTCTGACATTCATTCATTTCACAAAGCAAGAGTTCCTGATAATATGAAATGTATGCCATACCACATGTATGGGTCAAGCTGAATATGCACCCCAAATTCTGGTACTTTTGTCAGACGTGCACAAAAAATAAATACATTTGCTTGTAACTTTTAAAAATTATGTTTAGATTTTTAATATATTGTTTATATTTGCTGTAAAATACACCACTTGGATGATAATTTGCTACAGAAAAATACACAAAAATACAGTCAGTAGTTTGATGTAAGCAAATGCAAGGAACAGTACTTTTTTATTTTTTTAAACATTTATTTATTTCGAGAGAGAGTGTGTGTGTGTGAGAGAGAGAGAGTGTGTGAGTCGGGGAGGGACAGAGAGAGAGGAAGAGACAGAGAATCCCAAGCAGGCTCCACGCTGTCAGTGCAGAGCCTGATGCAGGGCTTGAATCCACGAACTGTGAGATGATAAACTGAGCCAAAACCAAGAGTCAGATGCTGAACCAACTGAGTCGCCAAGGCACCCCAGTACTATTTTAAAAATCAGTTAGAATGTAGCAGCTTTACTTTAAGGAATTTGGTCCCTCCTTGTTCATACACCTGTTTGTTTGTTGAATAGAAGAGAAAACCAGACTCTCTCTTTTAGATGCTGCTATTTCAGAGAGACTGATTCTGAATTGATTGATTGATCGATTTATAAATAAAATCCATACCAGTTCTTATGCAAACTTACTCCCCCCCACCCAAATTCTAGTGGTTAAAGCCTAGACTCTGGACTCAGACAATCCTGGATTCACATGATGACTTTATCACCTATTAACTGTGTGACCTTGAGAAAGTTACTTAGCCTCTCTGAGCTTCAATTTCTTCACCTAAAACATGTAAACAGTAATATGACAGTGGGTACAAGTGAGATGATGCCCATAAAGTACCGATTGTCGTTCCTGCACATTGAGAGTAAGCATTCATTAAATAGCAGCTATTATTGTTAATAAATTTTGTCATTGGAAAAAATGAAGTCCTTTGTTCAGTAAGTCAGCAAACTTTTCAGAGGCATAATGTAATTTCAAATATAAGGCAATGTTGACATTCTGAGAGACGCCTTACCTTGCCTGGGTGATCGGGAGATGGCAGTAATATGCACATCTCTGCATTGGGTCCATTTAAACACCAGAGGCACCATGCTTTGTTTTTCTTGTTGACTGCTTTCTTGTTGTACTGGGGGCTCTCGGAATGTTTCCTAGAATTTCCACTGTATTTGTGCAACTTCCTTTACCTAGCATTTTCGAATTCCGTCGTAATTATCTTATTCTCATTTTTATTCCCCCTCTAATTTCTCTCTGCTTATTTCACTGATTTGTTATCATTTGTCAAAATCTTACGTATTCAAAGCCTCTGATTTCAAATTCCTTTTCATCAAGATGTTGCTCCTCTACCAAATATAAGTCAGTGTGCTGTGTAAACCAGTGGATGGACAGTTCCAAATCCTTGTCCCATAGACAGTGTTAAGATATGGAAACCCAGGATATCTAAAGGTCGTGTCAGGGAGAGGAGATAAAAACATTTATCTATAGCCTGGTGTGTACTCAGGGCCATGGAATGGGATAGAAAATGTATAGATTAGAAATCAAATTATCTGGGTCCGGGGTTCTTGTCAGCCACCACGGGCTGTGGGCATCTCAGCATGTCATTCAGTGTCTCTAATTTCAGTGTGTTGGTCAATAAAATGGGGATGATTAGGATACTTACCTCTTGTGGTTTAAAATAAATGACACAGTGGACATAATAATCACTTCGTAAGCTGTAAATCACCAGGCATACTGCTACATGGTTATTATTGTGGCTATCGTTATTCACCCCATGGTTGCATGTGTCCAGCAAGGATACCATTTAGGAAACAAATAATTTGTGGTGTTAAGAGTTAACTTAAGAGTTAAGTCCCACCTCTTGTACTACTGAGGTGTATAACTTCGGGCAAATGACTTATTTCACTATTAATTTCTGTGTTTGTAGAATGTATTAGATACTCATCAGTGTCTCTTCTGAAGAGTTGGGGCTTCACAAGAACCAAGAAAAAGGCATGGATAGGCCAGCTGGCGAGAGTCTTACAAGGCAAGAATAGATGGGGCTCCTGGGTGGCTCAGTCAGTTGAGCATCTGACTTCAGCTCAGGTCATTATCTCACAGTTTGTGGATTCAAGCCCCGCGTTGAGCTCTGTGCTGACAGCTCGGAGCCTGGAGCCTGCTTCGGATTCTGTGTCTCCTTCTCTCTCTGCCCCTCCCCCGCTTGTGCTCTACCTCTCTCTGTCTCTCAAAAATAAATAAATAAATGTAAAAAACTAAAAAAAAAACAAAAAAAACAAGGCAAGAGTAGTAAATATGCTATCTGTAGTAAATGGAACTGCTGTAAATATAGAAGCCTAGAGATAGCATGGGGATAGGGGCTCCAAAGGAGATTGACTAGATAACAAGACACACGATGGGCTCAAGGGAATGTTGCCTCGCACAGAGCCCACCTAGTTCCCAAAGTGATAGCACTTCAAACTACATCCAGAGCAGCTGAAGGAAAGAGAAGCTCTGTCTTGACCATCTCCATGCCCAAAGTGATGAGGAAAGGTCCAGGTGTCTTCTGCATAAGTCGTAATGGAGAAAAGCAGAGGCAGTTCAGAAATTATAGCCTCCTGAGTGAGCTTCATGTCTCTTGTCTCTTTTCTTTCTAGTTCATCCCCCATATTACCACCAGAGGGACCCTAAACTCAAGTATGGTCCTCCCCCTGTCCACATTAAAATCTCTGATTTCTTCCATGAGAAGATGCTCAATGTCATTAATCATCAGGGAAATATAAATCAAAGCCACAATGAGATACCACTTCACATCTGTTAAGATAGCTATTATTAAAAAAAGGAAAGGGATGGTAGGAATGTGGGAATGCAAAATGGTGCATCCACCATGGGAAACAATATGGAGCTTCCCAGTTTCTAGAGTGAAATCTAAAACTCCCTTGCTGATAGGGTACTTACCATATGTAGGGTCTACTCTAACTCTTCAGCCTCATGTTCAACTTCTCTTCCCCAACACCAAGACACTCTAAACATTTTCTTTGTTTTCTTTTTTGCTCAGTGCCTTTGCACATGCTGTTTCTCTGTCAGAAATATCCTTATATAATTCTCTACTTGGATAAACCTTTTTTTTTTTTTCCTGTTGGACCCAGATCAAATGTTACATTCTTTACCATGTATTATATTACCCACCATAAAGTTTTTTTGTTTTTGTTTTTTAAAGAGGATGTTTACGGGGCGCCTGGGTGGCTCAGTCGGTTAAGCGGCCGACTTCAGCTCAGGTCACGATCTCGTGGTCGGTGAGTTCGAGCCCCGCGTCGGGCTCTGGGCTGAAGGCTCAGAGCCTGGAGCCTGCTTCCGATTCTGTGTCTCCCTCTCGCTCTGCCCCTCCCCCGTTCATGCTCTGTCTCTCTCTGTCTCAAAAATAAATAAAACGTTAAAAAAAATAAAATAAAAATAAAAAAGAGGATGTTTACATGTCTGCTTGTCTACTAGCAGAAGAACTTCTGGAAAGGAGCCCAAGTTTTATTTTATTGTTCTAGTAGTGCTTCATTGATTAATATTTGGTAAAATTTACTAATGATTAAGTGGAATGATCCAAAGGATGGAGACATCTGAAGGGGAAAAAAATAAAAGAACAGAGCTCTTTAAAATATAAGCAGACAAAAATTAAGAAATTTGGATTCAGTAAAATCCTAAACAAGGTAGATAAAATGGAGACAGTTTTCCCAATTAAATGATTGACTCAATAAGTAATAAATGTCTCTTCTGCCCTAGTGCTAAGGATACAAGAGAAAATAAGGCTGACTTAGCATGTTTCATGCACTAAATACCAGTATTCCTGGAATCTGGTGGTCAAGAGGAAAAATAGGTTTTTAAAAGTGGAATAGCACGGGACAAATCACCCAAAGTCATACAAGTTAAGATGAGAACTTTTTTTTAATGTTTTTTAATGTTTATTTTTATTTTTGAGAGAGAGAGACGGTGTGAGCAGGGGAGGAGCAGAGAGAGAAGGAGACACAGAATCTGAAGCAGGCTCCAGGCTCTGAGCTGTCAGCACAGAGCCCAAAGTGGGACTCAAACCCACGAACTGTGAGATTATGACCTGAGCCGAAGTCAGACACCCAACTGACTGAGCTAACTAGGTACTCCTCACTTTCATTTTAAGTCAGTGAGAAGTCTTTGCTTTAAAGGTTTTAAGCAGGGAAATGAAATAGTCTGATGGGTATTTTGGGGAGATCATACTGGCTCTTCTATGGAGCGTAAACAGCATCAAGTAGGGATACCAGTCATGAGACCAGTGCATCAGACCAGGTAAGAAATGACATTGGCCTAGTGACCACAATCACCTGGAGAGCTGTTAAAACACAGATTTCTGGACCTCACCCCTAGAATTTCTGATTGTGTAGGCCTGGTGGTAATGGAGGTAGAGGGTAAATGGAGAATTTGCTTTCCTAACAAGTTCCCAGTGGTGCCAATGCTGCTATTGGGAGACCACACTCTGAGAGCCACTGAGCACTGCCTTGGTAATGACCTTGGAACACAGTGTACTGATTAGATATATAGTCTGGAGATAGGATTAAAAAGACATGCTGTTTACCAATACTAGAAAAGTTTAGGGCAAAGCGTATCTCTATAAAACTTGAATGAGATAAAAAAAAATTAGGAAATTCTAGGAAAAGGTATATTGATCACATGAAACTTGAATGAGGTTAAAAGAAAACAAACAAAAAGAACGCCCTTTACACTGTAGACAGTCGACGTATGGACATAATTTATCTACCTCTTCACATGGACAAATTAAAGTAAGTGGTTTTTGAAGTGTTTGAAGTGTTTATGTATTATAGACCAAAATCAGTTCCTAAAATTTTCGTGTCTTGTGAATGGTTAAGATTGAATAAGAGGAGGGCACCTGGGTGGCTCACTCAGTTGACCATCCGACTCTTGATTTCAGCTCAGGTCATGATCTCGCAGTTCATGGGTTCAAGACCCACATGGGGTTTTGTGCAGATAGCATGGAGTCTGCCTGGGGTTCTCTGTCTCTCCCTCTGCCCCTCTCCTTCTCATGCTGTCTGTCTGTCTGTCTCTCTCTCTCAAAAATAAATAAACATCTAAGAAAACAAATTCAATAAGAGAAGATAGTTGTACTTTTGTATTGTTGGACCCTTGGGGTAGCAGGTGAAAGGGAGGAACAGGGTGAACAGGCCTTGGGTGTGATTCCTTTCAGGATTCTCAGAACACCAGACCCTTGCCCACCCAGGACATCTCTTCTGGTCTACTACCCAGGGGTGTGTCTATATCTCTGGTAGAATGGGATGCTCACCTTAGAGCCTCTCCCTTCACACATGAGTTTCAAAAGTCCAGTTAAAAACCAAAAACTCTAGGGGTGCCTGGGTGGCTCAGTTGGTTAAGTATCTGACTTCAGCTCAGGTCATGATCTCATAGTCCATGAGTTCAAGCCCCATATTGGGCTCTGTGCTAACAGCTCAGAGCCTGGAGCCTGCTTCCGATTCTGTCTCTCCGTCTCTCTCTGCCCCTCCCCCACTCACATTCTGTCTCTCTCTGTCTCCAAAAATGAATAAATGTTAAAAAAAGTTTAAAAACCCAAAACTCTGCATGCCAGTGTCTCAAGGACTCTGCCTAGGTCTCCTGCTCCTTCTTGGTATGTCCCCATTCTGCCTTATGAGCTACTTTATCTCTGCCTCTTTGTCTAACTCTGTGATGGGCTGGATTCTGTCCCTCAAAAACTGATATATTGAAAGTCATAACCATGCCCCCCCCACCTCTGTAGTACCTCAGAGTATGACCTTATTTAAAAATGAGGTCACTGCAAAAGTAATTAGTTAAATTAAGATGAGGTCATTAGGGTGGGTCCTAATATAATATGATTGGAAAAGGTTCTGTCTCAAAGCTCTTAGAAGGAGCCAACCCCTGCCAACATCTTGATTTCAGACTTCTAGCCTCTAAGATTGGGAGACAATAGATTTCTGTTGGGTAAGCCACTCAGTGTGGTACCTTGTTATACCAGCCCTAGCAAACTAATACATTCTCCTTGTGATTATTTCTTCAATGCCACCGTCCCCATAGCTCTTAACTCTGCCTTCTTTGTCTCTTAGATCTGCCTGTCTTCTGTAGCCAGTGAGTCAATACTGACCCTTCCATATAGTAGAGACCAGGCCCCCTCTGACCTCAATCAGGGTATAATGTCCCAGATCCCCTCCTGTCTGGATATAGGATTCTTCTACTCTCCCACACTGAGCGACCGCCTCCTTAAGAATTTGTTCTCTGTTTTACTGTTCACCTTTGTGTCCTACCAATGATCGCAGTGCCTAAAACATAGCCATTGTGTTTGTTGAATGAATAATAAAATTTATGAGGGAGTCATTCTTTATCTATTTTCCCCTTGGTAAATGGAAAAAAAACTCAAGGGCTTTTGACCTTCATGTCAGTGTCTTTTCATCAATACAATGAGTGGTTTATTTGGAAAGCATCTGTTTTTGGATCACATTACTCAGTAAATGCGTGTTCTTAATGAAAGTGATCAGTGCAGATCAAGCTGACATCAACACTAAAGATACGGAGGATTGCTTTGGTGTGTAAATGGAAATGGTTTGGTGCTGGGGGATAATGAATACATGAGAATTAGGACTGCGTTATTAAACTGAGGGATGAAACTTGTCATTAGTTCCCACTGTTTCTTGGAGTTATTGTTAATAGCTATTTGAGTGAGGAGATGGGAACATGTGGAGAAGAGGATGTGAAGAAACAAATGTGTAGATAACGTCTGCTCACTGAGATATGTAGTATTTGAAATTGATCATCCTGCAGTTTTCGCTGAGAGGCTAGTGATTTTGAACTGATCTGTTTTCCCAAACTCAATCAGAGGTACAGGCAGCTGACAACCCTGCAGATTCCTCCTGGTCCCTGCACCAGACTTAGATTTCCAATGAAAAGTGAAGTTCATGTGCCACATTTGGGTCCCAAACTCTGAAGAATGATGATCTTTATGTTTACCTAGGGAGGGGGTGTTCATGAAAGGGATGGTGGTAAGATTATTCAAATCAAAATATGTCTGAGAGACATCACTAATACTTAAGAATGGACAATGGACACAATTTAGGTTAATCCTGGGCAAATGAGAGAGCACACTCAGTCTGCTAATGTACTGTCCGAAACCCCGTTAAAACTCAACTGAACTCAACCCTGATTACTTTCAGTCAGCATGAACTAAGTGCCCTTAATCACTGACCATTAGCTTCTGCCAGGGACTCACCTTTCTTTCTAGAACTTTATATACAATAAGAAAGTTTCTCATTGAAAATCCAGCATAATATTTTGGTCTACGTTGTTTTATGAAGTGTCCTCCACTTTTAAAATACTTTCAATTACTTCATTTTTCAAAACTGAGGTGCCTCTGGGTGGCTCAGGCTGTTGAGCTGCTGACTCTTGATTTCGATTCAGATCATGATCTCAGAATCAGGGAATTGTCTCAGAATGAGGGACACCATACCTTGGTGGGCTCTGTACTGAGTGTGGCACCTGCCTCAAATTCTCTCTTTCTCTCTCTCTCTCCTTCTCCTGCCCCTCTTCCCCACTCACGCTCTCTCTCTCAAAAAAAAAAAAAAAAATAAGTCTTGAAAAAAAAAAAGAATTGTAAAGGTTATGCTACCATCCCCAACCACTAGCTATAAATAGGAAATAATAGGGAGAAGACAGTAGGCACAATTAGAAAAACTAAACTACTCATTAGTGGATATCTAAAATGCAACTCCATTTTGAGTTTATTTTTGTGTACGGTGTGAGAAAGTGGTCCGGTTTCATTCTTTCTCATGTGACTGTTCAGTTTTTCTGACAGCATTTGTTGAAGAGACTTTTTCCCATTGCATATTCTTACCTTCTTAGTTTTAGATTAATTGACCATGAATGCATGGGCTTATTTTTGGATTGTTCCATTGATCTTTGTGTCTATTTTTGTACGAGTACCATGCTGTTTTGATTACTACAACTTTGTCATGTGTCTTGAAATCTAGAATTGTGATACTTCCAGTTTTGTTCTTTTTCAAGACTATTTTGGCTAGTCAAGGTTTTCTGTGGTTCCATACAAATTTTAGGCTTATTTGTTCTAGTTCTATGAAAAATATTGTTGGTATTTTAGTAGGGATTACATCAACCACAGATTCTTTTGTGGAGTATAGACATTTTAACAATATTGGTTCTCGCAATCCATGAGCATGGGCTATCTTTCCATCTGTTTGTGTCATCTTCAGTTTTTTCATCAATGTTTTGTAGTTTTCAGAGTACAGGTGTTTGACCTCCTTGGTTAAGTTTGTTTTATTTTGGTGAAGTTGTAAATGGGATTGTTTCCTCAATTTTTATTTCTGCTATTCATTATTAGCATATAGAAATGCAACAGACTGCTGATATTAATTTTGTATCCTTCATTAAATTCATGTATCAGTTCTAATAGTTTTTTGGTGGATTCTTCAGTGTTTTCCATTTATGGTATTATGTCATCTACAAATGGTGACAGTTTTACTACTTCCTTTCTTTGAATGCCTTTTCTATCTTGCCTTATTGCTGTGGCTAGGATTCCCAGTACTATGTTGAATAAAAGTGGTGAGAGCCAGACATCCTTGTCTTGTTCTTGATCTTAGAAGCAAAGCTCTCAGTTTTTCACCATTGAGAATGGTGTTAGCTATGGGTTTCTCATATATTGGCTTTATTATGTTGAGGTATGTCCCTCTAACCCTACTTTGTTGAGAGTTTTTATTATGAACTGATGTTGTACTTTGTCAAATGCTACTTTCTTACATCATACACAAAAATAAACAAAAAAAAAATGGATTGAAGACCTATATGTGAGATCTGAAATCATCAAATTCCTAGAAGTAAACGTAAGCAGTAATTTCTTGGATACATTGGCCATAGGAATATTTTTTAGATAAGTCCTTTCTGGCAAGGGAAACAAAACCAAAATTAAACTATTGGGACTACATCAAACTAAAACAAACAAACAAACAAACAAACAAACAACTTTTACACAATGAAGGAAACCATCAAGACGAAAAGGTAACCTATTGAATGGGAGAAGGTATTTGCAAATCATATATCTAATAAGGGGTTAATACCTAAAATATAAAAATAATTGATACAACTCAACACCAAAAAACTCCAGAAATCCAATTAAAAAATGGGCAGAAGACCTGAATAGGCATTTCTCCAAAGAAGACCTACAGATGACCAACAGACACATGATAAGATGCTCAACATCACTAATTACCAGGGAAATGCAAATTAAAACCACAGTGATGTAACACCTCACACCTGTCAGAATGACTAAAATAAAAAACATAAGAAAAAAGTGTTGGCAACATGGAGAAACAGGAACCTCTTGCACTGTTGATGGGAATTTAAATTGGTGCAGCCACTGTGGAAAACAGTGCAAATATGAAACATGAAATGACCATGTGGTCCAGTAATATCACAAGTGGATATTTACTCAAAGAAAATGAAAACACTACTTTGAAAAGATATATGCACTCCTTTGTTTATTGCAACATTATTTATAATAGCCAACATATGGAAGCCACCCAAGTGTCCTTTGATAGATGAAGGGATAAAGAAAATATGATATATATTTTAATGGATTATTACTCAGACATAAAAAAGAATCAAATCTTGCCATTTGTAACAACATGGATGAACATATAATGTATAATGGTAAGTAAAATAAGTTAATCAGAGAAAGATAAATACCATATGATTTCACTCATATGTGGAATTTAAGAAACAAAAGAAACTAACAAAGGGAAAAAAAGAATCAAAAAAACCCAAGACTCTTAAATAGAAAGAACAAATAGGTGGTTGCCAGAGGGGAGGTAGTGGGGGGGATGGGTGAAATAGATAAAGGGGATTAAGGGTACCCTTGTCTTGATGAGCACCGAGAAATGTATAGAATTGCTGAACCATTGCACACTTGAAACTAATATAAACTCTATGTTAATTATAGTTGAGTAAAAAAATTAATGAAAATAATAAAACTCCAAAAAAGTAGAATATCACCTGAAGGTGCACAAAGTTCATGGAGGTGGTAAAGTGATGAAACATGTGGCTTTGGAATAAAACACCTTGAGTTGAATTCCAGCGTGATTTTTCCTAGATACGTGACAGTGGGAAAGTCATTTAACATCTCTGAACCAATTTTCCTATCTGTGGAATGGGGCCAATATGTACATTTTTATGAGGATTGAATAAATAATGCATATAAAGTCGACTACAAGACTTGACACATTAGTGCTCAATTTATAGTAGGTACTGTTATTAAACCACACATACTCTAATTTTACTATCAACCATTTAGATCAGCTGCTATTACTTTGAAAGAATATTCTCATATAATGGTTCTGGTGCATATGTGAACATTAATTACCATTCCACCCCCCCAACCCATGCTGAAATTTGTTCTTTTTTGTGCATGATATATGACATCATTTTAAGAAAAAAAAATCAGAGTTTTTCAGAAATATTTGCAAAGCTAAAAGATAAACCCAACTACTTATCATGAAATGTGCCTTGTTGCCCGTGTTGTGTCTTGTGAGCTGAATATAGTAAAACTAAATTACCTCTGGAAAATATAGCAAAGACTTCTTGGAAGGTAGTTCACAGAAAAATCAGGAAATGAGTCTTACAAATGACTGTTATGTGAAGATATTCATCTCCAAACCATACCATACATGCAGGAAACAAACTTAAGCTGTTGGTTTCTATGATCTGATGTCTTTATCATGAGTCTTCACCATGAAGCTCTCTAACATTCAATGATACTGTGGGAGCCTGTGTACTACTGCCCATAAGTGGTTAAGTAGGAGGGTCACTTGTAGGCAAGAGGTGATGTGTAATGTGTAATGACAGAGTAACTAATTTTTTCATAGTTTATATGTATCTGTCCAAAAGGGATTCTTTCTTACCGGGAATCTAATCAGGAAGAGACTTCCTCCTACCGGAAGTAAAACGTGCATAGTACCACAGCTTTGTGTAAACTAAAAATAGAAAAGCCAATCAGCTGATGGGTCTTTCAAGAGTCACTGCAGCATCTGACAAAGGAGAGTTTGCCTGAAGATAGCAAAGCTCTAAGAGGAGAGTAGAAAGATCCATGGTAGGTGAAGAGGTCGAGTGGTAGGTATCTTCAGATGGGGAGAGAGAACCTTGGCAGAATCAAGGAGAGCACTGGGGGAAGGGAAAAGGCCTGTGCTGCAGGATATGACCACAGCTGTCATGAGGGATGGAAGGGATGAATGGAGAGGACCGCTAAGTGCCTCCTAGGGTGCACGGACATTACTATGCTATCCTTGGAGGAAAGCCATCATGTTCGTAAAGACAAAAAGGGAGCTGACTGAACTTTAAAAATTGGCCTTCGTTGCTTCATATTACAACAATGGAATAAACTGTGGTTTATGTAAATGTAGCAGGCGTCACTCCACGAAAAGTCAAAGCCCGTTTTCTTTGTTTTTCTAAATCAAACAAAATTAGGCTCTGAGCCTCATCCACGAGGTTAGCAGAATGTCTAGTATTAGTCCCTTTTCAGGAGTCCCTCTCAACTCCCTTGAGATCATTTTGGAGGCTTGAGGTCTACACTGCCCATGTGATGAGGACAAGTCAGAGGTCCTCAGTCCTGTGTTCCTTGTTCAGTCCTGTACATTCCTTTTGTGGGTGGTGGCTCTGCCTCTCCCTCAGGTTGATGGGGAACAACCACAAGATTACCCCTGCCAATGAGGAATACCTGCTTTGGACCTTTAGATTAGAAGTGATAAATTTCTGTTGTACTTGAGCCATCCCATATTCTTAAATTTGTTTTGTTAGCACTGTTACACTAGTTCAGCCTACCCTAACCAGGCACTTCCTTACACTACTTTTTACACTAGTCTCTGGTTCAAGTTCTGACCTCTAGGACATATATTTCCAGGAAAAGAAGGGTGAACCTGGTAATTCATCTATATTCCATAAAGCTAATCACTAGGAAAAAGTTGCAAAATATAATTCCATGTGTACTGCCAGAGCCATAAAACACAGACATTGATTATAACAAAGAACATAGGTTCAGGATTAAGTGTTCAAAGCAGAGAAACAGCTTCAGAGGCCAGTCGATCTGCAGAACTCTTTCCAGAATTAGCAAGTAGACTAGACTGCTAGCCCTTTGCAAATCTCCTTAGAAATCCACAAAGAAAGGTATATTTGCAGTGCATTTGGACTTTTGAAGAAGCAAAGACTAAGAACTTTCTTAATAAAAGGAAACTGGAACTTGGGTCAGAACCCCACCATACATTTGGGGTGGTGATACAGATTTATACCCAAATTAATAACATGAAAACATGTATATAGTCCTCATTACCTAGTCTGGCATCAAACGCTTGTAATAAATACTTTTGTCCTTCCCATAAAGTTGCACCTTCATTAACTCATCCGGGTATTTATTGCATATGGATTTCTGGGCTGAAAGAATGCTACCTGACCATCTTAGTAAAGACCCTAGTCCCCCAAGATGGCAAAACTAAGCATATTCTTCTGATAAATACAATATTAACTAAATCTGTTTCTGTCTTGGCATCCTGAACTTTACAGTGCTGTTTAATTATTCATTCAAATGTGAAATTTTAATACTTCAGAATTTGGACAAATAAGATTTAAAAATTACAACTCAAGGTAAGCCACGCTGAGAATTTGGCCCCAAATATGCATTATTATTGATGTTCATGGTATACTTGAAATTCGTAATCATTTCCCTGTAGCAGCAATCAAGTTATTTTTATTTGAAAAGAACTGTCAATGGCAGAACTGGGCACAAGGAGGAAATACTTTCATTTCCATCATTATATTATTCACCACTGTATCACTGGAGCCTGATTTGTGGTAAGGCACATTGTAAGAACACAGTAATTATTTCTTGAATCAGTGATGGAAAGAAAGAATGAATGAAGCAAGAAAGATGCAGACTGGAAAAGAATGTGGGTCTTAATGGTAGTAACCATATTGAATTTTACTGTACAAACAACAGAACAAGGGAATGTCACAAGTGTTCAGGAGCTAAATTCTGGACTGTAAGGACAGGTCATTACACAGAACTACCACCTCTGTCCAGCCTGAGGCTTCTCTGTGTGGCTGGAGCCCTCGCTAATTTTTTTTTTTTTTATATTGTTGGTTTTTTTTTTTTTTTTCATTAAGCCTCTAGGTTAGTGCCTGGGTTAATAATATTAATGACATTCTGAGTCTTGATTTTTCTCCATTTTTAATCAGAAATGGAGACATGCCTTTTTAATAGTTTTAATGATTTCTAATTTTAGGAATGTTTATGAAATCAAATAGTCTGCATTTTAATGGAGAATTTTCATAGTATCGATATTGGGTGATATTTCTATTTGAGAAATACCCTAGTTTATAGTAGCACACCAAATGTTTTTAAGATTTACATACCCTTGTAAAATTTCCATTCATTTACCCTCACAAAAATGAGATAGATTGGATGTCTTATTCTATTAACCTTTTTTTAAGCAGACTCTGCTTCTTAGCTCTCAGTGGAATTTAAAGTATTGTTAACTCACAAATCAACACTGTGATGATAAAGCTTCTTGAAGCCAATCACCAGAATGCATTAAGTAACTAGCAAGATTACATGGTGTTTCTAGCCTAATGTGGCACAATTCAGATAGCAATAATTGGTGCCCAGTGAAGAAAAGTATCTGTCAAATCAATAAACTTACTCTTGTACATTGATAACTGAGCCTGGCTGTTAAAAGTCATTGATTACCTTGAGAACAGCTATTAAAGGAAAGAGACCAATAAGCTGACTGGGACGTTTTACTCTAATAAAAAGTAGCTCTGCTAAAGTAAATAATTGTTTCCAAGCAATAAGTCAGTGTCTGGGAGAGTACATCAGTCATTTCCCAAAGCAAACCTCCTCTGTCATGTTGGCCTGCTCAACCTGTATGTGTTTCCTTCCAGTTCCATTCTGCTGCACTTGGCAGCAAAAGACACAACGGGGGAGGGGATATTTTTGACATCTTGTTGGAGTATTGTGCTAGATCTGGCGTATTGGCCCTCTTGGCATCACTGTCCATCTGTTTCTATGTTCCTGTTGTTGTGGAGGCCTCTACTTGGCCTCCCTGCCTCCATGATAACTCTTATTCCGTGGTCCCAGGACTCAAAGAGAAGGTGGTACCAACTACCTCTTCAGAGTTTTCAGGTTATATAGGCACAAGTCAAAGAAATGACTACTGAGTTGTTTTGTAGACTTAATAGACCTCCTGTGACCTAGAGCTTAACCAGGGCTGCATTTGTAACCTGGCTTCCATCTGCTTCCACTGCACCAAGGTGTCATGAGAATGTCTGGGATTTCTGGGTATCAATGCCAATTTGGATTCTTTGTTCAGCAGTTTTGGGGATGTTGATATATTCCCCTTTCCCTAGTAAATGGCCTTTGGTCCCTTTGCAGAACAACTTGAGTGAGGACTTGTTGACATTCACATTTGCCAGTTCCTGCAGCACCCCTCTCTGGGGGACCCAATCTCTTCTTCAGTCAGAGGGTTTCCCCATGAGAAAGCTGACTCAGCTTTGGAAACCGGGCAATTGATCATGGCTTTTCATTGGAGTCATCTCCCTCAGCTTCTTGATCATCACATTGGCCCAGCTCAAAAAGCCCTCTTCTCATACCAATCATTGTGGGTTGGCTTCCTCAACAGATTCTAAAGCACATTTGCATGTTTGTTTAAGAGTGTATTGCATGGCTTATTTCACTTAGCATCACACTCTCCAGTTCCATCCATGTTGCTACAAAGGGCCTTAAACAGAGAAAGACAGATACCATATGTTTCCACTCTTATGTGGATTCTGAGAAACTTAACAAACCAATGGGGGAGGGGAAGAAAAAAAAAAGAGGTTAGAGTGGGAGAGAGCCAAAGCATAAGATATTCTTAAGAACTAAGAACAAACTGAGGGTTGATGGAGAGTGGGAGGGAGGGGAGGGTAGGTGATGGGCATTGAAGAGGGCATCTTTTGGGACGAACACTGGGTGATGTATGGAAACCAAGTTGACAATAAATTTCATATATTAAAAAATAAAAAATAAATAAATAAATAAAATAAAATAAATAAATAAAAATAAAAAGAGTGTATTGTAGTCAACACCCGTGAAATGGAAGGGATCCATGCGGGATGAGGGAGAAGGCGAGGCACAGTGCTCACCCAGAAGTCTAGAATGCTGAACCAGAGTCCTTTGGATGAACTAAAAGCCAGGCCTTTATCATCCCTGAAAGTCCCTGGGTATGGGCAACTCCTGGAAAGGAGTGTGACTTTGAGAAAGGCAGGTCTCTGCAGCTAAGGCCATCCCTGAAGGGGCAGAAAGCCATAGGCCATTTGCTCCCAACAAGCAGTAACAAGTCCTTCATGAGAAGGATCTGGACAGCATAGCCCCAGTGCTCCACAGTAACCATGCAATTTATCATCTGAATCAGGACCTCTGTTGTGAACGAAAGGGTCACTACTAATTATGATGCTGTAACAACAGGTGTAAGCCAGGACTGCCCGTCCCAGGTGAACTTGGACGTGTGGTCATCTTGTTATCACCCTCTTTGATGACATCCCCAAACAGACCCTTGACCAATCACCACATCACATAGTGATGTGCTGATGTGAAAACATTCATCCTTCTGTTGCCCTTTGAACCTCTACTTTCCAGCTATAGGGAGGGATCAGTTCTTGGAAGGCTGTTAACAAGGTTATACTATGAAGCAACTGTATGAGTTTGCTGACTGTAAGAAATATTTTAATAACAGTTTTCTTACGGTGAAACCATGTGTTTTTCTTATAAATCCCTTAAAAGTAAGTAAGTGTCATTAAATTAAATATTCCTGGGCTTATTTCTCTGAATCCTGACCTAACAATGTAGAGTTTTTGTACCTGAAAATAAATATTCTTTCCTTAATTACAGTTGGCCCTCAAACAATGCAGGGGCTAGGGAAGCCAACCACCCCCCCCCCCCCCCTGGCCATGCAGTTACAAATCCACACATAACTTTTAAATTATTTTTCAAAATTTTAATTCCAGTATAGTTACTATACAGTTTTATATTAGTTTCAAGTGTATACTTTAGTGATTCAACAATTCTACACATTACTCAATCATTGTCAAGACAAGTGTACTCTTAATCTCTGCCACCTATTTCTTCTGTCGCCCCACCTACCTCCCCTCTGGTAACCTGTTGGTTCTCTACACTTATGAGTCTGTTTGTTGGTTTGTCTCAATTTTCCATTGTTGTTTGTTTCATAAATTACACATATGAGTGAAATTACATGGTGTTTATCTTTCTCTGACTTATCTCATTTAGCATAGTACTCTCTAGCTCCATCCAGGTTGTTGCAAATGTCAAGATTTCATTCCTTCTTATGGCTGAATAATATTCCATTGTGTATATTTATATCACCTCTTCTTTATCCATGTGTAACTTCTGACTCCCCGAGAACCTGACTACTAACAGCCTGCTATTGACCAAAGCCTTATCAGTAACATGTTGATTAACACATACTCTGATATATTATGTGTATTATATGCTGCATTCTTACAATAAAGTAAGGTAGAGAAAAGCAAAGGTTAAGAATATCATAAGGAAGAGAAAATACATTTGCGGTGCTGCACTGTGTTTATCTAAAACAATCTACATATAATTGGACCCATGCAATTCAAACCATGTTGTTCAGGAGTCAATCGAACCATCAATTATTAAGAGGTGTTTGGCACATGAAGGCTTAAGGAGTCTTTCTATCTCTTTTCCTGATTGACTCTTTATAAAATGTCTTCGCCAGTTTGTATTTATTTGAATCATAGCATGGTAAGGCTTAAAGATCTTTCAGCCCAGCTTCTCATTACTCTGGCAATAAAGGAATGGATAAAATGTGGTATATTCATACACTGAAAAAATACATAGTACTTAAAATAAATGATATCCACGTGTGCCACCTTGGATATTTATAAAAACAAGTAGACGAGAAAAAAGCAAGGGGCAAAGGATATGTAAAATATGGTATGATTTATCTTTCCTTTAAACAATGCCTTATACATCATTTTACAAATAGCATTTAATACTGATTTTGTATACACCTATTGATTCTGTATGTACCTAGGGTATCTTTATATGTATTGGAAGAATAGACCCGGTTTCAAAATAGTGGAAACTTCCAAGGACAGTAGGAGGTGGAGAAGGTAGGATATGAGGAGAATGTAGGTTTTACCATTGCATCAGTGGCCCAGTGCCACGCAAAAAAACCACATCAAAGCTTAGTGGCTTACAAACAGCAACCACTTTTTATTGCTCACCATCATGTGGATAACAATTTGAGCTGGAACCGGCGAGGCCCTTCTTCTGATCTTAGCTGCGCTCACTCATGCATTTGCCCATCAGCTAGCAGATGGGGAGGAGGGGGTGGCTGGCTGTCACTGTGTGACGGGAGTGACTGGGTCACATGTCTCTCATCACCCAGCAGGGCAGTCCAGTCCTGTTCACAGAGCGGCTGAGAGGCTTTCTCAGAAGCCTAGGCTCAGAATTCACGCACACTGACCACATCAAGTCAAAGAGTCACATTCTATCGGCTAAATCAAGTCACTAGGCCAGCCCAGTTTCATGGAATGAGAAAAAGACCTTACCCTTGACAGGAGAAAATACAAAGTCACATTGGAGGAAGCCAACAGGGGGGAATGGAAAATTATATCCCTGTGTGTTTTGTAATTGACCACAGCCACATCTATTGCTTTATTATTATTATTTTTAATCAGAAGACAAGAAATTGTCTAAATTTTATAATTCTGAGAGGTAGACATATGGGTACCTGTTATTTCTGTACCTTCTTGCATGTTGGGAATAGTTCATAATTGATCACTCTAATAACAGCTAACTTGTGATTGTGGGCTCATCTTTCCACACCAGAAATATTGCCTGGGATCCAATCAAATCAGTGCACCAGTCCATAGTTACACACCTAAGATTCTTATCATCTGGGCCTTTTAACGTTGCATAGATAAAATTCACAGCATGTTGGGGGCCTGGCTGAATTTCCATTTAAATAGCAACATTTAGTCTTCTGATTTGCTCCTGTTCTAATTACTTACCTAGAGAAATTGTTTCCTCATTTTCTAACCTGTCCTTCCAAAGGCCTCTGCTGTGCCTGGTTAGACCCTGGCTACAGAAGACACCTGTAGACTGCATGATAATGATAGCAGAAATGATTGCATGGCTCTCTGTGAAGGTGTGTGTGTGTGTGTCGGCAGATGTGCCTCTTGCCACAAAAGGGAGGAAGCAAAATGTGTCATAGATAGGAAAGACATTGCGGTCACTTCTCCATTATCTACGGAGGGGTTTATCTGCAACCAAATTTTAATCCTGGCAAGAACCCTCAAATGTATTCTCCAGCTTTCCTTCCCTGCTGTTACGTTGTGTGTAAGGGTAACATTGCTTTACTCCAACAGCAGCCTAAGGGAAACAGCATTGAGGATGCAAACACGATGCTGATGATACATTCCAAATGCCAACACATACTATGTGGGATTATCTGCTATTCTGGATTTTCCCTTTGTTTCTGTGGGTAATTGAGAGTTCTATTTCCGCTATTAACCCCCTCATCTACATATAGCTCAGCCCTTTTAATTTTTTATTCGAAGTAAAACAGGACCTGCTGTACCCAAAGAATACCAAGAATTAGGCTTTCTCCCTTCCACCCTTTCCAGACCTCTGGGTCTCCCCATTCAGCCACTTGTGACAATCTGTCCCAGAAAATTGGAAAACCGTTCACTTTAATTGGTTCTAAAATGGAGGATTCAGTGCCTATGCTGAGTTTGAGGGTGAAACTAACATTTTACAAAGCCCAGCCCAGCAGCAACTGCCCTTTGGGATTTGGGACATAGAGTAACAAGTTATTCTGGAATTTAGAGCTTTATTACAAAGAAGTGCTAACTCTTTTGGTTCTGCTTATAAATGGAATAAAGGGGGAATCTGGCTCACCCATGAGCGCTTTAACCTTGTACATGCTCAATATCCTTATGAAATGCAATATCTTATGATCCTTTAAATAACAAATGACCTTATTCCCTTTTATGGGGTCATTAAGGCCTCTAACAGTCCAGGTATAAATCCCAGCTACTACTGCACATCTTAATTTACTATTCATATGTGAATCTCTCTTTGGTTTTCAATTACTATACAACAGCAACTGGCTCATCAAATTATCCCCATCGGAATGTGTCTGTTAAAGACATTGCAGTTTACATCTTAGGGCCCTAATTAAAGTCACAATAGTTGATAAACCTTGAACAACTAGTAATTGGAAACTAACAATTAGTACCAGCCACCTTAGTTGAGATCAGCTCTGCTGCTGCCTACATGACTAAGCAAAAGGAAATTAGTATACCAGAGATGGCCCACATACCGAATATGTGTTATGTCCACTCCTGTATCTCAGCCAAAGTATTGCAAAGAACTGGGCATTAAAATATTATCTAAAAGTCTTCATATAGATATCTGTGTCATGGGATAGATCAGTCTGATATCCCTGTGGCTTTTCAGCCTTTATCACGTCCATTACTGTTGTCATCATCCTATATCTGGGTATCTGTGGAGGTGGTGCCGTAAGACCTCTTCTTTAGGCTTCGCTTCTTCTCTAAAACCTACAGCTTGCATATTTTCTTAACAAAGCACCGGTCATGTGGTCCTACTGTATTCTGCATACTCTCTCCCTCTTCATGCCCCTTACTGCTCAGAATATCTGAGTCTCGAGACATGGCAGGAAGCACATGGATTCATTTGGTGAGCCCAAGAGAAGCTTGAAGTACTGTGGGCACTGTGCCACATGTCCCACTTAGCCTCTGTACTATTCTGAGACCACACATTTCAGAGAGCAATGGAAAAGAATATACTCCAGTTCCCTGTCCTGGAAACTTGCTGATGGGCCTCTTCCAACTGGAAGTGCGTTAATAGTGGCCCTTGGCAATGAGCAACAGGCTAGGAAATCTCCTTACAGTGACCTTCTGTTTTGTTGGTCAGCATGGCATCCCTGTTCTCTTAATCCCATTCCATTGAATAGCTAATGAAATAGGATATTGCTTGAGGGTACTTCAGCAGGCTTGATGAAGCATCCCAAATGCCTTCTGCCTAATCTGCTTACCTTGTGATTTTCCAGGAGTTCTTGGCAATGGGAAAAGAGGGATGCTTCAGCAGTCTTCCCTGAAAGCATCACTTCACTTACCACGGAAGACATAATTTGGGATGGTTTTGTAATCTCTTATCATCCTCTTCCTCACCCCTTGCGAGAGAGCCCACATGGTTATTCCAAAGTATTCCAAGAAACTGAGCACACAAATAATGAACCTGGTACTTTGCTAGCACTTTGTGTTCTTTTATAAAGCAAACAAGCATGTCTTGAGAAGTTTTGTAGTTTTATCACATAATAAATGCATGTTCTAAACCCTTTCACTGCCCTACAAACCCGACCAAGTGAGTTTTTACAGGAGCATTTGGGTCTAGATTAATTCCTTGGCAGGTATGGAATATGCTTTAAGCAATCTTTATGTAGCACTTGGATCTGTACCAAATAAATTTTCCACCCTAAGCTACTATGGTGAACAAACTCATAAGGGAGTTGAGTCAAATATTATTCATTGTCAAGTATAGAATAGGTCCTTATTTCCTTGGACTATCCTCAGGACTGAACAACTTCAAAAAGCATGATCTGTGTATACTAACTGGAACACTAAATAACTGGTTTTATACAGGGTTTATTCTTGTGGTGAATCTAAACAGTGCTCCTTTGAACTATTTAAAATTGGCTCCAAACTCAATATCAAAATTATTCTGTAATTTCCTGTCAAACAAACATTTGAAGATATAAATGGATATCAACCAACGTATGATAGTTCAAGAAAGCCGATGACTTTTCTATGGGCACTTTAATTGGCTAAGAATAACTCTTATCAAAACCATCAAGTGGATGTATGGAACCCCATCTCCTCTCTGTTCAACAGCCCTTGGCCCTCATCCTAGTCTCTCCCTTTTCTAGAACCCATCCAATGACGTTACTAAAGGGAAGGCTCAGCTGGTTGAAAACCAATTCACTTTAAGAAGATTCATGATAACTATAAAGGTTACTTGACACTCTGTCGAGTATTCTTGAAGACCCAGAAGCCATTAAAATAGATATGAATGAAACTCTGATCATTCAGGTAGTATAACAAGTGAAGAAGGACAGTTGACAGAAGCCTTACAAATGAAAGAAGCAACAAGCTGGGGAAGATACCCCAGGAAACAGAAGGATAAATAGAAACACATCCTTGGTCAATAAAAAAAGAATTCTCTTTTCATGTCAAATACAGTTTGCAGAGGGATGTCTGCCAGTCAGATCATAGAATCTTCAACTCTTGGGTTTATAGAACTTAAAGTTCATTTAGTTTAAGAGTTTAGAAAAACTAACTCTTCTTGGGTGGTCACCTAGCTTCTGCTTGCATACATATAGGGATGAGGAGTTCACTACTTCAAGTTGTGGCCCCTCCTGTTACTGAATGGCTCTGATGGCTGATGCCCAATTGATGTCTCCTCCTCGGCATCATTCTCCCATTGGCCCTGGATCTTTTCTATAGAGATAATCAGAAAAATCTCTGGTTTTTCTCACTTCAAGGGAGTTTACTCATCATTTCAGCCTGGTCCCTAACCTCCAGTTACTCTCATTATAATTTTTTTCCTCATTTTAGAAAATTAAGAGAAAAATGCCATCAGTAAACTACAACCAGATATAGCCAATGTTAACACCCTAGTATGTATCTCCCAGTTTTTGTATGTACATACTCTTTATAGAAAAATTAAGATGATAGTCTACACATTATTTAAAACCAGCTATTTTCAGATAACAATTGATTAAGAACATATTTTTGTGTCATATAAGTTTTTTTCCACAACATTTTTTTGTGAGACAGAGAGAGCATGTGTGAACAGAGGCAGAGGGAGAGAGAGAGAGAGAGAGAGACAGAGAGAAAGGGAGAGAATGAGAATCTTAAACAGGCGCTTAGCACAGAGCCCAACAAGAGGCTCAATCACATGACCCTGGGACCATGACCTGAGCCAAAATCAAGAGTCAGACACTCACCTGACTGAGCCACCCAGGCACTTTGCTAGCACTATTTAATCTGTAGCATTATTTTTAATGGCTGCATCATATCCTTTTGTATTGTTAGATCGTATTTTATTCCCTCCATTCCTATGACTAAGCATTTAGGTGTCTTTTGATATAAAAACACTATAATTCATTTTTGCTACCATGTATGTATATGTATAGATATGTGTGTGTGTGTGTGTGTGTGTGTGTGTGTGTGTGTGTATAACTTTTGTCTGCTCATTCTGTGTTAGCACTTGTCCTAGGTGCTGGGTAACAAGAGGATGAAACAATTTCAAAATAATTCCTGCTATGCTGGAGGAGAGGTGGGTGGGGGATGGGTTAAATTAGTGATGGGCATTAAGGAGGGCAGTTTTTGGCGTGAACACTGGGTATCATACGTAAGTGATGAATCACTGGGTTCTACTCTTGAAACCAGTACTGTGCTGTATGTTAACTAACTTGAATTTAAATAAATAAATTAAATCATAATCATAATCATAATTGCTGCTCTCAATGAGCTTATATTCCTGTAGCTTAATATATAGTCATTTTATTGCCTTAGGTAGTAGATATTTTACTTGCCTATAAGTAAGGAGCTGGGACAGTGAAATGCCCAGGATACTTGGATCATTCTTTGGCTCTGAAGTAGTCATCCAGGAATATTAACACCACCTTGCCCCCAGATTTGAGCCTGTTTCCTCATACTCTCACCATCGCAAAATTTTTATCATTTTGTTTAAGTCCTCAAAATTTGATAGGTTCACTACTAAATCACATTGTTGTTTTAATTTAAATTTCTTTCATTTTTAGTGATTTACTGTTAAATCACATTTAACATATTGGAGTATTCATCATAAAATGCTTTTACTGTGATAAAAGAAAAAATAGTGTCCCCTTCGTAAGCTAATAGAATTTAAATTAAAAATAGCAAATACCTGTGAGCTCATTTTGTCTTTTCCTTGAACTAAGTCAAATTGTTTGCTTGCTTCTCCAAGCGACTGGCTTATTTTTCGGCAAGTGTTTCAAGGTGTTCAAAAAGTGAGTGCTTTCTTTTACACCTGATTTCTTCTACTGAAAAGCCTTTGACCCTATGAAAACAGGTTTTAATAGGGTTAAGTTAGTTATTCAGCTTGTCACAGTGACTTAACTCCCAATTATCTTGTGGTGGTATGTATTTGTCTCAACCTACACATTATTTTAATGTAGCTGTGTTTAATAGCATGTGGAGAGAGTAACTGTGTTTGGTTTTGTTTAACGGAGGAGCATACAATCTGTTGAACAGCCACCATCTTGAAGGAGAGAAGAGTGGGTTGTTCTTAGAGGATAAGAACAGGGAGGCCAAAATAGAGGGTCCAGGCCCCAGTTACACTGGCAGCTTCCTTCTGGGAGTCTTGCCTGTGGCCTTTGCCAGAACTGTTGCTGAGACAGTCACAGGGAGGTAGTCGGACACTGCTTCACCCACTACCCCATGGGTGTGTGACCCTCCAACAGATCAGCCAACCTTGCCTGGAAACCTCAAACATGGCAGATGTCCCACACTGTAAGTAGGACCCAGAGGAAAGAAGACCCTGGCAGCCTAGAACCGTGGCAGTTTCTGCTTAGTCTCTACAAAACTGGATAGACTCATCTGCTGTGGGTTTCCTCCTCTGTTCCCCTGGCCTACTTGCCCTCACCTTTCTGCCACACTTCTCTCTCCTTCTCTGGCATGGTTGGAAAGTTCCATGCAGGTAAACTGGTGACATATTTGGTCCATCTCAGGTGCCACTTTTCCATGAAGCTTCTTTTCATCCTTTCGAATGACTGTAATAGACCCTTCTTCTGAAGCCCTAAGGTAATAAATATAGCAACATGTCCATAGTGTCTCTTGTGCTGGGGCACTCTTCCTCTAATCAACTCACTGAACCCTCACAACAACTCTGTGTGAATGCTATTATTATCTCCATTTTGTGAATGAAGAAACTGAGCAGAGAGGTTAAGTATCTTGTCTAAGGTTACGCAGCTGACAACTAGGAAAGCCAGAATCCCAGCCCAGGCAGTCCAGCCCTAGAATCCACCATAGCATACATTTTAATTCACAGAGGTCAAAAGAAGGTTACATCTTGTCCCACTTGCTCTCTTGCATCTTCCCTTTAGAAGTTGTCCCCCTATGTCAGATCACATCTTGATTCTGACTCTCATCAAAGCTCCTGCGTCTTCACTGCTTCCCATGGGAAATCCAATCATTCCTAGCATTTCTTGAGTTGGTAACTTTACTGAAGAATTGGGACATTCATGGAATGATATCAAATCCCAGTCCACACATCTTCTGTGAATTCCCTGCTTTTCCTTTTAATTTATATTCTTTCATATTCTTTTTCTCTCTCTCCCTCCATCCCTCTCTGTCTCTCTTATTCAGATAGATTAGATAGATAGATAGATAGATAGATAGATAGATAGATTGATAGATTGATAGATAGAGATTGAGATCAGATTTACTTGAGCAAGTTTGATTGCTGATATTGATATAATTGAGGAGATGGGATATGCAGAAGTAGAGGTAAATGAAAAGCTTTTTTATGCTTTTTAGTACCTTTTTACTAATCTCTTCCCTGTCTCTTTTTTCTCTATGTATGTCTCTCCATCTTTATCAACCTATCTATGGGTCTGCCTGTCTGTCTGTCTGTCCCTCTGTCTATCTCACACACAAAGCAGCCACACACCCCTCAGGTTACCAGTGCCTTTGAACTTGCTTGTATGGTGTCTCCTTGAAAGCCTACCATGCAAGATTACAATTCACAAAAGCCAGCTTACTTCCCCTCAGTTGAAAATTTAATCTTTCTCTCTCTCTCAGTTTACCTCTTTGAATTGTAATGTTCCTTTTCCCTCCCACAGATTTGCTCCCACATTTTTGCTCCCACAGATCATGAAGCACTTGAGGCCAACAAATTTAGGCCAAAATATGAGTGATAATTTCAATTATGTCATTTCTCAAATGGTATAACATTTTTACAGAGGTAAATGGAAATGGTAATTAGCCTGTGGATTAGTTTTCTATTGCATCTTAACAAATTATCACATACTCAGAAGCTTGAAACAAGTTTCTATAGGTCAGTAATACAGTGGGGCTCAGCTAGCTTCTCTGCTTAGAGTGTCATAAGGCCAAAATCAAGACGTTGGCCAGCTGGACTGTCATCTGAAGGCTCTAGGAAAGAATATACTCCAAACTCATTCAGGTGGTTAGCAAAATTCAGCTCTTTTGGTTGCAAAACTGGGGTCTCCATTTCCTTTCTGGCTGAAACCTAGAGGCTGCTCTTGGCATAAGCATTCCTTTGCACATGGCCCTTAATCTTCAAAGCTAGGGGCAGCATGTCAAATCTCTTCATGCCTTTAATCTCTGAATTCCTTTTCTGCTACAAGCCAGAGAAAATACTGCTTAGGTCAGACCCACCCACATAATCTCTATCATATCTTAAGGTTAACTGATTTAGAACTTGAATTGCATCCACAAAAATCCCTTCTCAGCAGTATATAGAATAGTATACTAGTATCTAGAATAGTGTTTGACCAGGGACAGGAATCTTGAAGCTATCTATTGCACCTTAAAGAATTTCCACGTTCTTTAAGAAACCTCTCCTACCTGTAGACATCTGTAATGGACATTGCTTCATCCAGAGCTCGGCAGACAGCCATGTTTTGTGCCACATGACACTGGGGCCATTACATCACTACAGTTTATTGGAGTAAGGGTGGCCTCTGGCCCATCAAGTGGACTCAGCCCCTTATAACTTTCAGTCCCTGGTCCTGGTCCTGGTCCCTCAAGAAACCTGTTTCTATTTCCTGGCCTTGAGTTCAATGAAATAAGTTAGTTTCTCTTTTGTTGAAGCCAGTTTGAAGAGATGCTTGTTACTGGAACCAAAAGAGATTTGACTGAGAGACTTGGTCCCTTGGTAAGGACACCTTGCAGCCATTCAGTTTAAGGACATTTAGCATCCTCTGTATCCAAGGCACCATCCTAAGCTAGCACTAGGATAGAAGGAAAGGGGACAGTGTCTCTGTTTCTTGGGGGAGAGCTACTATCCTTAAATTTCAGGGTATCAGTGTGTTTTAGAGAGTGTAGAAGATTGATTGAAATGTTAGCCCCCAAAAGTCCTTCCTGTACTTAAGCCCTTAGGCGCTGTTATTTCTGTGGAGTCAGAGTCCCCACTTTGACGGATGTTTGGTTCAACCATGTGACTTGCCTTGGCCAATAGGATGCTAGCCTCCTGGGCATAAGCAGAGGCTGGAAAAAGTAGCAGCACATTTTGTGCTTCCTCTCTGAGAACCCTACAACCACAGTGTGAATAAGCCCAGGCAGCCTGCAGGATGAGAGACTGTAGAGATCAGAGCTGAGCCCACCGTGGATCCACCAGCCCCCAGCTGACCCAACAAGTCAACCCGACAAGATGTATGACAATCCCCACCCAGATCCACAGGATCACCCGACCTGTCTGCAGATTTGTGATAAATAATAAATGATTGCTGTTTTCAGGGATTAAGCTTTGGGGGATTTTGTTATGTAGTGATAGATAAATGGTAACTGAGAAAACCCAAATGCACCTTCAGAACTGTGGGCCAGATATTTTCTAACATATTAAAATTATTTGGAGAGAGGGGGAAATAAGTTGCCTAAGATTTATGGCTTCATTCATTTGAGAGACTTCAAGGGTAAGGAGGCCTTGACTGCTTCAAGTACAGCCCAGCTTTCCCTCTGTTCAGATTTTAACAGATCTGCCAGCTTTCCCTGGCATCAGAATCAGGTATTTTAGTTAAGTAATAGAAAGGTAATTAAGACAGAAACATGATTATGTGGGTTATTCATATGCACCCACAGAGGGAGAAAAGCAGGGAGTGCCAGTTGCAAACATCTGCAGTAAGAGAAGTCTTGGGACAAAAAAGAATTTTCTGCTCCTGCCTCCTCCCCGTCTTTCAGAAAACACTAGTCGTACAGGGCGGTAAATCAGTGGTGAGTTACTACCAGCATAATATGTGCTGTCCATCTCGTGAGATATTAAACCGAGGTCCCTTTTGCTCACATTCTGTGCCTGTCACCAACTGTCCAATAAAAATCCTATTCTCTGAGGGCATGTCAGGAAAGAGCAGGGCACAGACTTGCCCAAGCCTCCCTCAACAGACCAGGAGAGCCCCTCAGGCAAGGTTGTCCCTGTGGCCTGCCCCAAGGCTAAGTCACTGGAGGCCCTCGTAGGCAAATCCCACCCGACCTATGGCCACCAGCAATTGCGTGGCACTCAGAAATGAGTGTAAAAGTAAGGGAGTATCTGTGATACACTCCAGTCTCTCCATACCCCAGATGGTCTAGGACCTCACCTAGGCTGTAGGAGAAGATGGGCATGGGACCTGAAGTCAGGAGACCTGGATTCAAATCTTTCTTTTATCATTTTCTGTGTGTTCCTGAACAAAATTCCTAACTTCTCTGATAGATCTTTTGTATTGTCTTCCTTAAAATAGAGATAACGATGGCTGTTTGCAGACCTCACAATTCCTCTTGATTTTTCACATTAATAATGTATGGGAAGAGGGGCTTGAAATGGTATG
This sequence comes from Lynx canadensis, assembly GCF_007474595.2. NCBI lineage: Eukaryota > Metazoa > Chordata > Mammalia > Carnivora > Felidae > Lynx > Lynx canadensis. The sequence continues at coordinate 9,391,527 of NC_044315.2, read as the reverse complement.
AAACACCCTCCAACTAGACACTCATTCTTGGGTCATGTAATGTGAGAGGGCACTAGGGTCAGACTACTTATAGTCAAATATCTGCCTCTTACTGATTCCTTGACCTTGAGCAGGTTACTTAACTTTCCTTAAATTGGGGTTCATAATAATATTTATGTCATAAGTTTTGAGGATTAAATAGGTCATGTGTAAAGCCATCAGAAAAAAAATACATGGAACAGAGCACACAGTTAATGTTCATGTATTATTATTGTGCTGTTATTTTGAGTATTATCAAACTCTACTGAGTGTCTATGACATTTTTATCAATGCTTTGCTGAAGAGATTACTTAGAAGAAAATAGATGCATATTTTGATTCATATTCCACATCCTCAGCTTTGAATCCTAAGGCCTTGAAAACTATTTAACTTAATGTGTGTTTCTTTACCTGTCCAATAATGGAATAGGGAGGGTTATGTGACATAATCCATGTAAAGTGCCTGGAACACTGCCCTTATTCAATATTAGTTAGGTTTTTTTAACCGTGGTAAAAACTATTTGACATAAAATTTACCATCTTAACCACTTTTAAGTGTACAGTCAGTAGTGTTAAATATATTCTCATTGTTGTGAAACAGCTTATCAGAACTTTTCTCTCTGGCATATCTGAAACTCTACACCCATTAAACAACTCCCCTTTTCCCCTCCCCACAGCCCCTAGCAACCAGCATTCTACTTTCTGACTCTATGTTTTTAATGTTTGTTTATTTTGAGAGTGAGAGCAAGAGCGAGAGCAGGGGCATAGAGAAAGGAGAGAGAGAAACACAGGGCTCTAACTCACAAACTTTGAGACATGACCTGAGCTGAAATCAAGAGTCCAACACTTAACTGAATCACCCAGAGGCCCCATTATTTTAATCTCTATTAATTTGATTATTGTATATACCTCATATAAACCATATGGTATTTGTGTTTTTGTGACTGACCTATTTCTCTGTGTAATGTTCTCAAGGTTCATACATGTTGTAGCATATGATAGGATTACTTGAATAATATTCCACTGTGTGTGTGTGTGTGTGTGTGTATCACATTTTGTTTATCTAATCATTCATCAGTGGACATTTTGGTTGCTTCTACCTTTTGGTTATTATGAATAGGGCAGCTATGAATATGGGTGTGAAGTTACCTTCCTTTTATCTCTTATGCTGAAGCAAATAATCAACTGACAGGCACATATACTTCCTTTTCATTTGTACCTTTTCGTAGACAAGGTGAATTATAATTAAATAACAATAGCATTATGGGTGTTATTCTTTTTCTTAATTTTATTTCTCAGTATAGACTTCAAGGTAAAATTAGCAAAGTCAAAAGATAAAAAGATAAAGAAACACTCATTCTGCATTTATCTATTTATTGACTCAGTTACATTTAGTTCCTTCTGTGTGCTTGGTAGTGAGGGATGAAACAAATCAAACTTCCTTTAAATGAGATATAATCTATAGTTCAGTCTACACAGTTACCAGAGATGAACACCTGTCAACAACCATCCTATTGGATGGACTGGAAATATAGTCCGGTTCTGACTTCTTGTTTATTATCTGTTTTTGCTTTCCTTAAATCTCCTGCCTCTTATTCAGTGTCTAGCATATAGTAGGCACTTACCAAATATCAGTAATAAATGCAGTGAATGATATTTACATAAGGAAGCAAATGACTCCAACATAGAACTATTAAATCTCAAGGTAGAAAAGAGAAATGTTCTATATTGGAAAATTAGGAGAGGAAAGACTTTTTTTTTTTTTTTTGAGGAAAAATAGCCATCCTGAAGGGCTAGTTCAGAGCAATGTTTTTCTATATCAAAGATGATAAGATGTTAATAAAAAAAAAACTTTCTTGAGTTGAGCATCATCAGAGAGCTAAATGTGCGTAAGGGATATTTTTTGAATTCATGTGACTTATACAGTCAATTCATAGTCTGTAAATTAGCAAGCTTTAATATTCGAAAGTACAGGATTCTTCATTTTTCTATTAGGGATTCTTGTCTGAAAGATTTCACACCAATAATCAGTTTAGCTCCATATTATAAATGCCTCTACCTGGTTGAGCTTATAGTCCAAAAACAAGAAGGTCTTTGGAAACTCAGTTAGTTGACATTCATTCAGAGGCATATTGCATCATTAACATGCCTTCAGCATGTCAAGGGTAAAAGAGAAGATCTGCAAAAGCAATTTGCAGAAGGGAATCTCTACCATAATTTTCCCTGTGCCATCTTCTTTCTGGTTCTTGAACTCAAGGCTGGGTCTATGGGAAATGGGAACAGAGTAGAGGGAACCTTCCCTGGGCATTGAGTCTCCCCTAAGATTGACATAAAAACTCATAACTGAACTGTAATTATATTACATTGTCCTAGGATAAATACAGACATAATCTGGCTCCATACCTCATCATAGATCTCGATGTTGTATTGGATACTGTGCTAGATTATCTCTAAAAGCCTTTCAGCTCACTGTAAGATAAATCTTCAACTAAAGAATGTGTTCAAGGTTACCAGAGCTGGTAGACATCAGCAAGACTCAAGTTCAAGTCTCCTGATATCAAACTCAAGACTTTTAGATTTATAATAGGTTGATGGATGGAAGCATGCAAGCATCCATGCATACATTCTACTAAGACTTTATGAGAAAGAAAAAAGAGCCAAATCCCTGATCACATTTTGCCAGTCAAACATACTATCCCACTTTAAAGAAGTCTGACTCCTCTTCCCCAATTATTTTTTAAAGCGATGCCGGGTTGATTGTCTAGTTGCTGAATCTTATAAACTTAAACATTAAGTGCTCTCACATCAGCCATCAGCCTGTGGCTGGCCCATCACGCACTCTTGCCCATTTTGTTCCAAAGTCACCAACATGTGGTGTGTAATGAGGTGTCCAGCACCTAGCCTGACAACATCATCTGGTGCCTCCATGAGGAAGAGAAAGAAGCCGACCAACCCATCCCCTAGAAAGGCATTTGTTAACTGCCCACTAGCAATTGTTGAGTGATAACACATGCAGTTCTCCACATGTTTATGCAGAGTCTCAGATTTATCTGACAGTTTTACACCCTCAGGCATGATACACAGTAATTAAAATTAAAAATGTTTTGACAGCCCAAACAAATGGCTATATAAATTAGAAAGCTGTAAAAGCCACGGTAGCCAAAAATAAAGATATATAGATAAATCATAAAATTATAAACAAGGAGAATGTTTTAATACAGGCATGTTTATACCCAGACACTTAAAAATACAGGCTAACTTTTGCCTGAAGGAAGATGGTGGTGGAAGGAATTGTGGAAAATAGCAAAACCATTCTTTCCTGCTTAGCAATTCTTTTCTGTACCCTTCTCTAGTAACTAGAGAAAGGAAGAAATTTGTTGAGTTTTTCAATTTCCTCTAAATCTGTAATCATCTGTAGAATCACCAAATTTTAAAAACCACCTAAATCAGTTGCTGAGGATTTTTACTATTAACCTTCCCAAATATGTAAAATTATGTGGGCTATGTAAAACTTGGCTTGATTTCACATTTCTCGAATGCATGGCATAAAGCATGTGTTTGTGAAATGAGCCAAATATATGATCTGCATGTGAATATAATTCCTTTCAACTAGATGTACACAAATGTTAAAGTATCATCTTTCACTTAAATGTATCAGGTTGATGTCAGAAGAAATCATCATGTTACCTGGCCTCAATATTTTTCCATTTCTCCCAAGTAAGCCAGCTCATCACTGCCCTATGCGTTGAAGTACTAGGGCATTTCAAAAGAGGGAACAAAATAATTGGAAGTAATCAATGGGATTTTCTGTACCTAGAAAGGCTGGATTGCCAGAAACCAGCCATGTCATGTGGATAGTCTTTATGATAAATTTTCAAAGCAGTCCTTTATTTGGCAGAACTCCCAAAGATCCATGGTTACATCATTATCATGTCTCATGCATCCATGGATTAAGAAAGAACTGCAGAAACACCAAAGCTTTTTGTGGTAATCATCCTAGACCCCTCCAGCTTTGTCCTGACCTCTTGCTTTCAATCCTTTGTCCTCTTGGCTCCATTTCTTGTTCTTGATCCCACTGATGCCTGCCTTGACTTGGCATTGCTGTTTGCTCTTCCCAGCTTAATGCTTTACTCCACCCTGCCCGCCACCCCAAACAAAGGACCTGGTTCAGATTCACTCTGCTCGATCATCCCACTGTGAATCACCTTATGGGGAGGTACAACCTGATATGCCCTTGGAATAAACTCCCATTCCACACTAATACCTCCTAAGTACTGCCCCATCTCCAGAAGGGGAAGAGAAAATTTTGACCCCTCTTTTGAAATATAAACATATGATCATACAATGACCATGTTTGTAATAATCTATGATTGGAAATCTTTACATATGAGAATCTCCCAGGATGTGCAGAAATGGGAACCCTCTTGCACTGTTGGTGGGAATGCAAACTGGTGCAGCCACTGTGGAAAACAGTGTGGAGGTTCCTCAAAAAATTAAAAATAGATCTACCGTATGACCCAGAAATATCACTGCTAGGAATCTACCCAAGGGATACAGGAGTGCTGAGGCATAGGGGCACTTGTACCCCAATATTTATAGAAGCACTTTGAACAGTAGCCAAATTATGGTAAGAGCCTAAATGTCCATCAACTGATGAATAGATTTAAAAAATTGTGGTTTATATACACAATGGAATACTACTTGGCAATGAGAAAGAATGAAATATGGCGTTTTGTAGCAACGTGGATGAAACTGGAGAGTGTTATGCTAAGTGAAATAAGTCATACAGAGAAAGACAGATACCATATGTTTTCACTCTTATGTGGATCCTGAGAAACTTAACAGAAGTCCATGGGGGAGGGGAAGGAAAAAAAGAAGTTAGAGAGGGAGGGAGCCAAACCATAAGAGACTCTTAAAAACTGAGAATAAACTGAGGGTTGATGGGGGTGGGAGGGAGGGGAAAGTGGGTGATGGGCATTGAGGAGGGAGCCTGTTGGGATGAGCACTGGGTATTGCATGGAAACCAATCTGACAATAAATTTCATATTTAAAAAAAAGAAATAAGAGAATCTTCCAGATATTTCTGATGAAATGACAGATTTAGGGAGTTTAAAAATAAAAAAAAAATAAAAATCATGGGAGTTTGATTGTTTATTTTTATTTTAGCAGCAAAACTCATCCAGTGAAAACTTAAAAAGACCATAACAACAAAAGATATTACATAGATAGATAGATAGATAGATATAGAGATAGAGATATATCAACAAAAGATACTGTATGCACACACACACACACACACACACACACACACACACACACAGAGTTCTTGCTAAAGCAAGGGCAATATAAGATAAATGGAATCATTTCCTGACAGATTGAAGCCTGGACCAAAGATAGCAAAGTCAAATGCCTACTGATATTTAAATGAATGGGACAGATCAAGTTGAAGGCAACAGAGCCATGAAGACAGGGCTGTGTTACAAGATCTTTTGTTTTTTAAAGAAACTAACCAACTGAAGTTTTAAAAATTAATTGACAGTTGAATTTTTAAAACCATCATCTGTCCCTTCGCCATGAAACAAAACTATGTCAGCAGGGCAGAAATGGTACTCTAACCCTCAATTTGCAACCTATAATTTAGGCTTTTGTATTAGTTTTCTATTACTGTGAAATAAATGACCCTTTGGTTTAGCAGCTTAAAACAATAAACATTTATCCCCCACAGTTTCTGCAGGTCAAAAATTCAGAGGTAGCAGTTGGTTGGGGCTGCAGTCACCTCCACCCTCACTTATCTGAACATTGGCTTGAGGACTCTTTTCCCCTCCATACGGTCTCCTCAATGGCCACATTAGTGCCCTCACAACATGGCATCTGGTTTCCACCAGAGTGAGTGATCTAAGATAAAGACCAGGGCAGAAGCCATAATGTGTTTTATGACCTAGTCTTAAGTTATCACCTCTTCCTAATCCTGTTGATCACATAAATCAGCCTGGAATAATGATGCTACTACACAAAGGTATAATGTATAATAATGTGTATATATATGTGTGTGTATATATATATATATATATATATATATATAATGTATATGTGTATATATATGTATATATATAATGTATAATATGTATATATAATGTATAATGTGTGTATATATATATATACATATATATGTATATATATAATGTATATAATGTATAATAATCCCATCAGGTGGGGATTATTAGGGGCCATCTTGGAGACTGGATACTACAGCTTTAGAAACACCAAATGGGCCAAATGTTTGCTATTCAAATTTGACTCAGAAATTTATACCACAAATCCAGTGCCCTCTTTTCCAGCTCCTTACCTTCATCATTTATTTCTCATTTCTGTCCTTCCTCATCACCAACTTGACTTGCAGGAAAACACCTGCTTTCCTGTCCAGTATTGTCTTTGGCTGGGAATTCATCAACTGGTTCCTATAATTCTGGTCCTCCAGTCTCGGCGAAGTGAACTGCCCATGTGTTTAACTTCTGGCTCCAGCTGCAATTTATAGTACCATAGTTTAGAGGTCTGGGGCGGGGGCAGAGAGTAGAAACTAGAATTAGAAGCCTACAGATAACTGTGACTCAGATTCCAAGACTCCGTTCAGCAAACATCTGTAGAGAAAAAGAATACATAACTCTGTGCTGGTATTTGGGGATTAGGAATAAATCAGACATAGCAAAGAAGTAAATAAATCAGATATAGCAGAGAAATCAGGAATGAGGGATCTAGGTGGTCACATGGAGTCTTGGGGAATTATCCGGGAAGTATAATGATGGATAGGAAATCATCAAAAAGGTCTCAGAAATGTTTTGTGAATGTATTTATGGAGTTGCAAAGAGACAAGAATGTAAAAAAATTAAGTACAGCTGAGGCATAGCACAGTTGATAAAGGATATTACCCAGTTGTCTGGTGTTTTTTTTTTTCTAAGAGTTGCTGTCAAGGTGTGAGAATCACTATATCCAGGTGTGGAAAACGATAATATAGCAGCTGCCTGAGGGAAAGGCCGCTCTGACTTCAGCTGAGTTTAGATGATGGTTGACAATCAGGGGTGGTTCCCTCATCTGTAAAATAGAAAGGATAGTAATATAGTTTCTACTTAATATAAAATCAAGTAAATGGGAAGAAATATAAATATGAAATATCATAGGTTTGTTATGAAAATTAGTTTAGTTCAGTTAATAAATGCAAGTCACATAGAGCAATCCCTGGTACATACCAAGCATTATATAAGTGTTGGCTGTCATCATTCAGTAATTGGGGCCCCATTTCTTAATTCTATGAGGAGAACTTTTACAAGCCTAGCCAGCATAGAGCAAGTGTCTACTCAAGAGAACTGATAAGAAAACACTGGGACAGTCTACTGGGAGGAAATGTGAGGTTAGGCAGATCACTGGGTAATATCAACAGTTAAGAGAAAGAAAGATTATTTATTCAACTTTACTTTTTTTAAGTTTTTATTTAAACTCTAGTAACATACAGTATAATATTAGTTTCAGGTGTACAATATAGCGATTCAACACTTGCATACAATACCCAGTGCTCATCACAACAAATGCGCTTCTTAACCCCCATTACCTATTTCACCTGTCCCTCCACCCACCTCCCCTCTGGTAACCATCTGTTTGTTCTCTATAGTTAAGAGTCTGTTTTTTGGTTTGCCTCTCTCTTTGTCTCTTTGCTTGTCTGTTTTGTTTCTTAAATTCCACATATAAGTGAAATCATATGGCATTTGTCTTTCACTGAGTGATTTACTTTGTTTAGCATAATACTCTCTAGCTCCATCCGTGTCATTCCAAATGGCAAGATTTTATTTTTTTATTATGGCTGAGTAATATTCCATTGTGTATAAGTACAACATCTTCTTTTTTAATTTTTAATGTTTATTTTTGAGAGAGAGAGAGAGAGAGAGAGAGAGAGAGAGAGAGAGAGAAGCAGAGAGAGAGGAAGACACAGAATCCGAAGCAGGCTCCAGGTTCTGAGCTGTCAGAATGGAGCCCGATACAGGGCTTGAACTCACAAACTGCGAGATCAAAACCTGAGCCGAAGCTGGAGGCCCAACTGACTGAGCCATTCAGGTGTCCCCCACATTTTCTTTATCCATTCATCAGTTGGTGGACACTTGGTCTGTTTCCTTAATTTGACTATTATAGATAATGCTGCTGTAAACATCAGGGTGCATGTGTCCCTTTGAGTTAATGTTTTTGTATTCTTTGGGTAAATACCTAGTAGTGCAATAACTGGATCGTAGGTTAGTTCCATTTTTAACTTTTTGAGGAATGTCCATTCTGTTTTCTAGTGTGGCTGCATTCCTCTCAACAGTGCAACAGGGTTCCCCTTTCTCCACAACCTTGCCAACATCTATTATTTTCTGGGTTGTTGCTTTTAGCCATTCTAACAAGTATAAGGTGATATTATAGTTGCGATTTACATTTCCCTGATGATCAGTGATGTTGAGCATCTTTCCATGTGTCTGTTGGACATCTGTATGTCTTCTTTGGAAAAATGTCTATTCATGTCTTCTGCCATTTTTAATTGGATTATTCTTTTTTGGGGTGTTGAGCTTTATAAATTCTTTATGCATTTTGGTAATAACCCTTTATCAGATATGTCATTTGCAAATATCTTCTCCCATTCCATAGGGTGCCTTTTAGTTTTGTTGATTGTTTCCATTGCTGTGCAGATGCTTTTTATTTTGATGAAGTTCCAGCAGTTTATTTTTGCTTTGCTTCCCTTGCCTCCGGATACATATCTGGTAAGAAGTTGCTATGGTTGATGTCAGAGAAGTAACTACCTTGGTTCTCTTCTGGATTTTGATGGTTTCCTGTCTCACATTTAGGTCTTTCATCCATTTTGAATTTATTTTTGTATATGGTGTAAGAAAGTGGCCCAGTTTCATTCTTTTGTATGTTGCTGTCCAGTTTTCCCAACACCATTTTTCTTTACCCCATTGGATATTCTTTCCTGCTTTGTTGAAGATTATTTGACCATATAGTTATGAATTCACTTTTTGGTTTTTTTTTATTCTGTTCCATTGATCTATGTGTCTATTTTTGTGCCAGTTTCATACTGTTTTGATTACTGAAACTTTATAATATAACTTGAAGTCTGGAATTGTGATGCCTCCAGCTTTGCTTTGCTTTTCCAAAGTTGTTTTGGCTATTTGGGGCCTTTTCTTTTTCTTTTTAATGTTTATTTATTTTTGAAAGAGAGAGAGAGACAGAGACAGAGACAGAGCATGAGCATGAGCAGGGGAGGGGCAATGAGAGAGGGAGACACAGAATCCAAAGCAGACTCCAGGCTCCAAGCTGTCAGCACAGAACCCAGTATGGAGCTCAAACCCACGAACCATGAGATTCTGACCTGAGCTGAAGTCAGTGCTTAACAGACTGAGCCACCCAGGCACCCTGGGGTCTTATCTTGTTCCATATAAATTTTAGTCCTCTCTCACCACTTTTAAGGAACATGGTATTGGAAGTCCTAGCCACAGCAATCAGACAACAAAAAGGAATAAAAGGCATCCAAATTGGCAAGGAAGAAGTAAAACTTTCACTATTTGCATATGACAAGATACTATATATAGAAAACCTGAAAGACTCCAAAAATCTGCTAGAACTGATAAATGAATTCAGTAAAGTTGCATGATACAAATCAACATACAGAATTCTGTTGCATTTCTATATACCAATAATTAAGTAGCAGAAAGAGAAATTAGGGAATCAACCCCATTTACAGTTACACCAAAAACCAATTAAGACATTTAGGAATAAAACTGACCAAAGAAGTGAAAAACTCTACTCAGAAAAACTATAAAATATTGACGGAAGAAATTAAAGATGACACAGAGAAATTCCATGTTGATAGCTTGGAAGAACCAATAGTGTTAAAATGTCTATACTACCCAAAGTAATCTATACATGTGATGAAATCCCTATCAAAATACCATCAGCATTTTTCACAGAGCTAGAACAAAAAAATCCTAAAATTTGTATGGAACCACATAAAATCGTATATTCAATTTTAAATATGTTTGCTGGGAAAAAACTGTCTTGTATGGATTGCATCTCTCTCTTATTTCTTAGAGCATTCTCAATATGGTGTACATTTTTCTTGATTTCACAAGTTATCATTCTCATTATTGATTTTTACATTAGGGTATGATATCACCATACCTTTTGGGTATTTTGTTACATATAATGCTGGATCTATGCTAAATAATCCCAGACTTCTAACTTTTTAAGTTTCGGTATTTACTATTGTATAAAAGAATCAGTAAAACCGTGCTGCTAATGGTTTATTACTGTTGCTTTCAGAATCCCAAATTCAGACAGACTCACTTCCTTTCAATTTTCGGTTTCTGTTCTTTGAGAATGGATGGCCGAGCTTATTAGGATTATATGCAAAAATGTAAACAGATTCTAAGTAAGAACATGAGTTTTCCTGTGAATAAAATGTCTTTGGTCTTTATTGTATCTATTTAGGTTCATTAGCAGCCTTTCCTTATTCCTAGATGGTTGCTATATCCTGGTAAGTGACTATGTCACTCTTAGGATTTCAAATAGAAAAAAGATTTATTAATGGGTATTAGAGGCATCATGGTAGGAATGGCTGGCAGAGTACAAATCAAGAAGACCTCTTTGGTGGAAATCAGGAAGTATAAGAACCACAGAGAAGCTGCCAACAATTATCCTGACTATCTGTAGCACTGATGTGTGATTCTCATGAGTTGGGGGCGCCATAGGAGCCAGTTCTGGTGATTTCAGCTGTCTGCAGCACTTCAGAGATGTGCCTCAAGAAGGCTCACTGGAATCCATGGGAAGCCTCACAAATGCCTAATTTTAGGAAAATGCCCAGAGACCAAGGGAAGGAGTTGCAGATCATCTCAATGGTCTACCTATAGCTTCTGCTGGATTAATGGCTTCTTCCCTCCCACTTTGAAATCTTCGGCAACTGCTTCTGTCCCAGATAGAATCCCAGAACCACGGGATGAAAGGGATTCTATGAAATGCAGATCCAGACGTCTTTCCTGCCATTGAAAAGAAAATGTAGAAGGATTTGAGGGTGATGCCTGGTTGACAGTACAGAGTTTGACACATCCTATCACTTTATCAAACTTAGCAATTATATACACTTCTCTACCCATATTTAAAACTTCAAATAACAACATCATGCTATGGCTAACATATATAGCTATACTATATATATATATATATATATATATATATATATATATATATATATATAATACTAGTATATATATATATAACCAAAGATGTGCTCACTTTATCCCCCAAGATGGAAAACAAAAATATTGTGAGTTACTCTATGTTTTTCTGAGTAATTGTCATTCTTTTTCTCGATGAGTCCCATGTTATATTCTGTAACTCATGAAGGAGAAATTATTGATTAATGTATTTAAAATATATGGCAAAACTAGGAACAAAATATGTATGTTTGCTTTAGTCCTTATTTCTAAAACTTGACATAATTGTTTTTCTTTTTTCATGGCTTATTCTCTATACCATTTATTTCAGCTAGGATTGCAGCTATTCTGACCCAAAACTTCATCTCTAGAGCCATTAGTGGTCCTTCTGGTATTTCATTGCCATAGTCTCCCAATAACCTTTACTCTGTACATGTAAATTCTAAGAATTTCACAAAAGAGTATCCTACTTTCAGACATAGTCCTCATGCCCCACTGCATAACATTATGAAAATGCCCCCCCATTTCTCCTTGATAATCAGGCAAGACTGATATCTCCATCTGGTACCATAGTGCTTCTTTGCCTGAAGCATCAGGCATTACAGTATTATGGCTAGTGGCAAAAGAAACCAAAAAATGCCAGGTGATAATCTCAAATTCCAGTTAATTTCAGTCATTGTTGTGCCTCCAGAGGAAACACTCCTCCCTTGGAAATTAATATCCTTAAGCCAGAGACTCCAAAGTTGAGAAATCAGGAAGCCAAAAATTTTAGAGTAAGTTATTAAGGGATAATAGAGAAAGAAGCCAATTTTACCCTTTCATCTCCAAATTGTATATTCTAGCTATAGAAAAACTAGCCCTATGACTGGTTTATGGTTCAGAAAAATACATACAGCCATACTGCTTTTCCCAAATCCATAACTGGTAGCACTGTAACTGGGTCTTCAGTTGCACTATTCTATGAAGCCAGTTATATTGGGGGTTATAAGATAGGTAAGGCTAGTGCATTTTGTGATTGGGCATCTCTTCTTTTGATATAAAGTGAGTTTCTTTGTCAGAAGCAATGTTGAGTGTGATGCCTTAATGGTGAGAAAGATACTCAGTAAATCCATAGCTAATACTATGTGTAGAATCATTGCAAATGGCAGGAGGGCTAACAAAAAGTATATAGAGTGTCAATTCCAGTGAGTAAAAATTCCATACTTCATGATGAAACATTCCAATGTGATGATTACCATCAAAGGGTTGATCAGCCTTCCCAAGGAATGATACCATATTAAGGACTCATTGTTGTCTCTACACTGTTAGTGTATTAGGCACTCAACAGTGACTGTTATCTGTGCTATAAAATACATATATAATTTTAACTTACATCTTTCCTGTGAAAGCCACTTTGTTCTTAAACCCATGACTAGAGAAAGAAGCTGACTGAGATCCACCAATCAGATCATCTTGTCTATTTAACAAGAGACTTTATTACAGGAGAATCTTTTTGTGAACATTCACATGGATACAAGTATTTTCATGTCCTGTGTCCCTTCTGAGATAGTTCCAGCCATGTACTTCTTCCTCAGTCTTTGGTATCATTTGCTTCTCAAATTTACTTCCTTTAATCATCTGGCCAAACCATTAGCTATTGCCTATGAATTAACATAAACTTTACCTCTGCATATGTATCTGTCCAGGTATAGGCAACAACTAAATGCATCACTGAAAGTTCTGTTGGGAGTATTCCGTTTGTAAATGTCTTTAGAGTAATTACAGAGTATTCTGATAAAGCTGCAGTGGTCCAATTTGGAATTGTGACAGAATTCCATGTGGAATCACCTTTTTAAAAGGCCTAAAATTGGGTAACCTGGGTGGTTCAGTCGGTTAAGCCTCCACCTCTTGATTTTGGCTCATGTCGTGATCTAAGGGTCGTGAGATTAAGCCCTGTGCCACACTCCACACCAGGTACGGAGCCTGCTTAAGAACCTCTCTCTCTCTCTCTCTCTCTCTCTCTCTCTCTCTCTCTCTCTCTCTCTCTCTCTGCCTCTCTGCCCTTCTCCCCGTTTGCATGCTTTCTGAAAAAATACAAAGAAAAAAACCAAAAAACTCACAAAACAACAACAACAAAACAGGCCTACATTCATTGTTTCATATAATTAGCGGCATAACTTCTCCACGGAGTTGAGGGATAAATGCCTATGTATCAATAGCAGTTACCATTAGAGTCAACTGCTTATGAATTCACTTGATCCTTTAAAACCTGCCAAAGCCCAGTCTTATATACGACACCTCCATTTGATGATAAAGTGCTCTTGTACACACCAAAGTTATGTCTTGTTGGAGCACACAACACCTCCTTCATGAGAAATGACTCAAGTGGCATGGTCACTTGGTATTCTTTGGTCAGTTGTTGAGTCTCCAGTAGGGCCTTCTAATAAGCCAAGCACTTTGTTTTCAAAATGAGACTATTTCTCTGAAAAGCATGGCAAGCCTTTCTGTCCAAATTCTAGAGTTACACTCTGTGAGTCTATTATTAGGATTGCCAAAGGAACCTTATCAAAACCATATGAATTACAGATATCATATTACGATTGTATCTGGTGAGTCATATGACTAAAATGGGAAATCTGCTTGTACTGCAACCTGTACCTGTTGTAAAATCTTTTCTTGCTCTGGGCTTCAGACATAGCTGGCACCACTGGTAACCTAGAGAGATGCTCACTGAATGGGTGGAGTAACACTTTCATATGTTGTCTCTCTGGCTTCCGAAATGCAAACATCTTCACTAGTCGTAGTATTAGAAGGCACAAGATACATCAACTTGTCTTCCACTTTAAACAGGGTACCTAAACATTTCCCAAATCACTGAACTTCAAGAAATCTCACTGAGATAGCAGGCTTCTGAGTCTCCATAGGGCTTATTTCTCACCCTTTCACATGTGTATAGATTAACCTGGAGTACTTTCTATTTCTGGGTCCAACCAGCATTGTTGTCAACAAGGCGGACCAGTATGGTACCCTATGTGATGATGACATGATCAGGGTGCCTTTAGACAAGATCTTTCCAAACTCTCAATATGCTCCAGGTCACCTGAGGATCTTATTAGAATGTAGATTTTTATCTAGTAAATTTGAAGTGGGATCTGAGCTTGTTCGTTTCTAACAATCTCCCAGGCGATGGTAATCATACCTTAAGTAGAAAGAGATCAGTTTCTATGGGAGAGCCAGAAAGTTGACATATCCCTGAAGAAAATCACTGGTTGTATAATGCTTTTTTTTCCCCAAGTGAAAGCACACATCTTCTGATTGATCCTGTTGATTGTTATAGAGAAGAAAGAAGATGTCAAATTAATGTCTGCATATCAGTTTGCAAGACTTATGTTGAGTGTGGCCCCAATAAAGAGACCACAGTTGGAACAGTAAATGCAATTCAGTCACCACTTGAAAGTTTGTGGTAATACACTTTCATTCTCTATAAGTGATCTATATTCTGCACAAATTAAATAAGGAGGTAAAACAGAATTAATAGAAATCAGCACCTGCATCCTTCATATTTTTGATGGTGGAACTAATCCCTGCATTTCCCCAATGAAAGCATTAATATTTTAAATTTACTATTTTGATATAAAATGTATTCCAGGTGGTTCCACTTGGCCCTTCCTACCATAATAGCTCTCACTGCATGGATGAAGGAGTAACCAAAGTATTGAATATATGTATGTCTGCTCCTGCTATGCGTCCTGGAACTGGAGAAACAACTATAGAGTAGGGTTGTAGACCCAATGATCTTATTATCAATGGACTCAAGATTAAAGTTCATTTATCAACAGCACTTAAGTCCCTCTTCTGACTGATATGTCAGGTGCATAAAGATTAGAGTTTGCATCATACTATAATCTCTGAAAAGTCTGGAGGCGCCTGGGTGGCTCAATCAGTTAAGCCTCTGACTTCAGCTCACATCATGATCTCATGGTTCCCAAGTTTAAGCCTTGCACTGGGCTCTGTGCTTACAGCTCAGAGCCTGGAGCCTGCTTCAGATTCTGTGTCTCTCTTTCTGCCCCTCCCTCACTTGCGCTCTGTCTCTCTCTCTCCCCAAAATAAATAAACATTAAAAAAATTTTTTTAACCCCCGAAAAGTCTGGGTATTTCTGTATGCCCAAGACATAGTCACTCTGATATAGCCACTTTGGGGAATGCTTTAAGGAAAATCTATGGGTTATACTTGTGGCGTACTTGTAGGGTCCATCTTCTAGTAACCCGTGTTTACTCTTCATTGAAGGAATTCTGTGTTTGTATGCCTTAGGAGTTGAATAAAGAGTTGTAACTTTCTTCTTTGGTGTCTGAAGTTGGATCTCCATTCACCAGGATGAAAAGGTGGTTCCCCCCGCCCCTTCACTTATATGGATTAAGTACATCCTCATAAGTCTGTACAGCTCTTTTAGTCATAAGGACATCATGACCACTTCTGAATTTAGTTGCAGACCTGATACCTATTCCAGTGATAACATTGATCTTATCATAGGCACCTGGTCACCGTCCATTCCTGGATGTCATCATGCTCCAGTGAAATCCAGGAATCTTCTTCAGTGGCTATGTCTGTTACCATCATTCCTGCCTTGCAGGGGAAAGCCACTACAAATGCTTTCAGAGGTGTTGGTGCTATTCTTATCAAGTCATTTCACAACACTTTGGGAAAAAAATGTGCCCTCTTAGCCCTCCTGAGCACATAGTGGGGTTAAGGCTATATGCAGAAACTGATATGATGAATCATCTTTCTCTTTCTTATCTTCCTAAGTCTTTGAATTACTTCCCCTACCAAAAAAGGTTCTAACAATTCAGTCATTACAGAAAGCAGGATAGTGTTGAGTCTTGTTGTCTTTTAAGTAGATTATTAAACACTAGCTTATTGAAATAACACACTGAAGGCAAAATCTGTACTAAGTACACCTGTATTGATACATTTTGTATTTTTCCCTTGTTTTACCTTCTTAAAATCCATTTCCCTGTACATTCTCTAGGTTCTACCAATATAAAGAGGCAAAAATCTTTCAGTGGATATACTCCTTCCAGAGTTAGGCTTTATGACCATCTTCTGTAATCTGTAGGGATTTGTCCCAGATTATGGATCTTGAAGCAACACGAGGTGGTGGAGGTCTTAAGAAGAATTGACATCCCCTTGCAAGACACCTGTTTCAGATGAGATGCCTTGAAGTCTTTAGACAATAGAAGGCTAACATTTATAGTGACCAATGGGTAGTAAAGTCAACAATCACAAATGGATTTATGGAAAGAGAGGAGGTCCATTCAGTCAGTTTTGGTTATCCTGTGGCCTCAGGCAGACACATCTTAGTTTTGTACAAAACTGATATTAAAGTTTACCTGTGGTTTAGCTAAAATTCACACACTTTGAAAAAGAATATTTAAATGTTGTATATCTATTTAGTACTGGGCATTGGTAAATTTTGTCACCATATTTTCTACTAACATTTTAATGATCTAATGATTGTATAATCTAAAGAGAAAACTATCCTGATTGTTTAGATAAATTTATTTTGATTATAAATTTATTTTGTTTGCATTTTACTTCTATTTCTGCAACTTGTATTGAAATATTATATGTTATATGCTAAACTTTCCCAGAAATAACTTTAAAATTATATAATGATTTCTTCCCCTGCACTCATATCCCTGCTGTCTGCCGTCCAGACCCTGATTCAATAGCCTTCATCTCAAAACTAGTTGAAAAATTTGGTTTCTTCTTAGATTTACATAGAGGAGCTCAAATTTGATATGCTTTGATGACTGGTGAAGAAATTCTTTATTTTATTTTAAAATATTCCAATAACATGTTTTAACTATGACATTAAGAAATATTAAATCATATCATCATATTGGACTGTATATAAACACATATGGTCATACTGTGGACCAGGATTCTTTCTGGGGATATGCAAAGAATCATTATTTAAGATACCATTTAAATTATCTTAAGATTAACTTCCAAACAGAACAACATTAAAATGCATAATCTTCACCTGCATAATGTTGCTCTGGAAATCACTGTCTCCATTTCAGAATTGCTTCTATTTAGCAGAGATAAAAAATGTGCCAGTGTTTAATTCTCTAGACAGGCACCATCGAATGTATATGCATGTCCCAAATAAGGAGGCAACTTCACTGAAGCCATTTTTTCAGCTTGTATAAAGTTTATAATGGAATGCTAATTCTCTTGACATTAATGCATGTTTATTTATAAGCAACCAAAAATGATTGAAAATAAAAAGTGTCAAGTAATAAATTATGTGAAATAGACATATTGAAAAAGTGAAATGATATAAAACCACATACAAAAAATAATCACGGCTTTTTTTTTTCTAAATGGATGCCTGATTGCTTTTATATTCCCCCTGAAGGTTTTCCGTCAGCCTCGAAGGATAAATTACACAAAAAGGACAAGTTTTCATTAATCTGCAGGCTGACATTTTTATAATAAAAAGAGAAAAATGTGTAAATAATACTATGGGCTGGTCAGAGTGGCAAAAACCAGGAGACTGGAAAGGGAAGGTTGGTGTGCCATCCTTAATTTGTGTAGGGAGAGATCAGCAAATTTAAAACTAAAAACTGTGTTTTGCTAGTGAAAAGTTGCCTATAAAAATAATCAGCCCTTTGGGATGAATTTAGTCTTTCTTAAAATCATACACATTGATTTTATTAATTAACAGCTTGATTTATTCATAATCTCTGTAAGTAAACTTCAACCTGGGAATCTGAGATTTGGGGAAGGGCGTTAACCTTCATGTAGGTCTAGGTCTTTTTAGACATCAGTTACATTTTAATGGGTAGGAGAATCAATACCTAAATCATCATGAATGTGAAAATGGATATGTAACAGCTGATCAGGTATCTCGACACAGCTTATGACCATGAGTCCTAGACATCTAAAAAAAAAAAAAATACAGATAATCAGAAAAGACCATTCAACATGCACTAACCACCTCACCTGCTGTTTCCCTGTGTCTGCACCTGTATCACCTGCCTCCTGTGAGTAAGGGTGAACTGTGCACATACCTGCCTGAGACCCACCCCTTCAGTCATGGCTGGGTCCTATCTCTTCCCACCCACTCGAGGACATTGCTCTAACAGTTGCCCCTTTTCTCCTGCATTTTTATTTTATCTCTGTACGAGATCATTTGCATGACTAGAAAACATTTGGTAATATCTGCATCTTCTCAAAACCCTCCCTTCTGCCCTCAAGCATTTTCCATGTCTCTGCTCCACTTTAAAACAAAACTTCTCAGAAAAGTTGGTTGTACCTACTGTCTATGCTTCCTCATGTCCCATTTTCTCTTGACTGCCTCTCCCCCACACCGCCCCGAACCAAGACTATACGCATCACTCCCAAACAGCTCCTGTCAAGACAGCCTAAGGCTTCTGCTGCCAAACCCAGTGGGAAGTTCTTAGGTCTTATCCTACACCACCTCCTCAGCACTGTGTATTGCTTACCCCCTCTACAAGCTGCCCTTTCTTTCATTGCCAGCCAAGGCACCATTCTCACTGGTTTCTCTCTCTCATCTGACTAGCCACTCTTCCCCAGACGTCCTTGCTGGTTCCTCCTTACCTCCCCAACCCCCAGGGGTGGAATACCCTAGGGCTCACTCCTGAGACCTTTTATGTATCTAGCTTCAATCCTCTGGTGACAGCATTTTAGTGGCATGTCTACTGAATACTCTCAGCACTCTAGCCCAGAGCCCTCCTGTGAACTCCAGACTGGTATGTCAACCGTCTGTCTGGTTGACATCGACACTTGGATATCCAGCAGATATCTCAACCTTCTCACGTCAGAAACTGAGCTCCTGATTTCTGCCTTGAAATGTGGACCTCCTGCCTTCCTATCGCAGTCTGTGCAATCCCATCCTTTTAGTTTCTGAGGTCAAAAGTTTTGGAATCATCTGTGATTCCTTCCTTTCTCTCTTCTAAAACATCATCGAAACCTGTTCACTGCTCCCTGTCAACTGTCAAAATATTTCAGACGCCAATCAGTTCTCACCTACTCACTATTACTGTCCTGGTCCTAGTCACCGTTACTTCCTGGAGTATTACAAAAACCTCCTATGGGGTTCTCCCTGGTCCCACCATGACTTCCTCACCTTGCTTCTCCACACAGCCGCCAGTGTGATCCTTACAAACAGTGAGTCAGATCATAGCACTCATTGGCATGGAACTCTTCAATGGCTGCTGTTTTAGAAGCAGACCTTGAGATGAGGATTTTTGGTCATGCAACTCATTAAAGAAGTGTTCCGAGAGGAGGCCATCAAAGGAGCAGGGAGAGCAGAACATGGAAGTGGAGGAAGCCAAGTGCTGTGTAATTTCAGGCAGTGTTCCAGCCTCAGTCTGATCCCTCAGGGTACATGTGGAGTATAAGTTTTACCTGAGTTTGTCCCCTAGAAAGCAAGTTAGTTGGACCTTCATACTCCTCCACCACTGTTCTTGATGTACCTTCCCCATTTCACTTTCCCTCTACCTGAGATGTCTGTGCCCAGATGATCTGCTTCCTCATTGGCCACTCATCTCTGCTCTCATGTTAACCCCATCACAGAGGCCTCCCCGGCCACCCTGTCCAAAAGAACAGCTGTTTCTATTTCCCATACTGGCTCTCTTTATGTACTTTAACCTATTTTATCTTTTTTTTTTAGCACTTAATATCTCTTAATATAAATATAGATCACATTGGCCTCCCCCACTGCAGGCAGGGGCAATGTTTTATTCACTATAACACCACAGAGGCTAGCACAGCATCTGGCACATAGCAAGCCTTCAATAAATATTTTTTGAACAAATGAGGAGAAATGAAGACTTCACATAGCATCACTGTGAAGATTAATCTTTGCAACAACCAAGACCTTCTCCCTTAGGATAGGAAGGAGGATTTAACTGCTTTGTTTCTATCAAGTCCTCTGCCTAAACTATTAGAAAGCAGCCCTTTTCCACCTAAGTCATTACAAAGGAGCACACAGTACCTGCATCGCTGTTAATTTCTAGCTCACTGTGCCAACTGGTGAACATTTCCCTTTGGCCCTTTGCAGCTGGGGGCATAAGCCCCTTTGACTGTTATCCCACACATACAGTTCTTCTGGTGGCTAGAGATCCTACTCTTGTAGGAAAGTAAAAAGGGCAATCAAAACTTGTATGGACACAGTGTCCTTGGTACCAGGAATGAGCTGCTTTCAGGTCTGACATCTGTCCTATTACCTCTCCCCAGACCCCCAAGATTCTGAAACCAATTATTAGAGACTGAGATGAGACCACAGAGTGAAGCTTTTTCCACAGTAAACTACACACTCCTTTTCACTCCCACTACCCATGACTCTCCCCAGAATCTTTCCATTCAGATATTTCCAAAGGTGAAAGAGAAGCTAATAGGAGAGAGTAAAATTATTTTTTTATGGATAAATAAGAAAATACAGTTCAGAGTTGGAGTAATGCTAAAGCAAAGTGTAACAAAACTTTTCTTCTGGATAATTAGCATTAATAACTTACTTTTGAAAGTCAAAGGGAGGACAGAAGGAGCACACGTCCACAAAGCAAAGATCTGTCTCCCACAGGGATTCAGAGACCTCAAGCTGCGTACACACCTGTTCACCCAAATCCAAAAAGAAGCAGTAAGAAGCCCGTTCATGGAGGGCACCCCTACATGGGGGCTACTCCATTGTGCTTTCTTATTTTCCTACATTTAAATATTGAATAAGTATTCCCACCTACATTATTCTCTGTAAGTTAGGTCCTTTATCCCCAGAAATATTAGAATCCCTACAATGACATGCTTAAATAAAAGAAGAAATGACATAATAGAGAAAATGGGACTACTGTTTTCAGTACCAAAGCAAAAGCATGACATCATCATTCTTCTGGTATTTGGGTCGTATATTCGCAATACCAGTATTTCATTCAAAAGGGTGAGATGATGGCTGTCATTTGCACTCCATGCACTTGGTGTCCCTCTGAACAGAGGCCTTGGTACCACTCTCATGGACCTCTTGGCTTTGGGTGTGAGTAGCAGGATATCTAGATAGGATATTTATGGAACAAAGTCCTGTTTAAAGTAAACTGAAGGGATGCGAAGAAAATGGATCTGTGTTGTGAGGAGGCAAGGTCGGGATTGAGGAGCATGCCGAGTGCTGAGATAGAGTCTGTAGGAGTATCTGGGACTCCTGTAACATCGTACCACGAATGGGTGGTGCAGACAACAGAGATTTACTGCCTCACACCTGTGGAGGCTAGACATCCAAAATCAAGGAGCCGGTAGGGTTGGTTCTTCATCAGGATGTGAGGGCACAACTGTTCCATGCTTCTCTCTTAGCTTCTAGTGGATTTCTAGATATCTTGGCATTCCTTGACTTGTGGCAACAAAACTTCAATCTTGACATGGTGTTGTCCCTGTGTCTCTGTCTGTTTCCAAATTTCTCCTTTTTATAAGGAAACCATCATATTAATTAGTACTCAACCTAATGACTTTGTCTGACATGACCATATGCAAAGACCTTATTTCTTTTTTTTAAAATGTTTATTTAATTTTGACAGAGACAGAGAGAGAGACAGAGCTTGAGTGGGGGAGGGGCAGAGACAGAGGGAAACAGAATCTGAAGCAGGCTCCGAGCTGTCAGCACAGAGCCCGACACGGGGCTCGAACTCACAGACCGCGAGATCATGACCTAAGCTGAAGTCGGACGCTCATCCAACTGAGCCATGCAGGCGCCCCAGCAAAGACCTTATTTCTAAATAAGGTTACATTCATAGATACTGGGAGTTAGGACCTCCATGTCTTTTGGAAAGACATGATTCAATCCATAACAAAGGAGAGCACCAAATTCCTTGGGAAAGAGTGGTAATTGGACCTTACCCTGTTCCCTCTTCCCTAATCCCCCATGACACCTTCATCCAGGTATCTGTAAGATATGGGGGCACAAGTGAGGGCTACACTCCATCCAAGGGCTCCTTCAGGAGGCTGTACAATTAGATTGAGGTCCTAACTGATTCTGAAAAAAATCCAAATAACTAATATAATATGTTAACCTCACAGAAAACTAGGACATACAAATTGAAACAGTGAAATACACTAAAAGGACTATAAATAGGGGAGTGACTTGGCCTGACAGCTTTCTAAAGGAAAGCAGCCGTATGGTAAAAGTTTAATGTCATATATAGCTAATGAAAAGATACCAAGATCCATATAGTTCAGATTTCAGTTCTTCATGATAGAAAAGACTTAATCACACCCACCACATCATCAGTGTGTGAAAATAACTTGGAATTCCTGGAGACCCCTGCAGTCCTAATCGGGACTACCTGCCTAATTGGGAATAACCAAACAAAAACACATTCCATTGGTTTCCAGGGACACCCTGTGTAGAACCAGAATGTGTGAATATTTAAAATGAAGCCCTTTGACAGAAAGGTTAGGTATAAAAATCAAAGTAGTTTAAATAATTCCTGATGAAAGGAATGGTCTGACTCACGTCTCTTCCATCCACGAGGAGGTGATGTCTGTAAACACCCAGCAGGTAAACCACCCGGTCTAGCTACAGAAGGTTTTTTTGTTTTGTTTTGTTCTGTTTTTTTGGACAAAGTCATACCATGCGGGTAGTTGTTTAGTGCCTGTCCTTTGGAGATGAATGGTAATCAGTTCTCATCTCGGTCCCTCACTCCATCAACTCTGAGACTTGGCCAGCTCACCTCCCCTCCCCAGCCTCAGTTTGCTCATCTTCACAGCAAACTGATGCACACACAGCTTCTCGAACACTGGTGAGGACAGCATGGCTGGAAGGTGCCAGCACCTCGCCCAGCATTTTGGGGTGGGGTGGGGGAAGCTCGATAAACAGCATCTGTGTAAGGACCATAGGAGAGTGGCTTCTTCAGCTTCTTCAACTCCATGTGAGAAAACCCGTCATGTATTAACTTCTAAATCGACCCGTCCTTCTAGGCTGCCTTTTGTCCTACTAATGAAAGGACCTGTGCCTTTTTTCAAGTGCCAAAAGTCCCACAAAGGAGGTAACTGAAAATCACATACTCATATCACCTGGCACCCTTCCCCCCACCAAAAGAGAATAGCTTTTCATTTATAACCACTGGACATCTTAATCCAAGAATCCTCATCATATTATAGACTGATGTCGTCTGAACAAAGCCTATTGCAAATCAATACCACAGTGCATCTGTCCTAGCCATCCCAAATTTCAAAGGGCTAGATTACCCTGCTGTGTATTTCTTTTTCCAGTTCAAAGCTTCCAAGAAGCTGACAAGGGAAACTGGCCCATATAGTTCAAGTGACTTCAGTGAGTAACAGCACGTTCGCTGGGTAAATATAAAAGGAGACTCAGACCTCCCAAGGCCCAGAATTTCCATGCTAGTTGACCTGTCAGAAAATATATACCAAAATAAATATTTTTTGATAATGTACAATTCTTCACAATGACCATGGGGAAGAGTGATATCCAAAATTAAGGTGATTCAGAGGGCAAAAAGTTTTAAATAAATGTTACGAAGCAGACATTGATACTTGATGTTATATGTATTTAAAGCCAGTGTGCTGTCTCTCTTTTTATGTCTTGTGTCTGCTCTGTTTCTTCAGCTTGGTTTCAGATACATAACTCTGTTCTGACTCTCCCGCTTCATTTATTTTTGACAGAAGACTACCAGGAAGTCAAAGCTCTGTATTAGGCTAATTTGGTTCACATTATAAGACAGCACATTCCTTCCCCTCTGAGACAGCTTAATACGGTTGCCTCAGTATTAAGCATATATGCTTTTTGAGGTGTCCCTGGATTGGTTGATTTACTGGAAGGGCTTGGTTTCCTAAAAGCTCGTAAAATAGTCTTTGCCCAAGCGATCAATCGATGCTAGCGTGCTCTGGGCCCTGTGGGAAGGGCAGAGACACCAACAATTTAAATGGTATGAGATGTTCAGGGACATCTGATACATCCCTGATATAGACATGATATATAGATCATCTCTATAACACAGAGATGGTGTGTGGCATGTTCTGGACGTGTGCGGCAGTCGACGCGCATTTTTGTGTGTTCGCAGCAGAGGGAGGTGTTACAACCGCGGGGGAGTGGGAGGAGGTTAGACGTTCAGGGCTGAGGAAGAGCGGGGGTCCTGCGTGGAGCTGTGGAGGTGGATGTGAGCTAGCCGTGGCCGGAAGGCGGAGACCCCTGGCCCGCTCTGGGTTGCTTAGCAGAAGCCACTGGTGTTCTGCCCTTGGCCACCCTGAGGTCACCCACATTTGGGGAAGACAGCTTCTTACACACAGGCAGCTGCTTGCTTAACGTTCTGTTCTGTTTCTCTGCCTGAGAGGAGGAGAAGTGTTAATAAGCAGGTGGCAGGTTCAATCTGAAAATGTAAAGTGTGTGTGTGTGTGTGTGTGTGTGTGTGTGTGTGTAGGCTGAACACGCCCAGAGTAATGCTCCACCCCCGGGGCTGGGAATTGGAGAATAAGTGTCCAGGCTGCCCTGTAGTGTGGTGATTCGGAAGTATGGTCTTTTTTGCTTACCCAGGAGACGCCAGGGGGTCTGGCCCAGGTGCCCACAGAGGTAACCCCCTGGTTAACTCAGCCTTTACTGACTTCTTTTCCTTCTGTTTTTTCCTCCGGGCTTTATAAACTACCTGCACCCAGTACTTACCTTAGGGCCTGCTTTTGGGGACAATGAAACAACGTCGAGCAGGATGCAGAATGACCCCCCATGCTCTGGTCCCTGCAGGCGCCTCTCCGGCTTCCCAGGACCAGCCGCACTTCAGCCGCAGGCCCTCCGCTGCGCTCTGCACCCTGGGAGAATAGTCCCCATGCCCATTCGACCTCCAGTGGGCTTGGTGTACTGTTTATCCCTCAAGATTCAGTCCGGGCATGGCCTCCTCTGTGAAAAGCCTTTTCTGCCCCACTTTGCCAGTCCCTTGCAGAGTAGGGCATGCCTTTCTCTGCATACCCTGGTCTCTCTCACAGCATTTATCTTATGATTTGGAAACAGTCAGTCTGCCTGTCTGTGACTCCCCTGCGATTTCCCTAAGGACAGGCCAAGACATCTTTCTTTTCGTTCAATTTCTAGGATGCACCCTTCATCCTGGTAAATAAACACATGCTCAGTATGTGTGTTTTTTTTTTTTTTTTTTTTTGAGATAACAGTGTCCTAGGGACGATACCTCCTGTGACTCCTGGTTTTGTGGTTTTCCTAGCGGGAATCTGTGGAACTGGATTTTATTTTAACTGAACAAAATTCAGAGGCTTTTGTTTGCCCTCATTGTCAAGTTCAACCTCCTCAGAAGTGGGAAGTGCAGAATGTGGCTAACCTCCTTAAACATGGGAGAAGTCTGCTTACTCCCCTAAAGGTCTGGGTTGGTACCTGTGTTCCCCCCACTCTGCTAGGGCAGAAATGCAGAAGCTTACTTTTACGTTTTCACCCTCATTGTGACAGTAGATCTTCTGAGAACTGTAGTTTCCTTTTTATAACATAGTCTGTCGTGATAGCCTCATTCTTGAATTTTCCAGCAGCTTCCATCTGTGTTTTTTTTTTTTTTTTTAGTTCTATTCACTAGTTTTTCTCATCTAATCCGTTTAACTCTTACAGATTTTTCCCCATCCTGCCTATCTCCAGAGCCAGACCTTTTGGCTGGTTCAAGTTTCTGAATTTATTTCCCACTACCTGCCTACCTAAGTAAACTAAAATCCTCACCAAAGGATGAGGCCTCAAATGATGCCTTCCAAAATCCATCATAGAGCCTCTGACGGGCTCAGATCCAATCTGCTGCCTTGGTTTTTGTTGACCTCTCCTGATTTCCCACCTTCATTCCAGAATGTTTCTTTGTTCCTCTCTGCATCCTTATCTGTGGGAGTCCCCGCGTACTGTCCTCAGTCTCTGCTCCTCTCTGCTCTGGCTCCGGGACAGCTGTACCCATTCAGTGCTCTCACGGCCCATGCTCACCAGATGGCTTCCTCCTTTATCTTAGGCCCTAAGCTCTAGGACAAACTTTGAGTTCTCACATGCCAGTTTCCTGTTTAGTGTCTGCACTCTGTGTTCTCCGGATGACTCCAATGCATGGTAAGAATTAGACTCATCGTCTTTCTCCAGTTCCTACTTTGTCTAGGCTTCTTGATCACAGCCATCTTTCTCATCCAGGTCTGCTTCCCTTCCACTTCCCCTCATAGTCAATCGGATACAAAGTCATGAAGTGTTTACCTCGAAGAGATCTCCTAGAGCCAAGTACGTTCGTCTGTCCTTAATACTGCCGGCATCATTGAAGGCCTTTCTTGCCTTGATTTGGTTTCACCAGGTAATTTTCTAATGAGTCTTTCCATTCGAATTTGAACCTCTCCTTCTTCAGTACACTCTGTTCATGACTCTAGGATAATTTATTAGCGTCATCATTCAGCATTACGGATCAGGGAGAACCCTTGAATGGACGCCTAGAAACCTGACCACTACCAGCTGGGTAACCGTCATTTTTCGCCTCCCCACCAAGACCGCACTGTACCATCTTAAACAGATGAAAAATTAAAAAAAATCATAAAAAATAAAAGTAAGATAAAGTGTAAAAAATAGACTAAGTGATTTCTTCATCTCTGTCTGGCTGTATAGTTTTTTTTAATACCTTTTTTGAGATACAAATTATATATATTTCAGGAAGTCTACCTATCTCAGGTGTACAGTCCAGTTTTTTTTAGTATATTCACAGAATTGTGCAACCACTAGCATTTAATTTTGGAACACTTTGGTCACCCCTAAAAGGGATCCATTGGAAGTCACTCCCCATGTCCCCCAACCTCACCTTCCAGCCCCAGGCAACTAAACTGCTCATCTACTTTCTGTCCCTACATATTTGCCTGTTTGGGACGTTTCTTATAAATGAGATCAAGCATCCTGTGGCCTTTTGTGTCTCTTTTCACTTAACCTAATGTTTTCAAGGTTTAGCCACAATGTAGCATGTATCAGTTATCAGTCCTTCATTAAAAAAAATTTTTTTTAGTGATTATTTATTTTTGAGAGAGAAACAGAGCGCAAGTAGAGGAGGGGCAGAGAGAAAGGGAGACACAGAATCTAAAGCAGGCTCCAGGTGCTGAGCTGTCAGCCCAGAGCCCCACATGGGGCTTGAACTCACAGACAGTGAGATCATGACCTGAGCCGAAGTCGGATGCTTAACTGACTGAGCCACCCAGGCACCCGGATCAGTCCTTCATTGTTTATGGCTAAATAATACTCCCTTTATTGATATGCTACATTTTGTTTATCCATTCATCTGTTGATAGACATTTGTATTTCTGCTTTATGGCTGTTGTGAAAATGCTGCCATGAAAGCTTCAAGTTTTAGATATTATTCTTAGCATGATACCAAGAGACAGAGCAATATTGCATTTTTCATTACTTTTTTAAATGTTTTTATTTGTTTTTGAGAGAGAGACAGAGTGTGAGCAGGGAAGGGGCAGAGAGAGGGGAAGACACAGGATCCAGAGCAGGCTCCAGGCTCTGAGCTGTCAGCACACAGCCTGATGCGGGGCTCGAACTCATGAACCAGGATATCATGACCTGAACTGAGGTTGGACGCTTCACGATCTGAGGCACCCAGGCGCCCCCATTTTTCATTGTTCCTTACAGATAACCTGTAAAGCCATTTTCACATGGAGATGGGATACTCTCAAAGGAGAAATCTACTGACAATCTAAGGAGGTGTCTCTTGCACACACACACATACATACACACACATACACACATACACACAACCCCCCCCCAAAAAAAAACCCTTGAAGTTTCTGTTACTGCTTTCAACTGTAGCCATGTCTATTAAAAGCCACTTGTAAATAGCTAACTTCAGCTCTGGCATGCCATAGATTAGGCATATTTGTTTTCCAGGGAAGATTATAAATAGAGGGGGGAGGGGGGAGTGAAACAGAATGTATTTTGCAAATGAGCCCAGATGGAAAACTAACAGATGGCCATGCACTGTATTTTGTGTGTTCAGACCTACATTTAAATTAAAAATTTTCATAATTATGATTAACGTCTGTAGCAACACTAGTTTTCCTGTGGTGGCATCATATATCATGTATCGGAGGTATTGAACAGAACATTTTCATGAAAAGGTTTCAGACTTTATACAAATTTTGGTACTTGCCTGCCCTACACTTAAGAAGGAAACAAAACAAAACCTCACTCAGCAGTGATGGAGCGCGCTGAGAAAACTTCAGTACAAGTGGACTTTCTATAATAAGCCCGTCTGCCGCCATCTGGTTTTTCCTCCCATGTTAAAACTCCAAGCCAGCTATTCCGTGCAGAGGGGGAAATAATGGGCCCTTATTTGCATGGATATTTTTTTCTAGATTCTGATATGAAGAGTTTTCTCTTGGATCATGCCTTTTTTTTTTTTTTAAATTTCCATCAGTACATGCGGTGTATTTATTTTCTAATGGTAGATGTCTCATCTTGCAAGCTGTCCAGCCCCCTTTGCTTTCCTCCTTTTCCCATTTTCCTGAGTGATTCTGTGTGTCGGCCTTTTCCCAGTCTTAGTAGAGGCGGGCAGTGTTGAGGAGGGTCCATGGAGTGTTTCTCCAGGTAGAATCAGGACGTTGGAACCTGCACAGTGAGAATGTGAAGCCGAATCACTCTTTGTAGGACCTTTGGTCAACTGGGTGGACTTTGTGCAGTGCCCTTGACTTCCTTCCATCAACTCAGATTCTGGATGTGTAAAATGGGGAGATGTCACTGCTCTTTACAAGATGTTTTATATGCTGTACCTCTTTTTGCTCTTCTCTGGTGCTCTGCTCTGGGACACATCCAGACTTCCTTCCATTTTGGCGGTTCCTTATTCTTTCCTCCTTCTCCCCTGACATACTCTCCCAGCATCTTGGGTTTTTACCCCCATCGGTATATCACAACTGTGCCCATTTTTTTACTTGCCATTCTGTCTCATGGTTGGCATTTTGCCTCGAGCAGGATTCTTCCTCCCTGACATTTTTTTTTTTTCTGATATAAGAGATATCATACACAGTTCTGCTATTTGGCCTTAACACAACACATTCCTCAAGGTGACTCCTCCTGGGCCCTTTCGTGGCCAGGCTCCCCTGTAGTGGAAAGATGCTGGCATGGAGCTGCAGCTGGACTAACCAACAAATGCATCATCCTCTGGTACCACTGACCACGGTGGGTTTGCAGTTGGAGGGGGTGGCTTTTACTTGACTGATATCCTAAAACTGCTGCATTTCACTCAAGACAGCAAACAGTAATGGCAGACATTTTGAGTGTACGTGGTGGTGAGACCCAAAGTTTACTCTTGGAACAACACTTTATTCATATTAGCAACATCCACTGAGTCTAGAAAGTAGAGCTGATGAGACTTTTTTCTAGGTCGTTCCGGCTTTTCAAGATGGTGTGTTTGGTGGGGGGAGTGGGACCGGGTGAGGGATAAAGCCAAGCTCTGGTATTCTCGCCCTTAAACTTTTGCTTTCTTGCTTTCTATTAGAAATTTTACCTTCCTTTTTTAAAAAAAAGTTTACTTATTTTTGGAAAAGAGAGAGAGCATGCATCCATGCAAGCAGGACAGAGGATATGAAGCAAGTTCTGCCCAGATAGCAATGAGGCCCCTGTAGGGCTCGAACTCACAAACCATGAGATCCTGACCTGAGCCGAAGTCGGATGCTCAACCGACTGAGCCACCCAGGCGCCCCTCAAAATTTTACCTTCCAAATATATTGGAAGAAGATGCATGATGGAGAAGGGAATGTGGACAAAATGAACAACCACTTTAGGATATCTTACTTACAATTTAGAAAAGTTAAGTTAGATTTGTGACAAAAAATCTCATTCATCTCTTTTCAGGCTCTCATATATGAGAGAGGAACTGAAAAGGATAAATGAAAGGAATGAAACATTAGCAGCCCATTTTGTAAGTCAAGCCAGAAGCTATGTTCTATGAATACTTTAAATTATTATATATGCCCGTATACTGGAGAACGAACATATTTGATGCCAAAAAAGAAGCCTTGGAAGAGCTGCTGAGCATTTAACAACATCACTAATTATTTGTGTAACGTTTGGCAAACAGTCAAAACCAGAAATTTTTTTCTGGTAAACATATTTTTACACATTTGTCCTCCGTACAAAAATAACCAGTCGAGATGCATATATTTTCACTTGCCCATGTTTGCATTGCTGAGGCATAAAGCACTCCTCCCTTAAAAGGTTCGTTTCAAAGTTATTAGCTAATTCATAAGCCCAGAGAACCTGGGGGCCCACAAGCATATGCTTTGCATTGAAATACCAGCTTGGTAATCAAACGAGGAGCAATCGAATAGGAGCTTTCAAGGCAGGTGAACTTGACTGTAAATCATGGTTCTGCACATAGGTTTGTATTTTCTACTCTTAATTACATCTGTGCAAATCTCCATTTGTTTATAGTTGCCTAATACATAGACTGGGCTATTTGCATTCCCAGAGGCACCTTTCCATGGTGTGCACTTCTCCAAGGGGGGGGGGGGAATACCTGGTTCAGCCATTAATTTGAATATTAAGTGCAAAAAGAGATATAGAAGTGAATGCTCTTCAATTCAGCAAATACTAACCGAGCCCTTGCAAAGTGCTGATAGAGATACACCGGAAATTCAATTCACCTAAACTCATTAAAGCTCAATTTCCTCATCTATGAAATGGGAGTAATAGGAAAAAAAAAAGGAGTGTTCATTTAAAATGCTGTATGACTTAGAAATAGTAGTAGTGATAGTAAATTGCAATCCAGTGCCTTTTTTTTTTTGTTTTTTGTTTTTTTTGTTTTTTTTTTTTTTTTTTTTGCAGTACCACTTAATTCCAGGTATTTTTCTACAAAAGACTTTGTGAGTATGACAGGAACAAAAACAGAAGGCAGTTGCTTTTGCATCCAGGTTACCTTTTTTTTTTTTTTTTTTTTACTTTTGTCAATCCCATTATCTAAGAAAGGATTTACAACAGCCAGTGGCAGTCAAAAGTGTGTGTGATGTACAGGCAGCATGAATGTGGGCCATGCCTTTTTTGGGGGGAGATGCTATATGTTCTGTGATAACAGAAAGAAAACAGGGGACTGCCTACTTCTAGGTTAAGTGTACAAAAATGAAAGAAAAAAGAGATCTTCAGATTGCTTCTAGGCCTCAGTGGATTTCCTCAGATAGATAAGAAAGCAAGGGATATGAGCAGATGATTCATCCCGTCTGACTGTAGTCTTCCCAGAACTGTGTCTGTGTAGAAAGTGGAAATCTATGCATCCTGCCTGCCACACAGTGTCCTTATAAGGATCCAAACCCACACAGTGCATGTGAAAACTCTTTATAAATACCAAACAACCAGGTCTTTATTATTTTCCTCTTAACCTGAGTTTAGGGAGTGGGAAACAAAGTGTTGAAGACACTCAGTAGATAGCTTTCCTCAAAGAAATTAGGAAAGAATACCAGTAAAACCTTGGATTGTGAGCAAATTGTCTGCAGGCGTTCTGCAAGACGAGCAAACATTTCTAATAAACTTTAACTTGATAAACAAGCGATGTCTTGTAAAACGAGTAGTGCATGATGCCACATGTCATGTGATCACAAGTGAGCCAACGGTTCTTGAAATTTGCTTTGATATACGAGTGCTTTGGAAACCAAGGTTTTACTGTAAGTAAGCCAAGAAGTACATTGGGTTCTATCTAACTTCGACGTTTACATCCTGATTTTCCACAGCCTTCTGAGCCACATCCCCGTGGCCAGCTGAGCACGGACGGTTATATATAGTGGCTAGACTGAAGCTGGATCTAGCCTGTCAATGGCAAAATGAGGAAGTAAAAGTAAGTCTTCTCAGTCACCTTCAAAAAAAAAAAAAAATTACCATCTCCATTTAGACGGTCCATTCCTCATCTGTAACACATAAAGGCCAGGTCAGATGCTCTCTGAGATTTCTTCCAAAGTCAGAGAATCTTCCCAAAGTCAGAGAATAAAATAATCCTTCATATGTGTTCCTGGACATGAGTGATTATGTTGGTGATCTCATGGGGACATTCCCTTCTGTATCATGAGGACTCAGCATCAAAGGTTGTCCTACCCTGGAGCAATCGGGAGCTATGCTTAATAGCCTGCAGGTAACCATATCAGGTAGCCACTGAGGGCCACAGAGGCTTGTTCTGAAAAGCTGGATCTTCTGTAGGCCCAGTTGATTGGCTGAGAATCAAGCCATTCATTAGTCCCTTATCAGTCTCACTAGTTTCCTTCATATGCACTGCAGAGGTGTGATTTCCCCAGGTAGTCCCAGCCACTACAGTGACAGAGAATCATATTTGCAATGGCCTTTCAAGATTAGAAGAGACCACAATTTATGGCCTCAGAAGCCACAGGAGGTTGACCTTCTGCATTCAAGAGTCTCGCTTGAGAAGAGCCACTAAATGTTTCTTCGTTCTCTTTCTTTAGTAAGCTTTCTCTTATCTGTTGATGCTGCTCTCTCCTATTTATCCATTCATTAGTTTATGAAGTAATTGATTTATTAGCATTCTTTCTAAAGAGTTATTTGCTGTTTAAACAGCGGTTGTCCAGGAATTTCTGATCGGGTGGAAAGCTGTGTCATTTTTGGAAAATGCCACCCCCACCCCAAAAGTGGCTTTCTCTTGCCAGGGTATAAAGTCATAATTAGAAATGAAAGCTCTGAATCAAGCTGAAGAGGAAGATGTAAGAAAACTTAGCTATTTTTAAGAAGCAAGAGGTTAAGTAATGTACCTAATGTCCTCAAAAGTGACAGGGTTGGAATTCAAACCCCAGCCTTCCTGATACCAAAGTGTATAGTTTTCCAGGGTCCCCACACCATTGCCAGGGACAAAAATTATCCAGAAAA
This sequence comes from Lynx canadensis, assembly GCF_007474595.2. Classification (NCBI taxonomy): domain Eukaryota; kingdom Metazoa; phylum Chordata; class Mammalia; order Carnivora; family Felidae; genus Lynx; species Lynx canadensis. The sequence continues at coordinate 9,358,434 of NC_044315.2, read as the reverse complement.
GCAGGCAGTCGCCAAAAGCTTCCTTCCTGTCTTCAGGGTTCCTGCGAGGAACCATATCCTCATGCTTTTTCGTTCTGGTGATGCTTCCCATGACTTAATCAGTGGAGCAGTAACTGAGGGTTAGGTCCTCAGTTAGGTGCATCTTTATGCACCTGCATTCTATAGTCATTCCATTACGTGGCCCTGATTTAACGGTTTTCTGTGTTTTACATTGGGGATAAGTTGATTTCCTGGAAAATCGTGACAAAGAGGCTTCATCAGAGTATAGTGAGTTTGGTGCCCGTAGTGCTTGGGGGTTGCAGCATCATATGCGTCTGCCCCAAGAGCTTTCCTACCTATATCTAAAGGACTTACTTCTCATGTGGACTTGGCAAAGGCAAGCAGAAGTCTTCACAGAACACTCCTGTGTTCTCCATCCCTTAATGTCAAGTAGCAGGCCTGTGTGTAATCAGAAATGTAGGCTGTGTAGGGAGATTTCTATTTACTTCTTTTTTTAATGTTTATTTACAGAGACAGAGAGAGGGAATGAGTGGGGGAGGGGCAGAGAGAGAGAGACAGAGAGAGAGCGAGAGACAAAGAGAATCCCAAACAGGCTCCACGCTGTCAGCACAGATCACGACCTGGGGCTCAGTCTCATGAGATCATGACCTGAGCTGAAATAAAAAGTTAGATGTTTAACCAACTGAGCCCCCCCAGGCACCCCAGGAAACTTCTATTTCTTAAGAATTAATTGGCCAGGTGTCCATTTCTAGTCTAACATTCACTGAAACAGGTTCTATGTGACAGGACCTTCAGTTGCTCTCAAGGGTTTTTTGGGGTGTCCCGTGCCGTTTTATTTTGCCAGAGGTTGATTTATAGAGAGATTATAAATTCCAGGTAACGAACACATGTGTGGAATCTCATCTCTTAGGAACTTATATCCTAGGAACTGACTGATCTATTTCAGCTGGGCTTGTGAGAAATTTAACTTCAGTTAGGTCAAGTTTGGGAGGTTCATGAGTTTCCAAAGATTCTCACAAAAAAGAGGGAGCTGTCCTTGTTTATCATGTCCTTGGCTTGCTCCGGTTATGGCTGCACCACACAAATCAGATCCATGTGGGCTTCTTCGGGGTGACAGCTTTGTCACCGGCCATGCATGGATCTGCTTCATTCACCTCCGGGTTTTGCTTCCCAGGGACTTGCTGTCTCCAGTCCTGCCAGGAAGTAGGACTGTGACCGTTACTTTTCGAGGGCAGCTTGACTGGGCCATGGGGTACCTAGACATTCAGTCAAACATGGTTTTGGGTGTGTAAGTGAGGGTGTTTATGGAGAGGTTAACATTGCCATTGGTAGGCTGAGTGAAGCGCAGTGCCCTCCCTAATGTGGATAGGACACCCTACCCAATCAGTTGAAGGACTGACTAGAGGAAGAAGCTAATCCTTCTCTGGGAGTAAGGTGAACTCCTCCTGTGTGACTGCCTTCCAACTGAGACATCAGTTTTCTTCCTGCCCCTGGGCTTAAACTGAAACATGTCTCTCCTGGGTCTTAGTCGATCAGCATTTGAAATAGAACCCCACCAACAGCTCACTTGGGGCCTCTGGCTTACCAGCTGCAAATCTTGAGAATTGTCAGCCTCCATAATTGTGTGAGGCAATTCCTTATGCTGAATCAGTCTATATCACCTGTCTGTCCGTCCCTCCATCAAATTATGTTTGGTCCCATTTATTTCTGGAAAGCCCTAACTATTACAAGAACATAGCTCTTCTCTGTTTTTCTCTCCCCTGCTTCGCCTCTTGACCTCCCCAGCCTTCTGTCCCTACCTTTGTCAAACATCTGGCTAAGATAACTGAGTGTGTACAAGTATCCCCGTGCATTAGTTTCTGAAGGTTGCTGTAACAAAGTACCACAAACGGACTGGCTTCAAACAACAGAAAGTATTCCTCAACAGGTGAGGAAGCTAGAGGTCTAAAATTGGACATCAGCAGGGCCACGTCCTCTGAAGCTTTGGGGGAGGATCCGTCCTTGCCTCTTCCAGGTTCTGGTGGCAGCTGGCAATCCTTGTTCCCTGGTTTGCAGCTGCATTGCTTCAATTTCTGCCTTTGTCTTCATGTGGCTGTCTTATCTCTTTACGTGTCTAAATTTTGTCTCTAATTTCTCTCATTAGAAGGATGCTAGTCTTTGGATTGGGGCCCACATAAATCCAGTATGACCTCATCTTAAATTAACTAATCACATCTGCAAAGACTCTTTTAGGTTATTTCTATTCCATGTGAGAGTTATTTCTTATACATGTACTCTCATACACACACACACACACACACGCACACACGCACACTTTTCACAGAACCAGCTGTGACACATGCTTGAACATAGAAAAGGGAGAGGATAAATAAATAGAAATGATAGATGTTCATGTGTTGAAATATTTTTCTGACTAATCTGTAAGAAGGTCTTACTATTAGAAAGCATCACACAGTAAAACACATATTTTGACAGTCTCAGAAATGACTCCTAGACCCTGTGGGATGGAAAGGAGTCCTACAAGCCTCCCTTTGATGCTCAAGGCATATGTCAAGATTGCAGGACAATGCAGGGATAGTATGGAAAATTGCCTCATCAGGTGCACAAACAAACAGCCTTGCCTTGGCCATATTTGCTTCTAAACCCTCGCACAGCCCACCCCCCGCTCACCCATTCAGTCTGCTGTTCTTTCTGTGTTGCAATATTTTCTGCGTCTGAGGTTTTTAAAGAAAGGGATTTTTAAGTTTCCTTTTCATTTCAGAACCTGTTTATTGCACATTATATTTTGCGATTTTTTTTAATTTTTTTTTTTAAATGACAGCAAGAAGGGGAGGGGCAGAGAGAGAGGGAGACACAGAATCCGAAATAGGCTCCAGGCTCTGAGCTGTCAGCACAGAGCCAGATGCAGGGCTTGAACCCACGAACTGCAAGATCATGACCTGAGTCAAAGTGGGACTTTCAACCGATTCTCCCTATCTTTTGCTATTTGGTTACTGTCCACCTTTCATGTTAGAGGATTTCCTCTGGATTTTTGTGATCTTTCATTGTCTCTTTGCATATGAGTGAGAGACTAAAAACTCACTGGGATTGCAGACCCTTGAGTGGGGTTTGTGGACTATGAGTTTCACCAAAGATGACCTGACCGGGCCATCTTATTGAAGAATCCTTAATGTTACATCATTCTTTTGGATCCTTTATAGATCCTTCAGTATCCTGCCTGAAGAGTGAAAGACCGGCACAAGAATTCTGGAACCCTCATAGAGGAAGGTGCCTGGGGGTCTCAGTATCTCATATATATGTATGCTCATATGTGTATGTTCACTTAATTCTCTGTTTTCATCACGGAACAAGTATTGTTGAGGGTTCCTACATTGCTTATAGGAATGTGTTTGCCAAAAATGTGAAAGAACCCAAGATGTCCTTCACTAGGTGAATGGATAAACAAATTGTTGTATATCCATTCAGTGGACTACTATTCAGCTATAAAATCAAATAAGCTATCAAGTCATGAAAAACAGCATGGTGATGAACCTAAAATGAATATTAAAATTGGTTGATCAGTGTGAAAAGGCTGTGCATTTTATGATTCCAATTATATGACATTATAGAAGTGAAAAACTCTAAAGACAGTGAAAAGATCACTGGTTGACTGGAGTTCGGGGGAGTAGGGGAGGATTGAGTAGGTGAAGCACAGGAGGTTTTTCAGGGTGGTAAATCTCTTCTGCCTGAGACTATAATGGCGGATACCTGACATTATGCGTTCGTCAAGACCCATAGAGCTTGATATGGCACAAAGTAAACTTGAATCTGTGCAACTTTCACCAAATCATTTAGGAGGTCAGGGATCTCAGGAAGAATGTAGCCTGTGACATGAAAATCAAACTGGATTACAAATGTATGAGACAACCTCACTGAAGGGGGTGGGGGAGGTTGCTGACCTAAGTGGCTGTGTGCACACACACACATACTGCACTCTAGTTAATAAATTTGTTTCCCATGGGGTTATGGCTTAACAATTCTGATACTGCTATGCATGTATATTGGAATTTAAAAATTAAGTAAATGTGTGGCAGATGGCAGGGGCCAGGTTTCTCACTGTTAGAATGGGAATCCACCGTTAAGCAAGGGGAGGAGGCTAAAATGATCCATGTGACCATAGATTAGAGTTGGAGGCATTCATATGCACTCATGTTTAACTCAATCCAGATACAGATGGTTATATATGAAAATATCTGTAGATCTGTATCTGTGGGGTAGTTAGTCACATATATAATCCTTGCCCTGTCAGATGAGAGACCTACAAGTAAGAATACTCTAGTCACAAGTGTATACACTCAGCAGCTATATCTTGGTATCTAATGCCATTTTCCAGTAACAAGAAGCAGGGCTCCTTGGAGAAGTGGTTGATTCTTGGGCTAGAGTAGGAAATACATAAGGTATGACTGGAATCCCTTATAGTGACAGAAAGTAAGAAATTCCAAAAAACAAAACAAAGCAAAAACCTACATTGATGGGGTATTGCCAAAGGGACACAGGACAGTTTAGTCCAACTTAAAGAACTCCTTTTTTTTTTTAAATCTATTTACTTATTTTGAGAGAAAGAGAGACAGAGAACAGGGGAGGGGAAGAGAGAGAGGGAGAGAGAGAATCTCAACCAGGCTCCTCACCCAGCACAGAGCCTAACTCGGGGCTCAAACTCACAAACCATGAGATCATGACCTGAGCTGAAATCAAGAGTCCAACACTTAAAGGACTGAGCCACCCCGGCACCCCGCAAGTGGAAGAACTCCTAATGGCCAAAGCTAAAACAATTGGAACAACAAGATAAAATACTACTGCACTAGAACTCAAAGTATAAAATAAATATCCTTTAGTCCACACTAATATAAATAAATGATTGAATAAATAAAAGATAAATCTGTGCAGAGGAACTTCAATGTAACTTATGTAGATATTCCATCCTTAAAAAGGAGGAACATAACTCCACACTCCCTATGAGTGGGCGGAACATGGTGACTTCCTTCCATGGAATACAGTATGGCAAGCTGGGAGAAAGAGGAACTTTACAGAGGAGAAAACATTACACACCACCTCAGCCAGGTGATTAGGGTCGACACCAGCTGTGATAAATCATGTTGATAGTACTTACCTGTGTTGTGGTGTGATGAAAATGTCCCTTTGTGTCTCTTTACATCTGATTATCTTCTTCCCAAAAAGCTGTCACTCCAGTCTAGTCATGAGACAAACATCAGACAAATTCTAGTAGAGGGGCATTCTACAAAATACTTGACCAGTATTCATCAAAACTGTCAGGTTCATCAAAAATAAGGAATTTGAGAAACTGTCACAGCCAAAAAAAAAACAAAAACAAAAACAAAAAAAAACAAGAAAACATAAGCAGAATGTGATGTGGTAATCTGGGTGAGATCCTAAAATACAGTAAGACAGTAGGTTAAAAATAAAGAAATCTGGATAAACTATGGACTTTATTTAATAATAATGCTTCAGTGTTTGTTCATTAATCATAACTAATAAGTTAATAATAGGAGAAACTACTTGAAGGAGTGTGTGGGAACTTTCTGTTACAGCTTCTTAAACTTTTTGTAAGTATGTAACTGTTCTAAAAAGCCTATTCTAACAAAATTTAACCAAGGAAAAAGGTATCTTATTTCATTCACCCCCTGTAAATATTTCAGAAAGTGATTTGGCTTCTGCATCACCAAAATAATTGCTCATACACATGCATTTTCAAGCACCTGACAATGTGGCCATCTCCTTTCTTACTCATGTAATGCATTGTGATGATAGGATTATATAGTAGTTATAGATTACCTTAATACCCTTTCAAAGCCAATAGCAAAACACTTTAAAAAGTTATCTCAGTAAATGAACCCTGGTGCATCTATACTTTTTCCTATAAAAATATAAACTCTGGGGGTGCATCTATGGCTCTATCAATTTAGTGTCCGACTCTTGATTTCAGCTCAGGTCATGATCCCAGGATTGTGGGATTGAGCCCCATGTTGGGCTCCATGCTGAGTTTTGGAACCTGCTTAAGATTCTCTCTGTTTCCCTCTGACCCTCTCCTCCACTCGTGCTCTCTCTCTCTTTCTCAAATAAAGAATAAAAATATAAATTCCATTTTATAGTGAAGGGAGAAGCTAAATATTTTATGTAGTATCAGCTCTGTATTACAGCAATATAAGTACCTATACTATATAAACAATTCTTAAAAATTAGACCAAAAATAATTTTAAATCCATTAATTGTAATCCTAGGACTATTTTTTCATTAAAGAACAGTTAACATACAGTGTTTTATTAGTTTCAGGTGTACAGTATAATGATTCAGCAGTTAATTTCTGTAAATGTTTATTTCTTTATTTTGAGAGAGAGAGAGAGAGAGAGAGAATGTGGGCACATGAGTGGGGGAGTGCAGAGAGAGGGGGAGAGAGAGAATCATAAGCAATCCCCACACTGTCATGCAGAGCCTGATATGTGGCTCAATCCCATGAACCATGAGATTATGACCTGAGCCCAAATCAAGAATCTGATGCTCAAGTGACTGAGCCACCCAGGTGCCCCTGATTCAGCAATTCTGTACATTACTTAGTGCTCATCAAAATAAGTGTACTCTTAATCCCCTTTATCTATATCATCCATCCTCCTCTTTTTTCTTTAACATGCCCTTTCCAAGTGAGAACATATACGGTCCCATTTTATCTTGCCGAGGGCAAGTAATTATAAGTAACCTTCTCTCCAGTTTAACTTATACCAGTAATACTTCCATTAACTCATCAAAATATTCACTGAGGCAACATATGGAAAAAGTATATAAGTTTCTAGTAGGCCACTAATTGATAGAATTTCGTTTTTCTCTTTCTTCATGTATCTAGTAGATACTTACTTTGTAGACATCATGTGGGAATCTGGAGCTCAGAAGAGAGGCCAGGTTAGAGGCAGATTTAGTGGTATTTTCCCTTAGATGTGACAATGATAGCACGGAGAATGGATGATCTCTTCCACTAAAAGTCCCTGGAAAAAAAGGGAAGAAACGAAAAGGGACAAGAAGATGCCAGCAATCATGCTGCATAACAAATTATCCCCAAACCCAGTGGCATACAGGCTTTATTCTCATGCTTCTGGGTCTTCAGATTGACCAGAGGTTGGCACCTATAGTCTTTTCTGGGGCCTGGAGTGAAGGGACAGAAGTTCCACAGGAGAATCTCTTTATAGAAGGCAAGCTTAACTCTGCAAACACATTAAACCTCCATTGGGGTTAAGTCCATTAAACATCATAGTGACCAAAACATGGCTAAGCTCAAAACTAAGGGATATAGAAGTATATTCTACCTCTAGTGAGAGTGACTACAAAGCCACCATATACCAGATAGAGTTATGGGGACTGGTGAAGTCCTGGGAGAGAAAAGGAAGGTGAAGGACCATGAGCAGAACATTGAGAAATGTCTGTATTTAAGGAGCGGGTAGGCTAAAATAATGCAGTGAAGGAAACTAAACTAGTGTAAGTCAGGGCTAAGTCACATCAAAAGCTCTTTCCTAGATGGTTGCAACACAAAGTTTGGTCTACAGAGTGGTTTGTTAGGCTCAAAAAAAAAAAAAAAAAAGGAATCAGGAAAACAATTTTATTACGTATTTTTCACAGATTCGAAACATAAGGTAAAGTATAATTTTTCCATAACATCCTATTGTGCTTTTAAATGTCATTGCTTTCTTAACAGGTGGTATGCATCTTAGCCAGAATAATTTTTTTCCTATCAGCTTTTTTTTCTTTTTTAATAAGCTTTGTTAAAATGTAATTTACATAATATAAAAGTCACTAATTTTACATGCAAAATTTGGTTAGTTTTGACAAATGTGTCCGTACAGTCTTGTAACCACCAACACTGTTATCAAGATACAGGACATTTTTATCTCTTCAGATAGCGTCCCTTTACTCTTTTGCAGTCAATTTCATCTCCACTTTCCAGGCTTTGACAACTGTCAACTGATTCTCTATCACTATGACTTTGCTTTTTCTAGAGCATATAAATGGAGTCATATAGTCTTTTGGGCCTGGCTTTATTAACTAATAGTATAATTAATTTATGATCCATGCATAGTCACATACATTGGTAATGAGTTCCATTTTATCATTGAGTAGTTTTTCATTGTATGGATGCACCATAATATGGTTTATTCATTTACCAGTTTATAGATATTAAGATTTTTTTATCCTGAGGCCATTTTTAGCTTTTATGTAACCTAGCTTTGAAGTGTATGCTCTTAACCACCATGGTGATGCCACCTCGATAAGGTGTCTGTGAACATTTCTGTACACATCTTTGTGCGAGCATGTATTTTCATTTCTCTTTGGTAAACATCTGAGGGCGTTATTGCTAGGCTGTGTGGTGTATCGCTAATTTTGTAAAATAATTCCTGCCAGTTTTCCAAAGTGCCTCCATTATTTTGCATTCACACCAGCAATGAGAAATCCTGTTGTTCCGTACACTTACCAACACATGATAATGTCTGCCAATTTAATTTTAGCCATGATAGCAGATTTGTAGAGTTTTCTCATGGGTTTTCTGTGCATTTCCCTAACAACTAATGAAGTTCAGCATCATTTTTTTGTGTTTATTTGCCGTTTGAATATCTTCTTTGGTGAAGTTTCTGTTTAAATATATTGCCCATTTTTAATTGGTTTCTTTTCTTGTTATTGAGTAGTAAGTGTTCCTTATATATTTAGATACAAGTTTTTGTCAGATATATATTTTGCATATATTTTCTCCCAGTCTGTGGCTTGCCTTTTAGTTTTCTTAACATAGCTTTCAAATAATGAGTTTTTATCTTGGATGAAGTCCATTTTGTCCATTTTTTAAAATTTTTTTGTGAATTCTCTGCCCCACTTAAGAATTCTCTGTTCATCTAGGGTCTCAAAGATTTTTCTCAATGTTTTTATCTAGAAGTTTTCTAGTTTTATCTCTTACATGTAAGCCTATTATGTGTTTCAAGTTAACATTTGTATGTGTTCTGAGGTAAAGGTTGAGATTCATTTTTTTTTTTAAGTATGGGCATCCAATTCCAGTGCCATATGTTGCAAAGACTGTCCTTTTTCCTTGGTGTCTTTGTCAGAAAAGCAATTGACCTTTTATGGGTAAGTCCATTTGTGGACTCTATTCTGTTACTTGTTGTATACATCTGTCCTTATGCCAGTAATACACTGTCCTGATTACTGAAGCTTTATACTAAGTCATGGAATCAGGAAATGTAAGTCTTCCAACTTGGTTCTTTTTCTAATTTGTTTTGTTTATTCTAAATCCTTTGCATTTATATAAATTTTAGACTTAGCTTGTCAATTACTACAAAAAAATCCTACTGAAATTTTGACGAGAATTGCATTGGATGTATAGATAATTTTAAGGAGAATTAAAGTCTGGTGAACGTAGTGTATCCCTCCATTTATTTAGGTCTCCTTTAAGTTCTCTAAGCAGTGTTTTATAGTTTTCAATATACAGGTCTTGTACATACTTTGTTACATTGATTCATATTGCATTGTTTAATATTACTGTAAATGTATTTTATTAATTTCCATTTCCAATTGTTTATTTTTAGTATATAGAAATACAATTGAATTTTTTATATCAATCTTACATTCTATGTAAAATATACCTGTTGCAAACTTTACTGATTAGTTCTAGTTGCTTTGAACTAGATTATATATACTCCTTAAAATGTTTTAGACGGACATTCATGCTGTCTTTGAATGAGCACTTATGCTTCTTCTTGGGGCACTTGGGTGGCTCAATTGGTTAAGCATCTGACTCTCTGATTCTGCTCAGGTCATGATCTCAGGGTTCGTGAGGTCAAGCCCTGCATCAGGCTCTGTGCTGCAAATGCAGAGCCTACTTGGGATCCTCTCTCACACTCTCTCTGCTCCTCCCCTGCTCGTGAGCATGCTGTCTGTCTAAATAAATAAACAAACTTTAAACAAACAAAAACATTATGCTTCCTCTTTTCCAAATTGTATGTCTTTTTTTTTCTTTTTCTTGCATTATTGAACTAGCTGGAACCTGAGTATAATGCTGAAGTGGTGAGAGTTAATATCTTGCTTTGTTCCCATTTTAGGGGCATGGCATTTTAGTCTTTGACCATACTATAATGTTAGCTGTAGAGTTTCCTTTTATCAGTTGGTAAATTACCTTGCATTCCTAGTTTTTATCACACTGGATGTTGAATTTTGGCAAATGCTTTTCTTGAATCTATTAAGATATCATATGGTCCTTTTTTAGTTTATTAATGTGATGGATTACACTGATTGTCTTTTAACTGTTATATCAAAATTGCTTTTCTGGGATTAAGCCCACTTGCTCACATTGTATTATCCTTTCAATATGTGCCTCAATTTGGCTTGCTAAAATTTCACTAAGGATTTATTAAAATTTTTTAAGGATTTTACATCTATGTTTATGAGAAATATTGGTCTTTAGTTTTATTTTCTTATGTCTTTGTCTAATTTGGCATCAAAGTAATTATGGCATCATAAAATGAGTTAAGGTAGAATTTGTATTATTTCTTTACCAAAATTTTGATACAATTGATTACTAGAATCATCTGCACCCACATTTTTTCTGGGATAGTTTTTATATACAATTCAATTTCCTTGCTAGACACAGAGCTAATCAGGTTCCCTATGTCTTCTTAAGTATTCTTTGGTAGTTTTAGCCTTTTGAAGAACTTTTTCATTTCATCTCTATTGTTGAACTTATTGCCTAAAGTTGTCCATAATTTTCGCTTTTCACCTTTTTGATATCGGTAGATTTTGTAGTGATGTCTCCTCTTTAATTTATGATAAGAATAATTTATACATTTTTTGAATCAGTCTATGTATTTTATAATTTATTGATATTTTCAACAATGCATGCACATAAGTATGTATTATTTGTCTTTTTGTTTATATATATCAAATTGCAAATTTGCCTTACTATTATGTTACATTACACACTATTTCACAAAATGGCCCAGTGGTTTAACAAGTAATACATGTATTCCTAAAAATATTGCTGAAAATTTTAATATAAATCTTACCATTGAAGGAAAAATTCTAAGTAGTTAATAGTTTATGCAAATATGGAGGATGAATTTGAATGTGCTATAGTAAGTGAATCTACAAGTATCATGATTCTGTAAATTAGTTAGAATGAATTGCAAGCAGTAAATACAATGATTTTTTATCTGAAAATTGGTTTTCAGTGGACTGGATATCAATTTTCTCCTACACTTTAATTCATTATTATAATTTTTTTTCCAATAGTGGCATGAAACTATCAGAATTTAAGCAGAGTGCAGTGATCATGCTAATAAACTAATTGAGTTTTTCTAGTACAAGTGCAAATTTATACCTTTTCAGTTAGAAATGATGAATTATGCTACTAAAGAAAGAGATGAAGTAAAACATATTCAAGGTGCTCCAAGTGAAAACAGGTATGATTCAAGTTACTGCAGAGAAAATATAAAAGAAGTCATAAAGTTAATGATGAACAGTGTGTACAGAAGAGAAACAAAGTGTTTTAGTTATCTAATGCAATGTAATAAGCTAACACAAAACCTGGAAGCTTAAATTAAGTTATATTTATTATCTCCAAATTTCCACGGGTCAGGAACTTAGGAACGGCTTATCTAGGTGGTTATGGCTTAGGGTCTCTGAAGAAGTTGTGCTCAAGATGTCAGCAAGGTTTTAGTCATTGGAAGGCTTGACTGGGGCTGTAGGAGCTGTTTCCATGATGGTTTACTCTCATGACTGTTGGCAGGAAACCTCACTTCTTTTGTGGTTGTTGGAAGATCTCATTTATTTGACACAAGGACTTGTCTGTGGAGCTGAGTGTTCTCACAAAAGGTCAGCTAGGTTCCTCTAGAGCAAGTGATCCAAAGAGGAAGCCATGATGCTTTTTATGACCTAATCTCAGAAGTTCCACACTATTTCTGCCATATTCTATTTGTTAGAAGTGAGTTACTAAGTCCAGTGTATGCCCAAGGGGAAGAGAACCAACACTGACCTTTTGAAGAGAAGAGTGTCAAAAAATTTGTGGACATATTTTTAAACCACAACACAGAGTGAGCTATTGGTAAAATTCATTTATAAGAGAACATTTTGGAATTTCAGTATCATACTGTATAAAAGAGTAATTAATATTGTGTGCTCTTGGTTGACATTTTGCTTTAAAGTTTAGTCAAACCCCATTTGGCTTACAAGCAATATGTATACAGTTGACCCTTGAGTGACACAGATTTGAACTGCACAGGTCCACTTATACATGGATTTTTTTAAAGAAATACATTACTAAAAGGTATTTTCCTTATGGTTTTTTTAATAACATTTTCTTTTCTCTCACTTTATTGGAAGAGTGTACTATACAATACAAATAACATACAAAATAGGTTTTAATCAACTATTTTGTTACTAGTAAACTTCTGGTCAACAGTAGGTGATTGGTAGTTAATATTGGGGGAAATCAAAAGTTATAGGCAGATTTTCAACTGTACAGGGAGGTCAGCACCCCTAATACTCTCCACTCCCACTTTTGTTCAGCGATAAACTGTATAAGAAATGACTGCTGGATAACTTCTCATTTGTTTACTAATGAAAATATGTGCCATTGAAGATTTTTGTTTAGTGAATGATCATTTTATATACTGTGGTGTAGGTTGTCTTGGAATAAATACCAAATGTTATACCAGTTATATGTGTAGAGGGGAAGGGCATCACTAGACAAAGAAAAAAGGATGCCCCTGATCACAGAGTACTTTGTTCAAGAATAAAAGTGATGGCGAGCCACATTACTGGTAACATTCTTTCAGTTTTGAGGGAAATACTGACGTTCTAAATATAACCAAATTGCAGCTGTTGATTTTGTAACTTCTTTTGGCACAGAAAATGATAGTCATGTCAAATATTGTCTTTTCATACACAAAAACACTTGCGGTCAGGGGAAATGGTACTGGCATGAATTTTTATTGAATGATGAATGAGATTAAAACATTTTAGGGGCGCCTGGGTGGCTCAGTCGGTTGAGCATCCGACCTCCGCTCAGGTCATGATCTTGCCAGTTTTGAGATCGAGCCCTGCGTCGGGCACTGTGTTGACAGCTCAGAGCCTGGAGCCTGCTTCAGATTCTGTGTCTCTCCCTCTCATTTCCCCTCCTATGCTCATGCTCTGTCTTTCAACAATAAATAAACATTTAAAAATGAAAAAAAAAAACATTTTAATGAAGTTATTCTTTCTGGCCACAATTGTTTCTATAAGTAGCTTTCTTAAATGGTGTAATCCAGAATGAAATCATAGTGGCTATGACTTAAGTTTCTGGAGTAAGGTTTCCTGGGTTCAAACCCCGGCTGGACCATACAAAAACTATGTGATTTTAGAAGTCATTTCAAACCTCTGTGACTCAATTTCATTATCAGCGAATAAAGTTTATAATAGTACCTACCTCAAAGAATTGTCCTAAGGGTCACACATAACATGCTTATGCTGCCTGGCATATAGTCATCATGCACTAAATATTAGCTATTTTAACAAATATTATATCCTGAACGTGTTATTTCAGAGTGAAACATCATGAACTTCAGCTAACCTAAAAACGTTCTTAGGAAGTTATGCTTGAGGTGAAAACAGCTCAGTCGCCATTTTGACCCTTTCTCAACTCTTAATGCTTTATTTTAATTACCTATGAACAGAATTTATAACCTATCATTGCATATATTTTAAACCCATGTACACAAGCATCCACAGAATATGAAGAAATACCTGGCTGACCCCAGTGAAACCAAACGGTGCATTAGAAATCCTTGATTCCTCTCTCCCAACATAAATCCTTCACTTCTCCAGATTTGTAGTCGATGTGCCATCACCTTAAAGAGGAGTTCTGTAATTAGTTTGTAGAGAGAGATCTATTCCCAGTTTCTGATCTGGGTTCAAGTACAAGGTCCATAACTACCTGTTAAAGCCATAAACTGTGAACTAGAATTTTTCAGCCTTAGCAGTATTAGAGAATAAGGGGGAAATGGTTGGAAGAGGAAATTGACCTTTGGATTGATCTATTTGTGTCTAGCTAGCTATAGATATTTTGATGAAATGTTTCAACAATATTTCCTTTTCTTGATTATGAAATAATCATTATTTTTTATTTTTAAAATGTGTCTTTTAAGTTAAGAATTATAAATCTTTAAAAAAAATCTTCTTAAATTGATGCTTGCTTTTTTCATGAAATACCCTAATGGGCAAACACCCTGACTCTCACAAAAGTTGAAAGTTTGAGTGATCTTGTTGTAGTCAGAGAGATACTAGAGAGGCAGTGTATACACAAGAACCATAACACAAAGTAGACATTTCAAGTGATGGAAGTTTGGAACAGGAAAAGAATATGTCAAAAGGACGAGGCCAGTCTAGAACAGATTTACGGAGCAAGTGGAATCTGAACCTTGGAGGAGGTGTGGAACTTTTTGGCATATAGGTGGGAGGCGAACTTTACAGGCAAGGAAAACAATGTATGCAGTAGCATCCCAGTAGGAAGACTTTGGGCATGTTTAAGGGATAGCGACTAGAATAGTTTGACTAGAAAAAAAGGGGTGAGGGATAAAAGAAATCTTGACTAGACCCACACTATGAGGTCCATCAAATGCTTGGCACCAGCTCAGTCAAACTCTTAAGATATCCTCTTATAAACTATATATAGAAAGAATATGAAAAAGTAAGAGAGTGGGAGAAAGTCATCCTAAAAAGCATTAAGAGGAGGCAGGCTTATTTCTTTGCTTTATTTCTGTATTTGAGTTTAATGTTCTATATCAACAAGACACACATTTCTGCCTTTCTGGAAAAAAATCCATGAAGGATGTCTTTCTCTGTCAAAAAGAGAAACCTTTCTTTGTATAATAAAAGTGGTGTGAGGGAATCATTAGTTAAATTGTCATGGTGTTGTTTTTGCTATGAAATGGCAGATTTACTGGCCTTCACTCTTGGTATTTATGACTGTGATGGGCCAGACAACCAAAGTGGATATATATCTCCATGACTTTGAGTAAAATTCAAAAGTCATTTCAGCTGTTTGAGTTAGTGAATGGAATGCTATTCAAGAAATGTAAACAAAGGCTTTATTCAGTTATCTTCTCTATTAAAAGTTTTACCAGTTATTTAATTTTGTGAATACACAGAAACCCATTCCTATAACAAAAAACTATTTCTCAGGAATGTGCTCTCTCTTCTTCCTTTGTCTTTCATTGCCCAGCTGATTGGCTTTATTCTCTGTGAAGAAAAAGACTTGACCTTGCCCTTTTATTGCTTTAGGGAAATTCATTCTTTCATTTCTGATGGGTTAACAACCATTAAAAGTGCTGACTAACAGCCCTCCCTGCTCCCAAACCCCCAGAACACAGAATTGGGACAGTGCCAGGTAAATGCTGACACTCTTTCTCTTTCACCTGTTTTCAGAAGGAAAAAATATTCCTGGGGAAAATGTAGACTTGGGTGAAATGTAGACTACTACTCAGTGGTGTGCCATTTTGAATGGAGAGATGTGACATGTCAGAGGACACACATGGTATATATATGGAGCAGTGCAGAAGGAAGAGGAACTGGATGGTTAAGAAACTGAGCCAGGGCAGCATGGACAAGAGGGTGACAGCTCTTTCAGATTAGGTGCTTGAGGTTACTTGAAAAATATCAGGGTTCTGGACAGTAAGAGAGGGCAGGGACTTTGTTAAGTGTTGCTATGACTTCCATATCATCATGGCTTACTCTACTCCCTCATTTGTCTCCCCTTTCTCCCCGTAAATGGTAACGATGATTTCCTTAGAGTACACTGAATAAGGGATTGTTGTCAGACCACACATTTCAACAAATTCCTTAAATGTGAAAAGCAAATGGAAAAATGACCATGAGTCAATGAAGTAGAGAAAGCTCCAACCTGAGAGTCTCACAAAGGGATGCAACTCAGGAGGACATTTTCCTTCTCAGAAGAATCTCCACAAGACTGCTGACTTGGCAAAGCAGATAGGGCAGAAATGGAGAAGGACTGAAAACAGAGGCTCATAATACAAAATCTGCCCTCTCCCTCCCTGGCAGAGCCAGCAGCCAACTAAGTGTTTGGCCCTAAACAGAGCAACAACAACTAAACCCCAGGGCTCTCCTTTCTGAAGAAATTGAACAGACTGTATACCATCTAATGAAAAATTAGGAAAGTTGGTATAGTTCTGGTATTCCAAATAAAGACTTCCTTTTGACTTCTGGAATGCCCCTCCAACACCTGCGCACGCACGCACACACACACACACACACACACACACAGCACAAGACAAACACGGCTGGCTCCCTGCTCTTCATACTATAGCAATGTTGTCCATTTATAAGCTGCACTCCTACAGCCATGGAGTTTGTTGTCAACATTCCTTCATTCATAATATAAACCAACAACCAACGGCTTTCAGTTATTTCATAAAAACTTTCAGCATGAACAAAAAGACCAAACTAAACAAAAATAAAAACTGATTGAGAGGAAAGTGAGATAATGTAAGGAACAAGAAAGAACTTTAAGGAAACCCTCTTTTCCTAAGAGAAATTTGAGAAAATATTACATCCATAAACCAAGAACAGAAGGCTATGAAAAAGGAACAGAGAATAAGAAATAGCTCTCAGCAATTAAAAAAGTAATTACAAAAAAAAAAAAAAACAGGTTCAAAGGAAAGAGTGGAAAATAAAGACAAGATACTCTCCCAGAACATACTGTGAGGAGAGAAAGAGAAAATTAAAAGAGGAGAAACAGACTGTGATTAGAAGAATTTCCAAAAAGGAAGAGAACTAAGAAAATGAAGGGCAGCACATATACACAGAAAATAGCAAGATACACATTTTCTGTCCTAAAGAGATATTCTTCGGTTGAAAGAATTTCCAACTGAAATGGCTACCCTAGATGTATTTTCTTTCCCTCCCTCCATATTCCTCCCTCTCTCTCTCCCTCTCCCTCCATTTCTCCCTCTTTCCCTCTCCCTCTTTCCCCGTCCCTCTTTCTCCCCTCCCCTTTCCTTTTCCCCCTTCCCCCTCCCTCAGTCCCCCCTTTTCTCTCACCCTCTTCCCTCCCTCCCTTCCCCCACCTCTCTCTCTTTCTCTCTCTCCCCACTAAATAAGTGAGGTAAGCTAAGCCGTAACTTCTCATAGGAGGAGGTTCATAAAATAAATAAGGTAGAAAGATAGTAGAATTAAAACCAGTTAGATTTTTCTGTTGAGAAAGAGATGTGGACTGGGTAGGGGCATGTTGGTAGACAAGTGTTTCAGGTTTTGTTTTTGTTTTGTTTTCTAAGTTATTTCATTTTTTTTTAATTGGGTGTATGTTTACTTTGATTTTTTAAAATGTAACACATATTTAGGGGCACCTGGGTAGGTCAGTCAGTTACACATTCCGACTTCAGCTCAGGTCGCCATCTCACAGTCCTTGAGTTCAAGCCCCACATCAGACTTCTGTGTCTCCCTCTCTCTCTGTCTCTCTGTCTCTGTCTCTCTCTCTCTGCCACCCCCCCACTCAAGCTCTTTCTCTCTCAAAAATAAATAAAGGTTAAAAAATAAAAAATAAAAATGTAACACACATTTAAATATGAATTTTAGACTGTGCATCTGCTAGGACAAATACTTGATTAAAGTTATAAAGTGGATGAAAAAAACCTAAGAACCCCAGCCTCTTGTTCTCCAACCTTTCCCCCAAACTGTTGGAGATCAGTCACTTGCTTTCCTTCCTTCCATCTCCATTCAGGTCCCCAGGATCTCTTTGTCTACAATCTGATCTCAAGACAAGGTTCAAAGTTCAGTTAGCAAACATAAATCTTTGAACAGTGATCTAAGCCTTAAATTCAGGGTCTTGGGTATAGAAAGAACATTCTGTGTTTGCTAGGCTCCTTAACATCACATTGGTCCTGTATGTTGAGGTCAACCCTGACTAAGGATTTCGGACAGAACAGAGCAACAACCAGGGAGATGACAATTAACATTATTAATACCATCTGCTGATGGTATGTTCAGAAGGTCCGTGAATTTCCCCACATTGAGCCCTAATTCTTTATTTTTTCCATCTATATGGGTTCCTCCCTTCCCCAGGAGAAAGTCCATAGCCATATGAAAATCTCCTAGGACTTCTTGACTCGAAAATGTACAAGCACTATTGACATACATGCCCCCATTAATCCTCTCCTCAAACTTTGAAGCAATGGAAAAAGAAATAATGTTTATTGAGCACGTATGGTGCTTTTATATTTATTATTTAATTTTTCTAAAACCCCCATGTGGTCACTGTTGTGATTCGCATTTAACAAAGCCAAAAGAGCAAGGGATCAAGTTAGTATTCAAACTCATGTCTGTGTATTTGGTAGACCCATGTTCTCCCTAGTATATCATGATGCCTCCTTGTCTGTTCACTTAGTTATTACATAGTTAAATGTTTTTCCACTGGAGGAGAAAGGGAGTTTCGTGGGGAAGGCCTACGTCTTTGCTCTGATTTGTAGCAAGAAAGATGACCCATATACTGTCCCCCATTCTCCATGGGATTAAAGTGCAGTGATGTGAGAATTCAGGAATCTCTTGCATGAACAGGCAGCTGAAAGACCTGAAGACCTAAACAGTTCTAGAGCTACTGGCACCACTTGCTTTCCAAGTATAATAACATAAATGTTCACACTCTATAAAACTACAGAAAGAAACAAGAATGGAAAAAGTAGTGAAAACACAGTTCGTTTATTAAACACACACACACACACACACACACACACACACACACACACACACACAACTAGAAAATCAAGACTCCAGAATTCTATGTTCATCATTAAACACAATTAAAATGGAGTTGCCAAAAACAAAAAGTGAAGTCGCCAAATGGACCTGAAATCTGAATGGTGCCCACTTAGCAAACACAGCATCAACTGCCCCAAATACATTGCTGGGCACCTGTTTTGTATTCGAGGTAGCTGGTGCTTCATTTACACCATCTGAGTGAGTTTTTCTTACCACCTCTGTTCTTTAAGAAATACTGAAGGTAATTAGTTTGATGACCTGGAAAGCCACTCTTAAAATCCCCAGAACATTTGGTAAAAAGAGCACAAGAAAACCTCTCCAACTGATAAATACCTAATTTACAACTAGCAACGCTGTGTGTTCCTCCTTCTCTTGGCAAAGTAAATGGATTTGTAGTCATAGAAGAACTTGGTTTTTTTTAAAACATATATCAGATTCTGAGAGTAGGTTTATTTTTTAGTTCTCAAGCTTTTAGACAATTTAGATGAGACTATGTTAATTCAACTTTCAGTTGGCTGGTCAGTAAACTTATATTACCTATAAATTTAAGATACTGATGAGTTTTAAAATGATCTTGTATATCCTATTACGTCAAGGAGCATGATATCTTTTTCTACAATTTTATTATAGGTGGTTCTTCTTGCTTTTAGTACTTCCTGGGGTAGGAAGCTCGTCTCCTTATAATCATTCGTAAAAGAGATCTTAGTTGGAGAATGAAGGTTCTGTTTATGCTGGAAAGCAGGCATGGTCAACCATGTCTTGCAGAGACTGGTTGAGCAGCCCCACAGAAGTCTATGCACAAAAGGTCTTGTGGGAAAAACTCATTCAAAGGGAAAAAAGAGTAGAGGAGTATAAATTTGGCCCAAGGTTAGTGACATAAAATCCTTCTGAGGCCTGCCAATCCCATGTCTCTAAGACAGTGTTTTTCACAGAGAAACATTGCTCATACTACTTCTTAGAAATTCTACTTCTGTATCTGCTAATAAGGCAATGGACCATATGATCTACAACTACCATTAATTGAACCAGGGGTGACCACCTGACCCAAAATGGGCCCATTTGGTTCTCTTTCCCAGGAAATTTTAAGTAGCACCCAGAGACTCCAGTTAATCTTTGTTGAATACTCAGAAAAGTAGTGTCAACTGGGGAAGACATTCTCTACCCTATAGATAGAGAAGCAATGAAAGCTGGCCTCAAAATGCATGCAGCAAATGACTAAGAGAAAGGTCTGTGGCTCCATAGAGTTTCTGCCTTGGCTGCTGACACTTTTGGATTTTCTCATTGTAATCCCTTATAAAACTTGAATACCTCCTCTTGAAATACCCCTGTGTCCATACAATAAGTTTTTCATTTTCTCCTTAAGCTCACTGGAGTTAATTCTGGTCATTTGTCTCTTTCCTGGGGAGAGGGACTGCAGAGTAAGTTCAACGTAGAAAAGGAGGGATAAGGGAGAAAGGAAAGAAGGTTGTCTATAAAATATTGACAGCCGAAGTCTGTGTGACAGAGAGTGTCATAAATTGACCATGAACCTTCCCTAACTGCAGTAATTGTTAAACCACATTTAGTTTCAAGGGGAGCTGGCAGACTGAACCTAAGAGGAACCATAGTCATTGGAAACTAAGAAGTAGCTGAAGAAAACATCATAGGTCTCTGTGGTAGAGACCTTAGTGGGTTCTTTGAATAATGAAGCTACCGTGGTACCTTTGGTAACATGCAGTAGTCAGCCAGAGACAGAAAATGATACATATGTTATGGATTCTTAGAGACGAAGAGCTGCCTTTCTCAAAGACACATGTGATACTCTTTGGAGACTCCCAAAAACATTTGGGGGAGAGAAGCTTGGAGTCTGCAACCATCAGGTTGGGATGTAGCCATAGAAATACTATTTTGTTACAGTTACTTGGACCCCATTTTCAACCTTCAGGCCAGAATAGCCTGGCGTAACTTGGGGTATATACACATAAATTCAATTACTGAAAAGTACCTGCTGGTCTCTTGTACCCTTTTGTTTATTCTGTATAACTGCAGAGGATAGTCATTTGATATCCCTTCAAGTATGTGAAGAAAATTATGTAGCCTTCCCTGAATGTGAGATTCCACAGTCTACACCCATGTTTTGTCTTAGTGACTTGACCATTTGCTTCTGACCTGGGGTCCGTAGATCAGACATGTCCTACACATCAGAATCACCAAGGGCACTTGCCGAAAACACAAAATACATGTTCTTAGTCCCATCTTCAGGGATTCTGATTTAGTAGCTCTAGGATAGGGGTCATAGATCTCTCTTTTTAAACAGATGATTCTTATGTTGCTGGCCAATCCTAGCATTAATATAGAAGGTTTTGTCTTATTGGTCTCTTGACTTTGCAAATATACAATTAGTCACTTATGCAATGTTCCAGCAGGAAAAGCATATTCATCTGTTAGAGTCGAATAAAACTGTTTATCATTTCTTTGCCCACATTCTATCAGTGCAGCCTTAGAATTGCATGGGATTTTTATCAGTCACCGTTGATTTATTATGACTTTGTACTAAATTAAAGTTCCTCTGTTTTTTCATGAGCAACTTTTGGTCTATTCGTGGTCTATTCAATGTGTATTTTGAACCTAAAAGGAAAAGTTTATATTTCCTTGTGATACTCTATCTTAATATGATTCATAAAGATCTTTTAGATTTATCAGGAGTTTAGGCAGTATATGTGCTGTCCTTTCCAGTTTTGTATTACATCCAAATTATAGAGGTATACTTTCTATGACTTCATATAAATTAATAGGAATTTTGTATCAGTTAGGACCAAGAGCACAGGATTCTGGGACTTTATTAGAGAAAGGCTTCTACAAAGGCATGGTATTAGTTTCATGTTGCTGCTTTAACAAATTGCCACAAGCTTAGTGGCTTAATACAAAACAAATTGATCGCCTTCTAATTCTGGAGGTCAGAAGTGGGGTTGTATTCTTTCTGGAGGCTTGAGGAGAGAATCCATTTGCTAGATTTTTGCAGCTTCTGGAGGCTGCCTGCATTCTTTGGCCCTGTGGCCCCTACATTGCTTGACTTTTTGCTGCAAGCCAGCAGTAGCCATCTCTCTGCCATCTCTCTGGTTCTGATTCTTTTGCCTTCTTCTTCCCCATTAAAGAAACTTGAGATTACAGTGCATCCTAGATAATCCAGGATAATCTCCTTTAAACTCAGATGATTTACATCCTTGATTCCATCTGCAACCTCCATTCCCCCTTGCTGCATCATGTAACATATCTCTAAGTTCTGGGGGTTAGGGTGAGGCTTTGGGATTCTGCCCATCACCAGCATCTCTTCCCCTGAGGTCATAAGACCTTTGAAATTGCAGAACCTGTTCCCATAATAATGACTCACTCATCCCATGTGCAACAAAAGGCAGCTGTTATTGAACCCATTTTAGAGATGAAGAATTTGAAGCTCAGAGAGTATGAAAACTCCCTTCAGGTAATAGGTACTAAGTGGTGGAATCAGACCAGAGCCTGCATGTTTGATTGCTGGCCCAATGATCTTTATAATCATTTAAGCAGCTATGAATCCACTTAATGTCCCATCATCTAACATTGCCTCATGTTGGTCATAAAACGTCATGAAAGACGTTGTCAGATACACATTTCTCTTGTCAGTGCTCTAATCAACAAGCCAAGGAACTTATCAGAAAAGGAAATAAAATTTGATTTTTCAACATGCCTCTAGAGAGCTTATGTTACACCTTTATGACAGCTGCTTTTCTTTTCCTTTCATTTACTGATTTTTTTTTAAGAATTTGAAGACAACTAAATGGCCAGTCTCAGATGTTATTAAAGCTTGATGACCGTCTTAGTAGCCTGTTTGTTCTGCAGTGGACTTTTTATGCAGTTGGATAGTATTGTCTTCAGAATTCTTCCAACCCAATAGAACCCGAATCTTCCTTACCATTGAATGATGGAACTGAAACACAACGGCTTCACATTTAAAATTATCAAGGTTCCTATCTATTGTCTCTCCCTAGAAATGCTGTCTTTCCTCTGGTTCTGTTTCTTCTCTGTGTCGCTGTTTTTTATTTGCCAACTTGTTGATAGCAATTTTAATTCCCTTCTGCCTCCTAAAAAAACTTCCCTGTCTTGGCTTCCTTCCTGTATTATTCCTTCCAACCTATCCCAGAGACCTTCAGCCTATTTAATAAGCTCCTCCATGGAGGCACATACTTCAAATGCTTTTCTTTTCTCATCTAGCAAAGAGACCAGATTGCATTCGCAGCAAGCAATATTGTGTGCTTGAGAGCCCCAGATAGGAAGACAAAAACAGCTGCTGCAGCCACGGCAACATTATTGTTCTTGCATATTGAGGGCACGGGGCTTGGTAGGTTATATCACCCCCATTTGGTAGCACTTTCCACCATTGGCCTTCCCTTTCCCCATTTCTTCATTTTGGAGCCTGCATTTTGTTTCTCTTTTTTGCTTCCCTTTTTCCTCTGCTACCCCTCCATGTTGGCATCTCCCAAGGTCCTACACCCTCTTGCCTTTTAATTCTGTCCATCTCTGAGATTTCATCTCTTCTCATGATGTCTCCTTCCTTCTAGCGCTGAACATCAGACTCCCCGGAACATTCTACTCTTGATGGAAACATAGCATACCTAAGATGGAAAACTTTGCCAGCCCCACATGATTCGTCCTCCTGAATTTATTCTCTTATAATTTTGTCAGAGTTACTCATGTAACGTCTTTGTCTCCCCCCCTCCTCCCTACCTATAATAATTTCTCCCCAAATATAGCTATTATTTTCTCCCCTGCCTCCACAGTGTCTGCTGCATTTGGTCATTTCCTCTGCTATCATCCTAGCTCAAAAACTTATTATATGCTGCATGATTGCAATAATCTAACTCAGTGAGTCTCATCCCTGGTTGCACATTAGAACCACCTGGGGGAGCTTTAAAAAAAATTCTTGTCTGGTCCCAACCTTAGAGATTCCAATTAAATTGGGCTGGGGTGGGGTCCAGTATTGACATTTTTAAAAACAACTCCCCAGGGGATTCTAATATGCAGCTAGGACTGACAACTACCAGCTAACCTTCCATTTCTCCCCATCTTCAATACATTTTGCATGTGAGATAATGGTTCTAAATGGTTCTTTCTTCATATACATCCACTCAAAAGCTTTAATTCATTAGCACCTATGAGATGATTTTCAAATTCGTTAGCTTAACTTTTGCCAACCTGTACTATAGCCCTGGTCTACCCTATTAGCCTGACTCCATGATTCACTAAGGTTTCATCTCCTCAACCTGCCTTGTAATTTCCTGCCTTCATGCACTGTTGACACTTCTTCACTGTACCCATTCCTGCCTTCGGAGTATATTCTCAACATTTCTATATTTCCAGCCCAAAGCTTTCCTCTATTTTGCCACCTGATCACATTTCCCCCTAAAATCCAAATCATTTTAAGTTAATGCTAGACCCGGAGTACCTTTCACCAGAGCCTAGTTGTTGAAAGATCAGGCTTTTGCAATGGACAGAACCGGTTGAACTCCTAGTTTCTCTCTTTCTTCCCATGTGACTTTGGGGTGTCATGGAATCTCCCTGAGTTTTGTTTCTACATATGTTAAATGAGGGTAACCATCTCTTCGACTTTGCTAAGAATTAGGTTAAGTGAAATGAAAATGGAAAATGCCTTGCACATGAGAAGTGCTAGATAAATATCAGCTCCTTATTTATTATCAGTGTTTGTGTATATGTGCCTTGCCCCAAATAGATTATAGATATTGGAGTAAAAGACTGACTTGCAAAATCCTTATGTTCACAGTGTCTGTGGTTGTTCCTTGAACATAGTAAATGTTCTTTGATAAATACCTCTAAATACATCAAGTGCAGTTTAAGCGACCATGACCTCTAGCCTGGCTGTAGTGCCTTTTGGTGGTGGATGGACAAGATATAGAAAAAATTCTGATTGAAAGCTCGTCTTTTTTTATAGCACAGCTCTAGAAAGAGGTATAAGAACACCATGAAGTATTTTTAAATATTTACAATTGACTAGGTGTGATTCTAATGTCACTCTTTCAGGGTCCCTAAATATCTTGAAATTCGGCTAAAGGTATTTGGTCCATCCTCCAAAAAAAAAATGAATGTTTATATAATCCTAGCAAAAATAGACCAGCAACATGAGGTAGAATTAGTTCTTTTGAGGCCACTTTCCTGATTTTTATATATTCCTTGTCCAAGATAGCATTGGCAACTGGCGCATTACTTATCTGAATAAACCTATGATTAAACTGGGTGCAAACATATTTCCAATGGGATTACAGAAGGAATACTCAGGGTTTGACTTAGGTCACATCAGAGATCAGCACATCTTATTTTGTGAGCTTTTTAGCCACAAAAAGTCTAGTTTAAGCTATTTTTCTTTTCCAGTCTATTCTACTGGGATTTTCTCTCCTTTTCTTCTGCCATTCTCTCCAAATCCCTATCAGAAGAGCTAATTCTGAAAGGCTAATCCAGAATCAGTTTGCCTTTTAGGAAAATAAACATTACAACAATTGACAGGAAAATTCTGCCCAAATGTCAGAAGCAACCAATCCTAAAATGATGCACACGCTTTTATGGACTGAATTGTGTACTCCCTCCTCTCGCCCAAATTGCTACATTGAAGCCCTGACCCCTACTGTAAATACATTTGGGGATAAGGCCTTTAGGGAGGTGATTGAGGCTAAGTGAGGTCATAAGGGTGAGGCCCTAAGTCTGTAGGATTAGTGTTCTTATAAGAAGAGGAAGAGACCCCAGAGATCTCTCCTACTCATAGAGGAAAGATCACAGGAGAACATAGTGAGTAGATTGCCACCTGGAAGACTAGAAGAGAGAACTCACCAGAAACCAACCATGACAGGCCCTTAATCTTGGACTTTCCAGCCTGCAGAATTGTGAGAAAATCAGTTTCTGCTGTTTAAGGCACTCAGTCTATGTACTTTTGTTGTAGTAGACTAATACACACGTCTGTAGTCACATGAATACGCACACAACAAATGCAAAAATTTCACAACCTTATTTTCTGGGAGGAAAATACTGGATTTCTTTTTCCCCTTCACTGCCAATCAGCCATCACTATTGGTCCTGTCCTGGCCTCCTTGACTCTGTCACTGTGACCCTAAGATTTTTAGCATCGACCACAGTAAACTTTAACAATCCCACATATAAAGTTTTCCTATTAAACCTAGGGTACAATGAGGACACGGCCATCCATAACCCTGGGGAAAGTTTTTCTGAACTGCTACATTTTTCCAGGCAACTCATTGTTAACCCTATAAGCACTGGCTCCTTATGATCCTTTGAGGAATTTGTGAACTTTATATATCCTTCCATGTCATGTTCAGCATTAGATGAACCCTATTTCCATTTCTCGTTCACTCGGGGTCATTACTGTGACGTGCTGATAATGAGACTATAGACATACAGAAGTAGATGTTGGAGATTTGTTTATTTGTTTGTTTCCAGTGTGATATATGTGCAGTGTTATGCCGGTTTCAGATGTACAATATGGTGATTCAACAATCCTATACATGACTCAATGTTCATCACGATGGGTGCGTTCCTTAATCCCCTTCACCTGTTTTACCCATCCCACCGCCCACCTCCTCTCTGGTAACTACTAGTTTGTTCTCTGTAGTTAAGTGTCTGTTTTTTGGGTTTTCTTTAATCTCTTCTTTGTTCATTTTGTTTCTTAAATTCCACATATGAGTGAAATTATATGGTGTTTGCCTTTCTCTGACAGATTTCACTTAACATTACATCCTCCAGGAATGTTGTTGCAGATGGCAAGATTTTATTCTTTTTTATGGCTGAGTGATATGCCATTGTATGTATATATATATATATATATATATATATATATATATATATATACACACAACATCTTCTCTATCCATTCATCTATACATGGACACTTGGGCTGCTTGTAAACATAGGGGTGCATATAGCCTTTGAAATTAGTGTTTTAATATTCTTTCCATATATACTCAGTACGGGAATTACCAGATCGTATGGTATTTCTCTTGTTCATATTTTGAGGAACCTCCATACTGTTTTCCACAGTGGCTGCACCAGTTTGCATTCCCAACAGTGCAAGAGGATTCCTTTTTTTTTTACCACATCCTCACCAACATTTAGTGTTTTTTGAGGCTTTTTCTTTTTAGCCATTCTGACAGGCGTGAGGTACTATTCATTGGGGTTTTATTTGCATTTCCCTGATAATGAGTGATGCTGGGCATCTTTTCATTTATGTGTTGGCCATCTGTCTGTCTTCTTTAGATAAGCATTTGTTCATGTCTTCTACCCATTTTTCATTAGATCAGTTATTTTTCTGGTGTTCAGTTAAATACATTCTTTATGTATTTTAGATACTGATCCCTCATCAGATATGTAATTTGCAAATATCTTCTCCCATTTTGTAGATATCTTTTTGTTTTGTTGGTAGTTTCTTTTGCTGTGCAGAACTTTTTTATTATTTTTTTTTAAATAGGCTCTGTGCCCAGTGTGGAGGCCAATGCAAAGCTTGAACTCATGACCCTGAGACCAAGACCTGAACTGAGATCAAGAGTTGGATGTCCAAATGGGATGCCTGTGTGGCTCAGTTGGTTAAGCATCCAACTTTGGCTCAGGTCATGATCTCACAGTTCATGAGTTTGAGCCCCGCATCGAGCTCTGCACTGACAGCTAGGAGCCTGGAGCCTGCTTTGGATTCTATGTCTCCCTCTCTCTCTGCCACTCCCCTGCTCTCTCTTTCTCAAAAATAAATAAGTACTTTAAAAAAAAAGGAGTTGGATGCCTGACAGAGCCACACAGGTGCCCCCCCCCTTTTTTTAGAAGTTTTTATTTTGATGTAGTCTTGATAGTTTAATTTTGCTTTTGTTTCCCTTTTCTCAGGAGACGTATCTACAAAGAAGTTGCTGCTGATGATGACAGAGAAATTACTGCCTTTGCTCTCTTCTAGTATTTTTATGGTTTCAGTCTTACACACAGATCTTTAATCCATTTTGAGTTTATTTTTGTGTATAGTGTGAGAAAGCAGTCCAGTTTAATTCTTTTGCAAGTAGCAGTCCAGTTTTCCCAACACCATTTGTTAAAGAGACATTCTTTTTCCCATTGCACATTCTTGCTTTGTAATCCTTTGTTGAAGATTAATTGCCCCTGTAATTGCGGGTTTATTTCTGGACTCTCTATTCTGTCTCATTGATCTATGTGTCTGTTTCTGTGCCAGTACCATGCTGTTTTGATTACTACAGCTTTGTAGTATATCTAGAAATCTAGGATTGTGAAATCTCTAGCTTTCTTCTTCTTTTTCAAGATTGCCTTGCCTATTCGTGGTTAGATGTTTGGATTTTAATAGCAAGTTCTTATGTAGCACTCATTGTACATCAGTGACTGCTTTAATTCATTTGCACATATTAACCCACATAAACATCAAAACTACAGGTTGAAAGTGCTGTTTTGTCCTCATCATACAGACAGGAGATTGAAGCACAGAAGTCACTTTATAGAGCATCTACTACTCAAGCAAAGTTGCCTAGAGATGTAGTCACATGACCACCCAAGCTCCAGCTCCTTGAATTTATATGTAACCAGCCTGTTTCCACTTTTCACCTTTACTCTCCCCACAGGATGCCATGACTTGAATGTAGCCGGCCTCAAATTTCCTGGGACCCTTGGCTCATAGTCTGTGTTTTTCTAGTTTTGATGTCTTCAACATTAATGATGCGATTAGACATGTAGGTCAAATAAATTTTGCATTTCCCATAAACTTCCCAACACATTTCTTTATTTGTGACTCTAATATCACACCACGGTGCTTCATTTTCACTCAGACAAGTTGTAGCTCAAACTGTTGACTACAATTTGATCTAGCTTTCTACTGCCCTCTTCAGTTTGAAATGCCAGGACCAACCTTGTAGAACTCAGATAAGAATACTTGGTTCTTTTTGAAAAGCTTTGGGTCATGGAAAGGGGTGTCTATATAACTTTTTTCCTTCTTACATCCACTCATATAATGGACACTGTTCTAATTCATCAGGAAGAGTTACTGGTTGTCCCATAGTATCCCATGATTCAGAGCATGCGCATGCGTGCACGCACGCACACACACACACACACACACACACACACAGTGACAACTTGAGCTCATTATCTTTTCTGTATTTTATTGCCATTTGGGGAAAATTGCTCTGTCTTGATCTGCCTAACTCAGTAGCATGACACGCCAGAAAGGTTCCCATAAGTTATGAGGTGGGTCACAGGTTAGAAAAACAAATGCTTGCTGATTTACTTTTCAAATAGAAAGTAGTATAGATTTAAGATTATCCCTATGTGATCCAGCATTATGTGCATCATAGTGGAGGGGAGGCCACGTACAGTAGCAAGCACCCTTACTATGAGCAAGTCAAGCACACTATGATAATTCAGAGGGATTTTATAAAAAATCTTGCCTTCAGGTTTGATCCATAGCTTCTAATTTATGGAAATTCCACACTGCAATGGAGGTGAGGCTCACCCACCTACTCAACAAGCATATACGCTGCATTCTGGGCATTTGGGGCTTCTGCACACGACTGCTCCTCTCACTATAGAAAAAGCTCTCCCCATTCACGAGCTTTCTCTCTTCTGATGGCCAAACACCCAAGACACTCAGACTTTTGTTTTCCTCCTCTCTTCCCTTCAGCCAGCACGGATCATCAGTCATGTCCTTGTACTCACATTCATGGTGTGTGTGTGTGTGTGTGTGTGTGTGTGTGTGGTATGGAGGCTGAGTGGGTGATAGACTGGCTGTTTGTGTAGAGTGGGCATTTAACATGCCCAAGCTGGGCCTCTGCATGGTGCTGAAAGAGTCTCTGGGACTTTGCTAGCCAGGAGCGGCACTACCAAATCCTGCCTTTTGTTGCTTCTAGCTGTGGTAAGCGCTGTCCCCCAGGAGAAGGGAATCCTTCATGCCACGTGTAAATGGACATGCTCTTCCTTGCAATCAAACACACTTTTTGAGAAGACAAAAAGGAAGTGGCAGGGCCCCTTGCTTCATCCCTGTCATCCTCACCGGAGGAGGCTCTTCCTGGGAACATCATCCATCATGTGTGTCACAGAGAAAAGTTTAAGATTTCATGTTCTAGGTCCCCATATTAAGATGCAATCGTTTTTCCTCCTACTCTGAATGGAACTGATCTACGCTTGAAGGGCTCCGTTATTGAGATGGAGATACCTCATTCTTCCCTCCGTGCCTCACCTTCTCTTCTTCACCAGCTTTTTCCTTCTCCACCCACAGAGAACCATGCACTCTGCACTGTCCTTGTCACTGTGACGCATCTACCCTGACTGCAGCCATTAGTGTTGTTGTGGATCTCTCTTGTGGGAGCTCTTCTTCTCTCGATTTCCCTTTGTCTCATCACATTTCCTTCTTTTCCTGGACTTTGCATTCAGTGCTACTTAATTCTACGTGGATAACTGACTCAATACAGTGCAACTTGGTCTGTGTCTTCTGTCTTGGTTTTCTGCTAGGTATTGAAGGGTCGATTTTATTTGCCACCCAAAACATTTTCCTCCAAGTCGCTTCTATGGCTGAAACAATTCCAAAAGCTTGAGGGTTGCATTGTTATCTCCCTTTCCAGATCTGACTTTCTATCTGAAAATTTAAAAGTACTAACTTTTTTAGTTCAGGTACGTAAGAGAGGTCTTTTAATGCTACCTGAGATAAGAACCATTAAGTTTTTCTTGGCCATTGGCATTATATCCTGGGTGAGCATATCCTAGCCTAGGAGAATAGCAAGGCACACAAGGAATGAGATACAAGACAGTTACGATTTCCGGATGAAACGGGATAGTTGTGAGCACTTAAAACATGTTATTAGTCAAATGAGCAAAATGGAGTTAGCAAATGCTTTAGAGTCCCATGAAATTGACCGGGAATTATAATGCCTCTAATAGAATAGTCTCCAGGGTAGAAAATAGTCGTGAAGCTCCTTTCCTGTACAGTGACAGCAAATACAACTCCCAAGACACGTAACTACAAGTACCCTTGGTCTAAGAACAAACCACGTTTCAGTACCATTGGCTAATGATCACATGCCTTGAAGGCCAACATGATCATAAACGTAGGTAGACATGAGATTTTAGATTAATTGTGTATTTATTTAGCTATCTGTCTTTGTCTGCCAGCTTTCATTTTTCTTACCCTCGTTGACTTGAGAAATTATCCCTGAGGTCCCTTCAGATTTTCAGATGTTGTGATGCTAAGACACGCTTTGTCAGGGCTGCTCACAATTTGTGAAGATCATTAGTTACTCCACAACCAGGAGAATGACCTGATCTGGGTTTAACCTCTACTCTCTGCCCTGGTCAGTCTGCAGTAGATACGCCAGAGGGTAGTGAATGGTCAAGAGAAAACTATCAGGAAGAAGGGAGAAGAAATAACCCAGACATCCACCAAAAGCAGATGCAGGTCCTAGTATAATATTTATAGGACCTGGGGAGAGAAAAGAAATAAGTCACAGCCCAACCCCAGTTTTGTTTCCACTCCCTTCAATCCTGATCTGCCCGGCATTGTGAATGGCCTTTTGCATGTATGTGTGGACACCCTAACTTGCACTTTCTCCTTTTTTAAAAGCTTATTTATTTATTTTTGAGAGAGCACAAGCAGGGGAGGAACAGAGAGAGAGAGAGAGGGAGAGAGAACTCCAGGCAGGATCCGCACCATCAGCACAGAGCCCAATGCAGGCCTCAAACTCACAAACCATGAGACCATGGCCTGAGACAAAAACAAGAGTCAGATGCTCAGCCGACTGAGCCACCCAGGAGCCCCCCTAACTTGCACTTTCAAGCTCTGCCCACTGTCATTCTTCCACCCACCCCTTGGTTGCTTCTCAAGCCTCCCTTTGTGCAAGCCTCCCTCCCTCAAAGAAGAGGGACCTGGTGGAGAAGGCCTAGCAAGAGACCTTCCTATGCTAGAACCACGTGGGCAGGGAACTCTAAGGTCCTGGTACTACTAGTATGGTCTAGAAGGAGAGGCTAGGGCTCTAGTAGCATTTCCTCTTAGCCCCTAGACTTCTCACCCCAAGGTGAACAATACGGCAAGGGGAGGGCTGGATAAGGAGCCTCCAAAATACTGGGCCCACGTCTTAGGTTGGGTTGCTATACCCCTACTTGTAATGGAAATGTGGAAATGTAGTTGTTCAGACGTTATCCTCGTCATGCCATGTGCTAAGCAATATAATAAAGGTGGCAACATATCGAGTCTAAAAAAAAAAAACAAAACACCTCACGGCAGAAAATATATAATTCTTTCACCCTAAAGCTAAAGAGAGGTGGGACTGATTAGCCAATGTGAATGATTGTTACTAAGCCTTTCTACATTTATATATGTTCTATATGTTTTTTATATATTATACATTTAGATGACTCTATATTGTTAACATTTGATTGTAGCTGTGAGTGTAGAATCACCTTGTTTGAAATGAAATCACATAGCCAGACAATAGAAATCTCACACTGGAGCAGCAGGGCAACAGGCCAAGCTCCATACTGTGTCCCTCAGCTTAAATTTCTTGCGGCTTCCAGCTCTATTTCTGGGAAAGAACGGGCCAGATTATCTCTAAATTCCTTTCTCATGCTGGGATTCTCAGATTCAAATTCAGCCAACATTCGAGTAGCACTCACTCTTTGTGCCTTGCCAGGTCAATTCGTGGATCTTCCGTCAGTTCAGCCTTTTCTGGGAAATAGTGCTCATCCGCTTCAAGGTGGGGAAACGAGGACTCAGAAAAGTAAAAGGACTCGGGTAGGGGCGCCTGGGTGGCTCAGTCGGCTGAGCGTCCGACTTCGGCTCAGGTCATGATCTCGCGGTCTGTGGGTTCGAGCCCCACATCAGGCTCTGTGCTAATCTGCAGCCTGCTTCGGATCCTGTCTCCCTCTCTCTCTGCCCCTCTCCCACTCACATACTCCTCCCTCTCTCTCAAAAGTACATAAACATTAAAAAAAATTTTAAGAAAAGACTTGGTGTAGGTCTAACAGCTGTGAATGCACAGAGGTGTTTCCTGAGCACAGACGCCTTACAGCTGCAGCATAGGGGCACCCTGGATACCGCAGCCTACCACAGAGCAGGCTCCCTGAGTAGGGTCTTGTCCATGGGTGTGCGACCAGTGCCCAGAACAGGGCCTGGAATGTTCTCAGCCCTCAGACAACATTGCTAATTGAACGAACCAACAATACAAGCTGTTGGTACCCGCCCACCTACTGACAAGGGGGAAGTAGTGAAACATTTGCCATAAACCCTTCATTGCTAAGTTTACCTCTATTTTCTACAACATTCTGAGCCACGGTCAACACAAATCCTGGCTTTGTGGTATGAATTCCTCTCCTGCTTTGAGGATCTGTCTTTTCAGTTAATATTTTTTTAAAGGACATTTTCTCTCAACTTTTTCCTGTCAATATCCATCTGATGCTACTCTGGCCAATCTTTTTTCTGACTTAACAATATCAGGCCTTACTATACGTGTCTGGTAGAGAAAACACCATTAGTATACAAAATTGATAGCTTCTCTGCTATGTATAGATCCAAATTTTATCAAAACCGTCAGCTGCTCTTCTGTTTGTTTTCATACTTACTTTAATTTCTTTCAGAAGCTCATAGCTTTAGAAGAATCCTTCAAGATTTGTTTTTCCAAATTTGTACAGATGCTAATATGATATGGAGGGCTTTTAGGTGATATACAAGTAAAGAGTGTTTTTTCCTAATAATTATATTGTCTAATATTTGTATTTGTTTTAAATATATTTTCTAGTAGTTACTATTTCTCTAATAATTATATTTCCCTTAATGAGCAATCAGACTACACACACACACACACACACACACACGCGCGCGCGCACACATATACCCATATATCTATATATCTGTATCTGTGTATCTATATCTGTATCTGTATATCTATATCTGTTATCTGTATATCTAGTACTCTAAACCTGAAATATTATGAATATTGTTGTCTAGGTCAAGGCTTTAATGGGCAGTACTCCTCTGAGTTTAAAAGATTAATAGGGACACCTGGTGGATTGGTCAGTGGAGCATGTGATTCTTGATTTGGGGGTGTAATTTTGAGCTCCATGTTGGATGTGGAAATAACTTAAAAATAAAACCTTTGGGGCACCTGGGTGGCTCAGTCAGTTAAGCATGCTACTCTTGGTTCCGGCTCAGGTCATGATCTCACAGTTCGTGAGTTCAAGCCCTGCGTTAGGCTCTGCACTGGCAGTGCGGAATCTGTTTAGGATTCTATGTCTCCCTCTTTCTCTGCCCCTCCCATGTCTCTCTCTCTCTCTCAAAATAAATAAATAAACTTAATAAAATCAAACCTTTAAAACATAAAAGATTAACGGATTAAAGAAGTAAAGAAAAAAGAAATGTTAACAAGTTAATAATATAGATGGTCCTCGGATATGGCGGAAGTCAGGAAAAGAGTGACTGAATTCGGAAAATACTTTGCTAAAGCAGCTGCATCATTTTATGGCTAAGACACAAGGAGGTGAAGTGACTTGCCCAAGGCCCCCGGGTTAATTAATGAAAAACGAGGACCAGACTGTAAGTCTCCAGGTTCCAAGTAATTTGTTCACGTCAGTAATGCCCCACTTTTCGACTCTGAGCATCATTAACCTGCTCTTATATGATTCATATTATGAATAAATTTTTATCCACCGCTGACAAATGCATAAGATTCTAACTTTCATAATTGAAGTTTCAAAGAGAGAAAAGCCCTCTGGTTCCCTCCGAGGAAAAAGCACTCTCAGGTATAATTACAATTTGTGTTTATAATGCGCCTTTCATTAGAGAACCTGAATGAACTCTAGAAAATTGATCTGATGACTGCTATTATCTTGTTTTGTACATTGGGAAACAATGACCCAGACAGGTTAAGTGAATTGTCCAGGGTTGGCCAGAATGTCAATCATTGAGAATGAGACAGAATTAAATCTCTAATCTCCCCCCGCCTCTGTGGGCTTTGTCTTTCCCGTTCATCCCCTAGTCACTTTCCAGAATTTGAATTACAGGGCACTCCATTAAATGGGATTTTAGTCTAAGACTCTACTTTGTACCTTTGCATACTACCTTGGGTAGGTGTCCAGTCTTAGGGCTTCCTATTTCAATAGCCTTGCTTGTCTTTATTAGTTGAGCACATAACTTGGCTTAAATCTGTCCCCTGTTATTCTCTTTGGTTGTTTAAAAATGATTTTCGTGCTACTAGAGTTGTTTGTCCTGCTCGTTTATACGCAGCTGGGGAAAGAGCAACTACAAGTCAGATAGGACCCACGCTGAGATGTTTACACTCTACCTGTTCAGAATTCCTAACTCAACCACTTGACTAGCTACTGGCCAAAAGAAATCAATAAATAAATTCATCGTTTGAGTCATTCATTTTCTCCTTTTGCACAGTGGGTCATACAGAACGTGTGGACTTTGGTTGACCACGGGAGGTCGGTTCCTATTGATCTGATGTCCTTCAAATGCCCTCTAGTGGTTGAAGGCCCACATGGGCTGCTCTCCTTTCCCTCATGTGAAACTCCAAGGTCTCTGAATAAATAGAAGAGCTACCCTTCGAAAACTTGCTTCTGAAGTGTCCCGTGTGCATATTGAAGAACTCAGCCTTCTCCTTTGCTCCTTCAGCCAACGATGCAATCTCCTCAACAGCAAATGGAGCGCGTAGTATTCACTGTTCCGTAGCCTTCAGAATAACCGCTTTTGAGCAGTTACCCTCTGCCATGTGACCTTAGGAGTCCCCTGCGCACACAATCTCTGGGTTAGTGTCTCAGGGTTGTGTAACACAGTAGCACAAACTAAATAACTTAAAGCCAGCAGAAACTTATTCTCGTGCAGGTATGGAGGCTGCAAGTCCAAAATCAAGGTGTTGGCAGCGCTATGCTCTCTCTGAAGGCCGTAGGGGAGGCAGCTCCCTTGCTTCTTCCTGCTTCTCTTGGCCCCAGGCATTTCTTGACTTGTGGCAGCATAATACCAGTCTTCGCCTCTGTCTTCCCACAGTTGTCTTCCCTCTGTCTTCACATGATGTTTCCCGTTCTGTGTGTGTCCGCGTCCAAATGTCCCTCTTCTCATAAGGACACCAGATGTATTGGATTAAGGCCCACTGTAATGCCCTCCTCTTACCTGAGTGCATCTTCCTAGACCCTATTTCTAAATAAGGTCACCTTCACAGGTACTGGGGATTAGGGCCTCCATGTGTCCTTCTGGGGTATGCAATTCAACTCGTAACAGTCTTTTCAGATTGGAACTGTTGTCCCCATTCCAGATGAGAAAAGCAAAGTATGGAAAAATGTTAACCCTGTGGTCCAAGGTAAAACAGCTGACCAGTGGTAGTGGCCCAGCTCTTCCTCAGTGCCCACTGCAGATAGGAAAATAACTATGCTCACAGGGGTCTCGTGACTAGGGGTGCGGTTCTGACATCTAATGAGGGAGCTATAAAGGAAATCGCAAAGTCTAGAAAGAACATTCACGTGATACAGAATGGCAGGCGAAATGCTAAGTCCTAGCATTCCTCAAGTCCTTACCAAATTCCAGGTAGTGTTCTCAGCCCTTCACATGTAGGAAGTCTTTTACCTTCCACAGTGACACTGATAGAGGCGCTCTCTACCCATATTACGAGGGAGGAAACTGAGGCAGGGTGGTTATTTAACCTGCCCCACATCATATTGCTGAGTCACAGGGCCAGAATTCACCCCCAGGAAGTCTGATACCAGAGTCTATTTATCATAATGCCTGGACTGGAGTTTACTGACATTCTTTTTCCAGCCCTCCGAAATTATTGTTTCACGTATATTGATTTTGTCTCCTGTCTTAAAACGTAAGCTGAAAATACAACCTCGTGGAGAGAAGAACTGACACGGAATATCACATACTTTTCACAGCTTCGGGCGCTCCACCAGTCGTAGGGTAGCTTCCGGAAGAAACTGAGCTCTGGGGTGCAACCTGGTGCATCTCAGCCTTGCTGGTAAAATGAATTAACCCAAATGCTGAGGTCTTGCTGAACATTCCGGCCCAAGGCCCCTTCCCGCTTCCCAGCCCAGCAAAGAAACTGTCGATGTGCCTTAGAAACCAGCACAAACCCAAGAGTTGTGCAAAGTCAAAGGGCGGCGCCCCTTTAAGATTTGGTCAAACCACGCACCTGACCAAACCTGCCGTGAGGAAACGCTTTCTCCCCGGTGAAATCCTCTCAAGAAAAGTGTCGCTGCTCCTCACCAACATGTGTGTCTTGAGGGCAGGGATCGGCCCTCCCCTTGCACACAGCTGGAAATCCCTAGATCTAGCATCACATCCGACTCTTACAAGGGACCCAAAACTCGTTTGGAAAAGTGCCAAAAGAGGTGAGATGCTGCAAGTTTATCCCTTGCATCTCCCCTGGGGGAAAAAAAAAAAAAATTCTGGATAACCAAGGAAGAAATTCTTCCAGTTCCATTTTGGAGATCTTGGAAGCCACGCTGTTCAAGTCTTCCCCTGGGCTGCCTCGGGCCTGGGCAAACAGCCAGCTCGTCTCCAGGCTGGAGTGTGTACGCAAGTCCAACCCTGGGTGCCGCCGTGGAAGAAGAGAATGCCCTGCCCGGTGCTATATGTGGATGTGTAAATTACAGCAGATGATGCACTTAGCAATTATGTTCTTTGCATACATAAGCAGGAACAACAGCTCCCAAACTGCCAATATCCTTCTCAATTCTCACACAATG
The DNA here is from genome assembly GCF_007474595.2 of Lynx canadensis. Taxonomy (NCBI): domain Eukaryota; kingdom Metazoa; phylum Chordata; class Mammalia; order Carnivora; family Felidae; genus Lynx; species Lynx canadensis. Next base: position 9,320,874 of record NC_044315.2, on the reverse strand, counting down.
ACTGTGTGTCACACGGTCACACGGCAGGGGGCCTGGAAATGAGATGAAGGAATGGCACACTATGAAGTTTCAATTTTGGAGAAGCACCCCTCCTGCGGTCGCGAACAAGCAAACAAGAAAAGCCTCAGAAGGCGAGGCAGCCCGGCAGTGCGGCGCCATCCCTCCTGAGCGTGGAGATGGGACGCGGAGGAGACTGGAGGAAGGGGGAAGAGGGCCAGAGACTCAGATGCTCCCGCACCTGGTGCAGCCGTGGGACCTGGAGGAGCCAGGGTTGCTGACTGAATTGGGAACCGGGTAGAGGCTTTCGTGAATCAGCCGAAGCTACAGTGCAGATTTCCAGTGGCCAGATGGGCCAGGCAGGTAGCAGAGGGAAGGGAAGTGAGTCTGAGAGGGACTCCCGGGAACTAACTCCCACAGAGGGTGTGTGCCCCATCTAGGGGGTAGCTCTGTCCCCACCTGATGCCACGGTGGCCAAGCAGGGGGAGCTGACTCTTCTAATTCTTCAGGAAGAGCAGAGAACCCTTATGTGGGGAGAGGTTGACGTGGGTGAGACCTGTCTCCGTTCTGTCACTGTCGCCAACGAATTTAAATTCAGCAAATGTGACGAATTTAACAAATAACGATTTTTCGAATTGAATTATCCTAAAACATTGTCAAGCTTCGTGTCAGTTATTCATGCGGAGTAAAAACCAACTTCAAAAGTAGTGGCCTCTCACAACGTTTTCATTCTGCTTGTGACTTACTTGTTGAGGAATTCGAGAAGACTCCATTGAACGGTTCGCTTGTGATCCCTGTGGCATCTGCTGAGGCAGCTGGGGCTGGTGAACCCATTTCCAAAATGATGAGTTCTTCTCCACATATCTAGCACCTCTGCCTCTGTGCTCCCTGGTTCTCCCTGGCTCTCTCTCTGGCTCTTTCTTTGAATGGCCTGTCATCCTCCGGGGCCTCTGCATGTGCTGGGCCTTCTCACAGCATGGTGGTATCGAAAAGTTGTACATTTACATGGCAACTGCTTCCCAGAGGCAGAAGATAGAAGCTTCCAGGTCACACCCCACAAGAGCATGTGGGAGAAGAGATGTGGTTTTATGCATCTTTGGAAAATACATTCTGCCTCAAGGTCAAACCAAACTCATGCGAAGTGAATATGGTCTGAACCCCACCTGTTTGCAGTCTTTCAGAGAGAGAGTGCCCACTGAGGCAGTGTGAGATACCGAGTAAGAACATGTACTCTGGAGCCAGACTGCCTGGGTTCAAATCCTAGCCCTGTTACTACCTGAGGAGTCCTGGGCAATTTACTTAACTTCTCTGGGTATTAGTTTCTTCTTCTGGTATAACAATAGTAGGGTGCCTATCCCATGGAGATTTTGGTAGGCTGAAGGACTTAATCCTTGTAAAATGATGAGAACAGAGCTTTACACAGAATACATGCTCAATAAGTAATGGTGTGTTTGCTGGGGCTCAAACAAGAAAAACGTATTGTCTCACAGTCCTGGAGGCCAGAAGTCTGAGATCAAGATGTCCGCGGGGATGGTTCCTTCTGAGGGCTGTGAGGGAAGGATGTGTTTCAGGCTTCTCCGAGTGGCTTCTAGATGGCTGCCTTTCCCCTGTCACTTCACACTGTCTCCCCTCCATGTGCGTCTGTGTATGGGTCTAGATTTCCCCTTTTCAAATAAGAACATCAGTCATATTGGACTAGGGCCCACCCTAATTATTTTATAATTTGGTTACCTTTGTAAAGATCAGATCTCCAAATAAGGTCACATGCTGAGGTACCAGGGGCTAGGACTCTAATATATCTTTTTTTTTTTTTTATTTTTTTGAGGGATGCAATTCAACCCATAACAGAATGCTGAGATTCATTCAGAACACACACTAAGCTCAGGCACGGCTCCCAGAGCCATCTTACAAACTGCAGCTACTAAGCCCACAGCCTGACCCAGATGCTGCCTCTTAGACCACAGATAAGGCGTTACGGCTAATCACACATCCCCAGATGTCTACCTTGACCCTGTTCGGCCAAATCCCAGACACCTGTGAGCAGTTTTAGACGTGGGAGTACTCAGGGAAAACTCTTCAGATGCTGTGAGATTCTATGTAAGACCTAAAGACTGTAGAAGATTCCCTCAGAAATGGGGTTGGAAGAAGAGCCACAGTTGGGGTGGGGGGTAAGTGAGCACTCAGAATCAGGGCAGTACACATTCAGGGGATGTGGAAAAGTGTGTCTGGCTGACGTGTGCCTGGGAACAGAGTAAGGGGTACGTTTTTAGAAGGATCCACCTGGCTCCTCGAGGGCAAAGTCTTAGGTTACTCTTCTATGATACGTCTTACCCCAATTCTCTGCCTCATGCTCCTCCCTTCTCCACCTTTTCCCCATATATACCCCAACACTAGCTTGTACAGAGTCATACTTTGGTTTGATCTGTCCTTCATAACAAGAACCATCTCCAAAGACACAGCAGCACAAGCCAAGTGATGCCATTTGAGAATAGCTACTCTTTGCATGACTCATTACAGAGCTTGGGGAAGGACCTCCCAGAAACACAGGCGGAATGTCTCTGGTTCTTCCATTAGATGTCGTGATGTCTGTATATCAGAATGCCAAGATTAGACTCCCCTGCCTCAGTTGTAGTGGACACTAATATGATACAAAGGAGAATGAAATTGGGCTGAACTCCCACATGCTGCTTTTTTTCTAACCGCATGGCTTGTCATTCATATGAGCACCTCGTGTCAGTCTCGAGGGGACACCTCGCCTCTTACTGCCACTGAACACAAAATGAGAACGTCATGGCAGCGTGGTTATGAGCTAGCACCCTAAACCAGACTACCAAATTCTGGGTCTGCTTCTTATCAGTGGTGGGACCCTGAATAGTTGCTTAACCTTCTGTGCCTGTTTCCACATCTATAAAATGGAGATAATCATTAGATGGATCTGGTGAATTAGCAGACAGAAATCCACAGGGCACCTGAGTGGCGGTTAAGCATCCAACTTCAGCTCAGGTCACGACCTCATGGTTCAAGCTTTGCGTCGGGCTCGGTGCTGACAGCTCAACCCTGCAAGTTACTTTGGATTCTGTGTCTCCCTCTCTCTCAGTCCCTCTACCACTCATGCTCGGTCTCTCTCTCTCTCTCTCTCAAAGGTGAATAAACATTTAAAAATTTTTAAAAAAAGAAATCCTTAAGAAAAATATAAAGCATATATGAAGCACTGTGTAAATATTAGCTCTCATTACTATTGGCTGCAAGAATGTGTGAACTCCATGCAACTTAGTGCAAGTCTCAAACTCCCAGGACTCTTATAACTTTGTAGAGAGGAACTTCTGACCGTGAGAAAGGAGGACTAAGAATATGTGGTCATCTGCCTCTTATTTCATTTCTTCAAAGGAGTCCACTTCAAGTGCCACAAAGATTGAATGGTATCTTCCTTGATTTCTAAGAATGCACAGAATCTAGAATTTGTCAGGGGGACAACCAACACAGGGCTCCAATTTTAAGAACTTAAGATTATGGGGGATAAATCAGTATTCAGTGAGCTTTCCTAGTCATCAAATTTCCTTTTTACTTCCCTCTGCCTCTAAGCCCACCAGAATTTCTTCCTACACCCCCCCCCCACCGCCCTGCAAAATAGCAAACTCATCAGGGTACATGGTAAACAGGCTCAAGAAAACAGCTTTGAAAACTTTCCACACCTTCCCATCACCTTATTACTGTCGCTTCTCCATTCCGAGTTAGATGTAGCATCTCTTTATAGACGCAAAAAATTTACATCTCTCTGCATATACTCTATTTTTATGTATAAAAGTATATTGTGACACACGTACACACACATGTACTTTGTTGTATGTGTTTCTTAACACCTCCATGATTTGTCCAGACTGCGTCTCTTGCCTTCCCAAATGGTGTGGTGTTTTTGAAAAGAGAAAAAAACAACTATAATTCTGCAGAGAGCTTAACGTAGTCTAGAATTATTGCTAGCCTAGATCTTAAATCAAGCCCTAGAAAGATGTTGACATAATATACACCATGTTCAAAAGAAAACACACAAATAGAAACCCACCAATAAAGCTTTATTTTTCAAATCCTGAGAATGGGTGTTGGGGGATGTTGGAACTATTACCCAGAGAGCAAAGGAAGTCAGGGCTCAATAGGGCAGTGTAGTGGGCAGGTACTACAAGCTCTGATGGAAAGGGCATAGTTTCAACCTCCTATTCCATGTGTTTGGCCTTTAGCATCCTGTTCCTTTTTAGCATCACTGCAGACTTGAGAAAAAGATCTTGGCCTAGACTGCATGTGGAAATGATTTTGTAGGTCTCAATCCGGCTCTTGTGGCTGAGTGTAGCCCTGCATAATTTGACACGATCTGGCCTGATTGACAGTGCGAAGCAGAATGCAGCATCTCACAGGTCAAGAAAGCAAAGGGGTTTGGCACAAGGACCCCGGAGCATGCTGGGTAGCAGCCTGCACTCGACTGAGCTCTCCCACAGATGAGAGAGTCTGGTGAGGTTGTCTGAGATGCCTTAGGGTGTCCATAAAGAACCAAGGGAAAAGTACACGCCAGCAAATCAAAGTGAGGTCTTTCAACTTGACCAAACCAGAGCAATGGCAGAATCTCCCAGGGAGGAAAAGCCCACGAAGAAACGGACCTTCACTTGCTGTCTGTTCACAGGCCGGAAACCACGAGCATCTCGTGGCCAGCCCATCTTCATTCTGATGGGAGCCATCTGTGCAGTCCCATCCATACTTTCTCTAACTCTGTCGTTCACCTCCAAAAGCCTAATGATTTTTAGGGTAGATTGAATTTGTTGGCAGGCATCCTTGACTCTGAGCTTCCCAAAGTCATTATCATTTGACAGATACTGAATGCCCAATTAGCAGATTCCGTTGGGTACCTGTCCCTTCAATTCGGTCATGCATCACCTTTCTCCACTATGACCATGTGCTCTGGGAGGTGACTGTGTCTTTGGCTCATGAATAAACACTGACTCGTCTGAGCCACTCTTGTTGTTACCATTCTCCTGGCCAGCTATTTGTCTGGGGGAGGACCTGGGACTCAGTCCTGAGCAGTGGTAATAATTGAAAGGGGTTCCCAGGCACACAGGAGGAGTGTTTCTTGTTCTTTAACTGGACGATGTCGTGTTTATGTAACTGGATGTTAAGATAGACTATCCCTGCCTCATCTGTGACTGAGACACCGGTAGGATAAAAAACACACATGCATTGAAAGTGACCTAAAGACGCTTAATGAGTCACTTCCAAAAGACCTTGTGAGCAACCAGCTCTACAACCCTTGGGATAAGACTGTGAAGGAAAAGCAGTGTTTTGGAGACAGTATTTCTTGAGAGTTGTTACCACACCATGGTTTCCCCTCTAACCAGGGGAAATAGGGTGGAATGTCCGCTGCTTCAGCCTATGCTGGGGAGGCTGTACTTCCTTCCCTATCCCGGGATTTGGAAGAAGCCATGGAGTCAGGTTTGCCTCTTGCCTCTAGAGGGCAGGAGAAGGGCTAACAGCTACGGGGAGCTCGCCTGCACTCAGAGAGTTCCTCACAGTGAAAGATCCATCATTGCCAAGTCCCAGCTGTGGGCCTGGCCGAGGAGAGGAAATGACACATCCTCACAGGGCTACCCTTATGGGTAGAGGGGCCCCAACAGCAACAACCTGGAGGTAAACTTTAGTCTCCTGGGGGCTGAGGAAGGGTTTGTGACTGACCATTCATAAAAGAGATGTAACCTCCCAAGAAAACTATAGAATGACCCCATTGATGAGAATGTCCTATGAGCCCGCAAAAGTTTTGCAGGGCAATGAGTTTTAGATAATAAAAAATAAACTAATTAAAGTAATAGATATATAACCAAGCAGATAGAGGTAAGATCTTTCCTATGTCCCTACCATTCCTCTGTTCTCTACTCTTCCCGTCAACCAGTAGGGAGGGTGGGAGGCACACCCCTTTCCCAGCAGTGTACCAACAGGAGGGCAGTGGGAGCAGCGCACCAGAGGGACAGGCAGACAGTGGGGCATTGTGTGTGGAGGATAACACTGGCGAAAGATCAGTCTGCTTTTCATTATCACCATGCATTGAAAATTCTCAGCAATGCCAGTGATAAAATGCCCTTTGCACGGGGCAGACCACTGCTGCCGCATTACTCCTCCTGCCCCCCCCCCCCCCACATACCCTCTTGCCCTTACTTACAGCACTCTTGTTATGTGGGACAACAAGTTTCCCTCCTTGTTTAAGCCATTTAGAGTGTTTTTTTTTTCTTTCTTCTGTTACTTGAAGTAAGAGATACTGAACTAGACATGGGACAAAGTAAGTTGCTCACCATCAAGAAGTTTAGAATTTAGTTAAGCCAGTTATGGACAGAACCGTTTTCTGGGGTGCATGTGTCACTTGAGTACTCACGCCAGCCAGCCATTTGCTGTACGGACAGAAACACATTTGGAGTTTTTCACCCTACAAAATAGAAGCTTGTTGGACAGGGGCAAGAAAGGTTGCTTCCCATTTATAAGCACCCTGTAGTTGTTTTACCTGGATGTTTTTAAAAAAGAAAGTTTCCATCTCTGTACAGAAGTGAGGCCCCATTGAGTCAGCTAGCAAACAAGGCAAATGTAGGGAATACCTTGTCCATTACCACCCCACTGCGTCTTACTTTATTTTTGTTCCTCTCCCAATGGCTCACACCAATCCTGGTTACTGTCCAGTAAGTTGGCCATGATTCTACATGCTCTCATGGAGAATCTGGCAGACTCATGACCCTGTGCTAATCACTGGGTCAGATCTCTAGATAAAATACTTTCACAGAAGTGCCCACAGAGGAAGAAACTGAGCTTCAAATTGGTCAAGTGGGATTCAAAGCAAGTTCAGTCCAACTTGAAAGTTCATGATCTTTCTGCCTGGCTACTCAGCTTCTTAGAAGCATAGAAACAGAAGATTCGGTCTTTCCTTCAATGAGCTCACAGCCAAAAGCCTACACAATGTGGAAAAAATAGAGAAAAGAAAGAAATGCATAAGTGATGGGTATTGCTTAGACACGCCAGAAGATAAGGAAACTGAATGCCACATGGAGAATGTGAGCACAGATGATAACAGAGAAACTTACATTCTGACCCGGGGTAGATGCTTCTGGATTTCAGCTCCTATGGCCTAATTCATTATTAGAGCTTAATTTTAGCATAATAATAACATAGATATCACTGGTCCCTTTTTAAAGGGTCATTTACAGTCAAACCCTGGGAAGAGAGAGCTCTCCCTTGGGGTTCTAATTTTTTTTCCTTCCAGTGAAAGTCCCCCCTTTCAATTTGTGGGGATAAATTCTCATTAAGGAATTGGTAGGCAATGGGGACAATGAGCTGCTTTCAATCAGAGCCTTCTCCTGGTGTCTGTCAATTTATTCCTAAGTGTAGCCCTTTTATTCCCAATGCTTTTTTATCCTAAGAAAGCCGATGTGCTAAAGAATACAGAAAGCCAACTAGATATTTACCCAAAGAATACAAAAATACTAATTTGAGGGGATAAATGCACCCCAAAATTTATAGCAGCATTATCAACAATAGGCAAATTATGGAAGCAGCCCAAGTGTCCATCAAGAGATGAACGGATAAAAAAAAAAATGTGATACACCCACCCCCCCCCCACACACACACACACACAGACTGGAGTATTACTCAGCCACAAAAAGAATGAAATATTGGCATTTGCAACAACATGGATGGAGTTAGAGTATATAATGCTAAGCAAAATAAGTCAGTCAGAGAAAGGCAGATACCATATGATTTCACCCATATGTGGAATTTAAGAAACAAAACAAAGGAACAAAGGAAGGGAAAGAGACAAATCCAAAAATAGAGTCTTCACTATAGAGAAGAAATAGAAGGTTACTGGAGGGGAGGTGGGTGGGGAGATGGGTGAAATAGGGGAAGGAGATTAAGAGTACATTTACCTTGATGAGCAATGAGTAATACATAGAATTGTTGAGCCACTATATTGTATACCTGAAACTAATACCACACTATGTTAACCACACTAGAACTCAAATTAAAAAAAGAAAAAGAATATAGTAAGCCATTTAGGTATTTTTCTGGAGGAAGTGAAACAGGAATGGTGTTACCATTTACATTTATTTTACACCTTCTTTTAGGCCGTCTGTCAGAATGTGAATCACCCAGGATTCTTAGCTGTCCTTCTTTTCTTGCCTGAGAGCATTTGTATTAAGAGAACAATGTGGTGGGGCTTGAAGTTCCTATCACTTCATTGGTTGTCATACATATAGAAATAAAGATTTGATAGGAAGATAAAAGAGGCCATTTTCTATTACCTAAGCTATTCTTTTGTTATTCTTTTTCTGTGTTTCCATCATGTATATGTTGAAGAGTTGTCTGTGCTTAAAACAATCTTTACCCATTCTACACAAAAGACAGATTCATACGGACCTTCGTCGTCCTTGACAGAATCAAAGAATCTCAGAGTTTGGAATGATCATAGGAAATTTTCCAAGATTCCAAATAAACTACCTAGATATCAACTAGAGATACCCCTAATATTTGCTTGAAAACCTTCAGTAACTAAGGTAGTCTTTTGGAGTATATTGTTTACGAAGGGGAGCGGAGAAGAATTTTTTTAAGAGTTGGAACAAAGCAGAATTATTGAAAAAATATTAGAGGGAAGAAACTAATATATCCTAAGAGTAATAATGTATCAGAATAAATTAAGGCAACAACTTCAAAAAAAAATAAGGTAGTCTTTTGGGGGGTAGGGGGAAGGGAGAACTACTCTAGTAGTGAGGATCAGCAAAATATTTCCTTTTTTGCTTGCTTTTGTACTTTAGACTGGACCCACTCAGCCCTCTTTTCCATGACTGACCTTCAGATACTTAAAGATAAATATCATGTCTGTTTCTAACTCTTCTCTTCCCTAGGGTAACATCTCAATAGAAGTATTAAGAAAACCATTTTGTACATCTGCCATGATTCTGTCCTGGCCCTTAAAATAGTAATTTTCATCCTTCAGAACTGTTAAGCAAGACTGTTTTACTTGTTCCCTGTCTCCTTTATTTTCTTCCCCAAGAGCTGAGGAGAACCATGTCTAACTGGGGAGACTGATACAAGTGCAGAACATGTGAAGCCAAGCCCCTGACTGGCCATCTTTTGGCAAGCCTGCTAGGGATTTCACCTCTGCTCTTGCTTCTGTATGGTAAGAAGATCTGGTTCAGAGTGCTGCCTTCTAGAGGCATGGCTACAGTATCTTCTCCATCCTTGCTTTCTTTATTCTGTAGGTATGAGGCTGTCCACAGAAGCTCCTTGATATGGGCTGGGTCAATTTCTTTTCCGTTAGCTCAATCCTTGCAAGCATAGCTCTGAAAAATTCAGATGGTGCAGGTCTAAACCATATCCACGAACGCAGTTTTGCCAACCATAAAGATGATATCTGAGTTCCTCAGTATTTCTCAATTGCTTCCAAATTTGAATGGAGAAAGGATGTGGTTATCACCCAAAGAGGAAATCCCCCCAGCGTACTACTTTATATTACATATGTCACAGTTTCCGGCCTTTTGAACGTACTCTAGTTTGTCAAAGTCCTATCAAAGTTTGATTTCCAGAACTAAACAAAATAACCAAGTGTGGACTGACAACATAGAAAGTTCCCTGTGTTTCAGACACTAGAATTTGGTAACTAAATAGCTGAATCACAAAGCCTGAGTATTTTACACAAGCATTATATTTTACTTGAGTAGAGTCTCCCACAGAATATTGGTCCTCTAGAAACCCAGTGGGTTACCACCAACTTTCTCTCTGCCCCATCACTTTTTTATTTTAGTTTAGTTCAGTTTGTTTGTTTGTTTGTTTGTTTGTTTGTTTGTTTATAGAGTAAGAGGGAGACAGCATGAGCAGGGGAGAGTGGCAGAGGTAGAGAGAGAGAAAGAGACAGAGAGAGAGACAGAGAATCTTAATCTCCGCTCAGTGCAGAGCCCAACATAGGGCTCGACTCCATGACCCTGGGATCATGACCTGAGCCAAAATCAAGAGTCAGATGCTCAACTGATTGAGCCACCCAGGAACCCCTGCTCCATCACTTACAAGTAGGCCCCCTTTCAGTCACGAAGGCAAGGCATTGACTGAGTAGGCTAGAGACCTACACCCAGGAGAGCCCCTGGTAAGATCCCCTGCTAATGAGAACTACACAAAGGAATGAACAGACTGTGACATTCCATCACTTCCATTCTTAGGGGCTGGGCCTTAGAGTTTTTCAGATTCCAGATGGTTGGACAAAGGCGTTTCACTGAGTTTTCAAACCATGGGGAGCAAGAACTTTGAGGATGTTTTCAACCCTGTGTGTTATCAGTCTCATCATTCTGTTTTCTGGACTTACTGTGCCCAGGGCAGTTATCTATATTCAGGAAGCTGGGTTTTTCAGTTACCCACTTGATTAAAATACATTTTGTGGGATCCCTCAGACTTGGAATGGGTTCCTTTAATAAGGCCAAAATAAAATGTGTGGGGCCAAAAGGAAGGAATGGCTCCCTTCAATGAAGGAAAACACCTTGATTTCTAAAATTCCCAGTCTCTAGATGGAGTCGAGAGTCCAGAGTCCATTCCCAGTCTCTAGATGGCCTCCAGTGCAGAGGGGATTCTCACCTGATTTTCCCTGCTTCTAGGCCTCCCTGCTACCACCAATCTCAGCACCAGAGGTATAGGCACCACCTTCTTCAAAGTTGTCCTTGTTTGGCTTCCCCCAAAAGCAGAGCTTGGGGTAAGGACCTGGGTGCAGTTAATTCAACTTGGGAGGTGATCCCAGAAGCATGTGGGAAGTGAGACAGGGAAGTGAGAAAAGCCACGAAAGAGTATATTAATAAGTGAGCTACTGCTGAAAACACCCTGGGCTCGGTCCTAGTAGACAGCCTCCAGAAAACCGAACCATACCTCTGAGTTCACCCACCAGAATCTGAGGAGGCTGGGGCACCCACCCACTGACTTCATTCCCCACTGCTCCAAGTTACCCCTGGAAAATTTACATCTTTTGGTCGTCCAGGCTGTACCTAGTTTGGTGGAGCAAGCCCTCTCAATGTCAGAGAAAGGCATCAGGAGAGAGGATGGGAGGAGCAGGAAGCCGTGACCGGAAGCTGTCTGTTCTAGTAGCAGGTGCATTCAGGTGGGTCTACTAGATATGGGATGGGGCATGCATGTTGCCTGCTATAGACTCCAGGAGCCCAAGTGCAGAAGGAAGAAAAACCCTTTTCTTGCTTTCCATTAGCCCAAATGGAAAAAAAAAGAAGAAGAAGAAGAAGCTGTTATTTTAAAACCTAATCCTTTGAAATACTAAGATGTAATTAGAAAGAAAGGAAATAAAAACAGATAAGATAAAGAAACACACCAGACCTGGTCTCAAAATACAGCTTGCCAATCGCCTGGAATTGTACACTGTCTCCAGATATGGCTCATTTTACAGAGCCTTGCTGGGTCTCTTTTCCCCTGAGCACCAGTGTCTGTCCCCCTGGTCTAAACCCCCCACCTCCTGTCACATAGGAATGGCCTACCAGCTTATTGTCATCTTCATTATCGAGGTCAAAAGGACCATGGCATTCTCCTTCCTTGGCTGGTATTCTTGTCTGAGAACAACTGGTGCGTATCTTCCCCATAACAGTTTATAACAGGCTATTCAGTAGCATCTCCAGAGCTAGACCCCCCTCAGTGTGAATCCTGGCTCTTGGTATGTTGTATGACCTTGGCAAGTTGCTTAATTGCTTTGTGCCTCAGTTTCTTCATCTGTAAAGCAGAGATAACAGAAGAGTCCTATCCATAAGATTGTGAGGGTTTAATGAGTTAATGAAGAGACAGCGACTGGCATGTGAAAACCCTACATGAGCGTTTCGGTGTTATTATTATTATTAGACTAGAGTTTACACGCAGGTAATTATCTCTCCTTCCAGCTTAGCATCATTCCATTTCAGAGCCACTCAGTAATGCCACAACTAATTAGTAGCTGCCATCCGCCATCAGTAAGAATGAGTACATACACAGGAATAAGAAGGCCTTTTTAATGGCGAGATCATTCCTGAGGCTGGAGTGAACCGCTAGGGTCCTGTCTCCTTCTTTAATACATGTGAATTTGGCCAAGTCAGACAGAATCTTTTCTGGCCTTTTCTGGTACCTTTAAATCGGAAGATAGATACTTGCCAGCTCGGGTCTAGAGTAACTCACTATAGGCAGAAATTTCCATCTTTGAACATAGCTGTCTCTTCCATGGCTCCAGGTGGCCCAAACCACAGCCTTTTCCTTGAAGCTTCTCAGAGTGCTATGAGATCTTGATTGTACACTTTCTGGTTAGACCACATCACACCTCTGTTCATTCTGTCCATCCTGTGAAAGTTTGTGAGCCTCTGCATTAGAAAAAGGATAAGTACAAACAACTTCATCATTTTGGCTGCTTGTAGCAAAAGTCTGAATAGAGAAATCTCTGGAGGGCTGAAGTGCTTCATCGATTCCTGTGTCCCTTACTATACATAACTGAATATTACATTTAGCTATAGCCAAGAAGCCACCCCACCTGTTCCTTTCTGTCTAGACTTATATTTCTAGAAAATTACCAGAAGCATAAGGTGGCAAAAACGTTTTTTCAGGTTCCTAATGAGAACCCAAGCTTGGGTCATTCTGTGTGGATGCCACTGATAAGGAGAACACTATAAGTCAGACTGGGACACCTTACATTTGCATTGACCTGAGTCTAGCCCCTTCTGTCCTACCTCCTCTTAATTACAAAACACAAATCACTCTACCTCCTCTGGTACAGAACACCTTGACCTTTTACCCACCCCCCCCTGGGGATCATTGGAGACAGTATGCTGGCCAGTCACTGCATCACCACATGGGCCCTCAAGACTTATTAAATCAAGGATCACCTCTTAAGAGTCTTAGATGTTCTAGATGTACTGATTATTTAGTACTTAGATGTACTGATTGTTTAGTACTTAGATGTACTGATTATTTAGAGCTGAAAAATAATTTACCCCCAAATGGTACTAGTATCTTTTGATTGTGTCTTCCATGTTGTTCCCCTACCACTCAAACGTGGCATTCTTTATTGCAATTGCCTGGTTACTTGTCTGTCTCCCCAAATAGACTGTCAGCAGCAGAAACCCAATAATGCTGAGTGATTTTCTTGAGGCCACATAATCAGGAGAGAATCCCAATATAGAAATCAGGCTTCTCTGTTCATGGTCCATTGTGCTATTCATTAGTAGCAATGGTTGTGTTCTGAAAAGGCTCTTCTCGAAAGGAGCATCCACATAGCAGCACACCAGAGCTCAGAAGACAGACATTGTTGGGCGCCTGGGTGGCTCGGTCTGTTAAGTGTCTGACTCTTGATCTCAGCTCAGGTCATGATCTTGAGGTTTCATGGGTTTGAGCCCTGCGTGGGGCTCCGTGCTGACAGTGCAGAGCCTGCTTGGGATTCTCTCTTTCTCCCTCTCTCTCTCTGCTCCTCCCCCACTCACGCTGTCTCTCTCCCTCTCTCTCAAAATAAGTAAATAAACATTACAAATTAAAAAAAAAAAGAAGGCAGGCATTCTGCTCTCAGTTCAGTAACTCACCTCATCAAGCCCCTGGTGTTTCTCATCCGAACATGAAGGCTGTTTCTTCAGAAGGTGGTGAAGGTCTCACTCCTAAATGTCTAGGATTCTCCTTGAAAGGATTGCCTCGCATTAACAATCCTGAGCTAGAGAGAGTGATCATCCATTCACTCAACAAATACGTACTCATTTAATGAACATTTATTCGGCATCTACTGTGCGCCAGACTGGATGCCAGGCACACAGAAGAACAAAAAATACAACGTCCCTGCCCACTGGCCATTGGTGTTTTGATCATAATGAGACCCCTGGCCAACATCTCTCAATGATGATCTTGGATAAACAGAGTGGGGGGCCTGTCATCAGCATGCTGGTTTCCAAAAAATTCTCTCATGGGTTTGTGGGTGTGTGGGAGGCTGTGCGTGTGTGTGCGTGCACGCGTGTGTGTGTGTATGTACCTGGGATAGGTGGGAGGGAGAATGTCGGTGAAATCACCACACTCAACGTTGCCTGTCTCAAATTCCTGAAACAAACAAACAAACAGAAAGCAATTCCACAACAACAAGACAGATTGGGTGTGTCCAGCACAGATGTCCCCTTCCTGTTAACGTGCAGTTTCCTGATCAGGCCATTGTTGCTCCCGCCTGCCAAGATGCCAACAGGAGTGCCCAATTAGTGCCAATTTGTTTCTTGTAACACGGACACCTGTCACCAAAGAGCTTGACAAAAATAACCCAACTCAGTCACTGCAGATCCAAACTGGACTCAAACTAATCACCTAGAGGTAAATAGGAAGCCTCCAAATCCCATTGCAAATCCTCCAAGGGACCCCATCCCCCTGCCCGTGGACAAATATATGGTGTATTTCTGACTGATGGCAAGACACCAACTGGCAATTGATATTTTTTTTTCTTTAAATGCAAGTTATCAGCCTTTCCTTCCAGTCAGCTGCAGGCTCCCCCTTGGCAGTTCAAGACTCACAGTGATAATGGATTATCTTTTCTTTTAATAGCAAACCACCTTCCACTGAGATGGAATAAAAGTTGCAGGAGAATGAGAACAGATTGCACCAAGAAGTCCTTTAACTGTCTTCAGGAAACACCTCTAGTTCAAGCCTTTAAGAAAAAAAAAAAAAAAATAACCTTTAAAAACTAACCAGGTTTCCACTGCGTGGTTGAGCCAGCCATGAGGGTTGTGCTGGTTACATCTGAATTAGCCCTGCTTGACAATTGCTTTCAAACTCTGTTCTACTTCACGCCAGCAATTCTGCTCCCTGGGTGTGCAGTCGTATGGGGCAGATGCCTTCGAAGGAGCTCTCGGACCCAGATTAAGAACGCATAATATACAATAAGCAAATGAGCAGGCACGACATTTTCCCAAAATCACCCAGGCTGGAAAATCAGCACATCCCGCTCTTCAATAGAAGGCCCATCTAGCTCACTGCTTTACGACGAGCAGAAATGTCTGGAATCTAAATCTGCTACAGGAGGGGTTTCTTTGCCTTCTCTCAATGCTGTGAGCTGAATGGCAGATTTCATCACCTCCATTGTAAGGCACCTCTCATTATGAGAAACCAAACACAGATCCTGGCTCCTAACTGGAGTATTAATAATGAAAATGGATTATGTGCATCCTGTTTGCTAAGCAATTATCCCAAGGCCAGGATTGAGTCCAGATTTTTTGCCTCACTGGCTGAGTGGCAGAACATGAATAGAGAGACAGGTATTTGCATGCAGTGTCTCTGACCTGGAGAAAATGTCAGGAGCTTGGGAGACTGCAGGGAGAGCTATAGATGCATATTCTTTTGAAACATGGCTGGGATTTTCAGTCTATTCTTGGAAAAGGCAAAGAAAAGGGGACCGACTTCGGATTTGCTGTCACTGTTTAAAGATATCCTCCTGAGTCAAGGTGAGACCATTATTACTCTGCCCACTGTAAGTTTTTCATTAACTGCAAGTGACTCTGGCCCCTACCTTCTCAAGCAGATGAAATGAGTTTTATATAGTTGATGGTGAGTGGTGCTTTCCCTGGATGTTTTATAAAGTCTAGATCTGATCTGCTTAACCTAGGCACTTTTTAATAAGAGTAGGCATTTCTCTGATGCCTTAGATCTAAATTTTCTTCTTCTCCTCTTTTCACTCACTGTGCTCCAGCAAGGTGCCAACAGACTTCCTCTTTCTGATGCCCATGCACTATTTTGGGGCTGCACATCAGGCTAAAATGAATCTGTGCTAAGTGTACAGAGCACTTTGGGATCCTTCGGAGAAACCATGGCCAACAGCTGCGTGGCCTCCTACCTCCCCCCTGCCCGCCCTCCTGCCCCTTTATGGTACACTTGCATCTCAACATGGCAGATTGAGAGACAGCAGCGAGTTCCAATGGACAAGTGTCATGATTTCCACAGGACCAGAGAGAGTCATCTTAGAAGACAGAGGAGAAGAACAGGGACGGCACATCCCTGTGGCAGTCACTCAACCCCTAAGAACGGTTTCACAATAAATTTGAATTGCCTGGAGAATGGATAAACATCTGTGGTCCATCCACACGGTGGAGTGGTACTCAACAGTCAAAAAGAATACACGCAACACCATGAGTGAATGTCTAATTCATTATTCAAAGTGGGGGAAGTCAGACATAAAAGGCTACATTTGGTGTGATTACATCCTGGAAAAAAATAAAACGGTAGGGATCAAAACCAGATCAACAGGATCTTGGAGTTACGGGCAGAGGGAGAGGTTGACTGAAAAGTTTGACCAACAGTCACAGTTGGTTTAAGACTGTCCCAGTTTTAGCCTAGAGAGTCTCCATTTCTGGGAACACCTCAGTCCCAGGCAAATCAAGACAGCAGGTCCCCCTGGAACTGGACAAAGGGACACAAGGAAAATTTTTAGGGGGATGGAACCGTGTTTTGCAAATATGCCAGAACTATGCACTTAAAAGGTAAATTTTATTCTATGTCAATTTTACCTTAGAAGAGACTGGAAAGAATTGCCTAGTTTCTCATTGGTCGCTCCATTAGACTGTGCCTTCTCTGCATACAGGGATTCTGTGTCCCATGTCCTTGACCCCTAGCACCTAGCAATGGGCCTAGTGTGGCATAATTTGCTAAAGGAATACACCATTATCTTTTTTCTCAGATGCTCTGTGTCATATCGCCACCGAGAGATTATTTAAACAATCTAGTAGCCTTTTGACATGGAATTTTCTCTACAGAACTACAAAAAATTAAGGTTTTCTCTATTTCTTTTAGGTTTGCATTGATAGCTATGGTTGAGATGAGACAAATATAGTTAATCAGTGCTTTCTAAATACCCTGAGCATAACAAATTTCTGGAGTACTTCTTAAAAACAAAACAAACAAACAAACAAACAAACAAACAAAACAAGTTCCTGGAACCCTATCCAGATCTACCAAATCTAAGTCTGCAGGGGAAGGGCCTGGGAATCTGTATATTTAACAGGTGTCGCCAAAGGTTCTTGAGCTCAAGCATGGAAAACAGAAAGACAGAAAAGCTCATCTCAGGAAACCTCAGCTCCAGCCTTCAGGTGTGGTCGTGTCCTGACCGCCATGTTTCCAACGTGATGCTTCTACTAGAGTCTGTCTCATGGTGAATCCTTGGTTCATTACTCCCATTTGGGAAGTATTTATTGAGCATCTACTCTGCACGAGGGCTACCACTGCAAAAAGGCCAACAAATAAATACACAAAATAAGCTCAGCCCCTGTTGGGTGATGTGAAGGAAGCACAGTGGAACAACGTGGTAGTACCTGGACTGGGTCCTACTTAAATACAACAGTCAGGAAGGATGTGGTCTTTGTGGAATTCCGGTGCTGACCTCAGGCAGGTTTCTCATGGTGAGCGTAGTTGGAAAGCCACATACATATGTTCTAGTCCCAGCCTTGCCATAAACAGCTGCCACAGACTAGCCTCAGTGTCCTCATCTGTACGATGAGGGGAGACATCTAGATGTTCCATCTCCAAGGCCCCTTCTAGTCTTGATGTTCTGTGTTTCTGGAGTTTATTATTTTAATCAAATAAAACTAATCTGATACATATTTAATGATATACATAATTGCTATTGTGCTGCATGATAATTAGCTATCAATGGTAAGCAGCTCACATAAATGACTGTAATTAGTATTTCTTATACACAGCCAACCCAAGTTTTTGCTTCTTCTCTCTTTTCACTTTGTTATTCTGTAATCAGCATCCGGGTCCTCTGTTCTTGTCTACCATGTGCCCTTCTCTCTCACACACCCACAAGCAGTATTGACACTTTAAAATATCAGGGTCCATTATATTATCCCCTGTGGTAATTTGGCATTCTCTGCCACCACTGAGGGGCCTTTCAGGTAATACTTACTCTTGGCTCTTTCCTCTAATATCTTGAGTGCTAGAAGGACCAAAAGAAACCACAAAAAGTTTAGACCATTCGAGTACTCTCTCTCCCGTTGGTTTTTCAGAAAATTCCAATTTTCAGACAGTACATGAAGATAGACCCAATATGTTGGGCCTCAGAAAGGAAAGTATTGTTTTGGTTGGGCTGTCACAAAAACAAACAAACAAAAAAACACAGACTAGGTGACTTAAACAACAGAAATTTATTTTCGCACAATTCTGGAGGCTAGAAGTCCAAGATCAAGGTATCAGCAAATTTGGTTTCTTCAGAGTCCTCTCCTCTTGGCTTGCAGATGGCCACCATCTTTCTGTGTCCTCACATAGTCTTTCTTCTGTACATGTATGTGTCTGGTATCCCTTTCTGTGTCCAAATTTCATATTGATTTAGAGCCTATTCTAGAAACTTAACTTTAACTTAATCACCTCTTTGGAGACCTTATTACCAAATACTTATATTCTGAGGTACTTTGGGTTAGGACATCAGCATACAAATTTTGAGGGGAATGCGATTCCTCCATAATAGGAGGTAAACTGTGAGGAAGAACACACTCTCCAAATATACAAAAACAAGGAAGGCAGTCTTTCCTCCAGGTCTAACAGTTCCCAGAACTTCTTTTCTGAGACTCCTCCATGAAGAAGTTCATGCCGCCAGCTAATGACCAGAGCCTAATGCACCTTGAGCAAAATCCCCTGTTCCATAACTAGAATGAAAGTCTTAAAAGATGTGAATACCTGGGAAAGCAAGCCTTCCGGGTGAGGAAGAACTTCTGGCAGCTAGTCAATGTCCATTCTTCTTTTGATAAGGAGAGGGCAGGAAGCTGAGGGTGAACCTGGCCAGCTCTCCTGTCCCAGTGGATGTTCTGTGAAGGCTCATTCATGGTCACGCAGATATGCTCATGGTCAGCTGAGTGAGCTGGCATGCAGCAGGTCCCAGTGGGTACACACACGTCTGTTCCCTTCTGCACTCTCTGCGTTGCACCAGGGCCCCCATGTCTCCCCAGAGGCAAACTAATTCTAATTGTGAGATTTGAAAACAGAAACTCAGGGGTGAGAGAAGCTTGCTTGCTAGCGTTTAACACAAAGCAGCAATGGAAGAAAACCCCCAAACCTCCCAGGACCATTTTCAAAGAGCCAAGAGCAGCAACCTATACCCTTCCCAGGCCATGTGGATTTCCCTCATTCTGCTTCGCCCTTTGCACAATGTGATAGGCAGGAGAGCACTTTGTCAAGAATAAAAATAGAAATGTAAGCAAAGAAAAGCAGATCCAGGGACAGAATTGGAAAAATAAGAATATGTAATGCTAGAAAAGGATTTTACTTTAATTTGGTCTTTTAATATTACAGGCTTTTTTCTCTTCTTTTCTTTTTTTTCTTTCTTTCTTTTTTTTTTTTTTTTTTTTTTTTTTTGTTAAATCCCTGATCCAAAAACAGGAGACCTGGGTGTCCATCATCCTGCTCTATTGCTGTCAATGAACCAATCACGTAAACCTCTTGGGGCGTTGGTGTCTACATCCTTAGCTTGAAATTATAGAAAATACTATCTCTGAGATCCCACCCGAATATTTTCTTCTGCTAATGTTGATGAAATAAGAGCCAATCCAAATAGTTAGCAGGGCCAAACTTAGTTACTGTTGTGCTTTAGATGTTTCTACCGTTAGCTGTTTCAGCTAACTTTTTGTGTACTAAAGTCCCTGTTCCCGATGAAACCCATGATTGCTCATCTGTATAATGGGGATAATATCTGTCTCACTGGGTTTTCTGATGATTCAATTAAATAAAGCGTGTAAATGAGACAATACCGCTGCCCAGCAGATGCTGAGTAAGTGTTAGTTCTTTTCTTATTAACCCCGGTAACCCCCTTGGTGCCTGGCTCAGTTGCTGTCTTGTAAATATTTGACAGGCTGTGAAAGTAGTATGGCAGCACCACTCTGGTCAGAACCTAAAGCAAATACAGACCAAAGGGACTAAGGCTACCAAACAAGGGGATAATGGATCTGTCTCTTCCCTTTGATCCCTAGAACACGGTGTCCAGTGCCTAAGCGCACATCCTCAGATTTGCCATGAACTTAAATTTCCAGCCGTCATATTTCAGAGTGTTCTTGGCATGACCTGGTGAATCACAATGGGACAGGATGGCCTGAGAAGGGCCAAGACCTAGAAGAGACACTCCAGGTGATTATTAATAAAAGTGGGTATCCAGCTGTGTTCAAAGGGCAGACACAAGAGTGTGATCAGCACAGCATAATCAGTACTGAGTCCGTGAGGACTTTACACATTATTTCATTTTATTGTCACAGCTCTTCAGGGTGGTATTGATATTCCCACTTTTCTGATATAGGAATTTGCTGTTCAAGGTCAAGTCCAGGGTTGGGGAGCCTGGATGGCTCAGTCAGTTCAGCGTCTGACTTTGGCTCAGCTCATGATCTCACGGTTCTTGAGTTCGAGCCCCCTGTCAGGCTCTGTGCTAACAGGTCAGAGCCTGGAGCCTGCTTCAGATTCTGTGTCTCATTCACTCTCTGCCCCTCCCCCACTTGTGCTCTGTCTCTTTCTGTCTCTCAAAATTAAATAAATATAAAAAAAAAATTAAAAGAATCATGTCCAGGGTCACATCTAGTGAATGGTAGATTGTTGGATTTGCATGCAAGACTCCTTTTCTCCAAAGTCCTTGTATGCTGTACTTCAATGATGGATAATCCAGGAAAAGCCCTTTGGAACTAGACACATGCATTAGGGATATTGTCCAAGTGGCACCTTATGATAAAGGCACTAGTCTAGGGTTAAGGCAAAACCCCAGAATTGTATGAGAGCCAGGTAAAAACAAGGGAGGTCCCCTGACGGATTACTGAGATGGGATCTCAGACCTCAAGAGCAAGAGAGAGTCCCTGAGTTCAGAACAGGGCATAGGACGAATCCCAGGGCAAGCCAGAAACTTTATTGTAAGAATTAGAATAAAAGGTCTGGGGCAAATAAGCAGCCAGAGTCACTCCATGCTCTAACATATTGGGCAGAAGCTCCTTATATTCTGACGGTGATATCTCCTTGAATGTAGCATAGACCCAAATATACAAAAGGGTGGGAGAAGTAGGTAGGAGTAAAGGGATCCCCCTTTCTACTGGGAAGAGAAAAATGTTCTGGAAGAATCTAGTTCTGATTCACTGAAAGTTACGGTAATCGGACCGTACATAGCTCCCACAGGATTTGAGAGATGATCTTTGGTGCCATCCACTGTCGTCGCTTTTATCCACAAGATCCAGAAAGTTTGTGTATGTGGAGGATAAGCCCAAGAAATAAGGACTGGGTCTCATTCTTCATATGAAAGAGGCCTTTCTAGGGAGACTCCCAGAACCCTTTGTTTCCCGGTGTGACATATAACTCAAACTGATCCTTCTCGATTCTCATCTCAGCACAGTATCCTACAAAAATAAAAATAAAGATGGACATTCAAGTAAGCATTGACGAGAAATTTAAATATTTACTGAAATCTCTCAGAGGCACATATTCTCAGAGAAGCATATTCCGTTTTACAATACAGAAAGATCCTAATGATTCTCTTTACCTGCCTTTCTCCCCAAAGTTCCATTCATTGCTGATGCTGCTTACCCCTCCTAAATATTTCTGCTCTCTTCCTCCCCAAAATCTAAAAAAATCCCCACCATGGCAGAAGGCAGAAGGAGGAAAGCTATAAATAATATGCACCATTTTCTGTTTTGTCCCCATTACAGACTTTCTGGGTGAATTATGAACAGAGAGCAAACCGGCCCTGGGAACACCACCGGCTATTGTTTAGCACCTGGCTTTACTTCCCGTACCATCTGCTTTCCAAGTGTGTCCCTGCCATTGCCACCAAATAGATACACTCATTCTTTCAGCTAAGCACCTAGTAAAGTGTTGATTCTACACAGTGCATAGGGAAGTGAGAGACGTATAAGACACAAGCCCTGCTCTCAAGGAGCCTAGAATTAAATCAAGATGATAGGACACACCCCCAAACTACTACAGTAAAATGGATTAAGTGATTGGTCCACAAAGTGTGGACTCTAAGACTCTGATTCTGGAGAATCAGCTAGAACCACTCCCACAGTGTGCTCACTGCAAACTCTTCTCCCAACCAAGAGATGCACCTACAATCCTCTTGTGTCTTTTCATACGCTACAAACATATTTCCTTAAAGGAAAATGAAATTAGGTCAAAATGGACATACGTCCAGACCTGAAGGAAAAGGATGCGCTGAAAGCGAAAGCAGAGCGTTTGTAAAAGAAATAACAATCAGAACAATAGCCTTGTGAGCATCACCAGAAACCCTCAAGAATTTTCTGTTATCAGTAGATCTGACTGACCTAATAATCTATACAGTGATGATCACCAAGATAATTTCTAAAGAAACAGGCTGATATGTCTCGCTGAAAATGTCTCGTCACCTTTGAGATTCCCTCTTGTCCTCTGATTATGGCCAAATGCCTTGATATGATGCGCAAGTTCATCTATGAGTAGACTCCCTCCTTTCT
Source organism: Lynx canadensis (assembly GCF_007474595.2). Taxonomy (NCBI): domain Eukaryota; kingdom Metazoa; phylum Chordata; class Mammalia; order Carnivora; family Felidae; genus Lynx; species Lynx canadensis. Next base: position 9,298,411 of record NC_044315.2, on the reverse strand, counting down.
CTCTAGCCACATATCACACTGCTCATCAGTGCCTGCATATTCCCTGCTTCAACCCTACTTAACCATTTGCAGGAATGGGTAACCTTTGAGCCTACCCCATTCGTGTCCTTATCACCTTGCACTGTGATTGCCTCTCCCCAAGTAATTCATCTCCCAGACAGTAAGCCCTGTGCCGGCCTGGGCTAGGTCTATCACATTCACCACTGTATTCCTCAAAGCCTATCTGATAAATATGTAATGAACATGGCTTGAATGAATAATTAAAAACATAAGAGAATCACTGCCTGTCTTCATTTGGGCTCCCTGGGAACATACTCTGAGATGGAGGTTCTCGGGCAGGAGTTCTGCTAGGGAACGATTGCAGTAGGGAGAAGTTCCACTGTGATGTGGTTCCCATAAGCTCTGAAGCTGAGACAGCCTTCAGAATTGTCCCTTGGAGAGGCACAAGGGCCAGGTCTTTGTGATCCTGGATCAACTAGGCAGCAAATGCTAACTGCTTCCAAGGAGGAGGTATCAACTTGGGTGGTTCGTCTCCCTTTAGACAGAAGCTGTTCTGGAAAAGAATCCAGCTGTGAGTCCTCAGCCTCAAACTCTCACAGCAGCTGGAGGAATGACAGCCTTGGTCTTGAAAGAGAGTGTGAACAATACTCTGGTGCCTGCTGCATTTCCCTTTGACCGACAGCGCAAGGCATGTGTGCCTCAATTCGCTAAACTCTGGAAGTGTCCCTCTGCCTTGAAATACATCTGATTACAGCCTCCACAGCCCACCTACTGGTGGAATTAGCAGCAGTACTGCTACCCTCACATCCCCTTGTCCAGCCAGTGAGTATTTGTAGAGCACCTACCATGTGTTGGGTATTATTCTAAGTATGGGGAATTCAGCCGTGCATAAAACAGGCCAACAGGTCCTCTGTTCTTTGAGTTTTCATTCCTGAAGAGAGTCAAACAGTTATCAAAATTAAAAATGGAGCAGAGTGTGATAAACCCTCCGAAAAAAAATAAAGCAGAGATGGAAAATAGGGAATGCTAAGATTGGGGGGAGGGTGTGGTTTGTGGTTATAATGATAAAGAAAGTAGTCAGGGCAGGCTTCACTAAGAAGGTGATATTTGAGCAAAGCCACTTAGATATTTGGGGAAGAGCTTTCCTGGGAAGAGAGAATAACATGTGCAAAAGCCCTGGGGTGGGAGCAAACCACTTCTAGATGTTCGAAAATAACCAGGAAGCCAACATGCTTAGAAAGGAACGAGAGAGGGAGAGTCTAGTAGGAAATGAGGTGAGAGAGAAGCAGGAGGGAAGGGCAGATTATAGGACATTATAATGACTTTGTTCTACACTCTCAGTGAGCTCTGAGGCCATGGAAAATTCATGTAGTAGAGTAACAAGATTGGATTCACTTTTTAAAGGATTTCCTGATTGCTGTTGGAAATGGGCATACCAGGAAAGGACAGGTGCAGGAAGCCCAGCTAAGAGGCTATTAATACATGCCAGGCACCAAATGGTAGGGACCTGGACCATGGCAGTAGCAATAGAAATGCTGAGAAGCTAGAAATATTTTTCAGGTAGAGCTAACAGGACTTGCTGGTAGATGGGACACTGGTTACAAGAGTAAGAGAGGACACAAGGAGTTCAGTCCCAGCAGTTGAAAGGATATGGCTTCCATTTATGGAAATGAAGAAAAGAACCTCAGCGAGGGGGAGGACCTCTGGGGTAAGATGATCGGGAGTTCAGGTTTGGCCATGCCAAGTAGAAAGACCTGTTGGACACCCAAGTGGAGATAATGGATATATGCGAAGTGCAAAGGACAAATCCAGACTCAAGATAAAAATGATGACAGCCATCAGCACGCAGATGCTATTTAAAGCCTTGGGACTGGATGAGATCACCAAAAGAATGCGTGTGGAGAGGACAGGGCAGTTCCAAAGACAGCTCGGAGGCATTGCACACATGGCCTCTCAATCCTGTCCACAGCCTCCTCCTTCACCCCCAGTCTGTACCACTAGCAATTGGTTAGACAGAAATGCATCCCTCATCGATGCGTCCCTCGTCGTACCCAGCATGACCAAAAGAGCTTGGGCTTGAGAATGAGATGCGCTGTATTGGAATATGGTCTCTGTCATTCACTATGATGCTTGAGCTATTAGTCCTAATTCTTCACTTACCTTTCCTTGCGGCCCTGTGATGAGAGGCAAGTATTTCTTCACTCCCTTGGGCTTGGCCATGTGACTCGCTTTTTCCAATGAGTTTTAGTAGTTGTGATGTAAGCAGAGCCTTGAAATGTACCTGTGTGACTGGGCTTGCACACTTACACTTCTGCCGTTAGCATGAGAAGAAATGGTTTGGGTAGCAGCGTCACCTCCAGCCTGGGATTCAGAATGAGCTTCATGGAGCAAAACCACTCTAGCTCCCTCACAGACAGATTAAGAGAGATGCTTATTGTTGTATGCCGCTGTGGTTTTGTACGTGTTGGTTATGACTGATGCAGTCTTGACCTATTAGCTTGTAGCTTTGTATCTACCCAAGGAGGATTGCATATGCTCCCTCTTTCTGGGTTTTAATGTTTATTTATTTCTGAGATAGAGACAGAGCATGAGCAGGGGAGGGGCAGAGAGAGGGGGAGACACAGAATCTGAAGCAGGCTCCAGGCTCCAAGCTGTTGGCACAGAGCCTGACACGGGGCTCGAACTCACGGGCTGTGAGATCATGACCTGAGACTAAGTCAGACGCTCACCCGACTGAGCCACCCAGGCGCCCCTGGGTTTTAATGAAGATTAGGTAAAGTAACATATACAGGAGTCCTGGCACGGAGCCTGGGCACAATGTGGGTGCATGTTAAAAGTTAGTATCTTTGGATTTCTCCTCTTCAGAGTCAATGGTCAACAGTGACTTACCACACTAGCGTAGGTTCCAAGAGTAGTAAGATTTTTGTCAAAAACAGGGTCACCCTTGCCAAAGAGAAGGGGCAGGTATCCAAGTTGATTTGGCAATTGGCTTAATCATTTAGAATTTTAACACATGCTACAGCAATGTAATGTCTTACGTTCCTGATAAACAACCAGAGCCAGAAAAGGCGGCAAATCTAGCCCCATTGTTTCTTCATGGGACTCACTATCTTTAGAAATATGTCTATTTCAGCAGCACACTTAGGGTACCCTATGTCCCTTGAGAAATGACTGCCTTTTGTTTATGACGAGCTAGAATGCATGTACACGTGCCCACACGACACCATACACACTGCCCTTCATCAGCCCAGGCTTTTGTTCATCAAAATAATACCAAGTGGTGGCATAAAGCCATTCGCTGAGAAATAATTCATTGCAAACAAAATCAACCAAATGCCAGTTCTTCTGCCCAGAGTGACCTTCAACGGGATAGCCCCCGAAGACTCACCTGCCGCAGTCAGTGGCGGGAACACAACATTAACTCCGGCAATGTTCATTGCCTCGCTGGGCTGTCACTGGCTTTGGCTAATCCTTTCCGTACCTTTACTTTCTGAAGCTGACCTTTAATCCTTGCAATCAGAATGCAAACAGTTCAGTAGCTCAAGTAGCTTTTTTTTTTTTTTTTTTTAGGCTGTGGTGATGAGCTGGATAGCACTTCTGCAAATCCGCCCCCCCCCCACCCCGCCTTTTCAGATAAAGCTAGGAGGAAAGTTTGACCAAGAGGGCTTTGTGTAGATCTGGGGCAGCTAGCCCATGGAAAAATGAATCGGCTATGGAAGAAAAGCTTGTTGCAGGTATGAATTCCAATCCACAGGAACAAGATGTATGATTGATGCCCGTTTCTTTACTTTCTTAAATCCACAGAGTGTGGCAAGAAATTTAGTGCAGTCATTATTGGAATGAGCAAGGGTTGCCCTACGGTATTAAGGTTTTCCATAAGGCCGAGATGGCAAGAAAATTCCTCCCGGTATGGGTCCCTGCTAGGTACCACCAGGATTCCTGTTGTCCCAGTTCGAATTCCCTTGACGCCTTTGGTCTCAGCTGCCATCCATACATGAGGCATCAGAGTCCTGGCCAATGGCTGCCAAAGTGTGGGAGGACCAGCCCTCCAATGCACGTCATGTGACTGTCCCTCCTTAGAGGCCTGCAGCCTACTCTGAGGTTGGCCACAAGGGGCATGAATCCCGGGTTCCTCTCAACTACTTCTGTTGCTTCTGACTCAGTCTGACCTCTGACCTCTCTTTTTAGAACCTCAGCAAAATTTGCTCTCTCTCCTTCCAGTTACCCTCAAAGAAGGCCTCTCTCCTCCAACTGCCCTGAGAGCGCTTAGCACCTCTCCAAAACGTTTTGACTTTTGAAAATAAAGGACAGAAAAGGAAAGTTCCTGCAAGTATCTTCCTCTCTTGGTAGAGGATTCTGTAGGCAGGTTTGAGTGGAGAGGGGGGGAAGGAGAACACAAAGTAACATCTCCGAATACCACCCTGACACAGGTTAGCTTGTTATGTCTAGAACACCTGATTCTTTTTTTTTTTTTTTTTTTTTATTTATTTTTGGGACAGAGAGAGACAGAGCATGAACGGGGGAGGGGCAGAGAGAGAGGGAGACACAGAATCGGAAACAGGCTCCAGGCTCCGAGCCATCAGCCCAGAGCCTGACGCGGGGCTCGAACTCACAGACCGCGAGATCGTGACCTGGCTGAAGTCAGACGCTTAACCGACTGCGCCACCCAGGCGCCCCATAGAACACCTGATTCTTTTAAAGAAAGAATTCAGTGGAGGGTTGAGTTCTGCATATATGGGAGTGGAAAAGAAAAACTGGATACAGGATCTGCTTCCCACATCCAATCGCAGGAATTACCTTAGGCTGGGCGTTCTGGAAAGCAGAGCCTGAGGCAAAGGCTTGTGCAGCTAATTTAGGAGGAAGGGTGATCCCGGGAAGCCAGAGTGAGGGGTGGAGGGGGCAGAGAAGCAGGAAGGCCAATACGAGCCACTGCTGAGCCAGCCTCCCCTAAGTGTGACCCATTGCCCACTCTCACTGGACCATCCCCTCTGAGGCTGAATACACTCCATCCCAGCTCCATCCATCTTGTAGAGCAGGATAAACGTATCTACCACATGCCATCTCTCACTGATCACAACTGACCCTGTGGGGCCTAACCCCTCCATAGTTCCAGCTGTGTGTGCCGGGGTGCAGGCACAGAACTGCAGAGGTCCACACCTGGACGTCGATCAAGAAGCCCTGGGGCTGGAGCCAAGAGGCTCTCGGGTGACACCTGTGTGCAGCTGGTTGGAACCTACAGAACTGATCACCTCAGAGACCTCTGGAACCTGAAACAGATGGGGCCAAGAGAGAGCATCCAAAAGGGTACCGAACAGATGTGGCATATGGTCACAGGTGAGGGAATAGAAGTGAGTTTTTAACAAACATACCAGGACAGCTTCCATAAATAGGTGCAAGCGTTTTCTATAAATTATACAACACAATTGTCTATAAACAATACATAACTAATATAACATATAAATATGTGAAATACGTGTACGTAGAAATATATAATAAATATATAATATGTAATACATAAACAGTATATTTGTTATATATTTTATGTATATGTATCACACCCTAAAACCAAATGGGCATTGTCTGCATCAAAGTTGCCATTCATTGGTTCATCCAGTCATTCATTTATCGTCATTGGTTGGGTTCCCTGTTAGCAGCGAACAGAACAGGTGACATCCCTATTCAAGGATGGTATCATCGGAAGAAACGTTTGTGAAACTCTTTTAAATTACCTTAAAGGTCGATATTGAATTCGTTTAATATCTAATCATCTCCATTCTTTCCTGGTATGGATCCATTTGACTTTCTGGAATTAGCAGAAGCCTAAACAATCAGATAAGAGATAGTTGGGAAGTCAGCTTGAGTGAGAAAGTTATTGGTCACAACAGAGATGTCAACGTAAAAACATGAGAGTAAGTTCCTTGTAGGATTTGGGAACAGGCTCTTCCAGAAAATGCAGAAATTATTAAATGGAGTATGTGTGTTTTGAAAAGTAGAATTTACTTATATTTTCTGAGACTCACCTCCTTTTAATGTGAGAAGCATTACTTTGGAAGAGACAGTAAGATAAGTGCTAAGTAGCTTTCTTTATAATCTTCCCTTCTCTATTACATGTCAGGAAGCTATGGCAATCCTAAAAATGCTGACATTCTTTTCACTTAAGAATGAATATCGAAATAAAAGACATTTCTTCTTGCTCAGAAAGTATACAAGCAACTACACAGTCTTCTTCTAAAATGGAGAATCCCTTGAATTGGAGACTCCAAATGACAGTTTATTATCTTTGCAAAAAAAATATTTTTGAACACAAATATTCACTATGACCCCTCCCCTGGACACTCTAAAAATGTGAAATGGAATATAATACCAACTTTACAAAATTACATCCAGTGTATTTATGCTCATCGATCATTCCCTTGGTCTTTTCCACAAAAATTAACACGTACTTCAAACAGTATATTTGAGGATCTTTAAAATCATGTGCTCCCATTCTACAAACGAGGTAACTGAGGTCCAGAGAAAAGATGAATCTTAGCTAAAGCCACTTTATTAATTAACAAGTATGGATAGTCTCTAATGTGAGGGCTTAACTCCTGGTCCAGGCATTTTCCTTATATAAAAGTCCTCACAGCAGGAGGCATTAAAAATAACTTAAACATGGGGCACCTGGGTGGCTCAGTCAGTTGAGCATCCAAGTTCAGCTCAGGTCATGATCTTGTGGTTTATGAGTTTGAGCCCCACGTTGGGCTCACGCTGTCAGCACAGCACCCGTTCAGATCCTCTGGTCCCCCCTCTCTTCCCCTCCCCAGCTTACGCTCTCTCAAAAAATAAATAAACATTAAACAATAATAACCTAAACATATATGACCTATTCCTTCTTTGTCCTATCAGGCCAGCTCTATTTCATAGAACACTTCAGCTCTGCCTCGAAGCTTGCATCATATAGCCATTATTTTATTTTTCAGCCAAACAAAAAAGCACCCAGTTGAACTGATCATAAATGTTTCGTCTAGTCAGGCGTAACATTCGGGGCCTCAGCTTCTACCCGTATACCACCGCCACCCCAGCAGATTCCTGAAACACAGAGTATTTGAGACATATTATCCCAAATATGGATTTTCCGTCTCATATACACATCTGGATATATTAATATTGTATTTTTAAAATAGGATATACTTTTCTGAATCTTCATCCATTTATTCAACAAATATTAAGAGCCTCCGTAATGTGGCAGGCTCTGTTCTTTTTTTTTTTTTTTTTTTTTTTTAAATTTTTTTTTTTTCAACATTTATTTATTTTTGGGACAGAGAGAGACAGAGCATGAACGGGGGAGGGGCAGAGAGAGAGGGAGACACAGAATCGGAAGCAAGCTCCAGGCTCTGAGCCATCAGCCCAGAGCCCGACGCGGGGCTCGAACTCACAGACCGCGAGATCGTGACCTGGCTGAAGTCGGACGCTTAGCCGACTGCGCCACCCAGGCGCCCCAATGGCAGGCTCTGTTCTAATCAAAACATCATTGAACATCTTTCCAAGTTACAAAATACACTGCTGCAGCATTGTTTCAAATGCCTGCAAGATATTCTCTTGTGTGATTTTACCAAAGCGTATTGAACAGCTCCTCTATTCTTTAAGCAGAGCAATCCTGATAGTCTGCCTGATGGTGGTGTCTCTGAGCATCCTCGTCTAACAGGTCAAAATGCTCCAGCCCCTCTCGTCTCATATCCTCTAACTTCATTTGACCAAATCTTGAAGAAGGGTATGAAACAAGAGTGAGACTTCATCTTTTCCTGAGTGAAGAAACAGAAGCTTTCACTGTTTCGAAGATTCAGCCGGTCATTCAACCAGAATTTGTCACATCCCTCTTTCAGGTCAAGTACTGTGACGGAGCTAGCAATGGAGAGATGGCCAAGGCACACGTATTTCATGAGGGAATATCATTAGGGGACCCTGAGTAGTCCTCTAAGTGAAGGTAACCCTGGGGAGGGAGAGTGTCTCTTGTGGAGAAGCAATGTTGGGGGGCAGACACACGTGCCTGAGAAGTATGGTGGCAAACAGATCAGAGGTGGCGGGAGACTAGCTCTTAAGAGAGTCTGATGCTCCGGATCCAGTCCTGCCCGATGCCCAGAGCGTGTCGTGAAGAACGGCTCCGTGGTCTGTTTGAGTTGCTTTTCTTTCCGGAGCTCGGGTCCACAGAGTTAAATTAATCATCATCCTTGGTTCGTAACAACTGTTACTCCAAGCATGCTCTTTTAATTACTTTAAATATATAGTGAAAGCTCATAATCCTTCACTTCGAACAGGAGTATAACTTAATGTCAGTGTCACTGGCTCAGTTGTGTCCTCCTATTTTCACTTGTTGAAGTCCTAACTAGCTACATCAGAACGTGACCGTATTTGGAAACAGGGCCGTTCCAGACATAATTAGTGAAGAGGAGATCATTAGGGGGGACACTAATCCTGTATGACTGGTGTCCTTATAAAAAGGGGAAATCTAGGGGCGCCTGGGTGGCTCAGTCCGTTAAGCATCCAACTTCGGCTCAGGTCATGATCTCGCGGTCCGTGAGTTCGAGCCCCGCGTCGGGCTCTGTGCTGACGGCTCGGAGTCTGGAACCTGCTTTGGATTCTGTGTCTCTCTCTCTCTCTGCCCCTCCCCTGTTCACACACACACACTCTCTCACTCTCTCAAAAGAGAGTGATATTAGTATTAAATATCAATATAAAATATTATATATTTAAAAAAAATTTTTAAGTGGGGGTGAAATCTAGGGGGCCTGGGTGGCTCAGTCAGTTGAGCGTTCAACTCTTGATTTCAGCTCAGGTCACGATCCAAGGTTCACAAGTTCCAGCCTTACTTTGGACTTGGCACTGGGCATGGAGCCTGCTTGGAATTCTCTCTCTCCCTGTCTGTCTGCCCGTCCTCCACTCATGCTCACTTGCTCTCTCAAAATAAATACATAAACTTTTAAAAAGGGGAAATCTGGACCCAGAGACAGACACATGTAGAGGGAAGAGTGTGTGAAGGGACAGGGAGAAGATGGCCATCTACGCACCAACGAGAGAGCCTCCCTCACAGCCCAGGCAGGAACCACCCTGCATCTTGGACTCCCAGCCTCCAGGTCTATGTGACATAATAACCTTCTGTGGTTCCAGCCTCCTAGTCTGTGGTCTTGTGCTAAGGTATCCTTAGCAAGCTAACATCATCAGTAACTGCTTTTTACCACCACACCACTCCTTGTGCCTTCCCTGTGAATTAACCTGTGCCGAAGTTTGCATTTATCATTACGTACAACTGTCTTCCTTTAGTAGTAGTAGTTTTCCTTTTTATTATTTATTATCTTTATTATATACAAACCACATATGTACATATAAATACATACATACATATGTAAATACACACAGGGGCGCCTGGGTGCCTCAGTCGGTTAAGCGTCCAACTTCAGCTCAGGGCATGACCTTGCATGAGTCCAAGCCCCCTGTTGGGCTGTGTGCTGACAGCTCAGAGCCTGGAGCCTGCTTCGGATTCTGTCTGTCTGTCTGTCTGTCTCTCTATTTCTCTCTCTCTCTCTCTCTCTGCCCCGTCCCTCACTCTCTGTCTCTCTCTCTCTCAAAAATAAATAAAAATAAAAAATTTTTAAAAAATACTTCTCTTTAAAAAGAAATAAAAATAAATAAGTATATACCCACACATGGAAACTTAATGGGACATTATGGCAGACACTGTGAACAAGATAACCTTAATGATATCTTAATAATCTCAATCTTAATAATCTGAATATCCCTTCCCTTTTTCCTTAGCTTGCCCCCACAGTAAAGCTAAACTCTATAGAGCAAAAATCCTGCGGTACCGAGATGCAGCCCACAGTAACACATAAGCACAACTGGGAAACAGCTCCCATGTTCTGCCTGGTTTCCATCTGCGGATCAAAGTTCTTTTCTTCTTCAGGAGAAGGGATGTGGCTAGGAAGTGACCGAGATTTTTCTCAGGTCAGTGGATGGTCAGTTAAGTGTGATAAATGTTTCCCTGTTGTTGCATTACAGGACAGTTAGACTAAAAATTATTATTTTGTCAACCTCAAAGCAATGTGGCTCTGCATTTATACAATTACATTTTGGACCTCACTAATCATATTATGGCTCAGTTCTACTTCATTCACTTCCCCAGCATCTTTTGAGCCTGGGGTTGGTATGTGACACAGTTCTGGCCAATCAGACCTAAGCCTGAATCTGCTGGGGAGGTTGAGAGAAAGCTTTTGTTCTTCTGAAAAAGGGACAGATGTGACTGCTCCCACCTACGCACTCTCCCTCCCTCCCCCAATCCCCTGCTTTTATTGCAACCTTTAAAGAGGATTTGCTGCCATAGCTGTGGTGACCAACTCACCACCAAAGGCAAAAAAAAGATAAGAAAACTGCCGAGACAGCAGTCCTGACCTGAGCTGCTGAACAAAAGCCAGCAGCTGCCTACCCCTAGCATCCAAATTATGCACGAAAATAAACACGTATGTATTTAAGTCACTCTTAGAGTTTCTGTTACTTGCAGCCAAAATCATCACCGATGAGTACAGAGGTGGCCTGGGTTCCCTGCCGAAGTGTCTGGGTGTAAAAGGGTCGGAGAATGACATTTTGGAACTGAATATTCAGATCACTAGATATAAAGTCAGACATCTCACTTACTCATTGGTGGGTAAACGGAGGCTCAAGGAAGGAAAGTGATTTGCTCGTGAGTCTATATCTCGTGGGGACAAGCTCTGGCTAAAGGACTAATCTGTGCCCACATTTTAAAGATGCCAATGGAGGCTGGGAGTGGCCAAAACAGACTTCTCTCAATTCCCAGCTCTGTAACTTTGATTGTCCTATTCCCAACTTTCCATTCACTAGGCTTAGTTTTATCTCAGTTTGTCTCCCACTTAGCCAAAAGCATCTCCCACAACCAAAGTTATGTATTACTTTCATTACTCTCTCTGGTCATGAAGCAACAATGACATTCCTGGATGGGAACTCTGTGAAACAGCTGTTTCAATTAAGTGCTTCTCAGGTGTTTGGAGAAAATTCTAACTTTCGGTCACGGTTAGATGCTGTGTATGAGCTCCGACTCCCTGTTCTGTCCTTTCTCTTTTCTATTACAACTACCCTTCACCTCACAAGTAAACTCACACAATTATGGAGAGTGTATTCGTGGAAAATCATCCACTGAAAAAGATTACCAAGAAATGGCACTTGGTAAAAAAAAAAAAAAATGATCTAATCACTAAAGGGATACATCTGGAGTGCTTGGCTTTGTTAGTAGAAGGGGGAGAAAAAGCATCCCTCTCTCTCTCTCTCTCTGTATAGACCATAGCCGTACATTTTTCTAATTAAGTTCCCATTGAGTGGTCTCAACAAAGCTGCATTCTGTTGTCTCTTAACTTGGTCCCCAAAGTGCTGGAGAAAACTTTATGCTACTAAATTGCCACAACAAAAGTGATGGAAATCATTAATAGCTCTGATAATGCAGACATTAAGGTTTGGATGACTGCTTTGGGATATTGTTTCTAATGAAACAATGGTTTGCTAAACTGCAACCATTCACCATATCACAAAGAACACATTTCTACATGTGGACACTGTTGTTGGTACTCGCATTGGGAGTAGAGTTGGCAGTGTTATACCTTAAGAATTTAGAAGTAATGACATTGTATCGGAGATAGAGTACAAAGTCTACACTACGGATTGGAACCACTATAGGCAAAGACATCTTAAAAAAGGGATGGTTCCAAGCCAATAAAATTAAACTATTAGGAGAATAAAGATACTGACAAATCCTGAGAAATTATGTCAGTCAAGAAGGGAGATGGGGCGCCTGGGTGGCTCAGTCAGTTAAATGTCCGACTTCACCTCTGGTCATGATCTCACAGCTTGTGAGTTTGAGCCCCGCATCGGGCTCTATGCTGACAGCTCAGAGCCTGAGGCTACTTTGGATTCTGTGTCTCCTTCTCTCTTCCCTCCTCCCCCATCACTCACACACACACACACACACACTCTCTCTCTCTCTCTCTCTTTCTCAAAAATAAATTTTAAAAAAACATTAAAAATTTTTTTTAACTAAGAGGGGAGATGGTCTAAAATAAAAGCATAGACCAAAAGAGTAACAGCAAATGTTGAATTGCCTAACAGGATTTGACTGTGGAAGAACAGTCTTACCAGGTGAGACTTCAATATTAAGATTTTGCTGGTATATTCCTATATAGAGATGAAGACATCAAGCTAATTTACCCTATGCCATTTATGTTAAAAACCGCCTACCCACCCTTTTCCTGATTGGATCCCCCTTGATTATACGGCTGCCCATGGATACCTTCAAACAAGGGGGAAATGTGCTAACATAAACATTATAGTCTACAACTGAGGAAAACTTCCAAATATCAGTCAACAAAGATTGTAATTTCCTGGTTGTAAATATCAATATCTGCTAGCTTGATTAGGGTGAGTCTCCCCCTGAAAAATGGACCCCCTTTCAGTTTTGTACACTTATCAGCCTGAAGACAGTGAAACACTCAACATGGTGGTGTCTCCATGTAAGACGTCCTCATGGGGCTAGGCCCAAGCCTTGCCAGATGTCTTAAGTCTCTATTCAACTGATAGGGACTAGGGGGGACCAAGTTCATGGAGCTAGATCCTGGAGCTCTTAGACTTCCTGCTCAAGTCTCACAGGATGCACACATTCCCATCTTCACTAAAGGCATCCCCTCATGTCAGAATGGCACATTGGCAAACCCTGATGAGGCTAGAGCCTAAATGAACATCTATTTCCTCCTGTCGCCATCAGTTAAACCACCAACTTGTTTCTGTCAAATACCCACAGAGAAGAAGGATCTCTGTCAAGAACCCCCTGGAGGCAGATGCCGTTTTTGCATTTCAATTTGAAGTGGCCAAATGAGAAGCTTTCTGTGCAAGTACCAAAAAATTTAGCTAATTTTTAAAATAGAGATTCTTTCACCGAAGCCACCCATTCCACCGTTAATTGTGAAAAACAGAGAAGGGCTTGTCAGCATTTGGAAATGGGTCATTTATTGCTCCTTACGCTGAGGGATGAAGAAGAATAATGAAAGAGGCAAGGTGGTGTAAAGACAGAACCGTGGCTTAGAAGTTACAATGCCTGAGACTGAGTGTTGGCTCAGTGGCTCCAGAAGGGCGTGACTTCTGTCTCCTCTCTTCACCTGCCTCCCTTCTTTCAAAGCATAACCCTGACCTAAATGAGATCTAAAGCCCCTTCTAGGGCTAACATCCTGTGAGGCCAGGAGGAAAGGGAGGGACACTCTGCACAGAAAGAGCACTTGGCTTTGGCCTTTCCTGCTACATCGTGCCTCACAGCGCCCAGAAATTGTGCCTGAGTCCTCTGCTGGCTGAGCATCTGATTGGACCAGGCCTCCCTAATTCATACCCTAGCCATCCCTCCATGCCAAAGTTGGGTTTGCATTCGCATTGCAAAATCAGTAGGCAAGGAAAGTGATGGCTAATTTGTATTATTTGGGAACGGCAGGTCATGTCACCTGGATGCTTGCCTTAAGCTCAAGGAGTCTCACCTCTGGCTGAAGATGTCTGCAGGCTTGTCATTCTCAGATGCTTCTATCTATGCTGGTCACCCACCGAGGATGCAGAGAGACTTCAGGTGACTGCGTGACCACCAAACGGCACGGATCTGATCATGCTGGTGGCAGCTGGGGAAGGACCCAAAGCTGTAGCAGAGATGCCGTGAAAGGGAAAGAAGATGGCGACGAATGTTGAACGTGGGAGGTCAGGATGGACCACACAGTCTCCTTCCTCCACAGGGATCTCGAGCAGAGATGCCTCCCTGGCAGAATCTGTGGAGTTAAGTACCTACTCCCTGAGCTGCCCCTGCAGGGTCCACCTGCAAAGTTAATAGCGACATTTTCCGTAGCAGTCTTGTTATTGGAAATACACCAACCCCAAACAGCAGATCTAAGAAGCTTTGTCGACGGAGAAATACCAACCATCTACTAGCTTATCTTGCCTAGATTCACAAACATATGTATGTGTGTATGTGTGTGCATATAGAGAGAGAGAGACAGAGACAGAAACAGAGACAGAGACAGAGACAGGAGAACACATGCTTAAAGAAAAAGCAATTGTCCCAGCATAGACCGAAAGAATTTCTCAGCATGGAAAGTAAAGAGCACTATGGTGAGAGCCCCTCACAGAAGCACAGATTCTTGTAAGGATCTGATTCAGTGCAACCACCTACCGTATTTTAAGTCAAAAATGATGAAGATGATTGGAGTTTGGAGTTTTCTGGGGTAATGCAAGCAAGCATCCATTGGGCCATCTGGTCAGCGGATGCCTTCTGGCCCAAGCTGACTGCACCTAAGTTGATAGGAAACCCTTTTATAGATTTTGCTGCTGTTCCGTGTTGTATCAGTTAAGCACCCGTGATGGCGAGAGCATAATATTATGAAACAAGACATGATGACGACCTGCAGATTGAAGGGGGGTGGCTTTCATTTTGGAAGGGACGGTTACTACCCAGCAGATTCAAAGTGGATGTGGCAGATGGAAGAAACGGGAATAGGTTCTTGGCCTGCAGGGTTCAATGAATGGACAAAGTTGCCTTTTTGCCAATAAGCTGAATGACTCCAAGATAACTTGGCAGGCCTCTACCAGAATAATCTCTATGAGGGCATGGAAAAAATAATAGAGTGCAGCTTTTAATTTTGGGGGGAACTTTATGTCTAATGAACTTGAAAAAAAAAGCGATCAGGGCTTTTTAGTATTTTATATATGCGTCATTTTCTAACAGAATATACAATTAAACCTTAACAGTGCTTCCTACAAAGGCATTTGAGGGGGAAAAATGCTTCCTTATGTCACTTTAAACTTCAGGAAGCCAAACTCTATCCGAGATACTGTGTTTTGTTTTAATATGGCTATGTCAGTGTATAGACTTGCTCTTTTTAAAGTGCATAGTTGGGCTTTGCCTATCTCTAATTATATGGTATGAATCATTATGATGCTTATTTGGATTTTTTTCTAATCTAGCAAATGACAGTTCTGGAGACTGGTACTCTCAGAGGCCTATTGTAAATATCTGTTGCATTAACTATACTCTTCTTGCCCCCCCCCCCGCCATGATTAAAATTCAGTATTCTGGATGGCTGTCTCTAAGTGTGGTCCTCAGATAGGGGGGAGAAAGAGATGTAGGAATGGGGAGGAATTTTCCAGTCTCATTCCCGGAGGAGGGGTCCATTCCATTCTTCAAAGGTGCTCAGTATTTTACGGCTGGAGGCACTACAAATGACCTAATCTAAATCCTTCATCCATAGATGAAGACAAGCTTAGTTATAATACATATAAATGGGAATGTCATCAGCAGGCTACCCTCCTTCCTTAATGCAGTGTTCTTAAAAAAAAAAAAAAGCCTTTTTTCAAACTAATACTTGGACATTAGAATAGTATTGAAGGGTTATTAATAAAAGACAATAGAATACCCGTTCCACCCTTGCCGAGCCCCAGTTCTGTTAACGAGAAGATTGTCTAAATGTATACCTCTAAATACTAGACGTATAACTGTATTCCTTGATTCCTTGATTTTAGAAATCATTCATTGGTTGCTCATTAAGAAAGATCAGGATTGAGCTCACTTCAACTACCCTTTTTGCACATTAAAATTTTATAGCATTGTTACCATTACCACTTCTAGTAGTATTTTGTAGCATTAAATGATGGGCTAGGATACCTTATGTCATATTTCATCGATGTTCTGCAGTTTTTCTTGATTCTCTGCATCTAAGGTGAGGATATCCCTGCCCAGATCTCTGTCCTTCCAAACCCCAATTCCTGTCCTCAGATCCTTACATTTGAATTTTGGTCCTTAACCATAATTATATGTATTCTTTCACTGATGTATTACTTTTTGAGCTGACATGAGCAACCTGCGTTGCTTATCACTTGCCCACATAAAGGCACGTATGTTGTAGGTTTACATTGCCTCTGTGAGTCTAAGGAGATGACCACTGCACCACATAAAGAAGGATAATCCTAGAGTCCAGGTCAAATGTGATCTCTTCTACTTCATCAGAGTCTCAAAGTCATGTTCCACTTTCATTGGCTTCCTACTTGGACCATGACTTGCCCATTAGGATTTTATTTCTCCCAGAGTTAATTATCGTCCTTTCTTTTTCAGAGAAGTGCATTATTTCTTTATCATATTCCTTGGACTTTCCTTTCTAATGCTTAGAAGCCATTCTAAGTTATTCTTAGAGTTTGTTGACTTCCTCCAGAAAATAGATCAGTTGCTTTGAAAGCCTTTTGAAATGTCTCAGAGACTGTGAGTTCATTTCATGGGACTCTGTATCATTCAGTGCCCAGGCCAGAAACCAGAAACCACTCTAATTAATTAACACAGAGAGAGATGAATTAGACCTTGAGGTAATTCATTTTCTATAATGCTGGGAAGATTGGGGGAGCAAAAGAAAGAAACGGTATTATGCAGGGACAGTGACTCCAGTAAGCCTCCACCATCCTTGCGGGAACTCCTGAGATGCTATTTTCTGCCACCAAGGAGAGGCTTGTAATCGTCCAATCCCTTGGGGCTCCAGGAACACACACTCCTTGCATGCTGTTGGACATCCTTCCAAGGACACTGGTGCTGAAGCCGTTTCCTCAGTCAAGTCTTCTACCTCCCCCCTACCCTCTGACTTCATTCAAAATTTTACCATTGGACCAAAAAAACAAAAAAAAAAAAGTATAAAGTAAAATGGAGCCCAACTGGCAGTGGAGACTCAAAAAGGTGGTTTTCAGGGTCTCAGAACTAGAAGTAGAGAGGACAATACAGAAGACCAGTGTGGAGCTGAGTGACAACAGACAATATCTGGAACAGACTTTTGGATTAATTCCACCATTTTTATGGCTTACATTTTCCACTTTTTTGTTTTTGTTTTTTTTCAACGTTTTTATTTATTTTTGGGACAGAGAGAGAGACAGAGCATGAACGGGGGAGGGGCAGAGAGAGAGGGAGACACAGAATCAGAAACAGGCTCCAGGCTCTGAGCCATCAGCCCAGAGCCTGATGCGGGGCTCGAACTCACGGACCGCGAGATCGTGACCTGGCTGAAGTCGGACGCTTAACCGACTGCGCCACCCAGGCGCCCCATGTTTTTTTAAAAAAACAAAAGCAGAAACCTTTTAGTTCCTAGACTAATTCTTCAAAAGATAGGACTGGATGGTAAATATCCTGAGTCTCTGCATGTTGGAAATGTTTGGAATGTGTCCTCATATTTGATAGTTTGGTTAAGTACCATATTCTTCATTCGAAATCATTTTCACTTAAAATTGGAAGGTCTTGTTCTGTTGTCTTCTAGAATCCCGTGTACATCTTGAGAAGTCTGCTGTAAGTCTGGTTTTCAACCCAGAGTTTTTAACTGCTTTTCTCTATAGAAAAAAACAAAACAAAACCACCATCCCTCAAAACCAATTCTTCCTCAAACTATATCCTAAGCGACTTCACTTCTCTCCCCCTTGAGAGATCGCCATCACCCTGGAACAGATATGCTAAGTCTCTTAACTGGGTTGTTGCAAAGGCTGCCCAACTGCTCTGTTTCCACTCTCAGCTCCACCTCCCAAAACTGCACTACCCACAGAACAGAGTTTTCTTTGAAAAATGTAAGTCAGTTAATGTCATCCTGCTAATCAGAACAATTCAATGGCTTCACTTATCTTCTTGCTAACTTCTTCTGCATAACAAGTCACCCCAAAACTCAGTGGTCACAATCAACAAGCATGAGTATAGGTCAATGGGAAGTACTTCTGGCCTGGCTAAAGTCCTGGAGCTGGATATTTGAAGATGGTCGCCCTCAGATGTCCGGCAGTTGGTAGATGAATTGGTCCAGATGTTGCATGGGTTGAAGCAGTTTATTGTCGTTCTCCACGGCATCACATCTTCTAGTGGGCTAGCTTCCCTCCTTCACATGGCAGTCCCAGGGCCTCCTAGGGGTCTAAAGAGTGCATGACCCAACGTGCAAGGGCTCTTCCAGTTTCTGCTGGTGTCATATTAACATTATAATGATTCATCACCCAAAGCAGACCTCATGGCCAAAGTCTCATTGGTTAAAGAAAAACACAGGAATTGTGTTCCATGTAGATCTAAGAAATCATGTGAAAGTCCAAAGCATAAAGCATCATTCTGTCAACAGATGGATATGTTCTTTATTACTAGAGATTTTTCCAGAGAACTCTAATCTTCATTACTGTAATAATCTATCACTGTGTGTCTACTGTATATCAAGGACTGAGGATACAAACATGGCTGAGACATAGTCTCTGTTTTTAAGAAGCCACTGGCATGAGGCAGCCACCCACAATTAATCTGTGATTAAGATAATTGAAGGAAACTACCTGAAGGGAAAAAAACAATTGTGCGAGCTGGAAGAGCCCACCCTTTTTATGAGAACTGACAAACCTACACTTCCACAAACTTTGGCAAAATACCTGAATTTCAAATATAAAGAAAAAAATCGTTTAAGTAGAAGGAAAATAAAAAAGAGGGATCATCAAAGGAGAAAGACATCAGATTAATCTCGAATTTTTCTGAAACCTATGGAAGAATTCATGGGAGCATGACAAGTTTGTGACCTATGAATTTTTTCCCAAATAATCTCTGTCTTTAAAGAAGAAAAGTCCTCAGATTTGCAAGGACTTTCCTTTTTCAAAAAAAATTACTTGAGTATGCACTTCACGTAGTGGAGAAATGAAGTCATATTAGGAACCCTAGAATGGAGAATTCAGGTTATAAAAAGGCTTGAAGGTCATTCCTTCCTGTTAGCCTGTAAACCCCAGAATCCATTTGGACAATCTTCATGTGTTTGGGGGGTGGATACTGCAACCTGGAGAAAGGCCTTGTAGTCAGCTGCTCTTTATTTCTGTTTCTGCTCTTTTCCCAGGAAGGTGAAATATTTTTGTTAACTATATTCATCTCAAGGGGCCCGGACCCTCTCTAATTTGTGATTCTGCCATTTTCACCAGGTGGCCCCTGGGAAGTTCTTCCTGGGAGTTGTGCCCATTCCTGGGTTCCAGAAAGAGAAAAGATGTCCCCCAGGGAGGATTGTATGGGTGGTGCCTGGAAGTCACCTAAGGTCACTTTTTCCCCATATCCCTGTTGGCCAGATCTCAGTCACTTGGCCACACTTGGTTGCAAGGGAAGCTGGGACATGTAGTCTAATTGCGCTCCCAAGGAAAGCTGGGACATGTTGTCTAGCAGTGCCCCCAAGGGACGCTGGGACATGTAGTCTAGTTGTGCTCCCAAGGGAAACTGGGACATGTAGTCTAGTTGTGCTCCCAAGGGAAGCTGGGGCATGTAGTCTGGTTGTGCTCCCAGTGTGAAGAAAAGTGTGCACTGATGAGCACATCAAAGTCTTGGCCACAGTCTGCTCCCCTAGTTCCTAACTAGCCACTTACTCTGATTCTCACACACAGAACACATTTGCCCTTCCCCAGACACAACTTGGAGAGACAGTTCAGAAGTCCCAGCTAGCCCCAGCACCCATCTCAAGGTCCTGTGTTTCTAGAATATGCACAGTCCATACCATCTGTCCAGATGTGGCTCCTTGTGGCCCAGCTGGCTGTGGATTAAAAAGCAAATTATCTTCCCATGCATCTCATCCCAACACATGCATCCACTCAGTGCTGGGACAGGGAGAAGCTAAAATCAATAAACATCCCCAAGCACACAGTGGAGGGCTAGGGACATACACCACAGACTCTGGTGTCCCGCAAGAATGTGATCCTGCCAAGCTGGTATTCTGAGGTTGTCTAACCGAGCCAAGAGGGCTGATTTTGTTGAAACCCCGTTTCTGCTCCCTGGGAGCAATTCTCTCGCCCACCGTTCCCAGCTGCTGGCTCTGCCTTTCGAGAGAAACTCCTTACTGTCCATTTTCAAAGTTACTAGAGAGGAAAAAAAAACCCTCCCTGGGGGTTCTCCGGTTTTCACAGTCCACTTCAAGCTGGTACAAAATTCGGAGGCCTGAAAGTCATTTGAAGCCTCAAATACCATAGTAAGAAAGATTTTCATTCCAGGCTTGTGGTGGTGTTGGCAGTCACCACACCCAAAGTTCTCTCCTCAGCATTACTTTCAGACCGAATTTATGGCTTTGCTTTTTCTCCCCCACCCCCCACCCTGTGCCTCTCTCACCTCAGTGATGGCTTTCTTGAAGCCGTCTACAATTCTGATGTGGGGGGCAAGGCTGCGCCCTGTACAGATGTGTGCCACAGAGCACAGTTTGAAGGGGCCTTTGTTGCACAAACCCTGTCCCATGCTGAGCTCCCACTCTTTGGGGCGTAGACACAAACAGCTTTCCCAATTTTTGGTGTTCCAAATTTCTCAACTCTCTGATGTATTTTACCCTGCTTGCAAACTGGTCGTTTCAATCCTGAGATTATCTCCTATTTTGTTGTTATAGTATAATATTCGTAACATAAAATTCAGCGCCTTATTTTTAAATGTGCCATTCAGTGGCATTTAGTAATTTTACGTTATTGGGCACCTATCACCACCACCGAGCCACATAATCCTGTTCGTCTTCCCTAACCGAAACTCTGTCCCCATTCAACACTGACTTCCCACTCATGCCCCCCAGCCACTAGCAATAACCATTTACTTTCTGTGTATGAGTTTGACAACCACAGGGACGTCACGTATGCGGAATCATACGGTATTTGTCCTTTTGCATCTGGCTTATTTCACGTAGCGTGATGTCTTCAAGACCCATGCAATAGCATTTGTCAGAATTTCTTTCCTTTCTAAGAATGAAAAATATTGCATTGTGTGTATAGACCATCTTTGGCTTATCCATTCATCCATGATTTTCTTTTTTTTGCAATAATGTGCTAGAAGTAGAACTTAAAAGCCAACATATTCCATTACTCTGATTTCTGGCAACCACTTCCCCTCCAGCTATGGTCTCAGTAACACATAGTCTGTCTTCCAGGCCACCATGGAAAACAGCTTTACCAAGTGTTTTGTCGCTCTATAATATGTCTTTTCTCCAGCTTCCAATATCAGTTTCCTCACCACCCCTCCCTGACCTCTACATCAGTGTCCCATGTTTTAATGTTACTCATAACTCAGCATCCCCTTAATGGTATTACTTAGTTTATTTAAGTAACTCTGGTGGTTGTAATAGATAAATCCTGAAATATCAGGAGCTGTCTAAGTTTGCACTTCCCCCAAAAGCAGAAGCCATCGAGAACCCACGTGCTGGGAGTTCATTTGCAAAGTGATCCTAGGAGGCAAGAATGGAGAGTAAGCCGAGTGAGGCAGGGAAGGAGGAGGACACCATATAAAATGTGTTACCGACGCCTCTGCTGTGGGCTCAATTCTGGAGTGAAGCAGAAGGATAGTAGGTGAAGGGGGCTATTTTAGATGAGGATATTCAGAGGAGGTGCCTCTGTGGAGTAACATTTGGACAGAGACCTGAGCAGGCCACATTTGGGTGATGAATGTGGTAAGGGAGCGGGCCATGCAACAGCAAGCATGTGACAGTGAGGCAAGAGCGTGCAGGACACATTATCACAAATGGCAGCATCTCCTTCTTTGTTTAAGGCTGAGTGATGTTCTACTATATATACATGAATATGTATACACATATATATTCATTCATCTGTTGATGTACACACATGTATATGCAAATATAAGTATATGTGTATGTGCATGTTAACAGAAGAATGAATATATATATATATATATATATATATATATTACATATACACATATACGTATTCATCTGTTGGTGGGTTTCCATGTTTTGGCTACTGGCATAATGCTGCAGTGAACTGGGAAGTGCAAGTATATTTTCAAAAGAGTGATTTTAACCATTGGGTAAATACCCAGAAGTCAGATTGCTGGATCATATGGGGTTTCCACTTCTCATTTTTGAGGCATCCTCCATACCGTTTTCCATGGTTTCCATTCCAGTTTACATTCCCACCAGTAGTACGCAAGGGTTCCCTTTTTTCCCCATCCTTGCCAACATTTATTTATCTCTTGACATTTAAAATATATATATTTTTGCATTTTATTTATTTATTTTGAGAGAGAGAGAGTGGGGGGAGGGGCAGAGAGATGGGGAAAGAGAGAGAGAGGATCCCAAGCAGTCTCCACACCGTCAGCACAGAGCCCCACACAGGCTTGACCTCACGAACCATGAGATCTTGACCTGAGCTGAAATCAAGAGTCAGACTCTTGACTGACTGAGCCACTCAGGCACCCCTATCTCTTGACTTTTTGATAATATTCATCCTTAAATGTATGAGGTGGTTTTGATTTGCATTGCCCTGATGACGAGTGGTGTTGAGCACCTTTTTATATACCTGTGGGTCACTTATAGATCTTCTTTGGGAAAATGTCTGTTCAAGTCCTTTGCCCATTTTTTAATCTGGCTATTCATGTTTTCCAGTGAGTTGTGCAAATTCCTTATGTACCTGGGATACCAACCCCTCATCAGATATTTGTGACCGTCTGAATGAACATAAGGGGCATTGTGCTAACTGAAATGAGCCAGCCACAGAAAGACAAATATCTCATGATCTCACTGATGTGTGGAATCCAAAAACAAAAAACAAAAAACAAAAAAAAATAAAAATAAAAATAAAACAAAACCTCAAACTCCTAGTAACAGAGAGCAGAATGGTAGTTTACTAGAGACTGGGAGTGAGGAAAAAGGGGAGATACTGATCCAAGGGTACAAACTTTCCTTGTAAGATAAATAAGTTCTGGACCGCTAATATACAGCATCGTGACTGTAGTTGATAACAATCTACATGAGAGTAGATCTCAAGCATTGACACCACACCCAAGCAAGAAAGCGGTAACTATGAGAGGTCATGGGTAGGTTGATTGTACATACACCGTGCATACATATATCAAAATATCACGTGGTACACCTTAAATGTATACAATTTCTATCTGTAAAAAAAAAAAAAAGCATATGGGATAGAGTTGACAGTCAACAAGAGGCTATGCTTGCTGGAGCTCAGGGAGGGGGAGAGGGACAGCAAGGGATCACATCAGAATTGGAGGTCACAGTAGGAAATTTGGATTATATTCCAAACATAAGGGGATGCCTTAGAATGGTTTTGAAGAGGGGATCGTTTGATATGACTCACATTTTATTTTTTATTTTTTTTAATTTTTTAACATTCATTTTTGAGAGACAGAACATGAGTGGGGCAGGGCAGAGAGAGAGGGAGACAGAATCTGAAGCAGACTTCAGGCTCTGAGCTGTCAGCACAGAGCCCGACGCGGGGCTCGAACCCATGAACTGTTAGATCATGACCTGAGCCAAAGTTGGAAGCTTAACCTGCTGAGCCAGCCAGGCGCCCCGTGATATGACTCACATTTTAACTGGCTCATTCTGTGTATAGTATATGGAGAATATTGGCAACCTCTTGGTGACAACTTTTGGGGTGTTTTTTGTTTTCTTTGTATTTCTGTTTTAATAATAAGCACATTTTAGTTTCACAAGCAGGAAAAAAAAAAAAAAAAACAAAGCCTTGTTTATAAAGACAAAAAAAAGGCAATTGTATTAGTTATTTATTGCTGCATAAAAAAATTACCCCAACACTCAGCAGCTGAAAACCACAAATGTTTATCGTCTCAGTTTCTGTGGGTTCAGAATCCTGGAGCAGCTTAGCTGAGTGCCCCTGGCTACGAGTCGCACACAAGACGGGGTCACTGTGAGAGCAGGGCTGAAGTCAGTCTCTGGCTCGACGCAGGGAAGATCTGCCTCCAGACTCTCTAATGTGGCTATTGACCACCCTCAGATCCTCAACTGGCTGTTGACTGGAGATATCCATTCTTCACCAAAAGACCAACTTTCTTTCTCCAGAATGAGAATATCCAAGGAGAAAGAGCAAGAGAGAATCCCTAAGACAGATACCAGTCTTTATAACCTAATCTCCGAAGTGACATCCCATCGCTTTCTGCCATATTCTAATCAGTAAGAGTCACTAGATCTGGTCCATTGTCATGATGGGGGTGGGGGAAGATGAATACCACCCAGGGCATGAACTTTGGGGGCCCTCTTGGAGGTGCTAATGGAACAACAGGCATTTCTTCCAAACTCCTTATTTTCAGAAGCAGAAACCCATCTGAACATAAACCTGGACTCTACTCACCTTGAGGCCCTCGCAGGATGGTCATGAATTGTGCATCTGAATGAAAGGGCTTCGGCAACTGTCCAGCACAGGAAAATATAAGAGCTTATTTTGCTTTTCTCATGGACTCATCCCTTTGGTATTCATTGCAGATCTGGTCTACATTCTTCTCCATCCCTTGAATTAGTGATTTGTCTCTCATGCATGGGTTATGATACGTTGTTTTGTTTAAGGGAAAACCTTCCTGTTTGAACGCAGAAATAGCAACAGAAGAAGACAGAGTGTCAGATCCTCCAGATTCAAGAAGTGAGGAGAGGGGACCGGGTAGAGCAGGATGCTAGAGAGGTCTGTGTTTGAGACTTGTCTTATCTCATTCCATATGTGTCCAAATTTGATTATAAGCTTTTTTTTCTTGAGAGAGAGAGAGAGAGGGGGAGAGAGAGAGAGAGGGAGAGAGAGAGGACCTTAAGCAGGCTCCACAGCCAGTGTAGAGCTCAACACAGGGCTTGATCTCATGACAGTGAGGTCATGACCTGAGCCAAAATCAAGAGTTGAACACTTAACCCACTGACCCACCCAGGCACCAGATTATAAGCTTCTTGAAGGCAGAGACCTTCTTAGTCTCTTCACCTTATATTCAAGCTCCACCATTAAACAATGCCCTGGGGAAAATGCTCATCTGTCGAAGGAACTCAGTTTAAAAAGACACAAAAAACAGCAGTCACAAAACAACCTTAAAATTCAACCTTGCCTAAATAGTGTCACAGTGCTACTACTCCACAAAAAAAACAAAAAAGAAAAGAAAAGGAATTCCTGAAAACAACGCTTCTGTCTCCGGATACAAACATGAGACTCTGGACAGTGTTTCCAGCACCTTCACGATGGTGGCCTCTCTCACCCTGGCTTCCTTCCCTCTCTGGTCCCTCCTCCAACCCCAAGTGACTCCTTCTCCACTGTCAGCACCCTCGTCAAGTACTACCACTTTACTCTTCTGCCTTTTTTTTATCTGATTTCTCTGAGACACAAATCTATTCATACTCAGGTACTACTATTAGCCTAGTATTTGCACAGACACCCTCTCCCCCTCCTCTTCTAATTACAACACGGACGTCTTTTTCACCAGTTGGAGGAGATCTTAGACAGCCGGCAGGTGGCCATAGGGAGTGTGGAAGAAAGGGAGCCCCCAAATCACAATAGGTCCATTTGTTTGAGCGTAAAAATTAAGCAAGATTCAGTCTCTTTAGGGTGAATGAATTAGGAGGGAGGTGTCAGAACGGACTGCCCATTATCTGAATCTCTTGTGAATACATTAGCATTAATTAATACATGCATGAATATGTTTTACATTAATTTGTGTTGTTGAAATATATGTGGGCCAACCATCTGCCTGAGGGCATGCAGGAAGCATTCCCAGAATTCTCTCAGTGGCCATGAACTAAAGAGTTCACCTCTGTGTTCCCCGTCCATGGTTAGACAAGGGAGGCTTCGGCTACTCACACAATTAGGTAAAGGCTCATTACGGGACAGAAGGTGAAGACAGTCTCCGACACCTGACATACGTTATTCTATTCAGCCCTCCACTACAGGCCTGCAGGTGGATGAGTTAGACCAGTTCTGTAGAGGGGAAGGAAGAGTGAGGCCCAGAGAGCCTCGGATGTCCAGAACCCTAGGACCAGGATCGGTGTTCATGTAACATCTATCTCCAGACACTGCTCTTAGAGATTTTGCATCAGCTCTTAGATGGAGAGACCCAGAGGCTGGAAAGAGTGAGTCCTGGGGGGTCCTTTCCCAGAGTGAGAGAGAGGCAAAGGAGGGAGAAGAAAGGGGGCAGGAGGAGTCCAGAGGCAGAGCATGAGAAAGAGAACACAAAGAAGAGAGAGGGAAAGGAAATGAGCTTCAGGAAAGGAAGTGGGGAAAGAAATGACCACCACAGAGGGGAGGAAGTTGCTTTTCAAGAAAGAGCAAAAATCAGCAATATTGCTAAGATTGCAATATTGCAATATTGCTGAACCCAGATGATTGCTGTTTTAACTATCAAAAGAAGTACTGACTACTGAAGAGGAAAAGAAGGAACTAATGTTTGTTCGGCATCTTCTGTCAGGGCCTCAGCTAGCCCGTGGGTTTGGAGAAAATTAGAAGCAGACGTTCACTCTTGCTGGAGGCAGCTCCATAGGCACGAGGCTTGGTGAATGGGCTACATCTCCAGTCCCCTGTCCCTTCCTCATCTGGTGAGCAACCTGCAGACACATGACACTAGAGCCTTGCACTAGAGCCTTGACATACATGATCACATTATTGCAATATCGTTCCCATACCGTGGATTAGGAATCTGAGGCCCAAAGGAATTAAACCTCTCACTACACACACACACACACACACACACACACATACCAATATCCCAAAGCCACACAGAGAGTGAATTCGTGAATATAGTATTGTAAGGAATTTGAAAACTCAATAGAGAAAGTAATTTAGGGGCACCTGGGTGGCTCAGTTGGTTGAGCGTCTGAGTTCAGCTGGGGTCATGATCTCGCGGCGACTGCTCAGAGCCTGGAGCCTGCTTTGGATTCTGTGTCTCCCTCTCTCTCTGCTCCTCCCCCACTCATGCTCTCTCTCTCTCTCTCTCAAAAATAAATAAACATTAAAAAAAGAAGAAGGTAATGTAATAGCTGAGTTAACTAGAGATTTCTGAAATAGTGTGAGCTTCAGGTTAGGCTTGATCAGGGGGTAGTTCTCTAACATATGTCCTCTGGGTGCCGGCTTCCCCGTCACACTTGAACAGTTGCAAAAGGCACGGGTCCATAGCACGCTGCTTCATGTGTATCTCCTAGCAGTTCTTGCAGCATAAGAAGAAATCTCATCTTCCAGGAGTTCAGAGCAACTGCCTCTTTCATTCTCAGTGGTCCAAATTGGATCCCATGTTTATTTGTAAACCGGTACCTATGGCCAGGGGACAGGATTCTGCGGGTAACAGAAGCCTGATCAGCATACCCAGTCTCTAGAACCTGCTGGTGGGGAGGGAGCATCCTTTTCTCCAGCAGGTTTAACTGCTGAGGACTTAGGTACCGGATGAAAATCAAACGACCAAAAGAAGGAATGGGTGCTAGGGAGGGCACCCACAGCAAGTATGAAAGATTTCAGAATATTATTTCCTTATTCCCTTCGCTGTCTCCCCCACCCCTCCCCGGGTTAAACTTGGACTTAAGCAGGAGGCTCACCCTTCCCTGCCCCTCGACGCTGAGTGTGGTCACATGACTTGGGTGGGCCAGTGGAATGTTAGCCTCAATGACGGAAGTGCAGTTGGATCTACCCTCTTCTGCTCATGCCATCACCATACAGACAGAAACCAGGCAGCCCGCCGACGCAAGAGGACGACAGACGTGGGGAGCAGACCTGGGCTTAATCTGCGAGCCCAGCGAGGGCACCCGGCCTATGTCCGTCAGCGCCCTGCTGGACCTGGGCCTGTGAGCAAGAATGAGCCGTCGTCGCGTTAAGCCGCTGGATCTGAGAGCTTTGCTGTGCAGCATTCTTGCGGCCGTAGCTGACGGCGAGCAAGCGAGTCAAATCCGGTGCGTGCTGTGTTCTCACGTGACAGCAGAGAGCATTGCTCTGTCCATCTTTTCTCTCCCTCCTGGCCGCAGTCTGGCCTGCGTCTCAGCGGACGGTGTAAGCTTTATTCTCCATTTTCAACCTCACAAAAACATCAGATGCGGTCGGCAGCCACTTTTGAAGGTCTTTCTGGAGGGCTCACTACCAATCGCACCATGTGGAGCTAGCTGGTCAGCTTTGTAAGGCAGAACCCCACAGCCATCACTTCCAAATCCTGCCAAGCGAAACCTAGCGATATTGAAACGGCTGCACCTCAAACTGTCATGTGATTTCTGTATCATAGGAATTTCAGAAACAGATGGGGAGCACAGACGACCGCGACAGTGGCACTGTGCGTACGGGGCAAAGGGGAATGAGGAGAGCAAGGGGCGAGAAACAGGCAAATGCTGGAGGAGCCCTGGAAGGGAAGGGAATCGGGGAAAGCTTGTCTTCTGCCTGAAAACACAACCACAGGCTGCAAGACGTTGAGAAGGAGAAACACCTGGCAGGCAGTCGCAGAGGCGCGGGGAGGAGGCATAAAGAGATGGTTTGCTTCTAAAGCAAGAAGGAGTATATGTTTCAACCGTTTTTGTTTTTTAAACCACACCAGAAAAATAGGCAGCAAAAACAATCAGTTCACCTGAGCTCGACCTTTCAGGTGGGGGCATTTGTGGCTTGAGGAAATGCACGGTGTTAGCAGAGTTGGAAGCAGGTTCGGATGACCAGCCTCGTGCGCCCCACATTCACCATGCCACCAAGTGCCCTGCTCCCCAGAAACCCCCTTGCATGCCAAGGTGGGGGGAGGCGGGCGATTTCTGTGGACGTCTCAGATGGCTGATCTCCTAATTCCATCATGAAATGTATTTCCCCTGGAGCTGGCATTTATCGCCGAATTCTGGCACGGCTCCTGAAATGGTGCATCTGCACCACTAAACTGAGGTTACGTGTAGTTCATTAATATGCAAGCGGGGCCGCGAAATCATTCCTGTTCCTGACAGGAGTTCTTACATGCCTTTCTGGAATGCTTCATTTCTGAAGTGGTCTGGCACCAAGACTTTCCTTGTCTTGTTGTAATCAGCCCCACCTTGTCACTACATAAAGAGTTAAAAAAAAAAAGCTTTCTGAAAATCTCAAGGAAGGTGCAATGCATCCTTCCTTCTCTTCTCTTTCCTCTCTCTCTTTTTTTATTTTGTCATTCCCCCACCACCCCCCTCCATGAACACATCAAAGTAAGAAGTGACCAGTGCCCAGGAGCTCTTAGCAACATGCTTTTAGGTTTGGGAAATTTCATTTTCTACCTTATGATGATTACATGAGGAAAGATGAAATGCTCGCTTTGAGGTTTATTTGAGAGAGAGAGATGTAATAAATGTTGTGGCTTCCCACTGAATAGCACAAATCCATTCTGGTCATGTGGGGGATATTAAAAATTACATATGTGTGTGCATGTGCACAGCCTGTGTGACCTCAGTGGCATTTGTGGTCCTAGATTCAGAGAAAGGGGACCTTGGATGGCTTCTTGCAGAAAATGCTGAATAAAGTTTTTCATTTTATCCAGCTCTGAATGCATTTGATTCCAAATGAAAATGAGTTCCCACCCTGTTTGAGCTGCAGCAGTCCCCTTAAAACCATCCCCGTGAGCACACACACACACACACACACACACACACAGGCACACCTCACATGTGTGAGCACACGAGCACACACACCCAGGAGGGCATGTAAGCACACAGAAGCGTGCACACACATACACGCCCACACAAAGGACCGTAAGACACACAGATTAACATAGCTTAGATTCCCCTTAACTAAAACCCACAAGTGTGCTGCCTGTTGAAGAATTAATTCAGTGTCCCTTTTCCAGAAAGTTCACTTTTCCGAACCCTAGGGCAGGGCAGAGGACATTTGTGTTTTGTTCTGGCTACCATATTTGGTTTTTTTGTTTGTTTGTTTGTTTGTTTGTTTGTTTGCTTTTGGGGGGGGGGGGGGTCTGGTTTTTCCCAACGTGCGTTGTGCGTTTGCTTCAGGAAACTTCTCCATTAGCTGGGAGCTGAATGGAAAGTGATTAGTTCCACGTGCAGGAAACAGAGCCAGCACATGGGGAGATCTGCTCCTGGCTTCAGACCCATGCTCCTTAGGAGGAACTGATGCTGGAAAGGAATCGGGTATGCACCGAGCAAACCATTCTCCCCGCACACAGAAGCATGCAGTCGTCCCAGCTCTGTTCAAAGCTCTCACACCACATTCGCCGCCCTTTGTTCAGCCCACGGCTGGACCACACAGGTTGCAAAATGCAGGATTTGCACGGGCTTTGCCCATCCGCTCCGGCAGGCCACCCTCCGTAGAAAGTCGATCAGCAACCTCCCTCAGGGGCAGCTCTCCAGTCTCTCCTGATGGTGGTAACCATTCGGGTTTGGAGCCAGCACCACGAGACTGCTGCTTTGGCTGCAGAAAGAGGAGGGATCCAGATGCTGTTTCGTCAAGGATCTCAATCCCAGTTATTCAGTAATGAGTAATCTCTGTTTACTCTCCCTCTTAAGGACATAGGAAATCACTTTGATCGGATGCCACGTGCTCTCAGATGGATTCCTGCTCTTATCCTGACCAGCTCTGTTATTTAAAGGGAGATAACAACTTGGGGGCATTTTTAAGTATTTAATTTTTAAAAGTTTTCTCAGTGAAGTCCCACATCCCCTCCGCAGCGGGTACTACTAGGGCTCCTATTTTACAAAGGAGGAATATATAATTCTGCTTTTGAGTCTTTACAGGGCCCCCAAGGGCACTGACAGAGGGAGCGGAGATTCACGTCCCGGGCATACGACACCAGAGCCAGCCAGCTATCCTGCCCGCTGCGGGCGGGAGATTCGGAGGGTTCCGTGGTCTTCTGTTCCCCCTCGTGAGCACGGGCACTATAATTCCTGTTTGCAGATTTGTCCCCTGCAGAGGTTGTGAGCCCCTGGGGCTTATCAAAAACATTTGTTCTCCAGAATCTGACACCTCGGAAGAGGTCATCAATGTTTGTTGAGTGAACTAAAAAATAAACTAACCAGTGGGCACAGAATGCCAGAGCACTCGAAGGAAGGTGGGAGGAGAATAAGATTCGGGAGAGAAAAGAATTAAGCCTCTGGTGTGAAAGCAAGAGATGGAAAGAGGCAGGGAGTAAATGAAAGAAAGGAAAGAGATCTGTCATCCATGTGACCCTTCTCGATGACTGCTGCCACCATTGTGGGGAAAGTCGCTGTAAAAGGGGTGGGTGAGGAATGTGTGTTGACCTTCCTGGTTAAGTAGAAAGGACCATGGAATGGGGATCAAAGGACAGGTAATGGTTCTGGACTTACTCTGTCGACTTTGCCTATCTTCTTTGGGTTTCAGATTCTTAGTCTGCATAGTATTTGAAGTGTCCCTGTAGCATCCTAGAAAATCGGGGGCATAATACATGGATGCATTATAAAGTGGCTGTGAGCATCTTATAAATATGACAATATGGATAATAGCTATTATTATCAATAAAAATGGCGCATCACTGAGTGCTTTTTATGAGCCATATATATACACACACACGTATATGTACACACACACATATATGTATGTGTCATACATACATATATGTGTATATACATATGCATATATGTATATGTGTATGTATGCGTATGTATATACACATGTATGTACATATACACATGTATGTGTACGTGTGTGTGTGTATATATATATATATATTCCTGCCCATTTTTATGAGGGCAGACATAGTGGTTCAAAACACTGCATAACATAGTCGAGTTCATGTAGCCAGTAAGTGGCTGAGCCGGGATCCAAATTCAGGTCAGTCTCTCTCTGAAGGCCACACAAAGACACATCATGGATTCAGTGCCACCACACTTCTCCTTAGTGAATCTCCATCAGAGAACCTGCCATCATTTGGACTCAGAAAACCCTAATGACTGCCAGCTCCTGTGTGGGGTGCCCTGGCCTGCCCGGTGATGACAGTCCCCAGAAAGAAGCTCCTCGGGGGCCCTTTGGATCATTGCAAAACACTGAGCAACGCTCCCACCACCAGTGCCCACCCCCCCCCCCCAATAGCAGCCGAGCCGGCTGGTGTTTTAGACCGGGAGCAGACCGAGGCAGGATGAGCAAAGTGTTCCCTAGAAACCAACTCTTTGTGATCCTCTCCCTTGTAGATCTTGAAGCCAAGTCCCCTTGTTAATTCAGGGGAAGCATCACGTCTCCAGGGTTCTCATTTGTCCATTTACTCACCACATATTGGTGAAAAAAATCTGTCTGGATGCCATCAAATCTTTTTTCTTCAGTGTCTCTGTCTCCTCCCTTCCAAATTTGAAATTCGTTTGCATTACTGTATCAAAGACATCAATAGAAATTCGATACAAAACATGAGAGCTTTTAAATGAATCCTCTTTGGCTGTGATCATTACATTCTAAGTATCTTTAAATAAACTCCTTAAAGGCTCCTCATAACCATAGTCCTTCAAAAATTGTTGCATTATGGGGAGCCTGGGTGGCTCAGTCGGTTGAGCATCTGACCGGCTCAGGGCATGATCTCGTGGTTCGTGAGTTCAAGCCCCGTGCTGGGCTCTGTGCTCACTGCTCGGAGCCTGGAGCCTGCTTCGGATTCTGTGTCTCTCTCTCTCTCTCTGCCCCTCCCCTGCTTGTGCTCTGTCTCTCTCTGTCTCTCAAAAATAAATAAACATTAAAAAATTTTAAAAATAGTTGTATCATATATATATGAATGTATATATGCCATATGTATGCACGTATATATATTTGCAGGGTAAATGCCAATATCTACATGAAGATATATACCTTAATCATACACACACACACACACACACACACACATGCAAAGTTTATCTTCTTTTTGGAGGGATAAAACCTGGGCCAATCATTTGTTTGTTTGCTCTCACATAAATCCTACCTGCCTTGTTTCTGCTCTGCTATGTTTTTCAAGGAGATGAGAACTTGTAAATATTTTTAAATATTTATTTGGTAAATATTTAAAATATCCATTTGTGCCACACTGCTATATCTGTTGGGCCTAGAACAAAAAGCTAGGGGCCTAGTCTTGGGATATGAGGTTTAAAAGAGCTTAACCACATTTTCTAAAGTATCCACAGCCAACTCTATTAAATTTACCTTGGGAGTAAAGATGACTTAAGCTTCCAGCCGCTAGACTGGTCTGAGAAGGGTAACTAATTTGTAGAACAGAATGGAGTCTGAATTATGCAGGGTTCGATCAGGCAAACAGAACCCACACCAGGTCATTCGGTGGAGGGGATTTAATATAAGGAACTGTTTACAAAGGCATTTAAAGAGTCAAAGGAGCAAACGGATGAGGCAACTAGAAATTAGGAACTGTAAGAAACCACTCTTATCCCTGGGGCTGGACAAGGAGGGGAGCTGGCAGGTGGACGCCACTCACAGGCAGCTAGGACCACTGGGGAGGTTGCTGGAGCTACAGGGCACAGCCGTGCCCAAAGATGCTACCGGAAGCCCAGAGACAGGTGGAGGCAAATATCCTAGCTTCTCCCCTCCTCGCATCCTCCAGTCTCCTGCCAGAGCCTACCCTTGAACAAACCTACACAAACTCAAGGAAGCCTCAGAAACATATTTTGCAAGGATCAGAACCCTGAAATACAGAGCAGGGCTGGCAAGTTGAGGGAACAGAGCCAAGAGGAAGTGGACAACGGCTCACCCTGATTTCAGTGCTCCAAACCTAGTTAAGACCTTTCTTCATCACTGAGCTCTCTATCTAGATACAGACACCGTTGTACGTGTTACGTAAACACACAGTCTCTCTCTGTTCAGGCTGCTTGTCCATGTGACTTCCAGTACCTTCCCTCAGGAGGAAGCATAGTGAACTTGGAATGCATACGTGTGACTTGCCTTGACTGATAAAATATGAGTGGGAGCCATGTGTGCTGTGTCTGAGCAGAAGCCATAGGAGACGTCCACAGTTCCAATATGTCTTCTTTCCCTCCGCGACGAGATCCGCGACGTCCCTGAAAAGATGTTGGAGTTTGGAGGGAAACTCTGTGCATATTATTTGAAAATGAATCTAACACACTGTTTCAAAATAAGTATCTGCTAGGTTTCCCACCTTTTCAGACACCAGATAGTCAGAGGCAAATAGAGGGAGAGCTCACAATGGAGCAAATGCAAAATGGTTAAGGCCTCAAACACAGAACCCCCAAGTTCACACTGTCGGCTCTAGCTTTGAGCTGAGTAATAGTACGTGGGAACTTTGTAGAAAGAATCTTAAAACATTTTTTTCAAAGAGTAACTCCGGCTGGGGCGCCTGGGTGGTTCAGTCCGTTAAGTGTCAGACTTTGGCTCAGGTCACGATCTCATGGTTCGAGTTCGAGCCCCACGTCAGACTCTCTGCTGTCAGCAGGGAACCCACTTGAGATCCTCTGTGCCTCTCTCCCTGCCCTTCCCTCACTTGCAAGCAAGTGTGCTTGCTTGCTCTCTCTCTCAAAAATAATAAATAAACAGTTAAAAAAAAAAAAAAAGAAAGAAAAGGAAAAAAATAATAACTCCGGTTAGGTCACCCCCCTTGTTTGTAAACTTCCCCTGACTCCCTTCTGGACCCAAGCTTCCCAGAAGGTAAAGAACAGCCTCCTTGGCTTGGCATAAAATCCAACCCCAGTTTATCCGTCCATCTCTGTTTCTGCCCAACACACCGTCCGTTCCAGAAGCTTAACTTCTCACCCTTGTTAAGCTGTTGTTTCTGAGTTCCATGCCCGTTGCATGCTGTTCCGTCCATGCCTAGCATTTCCTCTCTGCCTCTACTCCTCCATTCTCCTTTTGGCAAAATCTTACTCATCTTTCAAGTCTGGGCTCACATGTGTCCTCCTCTCCGAAGCCTTCCAAAATATGCACTCCATGGGGCGCCTGGCCAGCTCGGTTGGTGGAGCACATGACTCTTAAACTCATGGTCATGAGTTCAAGCCCCACACTGGGCCTAGAGCATACTTAAAAATAAATAAATAATAAATAAATAAATAAATAAATAAATAAAAATGAGCCCTCTTACCATTCTGCCCACTGCAGCCTTTACCATATAGTTACTTTGCTCATCTCTCTCTTCCACTTGACTATAGGACCCTGAGGACTGTATCTTCTTCATTTCTATAGGCCAAGCATCTATTATGGAGTCCGGTATATTCTAGGCCCTCTCTAAATATCCATTGAAGAAATGAGTAAATGAATGAATGAAGAATTTTCCCTATTTATCCTCACCTGTTGCTCAGAAATCATGGAGATCCCTAGAATCCATTGGGATTTCTAGACACCCCCATGTTAAATTCCAGATATTTACCTGTGCTAATTACAGATCTAATACTGTATGATGCTATACATCGTAGAGTTTCATATGCTTCACGGGGAGTACTTAGAACCATTTAAATTTAGAGCTAGACAGGGGCACCAGGGTGGATCAGTTGGTTATGCATCCCACTTCGGCTCAGGTCATAATCTCATGGTTCCTGGGTTCAAGCCCCACGTTGGGCTCTGTGCTGACAGCTTGGAGCCTGGAGCCTGCTTTGGATTCTGTGTTACCTCTTTCTCTGTCCCTTTCCTGCTCACGCTCTGTCTCTCTCTCTCAAAAATAAATAAACATTAAAAATTTTAAATTTAGAGCTAGATGAAGGTAAGATCAGATAACCCTCTTTAGAGAGAAAGAAGTATGCTGGACAGAAAGAAGTTACATTAGAAACCTATGCTGTTAGAGTTCCCGCAACTAATCTCATGCTCGTTTTTTCACTTGGCTGTGCTTGGGGAGAAGATTGATTATGTGAATATGCACAAAAAAATAAAACAGAAAGAAAAAAAAATGTATGGAAAATAATCGTGCTGGATAATAAATAAACACAAATTAACTTTCATTTCTATCATTTTACACCTGCTAAATTTAAAAAAATGAGGGGCACCTGGGTGGCTCAGTCGGTTCAGCAACCAACTCTTGGTTTCGGCTTAGGTTAAGATCTCACGGTTCATGAGATCGAGCCCCAAGTCGTGCTGTGCACTGACAGTGTAGAGCCTGCTTGGGATTCTCCCTCTCTCCCTCTCTGCCCATCCCCGGCTTGTGCTTTCTCTCTCCCTCTCTCTCTCTCTCAAAATAAATAAGTAAACTTTAAAAAAAATGATCCAGTCCAAGGCTGTAGCAAAATTAGATCCTTAAATACTTCTAAAGGCGTTGTAAATTGGTACAGCCTTTATGGAAAGTAATAAGAAAATGCAGAGCAAGAATTATAATGTTCACACTGTTTTTGATTCTGTATCTAAAGTACTAGGAATTAATTCTGTGAAACATCTTAGCACGACTAAATAGGAAAGTGTTTACTGCAGCACTACCTTGCGAGGACAACCCCCGTATCCCACAAGATGGGGCGGCGTATGAGAGCAATGAGAAACTTTGCTGCCATCAGGCATCGTAATTGCGCAGCCTACACATAAATGTGGAAAATATACAATACAAACTGGATGTGGTAGAAATCAAAATATCAAAATAATATGTGCATCATGATAGCACCTCTACAAAAACATTCTTACAGAAAGGCACTGGCAGGCAATTTTTAAAGAGTCGGGATAGGTGAGGATTATGACGTTTCTATTTTTATCAACTTTTTTTTTTTAATGTTGCTCTGGCATATGTTCGCTAATAAGAAACAGGTGGAAAGTAAGCACACTCGCCAGTGGGAATTGGAAGGGTACGAAGGGACTGAGGAAAGCAGGTGAATCATATATGTTTTTGCCCCGAGCGTCCCTTACCCAGCAGCAGTGGGAACGCAGAGTGAGGCCAGAAGTGTGTCCTCTCCGGGAAATCTGTTTAATTTGCAGCAACTAGAGTATGAGGGGAAATTTGCTGAAGAAATCTCGCTTGATTTTGTTGAGAAGAGAGAGTATCATTTGATCAGCTGCCTTAATGCCTCAGCGAGAATGCTGCTTTTCTTGGATCTCTGCTGTCCTTTCATTGTGTGAACTGTTTATCGAGAGACCGTGGAGTGCCAGGCACTGATCTTTTGAAACTTTACATATTCATGTTGCTGGGTCCCCATCACAATCCGGCACTGTGCCTCCCATAATACTTTCTGCATTTCACAAGGGCAGATTTGGGACACGCCTGTGTGCAAAATCCCTTTCTGTTGAGTTACACCACAGACCAGACTGATCCATTGACAAGTAAGAATTCTTGTTACCCAAAGACGGCTGGATAGGAGCCAAACCACTTGTCTGCCTGCTTCCGGCCCAGGACTCTTTGGGCACTTTGCATATATCATCTCATTAAATCATAGCATGAGCTGGATATATAGCATAGCCCCCATTTCAGCTCCAAAGCTCGAATAGCAGGGTCACAGGTAACCAAGGTGTTCCTAGGCTAAGCTCGAAGCTTCCATGGGGCGCCTGGGGGGCTCAGTAGGTTAAGCGTCTGACTTGGGCTCTGGTCATGATCTCCCGGTTCATGAGTTCGAGCCCCTTGTCGGGCTCTCTTCTGCTTTGGATTCTGTGTCTCCCTCTCTCTCTGCCCTTCCCCCACTTGTTCTCTCTCTCTCTCTCTCTCTCTCTCTCTCTCTCTCTCTCTCTTTATCTCTCTCAAAAATAAACATTAAAAATTAAAAGAAAAAGGAACTTCTTTGCATCTCAGCTACCTTGCAATTACTCTCAACGGAGGAGAGATTGGCATGCGGGGTAGAGCCCTTCCAGAACTTTCTGACAGATTGTAAGACATTCCATATTCCTGGCTCTGCTCACTAAAGGCCAGGAGCATCACCACCCAGTATTGTGACAACCACAAATACCCCCCTACTTCCAAACACTCTCTGGGGTGGGAGGGTGCACCTCCACTTGAGAAACATTAAGGGAGTCATATTCATTCCACCAATAAATGTTTATCAAGTGCCTTCTCTGTGCCAGGCACTCTGCTGGCGTGAGAGGCATTTAGTGGGGAAGAATGACATTTAAAGCAGTGCCATAAAATGCGATAAATGTGACAACGGACCAACGTGCTGTGAGCACAGACAGGAAAACGCATCTAACTGCCTAGAGCATCCGGGCCAAGCTTAGTGACCTGCCGTTAAGAAGTGACTCCAAGGAGAGTTCCAGATTTGCTGTTCAAAGACCTCCATTCAGATGTTCAATCCGAATCTTAATTATTATTTCGCTTCAGGCTCCTTGCTTATCCCCACTAAGAATTAATTTCTTCCTATGAAAAATGGGAACCATAACAATATCTGCCCCCCCCCCATCCACCTCACAGAGTCAGTTCAGGAGAAAGCACTGCGGTGTGCTGTGTACCTTGAGTGATGTAGCAGGGATTCAGGTTTGAGCCTAATTTGTGTTCTCAGCTGGGAATCAGGCATGTCTGGAAAGGTCCAGTGACCTGGTGGGTCAGGCAGCCTACTGGCATCTATTTTTGAGAAGTTGGCTTTCCTGGAATCTCATCTGAGCCCTGTGGAGAGAGCTGGTTTACAGAGGTTGGGGACAGTCTTGTCATAAGGGGCTCTATGAGGTGCAAGTGCCCAAGCAATGTTCCTCTAGTACCTAGATAACAGAGTGAGGCTCAGAGCCGGGGGGGGGGGGGGCTGGGGAGGGCTGGGTGTAGGGCAGGACGCCACCTCTCTCTGCACCCTAAACAGCCTGCTTAGCTCTGCGAGGACTGCTGGGACCCCGGTTCTGCTGTGGCCCATAATACACATGGCAGGTAACACTGGCAGCAGTAACAGAGAGGAAGGAGATGCCCACCTTTGAGTGACTTTGCGGGCAGGAAACATCAACCCCAAGAGCCTGGAGACAGGTAAACACACCTGACACAGCCCCCGTGTACTCTCCAAATGCTCACCGAGATTAGCTGCCAGGAGAGCGTATTAGCCAATGCAATTGTGATTTATTACTGTTAATGTGGCCCCATTTGTATCCACAGGCTAGAGAACTGGGGTTACTGTTCTTGACTATAGTAATAACACACGTCTCCCTGGCAGCAGGAGAGACGGGGGCTGTCCCAGCATCATTGCCTGCCTCCCCAGGCCCTAGGGTAGCCATGACAGGAAGCGGTGAGACAGAAGCCCACTGCCATGGAAACCTGGGTTTGGAACTATCCCTCTTCTCAGTGGGTAGCATACAGAAGGGAACAGTTTCCCTCAAAACCACCTCACGCTTTGTAAAAGCACAATGACTCTGGGGCGCTGAAAGTGGTCATGTCTGGAAATTAGTCTGTGACTCTTCAAATTTCATAGTTTTGTGAACCCGGTGACTCCTGGATAGCTCAGGATGCTAATGGGCGGTGGGTGTGGGATTTCATCTCCTTCTGGGCTCTTCCCAGATGTTGTAAGAGCTAATACATGGTAAATGAGCTTTCAAGCTGATTAAGTGACTGAAAAACCCCTGCTTTACTTACTGTGAACTTGCTTTTCCTATTATGGCAGTCTGTTATTTTCCCAAGATGGTGACTACAGTGTCTCCCATCCTATCTGTTCATACGGTGTGACCTTGACATTTCTCTCACGGAATGGTGGGGGCCTGTGCCCCTGTCTCTTGAGTCTGGGTGAGTCTTTGGGAATGTTTTGAATATAGAGTATGGTAAATGTAGAGCCTTCTTGGCACACCAGCTCTTGGAACCCAGCCCTTATGCTCTAAAGCAGCCCATGGAGAGTCCCTCATGGAGAGAAACCAAAGCTCCCAGCCCCCGGTCCAGTTGAGCTTCCAGACAATGGCCAGCACTGATTAGCCAGCCACGTGAGGGGAGAATCCAGGAAGTGAATCCTCCAGATTTTTTTGCGGTCATTTCTTCATGTTGCTGACATACTGTTGTATCTGTATCCTGGGTGCCTTGGGTCCACGCTATTTTGTTTTATTGCAAAACAGGACTATTTGCTTTCTGAATCATACTGGTTGAAGCTTCAGAATTTGTCTCACCATAAAAGATTCCATTTGGTTCATTAACGGTGGCCCTTCTCGGGTGGGGGCGGGGGTGGGAATCACAGAACTTGAGAAACGCTAGACAATATTCTGATGCCCATATTCCGAACACCTTTCTAAACTTACCAAAGACTTAAAGAGTTGGGCGTTTCTCTCAAAGTACTGCAGCCTAAGGACTACAGAACGATTCCTTGTGTTGGCCTCATGTGCTGTATCAGGTGAGACAGACAGAGCAGGTGGGATGTTTTATTTATCATCCGAGTCCGCTTCTCTTTCCACCTCATTTAATGTGACCCTTAGAAAGATAGGTCCTTGTCTTGCGCTCACTTAAAACAAAGACTCCTCTCAATGATTTCCCCAGTTTTAAGTTTGTGAAGTAGGAAAAAAAAAAAAAATAAAGGAAGGTCTGCTGTTACATTAATTTCACTTATTCTCACCTCGTTTCAAAACCACATTATTCTTCCTGCTGCATTTCCACCAGCCATTTTCTTCTACAACCTGTAGGTTTCCTGCCGAGAGAGGACAATGGGCAAGTTAAGTGAGAGAGCTGATTTACAAGGCTTTTCTCCTTTTGCTCTAATTTACAGGAAAATCGTCCTTGCATGGAAAGACAAGGTAAAGCCCCACAACACTGAGGGATTGTCATGACAGGGGAGAAATGAATAAATGGGACATATTTTATATTAGTAACACCCAATATATCTGATGATAATAGTTCACTCGTTTCTTGGATATTAGTGAAAATACCTTTTTTTTCAACGGAAAGAATATTTGTCTTTATTTCACACGATACTTGCCTCTAATTCTTGTGTAAGTATTAATTTGTATCTGTTTCAGCTAGGATTATGTTCAACTGCATAAAATAGAAAACCCAAATAAAAGAGGTTTAAAACCACAAAGTTCTATTCTTTCATGTGAAAGCCGTCCAGAATTGAGCAGTCCAGGGCTAGTAGGCCAGCACTACAAAGACTCAGGACCTCTTCTATCTTTCTGCTTTACCATTCTTAGCACGTAACTTCCATCCCCACGCTGGCTGCTGGGGCTCCGGCATCTTGTCGGGAATCCTGGTGACTGGAAGAGAGGGAAGGGGAAAGTAAAACCCAAGCAGCATCCAGTTGAGTCCCTTTAAGAGACGCCTCTGGAAATTCCACACATCAGTCTGTCTAGAACTCAATGACGAGAACACAGTCACATGACCACCCTTAGCTGCAGCTGGGGAAACATTAGCCCCACAGCTTACAAAGGTCCCTCCCTTCTCCACTTCCCTCCGTACTTCCTGTCTACCCCAAATGATCTAAGACCCACCTACAGCTTTTTTCTGTGGTTCTGGTTCCATGAGCAAGCAGAGTGTTTTACTAGAATTGTAAGCTCCATGGGGTAATGACCACATCATTTATACCGCACGCTTCACAGTTCCTGATGTGAGGCCAGAATACACTGCCATACCCCCAAATTTCAGAAGTTCTATTTCTCCTTAAAGGAGGAGAATGGATTTGGGGTACATCACCAGCAATCAGATACAATATCATTAAAGTATGACAACTCATTCATCATATATATTTTAATATAATACAATTGAATAAGTATTTTTGGAATGCCTCCTCTGTTCCAGCTCCAGATCAAGAACAATGAAGAGTGTGGTCAAAGTGTGTCACAGTGGGGCTCCTAGGTGGCTCAGCCAGTTGAGCATCCGACTCCCGATTTCAGCTCATGATCCCGCAGGATTGAGCTTCACGCCAGGCTCTGTGCTGAGTGTGGAACCTGCTCAAGATTCTCTCTCTCTCCCCCTCTCCCCAGCTTGTGTACACACACACACACACACACACACTCTCTCTCTAAAAATAAAATTTAAAAAAATTTTTGAAGCACATCACATAATAATTAATTACCCTCAAGGAGCTTGCCATTTCAGTAAAGAACTCATGAGACACAGAACAATGGATGAGACCTGTAATCAGGTCTTATATCATATAGTACATATAATATGTGTTGGAGAAGGAAGGGATTTCTTTTTCTGGTTTAAGTTTATTTATTCATTTTGAGAGAGATAGAGAGAGCGCATGCAAGGAGGGGAGGGGCAGAGAGAGAGAGAGGGAGAGAGAGAGAATCCCAAGCAGGCTCTGTGCTGACAGCACGGAGCTGGACGTGGGGCTCAATCTCACGAACCATGAGATCATGACCTGAGCCGAGGCCAAGAGTCAGACGCTTAACAAACTGAGCCACCTAAGCACCCCGGGAGGGATTTCTGGCAGCAGTGAAACCAATGTTTTTCTGAAGGAGACAGAACCTGCAATGGGAATTGAATATGGTGGACATGCGTGATGGTTCATTTTGTGTGTCCGCTTGACTGGACCACAAGACGCCCAGGTGCTTGGTTAAACATTATTCTGAGTGTGTCTCTGACAGTGTTTCTACTGATGGAGCATTTGAGTAAAGCAATGTGCCCGCCCCAGTGGGCCCCATCCAATCCTATGAAGGCTGATCAGAAAGAAAAGACTGACTAGGAGAAAACTCCTCTCTCTCTCTCTCTCTCTCTCTCTGCCTGTGTTCATGCTGGGACATCAGTCTTCTGCTTTTGGACTCTTTGGACTCAGACCTGGTCTGGAACCTACACCACCAGCTGGCCTGGGTCTCAGGCCCCTGGACTCGGGCTGGAATTTCACATCAGCCTCTCCTGAGTCTCCAGCTTGCTGACAGTAGACCTTAGGACTTCTCGGTCTCCATAATTTCATTCTCTGCAGAATCTTCACTAATACCCACAAGTATGCAGCAAAACTTGTAGCACATTGAGTGCATCTAAGCCCCAGACAGGCACAGGAATGCATAGATGAAAAATGCATCCCCATTCTGGAAGGAAGAGAGGAGGGAAGGCAGACTGGGATGATGCCACGTGGAAAGGCTGTGATA
The DNA here is from genome assembly GCF_007474595.2 of Lynx canadensis. NCBI lineage: Eukaryota > Metazoa > Chordata > Mammalia > Carnivora > Felidae > Lynx > Lynx canadensis. The sequence goes on along the minus strand of NC_044315.2, from coordinate 9,255,853 downwards.
GACATACCGAGGGCAGAGGGAGCACAGGGAGGGCAGCAGAGGGGAGTCTCAGGGGGACAGGGAACGGGTACCTCAGAGGACTCCCAAGGAGGGCTGATGGCCATGTGGGGGTGTTAGGGTAGACTTCAAGGAGGGTGTTTTCAGTTTGGTTCTGGGGGTCAGTGCCGACACACATGCTGAATGTACTGGAGAGAGAGCTCTTCTTGGGAAGAGCTTAGCCCACATTCAGAAGAAGCAGTGTTGACAAGGTGCTTGGGCACAGGGCTAAAAGGGCCCCTCCACATTCCTCTAGTTTAGCAATGCTAGATTCCCAGTGTGGAAAAGGAGGTGCAGAATCTAGGGATTGAAGGGTGTGGGTATCTCATCAGAGTCTCCGTGCCACATTGTACAGGCACCCGGTCATGACCGGCAGAAACTCCTCCGGCAGCAGGACCCGGTGGAGGGGTCCCTCAGGGACCCCCATTGCCTCCCTTTCCTCTCTCCTCTTCCCTATAATGTCTGTCTGTCCACTCTCTGCCCGGCGTCTGACTGTCTCCTCTCCCCTCTCTTACACGCACTTCGCTATTTGTGTAGTGTCACAAGCCCAGTGAGTTTCCTTCTGTCATCCAGAAGGATGGGTCATCCGTTTGTCACCACTGAACTCATTGGTACAATTCATTCTGGATCCCTGGATTCTGGATAAAGAAAAGGCAGCTGGGAGTGGGAGGGTAAGAACAGTAGCAAAGGGATTCAAAATATTCAAATGACTCATGGTTTCAGGTTGGGGTGGTTTGATTTGAGTGATTTGTAATAAATGTAATAAGAGTGCCACTTATTTCCAACTCTCCAGTAAGATTAGTAACTTTTTCTTCTGAAGATAAACTTGATTACATTACTTATTTATACTATGTACATTGCATTAGAGGTAAAAATGCACCAGGATTAAAAAAAAAAAAATCGTATACTTTTTTTTTTCTTTAAATTAGTGTTTTCTTATCCACTGATAATAACAGCTTAGATTATTAAAAAGGAAGAATTTAAAATATGCAACTCACCTTCAGGTCTTAGTATTGCTTGTTTACTTTTACACATTTTGCTCAACTTGACAGACAATCTAGAAATATCATCTCTACTCACTTTCAATTCCTCATTTTTATACAAGGGCTGCGCTTTTGTGTTGGGGTCTGTGACATATCAGGGGAGGCAACGTGATAGAGGTGACAAAATAGGAGCTTTGAAGCCGCATATATTTTAAGTTTAAGATCCAAGGGCATCCTGTACTAGTTAGGGATCGAGAATACATAATTTACCAGCAATTTGAATCTCAGTTTTTTTAAATTTGTAAATTCGATGACAAATTTACTGGATGCTCATGATGAACAAGGCACTGTGCTCCGCATTTTTCTGTGTTTAATTTACTGTGTTTAATCCTGACAACGATCTAACGAAACAGAGGTTATTATTATTTACTCCACTTTACAGATGAGCAAGTTGAGACTTAGATTAGCTAAACTGTCGAAGAATATTAAAAAATAAACCAGGGGGGTCCTGGCTGGCTCAGTTGGTGGAACATGCGACTCTTGATCTTGGGGTTGTGGGTTCGAGCCCCACATGGGGTCTAGAGATTCCTTAAAAATAAAAAAAAACAATCTTAAGAAAACAATAATCAAATGAAATGATAAGCTAGGAGTCAAAACTACACATGTGACCCTAAAGACTGCCCTCTTGGCACTTGTCCCAACACTGCCTGGTACGTAAATCATCCCCAGTCCTGGTAGTAACACCTATGTGGTAGGTGTTGTCTCTAAATAAAGATGAGGGAGTAGAAGTTAGAGATCTCACCTCCCCAGAAAGCAAGACCATTAAGTTTTAGAGTCCTTCAGCTTTCTTCCCTGGCCTGGCCCCATTTCCTTTCTGCTGGAGGCTGTCTAGCATTGGCCCTACCAGCCACTGGAGGATACAGCCCTCTGTTGGCTGGCTGGCAGGAGGGGCCATGACACTCCACTGAATTTATGCTTTCTTCGTTCCAAAAGGACTTAAAATAGACTTACCGATAGTATGGCATGTTTCCCTGTTCCTTTAAATTTCACCAAGTACCAACATATATCATCTCATGCAAACCTCCCAACAACCCTGATGAAAATGAGCTTCAGAGCCTCTAAGCGATCGGCTCAAGGGGACAGGATAATTATCAGTCGTACAGGGGGAATTTAACTCCAAATTAACCATGTCTGGGTTAGTTATAATTCTTTGTTATTATGATCTCTCCCTGAGTGTTGAACATGAACGCGATAAGAAATGAGGGCTTAATTATGTGATCCCGCCATCCCTTGGCTTGGAAGCCTTTATGGAAGCCCGTCAACGATGTACGCACCTATCCCCAGCCTAAACTTCCGGGCTCCTTCCTTCTTCACTGCCCTAGACGCCCCACACAAGCCACGTCAGAACAGCTGCCACTGAAGAATACCACGTCCCTTCGTCCATCCGGGCCTCCCTCGTGCCATTTCTTCTTCATGGAACCACTCTTGTCCCCTACCCCTTTCTCTGCCTAGAAAACACCATCTGCTCTCTCTCAAAGCCCAGCGCAGTTATTCCCCTTTCTGTAGAGTTACCTCCATATTCCTTTGCGAATACAGACCCTGCTCCACCATAATGATTTCCTTACATATCTTTCTTCCTCCTAGAAGGAGAGTTCCAAGACCAGCAAACTCTCATGCATTTTAATGCCTGCCCCCGAAGATGCATATCTAGTCAATTGAGGTTTGGGTGTGGGGGAGGGGTTGTTACTGCTTCTCAGCTAAACGTGTTGATTGCCTACTACGTGCTGGGACATTTATCGAAATGTCGTGCCTGTAATAACACAGTCAATCCTCCCAACAGCCCTGTGAGGCGGGCTCTGCTATTGTCCCTACTCGACAAATGAGGAACCTGTAGAACAGCTTTGAAAGGTCACCCAGGTCGCCCACTTCGCAGGTGACAGGCATACAACTCACACCAGGCTGGGCCCCCAGAGCCCCTGCTCTTGGCACCCCTGCTACTGTAACCCTTGCTTGTTGGTTAAAAGTGTGAGTGAGCACGTGCACACACACACACACACACACACACCCAAAGCTCTCACAGTGTTCAAAGTTTATTTAGTTTGATCCTATACCTGAAAGGAGGGTGGCGGGGGAGTCTCCATAGCAAGAGAGCCTGACTTGCCATTTTTACGGAAAGCGAGCACTGCGTTGTTCCCTTCCTCTATGAACAGAGTGCTGCCATGCTGTCCCAACCTCGTGGTCTCTTTACAGAGGTCTTTGAAACAACATAATCTGATCATTCCATATCTTCACCGCAGTTTGTGATGGCGTAGGCTTCTCTTCACCCGCCTCTCAAAGGCCACATATGAATCTTATAAAACCTGTAAGTAGACAGGGAACCGTGGCGTCATCTGTTTTTCCGGTTGTGCTAAAGGTAGTACTCAGAGTGGGAAGGAAGGAATCGCAAAGCATGTCCCCTCCGGCATTCTTAAGGAGGTGTATAAGTAGGCAAACCCAGGGAATTTTCCTGAGGTGCCTCCAGATGTGAACAGAGGATGGGGACCAGGTTTTCTCACAGTTGCATATTGAGGGTGGTATCTTTGGATTTATTCTCCAAGTGGATCGTGAAGTAGGGGGTGGATGAGAACGAAGTGTCTTTACTCTTCCAAATCCATGAGAGTAACTTACTACGTTCTCTATCCAGGCCAATAAGTATCTGGGGGACTCCAAACAAGGTGGTTTTGTGTATGGGAGAAACAAAACTGAGCCTCCACCCGGAAGCTTCAGATCTGCTGGAAAGAACCGTCCCATCCACAGATTGTAACACAATATTTACTTATGACTCAAATAGGGAAACGAGCAAAGTGCTAAAATGGAGAGATTTTCTTGGACAAAATGGAAAATGCTTCATGGATGGGGCATCCTTGTAACATTCCACCAGTGAAAAAGAAAATGAGCTCACTGCTGTCATTAATTCTCCTGACTTCTCATCAAGGAATGATTTAGGGCCTGGCGGGGTCACATCATTTCACAGAGGGATGTTAATAGTGAAGGAAATCGAAATGTAGAAGGAAGCAATAGAAGATAAAATGATGATATACAGCATTAAATGAATGCCTACAAAATAGCAGATGCTTTACATGTAGTATTTCATTTAACCCAGAGGAACCCTACAAGGCTGATGTCATGGCCCCTTGTGTAGTTGAAGGAACTAAGACTCAACAATGTTGAGGAATTTGCCCAAGTTCACAGAGCTCCTAATTGCCAGAGCCAGGATTTGAAACGAGGTCTCTCTTTTATGGCTTTGGTTTTCTCTCTTGCACTGTGCTGCCTTTAAAAAATCATATAAAAGGCAAATAAGTGATTGATGGTGTTCTTCCTCAAGGACATGAAAGGAATGTACAAACAGCACAGTCATTCTGTAGTAAAATCTTTTAATTATGACCCAAATCACAGCACCGCAGTGATAAGCTGATTCTGAGCTCACCTGAAGTCAAAGCACTTCACAGTGAGTTCAGTGGCGACAATTCAGCTCTTTTTCTATTAGCAAATAGAGAACCCTGGGAAGGTATGTTTTATCCAACTTAGACCAAAATGTTACAGAGTGAGACATTTATAAGGATGCCAGCAGGAGGGGAGACAAAAGGACAAGGTAGAGTTTGCAACTTATTATCCTTAAAACTTCATTCCAGGATCTACCTTTCTGGAATAAAGTGCATCCCATGTGAAGGCTGTTTTAGGGAATATTTTCAAGGAATGTAGGGGCCCTAAAAGGAACAGGCCAGCAGGACTGGGTGGCTGGAAACATCCATCTAACTTGGAAACATCCATCTAACACCATAGAACCTGTTCTGTGGGGAGAGTCTGTGTTTATGGTGTTTGTTTTGGTTTTTTGGTTGTGTGTTTTTTTGTTTTTGTTTTTGTTTTTTTGTTTTTTTTTGTAGGTAATGAGGTAACTCATTTCATTTGTTTCCCAAGGCAGTTGATGGTTTCTATCAAAGCCTTCAATGATTTATTTCCCCTTCATCATTTTTAAACTTTGAATGTTATCAATATCTTTAAGATGCTTTAGAATTATCTGGTCCAGAATATTATAAGATTTTCTTCTTTTAAAAGGCTCTGAATCGGGCAACAGCTTCATGGAAGTACAGTTCGTTGCCTTGTTTACTCTTTTGTGTTATGTATTCTTTTGTATTACATATATATATATATATATACACACACACACATATATATTTCATATAATACATGCATATACACATATGTATTACACATAATACACGCATAAACACAAATTCAGAAAATTCTGAAAAGTACCATTGCCATTGGTTCCCCAGCTCTCCCTGCATTCCTCAGTAGATGATAGAGGAAAATATGCTTGAAGATGCCAAGTAAAAGAATCTTCCAGCATTTAGAGAAGAAAGACACAGGGGCGCCTGGGTGGCTCAGTCGGTTAAGAGTCCAACTTCAGTTCAGGTCATGATCTCACACTTCGTGGGTTCGAGCCCCACATCAGGCTCTGTGCTGACAGCTCAGAGCCTGGAGCCTGCTTTCGATTCTGTGTCTCCCTCTCTCTCTGCTCCTCCCCCACTCACATTCAGTCTCTCAAAAATAAATAAAAACAACAACAAAAAAAATTAGAAAAGAAAGACACAGAATGATTTAAAAAAAAAAAAAGAAAGAAAGTATACTTCCAGGAGATCCGATTAGATACTCTGTTTTAGTTCAGTATTCCTACGAAGCCATTCTTGACTTGACTTCATTTCTCTGTAACAGCATGACAGCTGACCTCACCCCATGTAGAAGCAAGAAAAATTCACTAGGACCTTGAAATTCATTGACTGACTTCTGGAACATTTACTGAGAACCTACTGTTGTCACCCTATACACATCACTATACTCCCAGCCGTGAGCCAAAGAAATAGAGAAGGGGCCCCTGGGTGACCCTGAAATTCAGCTCAGGTCACTATCTCACAGTTCGAGAGATCAAGCCCCAAGTCAGGCTCTGTGCTGACAGCGTGAAATCTGCTTGGGATTCTCTCCCTTCCTCCCTCTTTGCCCCTCCCGTACTTTCTTTCTACTCCAAATAAAAAAATAAACTTAAAAAAATAATAAAAGAAGAAATAAAAGATTGACCAAAGGGGAAAAACAATTTATTCCCAAAGATTTATGCTTACTCTGTCGGTCGTGGGTATTTGTTACCGATATGGGTACAACGTCTGACTCTCTCTGTAATGGTTCATTAATCCACTCAAAAAATTTTCTCATTGTGCCAGAAACAGGTACGCCCCGTAAGCCTACTGAGAACTAAAGACAGACGGAGTCATTTTCATCAAAAGCCTACTTTTACCTGAAGGAAGTTTGGCAACACCAGTCTAGTGTGGTCTCCTGAAGGAAAATGGAAGGGTTGGTGACTTACCATGACAAGGTAAATACCAAAAGACAAATGCTAAAAATGTTAATGAAAATCATTCCTGCTTGCCCTTTAGGAGGGTTAGCGGGGGTATTCTGAGTACTGGGTTCATACTTTAGAGGCAAGTTGACGGCTAATTAATTTTGGTTACTTAAAAGGCAGAAGGGGGGAGGGGACAGGGTCCCTGTGACAGTGGGGCACTTGCAAGTGTGGAAGACGTGGGAGGAACGCAGAGATAACTCGGTGGTTTTCATGGGGCACTGCCCGTTTCATTAGTTTCATCTCACAAAGGGCGATCTCGGCCCCCAGCACACGCATCATTGAGGCCCCCGGTGAAGGTGGGGAAGGTGCGAGAGCATCGGCCCCTCTGCCCAGGAGGGCTCAGCAGGGTAAGCTCTGACGGGCTGCTGTCCGCCCGTGCCTGCGGAATCTGGGACAAGATAAACACCAAAGGTTTGAGGTTGGCTGTCGAACGGGGGCACAGATACATCGCAGGAATGTTTGAGACGGCCTCAAACAAGACGGTGTGGCTCTTCTTCTGCAGGTTTTAGTCTACAACTCCCTCTCCCAGCCCGAGTTCCGTGTCAGTAGAGGGCCAGGGAAAAAGCCAGACCTGCCCCGGGGCTCTCTTTCCTACGCAAGAAGGCCACCAAGCTCACAACACAGCATTTTCTGTGTAGGGGGTCGGGGGGCCAAGCTTTTCTGAAAGGTAACGTTGCACACGCAGTAACCACCGCCACATTTTCTTGGGAGCAGCTGGTCTATACCAGCGCCCCTGAGCAACCCCAAGCTGGGAGAATAATGTGGGTATTTGTATGGAGCTGGGTGCTGACACACATCATTTTCATAATTACTGTATTTCTCGTCTCCATGTCCGTGGGCCAAGCAGAAAGTGTGCAGGGAAGGCAGTCACCTATATGTACTTCTATCTGCTCGAGTTTACAGTGATGGCACAAGGCTGATTAATCCTCCCCTCTCCATGACGTGGAGGCAGGAGCCGCCTAACGTTATCTTTATTATTGTTCGGCAGATTCCATACCACTACATACAGAAAGAGCGTAAATCATGGAACCAGTGTTTGAGGTCCATAAAATGCAAGGTTATGAATATTTCATTACTATACATTTTATTTCCCTGTCTCTTCTGCATCTCCCAAAATGTTGTTTGTTTATTTATTGGCTCACTGTTCGCCAGGAATGCTTAATTCTTAATATAAGGTATGGACACGATGACCAACCTCGGCCCTTGCGGCCTGAGCTGGCATTTGAAAGTAATGATAGATGTTTTGGTGCGGGTTTTGGTTTTCCCGTTTACACGCTTTTTCATCACGCAGATAATTGGCTGCGAGGTGACCCCACTAACAGAAGTTTCAGCTTCTTCCGTCATAATTGCATTGATCTGCAGGCCCCACAAATTGACCCGCCCCCCCCCCCCCAAACGTTTCTCCTGTGAGCCACGGCTACTTATTTAAATTTTTCTCAACGCCTCATTGTATCCGTCTTTGGCTGAAGTAAGCAGACTTCTTCGGCTGCAGATCTTGGCAGTGAAAGACACATTGTCCAAGTGCAATTAGCTTCACTCCCTGCGCCGGGCGGAATGATTTGTATGAATCAGCTGGTCCTGCAAAAGAGGCAGCCATTATCACCTGCTTGTGAATTTCCCTTTAACCACAAAATTCATATTAGTAAATAGCCGGGGGGATTCAATCTGAGCAAAATCAGAACCTGAGTGGCCTGCATTAAGGTGCTAACTTCTCTCCTGCTATAGGGCATAGGGGATATTAATACAAATCTTTGGTACAGGCTGCAAAATATAGAAAATGTCATAATTATATCTGCAATTCAGCAACGAAACAATTCCCCCCCCCCTTTCTTCTCTGTCATCAACATAATAGCAGCCTATGGGATTTGTATTTTCTGGCTGTGAGCCCTTTTATGGGGCTGTAGGAAAAAAAATACAAGCAGGTTAGTTTCACAGCTCTGAGGAGGCCTCGTGACAGAATACTGCTTTTAATGTTATTGTCTCTAGCTTGTAACCCACTCTCTTTGGGTGGACAGGCTACTGTGCTCAGACAGCATCATTTAGGTTTTTCCGATAAACCTCTAGGTCCCCTTTGCTGCTTCTCCCACCCTCCTGGATGGGGAAATAATTACCCAGCTTGTGGGATCAGGCTCTATTACGGATAGGGAGGGGGTTAGTCAGAGGGGAGTGAAGTCAGAAGGAGGCAAGTCTCCAAGGTTTCTCTTGGAGACATAAAAGAACCTAGGAAAGATGCATTCTGAGTGAATCCTCACATCCCGTTTATTTTGCTAGCCAAGACAAATATCACAGCTCATATCTAACATTTGAAAAGCAGGGCCAAATAAAATGATGGATTAATAAGTCCAAGGACAGAATAATAGAAGGAAAATATATTATAGAAAACGATGCCCGTGTCAATCTGAAAGGGGTGGGGCGGGGTTGGGGGGAAGAAAAGCTGAAATGAAAATGGAAAAAAAAAGTGTGCCATAGCAACCTTAAATGAAAAACCCCCCTGTCGTCATGCTAAATATTAATTAATGTTACCTAAGACCCCTATGGTACTATTACTTGAGAAACAGGTGTGTTCAGACCATTTAAGATTCTTTTTGTTGTAACCTACACTATGGGCATCATGGACTGAACGCCAGGCTAAATGTTCCCTCTATAATTATTGGTAATAATATTCCGGGCACATGTACAGCCTCCATCATCATCCATGATGAGGCTAATCCAGTACTTTCTGCATGAACTGTTATAATACCCAAAGCAGCAGGGCAAAATATTATCAAGCATGGGTTTACCGCTGGAAAACCTAGTGCAACAGAGTCCACGTCTAGAAAATCGACTAGGGATGGAATTTGTTTGAACTGGCCATACAGACACACACCTGTAACCCTCTGTGAGGGGACCCACTCAGTGAGCGTTTCTCAGAACAGGGTCATGTGAGTCACAGGAAGCCATCCTGAATACACCTCTGCAGAACTAAGAAACTATTCTTCCGTCAAGAGGCAGCTCTTTAATGAGAGATGAGGTGATCTGAATTCTGTTGTCATGTCAGCCACAGACGCATGGTAATGTTCTGCGGGCCATTCTGGGACTCCGTTTCATAAATGATAAAGGTTGGAAGATAGCCTTTCTCTATTAAAGAAAGTGAGTGGCCTAGAGACAAATAGTTTCTCTATTGTTTTTTTTTGTTTGTTTGTTTGTTTTAAGAATTTTTAAATCTGTGAGTAGCCTAGAGACAAATAGTTTCTCTACTGGTTTTTTTTGTTTGTTTTTTTAAGAAAATTTTTAAAGTTTATTTATTTATTTGGGGGGGGGGGAGGGAGGGAGTGGGGAAGGCACAGAGAGAGAGGGAAAGAGAGAATTCCAAGCAGGCTCCATGCTGTCAGCACAGAGCCCGACACGGGACTCGAACTCACAAGCCATGAGATCATGACCTGAGCCAAAATCAAGAGTCATATGCTTAACCTACTGAGCCACCCTGGCACCCCTCTATTGTTTTTTAACACAAAGTGAATGGACCAATAATGTCACAAGCAACAAATCATTATTTAAATGGATTTGCTCAAGAGTCCTATAAAAGAATTTAATAGACGGGAAAGTCTGGAAGTTGCTAGAAAGGACTCAGATGTGACATAGAAAAACTGTCATACATGCCCGACCCTTCTTGAACTCTGAGATTACAGCAAGGAGAATGTAGTTGTGCCCACACTTAAGGAGAAAAAAAATGCAGCATATGAAAATTCAAATTTACAAACCAGATCAATTAATGGGTGATTATTCACACTATAAAAGGATTTATCGCTTTACAAATGGATTCCCTGCAGGGTTCCATTTTAATAACTGAGCTTTCTCAGTGTTAGAAGGCACTACCAATTAAGAGTCAATCAGAAGTGGAGATAAAGCACCTCTGAAATTAAAATGTATGTCGATGGGAAATCACTGGTAGGGTTACAAAAATCGGCATTACAATTCTGTAGGGACACAGATTTTTTTTCTCTCACATGCCTTTATTGAACACCTACTACAAACCCGACTGGTCCTGAAGGGTCGCTGTCAGGGGATCTCAAAAAACTGAATACACGGTATTGTCTCTGGGACCTCCACAGGGTGTTGCAGCGATAGGGTGTGAAGGAGGGACAATCCCCACTTGCAAGGGGTGGGCACCGCTTTCTCGTCAGTGCACATCATCACTCCCCATTCATCAAATATCAAGGAGGCTCCCCTGTCATCACATCAGTCACAGAATGCCCTCACACACATTCCAATTTCTTTCGTCCCACCCACCCAGCACACTACTAACTGAGAACCTTTCTGATGTTCAGAAACTCTGCTTGAATCTCTTACAATATTGGTATTAGAGACGTCGTAAGAGTTTAGCTCTTTTGGGTGAGGAGGAAATTGAGGCAGGAAGAAATGAAGGGGCAGATCTTTTCATGCCTTCTCCATGTATCTCTCTTTAAATCAATCTCTTTGGAGACAGGGCACTTGATGCTACTCTGAATCCTGCTTTTCCTTACCCTCGACGTTTTCTCTGTTGTCCCTCTGGATCTCCACCCTTTGCCCTTGTCTTCAGGAAAGGACTCACCCTTTGTCAGGGTCAGCTTCCATCTGTTCGCTGGGATCTCTCTCCCGAAAGTCTCTGTGTCTTCCAGGAGTAGGCTTTTAGAACAGGAAGGGTGGGGAGTGAAAGTCCACCCCAAAGATTCCAGTGACTCTGTGGGGAAAGTTCTCTAATGAAGTAAAGAGAGTTTTCCATTGGGGGCTTAAGGAGAGGAGGTTTGGAACTGCTGTGGCTGGCTTGATAGGGCATCAACAACAAGGTGAATAAAAGAAATTATTCTTTGTGGTGGCTGGCTTCACTAGGGTTCAGCTGATGAGGTTGCACAAAACCCTAACTGGCCCAATCAGCACATTTTTCATTATTTTCTTCAGCAGCTTTCAGCCACTCCTCACTGACGAAGGGGTTAAATGTAAAGAGATTGAGGGATCTGGATAGCACAGTAGACACATCATAGGAACGGCCAGCCTCGAGGTCCGTACCCAGAGGCAAAGTGACACAACAGGTGATCTGGACCGCCCCACAACTGGAATGCTTCAGGAAGCCATAATGATCTGACCTGCTGACTCTGTTGGTGAGCAATGGAGAGGATGGGAAGGGGAGTTTCCAAGGCGAAGGTCAGAGTCTCAGCTTCAAACATGCACCAGTTGTGCATGTAGCAGTGTGGTCTCTGGTATGGCCAGCTGGTGTGTTTGAGGCCAAGTGGAAATGAAGTGATCTAGAGGAATGTTAAAGCCCCTAAAAATGGTATATATAGAGAGAGATTGGGACAGGCACTGAAGTCATTTTGTAAAGTAAATGGAAGTGAATTTGAAAAGCATGACTCAAATTTCCATTAAAATGCCCCTGGGACAAAAGATTGCAAGAAGATACACAACAATTCTCAGCTACCTTCATATTAGTATAATGCATCAGGGACCTCAAATAAGGTTGCATTGCCCACCAAATTTCCACTGGTGCCATTAGTATTCAATTGACAGGTATTTTGGATACAGTGTGCATAGCATAAACAATATGAATATCAACCCTATGTCAGATACTGTACTAAGCACAGTTTTGCAATTGAAAATAAACAGGTACCTTCCCTTAAGGTGGTAAGCCCAGTGAAGGAGGAGCAAGCTTCAATTTCAGCAGCCTGTCATAAGTACAAATATATATGCTCATAGAAGGAATGCGAAGGAATGCCTAACTTAGTCTCTAGAATCATAGAAGGCTTCCTGGACAAGGCAACATCTAAGCTGGGATTGGAAAGGTAATCTGAGAGATGTTGGCAAAGAAGCAGCAGGAGTGGAGACCCAGAAGCGGAAAGGAGCAGGATACACAGAAGGAATCAGGTGTGAAGACGACCAGGAAGTCAGACTGGAAGGAAGAGGGGGGTAAGCGCTAAATGGGCAAGGACGTCTTGAGTCACTCCAAGGAGCTGCCATCTTATCCTGAGAGCACAGAAAACAAGTAAGAGATTTTTACGCTGGAGGAATGACTTGATCACATCTGCAGTTTAGAAAGCTCATTCTCGTTGCTGTTTTGAGAGTACGTTAGTCTGAAGACGGCTGGCATGGATATATCACATCCAGTTATACCAGTACGGGAGAGGGAAGAATGGAAGGTAACACCCAAGACTTCTGGCTTGTGCATATAGAAGGGTCTTGGCACAAATCTCAGACACGCAAGCAGTTCGTTAGGCTGAGGGCAGCAGGAATCTATTGGTCCTGGCTCAGGCATGTTGAGGTGGAGACGTCAGTAAGATATGCAGGTAAGCACGGTCCGTGGACAGACGTGAAGTCAGATCAGGCAAGGGCTCTGGAATGCACGTGGGGATGTTTGCATCCTTCAAGTAACTGAAGCCCTGGGGATGGAGGAGATCCACCAGAGATGATGGGAAGGGGCTATGTAATAACCATGGTAGAAAACGTTTTGGAAAATAGGAATTCTAATGCCTGCCTGTCTCCTGGCATTAAGACATTCCAGCTGGAGACTGTAAACAAAGTACCTTGCACCTTACAGAGATTTATGGAAATGTTACTTTTTCAAAGTTTTCTTTGAAGATACTTCCTTGCCTAGGTATTATCACCAAAAACACCAACCATCATTGCGTGGAATGTTCGCTGGGGCTATAGAAGATGTGAGAAATGGGAAACTTGACTTCAATTTTGTCACCCAACTGCCTTTGATACCTTTGATATTTGAAGGATACTCAAAGATTATCTAACTTTTATTTCAGGTTAAACTCTCAAAAAGCTACATACTTAAACCATGAATACTGAGCTCCCACTAAAATGTCTTCTCTGAATTATTTAATAATACGAGGCTATCGCAGTTGGGGAGGAATCTCAGAAATAACCAAGGGAAGCATGTTCTGTCCCATTTATAGAGTTCCCACAGGGAACTCTATGTGTCCGTTCTTCTGCTTGGCATTTTAAGGAGCCATACATCCACACAGAAAATACCAGCAAAAAACAAAAACAAAAACAAAAAAACAAAAAGAAAACCACGAAAACCAAAACATCCCTAGGACTACATTCATTTCCTCTTTACATACAGTTAGGATTCTAGCTATGATGCACTGGGTGCCATGTAACCCATTCTCTTTCTCTCTCCCTTGCTTTTTACTTTGGCTTATTAAAAAGATTACACACGGTCTGGAACGGGCCAGCTGACAGGGACTTACATCCACTGGAGACGAGCTACTCATTCTTCCCTCTTGTAGAACGTCCCCTTCTCTGCCTGGCACATCACTCCGTCTCCGCTTGCTCATAATTTCTCCTTAGAACTTACTATCTGGCCCAGGTATACCTCATGACCTTGTTTCAGATCCAACTTCTGTCACTGGACAAATTTTTCTTTTCCGGTTCAGTTTCCAGAGGGAAGGGATATGATCGCCTCAGCCGAGCACTTTGCACAGCTTTTTGGGCACAGCCTCGCCGGCCAGGCCCGCAGAGTCTGCTGGCGAGCTGGAGGTGGGACCCCTGGAGCGGGGGACCATGCCCAGCCAGGACAGGCCAGGGTAGACCTACAGACGCAGAACATGCTGTCCAGGCAACTCTCCTTACTGACGTGTGCTTTTTTACCTTGTACTTTTGTTTGTCTTTTTATAGTACATAGGTTTATGATATCAACCACTAAGCCTTTTCCAGAACGTCCATTTTTTTTTTTTAAATGAATTAGTATATTGATTTAGAAACCTTTTTGAGCAAACACTAAATCAGACTTATAAACTGGTTCCCTTTCTAAAACATTAAAATTAAAATCTCGTCAACTGAGAGGTTTTCTTCAAGAGTCTGATGAATGGCGGTTTTATTGTGACAAAAGGCCACTCCAACGTGATCCACAAGTGATGGAGTATTGTGTTTGTCAGTGTTCGCGACCAAAGTGTTCAGGGGACTGTGTGGCTTCCGGTTTCCAAAGTGGGATCTTGTAAGTCCTGAGTGACAGGGTGGATGTGTTCGTAGACCGGAGTCAGCGCCGACGGGTTCTCAAGAGTTGCTTGTTAAACTCTCATGCATTTTGTTAATTTGGCTTGTTATACTCGGCCATTATTTAGGTCAACTCGTAACTAGATAACTTATATTAAAAACAAAGGTGGGGCACCTAGGTGGATCACTCAGTTAAGCGTCTGGCTCTCGATTTCGGCTCAGGTCATGATCTCCTGGTTCATGGGTTTGAGACCCGTGTTGGGCTCTGTGCGGACATCAGGGATCCTGCTTGGGATCCTCTCTCTCCCTCTCTCTCTGCCCCTCCCCTGCTTGTGCTCTCTCTCTCTCTCTCTCTCTCTCTCAAAATAAATACATAAACTTAAAAAAAAAAAAAAACCCAAAGGTAAAAAATATTCAAGATCACTTTTTTTTTTTTTTTTTTTTAGTTTATGACATTTTACCCTTATCTCTGCTTCTGAGGTTACCGACGTGCATTGTGTCCGTGTGGTTTAAATCCTCTAGAACTGTGTGCTCCTGCACGTTCAGTGACGCCACGCTGACATCCCGAAATCCCAGACAGTGAAAGTATTTACGTCGCGGAATAAACTCATGCTGCAAATCAGCCCTTCCCCACTGATGCCCCCTTCCTGGAGAGCCAGTTGTTAAACACTTACCAACACCTCACCGGACATCTGTTTTATGAATTGAAAGTAAGACTTTCAAATTTGCAATTTTTTGGAGTTATAAAAAAAATATTTTAGGGGCGCCTGGGTGGCTCCGTTACGTAAGTGTCCGACTCTTGACTTCGGCTCAGGTCACGATCTCATGGATTGTGAGATCGAGCCCCAGGTCAGGCTCTGTACTAGTGCAGAGTCCTGCTTGGGATTGTCTCTCTCCCTCTCTCTCTGCCCCTTCCCCCAACTGTCTCTGAAACAAATAAACCTAAAAAGTATGAAAAAAAAATACTTTAAAAAGGGAACATTGCTCTAACCCTGACTTACTTACCAATCCATTAAATTTACTCACCAATAACACCAGCATCCTTGTATATCACCTCTTCCCTTGAAAAGTCCTACCATAGAAAAATCTCAGAATGCATTATTTTAGGGAAGGGGAGGTGGTTAAAGGAAGCTTATTCACATGAACCCATACACAGGCACCTGTACAAAATGCCCAACCAGGAATAGGGGTACCATCACCCAATGATGGAATTTAAGCTTCTTGAAACAATTACAACGTACATTTAAATTCAGGTGTTTTACTGTCCCCACCGCTACCCATGTTCATGAATACCAATGAAAAAGTATACTTTCTACTCCACAGTTTTGACTCATGATGACCTCATTAGCCACCAAACAAATTAATCCTAATTATAACCTTTTGAAACATTACTGCATTAATGGAATGTGGAAGAAGATTACTGACTGAATCTCTTATTAATGTGTTTTGTCCCTCACGAGATTGTCGGAGTGGTTGAATGTTTCAACTGTTCTTACAAAACATATGGACAGAGTGACGACAAATAGAAAAAATATATAACCTAATCACACTTGGAAAACATACGTACAGGGGGAGGGAGTAGGGAGCTTTGTAGGTCTGGCAAACCGGAAGCGGGGGGGGTCTGCCATTAGTCGATTTGTGTGATGTGCTAAGGAGCTTCCCAGGAAGGTCCCATCCGAATGGAAAAGAGAACCAAGCACAAACTCAGTCAGGAAGAGAGCCAGGGAGAAGTGATTATGAATACATCAGAGCGTCTGTCACTTGGATGAGCTCCTGGCCTTGTCCCCCAGCCTATGTCTGAGTCGTGAGGTGAGCTGGGGTAATATAAGTAAAAATGATAGAGCCGCTCAGGAGATCCATTCTGAGATTTTAGAGCACATCCGTTATTGCTCTGGGAACCCTCTAGTGCAACAGAAGGCTAAAGAGAAGAAACATGCACCTCTCCTTTTGCAACAGGATTCTGAACAGCTGTGATATTTCATGGGTCCTTGGCCACTGGTGGTGCAGGAGCAGTGGGGGCAGGGGCCTGCCAAAGAAGCAGCTGGGCCCAGCAGAGGCTACTGTCCCTTTGGAAAGGTGATTGGGATGGGTAGATGCATCGATCACTAGTGAAAGGGGTAGAGGTAGACATCGCAAGTGGTCCACACACCAAGCGCAGGACACAGGGAGTGATATCAAAAGAACAGAAACAAAGGTGATGCATGGTAACTAACTTGACTTTCTCTTTGGATTCACTGGGTGTGCTAGGGAAGGATCGCTGAGAAATCTGGGGGAAGGGGAAGAACTCGCAGAGGCCTACAGTTTTGCATTAGTGGGTGGTGACGAGAACTCATAAAAAAGAGTTGCATCTTTGCCTGTTGGAAGATTCCTGGTGCGGATATGACTCACAAAGAACCCAGGGCACATTCTCACCCCAACTGCCAATGCCAGTCAACTGATGCCATGGAGATAGATGGATACTGGTGGTCCCAGGTGGTGCTCCTCATTGGGTTACCTCCCCAAGCAAGAGGAAAGCCATTTTGCTAACTTCAGGGAAGTTTCCTGAGGCACGTGAAAATACTCACCATGCAACTTGCGGTGCCCTGAGAATGCCCACTGTCTTCATTGAGGCACCAGCAAGAGGTCCGTTTCATTGGAGCATTTGGAAAGCACCTTGAGCACTTGAAGCACGAGCCACCTGGACGCCTTGCGCGATAAGCTCTATGAAGAGACACAGGGCTGGTCTGTGTTCTCTCTGTGAAGCGCAAAGACTGTTGGAAGGGCAGAGACAAATGAAAAATCTAGGCTGGCTCCCAGAGGATGTAATTAGGATGGAGAGCTGAACCACTCCTACCAACACCTGTCAGGGCAGCACAAACAGTGTCTTTGTGCAAATTAGAAAAAAGCAGCCTCTCTGGGTAGCCAAGTGGCTGGGAGACCTTTCTCGGCTGACGAGCCCTCACGGGGGCACAGCCTGGCAAACAGGGAACAGACCCCCCGGTCCCTCAGCGGCCACGCACAAGTACACTACCATCTGGGGCAGCGCACCCAACGTAACGTGCCAGGAGGGGGGGTTCACTGAACGCACCCCACGTTAAGAACCAGGAGTAAGCTAGAGGATGTGCTCTTGGAGGTATGAGCCAGAGGCTTTGCTTGACCTGAAACACGCAGAATGTGCGGCTAGTGGAGTAGCCTGGGGAATTGGTTGCCCCATCTGGCCAGACAGTATGTGCATAGCACCGCTCCACAGCCCCAAACAGCTGCCCGTCGTCAAGGACACAAAAGGCCAGAAAAATAACATTTTAAAACCCAGAAAGTGCCAAATCCATACCTGGAAAAAAAATCATCGCAGGCCCGGAACGGGTCCTGGAACTGACAGAGGTCATCTTCTCACAAGAGAGGCTAAGAAGTCCTCCAGCGCCCTGGCTGCCCCAAGTGCCCAGGGGCCCCGGCGAGGGCTGCCTCGTGCATTGCTGGGCTCCACTGCAACAGTGACCCCGGAGGTGAGTCCCGAAGGACAAGGAGACTTTGACAGAGAGGGCACAGACACGTAGGGAGGTAGCAAATCGAGAGAACATTACGTCCACTATCGGGGCCTCAGCCACGCCTGGGCAGATGGGGAAATGAGAAAGAAGAAGCTTATGGAACTTGTATTTGCAGGACCCCGAAGACCAAGATATATTTAGGGGAACAGAGAGCTCGACACCAAGCGCGCAGCTTGTTAAAGGAGAGGGATCCTTCTGCGAGCAGAGTGGTGATTCCCGTTGCATTTTGTCTCCTGGTTAGAACCCCATGAACCTGGGCATGGGTCCAACTGTGGGGAAGGGGTAGGGAGTGCTGGGGGAGGGAGGTGGGAGGCACCATCAAATAGAACCTGCAAGGACTGACACTGAGCTGTAAGACAGTGGTCACAAGTAGCCACACGTTTCAGCCCCTAGGATGGTGTCACAAGAGGGGGCATGCTTTGCCCTACTCTGTAGAAATCCCTTGTGGTTTGGGACCTTCAGGGGCTGGGGGAGGTGCAGGGTTTCGGTGCCTTCTGAAGGTGCTGGTGCTGTCCCGAGGCAGTGAAAGAAGCCATACCCAGCAGAGGGGACCCCAGGCCTGGAGACATCGTGGGGTCAGCAGATGACAGTGCCCCTAGAAGCAATATGACTGAAGGAGAAGGATGCAGACAGAGCCACATGGGGAGGGATGGATCCCAGTATGATCATATGCGACCTGCCCCTGGGGACCTAAAGGTGACTGGGGGGAAACGTGGGGACTTCTGTAGAGGCCTGGGGTCCAGCCTTCACAGACCACCGCAAGAGCTAGCAAAGCCCGACTGCACAGGGAGGACGCACAGGTATCCTGACAGTTGGGAGAACAGGTAAGAGCCAAGATTACATCCGTAATCCAAAATGATTTTCAGTATCCTACAAGTGCTTCATTGCCTTTCCGAACCCAAACTGTGAAATGTAAAAACATCCAGAAGGCTCCCACAAAAGCGCACTGCTCCTCGCCTGTGACGCTCGGGCCTTGCCCCTCACCAGCCTTATCTGTCCCCGGAACACGCCAAGCTTGCTCTCACCCGTGGTCCTGTACACTTGCTCTTCCCTCTCTCTGGAATATTCTCCCTCCAAGCTTTGCAGAGTGGGCTCCTTCTTGTCATTCAGATCTCAGCCTAAATGCCATTTCCTCAGAGAGGCTTTTGTCTGACTGTACAATTTTTTAGCCCATCTTTCCACCCACAGCTACTCCCGCACATTATGTGGTTTTATGGTTTTAATGACACTTATCATTAGCTGAAATTATCTTGTTTGATTTTTTTTTTAAAGTTACTTATCTATCGCCTGTCTATCTCCAACAAAATGTTAAGTACCAAAAAATCCAGGGCATTTGTCTGTCTTATTCCCAGCTGTATTCCCTGGCACGTTACCGCCTGGCACGTACAGTGTGCTCTTTAAGAATTAGTGGAATCAATTAATTTTAAACATTCATTTTCAATTTCCCTGCAATTGGGGGAAATACTCACCATAGGTCCACATAAAAAAAAAAAAAAAAAAAAAAAAAGAATGATGTCTCTAGACCCTTTATCTCATCCATTTTCCAGGTAAATGAGAACAAGAATTTCTGCCTCAAATTTAGCCTGGAACTGTGATTTGTTTATGTGTGCTGACAGATCACTTTCAAATCCACGTCTCTGACATCTTTGTACACTAACCCTTTGCACACATCAGTATGTTAACATTCATTTTGCCAGAACATCAGGTGTCTCCACTCTTCTGACCGTGCCTTCTCTAACCCGGTGCCGTTAAAACAACACGTCGCTAATGAGAATTTGCGATCTATCAGCAACGTGTAGGACAACCTTTTACCCCAATGGCGACACCAACATCCTCCGCCTGCTTTGTGGCAATTCTGATCCTCAAGATTCTGATCCTGCTTTAAAAATATTTGTAGCCAGAGACTGTGTTTGGAAGAGAATCCAGGTCCCTCCCTGTGTTCTAGTAACTTTGCATACCCACGGGGATTATGTCTAATGTTTTCCAAGTCCTTTTAGGTGACTGATGTGACACCAAATGAGCTTCGAAGACACACTGCTGAATCATCTTCATTGGAAAGTTTTAAGAATAGAACAGGTAACTGCCTATTGCTAGATGAGATGTCACAGCACTCTGAAGCTAGGGATAAACCAATACACCCCTTGAGATTTGCTCTAGGAAGGTGATTTTTCTACCTTTGGATAATAATTAGTCCTCTAAAACTGGCAATTTTTTTTTAAGTGTATTTATTATTTTTTTGATGTTTGTTTATTTTTGAGAAAGAGAGACAAGGAAAGAGTGAGTAGGAGAGAGGCAGAGAGAGAGGGAGACACAGAATCCGAAGCAGGTTCCAGGCTCTCAGCTGTCAGCACAGAACCCAACACGGGGCTCGAACCCACCAGCTGTGAGATCATGAACGGAGCCAAAGTCAGACACCCAACCGACTAAGCCACCCAGGTGCCCCCTTTTTAAGTTTATTTATCTTGAGAGAGAGAAAAAGAAAGTGGGAGAGAGACAGAGAGGGAGAGAGAGAATCCCAAGCAGGCTCTGGGCTGTCAGCACAGAGCCCAACAAGGACTTGATCTCATGAACCATGAGATCGTGACCTGAGCTGAAATTAAGAGTTGGACGCTTAATTGGTGTCTGAGCTACCAGGCGCCCCTAAAATTGTCAAGTTTTGCTCTTAACAAACAAAATTATCTCGAAAAAAACTTTATTAATCAATATTGTGGAATGCATATATATTATATATGTATTATATATTATATATATATTTTTAAATATTTGTCTATATTATATACATGTTATGTATTATATGTAAGATACATTATTTACATTTCTATACATGACATATGTTATATATATAATATGCATTATATACATTTATGTTTATATATGTTTTCCGCCAGTTAGGAATACCAACAGAGTATTGAAATGATGTGGGTTTTTTTTTTTGTTTTTTGTTTTTTGTTTTTTGTTTTTTTTTTTGAAGGGATGTTTAAGACCAAAAAAGACCAGTGACTTTTGGGGATATTTCCTGATGTGTTTGGCATTTTTTAAATTTTTGTTGTTGTTCTTTTTTCATGTAAATCATACCCTAGTAACTAGCATGGGGTATTTCTGAAATTCATTTACTGCCATTTTGCTGTATTGTCCAACAGATTGTTTCTAGTACCTTCTGATGTGTGGCAGCTGTGTTTTAACAATTCCAAGTGTACCATATGAAAGTAATCAAAGACATTAACACACTCGTGTCTGCAGCTCTGGAGGTATTTCCTGAATGTGGTACTTGCTGGGCCATGCAAAGTTGTACGTAAATTACTTTTTTTTTTTTTCTCGTTTGTATGCTGATATCTTCTCGAAATATATGTAGAATCATCACATGTTTGTGTCTGTGGATCCCTGTCTTCATGGACACAGCTCTCTACAAAGGGCAAGCATACCAAAATCTGCATTCAAGTGCCATTTTTACAGAACATAGAATACCTGACACATTAATCTGTGCAAAGTGATCTCTCAGATTCCCAAAGGAGGAAATAGTTAAAGTTTAGTGTTTTCTCTGATATAGTGTACCCTGGGTAGAGTAGTAATCGCTAACGGCATAACATCCTAATGCACGTGGTTATTGGGAAATGTTTCACAAACAGTATTTTATTATAGTGAGATTGCACTGTACTTAAAGTAAATACCCCTGGATCCCCTCCAAAGCCGAAAGAATGTAGTTAGGTTACCGAATCTGCTCATTCAGCAATTGTGTCATGATAAATTAGGAATTTGGAGGGGGGAAAAAAGTTCTTTGTTTATCATAAAAGGTGTAGAGAGGGAGAGTAACCTGAAGAAGGTACACTTTCAGAATACCGTTTGTCAGGAAAATGATGTGTTGTGCAATCTCGAAAGAAGGTATAAAAATTTGCACATTGTATTACCTCCCTGACTGTCAAGTCACGTATATCATGCAAGCTAGGTATCCGAGGGTGAAGCTTAAAAAGGAAGTTTCCACGTGTGGCACATGGAGTCCTCAGTCATATTTCAAGATTTAAATCTAGCTTTCCACACATACAATTTTACAGCACTTTTGAGACCTTTATCAAAAAAACGTAAACGCTTTCATTCGCCGGCTATAGATTCCGTATTTCAGTGGACATACATGTTATAGATAGAGTATAGATCTGGAGAGAGATTTAGAGAGAAAGCCCAGTCCCAGTTTCGCTTTCCTCGCTAGAGGAAGTATGCTTTCCAAACACGCTTTACATAAGGGTTCTAGGACTCTGTGGTAGAATCCAAGAGCCTGCGTTTATTTGACATTCCATTTCTCCCCAATGACCACTACTGACTGAGCCTGGCCCTTGAGGAACTTTCACTCTTAATTAAAATAGTGACGCCAAAAGCTTTTAATGATTCCCCAAATGCTATTACAAGGTACAGGGTAAATGTTAGAGCTGGGGCCCATGTTTGGGGAATAACTACAATTTGGAAGTAACGTTTTCCATACTGCTTTGTCCATTGCCTTCCTTTGGCCTTCCCACAGGAGTTCAGTAGGCACTGGGCCACATCTAACCTTAACTCCTTGCTGAAGGAAACTCTTTGCAGCATCAAACACCAGAACAGGACATTTTTCCAATCAGAAAGAAAAAAATTGTGAACACGTTCAACTCTGTCCAATTCCTGGCTTTCTTCTGGATTCCATTGTCTTCCTTACTTTAGATAAATATGGAGGAACCGTGAAGGAATTGTCCCCTCCCCCAGAGCACCTCGAAAAACTTACACATTATCAGTCCTCAGTGGAGTCTGTATTTATGGAGTACTTACTGCTGACAAATGATGATACTGAAGATTTCTTTTTAATCTAGGCTTAATCCTCATCATTCTGGTTGTGCATGAATGTGGTTAGTAGATCCACATGGATTGTGTCTATTCATAGACAAATAGATGTTGCTTTGAAAAGGAAGAGTTAAGGATTATCCCGCAATACAGAACCCTTGCTGTCTACCTCTTATTTCTGAACCTCGAACTTGCCTGTTGTTCTCAGGCAAAGACAATTAGAAACAGTTTCTGAAAAATTACCATTTGGATCGGCCGCTTTCATTTGCCCCACAAATTCTTTTGATGATACTTAGAATGTGAAGGTACTGTACTGTGCTGGAGAGATCCACAAAACGTGAAATCAAGCACCCTTTCCTTCCATCACTCACTCCCCAGTGGGAGGCCAAGTCTGTTAAGGAAAGGACTTCCAGCTAGTAGAGAAGCCAGTGGGCCCTGAGGGGGCCACCTACAAGGAGGAACTTGTATAGCTGGCTTAGAAATGAAGAGGTTGATTGCTTTGGCTGAAGATTAATCTGCCTGGAGAAATAAAGAGAGAGAGGTAGGAGAGGGACTAGGAATAGAGGTGAGGCTATAGGACTTAGAATGTCAGGCTTAACATCTGGCTGTTACATCCTAAGCAATGGAGGGCCGCTAGGCGCTTTGCAAGGACAGGGAGCTTTGTGATCAAATATGTCTCTTTCATATTTACTGCTGAGGAGGTCTTCGGTGTAGAAACTCAGAAACTATTCAGGAGACTTTTAGCAGCATCCCTAATATCACCTAAATCTTGTGAGAACGTGGTGGTTTTAAAACTAACAAAATCATAGCAGAGGAGGCAGAAATTACCCTGAAAACCTGTATTTTCCACATCAAGAAGCTATGTGCTGGGGCACCTGGGTGGCTCAGTCAGTTAAACGTCCAACTCTCAATATCAGCTCAGGTCTTGAACTCAGGGTCATGGGTTCAAGCCCTGCCCTGGGCTCTGTGCTGGGTGAGAAACCTACTTGAAGAAGGAGAAGAAGGAGAAGGAGAAGAAGGAAAAGAAGAAGAAGAAGGAGGAGGAAGAGGAGGAGGAGGAGGAGAAGAGGAAGGAGAAGGGGAAGAAGAAGGAGGAGGAGGAGGGGGAGGAGGAGGAGGGGGAGAAGAAAGGGGGAGAAGGAAGGAGGAGAAGAAAGAAACAGCAGCAGCTATGTGCTTAGCCATGGTTCACCTTAGCACAATCACAGTGTAGAAGAGGTTTGTGCTGGTGTTTCCCCACCCACCGTACCACAGCCCCCCTGATCCCTGCATCTCCAGGCATTCATCTCCCAGCCCAGCCCCACCTGGAAAAAGACTAGCTCTCCACCCTCACCTAGCCAATAGTTAGCTTAAGTAAGGCTGTAATGGAGGTGAAGGGGCAGGGTATTCTATAAAATTAATGTCAGAATAAATGGAAGACTCCTTCGGGTGTGATTCGTGAGGAGCAGATTTTAGTCTTCTTGCCCTTTCCTCCCCTACCAGTGCAAACTCCACGTGATTGTTTATCCATGAAATTCCTAGGAACCAAAAATCTTTTAGTGCCACAGTTGGACTTACTATCACAAATGGGTGAAAAGGAAGAAAACCTTGAAATAAATTTATAGTAAGATGTAATGACCCATAGTGTAGACTAGTGTATCCATCAGGTTCTGGCGGGAAGTAGATAGCATGCTCAAATTAGGATCATTCCATGAGATTTTAATAAATTTAATAAAGAGACTATTTACAGAGTTGTAGGGAAGCCATAATGGTTAGTACAGCACCCTGACCCAATAAAAGCACAGCTGTTACCATTTCTAGGCCCAAGATAGGAGGGGAGGGAACAGTTACTGAAACCAAAATGAGAGAGTCCTGCAGAGAGGGGTGTCATGAGAGGAGCTCAGACCTTCAGGCAAGGGATACCACTGGCTCAAAGTGACTGCAGAGAGAAAGCCAAGGGAATAAACATGACGATGTCACTTCTGTCACTGCCTTCATTCATTCTCCGGGGTTCCGCATTGGCTGAACTCAACCAGAAAAGGAAGGGCAAGAAAATCTATTGATGAAGTCGTTGTAAGTCAGCTTTTCTGTGCAGAGTCAGGGAGAGATGAGTGCAGAGAATATTTGGAGGGATGAATGGCAGACCCAGCACTAGAGGGAGGAAGAAAGAGAAAGTAGAAGTAGCAAGCTTGGTGGGGGGGGGGGGGGGGGGGTATAGGAGACGTTGGAGAAGGAAGGTCTAAAATTTACTGTTCCAGAGGATTGACCTTGTGGTTGAATACACACACACTCACACACACACACACGCCCCTTTCGAAAAGAAACCCAGTGTTGGGACTTCCTTGCTCTAAAGTTGAAGGGAGACCTTTTCAGGTACCCCTGACTCCCCAAGATGACCGCCCTTCTTTCTTCGAGGAAAACAAACTCATCAAAATCCAGACACCAATGGGATGTTAAAGCATGCAAGCAGACCACTGTGAGGTATGTAGACAGTTTTATTTTATTAGCCAACTGAGAGCACCCATGAGGAACAACGAAAGAGCAAAACATTGCTTCTCTCTTCCCATGGGATTACCTTCCAGGGATACAAAGACGGCCTCAGAAGGAAACCCAGGTGTTCCTGGAGTGTCTCCAACATTTCCTTTTCTCTTTTCTACTCCTTTGTCCTTCCTCCAGCCAGGGC
Organism: Lynx canadensis; assembly: GCF_007474595.2. Taxonomy (NCBI): domain Eukaryota; kingdom Metazoa; phylum Chordata; class Mammalia; order Carnivora; family Felidae; genus Lynx; species Lynx canadensis. The sequence goes on along the minus strand of NC_044315.2, from coordinate 9,230,458 downwards.
TTCTCTTCTCTAGGGCAAAGACTTAGAAATCTTCATCCCTGGGTCTATCCTGGAAGATACCATGAAATTTCTATTCTGCACCTCTTTAATTTTCCCTGGGAGTAAGATCCTTATGCCTGAAGCATCTACAGGGGAAACTTTGTCTTGCTAACAACTGGCAACTTTGAAGCACGATTGTGCTGTAAGAACCTCTTCCCACCTGCACACATCTCGCCCCCACTAGTTCCCCCCAAATCTGAAACTTTGTTTTGTCTCACTGACTTTAGGGAATTATTTTTTTTATGATTTTTATTGAACAATGGACTTGTTGATTAGGTTGGCTTCACAAAATATGTTCATCTTTCTTGTTTATAACTGAATTGCCTTTTGGTTTTTAAGCTTTTATTTGGTTACCTGTAGCTGCATAAAACTATACCAAAATGTGGTGGCTTGAAACACAAAACAAAACAGTGTATTATTAACTTTTACAAGCGTATGAGTTGTCTGGGTGCTTTTCGCTTAGGATTTCTCGCCTAGGCTCCACTGGGCTGGTCATCCAAGATGGCACTCACACATGGCTGTTGTTGGCTGAGATGAGCTGGAGACTTTGACTAGAACGCCTGTCTGTGGCATCTCTATGTGGCTTCCATTTCTCACATCATGGCAGCTAGGCTCTGTGAGGAAGTTTCTCAGAATGAGCCTTCCAAGAGACCCAGGGTGGAGGCTGCCAACTTCTTATAACCTAACGTCAGAAGTCCCACCTCAGACTTGCCCCCAAGATCACTCAGATTCAAGGGGAAAGGAATTAGACTCTCCCACCCACAGGAAGAGAGGAGCAATCTGCACCTACAAAGAGGCGAGAAACTGATGATGGCCACATTTGGAATCCAGCACAAAATTTCATCTCTTCTTTTGTGTTTTCCTAATGAAATCATGATCATTCATTTGTGCTATCGTTATTCAACAGTCTGCTTAATATAGTGGAAAAGAGCACTGAATTCAGAGTAAGAAGGCCAAGCCAACAGGCCCAACCAGTGCCAAAATGTATCCAAAGCGGCAGCTGGGCTCTGAGGTGCCTGTGCATCCTGGGCAGCTCTTGGACTCGGGGGCATTTCTGTGCCTTCTAATCCTACTCCAGTGAGCGCAGAGTTAAGAAGAACTAATCTGTGGTTGTCTCATCCATTTTAACATCTCCCACCCCCTGAGAGATTTGGGGAGGGGAACTGAGCAGGCAAATTCACCTGAAGCATTCACAGTAGATGGAATAGGACCAAACAAAAATGGCTCCTCTTCAACCACAGAAGAGGGAGGATAAGTAGGTCTCTGGATGGCCGATTAGTTCCCCTCTCCTTTCCAAATGTCGTCATCTCTAGTGCGCCAACCGATCACTTTGTGCTAATCCCAAAGTTGCCAGGTGCCTCCTCCGTGATCTTGGGTTAGTCACCTTCTAATTTTATTTTCTTGTTTTCTTTTTTTTTTTTTTAACAGGAAATTCCCATTGGACTTTAAGTGTCTAAATTAAGAGATTAGGAGAGAAACTGCCTATCGGTATACTTGCGTTATTTCCAACTTGACTGCATCCCATCTTTAACCCTGTCCGTGAACACTTTGGGCTTTATTTTTATTAATTTTGTTTTATTTTACTTTTTAATTGATGCATAGTTGACCTGCCATGTTCTGTTAAATTCAAGCGTACAGCATAGTGTTGACCATTCTGTACATTATACTGTGCTCACCACAATAAGTGGACTCACCGTATATTATTACAATATTAATGACTGTTCTCTATGCTGTGTTTGTCATCCCCGTGACTTATTTATTTTGCAACTGGAAGTTTGTACACCTTAATACGCTTCACCGATTTTTGCCCATCGTCCCAACCCCCTCTCCTCTGGCAACCACCAGTTTGTTCTCTGTATTTATGATTCTGTTTCTGGTTTTGCTTGTTTGCTCATTTGTTTTGTTTTTTACAAACAAAAACATGTTAGTGAAATCATATGGTATTTGTCTTTCTCTAATTTTCCCATCTGTAAAATGAGAGAATAGGCATTTCCGAGGTACAAGAAGACCAAGATAAATAAGATAAGTAAAAATGTCGTGCCCTGGGTACAGGTGAAGTATTTTCAAGAATGTTGCCTAAATCAGGGCAAAGTTTCTCAGTGAGAGGATGGTCTGTTAATCTTTCCAGCCCAGTGGACCACATGGTCTTCTGTCGCAACTGCGCACCTCCGCTGTTGTGGAGTGCATGTGTGAAACCAACCTTAGACAAAAAATAGTAACAAACAGGTGTGGCCGGATTTGGCCATCTCGCCTTAGTTTGCCGACCTCTGGTCCAAATTATGATTTCACCTGGGAAAAGAATGGGAGAAAAGTCAGGACAAGTAATCTTTTAACAATATCTTTCGTTTATACATTCTGTGATTCAGACACTAGACAAGGTGAATTAGAAATGCAAAGAAGTGGGAAAATACTGTTTGATACAACCGGTAGATGCCAGATTTCCCTCCTGGAAAGAGAAGAACAAGAGAAAATATCCCGACAATGGAGAACATGGAACCTTGCAGGGAGGAGGTCTGGTGTATCTGAGAGAGGAAGAGTAACATTCCATTGATTCCAGATAGGAATTGAAATGAAGGGGAGAGCCTAAATGACTCTCAATGGAGCCCTACCCCATGAACCTCCATTTCCCTCCCAGGGCTGTTTAACTCCTAAAATGTTTAGAGCGAGTGGTTGGTTGGCTTGTCTGTTTGAAAAGCCAGTGAAGAGATTGGGGCCTCCTATTTGTTTCATTCAGAGCAGATCCTCAGTCTCCTTCCAGGATCTTGGCATGCAGGTGCAAAGAAAAGCATAAGAGTAAGTTCTAGACACATCAAGAAATCACACGGAGGTCTCTCGACTGCCGCGCCATGGAAGTGGGGTGCAGAGGGCAGGGTCCCCGGTTGGAGTCTCTGACAGAAATGTTGAGGGGCGCCCGGGTGGCTCAGTCGGTTAAGCGACTGACTTCGGCTCAGGTCACGATCTCGCAATTTGTGAGTTTGAGCCCCGCGTCGGGCTCTGTGCTGACAGCTCAGCACCTGGAGCCTACCTCAGATTCTATGTCTCCCCCTGTCTCTACCCCTCCCCTGCTCACGCTCTGTGTCTCTCTCTCTCTCGATAGTAAATAAACGTTAAAAAATTAAAAAAAAAATGTTGAGTATAGCATGATGTAAATAACAATGATTATAGCGCTCTTATAAAATATGTCAAAAACTTTCTATTAAAATATGGCAATTAAAGTTTTTTAAAGATCACTAACTATCCCATTCCACTGATTACAACAGTAATCGACGTAAGCAACTGGCAATTTTACACAGTTTTTAACGGAGATTTATCCAAATTGTGCCTTTCTGGAATGAAACTTTTTTCTAAGTGAACATTTCTTTTTGGGAAGAGGTTTCTCATACTTCATATTCTCTGCAGTCACATTTCCAAATGGCCCATTGCCAATTTTGGTTTGGAAAAAAAGAAAATTAGCAATTAGCAATTAACCCTGGGCATTTGAAGAAAGAACGTTTGTAATAATAAAAGACTCCAGATAACCCTTCCATAGAATAGTAACACGTAAATGTGTGCGTTCACTTCTCTGGAAATGAATGATGCTAAGAATGTCATGGCTGGATATGTGCTCACATATTCTGCCATATTCTTGGCACATTGTATTTGATTCTTGACTGTAAGATTGGAGCGAGCCTCTGCTAATGATGGCTGAAGAAAACATTTCAGAATGTCTTTATTTTACAGGCAAGCCACTGTGATTGAGAAGAAAAACTTCTAACCAAGAAATGGGTGAACTGAATTGGAGTTTGAAATCTGCTACTTCTGAACTCTGTATCTGAACTTCTGAGATCTAAGAGCATCCGTATCATCTGCAAATGGTAATAATAATATCCCTTCATACATCACCTGATTGTTGTGCAAATCAAGGGAGAAAAGTAGGCAGAAAAACCTTTGCAAATCAATGTAGAAAAAGAAGTTCTTTTACTCTGATGTTTCAGATTATACTGCAACTAATTGTTAGGTATTTAAAAAATATTTTCAGGTTTCACTTTGTAGGATTCAAGCATGAATTTACTTAGAATATGTATATTAGCAATATGTCGCCAGTACCATGGACTCTTAAACAACTTGAGTTTGAACTCTGGGGGCACCACTGATACACAGATTTTCTTTTGATAAATACAGTACCATAAACGTATTTTCTCTTCCTTATGATTTTCTTAATAACATTCTCTTTTATCTACCTTGCTTTATTGTAAGAATACAGTATATAATATATATAACACAAAAAATATGTATTAATTGGTGGTGTATGTTATCATTAAGGCTTCCAGAAAATAGCAGGCTATTAGTAATTAACTTTTTGGGGGGGAGAGGTCAGAAAGTTACACATGGATTATTTTTTAAATGTTTATTTATTTTGAGAAAGAGAGAAAGAGGAGGGGAACAGGTAGGTAGAGAGAGATGGAGAGAGAGAAATCCCACGCAGGGTCCATGCTGTCACCACAGAGCCCGATGTGGGGCTCGATCTCACCACCTGTGAAATCATGACCTGAGCCAAAATCAAGAGTCAGTCGTTTAACCGACTGAGTCATCCAGGTGCCCCTTCACGTGGATTTTTGACTGACGGTGTCAGTGCCCCTGACCTCTACCTTTGTCTGAGTGTCAACTGTATATGTTAAGCAAAATATTCTTTGCCTCCACTTTCTTCTCCCAACATCACCACGGTTGGCAAATTGATAATGAATAGGATGAAAGTCATTGGCAAGCTGTGCATTGTATGGTCAACAGTACTGGTGGCCTCCCCAAGAGCCATCTACCCATTCTCCCTTCCCTGTTAACAGAGTCCGGGTTTTATTCATATATCCATATAGAGATCCACATTGTTAGCCCCCATTTTGAGGATAAATACTGAGTTTCAAAGCCAATCATGGTAACCTCCTTCCTTTTGCCAGTAGCTGATTAAGGGATGGACATGTAGCCCAATTAGGTTGGTTGAATGCATGATAATGGACACATACTGAACACTTACTATATGCCAGGCACTTTTCCCAGTACTTTATGTATATTAATACTAATCCTTACACCAACCTTATGAGGTAGGTTGTATGACTATCTAAGTTTTGCAGCTGAGGAAATTCAGAGCTAGAGACACTAAAAATACTTGTCCTAGGAAGTGTGTGGAGTAGAGCTAGATTACAGACCCAGGGTGTGCAGCTTATTATCCACACTCATTGCCACTATGCAGTAGTAAGGTGGGAGTCTTCTGAGGGCTTTTGGACAAGGTCTCCTCACTAACAAAAAAGAATCAAACAGGATATGGCCTCTTTCTTCTGCTGGGTGTCTGATGATCGTGTGTGATGCCTGGAATAATGGCAGCCATCTTGTGACAATGAGGGGCACTGAAGCTGATACACTGAGGATAGTGTAGTGAAAAGATTGAGAAACCCTGGGTCTTTGACATTGTGTTGAAACACTAACTTCACAAACTATGAAACTTACCTACTTCAGCCCTTCTTATCAGATGAAATACTATATTTTCATCTTTGTTTGAACAATTTTGGAGTCACCTGATACTCACAGCTGAACACATCCCAGCTGAACTAACACAGACATGCTGTTAAGTATGGTACGTCCAACCAAAGTAATTGGCTTCCTTCTGAAGTAGCAATTTACTATCACTAGAAATATGTTAAGGATGCTAAAGGGGGATTATAATTTCGGGAGAGTACATTAGACAAAATGATCCAAGATGCCTTCTAATTCTAGGTTGCTGATTTCACTGAAATGATGGTTTTCTCTATCCAACAGGATCATTACGATGGAAGGTGTTAAAATACAATTGAACAGTCTTCTGGAGAAAAAACAAATATTTGGAAGATAAAGGAAGAAAAGATAAATGAGCGGAAATGTAGGCAGGTCCTGTGGTTCAGTCAAGGAACTGAAACCAAAAATAACTCAGAGACCCAGGATAAGCCAAACTGAATTTGGGGACTTGAATCCTCAGTCCCACCAGGTAAGCAAAACTCTTAGCCTCAACATCCATTTGGGGACTTGATTCCTCAGTCCCATCAAGTAAGCAAAACTCTTAGCCTCAACATCAACTACCTGCGTACTTCTCTTTTCCCTTTACTTCCAGTTTCTAGGAGATCACAAGGCCTCCTTCCTAATTTCTCTCAAAATCAGTTACTTGGCTTCTCTCAAAATCAGCAGGGACTCCTCAAGCAGTGGCTACTCACTTCTCCACTTGGAAATCTTACAGCATGTTCAGTGCTTGACCGGTCCAATCTCTTCGTGGTGTTTAGCCTCAACTTTCAGCTCTTGCTTCACCTTTCGTTGTCCCTCTCTGAGTAACCACACTGTCTCCCACTGATGCACACCCCGTTCTATTTCACCAGCCCAGAGCTCTCTCCCAACCTCTAGACCCCTGTTGACAGCTCCATCCTGGATGGCTTCTCTACACTCTGGGAAAACAGCAGTCATCTTGGCTCCCCTGTCTCTCTCTGCCTCTACCTCCCTTGCATCTCTTGTTGGTTTAAACCCTAAAACATGTTTTCCATCTGTCCCTGATCCGTTTCCATTGTCCAACGCCAGATCTTCATCTCTCTTCTGGGCTCCCAAGTGGCCCACCCTCAAATTCCACGCTGGCCACCAGCGTGGTAAGTCCGAAAACAAGTCAGTTGATGCTTTTTCACTTTTTTACCTGGGATGATTCCTCATTGGTTTGAATGGTGATTGCCTTCAGAATAACATCCATTTTTCTTTGGCTGTTTCTCCAACTGGCCCCATCCTACCTGCCAGCCTCAGCTCCAGCTATTCCCTCCACGCACTCTGTGGTTTTCCTATATGAAATTCCTTCCTTTTCTATCTCTGTGCTGTGAATGGGTGCTGGTTCTTTGGCTGAATTGTTCCCATCTACCCTTGCATGGCCTGGCAAACTCATCCTATCTCAAGGCACAGTTCAGATTGTGTCTTTTCCCTTTATCTTGACCACCACCAGGCAGACTTTTAGCTCCCCATCTGTTTCTATAAACATGCCTCCATTCAAGCATGCATTGGGAAAGCAGGAGCTGTCTGGATAAGGCAATGTATCACCACCCCCAGCTCCATAGAAATGCCCAAGTCCTGAGGATCTAACCACAGCTGAGCTAATGTGTCCCTTTCTGGACATGTTTTGGTTTGAGACCAGAGAGAACTAGCACTGAATCTCTCTGACATTCAGTCAGGGAGGAAAACTATTATCCTACACAAGAACAAACTCAGCCTTAACCTCAGACTTCTGTAAAGGGGAGAATCAATGGAGCAACTGTCTAAAGATTTTTATAGGAAGAAATTGTAACCAATAATTTTCACCTAAACCGTTTTCAGAAATCTCAGAAATCTAAGGACTCAAAATAAAATGCCACCCATATGTTTGTCTTGAACAATTCAAGAGAGGGAGCAAAGCTAGAAGAACTTGAGACTTGAAAGGTTGAGTGATTAGGGACTAATGGTAATCTGGGATTATTATTTTTAATCAAAAATAAACACAAATATCAAATTCGTTTTGATAGAGAAGATAAATAAAATAATGATTCAATAATATTGATCTGGGTATAAAATCACAGAAGACAAAACAAAGGTATTCCCATTAAACATTATGATTAAGCCTTTTTTGAAGTTCTGGCCAATGCAGTAAGTAAGGTAGGACAATAAATGGAGTAAAAATGAGAAAATTATTATCATGATCCTGAGATGATATTATTTACGTGAAAAACTCAAAAGAATCATTTGATAATAACAAGTTTCAGTGAGCTTATTATATGTGAAAAGAATGTGCATGTGATATATTCAAACTTCAGGAGCTCTTTCTATGTATCAGCAGTAATTAATTAGAAAATATAATGGGGAAATCAACTATAGTAGTTATGATGCTTTGGGGTACAAGTTGATGAAGAGATAGATTTTTTTCTTAGGTATTATATGTATTTTTTGCTTACTCTTGTTAATGATATTTTAGTAACTCTTACTTGGGGAAGAATGCTCTTTAGTTAAGAACTGCCCCAAGGAAAAAAAATATTCCCAGAAGACTTTAAAAATTTTTCAGGAGCATAATGACTGTAATAAATGGACAAACAGCGACAAGAAGACAACATTAAAGAAATGTCATCGACTCCCCCCAAAATCCTTAGACTTAATGAAATCCAATCAATCTCAATATATTTTTTCTTGAAACTTAACAATCGGAGGCTCACATGAAATCAAAACAACAAACACAAATAAAAATCTGAGAGATTACAGTAATGAGAGGGGCTTTGCATTAAGATGTCAGAGTGTGTTACAAATCCACAATAATCTAAATAATCTGGCACTGACGTTATTTTCTAACCCTGATTTTTGTTTTCTCTTCTTTGCCTACTGTAATCCTTACCAACTCAAAATCCTCCTTTTCTATGAAACTTCTTTGGACCACCCAATCTGGAAGTCTTTTCCCACAAGATGCCCTTTTCTTTGGCCATTGATCCGTACTCTTGGCTACCTAACAAAAATTTTACATGCCTTTTCTTCCCCGCAGAAGATGCTTACACATCTTTAATATGTTTATACCTACAAGATAAAAACAGTTGATTTCAGTATCATCATTGACAGACGGCAGTGTGAGATATAATAACATCATGATGCCAAGGCTTCAAAGTTAGCTCTGAGGGACCATGAGTAGCAGCACCTGGGTGCTTAGAAATGCAGAATTGCAGGCTTCATCCCAGGTACACAAAATCAGAAGCTGCATTTTAACATGATCCTCAGGTGATTTGTGTGCACATTAAATTTTGAGAAGCACTGCCCTAAAGAATTTCATGGAATAAAAATATTTCATAACACTCCTGAAGCAATCAGACATAGTCAGATATCTTCCTGTGCAGCAAACGAATAGAATTATTCAAATCTTGTTTCCCTGATAGGTAAAAATTTAGCGATACCAAAAGAACACTAAAGAAATGTAGGTTCAGGGCATGGGATAAATCGAATGATAAAAGCAGACTGAGGGGGTGCATGCATGGGGAATGTAAAGGCAGTGGTTTGTGATTTGGAAGTGATTTGGTACCTGATTACTTCCACTGGGCTTTCTAATTTCTTCCTTCTAACCCTCGTCTCCCTACGATGACATTATTCTTTATCGTTGCTCTACACTTTAACATGGGCTGCCGTAATCTCACCTCCAACTCACTATCTTCTAATAAAAACAGTCCTCACTCATGAGTCCCTCCCCACCACAAGCCAGAGCCCCCAGAGCATCCACTAGAATGTAAGTTCCCTAGCAGCACAGAATGGGGCTGTCTGGCTTACTTGCTGTATCTGCAGGGAACAGAATAGCATCAAGTACCTAGTAGGCATTCAACAATTGAATAGTCAACAGATGAAGCAAACAATTTGACAACTTTTATTATACCAGGTCCTGCCAGGGAATAATCTCTGGATTGATTTGCATTCAGTCCCCACATCTCCTTGGAACAGTGCTTATTTTACCCTGTAAATTCCTTTAAGTCTGTTTTCGTTGCATCACTACCAACACCGCCTCGTACCTGTGCTGCCATAGTAAAATCTGAGATACTCTCCTTTCTCTGGTTCCCTGAGTGAGCTCCAACTAACTTTCTATAGTCCGCTCTCATCCAAAGTATTACATCCAAACCCTTTACCCTGACTCTGAATTCTTTAGAGTCCAAACCTAAGCTTCCTTTCCAGCCTTGTGTCATGGCTTCCCAAAGGGAATCTTCCTTTCTAGCCAAGGTGATCTACTCATGTCTCTTTACTATGCTTTCTCTGCTGGAATTTATTTCCCCAAAGTAAAATTGTTTTTCCCTATCATATTTGCCTATCGAAACCTACCCATTCCTTGAGACTTGGCTCATCCACTTTCTCAAGGAAACATGGTAGCCAAGCACTCTAATCTGGCAGAATTCATCACTGATTCATTCCAGGAATACCCAATAGTTTCTCCTCTGAATTCTCCTTTCAGTCATGATCTATAATGCCCATCACTTACTATGCATGCTCCTTTGAACATATATCCTTCTACATATGTGTTGTACATATAGGTAAACAAAGAGTTCAAGACAGGTGGCCTGAGATTGAAACATCTGCCACATAATAATGGAGTAACATTAAGCAATTTTCTTCCCTTCTCTGGGTCCCAGTGTCTTTATCTGTAAAAAAGTACCTACCTTAGAGGAGGATTATAATTAAAATAAATCACATAATTTGAAAAGCTCTTAGCAGGGTTCTGGAACATAAAGAGTACCCAAAAATGTCGGTATTCCTTCCCCAGAGCATCTCACTTACAGTTGGTGCTACTTTATATTCTTATGTATTTCAGTACATCAAAATAGCTATTTATTCATTGATGAATTGATAATATTAGTGCTGGCTATCAATACAGACTTTCCACTGAAGAATTTTAGGAACAAAATTTCCTATTCCTTTTGGATCAGAGAGTAGACATCCCTCTCTAAAGGAATGGTATTTGGGGGAATATATGAAAAAGAAAGAGACAAACAGACAGATACTATGATTAGAATCCCATCTTAGATTATTTACTCTATCTTTGATAACATATCTTGTAAGGGAGTCTGGCTTTGTGATTAAAACTATGTTGAGAAATGGAATATGTCCGAAAGAAATTTCTACTGTTGTAGCTTTGAACAAGAGCTTACCCTTTCTAAGCCTGTCTCCCCATTTAACAATGAGATTAGACCAGATGACCCCTATCATCCCTTGGATTGCTATTAGAATATAGTTACTTTGCTGTGGCAATACCAAGATTGCATTATCTCCTCCATCTTTCGTGTATGTATCAGCCCTTAAGAAAAATCCTTCATAGAAGTAACAAGTCATTCCAAGATTTATTTCAGATTATAGACGAACAACTGTTAGGCAATTGTTAAGATACTATGCTAGGTTGTCATTCAGTTATTATGAAACCCTCACTCTGAAAAAGTATGATGGTCTAATATTTAACACTAAATGATAACAATGCTTAGTCTTACTTTGGAAGAAGACAGATAATTATATACAGGTTGGGTTTACTCAAAATTAACTACCAGCTTATTGGCCCAGATAGTCATGGTCCATGGCTTGCCTATTTTCTACTTGATTTTACTAAGTAGTACACATGCTCTTCTGAGTTGAATTATGTTTAAATATGGCAAAGTTCAAGTATGATACTATCACTTTTTATTCAGTAATACAAAAAATATTATTTGCTATTGGTCTCATGCATGCCCTGACTTGACAGGTGATGTGTTTAAAACTCTCTCTCTCTCTCTCTCTCTCTCTCTCTCTCTCTCACACACACACACACTTCCAGCAAATCAACATCCATGCTCTGGGTGACATGGGATGGGAGGGCATGTCTGTACTTGTTTGTGACATAGATTTGTTGATATTTTAGGGAGGGGAGTAATACATTGATATTTATTTCCGATTAGCCTTATTTTAGGGCTCTTTTTCAGAGTCTGTGGAAGGTCATCTTAAGGCCATACTGTGACTTTACTGAATGTGACTACCCATTCAGCAGCCTATGAGGCAGGAGTCTCCAGGCTGACGTCTCCAGGCTGAGTCCCCAAGCTTCAGTAGGTAACTACTGAATAAGGCCCATGTGTTACATGGGCCTTCAGAGAGTCTGCGGCCCCAAGTTCAGTAGCACTGAATTCGGGAGCTGGACATCCCATTTACCCAGAAACCTTGGTCACTGTCTTTCCAACAAAGGCTGGATCTTCCTTCCCCATCTCATCTGTCTCTTTGGAGAAGAAAAGCATGGGGACGACTTTCCATGGAAGCTCTCAGAGATATGCTGTCCTTACTCAGACTACCTGAGCCAGCATTCCCCCACATTAGACCCACTGGTGACTCCCTTATTGTTGCACAAGGTGACAGTGTTCCTATGACACAGAAACACAGTAGGGCACTTGTGCCACAGAGCTATGGGAGAGGCTGGTGGTCTGCCCTGAGATTGCTATCCACCAAAACCGAGGCTTTCAGCAAACTGCTTGGCGCCTGTAGACAGGGATCCAAGTGTTGATCGTTCAGCGATGGGCAGATCTCCTGTGGCTTCAGCAAATTTCAGAACAGCACTTAGGCTGGTATTCCTGGGGGACAAGATGTGACATCAGTTGGGTTTTCAGCCCCAAACTGCCATCAGAAGGATCTCCCAAGTATCTTACATCCCTGCAAAGGTGTGAGGTTATCTTTTATACACTGTTCCATCTAAAAGTCAAGCCTGGTACCAACCAAATGGGTTCTGTTGCAAGGAACTTGAGGATATTCTTGTCCTCGATCTGCAGGATGAAAAGGCTCTGGCCATTCTGAAGGTTTTCCTTTAAGTTGATTCAGGAATTTAGGATCACACCATATGATGATTCTGGGCAGCACAGAAAGGCTTCAATTTGTTCTTATTGACTTGACTTGTGCTCCCAGCAGGTTTGAGGGAAACCTGAGGCTATTAACTAAGGAAAGGGACAAGCCAAATCAATGTGACTTGGAACGTGTACCCTCGGCCTCAGTGATAGACACTGTCTGGTTATGGAGACTAGAAGCACGCCCACATTCATGGGACCCTTGCTTACCAGGGTGTGTCTTAGAACCAACCAGGATCATTTTTGAATAGATCAAAATACTATCTCTGCCCCTAGAAAGTCCTGGATCGGAATCCAGGAAGTGGGGAGTGCTGTCCTCCTTTGATGTCATGGTCAGATCATCATTTTACCTGGGGAAACAGTGACTTGGCAAACCCCTCCTTTCCTTTCGTACCATGCTCTGGGCACTGGGGCCATTGATGAGCAATGAATGGGTGGGGGCGGGGGAGGGGGTGCTTCAGTGACATCACAGATGTCGGTCCACACCAGGTCAGCTTTCCCTCTCCCTCATCACCCCCTTCCTTCGGCCAAAGTTTGTATGCTGGACCTGTAGGACATGAAGTCATATGTGACCCTTCCTTGGGCTGGATGCTGTCGTCTGGCCAGATAAACTAACAGGCTAGGAGATCCAGCTGGGGCTGGCTGTACTTTGCCCACGTCTGTTACAACATATGGTACACTCACTTGAAGTGACTGACAGAGCTATTTAATTTTACAGTTTGTCTGATGCCCCCACCCAAATACCACGCATACCGTCATGTGCTGATGCAAAACGGCATTTGTGAGCAGTCTCAACTTGGTTTCAATCACGGATTTCACGAAAGGAACACTTTAAAATTGGATTTGAACTCCACAGCTCCCAGGATAGGGCAGAGCTGGATGGAAACATCTGGAGATGTACCCGGGAACAGGGCCCACCATGTTCCTTGGGAGGAAATCGAGGCGGCAAGATTGACGCCCAAGGACTCATCCAGCCAGTTGACACAAGCCTAGAACTTTCCGCCTGACTTCCAACCAATACTCTTTCCAGCCCGGGCTGTCATCACACGTGATGTTTTGCTTCATGTACAAAATAAGGCCCCTCAGAACCTTTCCCGGAACTGGACCTTTGGACCTCAAAATGGTTTAATGCACACTTTTGGGAAGGGAGAGCCACAAGGCCTCTAAGTGGTTTTGATCAAGTTTGCCAATATTTACACCGTTGGATAATCTGCATGAACTTCATAAATAATGTAAATTCCTACAAAGCAAGTTAACCGTGAGCTACGGTGGTCTTTCGAAAAATCCATGTTACACAATCATCCTGACAAAGTTAACAACTCGATGGAATACCGAAGGTAACCACTGATTGCACTCGCTGCCATTGACCATTTTAAGTGTGACTATTTTTAAAATACTGTATGCCTCATTACGCCGGGCTCTGAAAATGAGAAATTTGCTTTAACTGCATTGTTTTGAATTGCTGAGAGAAGAATCTATCAACCACAAGGTGCCCTGCTGCTGAACTCAGCCAAAAAGCTGTTAATAACCCCAGCAGATGTTTCAGCTTTTTAGGCCAATAGACTCCCTCTCTCCCTGCCCTCCCCTTTCTAGAATCTGATGCCAATATGACTGAACTCCAGTTTCTGTGGTTGCTGCCTCCGTGGCCGCCTCCACCAGAGTCAGTGATACTAGAGCTGCTGAGGAATTGATTCTTTAAACAACCAGTAGCAACACAGCCCAGCCCTTTAAGGTCAGAGCATTATTGCTTTTACCGTTAGAAGTTTAAATCTTCAGGGAGGAAATGAAGGTAAGGGCACCGAATCTGTAGTCCTGTTCTGTCGTCTGCCTTCATTGCCAGTCATTTCATTCTACTTGTTGTGGTTTGTCCCCACGCTCAGAGTCCATTTCTCAGACTGATCAGGGCATTGGGCTTGCCGGGTAGAGGTCATTAATACATCGAGTCCCCACCGGTCGCTGAGGGATGTTGGGTTAGCAGCTTTACAAAGGGGGCCTCTGTGCGATGTGCAGTTTGGGATGGTTGTTTGCCTAATACCACAAGGCTCAGAATGCCCTGACCTTAGCAGTTCTGCAATATTAGAAGTGTGTATTATAAATACAGCTACATCCCTGTGAGATGGGTACAATATGAGGGCATATGGGGCCACGGCAATCCCAGATGGGGATTTGTCAACTTCTCTGGACAAACCTTACGTCTTAACTTGAAATTAAATCTACATTCCAAGGCTTTCCAAATGAGAAGACATTTTTTAAAAAGGGGAGGGAAAGATGCTCCCCCTTCTCCCACTCGCCTGCCCGCCTCCCCATACTCACTTATTTCGGAAAGAGCGCTTTAAGGCACCCCAGTGACAGCAGGGTGACCAAGAAAACACAGGTGCACCACGTTTATGGAACATCACGTTGGCTAGGAACACATCCGAACTGCGCATCTATACATATCACCATGCAGAGAATTGCCATTTCAAAGGGGGAAAAATTGAAAAGCAGAATTAAGTTCATAAATACTTGGTTTCCTTATTTTGATGCAACACAAAGGCAGAATATCCAGGACCCTGTGGACCCCTATTGTCAGCTTCAGCATTCGCCAACCACAGTAATTCAACCCCAAAATCTCCGCTCTACACCACGCAGGCTATAAAAAGTAAGTACCTTTTCCCTCATGCCACCGCCACCATATTGTTTGCAGACTCTCAACACTGTGTATTTCTCTGTATCAGGAGAAGCTCAGGAATGCGGTGCGAGTCTTTTTTCTTCTTTTTAACCGGATAAAGTAATAGATTCCATTGTAACTCTTCAGTACACTTGCGGAGGCACTCATTAATGCTAATGGAATCTGCATGTAGGTATTGAAAGGAAAATGCAGTTGCCTGCATCTGTGTAGTCTTTATTTTCATATCAGACCAAGCACAACACTGTACGCTCGAGAGTTCAATGGCACCTCCATCTTCTAATTCTGAAATTTAAGTAACTCGGATTAAAAATGATCCCAGTCATTATGAAATTGGGTGTTCCCACTAGCAAATGGGATGGACGCTTCTGCTTAGATTACTATGATTCCAAGAGGCCAGTACCAGATGATGAGTCTTTAGTAAAATAAACAGCCAATGTTGTAATAATAAAACAGGCTAAAAAAAACACAGAAACTCCCTACTGAATCAGGACAGACTATATCCTCATTATTAAAAAATTCCATATTAAATTACCCATATGCATCTCCAGAGGAGTGAAAACACAAGATGAGGAGAAGAGAATTGAAAATAATCATTGTTTAGTTGAGATTCCAGACCTGCCGGCAGTGAATATTGGTACTAGGCATTAATAAACTATGTGGAGGTGTCTGGGGCCCATGGAAATCCAGACCATGCACTTCATTAGGTCCTGAACTTCACCTGGAATCTTCTGCCGCAGGTGATGATTTCCAAGCTGTTTTGTTCTTGATTATTTTCAGTCCAAGTAAAATGGACAATAAAGAGAAGATGCTTCTATAGATTTCCATGATGGATGTTCACGACCAAAATAACTTTCACCATCTGATGTATTTCACAGTCTTAAGTTAAAACAGACCCGGTATAATATGCTTGTACATCTGGCTCAGGTGGTTTCTTTGCCATATGTTTGTGAAATAATCCAAGGAGATGTTACAATTGTACCGTTCCCCTTGGGACCTGAACAAAATGTGCCCACAAAGAGTTACCTAATTATTCATTCCTGCCAACAACATCCTCGCCTAATAATAAGGGGGTGCTTAAAAATGAGACAATAGTGCTTTCAATCTTGAGAGATGTCAGTGCCACTTATTGTTTCGAAAACTGAAAGTCTTTTGCATTTTTTTAAATAAGAAAAAGATCCTTGGCCTTTAAAGCAGCACTCTGCAGGTGGTATATTTGGTATTCCTGTGGGGGCAAATGTTGCCATACTGATCAAGGCCAATGCTCCCCTGGAACTCAGCGGACCAGTAGCCACTGTGGGACTTAGTGACCCCAAAGGTGATAGTATCTACAGAGTGGCTGTTCCGGTAATAGAACACATTAACGGAGAACTTTATAATTGGCAAATTGCTTTCATCTATGTCACCACATTGACTTCTCAAAACAACCTTGTAAAGCAGGGGGAAAAGGCCCACCTTATTTAGCCTTGCCAACGGTGCTGATTCTTTATAGCGCTAATTAGCCAGAAATGTGAGCATCTTTTTTAAATGAAAAAATTAAAAAATTTTTTAGTCTTGATCCCTAAGCCCCAGTTGCCACAATGCAGCTCTCGCTTTGAATCTGACAATCTGCTTTTTCCCCTGTTCCCGAACTTGCCTCCTTTTGTCCCATGACTGACTCTCTCAATGCTCTGTTGATTCAAAATACATAATTTGATTTTGTTTCAAGGGTTAGAAAGGACACAAAACACAGTGGGGAAAGTAACTTAATGATTAAAATACAGGCCTACCACGAAAATACAGATTTGAATGAGGCTCCAGGCCAGGTCAAAGGTCAAATGGATAAATCATGCTCTTGGCCTAGCTTTCTCCACCACTAAATCAATTTGAAAGAATGTGGCAAAGATGAAGATACCAGCCAATAAATCTCTAGGCATGCGTTAATTGTGTATTTATGGAGATGCCAAATGCTAGGAGAGTTGTGTTTCCATAAGGTTTAGGCTGACAGACCCTAAAGGGCCAGATTAGTTTTGACATTGTTTTTCCCCAGAATCCAAATCTCAGGCTCAAACAGGACACAAAGAATGAGAAAAGGAGGCTAGGAGATTTGCCTCGGGTTACCCAGTTCATAAATGGGTCTGTCCATTTGTGTCCAAGATGCTCACTTAAAACACCTGGGAACTACCAAGGAACTACCTTCTTTCTACTTTGCTAGTTAACCTTAACAGTTTTGGATCACTCAATAGCCAATATTTTCTGGATATATATGCCCCACGAGAGGAAAAGTGAGTTATTATGAAGAAGTAATTGAATACTGTTCTCTTGTTCGGGTAAGAGATTCCCCAGGCAAGATTTTTTTCCCACTCATGGCAATTACAGACTTTCTGAAAATTCCTTCACTCTCTTAATGCTTACTGAGGGCCTACTAGTATATTACATGCTGTGGATACAAAGTTGAGAAAGCAAGGTCCTACTCTCAGGGCATTTAAACAAGCAGAGACTCAGACTTGCAAACAAGTCAATCTGATAAGATTTACAAAATCGGATGATCCACAAAGTTGACTGGGACATTAGGATAACACATTTCAATCTGTCCTGGAAAACTTCTCAGAGGAAAGAGAAGTATGAATAGGTGTTTTCCAGGCAGACAAAAGATTTCCAACTATATGGTATGAGTCAGAGATGCTAATGATCGATTGTAAATTGAGGCAGAAACGTAATCAAGTTTTTGTATTTGAACTCTGGGGCTACTATGAAGGTGTGGGCGGGGGGGGGGGGGGGGGAAGGGTTGGTGGAAATGGAAGTTCCTGGAGAGAAATGTCAAGGATTATATTGAAGTGGTTAAGGGAGTCAGTGGACCTGATCAAGTAACATGGTAGCCCCCTTAGACATGACAGATAAGCGAGAGTAGAATACATAGGGATACGTTGCCTGGAATGTGAGAAAGGGGTCCAAGGATCCCAGAATGGTGGCTTGGGAAACTGAGGGAAGGGTCTAACATTCAATCATATGAAGAATCTAGGAGGGAGAGAGGCTTTTGTGTAGTAAATAGGTATGGGCCCCAAAGCAGAGATGTTCTATTCTGAACATCCTGAGTTTGCAGTGCCTGTGGGATACCCAGGTGGAACTTATTTAGAAAACAGTTGGAGACGTGGGCTCAGGATAGAGATTTAGATGTAAAACCTTGGGACCCAAGATTTTCCCCAAAAGTGAATGGGAAAGAAAACCCTGGCGTTTAAGGAGAGGGGAGAGAAATAGAACCCAGTCAAGGCACCAGAAAGGAGTAACCAGTGCAGAGGTAAACGAGGAGAGAGAGAGATGGGGGCGGGGTGGGGGGGGAGGGGGGGGATATTGTGAAAGGCAAACCAGAATTGCAAGCCTGGGAGAATAGTCAGCAGGCAGGACAAGTCATATAAGATGAGAATTTTAAATGCGTCAGGAAGTGAGCAGGGCAACTTCAGTGCACTGACGTGCCTAGAGCCAGGTTAGAATGGTTCCAGCAGTGAATGTGTAATGTGGAGTCAGAGTGAGGAAATCCAGCTTGCGCTTTGTGAAAGAAGGGCTGTCAAAAAGAGAAACTTAGGGGTGCTAAAAAAATTAGCTATTTAAATAGGTTTTGTTTGTTTTTTAAAGGAGAGGGATGAACATATTTGTACACTGAGGGGAACAGCCAATGGAGCATCGGAGGTAAGAAAAGGACCTTGCTGACAAAGCACGTTTTCTAAGGAGGCAAGGTGGAATAATACCCCATAGCACCAGTGGACAGAGTTGCCTTTGACAGGAAAACTGTCTTTGGCTAGCAATGGGGACAGGGAAAGGATGGGTGCAGAGGTGGATGGGCTTGTGGCTGAATGGGTGGGAAAATGAAGGACGCCATTTTTGATGGCGGCCAGTCCCTGACTTCGAAACAAGGTCATCCCAAAGAGAAGATTGAAAGCTTTGAAGAGTGGTAAAGGTTTGGAATAGCAGCTGAGGGAAATGGGAGAAGCACATGTAATAGGACTGCTGAGTAACACTGAAGGCAAAACTGAGATTAGTTTCACTCCAGATTTATGGTCTCCATTCTCTATGGTTGTGATTTTTCTTTTTCCTCCAGCAGAGGAAATGTTTACAGCTCAAGGAATGTTTACAGCTAAGGAGGCTCCATGGAGGATTGCTTGAAGGACATGAAGTCCATCTGTCTCCCTAGATAGTTTAGATTATATCTCAAGGTCAAGGTAAGCCATCCAAACTAAATACTTGAACCATATTGTTTTAGCTCCTTTTACTTTTACTCACGTTTAGTGAATTGCATGCTGGCATTGGGCCCCGGCTTGCATTGTGGGACCAACAAGAAACAATCATCGGCCTGTCAGCCTTCGTTATTAGCATCATGGAGGACGTTGAGAAAGCCACTAGCCTTCCAACCAGCATGCCCACTCGTGAGGGCACAAAGAGCCATTTCCCTTACTCCCAATGCCAGAAAACAATAGGTTTTTCATTGGCAACAACAATATGTGTATCTGGGGGTACGGCGAGGGATGGGCAAGAGCAGAGTCTTGAAACCACAAAGCTTGGGTTCAAATCCAGCATCCTTCATCTAGCAGCTCGTTGACCTTGACCCTCTTAATTTCTCTGGGCCTCAGTTTCCTTGTTTGTAAAATAACAAAAATAATCCTACCTCCTTCATAAGGCTGCAGTAAAAATTAAAAGACACAATCAGTGTAGACGTGTTTAGCACCGTTGTCTGGCAAATCATAAGTCCACCACACATGTTTGCCATTATTGTTGTTGTTACAATTATTATTTTACAGCCGCTCTTCTTTGGTTTTGTGTTTATGTTTTGCTTTCATCCTCACAGTGGCATGAATTTGCATGTATTAATTCACCTCTGGTTTCCAGTTAATATTCTTTCTTTCTTTTGTTCTTCACCTATAGCCCACTTATTTGTTGTCTGCTATCCACCTGGCATCATTTTGCAATGAGGCAGAACACAAAAAAGTAAACTGAAAGAGGCCTTAAGCCAATCAATAGTTATGAGGATAAGTCTGTCTATTTTTGCTCTTGATTTGAGAAGAGTTTCAAAGATGGTAAAGAGGGCTTGGAACTTTCCTATCCCACATCTGTGTCTCGAAATGCACGTTTCCTTGAAGTCTGTTTTACCTGATATTTACTTTTCTTACGATCATTCTTGATTGGCCCCTGCAGGGACTTAGACCTAACTCAATATTTGCTCAGACACTTCTCCTTGTGAATAAACAGCATATGCTAATTTAATTGGGGAGAGGGTTGGATTATTGTAGTTTGAGAAAAAGCTATAGTTTCATGGTGGGATCAGGGCCAGACTTGCTAGTCGGAGGGCCTGCCTTTGGCTGTGGCTCTGGCACTCGCAGCTCTCTGTCGTCGAACCTCCCTTGCTTCAGTTCTGTGGCGGAGTAGGGTTAACAATAGTGATCTCACAGTGTGGTTGCAAGAAAGAAAGAAGGCGCTCAGCAGAAATGAGTTGAATTCTGCATGTAGCGCAAGAGACAGCGTTCCAATTGCCATTCAAACTTGCACTTGAAAAATTGGACCAAGTAATTCAAACTTCCTTTAAACATATTTATTTAGTTAGTTATTTTTATTTAATGTTTATTTATTTTTGAGGGAGAGAGAGTGCGAGCAGGGAAGGGACAGAGAGAGAGAGGGAGACAACAGAATCTAAAGCAGGCTCCAGGCTTTGAGCTGTCAGCACAAAGCCCTATGTGGGGCTCGAACTCATGGACTATGAGATCATGACCTGAACCGAAGTTGGACGCTGAAACTACTGAGCTACCCAGGCACTCCTTCTTTTCAACATATTTTTTTTTTATTTTTTTTAAACGTTTATTTATTTTTGGGACAGAGAGAGACAGAGCATGAACGGGGGAGGGGCAGAGAGAGAGGGAGACACAGAATCGGAAACAGGCTCCAGGCTCCGAGCCATCAGCCCAGAGCCCGCCGCGGGGCTCGAACTCACGGACCGCGAGATCGTGACCTGGCTGAAGTCGGACGCTTAACCGACTGCGCCACCCAGGCGCCCCCTTTTCAACATATTTAAAGGCAACCCAAACATACTTATCTTACTCAACTTAATTATTTGAACTTTGAAATTTACATACTAGCCATTTAAGAATATTTAGTCAAGAGGTGCCTGGGTGGCTCAGTCAGTTAAGCATTCGATTCTTAGTTTCAACTCAGGTCATGATCTCACGGTTTTGTCAGTTTGAGTCCCCTGTCAGGCTCCACATGGAGCTTGTTTGGGACTCTCTCTCCCTCCCTCTCTCTGGGCCCCTCCCTGATTCGTGCTGTCTGTCTCTCTCAAAATAAATACATAAACTTTAAAAAAGGAAAAAAAAAAGAGTATTTAGGGGAGCCTGGGTGGCTCAGTCCATTAAACGTCCGACTTTGGCTCAGGTCACCATCTCGCGGTTTGTGGGTTCGAGCCCTGCGTCCGCCTCTGTGGTGACAGCTCGGAGCCTGGAGTCTGTTTGTGATTCTGAGTCTCCCTCTCTCTCTGCCCCTCCCCCACTCATGATCTGTCTCTCAAAAATAAACAAACGTTAAAAAAAAATTTTTTTTAAAGAGTATTTAGTCAAAAGTCAAAACAAAAAGCTTTAATTCCCTTTTAAGAATAGTCAAGGACTTTCATCTTTGTGTCAGAATATCACTGTGACCTGTAATGTCATCAGAGAAACATGAAAACTCTCCCAGATTGTATTCTTTGCCTCCTCCTAAATAAATAATCTGAAAAACCCCTTGATACACAAATCACATCTGCTTTATCTCCTGGCAGGTAACAGCTCTTGGTTTTTGTCTTGTTTCTCTCGCTGTTACTGTTGGTGTTTTCTTGCTGTATGGACCAATAAGTCCATGCGGATGAAAGGCAGCTTTGGTTTTGTTTCAAATCAAAGCGTGTGGGTGTGGGACGGTTTATCCCACATGTTGATATCAGAAGGAGAGCGGGAAGGGTTGGGAGCGATGCCTGAAGGAAATCAGACGTCTTCCTTCTCCGTCCGCACCCCCCCACCCCCTGGCTGAACTTGGAGACCCGGAGGGCAGGGCGTGTTGCTGATGGGCCACTCCCACCCACCGCCGAACACCCTGAGAAATCAGTGTCGGGCAGCACAAAAAGAGCCCGACTACAATGGTTGGTCTTCAAAGGGGCTCATTTATTATATCGCTCAGTGCCCCACAGAGTTGCTCGAAGCTCGTAACTGCCACTGATTTCAAAGAGAGCTCTGAACTTGCATACGCTTCACAAGGCACGGCGCGGGATGAGAAATAGTCTGAGTGGCTTGAAGCCATGTTCAGACATTTTTTAATGTTCGTAAATGTCTTTGGCACCATCAGTTTCACATAGAAACCCACTTACCTCCTGCCGCAAAGTGTGAAATAAAGCCATTTTCAAGCCTGGGTAGGGGATGGTCTGGAAATTGGGCTAAATCTTAAAACTGCATGAAGACTGAAAATAGGATTCACAAGCTGGGGCTCAGCTCTCACTAAATCACTTCTAAAGTCAGGTCACCGCGACCCCCTGCTCTGCCAGATAATGTCAGCGCCGTCTTTAAAGGGTTAAGACGGTAAAATGTGGTCACCTTAGTGGCTCCCAAACTGAGGGCCCCCAGCTCCAAGGCATCCCCAAATAAGTGGTCCATTGGAAGGAAACACTATTTCAACTGGGGTTTGATGGGGACTCTAACTGGGACAGCCCTGGGGAGCCTCGGGTTAGAGATTAACATTTCCTACCACCCCCCTGTCTCAAGAGATGCTGTGGGTCCCCGCTTGATCTAGGAGGTTTGTGGGAGTCAGAGTAAGATCCGTCAAAGGCATTCTTATTTACCACTTGCAGAAAGATCAGACATACGCCCCGATTCTGTTTCTGTGGCTCTCCAGTCCCCACCACAAGGAGAGAGAGAGTTTCCTTGGGGACTCAGAAGTGACTTCTATACTCCGGGAGGCTCTTGGGTAAGTAACTGCAGAGCCCTCTGAATGGCTTTATGAGTGCCTTGCTTTTAGAAGGATGCAGGAAAAAAGTGTCCAATCCATAGTCACTGTTCAATAAACATTTACTAAATCTTGGGCAATGTGTTGTATTAGCCACCGTCCTTAGTAAGAAACAACAAGTTATTTATTGGGAGAAAAAGGAATTAAATAACGAGACATTCGTTGTGGTTTTCAGAAATCCAGAAACTCCCTCCACAAATTTGAAGCCATACAGCCTCTTCAAGAAAGTATTTTGCTAAGCATTTATCTACTACAAATCCTCACTATTTCTTTATTCCCTTAACCAACGCTTGCTGAGCTCCCGATACAAGCTCATGTTAATTCCACTTGCTGGGGTTCAACAGCCAACAAAGCAGCCCAAAGTCCCCACCCTCAGTGAGCTTGTGTCTTAGTGGTGAAGACACATGATAACAAAGTAAGTACGAAAGCTCTCGAGAATCTGAGATGGTGGGAGAGAAGCAGGAGAGAGCAGGCGGAGAGGAGGTACAATCTGAGAGGAGATGGAATTGTGAGGTCCTTTGAGTAAAGAACTTTTAGGGAGCCTTCTTTTTAAGTGCTTGCCTTTTTTATCTTTCTGTTCGTTCAAATGTTGGTAGAAAGGAACTCAGAATTACCTGTGACATCTTTTTAAAACTTAAGAAGTGGGGTGCCTGGGTGGCTCCGTCAGTTAAGCGTCTGGCTTTGGCTCAAGTCATGATCTCACGGTTTGTGAGTTCGAGCCCCACGTCGGGCTCTGTGCTGACAGCTGGGAGCCCGGAGCCTGCTTCGGATTCTGTGTCTCCTTCTCTCTCTGCCCCTCCCCTGCTCATGCTCTGAAAAATCTCTCTCTCTCTCAAAAATAGATAAACGTTAAAAAAACTTCTTTAAGAAAAGAAGTGAAGACATCTTGCCCAAAGGATGAGAAGGCAAATCAGCCCTGCTCCCAGGTCCTGGCCACGGTTTGGCTGTGCTGTGATGCAACCACGAAGCACGTCCCACGGAAACAGGCCTACCGCCTGGTCTCGAGCTCTGCGCACAGTGAGAGCTCAGTAAATGCTGTTCACCTACACATAAGATCCATAGTCTTAGATCAGCTCTAAAAGTAATGTTTGTTTGTTTTTTGACAAAAAGACTGTCTCCGTGTTTGTGTGGGTAGATACAGCCGTAGAGACAGATGAGGCATCACAAGTGGTTCCTGGGAATTTATCAAACCATATTTATTCACGGTAGCATCCCTAAATTTCCCCATCGTCAATATAAATACCTCTGACAAATCTATCTTCACTTACCGCTGCCCTTAAATATTTGAGGCAAAATGCCGGCAGGCTGTCTCCCTCCTTTCTGGCCCGTCTCCTTATCTCTGAGATGCGACAGCCACCGCTACCCCTAAAACACGACATATTTCTATCCTTTCTCCCTTCCTTCCCCCTTCCTTTGATCCCTCCTTTTCTTTCTTCGGTGTCTGCGCTGTGCCAGGCATGTTGAACTCCAACAGGCTCCATCCCAACCACGCTAAAAACAATGAACCCTTAATATAGGTACTGTTGGAAACAGCAAAAAGAACCGTGTAGAACGGAAAGACATGAGAGCCGCTAATATTTTTTATTGGAGAACATTTCTCAGGAGAATATATGAGTGCTGCTGCCACTCATATCACTCACTTGTACCCTCCCTTATGCCCAGCAGTTGACAAGTCCTCTTACACGTGTATCTCATACGTTCCTCTAAATTGTTGTTTCTCAAAGTGTGGTGCCTGACCAACAGCAGCAGCAGCTCCTGGAGATTTCTGGAAATGCAGGAGCCCAGGCTCCACCCCAAAACCTCCTGAAACAGACTACATTTTAATAAGATCCTCTAGAGCTTGGTAGTTTGAGGACCTGTACTCTCAATAGTCCTGCGAGGGAATTGGAAATTCTCTTGCCTAATTGACCGAGAAGGAAGACGCAAAACTGGTGTGTGTTGAGGGGAGGGGCGGTGGCACTTCGGTGGCTCAGTTTGTTGAGCATCCGACTCTTGATTTCGGTTCGGGTTATGATCCCACAGTTTGTGAGTTTGAGCCCGCATTGGGCTCTGCACTGTCAGTGCAGAGCCTCCTTGGGATTCTCTCTCTTTCCCTCTTTGTCTCTCTGCCCTTCCCTCGGCATGTGCACTCTTTCTCTGTCTCTCTCAAAAATAAATAAACGAAGAAAGAAAGAAAGAAAGAAAGAAAGAAAGAAAGAAAGAAAGAGGAAAGGGAAAAGAAAAGAAAAGAAAGAGAGAAAGAGAGAAAGAAAAGAAAAAAGAAAAGAAAGGAAAGAAAGAAAGAAACAAAACCGGGGTCCAAAGATATTCATTTAACTAATAGATAACAAGACGGGAGTCAAAGACCAATCTTCTTTCCACACAACTATGTCCCCTCTTTGGACACTCTTAGAGGAAACTGTCGCATGCCTCTTTTTGGATCTGACATCGCCCAGCCCAGTATTTCATAAGAAGCATCTGTACAGTAATTATAGCCTGATATTGTCCCCTGGTGGTAAGTCGGCAAATGTTAATCTCCTACGTGATTATATATTCTTTGGTAGGCTGGTCTTGCTGTCTCTTGTCTGAAAGGTCTAAGGTTAATTACATGAAAGAAATTTCAGATTTGGAAATTTCTCCGATTTTTTCCAATTCCTTATCGGAGAAGAACATGTTCACTGGTTCACATAATTTTTGAAGTTTCTATTGCAGTTTTGTTTTCCTAAAGCAGGTTCTTAAGTGTTTCGTCGAAAAGGGAACAGCCACTAACTCAGAGGAAGCACTTCTTTGTGCACCAGACTCGTACTCTCTATGTGTTGTCTCCTGATTCTCGGAGAGACCTAAGAGATTGGCTCCGTTACCCTGTTTTACTTTGTGGAGGCTGAGAGTCAAAGGAGACACAGTGGCAGTGCCGGGAACCAAGTCAGATTCCATCCTACCTTGCTGGCCTCTTCGTAGAAGTAAGTCTTGCCTGAATTGGAAGGTGACCCAAGGCAGGGGAAGGGATTATCATTCCCTTCTGTCTTTTGTCACCACTGACGATATGACATTTACCACCCACCCACCGTATTTTTTAAAGGAGAAAAGTGGCCACCGAACTCTTCCTGGTTTTAAGGGTGAAGTAACAGGACTGAAATCAAAACAAAGAGGAACCAACTCAACTAGAGGGATACAAGTTACATAGGCAGAACCTCCCCGTAATGGACCAGAAACTCAACCCAGCAGTCTCGCCGGGCAACATACTTGGGAAAGCCCGTTTCTTCACCACACAAATTGGCTAAAATCCAGACGTAGGATCGAAGCAAGGCTCTCTAAACTGGTTCGCCTTAAATTCTTCGTGCTCAACAGAGAAGCAGAGAATTTCTGACTCTAAGAAAAGAGAATGAATAGATTTCTCACTGAGAAAGACATCATCTCCCAGGCTCTCTTGTATCTGTGTTCTCAAAACTCCAGCCCTGTCAGCTCAGTCCCAGCTGAGACACTGGACCGAAATATCCTCTTGTGTTACTCTCCGGGAGTCTGCAGATAGTTCGTGTACAAGCCGCTCCACTCGTCTTAAGGATTTAAATAGAGTTATAACTACTCAGATTTTAATATATGCTACAACTGTTTTGGTGGCTTGGCATTTAAGGATGCAAACTTTCCAATCTCTTCTAGAAGCGTGACACCATAAAAGGGACTACCGTAATTAGGAATAAAACTGTGTAGTCCTCATTAACCAGAAAAGCACTTTCTAAACCCAGGGAGGCTCTACTTCTATTCCAAGAAAAGTCAAGAAAACGGTGTCTCTAGAACCCAATAAAGATTTTGGGTCAACTTGTCCTCTCTGGAATTGACTGGGATTGATGTGAAATGCCTTTAAAAGCAAAAGAACAACAAATATTTCTAGCAGAAGAGACCTAAGTGGAGAAAAGGCTGAAGGATCATGTTAAGCTCAATCTTGTTTCAAGTTGTGCTATTATTTAAGTCTTGATTGCCCAAATTCATTCAGCCTTAGTGCATTGTGATAGAGCCTGCCCTTATTAGCCAAGGACGTTATGGTAACTGGTTGTGGGTCTACTGTTCTCATGGTTACAACATGTGACCAGAAGAATGCTTTCTGAATTGAGGCCGGGAGTGATAAGCCCCTGGTGACTCAAAATAGCTAAGGAGTGTATATAAAACCAGGCACAAGCTAGTCTCAAAGATAATTGCAGGCTTTACTTTAGTTCTTTAATCTCCACATCCATTTCTGTCCTGCCAAAACTGTCTACACAGGGGCCTCACCACGGCATTAGTCACAGTAAGAACCAAATGTTTTATAAGCTGGTATCTTCTTATACCTGTCCAAGGGGATTTGGTCACTCAAATCACAAATGAACCATGTTAGAAGGGGTTTGGCTGTGAGGCAGTCCCACACGTAGGAGGAAGACAAGAACATTCTGGAGGAATTTGATTTATTTATGTTTTCTGCATAGTACTTGGGATGTGTCTGCTTCCTGGAAAAGCTACATTGATAGATTGCAGGGATCAGAATATCTCGCTCTAATTCTCTCTTTTTGCCAAAATTCTTATCACCCATGTTTTAAAACCTAATTAAGCTATGGTTCATTTATAACAAAAGGACACCAGACAGGATCCGGGCTCTAATCTCTGCTTTGTCACCAACCAGCTCTGGGGCTGTAGGCAAATGAGCTTTCCACCGGAACTCTGTTGTTTTGTCTTGTAATCATAACACCTGAATTTATTAAACACTTTCTCTGAAGTAGGGGTTAAGCCAAGCACTTTGACCAGAGTATCTCATTTAAACCTCACATACCTCCCCTAGGTGGGTTCTGTTACTACCTCCATTTTGCAGACGAGGAAACTGAGGCACAGAAAGGCTGAACAGCTTGTCCAAAGTCACACAACTGGGATGCAAAAGAGCCAGGATTTTAACAAGTTTCCTGAGCCTGCACTCTAAACCCCTGGGCTGCACGTTTCTCTGATTCCCCCGCTCGCCCAGCATAGGAGGCCTTCTTGCTCCAGAAATCCCTAACTACTTAGAGATGATTTGGTTTAACTCATGTGGCTCATCTAAGCTGTTGTGTGCTATTTCATTTCTTAATTTTCTAAATCTTTTTTTTTTTCTAAAATCTTGTTTCCTCGACTGAGTAAAATGTCTGAATGAGTCCACGGAAAGACCTTCTTGAGGATGGTTTAGGTTTTATGCCCTTTATAGATCCCTTCCTTTACCAATGGAAATAATAATGCCTGGCTTAAAGGGAGGCTCCAAGCAAAATGTCTGTAAGGTGAAAAACACTGTATGAATAGCATTTGTTACTCATATTTTAAAATACTCTTTCAGGGAAGCCTTTCTTTCTTTCTTTCTTTCTTTCTTTCTTTCTTTCTTTCTTTCTTTCTTTCTTCTTTCTTTTTAATGTTTATTTTTGAGAGAGAGAGAGGGACAGAGAGAGAGAGAGAGAGAGAGAGACAGAGTGCGAGACGGGGAGGGGCAGAGAGAAAGGGAGACACAGAATCTGAAGCAGGCTCCAGGCTCTGAAACTGTCAGCACAGATCCTGACACAAGGCTCGAACTCACGGACTGTGAGATCATGACCTGAGCTGAAGTCAGACGCTTAACCGACTGAGCCACCCAGGCTCATATGATGTATTCTTCATAGTGTGGAGCACTGTGCCCTCAGAGTTGTGAGGTGCTGAAGAGGATGTGTTGATCATTACTTTGATTGCACTTTGCAATTAAGAAAAGAATTCTTAAATGCATTTTTATTTACCTTCACACCATAAATTGATGTAGCAGGAGGAACAGTTTAATGGAGATACTGAAGCAAAGGAAGAGAACTAACATTGACTGAGGACCTGAATTTGTCTTGGATACTATTTCACTAAATTCCCACCATCTGTCTGTAAGAAAGGTAAGCAAAAACCAAGCACAGAGGGGTTAGGTGGCTTCCATGGAACACACAGCTTTGGCTAAGAGTTAGGATTGAAACAGAGATCAGGGTTTTGCCATGCCACAGTGAAGATGAATTTTCTTTAAGATTTTTGAGCCTGAAGCTCTATGTACATATTGTTCATGTATCATTATATTAAGATGTCTAAATTATTAGTCAACATTTTCATGAATACAATGATCAACCGTTAAAGCATAAAACTAAGAATCCTAAAAGCACACTTTGGAAATGACCTTGAAGTCAGCAGGTGCAACAACCAGTCCATGGCTTTTCCAGCTCCTACTTGAACACCTCCCGTGATGTGTAACTCACCATCCCCAGCCGGCAAACAATTTCATCTTTGAATACTTAGACAGCATTACCACTAGGCTCTCCCTCAGGTGCTTCAAACTTAAGATACTTAAAACTTAGTTCATAAAGTACTTTCGTAATTTTGTTTACAGTTAATGGGGGAGTTGGGCTTACCAGAGGAGAATGAGTGCTACAAAAGGGAACATTATCCCATCAATAATTAACCACAGATTGCATTCTAAACAACCACTCACTTTTTCATTACCGAGGCCAAAGGAAAAAGCCAGTAAAAATTGTTACCCTGTCTCCCTGGGATTTTCCAAGATCCTCTTGTCTGAGCTTCAGTGCTCTATTTGCCTTAGAAGACAATTGTATCCATCAGGGTTCCCAGCAAGAAGCTGATGGTGCATTCAAACAGAACTTGAGGCAGGTTAATGAAGGGACATTTACAAAAGTATGGGCAGGGATCAGGGAAATCCACAGAGTATGGTGAAGCGTCCCCAGACCGGCAGTAGTGGAGAACTTAGTACCTGTGGACCAGAGAGGGTGAGGGGAAGGAGCAGATCCTAGAACCCAAGAAGGTCACCCTGGAAGTTGACCCCCACACACACCGAGAAGAACTGTGGCCTGAGGTGGACGTTTGCTGAAGATTGGAAATTCAGCAGAGAGACAGACACCCTGACCTCACTATTTCTCACCGCCAGAGTTCTGCTGATGGCTGAGTTCTGCTGATGGCTCAGAGTTCGTGTTGGCATCAGTTGGAAGACAGAAGACAGGGAGCTTACAGTTCAGCCGCCTTCAGGACACAAAGCAAGGCACCACAATATTCCCCGAACCTTGTTTTTCCTCCTTATCCCCCTTTTGCTTTTATCTACACCTATTTCCCCCCACTTGCATCTACTAAATCAGCAATGGGAAGGAGAGCTAGTTTGAAAGTAGCCTTGGGTCATGGATGGAAATGATAATCCTATAGCTCTATTAGATTTTGCCATGAAAAGAGGTTAGCATTTGTCTCTTAGATTTCACGAATTAATTCTAAAAGCAATTGTGTGACCCCATTTCCACATTTTTGTGTCATAATTAGAAGACCAAATCTGCCAAGAAATCTATAGAAATACACACGCACAAATGCACACACACACACACACATTTGGAGGCTGTTTAGTGTTCACACATCAAATAAACTTTTCTTTTTCTCTGATTTCTTTCTGAAACTTTGTCTAATTGTTCTTTGTGAAAGCCTTTATTAAGCTTTAAATACTGCCAGTGTAAGTTCTAAGCTCTGAATTACTAGTCTAATTGCTTTCTCCCTCTCCCCAATATGTTCAAAGCCTTTCCTTTAGGGAATTATGTTTTAACTAAAGTTTCCTGAGATTAAAGTTTTCTGGGTAAGGGGGTCTCAGAACCAGATTGTCCGATGGGGTCTGCTAACATGCTTGAAGATAGAGAGGGCTGACAAGAATTCATTTCAGACAAGCCAGCTCCATTGGGGAGACCATTGGTTGCAGAACCGTTGAGATGGATTTGACACAATTTGGACAAGTTCAAGGACATTTTTGCATCCATATTACTTGGATGTCAGTGTGATAGTAGGTTCATAGGTGTTTTGAGCCCGAGATAGTTTTTTCTTCAGACTCCTGTGAATCACATACTAGTCTACTCCACCATGCTGTGAAGCACCAATCAAGAGCCATACAGCTTGATGATAAAGATGACACATTCTTATGCGGCATCAGCAGAATAAGGGCGACATTTTGTCTTAAAAGGCAGCTGATACATTAGCATCACATTATCTACATTAGTGGGGGCTTCAGAGTTTCATAATTCTTTAAGGCATGTGTATTTCCCCCCTTAACGTTAGTAGTATGGCAGGTACACTGAGAAATAAACCTTTTTTAATTCACGTACTCAGTCAAGTATTTATTAAGCCCCTCGTTTGAGGCAAGTATGACAGTAGGGTCAGGACATGAAATCGGGAGTTAAGACATGATCCCTCTCCTTAAAGGACTTGTAGTTCGGATGAGTGACTATATCACATCAAAATGGGGCAGGGGGGGAATTCTGAAAGCAAAACATTGTCAGAGACTCTGTTCCAGCCCCCTGGATCTTTTCCTTTGTCCCGTGCCACAGCCCTTAAACTGACAAGGATCCATGAGGCCACATGAGTGAAGACGTTGGGGCTGTAAATGTGCCATGGGCTCAACAGATCATGACTCCTGTGGTCATCAGTGGATTGTTACAGTCATCCCATCCCCCAGCCCCCTGACACTCTAGCCCAGACAGTGGTTAGTTCTTGTGTTAAGCAGTTGCAACAACCTCCTAATCAATTTCTTCGTTTATACTCAAGACTATCTTCCCTTTATTCCTCCTAAATCCATTCTCTAGCACCCCTCTAATGATCTTGATACAACATGCGTCTGATAGTTCCCATTTCCCTCCTTAAATGCTTCACAGTTTCCCACGTCCATCAAGGTAAGGTCTAGACTTGCCAGTGAGGGCCACCACGACCCGATTTCTGCAGACTTCTGCACACCTTCCCGTGGTTCCCGCATCTGCATCTTTCCATGGGTTCTGTCACTAGTGACCTACTCTGGCAAGCCCCAACCAGCTTCCGCTGCATGCTTTGACGCCTCCATGCCTTTGTGCAAGATGTCAGCCTCCCTGGGCCAGTCTTACCCTGGCCTTCTTAACTCTACCTCTGCTGTGTAGGTCTAGCTCCACGTCTCTCCATCTCTCTTTCTACCTCGCAAGCCCCGTGATCTATTCCCTGACCAGCTGCAGTAGCTTCCTAACTGGTCTCCTCTCTGCGTCCACTCTTGCCCCCTTCCAGTCCATTCTTGACTGCCAGGATGATGGTAACCATCAGGCAAACTGCCTTTACCCTTTTCCTATCACATTTAAGATAAAGAACAAAATCTTTACCAGGGACAGCACAGAAGGGCCCTTCCAGGCCCTGCTTCTTCAACCTCATCCCCTATCATGCAGCTTGCTCCAAAACACTACAGCCTTCTTTCATGCCTGGGAATGCCTTTGAATGTCAGGTTTCCTTCCGCACAGGTTTTGCACATGCTGGTTCCTCTTAGCTTGTTCATCTTTCCTACCCATTCCACAGATCTCAGCTCAAGAATTACTGTCAGAAGGAAGCCTTCCTTGATCTCTCTGGTCCTGGCTAAGTTTCTTTATGGAGGAGTATTCCTTTTCTTCACAGAGCCTACTTCATTCTGCAGGTGGCTGAAATTAATGTCTAACTCTGCCCCAAAAGCAAGCTTCATGAGATACGGACAGCATCTGATTTTGTTCATCATTGGATTGCTAGCCTAGCACAGTATCAGGTGCAAAAGGCATACTCAAAAACATTTTAATCAATCAATCAATCCTCCAAGAAATCTGTTTCTTCATTTGGAAAGCCCTACCGTTGTTACCACTATCATCACCCGTGGGATTAGCCTCCAGCAGCCTGTATTTGTGTCTGAGCACGTATCGTTATTCTGTATTATTGCACCTGCCGGTCCCTTAAGGATCTCAGAGTCCAGAGAGAGGAGCACTATCTTAATCCACTCTATATCCACTATGCCTGACACATAGACGGCGAATGATACATTCATCAGGAAGTTTTTTTTCATTGAAGTAAAATTTACATGACATAAAATTTTAGCTGTTTTCAAGTGTCTAATTCAGTGGTATTTATCGCACTCACAATGTCGTACCATCATCACAATCTAGTTCCAGAACATTTTCGTACCTGTTGAGCTGTCATTCCCCACTCCTGCCTTTCCCTAGCTCCTGGCCACCGTCAATCTGCTTTCCATCTCTAGACTTTTCCGTACTGGGACACTTTGCACCAAGAGAATATAAATATGTGCCTTTTGTGTTTGGTCTCTTTCACTCAGCATGATGGTCTCAAGGTTTCTCCGTGTGATAATGTGTGTCAGTATTTCATTTTTATGGCTGACTAATACTCCATTCCATTGTACAGATGGATCACATTTTGTGTCTTCATCCATCTGATAGGCGTCTGGACTGCTTTCACCTTTTGGCTCTTGTGAACAGTGCTGTGAACTTCCATGCAAGTCTTTGAATACCTGCTTTCAGTTCTTTTGCTATATACCTAAGAATTGTGTCACACAACGGTATGTGTAGCTGAGGGAGCAGCCACCAAGCTGTTTTCCACAGAGGGTGCAACATTTTACATTCCCACCAGCCATGTAGGAAGGCTCCAGCTTTTCTCGACATCTTCACCGATACTTGTCATTTTCTGTAGTGGTCGTCATTTTTCGAAGCAATGATTGTAGCCAGCCTCATCTGTTTGATGTAGTATCTCGTTGTGGCAATACCAGTTCCTACCCGCTAGGATGACTGTTGTTAAAAAATAAAAATAAAATAAAATAAAATAAACAAATCAGAAAATAACAAGTACTGGGGAGGATGTGGAGACATTGGAATCCTTGTGCACTATCGGTGGGAACGTACATGGTGCACAAAGGAAAACCTACTGTTATGGAAGACAGTATGGTGGCTCCTTGAAAAATTTAAAATAGAATTACTATATGATCCATCAATTCCACTTCTGAGTATATACCCTGAAGAATTGAAAGCAGGGACTGGGACTGATATTTGCACACCTATGTTCATAGCAGAATTATTTGCAATAACCAAACAGTGGAAGCAACTCAAGTGCCCTTCAGTGGATGAATGGACAAGCAAAATGTGGTGGGTACATACAGTGGAATATCACTCAGCAGCTTTGAAAGGAAGAAAATCTTGTTGAATGCTGCAGCACGGATAAAGCTTGAGGACATTATGCTAAGGGAAATAGGCCATTCACAGAAAGACGGATAGTGTCTGATTCCACTTATACCTGTAGACACATTCGTGGAGACGGAAAGTAGAAGGGTGGTCGCGGGGGGCTGTGGGGGAGAAGGGTGGTCGCGAGGGGCTGTGGGGGAGAGGTGGTGGGCAGAAGGTTAAGAGAGGCTTCCATTTTCTCAAAAGAGGCAGAATGCAAGTGGGCGCTCCCGTGGGATTGCAGCCTGGATGTTTCGCTGTCCCCTGTGTTCCACCAACAGGAGGCTTTTCCCTAATCTGAAGCCTCCCCAACAGTTGAGATGATGTTAGGCATGGCCTTCAGAAAACAAGCGCCAAGTCAATGCAACGGGGGGGGGGGGGGGGGGAAGCCCTGGGGAAACTGACTGAGAAGGGAATAAAATTCGGAGAAGTACCATTAGAAACCATTGTGTGAGTGGAAGAAGCAAAGGAAGCATGGGGAATTTGTGACAAGACATCCGATCGAGAAAGAGGAAGACAGTCTAGAGAAAAATGTTGAGGCCCAGGGGTTCTGGTTAATGAGCAGAATTGTTGTCTGGCCAGGTTCTGGCTTAAAGATAGAAAAACACCCTGTTTTCTAGAAGTAGCTTATATTTATTACCTGAGTGTTAGTTCTGATGAAACACCCAGCAAATTACAATATTTGTAAGCAGATGTTTTGTAAGTGGGAAGTCATGGAAATACACAGAGAAATCAAAAAGCAGAAAATGCTATGGTTCAGAGTCATATATTTTGGGATTCTTTTTAATAAAAATTCCTATTTATTTTGTGGCAGGAAGAACACCAGGGAATAAAATTATTTTGAAAAGAGGCTAGACGAAGTACAATTCATATCACTCCTGAAAAACGGGCAATAAGTAATTGTATCCGAATAAACTTTCATATCTAGCTGTTTGAGTAAGTACTTAGGTTTTCTTAAAATGATTATTCAGGAAAAAATTTTCAGTTGGGATTATCCTTACTTTTTATAACCCTTTTTCTTCCCTGGTATGTGGCTTTTAGCCAGTCCTCGGATGCTCAGAATGCTTCCGAAAAAGATGAATTAAGGAAAAGGAAAGGAAATTCAAATAAGTCAATGGGACCTGCTTGGCAATAGTGAAATAAAACATGTGATTAGGAAGAGGTTGAAATGAACTAAAATCAAGGCAACTGCTTTTTTTTTTTTTTCAATGGTACCTGTTATTCCTATCCTTTATTTCCATAGAGGAAGGGAAACTAAAATGGTATAATAAAAACAGCTAATATTTATCCAACTAAGCACGCGAGGTACCAGGGCCAGTTCTAAATGCTTCCCACATATTAACGCATTTAATCGTCACATCATCGGCCCTGTAAGGACAATACCATGTAAGGGTCCATTGCTGAATTTTCAGGAATTTTGTGAGCCTGTTGGTAGCTTGAAATCAGCCATTGTGGGAGTATTTATTTATACCATGGAAATCGGCATATGGTACAAATCGGGGCTTCTGGGGGGAGAGCCATTTGTTAAACATTTTCTAGAATACCACGGCTGTTGCCCTTCTTTCACAGATGGGGAAACTGGGACACCGAAAAGTTAGGTAAATTTTCCATGATCATGCAACTAGTAGTTAAAATTGGTAGCGTTAAAATTGTGTGCTAGGCAGCACGACTAGAGAGCCCAAGCTTTTCACCATCGTGCCATGCTGCTTCTGATATGACTAACTTGCTTTGGCTGGATTTAGAAAGCCTGGGACTCTAATTTGGACTCTTCTACTATCCACTGTTTAAGTTTTCTGAAGTCTCAAGCCATTTTATAATAGCGATGTTACAATCTAAGAATGTTTCACACTTATCTCTGCTATATCACAAATGAAATAGATTATGTGGAAATGCAAAATAATCCTTGATTATCCCCTTCTTTCCTTCCTTCCTTCCTTCCTTCCTCCCTTCCTTCCTTCCTTCCTTCCTTCCCTCCCCCCTTCCTTCCTTCCTTCCTTCCTTCCTTCCTAATTTTGATTAGGTCTTTGCTATAAAGTAGAATATACGTAAATCTCTTCGGACTTTTGGCAGCATGTAAGGAGGGCTATAGAGAATTTTCCCCCTAATGCTCCCTTACTGCTTTCCTCATTATCGTAGAAACCAGAACAGGTGTGCTGACAGTGGGTATCATCATCATCATTAATAAATATTTATTGAGCACGCCCTTTGTGCTGAGTTCTGAGGACACAGAGAGGCAGAAGATATAGTCCTAGAAGCTTGCCCAACAAGTGGCTCAGGTAACAAGTAGAAACAAAAAGAGCGGGGAGAGTAACCACAATACATGGGGAAGCCTTTCTGGGGGAAGAAATAGCCCCTGAGCTCAAAGAAGTGTCAAACAGGAAGGAGGCATAGGTAAGCAGAATGGTTTGAAGGAAGGCCCTGGGGCAACTATCGTTTCTCTGTGGAGTAATTAGTGGTGTGGTTTGGCCTGAAGAGAAGTTCTGTAATAGGAGACGAGGCTGGAAAGGATGGACTGCTGTTTGAAGAGGGCCTTTGAGCTCGACTAAGAAGCCTAGGCTTCATTTTTTGAACAGTAAGGAAATCACCCATGGTTCTGAGCACACCAAAGACGCTTAAGGCCGTGCTATGAATGAGATGAAATTGAGCCAGGTGTGTAGAATGAACTGAAGGAGAGAGTTGCTGGAAACAGAGATAACAGTAAAACAATAATCTATTATGAAAGCTTCTCCAACGTGGGAAATCCGTACGGGATGATCAGAATTGTAAGCAAGATACAATTAGAATTACAGACCGTGGTTACAACGGTACGAACACATACGCGATAGGAAAGGTTGGGAGAAACCACAACTACGTTATCACAATGATTGGATCGGGCTGGCGGAATTATGGGTGATTTTTTTTCTCGAATCAAATTTTTGGTTATGCGGTCATCGTTTATCATGATGAAAATGCGCGTAAATAATTGAAAACTTACTGACAGAAAAAGAGATGCCTGAAGGGGACACATGTTGGAGGCAAAAATGACACATTATGCTTTAGACAGAGCAAGATAAAGGGACACCGCCCAAACAGGAAGGCTTTGGGGCAGCTGGAGGTACAGGGCTGAAAGTCTGGAGAGTGATCAACATTTGCCAGTCCATTGTGTGAGCCATAAACATGACTGTGGAGTTGGAGAGAGCTCAGAGCAGGAGGTGCTGAGCAAGACCTGAACTCGGGGGCTTTTTGCCCAACAAGGTGCAGAAGAGGAGGAGGAAGGGAAGTCTGTAGACGGGACTGAACATGATTTACCCAAGAAGGAGGAGGAGTGTTCAGACCTGTTAGGACAAAGGGACTAATGCCAGTTAGTTTATGAAGTAATTTCAGTTATTGAGTGTTTTCCTCTGTGTTAGGGCCACATGTACAGTAGATTACATCTACCTTCGTTTAGAATTCTTGTAACAGTGCTTTGTGTTGGGTGCCGTTATTATATTAGCCCCATTTTATAGGGCCGAGACACAAAATTTAAGGTGGAAGGAAACTTAGAGACTTTGTGGCACAAACCAGTCCACTTTGTAAGAGAGGTAAAAAGGGCTCACAAGTCAAGGTCACATGACTCCTCCAGGGGCCAACCGCATTTGAAGAGAGAAGCTTCCTATGGATTTTCAAAATTGATATTGAAAGGGCTTTGGTGGTTATTTCCGCATACTTACTTTCTGCATTTTCTCGATACATAAATTGTCTAAATGTACAAATTTCGATGCTTCTGTCACTCAGTGTTATTTGGCTGCTCTAAGCAGCTTTCCTAGTTCATTATTAGCACTGTATCCAATGTCATATGTGGCAAAGCTTTTAAAGCCTGGTAACGAATCCATCACTACAGTGACAACTTTTTCCTGGAGTGAGGCAGGGTGCATGTTGTTCAAGAGAGAGGAGTTGTGATCATTGAGCAGAATGCTGATTACAAGTCTAATTAAAATTAGGGGCGCCCGGGTGGCTCAGTCGGTTAAGCGCCCTACTTCGGCTCAGGTCATGATCTTGCAGTTCGTGAGTTCGAGCCCCGCATCGGGCTCTGTGCTGGCAGCTCAGAACCTGGAGCCTGCTTTGGATTCTGTGTCTACCTCTCTCTCTCTCCCTCCCCCGCTTGTGCTCTCTCTCTCTCTCAAAATAATAAATAAACATTTAAAAAATTATATATATATATATATATATATTGGTGATTCAATCCTACAAACAAGATGTTTAGGTTATAAGTTGCCTAAGTGACCTTCTCTTGTAATGTTTATGTTGACAGCATCTTTGATGCAGATAATTACTAGTTTCGCTCTATTTTCAAAAAGGCCCTGAAGACACAAATCAGCATAGGGCAGATACTATGTCCATCATAATGACTAGTGACCAACAAATCCATCATGAATCTACTAACACCTTGGGCCCTGGAAGCATTACTAGAATTTAGAATTATTTAGAGGGACACCTGGGTGGCTCAGTCAAGAACCAGACTGCAGCTCAGGTCATGATCTCATGGTTTGTGGGTTCAAGCCCAGCATCCTGCTCTGTGCTGACAGCTCAGAGTCTGAAGCCTCCTGCTTTGGTTTCTGTGTCTCCCTCTCTCTCTCTGCCCCTCCCATCCCTCTTTCTCTGCTCATGCTCTGTCTCTGTCTCTCTGTCTGTGTCTCTGTTTCTCTCTCAAAAATAAATAAACATTAGAATTATTCAGAAGTTCACAGTCTAAATTCTTACCAAGGTAGGAAATGTTATCGATTTTGCTGTTAACATAATATGTAACCTGATATTCACGTGAAAATGTAAACATGAACTAAAATTTTCTTGTTAGTAATTCGAATTAGGATATTGTCTCTATTTCACTAGATTACCAAAACTCCAAAACTGTTGCATATGCAATTTTAGATGTATTTATGTGTTATTGTCTTTAAATAATGGTTAAATTTTGCATTTAATATCTTACCATAGTTGAGGGGGTTATGCTCATACACACTAATCCTGGTTTGTGTACTATTTTATAAACCTGGTTTTGTAAAATTGACTTACAAAGAAGAATTCTATTATACAATTTTTTTTAATGTTTATTTATTTTTGAGAGAGGGAGAGACAGAGTGCAAGCTGGGGAGCGGCAGAGAGAGAGGGGGAGACACAGAATCCGAAGCAGGGTCCAGGCTCCGAGCTATCTGCACAGAGCTCGACATGAGGCTCAAACTCATGAACCATGAGATCATGACCCGAGCCGAAGTTGGATGTTCAACTGACAGAGCCACCCAGGTGCCCCAGAAGATTTCCATTATAAAAAATGTAACTATTATTGCTATACTCTGAAGGCTCTATAGCAAAAAAAGAAGTGAAAGGGATTAATAAGTATTATACCTGGCTATTTGCTGATTATGTAGAAAAATAAGGCCTTTAATTGACTTCCTTCATTGTCATCCAGCACTATTTACTTGGTATCCACATACCAAAAAAGATGGTCCAAGTATGGGAGCCTGGTAGAAATTTGTATTTTACTAATATACATATGATATAACCCATAAAGTTCTGATCATGAAACCCATGTTTTATTTTTTAAATGTTTATTTATTTATTTTGAGAGAAAGAGTGTGTGTGTGTCTATGTGAGTGAGTGGGGGAGGGGCAGAGAGAGAGGGAGAGAGAGAATCTCAAGCAGGCTGTCAGCACAGAGCCTGACGTGGGGCTGGAACCCACGAACCATAATGAGATCATGACCTGAGCCAAAACCAAAAGTCCAGCACTTAACCGACTGAGCCACCCAGGTGCTCCATGAAAACCCATGTGTTAATAACCTGACCTAAAAGAATATTTAGGTCAGGGCGAAAAGTTCCTGAAATGTGTATCCTCTGTTGGTCCAAGCGGTGTTTTCTGAAAAATTTTTTTAATGTTTATTTATTTTTGAGAGAGGGAGAGAGAGAGAGAGAGAGAGCACGATTGGGGGATGAGTAGATAGAGAGGGAAACACGGCCAAAGCAGGCTCCAGGCCGTGGAATCAATTTCCTGAATAAAGTCCTTTGTTTTCCTGGTTGGACCCCGACTGGCACAATTCACTATATACCCAAGTTTGTGTATACTGGGTCATGATATAGAATACATTTTTGTACTGAGAGCGGTTGTTAAAGCGGTATGAAAGCCACGGTCTGTGAAAATAAATTTGACACATGCCGTTGACAGCGCTGGGCCCATTTCTTCACTTGGGCATTGATGACTCTTACTGAGCTGAAGAGCATGAACTTGGAGACTTTCTCTCTCGCTCTCTTTTTTAACAGGAAACAGTGTGGTATAGCAGGAGCTGTATTGACTGGGAGTGAGACTGAGGTTCTAATCTTGGTGGGCGTTCCATGTAACCATGGGCAATCCACATAGCCATGTGTTCTAGTATATTATGCTTCCTCTGTGCCTGGAACCAGAGGTCCTGAGATTGGTATGTCTTTTTAAAACAGGAACTACTCTAAGAAGTTATGAGATAAGACATTGATGTATAGTGTGTGACAGCTCAAAGGCCAGGGAGACTAACATTTGTAGGCTGTTTGAAAGAAGAGTCACTTACCTAGATTATTCCATTATGCTCCCATTATTTAATTACTTTCCCAATTGATAAGTAGTTATTTATTATGCTAGCATTAGAAATAATAGCTCATGGGGCTCCCGGAAGGCACAGTCGGTTAAGCGGCGATTTCAGCTCAGGTCATGATCTCATGATTCATGAATTAGAGCCCCACGTCAGGGTCCCTGCTATCAGCACAGAGCCCACTTCGGATCCTCTGTCTCCCTCTCTTTCTGCCCCTCCTCCCTCTGCTTTCTCAAAAATAAACATTAAAAGAAGAAGAAGAAGAAGAAGAAGAAGAAGAAGAAGAAGAAGAAGAAGAAGAAGAAGAAGAAGAAAGAAAAAATAGCTCAGCATTCTGGTCATAAGTTCTTAGGGAATAAACATTGATATGGGCCATGGAACCTGCAGAACATCAGGTAAAGGTGGTTATGGTCATTAATGTCAGTAAATCATACCATAAAAGTGAGGTGTCACACAAAGTCAAACACCCCCACATATATTTTTAAGAAGCTCACTAAAATATAGATAAAGCACGAGGTGTCAGTCTCTTTAAGATGCAAACGTCACACCCTACGTCCCACACCCTACGTCCTAAGTATGAAACAAACAAAGAATGTTCCATGCTATGGTGTTCTTGTACCTTATCACACATCCCTTGCTTTCTTCCATATTTCAGAAAAGTCTATTCCCAAAAGGCCCTGAAGAGTTTTCAAAATAGTAAAATTCCAATAGATAGCACAATGTCTCTGGTAAGATAAGCGGTTGAATGTGCACAATTATAGACCAAATGTGAGCTTTTCCTTTATGTCCAGCCCTCGGTGAATCCAGTGACTATTCAGCTGAGTTTATCGAAAGGGGAGATAAAAGATAAAAGCTTCCTGCCTAGCATTAAACCTTGCCCCATGCAGAATCCAGACGCTTGCAACCCTTTCCCCAAACTTCATATACTTGTGTTGTTTTTTTTTTCTTTAATATTCATCATTTTCTGGCTGGTAACACCATTGAAAACTAAAATAAAGCCGTATTGTTGTAGAATGTATTTTATCCCCACCTGTGGAGAGACGGATTCCCCGCCCCCCCCCCCCAAAGCAGATTATTTATCTCAGTTTCTTTAAAGAGTCATCTAAGGTAATTTTCATGGTTATTTCTGTTTTTATATGTTCCCGGTTTATTTTCTACTCTCCTCTTGAATTTACATAGAACAACTTCAAGCGTAGAAAAATGGCTGGAATAAAACAACAGCAGATTGCGCTTTTGTGTGCTGAACTTGAAGCAAGAATCTGGTGGGTGATGTGTTGGAAGTCAAGCTGGAAAAGGGTCGCACACAAATAAAATGCAACGAAGGGCTACTGAAAAGATAAGGCCGGTAACAGCTGAAGGTGGTCTAAACGTGAAACGCTGCCATAAAATCTAATGAAACAGCGTGGGAAAGGGATACAGCGTTTTCTGCCACCGTGGCATTTGGTTGAGGGACTTGGAGAGGATCCACAGTGTCACACGGGACAGAAGCATATGATCATTCAGAGAAACGCAGTACAAGTCTAAGGGCAGTTGGTACAATGGCCCGCCAAATAAAAGTTAAAATATTTGAGCAATTTATGACAATAAAAAATTTTTAGGCTCTGAATTCATGTTCTGATGCCTAACATGCAACTGTCCAAAGATGTGTCAAAGCCTCAAAGATACGTTGATGACAACATTTATAAAAATCCTTTCTTGTCCAGTCAGCAATATATAATAGAGTATTATTGAGAAAATCCTGCAGAATGAAATTATTCTCAGAAAGCCGGTCTCCAGAGACAAATGAAGCTTTCCTTTGGGCAGTTAGGATGTGTTTGAATTATCTAGAGAAATATTGAGTTCTAAATGGTTTTTCTAAGGGTAGACATGATTGGACATATAAAATGTGCACACTTCATTTTATGAAAGTTAAAGGAAAGATTAGTTTCTTATCAGAAGACTATCCTAGGTTATTAATGCTGCTAATGACTCTTTATCAGTAATTCTTACCCCCTGTGGTGAAGATCCCCTTGGGAATCTGATGAAATGTATGGACTCCCTGCAGAAAATGTACCTTAACATGATCACGGAATTTCAGTTTCAGGGCTTCTCAAATGCGCCAGAGATCATCTATATTCCCCCTCCTCTCTGCCCCATAATGGGTTAAGAACCCTGTATCGATGACAAATGATTGAACAGTTTTTACATGAGCAACATACGTCACTCTAGTCTGGAGTCTTACCAAGCTGGGTTAAAACTTCGGACTTCAGTGGGGCGCCCAGGTGGCTCAGTTGGTTAAGCATCCGACTTCGGATCAGGTCATGAGCTCATAAGCCATGAGTTTGGACCCCACATTGGGTTCTGCACTGACAGCTCAGAGCCTGGAGCCTGCTTTGGATTCGGTGCCTCCTTTTCTCTTTGCCCCTCCCCCTCTCCGGCTCTGTCTCTCTCTCCCTCAAAAGTAAATATACATTAAAAAAATTTTCTTTAGGGGCACCTGGGTGGCTCAGTCAGTTAAGCAGCCAACTTCGGCTCAGGTCATGATTTCACGGTCCGTGAGTTCGAGCCCCACGTCGGGCTCTGTGCTGACAGCTCAGAGCCTGGAGCCTGTTTCAGATTCTGTGTCTCCCTCTCTCTGACCCTCCCCCATTCATGCTCTGTCTCTCTCTGTCTCAAAAATAAATAAACGTTAACAAATTTTTTTTTTTTAATTTTCTTTAAATTCCGACTTCATCATTTAGTTACTTCCATGTTGTTTGATCACATTCCCCTTGCAATGAAAAAGGAAGAAACAAAATAAAAAGGATAGAGTATGATCTATGTATATTTATTCATAATACATGTATTCAAGTATTAATATATCAAGTGCATTATAAAACATATACAAAATAGAAGTTATGAAACAGATGAAGATGAAAGAATAAAATACCTTGCTAATCATGATGATATCATGCGATATCAATAGCTAATACCCCCTCCAGGCAAAATATATGCTTAGATCAGAATTCATCATTAACGGTAGTGCATATAAATCCAAATGGCAACTAGTCTTGAATAGATGTGAATGTTTTTAACCTATTTCTTGTCAGAGCTAATTAGACCATCATTGTTTTCACTTCTCAGAATGGCTGGCAAAAAACTCAGAACTCAAAGTGGCAGGTTTGATCTTGATTTTCACCTGCGAGTGCATTATTGGATCTACCTCAGTCTTCAATTTCTTGGAAGGACTCTTTTTAAGCCACTTATTTTCCAAATAAGAGAATTCATTGGGCAAAACCAGACAAGGCACTTTGTGGAAGGCCTAAACTTCAGGTAACATCCTGCACCTGAAACACCCTGCACCTGAAAGAAACAGACGGGGGCGCGACCGTCACCCCTCTGCCCCTGATGCTCCCCTAAGTACTCCTCAGATAAAATACTTGGCATGTGACCACTTTCCTAGGCACCATGTAAAGGTGCCAGGGTAAATGAGTACAATACACATTGGTAAAGCCCTTGTCTCTTTGGTCATTACATTTTTTTTAATCATTAAAGGAAGAAGAAATCAAATTTCCAATGTTCTTCCCAAATCGCAGTGAATTGTCTTGCTCACTCCACTTTGGAGACCACTGCCTTAGGCAAACTGCCTCTCAGTTTCTTCATCTGTAAAATGGGGATAATATCACATAAGTCGCTGGGTTAAGTGGACAAATGGCATATGTACAGTCCTCTGCATAGACACTGGTGTGTGATTTAAAGGAGAAATAAAAGAAGATAATGACTACTACTGTATTGCTGTGCGTGCACTCACGTTACTCCTAGCCTAATTTAAAAAGCAAACAAAGCCTCTTTTCGGTGCTCTTTACGTGAGGGCAAGAGCCATACCTTCTCACCTCCCACCTAACCTCCCAAAACAAAACAAAATAAGAGAAAAACCAAAAGCATATTAGCCTTTTCAGCTTGGAAGGCGACAGATTCTGAACACTTGGTGATCTCATTCATTAACATGATAATTACTGATGGGGAAGGCCTGTTCAATCCTACCTGACAATTTTGATATATGATCTCCCATCCTGTCATTCAACCAAGTTTTTTTGTTTTTGTTTTTAAAACAACATACAACATACTAGACCTCTGGCTGAGGGCTGAGGTTTCAAAGATGAATTGAACTTGCCCTACACCCTCCAGGCACTAACCATCTAGTGGAGGATACCAAACAAATAATCGCATCAAAGTGATAAG
Source organism: Lynx canadensis (assembly GCF_007474595.2). Taxonomy (NCBI): domain Eukaryota; kingdom Metazoa; phylum Chordata; class Mammalia; order Carnivora; family Felidae; genus Lynx; species Lynx canadensis. Next base: position 9,185,645 of record NC_044315.2, on the reverse strand, counting down.
TGCTGTAATGGAGGTAGGTGCTGGTTGCTATGGGAGCAGGTAGACTAAGACGGCTTCCTTTGCGTGGGGAGGGCAAGGAGGGCCACTGGAAGACACTGATGTGGGGCCATAGCTGCATCTTGGAGGACGTGAATCAGGAACTTGCGTTCTGGTCAGAAGGAAGTGGATCCACCGTGGCCCCTTGAGAACCAGTAGGTAGATGGGGTTTCCGGAGCTGCGGGGTTTGAGGAGGTCAACAAGGCTGGCAGAGATCTGTCCATGCACCCACCGCCTTGGATGACAATCTACGTCTGAAATACATCACAGAATGGATTGGAAACAGACAAAGACCCTTAAGCTAGGAGGGGGACTCCATCACAAAGAGTGGTCCTTTGGAGGAATGACCTGATGAAAAAAACAAAATCGCCTCGAGACTGTCGACTGGGGGAAAAGGAAAGCGAGGAGTGCTCACCTCTGTAGTCAGCTGACTTGCTAAGTCTAAACTCGTCACTAAATTAAATGTCGGCTGATTCACCTTGTCCAGGTTTAGGCTCCATTACCCGATTCGTTCCCGAAGTGTCCGACTTGCTCCGCTTTGAAGCTAGGCAACGTTTCAGCCAGCATTAACCGTTTTCCTGGTGGGATTACAGGCCTCCTGACTTTGTGCATGGAATTTTTCTTTCTGAGGCTGTTACAACCACATACCAGTTTTCAAACCCAATATCCACTCTAAACAGAACATCAACCACAGCCGACTTACATAACAAGTCAATGTGGCCATACAGACATGAAAAAGTGACTACTATCTCCTGATGCCAAACTAGAAAGAGAAAAGCAAGTTCAGAGAACACATTATGACTCATCAAAGTCCAGAAGGCAAAGCTTCATGTGAATACAGCATCCTGTGCACCCTCGGGGTCCCTTTAGCCTCCAACCATATTTGCTTTTGTGTGGAGCTTCTGCAAAACAAAAGAGCCCATCATTTCCCTCCTTACCATCAATTGCTAAATGTTGCTTTCCCTCAGAGAGGAAGCTTATGCTATAGGTTCTACAACCTTTTTTTTTTTTCCTGTACTGAGTGAATGGTGCTGCCTTTTCATGTCTCCCGAGTATAGGCCTTATTTTCTAACCTTCCTACCTGCTACAGTGCAAGCCACAAACAAGACGAGCCTTCAGAGGAAAGACCTGAAGGGAGAAGGTGGTGCTTTCTTAGACCAATATGAAGGGAAAAGGAGATGTAGTATCTATATTTAAGCTCTACTCCCAGAGATAGATTTTATTTTTCGGTTCCCATAGTTGAGCATATAATGCATTGGTACCAATCCCTCTAGGTACTGCATCAAAATTTTACAAGAGCTGAAGAATATGTACATGTAGCAAAGTGAGCGTTTTCTTCCTCTTCCTCTCCCTCTGACAAAATGACAGAGGGAATGGCCAGTCCCTCTCCTCCAGGGTCTTACTAAGGTGATTGTTCTCTCTTGGAGATTTGGCACAGCAGGGGAAGGTGGCATCCTAAAGGGATAAACGGCACTTATTCACAGGGAAGAAAATGTGTGAGGTTGGCATGCCAGAGAAACAAATTAGGCCTGAAAAAGAATTAAAACCTGATATTCACTAATGTGATAAGCATTGCCATTAGGTGAAAGCCCTTTTACAGACAACTCGGTTACCTGGCTATGTTATTAGTTGCGGTTTATTAGGCAGGTAGAAGGTAATACTTTTACCACATTGCCACTTTTAAGATTTCTCACTGTTTATTTCCCGGTTAAAAGTTATACTGGCCTATCTTCAGGCAGAAAATAAGTTCTTGCGGTAGCTTCTTCAGGGCCTACTACGTTTTATTTCTCTTAGATGCATCTTCTTTTGTTGTCTTGAGGTGCGCTTTGGGACAGCCAGGAAATTATAACACTAAAGTTATCAAGTCAGTAACAAAGCCTTAGAAAACTACAGGGCGGTTGACATTGACACTCCCAGCCGCCTGAACTTGGTGCCCTTGCAAACAAACTCCACTTCCCCCAGCAGTGGACCAGCAGTGCAAACAGTTTTTGCCATTGAACGACCAAATGCAGCATTGTATGTTCTTTCCATTACCTCTTGCCTTCACCTTCCCCAGTACATAGTGTTAAGCATCCTGGAGCTGCATTTCAGAGGCCGTTGCTCCGAGTCAATTTTGCAACAGCAAAACGGTCTTAAAATAGGATTTTACTCCAGGGGGAAACTCCTCAACCAAATAGTCACGGTGCACTTTGAATGACTAATTGGAGGCATTACATTACAAAATAAGGGATACATCCTGCTTTTCATAACACTGCCATATAGGAACAGTTTTAAGAGTCAAGTACTTCCATTAATCTGAGTCTAAAATAATAGGCCCCTGATTTAAAATCTCCTAACATTCTTTCACACTTCATAAAACTAAAAATAAAATTGTCTCAGCAAACACTGACCTATTCGTCCAGCCAAAGAACTATATTTCAAGGAGAATTGGAACAAGAGGTCTCAAAACTGCCAAGTGCCAGCAGCTTGGTGTTGGTAGCCTTAATTGGTGTTAAATGTGGGGTGGGAGAGGAGACACTATGGGCTACAGAGAATAAGAGATTTATTCCCCTTCTTAAATCAAAAGCAGATTCCATGCTTCAAATGTCCCTTAACCCGCTCGCTCCGCCCCCACGGGGTTGTTCTTTCCATATTTTTGTATATATTTTACAGGAAGATGACAGGTGAGGGAAGCTTAAAGTGCCCTATCTGGTCCACAAAGTAAACAGAGGGGTTAGGGTGGGATTATTTATTTACAAGGCGTTCAGTCTCTCAGCTGTTTTCCCCTCATTGGCATTTGGAAGCTTGCCGTCCTTTAGAAACGAGACAGATTTGGCAGGAATGTTCTTTGTGCCCGCCTCCCTTTTTACCGGGGAGAAAGGGGGCAGATTTATAATTACAACCTGGAGCGGAGTGGTGGGGGTGGGGGTGGGGGTGGGGGGAGAAAAAGTTTCAACCGGCACGACAATGCCTGTTTTTGCTTTCATGGTCAGCACCGTGCCACACACAGCTTTGGTACCACTCGGAGCCCTCCCCCCGGTCCCCTCCCTCTCCCTCTGCAGGCTCGCTCCGGCAGGCGGAGGCACAGTTAAATTCCAGCACCTTCTCCACATACCCCCAAACTACTACGCGCTATTACTACGGATGCCCTCCCTCTCGCTCGGGCTCCCCTGCTTCCCCAGCCTCCCCGGGGCGCCCCGCAGCGCCCCTGCAGGAGGACGGCGGGGAGAGGCATAACGGGCGCCCAACTCCACCCGGGCTTGGGGCTCTCTGCGTCCTGCGCAGTTTCTCTGCTCCAGGCACAAGCACGGCCCGAGAGCCGGCGCCTTGCAGACACACACGGATCCACGCATACAGTAGAGCCGTCTCGATCCACATTCTTGCACACCGCCCCCTCCTTCCCCCCGAGCTCCCGGAGTCGCTGAGCGGGGCGAGTGACAGGCGCGTCCCGCCAACCCGCGTCCGGGCGGGCAGGGAGGAGCGGCGCGCGGGGCCAACTGCGGCGCGTCTTCCGGCGCCCGTGGAGGCGGCGAGGGTGGGACGCGGGGCGGAGCCCGAGTTTAGGAAGAGGAGGGGATGGCTGTCATCAATGAAGTCATATTCATAATCTAGTCCTCTCTCCCTCTGTTTCTGTACTCTGGGTGACTCAGAGAGGGAAGAGATTCAGCCAGCACACTCCTCGCGAGCAAGGTAAATATAACTTACAACTCCTTTCTCCTCTTTCCCCTCCCTCCGGCCTCCTGGCTGCAGCCGCCGCACAAACCCCTCCGGCACCGCGCCGCCTTCGCCGGGGATTATTCATTATTATCCTAATTATTATTTATTGTGCATGCACGGAGACCAAAACAAACAGGCGGGCCAACCGCCACAACAACAACAAAAAAAGCCCGCCTCCTCCCCGCGGGCCTCAGGTGGAATGCTCTAACGACAGCTCCCGGGCGGCGGTGGAAGAAACGGGAAAGTTTCAACCGAACCTTGCTGTTCTAATAATAACAGTAATAATTACTACTTCAAGGAGGCGAGGGAGGGGGGGAAATCCCAACAAACCACAGCCTTGACCCTAGGTAGGCAGTCAGCGACGCGCTGCCAACTCAAGGTTGCAACACACACACACACACACACACACACACACACACTATCGACAAGGTTGCAATCCCCCCATCCACTTAAAGCTGGGGGAGGGGGCACGGAGGAGGGGAAAGGCTGGAGGACCCGAGAGGAGGATGGAAAGGCGACAGTTCACCCCGAGGAGTCCTCCCCGGAAGAGTTGGAAGGGGAGCGAGAGAGGAGGGCGAGGTGCCCGGGCTGGCGGCGGGGCGCCAACGAACGCTGCTGCCACCCGCTTCCCGGGGACTTGTTTAAAGGGCTCCGGTTGCCGAGACGCGAGCGGATCTCGGCGGGAGAAGCCGGAGCTGGCGCGCCGAAGAGGCGGCCGCCACGCCGCGGGGCCGGTGCGTGCCGGATCGGAGGTGTCACCTCCAGTTTGCGGGTTCCCTCGGGCGGGGATGAAGACGCTGACCGGTAGGCAGGCCTTTAGGCAAAGCGGCTATCGGGGGGCTGCGCCCGGGGCTCTGCGGAGACGTCCCTGCCCCTGGTACCTGGCGGCCGCGCGGGCTCGGGTGTTGAAGTTCGGGGTGTTGTCCTGCCCGGGCCGCACTGCTGGTACGGAGGGAGGAGGCCCCAAAGAAGGAGGTCGGAGGTGCCCGCCGGGCTCAGTTACCCTGCCCTCCCCCTCCCGGGGTTTGTTTTCTTTTGCTTGGCGTCCTCCCCTAGCTTGAACCGCGGGAACCTCGGGCGTGGGTCGCCCGCGATCGTCCGGGTGCTAGGGGCGCGCTGGGGCCCGGCAGAGCCACCGTGGCTGCGGGCCGGGAGGCCATGATCCGGATAATCCTCTCTGCCTGACTGTCACAAACAGGACCCGCGCGCACCAGGGCAGCAGTGGTGGCGTTCGCCGGAGAAGGGGAAGGGCTGCGGGGGGGCGGGGGAGGAGGGAGGGGGTGGCGAGGGCGAGAGGCGGGGAGACCGGGTGGGAGCCTCCTCCCAACGATGACACGCACCCCTTCCTTCTCGCTCCCTGCTTTCGAGTTTGCTTTATTCCCATCCCAACCTGGTTTACCCCTTCCTCTGTTCTCCCCCTCCATCCGGCCGTCTTCCCTCCTCCCGTTTGCGTTGCAAAACAGGGCCATGCCATCTGCAAAGGTGTCGCGATGCACTTCCCCAAATAACCGGTCCGGCGTGCCAGCCCCTAGGCTCCCTACGGCTTCGGGCACACACCGAGCCTGGTGCTCCGGGTGCCCCGCACCAGGCCTCGCCGCCTGGGCGCAGTTGCACCGCGCGGGGCGGGGCGCAGCAGTGCGGGCTCCAGGGGACACCCGCGCCCCGGTCCCGGCACTCGGCCGGTTTCCGGTACACGCGGGGAAATCGCCTCCTGCCAGTGTCTTCGCGCTCGCCCCTGCCTCCGCCGCCTGGATTGCATTATTATTTTTATCCGGGTTGCAGCTTGCGGCGGATCCTGGTGAGCGCGGGGCAGGCCGGACTGCTGGGGGTGGGGGGGTGGGGGTGGAGGGAAGTTGGACACGGATCAGGCAGGAAAAAAAAAAAAAAAGTTTGGCAGGGCGGCTAAGTAGGGAGAGGGGTGGGAGGGGGCGGCGAGCTCCCGCAGCTCGCGTCTCCGCGCCTTCGGGGCCGGCGCGAGTGTGTCTGCGCGTGAGTGTGAGTGTGTGTTGTGCGCGCCGGGGCCAGTGCGTCGCGAGCAGAGGCGCCGGCAGCCGCCGGGAGCCCGGGGAGGACCAGGCGAGGTTTGGTGGCGGAGGCTGGTGGGGGTGGCGTGTGCGTGTGGCTGCGAGTGTGAGTGTGAGTGTGCGCGCGCGAGCGGCGGAGAATCAGGAAGTCACAGCAGCGAAGCGCACACAGACATGTTTGATCGCCGTGACATGACGCGCGCGAGGGAGGAAGCGGCGGCGGCGGCGGGGGCCGGGCCGCGGGCTCGGGCGCGGGCCTAGGGCTCCGGCGGGGAGACCCGCTCCGCCCGCGCCGCCGCCGCAGGCTCGGCGAGCCCCGCTCCTCTTTTTGTTCCGCGTCCCCCAGGTAAGGAGCCTGCGCCGGCGCCGCCCGCTGAGTGCCGAGCTTTCCAGCTCTTTCCCAGCCGGCCCCCTCTGGTCTCCCGGCTTGCCTTTCCTGCAAAGTCAGGCAGGCGGAGGGGGGTGAGGGGGGGGCGGAAAGCGGGCTCCTCGCCCTCCGATCGATCGCGTGGAAAACTTTCCAGCGGGAAGCACCGTAAGGGGCAAGAAGAAGAAGGCCTTGCTGGGTGCTGTCGCTTGTCAGTTCTTTCTCCTCCGGGTCTGGGGAGTGGAGTCGCTGCGCCCTGGGGCTGTTGCACATTCAAACTTTGGGCCTAAACGTGCCTCCCAACTCTCGCAGGATTTACTCCAGCAATAAAATAAATATTCAAAGTCGTCCATTTGGTCCTGCCAGGCGTTTGGATTTCATAAGAGAAGGACACTGGCTTGGGAGTCGAGGAAAGTGGGGGTGTTGTGCAGAATCCATTCCTTCTTTAATGTCTGCGCCGGGTGTTATGTAATTTTGGTAGCACATGGGTGCAAAAGCCCACATTGGGCTTCTCCCCTCCTTTGTTTATATAACTTTTGGGAGAGTTTTGCAAGGTTTCGCCTTTTTTCCTTCCTCCCTGGTCTGATGGACGTTGGTGCTTTGGAAACAACAAAGCCACCGGGGTTAATACCTTTATGGAGAGGTGTCATCATTGTGCTCCGGTCATTAGGTAGACTGTATTCCTAAGTATGTGTAATGTTAGAGCATAAGGAAGGCATTAAGGGTACACGTTTGTCTACTGCATGGAGTGGTTATTTTTAACGTCTGTGCGTCATGAGCAGCAGAGTTAAATCTTAAACTTCCATTTCAAAGGACTTTTTTATTTACACCTGGTTGTTTCATGCTTGTGGGAGCAGAATGCCTGTATGAACAGAAAGATTGTTGCTGGCTTGTTGGGTAGAAGAAAATTTCTGTCTAACCACCTAAGACTCAGAAGGCCCTGAGAGCTGTACTAAAATCAAAGCCATGCCCATTATTATGTGTGTGTATCTGCACTTCTACATGCACATTCAAATCTTTCAGTAATATTTTCCATCAGTAATTTGGGGGGGCCACTGCCCCAGGCTTGTTTGCCAACACTAGACTTGGTAAGCTTCCAGACTACTTTAGCACACTGGTTAAGTGTTAAGAGGTGTGGCAGGTTTGAATCCAAGTTGGGTCATTGTTATGCAAATCAAGACACACTTTCTCTTTTAGGGATCTAATTGCGCTTTTATTCTCCTGGACTTTTTTTTTTTTTTTTTTTTTTTTTTTTTTTTTTAAGCTCCCTGACAACTCAAATGTCTGCGACTGGAGAAGAGGGGATTTGGAGATACCTATTAGGTACCAAAGATATTTATTGCCGTGGACAGAGAAACAAACCCCAAACCTGGACACCGCGGTCCATTTCCCTTGTTGGAGGCATTAAAAAGAGATGCCTTATGGGTAAAGAACATTGTGAAATAAATTAGGAGTTTGGATTATCGGAACCCTTGAAGAATTGTCAGAGGTGAGGGAGTTCTTCCTTCAATGCAGGCTTTCTCTTATGAGTGACATCAGTTACATCCCAGCACCGCGACTAGCTGCACTGTGGCGTCTCAGAAAATATTCACCGCAAGAGTGTGTTCAAAGCAGCTTTAGATCTTTTCTTTTGTTCGGTTTTAAAGTGGTTTTTGAGCATTTCTCGTCAAGTTTCTTGAAAAGTGCTTTGACCAACACCTGAGGCTTGGAATTGACAAAAAAAAAAAAAAAGTGTCCCTGCTTGTATTATACCCTTAATGCTTGAATTCTGTTTCAAATATTTCTGGCAGCATAACTGGAAAGTAACAGTTTGGCAAATAATTATTTTAAAACTTTTTTTCTTTGATTCAGATAAGTCATTTACAGGCCAGTATAAAAGCACATTCCATTCTTTCCAGGAGACAATTGTGATGCCCCTCATATTACTGTAGTATTTTCGACATTTCATTTTAAAGGCTTATTATGTATTGGAGCAAGACCATAAAAGAGAAAACTTTCATAAATTATAAAAGTGGTAGTGTCCTCCAGTGTTTTCATGGCCCTTTTCCCCCCCTTTAGAAGTCTTCCTTTGTAAACAAGGCCTTTGTTTGTCAAACTCCCCTAGGTCAGCAGCTTTTTGATACCCCAGAGAAATAATAAATCACGATTTGTGACATCTTGACATGCTGCCATGAGAACAACTGAATTATCACAAATACAGTGCTAGGCGGTGTTTGCCCTCGCCTCGCGTTATCGGGGGGAGTGTTCGTAGGACCTGATTTCAACCAGCATGAGTTCTGAGTTTCACTGCTTGTGGTCAAGATGATTTTAAGGGAAGCCATGGACGGTTTGTTGCTTAACATGAGTGGACTTGGAAAACTCCCTGTATATGAGTCACATTTCTCTTCTGTGGCATTTCTGGTGAACAGATGAGAAAATTTCCCTAATGGGAAAGCCATATTTGGGAGCGACTTCTGATTTCCTCTTGTCACTTTTTTTTTTTTTTTTTTTTTAATGTGAAAGAATTATCTTTTGGATCACTCCTTGTCCTTAACTGTGTTAGGTAGATTGTGTCAGACCAACAGAGGAGGCTGAATTTTCTGTCGTCTTTGGAAGGGTTTGTATTATGGAACTTCAGTCTCTAGCCAGTTATAAAAGTCCTGGGTCATTCTATAAGGAGTTGGGAACAGAAAATACAGATGGTGGTGAAGTTATTTGGTAGAGTATTTAGGAAGGCCTGAGATGTTTCTTTTTTGCTACATAGAAAGCCATGACTTTATGTTTACCAGGGAACGTAGAAGTCTAAACCTCAGTTCTGCCAGAGTCATTATGAAAGATAGCGTATTTATTTTGACGTATTTATCGGCCAAGTTAAAGGGGATCTTGCAACCTGGGTTTGGAAAACTTTACAATCTTATTGTTTATGATGACTTTATTTTCTCTCCTGTTAATAGAGTACTTTTCCTTGAAAGCATTCAGGGTACATTAGAGATTTTAAAGATACAGTCAAATTTGGGGCGCCTGGGTGGCTCAGTCGGTTGAGCATCCAACTTCGGCTCAGGTCATGATCTCACAGTCTGTGAGCTTGAGCCCTGCGTCGGGCTCTGTGCTGACAGCTTGGAGCCTGGAGCCTACTTTAGATTCTGTGGCTCCCCCTCTCTCTCTGCCCTCCCCTGCTTGTGCTCACTCTCTCTCTCGCTCTCTCTCAAAAATAAACATTAAAAAAATTAAGAAAAGATACAGTCAAATGTAAGTTTTAAAGATGCAAGTTTTAAAGATACAGTCAAAGATGCTTGAATAATTATACCTTAGCAAAACATATAATAGAGCTGATGAAATTCAGCAGCTATGTAGCTGGGTCTTTAGGGTGTTGAATATAAACATCATTTAATCTTAATTATGAGCGAATAACTCATTAATTCTCTCATTTGGAATGATGGTATAGATACGGAATATGGGATTTTTGACTCAGATACTGACGTAAGTGGTGCCCTTCTGGACTTCTGGATTTATAATATGTGATTCTTTAATTGAAGCTAACTATGAATTGTGATATATCTTCGTATGCAAGACTTTCAGAACATTCAGACAGTTATAATCAGGCCATATGCCTGTATGATGTAAAACCTTTAAAAATCACAATATTCTGTTGTATTTTTAGGTGTGGAAGCATCAACTTAAGCTTTGGTCTCATACCAAGACATCATCCACTGCTTTGCAAGCACTGATGCATTAGAAACTTTTTGGAAACCGAACTAATTTCAATTCGGGCTGACCCTTTTGTGAAGTGTTGAGTGGCGTCCACAGAATAGAAACAAATTTGAAGTTTCAAAACCATTAAATATAATTATAACTCCGCCCCTCCTCCCCTTTTTTAAAAAACGGAATTCCGAATTGGGAAATTTAAGTCACTTAAAAATAGACAAAATGTCTCTGAGCAAAAAGATCAAGATATATTGTTTTGTAGGTTAACAGCAGTCCAAGGAGATTCCCTTATCATTTTGTGTTTGGATCGTGTTTTTCTTGTTTAGGATGACTGTATATTTCTTCACCTCCTTCATGTTGTGTATTCCAGTTGTTAGCATCCCACTGGGACAGAAGTCATTGAACTTGGAAATTCAGTGTACATGACCAACGTCCGCCCCCATCTTCCCCCAGTGCCTTTGAAGTGGGCGCGTGTTTAGCTTTGCAGTATCTGCAACTCTTCTGTACTTTGCTGCCACACTGTATTTATACATGTGCTCAAATGCTATTAAGCAAAGCCCATAATTCCGTAAAAAGTAAACAACGTACAGTTGAGAATTTGTGTTTTAAAGAATGTACCTGAACATGACAAGCTATTGAATAACATCAGGTCAACTGCGCAGACCCCATGACGCAGGGAGAGGTCAGGGTGAGCTGTGATGGGTCTAGGGGATAGATACGGTCTTTGAGATGGGGTAGCCTTATGACCAGAGGAGGGTAGTGGTGGAGGAGGCGGGCTGCTGATCATCAGAGGAAAATCCAGAGCTCACAGGGACCGGTCTGAACACTCCATGAGAAGACATTTGACCTGAGAAGAGACCGTTTGTCAGAGAAAGAGGTTCCAGCCAAGGAGGATTTGCGGAAGGGATGGTGAGTTATCCATAGGGATAAATCCATAGGGATAAGATTATCCAGTATGCGTTGGAGGCTTGTCTCAGAAGTTTTGAGCAGGGAATTCATGATCGAAAATATTGCAGATTCACATGTGAATTGAAGTCCAGGGTGGGAATCGAAGCCATTAAAAGGATCCTCGTGATAATGCACATTTTTACACCCCAGCTCACAAGGTAGCACATCTTTTACTTGATTTATATCAAAATTGTGGCTGTAGCCGGCGACTCTTTTGCCTATTTTTTTGTAGATGAAGAACCTGAAACTTGAACAGCTCAAATGAGCTATGTGGCAATTTTTTTTTTTTTTATGGCATGTTAGCGTGTAAACAGCCATTGTCCATTTTAATTGCAGTGAACTTGAAGGGCTCCTTCTTGAACTTTTGTTGCTACTGAGAAAGTCAGGGCATATTAAAACCCATCCGTCACATACCTGGGGTCTGTTCAGCGAATAAGAGTCGAGTTTTACTGCGAACTCCAAGTGTGCCATCTCAGAGAGCAGAGTTTGTAAAATATCTATTTCCGACTCTTAGGTGTTTAATGTACTAATAAAGTTATCTTAGCAAACAGAGCAGGAAGTGGCTATCATTGATTCCTAGCAGCATCCCAACCGAGGTTGCCTCGCAAACGGGCCTAAGAGAACCTAGGAAGGATGGTTTGCACCTGTAAGGTATACACGAGCTAATACATTTCACGGTGGCCTGCTGTGAAACTAGTTTTTGTCGGTTTGGTTTTGACTGATTGCCTAGCCCTTCAGGTTCAACTGAGTGTTAGAAACGACAGTAATTCACGATAACCTTTATGCCTACCAATGGACATGGGTCCTGGCTTAGAAGGATGTTCCGCTGAAGTGCTTTTGTTGTTGAGGGACTTCTTCTGGGTACTTTGGGTTTTCTCGGAAGCAGGCACCCTCCTTTAAAGACTTTGTCCTTTGTGGAAAAATGTTGGCTGTCCTCACGGAGGAGGTCTTGGGATTGTATCCCAGGTAGGCTCTCGGAAGAAGGCGACTCAGCAGGATGTGCAAGGTGATAATGTTAAGATAATGTTCCGGTTGAGCGTGGCTCCCAGGATGGTGGGGCAGTAATTAGCCGCTACAGTGTTTGTGTGATCTTCTGTCCCTCTCTCGAGCAGAGCTGCCATAGAGACTTTTCCAGGTCTGACTCTGGGCAAGGATGGTCCCAAAGCAGGTTATTTGAAGGGAGGGCAGCAGCTAACATCCTAACCTGTTTCCTTGACCAAAGGACGGAAGGGTTCACAGACGCCTGACAAACAGAGCAATTTTTTTTTAATCCAACCACGTTTTATTTAATTTTGTTTTTTTAACTTTTTAAAAGTTCATTTATTTATTTTGAGAGGGAGAGAGAGAGAGAGGAAAAGAGAGAGAGAGAGAGAGAGAGAGAGAGAGAGAGCCTCAAGCAGGCTCCACACTATCAGCACAGAGCCCAACTCAGGGCTCGAACTCACAAACCGTGAGATCATGACCTGAGCCGAAATCAAGAGTCGGATGCTTAACCGACTGAGCCACCCAGGCGCCCCAAATCCAACCACTTTTTCAAACATATTCAACTTTGAATGGGAAACTGACAGGAAGCCCTGGGAGAAAAATGTTTTCCACACTCTTCTAGAGTTTTGGGTACAGTACGAGTCATGTTTTTGTTGTTGTTGTTTTAACGTTTATTTATTTTTGGGACAGAGAGAGACAGAGCGTGAATGGGGGAGGGGCAGAGAGAGAGGGAGACACAGAATCGGAAGCAGGCTCCAGGCTCTGAGCCATCAGCCCAGAGCCTGACGCGGGGCTCGAACTCACGGACCGCGAGATCGTGACCTGGCTGAAGTCGGACGCTTAACCGACTGCGCCACCCAGGCGCCCCAAGTACGAGTCATGTTTAACTTCAAGCCCAGCACGGTTTTCATCATGGTGCAAATCATGCCGCACACTGTTTAAAGTTGCCTGTCCCAGACCCAGAAGCAGGAGGGCTTTGGTAATGTTTCACTGTCTATCCAAGCAACCTTGGTCTCTGAAAAAGAAACTTCTGGTAGATTTATTTCCTTTATCTTCCCTGCTGTTCTCCCCTTGCCCCGCGCCCCCGCCCCCCCCCCCTCCCCGTTAAGAATGGCAGCGCTCTGTGCTCCAGTTGGAGAAATGTTGTTACTTCTTGTAGGGGAATTATCAATCCCTTCGTGGAGAAAGCTACACAGAAAACGAGAAGCCCTTCAGGTCAGGAGATGTTCTGAATCAGCAAACAGACATAAAAAGAACTCTTATCTTAACTATCTCCTGAGCCTTGTAGTTTTCCCGTTAACAGCCAGAAAACTTTAAAAAGACCAGAGCTGCTCTTGGGGATGCGAACTGGGCCTGAGTTTTATTTCTAATATTCTACCTTTGACTCGTACCCCAGCCTTTCTGTCAGCCCAGCCGTGAGAAAGATGTGCTGCTGGATTTGAAAACGGTTCCTTATTGCATTTGGTAAAGAGTTATGTAAGGGGTGCTGTCTAGTCGAAGTGGTTTTTTGCCCCCAAACCCTTTTGTGACTAGAAAACAAAAGTATCTAGGAAACATTCATTCGTTCATTGGTTTGTTCCTCATTCATTCATTCATACTTCTTTTTTTTTTTTTTTTTTTTTTCAAGGCTTAGCTGAAATGTCACCTTCTCCGGGAAGCCTCCCCTGATCCCCTCTTCCTTCCTCCCTCCACCCTGCAGGCCGGCCCTCCTATCCTGTGACTGCTCTGGACAGCCTTGGCTATACCCCTTCTTGTTTTGCAGGAGCTCCCCTTTGTTTTTGTTTTTTTTTTTTTCCCCTTCTCACTGCTCTTTAAGGATAAGTCTTGTTTCCCTATCAGACTTGCAGAGCCTTGGGGTCAGCCCTTGGACCTTTTCCTACATCTTACCTGCCTCATGCCCTTTGGAGATTGAGGACAGGAGGCCCTCTGGCTGTTTGATTGGACGTCACCAGCCTCCTTAGTTCATGACTCCACCTCCTATGATCCCTGCGGCTTCTCCTGTCTCTCCCTTCCTAGATTGATGGATCATCACAGCCAAATCCTGAGCCCTGCCTGCAAAATATCCCTCCCCTTCCGCGCCCTTCTCTTTGCCTGCACATTGTTGCATTGCGCCGGGGGGCCCCAGTGGAAGCCCTCCACCCTGCTGGATGGCCTTGCCTGATGGGTCCCGTGGCTCAGTCCCGGATTGGGGCTAGAGATAGAAAGCTCTCCTTACAGACGTGACTTCTTTGGGCAGGCCGCGTGGTCCCTTCCTGACTTCCCGCCCTCATCTTTTCCGTGGGGATGTGACAAAAATGTATCCTCAATTGAAGTCACTAACGTTATTGCAAAGCCCTTGCGGCTGCCTTTAAATATGACCCCAAGGTGGGGGGGGGTCATTGGTATCCTGGTTGATTGCGGTACGACAGTAAGGTACATATTTTGTCGTGGTTGTCACGGTTAGGCTGGCAACGCTTGGAGTTCCTTGGAGTTGAATTCCTATTTAATCTGCTCATGGCTGTGCTGGGACTTTTAGCTCAGGGGAGAGGGAGGAGGTTGGGGCTGAGGGAAGGTGTCTGTGGTAACTGCAGCTTTGCGAAGCTCTGAAGACTTTTATTTTAAAAACACACACTCCCCCGTTGTAAAGGCAGGGTCAGGACACAGAAAAGACAGGGTGTGATGTCTTGGCCAAGAACACAGCGGCCGGCCCTCTGGGGAGTGCATTATATGGAGGACAGGGGACTCCTCTCTCCTCTGCAGTGCGTGCACATGTGCATGGGGGCTGCCCCTGTGCCTTACCCTGTCCCCGCACCCCAGACACGTTTTTGTGGGACAGGCTGTGCTTTTCTGTGACAGTGTCCACCTCTCCCCTCTCTACCCCCCCAACACAAAATAACAGCAGAGTCTGAGCAGAGACCTGTCACTCCAACCTATCAAGGTGAGCTGAGCCGTCCCTTCCCCCCCCCCCCCCCCCCAACCCGGCTGGGCCCACCCCCATCCCTGCCTGTGGGCATCCTGTCATCAGTGCTTTGAAGCAGGAAGAAAGGGGGTCCATTCCGAGGGATACCCGTGGCAGCGTTGGTGAAGGAGACGCTGAGCTGGCCGACACTGGACTTCAAACCTTAACCACAGTGACTTTGGTAATAACCCGCACCTCTTCCTGAGAGCTGAATGGCTTTGTAGTTTACACCCCACGAGTTGCTTTGCGCTGTGGAAAAGTCTAGTTAGGTCCTCTCGAGGTGTGCCATAAAGGTGCCAGCAGAAAGGAGGAGGGAGGGAGAAGGGGCCAGGGTTACGGCCTCCTCTTTGAGAGTCACTCCTTTGCAGTATTATACCTGCGTGCTGGTGGCCAGGCAGGAGTCCTGGGACAGCCCAGGTTCGGCCCTTGGAGGGACCCTCATGAAGGCCACTGCACACAGGATTGCAGAAATCTTTGAGGTGCTTCGAGTCCTGCACGGGCAGGTTGAGGGGAGCCTGGAGATCCTCCTTTCTCAAGCTTAGAGGAACCAGAAAGACTGCAGAGGAAAAGCACTCTGCCCAGGGCCCCGCAGTTGGTGATGGTCCTGGAACGGGAAGACGAGCATCTATCTGCCTCTCTGGATCTTTGGACACCCGGTGCCTTCGGAACAGCCAGAGTATCCCATCCAGGTTGTGTGATTGTGCAGATTCCTGCCCTCCCTTAGCAGGGGACAAGGGCCCTCATCTCTTAAACCCTGCAGTGGTTCACAGCTATTTTCTTTCGTTGACCTGTGCTGTCTCACGGACAACGTGCATCAGGCCCCTGCCTCGGAAGGTTCTCTTCTGATTAGAAAAGTTTCCCCCACAATACGTTCCCCTGTTAACATTCTACTTAAACACCCAGTACTTTTCCGTCCCCTTTTCTTATCTCCTTTCCCCTTTAAGAAGCTTTTAGTAGCTTCCTTTAACAAAAAATGAGGAGCATTTTTATGGGGCAGTATACAAGTGTAATCCCAGCATTCCGCCACATTCCCAGATGAAAGCCACCACATATGCACAGAGCAGTATTTCGGGAGAACGTAGATCAAAACGTGAAACATGGAAAGTGGGACTCCTGGCTGAGCATTTGTATCTTCATTGTTCAGACTTGGGGTAGGTTACGGTAACAGCTATTGAAGCCCATTTCAAGGTAAACCATAACAGGAAGTAAGCAATTTCCTTTTATTCACTAAAAAATAAAGGGGTGTATTAGTTTGCTGATATACATGAAAGAACATTATAACTTGTAGTACCTCTGAATTGACGTCAGCTTCCTAAATTTAAAATGCTGACTGGACCAGTGTATATGTGAGGGAGTGGCATGCAAAAAAAAAAAAACAAAAAAAAAAACCCAAAACCAAAAAACAGTTACTTCCGCCTGCTTTGTTAATCACAAAGAATAAATAATAACATTTGGCTCTCTAGTGGATCCAAGGCTATAATTCACCCTTGAAGCTTCCCTGTTGTTTTAGAAACCACTTCAACTGGGTTCTGAGTCCCTTCTTGGATCAGCAAAACACTGTTACAATCACCCCCAGGTAGCCTCCCACTGCTCCCTGTTTTGGCCCTAATTCATTTATCAGAATGGCTTAAATTCTTGGATCTCTTTGTGTGAACATAGCTCAGGCACAGATTACTCTCTAATTTTTATTTATAAAATAACTGACTCTGTTAATAGTTTGCTCCTGGCATTCCTGGGCTGTTTATTCACATCTTTTTTTTTAATTATTAATATTATAAAGTTTATTTATTTATTTTGAGATAGAGAGAGAGAGAGGGCATGAGCAGGGGAGGGGAAGAGAGAGGGAGAGACAGAATCCCAAATAAACTCTGAGCCTTTCAGCACAGAGCCCGAGGCGGGGCTCGAACCCATGAACTGTGAGATCATGACCTGAGCTGAAACCAAGTGTCAGATGCTCAACTGACCAAACCACCCAGGCACTACTACGTCTCTTTTTTATTGAGCACTTCCTACATGCGGGGACACAGAGGAGTGCAGAAGAGCAAGACCCTTGCATTCCAGTGATTTAGCAGGAGGTGAAAGCAAGCAGGGAGCTAAGAATGGAACTAATGTGGCTTTTCGATGTGTTTCCCCTTTAACCTCCTTTCACCGCGTGGAAATACCCTGGCTGTGAGTGCCTTGGCCCCTATGGTTAATTCCACCCCTGCCGCTAAGCAGTGGGTAAGCAAATTCACTTAGGGTGTCTCATTCTGTGTTCTGGGAGGTTGTCTGAGAGCAGAAAAGTGTTTGCATGTACAGGTGCACGGGCCCCCGATAACGAAAGGTCCAGTGTCACATTTCCTCTCACCAGTGGTCTTCATTGATGTCCGTCGGAATCTGGGAAACCGCTCATTTGCTCGTTTTGGCTCCTTTCCAAGATGTGAGATGTACCCACACCGTGAGGCATTTCCCCAGGGAGGGGGGAGGATGCCAAGAAATCTTGGAGTGTGGGTGATGGACTGTTTGCCGAAATCAGAGCACCGGAATTTCCACACCTAGTCTGTGCTGGGCCCGATCCAGTAGTCATGGATGACTCTTCTCGGGAATCTGGGACCACAGAGAAGCTGAGGATGAATGCGTGGCCTCAACTCTCCAAGTGGTCGGCAGTTACTTAGCCGGCAGGAGGAACCGCAGTTTAAACTGTTTCTTCTGATCGCTTCTGGTACGGCGGAGGTGGTGGGGAAGATAAGGCTGCATGAGGACTGGCTGCTTGCTTGGTGCCGGGCACGGAGCTGTTTTGGTACATGTGCCGACACTGCATTTCGGTCTCAGCCGGTGGTTGTTACATGTTGGGTATTCGGACCCATCTATCTATTTGACCCGGGCAACCCCCGCTTCTCCCTTGCCCCCCAACGGGCATTCCCTTTCGCTGTCAGTTTCTGAAATTGTACTCCTTTCAACTATCTGGAGTTCTCTGTGAAGTTTCGAATGCTCATTTACTTATGAAAACGTGTCTTGGTTATGAAAACTTTCTTAGGGGTTTTATATTTTACTGGCTTTGGGGGGTTAATGACTCGTCAGGTGCCCAAGCCAGTAAGTAATGAACAGCATCTGTTGACTTCGGTAATAAATTTCAAACTTGTTTAGAATTCTGCTTATGTGTTAAATTTGAGTTTCTCCAGTGAGTCTTTTTTGTATCTTAGATGATTTATATCTTTCTGGGGAATCATTTAGAGTGTTCTTTTTTTTCCTTTTAAACAAGTGGTCTTCATAAAGACTAGGGCAGATGGATATATATCACACTCACTCAAACATCTGGACGAGACAGGGCAGTTCTGTTTGATGTTTGTTACAGAAATGGCACCATCAAATACTAACAACTGTTTCATTCTGATCTCAACATCATGCTTAAGACATTCCTTTCTCTTTTCTTCTTTCCAACGCAGTATCACTCTACTGACTGGCAGAGACAGGAGAAGTAGATGTCCACGCCCACAGACCCTGGCGCGATGCCCCATCCAGGGCCCTCGCCAGGGCCCGGACCCTCTCCTGGACCAATTCTTGGACCTAGTCCAGGACCCGGACCATCCCCGGGTTCTGTCCACAGTATGATGGGGCCGAGTCCCGGACCTCCCAGTGTCTCACACCCTATGCCAACAATGGGGTCTGCCGACTTCCCGCAGGAAGGCATACATCAAATGCATAAGGTAAGAGTTCATTTTCTTGTTCACTCTTGTCTTCTGAGTCATGGATGGCTAATATCCCTGATAACCCCCCTTCTCTCTCTTTTTTTTTCCCCTACTATTGTTAACAAGAGAATCAAGCTAGGACTCTGTTTTATCTTGTATGTTATTAAAAACATACGTTCTGAGGCTCTTTTTATTGTTACAGATGTTGTACAGGAAGATCAGATCTTGGGTTTTCGCAAAAGACTAGATAGAATATGCAGCTCTGACAGTCTGTGATTTGTAGGTTGCAGGTACCTTGGCCTGGTGAGTAAGTGTATTAGTGAGCGAGTCTTGGTTCTTTTCCAACCGTAGATGTTAAATAACATGTCATCAGCGAATGGATGTATTGAAATTGATCCTTCCCTAAAAATGTTGACATTTATTTAAAAAAAAAAAAAAAAAGATCCCACAGAGTGAAAAGAAAACAAGTCATTTCCTAAGGGATGTTTTTAAAAGACTGTATCGAAATAAAATAGTTTCTCGGGAATCCCTAAAATGCACTATGCTATCCCCATGTCAAGTGGCTTTATTCTGATTTTGGAAGAGGGCTGGGAGTTTGCAGAGGGCAGGTCCCTATCTGTTCGTTTCTGGACTAGGGTTATAATAATCTTCTGTTTATGAGGCTTGGATTGTTGCTGCAGGGATGATCATATCAGTACAACTTGGCATCAGGCCTTTGAGGGAGATGCAGAGAAGGGAGAGCAGCCTTTGGAGAAAGCCAGCAAGGGCCTGTGGGAGTTTGTTCTACTAGCCAGTGGAAATCAGTGAGGCCACAGCACGTGACCTCAGGGCTGTACCCGATGAGACACATAGAGGTTTTCCATCCCCTTTTTGGATGTCGTCGCAGGTAGACGACAGGCATGGTGGGGCTGCCCCTTGGTATAAAGTAGGCAAGCCGTGGAAGATGCTGGTTTAAAACAGAAAGATTCCAGCAAAATAAAGCAAGCCTTTCCTCTAACTGTGTAGGACTATACAGGCCCATTTTAAGGTAAAGCATCAGAGCCCAAATTTTATTTATTTATTTATTTATTTATTTATTTATTTATTTATTTATTATTTTATTTCATTTCATTTTATTTTATTTTACAAATTTTGTTATGTGATGACTTTCAAATCAGGAAAGTAATATATACTTCTTTTGAAAAGTAAAACCATACTGAGCTAAAGAAGGAAATGGTTAGGGGCGTGTGGGTGGCTCAGTCAGTTAAGCGTCCAACTTCGGCTCAGGTCAGGATCTCACAGCCCACTAGTTCGAGCCCCGCATCAGGCTCTGTGCTGACAGTTCAGAGCCTGGACCCTGCTTTGTATTCTGTGTCTCCCTCTCTCTCTGCCCCTCCCCTGCTCACACTCTGTCTCTCTCAAAAATGAATAAACATTAAACAACAGTTAAAAAAAAAAGAAAGAAATGGTTAATCCTGGCTTCACCCCAGGTAACAGCTTTGTGCTTACTTTCCCAGCCTTACTTTTCTCCTTGTTCAGTAAAAGTACTCTGTAAGCACACATCTGCATATATAGGTCTGACTTTCTCTGTTTTTCCTTTTGCCATAGTCGAATAATCATAGCATCACTATTAATTACTCTGAAACTTCCTCTTTTCATTTAATGACATACCATGCCTATCCCTATAATATCCCTAGGTTCTCTCTCTGCTTTTTCGTTTTTTGGTTTTTTTGTTTTTTTTTTTTAAACATGTTTTTAGCGTTTCAGGTATCTAAAGAAATAAAGCTGCTTGTTTTTCATATCGTCGTCTTTAGGAGACATATTGAACATACAGACATACTGAAGTCATTACATTGTCTTGTGTCCCTATTAAATTAATTTGGGAGCTATTATAGGTCTGATCTGTCACTAATAGGCCTTAGTCCAACTGGGTGAAAGAATTCCAGGATGGTTTGAGGCTCTCTTGCCTCCCAAATGAAAGATAAATTGTGAAGGAAAGCTTTATCTAAGCTTTAGTATTATTTAAGCATTTAAGCATTTGAATGTATGACTGAGTGTTGGGTCCGTGGTAGGTTTTTGCTCTGGATTCATTTTTATTGGTGATTATCTCTTCTGGTCCCCTCTGTTTTGTGACCTAGTGTTTTTGTCACGTTTTCCCATACTGTCTTCCCTTCCACACCACCCCCCCCCCCGCCCCGTTGATACCTCATTTTTGTTTCATTTTCTTTTGCTTTGCTGAGAATTTTTTTTTTTTTTTTGCCATCCTGCTTTTCCATAATCCCAGCCCCTCTGATGATGCCCTGCGTGGGGACCTGTTTAAGCGCCTAGAGTTCACACCTGCTGACCAGATGCCTTCCCTTTTTTAGAGTCCTTTTACAGGCAGCTTTGTTCCTTGTCTTTCTCCTCCTTCTCCTTCTGAGATTCAGCTTTTCGCTTTTCAACATCGCTGGAAATAAATAAACAAGTGGCCTAAATACATCTGCTTGTGTTGCCTTGATTTCTTCCCTATTATTACTATTTAACAGACTCAGAGACACTCTTTATCCCAAATTCTTCCCATTTTTCTTCTGAACATCCTCTTTATGGTAAATTTTTCCTCTTTTCAAGTGCGCGCTTTTGACTCTGCAGAAATTAACTTTCCTTTCTGTAAAACTGCAAACACTCATACTTTCTTACTTGAAGTCATTTGGTTTCTATAAACTCCTGGAAATCTTTCTTTCAGGCTGTTCTGAAAATTGCTCTTCCAGTGTGGGGAGGAATAGACTTTTCCTTTTTTTCAAACACATGCTCCGTTGCCCAATTCTGGATTGGATTAATGTCAGCTCAATGGCTCTTTATCATGTGCCTGTTACATACGAGGCCTCACGTCCTGTGAACAGTCCCTGCGTTCTTAACTTTTTTCCAAACTCTGCCTTGAAACGTTTTCAGGACCTCTTCTCTCCAGGGTATAGCTTCGTCCATTGGACCTTCCTTCCCTTGAAGTAGTCTGCTCCACTGCGGCTGTTCCTCTTTTCCCAACTGCATGGAACTTTCCAATTTCGACTTTTAAACTTTCCATAGTCTTCTTTCCTCTCCGATGGGGGGGAAAAAAAAAACTTACCAAAAAATAGACCATCACAGATGTTTCAAATAGTCTCCCTTCTGACTTTGCACTGTAACTTCAATGTACAACAGGTTTCAGAACTTAAAATGGTTTAGAAGAATAACTTCTATTTGTCTCCCTTGTGAGCAGGACTTTCTTTTTATCTATAGGCTTTTGACATTACCAAAAAAAAAAAAAAAAAAAAAAAATCCAGCTGTTTACAGCCTTAACTTTGACTTACAGATAGTTTTGTTAGCCCTGTTGATATAGTCTTATTTTTTTGTCTCCATCTATAAAATATATGTAAGACCTATAATAATACAGGTAGTCTAGGTATAAAAATAGATGATTGTCATGTGAGCCAGAGAAAATTGTGCCACAATTTTGAAGACTTTAAACATGAGGGATCTTCAAGGTCCGACTACATATTTTGTAGCTAAAGTGACATCTAACTGACGTCCTTGACATGTTTCAGCCCATCGATGGTATGCACGACAAGGGGATTGTAGAAGATATCCATTGTGGATCCATGAAGGGCACCGGTATGCGGCCACCGCACCCAGGCATGGGTCCTCCCCAGAGTCCGATGGATCAACACAGCCAAGGTTTGTGTCTGCTCCACACCTGACATTGGCTCAGTTCCATAGCCTTTCATCTTTCTTATTGGTTATTTAATTCATTTTTTTAACATTTATTTATTTTTGAGAGAGAGAGAGAGAGAGAGCAAGCGAGCGAGTGAGAATGAGCAGGGGAGGGACAGAGAGAGACGGAGACACAGAATCTGAAGCAGGCTCCAGGCTCTGAGCTGTCAGCACAGAGCCTGACACGGGGCTCGAACCCACACACTACGAGATCATGACCTGAGCTGAAGTCAGGTGCTCAACTGACCAAGCCACCCAGGCGCCCCTCTTACTGGTTATTTTAATTGTGGTTTCCAAAGAACGTGTCTAAGGGAGATCGAGTCCTGCAGGCTTCATTTCCCCCTTCCCCCGCCAACACAACTATGATTTATATGGACAGTTTTATTTCCAAAATACTAATAAATTCTACTAGCCACCCTGCGTCCAAGCAGTCTACAGAGTGCTTTGTGTACTTTATGCAGATTCTTTCTCGTGATCTTGTAAGGTAAATTAGGGCACCCCAGTGTTACAGACGGGAAGTTAAAGCTCCGAGAATTTACCGTGTTTTCCTAAGTTTACACATCCAGTAAGTGACGGGGCCAGAAGGAGAATCCAGGTCTGCCTCCAAATGACAGCATAGATGTGAAGGTAAGATGAGCCACCGTGTCCCTTGGATTGCATGCTCTTACGTTGTCTGTAAGGTGGCTTTTTTCTGGCAGCGGAATTACCTGTCGTTGCTGATGGGTGGCTGCATTAGTCTCCTAAGGCCGCCATAACAAATTCCCACCAACTGGTGGTGGGGTGGGGGTGGGGGGCGGCTCAGAACAATAGAAATTTATTCTCTCATGGTTCTGGAGGCTGGAAACCTGAAATCAAGGTATCAGCAAGTCCGTGCTCTCTCTGAAAGCTCTGGGGAAGAATCTTGTTTTGCCTTGTTTTGCCTTGTTTTCCTGTTTGTAAATTCAGGAAGCCTCTGGTGGCTGAGAGCTTGACACTCCTTGGCTTGTCGATCTCTCATTCCAATCTGTCTTGGTCTCCATGTGACGTTTTTCCTGAGTGTCTGTGCCTGTGTCCAGATTTCGCTCTTCTCATAAGGACACTAGTCATTGGTTTAGGGTCTTAATCCATTATGACCTCATCTTAACTTGATTACGTCTGCAAAGATCCTGTTTCCAAATAATTTGGTTGTATTCATAGGTTCCAGAGGTTAGGGCTTTAGCATATCTCTGCAGAGGACATAATTCAACCCACAACAATGGCCAATCAATCTATGGTATATTTCTCTTCTCCTTGGTGCCTTCTTCCCTAAGACATAGTAAAGATACCGCCAAGTCTTTGAGTACAATGTAACCTGTTTTCACAGTCATTTAATGATCATTTCAGCATGCAAGGGCATGCATTCATCTAGGACCAGTTAACCCTAATATGTTGATACATAATTCAAAGTTTGTGGTTTATGTGTTGGTGTGCATACTCCTTTGTAGTTTAATATATGTCGTCTTTTTCTCTATTCATGATCAGCCATCCATCCATCCGAGGAGAGATTTTTTGACTGAGGATTTAGAGAAGTGTGTTCACAATTTTAACAGATATATAAATAAGCAAATCATGGAGGCATAGGAGTGTATCGTCATTAATGTTTAAGCAGGTTTTGAATATCCCAGACTCCGATCTGAATTTTGATGGCAGGCAGGTCTAAGGGTCACAGAGGACTCACCAAATGTTGACTACCATGTTGTCAGAAAAGCAGCCTGATTCATTGGGCCTTTTTGCAGTATAGGAAGAAAACATTTGACCCATTCGGTGTTCAAGAATGGATTTAGACAGCACTTCCAGGTTTAACATTTAAATATTAAGGAGCCAGGTGCGAGCCAGGTGCATTCACAGAGCCAATATAGACCTCATTTGTACTGTCTGGGAGATGTAGACGAGTGACATTCAGTAATTCTCGAAGCCAGGTGCTTGTTCTCTCTGCTCCCAGCTTTGCAGTACCTCTAGTCATAGGGTCCGAGCAAAACTCCCAACACAAAACACTTCCAATGCATGAACTTTATGTGAGCGTTTTTACTTTTATGTATCTTAGAATTGCTCTCATTGCTTGGTTCCTCTTACTCCGCTTGGAATCTCCAAGACGTTGGCACAGGCTCTAGCACACAACTGGATAGATACCTAGTTAATTTCATTCATGTAGGCAGAGAAGTGACCTGATGCATTCACAAGTCAACAATTCTAAATAGATACTAATTTTTATGTAATTTCAGGAAGTTATAATTACTTGGAAATGTAGAGGTCTGCATTTAAATGGAATCAGAATTAGCACGTAATATTTTTCTCCAAACTAGCAAAGTGCATTGCAGGCTGGGAATGAGTTATTTAAAAGCATAGTTTTGAGTAAAGTAGTATTGGTATAATGGAGTCTTATTCTATATAATGATCTAAAAAGAATTTAGACTCTGTAATAGCATGTCTCTTTAAAAACCCCATTGTAAAAAGCCATTTATAAACACACAGGTATAGAGAGGTGTGGCATTGATTGGAAGGCTGCCAGCTCTAACTACCTAGCAACATATTAGGTTATTTTAAGGTATTGGTTGAGAAGGAAAACCATTTCCTTCAATAAATACTGAATTGTGTACCTTATGGTCTCAATGATAACATTGTTTATTTTTAGTCCGTTGGATAGAAAAAGTCTTCCAAGGCAAGTATATAATACTTAATGTGTGTGTGTGTGTGTGTGTGTGTGTGTGTGTGCGTGCGCGCGCGCGCGAAGAGAAAATTCATATAAAAATTGGCACTTATAAGTTCAAGATTATTAAAAGGAGAGACGTGACTGCTTCTCTCTGAGGCAAGGTGAAACTGGGGAGATATTGGCCCTCGAAGACCAGGGAAGTAAAACTGCCACTTTTGGACCACTTTCGAGTGAGCAAATCAGACTAGTTCAAAAAGAGTAGACTCCAGATCGACGCTGGCATCTTGCAGACGAATGTATATTCACTCTCAGGCAATTTCCTCACCCCGTTTTCTCAACTAAAGATAATTACTAAAATATGTTATGTTGTATCATCATTTAGATTCTGTTTTTTCCTGAAGTTTTATGGAATGTAGGATAAAAAAAAAATCTCTCTCTCTTTAGCTGAAACACTGTCACATTTTTAACGTCATACTGTGATAGAATGATTCTATTACCATCCCCTGTATTTTCTGGGGGGAAGAAAATTCCCATCCCCAGTTTCTTCTTGTCACATTTGAGGTGAAACTTGGTTGCATTGACGAATTCTGGAAAATGATTTTTATTCCACTCTCAGCTTCTTCCTTAGTGAATTTGAGGTAAACTTAATCACTGTCCCTGATGTAACTGTCTCACCTTCCTCCCTTGCTTCGTCTTGCCTGTACTCCACAGTTTAAAAGAGCAATTTGGTTAGCAGTTGAGTTTAGACTGGATTGCCTGGTGTTTTGGCCCATTGTATTAGGCATCCTGTGACTTATCTTGGGGTAAGCTATAATTGATGACCTGAAGAAAATAGGAGAGACCAGAAGACGGGAGACATATGACCCATTTTAATGTAGAAGGAGTATCCCTCCTACTATGAAAATGCCAGCAGGAAGTTTTTGGTAGCAGGTTTCTCCCTCTGTGGTAGGTAGAGGGTTGGCCAAAACGGTGTCAGGAAGCTGCTTCCTAATGAACAAATTCCCATTTTGCACCAGCATTACAATGAAGGGGCAAATGTAAGCCTCATTAAGAAGGAAGAATGTTCGGGGCGCCTGGGTGGCTCAGTCGGTTAAGCGTCCGACTTCGGCTCAGGTGACGATCTCGTGGTCCGTGAGTTCGAGCCCCGCGTCGGGCTCTGGGCTGATGGCTCAGAGCCTGGAGCCTGTTTCCGATTCTGTGTCTCCCTCTCTCTCTGCCCCTCCCCCGTTAATGCTCTGTCTCTGTCTCAAAAACAAAGGTTAAAAAAAAAAATTTAAAAAAAAAAAGAAGGAAGAATGTTCATGACAAAGTTAGGTGTATATTGTGGGTCCCATCTAAACCTTTTCTGTTTTAAGTGGCAGCATACTGGGCTGTACATGTCTGTTGGCCCTGGAGGCTGCTTTCAGGTTCAAGGGCATTTTCTTGGCCAACTTCTATGACTAACTAGAACCCTAGTGGCTGAGTGGTTTTGCATTTCCTTATGAAGTAGGGATTTGGAGAACAAGAGTCAGTGGATCCTCAGTGCAGGATTTCTCTGAATGGAGCTCTACTTCTCCCACCCTTTGATTGGACAGAACCTACCCTTGTCTTAGAGGATCAGACGAAATTTGTTTCCCTTGGCAATTCGACATACAAGAAGTTACATCCCTTTTTCCCCCTCTAGTTCTGCACACGGTGACGGTTGAGTCCCCATTCACTGTTGGTCAGATATTCTTGGGTCTCTGTGATCCCACGTGGACGCACAGAGCTCTTTCAGCCCAATCCCAACGTGGGCTCAAACACAAAGCAGATGTCTAATAACCGCGGGTGTGATGACCTTTATGATAATTGTGACTCAAGTACATTTATTAAAAGGCAATGACCTTTAATATTTTATACTGTGTCTTAGGACATCGGTGATTTGATTAATTAGCGCTTAGTTTGAATTCGGGACAGGCTTTAGGATTGCAGGAGGCCGTCTTGTTCCCTCCTTCACTTCACCTTGGGTCTCCCTGCAACAGTGCTTGGTCATATGTTTTTCCAGGAATTCTTTGGCCGGGATATGCAGTTCATCTCCTGAAAATGAGTTCCTTGAAGTATTTTATGCATTTTTGACTTTTCTTCCCCAAGAAAAGTATTCTTAAGTTTCCCATGTAGATCTCTTATAAGCCCAAACAGATTCCTCTCATGTTTATGTCATATTGTAAATGGTTCTAGAAGGATTGGTGAGACTTTCGAGTCTCTAACTTATTTTTATAAAACCAGATTAATATTAGACGCTGGAGAGAGCATGTACACATTAGAATCACACGGACTTTGGTTTGAATTTCGGAGCTACAGACATCTCATTGTGTGACCTTGGGTAACTCACTCACACTCTGAGCCTCAGTTTCCTTATTTCAAAAAAAAATGAGGTGGGGGTGCCTAGGTGGCTCAGCTGGTTAAGTGTCCCACTTTGGCTCAGGTCGTGATCTCACGGTTCATGGGCTCAAGTCCCGCATCCGGCTGTCTGCTGTCAGCATAGAGCCCCCTTTGGATCCTCTCTCCCTCTCTCTCTTTGCCCCTTCCCCACTCATGCTCTCTGTTTCCCTCTCTCACAAATAAACATTTAAAAAATACATAAAAATAAGAAAAATTTGAAAATGAGGGGACAACACATAGGCTCTGAGGATGTTGTGGGGATTAAAGAAATAATGTGTACTCCACTCCTATCCTTTTAATTCTCCTTACCATGTCTGTGCTCCCACTAGCCTAAAAGCCGCTGGCCAGATCACCATGTTGCCTTCAGCTGACTTCAGTCCCTCTTACCCACAGCTAGAAGAGTCCCTGGGGACCAATGATCCCCCAGAGTCGTCACCGGTGACATAAGCAGTGACTGATGATCCTGAGAGTGTAAATACCTCAAGTTTCTTCCTCCCCCAGCTCCCTGGGATAATTTGGAGGCAAGTTATTTCACCTTATGTCCCTGAGCGTCTACCAGAGATTAATCTGCAGATAGGCACTCTAGCAGCTGCCGTCCCTGCCTTATGCCACCTTTTTATACCCCTGCCAGTATCCCCGCACCTTTCGCCCAAATCACTCACACTGAATGCTTCCGTCAGGCTCTGTTTCGAGGGAGCGCTCAACTTGGGTAGTGCCTACAACAGTGGAGGCCCTCAATAATTGTGCATAATAATAAACCAGATAATCATTTGCTGTCCTCGTAAGAGACTCTTCATTCCCTTTTGCGATATCGAACCCACCTCCAGGTTTTGTTCTGTCAGTTGAAGCCAGTCTTAATGTATACTGCTCTCCCCTGGTGCCTTTCGTTTAGGTATATGGCAGCCACTGACAGTTTACCTTCTAGGACACATGCGGTCTTTGATCACTCGACATGTGGCTTCTACTCTTTGAGGTGTGTTGTGACTTAGTATGAAAAAAAAAAAAAAAGAATGAATGCAAAATATGTCTAATAATTTTTATATTTTGAAATGATACTATTTTGGGGTTTGTTGATGTCGGTGAAACATTATTAAAATGAGCTTTGTTTCTTTTACCTGTTAATGTGACTCCTAGAAAATTTTAATTTGTATGCCTCTGGTGTATAGAAATTTGATAATTCCATGTACTTCTGTGATTATTGAATGGTATATATCCTACATTCCTCTAAACAGGCAGTGCTGTTGCAGAAAATTATCCCAGTAGCCAGGAATGCCTGGCCCACGGGGGTCACTGGGGGCAGCGTGTGATCTCCTCTCCTGTTTTATTCCAGGCTACATGTCGCCGCACCCGTCTCCGCTGGGAGCCCCAGAGCACGTCTCCAGTCCTATGTCGGGGGGCGGCCCGACCCCACCCCAGATGCCGCCCAGCCAGCCGGGGCCCCTCCTGTCGGGCGATCCGCAGGCGATGAGCCAGCCCAACAGAGGTCCCTCGCCTTTCAGCCCCGTCCAGCTGCATCAGCTGCGAGCTCAGATTTTAGCTTACAAAATGCTGGCCCGCGGCCAGCCCCTCCCCGAAACGCTGCAGCTTGCAGTGCAGGGGAAAAGGACGTTGCCCGGCATGCAGCAGCCGCAGCCGCAGCCCCAGCCGCCCTCGCAGCCCCAGCCGCAGGCACAGCAGCCGCAGCAGCAGGCCCTTGTTAACTACAACAGACCGTCTGGTAGGTTCACGTGCCACCCAATGAATAACGCGGTGCTCCGGCTCGGATAAGGACTGCTCCGGGTGCGCAAGCGCTGGGTCGCGCGAAGCCCAGGGCTGACTTAGCCCTTTGTTGTACCTCGTTGGCTGTCGTGTCTTCCTTCGCTCGCTTGGCCAGGATCCTTGGGCTCCTGTGCCGTAGAGTCTGAGGCAGGAGGCGGTGTGTCCCCCGTGATTCTGCATTCTCTTCCAAGAGGTTCAAGGTCTGTCGGAAGCCCGTGCACACCGCCCCCCACCCCCAGGTTAAGAACCCTGCACGCGGTGCGTCCCATCGCCAAAATGCGCCCCCAGAATCCGGTCCCCGCCGAGCCATCTTAGTTAGGTTGGTTGACTTATTTATTTCTACCCGGTTTGTCTTGCGAAAAGCACTGAGGGAGGCTTCCAAGGAGCACACCTGCAGTAAAATCATGATCGGGTAGGAAATCAGAAGCAAAGGGAATCGAAATCAGGGTCAGGGAGGTCAGGGACACGGGGCCGACAAGAGCTCCAACGGCTGTTGCCTCCGAGCAAGTGGACTCTAGTTTCCGGGCAGTCAGGAAAGGGGTGGGGTGGGGGGAGGGTCTGGTACCAAATCCTCACCGTTCAGAAGCAAGTAGCTCACCGGTGTCTCAGAGGAAAACGGAGCGTTTTCTAGCATGAGGCAATAAAATAGATTCTCCGGGTGGGATTATTTTTTTAATTACCTCTATTATTATTATTATTATAAAAGACACTGCGTGACAGGCATCAGTGACATTTGTTCATAATAAACCGAGTAACAGAATCCACATGGCCTATTTCTTATATATACCCCGGCATCAAAGCTTAAGCTGTGCTGTTATGTAACAGGTGGAGATGAGATAGTCCTTTCCAGGGCCTTCTGGTGGTCTGGCTTGATCCCGCTGATAGAATTCAGAGGTGCAGGAGGCTAGGGGATGAGCTTCCACGCACTTTATTTTCTCTGGCAGGCTTTTTTTGTTAACCACCAGGTAAGCAAAGAGTTTATGGTTCTGTCCTGATCAGAGCTTTGAATCCCAGGGAATTTTGAATTCCCAGGGTCTTCCTTGACGTTGACATCCTTCCTGCGAATGGTTCCCTCTCCTTAGGGCAGGCCACGACATGCTGATTCCTGCACACAATCGGTGCAGGAAATGGGTACTTTTTCTAGGTTTGGGGACTGAAGTAGTATAGAAGAGTTCAGGTGATGATGATGAAGTACTCTGTCTTCGGAGTTTGTGTTTCTCTTCTGGTAGGGATAAACTCACCTTGTTAACTGCGGCTGTATACTTAGGAATGGATTTGAAAGAGTAAGAAAGGATCATGTCAGATTCAGATCATTTTGTAGTGACCATGGCGCTTTGGTAGGTGAAGGATCCTATGGCACTGAACCTCTAGGGTCTGCAAACGTAGAGGAAAACGACGCATAAAATGGTAGTTTGCATATTTGATGCGTTTAGAGGTTTTAAAATGGCATAACTCCAGCTCTGGGGAAGGCAGCCAGATGAAAGAAAGAAATACACACACGTCTCTGGGTGCATAGCTTACACTTAGGGCGCACCTACTGGCATACCTCGTGCACCGTGCTCAGCGATGAGTACTTTACATCCAGAACATGGCGAGTCGGGACTCACGTACCAGCAGCCTGACCTCAAGAGCCCACGTCTTTTAACCGCTGCCCCGTACTGGCTCCCTCATCACAACGGAGCTCACCACCAGGGAAAGAACCCCATCCCAAACTCTGTGCACCAGATGCAAGCATTTTACTCCTGTGTGTGTCAAAAGGAAAAACATCTTCGCTCCTTATGTAGAGCCTTTTAACTTGCTCTTTAGACACAACGTCAAGGAAATTGGCACATCTTGATAACCCACATCTCAGGGCAGTTTCCAGTAGAGACGGAGTGACAGGAATCAGATAGTTAAGCACCTCCCAAGAGGTAGTGGTGTGGGACCCTGTCAGTAGGCACCTGTCACCGCACCTCGATGCGTGTCCTGGGGTGCCATCTCATCACAGACCTCCATGAGCTTTGGTATTTTTCTTTAATGACCTACGCTCAGCAGGAAAACATCCCAAAGCCTCCCTTCAGAAGGCAGGAAGGTAATCCATTCATTTCAGATACCTTTTCACCCGAAGTTCGAATAAGCAGACCCAATGACAGAGTCGAACTTAGGGAACGAAGTCGTGGTTGTCTGGTGCTTGGGAAGAGCAACCACTCCATGCCCCAGTACAACACAATCCTGAGTGCGCTTCCTGGACCCTCTCCAGAAGAGAGGGCTCCGTGTCTTTTCTGTCTCCGATGCTTGGGCCTTCCCTCACCAGGCCCCTGTTGTCGGGAGGAACTCATTTTATTACTCACCACTCATGTCTCGTGTTTCTGGAAAGCAGGCTTCATTACAAGTGAAAATATTAGGGCAGGTAGTGTTTCATGCCAGAGAGGGGCAAGGAGGCCATGGGTACCTTTGGAAGAAATGACCTGTTAACAGAGCAGATCCATTTCTGCCGCTGGGAAGGGGCTTACACCTGACATTGTTGCAGAACTTGTCCCCAAATCTCAGATTTTAGAGGGAAATGACAATCTTCCTTGACAAAGACTTTCTTTGTTTTTGGTTTTGTTTTTTGGTGGGGGTGGGGAGGAGGTTGGTGTTTAGGACAAGTCAAAAGAAGAATATTTTTTCCGAGTTAATATTATTTTTCTTGTTATTGTTTACCTCCATCCCTCCCTAATTTAAAAAAAAAAGTATTGGTGTGTATAAATCCCTCTACTAATATTTCAGGAAACAATAAGTTTTTAAGTATGTCCACTTACCTAGAGGTAGCTACGATTCCGTGTTTCTTTTGTCCCACTTCGTAGCGTTATTCATGTGTGAGGAGAATCTTTTTGGTTGAGGTGGTCTGCCTCAAACCTACTCCAGAGTTGTAACTCACCCAAAGTGGCATATATCATCATAGGCACCGCTAGAGAATTACTGGTGGACTGCAGGAGTTGTGCACTGAACAAATAATTCTTCAGCCTTTGCCTGCTGTGGGCTCTGTGCAAATGTAACCCATCATCTCCCTTTTCATTTTGATTTATCTTTTTATTTTATAGAGACTAAAGCAAAATTAAAATTAGGAGCTGTAATAAAAAAGGTTCTTGGGGTGGTTTTTGTTGTTGTTTTATTTTGTTTTTTTTTTTGGTGTATATGGAGTAAAGGACCTTACGATGGAAAGTAAAAGTTTCACTGCCGATTTTCTTTAGTGCCTGTCTCTCTCCTGCTTCGCCCCTCCTTTTAGTATCTAAAACTTCTAGGTATCCTCAATGTAATAAATACACTTCATTACATTTCTTTTTCCAACCCACGGAAACCACTTAAATCCCTATTTGAGGCACAGAATGTTGAGTAACTATCCTAGTGTGCCAGAAGACAGTGAGTTCTGAATGAACAGAAATTCTGTACATGCGAGACTCAGGTATTTTCATAAGTTTGTTTCCCTGTTGTTTTGTTGTTGTTGTTTATTTATTTTGAGAGAGCGAGTGGTGGAGGGACAGAGAGAGAGGGAGAGAGAGAATCCCTAGCAGGCTCCACGCTGTCAGCATGGAGCCTGATGTGAGATCATGACCTGAGCCGAAATCAAAGAGTCAGATGCTCAACCGACTGAGCCACCCAGGCTCAGTTTCCCTGTTTCATAACATCAGGCATAGGGATCCGTCCGAGAACGATCCCCCCCACCCCCGACACACACACACACACACACACACACACACACCTTGGTTGCCCTGGGAGACTCTCAGGGACGTCAGGACATAATACATCTGCCTAGATTTCCAAGGTGGGAGCTCAGGGGAAAACAGACACGTTTGGAGCCTTGGCAACTAAGCCTAAATTGTTTATGTTGGGGGGCGGGTAGGCGATAAGATAGGGAATGTAATTTGTTTTGCGTTGGAAGATACCAGGGAGAAGTCTTACCGTCTGGCAGACCACGAGTGTCTGTTGCAGAGATGGTTTCTGTCGACAGGAAGCCCAGCCAGGCGGGCACCTCAGGTGTGGAAGCCGCCTGCGGGACAGGCAGGAAGCCTGATGAACAGGTAGTTACATTCCAGGCACGTCCAGTTGCTGCAAGCTGCGTTCAGTTCCCTGGCCTCTGTAAATAGAAGTTGTTATGTAATCTATTGGAGGGAGGGGGAAAAAAAAAAAAAGGCCCACGCAGTAAGTGAACTTGCGGTGTTTAGTGAGGAAAGGAATTTGCTTGTAAGTGGCTCTGATAGCAGATTAGCAGGAAGCACATGGCAGGCTGACTTATCTGAGTATTTGTGCTGAGTTGTTGTAAACTGTAGAGGCATTTTGAAGTTTGCTGGAGAAAAGCGCACTCCCAGCGTTGCCAGCTAATACGCTACCAAGTTTCCTAAAAGGCCTTTCTGTTGCCATGGGGTTTTTCTAGAAAGCGAAATTAATTCAATTAGACTTCTTAACCTTTGTGGCCGTGGTAGCGGTAAGAATGACAAGAGCAGAGGGTGGAATCCACACTATCTCATTGTACCTCACGACCACCCTCTTATCCCCATTCTGCAGATGAGAAAACCGAGGCACAACTTGCTCAGGCTTACGCCACCAGTAGGTGGTAGAGCTGAGGTGACCTGGGAAGATACAGGGTGTTTTAAACGTGCCCATTTCGTTCACAGCAAACCGTAGTACTTTTCAAATTGGAGATTGGAATATGTAGGTTCACGTTGGGGTCTCTCCCTGCTTCTCAATTTTAAGGGTCAATCAGCCAGATAAGAATGTCTTTGGACCTAATGGATTAAAGAAGTCTAGTCTGGTGCGTGCGTGTTAGACCTCGTTTTGAGTCATAGGCTAAAAATGACCAGAAGTGGAACCAGGGATATCTGACATGCTCTGGATACCTTCCTTTGCTGAAATGTGGCTTTAAAAATAGTGACTTGAATTTGCCTCAAGGAGTCATCAGAGGCTTCTGCATAGGTATTTGCCGGCTATGGGCTAAAGAAGAAGGCTCCCGGAACGGGTGGAATGCGTAACCCCAGTGCCCTGTTATGGCTTTTGTTGATGAATTATTTAAACGTTGAAAGGAGGAAAATCCCTTTCAGAACTGAGTGTAAAGTAATTGTTATCTTATCACTAAGACCCAAATTTTGTTTTTGTTCAAGTTGGTAGTGTTTTTAGAGGGCTTCAATGTATTCAGTTGATTATTTAGTGTGCTTATACCAAGCCTTTAAATATACCAGTTTCCTGAATCTACTAAGGAGATTTATAGAATCACAGAGAATTAAAAAAAAAAAAAAAGAATCAGAGAATTAACATAACTGTTAGAAAAATCTCTGTCTCCTCTCTTTGGACTGGATCATATCTAAAACAACCCCAAGGGAAAATCTACCCTGTCTTAAAGACCTCTAGGGAGAAAATATTCTAGAACGTCCCTCCATAACTCATTCCCATGCTTAACGACCCTGAGATTTAATGTTTAGAAATTGGTTTCTTATGTATGGATAAAAGAAACTCTAAATATAAAATATTATGAAACGCGATACATTATGTAAAAGACTTTCCCATTCAGGAAAAAAAATCAGAAAGTACTTAGATGAAAAGAATCTCTTTATTATGATAGTACTGTCTACAATGCTTAAAATAGAAAATTTTTAAAAATGCATTTTTCTCTCCAGAGTTTTTCATCCCCCCCACTAGACCCAGGGGCTACAGATTGCCTCAGGATTATGTAGCTCTATGTATTTTGGAAAGTTTTACCTAATTTCACAGGGAAGGGGAAAGAAGAACAACAGTAACACCACACACACACACACACACACACACACACACACGTGCTCATGTATGTGCCCATGCACACGCACATATGCCCACACTCATACACATACACGTGCACACACACACAACACACAGTTTCCTAAGCAGTTTGCTCTATTTTCTCACGCTCCTCATGTCAGAATTTTTGCTGACACTCTCCCTGCGTTGTCAGTTGAAGCCCATTTCCAAACGGTATTTGCTGGAAATTGAATAAATATGTCTCATCTTTCATAGTGTGTGTCTTTGTATGGTTAATTATTAAGGGGTTCTGAAGTATATAGACTATTATTTTGTTGCCATTGAATGATTTTAACTTTTCTCAGAGAAGATATGGCAAATACCCAGAAGAATGCAGAGGTTTTAACAGCTTAGTGAGCTTTATTTCTTTTCTTTTTTTTTTTCATTTACTAATTCATCTGGTAGCATCGCTAATCTTATTTATAATTTTGAAGTAAGTAAAAATTTACCTAGGAGGAGAGAGGGAGAGGACTTCTTATTTTAGGTCCATACATAGCAATCAATTTAAACTCCTGAGGTTTAATGTGGAAAATTGCATTAAATTAAGTTATTAAGTGCATTTTGATAAACTGGATGATTACATATCCCTTTATTCTGTCTGTTAGCATGAGAAAAATGCTCTCTTGAATCTTAATATTTACTACTTTTTATTAGGTGGGATGAGTGGCTCCCCCCGACCAGACACACACACTGCAATGTTTTTAGAAACATTTTCTAATATGTAGTAAAAAAAAAAAAAAACCAAAAAAAACCAAAAAACAAAACAAAACTTCCTGAGATGCACTGATTAAGCCTGAAATGTGCTTTATAGGTCATTAAGGAAAAATGTGTGCCCCTTTCAGCTCACATCAGAGGACTGGCCAGGCTGCTGGCTGTTATTTGCAAGGCAAGGGTTTCAACAGCAAGGCTGCTGCAGAACAAGACCGAGGTCTGCCTAGAGCCGCGTTTTTTGGCGCAATTTGCAAAACGTGATTTTTAGGACCGCACCCAAATCGCATCTGACTGTTCCATGACTCCCTTGCTTTTCTGAACTCTTGAATGCACCTGTAATTGTAATTCTTTAAAAACAAAACAAAATAAAAAGCACTGTGGAGCTACATTAATTGCTGGGCCTCCGTTCCTTTAATCAGTTTATTCCTTTAGTCATTTATGGACCATTTCGCCAGTGTTCGTTAGTGAATGCCATTTCCCTATGCGGACAGATGCCAGGTTCTTTCCTTTTCCGTCCTTTCCTCCCCTGCCCTCCTGCCTTCCTCCTCTTCCTCCGTCCTCCCCTCCTTCCTTCCCTTGAGACAGTTTACTTGTCCCCATGGCGGGTCCCCCGGGGGCAGCGGGCAGGCGGGGGGGGGGGGGGTGCGCAGGGGCGCCGGCCCGCCCGAGCTGCTGCTGCCCATGTCGCTCTTGTCCCGCAGGCCCGGGGCCGGAGCTGAGTGGCCCGAACACCCCGCAGAAGCTGCCGGTGCCCACGCCCAGCGGCCGGCCCTCGCCCGCGCCCCCCGCCGCCGCGCAGCCCCCCGCCGCCGCCGTGCCCGGGCCCTCCGTGCCACAGCCGGCCCCGGGGCAGCCGTCGCCCATCCTGCAGCTGCAGCAGAAGCAGAGCCGTATCAGCCCCATCCAGAAACCGCAGGGCCTGGACCCCGTGGAGATCCTGCA
Source organism: Lynx canadensis (assembly GCF_007474595.2). Taxonomy (NCBI): domain Eukaryota; kingdom Metazoa; phylum Chordata; class Mammalia; order Carnivora; family Felidae; genus Lynx; species Lynx canadensis. The sequence goes on along the minus strand of NC_044315.2, from coordinate 9,149,332 downwards.
GGAGCGCGAGTACAGGTAAGACACTGTTCCCCGCCCCGCCCCCCACCTGGCCCGGGGGTGTGTGGACCGCTGGTGTGGTGGGCATGCTTCCCAATGGGACAAGGCACAGGCCGAAACTCAGGCTGCGGGAAGAATGTCCTTGGAACGAGGGTTTGTTTGCCACAGCGGTGTCAGGAGGGGGCCTCTGGGTTCTCAGGACGGTGAGTGTCATTCACTGAGTCCGGAAAGCTGTCATCACCCGCCATGACATGCCAGGCACTGTGTCAGGCACTGGGGATGCAAAGATCAAAGTCCAGCCAGGAGTGCCTGTGGATACAAGAAAGCAGACCCGTCATACTTGGCCTATCTGTGCATGGTGTCTCTCAGTTTATCCTTGAATGATGGCTTCGAGCTGGTCTCATGCTACTAAAGCCTACATAGTGGCTCACTGTAATATATTCTTTGTTTTAATGCATGCATTTGTGGGTCTACAGCTTGGCCCAGCCTTAGTGGTAAGCCCGATAGAAGTGTCTTCATGTGGGGTCCTTCTTTAAACTCTTCGTTCCAGAAACCTAATTTTCACCTGATTTGGCACATTTATCTGAATCAGTAGTGGGCAAACCTTTTCTGCAAACGGCGGGATGGTTAAAACTTTACCCTTTTCAGGACTGTGGCAAAGGCCTCTCAGCTCTGCTAACAGCATCCACAGACAATAATGGGCTGGCTGTGTTCCAGTAAAACTTTATTTACAGAAACAGGCTGTGGAAAGGATTTGGCCCACGGGCTGGAGTTAGCGGAACCTTGATGTAAATACTTAATGTTAACCAAAAAGAGAGTCCGGGAGTGTTCTGTAGCTTACCAGCTGTGTTACCTTTGTGAAGTTACATCTCTTTTCCGTGACTCAGTTTCCACATCTGTTAAAAGAAGGTGTTATAGTACCTCTTGTAGGGGGAGAGATTAAATGATGCAAAGACTTTCAGTACATATCAGCTATGATTATTTCCCAATTATTATTTAATTTCAAAGAAATTGTAAGGGAAGGTCAGTAAATAACATCTAGCTTCCCTTTAAAGACATCACCTTAGTCTTTATTGAAAGACACATGACTTACATGTTACTAGATTAAAACACTGAGTTACCAGCTTTGGTAGTTAACTGTGAAAGAAATCACAGTAACTTGCCCGTAAATGTGTGTAGCTTTTTGGATGAAGAGCAAAACTTTCCTCTCTGTACTATTACTAATCCTCAACAAAGAGCTTTTGTATTGCTGTTTCCTAAATTTTATGTATCCCTAGAGAGCTACATATACATCATCAGTTGGTATTGTAGTGTTGACAGGCGGATCACTGTGCGGTACAAAGTCACATATTAGCACTAGGTTCCTATCTGGGGCAGAAGCTTTATTCATATGCGGTACTTTCTTTACATCACTACTGAATAAAAAAAAAAAAAGTCAAAAGTATTTTTTAAAAAGGCAGTAAGTAGCACCGAGGGGTATTGTTTAGTTACTCTAAAATTCTGACTTCCAAAGAACTAACTTTTTTTTGTCCTTACCTCGAATGTACCAGTATTGTTACTACGTCATGTGAACTACATTCATAACATAGACACTCTCTCTACCTAGAAATACATCTGGACTTTTCTCCTTGTTCAGCCTGTGTTGTGTGGGGCGGGGGGTTGGGGGGAGGCAGGCAGGTGTATGTGCATTTTACTGACTCCTAAGTTTTCTTCATTTTTACCAGAACTGTATTTGCAGGACTTTCTTGTCATGAGCCCCATTTTTAGCACCCTTGGATGGCCTCCCAAAGTATACAGTACTAAGTAGGACTATGTAGCCTATTCCAGTGTGTGAAAAGCTTTGGTCCTCCAGTCCCGTATCAATAAGAAAAAAATACATGAGTCGGGATCTTTTAAATTATAAGCAGAATGTGGTGGAATGGCTATTTTTGATATTATTATCATTACTTGATGAAATGTCTCCTCTTTCGTAAAGATGCGTGGCTTCCGGAATGATTGCTCTGGCAACTCTGGGTCTGAAAAGCAGGTGGGGTCTTGGGGCTGAACTTTCCCATGGCCGTCTTGAGAAAGAGCACGGGTTTCTCCTGGCAACATCACAGGGCATCTTGTATCTTCTTTAATTAGAGAGCGATGGCTGGCTTCCCCATCTGGAGATAAATGGTTCAGCTGCAGAGAGGAGTTAACTTTATCCTTCAGAAGGGGTTAGATCGAGTGCCTTAGGCTCTTGTAAGAGACAGCTAAGCAACTTTGCCTTTTGCCCCTCTTTGAGAGAATGGCTTCCTGGTCTTTAGCACTAGTAGCTGGAAAGGTCCTGTGTATCTTTACCTTCTGATCAAGTATTTGAGCAAGGTCTAAAGTATATAGATATATGTGTGTGTATATATATGTGTATGTGTATATATATGTATATGTACATGTATGTGTACATGTAATATATGTATACATATATTTGTTTTATAATTTATGTACTTAATTGGAGCAAAAACCATCTGATCGATTATTTGAGCAAGGTGTAAAAGATATCAATAGATAGATAGATATCTCCTTTATAATTTTATGTACTTAGTTGGAGCAAAGAAATCATCTGTCAGAATTTCTTTAACAGATGTTCATGTCTTTGACCATGGTAATATCACTTACCTTGTCTGTGAAAATTGAAAGGAAGTTGTCAGAATCTCAAATTTCTTTTTGACTTTTAAGTCGCTTGGCTGTTTCTCTTGCTCATCATAAAAGCAGAATCTTGACAAACTGACCTTCTTGATTCAACAACAGCATAAATAAGTTTCTGCGCCTGAACACTTTGCCTCAAATCTGTGCAGTCTGCGGTGAAAACATTTTGTTCCCATCTAAATTGTATCCTTTCTTTTTTGACCACCTTTCTCTTACTGATGAAACTCAGTGCCTTTTTCTGTAGTTAAGCGTCAGAGAGAGAGTTCCAGTTTGTTCTTGCTGTTGTTGGTGGTGGTGGTGGTGGTCTTTCCAGCACGCTTCTCTTGCCCTGTCAGTATACCTGACTTCACTTCTACCATCCTGAGTTCGATTTTCGGGCAAAAGCGCTCCGGTTGTCACGTTAGTGTGTAAACAAATGGATTCCACAAGCGTTTTCACGGAAGATGCATTTCACATTCAAAGGAGTTTATTTGAGAAGCTCCCCTTTGAAACACGCCAGCCCTCTTTGGCATTAATTTCAAATTCAGTATGAAAATAGTAGCACACCTTGCTTCGGGAAGCAAGCATGTTTTTTGTCTTCCCTGATCCCCACTGCAACCCTGAAACTCCTTCTTAAAAATTACCAAGGGCTGTTTGATCAGCAGAGTTACGAAAAGTCATTTTCCCCTACCCTCTCCCCTCTCTCCCCCCCCCCTTTTTAAAGTGTCACTCAGCTCCTTGAAGGAACAAAATGTACCAGTGTCATTTTCTGTTCAAATAACTCTCCTACAGGAATCATAAACTTCTCCTCTGGACCTGAACAAATATCTGTTACCTTTAATGGAACTCTTTTTCTTGCTGGAACAGTAACCCCTCTTGATTTACTGTTCAATCTGTATGAAAAACCTGAGTGACCTAATTCTGCTTCAATTTTCTGTACTCGTGAGGACACCAAATGAGTCTCCCGCAGTTATACAGTATTACATGTGTTGTTGTTTCGGGAAGTTTAGAATCCTGAATCTCTTTATTGGACTACCTGCTGAATTCCATTGATGGGAAGATGAAATTGTCTGGCGAGGAGCATTATTTAAAATGAAGATTTCTATTAACAACGACGACCACCACCACAAAGAAATAAAATTTTCTACGTTAAAGCAGCCCCTCCTGTACCCTCGCTACCCACCCACCATGTGCGGAATTCAATGCATGTAATTTTACTGCGGAACCTACCTTTCCTCTTCTGTAGTTTTGCACGATGGCACTTTGCACTTTCCACCTCCCTCTCATAAAAGAAAGATTCTTTTGTGTTGGGGAATCTGAGATTCCTTGGCAAATTACTAGGCCCTTGGGAGATGCAGATATTTTGGGAAGCAGTGCCCCCCACTGCTCCCCACAGACTCTGAGGCTACATCTGCCCCCATCCCTGCCTCCCCACATCCCTACATCTCCCACTCCCATGGGGGGAATTAATCTCTGTACTCTCAGCCCAGTTATCCTAAGATTATTTATTTCGTCCTAATTCCATAGACCTTTAGAAGATTAAGAAAAAGCAGCTATACCTCTGATTTCTCACTTGACCCACTTGGTCAGACAAAGTAAGCCCAAACACCAAGGGATGGTTGAATTTCCGAGATATTCACATGAAACAAACAAACAAACAAACAAACAAACAAACAAACAAACCAACAAAAGTTTGTGGTAAATCTAGAACCAAGGAAGTAGCCTAACTAAATCACTGACTCTCATCTACCTCCCTGTGATATTTAATTCTCCTATACTGTGGCCTTCACTCAACATGAGTAAAGCTGTTTTGGCTTAGTTTTCTTTTGTTTTGTTTTTTCCTATTTAAATTAAATATTTGAAAAAAAAAAACCCACTATAACAGGTTTTATTTTTTTTTTCTCTTAATGTCGTAGTTAAGATGTACCATCTCTGGCCATAGTTAGAGATTTTTGGCAATGTGAATATTTAAGAAATTGAATTGGACAAATGAAATGGATCTTTGTTCCATACGGTGAAAATTAAAAAAAAAAAAAAGAAAGAAACTCTGATGAAAATCCCATGAGTATCAGTAGTAATAGGAATGCACAAGAACAGTGGGTGAGGTGGGGCAGTCTGGCCAAAAGAATACAATGTGGAAGTTTGTTTATTTTTCTATTATTTAAAATTTGTAAGTGTTCCTTTTTTTATTTCAAAAATGGTGGAAGTTTCTTACCGTCATTTGAACTCACACAAGTGTTTATTCTGCTGCATGTATAAGCCCTTTAAGGGCCTGTTTGCTTGTGTTAGTACAGAGGGCTGCAAAAAACAGCATGATAACACGGACAGCGCTAATAATAGCATGTTCTGCCATCAAATCGTTCAGTAAATCAGAATTAATAACATATAAAATAGGAATCTGTCAGGATATTATTTCCAGCAAAGTCAATGAAAAAATGATGTGCTTCCCTTACTGTCATTTTTTCAAGTTTTGAAAAAGATGGCATTTTACTTCTCTACCAAAGCAAACAGTTGCAAGTTCTGTACATTTTTTTGGTTTGGTTTTGTTTTTAAAAGCACTCAGTTTTTGATATTTGGGCTAACTGAAGTAGTAAGATAATTTTGTGGGCCCTCGCTCAGAGATCGTACTTTTTCCTGTTGACGCACACAGAGCATCGTAAAGGTCGACAAAACCATAATACAGATTTGTATTTATTTAGTCATTTATTATTAATATTTTTAAAGATTTTATTTTTTAAGTAATCTCTATACCCAGCTGAGGGCTAGAACTCACAACCCTGAGATCAAGGGTCACACGCTCCACCGACTGAGCCAGCCAGACACCCCCGCATGATACGAGTTTTTAAAAGAATCTTTAATTATCAGCTTTTATAGTTGAGGTCCAGGAAAGCTGCAGTCAGAAAGTGTGTATTAATTACCTGCGGTGTCCCTGCAGGTGTCAGGCAAATGAGGCTCCTGTCCGGGCTCCCTCCTTGACTAGTTCTGTGAAGTTTGCGTGTTTCTTACTGTCTCCAAACCTCAGTTTTCTCATCAGTAAGATGGCACCTCTATAGCATTTACCTTGTAGGGGTGCATGCATGTGTGTGTGCGTGTGTGAGTGTGTGAGTGTGTGTGTGTGTGTGTGTGTATGTGTGTGTGTGAGACAGAGTGAGTACGTGCAAAGGAGGGAGGGAGAAAGAATTGAAGAAAATTCTACCTTAAATACACCTTAGCACAGTTAATGTTAATTTAACTTACTACCTTTTACTATTCTTCATGAAAACTTTTCCAAGACACTTCTGCCCCAAGTTTGGAGGGAGGTAGTTGTAAAAATAGATTTTAAAATGGCATGCAATTATTTGTAAGAATAGGATCCAGGCGAAATCTGAAGCCGGTTTGTATGGGGTCACAGTAAAAGTATCCCCGCTGAATGAAGAAAGTGGGGTATGTTTTGTTTTCTCTTCTGCCTTTATTTTGAAGAATGACCTGCAGTTATATTCCTGATGATGTCGGAGATGAGAATCTCTAGCAACCCTTTTTCTAGAAACTTAGTTTTTAAATACTGTGACTTTACCATCTCCCGCTACCCCAAAGCTGATTTTTAAAAATGCCTACTTTGCCTTTTCTCAGACAAGCACTGCTCAGAGAGGAAGTGGTCGTGGTTGGCAGGCTCCCTCCGTGAATGTTTTGGGTTGGTTGATTTCTGTGGCCTCAGCACCTAAAAGTGCTCTTGTTCACTCAGCTTCAACGGCTGTTGTCATCAGCATCTTGGCAAAGAGGGCACATGGCCTGGTTGCCTAGGACAGAACTGGAAGTCAGAAAGAAAACTCTGTTGTCTCAGCTCTGCACTCTGGCTGCCTGGGCATTTGGGAGCAAATCACATTGTCCTGTCTCTCATGTTCTCTCTGTCTGAAGCAAGTCATGGCACTGGACTGCCTTCCTAGATGCATCCTGAGTCTTCCTTTCTGGGTGTTCGAGAGAGAGAGACGTTGTGAAGAAGGCCAGAGTGTTGAGCAACATACGGCACCTGTCCGCGTCAATGCAGAGGTCGCTCTTCTCCGTTTAACATCAGATAATCCAGCTGGGCATCAGGAATTCGCCGACAGCAAGATCCGGGATATGTTTTGCCAGAACTTAAACCTGAGGGTTACTGTTTATCATTCAAGACTCCGTTGTAATGTATATTTCCCCCTCCCCCTCCCCCCATTTCCTTATCTCCTTTAGACTCCAGGCTCGCATAGCTCATAGGATCCAAGAACTGGAAAATCTGCCTGGCTCTCTGCCACCAGATTTACGAACCAAAGCAACTGTGGAGCTGAAAGCACTTCGCTTACTCAATTTCCAGCGTCAGGTAATACCTTTTCCCCAGCGAATCCGAGATGAAGGAAATAAGCGGAAGTCTGTTCAATATTGTTATAAAGATATAAACTTAGTAAAACTAGTGTGTATTTCCAACCAGCAGCATAGAACCAAAAGTAATGAAGATGAATTGTTTATTATTCTACTTTTTTTCTTCTGTATATCAGAGTCATTTTTTTTTTCTCCTATATTACGGTTTCCAGAGTCAGAGTAATGGCATTTTGTTACCTTGGATGAAACCTTGAGAATAAATGGTTTAGCTTGCCTTTATGACTCCAAAGAAAAAGATAGAAGGGGGTCGATCAGAGTCTCTTTGTAAACACAAATGTAAAATCCTAGCCATTCCGAATTCTCCTCTGCTGAATTGATAGCCCCTCATTTGTAGAAATACATAGCACTGTTTTCTAACGGCTGATTATTCATCGGAGCCTAAGTTTGAAGCATTTGACCACATCAGGCCCACGTATTGACTAATCAGTGGACTGTTACCTAGTGTTCTTGCTGTGGTTCTTAGTAGTGACTGATTAATAAAAGCTAGCATGGTGATCTGTTTTATAACTGCCGAGTCTGTAGGAGACTAGTGAAATGAAGTAGAGATAGTTTTACGTTGGTGAGTTTTGCTCTGTGGACCCAAAAGGTTCAGGTCTCCTGGCCTGCACCCTGCCTCGTTTAGCCAAGGGGGAGAAGGGACGCATGCTTGCCAGGCAGGTGGGTTTACTTGGTGAAGGTCTCGGGGCGTGCAAAATGAATTATTAATGAATGAAAGTGGCTTGGAAGTATTGAATTGCATGACTCAGTCTGTTGCGGGATGTGACTAAAATCACAAAGGCACCCCACTTGCTACTGTCATAGGAACTCGGTTGGGAGTACATTTGCCCTATGGGTTATAATGTCGCAGGAGGGTGTCATGGTGACAGGGTGCTCCTCGGCCATAGCTTTGTGAGAGTAGCTTTCAGCTGAAATTCTAAATGGAAGAAAATAAAAGGCCCTGAATGCCATTTTCTTCCTTTCCTATACGGGACTTCACGAAACGCACTTCATGAAGTGCTTGCTAAAATTTTGTGAAAGTGATTAATAACCGAATATATCTTCACAAAATAATATTATATTCAGATTTGTTTCTCTGTGCTGGGACTCTTACCAGTCTCTGATTTTTTTGCTTGATGGTGTAGAAAAGTCCACCCTCTATGAAATTTTCCCAGTGAATTAACTATAGTTGATGCTGATTTGAGATTCAGTTAGATTGTTATTTTAACGTATATGCCCAATCCTTCCCCCACCCCCACCACCCCGGCTGCTACCACGTAACGTACAACATGGATAAGATACTACATTTATGGTAATCTAAAAAGAAGTCCACGATCTAGTGTGAAATTTAAATATCTTGGAAAGAATATCATCGTTGGGAGTGGGGGAAGCCAAAGCCCGTATTTCCCATTTTTCATATGAAAATTAACATTGAATTAATATTGTTTGAGTACCTGCTGCTACTGTGCATGTACAAGAAGTAACGTTTCTACTCTTTTTTGCAGAGCATCATTAAAGTCCATCTTTAGACACAAAGAGAATGTTAGTATGGCACTTAAAATGAAGTAAAATATTTCAGAAGCTCATTAGCTAATTAATACCATTAGAATAATTAAACAGAATGAATTAATTTATTGAACACCCAAGACAGCTTTTGGTTAGTGTTTTTGTTCGTGTTACAGTGCTGTAAGTTTCTGTTTTTGTTTTTAATCTGAATTACTTGGAAAGAACACTTTTACCGTCTTTGAAAGTGCTGCGTGGATTTGGCACGATTTAGTCCCTTCACTTACAAAAAACAAGGCCAACTCCGATGGAGAACCTTGTAGAGACCCCATTCTGCCCCACCAACGTGGGGCAGGGCAGTGGAGGCTGTCCAGGAGCCAGGCCTCTGTTTGGGGAAGCTCTCCCAACGGCTCCCCGCTCCCCCCTTGACCTTGACAGCTGAGACAAGAGGTGGTGGCCTGCATGCGACGAGACACAACCCTGGAGACGGCCCTCAACTCCAAAGCATACAAACGAAGCAAGCGCCAGACCCTGAGGGAGGCCCGCATGACGGAGAAACTGGAGAAGCAGCAGAAGATTGAGCAAGAAAGGAAGCGTCGACAGAAGCACCAGGTATTGGGGTGTGGACTGTGTGGCCCTACATTGACGGACACGCCTGACTGAGCCCTCAGGTGGACCCAGAAGGACTGAGAAATGTACTGACGAGGGCGGTGGGGACAAACCATGAGAACAGAAAGGTCCCTTGCAACTCCCGTGTTCCAGCCGCCCATGTGAGACAGGCCAGGCTAGGGAAGTGGGTGGCCTGTCCATGGGACTGTAAGGGGATCAGTGGAGGACCCTGCTTTCTGAATTCCAGGCAGGTGTCTTCTGCATAATCCCACGGCTAGCTGCCACCCCGATGGCCTGGAAAAGAAATGAAGAGAGCAAAACAGTTTTTGTTTTGTTTTTTTTAATTTCTTATTTATTTTTTGAGAGCGAGACACAGAGTGTGAGTGGGGGAGGGGCAGACAGAGAAGGAGACACAGAATCCGAAGCAGGCTCCAGGCTCTGAGCTGTCAACACAGAGCCCGATGCGGGGCTCGAACCTACAAATTGTGAGATCATGACCGGAGCCGAAGTCTGAGGCTTAACTGACGAGCCACCCAGGCTCCCCAAAACAGTTATTTTTATAACGAATGTAAATACAGCCTCCTGGGCTTTTCTGGGGCCCCGTTGGAGGTTTCATAGGGGTAGAGTTAAAAAAAAATTTTTTTTTAGCGTTTATTTATTTTTGAGAGAGAGAGAGTGAAAGAGCGCAAGCCAGGGAGGGGTAGAGAGGGGGGAAACACAAAATGCGTTTGTGAAGCAGTCTCCAGGCTCTGAGCTGCCAGCATAAAGGCCGACGTGGGGCTCACATCTCACAAACTGTGAGATCATGGCCTGAGCTGAAGTTGGACACTTAACCGACTGAGCCATCCAGGCACCCTGGGGCAGATATTTTAAAATGTTCCTTCCTAGGGGATTGGAAATATTTTTGATGCAGGATTTGATTTTGCATTAGAAGCCCTGTAAATTGTGTTTGTTTTCTAGTGCTCGATTTAATGCCCCAGCTTCGTTTCATTTGGAAAAAAAAATGTTAGATATTCGTTGGTACACGTGTCTCCTCCCGTATTTCAAAAGTAGATCTGAATTATGGGCGGCGATTTGCGTGGCTCCTCATCTTATTTCAAGTCACGGTTCTAAGGCGTTTAAGTTAGAGCAGAAGAGGCATGACTTTTATAACCTGGTTCTCACTGAAAATACCCTCCTCCCTCGGGTTTATTTGAGGGTGATGTGCTTTACATTTCATCACTGCTGTTTTGCGTGCTTCTGCCAATCCTTGATCCTGCCATTTTCATGGGGCCGTATTTTTTGAGGCCTCAGAGGTTTCGCTTCCACACACTGGCGCCCAAACAAACTTTGAGAGCCTTTTTCATCAGCCCCATAGCCCACAGCTCAGCTGCCAGGACACATCCCAGGGCACCTGTCCCCCAGAAGATTCTAATCGTCCACTCTCATGAAGCCAAAGTGTGTGCTTTCTTGGGCTACACTGAAACCTCATGGGAAATAGACTTTGAGTATCCTTTTCTCCTCCCTTTGGATCCCGTAGGAGTACCTGAACAGTATTTTGCAGCATGCAAAAGATTTTAAGGAATACCATCGGTCTGTGGCCGGGAAGATCCAGAAGCTGTCCAAAGCAGTGGCAACTTGGCACGCCAACACGGAAAGAGAGCAGAAAAAAGAGACGGAGCGTATCGAAAAGGAGAGAATGCGAAGACTGATGGTAAGGAGCTCGCTCGCCTGCAGGGACCCCGGGAAATGGGGGTCCTCACAGGCACCCGTATTGAGAATGGTAAATATGCTATAGCAGGGGGTGAGTAAAAGCAGCTTCTCAAACATGTTAACACGCTCCTTTGAACCTCGTATGGATGGAGTAGGAACATCTTCTCTTTCCTGGACAGCACATACCACGAATCCAGGACCACGGCTGATGAGTCGAGTACTTGCCTGTCCTGGGGCAGCATTGCTGTTCAGATTATAGCTTCTCACATAAAGGCGGGTCGTACAGCTTTCAGGAATTGTATTTAACAACCAGATCGTCCTTTGTAAAATTTTGCGTCTTTGAGACTCATGATACAGGTTGCTTTGCATGAATGTGTCATGAAGTTATATCTTGGACTCGAAGAAGGTCTGTTTTTTTGAAGCCTCTGGTGTTATCCTTTTTTTTTTTTTAATGATAGAAATTTCTCCCTAGCAGTATAAAAAGTGATTTTTAAGTTAATTTTGAAATGTTGCGTTTTTGGTCATAGCTGTGTTATTGTCAAAGGCTACCCGCGGGTCATTACATTTATGCTATTATTTTTTAATGGATTTATAAATACAGAAGGGATTGGTTTACATCATTGGCCAGGGTGTTTGGTTTTATTGACCATTTATTTTTGGAATTGGACCTCGGAGCACACCATGGAATTTTAAAAGTGTGTGTGATCTATAATGATACGAGACCTGCAAATTGTACCTGGGACATAATGCCTGAGAATAGGATGGAGATAAAATCATTAGCCTTGGCCCATAATTACGAACCTGGAAAATTCCAAGTGACAAGGCCTTTCTTGGTGTTATTATGGTTTGAATTTTTTTTCCCCACTAATTTTGTGGATTCCAGAGACTACACACCATGTTTTAAAGAGCCCTGTTTCCAGGTATTACTAAACCTTAGATCTCCTCCAACCTCCCTCCTCTGCTTTTTCGGGAAGGAGACGACTGTCCACGAGATTTCTAACTAGCCAAGGAGGCTGCTTTATAGTAATTTGAGCAGTAAGCGGTCAAAATTTGTCTGATTCAACTGGAGTGAAACTGTATTAGAACTTCAGTAACAGATTGGTTTGACACTAATGATTAGGCATTTGCAAATCATTAATTTTTGCAATTAAATGATGGAATATACAGATAACAGGGAAACTGCAGTTTTTATCACTCTTTCTTCAAGTGAGATCAACCATAACCAAAAGCAATTAGAGTTATAATAGCATTTGAGGTTCACACTCATCCACGGGGCAGACAGCAGCTAGACTGGGTTATAAAACGGCTGTCACTCGGGCACATGCTGGAGTGGTGCCCCTGGACCAAAGATCCCCAGCTTTTCCGCAGAGTGGAAGATTTTGTGGTATGTCCCTTTTTATCCTGCGTGTCACATGAGGAAAATATTTTGAGCTGTCCTTTTTATTGGGATGCATAAAAGAGATTTCTCTTGAAATGGCCCAGAGTACATCAGAGTTTTTATTGCATTTAACCTCATAATGTTGCTTAATGGGAGGTAGAGGTGGAAATTACTGCACCTGTTTTATTACCCAGCAGTATCAGACTCCAGGTGCTAAATGACTCACCTCTAGTCACGTAGGCCCATCGCGCCGTGCCTGTCAGTGACAAAACTCCCCCGAATTTGACTTTTCCTATCAGCCGCGGTATTTGTGATGCTTTTACGTATATGAAGTTATACTTACTACACTTACAGTCCATTGGAGTCTTTGCCATTAGAAATACTTACTGAACTATTTCTGAATGAAGAGATCTTATGTCTGGAATTTGCTTCAGGACACTCTAGCTTGGGACTGGGGAGAGGACTTGAGGGAAGGGTAGCCGTGAAAAGGGAGTCCTCGTGAGTTAATTCCTGTTGCTTGGTGTTGGTGAGATGAGAGATTATACTCTCCTCTCTACTTTCAGTTGTTTGAAAATTTCCAGAATACAAAGTTAAGGATACACTTTGGATGATGGATTCTCAAATTTTATCTGTGTGTGTGTGTGCGTGCGCACGCATGCGTGCGCACAAAAAACGTTAGAAGAGCAAAGAGCTGACTTTGAGGACTTGCTCACACCACATAAGTAGTGTGGTTCAGTGTCCTGACTGCTACGAGCCCGCGTGTCCTGGGACGCAGGCGTGGCGCCCCCAAGCGCGCCCCAGGCCCGGATTGTGCGCCGTAACTCACGCAGCCTGGATCCTTAGGTTGCCCGCACTCACCACCGGTCAGAGTTCAGACCATGAGGGGGGCGGATGAGTGGCAGATGGAGTCGTCTGCCAATCTTTATGGCGCCCTGACCGTGTTCTTCTTTCCTTAATAGGCTGAAGATGAAGAGGGCTACAGAAAACTGATTGATCAAAAGAAAGACAGGCGTTTAGCTTACCTTTTGCAGCAGACTGATGAGTATGTGGCCAACCTGACCAACCTGGTTTGGGAGCACAAGCAAGCCCAGGCCGCCAAAGAGAAGAAGAAGAGGAGGAAGAGGAAGAAGGTGAGTGCCCTAGTGAGTCAGAGGAGAGGAGTGTATGGTCAGGAGCCAGTCCAGGGCCCTTTAATACATTCTCCTGGGGCACCTGGGTGGCTCAGTCGGTTAAGCATCCGACTTCGGCTCAGGTCATGATCTTGCGGTTCATGGGTTCGAGCCCCGAGTTGGGCTCTGTATTGGCAACCCAGAGCCTGGAGCCCGCTTCAGATTCTGTGTCTCCCTCTCTCTCTGCCCCTCCCCTGCCCAAGCTGTGTCTCTCTCTGTCTCTTAAAAATAAAAGAACTTAAAAAAACATATATATATATGCATATATACATGTATGTGTATATACATATATATGTGTATATATATATATATGTGTGTGTGTGTGTGTGTGTGTGTGTCATCAAAGAGGTGATGAGGCACACCAGACCACAGGTCGGAGATGAGGGTGTAGCCAGTAGGATGTTCCAAACTGTAACGGTTCTGTCCATACTTTCACGGTCCCGTACAGTGTTGAAATATCAAGTGTATACGGTCAGTCAAAAAGGGAAAGATGTGAGGGCACAGAAGTATTTGCTTAAGTTTAATGCCAGTGTGGTAGGGCGATGAAAATTAAGAAGGAATGCAGAGTACAGATGGAAAGAGCCTGAGAAAGATGTTAAGAGATGGCCTTGGGGTACTTTCGAAACAGATTTCCGTCTGTTTGTTCGAACGGGAGACAGTGTCAAAGTGGTTCCTTCATTCAGTTCAGCTGCCCTGGTGTCACAGTAGGGTGAGTGTCTAAGGCAGGGTTTTAGGTTATTACAGAGAACAGTAAATAGTTTTATGTACAATATAACCTAATTATATTGCACGAAAGTGAAGAGTAAGATTTAGAATTTCTGCCCTGCAGATATTGTACCTCGATTCAAGGGCAACCTGCCAGTGTAGACCTGTGAATACAGATCCTCTCTGAATCCTGAGTGGTCTGGTGATTTGGTTCTTGGTTCATGTTTTGTTTTCACGACACACCCTGATTGGCCTGGGCACACACACCAGCGAGAAACAGGAAGTCTCGGCCAGGGCTGTGAGGATCGAAGATTGGTGCCATTTAATCATTTATTCTGTGCACTGAATAATTGAACGCAATGTTTTTCAAAAAATAATTAATTTCATGGCTCCTGAATTCCCATCCCTGCTTCATAATTAAGGAGGAGGAATAAATGATTGAGAAGGTGCCTTCTTGCACCTGACTTCTTTAGTAGAAGATAGCTTCCCGCATTGTGAAGAGCGCGCAATGACTCAGGGCTTGGATTTAGACATTTCGTCGTTGAGCGATCCCTCATTTTCTTGTCAAGGTGGCATTATAGACTCTGCAGAATGCCAGCTCCCAGTTTCTGACTTCAAAAGACGCTTTCAGAGTCAGAGAAAGGCACATGGGCAAACAGGTAGAAAGAATTCTGTAACATTCCACAAGGGGACCCCGTGAAACGGCAGTTTTCGTTTTTCCCAGTCCGGAGCTGTGTTTTGCAGAAGTGGCCAGGAAAAGGTCACCCCGTTGGTGTTCGTAGCAGTAAAATTCAAATTCTACTTGGTGTGTGTGTGATGTAAAAGCTGAAGGGTCCCCGAATTGAGCTTCTGGCTTATAATTAATGGATTCCTGCCATGGTATTAGATTGTTATATCATCGTAGGCAAAGAAAGATCTCTAACTGAGTGATGGGGATTATGCCTTTATTTTTGTGTTAATCTGTATAGAGCGGGAACCTGTCACACTATTTTTCACGATGCTGCCAACTTTGCATGATCTATAGATTGGCTCTCTACTTCCAAACTCTTAGCTTCAGGTTTGCTGATAGCATTTATTCTTTTCTCTTTTATCTGTTTGTTTGACGAGTATCAACTGAAGCTAGGCAGCGGGCTACACGTTGGGGGAGAAAGAAGGCGATGGCAAGGAGAAGCACACGTGCCTTCTCAGTTCCATCAGAGAGCGAGAGGCAGGTAGACATTAATCAAATATGCAACCAGGTACATAATGATAAACCATGATGAATGCGGAAAAGGAAGCCCCAGGAGTCAAATTGGGGGTGGGGACTGGTTTCCTGGCAAAAGAATAATGGATACCAAAGCAACTCCCTCCTGTCTGCCTGGTGGGAATCTCTGGGTGGCTCTGGCTGGTTATCTCACACGATTCAATGTGCAGAACCATTAGTTGATCATCAGCCCTCTGCCTCCTTCCCGGTGCTCTGTCAGGTTGCTCAGCATTTGAGCACACCCTGCCCTCAGCAGGACTGGGGAGGACCTGCTGTATTTCTTTCCCGGGGCCATCTTGCTGGGACAAATGGGATAATGGAGGAAACAAAGAAACCAGGCTCCTTCCTGAAACCTGTCTCTTTCCTGGGGCTTTGAGACTTCTTTCAAAGCAAGTTACACAATTGCAGATGCACCTTTATTCAAGTGCAAAGCAAATGGATGCTTTCAAAAGCTGATTATTTGACAGTTTGGATTATCTGTAGTTCTTCTTCCCTCCATTAGAGTGAATGATTGAGATGGCTCCTTCCAGCTTCTCTGCTGGGAAGGAAGGCTGTGTCCTGAAGCTTAAAAGTTCTGCACTGACCCTTTGAGAAAGCATTTTCCCACAGAACAGTATTATGCTGTACCTGTCTGCGGTTTGTTTGTTCATTCGTTTGTTTTTAATGAAGTAAGGCATCAATAAGCCTTTATTTTGAGAAAGCCTTCTTTACCCAGTGGACCAAGAACATTGTGCTATAGCAACAGGTATAGGACCACTCGGCTACAGCTGACTGTATCTACACTCCTGTAGATGAGTGTGGTTGACCTTGTAACTTAAATGGAAAGGGATCGATTTTTTTTTAATTGCCCCAGTGTAACAGAGAAGTTCTCTCTCTTTCTGGTGGAGTTTATTGTGTTTCCTTGCTATTGGTAAACAGGAGAGTGGGTTTTCTTTAACCTGCCTTGACCATGTTTGCTTCTCTGTTCTCACCATCAGAGCTGCTGCTGTGACGTATAACATTTATAAATCATTCTGGAGCTTCTCGCTGTGGGTCTGGTCTTCCGTTAATGCCCTTGAAGTGGAGGAATAGGAAACGAAATATATGTATCTACCTAGGTGTTAGAGGAGGCATAATTTGTAAAGTATGGAAATATCTAATTATGTGAAACCAGTCTTTGCAGTGTGACAAGATTAATGTACTCTGATGTGCACTCTGCATGACCTTGAGGTCTCTGTCCCCTGCCATGATCGTTCTCTTAACATCTGCTGGGTGACTACAAGGTATAAAAGGGCATGGGGCTACATAAGGCCACCAGGGTGTGTACAAATAGGATTGAGCATACTAGAGTAGAAAATTGAGCCACTGTCTAATAAATCACATTAGTCTGCAGACTTTTAAATTTCGTACAAATTTGCTTTCATTCCCTTATAGAGTATTTCATTAAAAGACCTATTACCTCGTGCTTCAGTCTCTGGATCTGTAAGAAGGTGATAGGATTACATGGCAAAGTGTATCTAAAGCATTTAGTGGGGCCCTGGGCAGCTCAGTTGGCCAAGTGTCCGACTCTTGATTTCTGCTCAGATCATGATCTCAGAGTTTGTGAGATTGAACCCTGTGTTGGGCTCTGCCCTGACAGCACAGAGCCTGCTTGGGATTCTCTGTCTCTTTCTCTTTCTCTCTCTTTCTCCGTCTCTCCTTCTCTTTCTGCCCCTCCCCTGCTCTCTCTCTCTCTCTCTCTCTCTGTCTCAAAATAAATAAGTAGACTTAAAAAAAAGCATTTAGAGTATACCCTGGCACAGAGTAAGTGCTCAGGTAGTATTAATTATTTTATGAAACAATTTTGCGGTATAAATGTAGGATAGTAATTGTTGAAATGTGGTTATAGTTGTTTTTTTTTTAAATAAAATCTTCTCTTTCCCCATGCTGTATGTTCTCTGTGATGTCGAGAGAATAAATGGCTACTTTATGTATGTATGTATGTATGTATGTATGTATGTATTTTAGTTAGGAGCAATTAGGTAAGATGGCTTTTAGGACAGTGACAGGTTCTTTGCCTGTTGAGGCATGTAGTAGGAAGTGAAGATTTATTCTTTGTGGTGGACCCTGCCTATCTCTCTCTCCCTAGCTCCTACAAGGAGAATTTTTTAATCATGAAGCCTCTAATTTACGGTGGTTCCTGGTGGTAATAAGGTGGCCCTTGCAGGGCTTTAGAGTTCTTCCTTCAGCTGTGGTCAGGAGCCCATGCCAGCCATCCCCGACCTCCCTCACCCAACCTACTGTCAAGACGCGTGGTCGTTTCACAGGCTCAGCTTCCCGGGCTGTTGACTTCAGGCCAAAAATAAATATTTAATTCCCTCTTCCAAAGTCTTTCAATGGCGTGTATACCAACAGAACTACACCCTTGCTATTAATTTGTGACATTTCTTGGAAACTCAAGATACTAATAAGAACCGTCCAAATCCCATGGGGGACTGTTGGGTCAAGTACCTTTTCCATCGTAGTGTTCAGTTTTCCTTCCAGAAGTTCTTTAATTCTCTTTCTCAGAAGACACTGTTAGGAGTAAATCTCAGGACCGTGACATATTGGAGGGGGAGTGTTTCTGGCACAGCATACCACATTGGTCAGTATGGTAAGAGGAAATGTGTTTTCATCCTTTTTAGATATCAACAAATCAGAAAAACCTGTTGGTGTAGTTTTTGGTGAAAAGAGGCATCAGATGCAAACGTATAGTAATATTGTTGAGACCCTTGTTTTAAATTCAAGCCACTCTCCACTTCTTCTCAATTCTTCTGTCTCTCCTGTTTCTCCCCCCTCCCCCCAAGATGATGATGTACCCCCACGAGGACAATTTCACAGGTCAAAGAAAAGTTCTAAGAAATTCTGGGCATCTGAGTGTAGGGACTGTGGTCAAGGTAGGTGAATGCAATGCCAGCGTGATTAGATTAATTTGATTAGCTCAGTATCAAAATGGGTGAAAACTGAAGTTTGGATCAGAGTCCTGCTTAACTGGATTGACCAGTTACTTGAGTCAAAAATGTTGGAGTTGGTTTTCTCTGCAGAGTACAAGCACAATAATGTGCAGTTGCCTGTTCATTTGATATTCTTGGGTATTTTTTATTGCTTGATCACCTATCTTAATGCTCAAAGGTCCACTTGAATGACAGTAAAAATAACCCAAGTGGTTTCTGAAAGCTTAGGTTTCCGCTGAAACAGAATGAGTCTGTAAGATGCCAGCGCTCTTGAACGTTGTTTTAGCATAGTGTAACAACACCTACTGGGGGATAAAATGCATTTGCTTCATCATACAAATTGTAAAATTGTGAAATATTTGGTAGAAAACCGTTTCTTTACAGATCGAGGCCGTTCGTGGCCTGTGTTGGGGTAGTGATGTGAAGGAAGTGCCCCGCTGAAGTTTATTTTCCTGGGTGCGGGCTTACACAGGATTTTCACGTGTAGGGATTCCTTGGCCTCTTTGCGCCCATTGCCAGTTATCTCACATAGCTTCTGCAAGGAAAACAGGTAGCAGTGCACACAGCTTGGTGAACATTCCTAAGTGGAATTTCTAAATTGCCATTGGCCTTGGGCATTGGGAAGCCACATTGTTTTTAGTTGTGAGTAATTTGTTCCGTATCCCCTTCCATCACTAGGTGAATTACACTCCTTCCTCCCTCCAGCAAGCATAATTTGTCCCCAACGTTTTGCAGGTTGGAAGAAGCCAAGACAGGGTCCTTTTAGTCCTGATTAATGGATGAACTACAGTGTTGTAGTTTTTTTTGTAGTTTTTTTGTAGGATTGTTTTGTTTTGTTTTTAATTGATGGAGAAAAAAAAGCTCAGGCATCAGCTGGTAATGTAGGATGTGTTTGTAATCATGTGATGGAGATAACTGTATATGAAGGTTCCTCAACTGGTGGGAGACCATGGTAACACCAAGAGCAATCTGTTTGGAGTTAACATTGAACCAGGAAAAGGGATGTTTTGTAGGATTGATTATTTATTTATTTATTTATTTATTTATTTATTTATTTATTTATTTTTGTGGGGGGGTGGGCGGCCAAGATAAAGCACCAGTGTCATGGGAGATCCAGAGATCACCAAACTGAAAGAATCCAAAGCATGATGGGAGAATGTGTTGTCTCTTGCCATAGAGTAGACTGCCACCTGGCTTCCACCTTGTGTAATAGCAGCAGGATTGGGTATAAATTCAGGGCGTGCCAGTTCTGTGAGGAATTGTGTGTGTGTTCTTAACTAATTTTATGGTTTGCAAATACATTGGCATGTAATTACAATAATGATGATTCATTGAGTGTATGCTAAGTGGATGCTTCTTTATTATTATAATTTTTGGTGCTTGCCTGCCTGCCTTCCTTCCTTCCTTCCTTCCTTCCTTCCTTCCTTCTTTTACCAAATATTTACTTAGCACCTTTTACGTGCCAAGACCCCTTGTCAGTGTGGGGATATACGTGTGACAAAACAGACAGAAATCCCTGACTTCATGGGATGAACCTTATGAAGCAGTTTCAGGCAGTGCTATAGCCAGTCTCACAGACATAAAGGAATAGTCTTCAGACAGTCATTGAAACTTGTGCATTGTGGAGGTTGATGCTAGGAGTATATATGTATATAACAGTATATAATGGAACACTGGATTGTACGTACTGAAATAGCGATCCTTTCCTGCCTCAGCCCCATGAGGGAGGGACTGTTACTGTCCCTTTTTTACAGAAGAGGGAAGCACGACGGAGATTTGCTCAAGATCACATAGCTCAGATCTCTTGTTTGTAGTGACAGAGCTGGGGATTCAAACACTGGTGGTCTAATTCCAGAACCAAATTTTTAAAATCTAATCTGACATTGCCTCTTGAATTTGATATTATTTTTAAAATGAGTTTAGAGGATTTAAAATAAAGGACGGGCCTGATTGTGAGGCAGTTTTTAGATAACACTCTAGCTAGTCAAAGCATATTCATAGAAGAGTATCCTTTAGAATGGTTTTGATTCTATTATTTATGGTCCTTCAAGCTTTTTAATGTACTATTCATTGAAATGGTGATCCAGTTCCACTCGCTAGATATTGGAAATTGGCTTATTCATTGTCTCATTTGATTTTCTTTGTTGGCCAAATTTGTAGCTTATTTCTGATTTGTATGGAAAGAATGGTGGGATTAATTGACTTTCTCCCATTAATTAAAACAGTCGCCTGAGTGTAGTGCCCGAGAATTCCAAAATTGGAACTCTTAGGGGCTGGTCACATGGGTGGTTTCTTTTCTGGGCTTTTCTGCCATTGTTCTCTATATCCTTCGCCAAGATATAGAGCCTGGTGTCTTTTTTGACGCTCATCACTCCTTTGGAGTGTAAACGTTTTTCACGTTGGGGCGGCATACATAGAATATTAAATTCTTGGGAAATCATAACCAAAGGGAGCATTTTATTTCCTGCTCTTTGGTAGAAGCACTGCAATTTTTTTTTCATGCCCTTTGCTTTGGCATACATACGTACATGTATTCCTTGTAAGACAATTTTGAAAGAACTTCCCCAAAATTTCAAACGTTTATGGGATCTGCATTTCTTCAGTATGTACAAAGGGTTGGATTTTGAACATTGCCTCTCAAAGCTGTTTTGTCAAGAGACAATTGAGTTATTTTCATGGAAAGCAAAAATGTATTATATAATCAATGCCTTAAGTAAACAGAGTAGAGTTAATATCGATTCTGTATCATTATATATATTTTTAATTAACTAAAGAGCCCAGGGGAGGAAAGCTCGTTTTCTTAAATGTCTTGATAAAGGAAATGACTAAAGTTGTTTTTTGTTTTTTTTTCCTCACACACGAAGAGTATAGCTTTCCAGCAATAACTTTCAAATAAGGATTCTAAAAAGGTGATGGAAAAGATTTCCCTTGTCAAAGAGGTTGTTATAAATGTAAGAAATTTGAGACTCTTCTGTGTTTATTGCAGATGAGACTCTCTCGGGTATGCCCCAAATGTGACATAATCCTCGCTTTTCATTTAGGCTGTCTTTGAGGCACATGGAGGTTAATGGACTAAGATATTGAAATATTTAAGAAATGGCAGGTGACGGAATTTGTCATGAGATCACAGTATCTGTATCACATTTGCTCCTAGTACCCACCGTAGAAATACTGTGTATTATGAAAAGCCGATTAGGTTGAATGGAAAACATCCGGAGAGCTCAAAGGATTGTTGTACGATTCTTTGTTTTTATGACCCAAGAGCGGTTCCGAGTTTATTCGTGATGGACGTTTTTAGAAACCTTGCCAAGGAACGTGGAGCCAGTTACATCAGGATTTGTCTTCCCAGTGCCAAACAGGGGAAGGACATTCCACGTGCTGACCTCAGCCCTGATGTTCTCATACCTTCAGCATTTTGGGTCCTGGAAGACTCGACCCACAAATCTTTGGTGTGTGCCAGCCTTGAATCATATGTGGCTTTCAGTAACTCCCCGCAAGTTGCCCGTGAAAGACACACCTTGTCTCAGACAGCGAAGAGAAATACAAATGAAAGGCATTAACACGTAAGCTTTGTTGGATGATGATGAGTGGCGATGAAGTGCTTTTTTATACCACAGCACTGCCACAAAGTTCTTCTTGTAACCGTCTTCTTGATTCACGTACACCTGACATCTTGACCTTGCTTTGCAGAAGGCCGAAGAGATTGCCGAGGGAGGAGAGTCTGCCCTGGGACCAGACGGAGAGGTGAGGCGTTTTGCACCCATTTCTGCTCTGTTCTGCTCCGTGAGTCCCCACCATGCCCTACGGCACCGTTTTCTGTGAATACCAACGTTATTTTTACTCAGCTATTCATTTCTAAGTAAAAATAGTAGTACATTAGCATAGTTGAAAATTAGAATAGCATAAAAGGGATATACTGGAAAGGCATCTTCCGTCTCAGACGAAGTTTCTTGTGTACCTTCTGGAATCTTCTGTGTACCTATATGTTTATGAATGTATAGCATGTGTGTAAGAACCTTAAGTGATTGTATAATTGCATTTCCCCAGCAAATGATACAGAAACATAAAATATGACCCAGTTTCCTTCGTGTATTACTAATTTGAAATTATGAAACTCCGTAAACGATTTACATATTTGGTTAACTTATTTTTTGACATTGTGTGTAGGTTTATGATAGGGCTTCTATGTGTGGAGTCATCAGCACATTCCTAAATGTTATTTCCTAGGATTTTGAAAATTCTCCTGAATCATGAGAACACAATTACTTATTTATTGGACTTTTTTTTCTCCGAAAACTCAAAGTTCTCTGCCAATGATTCACATGAGGAGGCATACGTACCCCTCTCCACAGCCGAATGGGAGGGAGTATGTTTCAAACTGTCTTCTCTCATGGATTCTGATAAACCTGCTTGGGGAACCCTTCTAGAATCACTGTACATGGGAGGCGTACTCTGAATGTGAACATCCTGGATCCAGAGAAAAAGGTTGAAACCACTATTCTGCGCAGAAACTTCTTGAACAGTAAATGTGGCTTAACCACTGTAATCTATCACAGGGAAAGAAAGGATGGGGTTAAGAGTCTAACGTGTAAGGCCCTCTCAGTGAGCCATTCTAGGGGAAGAATACCATATATTGGAGCACTTAGAAACCACTCTGATTTGTAATAGCCCCCAGCCTTACCTGAGCATGCCTCACAAGGGTCTGTAACTAACAAGCACACAGGGAGAGATTTAACGTGTTAGCGGGACAATGCTCTTACCTCTTATCATCTCTTGGGAAAATTAGCCACTGATCTTGGGCTTGTGACATGCACCTTTTTTTTTTCTTTTAATCTCAACACATGTGCATTCTGTTTGCTCAAGTTGGCAAAGTGGACATCTTGCTCAGTTTGTTTTGAAATCATGTTCTTACACTCTGCTGTGCTCATTCAGTGCTTTTTGCCAAAGATCTAATTCCAGCTACAGTGATTCCCAATTTTCTTTGAGGCATGACATAAGAATGAAAAAGCTATATTATAATAGTTCAAGGTAACGTAAGCTGACTTTTCCGAGGGAGGCGATAGCGACTGGTAGGTCTTGATCACATGGGTGTGTAGATGACCTTTCACATTAAAGAGAAAGAAACGTCGTGCGTGCAAAGTAATGGTGTTCACATGCATCGCTTTAGCACACATAAAAGAAAAACAAAAAAGACAGTTTGGAGTAATCCTTTTCTTTTTTTAAAGCTTATTTTGGTTGATAATCATAATATATTGTTTTTTATTCTTACAGTGTTTTCTTAAAGGAGAAGGGAGAAAGAACTTTTTTTTTCTGGTCATTTTTAAAAAAATTTTTTTAAATGTTTATTTATTTTCAAGAGAGACAGAACACACGTGGGGGAGGGGCAGAGAGAGAGAGGGAGACACAGAATCCAAAGCAGGCTCCAGGCTTTGAGCTGTCAGCACAGAACCCGACGCGGGGCTCAAACCCACAAACCGTGAGATCCTGACCTGAGCCAAAGTCGGAGGCTCAACCAACTGAGCCACCCAGGCGCCCCTCTGGTCATTTATTATAAAGATACGTAAGATAAGCTACTGTATACTGTTTTTCCTACCATTTATATTTAACTTCAATTAAGAACAATTAGGAAAAATCCTTTGGAATTGATAAGTTCTCTAAATATTGAATTTTATTACCTTTAAGGAGATAGATAACTGGAGGACTCCTAAAACATCAAGCATTTCCAAACCAACAACGTCTGGCCTGGGGGTCTGCTCCTAGAGGTGACGTCACCCTGTAATGAGTTGCACGCATTTGCATAGGATTACTCCATTTTTACGCGTCTTAAAAAAATTTGTTCTCTGAAGTAGGTTGAATGCAGCCTCTGCAATTTCATTTTTTTCTCCTAATTTTCTGAGCAAGCCATTTTTCATTGAGAGTCTAATAATGAACTTCAGCTCAGTCTTGGCCCGTTCGCCAGGTTTCAGATGAGCAGAGCTTTTTGCTTTAAAATCCTACTCCTAGCACCCGTGGCTGCATTAGATGCCAGGCCATTTGGTTCTGCAGAAGCTTAGACTGGCCCCTCATGAGGTGACAGTACCTTTCTCTGTTCCTGTTTTCTCAGAAACCATGACTTTGCAATAGTTGTTATCTGGGGAAGTATTATTTGGGGGTTGAGGGTTCTGAGTTGCAAATGGCAAAAATCAACCCTGCCAGATTTAAGTGAGAAGAGAATATGTTAATGGGATATTGGGTAATTCATTGGATCTCCAAGAAAGCCCGGAGAACATGCCTCAAGGCTACAGCCAGCGCTGAGCCGAACAGCTCCACAGCGAGACCTATGGCTGACGCTGGGAGGCAGGAGCTGCACAAGGCCACTTGCTGTGCTCTGCCCTCCCTCCAGCATGCCTGTTCCTGCCGGCTTCCCCAGCCTTCTGGGTCCCTATACAGAGCCTTGGTGAGTGCGTCCGGTGGATGGAGCTGAGGTCTTGTGCTGGTGGCCTTGCTGTAAGAGAGGCTGGTGTTTTCAGCTTCTTCAGTAGGAGGTGGTATTCCACTTCCTGCCAGGATTCCATAGGTGGTGAACTTTCCATTCACAGAAAAAGGGTTCAGATGCTGGGCAGCCAAAAGGCTGAGAAATGCCCAGCACAGAATTGGGAGGCTGTGTGAACACCAAGCGGTGATGTGTATTTTTTTTTCTCCTTTCTAGCCCATAGATGAAAGCAGTCAGATGAGTGACCTCCCTGTCAAAGTGACTCACACAGAAACTGGCAAGGTCCTGTTTGGACCAGAAGCACCCAAAGCAAGTCAGCTGGACGCCTGGTTGGAGATGAATCCTGGGTATGGCCTAAAAGCAGAAATACTGGGGGAGGGGGCACCTGGGAGGCTCAGTCAGTTGAGCGTCCAACTTCAGCTCAGGTCATGATCTCAGAGTTCGTGAGTTTGAGCCCCGCATCAAGCTGTCTACTGGCAGCACAGAGCCTGCTTCAGATCCTCTGTCCCCCTCTCTCTGCCCCTCCTGCGTTCTCTCTCTCTCTCTCTCTCTCTCTCAAAATAAATTGAAGCAAGCAAACAAATAAAAAAGCCAAAAAAACAATAAAACAGAAGTACTGGCCTCCTTTGACTTCTTAGAGTTTTGTGCTCCTTGTACACTCTTAGAACTAAAACAGCATGACCTTTACCGATCTGGTTAAAGTTATTTCACCTGCATCTGTCATTTGTGCATAGAACATGCTAGTTAGGTCACGGGTGTACATATTATAGTTTAATAAAAAACTAAGCCCCCTCTTGTTCGCACTCCTTTTCCTGTAGTTACGAAGTCGCCCCCCGATCCGACAGCGAAGAGAGTGATTCTGATTACGAGGAGGAGGTATGTAGTCACCTGTGTTTGGAGTGTATGGGTTTGAAAGTTAATGGGGGAGGCACCCGTGTCTGTCTGTCGCGTCTTCCTCCAGTGTTGGCCTTTGGGGGACGCCTGGGGCTGAGGGATGAGCCAAAGCCGTGATGGCACAATCCCCACGGTACAGTGACCTCTCGGGGGCTTGTGGCCAATGGGGAAACTTGGTGAATTCTAAATTTATATGAATCCAAGAAAACAGAAGCTGACATTATGTTGGAGGGGACAGAACGGTCTTCTGGGGGAGAATTGGAGATGGTTTACTTTGGGAAGGCAGCGCCTTGCCTTACCTGGTTTGCACTGAGACTTAGTCACCTAAAGGTTTCTGCAGTCCTGTAAGCCTTAGAGTGTATTTGCAGTCAAACACCTGGAGACTTAGACAAAAGGGCAACATGCGCTTGTTTGAATGAGGTCATTGACCCTCTTGGTTTCTCTTTAAACATGATTCTGGTTTGAATTCCTTGGATATACCCATGACCCAAGGAGAAGCATGTTTCTCAGTCTCTTGGAGGGAGCAGTCAGGACATCTAGAGACTGGGATGGTAATTTTGGACACTTTTAACAGAACTTAAGAAATAATAGTAAAGGTTTTTTTTTTTTAGATCAACTGCAAAATGCTTAATAATTACATATAGGAGGGTTAAAAGAAGACTTTTATCTCCTTTATGAGAGCATTGTTATTGAGTGGTCATTAATTCTGTTTGCCAGCCTTGGAAGAATCTTGGTTCACAAAGTGCTGTGGCGTAGATCCACAGACTGGGTCATATAGCTCACCAGAGTTTTAAAACAATTGTCATTTTCTTCTGTTTTGTGCCCCCCCCCCATTTTTTTCCCCAAAGGAATCTACCATGAACACTTGTTAACTTTTACAAAGAGCAAAAAATAATAAAAGTTATGTTGAGGAAAAATAATAAAAGTTATGTTAAAAAAAAAAAAGAAGCACCCCATTAAACTGCTTTGGGTTGCATGCTATTTATTTTTTATAGGCCACTTTTGTTCCAAGGTCTTTGAAGCTTACAAAATCAATTTTAAAAATGTTTCTTGTTTACTCGGATGAGTGTGTCCATAAGTGACCCATTGGAAGCATCTTGTCATTGAGTAAGAGAACCAGGGAGGGACAGAGATGAGATACAGTAGGCTGCTGAACCCCCAGCTATCAGCCCAAGACTGACCCCTGCAGACAGCTCTAGGCAGCCGGGAATAGAGTGAACTCTGACCCAGGGGTCTAGAAACCCCGAGTCCTCATCTTGGGTCTCCCACTCATGGCGAGTCATGTTCCCCTCAAAGAACTTCATCCCTTGCCTGGAAAACGAAAGACCTGTACTGCCTCCTCGCCGGACCCCCGGCATCTCAATGATCTGTTGTCCTAGGTTTGATTGTCAGTGTTAACATCATGTCAGTTCATATGTTTTCATTCAGGAGTTGTGGGAAAGCATTATTCTCTTGAAACCTGCTTTTAAAGAATTTCTCCTGGACTATCTGGAAGGGCTGAGCCTTCAACACCAGTGGTTGGTAGTGCACATAGCGAAGCTTTCAAACAGATCAGCAGATCATAGTACACAGTTGAGAGGTGGAGATAGTGAGTCCTTTGCCAAGTTATTGACAGCTTTAATCTAAATTCAGAAATACGTGATGTGAAGTAGTCACAGAAGGCAGTGTGTTCACAAGCTCCAGCCCCTCTACCTTGAATGCATGGGGGACGACTGGCATTATCAGAGAGCATTTTTATGAGAAGGATCATAGTAAGCCTCTAAAGTCTGGCTTTGGAGAGAAGGCTCTAGAATGTTTCTAAGTGAGAGAAGATACGGTCTGCAGGACTCTGATAACCAAACAATGATAAATACCCATCTGCCATGACTTTTCCATATTCATTCTTGGGAGTGAGTGTTCTAAGGGATCCTCAGAGGGTTTCTCTTATTCTCTTATTCAATGATTTAAACAGAAATGGAATGGCGTATTGCCTGGTTCAGGTAAGCATTACATTTACTTCCTCCCTTAATTGTGTTTCCTCTGTCGGTGAAGTTGAGTACCACCCAGTCGCTTTTCAGAAAATCCTACCGTCGAGGTTCCCTCGCGAAAGTGGACTCTTTCCTGTGTCTTTGTTCCCTCCCCAGGATGAAGAAGAGGAGTCCAGTCGGCAGGACACGGAAGAGAAAATACTTCTGGATCCAAACAGTGAAGAGGTTTCTGAGAAGGATGCCAAGCAGATCATTGAGTATGTATAGCTCAGTTTTCTCCCTTGTCAGTGTGTTTCAGGAGGATTGTGCTTTATGGATTTTCTTGTAGAAAATTTTGTCTAAGGAAGGAGGCTGACCGACCTTACGCCCACACCCCACGTGAAATGAATGTGGCGACTGAGGTCACCCACTGAGCTTTGGGGGCTCATCTCCTTCCTTCCACCCAAATCCCCATCTCCAGCTCAGCATCACTCCTGGGCTTCTCCCCGACCTTGGCCTTTGGTGCCAGGACTGAACTGATCAGACCGCACCTACTAGCTGGCTGCGCGGCTGCCCTTCCCACCTTGACACTCACCCTGAGCCCCCCCCCCCCACCATGAGAAATGCCATTCCCTCCTGGTCCCTGCTAACCCCCGTCCTGCCCGTCTCCACAGCACCCCAGGACCCCTCAGCGCCCTCTTCTCCCAGTGTTCAATTGCTAGCTCCATTCTTCACCCCAGCCATCCTCTGTGTCAACACTTTGCTTGTGTAGCTCTAATATTAAGAGAAACCTTGGAGGAAATAATATGCAAAATACAACATTTAAAAAAATTTTTTTAATATTTATTTTATTTTTGAGAGAGAGAGAGAGAGACCGAGCGAGAGTGAGGGAGGTGCAGAGAGAGCGGGAGACACAGAATCCAAAGCAGGCTCCAGGCTCTGAGTTGTTAGCACAGAGCCTGACGCGGGGCTCAACCCATGAACCATGAGATGACCTGAGCCAAAGTCAGATGCTTAACCGACTGAGCCACCCAGGTGCCCTGCAAAATACAACATTTATCTATCTATCTATCTATCTATCTATCTATCTATCTATCTATCTATCTATTATTTAAACATTTATTCATTTTTTGAGAGACAGAGAAGAGAGCACAGCAGGGGAGGGGCAGAGAGAGGGGAAGACACAGAATCCGAAGCAGGCTCCAGGCTCTGAGCTGTCAGCTCAGAGCCCGATGTGGGGCTTGAACTCATGAAATGAGAGATCATGACCTGAGCCGAGGTCAGACACTTAGCTGACTGAGCCACCCGGGCGCCCCGCAAAATACAACATTTTAAAGTGGTGAGGTTTTGGGGCACCTGGGTGGCTCAGTCGGTTGAGCACTCGACTCTTGGTTTTGGCTCAGGTCATGTTCTGATGGCTTCATGGGTTTGAGGCCCGCATCAGGCTGTGTGCTGACAGCCTGCTTGGGATTCTCTCTCTCCCTCTCTGTCTCTGCCCCTCCCCCATGTGCACTGTCTCTGTCTCCCTCGAAGTAAATAAATATAAATTTTATTAAAAAACAAATAAATAATAAAAGGCATGAGTTTTAAAAGAAACACCCAGAAATAGGAAATAGTCCCCACATTAGGAAACTTTGTTTTCTCAGTCTGCCATTCCTCCTTTACCAAAGGTCTAGAACCCCACCCCCACCTTTGATGGTCCTCACTGCTTGTGGAATAAAATACCAGCTGGTTAACAAGACATAAGAAGCTGAAACCGGCCTGTCTTTCCTATCCCTTTGCTCCCTCTCTCAGCTGCTGGGCAAGCTCACGCTCGTATCGGTCATTGGAGGTCAAGCGGGCCTGCACGCAGACCCGGATTCCACTACTTTTTATGTGGCCCAGACAAATGAATTAACCTCTGTGAGCCTACAGCTCCCCACAAGCGTAAAATGGGGATGGACAGTACTCAGTCTACCTTGCTAATTCTGTGAGGGTTACGGATCGTGTATTTGAACTAGAAGACAGGAAGTAGGTGGTCGATACACCTGCAGTGCTCACTGCAGCTATTTTAGGCTCCCCATTCAGGCACCAAATTATCTGAGGATGACTCTCCACTCTCTGTCCCAGGACAGCGAAGCAAGACGTGGATGATGAGTACAGCATGCAGTACAGTGCCAGGGGCTCCCAGTCCTACTACACGGTGGCCCATGCCATCTCGGAGAGGGTGGAGAAGCAGTCCGCCCTCCTCATCAACGGGACCCTGAAGCATTATCAGGTAATGGGTGTGGTCTGTGCCCTCCTGGCAAGTCACAGTCTTGTACCTAATTTTCGTCAGAGTGGGTCTTGCACAGGTGCGTGTCGATTGCTTAAGAAGTTTGGTGATGGGGAGGCATTTGGGGTCCCATTGTTAAGATGATTCTCTTCCGCGGTGCCTCCCATTTTTGTTTCAGAGCACTTCCATTTTGCCACCTGACTAGGGCATACCCATTTTCTCTTCCATGATTTTTGGGTGAATTGCGTGTTAAGGAATATGGGCTTTAACATTTGGAACGGTTTTCTTATGGGTCTCTGCACAATGGGAAACCCAGCCACATTCTGTACGTACAGGAACATCTGTGCCTCGTCTTGAAGTAAATGAAGCATTTTTTTCAAAACTTGCAGTGGTGGCTAGAGTTTAATGCCATGGATTCAGCTTCTGGGAGCCGCTGTCTACTATATTTATGCTTTTTTTTAAGACACCATAAAATGGGGAGCTCTGGTGAAAAGTATACTGTAAACATAACAGACGTTGCATTTGACCTGTTGGAATAAGGTCAGCTCCTGTCTTCTACCTCCTGCCACTTTGGTGTTTCCCAGAGTGTGTTCCTTGGAACATTTGTCTCAGGAGACGTACCTTAAAAAGAAAAAAAAATGTTCTGTGGTCAAATAAATATGGGCAATACTATCAGCTGTAAGTAGGATTATTGCATAATTTAATATTGCAAATTTGGATGCTTAGGAGCGTGTATAGAAGCCCTTCCTATAAATACCAGGCATAACCCAGGACTATCCTGAGCCAAGCAGACATATGGGCACCTTGGAAGTGACCCTCCTGGTAAGCCCTGCTGTGCAGGAGCGCATTCACGACTCTGCAAAAATAAACGTGTGACCTATGATTGCACATCAGCATCCTGCAGTGAAATAACTTTCACTTCCTAATCCCCAAATTTCTTTGACCACCAAATTTTATGTTGATATATCCCCTATTAACATGCTATAAAATTAGTGTCTTTTGGAATATGCCTCAGGAAGTATTGGTTTAAGTTGTCAGACTTCTTAGACTCGGCTCCTGTAAACTTTTTTTTTTTTAATTTTTTAAAAAAATTATTTATTTTCAAAAGAGAGAGAGCCCTAGTGGGGGAGGGGCAGAGAGAGCAAGAGAGAGAGAGAGAGAGGGAGCGACACAGAATCTGAAGCAGGCTCCAGGCTCTGAGCTCTCAGCAGAGAGCCCGATGAAGGGCTCCAACCCACGAACCATGAGATCATGACCTGAGCTGAAGCCAGACGCTTAACCAACTGAACCACCCAGGCGCCCCTCCTCTAAACTCTTAATACTGGGCACTGTGCTTGCTGCCATTGTGGGGGGTGAAGGTTGCATTGCCCATTGCCACAGTCCCCTTCTCGATTTGAATTAAGGTGCCAGCAGTCTGTACCCACTGCTGCTTTTGCATCACCGGTTCAAGTATCAACCTGATGTAAAAGGCGAATTAGTGATATTGTGAGAATAGTTTTGACCTTGGGGATGCTCTGAAAATCTCCCCAGCAGGAGCCCCTGGAGCACACTTGGAGAACCACTGTTCTGGCTGTAGTAAGGTCATGGTTTCTCCAAAGACCATGCTATTTTCACGAGGTTCCGAGTTGTTTTCATCGTACTTGGCATAGATGTCAACTCAGTTTGTTATAGTAAACTGTTGTCGGTCTGCACGGAGAAGATGCATACTTTGGAATATTCATAAATCAGTGTTGATGACACAGTGATTTCCTCCCGCCATCCAACACCTCTCTAATCCCCTGACATCACAGTCCTTTCACACCCGTCTCCCCGGTTTCCGGTTGTGTGTTTCATGCCCCTCCTCCTCTCCAGGCACTGTAGGTTTCCTGAGCATGCGCATCAGACCCCTTCCGGGTTTTCGCTCCACGGAGTTGCTTCTCACAAAGCTGCGGCTCAGCGCCTTCCTGGATCTCTGTCCACGCGTTAGCTTTCTGTCACCTTGCTCCTTGGCACATTTTTTTGTGCCATTAATAGTTCTGTAACCCTGGCACTGTGGATGGGGGTGGAGGGGAGGCTCTTGTGCTGCTTCCCGGGAAAGCCGCACAAGTGTGCTTCGCTGCCCGAACCCTCCAGTTCTGCGGTCTAGGGAAATCCAAATCCCTTCCTACAGTTTCATGACTTTCTAGTCTCCTGTGCTGCCCACTCGTGCTCCTGTTTTATCTAGGTTGAACGCAGATCCAAAATTCAGCCCCTTTGCCAGTTTTCGTTAAAAAAAAAAAAAAAAATTCCACTAAACCACTGTTCAAATGCTTTTGGCGTTTAGTTGACTTTCCAAAAGGTCTGGTGGTCTCAGGGTCCTCTTGCAGTCGTGCAACCCCTCCCACCCGCCACTGTGGTGGCCATTCATTTCCCCTCTTGCCTTCTCTATCTTTGCCCGTGCCCTCAGAGCCCTCCCTGTTTCTCCCATCTCCTGGTGTTGCTGTCCTGCAAAATCCTGTAGGATGATTGGGCGTCTTGCATGGTGCAAGGTAGCCCAAGTGGCCTATGGAGGTATTTCTGCAGACCTGCTCGATACAATTGCATATATGTGCTAGTACCGTTTTAAGTAAGTTTATAGTATTTATATGGATGCCACATACTTTCAAGCACTTCTTAGACCACGTGTATGTGTGAACGCCTTTTGTCTCCTCTTGGACTGGAAACTTCTGAAGGGAGGCATGCATCCTCCGCACCCCGCATCCGTCTTCTCTACCTCGGTGCATGGTCCTTTGCACAGAACAGTCACTTAATAACTAACGAAAGTCATTGAATTACTCGCTTTGTTCTTACATAAAATAAATTAAAAGGAACATTTCCCTCAGTATAACTTCATCAGCAAGCTAAATTGGTTTCAGCAGATATGCGTATTTATGTGTTTGTATATTTATACACATTTACTTCTGTGTAATATGTAATACATCATCTAGGTGAATAGTTCTATGTATTATGTAACATGTAAGTGTGTAAATGCATATCACGTAAATAAATACATTAAATTGCTTCTACCATTGAAATCCAACATGTGTGGGATGGTGGTGGTATTGGTGGTTGGGGGAAGGAAGTGGAACAGTTCCGTATTTTCACCCAAGCTTTCTTGTAGTTAACACAGGAACCCCAAAGCCGCATCTCTGGTGCAGAGCTCTTGTACTTTAAAAATCTGTGGGACCTGTTTGCAGGTAGTCAGCTTCCAGTGCGCTGCCCATGGGGGGCACCCACATTGCAAAGTGGTGCCTGGGAGCTTTTTCTCCACCAGGAAATGTGCTCCTGTGGACCCAGCAGCGCGCCCCTGGCTCCCCGGTCACCCTGCTTCCTCCCGGAGGGGATCCCGCCCCGGGGGAGTCTCTGCGTTGCCAAGAAGGCTGTTTCTAATGATCTCTGATCTGTGTGCCAAACCTGCCTTCTGGTTTGTTTGTCTCTAATCCTCACATTGGCTTTTTGTTCTTGAAGTGGTTGGAATGGATTTTAGTTTGGGTTTTCTTCATTTATAATCACTGTGGAATGTCATATACTGTGAAATGCTAAGTAGGGATGAGCAGGAAAGCTGCTTAAAATCCCACCAGTATGCTGCAGCCCGTCATTTCTAAATCTGATTAACACTTAGCACCTGCCAAGCAGCCGGAATGATTACAGGCTCATATTTTAAATTCTTTTTGTGTTGGTGCTTCCCCCCACTTGCCTACTGTGGGAAATGCAACCTACGGCACCGAGGAGTTAAGAAGTCACAGCCTCACTTGAGTTGTATTAGTATTAATTACCTGTGCAGATCTTGGATAATTGAAGCAATTACTCTTCATTTCAGCTCCAGGGCCTGGAATGGATGGTTTCCCTGTATAATAACAATTTGAACGGGATCTTAGCTGATGAAATGGGGCTAGGAAAGACCATACAGACCATTGCCCTCATCACTTATCTGATGGAGCACAAAAGACTCAATGGCCCCTATCTCATCATTGTTCCCCTTTCGTAAGTAAAGTCATTTATTTCGCACTATCCTTCCCTAGGTTGTAGATTGCCCTCTTAGTAGCTCATCTTTGTTTTTTCATTTAAGGCAGAATTTTAGCAGGTCGTGGGATTAGCAAGAGCATCTAATCTGGATTTAGGTTTTCACTGCCCACCCTCCCCCTCAACCCCCGGCCTCTTTGAATGGCTGTTTAAACACAGGACAAAGTGATTTTATCAGCCATTAGCCCTGTAGTCTACACAGCCTGCACAGGGCACAGTTAGGTCTTATTCATTGTGACACCTTAAGTGACTCCCGAGGTGGAAAGGCTTGGACATATTTTTTTTTTTAAAGATTTCTTTGATAGCTTTCCCTTGTCCCATTTCCAAAAGGTTGCAGAAATTCAAAAAGTATGTCTTATTCAACCTGCCTTCGCTGTATCTTTTAAAGCAGAAGCTAAATCACAGTCGTAACTGAATTTTGCATTAAACTGCCTTTGGTACATGCAGGTTAATTTCAGCCATCAGGATGGGTCTTGCTGTTCTCCATTCAGTTCCCAGAGCCTGGCCCACTGTGCGTCTCCTCGGAGGTCTTTCTCTGACTCTTCTGAGAGAAGGAATACCTGTTCAGAAGAGCCTCCCTTCCAGAATGGGGTCTCTGGCTGTGGGTGTTAGATTACAGTTTTAGTCCCTGAGATCTTTGTCGATCCCAGTGTTGGTACAGTCTTGGACCTTGAGAAAAAAAGGATTCTGGTTTAGCCTTTGCAAATTCGGTCCAAACGAGGACTCTTTATTTGCAAGCCTTCTGAATCTGCATTATCCAAATCCGTGGTATTTAGACATCCTTTGTATTATATCTACGTTTCAAGTATATATTTTGCTCTTTACCTATATTGTTCATGTTCAGACTCCTATATTACGGTGATGTTTTCAGGGATTTAAAAAAAAAAGGGCATTCAATGTTTTTCCCTTACTCTATCTTCACATATTTATTTAATATTTTCATGTGCTTTTTATAAAATTTCTTTTTCCTGACTCAACTTTTCTGTGCACTTACATGGCTGCTTCTAAAGAGTCCCCACATCACTCTGGCAATTGCTAAGGTTTTTCTTCCCCCTCTATGTTTATGCATTAATTTTATTTTTCCTTACGAGATTTCTTAGGAACTCACACACACACTTGTCATGCTTTGGGGCGTCTTATTCTCCACTTATCTCTTATTTCCACACCTTTAAAAGAGATACTTAGTTGAGATAATTTATAGTCTCTAGCCCCTTTCAAGGTGAGGCCTGAGCATGAATAAGAACATCTTTTTAACCACTGATTTTTCATACAAATGCCTTTTTCTCTGAATGTTTTCTTTTTTGTTCCATAGGACTCTGTCTAACTGGACATATGAATTTGACAAATGGGCTCCTTCTGTGGTGAAAATTTCTTACAAGGTTTGGAATGCTGTATTTATATATAAATGTGGAGAAGCAAAAAATAGACCCTATTTTTTTTTCTTCGTTCCATATGCACATCTGTGAACTGTATTTGGTTGTAAAGTTTTGTCATGTACATCATGTACCAAACAGTGTGAGTTAATCATCCCAAGAAGATTACTGTAATAAACCATAATTACTTTCAGATAGTGAAATGCAGAAGAAAATTGTTAATTATCATATTGCGAGGTTTCTGATGAGAGTAATACAAATGACAAATATCACGCATTCCGCGTGCCTCTATGCCCACGGTTCCCGCAAAGTTCGCAATTACCCGGGCGCGTGGGCTGCCTGCTGCACGGTCCCATAGAAATGAAGCTTTCCAGCAGGGCAGCAGGGTCTCTGCTACCTCGAGGTTGCCATAATTTCCTT
This sequence comes from Lynx canadensis, assembly GCF_007474595.2. Lineage (NCBI taxonomy): Eukaryota > Metazoa > Chordata > Mammalia > Carnivora > Felidae > Lynx > Lynx canadensis. The sequence goes on along the minus strand of NC_044315.2, from coordinate 9,113,692 downwards.
TTCTCTCTTTCCCCACCCTCAGTTTTCACTGGGAAAGCCTGTCTGTAAGGGTCTGAAAACTGTCCAGATGTGTGCGATTTTGCCAAGCACTTTCTTCCTGGATAATGGATCCTGTATATGATAATGCATATATGTGCAATTCTCAGTCACGTGTCTGGGCTCCATTAAGCCATGAATAGTGAGACAAAATGCTCACATTACTTCCATTGAGATATATATATATATGTATATATGTATGTATTTCTTTCCATTCAGGGCACCCCTGCCATGCGTCGCTCCCTTGTCCCCCAGCTGCGGAGTGGCAAATTCAACGTCCTCTTGACTACTTATGAGTACATTATCAAAGACAAGCACATTCTTGCAAAGGTATGTTTGAAAAAAAAAATTCTTTTACCTCTAATTATGGACCATTGCACTGGAGCGTAAAGTATTCCCCAAATTATACTCGCTACTATAATTTGATCATTAGATGGCTTCTCTCCCTTCCCCTTGCCCTCTCCCTCTCATCTCCCTCCCTCCCTCTCTCTCTCTCTCTCTCTCTCTCTCTCACTCTCGCTCTCGCTCACTTGCAGAGTCAGATATATTTTGGTCTTGGGTTTTAATTTTATGCATGCTTTTTTTTTTTGGCATATGTCATTGATTCTGCTTCTCTTACCTAGCCTCTCATAGTTAATGAGTTTACATCTCTTAAGAAATTCACCTGGGTTCCCTCTGCAACTCTTTTTCTCTCCAGTGGCCCTGAACCTGCTTGTGGAAGAAATAATTGTTTTTGCTGCCCTGGGTTATTGTCAGCTGCGTGACTTCATTCCTCTGGTGCCTTTGTCTCTCCAAAGATGAGTGGGCACCTCTCCATACGAACATTCATCCAGGCTGGGGCTTTGGTGCTATTCCTGTGTTAGGTTTTCCTGGGAAAATAATGGGCTATTGTTTGAATTACTCTGGGCTGTTTCTCTATTTACTTGAAGCTGAGAGAGGCTTGTTTTTCCACCTGCAACCTTCATGGCTCTTAATTTGTACGTCCTAAGTTGTCCTTTAGCCATAAAATAGAAAAGTGTTTTTCACTTATATCACCTTGCCTCCTGATGCATTCTTGCCGAATGACAGAAATACATTGGTTCATGGGAGCAACTATGAAAACTTCCTTTCGTTTTCCCCTTTGGTAATTTCTTTCCCCCCCACGGTGCTACCGAAGTGCTATAATCTGAAACTAAGTTATGGCCAGAACTGAACGGAATCCCTGTTTCTTGGACCTGTTCTCTCTCTGCCTTAAACCTTTGCTCTGGGAATGGGGTGCTCCCTTCGTGGCATCACAGGAAGTAACATACAGGAAGTGTGCTCCCAGGGGGGTTTAATAATTGAGATGACAGTGGCAATAGTGCTGTGTTCCTGCTCCTCCGGCCCAGAGATGAATTTGACATTGAACATGTCAAAAATGACATGTTTTCAATATTACTGCGGGAATGTGTTTGCACATTTGAGATTCTTTAAAAAAAAAAAAAAAACACCCTATCACATCTTCTGCGTATGTAATTTCAGAATTCATCAGAGATGCCTGGTAATGAGATGAATTGCTTTTATTTGTTACTGAGGCTATAGAAAGGGGTAGTAATATTTTGCCCAAGCAGAAGACCTAATTGGTAAATTAGCAAATTAGCAAAATCAGCGTCCCCTGATTCCTTGTTTGTTAGGTCATAAGCTAAATTAGGAAATTAGATTAGAATGCTTACTTGAATACATTTTTATCTGCTGGCCTCTTTTCATACTATTGGTAAGCTTGGGACAGTTGTCCGTACAGCTTGGTTCTTAAACGCTTTTCTTAGAAATGGTGAAAGAAGAGTAAACAACCCCAAACTCTGGTAGTTTCTTTTACCCGAACATCCCAGCCTGGCGGATGCTTTTATTTCTTTTCCCCCGATTTTACCGTCACTTCTCATGAGGAAGGCAGGAACCACCTAAAATACTTTGCTAGTCTCCCTCCTCTCTCTGGGAGCTTTGCAGCAGGATCCAGGGACATCTGAGCACCGGATGCTTTTCTTGGCCATTTCCACTGTTTTGTAGGGAATGAATAGGCTTAGTGGCACATTCCTTATTGTTCTCACTTAAAGAAACTGAGACCAGTGACCTTGAAGAGGGCTGAAGGGTAAGTTATGAGAGAGGAAGGGGCCAGTGTCTAGTAGACTTAGGAGGGAAGATTGTGTCATATGGCCATTCTTTATTTTTAAAGCAGTAGTCATGCTGGGAAAGAAGATTGTGTTTAATTCCGAAGTTCTGGCACAAATAGAGGGATGATATTTTAGCATTGTCTTCAGTGCTAGTGAGTATGTCCTTTCATTTTAGCTATCTCAAAAGAGTGATCCTAGATCTGGCAGGTAAGGAATTTGTCTGAACCGAGAGACTCCAAGTTGCCAGATCTTCTTCTTTTTTAAGAGAAGCTGGATGTCCAGATTTTTATGTGAAATATTCCAACTTTGAAATGTTAGCAACTCATTCAAATTAAAAAGAAAAAAGAACACTGAGCTGAGCCAAGCCCCAAAGGTACTAGTCAGCCAATATAATAATAGAAAAGAAGGCATGAAGCCGGAAGAGCTCAGCTCTAAGTACCTGCTGACGCCACCTTGGAAAACCAGTCAGTAATCTCTGCTTTAAGTGGAGAGCTCTATTCTGTACTTTCTAGGAGCAGAGGCAGCATGAACACTAAATCTGAGATAGCATCAATAGGAAGGGTGTTGGGGGGCGAGACACAGGAGCTAGTCCTGGCCCGACCACTTCATTCTGGGCTAAGTTCCCTTCTTTGGGAAGGGTGGTTTGGAATCACATGGCCCCTATGCAGCATTGTGGCTTTGACGTTCCATCATCACATGACGTCTTACGTGATCCATCAGGTACGGGAAATAGACTGTTGAGATTCTTTTATCCTAGGGGGAATCACACTGTATTATGCACAAAGTATGAATTCTTTGGTTTTCCTCACCACTGCCTGCCTGTGGTATTTTCCCTAGCTCACCACATGTTGGTCCTTCCTCATGTGTTACAGATTCGGTGGAAATACATGATAGTGGATGAAGGCCACCGAATGAAGAATCACCACTGCAAGCTGACTCAGGTCTTGAACACTCACTATGTGGCCCCCAGAAGGATCCTGTTGACCGGGACCCCACTGCAGAATAAGCTCCCGGAACTCTGGGCCCTCCTTAACTTCCTCCTCCCCACGATTTTTAAGAGCTGCAGCACATTTGAACAGTGGTTTAATGCTCCATTTGCCATGACTGGAGAAAGGGTACTGGTCTAACTTTTGTATTTCCACGTATGGGAATGAAATGAACATAAGGAGCCCAAAGCCAAGAATGTTAGCGCCACAGAAAGCCCGTAGGGTGGTTTACAGTGTTGCTTACTTTACAGAGCTAATCAGTGGATGCATATGTTCTCTTTCCAGGCTTATTTTCTGTCCTAGGAAAATGGTCTAGGATCCTAGAATCTAGGTCCTTGGTCTTTTGCCAACATGTTAAGTAGGCCAGCAGAGAATGTTCCTGACTGTTGGAATGTTTATCTACAAGGGCCACAGGGAGGATGAACGGGAGATATTTGTTGAATCAGTTTAACCAGATCAACCGAACCAATTGAGCACAAACCTTAAAACAGATATTTCCTTGTTGTAAACTTGGGCTTCTCGTCAAACTATATCCCCCTGAAGAATTTGTGTGTAAAACTGAGCTAGTCCACACTAATTCTCTGTACACATTTTTTTTTTCCGGCTTTTGTGTGAGCCTCAGTTTCGTGTCTATATAAATGCTCCTCAGATCCCGGAGCAGCCATTTTCACATTCCTTATTTTCATTCCTTCCACCATCAATTTTTGTCTTGGAGCTCATTTCTGAAAGGAAGACACGGGCCATTGCAAGAAAAGAAATGGGTACCTGTCCTTTTGATTAGTGGTTTCTTAACTGTGGGATTGAAAAGCCACTTAGAAAGCTGTCGAGACATTTATGTTGGAACTCTTCAGCCCTTGAATTTTGAAGTACATTATAGGGATCTTTGCCCTTTGTCAGAAATTCAGTGGCTTGCCCGTGTGTAGAAAGCAGCACCAATGAAATCTGCCCCCTAGAGGTTCATAGAGGAAGGTGACACAGAGGTTCTAGACGAGGTTATGTATACAGAGGATGGAACGAGATCAGGGCAGAGGAAAGGAAGAGTGAGGTAGAGAGGCTTGGAAGCTCACCAACACAAACTAGATCTGCTCTCTTTTTCTTTTCATGTTCAGGCCACATGGCCTTGGTGTGTTTCTGCATCGGAGACAATCCAAGTTAAGAGCCTAGCTTAACGCTTCAGCTTCGAGTGAGAACACACGAACTCTTGCCCCTTCCCTCGGGTTCTGTCTCAGTCTTCAGTAAGGCTTTGTTGCAATCCTATCCAAAAGATTCTCAACTGGGAAGCTGGGGGCTCTGGCCCCTTTCCCATGGAACTGCACATTAAGACAAAGACACCCATTTAGAGTCCATTTTATTACCACCTGGCACGTGGGAAGAGAATTCAGAGGTAATGAATGACCTGGCCTTCGTGCTGCACATACAATTTCAGTCGTGTATTGCAACAAATAAGAAAGGTAGCCTGAAGTGTTATTAAGTGAAACATCATTAAAAAAAAAAATGTCCGACTCACCTGAGGTTCTCTTGTAGGTGGACTTGAATGAAGAAGAAACTATATTGATCATCAGGCGCCTGCACAAGGTGTTGAGACCATTTTTATTGAGGAGGCTGAAGAAAGAAGTTGAATCCCAGCTGCCAGAAAAAGTATGTTGCAAAATCAAAAAAATGGTGGCTTCTCTCTGCCCCTTCAATTGTGTTTCTGAAACAGCAGGCTTGTGTTTGAGTCACAGGTGGTGTCGCGGAAATAGCGTGATGTCCTTTTTTTGTTTGATAGAAGCTAGAGATTTTAGGGTAGGGAGAGAAGGGAAATTTTGGTGTCTCCAGCCCGGTTTCCTAAGGCTCTGGGGCAGATTTTATAAAATTAGCAAATTCATAGAGTCTGCTTACATCTTAGCTTTAACTTACCTTCCCTTAACCTTGTGTTCGTTTAATGTTATACTGTAACTTTAAGGTTTTTTTTTTTTTTTTTAAAGTTACTGGCCTTATTGAGTTTACTCTTGCAGGAGCCACAGAATTGGTGTGCTGGTGAGTCAAACAAGGACATGAGTTTGGGGCTTGAATCATCAGCAAAAGGCCTACTAGACATTTGCCAGGTTTCCTAGAAATTTATTGAATGCTTGTGATGCTTGTGATGCCACTGTTCTGATAGTAAGTGAAAAACAAGAGTTCCTGCAAATTATAGACACATCATCTAATTATTCTTGGACAGGGATTTTGTCCTGCACCATAAAAAGTAACTTCCTGTGAACCTTTTAGGCAGGTATTTATCAGGACTTTTCAGCGCCTTAGAATGTCTATTGAGCCCTTCCCTGCACATTTTTTGGTTTGACCTGGGTATTAGTTTAATATGTTTCTGATCCTATTTTGGAAGCACACACTTCTGAGTTCTAAATTATATTGTCTTAAAGATAGATTGTTTGACATTGTATTTGACTTGTATGAGATATTTGGATTTGAGTTTTCTCCATAGATGAGCCAGTTCAGAAATGTATATTTTGCATCATTGTGTTTTTCTGTGTAAGGGCTCTATTTTTTTGGACAGATTGGCTCATCCTGTTCATTTTTTAAGTGGGAGTTGACAGGGTAGTATACAAAGCTGATCTCTATTAAGACCGAATTCTGTTCCTAATTTCCCTACTCATTAACAGTCAGGAAAAAAAGGAATTAAGAATAAATACAGTCCTTATATCATTCTTATTCCAGCAGAAGACTAAATAAGTATTTTATTTTGCTAATGAATGCATCCTGGGGATTGAATGTGGTTGATATTTCTTTGACTTCCTGTGGTCTTGGTGTCTTTGGGTAATCCCCTTACTGGACCGTACTTCTTGAATAAACTGGGGCATGGGTCCATTGGTCAGTGGCCCCCTCTAACTACTTGTCATTATACTGTTACTGACATCCTGAAAGGTATAGAAGTGGGTGTTAATAATTTTAACGTATCCTATACTTCTTTTGTTTCTTTAGAAGTATAAAATAAAAGGTAACTAACCGAAGTCCTTCATTTATTCATTTCATAATACTTGTTACTTTTGTTTACTTATTTCCAGGACTGGGTAATATAGACAGATTTTTAAAAACACATCACATGGGGCACCTGGCTGGCTCAGTTGGTGGAGCATCCAACTTCCGCTCAGGTCATGATCTCACAGTTTGTGGGTTCGAGCCCCACACTGGGCTCTGCACTGACATTGGAATTCTCTGTTTCCCTCTCTTCTGCCCCTCCTCCGCTCGCTCTCTGTCTCCCAAAATAAATAAATAAACTTATTTAAAAAATCTTAAAAAAGAACACATCACAAGCTGGAAGTATGCCCTGTTTTAAGAAAATCCATTATATAAGGCGCCTGGGTGGCTCACTCAGTTAAGCATCCAACTCTTGTTCGGCTCAGGTCATGATCTCACGGCTGTGGGATCGAGCCCTGTGCTGGGCTCTGCCCTGAGCATGGAGGCTGCTTCATATTCTCTCTCTCTCTCCCTTTGCCCCTCTCCCCTACATGTGCATTCTCTTTGTCTCTCTCTGTCTCCCTCTCTCTCTCTCCCTCTCGCTCTAAAAATAAGTAAATAAACGTTAAAAAGAAAAGAAAACCCATTATATAAAACTCCCAGCTTGCCCAGAGTAAGGGTTATGGGGTGATCAGTTTGTGTCACAGAGGAATTCTTTGCTTTACTAAACTACTTTTTTTCACTGTTCCTTTCACAAGAGAGCTTCCTGAGTATGGATAAACTTAAAAAAAAAAAAATTAGGATTCGATTTTCGAGAGCATGTCTTCTGCATAAACTACACTTTATATTCTTTAATACCCAGAGTATTATTTGATGTATGGTAAATGCCCTGTATGTGGTATATTATCTGTGGATAAGCTGCCTTTTATGGAGGCAGCTCGTGGAGTAGGAATAACGGGCCCTGCCTGCCGGAGCGGACACGGGTCCCCCACTGCCTGTCTCTTACTAACCGTGTGGCGTTGGTCAGTTAATCCAGTGAGTCTCAGTGAACTGGAAAATAAATAATACCTGCCTTCCTACAGTCGTTGAGAGGATTCATGGAGGTGGCACTTCTAAGTCTCAGCCTGGCATGCGATACACCCTGGACCAGTGACAGTTGCTGCTGCCATGTTCCTTACTGTCTACACGTGTTGCTCTGTCTGCTGCTGACTTGAAGTTCTCCTTTGTGTTCACCTCAAGTTCTTTGTCACCTTCCGCTCCTCCTTGCCTTTTCTGGGGCCCTCCCCCATTCTGTGCCCATAAACCTTTCCAGGTGAGTAGGGAGCTAATCACACTGCTTGTGCATGTAGCTGTTGATGTGGTTTGGCCTGTGTTCCTTCTCTTCTTTTTTTGTCTTGTTAGGCTTTTTTACCTGAGGGAAGTTGGTTGGTCATTAAAGTGGCATCCCGGGGCGATAAGGAGCTTCCTTCTGCCCCCATCTGTTTACAGATGGTGTATACACACACACACACACACACGTGTGTTACATACATGTGTGTTTATATTACATATACATATTACAGGTGTAATATAGCATACACCAACATAGAAATGGTGTCATATACATATACATATATGTATATTTATTACATACACGTGTGTATTACATATATATGTATGTTTATTGCACGCATGTGTGTGTATATTACATACACATATTACAGGCGTAATATATCATATACCAACATATAGATGGTATCATATACATAGACACGTGTGTATATTACATACATAGTGTATATATTACATATGCATGTCACAGGTATAATACATGCCAACATATAGATGGTATAACATACATAAACATAGATGTATATGTGTTACATACACTTGTATTTTACATATACGTATAACAGATGTGATATGTGTAAACATACAGATGATAAAATGTACACACACGTGTATGTATTATATATACCTATTACAGGTGTGATAAATCAGACACCACAAACAACGTGTATGTCTTTCTCAACCTGTATAAAGAACTGGATAGGAATTATGGCTGATGGTAGGAAAAGGCTACATATTCCATAGTAAGAATTCTCAAATGCTCTCATGAAACGCAGCCAGTTAGGAAAGTGTTTTTTCATTTTATTTCTAACTTTACATATGATAAAATCTAGTCTCTCGGGTATACAGCTCTGTGGGCTTCGACAAATGCATAATCCTGTTAACCGTACCCACAGTCAAAATACAGAACGTTTCTACCTCCCAGTCCCCCCCACCCCCGCCCAGATCCCCTGGCGCTGCTTGTTTTTAGCCAAATCCTCTCTGGAACCGTTAGCCTCGTGCGACCCCTGATCTGTTTTCCATCCGTATAGCTTTGCCTTTTCCAGACTGTCACGTGGATAGAATCAGTCATCGTGTCTCATCAGACCTTCTGCATCTGGATTCTTTCACTCAGTACAGTGCGTTTGAGCTCCATCCAAGTTGTTGCCTGTATCAATGGTTGCCTCATTTGTATTGTTGAGTAGCTTTCTGGTCTGTGGGTGCACTGTGGGGTGGCTGTCCATTTATTTGAGGGGACAGTTGGGTTGTTTCTGGTTTTTGATGATTGTGGATCCACCTGCTATAAACACTGTGCACGGGTTTCTGCGTGAACATAGCTTTTCATCTCACTCCAGTGGGATTGCTGGGTCCTGTGGTAAATGTACACATAGCTTTACAGGAAATTCTCTAAACTGACTTGTTTTCTAAGCTTCCTAAACCATTTTGCAGTTGCACCAGTGTCTGAGCTGGGCGTTTCCTCCACATTCTCGTCCGTACTCTTTGAGTGTCATCAGCTTTCTTGACCTTTTTGGCCATTTCAACAGGGGTGCACTGGTACCTTGTCATAAATTTGCATTTCTCCATTTTCCACTGATGTTGGGCATCTTTTCATGGCGTATTTGGCCTCCATATACCTTCTTTGATGAAATGGTGCTCAAATCTCTTTCCTGTTTTTTTTTATTGGATCGTTTCTTATCGTTGAGTTTTAAAACAGAAAAACTCTTCAAAATACAAAATATATTCCATATGTATTAAACAGTAATTCTGTCTAGTGTAGCTGGAGTAGGCTCAGGAACCTGTACTCCCTCTGATGAAACTAAAACAGGCATCTAAGGGCCAGAATTTTGGGATGTGCAGCCCTGTTTCATAGAAAAATTAGCTCGAGTAGGTGAGTTTTTAATAAAAATTTGTTTTAATCCATGAGTATTTAATAATGTAATAAGTCTAATGATACATCTAATGAGCAGGGGGGATGTACTGTCCCCCCAGTGCCTCCAACACCACCACCAATTTGTCACATGAAATCCATTCCTTCCGCTCAGGAAAGAAAGGCAGTTCATACAAAAGGACGTATGTAAAACCTAACGTAAAGTAAATAAAAATTGATTTTGCGATTTAGCCCCCATTTGGGGTCGTCTATGCTGACTCTCCACTTTGTTAATTCATATAATCAAGAAGCAACTCTACTTGCAATCGGCTGTGTACATACTGATGTCTAAATGTGCTCAAATATGTGTACAATGCCTGAGGTTGACTAGAGGCTGACCTACCCAAAATCGATCCTGATTTTGATGTCATCTGTGTAAAACCACAAACAGGCTTCCCTTAGATGGGCAACTTGTATCTTCCTTATATAAATCCGTGGAGTGCTTGATGTGATTAATCATTACTTCGGGGCTCTCACACCACAGATTCCAGAACTTGAGACTTGCAAATATTTAATGTTATTGTTTGGAAACCTCAGTTCAGAAAGTGGTAATATGTCACACAGCGTAGTCTACATCGCTTGTGCCAGTAACATATCCTTTCGGGAGGGAAGTTGAAAGTGAAGAGTAGTATTCAGGAGGAAACTATGGCTAAAGCTTGAAAACTTTTATAGGGTTGTGTGGAGCAGACTCTGGGCCAGTATAGTCACCTGATGTGGCTCCTTGTAGGGACCAGTTTGGTCATTTACTAACATAAGAATTCTTAGGAGACAGTTATTCTGAGTGTAGCTCAGTACCTCACTTTCACACATGAACAAAAATAGCCCCAGTGGCCCTCGCCAATCTCACTTGTTGGGGGGATTCTCCCTATTAAAGAGGCACAGAGTTCATTTCTGCAGCACCGGCATATCTCAAGGAACTTCTGCGTTCATGCCATAATCAGGTGCCATCACATCTCTCTGACCCGGCAGTTTAAGGGGCATGAGCATCATGGAAACTTCTTTCACTTGGTTCCTCTTGGTCTCTGTGTCTACTTAATAATCGTTCAGGCTGCCCTTTTCTCAACACATAGCTCTCATTGCCTGCCTGCTGTGTGTATGGCTGGGCTAGAAGATGTGGGAGCCACACCAGAAACAGACATGGTGTGAGAGGTCAGACATGGTGTGGAGACGAGGTCTACTCACCTTGAACAAGGACATGAGCATGAAAGGCAACATCATCCAGCCCATGTGGATGAGTAATGCAGGCATTCAAGCACTCCAGGGCAGAGGTCTCCAGAGCAGGCCCTTCAGGGAGTGTGTTTGGGCAGGGGTGCGTACTGGCAGTCCACTGGGGTATGGAAAGAAGGTTTTAGAACTTCCATTTATATTAACTTTTTTAAAAAAATGTTTATTCTTAGAGAGCAAGCAGGGGAAGGGCAGAGAGAAAGGGAGACACAGAATCTGAAGCAGGTTCCAGGTCCAAGCCATCAGAAAAGAGCTTGACACGGGGCTCGAACCCACAAACCGCGAGATCGTGACCTGAGCCAAAGTCAGACGCTTAACCAACTGAGCCACCGAGGCACCCTAACAAAGCTTAATTTTTTTTTTTTATTTTTAAAAGTTAATATAACCCAAGAATAAATAAACATGAAAAATATTTTTAAAAATTAAGCTTTGTTGACATTTAGCATACAGACTGGAATGGGTACCCATGCGGTGTGCACGGGAGAAATGAGTCACGTGCCTGAGTTGGATTAGGTAGGTCATCCCCAGGGAGAGTGTGAGGGGAAACACCACTACCCAGGCATCTGGCAGCCCCACCCACCCTCACAGCCCGGCTTCTGCACTTCTTGCCTCTTGCGAGGCTATGCTGAGTTCCCTGTACCCAGATCAGAGGATGTAGGATGGTCTGATTTTAACTAACGCAACACTCCTGGCCCCCATAACGGACAAAGGACTTAAAAAGATTCCACAAGGGACTGCGGGTTGAAAGCAAGAAGAAGAGCATAAGCATAAGTCAACAGTAAGAAAAAGGCAGTCCGGCCTCTCTTGCTCCTGGTGTGAGTTTTTATTAACCACATCATAGGGTAATTGGGCTGCAATCGGCCAAAAAAAAATTAGATGTCGTCAAATTGGACCCTTGAAATAAATTAGCTGCCCTTAACATTGATGACTATGCCCTAAGAGCCATGTGTGTCTCTAGATATTAAAGCTAGTGCCTACATATAATTCATAAGCAAATATATGGGCATGTGTTGGGAAGATGTGCTCTCGTATGTCTACCTGAGAAGGGGATGCCTTCAAAAAAGTTTAATAGTTGGGGTGCCTGGGCGGCTCAGTCAGTTAAGCCTCTGACTTTGGCTCAGGTCATGATAACGTGGCCAGTGAGTTCAAGTGCCGCATCAGGCTTTGTGCTGACAGCTCGGAGCCTGGAGCCTGATTTGGATTCTGTGTCTCCCTCTCTCTCTGCCCCTCCCCAGCTCACGCTCTGTTTTGTCTGTCTCTCAAAAATGAATAAACGTTGAAAAAAAAAAAAAAACCTTTTTTTAATAAAAAAGAAAAGCTTAATAACTACTTCTTTGAGGGAAATGAAAGGGGAAATTGACTCTGATAGATACGGTAATCGGGGAAGAGATCTACATGTATAGGTGTGTATATATATATATATCTATCTATCTATATAGATATTCTATCTATCCCTCTTCTCCTCATGCTGTCTCTCTCAAAATAAGTAACTTAAATATATATATGTATAGGCATATATAAATATATCTCAAATATATATATGTATAGGTGTGTGTATATATATATATATATATATATGTATAGGTGTGTATATATACACACCTATACATATATATATATTTGAGATATATTTATATATGCCTATACATATATATATTTAAGTTACTTATTTTGAGAGAGACAGCATGAGGAGAAGAGGGATAGATAGAAAGAGAGAGAGAGAGAGAGAGAGAGAGAGAGAGAGAGAGAATCCCAAGCGGGCTCCACACGGGCTGCTGCAGAGCCAGAGGCAGGGCTCGAACCCACGAACCATGAGATCATGACCCAAGCTGAAACTGAGAGACGCTTAACCGACTGAGCCACCCAGGCACCACTGGGAAGATACTTCTTAAAACCCTTAAGGTAGAATAAGATTTTTTAGAAAAGAGGCACTAAGAGTAACCCCCCCACCCCAACCCCAGGCCTAGAGAAGAGTATAAAGTCAAACAAAACAGCTTGGAGTTGTCTGAGCAGGTACAGGGAGCAAACGTCAAATACAGTTGTGAAGCTTATGACGGTGATTTTGATCATGTGTATCAGAGCAGCTTCTGCTCTTCGGTTCCCCCTAAGGGTGCAGGGGAGGAGGGTGAGGGAGACTTCTCCTCTTAGATCAGCTGTTGGATCCTTGGGATGGGCTCACCTCTCTGCTGACCTGAGTGCTGCAGGAGTATTTGGTTTCCCTGTCTGCATGGTGTCATCATATGTGCTTCCCGCTTCCCAAAGTCCCTCCCCTCCAGTGCTTAGCAGTAGCTAAGTGGTGGGAAGGGAGTTGGGGGATCTGTCCCTATATCTGTATCTGCTGCTCCCTAACGCACTTTAAAGCAAGTGGTGGCCATCCCTTCTGGCCGAGTAGCCTTGGATGGCCTTGGTCATCCTTAGCATAGAGCTGGAAAGAGTGATCTCTGTCTCCAGTCCTAACTCTACCATCAAATACCCTTGTCATTTTGAGCCAGACTGTCAACTTTTCTGATGCTCAGGTTCTGTATAAAATGCAGACACAACATCTAACCCTCTCCTAGAGCTCTCGTGTTGTGAAATAAGTGAAGGCACAGAACGCCCTTTGCACAGGGCCGGGTCCGCAGGAAGAGCTCGGTGATATTAGCCCTTGGTGCCATTTTTATGCTTCTAACTTGTTGCGGTCTGAACTTGTCTAATACTGCTCTTCACCATGATCAAATTTCACCGACAGCGAACAGCTCTTGAAAAAGTCGACGTGCTGTGAAAACAGTACAGGGTCAGGTATCTGCAACAGACAGCCTGTTGTAAGTCCATTCTTATTTATGAAACTTGAACTTGAATTTCAATTTATGACCCTGAAATTTTGGTTTTTCCTCTCTGGCCAAGAAGGTCATTCCAAACGAAAAGCATATGGTAGGTCGCTTGCTTTTCTTAACTTTTCTGCAAAGACGCTAGCCTTTCTCCAGTCTTAGTCGGTGCATCAAAACAGGTGGCGGAAGGCTATTAATTGCCGCTCTATCTGGGCTGACAAAGGTGCCTTCTGACGCAACAACTGAATGAATATTCAACTTCTCTTCATCTGTGACCTCCTCGCCCTGGCCCTCAGAGCTGAAAATAACCTGATCGTTTTTAATCAGTTTATTAAACATTAGGCAGCTTGCTGATTGACTTTTAATCACATTCTGCAGATTTCTAGGCATTTATGTGACGTTTATTATGAAAATTGCACATTTGTATTCTGGGGATTTTTTTTAATAAAGAAAATAATACTAAGAAATAATCAAGGCAGATTTTATGCATTAAGAACGTGCTAGAAGTATTGCAGGTGCGTGTTAAGCCAAGGGCACATGAATTCCCTCCAACTGTTTTAAATTGGATTTTTTGCAATAGTCCAACTGGAGGCACAGGAGGCTTTGCTCTCTGTAGAAGGTCGTAAAGTTGCATCCAGTTTTGGATTGATTCCTCTCCGCAACCCCCCCTCCTGCCCACCTGCCGTCCTCACAGGTAGTATTCTCTCATCTCTGAAAAGCAGAGATTAATGGTAGTCAACCTAGGGCTATTACAAACCTCACTTTTGGACCAGTACTGGGGTCGCTGTGTATGACCATTAAAAAAATGATTAACAGAAAATCTTGGGATATTGGCCAGTCGCTGTTTTTCTGTTCATATGAGAGAGGGTGTAGCCAGGAAGCAGAAGAAATACTAAGAAAAAACTCTGTATGGGACATTTTTGAATTTGAACATTTTGCAAGCCCCCCCCCCCCTTTCTCAAATATGGAACAAGTCAAGAATTTTCAGAAAACATGACCCTAGCCTCAGTTACCTACAACCTTTGGAAGGTCCCTCCGTCGTAATGGTATCTTTAGGAGTGATGACCGTGGTCCCCCCCACCACCCCCATCCCGCCCTGCGCTCTGTGAATCCAAGAAGGGGAAACAGAGGCACCTGCAGGGCTCCAGAGAGTGCACGCGCCGCCACGCCTCAACAGCCTTCTGAGCACGGGCACCTTCTCCCTCCTCTTACCTACTTGCTGTTTCTTCTCGCCCAGGTTGAATATGTGATCAAGTGTGACATGTCAGCCCTGCAGAAGATTCTCTATCGCCATATGCAAGCCAAAGGGATCCTCCTCACAGATGGTTCCGAGAAAGATAAGAAGGTACATCACAGAAAATAGTGCAACTCAGGGTGTCATTATGCGTCTTCTCACGGCCGTGACATCACATACTCCCGGGACGCGTCCCTGCCAATGCTGATTTGTTAAAGCACACTTTGGGGCCTTTTCTCTAGCTCTTGTTGCAGCCGTAGGAAATCTCTTAACCTCTTCAATCGCAAATTGCACTGGGGCATGGAGAACAGAGTGTGTTCCTCTCACTAAAATAGTTTTCAGCTCTGCTCATGTCACTTCTGCAGGGACTATATTCTGCCTAAGCGTGGGGTGGCATCTTAGAAGGTTTTAAAATCCGGTGCCGCTCCCCGGGCATCTGGTCTGTCTTCTCTCTCCAGGCTTCTGGGGAATAGACAGGTCGCAAAGCCATCGTCTCGACAGAATTCCCTCCCGTAGGACAAGTTAGTCCCAAGGGAGATGTTTTATGTCACTCGGGAACAGCTGTGTAACAGGAGCTTTGGACCCCAAGACGCATAGGTTACTTAGAAGACCCTATGGCCCTTTCTATAAAAGCTTACTTTTTAAAACAGGGAGTATCTGATCGATTAATCATTTGTTCTGTCTTTATTCCCCTCGTCCTTAGGGGAAAGGAGGTGCCAAGACACTTATGAACACTATTATGCAGTTGAGGAAAATCTGCAACCACCCATATATGTTCCAGCACATCGAGGTGAGTCCCTCTTCTGCTCTGTGTTGAGTTTGATCCCGATCGTACTGTCCTGTGAAAACGACTCTTACAAAAAGGCAGGTAGGAAAGAAGGAAGGCAGGAAGGAAGGAAAGAAGGAAGGAACGACAGAGGGAAGAAAGAGGGTTAAAATATGCATGGCGGTTGCAGACGTATGTTCTGATAGCTCGACAAGCAGAATTAACAAACACGGATTTTCTGGTTACGGATTCTCATTGGCACCAAGCACTTGAGCAGCTGGAATTTTATAACCAAGGGTTTAAAGTAGTGAGAAAATATTGTAAGCTCTGGCTCATTATGTGGGTTTGGGTAAGTGCTGTGAATTGCCTTGTTATGGTAGGAGCTGCGAAACTGAAGGTAATGATGAATACAGCCAGCTTCCTCAGAAGGATGCTGTGAAAAAAATATTAAAATAACGTATTTATACCTGTTGAAGAGGAAGACGTTCTCGAAACGTTCTTTGTAAAAGACGCTGACTTTGGTCTGTTGCTTCGATCTGCTTTTTTTTTTTTTTTTTTTTTTTCCCCTTTCTGGCTCCTATCACGACAGTGTAAATCCCGGCTTTTATCCTGACGCTCTGGTCTCACTGAGCTATTTTTAGGGGCGAGGACATTTCCCTCCCTGTTCACTGCGTGCAAATAAGTTTCCTAAATTGACAGAACTTCACCCCAGTGGGAACAATTGACCTGAGCAGGAAGGAAAAGGAGACAAACTATAGTCTCCCATTTTTCAGCGTTGCTGCTGATGTGTATGGCCCTTGTGGCAGTTACACACCAGGGCAGTGCCTGCTGTCCACGGCACGTGAGCAGGTGCTCCAGGGAACAAGCCACCGCAGGCCTCCAGTGCCTGCCCCCGTTCGTTAAAAAAGGAAATAAGTCGAAGATTCTGGGAAATGAGAAATTTCATAATTACAGTATAAAAGTCGAGTTGCCATACTCCTGACTTTCAAATCGTCTTGACTTTGACGGTTCGTTTTTCTTCTCCCTTCTTTTTGGTCACCACGCTTGTCAGATAAGAGTATTTATCGCACATTCTGTGCCTGTCCTAGAAACCTGTCCCAGGCATCCTGATAACTGCTGTCACCACTGTGCATGGGGCAGAGTAGCTATAGGCTAACAAGTTCTGGATCCCAGTAAAATGGCAGCTGCAGCAATACTAAAAAAAAAAAACAAAAAAACAAACACCCAAAAAACAAAAAGAAGAAGGAAAAAGATCCCACTGTCAAGGCACAGCTATTTAGACACAGAGTGAAGGAGCATCTGGTGGGTGCACCATGGGGCGTGAGGCCACGTCCCGGGCTACTTTGTTGAGTGACCTGGTGAAAATCTCTCAGCATCTGCAAACTTCAGTGTGCTTGACCTGTCATCTCATGGTGACAGATTGATTATAGGACTGGCAGAGGCTAAACCTCAAAGAAAAAATAAGATCGGAAGCATCTTGTAAATTGACAATATATATTAAACAGACCAAAGGTAGCAACGAATTCGTGTTGGATTTACATTGGTTTGTGACTGGGGGGGCGTGGGGAGCCAATAAAATGTCTTCATGATGAAAATGACTTGGGGTCATGTCAGGCTAACCCATCACCCACCCATTTTGCCCGCAAAACAATTTTAAGATATTTATTCGTATGCATAGAGGGGTTTGAGGGCTTACAAGTTACGAAAATTAAGTGTGAACCTAATTTCATTTTGGTTCTCATGCAAAAATTAGCCTTTGAAACATGGGAGGTCGTGTCAGGAAGGGGGATGACGTCTTCCTCCCTCAAGCTTTTCCGTCCGGAGAACCTGAGGGAGAAGATCATCAAAGGAGCTAAGTTTAAGTAACATGCCCTCCAATACGTGCATATTTACATTTTTTAAAAAATTTTATTTATTTATTTATCTTGAGAGAGAGAGAGACAGACAGAGCACGAGCAGGGGAGGGGCAGAGAGAGAGGGAGAGAGAGGATCCCAAGCAGGCTCTGCACTGTCAGCCCCGAGCCCAATGCGGGGCTCGATCCCACGAACCTCGAGATCATGACCTGAGCCGAGATCAAGAGTCAGAAGTTCAACCAGCTGAGCCATTCAGGCGCCCCTTTACATTGTAAATAGCACTCAGTAGAGAGACAGAGTCTGATTTACATTTTTGTTTTTAATCACAAAAACTTTCAGAAGCATCTTCCTAGAAAGGAGACTCACGGTTTTGGCAAACATAGCACCCATACAGCCCAGAGTCGGTGCACGCATTTTGCCTTTGTCTTTGTATTGTTTGCCCCACAACCTTTGTTCTTACAAAATCATACCGGAAGTCCAGCCTCTCTTGTGGGCCCACTGTTTCCCCAGAGCACCTGCAAGCCGGGGAAATGACAAACGGCACTTTTTTTTAAATGTTTAGTTTTGGAGGGGGGGTGTGCAGCAAGAGAGGGGGACAGAGAGTCCGAAGCGGGCCCTGCGCTGACAGCAGAGAGCCTGATGGCGGAGCTTGAACCCACGAACCTCGAGATCATGACCCAAGCTGAAGTCGGACGCTTAAGCAACTGAGCCACCCAGGTGCCCCGAAAACAGCATTTTTAAAATGCTGCTGATTCCTCAACTTGCCACCATGCACCGACACGCACCATCTCTGTGGTTTTTATGTCTCTTGGAGATAGGGACAGAACCCAAAAATCTAGCCGGGAGTGGCTGCGTGTGGAGTGGGCAGGCCCACGTGGTTCCTGGAGTCAGAGCGGGACCTTTGGCCGTTGTCCATCGGTGTTGATCTTGCCAGCGGGGTAGCATCCTGAGGGGCTGAGCCCACCACAGGCGATGAGGGTATTCGAGAGGAGAGCCCAAAGGGGAAGATCTGATCCCCTTGGAGGAGAAGCTCCGTGGGTCGGAGAAGGAAAGGAAGCAGAGAAGGGTGACAGCTGGTGGCTAATGTGAAGGTGTGATATGCTTCCTTTCCCCACAGATGGTCTCCCTCTCCATAAAGCAGGAATGGAAACATCACATGGAGAACAGTCATTTATTTCTTCTGCAGGATCAGCGAGGAGGGAATTATGTGATTAAGCATTTCAAAATTCAATGTAACATTCCACCATTCTTTAAATCTAAAATTCTTTGTTTTGAAAATGGAAGCCAGGCGCCTGAGGGAACAGTGTCCATTTAGGGCCTTATCTGTAACAGAGGGAAGAAAAGCACAGTATGGGAGGATTTTAGGATGTCAGTAAACTCAGATTTATGATACAGTGCACCTGTTAAATATCTTTGCAGTACACATATGTGTACGTCTGATCCTGATTTGCTTATGTTAGGCTTTTCCTCTAGTCTAGACCTAACTCCTTCGGGATAGATACTCAGTTCTTTCTGGGTCCCCCGTACCTGCCTGGCTCAAACCTGGGTCAGTGGACACTTAATCACTGTTTGATAAGTAAACTAATTCTGTCATCTCAGTATGAGATTCTGGAGCTTCGCAGAAACTCCCAGGACGCGTTCGTGGCAGAACAAAACTCCGAATTCAAAGATACGGGGTTTCTGGTTCATCGTCTAACAAGTATTTTCTTATTTATTATTTTGTTTAACTATACTCTAGAAATACATAGAACGACCTCACTACAAGAGTCATTATTAAGTTAATGATTTACATGTCTGGGTTTTGTTTTTGTTTTTTTTTTTTTTTAATCATTGTTTTCCTCCTCTCTCTTTTAAAGGAATCCTTTGCTGAACACCTGGGCTATTCAAATGGGGTCATCAATGGGTAAATCTTAAAATTTATTTTTCTTCCAAAAAGTAGTTAGTCATACCTAAACTTTTCCCTCCGTAGTGTTTCCTCTCACACACGTACGTACTGTTTTCCTCCTCAGTCCTCTCTCACCTCAGCAGAGGTCAGATAACATCAGCATTCTCTTTTATTTTATTGGCATAAATTACTCCATGCCTTAAGCATGTGGCTATTCAAAGCATGTAGATCTCATTTAATAGACTTAATGGTATGCTCATGTCCTAAAAATTGTTGTGGAAGCTTCAAACATTGTGACTTATAACCGGTGGTGTAGCTTGAGCCGAAAAGAGAACTTATCATATTAAATTTAAAGTTGACACTTAACATGGACGTGCGTGAGAGGAAATGTCTCGTCTGCTATAAATATGGATGACGTTACAGTAGTTTGTCAAAGTATGGCCCGTATGAGAAACGTTTGTTTGGGGTTTTTTGTTTTTGGTTTTTTGGGTTTTTTTCCTAGCAGCAGACATTGAAGAGAGCCATGCCTTACAACAACAAAAAAGAACCTCGCAGTAACAGATAGTCTCTGTTTTGCCCCGGGGAACATTGATCATGAGGATGTAGGGGCCATTCTGGGATCCCAAAGGCAGATGGTGTCCCTGGGCTAAGCACCAGAGATTGGGACCCATCCAGAACCAGTGCCTCTAGGCTCTCCCACTCCTGTTTGCTTCCCTTTCCCCTGGCTGTGGTCACTCCTGCCACCATCACGGGACTGGCCAGGTTGCTTACTAAAAACATGGCCGCAGGAGATGTCGGGGCGGGAAGGTGGATGTTGGGAAGACGTACACTTGAAAATGTGTCTGTTAGAGACAACACGCACTGTGTCACAGGATCAGCTGCCAGACGATACGCTTCAGTGTAGACTGCAGGTGCACTGACCGGTGTTCCCAGCCACGTCAGCCCTACGATTACGTTTTAATAATTTAACACATGCCTGTTGACAAAAGACAAGTAGTTTATTACGGTGGAGGAAAGGCCCTGGTTTAGGTCATTAACACCCTGACAGAGGTAAATCTACTGTCCTATTTTTGATATGAACTTCTGTGCAAGCCAGGCCTCTTGTCCCCTTCCCAGTCTATCCTTCCACAGTGTGCATGGTGATCTTGTAGAAGGGTGTGGCAGATCTCGCCAGTCTCCTGTTTAAAACCCGTCAGGGGCTTCCCGTTGCACTGAAAGCTAACACACCCAGTGTGGTTAAAAGAACCCTGTGGCATCTGTCCCCACTCCTTCCTGCTGCCTCTTGGCCCTCATCTCCAGAATTCTCCTGACGCTTGTGTTCCGTTCCTCAGACTCACCAGCCTCCTTTACTCCAACAGGACCTTTGCACATACGCTTCCCTCTTTCTGGAATCTCTTCCTCTCCATTCCCAAGCCGCCATTCTTCACCTGGCTCCCTTTTTGCTCATTATCTGAGGTTTTAGCTAAACCACTCTCTCTTCAGCAAGGTCACCTCTGACCCTCTGCATCAGAGGCTGGCAATTTTTTTTTTTTTTCTGTAAAGGGCCAGATGTCAAATATTTTTACCTTTGTGGGTCAAAAAGTCTCTATCTCAACTTTGCCCATAGTGGCATGAAAGCAGCTGTAGACAAAATAGAAATGAGTGAGCCTGGCTGCATTCCAACAAAACTCTATTTACAAAAACAGGCAGCAGGCCAGGGCCAAAATTGGCCAAACTCTGCTCTAATTTAAAGACGTCACGTGTTGCTATGCATTGTCTCATAGCAACTTGCTGTTTTTCTTTTCAGTACTTATCACAATGTGCAATTAGCCATTTTGAAGGCAGGGTTTCTATTTTCTCATCCCCGTACACATGCCGAGCGTTGTGCCTGGCTGGTAGTAGGTGCTCAATAAATATTTGGATGAATCTTACGTGCCCTGAATTAATAATTATGTGCTTGCTCAGTAGCAGTGTAAGGAAATACAACATATTCGTGTACACGTGTGTATAACAGAGAGGGAAAGAGGGAGGGAGAATTGAGACAGACACACACACACACACACACACACACACACACACAGAGTGAAAGAATCAGAACATGAAACGATTTCCATTTCTTTCCAGAATCTGCCATTATACCTGGCATCTATAATGTACTCTTTATGGGTTTTGTATAGAAACATTTTCTTTTTCCATTTACATACCCCCATCACCCTGGAGTGGATAGTCATTCATTCATTCATTCATTCATTCATTCCACAGTTATTTTATTGAATGTTCACTACGCACAAGGCAGTGCCTGAAAACGAGAGCGATACTGGATCCTTCAAGAAGACAGCAGTAATACTGTCTTCTTGTTTTGCCTTTTTGGGTTCAGGGCTGAACTGTATCGGGCCTCAGGAAAGTTTGAGCTTCTTGATCGTATTCTGCCCAAACTGCGAGCTACTAATCACCGCGTGCTGCTTTTCTGCCAGATGACCTCGCTCATGACCATCATGGAGGATTACTTTGCTTTTCGGAACTTCCTCTACCTTCGCCTTGACGGTGAGTGCCCGAGGGGTGAGGCTCGGAAGCCACGCCCTGGAGAGCGCAGGGGTGACGGGCACTTAGATCCAGTTCCCCCCCAACAGGAGGAGTGAAGTTGTTGAAGAATTAACTAGCGGGGTGAGGTGCGGCTTTTCCAGAGACAGTTTTTATTTCCTCCGGCTTTCAAAAAATAGGCTGAAATCATTTGCACAGCTGTTTATCCCCCAGACAAGCCAATAATGCGAGTGGACTTGGAGGCATTTTATAAGTACCACCATTAAACTAAACGAAGCTAAATTAAAATTTAAAATCCGTCTCTGCCTTTAGGATTGAGTGTTATCTACACACTTGTACGAATGTTCTGATAAACCTTTAACTTCTTCTGTTGAGGCTTTTTTTTTTTTTTAAGTTTACTTACTTTTTTTTGGAGGGGGGAGGGGCAGAGAGCGAGGGAGAGAGAGAATCCCAAGCAGGCTCCACGCTGTCAGTGCAGAGCCTGACACAGGGCTCAATCTCATGACGGTGAGATCGTGACCTGAGCCGAAAGCAAGAGTCAGTAGCTTAACTGACTTAGGCACCCAGGCTAAGCCACCTGTTGAGGATTTTTTTTAACGAGATTAAGGGCTATGTCTCCTTTCTTCAGTAACACTCTAATTGTTCATTTAAGGTGATACTGAATTATCATTCAAGCTTCTTTTTTAAAAAAGTAAAAGCTTCTTTCTTTTTCTAAGTAGAACATATCTACATGCTACCTGAAGACATACGGCCCCGTTGTGTCCTAGATTTTGCAGACTATGTGCAAAATATTTGCCTGATTTACCTGGTGGGCAAAGTTCTAAGAAATTAGTAAGAAAATACGAATGGGAGGAAATATGAATTTGGAGACATTTCCTAAATTACTGTTAGGATTTTGCTATCAGCCCTAAACTTTTAAAGATGAAAGATACTAAAATTCCTCATAGGGTGGTGTGGGATAATACTTTTGAAGAGTGGTTTGTAGGAACAGGAGCTAATTTACAGACAGGATGGTATGGAATCCTGGATATAGAGTAGTACAGTATTTCTAATACCAGTTTTTAGCTAGTGCAATCTTCAAGTTATTGTTAAATAGGAAGTTTAAAAGTTTATGTTCCATTAAAAAGTTTTGTCCCCCCGCCTTTTTTTTTTTTAATGTTTTTATTTATTTTTGACATAGAGAGAGAGAGACAGAGAGCAAGCAGGGGAGGGGCAGAGAGAGAGGGAGACACAGAATCTGAAGCAGGCTCCAGGCTCTGAGCTGTCAGCCCAGAGCCTGACATGGGGCTCGAACTCACGAACTGTGAGATCATGACCTGGGCGGAAGTCAGACGCTTAGCCAGCTGACCCACGCAGGTGACCCCAGACCTGATTTTTCAGGGTGTTTTTACCTCTCCCTTCCCAAGTCACCGCAGACCTCCAGGCCGATGCATGGCTAAGTAAGTGTTCCTCTTGAACACAGTTCGTGATACAGTTCTGTCATCCACGGTCTCTCTTTTGGCACGTCTCCTGCACTGTGTCTCCTCCTTTGACCTGATTCTTCTTCCCTCTCTGTGAGGGGCAAGGTCAGCACTCATTTGAAGGATAAGCGTGCCTTCCGTGCCTTCCTTGCTGCTCGGGTGAGGGGCAGCCCAGCCCTGGTGTCCCACCCAGCTGCCATTTGCTACTTTGTGGCTTTTTGTTTAGAGCCTCCGCTGTGTGGCCTTGGAATGCTCTCCTCTGTGAAACTGGCAAGAAGTGCTTTTTCCTTGAAACAAATCTCTCTCCCATGTTCTTGCCAGCTTGAGGGAGTGCCTTTCCTCTGTTGCTGTTGGTTGCTGACCTTATCGCTATTAATAATAGTCCTAAAAGGTAAGGTTTACATAATGCCTACTTCATGTGGGATACCAGGCAAAGCACTTCGCGTGCGTTATTAATTTAATTTTCTCAGGCAAGCAAGCTGTTTTCATTCCCTTTTACCGAGGTGTGACTACGATTCCCATTTCACAGATGGGAAAACAGAGGTTTACGGAAAGGAGCCGAGGGCAAAAGCAGGTTCTGTCTTAGATCTGACTGATTCCAAATTAGTTCAGAATCAGGTTTAGCAGACCCAGTGAGGTGCACCCCATCTCTTCAAATGCAGGCTGCTTTCCTGGCAACAGCCTTTTACGAGTGGTTTGGAACTCACTCAGAAATTTTAAGGTGATTAATCGGAACGAGATGCAAGCTGAATGGAGCCACTCACTGTTCCTGCGACCAACGCCCTTACCGTGAGGTCGGAGGAGACAAGTAAACAGTCTCCGTAAAATGTTGCAGATGGAATTGAGAAGGATTGTACAGGCTCCCACCCACAAGAAACAGCCGCCATTTGTTTCTGGAGTTGGAGAGAATCGATGGGCAAACAATCAATATACCCACTTCCAAGTACATCCACCCTCCCACCACCCGCCCCTTAGCCCGTTTGTTAAAATGACTTCAGATTTTCACTGCTGCATCTGATGTCTCAGATTTTTGACCTGGGGCGGGGGGGGGGTGCGGAGGGGGAATCATTCGATGACAGCTAAACAGATTTTTTTCCTGCAAAGATGATGGCTACATGAACAGATTTGGCTACTACTCCGTTATAGTCGTTGTTTTCACTGGAAATGATTTTTCAGTGAGAGCAAGTGGTGAAGTTACATCCCAGAAGACAAAATTCTCCCAAAGCACATGAAACGCAGTTAAAATTAGGAATCATGAAAGCCTGGCAGCCTAATCCTCCTGGCTTGTTCTGCAACTTGCAACACAACTGCCCTTGCTATTAATTTATGATCTGGGTTGTGTTCTGTGTCAAAAGTCCAAAAGAACATGGGGCTGACACTCATCCCGAGCACGTCAAATCCTGTGCCACCTGCGAGGAGCGCTTACGTGCCTGCGGATAAACCCTGACGGAGTAGTCTGAACCTCCCAGAGCAAATACCCCAAAGATTGTTGAGGACCAGCCAAGATCTTGACTTGGAGAACCTTTGACTAATGGGAATGGTAATCCAGCAAATTCTGAACCTTGTCATTAGAAATGTCCTAGCTTTGCACGAAAAGTGATTTAATCAGAGTTTTGTCTGGCTTGAAAAATTTGTCAGGTTCCCTACGATTTTATACAGTTTGAATCCACATCATATATATATATATATATATATATATATATATATAGTCATTCTCTTTGCTTGAGGTATCTGGGGTAGGGTCCAAAAACTCCTTTGACCAAATAGTTTTGGTATTTCTTTTGTTTTTCAGTGCTTTATTTTGTATTTAGGGTTATTTCATCCCAAGTAATTATCTCCACTAATTAGTTTTATTCGTATCTTAACACATGTGGTCATTAGCTGATTATTTTTCAGTGGATTTAAAACTGAACTTCTGAGACTCCTGGGTGGCTCAGTCTGTTAGGCATTTGACTTCAGCTCAGGTCATGATCTCTTAGTTCATGAGTTCGAGCCCCCCGTCAGGCTCTGTGCTGTCAGAAGACAGACTTCATTGTCTCTAGACGTTCTTTCTTTCCTTACTTTAGAACTCTTTTTTTTTTTTTTTGGTTTCTGTAGCTTTCCGTTTGGTTCAAGGCATAGGGTAAATGTATGAACCATGACTCCCTGTATTTTTTTTTTAATTACTGCAACTGGAAAGATGATACAGTGAAAAGGTTTCGTGATAGCACAGAACACATCTTCCGTTAGCATCCTGAACAAATAGGTCACTATGATCTCAGAAAGCCAGTTCTGAAAAGAAAAGAAGAGCCCCACGTATTTGAAACCTCACTCAGCAAAGCACATTTAGTGCACCTCCCCCAAAATTCAGACTCTTACCATTTCTTGTTGCAGGATTTGACCAGGTGGCTAAACTTGAAATCTAATTTAGGAAGCAAAATGAGCTCCAAAGAACATTGCTTCATTTAATGAAGAGAACCCCCAAAGCCCCTGGTTTCTGATCCCCATTTGCTATATGTGGGGAATTGGCATTTTTCCCCCTCCTCAGGAGGGTACTTACTATTTTTATTAATATGAATAATAGATCCCCTCCATGTTTGGGAATCTGACCCTCATAGTAATTAGATTTCATTAGCTGTCACCACTTAACTGTTTTAATCCTCTGAACTAAATTGCTGGTGTATTTTCAACCTTAAAAAAAGAACACCATGTAGAAATAATATTTGTATAGCAGACGTTTAGGGGCTATCGTGTAACATGTATATATAGTTTTCCCGTATTTCCCAACAGCCTAAGGCCTTTTTCAAAACTCTGCAGTTGTTCTTTCTCGGTTAAATACATTACAAATGCCCAGTATGTGATTGAGTGGCTGGTTTGGGAGCAGGTATGGGTGACTTCCTGCTCTAAAAGTGAGCACCACCCCCTGGGGTTTGGTGTCCTGAGCTTATTCAAAGTCTTTGGAGTCTTTTCGGGTACCTTGGGGCCCCCCATCGGTGGGTGAGTCGCTTGATGGTCTGTTAGGTTTTAGGTTACCACCCTTTGAACTCAACAAGCAGAATGTCCACACAAGAAACAGACGGAGAGCTTGTGTGTGTGTGTGTGTGTGTGTGTGTGTGTGTGTGTGTATGTAGGTATATGTTTATATATATGGGATTACTGTGGCTTCAAGTCTTGCTAACCAGGATAAAAATATTCCATTCACATTTCAGGTTTTAAGCAGCCAGATCATGCTCAGTAGCAATCGAAATGGTAAAATGCAGTGGAAATCAATTTCCCTTTTGTTTCCACCCTCTTGGCATAAACATCTACTTGGTCTGATACCCATCGGCAAAATTGCTTTAAACCGTTATGATAATCTTTGTAGGCACATGCAGGCGTGTGTGTGTGTATGTATGTATGTAGGTGTATTTTATAATATTATTTGGTGTGTTTGAGGCACCTGGGTGGCTTAGTAGGTTAAGCAGCCGACTCTTGGTTCAGCTCAGATCATGATCTCACGGCTTGTGAGTTTGAGCTCTGCCTGAGGCTCTGTGCCAACAGTGTGGAGCCTGCTTGGGATTCCCTCTCTCCCTCTCTCTCCCTCTCTCTCTCTCTGCCCCTCCCCCCACTCATTCTCTCCCTCTCTAAATGAATGAATGAATGAATGAATGAATGAATGAATAAATAAACAAATAAATAAAATTATTTGTTGTTTTAAAGCACAGAAATAAATCCAGCAAATATTTCATAAAGGTTTAGGTTAACATGAGAATGTTGTACAATCTGCAAAGGTACAGTCATAAGTACTTATTTAAACCGAGCATTTTGAAACAGTGGGTAGTAGACAGTATTCCTTCCTTGATTTGAGAAATGTCTCTCTCTCTCTCACTCTCTCTCTTTTTTTTTAATTGCAAAATGTTCAAACTTCCTCTCCCAAAAAGCACAAAAACCTCAGGGGATTACCTCACCAATGCCAGAGGAGTCTATTTCTCAAGGAGGCCAGCCTTTCTGTCTCGAACCGTGCCATTTTCAGACAGGAGTTAATTGGCAAATTTACTTTTCTTGTACCTACAGGCACCACCAAGTCTGAGGACCGCGCCGCTCTGCTGAAGAAATTCAACGAACCCGGGTCCCAGTATTTCATCTTCTTGCTGAGCACCAGAGCTGGCGGCCTGGGCTTGAACCTTCAGGCAGCTGATACCGTGGTCATCTTTGACAGTGACTGGAATCCTCACCAGGTCTGTAATGCCTCTGACTTGGGTGCCCAGGCCTTCCTTCTGGAACCAGAGGAACTCAAAGACTATCAGTGTCTGCATTCACACTTGTGCAGAAGAACAAATTTCTAAATGAGTGGGCTGTTTCCCCTTTGGGGAAATGGTGACCTCGTGATGGCTCTTTTCTCATGTCCCTCCAGAGCGTAGACAGTGAGATGTCTCACACCCACCTTTGATGTGCCTTTGAAAAGCTCCATTTTGGGGTACAGAAACTCAGGCTCTGCTTAGCTTTAACCCCCCTTCTGAGGTTGACGTCAGGCAAAGGATATTTAGTCGTACGTAGGACAAATCACAAATGTTCCAAAATAAAAACAACAACAGTTAATATTTCTTGGACCCTCCCTGACTCTGTGCCAGCCTGTTGATGTGCATTGCTTCATTCTTTATTCACAATCCTGTGAGGTTGTAATTATTATTACTATATGCATCTTCCCAGTCAAGGAAAATGAGTCGCCGGAAGCTTTAAGTAAGTTCCCTGAGGTTAGTATATGATGGTTTGTCTTTTAGTCCGTAGGTTTTGTTTAAAATCGCCATCAAAGAATATTCTGTGGAGCATCTACTATTAGGTTCTTTGAGCCTAGGTGAATGTAGCGTTATCCGTGAGGATGGGCCCCTTGTGGCACCCTTGTGGGTTCCTATGTTACTCAGGGAGATAGTGCGCTTGCCTGTAAGGTATCGGGTGGAGTGCTATTCATCAGGATGTGACTCATGTTGGGGCGCACGTGAATTCAAGGTAGTAAAAAGGGAAGCGGCCCTTGTGTATGAATATGAACCATACACCAGGTCAGCCTGGGCTCCTCACTGCGCCTTGCTTTCCTCAGCTACAAATACGCAGAGTACGACCCTGTCACCGGGTCACGGCGGGGAGACTGGGATGAAAAAGCTGACAGCAGTCATTCTGGGCAGGAAGTGGCGTTCAGGGGGTGCACAGAATTATGAGAGAGCTTTCAAAAAACTTGCATGCCTGCCTACCATCCCCTGCACCCCACCCCCAGTTTGGTAGAGGCTTCCCAGAACCACCTCCCCCCACCATACATTTGAAAGCTCCCCAGAGATTCTGACATCCTTTCTCTCCTGGCCAAGGAGCACTGATTTCAGGAATAAAGCAGTGGTTCCAAGCCTTGAGGTGACCACTAGCTGGGACCCCTGCGAGGCTCGCCAGTCATTTATTCTAGCTGAATATCTTAAAGGAAGCTTCTCTGGAAATGTTCTCACCTTGGAGAGGGCTCGGGAGCCACCAGCACAGAATATATTAGTTCCAAGTCTTTAGGAAATATTTTTATATGTTTTCTATATTTTTATATCCCACGAGACCTGCAGTTTGTCCCTTTTTACCATTGTGAATTCGGTGTCTGCTTGACATTTCGTGACAGGCTGCCCGCGTGCAGGCACTGAGCTCGGCTGGGCGTCTAGGGGAGGAGTATGTGATGTCTGTCTTCTCGGTGCCCAGCGTGGTTTAGATCACCCTGCAGCCGCTGCCTGTGTCTTTACTGAGAAAAAAATAACCTGTCTATAGGTGAATGGAGAGTTCATTAGATTTTATCTTGGCGGGGGAAGCACATCTATGGCATCTCAGCTGACCACCTTCACTGGCACGGTACAAATGCTAAGAGTCAAAGGAATTCAAGGTCTCTAGAAATGCAATTACCAGAGACTGGATGCTGGGACATCCATGCCTTTCCCTTTCTCTGTCTCCCTCTACCCCTCTATCTCTTTGTCTTGTCTTTATGTCTGCCTCTCTCTCATTCTCTCTCTCTCTCTCTGTCTCTCTCTCTCTGTCTCTCTCTCTCTCTCTCTCTCTCACACACACACACACACACACACACACACACACACACAGACATACTTTTACAACCAGCAACCAAAGGTGTAACTCCAGAATCAAGTAAATTGCATGAGCAATTCATTCACTTTTCACTGTATTTGAGCTAATATCTCGAATTTCCTCTGGTCTGATTTGCCCCAGGTTCCTGGCACTGGGACATATATTTCTCCAAATATTTTTATCTGCCACAGGTAGGTTCACCGTCACCTGATTTGGACAACTGGGCTGACCAGAGTTTTCATGGCTGTCACTTAAACATGGCCATTACTTTGGGCAAACTTTTTTTTTTCCTTTCACTTTCAGAAATCAGTTATCTTACAATGATAGAGTAAGTACTGATTTTTCATTTAAAAAGTAAGACAGCTAACTTTCATTAAGCCACGACTCCACTGGATACGATGAGGCAATTTGCATACCTAATTTCTTACCTAATCCTCAAAATATTTCACATGTTAGGTAACCAGTCAGTATTAAGTCACCCATGTCTGTCTGGGTGTGAATCCTGGCTTTGGGCTCTTTCTACCCTATACCCCTGCATAAATACTGCATGGTCCCCAAAATGAAAGTTGTGGAGCTCTTTTTACCTTGTTGGTTCCAGTGTGCTTTGAAAAACAAAAGTGTCTATAATAATCCTAAATCAGTTGAATCAAAATTAAGTCCTATTGATGAAATCGCAGGTCCATTTGCGAAGTTGAAGATAGAGGCCAAGAAGTTGCTACTTGGAGGCCCTTGCTAGAAGTAAGGACAGCACATACGCATGTGGAATTAGCAATAAAATCCCTCGGAATTACCAAGACTCTCATTTCCAAACTGCGAATCAGAAACATGGGTTGATGCCTTTACTATTAGCCCATGGAGTTTGAACTGCTTTGTTACCACAGAATGGCCACCCACAAAGTTACCTTGGAGGTCCTTTTCCCAGGCTATGTTCTTATGTGCAGATAGAATCACACCTAATTAGTGTGGCTGAGTGTCAGGCGACTCCGATCTCAAGAGGTACTGAAGAATCCGTTCAATGACGAAAGCATGTTTTTCTTTGTCATAGCATCCCCTGCCCCCCGCTCCCCACTTTAGCTTAGAGACTCAGAGGCTAAACATTCTATAAACTACTTCAGCCTGGGGGCGTCTAGGTGGCTCAGTTGGTTAAGCATCTGATATTGGCTCAGGTCATGATCTCACGGTTCCTGAGTTCGAGCCCCGCATCAGGCTCTGTGCTGACAGCTTGGAACCTGGAACCTGCTTTGGATTCTGTGTCTCCCTCTCTCTCTGCCCCTCCCCACCTCACACTCTGTCTCTCTTTCTCTCTCTGTATCTCTCTCTCTCTCTCAAATATAAGTAAACATTAAAAAACATTAAAAATTTTTTTTAAACCTTCAGCTTAGAAATATTAATTTTGGCTACTTGCCAAATAGATCGTTTTATTTTTTTTAAATAATTTTTCTAACCTTTAAAAAAATATTTATTTTATTTATTTTTGAGAGGAAACGTGTGAGTGGGGGAAGGGGCAGAGAGAGAAGGGGCCAGAAGATCCTAAGTGGGCTCTTTGCTGACAGCACAGTTGCTCAGTGCTTGCTCTTGGCCCAGACAGTCTAGAACATTTACTAGTAATACTTATTGTTGGGCCCGTTCAGGAAACATTCCACTGACCCCTGTTCTAGGAATAATCCAGAGGTGGATAACATACACCTCGCTGTTTTGAAATCTGCTTCACCATTCTCGTGAGCGTTTGTCGAGAGACATGGTTGAACTAAGAGCTTGAAAATGAAGTTTAGGGTTCCGACCCCCTCTCCCCCTACCAGCTTTGGATGGTACGTCTCCAACTCACCTTCTCCTGTTTTGGGAACGTAATCTGATTTGGTTGGATCCCAGCTGTGTTTGTGTTTCAGCTGTCTGATATTTATATTACTCGGGTATCTTCTGAGGAAACATATTGGCCTCACAAGTCATTTAATTGTAGAGGTCCCTGCAGCAAAGACGGGTCTCCTGGACAGACTTTGGCCTGTTGCCGTCTCGTGCCATGTGCATGGCCAGGAAACTCATCGGGCCAAGTGGCTGGGCTTCCTGCTGTAGAGCATCAGCTCTGTGCAAAACAGGGCGTCTGGGATGCCGGATACAGGGGACAGACTTTTGCCCCCAAAACGTGTACGGGTCTAATGGGGGGTGCATGGAAACCACTAATTAGCATTGGCCCAGAGACCATCACCTAGATCAAAGTGACAGACCAAGATGTTTTTGTGGTGTAGCATTGAAATCAGGTAACTCGGCCTCCTAGGTTTAGTAGGGGTTTTATTTAAAGAATTCATTACAACTGTTTTCTTCTTATAAGAGTAATACAGGTTTAAAGCAGAAAAAAAAAATTGTTCAACCACTTGAAAGTAAAATGAGGGAAATTTAATAATGACTTTATTCTTCGTTACTTGGAAGTGTAAATTCCTGCCTTTTACTTGGTTTACGTAAATATGCACATATGAGATCCACATGTACATAGTCATATGTAACGTGTCGTTTTTACTTGTTACTGCTTTGTGTCATTAAATCTCCTATAATTAATTTGTATGGTACTTTGCATATAGTATATGGTACATACATACAAAGATTAATTTTTTTTAACCAATCTGTTATTGTTGGATGTTGATTTAATTCTGCTTTAAAAACAAAAACAAAAAACAGGGGTGCCTGAGTGGCTCAGTCGGTTAAGCATCCGACTTTGGCTCAGGTCATAACCTCACAGCTCATGAGTTCAAGCCCCACATCAGGCTCTGTGCTGACAGCTCAGAGCCTGGAGCCTGCTTCAGATTCTGTCTCTGTCTCTGCCCTCCCCTGCTTACAGGCTCGCTCTCTCTCTCTCTCAAATATAAATCAACATAAAAAAAAATTTAAAAACCATTGTAAATAATATATAATGCCGAGAGGTACACCCATATTTGTAAATCTTTGTGCATATCCTATCCACGATTATTCCTGTAGGATAAATTACCAGAAGCAAAATTTCAGGAGTCAGAGATCATACCCAGTTTTAACACTTTGGTACTTGGTTCCGGATTTCTTTCCCCCAAAACTGTGACCAATTTAGCATTCCACAAGCTATAATTTGGGGAATTCTTTTCATTGCCCAAACTAAAGATGGAGTCTTTGGTGGAATTAGATGCATGGAGATCTGCCCCCTGACAAGTCCCTATTTAGACCAGCGTCTAGTGTTTCTTGAGATTTAAGGTTAGTTGTAGGTAATATCAAAGTCATAAATCTGACATCAAATTTAATGGGGTCTTCGTTTGTTTTGTGTTTTAGTTCAGGACAAAATCTGATGGTGAACCTAGAGACGGGTGCAAACACCTTGATGCCTGGATTTCAAAACCTGATATGTATTTCGGTTGGCTTGGCCGATCGGAGCCCAGCTTCCCTCAACTAGGGATGAACTCAGGTTTTCCAGAGAAGGTGGCTTGCATACATTAAAAATGAAAGCAAAATCTTTTCACTAGCGTGGGTGGGTTAAGTAACCCTCTACGCGCCCCTGTCTCTCGGGCAGGTGACTTGTTCGCTGGGCTGAGGCAGGTGCGCTGGCCCTCAGAGCATGTGGTTCTCCCTCACAGGATCTACAAGCACAAGACCGAGCTCACCGCATCGGCCAGCAGAACGAGGTCCGGGTGCTGAGGCTGTGCACTGTCAACAGCGTGGAGGAAAAGATTCTCGCGGCCGCGAAATACAAGCTGAACGTGGATCAGAAAGTGATCCAGGCGGGTATGTTTGATCAGAAGTCTTCAAGCCACGAGCGGAGGGCATTCCTGCAGGCCATCCTGGAGCACGAAGAGGAAAACGAGGTACGATAGAAAGCCGAGCTGATGAAATCTCACAGCAGCCTTTTGTCTCGGAAGGATTAAGAATGACCTGTTCGTTCTTTAAAGAATTTGCTGGGCTGGCGTTGATTAAAATGAATAAATTAGCTGCCTGTCTTACATCCCAAGCACAGAAAGCCTCTGAAAGTCATCCAGACCAGTGGCTTAAAAGCCTTTGCTAGAGGCACCTCAAGGCTCAGCCAGGGCACACCCTCTTGGCTCCCCCCGAGAGACGCAGACAGGGTGCTTAATCGTACTGTAAATGCCACCTTCTGTAGGGAAGATGCAGAATTGCACAGGGGCCCCTGGTACCCGGACACAATCAGCCAGATGAGAGTAGACACCGCCAGAAAGAAGGGTCCCTCCTTGCCTTGTCTCTCTGCCATCCCCCTACCCTGGGCCGACTCTGTCTTTTGCCTTTTGATTAAGCTCTTCAGTATGTTTGTAGGACAAGCCCTCACAGCCATCTTAACGTGTTTTCTTGTACTTACACTCTGAAAGCAGGACTTTGACCTCCAGTGCCAATTTTTCTGTAAAAGCTGACCAAAGGCTGAGAAAATGACCAGCTTAAAAAAAAAAAAAAATCTCTTTACTTGGCAAGATTGTTCAAAGAACACATTCCTTATGTTTCTCTAAGGGTTTTTTTTTTTTTTTTAACTTTTTTAAGTTTATTTATTCACGTAGAGAGAGAGAGCACGAGTATGAGTGGGGGGGGGGGGCACAGAGATAGAGAGAATCCCAAACAGATTCTGCTGTCAGCGCAGAGCCCGATGTGTGCTAGAACTCACGCACCCGTGAGATCGTGACCTGAGCCAAAGCCGGGTGCTTAACCCACTAAGCCACACAGGCGCCCCTCTAAGGGGGTCTTTAGGTAGTCGCTTGTATTTTTTTTAGATTGCCAATTTTAGTAATTCTATACTGAATTTTCAACCCGAACAGATTTGGAAGAGATCAAAAGACATAGTTCTAATGTAGTCTAGAAAAGTGTGCAAAATACCAGCACCAATCCTTACCATAAAATTGTCTTGGGATGGACAGATTTAGTTTGATGTCCCTATATTTGTAAGCTGAGGAGTGGGTTTACCTTAACATATTCATACGGAATACTATTTTCATTGCATATATTAGATACAGTTCGATTTTGCCTTAAGTAGGATATATGTTTTTGAAATCTTCTATAAATTATAAACCAAATTCATTTGAAAGTCTCCCGTACATTTTTTTGCGTGTGTGAAATGAGCCTAAATGTGAAGTAGATCTTGATATTCAAATGAATCCTGAAATGAATCTTTTTGCAAACTGAAGAGCACTTTTATACCGTGCTTCCTCCTAACTTGTAGGTCTAATATATTTGATTAGTTATGTATTAGGTTTTGCTAAAATAATGAAAAATATGTGTGCGCACGCATTCATACATCCACCCGTATTTTTAAAATTGTGATCTCAAATAATTCACCACTCTGATTCTTAAAATTGAATACGTGATAGGGGCTTGATTCTTGAAATTGACTGGTCCAGATTTAGAATCAGGTTGTCAGGTAAATTTTGTGTTCTTGTTTACACACCTGGAAATTAAAAAACATATATTATTTTTTTGCATGATGTATACTGTCCCAACACAGGTGTGGGCAGAGCTGATACTCAGCCCATGGTCTCTACCCTGTTTTTGCTTTTAACTCGTTTTGTATAGGCCTTGTCACAGTAGAGGTTGGCCTGGGGAACATGGCGTGCAGAGGAGCCCGGAGGTTTCCACCCGTCCTAGGCTGCAGGGAGATGTCGACGTCTCCCAGCCGCAGGGGCCACCAGGACTGGGCTGGGGTGGGGCCTGGGGCCAGCCGCATTACTGGGGCTCCACACTCCTTCCAGGCTGTTAGTGTGTCAGACGTGGTGCCATTTTCGGGGTGCCCTGTGTCCTGTGTCTGGGTGCCCTGGGTGCCCTGTGTCCAGATCTTTGGAGACACTGACAGACCACAGTCAAGGGCTGTGGTTCCAAATACTGAGGCCGAGTAGGCTGCTTATCTGCACGGCTGACAGGCCAGGAAGTACTAAGATACAAAGACCCCAGGGGGGTATTTTGCACACTTCCCAGCCATTTCATTCTCTGTGAAGGTCAGACCCTTGCAGGCAGGCTTCTTGCCAATTTACAAGAGAATCTTTTTACCTTACGCGTGGGGATGTGCAAGCCCCCATTGTGTAGGCAGAGAGTGGATAATATGGGGTTCTAGGTAGTGAGCAAACCAGGGCACCTTTTCACCAAAGGATATGTTAACCAAATTCTTCGTACCATGAAGTATCAGCCCGCTGCCAGATAGGCTTGGTCTTTGTCAAATGAAATGCAATATTGAGACAAATTTACTTTAATCAGGTTAGAGGCGAACTAGAACAGAAAGCTTTTTATGAGGAATTATTATCTTGAGTCATTAGATATTTGCCTATGGAAATACATTCACTTCTAACACAGTGCATAAGACATTATCTTGGGAAGAACCATAGTCATTGAAGCTGCTAGGACACTCATACTCTTTCTAGAACAAGGTGCCTCATTTTTGCACATATAATTTGGGAAACTGGATATTTGAAGTTGTGGGTTTTCCTCTTTTCCTCCTTCTGCCCATACCCTGCGATCCCCCCATTTGATTCTTAACACACTCAGTCAGCATATGATAAAAATAATTTTGGAAGGTAAGTTCTGTAGTATATGCCCAACTTTTAGATTTTTTTGTTTTTTTGTAAAGTGTGGAAGTCATAGCATTTCTAGAAAACTTGAGAACTTGGTTTCTGAGGAGTTTGCAGAGAGATCATGTGCTTTGGTCTAATATCACATAAAACGAAACTGTTCCCCCTTATGCACCCATCCAGAACTTTAACTGATAGCATAATAATTCCCACTGAAACACGCTGATTAAACCCATCTTAAAGGCTCTATATTTGACCTATCTGTATGATTTTTATGGCCTTGTTCTGTGCCTCGTCACAAACTTTCACATATTGGTGGGTTTCATAAGGTTTTGAAAATCAGCACTTATATGCAGCTTAATAGAATTAAAAGGATTTATGTCAGGCACTTTTTCCCTCGCGTTTCCTTACAACTTGACTGTGAATTAAATGTCACGCCCATTTTACAGATGAGGTCATTGAAGCAGGGGAGACGTTAAGTAACTTGTTTCAAAAGTAATGGAATCAAGATACACATTACCACCACCACCACCCCCCCGCACCAAAAAAAAAAAAACAAAAAACCACACACACACACACACACACACACACACACACACACAGTACTTTTCATAGTGTACCATGTGTCCTTCCTAAACAGATTTTGCTCTGGGAAGATTGGTTTGAGTAGCTTGCGAAATAATGATGGCAAATACTACCCCCAGTGACCCTTCTCTTTTCTTTGGGGTTTGAGAAATGAATCCCTGTGGTCTACAGGACAGATCCACTTTACTCTTTCATACCTCACCCTGATTGTCCAAACTTTCCCCTAAAGCCTGTTAAATCATTCTGTTCTTAACCCCAGGAAGAAGATGAAGTGCCCGACGATGAGACCCTGAACCAAATGATTGCTCGACGAGAGGAAGAATTTGATCTTTTTATGGTAATACCATAGAAAATCGTGCACCTTTTTCTGTTAACGCGCGATGTCTGGAGCCTGCGTGCCCTGGCAGAACTTCCTTTACGGAGAGCCTGGGCCTTTCAGTTCAGAGGCTGCAGACTGGCTGGATTTAGCCTGCAGACATATTTTGTTTGGCCCACGCGGTGTTTTTTAAAATTTCAAATTTGTTGCCAACATAAGAAGAATCCTGATTTCTGGCTTCTCTTGAAAAATGAGGGTGGGCAGCACCAGGCCCACGTCTCTGTGTGGAAACAGTTGGCCAGGGCTTAGTGGCAGCCGCACCCTCCGGATGGACAGGCCCTGTAGGCTACGGCTTTGCCCCAGATCCCTGCCCCTGGCCCCCCAGCCCCAATCCCAACTCATTGTGATTCAAGGCCAGCATCATTCTGGGAACCTGCCCTACTCCTGTAGGTAGTTCACAATCATTCCCTCGCTGTCTCCTTACTGGATCAAAGCAGATATGCTCCCCAGCCAAACAACACGGGTCGTGTGTCTCCTTCCTGTTGAAGAGAGCCTGGCTTAAGCCAGCAGGAGCCTTCCAGATGCACATCAAGGCGTAGCCTTCGCTGAAAGATCGGAATTGGTTGGATTTCGCTGATCTGGGCAGATAGGAAAGAACCTTGACATTTAAGGAATTAACAGCCATGGTTTCAACCTTGACGTTCCATACTACATAGTCACATGCGATTTTGCTGAAATCTGCACTTGATTTACGTGTGTGGCCCGCCCCAGGGTCATTACGTGCGGAAGCAAGCCCCTCCGGTCGTGAAGGAGGCCCTCAGAAGTGCTATATTTTGCTGCATTCTTCAGGCACGCGCTGGACCTCTTTCATCTACTCTGCGGCCCAATGGTCAGAACGGTTTCTGGCACATAGTACTTGCTTAGCAAATCTTGAGTGAACGAATGGCAGCGTTTGCAACATTTTAAGCCCCGTGAAGATGTCAGTGTGGATCAGGACCTGTGAAGTTGCAAGGCTCCTTCCAGTACCATCAGTCATTCTGATCTTTCGGACATTTAGTCTGATGGCGGAATGAGTAAGGAAATGTGAACTGTGATGCGGTCATGCTGCACGGCCCCCAAGTCCAAGGCCCCCAGTTTGAATGTCCTCAAGGTGTCAGGCATTTTGCAGGAGTGAAACAAGTGGATGGGGGTGGGTGGGTGGTGGTGGTAAACCAGAGCTGCTTTGTCTAAGGGGGACAGAGCCGCAAGGCCCCAGGTATCCAGGAATTCCAAATTTCCAAGAGAAGCTGGAAATCTAGGTTTTTTTCATGGGCAATCTCTGGATTTCAAAATGTTTGCGGCTAAATTCAGTTTTGTTTTTATTATGATCTCCTACTGCAGGCCAAATGAAACAGGACTCTGGGCCAGATGTGACCCACAGGATTTGCATCCTCTGTCTTTTTAGCCCAGACAGTCTGAGAAGAGAGCTCCAGCTGCGTGGAGGCTTACGTTATTTTTTGCAATTTTTGACTAGGGAACAACGGTTGTGTCCACACATAAAGATTCGAGATAAAAGACATTTAATTCTTCCTCAGGGAAGTTTTAGGGAGCTGTGGGAATAGCTCCTAACCTGGGATGAGCACTTTGCCCGCCCCACCCCGTTCCTAAGTGAACCACCCTCCTTAGGAAAGGCATTTTTGGCTAGAAATGATGCAACACAGTCATGTGACAGCATGGCCAATGCAGGGTGTCCCTCAGACCTAAATTTCTGAGCCCCGACTGTTGGTCACCCTTATAGACTGGTGCTCTCCTTGGGGACATTAGAGGTACACATAGGAAACAGACATCTTTTCTCTCCTTGACGAACTTATTAAAATGTAGATTACTGGGGATCACCGGGGCCAGAGGCCCTCAGCTTCCCTGGCTGCTTCCTGATTGGCAATAATTCAGCAGTGCTACAGCCGCAGATACTCTTGAGGCCCGGGAAAGGATAAGCTGCCTGTCATTATACAAATTAGATTAGGCCCAGAGATGGAGATTTTTGCATCAGCAGCCCCGAAGTGAGGGGAAAAGAGTACATCTCTTTTCTGACTTTTGGGCTGGGTATTTGTAAAAATTGAAAGCTTCAGGGGGAAAAAAAAAAAAAAAAAAAAAGAAATGTCTGGCCAAGGCCCAGCTTTCTTTTAATTTGGGAATATTGTATCACGCAAAGAGGAGGCTTAGAACAAATGAAGCTGGCTGGCTAGGGAACACTGTTTTGTAGGCATTTTGATTTGGGGAATGTTCTGCTTGTTAATGGTTGCCTTCTCATTTTTAGATGATACAAAGTTTTGGTTTGGTTTTTTTTTTTTTTTTTTTTTTTTTTAAATCCAAGCAGTGGGCTGCCTTTGTCCCATTCTGTATGCATTAGCACCTCCACCAGGGGGCAGGAAATCACATTTGATTCCCTGCCAGCTACTCCTGATGAAAAAGTTCAGTGAGACACAAGAATGGAATGCAAGCTAGATTTGGATTTCAAATATTTAACCTTTTTATCCCTTATTATTTGAAAAGCTGGTTCTCTATGTAAAAATTAATATAAGGTTATCATTTTATTTATCATGGACACTGTAGTTAAATAACGCACCTTAAGCAGATAAGCTAGTTTCTTTAAAATGAAACCTTTCTTTTAAATATTTTTCTTGTTTTCTCCTAAAAACAGAACTTCAGAAACAGTGATCCTTCACACTGATTAACAATGAATTTTACCTAAAAAGACCTTTGCCACATCAAGATACAAATGTGAAATATTTCAACGGCATACAAACATGAAGCTTTAAGAAGTGCTTTTTAAAAATCATTGTAGTTGTTAGCACAACTTTTATTATCATGAATGTATCGTAAAACAAATACATTCATGTAATACCTAAATAGTAAATTAGACATGCTTGAATATCAACTTCACATCTTTGTACGTGTCTTCTGCAAGTAGAAATCTTTGGGAAGAGATGGCAAGCATCAGAACTTTAAGCTTATTAAAAAGTGCATCAACCCGGGGCACCTGGGTGGCTCAATTGGTTAAGCGTCTGACTCTCGATTTCAGCTCCAGTCATGATCTCATGGTTTGTGAGTTCAAGCCCCACGACGGGCTCTGTGCTGATGGTGCAGAGCCTGCTTGGGATTCTCTCTCTCCTCTCTCTCTGCCCCTACCTGGCTCACATGTACTCCCTTTCTCAAAATAAGTAAATAAGTAAACTTTTTTTTAAAAAGTGCATCACCCCTTCATAAACGAAAAATAAAAAACAAATGCAATTTAGTTTTTATATCAGATTTTCTATCAATTTACTTTTTTTTAATATCGATTTTTAAAATTTTTATGTCAGAAAAGATTTATTTTCTCACTTGTGGACAAATGCACGGGATAAGTCATATATAGGTATATCGGTATAAAAGTGATGGTGGTGATGTAATCAGAAGTGGATGTGGCAGTATTTTGTGATCACAGTGGAATGCATTCACCAAAAAAAAAATTTTTTTTTCCATTAGCATTCTAAAGTACTGTTACTAGGCGGTCCCTTTGAGAAGCCCCTCTGTAGACTGTATTGTTAGCAAGGCATTCTGTGTTCTAACAAGGCAAGTTTGGTGGGTCCCATTTCTGATACCAGAACATTAGGAGTCAGGATTAAGGACAGCCTCTCCAGCTAACTATAGCACATGACGGAACAGGACGGCCACATTTATCTACCAATGGGGCTCCCCCGTGCCGCAAGCCTGCCCCAACCCTGGGAATATAATGATTTCCAAAAATGTTTAAGCGTAGGTGACAGGACTTTGAACTTTAATTTTTGTGTCGATTCTAGAGGTCAAGTTTGGATTTGAATAGAAATTTCATTTCTATTTTGTTACCAGTTTCAGTTGTTAAGAAAAAGTTATGTTGAATTCCTGTTTCAGGATGGTAGAACTGAAGGAAGAAGGGGGAAAGGTAAATCATTGAATAGTTAATGGTCTATTTGATTGTAGAAATAGTACATCTAGCTACCCATATACATACACACACACACACACACACACATACATACGTATATATATATATATACATATATACATACGTATACATACATACATACATACATACATATACATATGTATATGTATGTGTGTGTGTGTGTGTGTATAACATAAGCAGCAATTCCGTGTAGGTCCTATTTACTTTTTTTTTTCTTTTAGCTCTCAGATTGTTTAGTTATAGGTTAAAGCCCAGCATGTAGTACCTAATTTACCCAGGTGCACTGGGTTTTTAAAAAAGAAAGCAAGAGGTGGAGAAGTAGGCATTCAAAGGCTATGAAAATATATGAAAGGGAGATACTTTACTTAAAACTTGATCCGTTGAGGTGACATTACATCTGAGGTTTTTCTCTGGCGTTGTAATATTTTCTTAAGAGCTAAACTTTTTAAAAGCTAAAGCGTCGAAGGACATTCCTCTCACGGAACCCGTGGTGTGCCGAAAATCCAATACATTCATGGCCGAATGACTAATCAAGCCAT
This sequence comes from Lynx canadensis, assembly GCF_007474595.2. Lineage (NCBI taxonomy): Eukaryota > Metazoa > Chordata > Mammalia > Carnivora > Felidae > Lynx > Lynx canadensis. The sequence goes on along the minus strand of NC_044315.2, from coordinate 9,072,652 downwards.
TTATGTGCCCACATGTCCGAGTCCAAGGGTGAGCCAGTCTGCAGCAAAACTTGGGTCGCTGACTTTTTTTTTTCTCTGTTTAATTAAAAGCATGAGCCCTACTGAGTCAAAGGAAGTTTTCTTAATGAAGCTTCTCTTGTATATGCTCAGAGAGTACTTTCATGCGAGGGCAGCAGCAAATTGTATTTCTGGGGCTCATATTTTTTAAATATACCCCCAATTGGAATTTTCTCACTGTTTTAAGGGGTAGCTTTTGCACACACCCAGGTGAAGTAAAGGAATTTGTAAAGAGCATATTTTACATGCATGAATTTCAAAGATGGGGTACGGAGGGAGGGAGGAGATTTCACCTTGCAGAATCTCTGGTGGGACAGTGTGTGTGAGGAAGGAACCGGAACAAGTAAGCCAGGATAGAGAGACTGTGGGAAAAGCAGAAAGGGGCCCTGAAGCCATAGGAGGAGACTCGTGAAAGTTGTTTTTGTTTTTGTTTTGTTTTTTTAGTGTTATTTAATTTATTTTGAGAGAGAGAGACACACACCCAGAGCATAAGCGAGGAAGGGGTGGAGAGAGGAGACACAGAATCCGAAGCAGGCTCCGGGCTCCGAGCTGTCAGCACAGAGCCCAACACGGGGCTCGAACTCGTGAACTGTGAGATCATGACCTGAGCCAGAGTCGGACGTTTATCCGACTGAGCCACGCAGGTGCCCCTCGTGAAAGTTCTGTGTGCTGTGACATCGGTACTGGACAGAGTCCCCCTTCCCATTGGTGACACTTCTGTTTACTACCTGCAGCGCATGGACATGGACCGACGGAGGGAAGATGCCAGGAACCCAAAGCGTAAGCCCCGCTTGATGGAGGAAGATGAGCTGCCCTCCTGGATTATTAAGGATGATGCCGAAGTTGAACGGCTCACATGTGAGGAAGAGGAGGAGAAAATATTTGGTAGGGGTTCTCGCCAGCGCCGGGACGTGGACTACAGCGACGCCCTCACGGAGAAGCAGTGGCTGAGGGTAGGTGTGGCTTTCTTACCTGTTCTTGCCAGGTGGACGCTCTCGTTGGCTTGAGAAATCGGGGACCCAGGGACGAGTTGCCAGTGAAAGCAGAGCATAGGGCAAGTCGTTCTGCTGTTGCCTTGGACGCTTTACATTTCAAGGCAGTGCCTGGAAACATGATGAAGAATGTTTCGCTAGAGCCGAATTGGCCATTGGAAGCAATGAGACCCGCTAATGTTTTATGGCCAATTGCCCGGCCAAGCCTCACTCTCGGAGTTAGAATCAAAATGTGGAAAGGGGCCTTAGAGATCTTTTAATTGTTCCCCCTCAATTTCATGGTCTTTAATCCGAATTTTACTTTTCCAAGGTCTGCAGAGTCAGTCCAGAGACAGTGGCATTTTCTAACCGTGTTGTTAATTTCCCAGACCCAAAGAAATTCGAGCTGGGAGGTGTCTTTGGAGTCTCTTGGTTTTACAAAGCAGTTGTTGTGGCCCAAAGAACTTAGAGCTGGAAGGTCTCTTGGTATTCTCTTGGTTTTATAGACAAAGTGGTTGTGGCCCAGAGAGGTTCAGTGACCATACAGGATCACACAGCTGGCTAGAAATAAGAATCTGTGAGTGCTGAAGCATTGACGTGCTCAGTTTCGGCTAATCTGATCTGTCCCGTCGCAAACACAGACTCAGGGTCACTGATGTTTGGAAGTGTTATTCTGTCGTTTGGGGCTCTCCCCGCCCCACTTTGGAAAATGTTGATTTCTCATTTTGGCTAGGGAAGGAAATCTCAGAATGTTGCCTGGGGAGCAGAGAAATACCACAGTGCACCTAGGAATGACATGGTGCGAATGCCAAGGCCGGTGGGAATCTTCCGTTTGAAGGTTTAGCCCTGCTTTCTGTCACAGGGAGCAGACTCAGTACCTGCCTTGACAACAAACTGGGATCCACGTTCCAGGCAGGACCAGTAAATGTGGGCTGGAAAGAGTCAGCACAGTTGGGCGAAAACCAAACAAAATAGAAGCTGTTGTTGTGAGTTGTTCATTTTATCGAAAGGGAATGCAGTTCCCAAGCTTTGTAAAACATGGCTTTTAGGACCCAGGACATAAGTAAGGTAGGTGGGTAGAAAGGCGATTGGGAAGTATTTTGAGATTGGATATCAAAGGCAGACAGGTCTTGTCACCACTTGAGATGTGATTTACTCAGGATGCTGTACGATGAGAGAGACGTGACCTGAATTTTGAAAGGACTGGAAAAGAAAGAGACTAAGAAGGCACTGCTCATATTTATGGTTGAATGATGGCGTATGAAATGTAACTTCCTGTGTGGCTGTTTTACTGTCATATCCGAACATTCCAGTGGCCCCGGAACATGGCTTTATGGGTTTCTTTTGTTTCGCCGTTGTGAGGCGGGAGCTGTTTAATTAAGATCCATTCTATAATGTGAAGAGTTCTGTGTTTGTTTAACAATCATTTCTGAGCTCAGGAAAATTCTCTTCTCTTTCCCTTTTATTTAAGCACTAAATTAAGTATCTGGAGTCCTGTTACAGGAGATGAGATAACAGCCCAGGCCAACACTGAAAGTCATTCTTTATATGTAGAATCTCGAGATGTGAGAAGCAAAATAACCTTGTTTATTGGGGCAAGAATGTAGCCGAACTTACCATTTTTTTTTTAATTTTTTTTTTCCACGTTTATTTATTTTTGGGACAGAGAGAGACAGAGCATGAACGGGGGAGGGGCAGAGAGAGAGGGAGACACAGAATCGGAAACAGGCTCCAGGCTCCGAGCCATCAGCCCAGAGCCCGACGCGGGGCTCGAACTCACGGACCGCGAGATCGTGACCTGGCTGAAGTCGGACGCTTAACCGACTGCGCCACCCAGGCGCCCCACCATTTTTTAAAATAATCATTGGCCGGGGGCACATGGGTGGTTCAGTCTGTTGAGTGTCCTACTCCTGATTTTGGCTCAGGTCATGATCCCAGTGTCGTGAGAATGAACCCCGTTGCCAGCTCCATGCTGAGTGTGGAACCTGCTTAAGATTCTCTCTCTCTCTCTCTCTCTCTCTCTCTCTCCCTCTCTCTCTCTCTCTCTCACTCAAATAAATAAATAAATAAATAAATAAATAAATAAATAAAATAATCATTTGGAAATGCTCTTACAAAAAGATAACATTGTGGATCTTAGGAAGTTTTCAAGTTTAGAAGACCCCATTTTTTCTTTTTCATTCTGTTTATATCACTAATGAATAACACAGTGCCGAGCGCATAGTAGAAACTCAGAAAGGGTTATGAAATGAAATTATAACTCTGTATGCAGAAAGTGGAAATTGACTCATTTACTGTGATGTTAGAATAGTATTTCTCTTTCTGGTGCTCCGGTAGACTTTCTTTGACCTATAACATAGACGTCTAAAAGTGGAAAACTAGTTTGCTTTTCAAAACTACACTGTGAAATTCACGTTTATGATGCTCAGGCCGAGGTGTCTTGCGAGATAAAAAGTCACCCAGGAAAGACAAAAGTGCTCTCCGCACAGCTGTGTTGTAATATGTCTTTGTGTGAACCATTCTTCTGAAAGTCGTATGTCCATAATTGGTGGTAGGAGCTAGTAACTTGCTGTCAGCCAGCACACGCAATTCACGCGGCGTTGTCCCACGGCCTCCGCATTCGAAACAGATACTTCCTGTTCTCTGTTTTCTTGGTCCCCAGCAGCAATCCTGGTTAGTATCAGCCTACTAAGTTCTTCCGATAATAACATCATATTCAAGGGGTTTTCCTGAGCCTCGTCGTGAAGGGATGTTCTCTACTGGCTTAGGATCGAACGCACTGAATGGTCCCATCCCAGCCAACACAGCCTTGAAAGGGAATGTGGCAAAGACCGTCGTGTAAGCAACGCTGAAACAGGGCTAAAATAATTCTTCTTTCTTCTGGCAATGTTGTACAAAGCCTGCTTGGCAGAGGCACCGGAGATACGTAGATCCCAGAGCTGGAAGGCCGCTGAATGGAGCAGCTACCCATCCCGTGCTGGGACCGCATTCTCCGCCGTCCCTGTGCCAGGAGGCTGGCCACCCCTCAAGGAATCGCTCTGCCTTTTTGTCTGCGTAGTGCCTCCAATTCGTGGTCAACCCCGATTGTTAGCTCTTCCCCTCTCTTTGAACAGAATCCTCTTTCCTTGTAGCTGCTTCTCACCGGCTTTGATTCTGTCTCCTCAGTCTGGAATGAACTCTCCCAACGTCCGCCCCTGTCCTTTCTTCGGAAGCTTTCCAATCCCTCAGGGCCCAGCTCCCCTGGCCACCATATCTGTGGCGCCTTCGCAAATGAACTTTCCCCTGTGCTGTCACATGCCTTTGCCTGTTCTTTCGTCCCAGTTGCAGTCCAGTTTCCTCGCGTTCTTGCTAGCTGCCGACGTGCCTTGCTCGGCTCCTAGTGGGTAAGGTGGATCTTGCTACAACGTAGGAGCTCCACGTGCAAATAGTAAGCGCCCGTGGAGTGCCACCTTGAATCAGCACCAGATTGATGTGCAAGAATAGAGCCTAAGGTCATGCTCACTCACCACCCCGCATTCATGGGCCTGTCCAGAAAACTAAGTAGGATGTTATCCCTCACATAAAAGCCCGAGGTGAGCCCGGGCTTGTTCAAGGATCTAGGCTGACCGAGCGTTCCGGCAGCTTGTTCATCTGCACCCCAGTGAGCTGGAAGTGGGGGAGACAGCACAGAGTGGTGGGTGTGGGGTTCAGTCGGGCCAGGCCTGAATCCATTTCTGGTCGGATTCCGTCGGCGGGAGGTCGGTGGTGTGGCCGCACCAGCTCCGAGGGAGACTGGGAAATGTGGCCTGGCCACCAGCCCAGGAAAATAAGATTTTGGTGACTAGCTAGCAGTCTCTGCCTCAGAACACTTAGGTTAAATTTAAGTGATATGGCCACTTTCTTTGAAAATTTTATTACGGTTTTATCACAAACAGGTTTTATTTTATAATCATATTATGCTAAAAATTCCCACAGTGACCTTTAGACAATCTGTTTAGTTGGAAGGCTTTTAAATTTTTCTGTATCCATAATGTTGCTTTAAATGAGAAGGTTCACAATTTCAAACACAGCTCAATTAAAAAAAGAAACAAACGTTTTTGTAAAGTTGTTCTGAAATCCCTATTTCCATTGAGGGAGACTTAGATTTCCTTGGGGGTTTAGCCAATCTCGAGTTAACTCATCTTTTTGGGGTAGTCAGGTCAACAGGCATGTACCCCATGGGCTGTTTCTCTCCTCTTCCTGGGGGCTGCTGTCCCACGTACCTTCTCAAGTGGCATCTGGAAAAAGGCAGAAGTGGGTGTTTCATCTTGGCCTTGGGGGCCGGTGCCCCGGTTCTGTCTGCCGGGGTCAGTGCCGGGCTGCCGGGCCGCCCCATCCCTCGACGCCCTTACGTGCCCTTGGTTCCCATCTCATCCTCTGGGAGATTGCCATGATCTGTGCTGTTGAAGTCTGGGGTCCTGACTCCATTCCCAGCTCCTGCACTCTGAAGTCTCATGAGGACCCCAGCCCCTCTGGTGTTGCCAGAGTGCGCCTCAGCTCTTTCGTGCCCAGCTTGAGAATCGCCAAAGTCTTGGCTGCTTTCTTCGCGCCGTGCTAGAACAGGGAGACAGTCTAGCCCCATTTCTCAACAATGACACAGTCACTTCCAAAGGGTTGTCAAGACTGAAGCTTCTAGAATCTGATGGGTGGGTGGGTGAGGGAGCTTTTCAAAATAAGCGAGACAATTGGGACACCGGGGTGGCTCAGTCAGTTGAGCATCCGATGTCGACTCAGGTCATGATCTCATGATTCATGGGTTCGAGCCCTGCATCAAGCTCTGTGCTGACAGCTTGGAGCCTGCTTTGGATTCTGTGTCTCCCTCTCTCTCTGCCCTTCCCCTGCTTGCTCGCTCTCTCTCTCTCTCTCTCTCTCTCTCAATAAAAAAAAAAAAAAACCAGTAAAAAAATAATAATGAATTAAAAAAAAATACAAGTGAAACAAAAACATGTCACTTGTGCATATTGAATCTGACCCTGTGAACACCTAGTGAGGGACCCTCCCAGAGCCTCAGAAGGAGCTTGTGAGGCGAGCATCCTCAAGTGTGCGCTATATTAGCATCACAGAAAAATCTGGCACTTTTAGGACCTCATTCCTCGTGCCCCTTGCACCCATCCCACAGGCACACCAAGTTTGGACCCTTGCGGGTGAGTATTCCATTTCAACCCCAACCGGGTTCATGTCTGGAACCAACTACCCAGCATTGGCACAGACCCCACAAGCTAAAGGGCTCAGCCCCCAACAAGACGGTGCCTCCTTCCCCCAGCAGCCACATTTTGGGGGGGGGGGGCCCGGGCCACCTGCACTTCCTTCTGACTGACCGTCTATAACTTCAGGGGTTCTCATGACCCCCGCTGGTTCAGTAATTTGCTCTGATGATTAACGGAACTCAGAAAAGCACTACTTTGTGATTAGTTTTGTTACGGAAGCCCCACGTCAGAAGGACCAGCGAATCCAGCAAATGAAGAGACCCATTGGATGAGGTCTGAGAAGGGGACACCGAGTTCCCCTGCCCTCTCCTCTTTGGATCAGGACACATCGCCCGTCTGGCACATCAGTGCGTTCACCAACCGGGAAGCTCCACTGAGCTGCAGGGTCCAGAGTTTTTGTCGGGGGCTCATTACTACACAGGCACGAATAATTAAAATCATCAGCTGGGTGATTGGACTCCCTCTCCGGTCCCCCACCCCTCCCAGGCTGGGCCCGCTCAACAGCCCCACCATCTAATCGGGTGGTTGGTCCTTCTGGTGACAGCCCCCATCCAGAAGCCCTCTAGGGGCCCTCCCTGGGTCACCCCATTAGCATAACAAAGGCACCACTGCCACTCAGGAAATTCCAAGGGTTTTAAAAGCTCTATGCCAGCAACCCAGGACAAAGACCAGATAAATTATTATACAACAGGTGGCAATATCCTCAGGCCTGACCTTTTGCCTCTCTTCCTCTTTACTCTCTCTGTGGCCAAGAAAGAAGGCACTGTGCCCTGCCTTCCTGCCCTATATGTAGCAACTTCGCATCCACATGTGGCCCGGCCACGGGGTTCAACACTATGACTCCTGGCAGTTCTGTGGATCCCTGTCCACAAGGGTAGCTCTTGGTTGCAAAGAGCCTTTGGAACTGAGGAAACCCTCCCTTCCCTCAACAAACCCTGATTTAGTCCGCCGTTCTGATGGTGGGCTCACAAATCCATTTTTGGAAGTCACTGGTTATCATTTGGGTTTCGTTTCTCTTTGTGTACCACCTTGTTCCTAATCCTTCCGAAGACAGTGGGTGACTCCCCTCAACAGGGAATGGTGCCTTTCGAAGGCGTAAAAGAGAATATGAACGTGGGTTTAAAAACACTATCTCCATTAGCATTTTACAGCTTTTCCCGTGGCGTACCCCAGGTGACAACACTGTGACATCACGTACTGTGTGTGTATGTGTGCGTGTGTGTGTTTGCGCACACACAATGACCGGCTCGTGTTGATGACTTCTTGGAAAAAATACCTTTGTTTCTTTCTGTGTGAGAGCGGGCATCCCATCGGCCTAAACGGGCAGATGTCCCTGATGAGCCCAGGGGGACAGGTTTTTCGGTTCACCTCCTGCCGTGTGTGCCCTGTCTGGGACATCTCTAGTTGTCGTAGTCATTCTTGAGGCGGGAGGTCAGTAAAACTGGGGTGATTGCAAAGCTAAAAGCTGGACTGAGGGTGAATTCTGGAGCCCTTGGTTTTTCCCATTCTTCCTGAACCTTTGGTCCCGCCACCAACTTCAGAACCCTTCCCTTCCTTAAAACATTTAGTGACACCCCAGAATTTATTTAATTGCCGAGTGAGTGATTTATACCCTACAGCACTTGAAGATAATTGGAATGCGAACTAAATTATGTGCTCTGTATACTATTTAATTGCCAGCCGGGTAGAGGGAACAAACTTTGAAGAGTGTGCTTTTGTTTCACAATGGATGTGATGTCTCCAAACTGTGATTTGGAAAGGTCCTTCTTAATTGCTGGTGGCTGTCTGTGTGGTCCACATGTATGAGTATGAAGATGCTTGTTTTTTTGCGTTTTGTTTGTTTGTTTGTTGTTTGTTTTGGCCTGCTGTATAAGCTCCTGGTGATGAAGGAAGGTACCTCTGTGTTTTTGCAATGCCCTGTTAGTTGGGGGCCCCTAACGATGTTACGTGAATGATAGCAGTAAAACCCACTTTCTCACAGGATAGATTCAGCTATTTTTAGAAGTGTTAGGGTTTCGAGAGGGACCTCCAGGAAGGGCAGCACAGAGAAAACCCTCTTTTTCCTCAACTAGTCTGTCACCAACTAAAAGCTCAAGCCTCCCCATGATTTCTGTGCTTCATGGTCCTGTCTCCTGACCACACTGAAAGGAAGATTGTTGGGGTTTCTCCTTCCCGCAGCTCAAAGTGGAGAAAACAGTAACAAAGTCTTAAAATATACAGTAGTAGGGGGCAATCAGGAAGTAAAATGAGACCCTTCTCAAGGGAATGTACCTGTGTGCCTTATAAAGCTATGAAACACCAGGTTGCAAATACACGCTAAGATCCCTTGAGTGGCTTTCCATCACCAACAGCCTGTGCCAAACCCTACCTGGGAAGGAGGCAGAGAAATCCATGGAGAGGTGGTCACAAAGGACTGGAAAAGGTACCAAGAAGGTTTAAAGAGATTGGTATTTCAAATAATATATTTGAAATTCTATTGAAATACACAGTGAAAAATAGCAAAATTATCTTCTCACCTATCCAAAGAGGTGGTTTCTCTCTAGAAACCTTTGAAACAGGATAAAGTGTCTTGCATTTGGGCTGGATTAAAAGTACGATCCAGCCTGAAATCAGAGACAGGGGCTGAAAAATCCTAGTTGTAATCACAGTCAAGAGCATCTGTGATTCTGGGAGATGTACTTTTTCCTAAAATATCTTATACTGACAAGGTTTTCTCTGTGTGTTTGTTTTTGATTTTTTGGATTCTTCATTGAAAGTGTAATGTGCCCGATGCCTTTAATCTGTTCCTGCTTCTCTTTTGTTTTGTCACTTTGGGCAATCTTTGTTTTTTTGCTATAAGATATAAAAATTGATATTTCTTTTCCTTTTTCAAATGGCATTTTTAGCTTCTAAAATTGGGTCGTCAGATCTACTGGGGCAAAATTTCTAGCAAGCTGCATTTCCGCTTTTATACACAAGGGAGAGCTAAGGCCCTAGAAAATAGATTTGGGTTTTGCCAAATTTCACGCTCTGCCGTACCTTAGGAAGGAAGTCCTGAACTGATTAATGGCAAGAATTTGAATCGTTTGGGGAAATATTTGACAATAGTAAAAGCATTTCGGTCACTTTTCTACACTTTTTATTTTACTCTTAAATCCACTGGCTAGATTATTTTCACAGCCGTTGGACCTCAGTATGTTGTTCCCTTTTGTCAAAATTCAGTAGAAGAAATAGCCCTCAAAGGACCAACTAGAATAAATATTACAGGTGGAGAAGCAAGAGAGACTTGTGTTGCTCAGTTTTTGAAACTGTGATGCGTGGAATTTCTGGTTTCAAGTTTTAACCTTTGAAACAGGGATTGGGCTCTGAAGCAGAGCTCAGGCATGGAAAGTAACCATGAGAAATGGGATGGGGCTTACTGATATTAACAAGCCCCAATGAGTTCGTCTTATCTTTACCGTGGAGCCAACTCCTGCAGACAAATAGATGGTTTTAGATATACGCCTGCTTTTTTTGAATCAAGATTTGGTGTCTGTCGTACACTCTTTTTTACTTCTTTTTTTTTTCGATCAGTAAAGCTGCACAAAGATCTTCTTGAAAGAATTTTTGTCTTTGACAAGTAAAAGTATATATATCTAAGGTGTGAGATGTGATGTTTTGATACAGGTATAGGTTTTGAAATGACGTCATTCATGGGGTGGAGGTGGGGGAGGGTATCCGGAGGTTAGAGACAGGGCTGATAACTTTACCGTCACTGTGCCTCTGTCTGGGTGGGTGTCACAGCTGTCCCTTTTGGTGGCTGTCTACCTGGGGAGTTTAGGATGGTGGTCAACAACATAAGCCTTGGAGGGATGCCTCGGTGGCTCAGTCGGTTTGGTGTCTGACTTCGGCTCAAGTCATGATCTCACAGATATGGGTTCGAGACCCACATCAGGCTTTGTGCTGACAGCTCAGAGCCTGGAACCTGCTTCAGATTCTGTGTCTCCCTCTCTTCTCTGCCTCTCCCCAGCTTGCACTCTGTCTCTCTCTTTCAAATATAAATAAACATTAAAAAAAAATTTTTTTTTTTAAAGTAAGCCTTGAAATATGATGGGCCAGGGTTCAAATCCCAGCTCCATTGATTGGTAATTAGCCTGTGACCCGGGGTGCCTAGTGTAACCTCTCGTAGCTTTGCTGTAAAACGAGGAAAATAATCGCATGTTCTTCATAGGGTTTTCCGAGGTTTCAGTGCATAACATAGAGAACCTGGTTCATATAAGAAGGATTCCAAAAACAAATAAGCTATTATGAAAAAGTATTCACTAATTTCAGAGTAAACCTGATAGGTAATAGTAAAAGAGGAAACAAAAATACTTCTGTTGCGTATCTTGAATACACGGTTTGGGGTGCCAGGAGAAAGGGAAAGGGGGTGCGTAGAGATGTCCCTATGCCCACTCAATGGAATTAAGGAGGACAGAATGTTTACTTGCTGAATATGTTGTGTGATTGGCCTACAGGCTTGTTCACCTCAAGCCCACCACTCTATACACACTCAGCTATCAACTGTCTGTTCCAGGGTTTTCTCCCTAACCCTCTGTGCATGCGGGAAGAGAGCACTGGGGCCAGCTGTCAGGAACTGGGCCTGTGGGGTCCTGGCCCCGCCACCAGCCAGCTGTGGTGATCTCGGGCCTCCAGGGTTGAGTTAGTTGCATTGTGTTTGATTCGCAGGGTCCCTTCCACAACCTTCCAAATCCCATGAAGCTGGTTTGCCTTTTACTTTGTACTCTGGTTTTGATAACCATCATCCTCTGCTTTTCCTATTAGCGGGTCCACGCGTGGAGGCTGTTTCAAAGCAAATTCAACTCGACGCCCATTTATTGAACGTTGAGTAGGTTGAACTGCACTGGCTTGGAGCGGGGAAAGCAGCATTAATCGTCAAGTTTCTGTTCCTTACTGTCGGAGCAGTGCCCGCCTTATTAGTGCAATTAAGAGCCAGATTTGAGAGATGCTATTAGAGATAATAGTGCACACTTAGCCACCTTAAAGAGCTTGTCAAGAGCAGGTCTCCAAGTGTACACAGATGGGAATTAATAGAGATTAAAATAGATTGTGAGATGCTCTAACTTGTGGGGCTTTTAACTGTTCCAGAAATGAGCAGAGTTTAGGCAACATGCACTCTACTTTATGCTAGAGTTTTAGTGTCCTGCCTCTGGGGACGTGATTTCTGATTTTCCCTCCCCCACGCCTAAGAAAACTTCCACAGGAGGGAAGGGCAGCTCCTTCTCGGACTGTGCCCTCCACTCAAGGAGGGCAACAGAGGTCACCTCATGGCTGTCCCCGGGAGACCCGAGCCTCTCTGACAGCCACGCCTATGCTCCTGGGGTTTCTACCGACCCTGCTTGGCCCCCAGTGGAGGTGAAATACAGCACAGCACATCCTCCACCTTTGAGCAGAGAAAAGGAGGTGGAGGTGCAGGGGGTTAGGTGCTGGGGCCTGTGACATTTGCAGACTCCTGGAATTTTGGAGGATGGCTTTTCCTCTTTGTTCACAACAGTTCAGGTGGCTACCCAGAGAGGTCAGAGGGTACTTTCCACAACAAATACCAACTCCCATAACCCCCTACCTGCTACCCCTACTCCAGCTCCCCCAACCTGCCACATAAGACACTCCAGTCTCCTACTGCAAGTGCAGTTAAACTCAAAACACTTCAGCATAGTCTGGGAGGCGTGGCCATCTGGCCACTGCCTGGCCTTTGAACCTGGTCTTCTCCCCTAGCCCTCAGGAAGGCTTTCACACCAGGCTGTCTTTCAGGTCCTGTGTACTTCCAGGAAGGCTCCTTCCCAGATGGCTATCTCCTTGCCCTGATGGTCTCTTTCCAGAGACATCCCTCCCGACCACCCCAGCTGAAATAGCCTCACCCTGCCGGGATCTGTCATGTGACCTAGGCTAGTTTTCTTCATGCCATCATGCCAAGGTTATCTTATTGTCTCTTTCCACTGGCATTCGGCTCCAGGAAAGCCGGTGCGCTCCCCTGTCTGGTCCACTGCCCTATGCCAGCATCTGAGCACTTCACCCATAGCACTCAGCAAATACTTGTGACTGCGTGAGTGGGCCAGCCAGAAATGTGGGCTTGGGGGAGATTTGGTTGCAGTCTGTGTCGTTTCGGCACACTCTGTGAATCCTGCGTTGTGTTTTTCTTTTGACTGATGTGGGTCAAGGTAGACATTGTTGGCGTTCTTTCCCATTAGGGTCCAGTGATCTGTGTCTCCTTGGAAAATTTTCTCACTTAAAAGAATTCTAAAGGCATGCAGTTTTGACCTAAGTGCTCCTGAGTTCCTCAAGAATTTGAAGGCTCTGTTCTAATTTCAGAGCACATTGATGAAGATCATTTAACTATGCCTACATAAGTACAGCCATTGCTTCAACCCAGCTATTCCTTGGAAATTGCCAGAGATTTCGCAACAGCCGTTTTCCAGCTTGAACTGTTTTCTTTCTTTTTCGGTGAAAACCAGATTAGCACATCTAATCTAACTCGAAATGAAAAGGCAAAAAGAAAGCACTAGGGGCACCGGGTGGCTCAGTCGGTTACACGTCCGACTTCAGCTCAGGTCGTGATCTAGTGGTCACTGAGTTCGAGCCCCACATCGGGCTCTGTGCTGACAGCTCTGAGCCTGGAGCTTGCCTCAGATTCTGTGTCTCCCTCTCTCTGCAACTCCCCTGCTCGTGCACTGTCTTTCAAAAAGGAATAAACGTTAAAAGAAACTTTTTTTTAAAAAGGCACTAAATTAATTGGGTTTTCATTTTTAGTGTTGTACAAGAAAGCCCCCAAAAGAGAATGTGCATTTTAAGCCTAAGTCCGTGGACTTTTGCACGGCTTCCTTTCTTGTTTTCTACTGGAGAATGTGGGATTGTCAGAATCGTGAAAAATTGTAGATGGGACCATGAAACTTTGCTCCAGGCAAAGCTTAGTCTGCCACTCCTACTGAAATACAATATTTAAGGTCACTCTGCTCATAGTCCTTTGTAGAAAGCATAATCCTAATGCAGGAAGTTGTTTTCGTAAAATGTCCCTCCCTTGTACCTTCAGTAGAATATTTTCTAAAGATTATTTAAAATGATATCCTCAAGGGGCACCTGGGTGTCTCAGTCGGGTAAGCATCTGACTTCGGCTCAGGTCATGATCTCACACTTCATGAGTTCGAGCCCCATGTCAGGCTCTGTGCTGACAGCGTAGAGCCTGGAGTCTGCTTAGGATTCTGTGTTTCCCTCTCTCTCTCTGGCCCTGCCCCGCTCGTTTCGTTCTCTCTCTCTCTCTCTTAAAAATAAACATTAAAAAAATTTAAAAATATAATAAAATAAAATGATAGCCTCAAAACTTGATCGAGGCTGCCAGTGGTCCTCTTTTCCAAGTTGCCTCTGATAACTTAGTGGAAAGAACGGGGGTTCCAGATCTGCCGTTGTTTTGCTATATGACATCTTGGAGGCGTCATTTCACCTCCCCAGGAGGGATGAGGAAGAGTCCATGCCCCATCTTTCCTGCCCTGTCCTTATGTGACTCTGCCTTTGGTGGCCCTGGAGAGAACCACGTGGACTTACCCTGGCCTGGCTCCAGCTCTGAGACTCTGCTCTCAGGGATTCAAACCGGGGGCACTGGGGAGAGGTTTCCTGTCATTCTCAGGAAGGCTTTCTCTTGAAAATGCAGGTTTGACACAGGGTCCTGTTGCATGTTAGTAGACTCAGTACATACATGATCCAGTGTTTGGGACAGTCTGGTTGTCTGTAGCATTTAGAATGGTGAGCTGAGTCTGTGTGCTGATAGGACGGGGCGGATGGGACGCCAGCATAGTGGAGCGCGTGAAGGGAGCGTCGTACCTGCCATACGGGATTACCTTTCCCACGCGGGCAGTCGGGGCTTCTGCCATTCTCTACAGACCAAGATCAAGAATTTTTTTGAACCCCTTGCACACTACCGAGTGCTTCACAGCTGCCAAATAGGTTTATTTTGTTCACTGACACATATGAAGCCCCCTCATCCACCCACCCACCCAAATTATCAAGACCAAATCCATTTACACTCATTTTAATAAAAAAAAAAAATCAGTACTTGGGGCGCCTAGGTGGCTCAGTCCGTTGAGCGGCTGACCTCGGCTCAGGTCATGATCTCGGTGGTGGTGAGTTCGAGCCCCACCTTGGGCTCTCTGCTGCCATCATGGAGCCAGCTTGGGATCCTCTGTGCCACTCTCTCTCTTCACCCCCCCCCCCGCTTCCCCTCCCTCTCAAAAATAAATAAAACATTTAAAAAAAATCGGTACACTAATGCCAGGGGATATTACCGGAAGGCATGGGAAGATACCGTGGAGTCCGACAGACTGTAGTGCCCACATTGCAGAGGAATCCCTGACATAAATACGTATTCTGCAAGAGAAGTTACCAACCCGGTTTCGGGGTTTTTATTTGCCACCATGTTATCCTGTTAAACGAATCTGGTGATGGACTGTTTGCTTAGTTGTATCCTTCTGCATTTTTTTTAATGTTTTTTTTTTTTAACGTTTTTTTAGAGACAGAGAGAGACAGAGCATGAACAGGGGAGGGGCAGAGAGAGAGGGAGACACAGAATCTGAAACAGGCTCCAGGCTGAGCTGTCAGCACAGAGCCTGATGCGGGGCTCGAATTCACAGACCGTGAGATCATGACCTGAGCCGAAGTCGGATGCTTAACCGACTGAGCCACCCAGGCGCCCCATGTATCTTTCTGCATTTTTATAATCAGCACCCAAACCCTTGGGAGTTTTGTTGTTTTTTTTTTTAACCTAAAATTCAAAATAGTGTTTTTGAGAGGCACTTTTTTCCCCGGTCCTAAAAGCGTAATGAGAAATACAGAAGAGTGAGGTGAGGGAAAGAAAATAGAAGCACCTGTGATCTCACTGACCTTCACGTACCCAGGTTGGAGACAGAGCCAAGTAAAACACGGACGGGGGTTAATTTGGTGCCATTACGTTCCGAATTATTTTTAACCTGTTACGAGGCTGCTCGTTGGCTCTTTTGTAGCAGTTTGAGTAAATCCCAACCCATGAGGCCCATCAAGCCCCAGCCTGTCTTTAGGAATCTTTGCATGTCCTTCCACTCAGTGTTAAGAGCACCCTGTTTTACGGGGCTCCGGGTGCCAAAGGGACTGACATTTTTTTAAGGCCATTACGGGATATGTGGGGGCATGCCTTCCCACACTGGAATAGCAATGTTTGCTTCTCCGTAAACAGGCCTCTTAGGTCTCCACTTCAGATTTCACCGGCTGTGATTTCCTCTTTTCAAAATTGCTTTCACCTCCCTGTGTCATAGAGTCGGTGCTGTTTCGCTACCGCAGAGTGGGCTCGTGTCACCCCATCCCCCAAGACTGATGTGGCTTTGTTGGGGTTTTTTGACATGTAATTGACATAAAAAATACTGTATGCTTTTTAGCTGCCAGGTCTGAATTCTGAGTCCAAATTCCTTCCCATAGACTTTTCAGGACTTTTAGTTCCGACACTACCCTTTCCCCGTTCTCTGTTCCAGACAGTGCTAGGCTGGGTGCTATAAATACACATCACGTTTTAATCTCCTCATAGACTTGGAGTAGCTATTATTTCTCCCATTTTACAGATGAGGAGCTAAGCCTCACAGTGGGGGAGCAGAGTTTTCAGGTAGAGCATTTGGTACCCAGAAGGTGGATTCGTTTGATGAATGCTGGACGTTCAGTTTACTGCCTCTTAAAAGATTTTGAAAATGCACATCAGGGCAAAGCTGCGGGACTATGGGGTTTTGGCAAAAGACAAATCACATCCCAGTTTACAGCCCCTTTGCCCACTGAGCCAACCTCCTTCTGGCTTGTGAAGTCCAGCTGCTTCCTGAAAAGGTGCAGGAGCTCAGGTCAGATCTGCAACAGGTGAGTCTCTCGAGGACCCCGGAGGCAAGTCCTCTCGGGGACTTGTCTTGACTTGCCTTGACATTCAAGACGGCCTTTGAGATGGAATCAATGGAAGACTTGCCCCCACTCCTCAAGAGGGGGCTTCTTTGTCGACCTCCTTCTGCTGAGCAGTGGGACTCCCGCGGGGCTTTGACGGCCTCAGGTCAGCTCCTCTCCCCGCCTTGTTTGCAGGGAGCCTGGGCCTCTCCCCGGCCTCCCTCCTCATCTTGTTGGGTGGGGACACGCACGCACGATGTTCTCCCTTTGAGTTAATGAGGCCTGATCTTCACCTTAACTCCAGGCTGCATTGCATATTCCTTTTTGCCAGTGAGGCTGGATATCTTACTTAGGCCATTTGAGTCTCGAAGCTTCAGAGCAAGACAGGTAAACGCAGTTCAAATAAAGGCAGTTCCAGGGTCCCTGGCTGGCTCAGTCGGAAGAGCATGAGACTCTTGATCTCTGGGTTGTGAGTTGGAGCCCCACATTAGGTGTAGAGATGACTGAAAAGAAATAAATGAAATGTAAAAGTAAAACAAAGATTGGGGCGCCTGGGTGGCTCAGTTGGTTAAGCATCCGACTTCGGCTCAGGTCATGATCTTGCGGTTTTGGGGTTCGAGCCCCACATTGGGCTCTGTGCTGACGGCTCAGAGCCTGGAGCCTGCTTCGGATTCTGTGTGTGTGTCTCTCTCTCTCTGCCCCTCCCCCACTCACCCTCTATCTCTCTCTCTCTCAAAAATATTAAAAAAAAATTGTTTTAATAAATATATAAAAGTAAAATAAAGGCACCTTAAAGGAAGTGGGTTGGGGCAGGGCAAACAAAGCCCCCAAAATCTTTTGCCCCATTTGTCTGGCTTATTTTCTTCTTCAATATTTTTTTTTTTTAATGTTTATTTATCTTTGAGAGAGAGAGGACACACAGGGGATGGGCAGATAGAGAGGGAGGGAGACACAGAATCCAAAGCAGGCTCCAGGCTCTGAGCTGTCAGCACAGAGCCCGACGCGGGGCTCGAACCCACGAACCGTGAGATCATGGCCTGAGCCGAAGTCGGACACTCAACCGACTGAGCCACCCAGGCACCCCTGGCTTGTTTTTAATTCACTGTATGACTGTGTTGCGTCCCTTGGACAGAAGTCATTTAAGCCAGGCCTTGCAACGTGGTTGGTAAGCCCTGCTATTTTGAGAAAGCAGAAGAATAAAGAATGAAGATTTAATTTTCTTTCAACAAGATTTTTGGATCCCGTTTTTGGGTGAGTAAGGCATCAATCAAAATGCCTTTACGTCTTGATTAAGGCGACCTTTTTTTTTTTTTTAATTCCCGAAGAGATTTCAGACTGATAGGCGATTCAGACATATTTGGAGAACAACACTCCTACAAAGCAGAGCTAAACAAACAGTGAACAAAAGTATATGTAACATATTGTAAAAAGTACAAGGGAAGGAAGGGATCAGGTAGGATTTTATGAAGGAAGTGACATTTTAACCATTGCTGCAAAAAGGAGCATGATTTGCGTAGGACTGGGGGATCAGGACGAGGGAGTTCCAGGCTCTGACCCACATTGAGGCGTGGAAATGTGTGGCTCCTTCCACTGTGACTTTGTGTGGTAGGAGCATGGTGTTTTTATAGAGCTAGAAATGGATGAGAAGAGCTGGGGGCATTGCATGACCCAGGAACCAGGGCTTTACTGGTTTCCATAGAAAGACACCCAGGGTCTGAAATGGGAGAAGCAATGTGCGTTCCTCCTTTTAAGCAGAAGGTAACGGTCCACTTTGTGAAGGATGAACCAGGGCCCAGGAGAGAGGGCAAGGGAAGCCCAGAGGGAGGCCATTATCTCTGACCCTCCCTGTGCAAGAGGAGAATGAACAGAAGGAAATGAGCTCTTTCAGGGGCAGACCACACAGTGACGGGCAGGCCTGGCAGACTGTAAGGAGGGACAGTCATGATTTTAAAGGTTTTGAGGTTGGATAACTGGGGGGGGGAAATGATGCCGCCCTTTGAAGAGACAGAGAGATCCAGAGAGAAATGTTTGTTCTCTTGGGAGAAGGGCAGTGACGTTTACCCGGGATGTTTGACCAAGATACTGGAAATCACAACTGGTAACTCCAAAGCAAGTCCAGGCTAGAGAGAGAAATGTTTGAAGCCGAGTGCCCGGAGTGAAGTCAGTCAGGGCCGTTTGGATCTCCACAGAAGGTGTCCTATCCAGAATAGGGGACCGGACTTCTTGAGTGGCAAAGGACTGCTCAGAAAGCACCCACCTCACTGAGGGTTGTGAGTCTGTGTCCAGGCTGTTCAGCACAGCGACATTCACCAAGGGCCCTGCTTTGGAAGCGGAGAGGCCAAAGCCTTCCAAGATAACAATTTATGCCCCCTCTCCCCCACCCCCAGGAGAGCGGTTTTAAAGTTCTCCAGCCGCCAAGCCTCTACGGGTCATTAAGAGACCTCTCACCTGCAGCTGATGAGGGCATCAGACATACTAGTGATGGCTGCAGTGGGCCCAGGGCAGCCACATTTCACTATCGGGAGCATGAACAAAGGGACGGGGAGGCCAAAGAAAAACTTGGGGTATCTGCACTTAAGGGGGGAAACAAGGCGGCAAGAAAAGGTAGGGAACCCCAAGACTGTAACGTGACAGGAAGGAGAGATTTCAAATAAGGAGCAATGGACGAGAAAGTAAATAAAATAAGGTCTGAGGCCAGACTAATGGGGATTCGGAAGCTCTGGGCAACTTTTGAAACATAGCAATGTCTTGTCCTGGGCGCTAAGGAGTTTTACTCCGTGGTCAGGACGTAGATTCAACAGTACAGGTGACTCCAGAGGTTGGCAGTAAGGGGAAAGTGAGAAATGAGAAGACTGGAGAAGACACAGAGAGTTCGATGCCAGAGTTTATGATTTTGTCCTTGGAGATTCCCGTAGAAATGTCTAGAACAGACCCTTGGCATTCATGACCAGTGTTCAGTAAACAGGTGTATACCCAAGGGCAGTTTTCCCAGGGGATCCTGTATGAAAGTTCCATTTGTATTCCAACTCTATTTATACTCCCTAACTTTCTTCCCCAAGTGCTGTGCTCGATACTGTAGAGGAAGTGGAGAAAGCATAAGGCATCTCCATAAGGAAAAGATCAGAATGATCCGTTACAGCTGGGGAAGGTCCTGAGCAGAGAATGAGTTGATCATGGAAGTGTGGCACAAGGGATTAGGAGAGAAGCTCCAGGTGAGAAACGTAAGAGAAACCACAAAGGTGGGGATAAATATGGTGCACCGCGGCAAGGTACTGGCTTTCTGCTCCCTGCTGGAAAGTATGGCAAGTCAGATGGGATAAAATCAGCTTATGGAGACCTCTGGAGTCTGGCGGGGAGACCTGGAATTGGAATCCTAAGGATAACTTTGCAACTTGAGTAGGGCAGTAACCTAATGAAAGGATCATTTCAGATCTGGCCAATGGGATGTAGCCCATAATGCTTAGGGGGGGAAAAAAGCATAATTGAGCTATTTAGATCTTCTTGCAGGGGAGAAAAGGCTGGAGGACAGGAAAGAACAAGTAAGGTAGTATGACTTTTCTTTTGACTCCCATTCTGAAAAGAGAGAACAGCAGACACCCTCTTATCAGTAGCTGGTCCGTCAATGAGAATATTACACTGGGAAAATGTCGCTTATATGTCGATGAAACCTTTAATGGGAAACATAACAAGTATTTATCACATTTTTATTTATTTATGAAGTTACCTCTGAATCTACTGACTAGTCTTTCTCGCTTGAGTAACCGTATTATGTTTCACTTAGAGCTTCCAGTTTGGGTGTTAGAATCTTTTCTTTCTTTCTTTCTTACTTTCTTTTTTTATTATTTTTTTAATGTTTGTTTATTTTTGAGAGAGAGACAGAGACAGAGCATGAGTGAGGGAGGGGCAGAGAGAGAGGGAGAGACAGAATCCAAAGCAGGCTCCAGGCTCTGAGCTGTCAGCACAGAGCCCGACGCGGGGCTCGAACTCACGGACCGCGAGATCGTGACCTGAGCCGAAGTCGGACGCTCAACCGACTAAGCCACCCAGGTGCCCCTTAGAATCTTTTTTTTTTTTTTAAGTTCAGCTTTATTGAGGGTTGAGGCACGACGTGATAAGACCTGTCAAGTATACATTTTGAACAGACTGCCCCATGTAGTTCATGAACCCATCGTCACCTGAAGGCAAATCTGGATACTTACAAAGCAGGCAGACTGCATACTCTTACCCACGTGATGAGTCTAGCCCTTGCCAAATTCAGCAATACTGTTAAGTGTTTTAAGCCACTCCCCTCTTACGGAGTCTTTCATGAACTATCCTGGCGGTCAGTAGAAGTCAGAGCCCTATTTCCTTTCGCAACTGTGTTTCATTTTACCCAATCTCCAGTCCAATTGTGTAGTTCCAGTAACAAGTTGTAACTGGCATTAAGATCGAGGGGAACACCACTGAGTGTTGGTATAAGAGCCAGGAGCCGCTGTGGGCGGGGCCTTAAGTGGAGGGGGATTGAAGGAGCCTCGTGACTTCCTTCAGATTGAGTGACGGACAGGTGTGCCTCGTCTAAACCACTTTCCAGGTGCTCCGTTCCTAGAATAGCACTTAGGGGAGATTTTCTGCGCTAGAATGTCACCACTAGGTACAGCTGGTCACTGTGTGTGCCTGCGCCGTGATCACTGACCATGTTTCAGGGGACCCCGTCTCCCGGCGTTGCCTCCTCTGCTACCCAGCACTGCCCATCCTAATTTCGGCCACTGATTTCCCAGCAAAACTTGTAGTCCTGGCTTGGCCTACCAAGAGCCCATGAGAGCCGTGACGGCCCGAGTAGTGCTAAGCACGTTCGTTCCTAAAACCTGGTCGTAGTTACCTCCGTTCTTGTTTGTGCTTTAACGTGAGACCTGTTTGAAGGCCTACTGCATGACCCATTGTGTTGTAACATGGATAGCTCACCGGGGCTCAGGATTCTCTTTTGAAAATTCAGCTTTGCTGACCTGGAATTAAGTAAAGTGAGTCTTCCTTGACAAATAACTTCACGTCTATTTCGAAGCGCAACTTGAGCAAACCTAAATCTGAAACTTGTGTACGTGTCCAGGTTGGCTTCTCAAGTGGTGCTGGGGCCAGGCACTCCCCTGTGACAGACACTCTAATGGTATCTGTGCGTATATGTATACGTGCATCTGCGCGTGCCCGTATTTACGTATCTGGGGAAGTCTAACCGGTGAGGAGTATGTGCCTGTGCACACGGAGCTACAGCCTCCCTGGGACCAGCGGCTCTCCTGCTCATTTCATGCAGCTTCAACTCCCTCACCCACTAGACGCCTCCTCCACGCTGGCAGTCCCGATTCCTAAGACAAGTGAACTACTTTGGCCGCTCTTCTGTTGATGGAGAGACCCCTTTGCCAGGCCCCACCCAAGCTAGGAGACCGGCCTTTCTGAGAACATGGCACCTTCCAAGTCCCTCCAGGTGAGACCAGACACAGAGCGTAGCAGCCGGGCGGCCAGCCCTACGGGCAGGGCAGTTTCCCTTGGATTACAGGATGGGCACAGAAGACCAAGGCTGCCGTCACTTACCCAAAGGGATGTTTCCGCTCCTTGAGGAGGTCCTCACTTGGTGTCATTCCAGTGCACACAAATTTCCATCACCGTGAGAGAGTTAAAAAACCTCAGTCCCCAGTAACGAAGGTCGGTTACCAGGTGAATCAGTCTCCTGTAGCTGCAGGAACAAAATACCACAGACCGTGTGGCTTACAGGACAGAAATTGAGTTTCTCACAGATCAGGGGGCTAGCAGCCCATGATCGAGGTGTTGACAGGGTTGATTTCTTTTGCAGCCTCCCTCCTTGGCTTGTGGACACCATCTTCTTCTCCCACATCTCTTCTTATGAGAACCCCAGTTATACTGAGTTCAGGCTCACCTTAATACCTCTTTGTACCTTAATTATCTCTTTAAAGGGCCCGTCTCCAAATACATACACATTCTGAGGCCCACGGGGGGTTAGGGCCCCACCACAGGAGTTGGGGAGGGGAAACACACCGGGGTATACCAGAAGGCCATGATATACTGTGTCTTTATATAAAGTACGAATTTGGCAGCTGGCTCTTCGATCCTTGCTGTGTAAGTAACAGACCCGCATGATGGTCCGTGACCGTTCCCATCACTGTTTTCAGAGTGTGTTGGTGACTGGTCATCGAGTGGCTGTTGCTCAGTCCAGGGACAGATGGTGAAGCATGTGGTTGCGGTGCCTCCTTGTTTCCCAGTGGTAGACCCGCACAACACTCTACCAAAGTAGATAGTCACGAGAGGGCATCGGCCTCCAAAGGCGTAAGTGTAGGGGGGAAGAAAAACGCACAGAAAGTGAATTTGGATGTGACTGGATTTGAAAATGGTGGCATCGTTGCGAAGACTGGAGGAGTCTTGCGTGAAACTTCAGTATAAACCAGCCTGGAAACAGTCCAATGAACATAAAAATAAAGGCTAAAGTCATCACAGTGTATTTCAGTTTAAATCGAATTTGAACATTTACTTTGAAGACATATATATATACACATATATATAAATATATACATTTATATTATTTATATATATTATATTGTATATTGTATATATTGTATGTTGTATATTGTGTGTTATACATAAATATATATTTATATTATATATTTATATATTTATATTGTATATATATATAAATATAAATATACATTTATATATATATTTATATATATATATATAAATCCCGAA
Source organism: Lynx canadensis (assembly GCF_007474595.2). Lineage (NCBI taxonomy): Eukaryota > Metazoa > Chordata > Mammalia > Carnivora > Felidae > Lynx > Lynx canadensis. The sequence goes on along the minus strand of NC_044315.2, from coordinate 9,049,776 downwards.
CAACTGGGCCAGTGTTCGGGCCAAAGTGTTGAAGTTTTGCACTGAAAAAGCATGGTGATTACGAGGAGACTGGAGAAGAACCTTGTCTACCAGAAAAGGCCCGTTTCAAGGTTTCAGACGTGGGTGCGAACAGAGCAGGTTAGTGGCACTGCCAGGGGCCGACGAGGGGGGACTGCTGTGAAGTTTGCACCCAAGCTCCAAGGATCGTCCCGTATTGACTGCTGATGAGACTGGTCTTTTCTGGAAGACCCCTCTACGGAGAACGGAAGCCAACAAAAACGTAAGGTCGTAGAGTGCCCATAAAGAACAGTCTCGATGTTCAGCCAGAGGAAGTTGGTTGAAGGTGCTCGTGAAGAAAAGGATGACGATGTCCCAGAGGAAGAGACAGCAGTTAAAAAACAGAACAAAATCCTCACGTCAGGGGTTCATCTGAGCGAGACATTTCACGACATGCAAAGGGCGAAGGGTAAAGTGTTGGAAGCTGATCCTGAGTGTTTTGCCAAAGCCTAGGGAAAAGGATTGTTCTGTATCATAAGTTAATTGGTGAGAAGACAGCAAATGCTGTCCAATACTGATACGGTTTTTTTTTGAAACCCCAAAAAGTCCTGTTAATGCTCATTTCTAGTGATTTAAAGTTCAGGTACTAAATAGATACTCATTTTACTATGTTTTTCATTTTCTTGTGTGCATATAACCGGCGATAGGAGTTTTTAATTTTTTGGCGTGTACGTTTGTTAAGGGACGTGGAAGAAATCGTGCTTTCCTGATTATTAGACTGGGTTTTTGCGGTTTCAAACTGCACCATCATTTTTATGGTCCCCGTGCTTTGCAGGCAAAGTGACAACTGAGAACGTGTGCATGCGTGTATCTTTCCTGCTGAGAGTCTCCTTAAGATGCGCCATGTTGGGTCTTTACGTGCATTCTTCACCTAAGCCTAGGAAGCGTAATTAGCCTTTTCCTGATGGGGCTCTCAGTCTTCATTTGTGCTGTAAAGTGGAATAATATCCTGGTTAAGGGTGTGGCTTAATGCAGCCAAACCCCCAGAGCGCAAATCCTAGCCCCGCTACTTACTTGTCTATGATCTGGAGTGAGATGCTCCGTCTCTCACCTGTCTCCTGAGGACACAGTACTTGCCTCACAGTGTCGTTGTAACGATTAAATGAGCAAATGTATGTAAAGCACTGAGTGCCTGGCACCTGTGTCAACAGTATGTGTCAGGGTTTGGTGATGCTGCTGCTGCTGCTGCTGGTGATGATGGTGGTGTAGGGGCATTAGAAGTATCCACCATGCCATGTATCTTCAGAGGGGTTGGAAAGGAGACTCTTTCCTTTACCAGATGGCCCCAGGCTACAGTGCCTTTGATTTCTTGTGTTCCTTAGGTGTTCTCTGCCTTAACTGGGCTATTACTAGTCTTGGCCTCTGCCTCAGGGGGAACAGGCACCCTACTCTGAGCCACTGTTTTGTTGGATTTGATGCTTTTCACCCAGGGCGCGTTTATAGCCCAAAGAATTTGTCTTGATGCAGTTTGGAAGCCCGGAGGAGGGCTCTGTTGCTCCCGGATGGCCTGTCCCAGGCAAGCCCGTGAGAGAACCATTTCTTTGGCTGGAGGACCTCCGAATGAGGTTCACTTCTGTCATTGTACATGACCTGTCTCTTTCAAAAATATCACATTCTTCTTCTTTTTTTTTTTTTTTAAGTTTCCTTCTTTCTTTAAATATTTATTTTTGAGAGAGAGAGAGAGACAGCAGGGGAGGGGCAGAGAGAGAGGGAGACACAGAATCCGAAGCAGGCTCCAGACTCTGAGCTGTCAGCACAGAGCCCAATGTGGGGCTTGAACCCACGAACCACGAGATCAATGAATGACCTGAGCTGAAGTCCAACACTTATTGAGCCCCCCAGGCACTGCCAGTTTAGATATAGATAGATGATATAGATATAGATATAGATATAGATATAGATATAGATATAGATATAGATATAGATATAGATATATAGATAGATATTTTTTTGAGAGAGAGAGAGAGAGAGAGAGAGAGAGAAAGAGAGAATGAAAATCCCAAGCAGACTCCGCACTGTCAGTGCATACCCCGATAGGGCTTGATCCCACAAACGGTGAGATCATGGCTTGAGCTGAAATCAAGAGAGTCACAGGCTCAACCGATTGAGCCACTCAGGCGCCCCCATCATGTTGTGCTTGGTAAGCATTGAAATTGTACCACAGTCTGTTGTTACCTATCTTTGGCGTCTCATTTTTTATTTTAACATACTGAGAACCCCAAAGTGTGAAGTGACCCGGGCCTCCCTGAGAAGCCTTCCCTGGGGCATGAGTGGGTTGTGAGTTACAGTAACTGATAAATGGTCTCAGGAGAAGAAAGCAGAACTGTGTTTCTTTTAATTCTCCGTCGTTTCTCTAAGCCTTTTGCTGGCTCACAAATTCTCTCTGCTTCTTTATTCCACCCAAGGGAGCTACAGCATCGTGCGTGCCTAACGTGTGAGAACAAAGGTGTCAGTACATCATGTTTGTAACGTGGTAGGGTCTACAGGGCCACCCTCTACTAACTCTTAACAGTCACGTTCTGAACAGAGTACTGTGCTTAATATTCCCCAGAAGGTGCCCTCTGGGTTCTTAGTTGATCCTGTGACTGAAATACTTTTTATGCTTCCTAAACTTTTTTTTTTTCCCTCTTCCCACCCCACAACTGCTTTGACCTGAAATAGGGGTCTAATTTGCCTTCTCTCAATTGTATACGCGCGCCTTTTCCCCCCTTCCCCTAGGTTTCTTTAGGAAGCTTCCTCAGGGCGTTAGGGGGAAAGAGCACCTTGGTTCACTTTCGCAAAAGTGATGGAAAGTCGCTGAACAGAAATTTAGGTTAACAGAGGCTCCACACACTTGCCCTTAATGGCCAGCATTGCCCATTTCAGTCTCCAGCACCCTGGTGCCTGACGAACGAGTGAAGAAATGAGGGTCCACTGAATTAATAGGACATCAGTCAATTGCACCACAGTGACAAAGAAAAAAGAAAAAGCCAGCATGATAAAAACAAAAAACAAAACCCTTTTAGATCAATTCATCTCTCTCCTTGAATATTTGAGGCATTTGTTAACAAAACTATGAAGTTTGTGGATAGGTATGTCCTTCTATACAGGTGTATTCTCACATCCTGGGTATTTCCTTAATAACACATGAATGAATAAGAATTTTTGGAAAGGCTTCTAGTCACTAGTGAGGGCAAGACTGAACGTGCTACCTGTTGAAATGCTATAGGGTCTGAGGTCGGAAGGAAAGCCAGCAAGATTTCTCTGGTATTGTGTGCTGTGTGTGAAGGTGACGGGAACACGTATGAACCTGCAGTTGGGTTTGTTTTGTTTTGTGTAATATTTACAGAGTTTATTCCCCCCATCCCGGGACTTTTTTTTTTTTATTGTTGTAAAAAACACATAATGTGAAATGTGCTACCTTGACCAGTCTAAGTGTACATTTTAGCAAATTTGCTGTGCATTCATCACCGGGAGATGCTGCAGAATGTTTTCATCATCCCAAACCAAAATTCTGTACTCATTAATCAATAACTCCACTCTTTCCCCAACATTCATTGCCTTGTGACCTCTGTTCTTCTTCCTCATGTAAGTTGAGTCACACAGTTATCTGTCCTTTGGTGTCCAGCTTATTTTACATTGGGAGTTTGATTTCATGCCTAGTGATCTAACAGGTTGCTTTCGGGGATGGTAATGATCAAAAACTTTAAATGGCCCCAGGAGCACCGGGGTGGCTCGGTCGGTTAAGCGTCTGACTCTTGATGTTGACTCAGGTCATAATCTCACAGTTTGTGAGTTCAAGCCCCTTTTGGGCTCTGTGCTGACAGTGCGGAGCCTGCTTGGAATTCTCTAGCCCTCTCTCTCTTCTACCCCTACCCCACTTGTAGTCTCACTCTCTCTCTCAAAATAAATACATAAACTTAAAAACAAACACACAAACAAAAACCTTAAAATGGTCCACGGCCCCGAGTCCAAAATTCTGTATCCAGAAGTGCCGTGGTCTTTATTAAACCAAGTGGCTGAAATGGGCTGGCATTTTTAGTAGGAGTTCCAGAACTCCATGTTCAATTTGTTGCTGTTATTAAAGATGCCTATTGTAAGAAAATTTCCCGTGAAATCTTCAAGTTTCTTTAAAAATCCACTTTTTGTTTTGTTTTGTTTTGTTTTGTTTTGTTTTGGTCATTGCTGCCGCTGGCATCATTACCTGTCTTACTGGCTTTCAGGGTCTCTGCAGGGCGTGAGGGAGGTTTAGCCTCCCCTAATATTAGAATCAAGTTTAGCAGCCTGTGAGTGGTCTCCAGGAAACACTCCTATTGATATGTAATTGTCCTAACCGCTTGCCTTAATGCTTAGCCCTCAATCTGTAACCCCACCCCCACCCAGGCAGCATCTAGGGTCCTCTTTGGGACTCTAATTCAAGTTCCTAAGGGAGGAGGACCCGCCAAGAGAGCCAGAGCCCTTGTCCGTAGGCAGAAACGTGGTATTTAAACAGCAGAGCTGGGTATGAGAATACTGGATCTCCCATTTCCTATCCAAGACATTTCCCGTGCATTGTCTTGATGTCTTTAGAATTACTCCTTTTGATTTTTCCTAAGATGGTCTGTTCCGCTGCTGGGTCTGTGCCCCTCTGTGTGGTGGGCTTAGAGATACCAGGGCGGAAAAAGGTGACCACAGTGAAACAATGCCTCCTACTTGCTTGTGGCTTTTGTTTGCTTGTCTCTGTTTACCTATTCCCGGGCATGGATCCCTTCTGTTCCGCCGGGTAGGGTTGTGAAGTCCCGTATTCACAGCACCCCCTTGCAGCGCGGGGAGAGGAGAGCAGGGATAATGCCCACTCTGCCGACCGTCTCTCTTCCCCTAAAAGACACGGCATGTGTCGGGATGACAGGGGCACCACCAGACCCACGTGTGGTGACTGATTCCTCAGTCGAGTCTGCCATGTGCCTTGCAGGCTGCAAAAAGTGTTTGCTCGGAAACCGCTTACCCTGCAGGACTGGCTCCTGCATTTTGTTATCAGAACCTACATGCTGCTTTCTTAAGAGCTAATTGAAGAAGGAGCCAGTCTTTATCCGGTTCTGGTGTTGTGAAAATGTATTCTTTAAAAAAAAAAAAAAGAAGAAGAAAGAAAGAAACAGAAAGAAAGAGAAAGAAAGGTGGGGGGGGAGAAAAGGTTGCCATCCAGTGGAGGAAGGAGTAATTCCCAGCTTCATTCAGGAAAAACACAGGCTGGAATATGCTTAACTATTTTAACTTGGCTGGGGATTTTTATCACCAGAAGGGTTGTTTTTTTTTTTTTAGTGACATTCGGAGCCAAATGGGTGCAGTGTGCCTTTAAGGAAAGAAGTGCCTCACCAAACTTCGCCGTAGTTGTATCTCACCGTTCGGAGAGGGAAGGAAAGTGTTAATTTCTTATTTGTACACTTTTTTTTCCCCCGACTTCCTTCCTATTCACTTCATTAAATCTAGAGGCAGTTCAGCATGGGAGCCGTCTGTATGTTGAATTAGGGCTCGCACTCTTGCCCAACACGTCACCAGTCGGAAACTGGGGGTTTGCTTCTGTGATTTATTTCATTATTGTGCTGGTAAAAGGTTTGGAAGGGCATTCTTTTCGGGGTAGTACTTTAGCATTGTGTAGCAAGTTTTTTTTTTTTTTTCGTGGCACCCCCCCCCCCTCGCCTAGCACTGAGTTGAGTCTGTTGAGCCAGTGTAATAAATAATTTTTTTTAAATAAAAGAACAGTTTTAAATTTCCATGAATAATTTTACTTACATGCAGGAGTAATCTTACTCCACTTCTTTAAGTGCGAAAAGCACTGGGAAATATTTAGTGAATTGATTTCCATTAGAAAAAGACCCTTAGAAATCCCTGAACATACAGTACTGCATATGGATGTGTTTGGGGTCTTTGGGGAGGAGGGAAGATGTTTTGTAGCTGACGGCATTCCTGCATAAAACCTTAATTTAAGGGGAATAATGGTCAGTACTTTGTGTGTTTCCTTGTGATTCCAAAAATCTAAATTTAATAAGAATCTGCACGTATGAGCAATTGCAATAAACATTGTTTCATTAGTTCCTTTTTGCTATTTGTTTTCGCTTCTTAGCTATTCCCAGATTTAGAGATTGATAAATCCAAATATCATAAGCTTATGCTTTGTTCCGTTTCCCCCCCCCCCCCAAATTAAGGGGAGGGGGTGAGAGTAGAAATATCCTTTTCACAACTTCCCCCTCTTCATGGATCCCACTGAAAAGAAAAACAATGAAAAATTTTACAGCACGAAACTGAAAGGGAAGTATCACAGTTGTTCGGGATTTTCTTTAAAGAGAAGAATGACATTGTATTAAAATGTTTGAACTTGGGAAACATGCACATTGCTTTTACCGACATGCATTTAATGAAAAAATTCTTTTATCCAAAAAAAAAAAAAAGATCATCTGAGATTGCTCCAAAAACATGCAGCCTGTTTCTTTTTAAAGGCACTAAAATGAGGTTTAAGATACCAAAAAAAGAAAAAAAAAAGCTTAAACTGTTTTAATTTTTTTTAATAAAATTGAATATTAATTTGTTTCCTTACTGGCTTAATTGTTAAAATGAGAGTAAGAATCAGAAATCATCTGAGCTAAAAAATCTCTAATTCTGCTTCCTGGAATAATAAGGGGGGAAAAATATGATAAGTAGTTGTCAATATTAAAACAGGCTGAAGGAGGAAGGCTTCGGGCCTTGTAGTAGGTAGAATGAAACAGCAGATTTGAGTATCCACAATCCTTTCAGTATTAAATTTTCAGTAAAATAAAATTACTTGTATATGAAAACATAGCCTTTCCCCAGCTCTCTTTTTTTTCCTGATCAGCTGATGAAGAGACTAGCAGCTCGCTGCTTTGCTGGCTTGTTAATTTTATCCCCACTAACTGTGATTTCCGATAGCCGGCCTGCCGATAGTGGTAAGGTAAATATCCTTTTTCGTTGCCGTCTTGAAGATTCAGTAGAACTACATCCCAGGCATGTGTAGGTGTGTAACACATCAAAAGCCGGTGTTCTCCGTATTTCTGTGTGCAACTGGGTGCTTGAGGAGAGCATTACCATTAACTGTTGACAGCCTTGCATGCTGTATTTATTATTAGCATGTTCAGTCCCCAACATTTGCGGGACAATTTCCTTTTCTTAATCTTCGCTTAGCTGCAGTGTGTTTAGCTGTATAGTTTGGGTGTCCTGCTTTTAGGCAAATGAATATTAATGAAATAATGTGGAAGCTTTTTTTTTTCTCTCTCTCTTTTTTTTTTTTTTTCTTTTTCCTCATAACTCATCAGATCTCGCCTCCTTCATAGTGGTTATCTGAACACTGTAGGATCGTGATGGAAATTGTCTTTTGATTATTAAGGCCTAGCCTCAGACTGTCCCTTAGGATTCTGTCTGTGTGCATGTTGCTTCTTCGGGTTTGCACATTGGAAGATGCATAGAAAACATTCTTTTAATCCCACTAGCATTTTTAACATGCCAGGTTGTTTTGTGTTCTGCACCAGGTTTTCTTCATAAAACCTTTCTTTTTCAGGAGGCATTGTACACAAGTGAAAGAAATTATGTCTGAGCTGTAATCACTCTTTATATTGATTGTTATACTCACATGATCATAAATATTAGCCATGTTTGGTGCTGTGGAGAAATGAAGGTAATTGCTTTATGATTAGGGCTCTTTCAGCTACGAGAAAGGATTGATTAGCATTTGCATACTGGAAGCAATATTGAGAGCCAGGAGGAACAAATAACAACATCAGTTTATTTTGTGTGAGAAAGCAATCTTGAAATGCAATTTAAAGGTCTTTAAAAAATTTTTTTCTTTTTCATGGTCAAATTTTCTTTTATCTGTTTTGTTTCGTTTTTTTTTTTTTCATTGCAGTTTTTCTTTATTTTTCTTAAGTTTTGAGATTTACCAGGGGGATAAAAAAAAAAGTTTAAACTTCTGGGTCTGTCACATGGATCTTTTAGCCATTTACGAACAGGTTTCTTTTATACCTGGTTGTTTTTATAGCTATTTTATTATCTCTCTGCATTAGTGCTGCTGGCTCTGGTTTAAAGCAAGCGTTTGCAGGTAATTGGAAAAAAGTGTTTGTTGTCTGTGAGTGTGTGTGTTCTTTATCAGATGATTTAAGTGCATTTACCAAGGAATGTGGCTTTGTACTTCCTGTTTCCTTGTTTACTAATTGCTACGTTAGAACAAAATCTGGATGGAATAGGGATTTATGTCGTGAATCATGAGTAAATTGATGTAAAAGCCCAGAGAAGGGTCAGAGCTTATATGATCGTAAGGATGTATTCTTAGAGGAATTTTTTTCTTCACCCACCTCTTTTTGGTTTTGTTTTGTTTCTGTTTTACCTTTCCCCCCTTTTATAGTAGTAAAACAATTCAGGTCTTTTTCTTATATTGAGCTAAAATTTCATTTGGATTCAGTTACCTTTCAGACACTTCACATGTGTCGCCCTTTTTGTATTTGTCATTTCTTCTTACTATTAGTGTTTCCTGCCCTCGCTGTATTTTGTTCCCAGATTAGACTTGGCTTAAAGAATTATTTTATCCAATATGGCGGTCTTCCCTCTTCTTACTTGACTGATTACTGTTGAGTTGTATTTTTAATCTTATTTTTGTTAGTTTTACTTGATTCTCATCACTCACCTTGGCTTTTTAAAATTTTCTTGATTAATCTCTTGTCTTGAATTTTCCTCCTTCATTCCCTACTACAACAGGCCATCGAAGACGGCAATTTGGAAGAAATGGAAGAGGAGGTACGGCTCAAGAAGCGGAAAAGACGAAGAAATGTGGATAAAGATCCCGCCAAAGAAGACGTGGAAAAAGCTAAGAAGAGAAGAGGCCGCCCTCCAGCTGAGAAACTATCCCCCAATCCCCCCAAACTGACCAAGCAGATGAACGCAATCATTGATACCGTAATAAACTACAAAGACAGGTGAGTGTTTCACTCCTACAACTTGCTCCCCTCCACGGAGACAGAGTTGATACTACCGAGCAAGATGTATTTTACGGCATGCGCTGGGTTGTAAGGTTCTTTCTGCTTTGTGTTTCATGGCTTTTGCCCAAAGGTGTCAGAAACCTCGTCGTACCATTTTCACAATGGCTGCCATTGCTGTTTTGTGTGCTGTTTTCCCAGGCATTGTTGAGGATATTTGAAAATAGTGTAGGTGACAAAAATTAAAAAGACAGTCTAAACTGGAGGAGTCAGGACTCTTAAGGATCTGTGAAATACCATCCTGTTTGTAGAAGGACTGGAATGACATCGTGAAATTATACTTTTGGGCTGAGTTGTTTGGGAAAGAAGAATCCTAGCATACTTAAGGTAAATATTTCGTGTCGAGACTCTGTCGAAAACCAAAGAGGTGCTTTGTCAGAAATACCATTCCTTCTTTCCTTCCAACACACTTGTATTTCTGAGCCCTTGTTTGAGCAACATCTCCTCCTTCCTAATGACACTGCATAGACCGCATGGTTTTCTGGCAGATGTACTTCATTTTCACAGACCTTTTCAGTGTGAGTGTGGAGAAACACACGTGGTACGTTATCATCCCCAGACCTGTGTCGGTCAGCCCGACACAGTAGATAAACTAGTTGGGCTACATTTTGGTTAGTTGTTTTGGTTTCTGCTTGATAATCATGTGATGCAGTTTTCATAGAAAGATCACATCTCGTTCCAGTTGAAAAGTTGATAGGAAACAAAAGAATTAAACACTGTATTTCTCGCAGTTGCACAGCGGCATTTAATCCGGTTTCGGTTATTTTTTTTATTTTTATTTTTTTACAGTAGTGTTGCTCCGTACACCCAGGAATGTTTAACACACATAACGAAGTTGTGATTTTAGCTTTTCTTTGCGACTTTAGTGCTCGTTTTCTATCAGGAAGAAACCTCCTAATAAAGATGAAGTCGTGTAACCAGGAAGAAACTTTCCACTGAGAGGTTCTATTGTTGGGTCTTCGTTACATTATCTGTAAGGAGTTTCCAGAAATGGTGACAAGTGGTAGCACGAGGTGTGTGTGGAAGAGTCAGAATATCCTGCCCTTCTTTGTGTTGCAGAGTTTTTAGGTTCTCTGCTTACTATTTTTACTACCTGTCTTTGTTGTTGTTGTTGTTCTTTTTTTCAAGTGCATCCCCTTGCGTATTTCACACGTGGCAACAAAGAGCAGCCCCATTATATTGGGTTTGGAGAGGCCACTCATTGACACAGGGGGATGACAGCCATCCAGAAGGGAAGATTGGCCCACCAGTCCGTTCTTTGACCAGAGCGAACGGGCACACGCTTCCTCTTAAGCCAAGAATCAGTAACTCTGTCAGGTTTCTGTTCGCCCCCAGCCCTCCTGGAAGATATGCCACAGGCAGGAACGGTTTCCGGGAAACCAGCTTGGACAATGACGCCTTATTTTATCAGCCCTTGGTGTAAAAAAAAAAAATAAATAATAATAATAATAATTAAGTAGAGAGGATCACCCTGCATAAGCCTCCAACTTCTCTGCCTTTGTCTCAGGAGAGCAGAGCGCGACATCTGTTACTCTGACCAGGTGCGCCTTGGTATTTGACAGGCATCTTGCTCATAACCTGCTGAGTGGAGTCTGGGGCGGCAGGAGCACTGCGCAGAGCCGAGAAGAGGTTTAGGAGCTAGGCCTTTTATTCCAGGTGACGTCTAGCTCCTCCTTTAACGGTGCAAAAGAGGTCACCAGCTGGTGGACCACGAAGTGCCCACAGCCTGATTAATTTCATGATTCATGTTGTTGGGTGGGGGATGGGGAGAAAGCAAACACATAAAACCCGGAGAGACTTCTTATAAACTTCAGGTGTTCTCCGTCCTTTTAGAAAAACCTAAAAATCATGCAGAGTTCTACCCAAGTTTCCCCAAGGTGATAACGGGTAGGAGTGAGGAGATGGCTCCCCACCGCCCCCACCACGGGCTCTCCTGCTCCAGCTTGCCGCAGCCCTCCCCCCGACCTGTCACCCTGCTAAATCATCCTTCTAGTGTGGGGTGCCACTTACTATTTATCATCGTGCTTTCCCGCCCGGCCCACTTGACTCATTTATATCACCTGCTGGCTCCTTAGGCTTCTGGGTGTTGCGCTTCCTGGCATAGATAGCTATGGGCTGACTCCTTTCCTAGAAACCACCACAGAATGGGAGGTTAGATCCCTTGCGCCTCAGCTGAGCACAGCACCGTTGCTGATACACAAGCTCTTACGTGGGTTCAGCTTACCTGTGTTTGAATCTTAACTCCAGCATCTATCTACTACCTGTGGGGCGCTCGGGCGACTTCCTTAACCCCTCTGAGCCTCACTTTCGCCATCCACAAAATGGAATGATTACCGTACCTGCCTCCAGAGGCGTCAGGCGAGTTGGAGGAGTTAATGCAGGCCAAGCTTGCTTGCTGAGTCGTTTAATTATTAATAATCAGCCTTTCAGACTACTTTTAGCTCATCAGGTGGGTAAATGGAGCTCTGAGCACTTGAAAGTAAGCGTCCTTGCTAATACGTTTTCTATCCTTTCTGTCCCCTCACACCCTCCAAAAACAGAAAACACAGTTTCACTGGGACTGATTATCGAACATGTCTTTGGTTGTATTGTAGGGAAAGAATATTTAAATATTTTAGCATTCAGACACCGAGTACTTTCTTCCTCCTGTTTTCTCTGGTTTCAATGTATTTATTTAACTCTTCCTTGCAAAGTACCCTCTTAAGGCCCGTTCTGTTAGCCCCCACATTTAGGTCCGTTCTGGAGAGTATGGGCCCCTTTCCCGTTGCTGCCTGTTTCATGTATATTTCGTGTTCGTAGTCTAGAAAAAAAAAAGCACTTATTGTGAATATTTCTGTGTTTTATTTCTCTTCCCAAACTTGGTGCTCAAGTAGGAGGTGCTCAAATTAGGAGGGCCTTAATTGGATACATTGTTATATTTTTGTTGGTTTTAGAAAAATACTGCTGGGAAATGTACCTACCCCTCCATGTGCTGAGATTTTTGTACCGTTAAAGTCAGCTACTAATATAGTAACTTGGCCTACCTGTGCAAGAAATACCACCTGTACTAACTTCCCTCCCCTTACCTCAAGTGTTAGGGTTCTGACAGTTGTACAGATTAGCGGTGTATTAGATAAGAATTGCCATCTATATTTAACTGATATATAAGAATTAATTAGCTCTCATGAGACAGTTTTTTCAAAGTTCTTGCATGATTCTGGGACAGATGTATCTTTCTTTTTTATGAAGAACTAGGATAATTTAAGCATCTATTTATTGCCTTTGTTTTCAGTGCCAGGCTTTTTTTTTTTTTTTTTAAGGAGGATACTTTTTAAAATGTGACCCCAAAGAGCCAGTAATTTTGTGTGTTTCACAAATGTAAAATCCTTCTGCAGTAATTGCTATTTAAAGTTAGAACTGGTCAGCTATAGCTCATTCCTACTATTTTCATTCCCCAAATCAAGTAGTGTTAGAAGGCTTTGTTTTGACTTGCTATGATAAGCCTTGTTTTCTGTTTCTATCGGAGGCTTTTAAGAATCCTGTTCTAACATTATGTACTATTTAACCTAAGATGCTATTCCTTTAGAAAAAGGATCCATCCCAGTTTGCATCCTTACCCTTTAAAATTACCCCTGGGATGAGATCTAGAATAAGATAGTGAAGGGTAGGGGCTGGGAGAGCCATCCCGAGTCTAGAGACGTGGCTCGTAATTACTTGGATAATGGAAAGGTCTAGAGGGATTCGGGGTCCTCGCTCTCCCTGGCTCACCTTCCCACAACTCAGATGTGCCCCCCTCACCATCTTTGACAGACTGCCATCCAGCAGTATGGACCCTCCCGAGAGTTAGTGCGCTGTGTCAGGGGGCAGTTAACGACACTGACGTGCAGCTGTAAGCACAACAATCCTTTCCTGTAGGATTCAGCCCTTCTGACTTCTGGGTTTTCTACTTGGGCGTTCAGAGAGTATGTCCGTCCGCATTCCGAGCAGTGTCCTTTGGGCACGGCTATCCACCTCAGGCCATTCTCCTTGCGGCTGACACACCTCCCTTTGCTCTCAGAGTGCTGTCTAGACCTACACCATCCTGGTCCCCTTCCTTAGGCACATCTTACTTTCTTAGTGTCCCATTTAGAATAGGGCACCCATACCTCCAAAGGTATTCTAATGGCTAATTGCGGGGCAGTGAGCTTCCCTGGTCTGGATACCAAAATTCTGTTACCCGGCCTCAAGAGTGTCTTAACTTCTTCCAACAGCTCTGACACATGAACATGGGAAAGCTCCCTGGCCCCAAAACGTGTAGAAAGCTCTTTCTTCCCTTGAATATTGCCAAGGTTAGATGTCAACTAAGCGCTCGATTTTTTTGAACCTGTATGTACCGACTTCATTCTTTCCCTTATGCAGCTCCATTTAACAGATTCTTGTCCCATTTTTCCAGTCTACTATTATAACATCATTTTTATGCCTTTTTAAAAAATCATGTTTCCTTGTGTAAATCATTTCGGGTTTTTTGTTTTGTGGGGGTTTTTTTGTATTTTTGTTTTGTTGTTGTTTTTTTTTCCATCAGATTTGCTATAAGCTGTCTAAAAGGCAAAGGACAGATCTCTGTCATGTGCATCTGAAAATCACTTCAGGTTGACATAAATGTATTAACCATTAATCCTTTTTTTTTAAAAAAAAATATTTTTTAATGTTTATTTTTGAGAGAGAGAGAGAGAGAAACAAAGCACAAGCGGGGGAGGGGCAGAGAGAGAGGGAGACACAGAATCCAAAGCAGGCTCCAAGCTGTCAGCACAGAGCCTGACGCAGGGCTTGAACTCATGAACCGCGAGATCATTACCTGAGCCAAAGTTGGACACTTAACCGACTGAGCCACCCAGGAGCCCCTAAATAGCAATCCTTAAAGTTGATTAGCCGTCTGTAGTGTCACAGGACTGCGCCATCGTGTCCCCCACTCTGTCTGTCCTTTCTCAAGGTTATCAAGAAAAGTTGAAGCCAAGAGATACCACATTTGTGGCCTCTCCAATCTATCCACCTAGAAACCCCGCCGAAAGAATAAAATGAGGTTAGCTTGCCATGACTTTTTCTAAGAGACCCCCTACTAGTACTTAAATGATATTATTTATCTTCTCTAAATAGCCCCATGGCATCTGAATAATTTCCTCTAACTTTTTATGGAGGGTCCTCATCAAGCTTAGCAATCTCAAGTCTCCTTGTTCATTTTGACATGGGAACGCTGGCTCTTATCTCTCATCTTCTGACTCCACTTCTGTTCGTTGTGATTTCTGAAACGTTACTAGAAGCAATCTGCACAGTGCTTCAGGATGTAATTAGTTTGCAACTGGATACTTGAACTCACGTGAAGCACCTTCTTACGCCTGGTCGACAGTCCTGTCCGTCGGTGGCTTTTGTTCAACGTTTGTTGCGCCTGACTTTTCAAATCTGAGCATTGTCCTCATCCCTGAAGAATCTGGAAATGGAAGGTGAGGTTGTGTCCTCTCTTCCCTCCCTGACAATTGTCTGAAGACTGTGGCAGGAGCATTCTACGATGACCCGCCTCGCTGTCTGCAGAGGGTTGGGACTTGACGTCCAGCTTTGCGGACGGACACAGGGAAGAAATGGGCGAGGCGGAAGAAACCTGCCTGGCTGGTCTGATGGGTGGACACAACCCTGGCCCACAGTGAGGTGATGGGGGTAGGGCTGGTGACCACTGGGCTGCTTCCTCCCTGGCCCTGTTGAGGCTCTGCTGTCCTCCCTAAAGACGGACTGTCATCTTCTTGACCTGAATTTGCAGAATCCTTCCTGATAGGTCTGAGAGCGGTGGAAGGTCTTGGCTTGTTCTGAATTTCAGCTCACATTGTAGAAAATCATTTATTCATCCCGGAAATATTTATGGCATCCCTCCTGTATTTCCAGCCCTGTACTGCAGAACAGGGCCAGAGGGTAAAAAGCCAAAAAACAAAACAAAAACAAAAAAACTCATAGTACTCCCCCCCTCTTGCTCACGGTGCATGCATTGGAGGAGGTAGACAGTCTTCCTTCCAGGAAGGAGGTGGCCAGCCAGGAGAATTCAGGGAAGCAGGGGGTCATGTGAGCCTCTTACACGAGGGCACGATGACATTAGTTCTTGTGTAGGGTCACTTTTTAGAAGAACAAAAAACTATCATTATAAAGACATTTAACCTGGGAAAGGAGAGCCAGTGTGCCATTCCTTTACATTTCAGCTCCTTTCCAAGGACAGGGTAGACCGCAAGCCTTAGGACTAAATGTACCGTTTAATTCCTTTACATGCTGAAGTTGGGTGTGGCATAGCCCTCAAGTTGAGTAAGGCCGAGCTGCTGGTTTTGAAGGTCCCCATCTCATCAATCCATTCTCCAGAAGGGATGGGCTCTCATTAAAAAAAAGAAAGAGAGAGAGAGAGGAGAAAGAAAGAAAGAAAGAAAGAAAGAAAGAAAGAAAGAAAGAAAGAGAAAAAGAAAAAGAAAGAAAGTAAGTTAAGTAAGTTAGTTGCCTGGTTTTGAGGTTTTCTCTCAAGTGCTTGACCTGATGTGCATTTACTGTGTGTGTGTCGGGGGGGGGGGCTGGGGGGAGGTGCTTCCCACACTGATCACCCTCCAGAGGCTTCGATCCAGGGCGGGCTGTTCACACCACTGTTGGGATTGTCTCACCAGCACAGATTTGTAGTAACAGTATTTTTAAAGCCAAATCCGTGTCCCTGTACTCTTTTTTTGTGGTTGTTTGGGTATTGTGTACCTTTCTTCCTTCCCCCAAGGTGATCAGATGGCTGACCCGTGTAGATCTGTCCCCCTGCCCTCCTTATCCGAATCATCCGAAATGATCCTACAGGGACCTCTCTTGTTCAGAGCCTCGCATCTCCTGTGAACTGTAATCTTCGTTAGTTTCAGCTCGCAGCACCTTGCCCGTCGTCCTCTGAATTATTTACAGCATGCTCTGTAAAATGTCTGAGGGAGTATTTACCATTCCCAGGTTTCTCTGCCTTCCTAACGACATGTCCTGAGACCACGTGGTCTGGTTTTGGCTTCTGTATCCCCGTGGTTAACATTACCATCAACCCAGTGTCCCAAATGAGCAGCACGAAAAGTGTTCCCAATTCTGTGCCTTCGTTCTGATACGCGCTCAGGTACAAAGTTCCTTTGACACGCACCCCAGCACCTCTCCCGGGTACTCCGTCTTCCATCGCCCCACATGCTTCTTCACTAGGCCCTTACCCTGTCATGGGAGTCCCGGCCTGGGGCAGCTGTGTGCTGCCTGTGTCCCCTGCCTCCAATCTGTCCCTCATCCTGCCTTTCCGGGGTCTGTAGCTCACTGTCACACTGTCGTGTAACTTTGCATGGCTTCCCATTGCCTCCCCAAGTGCGATCAAACTTCTTAGTGCAGGGAAAGCTAGTCTTCCATAGTCTGGCCTTAGTGACCTCCCAGCTTCGTTTGCCAACACGTCCCTTCCTGTTCTCCCTTTTATTTTAGACATTGCAGCTAATGCCCCCCCCCCCACCTTTTTCCCACTTCTTCTTGGTTTATGCTGTTCCCTTTGTGCGGTGCGTCACGCCCTCTGAAGAGTGGGAGTGGCTCTGAGAAGGGATTTTATGAGCGGCCACACGCAGCCTGCGGATGCTAGAGGAAGGTCTGGACAGGATGGAAGTTTTTTTTTTTTTCCTGCGATTTCTCACACCCGGCCGCTGCTCTGGTTCCCGCCACATAAAGGACACCAGGGTAGCAGTTTCAGAGTTCTCAATGGAAGAGGCTTCTCTAGAGGCCCATAGAAGGGCCGGAGACCTCAGGTGGCCATTTATGGTCCTCTCCAGTCCAAATGACTGACTTGAAGAGAAGGGAGGTCTGGGAGGCGGAGCCAGCTACCTGGGTGGCGTGCAGAAATCAGGCCTGGCTGCCGCAGCAGCGTGCAGTGTGCTGTTCCGTTTCCACTCCCGCTCTCCGAGGTAAGTACTAGGCCCGTTTCATTCACACGTGAGGAGCTGGCTCGCCTCGGATGGTAAGAGCACTCCGGTAAGGTCATGCTCCCCCACCCCCTGCAAATGCTGCCTGACTTCCCCCCGCTGCTTCTGGAGCAGCGCACGGAAGCTGCACCCTAATGCTCACATCAAACATGAGCAGAGGGAGCCGGAACCGGAGTAACAGGCACGTTCGCGTTTAAGAGAAGCAGGAAATGTCTCAGAGACGTCACGAGAAAGGTTTTTTCTTTTCTCTCCATTCCTCGAAAACTGTGTGTGTGTGTGTGTGTCAGAATGCGGTTCCACACATAACATTGCGTAGTTCCCCCCCCGCCCCCAAATCCTATGAGTCGACAACGCGGGCAGGTAAGCAGTCTGAGGCTTGGAGAAGTGACAGGAATCCCCCCAAGGTCACCCACCATAGGAGGAAGAGCCGGACTGGGACTCGAACCCAGGTCTTCTGACTCCAGTGTTCTTTCTACTCTACCGCAGGTGTAACGTGGAGAAGGTGCCCGGTAATTCTCAGTTGGAAATAGAAGGAAACAGGTCAGGATCTGTCTTGTATCCCCTTGTCTCTGAATACAGGTATCCGTCGGGACAGCAAACAGCCCATTGCTCCCCTAGCCTCCCGACCACACCTACTTGGGGTGGGAGACGGAGAGGCAGATATTCCAACCCCCCAGCTATGGCTTTTGAAGTTGTTTGTGCTGCTCTTAGGTTGGGGTGTGTCCGTCCTGTAAATGCCCTTCTGAGAAGGGCCGTCGGGAGCCGCCTGCCGGCCTGCCTGCCCACCTCCCCTCACCGATGGGTTTCTCTTGCTTCTCCCTCCCTCGGGCAGCTTCTGTCTTACATCCGTGGGCCTCCTCACTCCGTGCTGCCTTGCTGTAGAAGCTTCATGAACAGCCCGTCTGCTGCGTGGCTCTCCTGCAGGGTGTGAAGAAATGTGTGCGTGCACACAGTGTGTCTGACGTTCTGGAGTTAACCCCGGTGTGCACGGGGTTTGCGCCCTGACTGCGCCATCTGGGTGTGCCTGCCCGGTGGTCCTAAGTGTCCCAAGCCAGTCTGTTGGACTTTTGCGTGCTTCTGCTGCTGCAGGTGGAAAACAGAACTGCTCTTTCTCGTAGGCATTTCCTGCGAATGAGGTGACGTTGGTCGTGAAAGGGAAGGGGGGGATGTACGTGATTTCTCGGGGTTAGGAACGATTAGTCCTACATTGAAGATGTCTTTCTGTCAGCTTGAACTTAAAAAAAAAAACAAAAAAACAAAAAAACGGGTATGCCACTTGCTCAGCCATATTGCCCTTTTGTCGGTTGACCCTGCAACGTCCTTTACGGCATTTTCCCCCACTAGCGTAGGATCCAGTCTAGGGCCAGGAGGAAGCACTGAAGCCTCCTCCATCCGGCATTCCAGAATGGATGCCGATCCCCAGTTGTGTGTGTAAGGAGATTAAACGTGGGAGTGATTCGTGCCTACCCGCGTCTGTGTGGGGATAGAACTGTTGTCCCAGACGGTTGATTTTTGATCATTCCTATTGGTGTTCGGTAAACAGTGTTCAATCCCAGAAGCCAGACAGACACTCCAACCATCATGTGTTAACTGCAGGATGTTAAGAATTATGTTACATTTTGGCCATTATGAGAAAGAACGCAGTCCGGATTTGCATTTTGGGATTGCAGTAACTTGACTTTGTTAGTTTGGTCCGTTTAAATTCGGGAACGTCTTGGGTAAACGTTTCCACCTTCACCACCCCGTCCCCCAACATGAAGAGGTGGCCTTAAGGTCTAAATGGCACCATGTGGCTAGACGCCCAACCCAGGAAACAAGGACAGACATAAGCTCCTTTTCCCTCTCTAACATCAAAATGGTCATGTGACCGTGAAAAGTGGATTAATCACAACTTTAAAGGGTATTGCAAGCCTCCAGTGTCACGGCTGGCCTTTTTGCAGAGAGGATATGGCTGCATGTAGTTGGGACCTAGATAAATAGGTTTTCACCGAAGACACATTTAAACTAATTTCCAGAGCCACAGGGAGGGGCTTGACACTTGCCTCCCTCCAGGCTCTGGCATCTTTCTTGTCCCTTACTGCCCCATATGCTGTGCTTTCCCATAAGCCCCCGAGTTTATGATGTGTGTTGTTCAGAGGCTGTGTTAGGGTGAAAGTGGTGTTTGTGCGTTCAGAAGAAGTGCTGAGCATTTTCCATGTCTGTCTCTGTGCGAGTGTCGCAGGTGGGGGAGAAATGACTAAGACGGAACGCCTTAAAGCCTAGTTGGAAAAAGCGATCAAGGAAGAACATGGACACAGTGGGAGTATACAGCGTGTGTATACACGGTGGGAGGGGACGGATGGGGCGGGGGCGGGGGCGGTGGACGCATCAGGTCTCTGTGTGGGCCTAGTGGGAACCCCGAGGAGAGTGTGGGGGTGGTGGGCGAGGCAGAGGCACCCAGGCCCACGTGCGGGGGCAGCCCTGGCCATATGGAAACGCGGGCCCTTCTAGAGACCACGTGATCCCAGTAGGCCTGGACCACGCCGTGCGGGGGATGGGGGTCTCGCGTGGGGGCGGTGGGAACGTGACTGACAAGATTCCAGAGCAGGTGTGAGCGAGGAGAACCCACGGACAGCCTTTGGATCTCACTGTCCGTGGTGGTGAGTCTGCGTGGTGCCACTCAGGAATGTGGGTAGGAGGAAAGGACGCACGTGCGTGCGCACGTGCGTGGGTGCCGCGTGCATACCTACCTACCGTGTGCGTGCATGCATACGTGCGTGTGTGTGTGTGTGTGTGTGTGTGCGCGTGCACATGCGACTACCCAGCCCACATACTCCATCCCAGGAAATCTGATCCCACTCTATGGCTCTTCGCAGCCCTTGATGTTGTGATTATGTTGCTAGTATTGACCATCCTTCCAGGACCAGCCAAGAAGCTCTTTTAGAGAGGAAATTTATTTTTAGCAACGTCAGCACCCGACGTGCTGCATTTCTTTGAATAGGGGAGGAAGGCTATGACTGTGGATCTCGGGCCGAAGCACCTTTGCCTATAGTAGCTCTAATTAGCTGATGGCGAAATTGCCATAAAATGGTAGTGTGACCAAGTGGACACATTTGTAGAAAAATTCATTGGAGGTGAAGAGCCTTTCCTCGTGCGTTCCCCGTGTCGGACGCTTCGGGCTCAGCATCAGAGCAGACAGTTTATTCTGTGCAGTTGCAGCCTGGTGAGGTCGTACGTAGCCTTGTGCATTGTTTGGGATTATGCTCCCCAGACTGGGGTCCTCAAATTCCGGTGCCGTAGCCTCTTGGAGAACCCTCAGTGCACTTAGAGGCTCTGAGAGGTCTTTTGTCAAGTAACCTGTTGAACTTCGTTCATCCCAGTGTATCCCAAACTCCTTTGACCAACAAAAACCCCCTTTCCAGGGAGAACCGTTAAAAACTCATTAAGCTTGTATTCCCTGAAGCACACCTTGGGAAGTGCTGAACTGGAGCTTAGAAGTTGCATTTAGTCCAGAGAGGGTTTGCTCAGGGAAATATGGATTTCAGTACTTTATTTTTTCCTCATGACAAATATTGATACTTTTATATGTTTATACTTTCACTCCCGGCAACTCGACACTTACTTCATGATTCTCTCAGCCACTTACAAGTGGGCAGCCCGCAAATAAACTTAGCCTGTCTGCTTTCCAAGGCACACAGGGGCCTCCCTGAGGCCTCCAGGGTCAGTCTGACCGGGGAAGCACAGGGCCTCTGCCTCGCAGAGCTGTACTCCAGCACCAGCATAAATGACCTCTTTCTGAGGGAGGAGGAAGAGTCCCAGCTGGAATAACAAAATAGATTTTCTTACGGTCTGATAAAACTGTCTTTAAAACCACTCTACAGGCATTTTAATAAAACAGATTGCTCTGAGACATGGCAGCTATCGGGCATAGATGTTCTTGCATATTCATGGGGCAAGGTCTGCCTCATTTGTGTCTTTCTTAAGAATTTGCTAAAACAGCCATGTAGGACAAAGCAGCACTCTGGTGTCCCCTTGAACCTGTCCCTTTAACAAAATGACACTTGGGACTGGAGGCTCAGGTGGGAGGCATTTGATTTTGTTTGCTTGCCAAGCTGTGTGCTTTTGAGTTTGGTCCCATTTCAGCCTAAAGCTTTGAAGTGTTTTCACTATTACCAAGTAGAGACAAAGGGACGGAGCAGAGGACAAAATACTCAGTGGAAGGGCAGGTAGGTCCCTGCCTTTGGAAAGGAACGTATTCTTTGAGTCACGTCCAGGTCTACAAGATGAGATGGTATAATCAGCGACCAAGGCCTCAGGTGGACAGGTGTGCAGTTACAATTGTATATTTCTACCTGCTCTTAGGAAATGTCAGGCGAGTACGAGGGGAAAAGCAACTGGACATCCTGAGTCACTTTCTAGAAGAGTCCAGTGATAGATGGTAGATTCTCCCAAAGTTTCCTCAAAATGCTTGTCTATGCAGATAAGTAATAATCTCAGAATCCCACGTCCTGATGAGCACCTTTGATTTGTTAGTGATAAGTTCAGGGAGAGAAACCTGAAGAAATAAATTGGACCTTAATAAGGTAGTAGATTCTGATGGTTGTGATATATTAAAATTTTTATGGAGTTATTCTGTTCTACTTTTCTCTTTATTTGGCTTTATAAGGTAGAATTAAATGGTGCCAGTTGGTGAAATGTGCTATTTATGGTGTTATAAATAAAAGCTGATCATATACCTCTTAGATACCATTTCTCTGGGAAAAATTAGATTAGATTTTTGACTTACAGCATGTTTTCAAAGAAGGTAACCCAGTAAAAGTGTGTGAAACCTACTTTATTTATGGATGATGATATGGTTCCAAAATACATTAGCGTGTAAATCCTCATTTTGTTGAATCAGAGGACATTGTTGTTAATATTTATTTATGCTCTGGCATATCTCCTTCTGGTCCTTAAGTTTATGACTTTTTAAAAATGTAGTTGCAATTGTACTGCATTTACAGTCTGATATCCTGTGTTCTTTTATTTATTTTTTTATTGAAGGTCACAAGGATTTTTCCCTTCTTTAAGGCATAATCTTAAAGTTCGTAATTTTAGACTCCCTAACATTCTGTTGTCCTTTCCCCAGTAAACATTTTGGATGCGTTACATTAGTCGCTTTAAATAATGCCGTGATGAGCATCATTTATGCAACTATTATATGTACATACTTATGTATTACATATATATTATTTTATTCACCTAGGATAGATTACCAAAAGTAGAACCATGTACCATGGTGTAACTGTATTTAAGACTCTTTTATTTTTATTTTTTTAAGAGAGTGCATACACATGTGAGCCAGGGAAAAGGGCAGAGGGAGAGAGAGAATATTAAGCAGGCTCCACACTCAGCTTGGAGCCTGATGGGGGGCTTGATCCCACAGCCCAAGGATCAAGACCTGAGCCGAAATCAAGACTGAGCCTCTCAAGCACCCGAGCATTTAAGCTTCTTGATAAAGCCTTGCTGTTTTTACTGAGCCGCGTGAGCCCTTTATAGACTGCTGCTAACATCCGGTCATTTACCTTGCATTAACCTGATGTAACCTTATTTTTGTTGGTAACTCAGGCACATCCTATATCTACGGTCCTAACGCTACCCTTTGGGGTGATTTTTAACGGCTACCACCGCCATTACCAAAAGCAAGTCTACCGTCATCCCATTCTGTGTTGCCATAACCTCCTGTATTCTTCAGATTTCCAAGCTTGTTGGGAATTCTCAGTCAGTACTCAGTAAGACTCAGGTGAGAGACCTCAGTAGTGAACACGGAGCACAAGTAATTGTCATTCCTGTTTTGTGCCTGGCCCAGGCGTCCAAGGGCTCCCTGGGAAAGTAGGGTGCTGTCCCCTTCAGGTGCATTTTTAAGTGGTTTGTTTTAAACCTCCCAGGAATCTGACCCTGAAAAGCAACAGCATGCTTTCACCTACTACCCTCCAATGTTGACCCAGTTTTAAAGTTCTCTTCCCAAAAGATTTCCTGTGTTTGAATCCTTGAGGACTATAGTAACTTTTTTTTTTTTTTTGTAAAATCCTTCCAAGTGGGTATTTTAAATCATGACATCACTTCTTTAATGGGGGCAAGAGAGGTTTTATTTAGTTAACAAATGCAAAAACGTGGCTGTTTCGACATGAGCTAAATTCTTTTTTTTTTTTTTTTCACAAGTGTCCATTAATCCATGCTTGTCAACACATCAACCTGGGCAGGAGAAAAGAAAATCATAAAACAGCAAAAAACAAAAACAAAAAACAAACACACTAAAACCAAAACCAAAAAACCTCTTGCCCAATACCTGATCTTCCTAGTTTGGGTTTGTGGGGAACCAGAACAGCCGGCGTTTTAAAGCAGTAGGCTTCTTAGCAGTGTTAGTCTTCTGTACTCTTCCAGGGAGGCTACGCCTAAAATGTAACCAGAGGTTCCTAATGTTTGCAGTCACCATTTTAGGGTCCTGGTAGTACAGACGGGAAAGCAGTGCCCTCTGGTTTGTGGACGTGATGGGAGAGAAACTGGTTCCCACGTGAAGCCCCACGGCCACGGGAGCCCCCGTCGTATGCTCGTGTATCCACGTGTAATGCGCACACCTATCAGCAGTACATGCAGGGTTTGCACAGCAGCATTTACATGGCGGCACACAGGGCCTTTCTGTGTCACACATCACGCTCACGTGCCCCCCTGTCTGGTCACCTCTGGAGAGAGCTGTGCTTGCCCAGCGTCCCCTTGTAGCCCTATCCCTCCGCCACCCACGCTCTGCCTTCTCACGTTTCTTGTTCCTTGACGGATCAGTGTATGAAATAGATCTGAAATCGAGGACCCTCAGTGGATCCCTCTTTTGGGGGAGGGCAGCGGCTATATCCCTTTTGTCTTGGGGAAGCTGCACACTTCCAGCCGACGATTCATACTTAGGCCTTAAACTATATAAAATGACATCATGGAAAATACCTTGGGGGATAGGTTAAGCATTTCAACAGAAACAGAACACCTTCTGCAAGCCATTGTACAATTAGTCCATTGTTCTGTACTTTAAAAACACACACACACAAAATTTTCCAGCACTGGAAAAAAAAAAAAAAAGGCACTTGAAAAGGTATATTGAAAAAGCCTTTGCTCAGCTTAAGTTTGAGAAAGAAATGCCAAGAATTCAAAACTCTTGTCAGACTGTCTCACTTCCTTTTTCATTTACTTTTTTTTTTTAACCTTTAATTTAGGAAAAAATAAGTTACCGTAGTGATCCGTCAACATGTGGTTCTCCTACGTCCGTGCATTCTCTAGGTCATACAAAGCCAGATGTCTTCCTGACATTCCCGCCCAAGCTGGCCATCAGAACCCCTGGTACCAACAGGAATGGGAAAGGCTTTTAACTGCATGTACGATGTTCCCACCCTCTTTGGAAAAAAGAAAAAAAAAATACATAGGGGAATTAAGTTCTGGGCAGTGAGGCACCAAGGGTTAGCTTGGCAGTGCGAGTATCTTCAGTTTTTATGGAAAATGGGTTCTTGATCTTGGAGTACGATTGGAGGCATGGAGCCTGGGAATTAGTAATCACGTGGAGGGGGGGGTTGACCATGGTCTTTATGGTCACACAGGAAAGGTACTGTCCTGAATAGAAGAGTCAGGTCATCAATACAGAGCTGAGGAGGACTGACATGTTTGTATGACGATCCAACCAACATACCATTAGAGGTCTTTTTCAGTAGCTTCCAGATCTTCCATTTGCCCCAGTGCTCCCTTGTTCTTAGGCAGAGGGGAAAAAAGGAAATAGGACCAGAATATTGAGTGAGCGTTAACTTTTGAAACCATATCAACAGAAGAAATTTGTCTGATTTTTCAGAGTCTCAGAATTTTCAGCTCTCTCCTTTAGGAGCACAGATAATTCTGGACTTGTCTCGTGACAGGGTCTAGAATTCCCACAACCCGACTAAAGACAGAGACATCAGACCAAGATTGTTTTGGCCATTTTGCCCCTGCTGGAAAGCCCTTTATCACGTTCTTGGTGCAAACAGCTTATTTCTTATTTCACCGAGAGCCCTGCTGAAATCAAGGGTCTGTGCATCACAGGTGTACAAAGCAAAGATGTCCTTGTAATCCATCAATAGAAAAATGACACCATCTGTTGGCAATGTCGAAAATGACATCGTGAAGATGTCATTGAGGGTCAGGTGTTAAATCTGAGATTACAAGGAGGTCTGACTCTTTGTTGAGAAGACACGGATAGAAATAGAAAAACTGATAGCTAATAAATTGCCTTTCAGATACTTCTTTTCAAACAGGTAAAACGTTTGTGTGTATAAATCTCAGAATGGGAGGAAAAGAACAAACCAGGAATTGTGGCCCTATGTTGAAGGTGACCATAAATAAACTACTTTTTGTCATATTTTGCTGGTATAATTTATGGAGGTACAAATAGATTTATCAGCCTGGGGAAAGGGGGGTCAGGGCGGCTGTGGGGTGGGAGAAACTCCTTGGCTCTTCCCACGATAACCTAAAAATCTAATTCCCTGTTAAACTGCAGTCTTCTTCAACCTCTGGCGTGTGCCCCCTGATTTCCATATTCATGAGGCCCATGTATATATTTTAAAAAATAAAACAGAGACCCCCCCCCCCGCCCCCCCGTATGATAGAAAAACTCGCCCATTCCTTTGACAGCGGATTTTCGGTTAATTTATGCAGGCCCCTTTGCACTTCAGCATTTTCCCCACTGGTTGCTAAGCAACCCTTTGAGTTACTGCGCATGCCTTTTTTATGATAACTGTCATTATGAATATTTTTTAATTATACAACTGGGAGTATGGATTAAAACAGCATATTGTCACTCATTCTTAGCCACAGCATTCTGCCACACTCCCGGAATCCCCTTCCGAAATTTACATGGTAGTGATTTCTGTCTATTTATTTATTTATTTATTTTTGTATTTCTGCCTTCACAAAGGAAGTAGAGACTGCATCATAAGGGAGGCAAGATTTTGTTGAAAAATGACCATACCTCACAAGCTACCCCCAATCTGGATAGGGCAAGCCAGATATTAGAATCTTGAACCTAAATTGTGAATATCTTTGTTCCTTCACTCATGTCTGCTTCCAGTATCAAGTGATGTTGAAGCTTACAGTGCCTTATAAACTGTTTTTCAAAGTTGTAAATTACTAAGCATTTGTTGCTATTAAATTTGCTCTCAAATAAAGCTACCATGAATTTGAGGGCGGGTCCTGCACTAATCCCAGAAACACGAGGTTATCCACGCTTGCTAAATATGTTTGTTTTTTTCTGACCAAATGGCCATATGCACAGAAGTGCAGTTAGGCAAGATGAAGGGGTTCCTCTGGCAAATAATAATAAAGGTATGCGTGGTTCACAGTATGTAAAACACTGTAAAAGGAATAACACAGAAAAGAAAGCGGCACAAAAGCTTTTCGTTTGAGTTTCCAGAGTCATATTCTAACATACTATTTTCTGAATATACAGGGAGTTTGAAGACAAAGGAGTGTGGAAATAAAGCCATTGTAATTTTTTTTCTTGCCAACTCAATTATTATTCATTAAAAAATGGAGTGGTTGGTTGAATAGGACACTTTTAAATGTTTCTATCAAAACAGAGATCTGTTCACTCTGAAAGAGGAACTCACAGTGGACCTCGCATATCATGTGTGACAGAGTGGGGATCTAATGGCATTTTAATGTGATTTCGGAGTTAGCACAAGGAGCATTAATCTCTAGTTGTGGGATTTTTCCTGGATTTAAGGGGCCCCTTGTCTATAATACGTGGGATGCAGTTTTTTGTTTTGTTTTGTTTTGACATTTTCTGAAATAAAAGCTTTCCTTGGTAGTATGTGACCAGATATGGTTTTGTTTGTTTCCCCCCAACCTTACAGTTCAGGGCGGCAGCTCAGTGAAGTCTTCATTCAATTACCTTCAAGGAAAGAGTTACCAGAATACTATGAATTAATTAGGAAGCCGGTGGATTTCAAAAAAATAAAGGTAGATATTTTGTTTACAAACTTTATAAAAAAAAAGAAAAAGGTAAATTCATTGAAATGATTACAGTCAGGGGTTGGCAGTGGCATCCTGTCTGACCACCGTGGGCCTCCACCCCCGGCCCCAACTCCTCCATCTAGGGCTTGTCCCTAGAACAGTTGGGATATATCCTTGGGCCTTGACATGTATGTGACTTCATCGTGTCACGAGCCCATAGTGTATTCGGTTGCATTTTACTTCAGAAGTTTCAGACTCCTCCCCCCAATCTGGGCGGCTCCTTCCCCCTTGCAAGAAGGAATCCCCGTGGGAGGGTGGCCTCTGTGAACAGCGCCCCCTAGAGTTGTGTAGCCCCACATCCCTGGCAGGGCGGTTATGAAGACAAGGGAGGCAAATCAGGCTTTTTTGGACCAAGTAATGATTTTTGCATTTTTTTCCCCCTTCCTCTTCATTAACCTCAATTTTATCCAAAACCTGCATTAGGAGAGGATTCGTAATCACAAATACCGGAGCCTGGGTGACCTGGAGAAAGATGTCATGCTTCTCTGTCACAACGCTCAGACGTTCAACTTGGAGGGATCTCAGGTATGTGTCTTTGGTTGCCTGAAAAACTTTTCGCCTTCTATGTGCTTATGTGCTTTTAAGTGATCTATTTCATTTTCTACTATTTGAACCACTGCTACTCCCCCCCCTCCAGGGGGTGCAGAATCAAAAATGAGAAATAAAAGCCTATATCGTACGCGAGTATGTAAATAAATTGAGGCTTTGGCTCTTTCAAATTAAGGCCAGCCTCTGTATCATAGCTGTGCTATAGCTCCTATTTATGCTTTCCCTTCAAGGCTTGGCTTCTAATTGGGGTTGGAATTCAAGGAAATCACTTAGCATAATGCTTCAAGGCTAGAGGTATGGTTTTCTGCTTTTGTAGAGACTGTGCACTTGATTATACTTCACCTTCATTTTTCTGACCGTAACCGTACGTCAGGAAATGAAAATACTTTGATTTAAAGCAGACGGACAAAAAAGGATACACATAGAAAAAAGAACCATTGCCTTTAATTGCTTACAGAACATGCTTATCAAACCAACCGCAGTGAAGAAGTCCCCTTTCTTACTATTAGCAAGTCTTAAAGTATACGAGTCAGTGATACTCAGCTGATTAAAATAACTGGCGAGAGGATCCTCTCACGGGAATTATACCTCAATTCCGCTCCCCTTTTGTAAGCAGCCCCTTTTCCCCTGTCTGTATTTCTGCTAATGCTCTTGTATCATGATGAAGAGAGGAGAGGTCAGTGTGCCTGCCAACTGGTACAGTGTTAAGCCACCATTCAGTTCCTTGAGCTTCTCTCCTGATCTTGTTTTTAAAATCTTTTATGTCCATTCCAATCATGAAACTGGGGAACAAGAGGACCCTCGCATGGGCCTTTTATGCCTTTTAGGAAAAGACTGTGCGTTTCCAGGTTAACGGCGGTAAGTCATGGCCGACCTCAGCAGTAGTTCTTGAAAGCAGGCCTTCTGCAATCCGGACCCTCTTGAAAGAAGGCTCACATGGAAACCAGGGCAGAGAGGGTAATAAGCAGGAGTCGACAAGGATGTCTTCCTGTGAATGACCCCTTGCAGTCGCTGGATGGACTTTTGGGTTCGTCATACTGGACTTGGGCAGGTGGTGCTGTGCCTCCGGTCCCCCTCTGGTGCCACAGCCGCCCTGTCTCACACGTGAACTAAAGTCCTAGATGGTCTCTTGGCTGGCTTCCTTCTCCGTCCATCCTGGAAACATGTGGCTCACTCTCTCACCAGCTCCTTTTCCTGCCCATCTACTTCCCACCATGTGCTATTAGATTCTAGAAGGAATTGAATCTCCATAGGCTGCTTTCCAAAGTCGTACCCTACCCTCACACTATAGCCTCTGTCTCTGCTGCTTTTCAGGCTAAGCAGTTAGTTCGTGGTCCAGTCACACCTGCCCCATGAACACACACCCGGATGCACGTGCTGCCGTAAGAAATAGGACAGGGAGAGAGAGCCCGTGTGCCCTTTATGTGGTCACAAGACCGCAACATCTTGCATAAGCAGTCCACTGTCACCACTAGGAAATGACCTTGCTTGGTGCAATCCCACGTGTATCATATTCTTGCCTCCCCACCTTTCTCACTTGCTGTCTTTCCCTAAATAGCCCCCTCCCTTCTCAGCCCTGATGGAATCCTCCTCACCTGTGCATATCTAGCTGCATTCTGATTTCTGGCAAATTCTACCCCCAGTGGCCCCACCTCAGAGCCTCTCCCCATCATTTCTTCCCTTGTACTACCTCTGGGGCTCACTGTGGCTCTCCCAGTCACCTTAGTGAGTGTTTGGCTTCTCACAAAAAAGGATTATGTTCTAGATCTAGAGTCCAAGGCCATTGGCTTCCGTATTTTTTTTTTAATTTGGCAAAACACCTAAAATGTATCGTTTTCACTGTTTTTAAGTGTGCAGTTCAGTAGTGTTAAGGATGTTCTCATTGTTGTGCAACA
The DNA here is from genome assembly GCF_007474595.2 of Lynx canadensis. NCBI lineage: Eukaryota > Metazoa > Chordata > Mammalia > Carnivora > Felidae > Lynx > Lynx canadensis. The sequence continues at coordinate 9,020,298 of NC_044315.2, read as the reverse complement.
GATTTCCAGAACTCTTTGGTGAAGCCGAAACCCCCTACCCGTGAAACACCACCCCATTGACCGCTCCCCTGTCCCTGGGAACCACTGTTCCACTTTGTGTTGCTACAAATTTGACTACTTTAGATGTGTCATGTAAGTGAATCAGACGGTATTTGTCCTTTTCAGACTGGCTTATTTCAGTCAGGGCTATGTTCTCAAGGCTCATCCAGGTTTTAGCATATGAAAGGATTTCCTTCCGTCTTAATGCTGAATAATACCCCATTTTCCTTCTGTACTGCATTTTATTTGTCCGTCAATCCACTGATGGACACCTGACTTGTTTCCACCTCCTGGCTGTTACGAATAAAGGTGCTGTAGACATGTGAGTACAAATCTCTCTTTAAGACTTTGCTCTCAATTCTTCTGGACATATACCCAGAGGTGGGATTGCTGGATCGTATGGTACTTGAATTTTTCATTTTTGGAGTAAAAGGACCATGTTTGAGCTTCAGAGCTCAGCAGCTACCGCACAGGGCTGTGCTCAGGTCTGTGCATACACTGAAAGTGAGGTATTGATTGGAATAGTCATGGCCAGTACTGATAAGCCAGTAATAAAGAACAACTTCCTCCATTTTGTTAGGGGATCTGCATTCTAGACAAGGTTGTGTTACCACAGCATTCGACAAAACACTTCAAGGAACAAATGGAAGTTTTGTAAGTGTTCTGTGTTGCCACAGTTGTGAGGATATCTTACGCAAGTCTACCCTTCCCTAAGTATGTATGCACACGTACGCACACAATTTCAACCACAAGTGGACTGTTTTTCCGTAAGAATATGTGTGTCTATAGTAGAGTTCAGCGTTTTCCTGTTGGGTTTCCCGCAGGCATAAAAGCTAACACTGATGTTTCTAATAGGATTCACGTACAGCAAAGCGGGTGTGTGCCTTGACGAAGAGACTGTGGCTGTGATACTGAGTCCTCAGCTTGTGTTTGTAACCGGTGCCCCTGTGACCCTTTAGATCTATGAAGACTCGATCGTCTTACAGTCTGTGTTTAAGAGCGCTCGGCAGAAAATTGCCAAAGAGGAAGAGAGTGAGGACGACAGCAACGAGGAGGAGGAGGAGGAAGATGAAGAGGAGTCCGAGTCAGAGGGTAAGCCCAGGCATGTGTTTCTTCCATTTTTGTGCCTCTCGCCACCTGCAGAGACATTTCCACAGATGCTAACAAAACAGATGTTCGAGTCCGCCATTCTGTGGTCTCTCGTGTCCTTGCTGGCCAACCTCAGGCAGTGTACTTAACCCTGATCAAGGTCAGTGTTCTTCCCTATAAAACCGAGGTATGAGAAACATCCCCAATGCATGCAGAGAGCCTAGCATATAGCCAGACTCGTAGCAAACACTCGCTGAATGTTGTCTTGGAAAATTAGTGTTATACACATTTTCTACCAACATAGCTGTTAATGACACCTGTCTGTTATGGAACACAGAGGCTCCCTAGCCCGGAAGGACTGATGGAGCGTTGATTTCTAGGCATCCCCGCTCCCCCTCGAGTTTCTGATTCTGTAACCTGTGTGTTGGGCTCAAGAGAGAGCATTTCTGACACTTTCCCGGGAAATCCTGATGCTGTGGGGGCTCAAGAACACACTGTGAGAATCCTTGTCTTAGAAAATAATTGTCAAAGTGAGTTGGAAATGGGGTCCATTTTGTCCGTCATGGATCCAGTACTGATCTGCCTTTAAAATTTTGATATTTTGTTCATCATGGATTTTTTTGGCATTAGCCTCAAGTATTTCAAACACTGCATTAGTATGTTTATCTCAATTACTTAGTTTCAGTGCCTTCAGAAATTGTTTTAAGTTTTGAAATTTAACTCCAGAAAAGTGAACATACAGTGTTCTGTGAGTTTCAGGTATACAATACAGGGATTCAATAATTCTCTACCTTTTTCAGTCCTCTTCATGATAAGTGTGTGCTTTAATCCCCATCATCTATTTCCCTATCTGCTGCCCCCCCACCACATCCCCTCTGGGGGATCAGTTTGTTCTCTGTAGTTAAGAGTCTGTTTCTTGGTTTGTCTTTTTCCTTTGCTTTATTTTTGTGTTTGTTTGTTTCTTAAATTCCGCATATGAATGACATCATACGGTATTTGTCTTTCTCTGACTTAATTTAGCCTAATACTCTCTAGCTCCATCCATGTCATGGCAAATGACATTTTTTATGGCTGAGTAATATTCCTGTGTGTGTGTATCACATCTTCTTTATCCACTCAGAAATTTTGCACCCAAGGCAAATACCTCTTTTGTGGAAGCTTCCTCCCAGGTGCCTTCAAAAGTCTAAATTGATTACCTAAGTATGTTCTCACCCCTACCTCCTCCTCTCCAAGTAATTAATCTCCGCCATATACGGTCTTCTGTCTAAAACAGTACAGGTATACTTCAGAAGTTTTTTTTTTTTTTATTAGATTTGTTCTTCATTACAAACTTAGGGGCGCCTGGGTGGTGCAGTCGGTTAAGCGTCCGACTTCAGCCAGGTCACGATCTCGCGGTCCGGGAGTTCGAGCCCCGCGTCAGGCTCTGGGCCGATGGCTCAGAGCCTGGAGCCTGTTTCCAATTCTGTGTCTCCCTCTCTCTCTGCCCCTCCCCCGTTCATGCTCTGTCTCTCTCTGTCCCAAAAATAAATAAACGTTGAAAAAAAAATTAAAAAAAAAAAACAAACAAACTTAGTACAGACAACTTGGAAAATATTTTTTTAAGAAAGGAAAATGTGTAATACCGCTACCCCATATACATTTAACATTTGGAGAATGGGCCTTTCAGGTTTTTTTCTCCATATATTTTCTTTAGAAAAGCACAGCACACTGTTTTGTAGCATAATTTTTCTGTATTATGAACATTTCCCAGTAGCAGTGAGTGTCTTAATAACAGCAGTATCCATTAACATTCATTAATGAGGTGAACAAAATATATCGATGTCACTTCTAAATAACACTGTCCTGAACGTTTTTACCCAAAAATCACTGCAAACATTCTTCAAACCTCTGATTCATGCCTATTGCCCCACAGAATGGGGCCCCTGTCTTTGCCAGCGTTGTGTCCCCACACCCACATCCCTTCTCCATGACATTCTCTTCAGTGATTCTGCCTCCTACTCATTTTAACGTTTTTCAATTGCATGTGGTTATTCCCCAGTTCTGAGATCCCAGTGTTTGATGATGTAGGTCTACGTAACTTACCCGAGCTAGATCTTTCCCGATTTTAGAGCCACATTTCTAATCTGTTTTCAAATATCTGCCCTCTTAGCCTCATCCGTTGAGGTTCTCAGAGCTCGCTGGAGACTTGATGTATTATCTTTCTAGGGCTGCTTTTACAAATCACCAAAATGGAGTGGCTTAACACAACGCGTAATTAGGACCTCACAATTCTAGAGGTCACAGTGTGCTGTGGGTCTCTCTGGACCGAAATCAGGGTGTTCATGGGCCGCGTTCCTCACTGGAGGCCAGAACCCATTTCACGTGCATCCTTCTCATGCTGTGTCTTTTCGACCTCTTTCCTGCCTCTTCTTGTACTTTTTTTTTTTTTTAACTGAGATATAATGACATGTTAGTTTCAGGTGTACAATGTAAGGATTCCATATTTGTATATATTGTAAAACGATCACCACACTAAGTCTGGTTAATATCCATCACCACAGGGGCGCCTGGGTGGCTCAGTCAGTTAAGCTTCCAGCTCTTGGTTTCAGCTCAGGTCATGATCTCCCTGTTCATGGGTTCGAGCCCTGCACCGGGCTCTGAGCTGACAGCACGGACTCTGCTTGGGATTCTCTGTCTCCCTTCCTCTCTGCCCCTCCCTGACTTGCTTTCTCTGTCTCTCAAATTTTAAAAACTTAAAAAAAAATAGATCCATCACCACAAATAGTTACAAATGTTTTCTTTTGCTGAGAACATACAAGATCTACTTTCTTAGCAAATGTCACATACATAGTATTATCAATTACAGTCACCATTCTATACTCCTGACTTAACTTGTTTCAAACCTGGAAGTTGTACCTTTCAACCCCTTTCAGTCAGTCACCCTCCAGCCCCTACCTCTGGCAACCAGCCTCGGGGAGTGTTTTGGTTTTCTTTTTAGGAATTTACATTTAAGTAAGATCATAGAGTATTTATCTTCCTTATTTTACTTAGTATAATGCCCTCTGGGTCCATCCATGTTGTGACAAATGGAAAAATTTTTATGGCTGAATAATAGTTCACTACACACACACACATTTCCTTTATTCACCCATCGGTGGACACTTAGGTTATTTCAAATCCTGACTGTGAGTCATGCCACAATGAACGTGGGGGTTCACACATCTTTTCGATTTAGTGTCATTTTCTTCATGTAAACTCCACAGGTGGGAATGCCAAATAATAAGGTCTGTTTTTAGTTTGTGAGGAACCTCTATACAGTTTTCCATAGTGACTACACAAATTTACATTCTTACCAACAGGGTACGAGGGTCCCCTTTTCTCTGCATCCTCGCCAACGCTTTTTACTTCTGGTCTTTGGCATAGCGGCCCTTTTAAGAGGTGTAAGGTGATAGGTCTTTGTGGTTTTGATCCACATTTCCTTGGTGATGAGTGATATTGAGCACCTCTTCGTGTACTTCTTGGCCATCTGTATATGTCTTTGGGAAAATGTCTGTTCAAATTATTTACCCGTTTTTTTAATTGGATTGTTTTGCTGTTGAGTTGTAGAAGATCTTTCATATTCTGAATATGAACTCCTGAAGGGATAAGATTTGGACACACTTTCTCCCATTCACTAGGCCCCTTTTTCATTTTGCGGATAGTTTCTTTTGCTGTGCAGAAGCTTTTTCATCTGATGTAGCCACACGTGTTTATTTTTGCTTTTGTTGGCAATGAGTTCTCAGACCTAACACCATAAAGTCAAGACAAATGTCAAGGAGCTTCCTGCCTATATTTTCTTCCAGGAGTTTGATGGTTTCAGGTCTTATGCTTTCAAGTCTTTTATCTTCATTGAGATAATTCTTGTTATGTGATATTTGTATGGTGTGAGATAGTGATCCCGTTTCATTTTTCTGCATGTGGCTGTCTGGATTTCCCAACACCGTTACTGAAGAGACTGGCCCTTCACTGTTGTACCTTCTTGGCTCCTTTGTTGTAAAGTGACCACGTGTGTGCTTCACTTCTGGGCTGTCTATGCTGTTCCATTGATCTATATGTCTGTTTTTAATGCCAATACCATACTGTTTTGGTTGCTTTAGCTCTGTAATATAGTTTGAAATCAAGGAGTGTGATACCTCCAGCTTTGTTTTCTCAAGATTGCTTGGGCTGCTCTGGATTGTTTGAGGCATCACACAAATTTTAGAACAAATAGAAATTTGCTCTATTTCTGTGAAAAATGCCATTGGAATTTTATACATCGCATTGAATCTACAGGTTGCTTTGGGTAGTATGGGCATCTTAACAGTGTTATTCCAGTTGATAGCACAAATATTTTTCCACTTGTTTCATTAATATTGGATAGTTTTCAGTTTACGTGTCTTTCACCTCCTCGGTTAAATTTGTTCCTAGGAATTTTTTTTTTTCCCAAGGCAACTGTAAATGGAATAGTTTTAATTTCTTTCTGAAAGCTCATCACTAGTGTTTAGAAGTACAAAAGATTTTGGTATATTGATTTTGTATCCTTCCATTTAATTCTTTGATTAGCTCTAACATATTTGAAGTCTTTAGCGTTTTCTATATACATTATCTTCTGCAATTAGTGATAGTTTCCATTCTTTCTTTCCAACTTGGGTGCCTTTTCTTTTTCTTGCCTAACTGCTCTGGATAGGACTTCGGGTACTGTGTTGAATAAAAGTGGCAAGAGTGGGCGTCCTTGTTTTTGTTTCTGATCTTACAGGAAAAGCTTCCAGCTTTTCTCCATTGAGTGTATTAGCTGTGGGCTTATATATAGCCTTTATTATGTTGACGTTTGTTCCTTCGATATGCACTTTGTCAAGAGTTTCTATCATAAGTGGATGTTGCATTTTTTCAGATGCTTTTTCTACATCTATTGAGATGATCGTGACTTTTATCCTTTGTTTTGTTAAGGTGGTATATCATGTTTATTGATTTGTGATTTGAACTATCATTACATGCCCAGAATAAATGCCTCTTGAGTGTGGGGTAGAATCCTTTTAATGTATTGTTGAACTTGTACTGCTAATATTTTGTTGAGGATTTTTGCATCTATATTCATCACAGATAGTGGCCTATAAAATTCTTTCCTTATGGCATCCTGGTCTGGTTTTGGTATCCGGGTAATGGACTCAGAAAATGAGTTTGGAAGTGTTTCTTCTTATTTGTTTTGGAAGAGTTTGAGAGGATTGGTATTCATTCTTCTTTGAATGTTTGGTAGAATTCCCCAGTGAAGCTGTCTGGACCCAGACTTCTATTAGTTGTGAGGTGTTTGATTACTGATTTGATCTCCTTACTAATAATAGATCTGTTCATATTTTCTTACCTTTTTATGATTTGGTCTTGATAGGTTTTATATTTCTAGGAATTTATCCATTTCTTCTAGGTTGCCAAATTTGTTGGCATATAATTGTTCACAATGGTCTCTTGTGATCCTTTGTATTTCAGTGGTATCAGCTGTAACTTGTCTTTGATTGATTCTGACACCTCTTTTTTTCTTAGTGAGTGTGGCTAAAGATTTGTCCATTTTGTTTATTTACAAGGAACCAGCTTTTAGTTTCAATGTTATTTTCTATTGCCTTTTTACCCTCTATTTATTTCTGCTCTGATCTTTATTATCTCCTTTCTACTAACTTTGGACTTGTTTGTTCTTTTTCTAGTTGCTTGAGCTGTAAAAGTAGGTTGAGATTTTTCTTCTTTCTTGATGCTTCATTCATTGTCATGAACGTCCCTCTGAGAACTGCTTCTGCTGCAGGAGTTTTGGTATGCTGTGTTTTTATTTTCATTTGTCTCAAGTTATTTTTTAATTTCTCCTTTGAGTTCTTTGTTGACCCATGGGCTGTTGTCTACCATTGTTTAAGCTCCACATGTGAATAATTGATTTCTCTTTTCAACCACTGTGGTCAGAAAAGATGCTTTGCTATTTCAGTCTTCTTAAGTTCATTGAGAGAGGCAGGGGGAGACAGAGAGGGAGACACGGAGTCCGAAGCAGGCTCCAGGCTCCGAGCTGTCGGCACAGAGCCAGGCGTGGGGCTCAAACCCACAAACCGTGAGATCATGACCTGAGCCAGAGTTGGACATTAACCGACTGAGCTTGATCTATCTTTCCATTATTTGTGACATCTTTAGTTTCCTTCATCACCATCCTACAATTTGCAGAGTTCAAGTCTTTCATCTCTTTGGTTAAATTCACCCCTAGGTATTTCATTTTTTTGATGCAGTTGGAGGGAGTGTTGTTTCCCAAATTTCTCTGATAGCTATTAGTATATAGAAACACAAATGATTTCTGTATGTTCATTTTGTATGCTACTGCATTGCCAAATTCATTTTTTTGTTCCAGTAGCAGGGTTTTGTTGTTTTCAAACTTTTATTTAAATTCTAGTTAGCGTGTAGTGTAATATTCGTTTCAGGAGTAGAATTTAGTGATTCATCAGTCACATAGAACACACAGTGCTCATCATAATCAGTGCCCTTCTTAATACCCGTCACCCATTTAGCCCACCCCCCACCCACGTCCCTCCATCAACTCTCTGTTTGTTCTGTATATTATGGTTTGCTTCCCTCTCTTTTTTCCTTTCCCATACGTTCATCCATTTTGTTTCGTAAAATTCCACACATTCTAAGAGTGTTTTGGTGGAGTGTTTAGGCTTTTCTGTATTTGGTATCGTGTCCTCTGTCCGTAGTGACAGTTTTACTTTTTCCTTTCCAACTTGGACACCTTCTCTTTCTTTTTCTTCAATACCTGCTCTGGCCAGGACTTCCACTACTACGTTGAATAAAAGTGGCAAGAGTAGGTGTCGTAGTCTTTTTCCTCCTCTTAGGGGAAGAGCTCTCAGTGTTTCACCACTGAGTATGTTGTTAGCTGCGGGTTTTTTGTATATGGTGTCTTTTATGTTGAGCTATGTTCCCTCTATACCTACTTTGTCAAGAATCTTTACCAGAACTGGCTGTTGAATTTTGTCAGGTGTGTTTTTGGCATCTTATTGAGATGGGATTTTTATCCTTCATTTTGTTAATAGGGCATATTACATTGTTTTGTGGATTTGAAGCCTCCTGCCTCCCTCGAGTAGATCCTACCTGATTGTGGCATGTGATCTTTTCATGCATTGTTGAATTCAGTTTGCTAGTATTTGGCTGAGAATTTTTGCATCGGTGTCCTTCATGTATATCGACCTTTTGGTATCAGGGTAATTAATGCTGGCCTTGTAAAATGAGTTTGAAAGCATTCCTTCTTCAGTTGCTGGAATAAGTGGAGAAAGGATAGGTTATAACTGTTAATTGTTTGGTAGAATTCACCTGTGAAGCTTTCTGGTTCTAGATTTTGTTTTATGGTTTTAATTTTTTTTTAATGTTTATTTATTTTTGAGACAGAGAGAGACAGAGCATGAACGGGGGAGGGTCAGAGAGAGGGAGACACAAAATCTGAAACAGGCTCCAGGCTCTGAGCTGTCAGCACAGAGCCCGACCCGGGGCTCGAACTCACGGACTGCGAGATCATGACCTGAGCAGAAGTCGGCTGCTTAACTGACTGAGCCACCCAGGCGCCCCTGTTTTATGGTTTTTTAAATTACTGATTCAATTTTATTGTATTTGCTGTATTCAGTTTTTTTTATTTCTTCATAACTGAGGCTTCTTAGAAGGTAGTTTCTAGAAATTGATCTATGTTTTTCTATTTTCCAATTTGTTGGCATATAATTGTTCATGGTAGTCACTGATTATGCTTTGTGTTTCTGATTTTAAGCCCTCTTTTTCTCTTAATGAGTCTTGGCTAGAGGTTTATTAATTTTAGTTACCACTTCAAACTTCTAGTTCATTAATGTTTTCTATTGTTTTTTTAGTCTCAATTTCATTTATTTCCTCTCTGATTCGTATTATTTCCTTTCTTCCATTAACTTTGGGCTTTCTTTTTCTAGTTCTTATAGATGTAAAATCAATAGTTTATTTGGGATTTTTGTTTCTTGAGGTAGGCTTGTATTGCTATGAACTTCCCTGGTTTTGTTGCATACACAGACTTAGGACTACTGTTTCCATTTTCATTCGTGCAAGAGACTTTCACTTACTTTTTGATTTCTTTGTTGACCCATTGGTTGCTGAGTAGGATGTTGTGTGGTATCTGTGTATTTTTTTTTTCCAATTTCCTTCTCGTGAGTGATTTCCAGTTTCATACTGTAGTAAAAAAAAAAAACAAAAAAACAAAAAAAAAACTTTACACGATTTCATTCTTCTTACATGTATTGACAATTGTTCTGTGGCCCACCATGTTATCTGTACTGGATAATGTTGTATGTGCCTTTGGGAAGAATGTATCTTCTGCAGTGTTTGGTTGGAATGTTCTCTCTACATGTATGAATTTCATCTGATTTCATGTGTCATTTCAATCCATCAACTGATTTAAGTGAGATGATACACTCCTCTACTTTCATTATATTGCTGACATTTTCTTTCTTTATATCCTCTAATAGTTGCTTCATGTACTTAGGTGTTCCTATGTTGGGTACATAAATATTTATCAATATTGTATCTGCTTCTTGGATTGACCTTTTTTATCATGATGTAAAGCCTCTCCTTTTCCCTTAGTACAGTCTTTGTTTTAAAGTCTGTTTTGTCTGATATAACTTTTGTTGCTACAGGTTTCGATTTGTGTGGAATATATTGATTTTCCATTCGCTTCCCTTTCAGTCTGTGTGTCTTCAGATCTCAAGTGAGTATCTTCTAGGCAGGTCTTGCTTTTTCTTATCCACTCATTCAGCCTATTTGGACTGGCATATGTAGCCCATTTGTATTTTAACCAATTAATAATAGCTGTGTGCTCACTGCCATTTTGTTCATTGCTTGCTGGAATTTTTATGGTTCCTTTCTTCTTTTGCTCCTTCCTCTGTGGTTGCATGACTGGGGTTAGTGGTATCCTTAGACTTCTTTATTTTTTGTGTATTTACTGGAGGTTTTAGCTTTGTGTTACCAGGAGGCTTACATACAACAGTTTATATTTTTATTCAGTCCATTTTAAGTTGATAACAACTTAGGTTTTAACATATTCTAAAGCTCTACAGTTTTATTGTCCCCACCCCCTCCACGTTTCAGGTTTTTAAAGTCACATGCTACATCTCTTTATTTTGTGTACATACTTACATATCTCCACTAATTATTGTAGTTATAGTTATTTTTACTACCTTTGTCTTCAGCCTTCATATTAACTTTACAAGTGATCCGTTCACTACTGTTTTTTCATAGGAGTTGCTCCTAACTTGCACCCTTTGTTTTTAGCTTGAAAAGTCCCTCTTACACTTCTTGAGGTTGATGAACTTTAGCTTTTGCTTGTCTGCAAAACATTTTTCTCTCCAGTTCTGAATGATAAATTTGCCAGGTAGAATGTTCTTGGTTGGCCTTGTTTTTTTTTTTTTTTTTCTCTTTGAGCACTTTGCATACATCTGTTAACTCCCTTCTGGCATAGAAAGTTTCTGCTGAAAAATCTGATCGTCTTCTGGGGTTTCCCTTGTACTTGTCCAGCTGGTCCAGTTCTGTTTTATTCCTTCTTCTGTGGATCTCTCCTCATGAAGTTTTCAGCTCAGCTACTGCATTCTTAAGCTCTGGGACTTTGTTTATTTAGAGACAGTGAGCAGGGGAGGGGCAGAAGGAGAGAGAAGGTTAAGCAGGCTCCGTGCCCAGGATGGAGCCCAGCTCGGGGCTTGATCTCATGAACCATGAGATCATGACCTGAGCTGAAATGAAGAGTTGGATGCTGAACCGACTGAGCCACCTGGGCGGCCCAGCTCTGATTCTTACTGGGTACTTGTTTCTATTTTCTGTCTCCTTGTGGAAGTCCTGTGTTAATCCATTCTCCTACCCAGTTCTGTGAGCACTTTTATGGCCATTATTTTAAACTCCTAACCAGGAAAAGCCCCTAAGAAAATAGAGCTAAGTGATATACCTAAATGTGTACCTTCCTCTTTCCTTGAGAACATTATACCTCTGTCTCTTCACCTCCCTGGAGTCTGTGTTGGTTTTGATGCACTCGTTAAACTATGGCTTCTCTCGGTCTTAAAAGCTTAACCGCTTGTTGAAGACGAAACTTACTCAACCCTGCTCTACCTCTTGGTGGTCTCTCACACCTTTGTGATACTCTAAGCAGCCTGTTTTATTTTCAGTGGCTCCCAGTGGTTAAGGTGGTGCCAAGAACCAGTCATGGTCTGAAAGGGGAGGATCTCCGTGAGCATAGCGGTTCAGGCTGCTTAGATACTTTTAAAGTGAGCCAACGTCTACCGTGCTGCTGGGTCATAAGCATCAGCTGCGGGCCACCAGGGCCAGATGTCCCGGGGCTGGCAGACATAAAAACCATGGCCCTACATGTAGAAATGGCCCTTTGGGATCTCCTGGCTCTCTCTGGAGTGTGGCAGAGGAAGAGCTCAAAGGTAAGGCCTGCCCTGCTACGTCTTGCAAAAGGATTCCTGCCCGTCTTTAGATAGAGGTATGTTTCATTAGAAGATTTTCCCCTCACACCGCATCTGTGAAACCAAGTTAATAGGTCTCTTTCACTAAAAGATTGGGGTTCTTGGACTCTTGCCTTTTGCTTTGCCCGGGGGTGGGGGTGGGGGTAGCTGCCAACATTGGGCACCAGAGGAGGGTACCAGCTCCTGTCCAGGAGATACACTGGTGAGGTAGAGGGAAAGTGCATGATGCCTCCACCCCGGGGAGCACCCCCGCAGGCCTTTATAGAAGTGCATCAGATGAGGCACCCACTGCTCAGGCTGAGCTTTTAATAAAACAAGGCTTTTTCACTTAAAGTCTGGGTGCCTCGCAATCACTGCCCCTGTACTGGGTCCTAGGCCAAGACACCCCATTTTGCAGCTCACTAGAGCCTTGTGGGGGTTCTTGGATGTGAGACTCGTTAGTTTTCCAAGTTAGATGTTTTAGGGACTCCTCTCTCGGCTGCAGGTCTTAAAACTTGGGGTGCCCGATGTGGGGCTCAAACCCTTCACTCTTCAGGGAGCATCTCCAGGTTTTGCGTTAACCTCCTGAACTGGAAGCACCACCCCAGGGGTGGGGTTTATGGTGAGAATGTGCCTCAGCCTCTCCTCTTGATGTGATGTTTTTTCCTCATTTGCCTAATGTGTAGAAGTCACTTAGCTAGTTTGGGGTCGTTGTGTTTTTTTTTTTTTTTTTTTTTCCTCCTGCGGAAATTGTTCTGTATATAGTTGTAGAATCAATGTGTCCTCAGCAGGTAAGTTCGGGACTTCCTCTTCTTCTTCTGTTAAGGACTCAGGGCTCCCCTGGTTAATCCAGGCTTATCTCCCCTTCTGAAGGGCAGCTGATTAGCAACATTAATCCCTTTTGCCAAGTAATGTAACATTTTGGGGATTAGGACAGGGACATCTCCAAGGGGCTGTTATTCTGCCTGATAAAGGACAGTTTTCATGGGTACATAATGGTGGGATCATAAAGCCATAGGATGCTGTTTGTAGTGCTTACCTGATAGGTCCCATCTTTTAGTCGAGTTTTGCATGACGGCTTTTTGGAAGTAACACGTTCACTGACACACAAAATCGGGTAGCTTTCCAGTATCTCCCACTCCGAGGTGTATTTAAATTATCTTCTTAAAGAAGTACTTTCTTACCTTTACTGCCAGCCTTCTGCCCTTTCACACCTCGCGTGCATTTTCTGTACTGCAAATGTCAGGAAATGCTCCGCCTGTGTAGATAAAGATATTTCATGTCTTGTTTTCGTTTAGCAAGTTTTTAGAGGCAGCATGCCCAAGTGCCTCAGTCGGCGAAGCATCCGACTTCGGCTCAGGTCATGATCTCGGGGTTCGTGGGTTCGAGCCCCACATTGGGCTCTGTGATGACAGCTTTGGAGCTTGCTTTGGATTCTACGTCTGCCTGTCTCTCTCAAAAATAAACATTAAAATTTTAGAAATTTTTTAGAGGCCTTGCTTCACATCCTTATGCATTAATAGGTCAGCCTTTGCACCCCAGCTTTTCTCCTTTTCCTAAATTACTCCACACACAACAACAGGGCCATACCTGATAGCTCATGATGCAGCAGACATTTGGGCACAAGGAAGGGAAGCCTTGACTAGAATACTATTTTGTGTACTTGCATTTGCCCACCTTTGCTGCATTCGGGTTGGGTGGAGAACATACTTGGGAACTACAGTTCAGAACAGCTCCAATCTTCTCTTCGTGGATACCCTGTGCTCTCATGGAAGATTTCATTTGTGTCAGTGTTTTGGTGGGTCCCTCCTCTTCACAAAGGAAGTCTGAAAAATTCTCATCATGGTTCAGTTAAGTGTCCGACTCTTTAAATAAACTTTAAAAAGAAAAACTCTCATCTCTAAGCTTCCTTCTAGAACTGTAATTCCCTCCATGACAATATCCATTTCCATGTGCCTTGAGACCCAGTAAACATGATATTCCAGTCTAACCGGTTTGAATGAGGGCTACACATCCTTAGTGACTTCATCATCGAATCCTAAACATGGTATTCCACGGACATCCGTCCTGGCCCAGTGCCATGGGACGGATCTTCCTTGTACATTGGAGTACGCACCTGCCTCTGTGGTATTTATTGCACGTTGAATCCTCCCTCGTGTTCTTATTCCTGTCCTCAGAATAGCTTTGAAAGGGAAGAGGGATGCCAGTTTTTGAAGGTTCATTGAGTAGAATGCTGGTAGAAATTTACCATGTGGATACATGTTCACCATATCTCTCCTCAGTTCTGCCAAACCTGTCAACAAATAGGTTTACAGCAGCTTTGCTTATATTCTAAATTTGAAAAAAACAAACAAAAAAAAAAAACCTGGGAACTTCAGCACTCACCACTAAAGGGTTAAAGAATTTTTCATGCACCCTTGAAGTAGAACATTTACAGGCTTTAGAAAGAATTAGGTGGGCGGCGGAGGGTGGGTGGTGTGCCTGGGTAGCTCAGTCAGTTAAATGTCCAAGTTTAGCTCAGGTCATGATCTTGAGGTTTTTGAGTTCAAGCCCTGCATCAGGCTCTGTGATGATAGCTCGGAGCCTGGAGCCTGCTTCAGATTCTGTGTCTCCCTCTCTCTCTCTCTCAAAAATGAAAAATACTTAGATTTAGACCAATATGTATATGAATGGATAGAAATGTCCCACATATATGAGAATACAGGCAAGCTGTCACATTTGAGCATGCATAAAACAAAGTGTGTGTGTGCGTGCGCATGCTTGACATCTTTATGTAATTATAAAATGTAAACTGTTTTTTTCTGGAAATAATCACCAGAAAGAGAACAACAAGGAATTACTAGAGATGGTGGGAAAGGAAGCATATAATCATTTAACTTTGCATTTTCTACCTTTCTGTGCTGTTACTATTATTCAACTATGTGAATTTTCTTTTTAAGTCAACTAGAGTGATCTCCATAGTAACACGGGCCTTCAAAAAAAATTTTTAAAAGCCTTACACTTATTTGTACTTTTTCCTGAAAAACCCCCCAGGAGTAGGGAAGACAGCTCTGTTTATCCTGCTGAGGGAGTTAAGAGAACAGCCAAAGAACCCAGCCTTCTGTAAGACCTCATCCCTCATGCTGCCTCCTTAGGGTGATGATATTAATTTGTCCTCCTAACCAAGAAAAGTCTGTGAGTGGAAGGGGGTGCTAACAGGACCATGGAGAACAAGCCTGAATTGAGAGGGTTCTGGATACTCCGCGACCTTCTGATTTGTCACCTGCAGCTTGGCGCCCTTTTTTACTACCTGCAGAAGGACTTCCCACGATGGCTCACTGTGGTTTTGTTTTTGTTGCAGCAAAATCCGTCAAGGTGAAAATCAAGCTCAATAAAAAAGACGAGAAAGGCCGGGACAAAGGCAAAGGCAAGAAAAGGCCAAATCGAGGAAAAGCCAAACCCGTAGTGAGTGATTTCGACAGCGATGAGGAGCAGGAGGAAAACGTAAGTGGACCAGGCTTTGACTGAGGCCCAGAAGCCCTCTCCCCGCTTTACCTCTTTCATAACCCTCTTTATTTTCCAGAAATGGAAACGCCAAGACTTGGGGAGATTTTGTTATTGAGGGATGTGAACTAAAGCTGCATGATCTAGGACAAAGAATCGCGGGCTTTGTGTTTAGGGCCTTTTTCATTGTCTTCAAAAATGAAAAACTAGTCAATTGTGTTTTCTTTCCTCCTTTCTTAATCTTCCCGTCACTTCCCAACATAGTTTTCTCCATGGCAGGTTATTTTTCATGGTGGAAAAATTCAGGAGCACTTATGGAGCCAGGCCCTGAAAGAATTACCTTCCCATATGATCCATAATTAAGGTTTCTCTTACTTGCAACATAGCCCAGAAACCAGGGCCAAGGTTCCATGTGCTTACCTCCAGGTCATAGTAGCAAACAGCAGAAGTTGAAGTCAGACCCAAACAGCACAACACCATCCCCGAATTCTGGAGGCAAGTGGCATTGCTGGCAGAAACTTCTGCCACCGGCCTTGGGAAATCCCCTCCACTTATTCACTTTCCAGAAGACCTCAGGCTATCACTCGCCCCCCTCTTTTTTCTTCTTCTGGACAGAGAATTTAACGTTTTGGTCCGTGTGCTGCAGGGCACCACCCTTTGGGTCTGATGAAAACATTTGAGAATTCTTACCCCAGCCCCACACCCAGCCTTCACCCTTGGCCCAGGCTTTTCGAATACATTTAAAATGCTGTGTTTTCTTTAGAAGATGTCCCCGTGAGTAGACATCCAACGTATGGTACTTTTGCCTCTGGTGAATTTTCCAAACCCATAGTGTTAAAAATAAGAATTATCAGCCTTGAACTTTTCATGCCACAGTGAAAGAAAGCAAGACAGTAGTACAGATGGTGGGAATTGCTTTGGGATTTCCCAGCGGGGGCTCCCCTTTTTAGCTTGAATTCCTCACAAGCGTCTCGCCATCTTGACACAGAACCAAGAGACTTGGGTTGACTGTTTCCAAAATGTCGTGTCTTTTCTGCCTTGCCCTCGGGCTGATTTATTGCTTCTTTTTCTTAGGTGTCATTTCCTTCATTTTGTCTTATTTTTAGGAACAGTCAGAAGCAAGCGGGACTGACGATGAGTGAGGAGTACAGGCCTTTTTTTCCTCGGTAGAACTGAGTTCCTTCGTCCCCTCTCTCATTTCTGCCCAGTGAGTTCATTTGTCCTATGGGCCCTGGGTTGTTTCTATAGCATCTTCATCTATAAACTAGCTTTAGGATAGTGCCAGACAAACATATGATATCATGGTATAAAAACACACACACACACACACACACACACACACACACACAAATATTTGTAACATATTGTGACCAAATGGGCCTCAAAGATTCAAAGATTAAAACAAACAAACAAAGCTTTTGATGGAAAATATGTGGGTGGATAGTATATTTCTATGGGTGGGTCTCATTTGGTAACGGTTTGATTGTGCCTGGTTTTACCACCTGTCCAGATGAGAAGATTTTTTTGTCTTTTTGTAGCACTGATAACCAGGAGAAGCCATTAAAAGCCACTGGTTATTTTATTTTTCATCAGGCAATTTTCAGAGTTTTTATTTGTTCGGTATTGTTTTTTTTGTTTGTTTGTTTACACTGTGGTACATATAAGCAACTTTAATAGGTGATAAGTGTACAGTAATTAGACTTCACCTGCATAGACATTTTTCCATTTTATGCTCTATGATCTGAAAAAAAAATGCTTTTTGAACTGTATACGATTTATGTCTACTGTAAACATTGCTGAATTTTTTTTTTTTTGCTCTTGATTTCAAAAAAAAGTTTTGTTGAAAACGCTATTGAATATTGCAATCTCTCTAGTGTATTGGATGGCTTCCTTTGTCAGCCCGATCTCCTATGTTACTGATGTGTATCGTCTCCTTCTCCCTAAAGTGTACTTAATCTTTGCTTTCTTTGCACAATGTCTTTGGTTGCGAGTCATAAGCCTGAGGCAAATAAAATTCCAGTAATTTCCAAGAATGTGGTGTTGGTGCTTTCCTAATAAAGAGACAATTTAGCTCCACCAACACTGCCTCTTGTTTTTTGAGTTCTAGGGGATTGAAACCGTGGTGCCTGAGTGAAGGTCTCCTGCAGAGGGCTGGGCAGTCTCTTAATCCGGAAGGCTTGGGGGGGGGGGGGGGGGGGGGGAAGACCTAGAAAGCCGGTCTTCTGGAATGAACCAGGTTTGTCTCAAGGGAGAGCCCATTGCTTTCAGGACTTTAATCTCAAGCAACAGGAGACATCTGGTGCCATGGACCAAGCCACACTAAGCCCCTGCTCACCCTTTTCTAGTGCTTTAAATTCTGTTTACTAGCCAGATAATCTATATGGTAATATAGATTTACAGTGTAATATGGTATGTAATACTTATATATTAACATCGCCTGATTTTTTCAAAGATTTCACAGGTGTTCAAGAGAACAAGACCAATTCCATGCACCCATATACTCTCCTGCTAAGATTCAACAACAGTCAATATTTTGTCCCTCTCCTTTTTTCATTAAACCACTTTGAAAATAAGTTCCAGCCATCGTGACACTTCACCCCTAAGCACTTCACAAATCTCCCAACGATTCAAGCCATCTCCTGGCTCCCACAATCCCACTTCCATTCCCAAGGGAATGAGCAG
Source organism: Lynx canadensis (assembly GCF_007474595.2). NCBI lineage: Eukaryota > Metazoa > Chordata > Mammalia > Carnivora > Felidae > Lynx > Lynx canadensis. The sequence continues at coordinate 9,002,548 of NC_044315.2, read as the reverse complement.
TAGCTTCCTAGTATCTCATGGGTAATCTCAGTCCCATTTCCCCAACGGTCCCCAAATTGTCTTGCATTTATTTGTTCGCACAAGTTTTCAAAGACTGTCAGAACTTCCTCTCTTATGGACCTCATTATGACATGGAAAAGGTTTCTCTCCTCTCTAATGGGTCGATGAATCAGAACTGCCTAAGGAGAATGCCACGATTCTTGCTTTCTGAACGTGAAGAATCACCAACGGCTTCTACTTGGAATCCTGAAGGAAATCTGACCGTCACAAAATGCATCCTCCTGAGAAACCCCTTTGTCCCTCTAAGTGTCCACTCTGATGTCTGACTTTCCAGTTAGTCTGATCATTACAGCGTGTGTTGAGTTTCCTTTTACTCTTTGTTTAGAGTTTGCTGGCTGCAGTAGGATTGGAGACTCCCATGTAAGAATCAACTGTATTAGATTTTGTTACTGAATGGTTTGGTTTCAGTTCAAAGAGAAGAGTCTCATTTCACTGCTACCATTTCTGTTTCCAATACTTGATGTACAAATTGGAATCTCTTCTCAGCCTCGGAGGCATTGCTGCTCTGAAGCCATCCAGACCACTGCCTTTATGCTTCAGAATTTCTGTTGTGGAAGAATGTTCTCTTGTTCTTATTCCCCAGTCTTCGGTGTGTTGTTCTCCCTGACTCCAGCAGACAGGAGAGGTGGTCCACAGAACAGTGGTAAGGTGGTAGGGAGAGTGGGCACGCATTAGCAAAAGGTAAGCCATCCTACACTGGGGTGCTGCTGACTTTTTATCCTCATCGTTTACCGCCATTTGTTAATTTAGCTCAAGTAGCTGAGCCTGTAGGTGGGCTTAGTTGTTTCTAAGGTCTGTGGTTTACTAGGAATGCAGGAAGGAAGCTAAGACTGTAGAGAAATGTACCGGATCCCTTAATGGGTTTATTTAATTATAGGAACTTTGTGAAGAAGGCATTTTTTTTTCACTTTATTTTTTTTTAATGTCTACTTATTTTTGAGAGAGAGAGAGAGAGACAGAGCATGAGTGGGGGAAGGGCAGAGAGAGAGAGACACACACACACACCATCTGAAACAGGTTCCAGGCTCTGAGCTGTCAGCACAGAGCCTGACAGTGGGCTCGAACTCATGAACCCCAAGATCATGACCTGAGCTGAAGTTGGATGCTCAACCGACTCAGCCACCCAGGTGCCCCAAGAAGGCATAGTTCTCATTCCTCTTTTACAAGTGAGGATCATGCAAACACGAGACTGAAGAGCTGTGGCCAGGGCACCAAAGCTGAATTGGCAAGTGAGACTCTGGCTCCTGGGCCTATGTTTCATGCAGCTTCATGCAGCTTCCCTACCTCCCCAGCAAGGGAGATACGGAACTGGTCTTGTTGATGAGCCCCGCACACCCGTTGGCTCTGCGCTGGCTCACACAGCCAGGCTTACCCATCAGTCTTGACTCACTTCTCTAGACCCCCTGGCTCCACTGGAACTTACCTCTGAGACCCCATTTCCGGGGCTGGGCTCCTCTACTACCCTGGCTCTTCCTTCTCAGTGACAAGCCACTCCACAAGGACCAGGACCTTGTCCCTTAGACCCCAGCGGATGCGGACCCTGCTACTGCCTCCAGGCGATTCTGATGTATGTTCCAGCTGACAAAGCGCCACTAGCTCCATCACCTTCTCAATCTCTATTATTTCCCTCCCGGGCAATGATAGGAGGCCATGTTGAACCTGGTCTTGATGTACACGATTGGTACAGGCATACGCATCCATCACCCGATAGCCATTCTAGTAAAATCAACATAAATGAGAATAAGTGAAAAAGCCAAGTATTTGCTCCCTGTCTCCCTGACACAGCTTTCCTGTCATCTGTGTGACCAGGAAGCAATCTTCATTTGTGCTTGACTTGAACCTCATTCAGACTGATAACGTGTAATACCTGGGGAAATGTTTTTTGGTCTGCTTAGCAAAAGGATAGGGACACATTCTTCCCTTATGAATAAATGTACTTCCCATGAGAATTTGATAGTAACAGTCAATCTTCCTGTGCAGGTATCTTGGAAGAATAGCCAAGTCCATTCCTCTTCCTAAATTTTATTCAGTAAGAGCTACATCAAGCCAGATAAAGCACCGTTTCTGCCCTTTCTCCTATATACTGTCCGAGTGTATGAATCTCAGTGTTTCAATCACTTAGGGAGAGACCACCAAAAATGATGAGGCACGGTATGACAAACGATGATGGATAGGTCTAGAATTGCTAGAGGTATGCCCAGGTGAGCTGTCCTCATCACGGGTGTGGTTTAGGACATCGGACTTAATGGAGAGTGGAAGGGGCGTGTTCTAAATGACCGAGCCCTTCGTGTAAGAGGGTATTGTTTTCTGCATCACTTTCAGTAAGGATTTTCCAAAGGGATTTTCTAAATTGAATAAGGCAAAAAACAAAAACAAAAACCTAAGTCAAGAGTATGGGGAAACCAGTTTCCTGTTTATAAACACTGGGTTTTATTATGCACAAGAAAGAGGCCTTTGTGAACCCTAGAAATGCTACAAAGCAAGGCTCACTGTGAGATTCTAAACTTCAAAGAGAATGAATGCAGAGTCCCACCACCAAATAGATGTATTTTTAAAATTCTCTTCCCAAAGCTTTAATCAAAGTTCACTATAAAATGGACATGTGTCCACCACAAATAGTGAAATAATAGCCCAAAAAATTTAGAATTCACCCCCACGAGGGAATCAGCAATAACAGCCTGATGTTCTCGTTCACATAAACCCCTAGGGTCCTATATACCGTCAAAGGCTGGCTCCCCAGCTATCACCAACATCACCTGTTAATAAGACAAGCTGAATTCATCGCCTGGTGCGGTAAGGGAGAGGGCCACCTTGATGGAGCTTTGGTAGTTTGAAAGGGAAGGTCAAGGTTGGATTTTGTTGAAATGCGATCTAAGGTACATCAATGTGGGGATTTGGTTAGAATTGCATAAAGATCACGCTACAATAAATCAGGATCGGGAAAAGTAGTAAAGCAAGGATTTCGAGTGGAGATTCAAAGGATCTTAGGGCACATAGATCATATTTGGTGCTTTGTTAAAGAGATAATGTGTCTTTCAGGAAGTTCACGTGATGAACAATAGTTATTTGCTTGGGCAAGAGTCTCCTTGAATACTAAGAGTGTGCTAATGAGGACCATAGAATTTTAAAGTTTTTTTTTTCTTTTTTTTTTTAGAAAGAGAGGGAGAGAGCGCACACGCACACACACGTGAGTGGGAGGGGGCAGAGAGAGAGAGAGAGAGAGAGAGAGAGAAAGAGAGAGAATCTTAAGCAGGCTCCACGCCCAGTACAGAGCCCAACGTGGGGCTGCATCCCATGACCATGGGATCATGACCTGAGTTGAAATCAAGCGTCAGATGCTCAACCAACTGAGCCACCCAGGTGCCCCTAAAGTCATTTTAATGTTGATAGTAAGCAGCAGGGTGGGGGGTATGTGTGTAGATGTTCCTATTTTTTATTATTTTTAAAATAAGATACTATTCTCTGCAACTTGCCTTATTTTCTTCCAAGGCAACAGAGATTAAACTCATTTAAATTTTTTTTTTCTGGGGGTGCCTGGGTGGCTCAGTCGGTTAAGCGTCCGACTTCAGCTCAGGTCATGATCTCGCGGTACATGAGTTCAAGCACTGCGTCAGGCTCTGTGCTGACACCTCAGAGCCTGGACCCCACTTCCGATTCTGTGTCTCCCCCTCTCTCTGCCCCTCCCCTGCTCATGCTCTGTCTCTGTCTCAAAAATAAAGCATTAAAAACAATTTTTTTAATAAAACTTTTTTTCTGTAGTGTAAGAACGTTTTCCTGTTCATCTTAAAAAAGTTTTTTCTAATGCTTATTTATTTTTGACAGAGAGAGAGACAGAGTGCAAGTGGGGGAGGGGCAGAGAGAGAGGGAGACACAGAATCCGAAGCAGGCTCCAGGCTCCGAGCTGTTAGCACAGAGCCCGAAGCGGGACTCAAACTCACAGACTGAGAGATCATGACCTGAGCCGAAGTTAGACGCTCAACCGACTGAGCCACCCAGGCTCCCCGTTCCTGTTTATCTTAAAAGGAATATATGTACATTGTAGAAAATGCAGAAAGTGAAGGATGTACAAAGGAAGAATTCATTGACATACTATCATCCAGAGAGAAGTATTTGTTTCTTGTCTGGCATGCCAGGAGCCGAGAAGTCCTCTCTCCCATTCACACAACAACAAAGAAGCTGAACACACTGAAAATCAACAGCTCCTGTTGAATGTATCAGAACCGAAGTCACAGGGCAAACCACTGCCTCTAACAGTGAGCAGAGTGGCAGATAGGGAGAATCACCACTGGCTTCTCTGTAACAAAAGGCCAGAAGCAGCCTAGGAAACCCTAATGTGTAACTAATGAACTGCTGGAGGCTCGCTCTGGACAAGTTTGCGAGTTAAAAACACCAAGGGAGGGGTGTCTGGCTGGCTCAGTGGATTAAGCATCCAACTCCTAATTTCAGCTCAGGTCATGCTCTCACACTTCATGAGTTCAAACCCTGCATCTGTCAGTGCAGAGCCTCCTTGGAATTCTTTCTCCCTTTCTGCCCTCCCCAACTCTTGCTCACTCTCTCTCAAAATAAATAAATCAACTTAAAAAAAAACGTACCAAGGGATCCAGTGTTAGTAGGGCCCCCACACTTGCATGACTTTGACCTCCAGCAGCCCATCAGTATCTCACTTTCCTCTTGGGCTTTGAGCAAAAAGAGGGGGAAGCAGGCTCCAGGCTCTGAGCTGTCAACAACAGAGCCCTGACACGGGGCTCAAACTTGGGAACCATGAGATCATGACCTGAGCCAAAATTGGACGCTTAACCTACTGAGCCACCCAGTCGCCCCAAAAATAGCTGTTTTTAAATATGCTCAGAATATTCTGTTCTTTTTAACAAGGCCTGTTCTCAACAGAAATGATTTTACTGGAGCCTAACCAACATGGAAGAAGGCAAACACCCAACTCCAGTGTAGGCTAGCCTTCATGCCTCTCCGATGGGGGGAAAGCAATCCAAGGCAGATCAAGGTCACAGTCCTAGGGTCACAGGTGCACTAAAAGACTGATACTAGGCATTGATTCTGTATCCTGCAACTTTGCTGAATTCACGTGTCAGTCCTAGCAGCTTTTTGGTGGAGTCTTTCGGGTTTTCCATATAGATTATCATGTCGTCTGTGAAAAGTGAAAGCTTGACTACTTCTTTGCCAGTTTGGATGCCTTTTATTTCACTTTGTTGTCTGATTGCTGAGGCTAGCACTTCCAACGCTATGCTAACCAACAGTGGTGAGAGTGGACATCCCTGTTGTGCTCCTGATCTCAGGGAAAGCTCTCTATTTTTCCCCACTGAGGATATTAGCAGTGGGCTTTTCATATATGGCTTTTATGATATTAAGGTATGTTCCTTCTATTGTGACTTTCTTGAGGGTTTTTATTAAGAAAGGATGCTGTATTTTGTCAAATGCTTTTTCTGCATCTATGGATAGGATCACTATGGTTCTTATACTTTCTTCTATTAATGTGATGTATCACACTGATTGATTTGCAAATACTGAACCAGCCCTGCAGCCCAGGAATGACTCCCACTTGATCACGGTGAATAATTCTTTTAATATACCTTTGAATTCGCTTTGCTAGTATCTTGTTGAGAATTTTTGCATCCCTGTTCTTCAGGTTTATTGGCCTGTAATTCTCCTTTTTTGTGGGGTCTCTGGTTTGGGAATCAATGTAATGCTGGCTTCATAGAATGAGTTCGGAAGCTTTCCTTCCATTTCTGTTTTTCAGAACAGCTTGGGAAGGATAAGTATTAACTCTGCTTTAAATGCCTGGTAGAATTCCCCTGGGAAGCCATCTGGCCCAGGACTCTTATTTGTTGGGAGATTTTTGATAACTGATTCGATTTCTTCGCTGGTTATGGGTCTGTTCAAATTTTGTATTTCTCCCTGTTTGACTTTTGGTGGTGTGTACATTTCTAGGAATTTGTCTGTTTCTTCTAGGTTGTCCAGTTTGTTGGCATATAACTTTTTCAAAGTATTCTCTAATACTTGTTTGTATTTCTGTGGTGTTGGTTGTGATCTCTCCTCTTTTGCTCGTGATTTTATTTATTTGGGTCCTCTCTCTTTTCTTTTTGAGAAGCCTGGCTAGAGGTTTATCAGTTTTGTTTATTTTTTCAAAAAAACAGCTCTTAGATTCATTACTCCATTTTTTTGGATTCTATATTGTTTATTTATGCTCTAATCTTTACTGTGTCTCTTCTTCTGCTGGGTTTGGGGTTTCTTTGCTGTTCTCGTACAGTTCCTTTAGGTGTACAGTTAGATTTTGTATTTGGGATTTTTCTTGTTTCTTGAGATAGGCCTGGATTGCAATGTATTTTCCTCTTAGGACTGCCTTTGCTGCATCCCAAAGGGTTTGGACTGTCGTGTTCTCATTTTCATTTGCTTCCATATGTTTTTTAATTTCTTCTTTAAAAAGTTGCCTGGTTGACCCATTCATTCTTTAGTAGGATGTTCTTTAACCTCCATGCGTTTGGAGGCTTTCCACATGTTTTCTTGTGGCTGATTTCAAGTTTCATAGCATTGTGATCTGAAAATATGCATGGTGTGATCTCAATTCTTTTATATGTATTCAGGCCTGTTTTGTGACCCAGTGTGTGATCTGTCTTGGAGAATGTTCCGGGCACATGTTCTCCAATGTTTACAGCAGCACTTTCAACAAGAGCCAAATTATGGTAAGAGCCCAAATGTCCATCGACCCGTGAATAGATAAAGGAGATGTGGTATATACCTATATAATCGAATGCTGCTTGGCAATGAGAAAGAAATCCTGCCATTTGCAACAACATGGATGGAACTAAAATCTATTATGCTAAGTGAAATAAGTCAGTCAGAGAAAGACAGATATGTGTTTTCACTCATATGGAACCTGAGAAACTTAACAGAAGACCATGGGAGAAGGGAAGGGGAGAAAATAGTTTCGAACAGAGAGGGAGGGAGGCAAACCATAAGAGACTCTTAAATACAGAGAACAAACAGGGTTGATGGCGGGGGCGGGGGGCAGGGTAAGAGGGAAAATGGGAGATGGGCCTTGAGGAAGGCACTTGTTGGGATGAGCACTGGGTGTTGTATGTAAACAATGAATCACAGGAATCTACCCACCGAAGCCAAGAGCACATTGTATACACTGTATGTTAGCTAACTTGACAATAAATTATATTACAAAAAAAAAAAAAGGACTGAGACCAGAGCACAGGGCTGGGGAATGGGGTCCCTCACCCAGCACCAGAGAGAGAGGGATACAGGATCCCAAGCAGGCTCTGTGCTGACAGCAACGAGCCTGATGCAGGGCTTGAACTCACGAGCTATGATATCATGACCTGAGCCATACTCGGACACTCAACCAAGCCACCCAGCTCCCGCATTAGGCAACATTTTTAAAGTCTGTAGGGAAACCCAAAGATAACAAAGGAGACAAAACAAGGAAACCAGAGGGAAATGTAGCCCCTGACACCTACAGCTACAGCAAACAATGAACACAGGCAGATAAACCTGAAATGTTACATCAAGGCCTATTTCCCTAGTACATCATTCCTTTTTTTCACCTAGTACATTATATCCTACTTGCAACAAAGAAAATGACAAGGCACACTAAAAGACAAAACACATTTTGAAGAGACGGCATCTGAAGGAGACTAGATATGGCAAAGATGTTGGAATTATCAGAATTTTAAACAACTAATTAATATGGTAAAGGCACTAATGGACAAAGTAGGAAACATTGCAAGAATATGAGTAATCTAAGCAGAAAGATGAATATTCAAAAGGAAACACTAGAAATAATAATAATAATAAAAAACACTAACAGAAATGAATGCCTTTGACAGGCTCATTAGTAGACTGGTCACAGTCATAGAAAGAATCACTGAGCTTGAGGAAATGTCAACAGCAACTTCCAAAACTGAAATCCAAGGAGGAAAAGAAGGAATAAAACAGACAACAGTCAAGAACTGTGGGACAATTAAAAAGATGTAACATATGCATAATGGGAATACCAGAAGGGAAAGAGAAAAAGGAACCGAAGAAATATTTGAAGCAAGAATGACTGAGAATCTCCCAAAACTAATGACAGACACCAAATCCAGGAAGACAGATCCAGGAAGCTTAAAGGAAACCTAGCAGGTTGAATACCAAAACAAAAAACAAAAAACAAATCTGCACTTGGGCATATCATATTCAAACTGCAGAAAAATTAAAGACACAGAAAAATCTTAAAAAAGCCAGCATGTGGGGGGGGGACGGGCAGGGATAATTTACCTCCACAAGAACAGGAATTACATCAGAAGCTCAGAAACTATGCCAGAGACCAAAGTGAAATAGTTACAGTGTTAAAAGAATCACCAAGCTAGCATTCTGTGCCTCCCTAAAATTATGCTTCAAAGGGGAAGGAGAAATAAACACGTTCTCAGACAGCAGAAGTCGAAGGGGGTGGTCTGCTGTACAAGAAACATTAAAGTAAGTTTTTTAGAGTAGAGGAAGACCACACAGGTCAGAAACTTGGATCTGTGTTAACGAAGGTAGAGCGCTGGAAAGAGGAATAAATGAGGGTAAAACAGAAACTTCATGTTTCTTATTCTTCACTGATCACACAAGTTAAGAGTTGGTTTGAAATAATAATAGCAACAATGTATTCCAGGATTATAGTTTATGGAGAAATGAAATGAACGACAAAATATTCTAAGGGGTGAGAGGGGGGAACTGGAAATACTTGGCTATAAAATACTTGCACTGCCCATGTAGTGGTATCGTGTTCTATCAAGGGGGCTTGTCTTAGTTGTATATGTATATTGTAAACTCTCGGGCAACCGATACCAGAGAGAATCACTCTTCAAGTTCATTTCCCTTACATTTGCTCCTGTCTATGGACTCTGCCCAGATTTAGTAAGATCTAATTCACACACACAGTAAAACTTGCCCATTTTAACAGTAGGGTTTTGGCATCTTCATAATCAAGATATGAAACATTTTCATTATCCCCCCAATATTTCTCATACCCTTTTTAATCCATTTCTTCCCCTGACCCTCAGACTCTGGAAACCACTGATCTGCTTTCTGTCCCTGAAGTATGGCCTTTTCTAGAATCTCATATAAATGGAAGATACATTATGTGGTCTTCTGTTTGATTTCTTTCATTTGCTGTAATATTTCTGAGATGCATTTATGTTAAACAAGCATTTTGTGCCTTTTTATTACTGAGTAGCATTTCATTATATGAATATCTCACAATTTGTTTATCTCTTCATTATGTGATGGACCTTGGGTTGTTTCCAGTTCTTGGCTATTATAAATAACGCTGCCGTAAATATTGGGGTACAAATATTTGCATTGACATGTTTTCAATCCTCTTAAGGTGAACAGAGGAATGAGATTGTTGGATCTATGGTAAGGATTTTAACTTTATAAGATCAAAGCCACTGGATATCTGTATGAGGGGAAAAAAAGAACTTTAACCTTAATGCCTCATACCATACACAAAAATTAACAATGAATCAGAATGGATCTTAAATTTAAGAGCTAAATATTATATTCATAAAAGAAAACAGGACAAAGACTTCTTCAATGGGACACTAAAAGCATGAACCCTAAAAATAAATGTTGATAAGACAGACTTCTTCAAAATTAAAAGTTTTTGCTCTGTGAAAAACACAGTTAAAATGACAAGGTGAGTCACAAAATAGGGGAAAGTATTTGGAAGCAGGTATCTGAAAAAGAGCTTGTTTGAGGAATAGGCATAAAGATCTCTTAGGATTCATTAAAAAGACAAACTATCCAGCGGTGCCTGGGTGGTTCAGTTGGTTGAGCTTTGACTCATGATTTTGGCCCATGGCTCAATTTTGTGGGATCGAGCCCCATGTTGGGCTCTGTGCTGACCATGGAACCTGCCTAAGATTCTCTCCCTTTCTCCCCTCCCTCCTTTTCTCTCTCCCTCTGCCCTTCCCCTTCTCTCTCTTGAAAGAAAGAAAGAAAGAAAGAAAGAAAGAAAGAAAGAAAAGAGAAAAAAGAAAAGAACTATCCAATAGAAAAGTAAGTAAAAAGGGCGCCTAGGTGTCTCAGTCAAGCGTCTGACTCTTGATTTCAGCTGAAGTCATGATCTCACGGTTCCTTGAGTTCGAGCCCTGCATCAGTCTCTGCACTGACACTGCAGAGCCAGCTTGGGATTCTGTCTCCCTCTCTCTGCCCCTCCCCTGCTTGCACTGTCTCTGTTTCTCTCAAAATAAATAAATAAACTTAAAAACAAAAATAAGCAACAGACACTTCACAAGAGATGTATGAACGCTCCATAAGAATATGAAAGAATGAGAAGATGTTCAATATCCCTAATCGTTAAAGAAAAGCAAAATAAAACTACAATGAAATGCCACTACACACCCGCTAGAATGGCTAAAGTTGAAAAGACAATGGAAAGCGTTGACAGGATGTCAAGTAGTTGGAACTCCTGTGTTGCTGGTATGAAGGCAAAAAACTTTGATACTCCCGATTTCAATAGCTGTAGGATATCCCAATGAATGTGTCATAATTTAGATAACATTTACTCTTCTTTTTTTTTTTAATTTTTAACGTTTTATTTATTTTTGAGACAGAGAGAGACAGAGCATGAACGGGGGAGGGGCAGAGAGAGACAGACACACACAGAATCGGAAGCAGGCTCCAGGCTCCAAGCCATCAGCCCAGAGCCATCAGCCCAGAGGCCAACGCGGGGCTTGAACTCACGGACCGCGAGATCGTGACCTGAGCTGAAGTCGGACGCTTAACCGACTGAGCCACCCAGGTGCCCCAACATTTACTCTTCTAATAGATACCTGAGTTGATACTGGTTGGAGTTTGGTGGCGAGGGCGGATGGGGGGGGGGCATTATAAATAATTCTAGAAAATCATTACACTCACTGTGACTATCATTGTTCTCTGTATTTTTAGCAACAAATTAGCGGAATGACATTTAAATCATTGCTGAAAACATTTCCCATCCAATTACACAGGATTTTAATAAAATTAAAGCTAAAGTTGATTGCTTTCTCGGTCATGTTTATGCTGATCAGTTAGTTAAACCAAACCTACCAGGCACTTCTGTTCATGACAATACTTTCATCTTCTTTTTAAAAGGCCCTGCAAAGTTGTTTTGCTTTTTTAAATTTTTTTGGCCCTCAAGCCCTTAATTTTTTAAATATTTTTTCCTTTTTCAAAAAATTTTAGAGAGAACGTGGGCAGGGGAAAGGGGCAGAGGGAGGGAGGGAGGGAGGGAGAGAGAAAGAATCTTAAGCAGACTCCATGCTCAGCAAAGAGCCTGACACAGGGCACGATCACACAACCCCAGAGTCATGACCTGAGTCGAAATCAAGAGTTGGACACTCAAATGACTGAGCTGCCCAGGCACCCCAAGCCCTTAATTTTTTAAAAGCAGATTCTGGGGTCGCCTGGGTGGCTCAGTCGGTTAAGCGTCCGACTTCGGCTCAGGTCATGATCTCACAGTCTGTGAGTTTGAGCCCCGCATCGGGCTCTGGGCTGACAGCTCTGAGCCTGGAGCCTGCTTCGGATTCTGTGCTTCCTTCTCTCTCTGACCCTCCCCCATTCATGCTCTGTCTCTGTCTCAAAAATAAACAAACAAAAAAAATTTAAAAAAAACCAAAAAAACCTTTTAAATAAATAAATAAATAAATAAATAAAAGCAGATTCTGAATTTGAAAGAGGGGCTTATGCTTATGTGGAAAAGGCTTTTGTTTTGTTTTGTTTTGTTTTGTTTTGTTTTGGAAAAGATCTTCAGAAAGCAAAGTGACCATAGTCCCCCCTGCCATTGAATTTTGTAAAATAGGGATTTTGGAAAACAGACTTTTCCAGTCTGCGAGGCCAAGTTTGGGAACTTTGGGACAAAAGGTCTAGTTCTTTGCCAGACCCCTGTGCGGACAGGAATCTCAACACAAGATCATTCTCCACCTCTGGGCTTCTCAACCAACATTCTCAGCCTGGTAGCCCTTGGGAAGCTGGCTCCTAAGGGTGATATCACTAGCTGTAAATGGCCTCTCTGTAGTGAGGTTATGAGTTTAATATTTGCTGAGGATTAATAGAAATACCATGATTTTTCTCTTTTGAAGTAAGTTTGGTATGTGGAATACTTGGAATGTGACCCCAAGGGTAAACTCCACCAGTGAAGGGCAACCGGATAGTAAAAATTCACATTCAAATCATTCCAGAGAATTCGTATTTATTCTAGCATTTTTTAGGCTGGTTGATTTGGAGAAATGATACAACTCCATTTAAGAGCTTTTTAATACTGAAATATGTAGGGAACCTGAGTAGCCAAATGCGATCTTGAGAAAGAGCAAAGCTGAAGGTACCACAATGCCAGATTTCAAGTTATACTACAAAGCTATTACACGACAGTATGGGAATGCCCCAAAAACAGACACATTGATCGACAGAACAGAATAAAGAGCCCAGAAATAAACCCACGCTTACACAGTAAAGTAATCTACTACAAAGGAGTCAAGAAAATACAATGGGGAAAAGACAGTCTCTTCAATAAACGGTGTTGGGCAAACTAGAGAGCTACATGCAAAAGAATGAAATTGGACCATTTCTTACACCATATAAAAAATAAACTCAAAATGTATTAAAGACCTAAATATGAGACCTGAAACCATAAAACTAGAAGGAAATATAAGCAGTAATCTCTTTGACTCTGGCCTTACCAACATTTTTCTAGATGTCTGCTCAGGCAAGAGAAACGAAAGCAAACAAACTATTGAGACTATACCAAAATAAAAACCTTTTGCACAGCAAAGGAAACCCCCAACAAAACAAAACAGCCACCTACTGGATGAGAGAAGTTGTTTGCAAATGAAATATACAATAAGGGGGTAAAATCCAAAATATATAAACACCGTATACAGCTCAATACCAAAAAACAGATTAAAAAATGGGCAGAAGACATGAACAGACATTTCTCCAAAGAAGATACAATGAGATTTCACCTCACACCTTTCAGAATGGCTAGAATAAAAAAGACAAGAAATAACCAGTGTTGGCAAGGATGTGCAGAAAAAGGAACCCATGTGCACTGTTAGTGGGAATGCAAACTGGTGCAGCCACCGCGGAAAACATTACGGAGGTTCCTCAAAAAATTAAAACAAGGTCATAGAATCCAGCAATGCCACTACAGCGTATTTACACAAAGAAAATGAAAACACAAACTCAAAAAGATATAGGCACCCTTTGTTCACTGCAGCATTCTTTCCAATAGCCAAGATACAGAAGCAACCGTAGTATCCTTCAAAAGAAGATGTGGGGGGTGTGTGTGTGTGTGTGTGTGTGTGTGTGTGTGTGAGACTTGCCATCTGCAACAACATGGATGGACCTCAAAGATAATACGCTATGTGAAGTCAGTCAGAAAACAAATACCATACGACTTCACTTGTATGTGGGGCCTAAAAAACAAAATAAATGAACAAAAATAGAAACAGACCCATAAATACACAGAACCAGTGGTAGCCAGAGGGGAGGAGGAGAGGAAGGTATGCAAAATGGGTGAAGGGCAGTTATGGAGTAAGTCGTAACAGGCATACCATCTCCAGCATAAGGAATTTAGTAAAGGTACTGTGATAGCATGGGATGGTGATGGACGGTAGCCACATTCATGCTGTGCCCTAGCACAATGTTGCTATGTTGTACAGCTGAAACTAATGTGTGTCACCTCTGCTTCCATAAAAATAAATTTTAAAAGAGCCTCCAGTATTACACTGACTCAAGCATGGTCCCCATATATAAATAAATACCATTTCTAGAAAAGAACCAGCCTAACAGAGTGTCAAAAGTCACCAGGTAAGGTGTCTTTATCCTACAGCAGTGTTAGGAAGGGATTGTACTATCTTTGTGGGGCACGACATGCTTGAGGTATCTAATTCTGAGCACCAAATTCAGTGTGAATCCACCCATATGACCTTGTAGAATTTCTGTGGACTCACTAGGAACATTTTTGAGAGTCTGAGTCCTCAATAAACGGCCTAAAGAGGAAAAATTTCCCTAGAGTTGAACACAGTTTCTGTTGCTTTCCAAACGTGTTCCCACTTTTCAGCCTGTAACTTTGCTTTGATGACCCTCCTGCTTTATAAAACACAGAGGGTATCTCAGGCCAGGTCCTGTGCTTGGTGCTGGGGGAAGGTATCAGGAAGAGAAAACTCTAGTACTTGTTCGCATCTCCGCTACAACCAGGACCTCTCCCTGTCCACTCTGTCACCGCCTCTCCCTCCTCCATGGCCAATGTATCTTACTAAAAGACCACCCTGCTTAACAGCTGTGCAGGGGTATCTCATCACCTACGGAGGGCCAAACTCTGTGGCCTTCTTTGTAAGGCTGGGCAAGAGCAAGCCCCGGCATGTCTTCTGTTCCAGGATGGATGGGAATCGCAACTTGGACCTGGTTCTAAATTGTCTTCACTGCTTGTTCCCAAACCAGCAAACACATAGTGCAACGTATGTACTCCAGGTAAAGATACCAGCACGTGAACATATCACACTTTGGCCCGCTGCTGTGGCCCATGGAGGTGTACCCAAAGTTCTGTGGTCAAGGCTGCCTGTGCAGAGTGAGAAACACAGTGGGCAGAGAAGCTCCAGTCCCTAGAGGATGGGTAACAACTAGAGGTATCCCACGCGCCCAACAAGCCCAAATACCAGTATGTTGTATCGATTCTAAAACTTACATGTTTTTACCTCTTTAAAAGATACATCAATGTTTTTTAAGCTATGATGTCATCATTTTGTTCAGCCACAAGCGTCCCTCTTAAGAGATAAAGAAAATAATAATGCATTTACAATTGATGATGTCTTAGAGTCAGTAAAACACTCTGTATTTTTTCCTTAACACACATCATATGTAGCAAAGTTATGTACCCTCTTCTTTATTTTTTCACTTCATTTATTTTGGAGAGCAATCATTCATATCAGTGCCTAAAGAACTGACTCATTCTTTCTAATAACCATGGCACATGCATATATATACACATATATATACATATATACATACATATACACATGTATACATACATATATATGTATATATATTCCATTATGTTAATATAACGTATCTAAACAGTTCCATATTCATGGAACATTCTGGTTGTTTCTAGCTGGTGTTTATTTACCATTGCCAAAAAATGATGAATGCTACAAGAGGGGGAGGCAGATGCTGTGGAGGGAACTTGAATGTTTTGTGGAGGATGTGAAATTAGGCGTGAGACCCAAGAAAGAGAGAAAGCAGACAAGTCAAACTGCTCTTGGAATTTTAATCTGGGTAGGCCATGCGCAAGTCACTTGCCATCTCCCATCGGTAGGGCGGTCTTAGACTGTGCAGATTTCAAACAATTCATAAGAAACGTCTTCTCTTGAGTTTCTTCCTCCTGACCAAACCCCATTTAGTGATCCTGGAAGATTCACGTCCCTATCACTGTCCTGAAAGACTCTTGGAAATAGTCGTTACAGTTGGCCCTTAAACAACGTGGGTTTGAACTGCCTGGGTCCACTTATGGATTTTTTTTCAATAATTACAGTGCTGTAGAAGTATTTTCTCTTATGATTTGCTTAACATTTTCTTTTCTCTAGTTTACCTTACTTTACGAATACATTGTAGAATACATATAACATCCAAAATATGTGTTAGTTGACTTTATGTTATCGGTAAGGCCTCAGGCCAGCAGTAGGCTGTTAGTAGTTAAGTTTTGAGGGAGTCCAAAGTTGTGCATGAATTTTCAACTGTGAGGTGGGTTGGTGCCCCTAACCCCCATCATGGTCCAAGGGTCAACTATACCCCTCTTCTTCAGGCTGACAGATGCCACAAGGAAACAGATCTACAAGAGGAGATGTTGAAAGCCTTTAACTGTTGGATGATGATGATGTAGGTAAGACTGAGAAACTTGGAATGGGTTCCTGGAGAGAAGGGAAGGCATGAATGCTGAAGATGCGGACCAGAGTGAAAGAAACTAACGAAATGGTCAAAGTGAAGTCAGGGTGGCTTCAGGGTTAAGAAACTCCATCCATTCAATCTTCCTGTATTTGGTCTTGGGAATACCAGGATTTTTTTTTTTTTTCCAACGTTTATTTATTTTTCGGACAGAGAGAGACAGAGCATGAGTGGGGGAGGGGCAGAGAGAGAGGGAGACACAGAATCGGAAACAGGCTCCAGGCTCTGAGCCATCAGCCCAGAGCCTGATGCGGGGCTCGAACTCCCGGACCGCGAGATCGTGACCTGGCTGAAGTCGGACGCTCAACCGACTGCGCCACCCAGGCGCCCCGGGAATACCAGGATTTTAAAACAGTACATTCCACTAGCACTGCAGTTCAGAGTGGAGGCTAATTCCTTAACTCACCCCCTCTTCTCCTCTGCAGTCCCCCTTGACTTGGGAGAATAAGTGCAAGATTGCTTACCATGTGTACTGCTCTACGCTCTTATACAGACAGATGAAAAAACATAGAGTCATTTAAAATCTTTCCAACAACAAGAGGTAGGCACTATTATTCCTGGTTCACAGAGGCTTTAGAGAGGCGACCGGCCCAGGGTCATTCACCTGCTAGGTAGTGGAGCTGGGATCCCATCTTCAGGCAGACCAGCTCCAGAGTCTTTTCTCTCAACTAGTATTCCAACTAGAACGTAACCATTATTCCGACTAGAATTCAAGCCTGCCTCTCAGTGTCTTTGTACTGGACTGTGTGTTCCTTAGAGGACACATATGATATAGGTTATGTTATTCATCTTCGGGTGAACCTTCTCCTCCACCTGGCTGAGTAACATGCACCAAAAAAAATATACCAACTAGTCACGCCTACTGTCAATGCCAGCCCAGCAGTCCCCCACTGGATCACTGCATTTGGTCTCTGTGTGTAGAGTCTACACTTCTGCACTGCATGAGCCACCCTCTGGTCAGTGTTCATCGAAAACACCAGTCCGATCACACTTCTCATCAGCTCAAATCATTTCAAGGTCTTCTAGGAGCCAAGTACAGGCCCTTGGCACAATTACAAAGTCCTACAAGGCTTGTTTCTTCGTACCTGCTTCAGCCTCACTAACCCGCATTCCCTGCCCCCGCAGAGGACACCCTAGACTAGCACTAAGCAGTGGAAACCTAACATATGTAATTTTATATTTCCTAGTAGCTGCGTTTGATTTTATTTTATTTTTTATTATTATTTTTTTTTAAGTTTATTTATTTTTGGGACAGAGAGAGACAGAGCATGAACGGGGGAGGGGCAGAGAGAGAGGGAGACACAGAGTCGGAAACAGGCTCCAGGCTCCGAGCCGTCAGCCCAGAGCCCAACGCGGGGCTCGAACTCCCGGACCGCGAGATCGTGACCTGGCCGAAGTCGGACGCTTAACCGACTGCGCCACCCAGGCGCCCCAGTAGCTGCGTTTTAAAACATGAAAAGAAACAGTGAAGTGAATTTTAATGGCATGTCGTATTTAACCCAAGGCATTTCTAAAATGTTATTTCAACATGTTATCAATATAAAAAGTTAGAGACAGTTTGCTTTATACCAAAGTTTTAAAAACCAGTGTGTATCTTCCATGTGGACTCCGTCTCAGTGTGGACCAGCCACAGAGCAAGTGCTTATTATCACACGTGGCCACTCTATTGGACGGCCCAGCTCCAAACCAAAGGTTCTCAGACCTCAACTGCATCAGAATCACCCGGAGGGCGTGTTAAGTAACAGCTTGCTGGCTTCACCCTCAGAGTTTTTGAATCATTAAGTAAAGGCGGGCCTGAGAATTTGCATTTCTGACACATTCACAGGTGGTGTGGATGGTGGTCTCCGGACCACATTTTCAGAACCATTGCTCTAGATCAGGGATTATAAACTGGGGGCCTCAGGACCGATCCAGTAGGCCGACCATTTCATTTGGACCACACTCTCTTGGAGTAATTACCAACGTTTAAAAAGAGCTAGATTTCTCATAAAGATCTAGGCTCCAAGCTTCTGTTAAAAGTTCATCAATCCAATTTGATAGGGTTGTGTTTCTTCCTGGCAGTAAGCACAGGAACCAAAGTCACAAGTGCCTTTCTTGAAAGGTCATGAAGGCCCACCGTGCTATTTTATAGCCGCCTTGTTGTGGTTGAGTTGGCATCCCCAAACCTAGACCTTCTGGACTTCTTCTCCCCAGTACCTAAATACGCTGAGCTCTCTCCTGCCTCTGCGACTACTATGTACATGTGGGTTCTCTCCGTCTGGAACAGTCCCACCAACACTATCCATGTCAACCTGGCCAAGTCCCACTTACCCTTCATGGCTCAGCTGGGAAGTCACTTTCTCCAGAAAGTCTGCTCTCCCCATGACTGAGTATATAGGCTTCTTCTGGGTGCTTCACAGAAGCCTGTGCTTCCCTCTTCAAAGCTATCACACGTAACCCTAACTTCCCACTAGCTTACTGGTCTTACCCATCATTCTATGAGCTTCCTGAGGGAAGGGAACCACTTCTTTCTTACTCACCGCTGTAACCACAGTGCCTACCTAGTCCACTATCAGACTGGCACATGGCCAGCATTCAGTAAATATTTGCTGACGAATAAAGACGTGAAAAGGCTAGAACAGATCTTTATAATATTGCCCAACTTCCAACTTTCCTGTAAGTGGCTACAAGTGGAATCTTAGCTTTATTCCTAATTCTAGAGGCGATAACAAAAAACCCAGTTGTAAATTTTAATCTCTCTTAAAACTACAGTGCAGAAATAAATCTAAACTTAATTTTAAAATATTCCACCGGCTTGATCTTTACCTCACCCTGCTCAATATACTGAAAGCCCAAAGTAATGAAATTAAGCGCACGATCGTTACATTATCAAGTTAGAGACTCCTGCTCAATTTACCGCATATCCTCCATGTTATCTGCACTGTATCGTTTTATTGGTTTAAAGCAAACAAAACTCTTCCCTCAAATTAGAAGAGTCAGCATTGTTTTAGAGATTCTTGGACTATGGCACTACAAGTTTACAGGAGGCAGATGAGCGAGAAGACAGAAAGAGGGAGATTGATTGATATCCCATAACTACACGAGCAAGTGTACCGGCTACTCAGGAAACCACAAAGATGGAAAGGCAGAAATTCTGTTCTTAAGCAGTTCACCATTTAGGAGAGAAGGTAACTCTTAGAACATAGGTAAATATGATGTAAGATAGGAAAAGGCAGGTGTCATCTACCAGGTGAAGAATGTCATATGAGAATTCAGACAGAAGGAAGTTCTCCCAGCTTGGAGTGAGACCTGAAAATCTTGCATAATTAAAGTACCATTTGACCTGATCTGGTACTAAGATTGAAAAGATCTATGTCCTTCAGCAAATTACATTTCTTCTTAAGCGCATTAAAAAATAACACATATTAAAAATAATGTTATTTTTAATAACATTAAAAAATAAAAATTAATTTAACATTAATTAAATAACACAATATAAAAAATAACATTATTTTATTAAAAAATAAAAAAAAGGAATTCTCTTTCAAAATTCCTAAGACATGAGAAAGCAGGTTAGTTTAAGAGAAAGAAAAGTTTGAAGACCCTGGAAAGAAGGATTTCAGACCCAGTTTTGCCAGGAGCTAGTCTGTGACCTTCAGAAGTTTCTTCATCTTTCTGGACAGAGTTTTCTCATCTGTAGGCTGCACAGATAATAAATAATCTCTAAAGTCCTTTCTGGGACTAGCATTCACTGACTGACTGTCTATATTCCAATTTTTATGTTGATTAGGCTTTTGTGGTTGAATGCAATTAGTTTTGCTATGTGCTTCACAATAAATTCAGACTCTGCAACTCTTCATTATGCAGAAAGACAGTCATGTCTTATTGCTTGGGAGACAAATGAATTGTCAACTTTCCATGAGGGAAATGATTAGAGATTATGTGTCCGGAGGGGGAAGAGTAACTCTTACATTCAACAGTGGAATAATAGCTTAAGAAGGTCTTGAAAAGACTATTGAAATGTTCTTTCGAGTCAGATAATTAAAGAAGAAAAACGGCATGACTAGGTTCTCAAACACAGCGCAAACAGGGAAAGCACATCATTAAATAAGTGGTATTTCATTAGTCCTGACCAGGTAATGGGGGAAGAGGAAGGAAGAACATGCTGATATATTTCGTCCAATTGATTAAATCTTAGAGATGGCATTCGATCTATTTTAAGAAAAGCCTTTGCTAATGAGCACAGCCAGAATTTGCATCCTTTCTCGTTTACTTAATACCTATCTGTCACTAGTAAGGATATTTGCTTTGAAGCCATGCTCAAACAAATGAAATTAAATAGCCTGGGAGCTGACAGATGGAAAGTCAGTTGGAAAGCCTCCATGTAACTTTACTTTTCAGTGTTATTTCACTTCACCTGGCTGCATAGCACATAGGATTTGGTGACACTTTATGGACAAAGATGGAGTTATTCCCAGGCGTTATAAAAATGACTCTCTGAGAAGCAAGCTTGTGGACACAAGAGACCTCAACATGATCTGTTGTTTTAAAAAGGCAGTTCCTCTGCTGAAATTTGAGAACACAGCAGTGGTTCCCAAACAGTGGGCTGCTCAAAGTAGCACTGATATTTCAGTGCCTTTCCTTCGGAGTTACAATGGAGAAAAAAAAAAAAGTCTTCGGATCCACGGAATGAAAACAAGTCAAAAGCGACAGGAATTGTACAGCTCAGAGGATCACCCTCTGAGGCTTGGCTCCCCGGTCTCCCAAGCTCGGGCACTGGTCTGGCTGTCTCACAACGGGCCTGGAAGTTGAAGCAGCCGTGACCAAGAGGGTAGAGCCCTGACAGCAAACACCGTCTGGGGACCAGGAGAAACATGACCAAGATACTAAATGGTGTGAGTCATCTAGAGTTGATCTTGTGTGAGTTTGGCCAAAAAGGAAATAAAGAAAGGCTAAGGTAGAGAGCCGGAGGAGACAGAGCATCAGAAAGGTCACCCAAGGTCACAGAAATAGTCAGTGACTGAAGGTGAATTCAAAGCCACAGTCCCGCCTTCTTGGTTCACTGGATAAAAACGGGTGGGGATTTTATTTTACTTGGAAGGGAGAGTGGTATGGCGAGATCTGGAGCCACGAGGATCTGGACTGAATCCCAATGAACCATGTGAGAAAATGAGGTAATACCCATCAAACGCCTGACACATACTTGACACCCAATAAGTGTTAGTTTTCTTCTTTGTCAGCACTCCCCCACCCCCGAATCTAACGGCGAACCTCACTCAAAACTGTTTTCCACTTTCACAGCAAGGTTCAAGAATAACCTTTCTTGACGATATGCGATCACACGGAACAGTCTATGCTTACTAAACAGTGACGTGTTGGCTTTGAAGCTTTTTACCCACTATTTTTTTTTTTTTTTTTTTTTTTACTAAATAATGGTAATACTTGATAACTTTATCATGGCTTAGTACGTACTAAGGATGGGTCCAAGGGCTGTTCTAGAAATAATCCTCAGGATGAGTGTGCAAGGTAGAGAGTATTGTATTTCTATTGCACACGTGAGGACAGCAAGCATGGGGTGTTAAACCACTTGCCCAAGGTCACGCAGTAACTGGCGGAGCCAAGATTCAGGCAGACAGTGTGGTGCCAGAGCCCTGCCCTGTTTTTAATCCCTCTGCAAGGCTGCCTCTTAACCAGCTCGTGGTATTCTTTATTAAGTGCATAGCATGTAGAGCTAAGATATTATTAATCAGGCTAGAATCAACAGGAACACAAAAACATCTAAGCTCGGTGATTATCAACTTTCGAAACAAATTAAAATTTGTCCTGGGGAAAGACTATTTCAGAGTGATTACAAATCCTCAACAATGCAGTAAGTTAATTGGCCTGTCCACGTCTCCCCCTTTTCCCCAGGAGCTTACGTTTCCACAGTTGAATCTCAAAAGAAGACACGATTCAGTGAATCACATGTTAGCCTACGTATTATCGTCCATTGACCACATATTATTTAGCTGCTACTCTGAGCAGAGGATTATGTAAGGCATGCTAACACAGGTAGGGAATCAAAACAAATAGGAAATAGGACTTCGCCCCAAATACCGAGCAACCTCGGAAAGTTATTACGAGCAACATGATAAATGAACTAAAATTCAGTATCACTAAGTCACTATTATTTTTGGTTCACTTCAGCATGGCAAACATTTACCAATGAAGACACTGAAGGGAAAGGTTATTCTGCTTAAGAAAACAACTTTCAAGCAGCCTCAAGCACTTATGAAACCCCATTTAATCATAATAATAGATATTCTGGTTATTAATCGATATGTAATATTAATACTGCAGTTGCTATATATTTGGGTGCCTTGGCAGCCCATCGCTCTTTCTTTGGAACTTCCCTTTCACCCAAACCCCCCAGTGGAAGGGTGAACCTGGGAGACCATCCTTTTGGATCAGTGCATAGGCTCCGCATGGCCAACTGAATGTGGTCTCCTGGGAACTTGAAGCAAAGACACGGAGACCACATTTAGGTGTTGTTAGAGTCACGCAAATGACAGAATGAAAAAAATGAACAAACAGAATCAAAACCAGAAGAAAGGAGCAGATGCCCACAGAGGTCCAGGGAACAAGAGATCAGACAGAGATGGACCCTGGAGAGGCCCAAGAATTCTAAGCTTCATAGTTTTAGTTCTTAGGGGACGCATTTGAGGAGACAAAGACCCAAGACTCCTAATTGGAAAAATAACACTTGGTTAATCATGTGAATTGCATTGTCCAAAGCAAGCAAGGAACTATTCTTTTCCTTTTTTTTTTTTTAATTTTTTTAAATGTTTATTTTTGAGAGAGAGAGAGACACACACAGAGTGAGGAGGGGAGGGGCAGAGAGAGAGGGAGACAGAATCTGAAGCAGGCTCCAGGCTCTGAGCTGTCAGCACAGAGCCCGACGCGGGGCTCAAACTCACAGACTGTGAGATCATGAGCTGAGCCGAAGTCGGACGCTTAACCAACTATGCCACCCAGGCGCCCCAAGCAAGGAACTATTCTTACATTATCACATGATCAGCAGGGACAAAGGCTCTTAATATGCTCGGGGAGAGGAGAGAACTTCTTTTATTTTTTAAAAAATGTTTATTTATATTTATTTTGAGTGGTGGGGTGGGGGAGGGCAAAGAGAGAGGGAGAGGGAGAGAGAGAATACCAAGCAGGCTCCACAAAGCCCAACGCAAGGCTCAATCTCACGAATCATGAGATCACAACCTGAGCCAAACCCAAGAGTCCGACGCCTAACTGACTGAGCCACCCAGATGTCCCAAGAACTTCTATTACTCTGCCAGGCTGAGGAAGGCAGGCCTTGATCTCATATGGCAGCCCATTTTAAAGGGTCTATTCAAAAAAGATTGCAATGTCTGTCATTGTAGATCTACACTGTACTGAGCATTTTAGTTCCCTTCTCTACTGACACGGAGTACAGACTTACTAAGAGTGGGTTGACTTTATCTACGTGGCTGTCGTTGGTTGCTAGTCCTTGTATGTTCAATAAGATCATCTCTCGCACTCTCTACTGTAGCTTTAGGTTGGGTTCTCCCACAAGTAGAACTGAGACAAAGATCTGAGAGCAAGTTATTAGGGAGGTGACCCCAAGAAGCACCAGCAGGCGCACAGAGAATGAAGGCAAGGAAGAGAAGAAAGCCAAGGCAATGTTCGTGAATGAAAAGGTTACTGCTGTTGGGCGCCAGGGTACAATCCCACTGGGCACCTCTAAGAGACTATGTAGAACATGCCACAGAGTTGTCCTACCTCAACAGTGAGGAGCTAACATTTTTGCCAACAACTCCTGCCTGCCTCTGCAAGGATGGCCAACTTCCCAACATGTCCGGCATGGAACTCGCATGCTCCTGCAGCCAGAGATCACCCTCTGGTGGACCAGCAGTAAGATGCTTTCAGTATGTAAGGATTGGTGAGTGCCGAGAAATGGGGTGAGGGGCACCGAGAGCATCTGCTGTACCCCACCCCCCATGGCTCTTTACTTAAGCTAGAGGGAGTCCCTCTTCTTTGCAACCAACCCATCCCTTACTAGAACTCCCACTGGAAAAGCCTCTGGTAGCAAAGCTTAATTCATGGTGTTTCTTTGAAGAAATAAATCCGTACTTCAAAAAGATCCCCCTATCTTCCATGAATTCGAACTGGCTTCCCCTCCCACAAGCACCCCCCCCCCCCCATCTGAATCAGTGTCATTTTATTGCATTACTAAAAGTTGATTCTACATTGTAAAAATTTCAATAAAAGTTAACAGGAAGGGAAGGGAAATTGGACCTAAATCTAACGGGCCTGACAGTTTCCTCCACTAGGAAAGTCTCCTTTCATTAATTATTTATAGGCTGGTGGCAGTATTGTGTCATGAATTAGGAGAGCTGCACAGGCCATCTATCTCCCATTCTAGGAATTAATGACAACACAAGACCAGACAGGGATGACTAGGTGTGGGATTCGCAAAGTCTCTCAGTGTTTGCTATGAAAAATAGCAACAGAGATCAAAGTCAATGAGAAAAAAAGTTCATTTTCCTGTGAGGAAGAAAATGGAACTGACTCAAAAGGCCAGGCCTCAAACATCAATAATTTATAGTCCTACCTCAGCAGGTGTCCTCAGCAGTGATCCTTAACACTGCTATGGATTATCAAAGAAGCATGCTAAACCCAACTATTGCACCAAAGGATAGATTTTATAAGCCTCAGTGACATGATTCAAGACTGTGCAGGAGGAAGGCTAGGAATTACAAGGGTGTGGCCCACTGTTTGGATCCGAATGCCTGATGATGTGTCTGTGAACTGAACAAATGAGTAACATACGCTGGCCTTCCAATTTGGGAACTTTCAGTTGTAGCAAGGATGAACAGTGCTAAAAAAACAAAAACAAAAAACAAAAAAACAGTGACTCCTTTCTACTATCTTTTGGGAGTGAATTACGCTTACACCCTTTTCATTTCACAAACTCACGAATCCTCAAGAATCTGAGGCTTGAAAAAAGACTTCAGAAGACAGTGGGCACACAGTGGGTTAAGTGCTAGGTAGAAATTTAGGGGCGAAAATAAACTCTGCCTCTAGTTATATGGGCAATCTTAGACGTGTTGCTTCCTCTTTCTATTGTACTAACTACGCTCTCCTGATCCTTCCAATTTAGTGTGTCATCAATTCACCACTTCGTATGTGGTTCTGGGTAGGAAGAGCCCCGCATCATGTCTTACAGTGATGATCACGATAGAAGGCCTTAGCACTCAAAAGATTAGCACTAACAATTCAACTACAGAAGAGAAGGAAAGAGCCTCTGTTTCTTGCTTTGTCCGTGATGGACAATGACCTGTACCAAGGCCCCTAGGCCAATGGGGACAGAAGAGTCATCTAGATGGTTCTGTCTTTCTGTAGAGAGGACTCTTGAAGCGTCATCTAGATGGGTCTGTCTTTCTGTAGAGAGGACTCTTGAAGCGTCATCTAGATGGGTCTGTCTTTCTGTAGAGAGGACTCTTGAAGCGTCATCTAGATGGGTCTTTCTGTAGAGAGGAATCCTGAAGAGTCATCTAGATGGTTCTGTCTTTCTGTAGAGAGGACTCTTAAAGAGTCATCTAGATGGGTCTGTCTTTCTGTAGAGAGGACTCTTAAAGAGTCATCTAGATGGGTCTGTCTTTCTGTAGAGAGGACTTTTAAAGAGTCATCTAGATGGGTCTTTCTGTAGAGAGGACTCCTGAAGAGTCATCTAGATGGTTCTGTCTTTCTGTAGAGAGGACTCTTGAAGCGTCATCTAGATGGGTCTGTCTTTCTGTAGAGAGGACTCTTGAAGCGTCATCTAGATGGGTCTGTCTTTCTGTAGAGAGGACTCTTGAAGCGTCATCTAGATGGGTCTTTCTGTAGAGAGGAATCCTGAAGAGTCATCTAGATGGTTCTGTCTTTCTGTAGAGAGGACTCTTGAAGCATCATCTAGATGGTTCTGTCTTTCTGTAGAGAGGACTCTTAAAGAGTCATCTAGATGGGTCTGTCTTTCTGTAGAGAGGACTTTTAAAGAGTCATCTAGATGGGTCTTTCTGTAGAGAGGATTCCTGAAGAGTCATCTAGATGGGTCTGTCTTTCTGTAGAGAGGACTCTTGAGGGAGAGGCTTCTAATGGCCTCACTTGCTCTCATCAGCTTCCAGCCACTCCTCCCAAGCCACAGAGTGGGATGTTCTCACTACGTCAGCACCCCAATCATTTCTGAATTGCTTGATAACCAGAGGTGGGTGAGAAACCACTATTTTCAAACTTTAAACAGGCTTTCTCTTTTTCTAGAACCCAAGTTGTGAATTCATTTTGGGGGCCAGGGGGCTGTGGTGATTTGGGTAGGGAATGGAAAGGATCGGGAAGATCATGTTCTGAGCCTTGGAGGCTCGCAAAACTACAGTCAAGATGATGACAGAGCGTGAGGCTGGAGGTCACTGTTCTCTGTGCCTCACAATGGGAACTTTTGTCTATGGGGGCAACTACAACTCCGAAACACTTCCTTTACTTTACAAAAAATAGACTATTTTTTAGAGAAGTTTTGGATTCACAGCCAAATTGAGCAGAGGGTACAGAGATCTCCCTCTGCGCCCACCAAACACAACCTTCTCCATTGTCTCCATGTGCGCCCAGAGTGCTTTATTTGTTATAACTGATAACCCTACACCAGCACATCATTATCACCCAGGGTCCATAGTTTACATCAGGGTTCACTCTTGCTGTTGTACATTGTGTGGGTTTTGACAAATGTGGAATGACATGTATCCACCATTAGAGCATCATTCAGGATAGTTTCACTGCCCTCGAAATCCTCCGTGCTTTGTCTATTCTTTGCCCCCCTCCCCTGGATCCCTTGGCAACCACTGATCTTTTCACTCTCTCTCTAGTTTTGCTTTTGCCAGAAAAGCACACAGTCATATACTTGGAATCATGCAGTATGTAGCCTTCTCAGAATGGCTTCTTTCACTTACTGATATGC
Source organism: Lynx canadensis (assembly GCF_007474595.2). Lineage (NCBI taxonomy): Eukaryota > Metazoa > Chordata > Mammalia > Carnivora > Felidae > Lynx > Lynx canadensis. Next base: position 8,975,547 of record NC_044315.2, on the reverse strand, counting down.
GTTTACGTTTCTTCCATGTCTTTTTATTGCTCGACAGCTCATTCCTTTTTTAGCACTGAATAAAGTGCTGGACATACCCAGGTTTATGTATCCATTCACCTACTGAAGAACATGTAAGCTGCCTCCAAGTTTTGGCAACTATGAAATGACGTGGCTATTCACATCTGTGGGAAGGTTTCTGTGTAGACCTAAGTGTTCAACTCCTGTAGGTAAAGCCCAAGGAGCCCCGTTGCTGGATCCCCTGGTAAGAGTGTATTTGGTTTCATAGGAAAGTGTTACACTGCCTTCCAAAGTGGCTGTATCCTTTTGCATTCCCACCAGCAATCAATGAGAGTTCTTTTTGCCTCACATCCTTGTCAGCATTTGGTGTTGTCAGTGTTCCAGATTTTGGCCACTCTAATAGTTGCATAGTGGTAACTCATTGCTATTTTAGGTTTATGATCCATTTTGAATGAATTTTTGCAAGGGTGTAAGGTCTGTGTCTAGATTTACTTTATTTTATTTTTTTGCACGTGGATGTCCAGCTGTTCTAGCATCACTCGTTCAAAAGACCATCTTTTCGGGGCACCTGGGTGGCTCAGTCAGTTAAGCATCTGAATCTGGATTTCAGCTCATGTCATGATCTCATGGTTTGTGGGTTCGAGCCCCACATCTCACTGCCAGTGCAGAGCCTGCTTGGGATCCTCTCTCTCTCTCTCAAAATAAATAAATAAACTTTAAAAAAATACCATCTTTTCTCCATTGTATGGCCTTGCTCATTTGTTAAAGATCAGTTGACTGTTTTAGTGTGTCCATTTCTGGGCTTTCTATTCTATTTATTTGTCTATTCTTTCACCAGTACCATGCTGCCTTGATTTCTGTAGCTTTATTTTACGTCTTCAGGTCAGATAGTGTTAATTCACCAACTTTGCTCTTTCCTTCAATACTGTCTTGGCTGTTCTGGGTATTTGGGTTCTGCGTATCAATTTTAGAATCAGCTTGTCAATATCCACAAAGTAACTCACCTCTTTTGATGGGATTGCATTGACTCTATAGGTCAAGTTGGGAAGGGCAAACATCTTCACAAGATTGAATCTTCCTTACATGAAAATGGAATATCCTTCCATTTAATTGGGTCTTCATTGTTTCCTTTCATCAGAGTTGTAGAGTTCTCCTCAATATAGATCTTGTACACATTTCTGTTAAGGTTTATACCCAAGTATTTCATTTTGGGGGGTGCTAATGTAAATGATAGTTTCTTTTGCCTTCCAAATTCTATTTGTTTGGTGTAGAGAAAAGGGATTGACTTTTGTATATTAATTTTATATGCTACAACCTTGCTATTATTGCTTATTACTTTGAGGGTTATTTTTCTTTCTTTCCTTCTTTCTTTTTTCTTTTTTTGTCAACTCTTTTGGGTTTTCTATGGAGACAATCACATCACCTGCAAACACAGTTTTATTTCTTCCTTCCCCATCTATATATCTTTTCTTTTTTTACAGCATTAGCTAGGACTTCCAGTATGATGTTGAAAAGGAGTGGTGAGAGGTGACCTCCTGGCCTTGTTCCTGATGTTAGTGGGAAAGCTTTGAGTTCATCACCATTAAATGTGATGCTAGCTGTAGGTTTTTTGAAGCTATTCATTATCAAGTCAAGGAAGTTCCCCTTTATTCCTGGTTTGCTGGAAAATTTTATCATGAATGTGTGTTGGATTCTGTCAAATACCTTTTTCCGTGTCTATTGAAACTATCCTGTGATTTGTCTTTGTTAGTCAGTTGATGGGATGGATTACATTAATTAACATTTAAATCGCAGCCTTGAACACTCCTGTTGTGATGCTGTTGCATTCAATTTGCTACTATTTTGTAGAGAATATATGTATTTATATTCATGAGAGACGTTTGTACTTTTCTTTTCATGTCTTTGGTTTTGGTATCAGGGTAATACTGGCCTCAGAGTACTTTAGCAAGTATTCTTTCTTCTTCTATGTTCTGAAAAAGATTGCAGAGAATTGGTATAATTACTTCCCGAAATGTTTGGTGGAATTCCCCAGTGAATCCATCTGGGCCTGATGCTTTCTGTTTGGGAAGGTTTTTAATTATTAATTCAATTTATTTAACAGATAAAGGCCCATTCTGACTGTCCAACTGTCAGTTTCTTCTTTTGTGAGTTTCAGCAGATTGTATCCTGTAAAGGACTAATCCCATTTCACCTAGGTCATGACTTTGGGGGATAGAGTTTTTCAGAGTGTTTCTTTATTTTTAATGACCAGGATCTATAGTGATGCCCCCTGTTCCATTTCTAGTATTAGTAATTTATGTCCTCTTTTTTTCATAGTCTAGATAGAGGCTAACCAACTTTATTTATCTTTTCAAAGAATCGGCTTTTGCTTTTATTGATTTTCCCTATTGATTTCTTGTTTTCAATTTCATTGATTTATGCTCTGATTTTTAAAATTCCTCTTCTTAATTTGTATTTAATTTGCTCTGCTTTTTCTACTTAAGGTGGAATTTAGATTATTGATTTTAGATCTTTTTCATTTTCCAATAGGTGCATTCAATGTTATGTATTTCCTTTTAGTCATCACTTTGCCTCGTGCTACAGATTTTGATAAGTTGTATCCTTACTTTCATTAAAAATGATCTTAAATTTCTCTTTTCTTCTTTGACTCATATGTTATCTAGAAGTTTATTGTTTAATTTTCCAGTATTTTGAGATTTTCCAGCCACCTTTGTGCTACCGATTTCTAGTTTTCTAGGCCACTTCGTTATGGTCTGAATGGAGACACTGGATGATCTCTGTTCTTTTCACTTTGTCAGAATGTACCTTATGGCGCAGAATATGATCTATCTTGGTGAATGTTCCGTGTGAGCTTGAGAAGAATGTATTTTCTGATGATGCTGGATTAAGCAGTCAAGAGATGTCCATTACATCCCATTCGCTGATGGGGCTGTTGAGTTCAACTATATCCTTACTGATTTACTGCCTGCTGCATCGGTCCATTTTTGATAGAGGGGGTGTTGAAGTCTTCAACCATAATAATAAGTTCATCTATTTCTCTCTATAGTTCTATCAAGTTTTTGCCTCACAGAATTGAAAGCTCTGTTGTTAGGTGTATACATATTAAGGATTGTTCTGTCTTCTTGGAGAATTAACCCCTTTATTATTATGTAACACCCCTCTATATCCCTGATAACTTTTCTTGCTCTAAAGTCTACTCTGTCTGAAATTAATATAGCTTCTTTCACTTCAATTAGTACCAGCATGATAGACCTTTATTCGTCCATTTGCTTTTAGTCTATGTATCTTTATATTTCAAGTGAGTTTCTTGTAGACAACACATAGCTAGATCTGAATCCTCTCTGACAATCTCTTTCAACTGATGTATTTAGATCACTGACCTTTAACTTCATTACTGGTATAGGTGCATTAACATCTTCCATATTTGCTACTGTTTTCTATTTGTTGCCCTTGATCTTTGTTCCTCTGTCTTCTGTTCTTTTTCTGCTTTGTGTGTTTTTAATTGAGCATTTTAAATGTTTCTATTGTCTGTCTTAAGTTAGCCTATCAGTTATAGGTTTTTATTATTATTATTTTTTACTTTTTAAAATCAGTGGCCCCAGAGTTTGCAATATGTATTTACATCTAATCCAAGCCCACATTCAAATAATACAATACTGGTTCACGGGCAGTGTGAGTACATTATAATAACAAAATAATCTGAATTTCTACTTCCTGACCCTTATATTGTTGCTATCATTCATTTCATATATGCATATGTATATATAGGCTATATAAGTACATATATATTTGCATATCTAAGCAATATATTTTTCAGTACACATATGAACATAGGTGATTACCGTGTTACTATGATTTTGAACTGTTACCTGTTAGATCAGCTAAGACTAAGAAAAAGAAAAGTTTTTATTTTACCTTCTTTTGTTCCTTCTCCTTTTCCTTTCTTTATGTAGATCCAAGTTTCTGACCTATATCATTTATTTTTCTCTAAAGAACTTCTTTTAAATTTTTTTTAACATTTATTTATTTTTGAGAGAGAGACACACACACACACAGATCATGAGCAGGGAGGGACAGAGAGGGAGACACAGAATCCGAAGCAGGCTCCAGTCTCTGAGCTGTCAGCACAGAGCCCAGTGTGGGGCTCGAACCCACGAACCGAACCATGAAATCATGACCTGAGCTGAAAGCAGACGCTTATCTGACTGAGCTACCCAAGCGCCCCTCTCAAGAACTTCTTTTAACATTCCATGCAAGGCAAGCCTACTCCTTCAGTTATGGTTTGACTGACAAATTCTTTACTTTTCCTTCCCTTTTGAGAAAAATTTCACAAGGGACGGAATTCTAGGTTGGTGGCTTTTTCCTTCAACATTTTCAGTGTTTTATTGCACTCTCTTCTGTGGGTTGCATGGCTTCTGAGAAGTCAGATGTAATTCTTATCCTTGCTCCTCTATAGGTAAGGTTATTTTTTTTAACCTTTTTTTCCCCCAAGATTTTTAATTTACCTTTGCTATTTTGCAGTCTGGTTGTAATATACATCGGTATTTGTTGCTGTTTTCATTTATCCTGCTTGGCGTTCTCTGAGTTTCCTGTATCAGTGGTTTGGTGCCTGATAGCAATTTGGGCAAATTCTTCCTCATTATTCCTTCAGCTGTTGCTTTTGTCCCTTTCTCTTTTCTTTCTCCTTTCTGGTATTCTCATTACCTGCATGTTACACCTTTTATAATTATCCCACAGTTCCTGAATATCCTGAGGGCGTGTGTGTGTGTGTGTGTGTGTGTGTGTGTGTGTGTGTCTTTTCAGGCTCTTCTCTTCACTTTTCAGTTTGGGAAGTTTCTGTCGAGAAAGGTCACCCTCAGTGACTGTTTCTTTGGCCGTGTCCTCTGCTACTGAACCCATCGAAGGAATTCATTTCTGTTCGTGTTTTTTTTTTTTTTATTATTAGCACTTCTTTTTGGCGTTTTTCTTAGAATGTCCATCTCTCTGCTTACATTGTCCACCTGTTCAGGTAGGCTATTTTATCCGTTAGAGTCCTCCTATTAATTACAATTGCTTCAAATTCCCCGGCTGAGAATTCCAACATCCCTGCTGTCTCTGAGCTCGCTTCTCAGGCTTCTCTCCCTTCAGATTGTTTTTGCCTTGTAGGTACTTGGCAGCTGGATATGATGCACCAGATAAAAGGAACTGCTGTCAGTGGAGTTTTAGTAATGAGGTGGGGTAAGGTGCAGGGGAGAAAAAGCATTTGATTAAACCTGTGTCTTTTCGTGACCCTGTCCCTCTGGACCATGAACTTCACGACAGCATCTCAGTATCTCCCTCCAACCCTTAGGTTTAGGTGGGACAGGGCAGCTACAGTGGGGCATGGAGTTGGGTAGTTTCCTTCCGCCAGGTTAAGTTAGGCTTTGATAAAACCCCAGCAGGTCAGGATCTGGTTAGTTTCCTCTGAGGGTGGGCCTTATTAAGAACAGAATTCTGTGCTGTATTCCTCTTGCCAGAAGCACAAGGAAATTTTTCTCTGACACTTACCACGAGAGTCTGCTCAAAGTCCTAGAGGCCAAACTCACAAAAGTCTGGGAACTGGCCTGCCCCTTGAAGCTTTCGACTCTCAGGCTTGTCTGCGCTGAGCCTCCGGCAATTTTTCGCTTACGGTTCAGGTTTCCCGATGCCAAGGCACGACCCCGTGCCCCGACTTCCCTAGGCTGTGATCCTCTGTGCTCTCTTGTCTGTCTCTCCAGGTTGGGGGCAGCAATCTTCTGGGTGATCACACTGCTCTTACAGATCTAAGAAGAGCTGTTGACTTTTCAGCTTTTCACGTGTTGTTAGGATGGAGCGGTGACTTCAAGCTCCTGACGTGCTGAGCCAGAAACCAAAAGTCTCCTTCCTTTACTCTTTATTCGTCCACCTTCAGAGCTCAGAGATTTGGACTCTGGGTGGGAGAGGCATGGTGAAGGCGCTCCTACCGGAGGAAGACGGAGATGAATTGGCCTTTGTGACATTATAGCCGGCCTGGCTCTCAGCAGAGAGAGAAAGTCCTGGCAGAGAATCCTGGGCAAAGACCCCATACCGGTTATCTATCACATCTCACCTCAAGTTTTCCTTTCCACTTGTGATTCCCTCAGTGATTCCCTCGTGTGCAGTACATTTTTCCAAATTTGACAGCCCACTCTTTTCTGTGCTTTGGAGAAGGAATGCGTCGAGCAGAATTAAGACACAGGCTTGGGAAAAGAGCACCGGGTATGGCCGAGTGGCTGGGCACTGCTTGAGTTCAGGTAGGGGGTGCAGTTCCCACCCACTGCAAAGCGGATGACGGTCCTTGAACTTGTACAACGTAAACCTGCAGCAGCGGCCCCAGGGGCAGCCGCAGGCTCCAGCAACAGCCAAACGGGGCAGGTGCGTGGCACTGGAGTTCATTACCACGAAGGTCCAGAAATACTTTGGGTAAGGATTTTGGGGGGGAAAACTGGACTTTCAGAGGTCAAGTGAGATGAGGCATCGGACTCATGCCACTGAGCAGTTACAGGGGAGCAAGGGTGACCTCAAGGGCTGGAGAGGTTGGGGACATCTAGTTCACATTTGTCCACTCCCTTCAACCACTCCCCCTGCCTCCATTTCTTCTCATAGTCACGGTCACAGTCCCCGCATACTGGTGGCCCCATTCCAGCTCCTTCCCCTCAGGCCACCTCTCTGAGACACCTGAGATCCTGGGAACATTCTCACCCAGCTTCTCTTTCCCGTCCGGAGAATCCCATCAGCCACAGGCTGCCTGGCTTCTAATTTGAAGTCAAAGTGGGAGCTGAGAGTGCCAAACAGGAAACAAAGAAAACTAAGAGATGTGGTCTCATTCCGCAACTTTGTATTCCAATTTAATGTGGGCTTAGTCTCTGGCAAAAATTCTACTGACTTACGTAGTAGAACATTCCAGCGTGAAAGCAATGCCAGATTTCTCAAAGGAGTTTTTTTGGGTGAAGTGACAGCTGACAAATGCATTCGAGCACTACCCGAGCTCCAAAGCATCATCTGGGACTGCAGCAACTTAGGCCAGGGGCATCCACCCGTTTCAACAACATGTGGTGCACATTTATTGCATGATAGCTCTGTGGCAGCACTCGCCTGCGTGGCTAGCAATCATCCTTGATACTTTATCACTAAGTCCTAAGGCAACTACAATTGAACGCCTCTCAAGTCTCTTTACTTGAGTTTCCTTTGCCTTCTCCTCCATCACCAACACCTCGGTCTGCTACACATTAGCCTCTTAGGAGCTCTCCCCTATCACACCTGCCCCCCTCTGATCCACCCGCCGGAAAGAAGCCAGAAAAACAATTTTGAAACACAAGGCTGATCGTGGCACCTTCAACTCACCGCGCTTCAGTAGCTGATCACAGTACTTAAGACCGACATCAAAATTCTTAAGACACAGATTTAACAGGACCCTGTATGACCTGGCCCCACCCTTTTCTCCAGCCTCTTCTCATCTGTTATGTCTCTTAGCTTCTGCTTCCTATCTAACCAACATGGTGTCAATTCCTCACTGACACCAGGTTCCCTCCTGCCACAGGACATTTTCACAGGCTGCTCCCTTTGTCTACAATTCTATCCCCCCCCCTTTGTGCAAAATCTCCTGTTCATCCTTGACATCTCAGTTCAAAACTCAAACCCTCAGAAAGCCTTCCTTGATTCCCCTATCAAGGTGAGACTTCGCTACTGACCGATGACATGTGCTCACAGTACTATGCACCCGTCCCCTTTTTTTTGCAGCATTTCACACAGTGGCAAAATCAAAAAAAAATTTTTTTGTATCAACATCAAAACACATGAATGTACTCTGGGTAAGCCTTTCATGGAACTGCAACACAAAAGGTAAAGCCATACTTGAAGTTCAGCTTCATGATTTTTCACATGATGAACATACCCATGCACGTTCAAGGTCAAGAGACAGATGGTTCCAGAATGCTAGAAGCCTACACCTCCTCCCAAGAGTAATGACCACTATTTTGATTTCCATCACCTAAGAACATTTTTGTTTTGAAAAATCCCTGTAACTCGCTGACAGCAGGAGGTTCCCCACGCCCTCCCCACTGTCCATTTAATGTGCCTCCTCTTCTCCCTTTTTGGATCCACGCACAAACACGCACGTGAGGAAGGTGTGGAAATATATAGTTTTACCCCACTGCAATTTTACACTTATTTGTCTGACGATTTATTTTCTGTCTCTGCCCCTAAACTATAATCTCCATAAGGACCAAGCCACTGGCTATATCTGCTCATCATTTTCTCCCTAACCTCTAGTGCGAGCCTGGCCCATAGTCCGTGCACCCTAAATGTTGTGAGGAAATGAATGAGCCCATCAGATGCTGGGGCCACGGCAGCGAGCCAGACAAACAAGTTCACTGTCCTTATTCTCTTCTCATTTCCAGGCTGTCATGGATCAAAAGTTTGTCTTCAAGCCTCCCAGAAGTGGCGTTCTGAAGTTACAGCCTCCCTCTTTCTGGCCTTTCTGTAAGCCCGTGTCTCGGACAGCTTTTCCCGGACTACTGACATACTTGCCCCGGGCAATACAGGGGCCTCTCCTTGGCCTCCCCATGCTACCCTCCAGCCTCTACTGGCCACGCCCACCCTGCTCCAGATCCTAGGTGTGGATGACCTTGGCTGTGATCTTTCTCCTGCCTTCATCCTATGAAGCTCAACACGTCACCTAGAGTTAGCTACTAAGACAAATGTGATGGCAAGGGCCGCATGCATGGGAGTCAGACAACACGGGTTCAAGTTCTAACCCTTTCCCTTTGTGGCTGACGGTGGGCCGACAGCTCCACCTGCCCGGGGCTAGGTTTCCACATCTATAAATGGTGGACAAAAGTCCTTGAGTGTCTTCTAGCTCTAACACTCTATGATTTTTATGACGCAAGGGATCTACGCCTAAGAGAAGACAGCTCGTCTCTCTACAGATGGCCCTACGTTCCAGCAATGACTTAATTCCCCCAAGGGAGGCTTCGTGCTTCTGAAGCCCTGTTTGGTCTCTTCATTACATAGGTCACTGTCACCCCAGCCCTCCACTTTGACAAGACGCACTGCAAATAGCAAACGCAGAAGGTAGACAAACACTTCCTTAGGAGGGTTGACGTGGGTGATCAATGACATCGTTGTGAAAATGCCAGCAAGTTTGGGCATTCTCTTTTAAAAACCTCTTTCTTTAGAAAATTGTCTTTTGAAACACCGTGACCCGATTCTCAGGGAGGGACTGATTACAAAGCCTGGGGTTTCTCGCCAAGGCAGGGAGTTTTTGACTTCCACTTAATGATTAAAGACTAGGAGAAAAGCACAACAATCAAAGCTTTGCATCCTTATGGGAACGGAGCCGTCTGTCTGGAGAGCACGCTGGCCAATCAGCATGCACTGGCGACCAACAGGCCCTGGGGACCTCAGTTTTCATACTTAAACTGCTTGACACCTGGCAACCCAGGGCCCCCCCTGTTCTGAGTCACTCCACTGTGTGTGGGGCTGCCCCAGTTCTAGAATGAGGAGTGGCCCCCTAGAAACAGGCTGTGTCTTGTCCTCAACTCTCCTGACTCCCTGAGACTCCCAGGACCCTCCAGACTTTGGGGGCTAAGAACATGGGTCTTAAAGAGTTCTGTGGGCCATTTGGAAATGCATCTGTAAGTCACTGCCTAAGTTCATTCTAACAGAGGTATTTAAATTAGCTACCATTGGCCCCATTTCACAGATGAGGAAATACAAAGTCACTTCAATGTCACAGGACTAGGGCAGAGCAGAACTAGGTTTCAATTCAGGTCAGGACTCCACGTTTTACGATGTCAGTTACACCAAGGAGAGTTTCCAGAGGCTTCAGACTCCCCTGCCCCTGACTCCTTATTACGAGAAAAGCCCAGGAGACATGATCAACCTGTCACGAAGGCTAGATGTGTTAACTGTCAGCCTTCCTCTGCCCCCTCAGGGCTCCTTACCCAACACTGAGCAGGAATGGGGCTAAATGGGTGCCCCTGGGGGGCGCCAAATCACCAGGCTCTTGCAGGCTTTGCCCAAAGCAGAAAATCGGTTGCTCTGACCTTCCCACAAAACAAGCAGTGATGCAGCTTGAAGGACTTGGCTTTGAGTGAAGGTAGGAATAAGGCAGAAGCAAACCGCAGAGTGGTTTAGGGGTAAGGAGTTCAATGAGGACGGGAGAGTGGATTTGTCGCACAGTAAGGCGAGGGAGATCCATCGATAAATCAATGTGTGAATGCATCAACAAAGCTCATGGGGAGACCATCCATCTGACCTCACCCTCTATTTGGCTCCGTCATCCACCGACATGTTCAAGCATCCTTTATCATCCAACACATTCTGGCAATCAATCCTTCCTGCTAACGTGGCAGTCACCCGGAGCTACTCTTCTCTCTACCATCAAAGTTTTGGAGAAGAATACTTTACAAAATCACCACTTCTAGCTCCTCCTCGTCCTCCCTCCTCGGGAAGTAGGACTCACTCCATGAGAGCAAGGCTGAATCTTACTCTTTGATTCCCCCCAGCACCTGGCACGTAGTTCATGAAATGGAGGGTCCCCGCTTTGAGCAGAGTTTCTATATTCTCTAAACATGTTCCTCCTACCCCTACACAGGCACTAGCCACCCTCCTTCGCAGTCTCCTCTGTACTGATGCCTCTAGGTTGCTCAGGTAACGTCAGGTTGAAGCCCTAGGTACAAGGCGGGCTGAGTAACCACATTCTGTTCCATTTGAAGCCAGCTGTCTCCCTATTGCACGTTCCCACTTGAACGAATGTGCTTGAACCCGAAGTTGGCAGCTGATCCAAGATCAAGGTATACGCACGGTAGAAAATGGCCTGTGACTAAAAACTTCTGCCCAGGGGCACCTGGCTGGCTCAGTCAGTTGAGCGTCCGACTTTAGACTCAGGTCATCATCTCCCAGTTTGTGGGTTCAAGCCCCGCGTCGGGCTCTGTGCTGACAGCTCAGAGCCGGCTTCGGATTCTGTGTCTCCCTCCCTCTCTGCCCTTTCCTGCTAGTGCTCTCTGTCTCAAAAGTAAATAATTTAAAAAAAAAAAAAAGTTCTGTCCATACAGGAAGCAGGTGGCCCAGTTATGTTTTCTTTCACTCACAAATCTGAATTTGAAAATTACAAAGAGCGCATGATGAGAGCAGAAGCACGAGCAGAAATGTCACTAGAGAGAGTGGGGATCATGAATTAGCTGAAGTTTTGAAAACGCCAAGGTCTTGAGGAATGAAAGCCATTAATAAGTGGAAGGTCTAGTGGAGACAGTAGAAGAGTAATGAGTGTAGGAAAAGAAGGGAGACGTCATGGTAAGAGAAGTGGCAAACGAGCCAGTACTGAGTTGCCTTCGTGTTAGGAAGGTCTGTGCACGAGCCCCTCAGCCACCAAGACCATCGCGAAGGCAGACTTGAACCCAGTATGGATTGTCGCCAGTCATGGCTTTAGGGGGCTCAGCCATAGAACGGTCTCACTTACGGACCACCAAGGAGATGTGAGTTCCCATTCAGGCCAATCCTTTCAAAAGGAAACCCTTTCAAGTGGAACCTTCTGGGGAGACTCCGTGAGTTGCCAACACACACACACCCACCCCAAGCAGGTGATGCACAAGTAGATGATGATTTAGTCTTTCGGCTCCCCTCTAAGGGAAAAATTAGTATCTTCGAATACTCAAAATGTTGCAACTAACCTCTCTCCTCAGGACACAGGGCAAATCAGATTTCTCTTGTTTTGCAGAAACATGGAGAAGTGCCTTCCCTACATTCAAATGACCCAGGGAGAGCAAATGTGACCAGAGTCCCCAGCCATGTCCTCTTCATTCAGCTCTGCAAACTTCACTGACATCGATGATATTTACCATTTCCCTGCCCAGTTCCTCCATTTGGTAGAATTTTATCTGGAAAGCTCAGAGTTTCAGCGACGAGCTCAAGGACCCTGGTACCGCAGGTAGTAGAGAAAGGCCAGCAAGAAGAACTGGGAGGTCTACTAGGGACTGAGACTGTAACCGAAGTATTATTTTGAGCCACTGGGATATAAGGAAGATGCTGGTATCCTTGGGTATTTTTGCCCCAAGGTAAAAAGCATTCAGTGACTGCTGTCTTTGCATATCCTGTGGTTTGTGAACATTAACCCCAAACAAAGCAGAGTTTAAGACCTCTGTTGCTCTGCTGGACCATCTCTACCTTGCTTAGACCACAAAATGTGAAAAACTGCACACGTTTTGCAGTCTTGTACCCTCTGCAGTTCACACAGAAGGTGCTTAGCCTAGTGAATCAAATCCAGGGCAACAGTCGACCAAATGGTATCTTAAGTTACTGCTTTTCCCAGAGAATTCTATTTTCTCTCCCAAGCCCTGGTACGGGAAAGGTAGCATGAGAGAGAGGTCTGAGATTCCACTCAAAGGAAAAATTTGCTGATTAAAATAAAGTCTCAAATCTTATTACCAACAGAAAATACCTTTAGCTAAATGATTCAGATCCAGAACTGAGGCACAGCTACTTTCCTCGTTATGTACAGACCCACTGTCGCGGGCTCATGCGGAGGATGAAATGAACTCTAAAATTTAAGGAGAACAAAGTCCCTCAGTATCAGACCGAATCCAAAGGAGGTTTTCCAAGATCAGGAATTTCTTCCCTTCCCTGACTCTCAAAACGATGGGTGTTTCCACAGCCATATCTGGAGACACCAAGGGGGAGTTTCTAGGAAGGGGGCATTATAATAATTTCTGTTAATATCCAGCCTCTAAAATCTATGTCAAATAAGCACATAGTCCAAATAAACATAGCATGCCAGCCATGTAAATGCAGTCTGAAGTTTCCTCATTTCATCTTCCAACCAGGTTGCCTCTTTTAAGACCCTCTTACATAGGAACCCGAGGGGTCCCACGGCTTTGGAGGCAGTGGAAAAACACATTAAAAACCCTAAGAGGGGGCGCCTGAGTGGCTCAGTCGGTTAAGGGTCCGACTTCGGCTCAGGTCACGATCTCACCACTTGTGAGTTTGAGCCCCGCGTTAGGCTCTATGCTGACAGCTCAGAGCCTGGAGTCTGCTTCAGACTCTGTCTTGTCTCTCTGACCCTCCCTTGCTCATACACTGTCTCTCTCTCTCTCAAATATAAACATTAAAAATTTTTTTAAAAACTGTAAGAGACCCTTAAATACAGAGGACAAACTGAGGGTCGATGGGGTGGAGAGGGGGAAGGGAATATGGGTCATGGGCACTGAGGAGGGCACTTGTTGGGATGAACACTGAGAGTTGTATGTAAGCGATGAATCACGGGAATCTACTCCCAAAGCCAAGAGCACACCCTGTGTGCTGTATGTTAGCTAACTTGACAATAAATTATATAATAAAAAACGCACTTTCTCAAATATAACTATCCTTCATTAAAGAAAAAAAATTGGTATTCTATCTACTTACAATGGAGCCAAAAGAAACTGTGGAGGTGACTGATTTTAGCCCTCGTTTTATTCTAACCCAGAAAGCATTTCGTTCACTAGGCTGCAGAGGGGATCAAAGAAGGTAAATAATTTGTCTTGCGTCCCACCAGTTTTGTTCACCCAGGCTGGCACCTTGTAGGCAGTAAGCAAATCTCTGGGTCAGGTCGCCAGGGTTTGAAGATGGAAGGAAAGAAAGAGCTACTATCTGTCCAGCACATAAAACAGGGGCTCAAAGGATGTCAGCTCCCATGGCTAGTGTCTCACAGGGTTCCTTGTGGGCATCACGAGATGACAGTTACCAAAGTCTGACCACGGTACTTGGCACAACCACCTCCATGAATGTTATTCTTAGAGTTTTCCAGCAAGGCAGGGAGAACTACGATCTTGGGTCCAGACCATTTACTGATCAGGGATGGAACAGTGGCAGAGATTTTCATGTCAAAGTGAGGATATTTTGACATTTAGAAGTCCTTTTGTAATTTATACAGTATTGAGGGTAGAATGATTAGCAGAAAAGCCTTGAATGATTGCTTCCTTTCTAGGTATGTTTAAGAGAATTGCACAGTAATATCTATCAATCATGCTTGTACTTGGTGGGGGGGTGGGGGTGGGGGGTGGGTGCAGCCCAGAACTGTCACCTTGACCACACTGGTTAAGAATGAAATCTGCTTCAAGGTGCCTGGGCGGCTCAGTCGGTTAAGTGTCCAATTCTGGCTAAGGTCAAGATCTTGCAGTTCGTAGGTTCGAACCCCACCTTGGGCTCTGTGCTAACAGCTCAGAGCCTGGAGCCTGCATCAGATTCTTTATCTCCCTCTCTCTCTGCCCCTCCCCTACTTGTCTTGTGTCTCTGTTTCTCAAAAATAAACATTAAAAAAGATTCAATAAAAATGAAAGCTTCCTTAGTAAGAAGGATGAAAAGATTCCCATCAGAGTCTGCATTTTGACTTCTAGTGCTCAGTGACTATTATCACATTTAGTTAACTCCCTGTGATCCTCAAGCCACAGTGAGGGGTCACATTATCAGCAAGCCTGCCGTCCCAAAATACTGGGTTAACCATCTTTTCTGAGTGCTGTGTAAGTAGGTCCCGGGACTAACTGGAATCTAGCTGATGGTTGAAATCAAGGTTCTGGAGCCCAGAGTAGGGCTCTTTCAGATGAGACTTCTACTTGGGTGAGCTTCATGGTACAGAGCTCATTCATACGTCATCCTTACAGCTGTCAATCTCAATAGAAAGATTCTCTTTCCCAAGTTCCCAGTAAATTTCCCACAAGCAAGTCTCATTGGCTGATGCCCATCCCTGAACCAACCATCGGTGGCCACGGTGGTGATACTCCATTTGACCAGACTGGCCCATGCGCCCACCCTGAAGTCTGGGAGTATGGCGTTAGCTCTATCCAAAGCACATGAATAAAAAAGAGGATCGGGCAGGACACCCCAAGGAAAATCTAGTCCTTTCTAGAAGAAAGGACTACGGAAATGTGGCTGGTGAAACCAAAACAGTAGCCTGGCTCTACCAATACTCACTCGTAGGAACTGAGTCAATCTGCTCAACTCTTTACTTTTGGACACAGTTCTATCACCTATGAGAGATTCGGACTAGCAGATGTACAAGACTGCTCTGCAGGACTTGTTAAAAAGTTTCCCGGGCCACATCCTCAGAGATTCTGACTCGCGAGGTCTGAGGCAGGGTCCGAGCATCTGGCTTTCTGTCAAGTACCCAGAGGATGCCAAAGCTGCCGACCTGGGGACCGCACTTCAGAGTACCAGGGAGCTGTTGGCTACCGGCTCAGTTCCTGGCACACCGTGATGCCGTGAGTGTCTACGAGCCTTCCTTCTGAGGCTCACAGCTGGGAATCCTGCTTCTGTCTCAACGGCAGGACGGACAGCATCCACCCATGACCGCAACACATGAGAGCAGGGCCCAATCTGTCGACTTGGCCCCCATCACTGGAGACACTGGCCACTTCAGCATTCCATTCCAGAACTCTCCGGGGACAGCTTCCACCTTCCTGACCCACACTGACCCTTATTCAAATCTCCGCCGAGGCAGTCCGAGGACACGAAGCTTCCACAGGGAAGCAGCGGAGTGTTCGGGAGAAGGACGCGGATCTTGGAGACAGGCAGAGCCGGACTCCGCTGTGGTGTTTGTTCTTCCGCCCCTTAAAGACTCAGTGACCTTGGGATGACGACTTCATCTTTCTGTTGCTTAGTCATAAAGTTGGGTGTGTGTAGGACCGACCTGTGTGGTTGTTTTAAGGACTAAAATTCATGAAGTTATGCTCGGGTAAAAGATGTAGCACAGTGCCCGGCACAGGGCCAATAAAAGCTCACTACGTAACCCTTTAAGTGCTGGTCCAGGACCCCCTTGCACACCCCAGAGCTGAGCTCCAATTCACAAGGTTTCCTCACATCTATCCCCAATTATTAACATCTTCTTAGTTAGAATGTCCTATCCCTCCACCCCTACCATGATGCTCTCTCAGCACTGGATCTCTCAGAATTCTGGGATCAAAAGTGTTTGGAAAATGCTAGGTAGAAGGACACTTTCTCTACAGGGAGGCTTCTCAGAGCATTTTTGGGGGGTAATTCGCTTTGAGAACCTCCAGGCAGGACATTGGGAATTTGGTGGCTCCCAAACGTAGTGGCCCACGGATGAAAGCCTTTATTTCAAGGAACTCCTTTTCACACGTATTAAAATATTCGCACAGTCTGAAAAATGCAGGCTGGAAACTGCCCTGGAGCCACCCTCTACCCAAAGGCTCCATACCCTAATGCACAGTTGTGTTCAGACAGGTCTTACAGTAACTGTGAACCAGCACTGTGCATGGCAGGGACAAAGCAGTGTCACGATCAGCTCGGTAGTTTCCATCAATTCCAGTACGTTCAGAGGTGAAGATCAAGGTTCTGTTTTGGCCACAGTTTAGAACATCATGTTTCCATCACAGGAAGTCAACATTTCACAATGATTTGAGACGAGTGGGGGGGGGGGGGGGGGGGAAAGCAGTGTGACCGTCCCTGTCCTCAGGGGGAGGAGGAAGTAGAAGCCCGTCCTGAGGACACGGGGGAGGGTTAGCAGGACCCCAGAGCACTGTGCGTAAGAGCAGGGTGGGTGTTCCTTTTGTGATTTTTTTTTTTTTAATTTTTAAAAGCATTTACTCATGTAGTGTTGAGAGAGAGAGAGTGTGAGTGCAGGAGGGGCAGAGAAAGAGGGAGAGACAGAATCCCAAGCAGGCTCTGCACTGTCAGTGAGAAACCAGACGCAGGGCTCGAACCCACCAACCGTGAGATCGTGACCTGCGTGGAAGCCTGACGCTTAACCGACTGAGCCACCCAGGCGCCCCATCCTGTATTCCTGATACCTGTTGTAGGCACTGGCAACATCACCAGGAGGTTTTCATCTCCTAAAAAGAATTTATTGGAGTGTTTAAGGTCAATCGCCAACGTTAAGTGCAGTCGAGATGGTACCAGATTTATCGAAGTCATAAAAATGGGATACTGATGATTAAACCGGGACAGGAAGCAGCTGCCCTTTTCAGAATTGCTTCTAATGAGCGGGGATCTCTGCAAAGCGAAATGGAGATGACACTCAGGCCAGCTCCCCGCACGTGAAGACCCTCTGAGCTCAGCCAAACTGTCGCCTCAGCGCCCTTTCTCTGGGACTGCGCGTGATTGGCTCAGCTCCCTCAAGACCATAAAATAAGTTACATTAAAACAACGCTGACAACCGCACCACACGCTCCTTGTTCAGAGCCGCCCAGATCTGGCGCTCGTGCCCAATTCAGGCAAGCTGAGCTTTCATGACGCCTTGAGAGTAGAAAACAGGCTGCTGGCGTCCAAGTGTTGAGTTTTTAAGAAAAATAAAGGCCCTGGTCTCACTGCCAGCAGGGAGGCAGTGAGGCCTCTCCCTGCGACTCAAGGCTCCACCTCTAACCAGGTGGCCCGTGTCATCTCTGCACTAGGACCCGGCTGGAAAAGCTCCCACGGATGGACTGCAGATTGGGAGACCTGCCGCTTACATTTCCTGAAATGCATTGCTCGTATCTCGAGTGTGGGACACAAGGATGTCGCTTTGGAATTGCAAGGCGTACCAAGCGTCCTCAAGGCAGCCGATATGTCTCATAGGAGCCCCTGCCTCAGAGGAAGCAAACTCCACTTCCCCGGGGTCTAGGGGGACTTATGGGGTTCCTTATCAAGCCACACTTTCAGCTGTCCACTCTCTGAAGCTGGTTTTCTGTCCCCAGATGCACGCTGAAGACTGACTACGTGCTGAGCCCAGGCTGGGCTGAGGGCCTCTCTCCCCTCTCCCCACAGCCGGAGCTGCTCGCTGGGACATCAGCAGCTCTCTGGGGCCCAGTAGGTTCTGACGGTAGGTTCGGCTTAATGCCGCATTTAATTTCTATGTGTCACTGGGCTGGAGTCCCAAGGGCCCCTGGCATGGGGCTTCGGAGAGAAGAAGGAAGGGGGGGAGAACAGGAGAGCAAAAGAAATGCCGCAGATGTTAGACACAGAAGTGCCAGCAGTGCTCCTCTGGTCCGTGGCCAGATGGGCCAGGGACAGACCGGAGGATCTCTGGGAACTGGGCATTTCAGACGAGGGTTTAAGATGATGTAGTTGTGGGGTGCCTGGGTGGCTCAGTCGGTTGAGCGTCCGACTTCGGCTCAGGTCATGATCTCACAGTCTGTGAGTTCGAGCCCCGCTTCGGGCTCTGTGCTGAGGGCTCAGAGCCTGGAGCCTGCTTCCGATTCTGTGTCTCCCTCTCTCTCTGCCCCTTCCCTGCTCATGCTCTGTCTCTCTCTGTCTCAAAAATAAATAAAAACATTAAAAAAAAAAAAAAAAGATGATGTAGTTGTGCGAGGGTGGAACCAGAAGGTCTCATGCTAAGCGAAATAAGTCCGTTGGAGAAAGACAAATATCAGACGATTTCATTTCTACGTGGCATTTAAGAAACACAACAGACGCACATACAGGGAGGGGAAGGAAAGATAAGACAAAACAAGAGAGGGAGGCAAACCATGAGAGACTCTTCAATACAGAGAATGACCAGGGTTGCTGGAGGGGAGGTGGGGGGGGTGGGCTAAAGGGAGGGCATTAAGGAGGGCACCTGTTGGGATGAGCAGTGGGTGGTGTATGTAAGTGATGAATCATCGGGTTCTACTCTTGAGACCAATACTGCACCGCATGTTAGTACATATACTACACTATATGTTAACTAACTTCGAGTCATTTTTTCATGTTTTTAAAGTTTCTATTGAGAAAGATGGTGCGAAGTGGGGGAGGGACAGAGAGAGAGGGCACGAGAGAGAATCCCAAGCAGACTCCGCAATGCCAACGTTAGAGGCCGATGTGGGGCTAGGACTCACAAAGCCATGAGACCATGACCTTAGGCTAAACCGAGAGTCAGACACTTAATTGACTGAGCTACCCAGGGGCCCGTAACTAACTGGGATTTAAATTTACCAAAAAAAAAAAAAAAAAAAAAAAAAAAAAGAGGATACAGTTGTTACAGAATGACATTGGCAGTGAAAGGGCACCAGGTCTGCTGATCCCTCTGTTGCTATCTGTTCAATACCCATCACACAGCACTTCTGCCCGCCAGCAGCAAAGTGGGAGGACCCACTAAGGAGCCCACAGGCACCTGCCCTCAATGGGCTTGCGCTTTACTCAGGGACCAGCACTGGTCGACCCGTTGTCAGTGGACAAATGAGAAGTCCGATTGTGACAAGACTGAGCCGATGTGTTGAGACCCCGGCCTGCTCACACACAGCAGCCCTGAGAATAAGCCACTGGTTCGGAGATCAGAAAGGCAGCTCTCAGCCGCAATACCTCTGTTAACATACAACACTGGGCGTGCCCGAATGTTGAACCTGATTCCCATCTGATGGCTTGCTTACCTCGTCCTTTTTGGGAACAAGAATCCACATGTCAGGAAGGCAGGAAGGCAGGAAGGCTGTTGGTGTGAGCTCAGTGAGGGCAGAGACATTGTCTTACTCATGTGTGGGCTCAGAGGTTAAGGTCAGTGACTGGAACAAAGGTGACTAATAAGTACTTGCTAAATCGCATGGGATCGCTGCTTCCTTTCACTGGGGTAGCACCTTCCAACTTTTATGAAATAGCTTTACATATTGATGCTCACCAGAAGCCTGGGTGGGGTATTTTTCAATTCTTTAGAAGGGAGATGAAACCAACGCACAGAGGGATTAAACAACTGGGGCGACTTGGGCGAGGTAACAGAGTGAGTGTCGGGGTGGGGGTGGGTGGTCTTGAGTCAGATGCCCAGCGTGGGGAGGGAGCGCTTAAGGAAATAGAAAAGAAGTGTCTGCCCAGGCCCTAAATTTGTGTCCCTTGGCTTACTTCTATGTCTCAAAAAAAATTTTTTTTTAACATTTATTTCTTATTGAGAGACAGAGAGGAGGAGACACAGAACCTGAAGCAGGGTCCAGGCTCTGAGCTGTCAGTACAGAGCCTGATGCGGGGCTCGAACTCACAAACAGCGAGATCATAACCTGAGCTGAAGTTGGACGTTTAACTGACTGAGCCACCCAGGTGCCCCTACTTCTATGTCTTTTAATTTGGGTTTATTTAGAGCCTCCGAAGAAACATTAGCGTTTTTCTTTTTTTTTCAGTTGTAAAGGTGAAAAGACATAATGGTAAAGACCACTGTAGGTTATAGGTGAATAAATGCACCGTTAAAACTCATGCTGAGACTCTTACTAAGCTGGTGAGTAATAGTAAAGTGGCCAGACAGCCTTATAAGGCACAAAACTCTAACCGAAGAAACAATATCAATTGTGGCAACAATGGAAAATAGGAATTATCATGGAGAATAGAAATGATCACTGTGCTATTAGGATTTATTCACCCTAGAAGCACTTTCTTGTGCTAGAAAAGTAAACATTCCCACTTCTCAGTACTTATCTAACAGTAGGGGATCAGCACAACGGATAGCACCCTGCTCAATTAACATTATCACTTAATTATTTCTGAAAACTATTAACAGCGTAACCAAGTGGATCAGTGGCCTCGTGCTTAATTTTGTACCTCTACTATTCCGCTTACAAGGGCATTTTTGCTCGTGCAGAGTAAATGAACACTCCTGCATCTCAAATGGCACCAAGTCACGTATTTCTCATTATGAACAAGTCTCAAGAAGTAAATTCTTATTCTCTAGATCACACATTCTTCAACACAGCTGATATTGGCTGTCTAGGGGGCAAAGATTGGTTCTTGGGGTGGGAGAGGAGACAACACCTGACCCTTTTCATGTATAAAGCACAGATACACACAGGGTACACAAACCCGAATATCTCTGCTGGTAAAATTCCCTGGGAGGGAGGGCAGTTGGGAAAAAACAAAAATTATCGTGAAAAGATAATCGCCGCCTTCTGTCGGGGGCGAGGGTGGGAAAAACAAATCGTTAAGAAAACGGTGCCCTTGACCCATGGTTCTCAAACTCGGCAGCACATCGGAATCTCCCTGGGGGTTGAAAGATACTGATGCCTGGGCCATTCCCAGAGTTGCTGAGGTAATTGGTCTTGGACGGGACCTGGGCTGGTCCACGTAAAAAACTCCCCAGATGAGTCCCAAGGGCAGCCAAGTTTGGGAACCACTGCTCTGTGCTGCAGGTGATGTAAGTCCTGCCTCTTTCCACCCCAAGCTACAGCAGATGTGACTAACCTATCATGACATTCTTCCCCAAAGAGCCCAGGTGGGAGTTGGTCTTTCTTCCCTCTATTAATGTAGTCAACTAGCGTCGATGTGGCAAATGAAACCTATTTGCCATCCCTGTTCTGGATGGTCCCCGGGGCTAGCACAGAATCCAAAACCATAGCCTCAAGTTTTAGCACCCAGAAGCTTCTTATTTTCATTATGTCTTACATTTCCTCGTTTTCCTTTTATCGATCAAAGACAAGGAGAGTAGACAACCAAAACCAGTGGGGAGTGAGGAGGGAGAAGGAAATCTGTTGAATATCTAAATATGGTTGGCTAAAGCTATCTTTGGTTGTACCTGGGAAGGGCTGATACTTCATTTTTGTTATAAAATAAAAAGCAAATTGCCTCTTTTGGATGTGAACAGACAAATCTACTAGCTCAAGCAATAATTCCATAGGTCCTAGTTCTCTGCAGGCCTCTTGTGAAGGGTAGTGGTTCAGTTTTATGGCAGCCTCCATGATTATGTGAATTATTTAGTAGACATAAAGTTAATAGGCATTACCACGAGCAGGGATTAATATTGGGTTTCAGTACAATTAGATCTTCAAATGAAAATTCAAAGGAAATAATTTCAAGATCAAGACTTTCTGATTAGCTCCTCAAATTTACCTCTTGAGGTAAATATAA
This sequence comes from Lynx canadensis, assembly GCF_007474595.2. Lineage (NCBI taxonomy): Eukaryota > Metazoa > Chordata > Mammalia > Carnivora > Felidae > Lynx > Lynx canadensis. Next base: position 8,953,773 of record NC_044315.2, on the reverse strand, counting down.
ACAAATGCATTCTGTAAGAGCCAGACACCAGAAATAGAACAATTTTCCTTGAATCTGATGGTTGAATACCAAACTAAGATTTGATACTATTTTGATCACTTAAAGAAATGTGAACCATTCATATACACACACATATACACACGCGCGCGTGTGTGTGTGTGTCTGTGCATGTCTCTACGAAATAGTAATTCACGTTTGGAAATAAAATGGCCAATGAAGACCTGGAAAGATGCATACATCATCAGTCATCAGGAAATTGCAATAAAAATGAAGCCACACCAGATGAGCAAAGTTTAAAGAGCTGAAAATACCAAGTCTAGAGAGATGAGAAGACAGAATCCCTCATCATGGAAAACTAGTTCAATGATTTGGAAAACCAGGGTAACATTATCTAGTACGGATGAGGATATATATACTCTATGACCCAGCAATTCCATGCCTAGGGATTTCCTGCAGAGAAATGTGCTCGCATGTTGTTGGAAGACATACAATGATGCTCATAGCAACACTGTTTGGAATAGCCCCAGGAGAAAAAAAGTGAATGTTCATTGGGGGTAGAATGGATCAGTAACTGGTAGGTTCACACACATACTACCATACGGTAATAAAATTGGCAAACTATTTCTATGCATAATAACATGACCAACATAACGGTAAACAAAGACAAAACTAACTCCTTCCACATACATTTCAAAAACAGACAAAATTAAACAATCGTGTAGGAACACACACGTAGGTAATAAAACTGAAGCGAAGCAAAGAAAGGATTATCAAGAATGTCAGAATAAGGGGTAGGGAAGAGCAAAGTGGTTGTCATCATTAAGGAAGCACTCAGGGGGGACATACAAATAATCTGCTATGTCTTGACCTAGGTGGCAATCCCATACATGGGTGCTTACTTCATAATTGTTTGTAATCCATTTTTATGTGCTTTTCTGGATGTATATTTCACGATAAAAAAGTGTTTTTTTATTAAAAAAATTTTTTTTAATGTTTATTTTTTTGAGAGAGAGAGAGACAGAGCACGAGTGGGGGAGGAGCAGAGAGGGAGACACAGAATCTGAAGCAGGTTCCAGGCTCTGAGCTGCCATCACAGAGACAGATGCGGGGCTCGAACTCACAAGCTGTGAGATCATGACCTGAGCCGAAGTTGGATGCTTAACTGACTGAGCCACCAGGCACCCCCAAAATAAGTGGTTTCTAAGCTTGCTGTTTTCCTTAGAACTTGTATATCAATATACTTAAGTTCAATACTTAGTTAAAAGAGTTTTTCAAGGACAGGTGCAGCGGTCCCAAAACAGAAACGAGCTGAACAGTAGGCTTTGGAAGTTACCAGCAACCAAAGAGCTCCAGGGATCGTGCTCTGCGCGACCCTTTCTGTAGGGTGTGCTCATCAGAAATCACGCTCAACTTCCTCTGTTCTGGCTGTCCCACTGAAGACCCCAGTTCTCAGAAGACAACATGGAACCGGTCGGGTCATGTGCCTGAATGGTCACATGACCTGCCCCACCCAGAGCCATATGGCATCAGGGAGATACAGAAGAAGGAGAATGTGCAGATGAAAACCACCACAAGCGGGACACTGTCAAAGCCAACCCCCAGAAACCACCAAGATACCATGAAGTACGCAGCTGAGAATCCCAAGCAAAGACCAGGTTGATCAGTTTCTTTGATGATAATTGAACTGTCCCTCGAACTCTTCCCACAAAAGGAAAGCAGTTAATTTGCTTCGTTCTCTTGACCAATGGGGTCTAGGACCGGAGAGCCTAAGTGACATGAAGATGGTGACCAGGGCATAGAGGAAATACTCTCCCCACTGACAGTGCCCTAACTGGTTACACCCCTTCTCTCTGAGAAACGGTCCCTCTGATCATCTCTTTCCTCTCCACAAAACCCAACTTCAATCATCCTTCATGGTTTCCTCTCTAGCACACTCCATGGCAGGGCAGGTGACTGACAAGCGGTAAAAGTTGGTTAACAAGTGCCAAGAATCAGGGCTCCTGTTTGCTGGGACCTCAGGGAGAGGACTTATCTACAGGGTTGCAATGGCCACGGGAGCTTTATTTCACAGGGCACAGGGAGATTTGTAAACTGGGGTCTGGGGTGGGGAGGGGGCAAGAAATAGCACCATAGCAGCAAGAATCCTGACCACCGCCATTATCCATTCTGTATCAAGCAATCCAGATTAAAAAAAAAAAAAAAGGACGAAATATACGTGTTAACATATCCTTCCTATGGCCCTACGTGAACACTGAGAGGCCCTTAACCAAATGGTGAGAAATCACACAGGTCAACTGTGCATTGATAAAACATAATGAGTTGCCTCAGCCATGGAGACCAGTTTGGAAAGTGCATCATAATACCATTTAAATTAAGCACGAATATCTTTATTCATGAGTCTGGATTCCTAAGAGGGAGGGTGTGGGTGCCTGCATTCTTACTCCTTTCCCCAGCCACATTAATCACCAAACACTCATAAAAAAAAAATTGGTCTGCAGTTAGCACCTATTTCCCTGAAGCCTAGAGTTCTTTATACATGTAAGTTCATTAGCATTAATAAAAGAGCATTCTGTCACCCCCTGTTCCAGGGTTACCACCGAATCCGCTCTACAAACCAAAGACCTGCCTTGCTTGGAGCAAAGGCTCCTTTATGGATGGCTTCTGTGAATGCGGTTGACATGTGCCCTCCTCCATCCGATCTCATTATTTCAGATCCATACATCCTGGCTGGCTTTGCCTCCTCTCAGCCCATCTTGTCACATAAATGCGATTGTTTGTTTCATTGCTTCCTTTCTGGGAGCTGTGTTTTGTCCGGGCTAGGCTGGCATGTGTGTTTAAGGACGAATACCTAAGCCCCCTGGAGGGGGGTCTAGAGCCCGGGAGCCCCTCATCGGTTGACCTCCTCCTGTTGGGGCCATTTTTCTTGAGGGCTTCTCTTGGGGCCCTGCACAGGAGGCTCCAAGTTGGGCCCCCAGCGCGCTCGGCAGGCACTTGGCAGACAAGCCCCTCAATTGTTGCCGGAGACCCCAGGTCGCTGTGGGGCGGAGAGTGCCTTTCAGGGACCCCGGAGGCTGGGACACGCATTCCGATGAGAGGGGAAACTGAGAGGGGAAACGTGCTGGGGAGAAGGCAGGCCTTGATGTATGCCCCGGTGGACAAAAGCTGCTAGTGTCAGCTTGATTTGCAAGATCAACATTCATGAGTTCGGCTGCTTAGAAAGGGGGATTATCTGCAAACCCGGGCCTGAAAGGAAGCCATAAATAAGTGATTTCACACTACCAAGCAGGAAGAATATTCCCCCTCCTAAATTATTCCAAACAGCATGTTCGGCCCCTCCTAGGTTCCCACCGCTGGTGAGCCCTCGGGGTGGGGCGCTCAAACGGCGGGCCTCGCAGAGCCCCTGCCGGCCTAGGAGTTTATGCAAAGGGACTGGGTGCAAGGCTCCCAGGCATTGCTGCTTTGCTTCCCCAGATCCACTCCGGGTTTTGCTTTGTGCTGCTCCACTCCAGGCCCGGCGAGCACCAGGCAAGGTTTTCCCTCTCACCTCCCTCGGCCGCCTGGCTGCTCTGCCGGAGTTCCCGGGTTGAACTCACCACGGATGCACGTTTGAAAACGTGCTCCAAAGTGCATCCCGCATCAAAGGCGCTGGGAGGGTCTTTCATCAGCTGCCTGGGGAGGGACGCACTCCCAGCTACCCTCTGGTGTAGCTCAGTTTACTCTGAAATGTAAATGTACCCCCTGCTGCAAAAAGCGAGGCTGGAAGGTGTTTCCCCCTACTCGCTGTGCCCGGGTTTCTTTTCTCCTCGCTCTCATCCATCCTTTGTGTGCGCCCGGCTGTGTTAACCCTATGAGGAGCTCCACTCGTCTGCCTTCCTTTCTCCCCCGTGCTTCCCACCCGGTTTGCGGGACTGACTCCTTGGGGCCATCACGCACTCCTCCCGGTTCCTGGAGGGAGTGGTGCTGTAGGACAGACACGGATGGACAGCCACAGATGTTGGATGTCACCGGAGCACTGAGGTGTGGAGAGGGTGCCAAGGCAAAGCTGGTCACACACCCCCGCTGCCGCCTGAGTCCCGTGCACCCAACCACCTTGGGGTCCTCATGTCAAGTCTCCTGGAACCTGTGCAAAGCACGCCTGCCCCCCAGCTGCTGAGCCAGGGGCAGCGGCCTTCCCAGAGAGGGCCTGGCAGCAGGCTGGAGAGGAAATGGCTTGGGAGCCACCCCCCTTCTAGAATGTGCAAGGATGCTTAACACTCACAGTTACCCAGCAAGCAACTGAGCACGAGGGCTTACAAAACACTCTTTTTTACATCTTTCCCCCTTTCCTTGGGAGCTCTCCCCTCCCGCCACACACACACACACACACACACACACACACACCTGTTAGGGCAACAGGGAGATCAGGCAATATGTGTGTACTGGGTGAAGGTAAGGGCCTGTAAAAGTCCCCTACGGCCTTGGCTGACAAGGGTCTGCACACTCAGAGCATGGGGTTCAGGAAAAAATGTGATGCTAGGAACCTGCTAGCCTTGAGCTTGGGCTGGGTGCAAAGCATACCCGAGGTGGGTCTACACTGTGAGCCTAGCTCACCTGTGTAGACACAGGACTCCCTGAGCAGTGTGGCCCCTGTGAAAAGACCCAGGTGTTTGCTGAATGAACGTGAGACTCTGCACAGAAGCCTGGTAAGCCTCCCGTAGGCTCAAGGATATTGGCCCTTCCTGACAGTGATCAGCTTTGGACAGTCGGGAGATCCCAAGACCCACTGGCACCCCCATCCTGGGGGAGGTCCCATCAGGAGCTCTTTGGGGAATGCCAATCACTTGTTTCCGAAGGAGGCTCCTGCCCGTTTACACACAGCACCGTGCTGCAGACATCTCGAGCTGGTGCCAGACCCCGCCTGACAACTTTGATAAAGCTTTCTCCGCAAAAGCTTTGGGCTTTCTGTAAATTCGAACACCTCTCTGCTCAAGTTACTCACTGCAGCATTATTAGAATGGCAGACTAATCTAAATTAGCTAAAGGTCCCAACAGAAGAGATTGGTTGGATAAAGTATGGTGGACGCACAAAATGGAGTAGTAGGCAGTTGGGAGGTGGGGGGATATACGAAATGACGATGTTTCCCAAAATATATTAAGTAAAACAAACACGCACAGTGCGAATAAGCATATTTACAGGCAGAACGTGTGGTAGCGTCTGTGGAGGAAAAAGTGAGAAAATTAGTCTTACCTGTGTACCTTGAAAAAGTATATAGGAGGAATAAAAACTTCAGAAAGTGACAAAGTGAGATGAAACGAGGCACCCACAAGGGTCGGTGAACAAGGCGTAAGACGTACGAGAGAGAATAACCCTTCCGCGCATAGTTTTCTGTGTAATTTTGATTTTCGGAAGTACGTTACTGTACTATATAATTAAAAAATGAAATTAAGCCAATAAGCATGCGAAAGGAGAAAGATAGTAAAATTTAAAGTAAACTGAAAAAGAAAATTAAACCAAACTGTGTTTTAAATGAATAATGGCAAGCAGGAGGTGAGCAACAGGTAAAACGGGTCAAGGTGGTCAAAAGGTACAGACTTCCAGAAGTGAGTGAAGACTGCAATTTGGGGTTTTTTCCCCATTTTCATTGATTTTTTTAACGCAATACTTCTTTATTATAAATCCCATGTAGCCAATCGATTCTCACAGAATGCTTTTGTTGAGTTTTGACAAACTCTTGTTATCTGTCGTCAACCTATGGTTGTAATTGAACCACAATTTGACCTAACCAGGCTACGAATAAATGCTTACTACCTGAGTTCGCAGAGTTGCTTGTTATTGATGAAAATGGGTAGTTCTGATCGGCACGTTATTTTCTTTTCCATTTAAGACCAAAGTCAAACAACAAAGACACGTTAGAACTTGTTTGTCAATAACATGAGTGAAATCTTTGCTCAATCTGACAGTTTTCAAATATTGGAAGGATATGCCTTCCCTCCATTTTTTGGTGCTATTTTACACCAAATACACCAATATTTACAATGTAGAGCTACAGACATGATACACTTTCAACTCCGTTAACATTTTATCCATCACTGAAGTCTAGAAGATCAACAAAACAACAAGCAAGCCCTGATTTGTAGTGTTTATTCCCACCATGGACAGTTGCAAGCTACCTACAGGATGTCCCTGAACACAGAGTTGGGAAGACAGGTGCACCATTATATAGTATTTCCACCCTATCGATACAACAGACACAACTTCAGCAAACAACTTTATCAATGTTAAACTTGCTCAAGTCGATCACTTTACTTTGCATAAGATAGTATCTTTATTCCTAAAAAGTATTCACGGAACACGGTTATATTAGGTAAAGGGCCAAGATGTTTACCAACATTTATCTACACACACACACACACACACACACACACACACACACACACACATACAAATATGTATGAGAGAGAGAAACGACACCAAGAAAGAAGGGTGTGCAAGCATAAACCATAAAGCAAGTAGGGCAAATGTTAACACTAAGTACAAGCATATACGGGTTAAAGGATGTAAGTAGGTATTCTATTACTATTACTGTACCCTTTCTCTATGTTCAAAATTATTTGAAATAAGCGTTTTTTTTTTAATCAGATCATGCTAACATATCTTTAAGAAAGCATATCCCAGTTAGGATTTCATGACTGTAAGTTGCCAACGTAAAATGACACATTACACTCCACTTTTTCTTTTTCTTAATTCAGGCACACCTTATAGTTTTGTTTCTTTGTTATTTATTTTTTTAATGACATCAAATGAGAAGCGGAGGTCTAGGTAGAATCTTATGTCTATGCATGTCCTCTGTTTTGTCTATGTCTTTTCTTCAGATGTCCCTTTTATGATTTCACTCTTTGGGTCAGCGTTCTTAGCAACCTTGAGGGAGTTACCCCTCCCATGTTTTCCTTTAAAAATTTTTATAACAGCTTTGTTAAGACACAATTCACACACCGTAGAATCCACCCTTTCTTTTAAAGTGAACAACTCAGTGATTTTTGGTTTCACTGTTGTGCAATTGTCACTATTTTCTACTATTAGCTAATATTGGGTTTCAACACTCCCACAAGAAACCCCATCTGCACCTCCGAAATAGGCATTCTGTGTTCTCTGCTTCCTCCAGCCCCTGGTGACTCCCAATCCTCTTTCTGTCTCTATGGATTTGCCTGCTCTGTATATTTTATGTAAATGGCACCCTACAATTTGTCACATCTTGTGTAGGTCTTCTCTCATTTATCATAAAGTCGTCAGGGTTCATCTGTGCAGCATGTATCAAGAGGTAATTCCTTTTTATTGTTGAATAATATTCCATTATATGGATATAACACAATTTACTTATCCATTCATCTCTTGGTGGACATTTGGATTGGATCCACTTTTTAGCTTTGATCAATAATGTTGCCATGAACACTTGTAAGTTTTTGCAAGGACACATGCTTCCAATTCTTTTGGGTCTATACCCAGGAATGGAATTTTTGGGTCATATGGCAACTCTATGTTCAGTATTTTGAGATTCTTTCCAGGTTTGAATGTGCTTTTAGGTTATGTTATCTTCTCTAGAAGTGTCTTCACCCATCTAACAGCATAGCTGTCCTGTATGTTTATTTTCCTGAATTTCTCTTTGTAGATTTATGACAGGCATATTTCCTCAGGAATTACAGTAGTTTAATGAGCCAAGATCCCAAGGGTATAAGCTCAGTCTTTCCCACCAATGGATCCCACTGAAAGACATCTTGGTCTTTCCCTTCTAATGAAGGGCTAGTTAGACTCTGTGTAAACCATTCTGGCACTTGCCATTTCCTGCCTAGGACCACATTTTTTTTTTGTACTTTTTAAAAAGTTTATTTTTTTTTTCAACGTTTATTTATTTTTTTGGGACAGAGAGAGACAGAGCATGAACGGGGGAGGGGCAGAGAGAGAGGGAGACACAGAATGGGAAACAGGCTCCAGGCTCTGAGCCATCAGCCCAGAGCCCGACGCGGGGCTCGAACTCACGGACCGCGAGATCGTGACCTGGCTGAAGTCGGACGCTTAACCGACTGCGCCACCCAGGCGCCCCTAAAAGTTTATTTTTGAGAGAGAGAGCGAGCACGAGGGGCAGAGAGAGAGGGGAACAGAGGATGTGAAGCGGGCTCTGAGTTGACAACACAAAGCCCGATGTGGTGCCTGAACTCACGAACCTTGAAATAATGACCTGAGCAGAAGTGGGATGCTTAACTGACAGAGCCATCCAGGTACCCTTCCCCCCACCCCCACCCCCACCGAGGATCACATCTTAAACATCTCAAAGTATACTTTGTCTTTCCCACAAATCTATGAGCTCCTGGAAAACAAAGTTCACTCGTTATGTTTCTTTCATGTCTTTCACTGTGCTTAGCCAAGTCTGTGAGCTAATGAAATACTAAATGCTACGCAGAGACTGTATTTTCGACTTCTTTGAAGTTCTTCACAGCACTTAGTTAAGTGTTGGGTACATAGAAGGTGTTTAATGTGAAATAAATTGATTTTAAGTTCTTAGGACTTTGCCCTAGAATTATTAATTTGGGGCCCCTTAGAATGACTCCCACTCAACAAATATATTTATGGCAACCAGCATGTTCACTCCCCCAGGCACCCTGGAAAGATTTCCCTTTCTCTACAAAGATGATGCCAACGCATTCTAATACCAGTCTTCTAGCGGTGGGGGCTGGGGAGGAGAGAGAAATAGCCAAGGCATTTCTCTCTTTTCTCCTGCTCCATACCAACTTCTCTAGACAAAATCTGCCTGTCCTTTTTTCAACCTTTCCTCCTGGTACCACTTCCCTCTGCAAGGCACTAAAACCTAGTACAGGACGTGTAGTAAGTATACACGATCAAGAGCAAAGCCAGGAACCACAGTCTAAGTATCCTAAGAGAGTTACAGGTGAGCCCTGCAGGCTCTAAGTATTCAGAGAGTGGATTTTCCCCTGAAAATGGCTATTTCTCTCTCCTCCCCATCCCCCACCGCTAGAAGACTGGTATTAGAATGCGTTGGCATCATCTTTGTAGAGAAAGGGAAATCTTTCCGGGGTGCCTGGGGGAGTGAAATTGCTGGTTGCCATAAATGTATTTGTTGAGTGGGCGTCATTCTAAGGGGCCCCAAATTAATAATTCTAAGGCAAAGTCCTAAGAACTTAAAATCAATTTATTTCACGTTAAACACCTTCTATGTACCCAACATGGCCAGGGAAGGTGTCCTCGAGGCAGGTTTGAAATATAGCTCAAAGGAAGGTATAAAAGCTAACTGCCAAGTTAGGGGAAGCGTCCATCCACACAGGACTGCCCTCACTTCTGACACTAACAACAAGTTCAGGGGGTTCCAAAACCACTGTTGGTTTTGAGAAGTCATGAGAGAGGCCCACAGAACTCCAGGAAAGCTATTATATACTCACAGTTACGGCTAATTACAGAGGAAGGGTACAGATTCAAAGCAGTCAAGGGAAGAAAGGCATAGGACCAAGTCCAGGGAAAGTACCAAATGCAGAGGTTTTAGTTATTTTCTCCCATGAAGTAAAGTGTTATTTCCCTGGCCCTGATATGGGACAATGTTCATCAAGTGTTAACAACCAAGCAGGCTTGGCTGAGCCTTGGAACCCAGTCCTTATCAGAGGCTCCATCGCATAGACCTGGTTGACTACCCACTTGGCTGATCTCGGTTTCCAACTCCTCACGAGATCAGGCTGGTACCTCATGACCCAAAGTCTCCACCTAGGTCACACTGTCAGTGTGGCTCCAAGCTCCAACCCCAAATCATATTGTTACTATCTGGCTGACCCAGGATCCTCAAGCAAACAAAGACATTCACATCACGCATAACACTTCAAGGGCTTAAAGATCCCCTCCCACAAGCTGAGGGCCAAGGCCAGACCTCTCTGGGCAGCGTTAAATTCTTCACTCCACAGGAGGAGAGAATGTAGACAAATCTCTGAACAGAACAGCGGCAAATAACCCAAGAATGTATGATCAACAAGCCTATGACTCTGCTGTTCCAAAAAACAAGTAGGAAGTTACCAGTTTTGCAGATAATTTTTATAAAAATACTTGCTTTTGAAAAATCCAGGTAGATATTCCGGGGAGTCCGATTGTTCACATTTTCTGCAGGCTGTCTCAGTGTGAATACTCCATCCGTCGACTATGTTCTATAACTGGATGTGATCTTCTTGATTTCTCAGATGAATCAAGTGCTAATCTTGCGACTGTTACCTGCTATTGTGTGACCAACCACTCCAACATTTAATGGCTTAAGAGAACGAGTCACGTTATTTGTTCATGATTCTACAGGTCAACCATTTGGGCTGGGCTCAGACTGGAGGGTCTTCTGCTGCTTTGGCTTGAGGTCACGTGTGCAGGTGCAGTCACCAGGTGGTTGACAGGGCTGGGTGGTCTAAGATGGCCTCACTCACATTCTTGGTGATTGGTAGGCTGTTGGTTAGGACGCCTCATTTCTCCTCCATGGGGTCCCTCCAGCAGACCAGCCTGGACTTGTTCACATGGAGGCAACAGCCATGAGCAAGAACAGAAGCCACTGGTCTCTTAAGGCAACAAGCCTAACACCTTCCTTTTTCCTGCCTTCTCTTGGCCAAAGCAACCCTCCAGGCCAGCCCAGATTCAAGAAGAAAGGAAAGACTCCACCTCTTGGTAAGAGTAGCTACAAAGAATCTGTGGCCGTTAAAAAAAAAAATCAGGGGTGCCTGGGTGGCTCACTCACTTTGGCTCAGGTCATGATCTCATGGTTCACAGGTTCCAGCCCAGCACTGGGCTCTGCACAGACAATGCGGAGCCTGCCTGGGATTCTCTGTCTCTCTCTGCCCCTCCTCCACTCTCTCTCTCTCAAAAATAAACTTAAAAAAATAAAATAAAAAACTTTTTAAAAATCACAAGTCCTCACCAATTTCTTTTCTTTTTCTTCCATCTCTAATTCAGCTTTGTAAATACGTGACTAAGCCCCAGCTTCCCTAGAGGAAGAATCATTTTATGCTGTGTAAGTAGGAAACAACTTTGGTTTAACTTTTCTACGTTGCCTTTTAAATGCATTTTCAAAAGCGTTTGAATGACTGGTCAATGTGTAGTGGTACTTTCAGAGTAGTTAATAATCAGTAGACAAGAGAGAGAGAGCAGAGAGCGCGCATTTGACTCAGGCAGAATCCTGTTAATACTGAAGAAACTTGCATCTTTTAAGACTGTGTATATGAGGACTCTCCAGCCTGCCCATCATGAACTTACCCACTTTCAGTGCCCAGCTCAAGGGGCTGCCCTCAGAATGCCCTACGCTGTGGGAGAGGCCAATATCCTAGAAAACAGGTTCTTTGAAAGTAATCCCCTGCCCGTGGGAGAGGCTTCCAGAAACAACTGGAGCCACTCTATAAAGGAAAATGTTTAATCAATATTTCAGGTGGGCTGTCAGATGAGTTTAATTCCTAAGGATGGAACATTGATTTGAGGATGAAACACACAGGGGGCCTGGAGGCAGGCGGGCAACAGTTAAATTGGGTGGTGAGTGGTGTGGGGTTCGGGGGGGGGGGAGCGGGGGAGAGCTTTTACCAGAGCTTTGTGCACTGTAATTTCCCCCGCGCCCTGGGACTTGAATTTCCAGGGAAATAAAAATGAATCGCTCAGAGAGCAGAACTAAAATTCCAAATAATCTAAGTCGTCTTCAGTGATCTTTATCAATGCAGACCTGAGTCTTATAATAAAATGCTCTCTTTCCCCCGTGGTTATTAAAATTTCATTTCTCCGAGCGACACTGGCCTTCTCGGGCCCCCCTGGGGAATCAGCTGTATTTGCCCTTCATGGTCAGTGGTCAGTCAGCTGGATTGCTGTGTTTTCTGATTTCTACCTTATTCACATTTCTCTCACCTGCTGCCCTGTGTTAAAGCAGGCTCAGTTTTGGAGCCATCTGAGCTGGGTGCAGAGGCAATGGTTAGGAGCAGAGAGGAACCGCCTTGCTCCTATCAGCAGTGAAATATTTGCCAGGAACTGACCTTGGAGTTTCTCCCAGTTGGAAACCACGGCAACCACTGGTTGCCCCTGGAAAATTATTCCTCTCTATAGCATCCCTCTCAGTCACAGCCCAAATCTACTGTCCTCATAGGGGATAACTTGGTGTTTGGAGACATCAGCCTTTCGTGCCCCAACCCAGAGAGAATAGCTTGATAGCAGAGCTATATGAATATGGCACTTGAGCTCTACCACGGGCTGCTTCAAACATTTTATATAGACTGTATTCGCTCATTTTAATGCTTGCAACAATCCCAGATGGGAGGCACGATTATCTTTAATTTACACATGAGGAAAGGAGGCACACAGAGATCAGGAAACTTGCATGGGATTATCTAGGCAGCTCTCTGGCCCCAGCAGCCTCCTCTGGAATCCCCGTGGGAGCACTGCACTGTTCTACTCCTCGTTCAAGGGAGGAATAGCTTTCTGCCTGGAGGGAAGACTGTAGCCCTGTGCCAGCAAGAGTCCCCCTTAGAATATGCCACTACTTGTCATCTCGTTGTCTTGGCCTATTAAGATGCTTACATTCTCCTAGGTGTAACCAGAAAAAAAAAACAAGCACTTGAAATATTTATGAAAGAAGGGATTAACTATAGTGCACAGGCTGTTCAGGTGATAGACAAGAGCCAAATATGGGAGAGCAAGATAACCCAAAAGGAGCAACAGCTAGAGAGAAGGGGTTCTGTTCCAGAAGCCCAGTGGCGGATGCCATCTAACAAAACCAGGAACCACAGTGATGTGGGCCGGAGGGAGCTAGAACCATGGGGGTGGTGGGGGAGGGGCTAAGGGTGGTCACCGACACCCCCACTAGTCTCCTAAGTCTCTCTTCCTTCCAGGTCATTCTCTATGCCACGGCCAGGCTGATCTCTGTCAACTTAAACTGAATCCTGTTATGTCCCATAGTCCTACTTGACAAACCTTGAGGGGCTTGGCTGTCCCCCACCCCGCCCCACAGACATCCCCTCATGTTCTAGCATCTCTGAACGATACGGTGCCTTCCAAGGATTCTACAGTTTTTCACCCTGTGTCTTTGGTCAGTCTGTCCCTCCCTCCCCCACCCCCAAGCCTTGCACGCTGGGTCCCAGTCAGGGTCTCAGCTGGGTAGAGACTGCATACTCCAACTGATACGCAAAGGGACCAAAGTACCAAGGGATACAATGTACATCAGAAGGGACTTGAACATCAGGGGCTAAGGAGGTAATGCAGGGTCAGCCACATGGGAGCATGCCATTTCTACCCTGGGCTTCTCTAGGCAAGAGTGTTTACTGAAATGCAATGAGAGAGGGTCTTGTAGAGGTCACCTGGATTTAATTTTGGTTTCACTGAATGAGCAATTAGCCTGCTCAGGAATGCAGAGAGGGAATAAAGCCCCCTGACCTCCCCTCTCCTCTTCTTCCAAGCTCCTGTGGAGGTTACACACGGACTGATCAGAACTTAAAGCCAGAGGGCACGAAGGTCCCATCACCCCAGCAGATGGCAGAGGAGGTGGTGGGGGCGGGGGGAATCTGGAGGGGCCAATGGAACGTGTCCAACACACATGCTTTGATATCTCCCCTGCCAGCTGCTACTGCTCATTCTCCAAGACAAAATTCACATGTTACTTTTCAGTGTTACCCCCAGCTCTCCTAAGCTGGGACAGTTATTCACGGATCCCCCCAGCCCCTTCCGTCCCCAGTGCCTCCATTGTACATGGTGCACCCCCGATGCACGCTAGCCTCCCCTATCAGACAGTGAGTCCTGGAGCGCGCACACTACCCAGTTGTATTTACAGCATCTGCCCTCAATGTTATAGTAGTCTGTGCACTCAACAAATCTGTGATGGAAGAAAAGAATGAACTCTGGTGATTTTTCTTCTACACAGACGACCCTCTCAGTTAGCCCTGAGACCACATCTTCTCTCACACAGAATGCTGCCTCTTTATACAGATGTTTATGCCCTCAATTCTTTTAAAAAAAGTTATTTTTTAAAAATCAGCTGGCGAAAAGGTTTCCTGGAAAAAAAAAATAAAAACAAAAACACACACACGGACAAAACAAAAACAAAAACAAAAACAGACTTGATTAACCATGAACACTATCACCACAACTGGTTGTTATATTTCCAAAAGAAAGGCTCTAATAAAAAACACCAGTTTATAGCCTTCGTCTTCCTGGGGGAGATGCCGAGGTTTCATATTAAGACAAGATTTCCTGTCACATCTCTTCTGGAAGCCTTAGTAACTAGGGTATGTAGAGAATTTTAATAGGATTCTCACAACCAAGAATGTTTGTAAACAGCTGTGGATTCCGTGCTAGTGTGTATATCTTTCCAGAACCGGCTCACTTACTGTTAAATCAAATGAAAAATAGGTATCAGTAGGCCAGCCAATTAGGAGCAAGGGTCTTTGTGGCCGCACAGCAAAATGACAGTCTTTTCTGAGGAGGGGAATGTGAATCAAGAAAAAAAATCTGGATTTTTCTGATGCCCACCCCTCAGATGAAACTCTGTTCTGTCCTCTTCTCTGAGCTGATTAGGACAGATTGCTAATGAGGCAAAATTAGGAGTTTAGTCCTGATGTGAGGCAGGTGGCTTTGTGTTTATAGATTTGACATGTCTGCACTAGAAACGGTCTCCGAGGTCTTATCTAATTCAATTCCTTCATTTTATACATTGGGAAAAAGAGAGGAAGGAAGGAAGGAAGGAAGGAAGGAAGGAAGGAAGGAAGGAAGGGAAAGAGAGGAAGGAAGGAAGGAAGAGAGAGAGAGAAAGAGAGGAAGGGAGGAAGGAAGAAAGAAAGTTAGTTAGAGAGGTTAAGTGACTAGATCCTTGTCATAATTAGGTCTACGGACTGCTTTTAACCCCCCGGTAATCACATACCCCATCACTGTGGGAGAACAAGAAATTTCAAAGCACATTCTCTGACAGTGTGTGCCCAGTGTTTGGAGGTTTGAGGAGAAGAAAAGCACAGCGCTCTGGGTCGCATACCACAGGCTGACGTCCTGGGCGTGTCAGTGTCTTTGATGCTCCCACATCTCCCTTCTGTAGCAGGTTTGCTAATCAAGCGGCTCATGGACTGTACACGCTAATGCTTGGGGGGCCCATTTATGAACATGACAAAGAAGCCTGCGACACCACGGCTGTTTTCTCCGAGAACGCAGTGGGCTGAAACACGTTCTGCCATCAGCAAGCAGACCCCTCTAGACTTCCGGACGATCCCCCAGGAGCACCTGCCTGTCGATAGAGACTAAGATCCACAGACAAGGCCCTAATTTTGTTTGAGCCCTGAGGTGACAGGACCACTTTATCTATCAGTTATTTTATCCACACTCGTTCTCTGAAGATGACCTGCATGACGGAGAGGACAGGAGGGGACCTGCACAGAGCACTAGGATGCAGAGAACTGGGTATTTTTCTGCTGTGGTGTCGTCAGCTCCAATTTTGGGGATTTACTTAAGCCCTTTGTGTCACGGTTTCCCTAACTATCAAATGGGACAGGTTGGAGCGGGTAAACTTCAAATCCTTTCTCCATTTTAACATTTTGTTTTCTTAATATAGGACACGGTGGCGCACTACGATGATCTAAGGAGTGACGACAGAGCTGACGCTCCTTCTCATTCTAAGGATGTCTTTCAACCAGATGCTGTAGGCCCATATTTACTTATTTTCATTAATCTTGTTATCCTGCTATTCCAGGTTCCGCTGGAGTGGTGACTCAGCCAACGACGGAGGTTTACCAGATGGCGGAAGAAATCTAGGGGTGACCATTAACCAGGCTCTGCAGACTCCAATGTCTACAAAACACACTTGGAGAGATAAATGTCAAGCACCATTTTTTGGACTGCCTTGCTCGTACATCATCTTGCTCACCATGCAGTTTTTAGCAATTGAAATTAGTTGGTCTTTTCTGTGAAACACATACATTTCCTTATCTGTTATCTTGGCAGGCCTGAAGTACTTCTGGCATAGGACTAGTTCTCTTTTTCCTCCCTAACTATTTGTATCCACTCACAGCCATAGAGACTTCTGGTCTTGGGTGAAGAAGCATTCACTGTGTTAAACCATTGAGATCAGGGAGTTGTTACTACAGCACATGCTAAACATTAAACCAACCATTAGAGCCAGAAGCCTGGCGTGTGGATTGAAGACCCTCTTCTCTCTACAATATTAGCCTTGTCTCAGTATGCTGTTCATATCCAAGTTCCACCAATTCAACTTCTCTGGTATCTCCATTTCCACCTCACCATGTTGTGTTAGGCACCCAGTACAATAACCTCCTTACTGTACTCCCTATCTCCAACCTTCCCCCACCAATGGAATTATCTTTGTAAAAGATTATATCACGTAAGACACAACCTTGTTAGGCATTTATGTTCATCTAAGGAGGAGCCCAGGAACCAGCCAGCAAGTGGGTTTAACAAGATGGCACCCCCAGCCCCTCAGCATATGCACCACCCCTCTCTCTGTGTCTACCTGCTGAGGGTCCCTGCCCAGAGATGGAGACATGCCTTCTCCTGGTCAGTCACTGCAAATAATGCCCTTCAATTCAGAAATAAGGAGTTCAAATTCCAATTAGGTCAGTCAATACAATCTTAGGGCTCTAACCCAAGATATTTTTTTTTTAAGTTTATGTATTTATTTTGAGAGAGAGAGAGAGAGAGAGAGAGAGAGAGAGAGAGAGAGAGAATGAGTAGGCGAGGAGCAGAAAGAGAGGGAGGGAGGGAGAGAGAGAATCCCAAGCAGGCTCTGCACTGTCAGCATGGAGCCCGATGTGGGGCTCAGACTCATAAACCCATGAGAACATGACCTGAGCCAAAATCAAGAGTCAGACCCTTAACCAACTGAGCCACCCAGGCACCCCTAACTCAAAATATTTAAAAAATATTTTCAATTCCCTATCTTTTATGAGTATCTGTCTACGTGACACAAATTATATTTGCGTGTGGTATTTGCACTTTTTAAAAACAGTTTTAATACGTGGTAATTTTTGTTTTTTGCCCCAGTGATCAAGAGTTTTTATACATTTGTGTAGGTTCCATCAGTATGCAGATGGGGAGGGCAACAGATAGGCTACTAGGTAAAATAAAATAAAATAAAATAAAATAAAATAAAATAAAATAAAATAAAATAAAAGTATATGTGCACATGTATGTATGTATAAATATGTATTTATACATAATATATAATCTACTGAATATATACGTGTATATTAAAAGAAGAATTAAAATATAAATAGACATTGTTTCAAAACAAGTATCAAGTTTTGTGTCATCTTGTCTCCCGTATTTAGGGTCTGGCTTCCTGGGTGCAGAAACTGTCTTGTTCCTTGATGCATGACACAGTGTCCTATCACGGTCCTCACTGTGCACACGGCAATCATTAGCATTCATTCAACAGCTGACTAAAATAACTCACTGTGGCTCTTCTCAAAGTGCACGTATATGGGGTCTGCCTCTGTCCAGTGCTCCTGGCTGGCGTTTATGGGTCACAGTGGCACTTGTGGCTCTGCCTTTTTGTCCCCGAGAGCTCCTGATGAGCTCAAATGGCCGAAGGCCAGCCAAGTCAGTCCAGTACGGTCCCTCCTCACTTGTCTGCAGCCACAGCCACTTGCCACGTTGCTTAGTGTTCTATTTCAAGTGCATCCTGGCATGATCCATTCCCCCCGCTTTCGCCTGGCAGTAACTGACTATATTTTATCATCAATTAAATGTAGCATGGCTGGGGCTCCTGGGTGGCTCAGTTGGTTGGGTGTCTGACTTTGGCTCAGGTCATGATCTCACTGTCCGTGGGTTCGAGCCCCGCATCAGGCTCTGTGCTGACAGCTCGGAGCCTGGAGCCTTCTTTGGATTCTGCGTTTCCCTCTCTCTCTGCCCCTCCCCTGCTCAAGCTCTGTCTCTGTCTCTCTCAAAAATAAATAAATATTGAAAAAAAAATTTTTTGGAAATAAATGTAGCATGGCTTTACACAGCCCTTTACCCCAGCCACCTGCCCTGAGTCACCCTTTGTGGAAAGAAAGGAGTGAATCAGAGATGGCAATACAGTTCAAGGCAGTGGCTGACTGGCACAGAACACAGTGACCTGCCACAGTCTAGGGAGGGCCTTCCTGCCTGGTGACTTTGCCCCTTGGAGACAGGCAGTTTCTTGTTGTTGAGTCAGCGGCAGTTATGTTTATTGAACTAGAGGTGTTTCCTTGAGTCCCTGATGACGTGAAATCTATGCATCTTAAGATGTGGGGCAGGCTCTGGGGCTTGCCACCTCAGAGGACAACACCGATTATGGATTCATGTGACCTGGGGACACCCATGTCCAAACAATGGCATTGACCCAGTGCCAACATGTGGCTGGGTTAACCCAGCAGCATTCTGGGATCTGCTGAGAGCTGGAGCTTTTTGATTTTAACCTTTGAACAGAGGGGAAAAAAAGACTTGCTGGAAAAAGCCTTGATTCATGCTGTGGTGGTGGTTACAGGTTCAAGATCAAATGGTCACTTCATCTTCAAACACTTTTGAGGCCTCACAGCACTGAAGGAGACTAGGGTAGGGAGTGTTTTTTTTAACACTCAATCGGTCAATGGCTCAAGTAACTTTTTCTAAGTGCCTTGTGCCAAGTGGGTAGTAGACCAATCTTCTTTGTGTAGATTCCCAAAACTCTACTATTGGAAAAACTCCAACCCAGTTAATCAGAGATTGTCCTAGGACTCAACTACATTGCCTACATTCTTTAGAGAAGTCTCTCAATGCTTTTGGGATTCTTGTTATTCTTGGCTTTGGGATTCTGGGAATTCAGAGAAAAATCAAATAGATGCTTCAGACCTTTCACGTCTCTCCTTGACTGCCCGCTGATCTCCGTGCTCAGCTCGGGACTGTGTGCACATCAAAACCCAACAGAGCGTCAGCGCTAGGATCTGGTAATCCTGCCTCGAATGCAACGGGAGATTACGCAGAATTTGGAACAGATCCAAAAGATGTTCTCTTCCCTTCTTTTTCTCGCTTCATTACTTTGAAAAAAAAAGTAACTTTACTGTGGTGGTCACTCCGTTTTCTCATCTGAAACCTAAATGCGTTCGGCCAGAAGGTTGCTAAGTATCCATCCAGCTCTGAACATCCTTAGCATTTTCTCCATACACGTATTAGTCATGAGTTGTCAGAGTATGTGGTATCTACAGTGTTCTTGAGGCAAATAGCAGAAATTGAGATTGTTCTCAGGACTCATCCATTTAATTAATTAATCAACTTATTTAGAGAGACAGAGAGAGCATGACAGCAGGGGAGAGGCAGAGAGAGAGGAGTGACAGAATCCCAAGCAGACTCCATGGGGTCAGCACAGAGCCCAGTGTGAGACTCCAACCCACAAACCATGAGATCATGACCTGAGCTGAAATCGAGTCAGACGTGTAACTGACTGAGCCACCCAGGCTTACCTGGACTCATCCATTTAAAAAACAAGCTAATACATGTTATTTCATTTGATCCTCCCCCCATCCCCAAATCATGTAGTTGGGGGGGGGGATTACTAGCTTTCCCACTTATAGATGGAGAAACTGAGGCTCAGAGAGGTTAAGAGATTGGTCTATGATCTGTCTCTATGAAGTAGAATAAAAACTGAAATCAAACTACCTAACTGCAAAACCCTAGCTCTTTTCCCTCTGCCCAGCAGCTTACTTGATCGTTTCCCACACTAACTCAAACACGATTGTGGAAGGGACTGAGAAATTAAAAGGGCTGCTCCAATACTGTACATCACAAAGTCACCCCACAGTCTGTAAATCAATCCGGTGCTGCATATTCCGCCCCAGCTCCTTCTGGTGTTGTTAGGAGAAGAGGGGAGGGAGGCAGTGAGAGAGCTGAGCTCTCATCGTATTCCCTCCCCTTCAGAAATTCTCTGCAGCCTCTAGGGCTTTCCCTTTAAAAACAAAATCATCGACAAGGCAGAACCAGTTTGTCATCCCAAGACCTTTGGAAGAATGGCTTGGAAAATGAACTCTGACAGCTCGGCAGACGTGCTCCTAGAACAGGCGGCTGGACTGCTCTCCTTCACCCACCTGGCATTCTTCCAGAACAAAGCCTCAGTGCTGGAGGAAAAAGGGGCTCGGGCCAATAGAAATAACCACAACCTAAACCCAGGCCTCTGAGCTCACTCTCAACGCTTTGCCACGTAGAGAAGGGTATTTAGGGAAGAGGGGAGGAGAGTGGGTACACATGGATTCAGGTGAGGGTTGGTCCTCAGGTGGGGGAGCATACAGAGAACCGCCCGGTGTCAGGCTCCTGTAACGGGGGCGTAAGGCTTTGTTCTCAGGCACACTTGAATGGAGAGTAGCCTACCATGTCCCCAGTCTTGAAGTGGGCTGAGGCCAAAGCCAGACTCTCAAGTCAGCGCTGAAAGAGTGAGAGACTTCGGGAGAGATCTGGGTGCTGGGCACAGCCCTGACATTAAATTTAGGTCTCTGGTCTTCCCTCTTCTCCCTTACCTATCAAAGGAGGGCTCCCCAGGACCCCTCCCCTGTACTGCCCCTTGATGGGCAGAGATCAAAATGAAATGAAAGTATTTGTTCATTTTTCGGGGTGCCTGGGTGGCTCTGGCGGTTGAGTCCAACACTTGATTCCGGCTCAGGTCATTATCTCACATTTTGTGAGTTCAAGCCCCGCGTTGGGCTCTGTGCTGACAGCGCGGAGCCTGCTTGGGATTCTGTGTCTCCCTCTCTCTCTGCCCACCCCTCCCAGCTCCCGCTGGTGCTCTGTCTCTCTCACAAATAAAAAACATTAAAAAAAAAAGGTATTTGTTCATCTTTATTTCCATGCACTTTGATTGTACACGTGTTTTAAAGCCCACCACCATTATACAGTCTGTATTAAACTTATCCGCCTATTTTCTCCCTCCTTTGTTTTTGTTATGTCAGCCTACATTTCTGTAATTCCTTTAGAGCTCATTTTGCTTCTTCCTGAAGAAACCTCACGTCCTTTTGTTCCCCCGGGGCCTCTCTTGTAAGTAGACTTCCGCAAGGGATGACATTCTCTCCATTTTTGTTTAACTCGAAAGGTCTTTATTTTACTTTCATTTTCGAGGGCTACTTTCCCTGGTTATAGATTCCCGAGTGGCAGGATTGCTCTCTCTGAACTTGAAAGACGTCGCTCTTTTGTGTCTTACCTTCTGTTGCTTCTTTTGCGATGTCTTCCTTCTAATTTTTGCTCCTGTGAAGGTAACTGGTCTTTTGATCTGACAGCTTTTAAGATTTCTCTGTGCTCTTCATGTCCAGGGGTCTCCTTGTAGGTCTCCGTGTGGTTTTCATGGTATTTTGGCTTGTTTGTATTTAGTTTATAGAACTTGGTCCATCTGTGGCTTGATCGCTCTCTCAAGTCCCAGAAAATCATCAGACGTTGGCTCTTCAAAGAGTGCTTCTTTCCCATTCGCTCCCAGCCTTCTGGGATTTTAATTCCAAGCATGTGAGACTTTTTCCTTGCATTTTGTCTCCTGCTCTTCATGTTCCATGTTCTTTTTCTGCCTGTGAGTTAGCTTTGATGTTTCGTGCTGACTTCACTTTTACTTAATTAACCTTCAGCTTTATCATTAATGTTAAATCCACTCGCTGATATCTTAATAGCAGTTACAGAATTCTCATTTGATCATTTTTAAAATAGATTCCAGCTCTTCGTAAAATTCTCCAACTTATTATTTTCCTGAACATCGTTGAGCCAGTGCTTGGTAATTCCAGGATCAGTTTCTTTTTTGTTTTCATCTCTTGGCTTTTTGTGTTTTGTCTGTTTGTTTTTGTTTGTTTTTGTATTCTTAGCAAATTTTGACTGCTTGCTGGACACAGTGTGTATGAAAAATTAGAGAGGCTCTGTGTGATGTTTTCTTCCGGAGACAATCTACCCTAACCGTGGCAGGCAGCTAGATTTTAAGGCAATTCACCTTCTCCAAATAGGCACTCAATCCAAGTAAGCCTCAGTTTACTTTTTTTTTTCCTTTTAAATGTTTGTTTATTTTTGAGAGAGAGAGTGCACATGTGGCACAGGGGCAGAGAGAAAGAGAGAGAATCCCAAGCACAGAGCCTGACACGGAACTTGATCCCACAAATCGTGAGATCATGACCTGAACTGAAATCAAGAGCAGGACACTCAAATGACTGAGCCACTCAGGCGCCCCATTCTCTGTTTACTTCTGATTTTCCCCTGCTCCTAGAGGATAGTCCTTTAGGGTATTCAGCTGAGGTCATGGAGAGTTTAAGAAGATGTATCCTGAGCTCTAATATTTGCCTCCCTAGGATTAAGAGACCACAAAAAACTGCACTCTGATTTTTAGATGGTATTAACTTGGCTTTTAAGCCTTTCATCAAATCATCAAATGCCTTGAGGGGGATACAACTTCCAAATGTTGGGCTTACTCCGCTGCTTATCTCTTCTTTCAGAGCTCTGGACCACAAGTCCTTGGTCCCCCAAATTCGATTTTTATTCGCCCTAGTTCCAGTAGACTGTTAAAAGCTTGGCTAGCTTCTCTACCTCTAAGATGTCACCCTTCGGCTGGCTTCGCAACCCCTCAAACAAGGCCAAAAAATGAGCATATGCCCCAAGGGGAAATGCACAGTATAAAATGTTAGGGTCACATCAATGAGTTCTCCTACTTCTGGGATCTCAGCTGCTCCAATCCTGATTCTCTTTGCTGCTCTCTTGAAAGATAACAACCTTTCTTGAATCATTGGTCTGCTACAAGTTCCTCCCCAGAGGGAAAACAAATGAAAGATACATCAGCACCTATAGCCTCTGATATCAATTATCAGAAGTGTGGAGTGGGTGAGTTGTGTGTGTGTGAAAAAAATGAGTATGTTGGTACATTTTCCTGCAAGAGAAAAACTTTCAAGTGGATTCTCAAGAAAAGATGATTTATGCAGTAAGTTGTAGGAATCGTAAGTAAAAAGAAGTGTACATGCATATAAGGAATTCTTTTCATTCATGCATTTCCTCTAAGAAATATTTATGATGATCTTGCTACCTGTCATCCATCGGGATAGATTGCTGAAGCAATCCCTTGGAGCCTATGGGATCTGGGCAATGCAGAGATAGGCAGGAATTACAATATACCATGACCGCGTACGTAAGACAAGGGTCTGCTTGGTTGGAGCAATGGGTCTCGGTAGAGAACAATACCAAAAGTGAGAAATGAGTTCGATGAAGCGTTAGGAAGCAAGTGCCAAGAAATGAAGTAGGATGGAGGAAATGTGGTAGGAGAGCATGCTTGGGGGAGAGGTTTGGATTCGCACGGCAAGCAGTCGTGCCTCATGCCATGTTGAATGGGCAAGAGCGCTAGTATCATCTTGCATAAGGAAGACTGTTCCAGCAATGGTATTCAGATGGATCATCAACCCAACTAGAAAACCATGGGGATGAGACCTACGGATGCTCAGAGTACCGCACAGGCACAACCAGAACAAGAGCTTCCCCTAACTAGATTTGCGTCAATCTCATGACTTCAGGTCATGTTCTTTTCCAATGATGCTGAAAGATCCAGAAGCAATCAGGCCTCTGTCCTCACTGAGCTACCAACCATGACCTTCCGAATCCCCTCTTCTGCATGCTCTTCCACTCCTTCCTATTCCTTTCTTTTCTGGCTGTCCTGACTCCTTCTTTCCTCTTTCTTCCTTATTCCTTCTCCTTTTCCAGGGTTTTCCTGTTTGTATGAGAAGTATCATCATTGCAATCATTGGAGTAGTTTGGAATCCTCTCAAGAAAACCAATTTGGGGAAGCTTCATGTCAGCCCCAGGTCTTTATGAACCAATACAGGGGTGTCAGCTGCAGTCTCCAGGATTGTACAGCCTGTCCCACTCCACTGTGGTGCTTGGATCAAAGAAAAATCATTTGTGTGCTGCATGTGTCCCTGGTTTCCTTATTTTGTGTCCCTGAAGAGACACAGAAAATCGGAGGCCACGCAGGGATCCTCGCCAAGGACTGTGACAAAGCTGGGTTTTGACAACACATCCTCCCGGATCTGTGTCAGCAGCTCAGGCAGCTCTCTGCTGGAGAAAGCAGACCGGGGTCATCCTCTGTGCATTAACCTCAGCGGCTCACTCCCCAGCTCTCATCAGCGGATTCTTTACCGTTGAAAGCACACAGAGTTCAGATAATTAAACACTTGTGAGGCATTTTACATTTTCATGAATCAATCAGCAGTGAATTATTTTTGAATATGTTCTTGCAATACACTCCAAGTTTCTTACCCATATTTTGCAGATGAGCAGGAGTGGGTTTATCACCGAGTCGAGGAGGCTGGAGCTGGCCTCTTACTTGCAGGACCCCTTCCAAGGCTCCAGGAGGAGCCTTGGTCATTTAGCTTCTGTGGTTTATATTCTTTTCCCGAATGATGGTCTCCCCCATCTTCAACCTCTGATTTTACAAGCTTGAGATCCCACAATAACTGAACCTACCCCCTGGAGAAACACAAATATTCTCATCTAAAGATTTATAAAATGAGAAGTAGATTTTTTTTTGCCAAGCTAAATCGATGGTCATTTGCATCAAATACTGTCCTGACTTCATCCCTAATTGGAGATGTAGAACTTTGGGTTTCTAGGCAGTTTGTTCCTAATACGTAGGTTTATTTTATCAAGATCTGTCTCTTGAGTGTGGCAGTCAAGAGAATGTGTCTTACAGAATTCCAACTACAGGGATCTTCACTGACCAAGGGGCCAGCAAGCTCTGGAACCCATCACCATATCTGCATCCCGGCCATGCTTTCCATGGGCTACTCCCAGCCAGCCGGTAACTGAGTACAGCAGGAGCACCTGGGCAGTGCTAATCCTGGAAGACTGAGGACTCTTCTGAGGGCCCACTTTGATGTGAGGCCTCCCTGACAATACTACTAAACCTTCCTTAGACTTAACAGCAGCCAAGGATGCTTCTATCCCACTTTTCTTCCCTTCTCCTTCACGTGGGGTTAAACTCACAGCCGTCTGATGGTTTTCCCTGCTTCCCCTGGTTACTCTTCATTGTCTGTTCTGCAGCCATTTCCCTTAATAAAATCCCGTATATTGAATCCTGCCTTAACATCGGTCTCAGAGGATGCACACCAACACACTGAATTAGTAGGAAAAAGGGGACTGGATATGGGAACCATTAATCAAAGTCCTTCTGAATTTTCAGGGACCTGAGTAAATTAAACTTTGAAATAAGAACACTCATGGGCATGCACCTCCCTGCCTTTCACATTGCCCACACTTCAAATTTCCTTTTCTTCTCTGTCTAAATCCTGTTTGTCACTGGAAGCCCAGCTCGGTCCCACTTCTTCCATGAAACCTTTTTGGTTTCCCTCCTGAATTCTTGGTCTGGGTTCTATGAAGTTACCCATCGTGGTAATTCCCAGCCAACTGTTGGTGATCCACCAATCAATCTTCAAACCTCCAAAGGCCTAGTTCAGACTCACCACTCCATGACCAGTGTTTCCCTAACTATGTTCCAGTGACAACAAGAGACAATATTTATTCTCAGGAGACCAAGTTTCCATGGTCAAATAAATTTGGGGGAAATAGACACTCCGGATGATGGCTCCTTCTCAGAGTGCACTGAAGGCTGGGGGGACCACCTACAAGGGTGGTTTCAGTTAACTCCAAGCCCCACATCTATTTGACCACAGAAACATTTTCCCATAAAATTTCTAGCAACAGCCACATGATTTACTTTATCTTCTGCAACACAAGTTGAGAAATATGGTTGAAAAGGTCTCTTTCAGGGGTACATTTCTATCGACCCGTCCTCTGACATAAATATTTAATGGGGAGGGGAAGGAAACAGACTAATTGGTAACACTGGCAGGTCAGGGAGCCTCTGGACCTCAGCTGTGAGATCAAAAGAAAGGGGGTCAGGTACGGAGTAAGGCACAGTGTGCAAGCCGAAAAGGAGATCTAAGGGTGATGTGAGCTTATGCTCACTGGATGATGTTTAAAGGGGATGGCAACAGACTCCTTTTCCTTCTGCACAGAAGTACATAGTCGTCACTTGTAGGGAATACCCTTCAAAGGAAAACCAAGAGCTTCTGATGTGCTACCTCGCTTTGCAGGTTCTGTTAGTATTCATAGTTTGCTTTCCACTAGATTATAAAGTGAGATCGGGGAAAATGTGCTACCATTCCTTAATGTACCTCAACACTCAGCACTCATTCATTAATCTAATAAATATCTATTATGTCCATACTATGTGACAGGCTCTGTCCTTGGTGCTGGGGATGCGGCAATGAACAAAACCCAACAGGGTTCCTGTCCTCATGTAATTTACATTTTAAAAAATGTTTTATTTATTTTTTTAGAGAGAGAAAATGAACAGGGGAGGTACAGGGCGGGGGGGACATAGGATCTAAAGCAGGCTCTGTGCTGATAGTGTATCAGCACAGAGTCCAAGGTGGGGTTCAAACTCATGAACCATAAGATCATGCTCTGAGCTAAAGTCGGGCGCTCAACCGACAGAGCCACCCAGGCATCCCTAACTTACATCCTAATTGAATAAACTGATAATGAGGCAAATAAACTGAAATATAACAATATTGATAGCAAGCACTATGAAAGACATAAAGCAGAGTAGATAGAGTCTAGTGGGCAGAATAGATAGCTACTGAAATTGATTACGTATGGCCTTTTGATACCTTGACTCCCCGCTGCCTTCAAAGACAATGCACCAAGAGAAAAGTGCCACCTTGGCTTGCACAGGTATGATCACGCTCTAATAATTGGCAAGACCTCCAAGTGGGCCACCCTTCAATGCCCTATCTGATGCCGTGTCTGCTGTTCATTGGCCAAGATTCCAGTTCTACCTCTTCAGCTGTCAGAGCTCCACATTTAGCACATTCCTCTTGGTAGGAGCATCTCAAAAATGCTGCTACCTTTCTTTCCCACATCCTTCTACCATCACTCCCTCATAATCACTGCAATGATTTCAGATGAAGATGTTAAAGTCCAAAATGTTTGCGAAAAAAATTGGCAAGCTGTCACTTCTGAATACCCAGTGGAATTGCTGAATGAATAATAATGCAAAAATGCTCACTGAAAGAAGAATAAATAAAAGTTCATTGTTGTGCAATAAATCCTGTTCTGTAAAACACCACTGAGGCCACTGCCTCCGGGTTTATCACATTTCCTTCTACGTATTCAAGCCATTTCATTTAATTCTTTCTGTGCTTTATTCTTTTCCAGAAGCTGGTGTATGACCCTACCCTATTATTCGTCATGAAATATTAATGCTGCAGGAGCGAATGCGGAGAGAGGCCAGCTCCACGATTGTTGATAGGAACCACAAGTGAGTAGAATAAGTGATTAGCTCAGAAAGTCAGCACTGTGAGCAGAGTTATTTTAGTATCCTTTAGCCCAAACAGAAGGTCTGTTTATTTTAAACCTATAGACCTAGATGGAAAGGTACCCATTTTGCTCACAGCAAGGTGGCTCTGCTTATGCAAAGGGGAAAGGACACGGAAGGTAATCTCTTTACCACACAATCCACTTAGGCCCGACTGGGTCTCTCTGGAAGGCTCCACATGGGCCCTTATGCTTGGGGCAGAACTTGGACTACACTATAAACCAGAGGTCACCGTCACATGTGGGGAGCTGGCAGGGCGCATCAGATAATGACGCACGAACTACTATTCTACCTACTCTGTATGTACAATTGATACATACGTTGTAATCTCAGGATTCCCCCCAAATGATCCTGGGAAGGATTATTTTGCATATTTGAAAGATGTGGCAGTTGACAGTCAGAGAAGTCAAATCATTTGCCCAAGGTCACATAGCTGACAAGATGAAGAGCTAGAATTCAGATCCAGGTCTCCCAGACTCCCTAGCTTCAGCTTTTGCAATTCTTTTACACGATCTCCTCTTCTTACCCAGGCTCAGAGAAGGAACAAGAGACCATGTGTATTTTTCTCCCTACCCCTCACCCATGGCTCATTGTATTTATTATGTCAACCTTCCTATGACTTCTTTTCATTTTTTAAACACAAGCTTGTTAAGCCCAGGAGTGCCTACCTCAGAGTGGACTTACAGAAGCTTGTTGAGTCTGTAATAGTGGGGGTGGAACAGTGGTCCAAATCACCCCAGAGCTGTCTAGTGTACCTGCTATGATTTCGACTCAGCTCTCATTTATCAGGGATTTAGAAAGAGCCAAGGCCCAGGTTGCTGGTCTCCCGCCCACCGCCATCAAAATCTGGACAACAGAAGTAGATGTTTGAATGCACCAGAATGCTTAGTTCATACTGCTTTTAACAAGAACACATTGGGAAAAAAGAATATTTCTCCAGTGTTGGGAAATGCACACTTTTTAGGTCGTTGGCCTCTCTGTGGACGCTGTCTACCCATTCCGGTTGTCTGGTGTTTGCCAATCAAACATCTTTACAGCAAGGAAATTAACTCACTCGCTTCAGGTCACCCAAGTCTTTTTTCTACATTCAGAAAAAGCATTGAATCCCAACCTGAGACCGTGATTTCAACCTAATGCAAAATTGCCTTTGGGATTAAAATCAGTATGTCTGGGGTGTACTATTATCGATAGTATCAATGACAATAACAATAATAGTAACTAGGACATAAAGATGGTCATGATGAGCCAAGTAGGTATTACTTCCTAGGCTTTTAACACAGTTTCAAAACCAGCAAAATAGGTTAAAATTTTTAGCAATCTTTTATGGAATTACCTGAAGTGGTATCATTTTTCTTTCTTTCTCTTCTTTCTCTTCTTTCTCTCTTTCTCTCTTTCTCTCTTTCTTTCAAGTTTACTTACTTTACAAGAGAGAGTGCACACATGTGCGAGTGGCAGAGAGGCAGCGAGAGAGAGAGGGAGACAGAGAATTCCAGGTAGGCTCTGTGCTGTCAGTGCAGAACCCAACTCGGGGCTCAGACTCACAAACCATGAGATCATGACCTGAGCTGAAATCGAGAGTCAGACGCTTAACCTACTGAGCCACCCAGGCGCCCCTGAAACGATGTACATTTCTGATCACACTGTACTATTCCTGAGACGAACATACATTGCTCTTTGTGCAAGACAGAGGAAAGCAGAAAAAAAATGTATGTAATGTAGGTAAAAACCTAATAATCAAGGACAAGACCCTTTTTAATGGAGAAAAACGTGGCCAAGTCTTACATTTGATGTACATGTGTTTTCAAATCTATTTATCCTGTTCCATTTTCTTTTTCCTTTCATCTACTTCTCTCATTGTTCTTGTTTTTAATCTCTTGTTTTCCAGCAAACCCAACAGCCAAAAAAACAGCCTCCTAGATAACGAATTACATTACTAATTTGGTTTGTTTTCAGGGATTCCAGTTCTGACTCAATATAGTAAATGAAGTTCTGGGATTCGACCAAGGAATACTGTCTCTGATGAGGGGATTGAAATGAAAATGATGTGTTTTATTAGTTCAAAAGTCATATCCTTCTTATAACAGGGATAGTAGGAAGCTCTTCTGATTTATGCTAGTGAACATTCAGTATGTAGTCATTTGCACTCACGGACCATTGGGGAACATTAATTGACTAACATGGGCAGCAGTTATGGTCTTGAGAGCATCGTGCAGGCTTCTGAAAAGGCTCTTCCAATCTTGGGCTCTTGTTCATCTCATCCCCTTCCAACTCCATCTTTACACAGGGTAGATCTCCGTGCCAGAGGTCAAAGGGAGCCATACCAAAAAGCTTTATCAATTCCAGAACCTCACTGAGTCCTTCCTACTAGGAAATCTGAATGTGAGCACCTTGGCCAGCATCTCCAATACATGCTTGTGAGATTTTGCCTGTGATTCAAAGCCATCAGGAGGAAATCTCTCTCTCTCTCTCTCTCTCTCTCTCTCTCTCTCTCTCTCTATATATATATATATATATATATATATATATCCTGCTGTGTTGCAAACATTGTAATGGAAAAAGAACTGTTGGTTCTAATTCCTCAACCCAGGATTTCAGATGCCAGTAATGACTGTCAGGAAGCAACACCCACTGAGCAAACTTAATTGTTCCCTTGTTACTTACTATTTACAGTCCTCATAGTGCACTGGCACTGCTGGGCTCATTTAAAGAGCCCTGGGGGTGGGTGGGTGGCTCATCAGTTAAGTGACCAGCTCTTGATTTTGGTTCAGGTCATGATCTCAGGGTCCAGAGATTGAGCCCCGTGTCAGGCTCTGCACTGGGCGCGGAGTCTGCTTAAAATTTTCCCCCCCCCTAACCCCCCCCCCCCCCCCGCCCCCCCCCCCCCCGCCAAATAAATAAATAGATAAATAAATGAGAAGCCCTGCCTGGAGTCCTCTGGGCACCCAAATAGGGCCACACATGTGAAAGTTCTGGAAATGCTAATATGGAGAATAAATGGTTTTCCCTCTTCTTTTTTTTGCCTTTCCTTGCTACCTTAGAAAGCTTTAAGCCCTCCCTGCCTTCAAGGTCAGGGTAGTAGGTCCCATTCTCTGGGGTTCCATGTCTTCTGGGGTTCCATGTCCATTCTCTGGGGTTCCATGTCTTCTGGGCCATCAACATCTACCACGAAAAATGGATGGAGTTTGGGCAACAAGGTAAAAAGGAGGGGATACTCAAAGGACCAAGTATCTCAGGGGAATTGGGGATTTCCTTAAAAATCAGGAAGGTGGTTTTCCCATGAGCTCCCCAGAGACAAGCATTCCAAAGATCCCTGGGTGCTGAGTCCTTGCTGCCCTCAGTCACTTTTGCAAGAATGAATACGTATACACCTTCTCACTCCATGGCCTGGGCCCAGGAGCTATGTAATCAAGGATTTCATTTCATTGACATCCTGTACCTGCCTTGAGATGTGATAGCAGGGCTGACCCTGTCTGTGCCTGTGACTTCTTCTGGACCACTCTGGATTTGTCCCCTATGTACATTAGCCACCCTTCCCAACCCAACTCTGCAGCTTAGGTGTAAGGGTTTAAAAAAAAAAAAAAAAAGGAGAGGGGTCCTCAATGCCAGAAGTCTGTGTGTATGAAGCCACCTGGGGGTATGAGAAAGCTCTGCCTCATCTGTACTTGGGGGCTGCTGAATCATCATCACATCCACAGAGAAGGGTCAGTAATGAATGTGAACTTGGTGAAAACAACAAGAACGGAGAAAACCAACCGTAGACCATCAGCCTGTGACTTGTTCTGTCTGCCCCTTCTATTCAGGAGGGAATTAATTCTGCCTCAATGAGAGCCAATGACAACCACGCAGCCTGCCATGTTCTTTGACCCCCTGGTCAGCTCAACGTCTTCTATCCCAAAGTCACTTCACCGCTGCCTCAGGCTTCAGTCCTGCTGACAGAGAAAGACCAGACCGAGGAGTCATGTGGGCTGGTGCTACAGGACAGAAACCCCCAAGTGAAATGCCTGCTTTTGGGGACATTCTGCTGGTTGAGAGTCCCAGCAGGCTTATCGTATCTGAAAAAGTTAGAAGATCAAGGATTTATTTTCTGCAGGTCAGTATGAAAGCGGGCAAAGACTATAAACTAGGAAATCAGCAAAGTGCTTTTTTTTTACAGCAGTATTAGCCAAACATTTTTAGGCTTCGGTTTATAGGAGTTGGTTTCACGAGATCTTTTTTATTTCCCCTAGAGACTCCCCCTTTACACAGTACTTGGGGTGTGGTGTCCTCTACAGACGCAGCCTTCCCCTGTGCGTAGTCTGAGACAAAGATAAATTTCCAATGCCCCATGTCACCTGCACGACCTTCAGCGGTTAGCCTACAGGTGGAATTCGTTAACCGTCCAAATAGTCACTTGCCCTGGAGTTAATGTACCTGCCATCGTGATGGGGACAGGTGAGGCGGGGTCTGCCCTCTTCCTACACAGGAACCCTGCAACCTGCAGCCATCACCAGGCAACTGAGAATGTGTGGGTGTGGGGGAGGGATAAATGATTTGACCCCTTTAATGATTTCAACCGGAGCAGAAATAAGGGCCCATGGCAACAGCCACCGCTGTCATCTGTTATCTTACTTGAGACGTCAAGCTTTCTCTTCCTCTTTGATAAAACACGTATGTCAAAGAGCAAGCATACAAAATTCTCAGAGAGAGAGTTCTAACCAAGGACCATCAGAAATAGCCTAATTACCCAAAAGAAACTTTCATCACAGGAACTTTAAATGCTGCATGGTTTTCCTTCCTTCATCAGACAAGCAGGGTGAGACGGGCAAAGAGCTCATAGCCTTGTCACTCCTTGGTGATGAGCGAGAGATGACAGCCACTCCACTGATTCTAACTGCTTCCATCGAAAGAGTTAAGTTCTTACATGAGGTGTCAGGTGCCTAAGACTTAGGGCTCCCTGGAACTTCCATCCTGGGGACAGCGCAAGGAATCACGGCATTGCTACCTCCTCGACCCAGCATTCAGAGTGTGCCCCATCTCTCATCAAGCAATCTGTGTAAGTACTGATTCTCTGATAGTCTGAGGCCAAATTTAATGTCAGAATTCAAGACTTTCTTTGCTAGAATTCAAATGCTAAGTCACATTCCAATTTCCTCCTTGCTTGGGAGCAAGAAAAGATGAGACTCTGGCATTTTCTACAAAGTCTGCGGAAGGAAATACTGGGTAGGGCCTGAGGCCTTTTTATAAAGAGTAGGCACAGCTTACACAGTACAAAAGTCAAAGAGCAGCAGTTTAACAAGATAAGGGGTTTTTTTTTTTGGTTTGTTTTTTTTTGCTTTTTCTCTCAGAAAAAGGAAATCTGGGAAGGTATAGAAAGACTCTAAGTGTGTGTGTGTGTGTGTGTGTGTGTGTGTGTGTGTGTGTTTGCATGTGTGTTGGGTGGAGTTTTCCACACCAACAAATTCTTGAACACCAGCTGGGCATCCTACAATTTAACTCAATTCTGAAACTACCCACATGGAGACAGCACCTGATTTGCCAGGTAAGAGCTCAGTCCTACAAGGCTGCCCTCCCCCTGCCCCACCCCCCCACACACACCTGTGCTTCAGAGTGACTCATTATAGACGGGAGGTTCCAAGACCTTCCCTGGGTTTGGTTAATTTGCTAGAGAAGCTCACTAAACTCACTGAAACCTTAAACTTACTAAGTCACCGGTTTGTTACAAAGGTTATTAAAGAATACGTATCAACAGCCTGATGAAGAGAGGTGTAGGGCAAAGTGTGGGCAAAGAGTGCAAAGTCCCCACGCCCTTTCCAGACAAACCACCCCCCCCCCATCTCCATGTGTTCAGGAACCTGGGAGCTCCCCAAACCAGCTGTTTTGGGGGTTTTTAATGGAGGCTTCATTACAAATGAGTGATTGCTCTGAGCCTGGAGACTGCCTCAGAGTCTGTGTCTCCCTCACTCTCTGCCCCTACCCCCCCCAAAATAAACAAACATTAAAAAAAAATACACCATTGCTTAAATTGGCCCTTGACGATGGAACCAATCCCCAACCACGTTCTTTTCACTGGAAAGTTCTAACCCTCCAATCAGGGTCACCTTGGGGCTTTCCAAAAGTCACTCATCAACCTAACAAAAGACACCTTTACCCCTCTCACCACCCTGGAAATTAAGAGGGTTTTAGACACTGTGCTAGAAATGACAAAAACCATTTCTTAATAACATCACAATATCACCAAAGTCATGACAAAACTTCTCAGGGTTGGTTTTTGGACATCTATTCCCACTTAAATATCGTTAATGTGCTTTCCATATCCTTGAGTGAAGTAACCGATTGGCTCGTGAGAATCGAAGAACCAAAAGAGTAAAACCAGATTCCAACTCATGAGAACAGTCTCCACCTCCTTCCCCTTTCTTATGGGCTTTCCCCTTTGAGAGAAAAGCACCAAATGATACCAAGAGCCGACCAGCCAAGTCAGGAACCGAATAGAAAAAAAAAAAAAAAAAGAACTCACGGGTTTGTCAACTTGCCGGAGGCGGAATACACCGGTTGACTTCTTCGTCTACACATCTGTATAACGGAGCTGGTCCTTGAGGACTGTCCTGGGTTGCATCCGCAGGGGAGAGATTGGGGGATCGTCCTGCTGGGGTGTACCACACAGTGTTCTCGGGATCAACACCTGCGCGGCGCAAGGCAAGGGGGATTAAGCACAGGTACAACTGCGGCATAGACCTCAGCCCACGCCACGCCAGGGTCTGCGGCTAATCTGACCCTGACTCACTGACTCATTTCAACTGAGGCAAGGAGGCTCCGCCTCCACATTCACACGCTGGCCAGCCATTGGTTGCCATTGGTGTGGGCGGAGCGCAAGCAAGGGGGAGGCTTCACCCTTCAACCCCTGCCTCCCCCGCCAGCAGACAAGGTCTGGGGCTTCGGCAGCCCGTGGCCGGCCGCCTCCCGTCTGGGGGGAATGATTGCGTTTAGGGGGTTCTGCACAGCCTCCGCTATAGAAAGGATCAGAATAGTTTTAGATTGTAGGTCAGAAATTATCAATAATCCTCAAAGACACTGACTAACATCCAGGTCCCCCCCCCATGACCTACCTACCTAGCCAGGGCACTGCTCCTTAGCATCACCACCCCCCCCACCAAACTCTTCTCCCACCCTAGCTTTGTGTTCTTCAAACACCTGGAGCACCTCAGGACCTTTGCATGTGCTATTCGCCCCTAAAGACCTTGCCTCTCTCTAGGTAACCCTACGGCATGCTGCCCCACTTCAAGCCAACATCTACTTGGATGTCACCTCTTCTTGACCCTTTCTAAAGTATTCCCATCATCCCTGGTCCCTTTATCTTTACAACCCTTATCACTAACGGCATTGTATTATATGTTTCTCTTTAGTTAGCTTGTTATTTTTCTGTCCCCCAGTTGCAGAAAGAAAATCCATGAAGTCAGGGTCTGGTCGGCTCTGTCAGTCAATGTATAATATATCCCTAACATCGTGCCTGGCACACAGTAGAAATACAGTAATATGCAGTGAAGGATGAATGAATTCATTCAGATGAATTCTGTCGGATGAATGCACTCAAGTGGAAGAAGTTAATTTTAGGCACAAACCGAAGGTTAATGGTAATCCTCAGGGAACCAAAAAATGTTAACCAATGCATCACAGCCCTCACTAACCGTTTCTTTGAAGGAGCTGCTACTCTGATAATTGTCTAACTTGCATCAGCTTGTAATGAGCGTTTCTAATATTAATTTACCTGCAGTAGACCATCTTCTCCATTTCCCATTGGGTGTTTTTCTGTCTTTGATCATTTTTATGCCTTAGTCACCCTAACCAAGTCCGTGGCGAAGACGAACGATGATCTAAATTTGAGACAAAATCAGGGTGCTGTTCGAGGTTTGTTTTTTTGCGTGTTTTTTTTTTTTTTAACAGCTTAATGAAAACCTTATTTTAGGTTTATCGACCACTAAGGCCAAGCAATGACCTCAGCAGCCCGGGTAGCAGCATAACAGAGTCTTTGGTGATGAAGCAAGCTGTTTGCTCCCGGCAGCGTTCCTCCACTAGGGTCTGTTTGGTGCTGCCCTGGGGCTCTTTTCAGAACTTGGGGAGGAGGGGGTATATTTGGAGCTGGGGTAGCTGAGGGGAATGGAGAAGAGGGCCTTGCAGGGGGTGACCTGGTCTCTCTTCCCTGTCAGGTCAGCTAAGTGCCTCCGTGGTGTTGCTAGCCAAGACCAGAAGCTGATGGAATGGAATTCATGAGGGGCTTTGTGGGACTTGGAACCACAGAGTGGCTGCTGGGCCCAGAGCACAAGGCATGGCCCCGGGGCTTGGGGGGCCACCCGCGACTACTTTGGCTTCCCGAGAGCTGACAGGCTTGGGGGCATTGCAGGCACCACCACTGGGCATGGGCGCTGGCATCCCATGATGAGTAGCAGTGACCACAGGGGCACCAGTCAATTTCCTTTATGGGCAACCAACTGGGGAGGATGGGGTGGGGCGGAAGAGATAAACAGAAAGAGGGATGTATGGCAATTCTCGTTTCCAGCCCCATGGATACATGGAAACACCCCTCGGAGCCTGGCAGCAATAACCGGGGCCAAGGGGCACTGAAGATTTGCTCGACCATCTACTGGATTCGGAGGCACTGTAATTACGGCAGCAATTTAGAAGTGACCCCATTTGTATCCACAGCGAGGTGACATTTGGGTTAAAGATAAATTGGCCCGGAGTCCTTCCAGTGCAATTATCCAGGAAAAGCTACCTCTTAAAAGCCTCTTAAAAGGCTTAATTTACATCCCAAATAGAATGCATCTGTTTTTCAGGTTCTGATTTTTTTTTTTTCCACCTGGTATCTGCAAAGGTTGATTTCCATAACTTGAATGCTTGAAAGATTCAAGTTCTAACCCTCTAGAATTGAGCCAATATAGAATTAAAGGAAAATTGACGTGCTTGTGAGGCTTTGCTCTCTGGAGGTCTCTACAGCGAGCAGGTGCACTGCCCTTATTCTACAGATGCCTGTTTCCCTGGGCCTCACTTATAAAACGAGGCTTGGAAATCTCTTTGCCCTGGTAATAATGGGTGATTTGCTTTGAGCCGAGTGCTTTATCCTTGTCTCTTTTAATCCTTTCTCATTTAATCTTAACCATACGTTGAAATAGCAAATAGTATTTATCCCATTTTACAGAAGAAGAAACTGAGGTACAGGGACTCAAGTCACCCAGCTGGCGAGTGATAGGACAGATTCGAACCCAGCCCTGATGACACCAGGGCTTCACCCTCAGCAGCGTGACAGCCCCGCTCCTGGCTGTCCCTCACCTCTATTCTATCCTCTGTCCTAACCCTAAAGACATAAAGTAGCCACTTAACGAGTTTCTGTTGTGTGGTTGGTTAATGGTTTTTTTTTTTTAATTTTTTTCAACGTTTTTATTTATTTTTGGGACAGAGAGAGACAGAGCATGAACGGGGGAGGGGCAGAGAGAAAGGGAGACACAGAATCGGAAATAGGCTCCAGGCTCTGAGCCATCAGCCCAGAGCCCGACGCGGGGCTCGAACTCCCGGACCTCGAGATCGTGACCTGGCTGAAGTCGGACGCTTAACCGACTGCGCCACCCAGGCGCCCCAATTAATGGTTTATTTAAATGACTGACCAGCCGCCCCTTTGAGTATCACCGGCAAATGTGCGATGCACAAACCACTCGTGAACGCGGCCACGAAGTAGAGAGCGTGCGTGGCCGCCTGCAGAGTACCCGGCTGTGCCTTGCAAGAATCGTGACACACATGCTCACGGGTGCTGCAGCCACTGGAATCCACAGCAGGCCCCTTCCCCCCCCCCCCCCCCACAGCCCAGCCTACTTCATATTCCCCCAGGCAGTGTGATTTATTGCTGGGCTTTCATCCTGGCGAGAGTGGCAAGGCCCTTGAAAGAAAGTTAGGGTCTGCAATTGTTCTTTGTGAGCACGGGAGAGCCATCAGGACTGAGGTTTCAATTAATATCGCAAAAGCCAAGCCGGCCGCGGGGCTAGAGGGTTCAAAGGGTGGGGGAAACCTGGTTCCTGACTCTCAACTTGGACGAATGTCCCCTGAGCGCATCAGACTTTGCCCGTGGTTCGGAAGCGAAAAACACCAGCACCTTCTTCATCAGGCTTCCCTTTGCCAGAAAGGTGGGGTCCAGTCCCGAATCACTTGGCTGCCTTTCTGCCTCCGTAGTCTTTATTGGTATTTCATTAGCAAGCATACGAATGCCTGAGAATGAGGGTCCCCTGCTTTGTCAGATCTCACAGGGACTCCCGACCGCTTCGTCATCATCAAGTATACAGTTGCTTCCTGTACTCTTTCCCGAACCTCTGTGAGTCCGGGGCGTTTGAGTTGCTAACACGAGGTGCAGCCCGTGTTTTCCCTTCGGGGTGTGGAGCGCTTGCTCAGCAACCCTGTCACACGGCTTCCTCCCTTCTCTGACACCCACCCTGTCTGCCTGAAGATTCCTGGCTTGCTCTTTTGTTTTGTTTTGTTTTTTTGGAGGGGTGGGCATTAATTCCTCCAAGCCTTCCTTGACGCACTCTTCCTTGACATACCCTTGATAATCAGGGATACAGTACCTGGTGCTAAACAGATGTGAGTGGATGGATGGATGGATGGATGGATGGTGGGTGGCTGGATGGCTAAAGACGAAGCAAGGTAGCAGGACCATTGTGAACGCTGCTGTCTCATGGGCAGCACATGCGTGCGGGGCTCCTGGCCCCTGCCCATCTGGGACCAGCAGTCTCTGAGCGGCTCTGTGCTGCTGTCCTTGGTCACACACGCTTCCCCCTCGGCAGCTCCCCCCCCTTTGGCTGCCGCGTGGGGATTCACGCCTCAGCCTGAGCATCAGCTAGGCTTCCCTTTTGTTTATTTACCATTTTTAATTACACATGGAATATATGAATACCTCTCGGTTGTAAAATGTTAAATGTAAGCATGAAAATAAAGCTAAAATCTGTCTTGACCATATGCTCCACCCGCCCCGCACCCACCGTGTCCCCCTTCGCAGAGGTAACTCCGGGTAGTTTTGCTTACGCATTTAGGCTCCTCTATGAAAATGCATAATGGTTTTTGTTTCGTTATCCTCTTATGCGTTGTGTTGGTAAATTGCTTTCTTCCCCACCCCCCAATATTTCTTTCCTTGTCGGAATGTACAAACTGACCTCATTCTTCCAAATTGCTGCAGGTGGAATGGGTATGGGGGCAGCCACATTTCTTTAACCCTCCCTTAGTAGTATTTAGGTTGTCGCTGGGTTTTGCCACTAGAGACGGGAGAGCCACAGACATCGTGTGCCCTCCGGTTTGTGTCTCCTCCGAGTGCTTCTGTGAAGCTGGCAGCACAGAAGGGACCTACGTGGTAGGCACGTATTAAATTTTATTATTTTTTAAATATTTATTTGTTTTTGAGAGAGCAGGGGAGGGGCAGAGAGAGAGAGGGAGACAGGGGATCCTAAGTGGGCTCTGAGCTGACGACAGAGAGTCTGATACAGGGCTCGAACTCATGAAGCGTGAGATCATGACCTGAGCTGAAGTCGTGCCTAACTGACTGAGCCACCCAGGTGCCCCAGCACGTATTAGATTTTAATATGCACCGGCAAGCTGTCCCTTTTATTGTTATTCAGTTAGTCATTCACTGGGTTTTTCAATAAGTACTGAGTCTCAGTCATTGTCACCTACCAGGCAATCGGATCCAAAGGCGGGAAGGGTTTGTAGAGCTGACGGTTTTGCAAACCGCAATCTGTGTGGGTGATCCTGGTGTCAGGAAAGTCTCCTGACCAGCCTGTCACTGGACGTGTGGAGTGCCTTCAGTGCGGACTGCAGCTCCCAGTGCCTAGTGAGCTGTCTGGCTTCAGCACAGAACTGCTCAGGGAGGGGTCATGTTCACCAAAGTGACTCATGCGTGCCAAGGGTCCCCTGGGATTATTCCGACATGGGGCTTAGCTGGAGAATTTGGGGAGTGAGAACAGCAGGGCGGGGAGGGGGAGCTGCCAACTGTAGGCAAGGATGAAGACGGGGAGGGTTTTGTCTACTTCCAAGGCCCCCCTAGAATCAGCCACATGCTGCTCTAGGTTTGGTGGCACTTTGGTGCTTTCCTCCACATTTTGAGAATCATGTACCCGGTCTGTTATAAAGGACTTAGCATAAAAATGATGATGGTGGTGGGGCGCCTGGGTGGCTCAGTTGGTTGAGCGTCTGACTCTTGGTTTTGGCTCAAGTCATGATCTCATGTCTCTTGAGTTTGAGCCCCACATCGGACTCTGCAATGACAGCGCCCAAGCCTGCTTGGGATTCTCTCCCTCTCTCTGCCTCCTCCCCCTCTTGTGCTCTCTCTCTCTCTCTCTCTCTCTCTCAAAATAAATAATAAACTTTAAAAACTGATGATGCTGATAATAATAATAACAGCAGTGTTTCATCAACTCTTAACTCTCCACTGACTGGTACATGAACGACTATTTTGTAAGCCAATAGGGAAAACAGCTGCCAACGATAACTGTGAGGTGCTATTGATTATAAGTCACATCGTGGTTCTACAGATGTAAAAACAGAAGTCTTAGCATGTATGTAATAGGGTAATAATTCACAATCCTTAATGTGCAGGATGGCGCGAAGCCCTTCAACACAAACTATCTTATTAATTCCTCCAAATGTGTAAGAGCTACCACTTCCAAGAAGAAAATGCTCTGGATTGTGGTATTTGCCAATTTCCATGGTGTAAATAGTTCCACCGAGTTATTCTCAACCTATCGGTGTGAAGTCCCTGAACTCTGAGTTGGGGAGAGAAGCCCAAAAGTTTGCTTTTGCAAGCCAGTGAGAGCCTATCCCGACACAACGCTGGATAGATCCTATTATGATCTCCATTGTACAGATGAGGCAACTGGGGCTTATAAAAGAGGTAATTGGCTCAGGGGATGCAGCTAGTAAGTGGCCAAACTGGCCACTCCATCGTGACATTCTTACTCAACTCTCACGGGTTTGAACATGGTGGGTAAAGGATCTGGAATCATTCTTACAACAGCCCGTTCCAATGGGCAGTCAACTTCAGCTGACCCCCAATTTCCACCATGTGGGGTTGGGGCATTTTGGGGGGTGAATCTTGTGCCCTCATAGTCCCTTCCCTCTTCCTTCCATGGATATGTTTATTCTTTGTTTATATTCAATGCAGCTAACAATTACTACAGGCAAAGGATCGCCTCCAGCACGGTTCCCTCGGTACCCAAAGCCCCTGTGAAGGCGCCCAACTCCCTTTTTCCCCTACAGCTTCCTGGTGGAGGAGGGAGGATAACTGCCTAACGTACATTAGAAATGTCAAAGGTACGGCAAATCACCTATGAAATTGTAAGACAGAAATCATGATTCTATTTGTGTTGAGACGGAATAACAGATGGGTTTTCACCACAAGAGAAAATTAAAACCTACTTCTACCTTATACCCTCTTCCCTTCCCTGCAACATTTTAGTTCAGCTACTCAGGAGAGGTCACCAATGTCAAGGTATAGTGGCTCTGACTTTGCTTATCACCTGTCTCCCAGAGACCAGCGTGTGATTAGAATTGATTGGCTTTCCAAGCCTGGAAAGGTGAAGTTTGTGATATCACTGAAAAGATGTTATCATTAGCTGGGTGAATATCCCGGAAGGGGGAGCACAACAGGGAATCCAAACTTTGCGGGTTTACTGATGTGGGACAAAAATGCCTACACCTGTGCAGCTGTCGCTTCGTGGATCTCTGACTCTGTTTCCAAGGAATAGATTACATCCAGATGGGCTTCTGTCACCTGGCTACACCAGCAGGATGCAGCGTATTTAATTTATTTCTTTGCAACCATGCCCCGTGACATTTTGCTTTGCCCAACGATTTCCCGCGTCGCCCACGGGCAGGTGTCACGTTCTCAGTGGCCTGATCCCCTTGTAAGAACACCACCGTGCACACCAGGGCATGACGGCCTGGGCAGCCGCCAGATGGGGAAATCTTCAATGGAAATAGTCACACGCTGAAACAGTGCCAGGCAGCAGGCAGTCTTGCAAAACCAACATGTCTTTGGAGACACAATGCCACTGATGAGTAAGAGGGCCGGTGGTATTAGTGGAGGCTCAGCTGTTGCAGATAGCGGCCTTGACTCGCCTGGCTATGACGACGATCGTTGGCGTTTGGGAGTGTGAACCTTAATACGGGACTTTTTTCATCCCTACTGTTCTCTGCTGATAAACCAAGATCTTGGGTCTCAGCTGCAGCTATATATTTCTGAAGACAGACTTTTCCAGTTCTGCGAGCAAGAACGTATTAAATCACACGGCCGTATGTTCACTTCCAAACTGGAAATTAGGTTTCGGTTGGGCCCTGGCCTAGCAGAAGAACCAAGGCCGTATAAAAGTTTCAAGGCAGAGGTTATGGTTTTCCCCAGGGGCTGTGGGTGGTGGTGAATCCACTGAACGATGCAAGATTGCAAGATGCAGCAGGCAGGTTGAGTGAAAACAGAAACACTGGGCTGCCTTTGTGGTCACACAGAACAGAGGGCTAGAATGCACGAAAGGAGTGCTGCGTTTTGATTTTCCGAAACACTGTTATACCCACTCTTCCGCCCAAATGTACACAAGGCTGGTGGTCTGTTAGCTCTCTTTTTGTGTCGCTTTACCAGAAAAATGAGCGAGCCTCTCTCTCAAGTCTCTTCCGGCCATACGACTTGACAAATGATTTACTGGATGCCCATCCTTATGCCTGGCAATGTGTCGGGAGTCCCGAGTCAGAAAACTACAGGACTTGTGTTTTCCAGGAGCACTCAAATGATGTAATATACTTGCACCGTAGGGACCTATAATAAAGGGCTGGGAGGGAGGGCAGCACGCTGAAGTGTCATCTGGTTTTCCCGCTGAAAACCTATAGGGCACCTGTTGATCCCCGGCTCTCCGCAATGACTGCTCTGCAGCCATGCACTGAATCTCACAATGCCCTCATGTGCGATGTGGGTACCCTGGCTTTCCAGGGAGTCAGTGTCACACCCCATTTCAAACGAAAAGAAAGTGCTCTGCCTGTACATCAGTAGGTGGTAGGGAATCGGTGCAGACTGAGGGTGCTCTGTCCTCAGAGACTGTGTTCTTTTCCCCATGGAGCGTGTACAGTGAGGGCTTTTGTGACACAGGGAATGACCGATGCTAAAATACCCACAGGGCACATCTGGGACTTCCCCTGGTTACTGGGACTTTCCCTGGTTACTTTCCCTGGATTTTAGGCTCCATTGGTTGCCATTTTCGTAGCTCTCAGATTCCCAACTTATGAAACAAGCGGGGTTGGACCGAATGAACCCAGCACCCGCCCCCCTCTCTGACTTCTGTTGGAGTCTGCGAAGGCTCAGGATGTAGCCGCTGAATCTCCTCTGTCCTGGGCACGCTGCCTCCCAGGCTGGAGCCCTGGGGACTTCACTGCCGGAGAGTAACCCAGGCTGGACAAGGAACCTTATAAACGAGATTTTCCACAAATCACGGTATTTCTGCCCTTTGTCCCTGTGAGCACACGCATCCTGAGAAGTCTGGAAGTCTCCTGATCTTTCTTCTCTTCAGAAAAAGAACATCCCTTGCCTAGGTAAGCACTTCCAGCATTTGGAAAGGTAAAGACAGGCAAATTTGGGGTATATCCTGGGGGAAAACGTATTTGAAGGGGTGAGTTGATTACAGAGCTTTGTGGAAGTAATGACATTGCAGCAGTCCATGTAGATGAGTTTTGAGGTGCTGCTGAAATAGAAGCCCAGGAAAGAGGAAGTGATTTTATCTGATCATACGGAACAGAGGTAAAAGCAGCAGCACTTTTACTGCCAAGACAGATGACAGGGATGATGAGAAAAAAGCCGAGGGCACATTACAGCAGGCTTGATGAATGTCAGCCCGAAATCTAACTCAATATTTGAATGCTATAAATTGTGTTAAGAAGTATAAGGCCAGATAAACCTTTGGGACTGTTTGTAACTGATTCGAGGCAACTGAGCTCCAACGGTGGCTGATGAAATGAATGGGGTAGAATAATGGTATTAGCAATTTGAGAAAATCCAAATAAATCAGGGATGAAACCTGATGTAAGTTACACGGCAGGGGCTTGGCTTGGCCAACGTCTGGAGTCACCACCGCTCCAGACCTATTTCCTCACGCTGCCAGGTGTAGTGAGGAGGGCTTCCCTCTGACTATGCTAAGCACGCAGGCAAGCCTTGGTTTTCCCACATACCCATCTTGCCTGTGCACCCCTTTTACCAGCCCTCTCGGTCTGGAACCACCCCCTTCATCCCTCAGTTACCACAACAGGTGCAAGGATTTCACCCCCCAACTAAGAATAGGTGAAGACATTCACATACATTCAGTCCTCTCTCTAAATGTTCATTGAGGGGTGGCTGGGTGGCTCAGTCGGTTAAGCATCTGACTCTTGATTTCAGCTCGGGTCATGATCTCATGGTTCATGAGTTCGAGGTCCGTGTCGGGCTCCACACTAACAGTGTGGAACCTGCTTGGGGTTCTCTCTCTCTCTGCCCCTCCCCTGCTCACCTTTGTGCCTTCGTGCATGCACACACACACTCTCTCTCTCTCTCTCTCTCTCTGTCTGTCTCAAAATAAATAAATAAACTTTAAAAAAAAACCCAAAAGGTTCACGGAATTAAACTGCATTCAGAAATTTAATTCCAAGGCACATACCCAATGGGGAGGTATGCACACACTTCTTTGGGTATTCACCAAAGACGCATACAAAAAATGGCAATGTTTGAAGTTGCTAAATCTTATCATTCACAGAATAGGCACATAAATCAAGGTATATTCGTATAGTAGAACGCTATATGGCAATGAAAATGAGTACATTCTAGCTACGTGGGGAAGGAATGGATGGGTCCCCTAAAACATAACTTTCACCAAAGAAGTAAGACTCAGTTGAAAACACACCACACAACTGCACTTTTATGAAATCAGGAACAATAACTCTCTTGCATTAGAAACACAAGAGTGCTAAACTTTAGGGGGTTAGGAGGAGGAGTGTGGAGAGGGGGCACGAAGA
This sequence comes from Lynx canadensis, assembly GCF_007474595.2. Taxonomy (NCBI): domain Eukaryota; kingdom Metazoa; phylum Chordata; class Mammalia; order Carnivora; family Felidae; genus Lynx; species Lynx canadensis. Next base: position 8,909,407 of record NC_044315.2, on the reverse strand, counting down.
GCCTCCTGGAGCCACGCCTGGGTGGCTCAGTTGGTTAAGCATTCAACTTTGGCTCAGGTCATGATCTAAAAGTGGGTGGGTTCGAGCCCCACATCGGACTCTGCGCTGACAGCTCAGAGCCTGCTTTGGATTCTCTGTCTCCCTCTCTCTCTGCCCCTCCCCTGTTCTCTCTCTCTCAAAATAGATAAATGAACTTAAAATAATTTTAAAAATGAGGCTTCTGGAAACACGGTAGTGTTCCATCGCATAACCTGGGTGCCAGTTACGCATGTGCTCATTTTGTGATAGTTCATCGAACTGAGTAGTTGTGAATTGTGCACTTTTCTGTCTATACCTTACATTTACATTAAAAAGATAAGAAATCATGGCAAGGGCATCATGCCTGCAGGTGGAGAGTGGATTCCAGCCAGGTCTTGGCAGCAGTGGTTTACGAGGGGACCAATCAATATCCACTCAGCTTTCAGTACCCAGTTCAGATGCCACTTTACCTCTAAGCTTTCCTTGTAAAGTCAGATTCCTCCAAATTTATCTCTCTTCTGGGCTCCTGTCACTGCTTGCCTGTAGACTCCTATTTTAGTATCTGTCGAAATTTGTTTGGACTAGCTAGCTCTTTGCAAATTGTGTTGTTCCCCCACTGAAGTTAACTTCCTGATGCAGAAATCATTTCTTTATCTGCATATCCCTTACAGCACCTAAAACACTGACTGGTACCTGCTCAGGAAGCATTTCTGGACCCAAGTCACCCCGTGTGTCACACATATGTTTAAAGCCATAAATTGTCCTAATTAAGAGAGTTGATACTTTATTGATGTTTTGAAATTTATTTATTTATTTTGAGAGCGCGCGCACGCGCGCGAGTATGTGTGTGTGTGTGTGTGTGTGTGTGTGTGAGAAGGTGAGCAGGGGAGGGGCAGAGAGAGAGGGGGAGAGGGAGAATCCCAAGCAGACTCAGACATGGGGCTCGATCCCACGAATCGCGAGATCATGACCTGAACTGAAATCAAGAGTCGGACGTTCAACCGACTGAGCCACCCAGGTGCCACTATCATTGACATTTCATTAATATGGCCCTGTGACTTTAAAAGGAAAGACCATTAAGCACAGAAAATCTTAGATGTTTTGCTTTGTTACCTCCATCTTAGAAAATCCTTTATTCCCACAAACATATCTTGAGCATCTGTTATGGGCCAGGCTCTTGGTTTATGAAAAAGATAATATTGTTCCTCAAGGAGTCCTCAGTTAGGATACTGAAAAATAATAAAAGAGGATAGGCAATGGGCCCCAGGTTTTCTCAGAGAAAAAAAAAAAAAAAAAAAAAAAAGAGGGACTGCAGGAAAAAAAGAATAAAGGCTAAATTTATTTTTTTATTATTATTTTTTTATTATCAAGAAAAAAGAGCACAGCAAAGCAGAGAAAAACACATTAGCTTAATACTCTGACCCCCTAGAGTCTCATTCTCAGCTGGGCCCGGGTACGGCTGCTGAAGAGGCAGAGTGTGGCCGTCAGGCGCAGAGCTGAGGCGGGACCTCCCTGTGTCTCCCGGTGACACTGGTGCCTGCCCTCTCCCTCCTGCCTCCTGGCTCCAGCCTCACCCCTGGACAGCCTGCCTGGTTGACGCAGCACCCCCACCTGCCTCACCCTACTTGGCATCGGTCAGCCTGGGCCCCAGCGTATACTCTCTTACTGGAGGCCAGCTGCCCCCACGTCTGCTAGGTCGTCTCACCCGTTTCCCTTCTGAGAACAAGGCTCCTACAGTCTGTCCCCTTGCTCCTAAGCAACTACAAAAGTGGAGGTGAGCTAACATCATGCTACCCCGGGAGCAGATACCAAGTCATTCATGCATCTGAGGGTTTCAGGACCGATCTTACAAGTAGGTACAGGAATCGACAACCTCTGTGCTTTGATGACAGCAGGGCTGCAGAACCTCAGCACTACTGACACGTGGGGCCAGATGATTGCCTGCTGTGGGGGCTGGGCTGTGCATTGTGGGTAATCAGCAGCATCCCTGTGCATGGTGGGTAATCGGCTTCTTCCCATTAAATGCCTGACATTTGGGGCCAGATGATTCCCTGCTGTGGGGGGCTTGTCCTGTGCATGGTGGGTAATCGGCTTCTTCTCATGAGATGCCAGGAGCACCCCTTCAAAATGTGACAGTCAAAGTGTCTCTGGATAGCCAAATGTCCTGAGGGTGGGAAGTGGGGTAAAAATCATCATCCCCTGGTGAGAACCAATGCTTTAGAGGGACCATGACCCCAGGTTTCCATCCAATGAATCAATCCATCTGCCCAGCTACAATCCGACTGATAGGTATTAATGATTGATAGCACTTTAATGCCTATCAGTGCTGATAACTTAAAATTAATTAGTAATACATTATTAGGGATTAGTAACATATTCTTCCATCTTGGGGAAGGGTACAGTGGTGAAGAAGACTAATGGGGAAGAAGAACGAGGATGTCACGACCAGCCTGGGCCGCCCCGGTGACTCTCAGAAGCCCACTGACAGCAACTAAGTCACACAAAATTATTTTAGGCTGGGAACGAAAGGCCTCGTTGTGTATGTCTCCCTTTCATTGGTGGGAAGAGGGGCTGGATTAACACAGCAGTCGGGGAAGAAGGTGAAGAGTTAGAAAGACCTGTATTCAAATCTTAGCTCTCTTCTTCCATGTGTGCATTCAGACAAGCTATCTTGTTCCTCTGAATAATCAATTTCTTGTTATCCAGGCAGGGAAGGACAGGGTCTTAGAAGAAGTTCAGTCTGCCACGCCCGGGAGCCAAAGAGTGCTAAGGAGGAGGATTGGGAAGATTTCCAGAAGATGACCAGAAGTGGGGTTTGAAAGAATGAGTAGCCCAGTGTAAGAGGGCAACTACAGAGGCTCACATAGATCACAAGGCATCTGGGTGGCTCACCTGGTGAAGCATCCGACACTTGACTCCAGCTCAGGTCATGATCTTACGGTCCGTGGTATTGATTCTCATGTTGGGCTCTGCACTGACGGCGGGGAGCCTGCTTAGGATTTTGTCTCTCTCTAAATAAATAAAGAAACTTAAAAACAAAAAACAGAAAACAAAAGCTCATGTAGATCAATAGTCAGAGGCTTGCCGAGATCCTCAACCCCCTCACTTTCTAGACAAAGAAACAGAAGCCTGTAGAGGTGAAGTGACACTCTTCAAACAGCTGCTCAGTTGCACAGCTAGAACGAGAACGTGGGATGCTTTTCATGGGAACTCTGCTTTCCTGAAAAGGGCAAACACACCAGGCTGACTATTTCGGTTGCTTCACCTAGAAATTCACAGTAGAGTGTGCTCAAAAATATGCAGCAAGCTCATAACAGAAATAATCAGGTTAGGAGGAGAATATACCCTTTGTAAGAGTGTTAAAAAATGGAAATGTTGGGAAAATGGACCCAGGAAGAAGATGATAGGAAGCAAATCCTGTATAAGCAAAAAAGAGAAGTTTTCACCCTGTTTCTTTACCCCTGTGAGCCTTGAAATGCCACTATTTGTAAAAATGTGAAAACCATGTTTGTAACATATATGCATAAGGGGGATAATCATTTAAAATATCTTTTCCGTAGTATTACCATCTCCTAAAATGATTGTTGCCCTGGGCTTCTGAAGCCATTGAAACAATGGGGTTCAGAGTTTCAGAGGAAGGGAGGGGACCAACTATAACAATAAAGTTATTTCTCATCTCTGAGTAGCAAATAGGATTTTTGAGTCACTAGCAAGATAATAGACTTCAAAGCCAGGCTTTGGTGAGGAGAAATGAATTTCTAAGTCCTTGAGCTCCCATTAATATATGAGGAGCTAGGGCTGGCGGAGTGGCCTAGAAGTTTCTATGAACCTTGAGAAGTGAAGACTCTGGATATAATGTAAGGGAAGTGTTGGTTTCATGGATGACCAGGGAGAAATCCGGAGTCTCTGGACTTGAGAGATTGCGGAAGAGGAAGGTAGGGTTGTAAACACAAATGTGGGTTTGCGGTTTCCTCCCTTTTGGGAGCTCTTGAGTGAACCCAATACTAAGGTAGATGGTCTGCTTCTCATAGCAAAATCTCTGTGTTCTGCAACTCTGGGGGCACATGCTCCATTGTATTCTTTGGGAATGGCCCCTCCTGGAGTTGTGTAGTGTTGTGGCCCGGACCCTAGACATGGCCTGGTGACCACTTCAGGTGTCTAGGAGAAATGATGCCGAAGGAGAGATTGTAACACAGTAGAGGGAAGTATCTAGAGAGATGAGCCTGAAGGAAACTCTCCCAGCTCTGCTGCACCTTGGTGTATTGGGCAAAGGGTCTGAAACTTGCTGTGTCACCTGGTGAGAAGCTGTTGGGGTGCTAAGAAGAGAGCCAGGCCAGCAGCATCCTGGGGGTCAGAAAGAGACAACTGCATAGGCAACTGCCAAGGGCATGAAATTCAATGATAAAGGCAACCATGAGCCTCAGGGACACTATTTCATGCCCGAAGACCAGATGAGACCATCCTTAACACATGACAATTCTGAGACTAGATCATCATGGCCCTGGGTCCCAGGCTGGTACCTGGGTCCACCACCTGTCACTGCCTCATGCCCGGCTTGCATCCTCCCAACCCCAGTTATTAAAAATAGCCTTGAGCTTTACCTTCACTCAGAAGCCATCTTAAGAAAGAGGACAAAGAAGGGAGAAATGGCTGTTTAAAGAGTTTAAATATAAGTTAAGCAAATATTTGTCCAAGAGAGTAATTTTAATATGGAGACACTGTTAAGTGTCCAGTTAAATTCTGTTTCTTTCCCCTGCCCTATGTCTCCACTACCTAGCAGGGCTGGAGGGAAGCTGGTAATGAAGAAGATCAAACCAGTTACAGCGTTTAAAGAAGCTCTTTCGTGTTTGTATTTGTCAGCACAGTGGAGTAGGTCTATATTTGCCGTATTGTCCTACCAGCTTGGTTTGTAACTCCTGGCCCTTTAGATGAACAGCTTTCAAAATATTCTGTTGTAATTTGTCTGATGTTCTTAGAAACGCCCTGCTGTCCCAGAGAAGGAGAGATTAATTGTGGAGTGCACACGGTCTGTGACAGAGTTCAAGTGTGATACTCTTGGGGCTGGAGGCAATCTAAGAGACCATCTCATCAATGCAATGCTTTTCTTTTCAGAGAAGAAACTGTAGCCCAAGAAGCTTCCACTTCTCGTCTCCCTGAACAGTCTCTGGGAACTCTGAGCTGCTGCAAAAGAGGACACATCTGACGCCAGGTGTAGGTGTCCGGATGCCAGCCCCCGCTGAGCCCAGCCTCCCACCAGCCCCACCAGTGTGCCAAATATTGAGCCGGCTGTGGTGAACCAAACTTACTCATTCACCAGACGAATCCACCGAATGATTTCGGTTGACGGCACGTGGAACAGAAAAGCCACGAAGCTAAGCCCTGCCCAAATTCCTGCTCCACAAAATCATGAAATAAAATAAAATGGTGGTCATTTTCAGTCGACTAGTTTTGGGGTGGTCGGTGACCGCAACCGGGTGTCAGGGAAGACGAGGTCAATGCCAACTCTGAGGATCCATGGGATGGAGGATGTGGAGTTTAAGTATGGCCTGGAGGATGGGGGGGGGGGCATGGGCAAGTGGAGTGGGTGGGGACTGGGGGAGTCGTGCCCAACGTAGAGAGGAGATAGAGGAGGCGGTGCACGGAGAGCTCATAGACAATGTGCCGACTGCAGTGAGGCTGGTGTGGGTGAAAACAGCTGCAGGAAGAGATTTTTGAAAATAGTCACCAGTGAATGTCAGGGCACTGCCTGAAAGTGGAGATGCTCATTGCCACCAAGAAGGATGTTTTAAGATGAAGGCCTTGCCTCTGGTTATTGCTTCAGTGTTGGATGCTGTTTAAGGAAATATTTCATGGTGAAAGACAAATTCACTGGCCCAGCCTGAACCCTAATGTGAGCGAGCTTTCCTCAGTGAGAGTAGGAAAGGTATGGCTTGCCTTAAACCCGTCTCGGCTCGGGGTGGTTTCCTGGTCATAGATTAAATCTGAAACCCGCATTCCCAAGACTCCCAAAAGGAGTATCTCATTGAGACTCTGGCCGGTCTCTCCACAATGTACTCCTGCAGCCATGTGTGTAATTCTGAAATTCCTCCACAAAAGGTATTCCTTTCCAGCTTTCAGAATTCCCCTAGTAAGGCATAACCGTTCTGTTCATTCACTTGTTCAACACGTATTTCTCGGGAGCCCATAATATGCCAGGGCCCATTCTGGACACTTTCCAACACTGAGTAATGCAGACGACGCTCTGGTCCTGGGAAGCTCACATTTTCCTGGGGGAAACCGATGGCAAACAAGTAAACGAGCACGATAATTACAAGAGGTATAAAGAAAGAAACCAGGGCAAGTAACCCACAGTGGTTGAAGGTGGGGGTTGAAGGTGAGTGATCATGGAATACCGCCTGCCTGGGGAGATGATGTTTGGGTTGAGGTCTAAATCATAAGAAAGGAAGGGAAGGGCTTCCAGAAAGAGTGAGCAGCACATGCAAAGACCCAGAGGCTGAAACCCACGGAGTGTCTCCACAATGGGAAGATGGTGAGAGCCAGGCCAAGGGCAGGCAAGCAGATCAGGGAGCCAGGTTCACACGTTGACCAGGTAATGCTTTGTGGGGACCAGGGAGGAGCTGGATCTTATTTTAAATATCATGGGAAGCAAGAGGAGAGAGCACGAGTTGGTTTATTTCTTCAGCAGATTTTTGGCTGATGGCATGAGTTGTCAATATCAGTTATAAAGTCACTGGGGAGAGATCAAGTGTTGGCAATGCTTTTTTGTAAGAGCCAGGTGAGTACATATTTTAGGCTCTGGGGCAGCCTGGTCTCTGGTGCAACTACTCAGCTCTGCCTCACGAAAGCAGCCATAACTAATGTGTGAACAAAAGGAGTGTGACTGTGTCCCACTAGAGCTCTTTTCTAGCCAAACAGGAGGTGGGCGGGATTTGACCCAAGGGGTCCCAGTTTGCAGACTGCAAGATCAGGCAATGGGTGTGGAAACGTAGCTGAGCACCCCAAGTGGGAGGTGATGAGTGTTCGGTGGGGGCACAGAGAATTCTAAGACGTAAGGCCATGGGCTCTGAAGGGGAAGGAGTAAAAGGATGTCAGCCACAAAGCTTTCACGTTTCCTAATTTTGCAAGGGCGGGTCCAGTGAGAGCGCGTGTGTGTGTGTGTGTGTGTGTGCACCTGTCTGTGTTCAGGCGATGGACCAGGGTGGTTGAGGTCATGGAACCCGAAACTTGACAACTTTGGACTCTTCTTCAAGGAAATGGATATAAAATTACAAACACAAAATTCCAGGGCCAGGGCCCTGAAAAGAACCTGCCCGAGTGACAAGCCCCGAAGCCTGTGCTGTATTAGCTGCAGGGTGAATCTACCTCGGCTTGTGTTTATGTTTTTATCCCCTTGAGCTCTTAGCAACAATCGAAGTCTCATTCTTTTAAGTCAGATTGTTTCCCAAAAAGCCTCCTTTAGTGACATCTGGTGCATGACGAATACTTTGAAACGCTCAGCATCCTAAAGATGAAAGAGACGCCTGCTCTGGGGATAGACTGCAGGGTCCTGCTGCGTCCGATTTGTCCCTACGGGGGGAGGGTGTGCAGGCGCAGCCCCATCCAAGTCCTGAATGACACAGGCAGTGGCGGCTGGACACCAGGTTGGTGAGGCTGCCGTCCTCCGTGTGTCCTCGCTCCTGGATTTCCAAATGCAGCCAGGTGCTTTACCAAACGAAATGAGGGGGCTCAGTTGGTTAAGCATCTGACTCTTGGTTTCGGCTCAGGTCATGATCTTGTGGTTTGTGAGTTCGAGCCCCGCATCGGGCTCTGAGCTGAGGGTGCAGAGCTTGCTTGAGATTCTCTCTCTCTGCCCCTCCCCTGCTCATGCTCTCTCTCTCTCTCTCTAAATACATAAATAAATAAACTTTAAAAAAAAAAAGGAAAAGAAATTAAAGACATTTTATGGACTGGATTTCTTCCGTTTTACCCTGAAAGATTTTACATGTGACACTCAGTGCTTTCTCCTGATTCCACCAATCCTTATCGGGAAAGTACTTTGATAAGCACCTGTAGTGGGAACCGAGTCTCCCAAACATCTAAGTGTGAGCACAACTGCCCTGCGGAGGTCGGGGCTGGGGTAGGGTTTGCTCAGTGGTGTAAGAGAGAGAGAAGAGGGACAGGGGTGACGCAGCCACTGGATGGTGGGAGCAGGTGTCTCTGCAAGTTCTCTCCCTTTGCGCCCCACTCTGTCCCCTGCCTATTGTTCTGTCATATAAACTGTCAGTTGACTCCACAGAAGGAAACAAGGGAGGAAGGACACAATGTACTTGAGGGGCATGGATTTCTTTGGAGACAGTGGAAGCTGAGCTCTGCAGCAAGAATGTGGAGGAGGGTGTTGGAGGCGGGCGAGCGGTAAACAAAGCAGGTAAGGAAATGGGAAGCCATGGAAACTCACAGAACTTGGGGGGAAGATTTAGATGGCCACGAAAGCCCTGGAGTGAAGGTTGGTTCCTAACCTAACCGCGGCGATGAAACACAGAGGGCCCCGTCTGTAGCTCTAATGGCAGTAGGCGCATGGTGTGTCCTGTGAAGTCCCTGTGGGGAGTGGTAGCCGCCGGGAAGCCCGGAATGCTGTTGAGCACATAAGAGTAATCCCCGGAGACCCCCAGAAGTACTGGGGGTTTGGCAAGGGCTTGAGTGTCTTTGTGAACAGATGCATCCTTGTAAATCAATGAGATGTGGGTATAAACGTGCTGTGACCCCACTGGAGACCTCACCTGAGCAAGCTTGGGACATGTGACCCGCTGTGGGTTTCGTATTTGTCCCCTCCTCTTGACTATGAAGTCACCGAGGTCATGACCCTTGCCTCATTGATTTTTGCAACTCTCCCTGCCCCCCAAGCACCCTGATTCCTTCCTCCCAGGGCTGAGCAGGCCCCCGCATGGTTTTCACTCAGTGATTGTATGCATAACAAATACATGAATAAAGGATGCACGAATTAAACACTCTCACGTGGAAGTCTGTCCACGGGCCCACGCCATCCTTCGTACCTGAGCAATTCTACTTCCTTCCTGAGCATCTGGTCCCTGTCGACCTGCCATGAGAGAATAAATGGTGCTTTCCCGGCATCGTTCAGGCTGATACTTAGAATTCTAGATTGGCGGAGCTGGAAAGGACCTTACACACAGGACTCCAAAGCTTTTGATGAGATCTGAGCTCCTTATGAGAAAACCCAAGGCAAATTTCAGTAAACTCCCATTTATCTGAAAGCCAAACGACGAGGAAAGGCAAAGGATTGGAATCTCTTACATAGGCTCTGCCGTAGTTTTATCTGTAGGAATATCTTATATGTGAAAAGGTCCTCATACGATGTTACATCCTTTCTCTTACATAATCCCATTGAATTCCCACATGATCCTTTTAGCTAACGAGATCCCTCCAGCCTATTTTTATTTATTTATTTATTTATTTATTTATTTATTTATTTGAGAGAGAGAGAGAGAGAGAGAGAGAGAGTGCATGCAAGTGGGTGAGGGGCAGAGAGATAAGGAGAGAGAGAATCCCAGGCAGGCTCTGTCCTGTCAGCACAGAGTCCCACACGAGGCTCGAACTCATGAACTGTGAGATCATGACCTGAGCCTAAAGAAGAGTCGGACACATAAGCGACTGAGCCACCCAGGCCCCCCACCCCCATTCTATAAAAGTTAAATTACTTGCCCCGAATTATCAGCTAGCAGGTGGCAACCAGAGTTCAAGGTGGTCTACAGATTATAGGTTTAGATGCTACCCACCATGTGGTGGGAAACTTACCATTCCATTAACAACCAAGAGGCAAGCTGATCTCAAGTGTCCCCTTGATAACAAACACAGCGTCTAGCTTCTCGCAATCTCGGTTTCTTCTGCAGCCCCAGAGCCATGGGGTAAAATCCCCAGATACAAGGTCACACCACTGTTCTGCTAATTCTCCTGTGTGGTGACCGGGTCTGAAGTCAGTGTTACCCTGGGTGAGGAGGAGGTTTTTGGTCACCATGGCCGCTGCAAGAAATGACCACAAACTTACTGTTTGAGAAGCCTTCCAGTTCTAGAAGCCCAAAGTCTGAAACGAAGCTTACAGAACTCAGATCAAAGTGTCCACAGGGCTCGTTCCTCCTGGAGACTCCAAGGGGAATCCATTCCTTTCCCCTTCCAGCTTCTGGAGGCCCCATCACATCAGTCTCTGCTTCGGGCGTCACACTGCCTTCTCCTGACTCTTGTGCATCCTGAAGCTTTTCATAATGGCCCCTGTGACCGGAGCAGGTCCGCGCGGTAATCCAGGATCATTTCCCCAAGGCAAGACTCTTATTTTAACCATCTGCCGAGTCCCTCTCGCCATACAGATTCTGGGGGTTAGAGCACGGCCATATTTGAAGGTCAGGAAGAATTACGTTGTCCTAACATTACAGGTTCCATGTTTTCCAAAGAAAGATTTTTAAATGTCACTTCCCAAGGGATTTGTCTGGGAAGAGAATGGGAAGGCTATAGAACCCAAGGCCTGCACTCCCAATAAGGGGAAGAAGGTATCTAGTGTGTGGAGAATAGACTGCCTCACAGATCTGTCCCCCTTCGTCTCTGAGTCCAGAGCGGAGGGGACGGCAAATAACCAGACGGCATCCGTGAACAGAGACCATATTCCTCAGTCCTTACGCCTGAGCCTCTGCCATCTGGAAGTGGAAGGAATGCCAACTGCTAGTGCTTACACGTGTATTGATCAGCCTTTGGTATCAATGTGGGGGAAGGCAGGGGGCGGGATTCGGGTCTCAGCTTGAGAACCTGGGCTGCCTCTGTCCTAGGATTCACGTTCAGCGGGGTCTGTGAGGCTGACCCACCAGAGGCGTCTCTGCCTGCAGAACCCGAGAGCCACTGGACAAGGCTCACCTTCCTGGTGGCCGGAAACCGTGGAGGCCACGTGCTCAGAGCGCGAGAGACTGAATGGCTTTGGGGGACGGGGGCCACGCCTGTCACTCGCATCACCCTCTGCGCCAGCCCCGTGGGCTCACGGCCAAGGAAGCTAGACAGGGAGCACACGCTAAAAGAACCTTTTTCTCTGAAATCCCTGGGGACAGGCAAGCCCTCATGGACCCGGCAGCCCGGTGCCATGGTTTTGGGCAGCAGCAGGAAGTGGCACAGGCACCTTTTGTGGTGGCCTCCGCGGCTCCCTGGGCAGTGAGCAGGGGAAGAGAACAAACATGAAACCCATTTTAGGACTCCCCCTAGGAACAGTGAAGAGATGGAGAGCTTTGAAGGTGAGCAGAGGCTCCTGGAATTTTGAGTTGCAGTGAAACCAGAGAATGTCTGCAGCAAAATCATACTTTCAAATATTAGTAGCGGTCTTGGGGCGCCTGGGTGGCTCAGTCAGTTAAGCGTCCGACTTCGGCTCAGGTTGTGATCTCGCGGTGCGTGAGTTCGAGCCCCGTGTCGGGCTCTGTGCTGACAGTTCAGAGCTTGGAACCTGCTTCGGGTTCTGTCTCCCTCTCTCTCTGCCCCTCCCCCGCTTGCTCTCTCTCTCTCTCTCTCTCTCTCTCTCTCAAAAATAAATAAACTTAAAAAAATAAAATATTAATAGTGTTCTTAATTTCCCTGTTACTTTCTGTTACCCCACAACCCCATGACCTTTCTCTGTTTCAAGCCCAGACTTTGAGGTGTTCATCGCCATGGAGAATTGATGTTATTGCAAAAAACAGAAAGAAAAAAAAAAGCTTTGAGTTTCAAAAGCCTAGCCTTGAGGGTCCTTAAGGCATAAACAATAGATTTGGACTAATACTTGGTAAGTTAGGGAAAGGCATCTTCCCTCAAGACTAATTCAAGGTTCTGGGAATTTGCTGGGAGGGGTGAAGAAAGAGGAGAAGCCAGGAACACGGGTGTGTGTTATGTGCTGGGCGGGGGTCGGGGGGTTGGAGTGTATTGTCCTCTACTCATCACTGGTCTGGGGCTGAGAGCATGTCCAGGTCCTGGGGGAAATCTGAGAACAAAGAGACTTTCAACATGTCTGCCCTAAGTAGCACCCGAGGGGAAAGGCCAGGCCCCAGAGAAGCACAGGATGTCTTACACAGCCTCACAGGGGCTGGAGTCCCAGAACTGCCTCTCGCCCTCCAATGGAGCTTAGTTAATAGCTGAGGGACGGCGCAGCCATTGCTCTGATGCGCAAATCAAGTCCTGATGGGACCAGAATGTCTCAGCAGATGCCGACCCGCAGACGATGCTATTTCCCCAATGATACCATTGACTCCCCTCCCTTTCCAATTCACACACAGCCCCAGAAGGGGAAATCCCCAAATAGATTGTGATTCAGTTTATGCTATTCTAGTATAAAGAGGACTCGAAATAAATCAGATTACGTTGTAGAAAAATAAAGAAAATCACATTCTGCGTACATCTGAATTAGAGGACTAAACTTCGCATTCTCTGCTTACTGCGGATGCATTTACAGCGGGCCCCAAAGTCCCCGGCTTATCGCAAGGTGTCCTTCTGACAAGGCCCAAGTTTAAATCCTTCAGGTGGGGAAATGAGCTTTTCATGCAAGATATTCATCTCCCTGCTCACCGGCATCTCAACGCTGCTCTCGTGTGTGAACTTACGCTTCCTGAGGGTCCGAAAAGATCATCTAAAATTGCATTTGCATTTACCTATTGCATCATTCAGGACTGGGGGGCAGAGGCGGGGTGGGGGGGCAGGGAAGGTGGCCAGAGAAAATTCTACACTGCTGGGATGTCTGTGGACTTGAAGATTTGGAACTGCTATGGGATATATATGGCTCAGAGGTCGTCTGTGCTATGTTGGACTGCTCAGAAACCTGGTTTAAGCAGCAGAGGCTAGTTAGAAAAATCTGCGACTGGTTTTTGAATGTCTTGTGTGCAATTTTGCACACGCCCCAAATTAGAACGGCATGACAGCGTGACGAGCCCCCACGTTCCCATCCTCGAGCTTTAATTATTGCCATTCTGCCAATCTGAAAATACAGTTTTAAAGTGGAAACACTTTGTTTTAAAAGCGAGGCGATGCTGGGCTGAGGGGCACACGGGGCCTCTCCGCTCGCATGCCCGGGATGCGCGTACTTCTCCGAAGTGAGCAAGATCGTGCCCTGATCGATATTCAGGATTCAGTAGTGATAACGTTCCTCGGTCCAGCCATCTGGGGAGGGGGGCGTTGCCCCCCAGCCTTGATCTAGCGTGACCCATCAGACAACTCCCAGAGTAAAGCCGGTCATGTGTAGAGAAACCCAGGGTGGGCTCTCAGCTGAGGCAGAGAGGCACCCGGGGTGCGACAGTTAGAGGACTCTCCGTCTCGGGCTCATGCGTGCACTGGGTGGGCACCTCACTCACCTCCTCCACCCAGCCCTGGGGCCACCGTTCGTTTGCTCCGGTTCCTGACTCAGGGCAACACCGGGAAGCTCAGACGTGTTTCCCAACAGCCTTCCTCACGGGATCGCACTCTCGGGGGGTGTGCAGGTGATAGCGGTCGCTTGCCTTTCAGACTCCTTCGACACCCGCTAATGCACCTGGCACCAAGCGTCACCACCTGTGAGCCAGACACGGGGCTGGATCCCGGGAGGTGGGTGAATCCAGGGCCTGGCACTTGAGGGCGCTGTAGTCTGGAAGGGGTCGTCGGAATGGCTCATTTGTCCATTTAGGTGTGAAGGGGTGGGTTTCACACCAGGCTTCACTTACCCCGGGGACCCCCTTGGGCTGCCGCTGGATGGCTAAGGGCCTCTTTGCTCTGTGATTCCGGAGGATGCTGGACGGGGCGGTTGTGGTTTCCTAAGTCACAGTGTTTTTCACGCAGGTGTTCTCACTTGGGTCTCACAGCATTTCTCTGAGGTGGGTCCTTCATGAGACCATCTTTGTAGAACTGAAGATTCGGCGCTCAGCGATTCTGAGTGATTTGCAAGATATTCCGCAGCAACAGACTTTCTCTTGTGATGTGAACCCTTGCCCGGCGCCTTCAGTTACATTCTTTAATAACACACCCACACACCCAGATGAGGGGTTTTTAGGTGGGTATGCAGATCTTTGCTTTCAGAAAAAAATATGTTTCTGGGTCGGTCAGGACGGGAAAGGTTATGCTATGGTAACAACCGCAAGGACGAGGCCCTAATAGATGACAAAAGAAGGATGAAAGCCTGGGGACTTGCGAGGGACATGCTATAGAACAGGCACCTGGGCAGTGGAAGGACCCTGGGGCTAGCTCACAGACACCCCAACTTCTTAGCCTGACCCTCCATTCTTCCCAATTTCAGAGTCTGAGGAAGCAGCCTTCCATTCATGTACTTTCAAAATTCCGTGTGTCCCCAGAATCGCATCTGCTTCCTCTCCCGACGGCAGAGAGCTTGTGTGACCAGCAGCCTCACAGGCAGTAGCCACAGAGGGGAGAATGGGATCCTGCCAGCTTGCACCTCCCGTCTCCCCACGCAGCTGGTTTCAGCCACTGAACTGGGCCTGGGGAGTCTCTTTCCAGAAGATGAAGGATGCTGGCCTCTCAGATCTGAAAGTGAATCCAATTCACTCCTAGTGTCACTAATGGCCCCAGTAGAGTTTATCACAGAAAGAGTCTTTCATGGGCAGGGTGTGCAAGAAGGTCCTCACATTCATGACAGGCATTCGAGGTCTCGGGGGAGACTGGACACAAACCCATAGGTGGAGGTAGCGGGCTTGGCCGATGACCATTCCAGGGCTCTAATGGGTCCCATTCTTTTTTTTTAATGTTTATTTATTTTTGAGAGAAAGACACAGAGCATGAGTGGGAGAGGGGCAGAGAGAGAGAGGGAGACACAGAATCGGAAGCAAGCTCCGGGCTCTGAGCCGTCAGCACAGAGCCTGATGCGGGGCTCAAACTCATGAGCTGTGAGATCATGACCTGAGCCTAAGTCGGATGCCCAACAGACTGAGCCACCCAGGCTCCCCTGCCCAAACTCCTTACTTGTGTAGGACACCTGGTCCCAAGAGCAGGGTATTGTTTCATAAGCCATTGATTTATTCAGGTTCTAGATTTCATTTATTAACGTCTCCAAGTCCCACCAAGAAATTACTAATCTGCTGTGTCTGCTACCACAGACTGACTTTGGGGAATTTGAGGCAATAGTTGGAGTCATTATGGCTCTAAAAATTTTCATTGCTTCCTATCGTGCATCATCAGGGAAATGCAAATGAGGCAACGAGATACGACTACACCCATATTAGGGTGGCCAAAATCCAGAACACCGACAATGCCAAATGCTGACAAGAACATGGAGCAAAAAGAACGTTCATTCATTGCTGGTGGAACAGCCGCTTTGGAAGACAGTTTGGCACTTTCTTATAAAACTAACCCTACTCTTACCATATGATCCAACAATCACGCTCTTCGGTATTTACCCAAAGGAGATGAAAACTCAGGTCCACACCAAAACTTGCACATGAATGTTTATAGCAGCTTTATACCTAATTGCCAAAATGTGGAAGCAATACGTTGTCCTTCAGTAGGTGCACAGATAAATAAATGGTGGTCCATTCAGACAATAACATATGATCCAGTGCTAGAAACAAACAAGCTAGCCAACCATGAAAAGACATGGCAGAACCTTGAGTGCATATTACTAAGTGAAAAAAGCCAATCTGAACATGCTCCATACTGTAGGATTCCAACTGCATGATATTTGGGAAGAGGTAAAACTTTGGAGACAATAACCAGATTAGTGGTTGGCAATGGGGGAAGGGATGGGCAGAGAATAGGCTGAACAAAGAGGATTTTGAGGGCAGTGAAAATAATCTGTATGATATAATAATGGTGGATATACATCATCACGCATCTGCCCAAACCCACGGAACGTACAACACCAAGAATGATCCCTTATGTACACTATGGACTTTGGGTGACTATGATGTGTCCATGTAGGTTCATCCTGGGTAAAGAACATACCATTCTGGCAGCTGATGCTGATAATGGGGGAAGCTAAGAGTATGTGGGGGTAGGGGTATATGGGAAATCTCTGTATCTCCCTCTTGATTTTGTTGTCAATATGAAATTGCTCTTTTTTTTTTGTAATCTTTATTTATTTTTAAGAAAGACAGAGTGGGAGCAGGGGAGGAACACAGAGAGAGGGAGACATAGAACCTGAATCAGGCTCCAGGCTCTGAGCTGTCAGCACAGAGCCTGATGTGGGGCTCGAACCCATGAAACCATGAGATCACGACCTGAGCTGAAGTCGGACACTTAACTGACCGAGCCACCCAGGCGCCCGAACCTGAAACTGCTCTTAAAAATTGTCTTAAAAAAGTAAAAAAACAAACAAAAATGCCTGTTCATCTCAAATGTGCAGATAATGGACACAGGATGCCTTTACTTTCAAATTATCTGCATAATAGCCTCAGTTCCCCCATAAATTGCAGTAAATAAGTAAGTTATATAGGTGTGTGTGTGTGTATCACCATAAAACATATAACATTGAATAAGATGTTTTGATACGTTATTAATCACACAATCAACATTGATTCTTTTTAAGAACAATCCTCCATAGGCTACTTTGACATGAACATTTCTCACGCTTTCTTTTATATCCTATCTATTTTCCAACCAACCTCTGCATTGTTTGATTGTTTCAGTTTGGAACACATGCTCGGTTGGTTCACTTTAGGGTTTGGGTATCCCCAGCCCAGTCATGTAGTGATGAATCCAAGGTCTCTACACTTAGGTAACTGTGATGGTCATTGGTGCTGGTCACCACTTTCCCCAACACTTTGCTTCTGTCACTTCCTGTCTTCCCTGTGACAGGGGAGGTCATGGGATCACTCTAGCTAAGGAGTTGTAAGTAGCAGCATGTGCTCCTGGTCCAGAGCATTCGACTCCTGCCATGAAACGTCTGGGGCTTTCCTTCCCTTTGCCAGGAAAACCGGTGACCTTCCAGATTATGGCTGCTCTGTGAGTTTGGGTGTTGGAGTCAGGATGCCCCAGAGCTGGGATGGACATATAACACGAGAGAGAAATAAACCTTTGTTATTTGAGCCTGTG
The DNA here is from genome assembly GCF_007474595.2 of Lynx canadensis. Taxonomy (NCBI): domain Eukaryota; kingdom Metazoa; phylum Chordata; class Mammalia; order Carnivora; family Felidae; genus Lynx; species Lynx canadensis. The sequence continues at coordinate 8,892,391 of NC_044315.2, read as the reverse complement.
AAGACTTTTTCCTCCTATAGCCTAGCCCAACTTGATTGATAGAGAGTATACTGTATTTCTCAAGAAAGCATTTTCAACAACTACGTTGCTTTCCAGTCTGAGAAGGTGATGCTATGTTAAATTTCTTTTCATATATTTTTTATCTCTATTGCAATCAAGAGATCATACGACATCGCAGTAACGCTAACGGGAAGCTTCTAATCACAAGGACAAATAATCATATATATTTCTATCTATATTTGGACACATTTCCTCAATATTCAAAACAAGCATCTTGCTTGTTTTAAACTGCATGCCTCTGTCAATTTCCCACCATAGGAATGGTGGGTAATGAAAAAGTTTTATGGGAGTGAGTGGGTCATTTTGAATCTGGGCTCCTTCTCTATAACCAGAGAAGCGATTCCACCATCTCTACATAAACTTTGGTTTCTAAGAAGATTTTACTGTAAGAAATAATCCCATAATATGAAATAAAGTTTGAAGTCTTTCTGGCTGATGACTTCAACAGCCATCATTCTTTTTTTATTTATTTATTTTTTAAATTTTTTTCAATGTTAATTTATTTTTGAGAGACACAGTGTGAGTAGGGAAGGGGCAGAGAGAGAGGGAGACACAGAATCGGAAGCAGGCTCCAGGCTCTGAGCTGTCAGCACAGAACCTGATGCGGGGTTCAAACTCATGAACTGTGAGATCATGACCCGAGCCGAAGTCAGACACCCAACCGACTGAGCCACCCAGGCACCCTGTCATCATTCTTTTTTAAAAAAAAAATTTTAAAGTTTACTTATTTATTTTGAGAAAAGAGCAAGTGGAGGAGGAGCAGACAGAGAGGGAGAGAGAGAGAGAGAGAGAGGAGAGAGAATCCCAATTCCGATATGGGGCTCGAACTCACGAATCATGAGATCATGACCTGAGCCGAGACCAAGAGGTGGACGTTCAACCGACTGAGCCACCCAGGTGCCCCAACAGACATCATTCTTAATCTGCTTATGGGACATTCTAAGAAACACATCATGAACTGGGAAGAAAAAGAGTATAGGAAGTCAGACAGACCTGGAAGCACATTTCAGCTACTTAGCTGACTGCTGTGTGATCTTGGGCAAGAAGTGTAGTCCCTCTGTCCCTGCTCTAACAGCAATAAAACTGGGACAATAACGTGTCACGATGATTAAATGCAAGAATGCATATAAAGTGCTTAGCACGCAGGGTGTTTACTAAGTGGTGGTAGTTGTTTTTGTCGTTACTATTATTTGGCAGATTTGTGAAATGGAAGCAACTCGAAGGTAGAGAAATCATTTTCAGAGAGGAAAGGAAGAGAGCCTTGGTCACATCTAACCTACTTGCTATGGAGTGATGGAGATATCCATTATCAACATTGGGATGGGTAACACAGAAATACAACTTTCTGCAATGAAATTGCTTGTTTCAGCCAGAGGGTGGAAAAAGAAATAGAACGAAGCTGTGTTCGCTCCTCTATGGCATCCGGCACAACACGTATTTGTTGAGCGCGAGGAAAAGGTGGTGTGGTCAGAGAGGAAAGCACACCAAATTCAGAAATAGGTGGGATTCCGTGAGAGATCTAGCCTTCCTCCTTTTTTTAAGTTTATTTATTTATTTATTTATTTGAGAGAGAGAGAGTGTGTGTGTGTGAGCAGCGGGAGGGGCGAGGAGGGAGGGAGAGAGAGAATCCCATGCGGGCTCTGTGTTGTCAGCACAGAGCCCGACCCGGGGCTTGAACTCATGCACTGTGAGACCATGACTTGAGCTGGAATCAAAAGTTGGATGCTTAACTGACTAAGCCACCCAGGCGCCCCCTAGCCTTCCTTCTTCCCAACAGTAGATAGTAGAGAGTAGAGAGTAGATAGCAGATAGCAGATAGTAGATAGTAGTTGGTATTCTCTTTTCACCTCAGGAACCCTCAGCAGTACGTAGGCATTGGCAAAGTGGGTGTGCCTCCTCTCAGTTTAGCTGACCCGGGGCTGCTGTGAGTCATAGGAATGATGAACACAAAGTAGATGAGATAATTGAGGCACAGAGGCACTAAAGCTCCACAGCTAGTAAGTGGTGGGACAAGACTTTGAGACTGCGAAGTTTCCAGAGTCTGGGCTCTTAACCATTGGGTTGCATTGCTTCTCCTGCTAGTGCCTGTCAGGCCAAACATCTTGTAACGGAAGCTCTCCCAGTGTTATCACATCTCTTCTCTAGCATAGAATAGCACTTCCCATCCCCCACAAATTCTCCACATCAACCAGGATGCAGTCAAAGGCCACGTCCTTTAAGAAACATTCTATCACCTGAGTTTCCTTTGTTCTCTTTCTCTCAAGCCTCTGAGGTACTAACTAAGCCTCTAAGGAGATCTATCCATCAGATCTATTCCATACTGTCAGGAGGCCCGAGTCCTTAAGAGTCAAAATTATTCTAAATATTGAACACAGAACACAAGTTTGGTATTATAAATCACCCCACCCCGTTACATGTGGAGAAAGACAGTCTTACCCCCAACAGCTCAGGATGTGTTTCCACTTTGATGGCAGAAAGCTCTGGGACATCTGAAATGAGTAGACATGCACGCCTTTTCAAAAGCTCCCAGCCTGTTCGTGAAGGTGGTGATGAGTTATTTGTCAAATGTTTAAAGTTCTAAAGGAACCAGGAGTAATCGGAGGCTCTCTGACCCATTAGTTCCTTTTGCTTTTGATGAGAATTATAGCCACTTAAGGTCCACATCTGAAGTGCTGATTGGTTCTTAACCGCAGGATTTGTGAAACATAAATGACCAGTGGCTTTGACAGAGTTCTTGGAGCCAGAATTAGGGAATGACAGTTGTCTGAGCAGCACACTTCTGGGACGGGTCAAAATTGAACAGCATCCCCAGTGCAGGGCAGGGCAGTGGCTCTGGCCCAGAGTCTGTTTATCCACAACTTGCTTATTAACCTCATAGCCTGGCCTGGGTTTAACTGATTTTACCATTTACTTGGTGTCTTAGTCTACTCCAGTTGCTATAAGAAAATGTCATAGACCTGGTGGCTTAAACAGCAGAAATGTGTTTGTTGCTTGTGGTTCTGTAGGCTGAGAAGTTCAAAATCAAGGTGCCAGCAGACTCAGTGCTGGTGAGAACTCTCTACCTAGCTTGCATAGTGGCTTCCTGCTGTCCCTTCCTTCCTGTCTTCCTCACATGGGGGAGAAACAGACAGACAGAAAGAGAAAGCTCTAGTCTCCTGCTCTTCTCATGGTTCTAAAACCATCATGGGGTCACCACTCTTGTGGTCTCATCTAAACCCAGTCACTTCCCAAAGGCCCCACCTCCTAATATCACACTGGTGGCTAGGGTTTCAACATATATATTTTGAGGGGGGGGGGACACAAACACTCAGCCCATAACGCGTGGCAGTTATGGCTCCTTATTGAAAATTGGGACCATTAATTGCTGGTTTCTCTCTTTTCTCCTGTTTCCTGGTCCCTGAGTTCCATTCTCCTCCCTTCTTTATCCTGCTCTTGTCCTAAGAGGCCCACCTCAATACACTGCTTGCTCTCTGGATTCTAGTCAAGTTGGCCAATGAAAAGTACCAACAGAAGATCAGAGGGTGGAAGGAGAAAAACTACGTCTTTATCCCTTCATAACTCCCTCGCCTTCTTTGTATTGTTCTGGAAATGGCGGCTTCCCTCTTTGCAGAGGGAAGAATCGTTTAAAACGTGGGATCCACGTTTGGAAGAATCGTTTTCACACAGTTTTCACACACTGGATTTCCAAACATTTTCATAGATTCAAAATCACAAGTTTTGGCATGGACTGGGGATAAGTGACATGGGTATAAGTGACAAAGTCTTTTTGGAAAACAGTTTGAGAGGACTAATCAAAATTTCAAATACATCTCTTATGACCCAACAGTTCCATTTTCCCCCCTTTGTATCCCTAAAAACACATTTGTATATAAACAAAGACACAAGGGCAAAGTTGTTCATTGTAACATTCTAGGTAAGGTGAAAGATTGGAAACTACCAGCATGTCATTAGAAGGGGAATAAATGAACAACCAAATATCTAAGAAATACTAGCAGCAGCAAAAAAGAATATGTTAGACGTACATATGGACCAGCTCAGAACTTTCTGACATTGATAGTTTAAAATTAAAGCAAGTTTCAGAACAATAAGCCCCAAATGACATCACTCATATTAAAAACGACACCAAATTTCCATACGTTCGTTATGACATGAATACAAAGAAAATAATTTCAATCATACCTATCACACTGATAATAATTGCTACCTCTGGAGGGGTGTGAAGGAGGATTGCTATTTTTCTGTACTGGTTGCATTTTTTGCAGTAGAAAGTACTAATATATTTTTTATATAATTTCAATGTAACATTAAGAGTTTTAAGTTTACAAAACATACTTTCATCTCAAATATTAGAAGTTAGTTTTGGGGATCCTGGGTGGCTCAGTTGGTTAAGCGTCCAGCTTCAGCTCAGGTCTGATCTTGGAGTTTGTGAATTTGAGCCCCACATTGGGCTCTGTGTTGACAGCTCAGAGCCTGGAGCCCGCTTCAGCTTCTGTGTGTGTGTCTCTCTCTGACCCTCCCCTGCTCTCTCTCTGTCTCTTTCTCTCAAAAATAAACATTAAAAAAAAGAAGTCAGTTTTGAACCTCGTCTTGTTAACTGTGTACCTTAAAAGACAAAAATTACAAATTACAAAGCAGTAGATACAACAATTTAAATTTATATTGAAAAATTAAATAATGAACTCTTACAATATTATTTTAATCTGTAACATACAATGTCTAATCTCAAGACAAAAAGTGAATGTATTTTATATAAAGTTAGGTAATGGTTCTCTGATAAGAATCTTATGCTAATTTGGATAACACAAGTAGATATGAGGTCTAATTTTAGCTCATGTGATAGTTACTTGAAAAGCAATGATATATTATTCTTTCATAAAATATTAGCTATGTTACTAAACAATTCCCAACATAGTGGGCATTGTGCCTCAGTATTTCACAGTAATAACCAAGGGGAGAGAGAAAGTAATAACAATATGATTTAATAAACATAGTTTCATATAAAAACTAACAAACAAGTGGAAATATTTCCTTATAATTTCATTAGAGAAACTAAAATGTCCTCTAGGCCATCCAAAGGTGAAAATTATCTTCTGATACTTTTATTACACAGATCAGTAACATATATAACTTTTCATGGGAAGGTTTCTTGCTTTCGAGAAAAAACAAAATTGTAATATAATAAAATCTCACATTTATTTTTATTCTTATGTATGAGTTTAAGCTTTTGTTTTTAATAGAAGAAAGGGGAAAAAAACTGCCTTGCTTCATCATTGGGAACACCTTTCTCAAGAGAGTAAACTATTCTGGGGTGTCTGGGTGACTCAACTGGTTAAGCGTCAGACTTCTGCTCAGGTCATGATCTCGTGGTTTGTGGGTTCAAGCCCTGCATGGGGCTCTGTGCTGACAACTCAGAGCCTGGAGCCTGCTTTGGATTCTGTGTCTTCCTCTCTCCCTGTTCCTCCCCTGCTCGCTCGCTCTCTCTCTCTCTGTCTCAAAAATAAAGATAATAATAATAATAATAATAATAATAAAGAGAATAAACTATTCCAAGTTAGCTAGAGCTCTGTCCCTTCTGTAGTGATATAGGTCCAACAGGAAGGACCTCTTTGCCATAGAGCACGATTTCCCCTACATTTTCACCATCTTGAATGTGTACCTTTTTCTGTCCATCCCTCCCGACTCTCTTGGCCTGGAATTTCTTTATTACCTCCCATTTTATGATTCCTCATTCAAATACCCAAACTGGAGCCGGCTTTGTGGTCATCTACTCTCAGGGATCCATGGTCAGAAGGGCCCCGTGCTTGGTCTCATGCTTTGCTGTTAACTGTCTTGAGGTACGTAACACTTCTATCCTTGAACTTGTGTTTTGCACGTGAAGCCTGATGGAACGGTGGGGTATGCACACGAGGCATGCAATGTGCGTGTCTCCCTTCCTTGCTCATTATGTTCCAGATGTTTCATGAGCATAGAATTCTGGTCAGCCCACGATGCAAGAGAATTCAAGGTGAGTACAAGGTAAGAGCCCCACAACGGAGTGGGGGCGCTGGGAGTCTGAGAAGACACATGCTCTGCTCTAACAGAATTTATTTCAACCCAGAAAGAAGGCAGTGGTTTTCTAAAAACCAAGAACAACGAAGGAATCCCATCGTACCCTTCCTTATCCGTGTGACTTTATAAACTCAGGCCACCATTTCACGACACCTAATGGTATTATATTAGCCAACCAGTTTGGCTGAAAATGATATATGACAGGAAAAGGCAAGAGTTCTTTTTCCTTTTGTCCTTTCCTTCCTCATCGACAGGCTGAAGGTAGAACCAGCAAGTAGCAAGAAGTGAAAGCCTAAGAGTTCCGTTAGTTTTGTGCAGTGTTTCCACTGTTCTGGTCAGAATGAAGTACAAGGGTGCTTGGGTGGCTCAGTGGGCTAAGCGTCCGACTTCGGCTCAGGTCACGATTGCGAGGTTCACAACTTCGTGTTCGAGGCTTGCATCGGGCTCCGTGCTGACAGCTCAGAGCCAGGAGCCTGCTTCGGATTCTGTGTCTCCCTCTCTCTGCCCCTCCCCCACTCATACTCTGTCTCCCTCAAAAATAAATAAACATTAAAAAATTTTTTTTAATGAATGAAATACATACACATGTACAACCTCCAAAATATTAATGGTGTAATGTTGGTGATTCTGTATGTTAATTAGATGCTGTTAAAGTTGTATTTAAAACTGGCCATGGCCGAGGCGCCTGGGTGGCTCAGTCGGTTAAGCATCCACCCGACTTCGGCTCAGGTCATGATCTCACAGTTAAGAAGTTCGGGCCCATGTCAGGCCCTGTGCTGACAGCTCAGAGCCTGGAGCCTGCTTCAGATTCTGGGTCTCCTTCTCTGTCTGCCCCTCCCCCACTCACGCTCTGTCTTTCTCGAAAAATAATACGTAAACATTAAAAAATTAAAAAAAAAAAAACGCCATTGCACAATACAAAGATGAACAGTAGAATTCATGCCAACAATATAATTTTTAAACTTTACTTAGAATGTCATGAAATAGCAAATCGAAAACTCCGTGACAAGTTGAGAGACTGAGAAAGAAAGGAAAAAAGTTTTATATTTTAGTACCACTGATGTCACACTTTTCCTAATTTTGGCACAAAGGACCCCAGGATTTCATTGTTGCATTGGACCGCGCACATTATGTAGGTAGCTCTGGCTCGGACACTTCCTCGGCAATAACGTCGCCTTTGGTTCCTGCCACCGCTCCTTCAACATTATTTGTTCTGTGCCCTTCACTTCTAATTATTTTTAAACTTGTAATTAGACCTGTATTTCGGCCATGCTGCTTGGAATTACTGTGTATTTCCTGGTGGCTGCCGCTAGCAAGGTGTAATTTCCTCCAAATGTCACCTGTGGGTCGCCTACTTCAGAATCACCTGGGAGTGGCTGGGGCTTGGGGCTCTCATAACAAGGTCCCCCTCGAGTTGGGGGACCCCTGGCTGTGGGGCAGAGGGCTTCCAAGTGTGGTCTGAGGACCAACAGCCCCAGCCTCACCTGGGATCTTATTAGAAACACAAATGTGCCCTCCGCCCCCCACCTCTGGGGCTGGGGCTCAGCCCTCCAGGGTGTTTGGATACATGCTGCCGTCCAGGAACCACTGATGGAGTGGGCAGAACAGGAGCCTCCCCTAGCAGCTAGACTGGGGCTTGAACGTGGCCGAATCACTTGTTGACTTTAAAAAAAAAAAAAAAAAAAAAATTAGGTTATTTATTTATTTATTTATTTATTTAGAGAGAATGTGTGTGCGAGTGGGGGAAGGGCAGAGAGAGAGAGAGGGAGAGAGAGAGAATCTCAGGCAGGCTCCCAGCTGCCAGCACAGAGCACGGTGTGGGGCTTGAACTCACCAACCATGAGGTCGTGACCTGAGTTAAAACCAAAAGTCAGAAGCTTAACCGACAGGGCCGCCCAGGCGGCCCTCACTTGCGGACCTTTGAACGAGTTCCCTCTCCCCAGGACAGGCTGAGACTCTGACACCAGAGGAGAAAACTTGTAATATCAGCAAATGCCCTATAAAAAGTCTCCCTCTTTGTTGAGAAACTATACTTTGTGCCTTTAATGTTGCTGTTGAAGAATAGAGAGAAATTTAATGCATTGAGAGGGTTCTCATTGATATTCACAGGCCCCCGGGGAACGCCCCCCCCCCCCCCCCCCCCCCCGGGAGAGCACAAGAAGGAATCAGAACACATGCCCCTCTTGGAATGGGGCCGGGGTCGTCCTGCAGAGCAGAAAGCTGTGGGAAGGGAAACCCTCTCAGAGGTCATCATCCCGGAGCCACAGAGAGAGCTGATCGGCTCCCAGGCACTGAGGCAGGGAAGGCGGCCAGGCCCAGAGGTCCAGAGGAAAGCCATCACATTTGAGTGTAGCTTGCTCCACATTTATCAAGAGCCAAAACACACAGTGCGACTCTTTTCTGCCAGCTTTTCTCTCCTAATATCTGAGAATTTCTATGTCATCGTGACACAAGAGAATCTAGCTTATGGTTTTCCCCAGATTGGAGCAATAGCCCTAATTTTGATAAACTGTACGATAATCTTTCAGCATTCAGTTGAATCAAATGGTTAAAACTGACACGTAAGGGAAAAAGATACAGAAACCCTAAGTCCTGAACGGTCCCTCTAAAGTGTGTGTGTCTGTGTGATTAGGGGTTTGTTTATTGTCTTGTTATTTGGTGATTACAATACCAAAGTAAAATGCCAGTCTCAGTAATTCGGTATTATTTTGCATAACATTGAAATATTAGTATTGATCCTGGCATTTTATGGTTTTTAATGTATTCAGAGTTCATGAAATAAAAAGTAAAACCAAATATTCAATATGTAACTGTTTAAAAAATTAGGGGCACCTGGGTGGCTCCGTTGGGTAAGGGTTTGACTCTTGGTTTCAGCTCAGGTCATGAACTCACGGTTTGTGGGTTTGTGCCCCACGTCAGGCTCTGTGCTGGCATTGCAGAGCCTGCTTGGGATTCTCTCTTTCCCTCTCTCTCTGCCCCTCCCTGACTTGTGCTGTCTCTGTCACTCTCAAAATAAATAAATAAACTTAAAAATTAAAAAAAAATTAAATGCACTCCAAAACAAGTAAAAATGTAAAAATTTTAAAGTATGCATATTAAAAATACATTGATATTCCAAAATCACTTATTAGCAATATAATTAATAAAATGGAGTAATATTCAAAAATGCTATATAAAAGGAAAAACTTTGTCAACCATGAAAAGTTGCAAATTAAATATTACTAAAAAGTCTACATTGAGTCTACATCGAATTAAATATTTATTTAAATATATTAAATATTACTAAAAAGTCTACATTAAGTGTACATTGAAAATATACAGTGTCACTACACTGTATGTTAACTAACTTGAATTTAAATAAATTAAATATATTATTTTTTTAATATATGAGATATATGTATATAATCACTGTCATGATGACAATACTTTGGTACAAATTTTCTAGCTATTGATACTCTGATTCTTTGCAGCAGGGATAGTGGTGACATTAGTTAAAAACTGACTCCAAATATTTTCCTCTGACTTCACATTTTCACGTAATGTCATCTCTCGCTGACAGTTCTGAGAAGGCGTTTCTGAAAAGCTTTTTCTTCTGCACAAAGCACAATCTTTTTATCGACAGCAAGCTATAGCTTTGTTTCAAAGACATCATCACCAGCATGCCTTTGACTCTTCTGGTTTCGTCATGTGTGTGTGGAATATCTTCTGCAGGCTTACTTGCATCAGTTTCAGTTTTGTCACGTTTATTTTCCACTTTTTCAGAAAATCTTTGAACAAGAGTAAGAGGTACTCTTTGCAATGGAAGCCTGCTTCCTTGATTGTTATTTTCATTCTCCTCCTGAGGATTACAGAGGCATAGATGAACGCTTTCTAAGTGCGTGCCGTTTTGTTGGATTTGAAATTTTAATGCAGCGAATAACTCTCGGTATATCTCACGTTGTAACAAAATAAGATTTCAGAATTAAATAGGCGTGCGTCTATTGCTCTGGGAAAAAATACAAGTATTTCGATACTTAAAAAAAACAACAACAACAACAACACTCCAGTTATTTACATAGATGGCACCATGGTCGCAACGTGCTTGCTCACACACAAACACCAAGTCATTTTTAGCAAAAGTTTTGTTCATTTCATGGTCATGTCATGATGATGTAGTTTCAGCATGAGATGTCGGAAGAAAACATATCTTCTTTTGGAAGCAGGAAAGCTCCTGTGAGGTCTAGCCACGAGACAGAGTTGCTTAGAGCATCACAAAGTTTGAAAACTCCCACATACCCACTTTGGACTCACGCACAGGCCAAGGGCTCATTGTGGCCCGCCCTGGCCTTGGGGCAGCTGCGGTGGGTACTGAAGCCCCTTTTCAAGTAAAACACTCTGGATGATTTCCCCTCGTGGCCCACCTGGAGGCCCTGTGTCGGCTGAGAAGTGGCCACCCCAGCAGACTTAATGTCAGATCTGAGCCCTTCGGATTCTCAGCTCTGTTTCCAGCATGGCTCTGGACAGTTGGACTCAGTGCAGTTAGGGAACTATACACGTGAAGTTAGGCCAGCTGCATCAGCAATACAGAGCAAGGAGACCAAAGCAGTTTTGTGAGGGGCTGCCCACAGCCTGCTTCTGTTCCCCTGCTCCATAAAGCAAACATGAAGTTTCAAGCAAGAATCATCCATGGTTCTCTAGGAATTCCTCAAGTGCTGAACCCCGACCACTGCCCACTCCAGCCTGGCCTGATTTTCAGCAGGTATTTGAAATGAGGACGGGTCCAGCATTTCCACTTTCCAAATGGTCCAATCGTCCAGGGGAATCTCTACCAGCTGAGGAGCTGAGGGAAGTTGCTTTTTCAGCAGATCAAATCCAAAGCAGATGGGGACAGGAAAGTCATGGCTAAGAGGTCTGGCGCTTCTCCATGACCCGGTTTCTCGCAGGAGGCTGGAGCCCATCCAGGATTGCACGCCCCCCCCCCCCCCCCCCACGTAGCCATGGCACGCTTTCTGGCGGCCGCGTCTCTGGACATGACTCTCCGGATTGAATTCTTGACATCTTATGAATCTGAAACCACAGTATACAATAAACGGAAAAGAAATTGGAGTCCATTTGAAATGTAATTTGATGACCATTTGTGCCCATATCAGGCATTCTATTGGAGCCTCAGATATAAAGAAAATAGAATAAACACCCAAGTATCCAAGAAGCTCACACTGCAGAAATGTAAATACACGGCAATGAATGAGATGGAGGTGTGGCTAAGACATTAGAACGAGAAGGTGAGGCAAGGCTTCAGGTCCCACCAAGGAAGATGATCCGAGCTGGCGCTTAAGAGGCGGGCAGACCTCATCAGATGCTAACAAGGAAAAGACATCTACATAGGAAATTGATAGGGTCACAGGTAGGGAGCAAGAAAAACCATGACTGTGGTCCAAAATCACCAGGAGGCGCCATGCAGTTGGGTATATAATTTCAGCAGGTAGGAAATGACTTGAAATAAGGCAGGTCTCTCTCACCAAGGGCAAGGGGCAAGTTCTGTTCTCGATTTCTATCTGGAGTTCATCTGGAGTTCTATCTGCCGGTTCTGTCTGGCATCACTAGATTCCCAGCCGGGGAGTGCAGGCACAACTTAAGTTGTAGCAAGTTCCATTAGCTGCTAGCTCATAAGAATGAGAAATGGAGGCAGAGAAGACAGTTCAGGGCACCTGTGACGAGGAAGAACGGAGGTGGGGTCAGGTGTGCTTCAGGGAGAAGAGTCTTAAGAAAAGTTCTGTTTGGAGATGGAGGAGATTTGAACACATTGCAGGCTGCCGGCCCGTTGCCACTGACGATGGGGGGATTGAGGAGACAGGGGAGAACAGAGATAATCCATGAAGCCAGATTTGTACGCATGCCTGGCCTAGCATGCAAGTTTCTCTCAAGCCACTACGTGCAGTGGGTCAGTATTGGTCATTGTACAGAACACAGTACAGACTCTTTGCCGTGATAATGCCGCACAACAAGGTGAAGAGAACAGGAGCTGTTAGAGAAATGCCTTCATCTCAGGGTGGATGGAATGGCATTGATGAAAATAGTCGACCAAGAAAGGGCAAAATGATGGACTAGACGAGATCCTATCACGGAACAAGTCACGTTACCGGGAAACCAAAGAGCTGTGAAGGGTTGTGGAGAGGGAAGGCAGGCAGGAAGGAGAGAGTGTAAAAATCAGACAAAGAGCAGTCAGGTGAGAGGATAAACAAGGACACAAGAGTCCCGGCCTTTGTGAAGGGAGAATAATGGCTTGAGGTTGTCAGCAGCTAGCAAATTCCATGGCCCCCTACCGGCCCTCCCCTTCCCTACTGGGAAGGCTGCGAATGAGACACCAGCTGCAGTTTGCAGTGTCAGAGCCAGGAAGCCTGTGGGGCCTTGGGAAATGGTTTGCGGTATCTCTGGCTCTCTTGGGTCGCCCCACGGCGAGTTGGCTGTCCCTCTTTGCAACCTGGCCGACCACCACCCATAACTGTAGAGAGAGCTGTCCACAGACGGCCTGGCCCCGAGCTCCTCGGAGACACGGGGATCAGTCTCCACCTTCGATCCCCTCTTTGATCTCCTCAACAATGAATATCAAGGAGTGTTTATCTCTCTCCAAGTGACAGGTGGGGACAGTGATGGGCACCGCTGTCCTAATGCTTTCTGGACTCCTTTGGGACGTGTGTTCAGAGCCCCGCTCGGTGCTTCTCAAAGTTTAAGGTACAGGAGAGTCACCTGGGAATCTTGCCGAAAACGTGGGTTCTGATTCAGCAGGTGTAGGGTGGGGAGCTGCGATTCCGAAGTTCTACTCAGGCCCCAGGTGATACCAATGCGGCTGGTCCGTGGACCACATCTTGCATAAAAGGGCCCCGGAGCCGCCCCTCAGTCTGCTTGCGAAGAGCTTGTGGTCCGTGTAGCAAGATGCCTGTGCTTTACCACTCGCCGGACGCCCCCGCGAAGCTGTCCTTGGCTCTGCTCAGCCCCGCAGTGCACTTGGCCTGAGCGTTTCTGACCCAAGCTTGTGGAAGTGTGTAAGTACGTTTTCTCCTTCTTTCTTAACAGCACAGACAAGGCAGGCCCGGCGCTCGTGGGATTCTCCCACTTGGCAGAGAAGAGTAGTCGAGCCCACAGAGAAATCAGATTTCCAAATGACTTTTGCTTATGACCTGATTTACATTTTCGTCAAGAACTGGGGAAATGAGCTATTGTGGCGATCCAGGCCCTACCTCCTTGCTGAACTCTGCTTAGGGAGAGGAAAAAAACCCCACAAAACTTGAGGATTTCTGCAAGGTTTACTCGACTAGCAAAACAGAGGAGGGCGAAAGTTTCCTAGAATGTTTATATTTAGGTTCTGCCCAAGGGGAGTTCTTTTTATCACCTGAATGTGTCACTTTAATTTGACAAACAGTGGGAGAGAAGAGACTGGCATTGAAAAATGCTTATAACACTGTGTAATGCTTCACTTACTCTGGCACAGTGGATCCTTATAAGAAGGAAGCTTTATTTTCTGTCCTGTCGTGTCAATTTTGTTCAGTTCAACAAACACGTGTGGAGTGTCTATTATCTAGCAGGTGCTATGCTGGGTGCCGAGCACACGGGGCAAAGGAGAAAGGGTTGCTGTCACAGGGGAACACTCAGTGCTATGTGGGAGACAGGCAGTGTCTATGCAGTGTTGGTGGTGCAAAAGTTGAGGTAAGTGTCTGGGGTGCCTCTGAAGTCTCCTTCACTAGCCTGGAGGTTGGGGTGAATGGGAGGCCTCTCTGAATGGATAATACCTGACCTGAATCTAGGATTTTGAGGAGGAATTTGATGGGTGAAGTTTGGAAAAGATGATTCGTTAAGACGCCTCATTCACGTCCCGATTGACTACTCGTTGAATTCCTGATTCTTCTCTCTTTGGCACAGGATAGAATAGGATACCCCTGACTCTTGAATTTCAGTGTGGCCATACTCTGTGCTTGAGCCAATGAAATGTGAAAGGAAGGAGTGTCAGTTCTGGGTAGAAGCTTTAAATGCCAGTATGTGATTTATCATTTTCCCTCTACTGCTAAAGAAACTGGGGAAACATACGTTAAGATGAAACTTCCATCTGTCAGGCTTCTTGAATGACTACAATGAACAGAAATAAATCATTTTTGAAAGCCATGAATTTTTCGGTAGTGGGTACCACAGCATTAGTCTATCCTGCCTGACACAGAAGGGCATTCGGGGTGGGGAATTTTATTGACAAAAGTTCTGAGAACTGTAATGTCTTTGATCTGGAAAGTGGAAGTGGTTAGTAACACCAAAGAATGTGGTGGAGACTGGGGTGGGTGGGGATTGGGTGGGACTCAACCTCACTTAGGTCTCAGGAAAAGAAAAGCTTGGTTGATTGAAGTAAGGCTCACCAGATGAGCTCTTGAGTTTCCTTTATAATTAGAAACTTTGATTTTTTTTTTTTTTTTTTTTTTTTTAACAAGACAGGACGCAGTTAATGATGGTTTTCTTTGGGAACACCTTTTGCCAAATTCTCTTACGTGGTTGGAGTTCTTCCTCTTGAGAGCTATTTTTTTTTTTTTTTTAACCCATGGTATAGTCCTGAATACTACGCAAAGGGTGTATTTTGGTATCTTCAGTAGACAAAGTTTCTTGATGGCAGTAAGACTTCAATTGTAATCGCAAGATCCTATACACTGTCTAGGAGTGTAATTGAACAAATGAAAGCACCCGGCTTCTGATTCTTCATGAGACCTAGTTTTGGTATCTCTTCTAATTCTTGGGACCTCATCAGTCTGCTAATCCATACACTACATGGTTCTGCCTAAGCTACTCTTATGGTCAATTGACTCCCTGTGAGCCCCGTTGGCTGTCCTCCAACAGTAAAGCCTACCGAGACTCTGACTCCTGTTGGCACTTTGAGGCACTGAACCACCTGACAGTTTTCTAAGTACCTGATGAAAAGACAAAGACCCCCCAAGTCAACCTGTGGGGCATTTTTTTTTTTACACTGATGAGTGAGGGGAAGGGGATAGCAGATAAATTCTCTTTCTGTCTCTACAATGGACTTTTCCATAGGATCACCTATATGGAGTTGTCCCACATGGCTGAGCGGGTACCCTGCCGAGTGATTGGCCACATGGCAAATGGTGTCCAGTGATGACCTATCCCATTTCCCCATTTCATTGCTTCTTCTGTGCCTCAGCTCCGTTTTCCTTTATTGTCACTGGGCTCCAAAAAGTATTGGCACATGATCTTTGGCTCTGACTCTACTTTCTAAGGAATGTGAGCTAAAACCATTCATTTCAGAACAGTTTGTGGTTCTAGAAAACAGATTCTAGAGAACAGTCCCTTGTTCTAGAGAACAGGCCCGCAGAGGAAGATGGGGCGTGCACTTGTCTATGGTCAGAAAACAATAGGATTACATTGCTCGTACTAAGTGGATTGTTAATAACCCCTCATAGTCAATGATCTTAGAAGGAATTCCTATGATACCGTCTTGTGTTAAGTTCAACCTGGAAATTCTCCCAAATTGCCCTGGGATTTCTAAAATGTTTAGTATCTAAGTGAAAAATCAGTCAGGCTATGAAACCGAAGTCTGCAACAAAAATCCAATGGCTACAACCTTGACCAAAGAAGTAAGGAACTCCTGGGGGGACAGGAGGTCGCAGAAAAGTAGCCTCAGAAGCACACACCATGGATGGGCCCAGAGAGGACGTGGCCGATGGAGGACCCTGAATCTGGGGTATGAAATGCGGTGAAATTGTGTCAATGCAGGTGGTTCCAGACTCGCTAAATAACCTTTTGCTGAGTGGCCCTTTTCAAAGGCCTGGAAAGCAGACTGCATCCCCTCAGTTGTCACACTTCCTAAGGGTGTGAAATCTGAAATCATAGCCTGGGCCTGTTGTCCGTTCCCTGCACGCAGCTGGGCATGCCAAAGAGCTGGGTTGCTCTGGGGCCAGTCTCCAATGCTCTCTGTACCACGGGCATGGTTAGCCTTGGCCTTTGTTCTCACTAATGGCTGCTGTGAAATGCAAGGGGGAGCTAGGGGGGAGGGGGGACAAAGGGCCAGTGCCCTGCAACAAGTAGATCGGGGTTGCGGTTGCATACTGCTCGGGGAGACTTGGCCTGGTCCCCTGTGCCTGAGCCTCCCTGGCACCATCTGTAAAGCGGGACCGGATGCCCGTGTTAAAGGGGTGCGGGAGTGAGTGACCGTGCCTGCCACCGGTCCTCACTCCTGACTGCTCTCTCCCGGCAGCTGCCAAATAAGATTTGAATTAGAGTATGTTATTTGAAAGAGATTTATGGCTTCAAATGTTAATTAAACTCTGCCTATAAAGTATTCCACGGTAAACACTCTCAGAAGAGCTCCCTTATTAAACAAATGGGAATGATTTAAAAATCAGTTCCCCCCTCTGGGGGTGGTGGGGGGCAGTTAGCTCCAACCCGGAGACTGGCTAGGGGGTGGGGGCCAAGTTCTCGGAGGGGTTGTGCGGGGGATGGGGCGTCGAGGCCGAGAGTCACAGAGCCCCGTTCTCCTGGCTGGCTGGCCATCTGGCCCACACAGTGTGCATATGGGGTCGCCCAGGCCCCCGCCGCCGACCCCGTGGGTCCCACAGCCCCCAGGCCTCAGGGAACCACCCTTCCCCCTTCCGCTTTCTAGTCAGGCCGGAAACTGGTGGTGGCATTTGCAGGCACAGGTGCTCAGGGAGGCTCTGTGGCCCAGATGTGCCAGAATATGCGAGTTGGAAGTGAGGGTGTGGGCCCTTGGGCATAGAGCAACAGAGGAGCGGAAGGTACACGGTGCAGAAGTGGTGCAGGGAGACCAGGAGGATGAGGCCACTTGGAACTGGCCCTGACTGGGGCCCACAAGCCTTCATCCTGATGGACGACTGGGGAAACTGCAGCCAGGAGCTGGAGGTCCCGCAGGGAAAGCTGCTAGGCAACCTGGCTAAGCCCCTGCTGGAGAACATCAAGACGCTGAAGGCTGGGGACCGTAAGCAGGCCTCTGTGTTGGCCAAGGACAGGTGGAGGATTATTTGCGGGACATGGGAGTTGCCATGGCCAGCATGTGGCCGTCCTATTTCAGGAGCCTCTTCTCCTACTGTCCCAGAAAGCCCCAGATGCAAAGAGCTACCTCCTGGGCTTGTCCATGGGTGATGTGCCCATGGACGGCCTATGTGTGACCAATGGGTTCTGTGATGCTCAGCCTGCTGAAGATGCCACAAAAAAGAGGTTGGCCAGAACATTGGGCTCAGTGCTTACAAGCACCCCCCTGGAAGCCTGGGCTGTCCTGCTCTCCGGGCACACGGGGAAGTCCTCAGGTGCAGTGCCACCACGACCCCAGAGGATGAGAACTAGCACTTCCCTGGAACCCCGGACCTGGCCCATGCGTTCCCTTTCTATGCCCTAAAACCTGACCATGGCATCCAACTGACCCTGAGGCTCAACCCCGAGGTCCTGTTGCTGTAGCGGCACAAAGCAGACTTGGCTGGGCTCTGACCCTGCCGCCTCTCGGCCCCATCTGCAGGGACGGGAGACGCAGTCACAGTCATCTGGTCTTAGGTGACAAAAAAAATCACAGGCCATTGTTCCCATACACACAAAAGAAAGATGAAAAAGTCAACATGAGTTACTTGTAACTGGCAAGAATTTGGAAGCTAGGGCTCCCAAGTAGGTTAGCCTTTCCTGTCTCTTTTAAATAAATCGTTGGTATAATCCCTGCTCGCAGAAAAAAAATCTTCAATCAACACAGCTGGAATGAATGACCTTGGTTGTCCTGCTCTAAAGTATTAGCTCTGCTTTCAAAGGAACCCCATAACTTGTATTCACTTTCTTCATACCACAGGCAGAGACCAACCTCATGTTCTGTACTTAGCAGGTACTTAATGAACATTAAATTAGTGACCAGTCTCCTACTCTGAGGTATGATCTGTCCTTAGGCTGAATTGAAGATCGTTCGACTCAAATGGTAACTTTGAGGTGGCGTTGTGGCAGGGGAGGGGAAAGGAGGCTGAAAAGCATGGGTTACTTAAGTTTGCAGATCTTCTAAATTTTAGCAGGTTGGGAATCCAAAATTTCTGAATGTAACTGGTCACTTACATCGGGATTTGATCACCAGGATTCCTCAGCTGCATTTATAATTCCGCTTCTAGCCAAGCCGCTCAGGGACCCGGTCTGGCAGTTGACAATTATTAGGCAAGTTGTCTCTAAGAAGGGTGAACGGTGTCTGAAGCAAGTAATTTATCATTATTTCCAGCCTTTGGTTTGCTTGTCTTTATGACGGCACACTGTCAAAAAAAGATTCTGGAACTCTGTTGAGATGTGGGAAATACTTGACTGCAATGAGGCCTATCGTGAGGTGAGCCATACGGGAGGTGGAAGCCGAGGGGAAGGCATGAATATTCATGAGGCACCTGTTCTGCCCCAGTGGCTTTAGCCATTTATTTTCTGTCCTTCTTTCCAGAGCAACCCTGCGAGGGAATAAAGAGTGTTATTTATTGAGGGTTTACTCTGGGGCCAACTCTTGAAGGTCCTTGCCGTGGCAAATTGTCAAAACAACCCAGGGGGAGGTGTTAGGTGCATTTCGGAGGTCACGTGCCAAGGGTTCCCTATCTTGGCCAAAGTCACCCAGCGACTTGGAGGTGGAACCAGAACTGAGAGGCACTTCTCCCGTGTCAAAGGTTTTTTTTTTCTCAAAATAAAAATGCCTTTTTATTTTATAAATAATGTATGCTTTTGACAAAAAAAAATCAACATGGAAAAATTCTGAAATCTCTTTGAATAGGTAGTAGATTCACCTAGAAAAACAATTTTTTTTAGAGCAGCCCTGTTATTAATCTAGGCCTTCTTCTGGAGCATTTTTATGCATATATGGATATGTTTCTAGTTTTATACTCAAGGCTGCTTGTGCACACTATTTTATGCCTTGCCTCAGCCTGACCCCAACTTGACTATATTTTGTAGACCTTCACAAACCCTAGCATGAGACTTCGTTTTAAAGGGCTGCATTGTTTCCGTTTTCTTTCTAAAAGTGAATTCCATAATTAACCAGTTCTTGATTTGGCATTTTGTTTTCCTTTTTTTTTGCTCTTGCAGACTGTGTTGAAATACACAGACCCTCCCCTGTCCCAGTGTGTTACCTCCAAGTGCTACTGTGTCTGGGGTGGATTCCTGGATCAGAGGTAAAGACAGGCACTTGTAGTTTTGGTAGATTCTGCCCGACTGTCATCCACGGACTTGGCCAGCTTGCCCTCTTGCAAGCAGCACTGAACGTGTCTTTTCCTGTAGCTTTGCCAACAGTTCTTATCAAATTTTCAGCTTTTTTTTTTTTTTTGGCCAATCTGATAGATGAAAATTGGCAAATCCAGGTAGTTTGAATTATCTCTTTTTTACTTTATTTTTGAGCGTGTGCAAGTAGGGGAGGGGCAGAAAGCAAGGGGGACAGGGGGGATCTGAAGCTGACGGCACCAGGCCCAATGTGGGGCTTGAACTCAGGAATGGTGAGATCATGACCACAGCCGAAGTCGGATGTTCAACCGACTAAACCACCCAGATGTCCCAGGTGTTTTGAAATTCTTTATCCTAAGATGAAGTTGAATATCTTTTCATGTTTGAAAGATAATTCAGTTTTCTTTTTAGGGCAATATCTGTGTATACCCTTGGTCCATTTTTTTTTCTGTTGGGTTCCCTTTTATGTATTAGGGAGTTAGCTTTTAGTGATGGGAGTTACAAGTACTTTTTCCTAGTTTCTCTCTTGTCTTTTGACCTTAAGTAGGTTTTTCCCATGGAGAAATTATTTTTTTTTAAAGAGGCAAGTTGACCAGTTTTTTGTCTCTTCTAAGTGGGAGTTCTCATTAGATCATGACTGCTCCAATGTTAAAAAGTAAATCTCCCATATTTGGGTCTGGATTTTGACTTCAGTGTTGTCATAGAAGTCTTGTGTCCATTTGGAAATAATCCCACAGTGGGGGGATTGAAGCATGCATCTAGTTTTATGTATTTCTAGGTAGTTCTCCAATTCTAGTATGTTTTATTGAATCATTTCATGACTGATATGAGATTCCTTCTTGATCATACACTCAAGTTGCTACAGATGGGTCTGTATATGCCTTTTTTTTGACTTTGTATTCTGTTCTATTCAGTCTCTTGGTAGATCACTATTCTCTTGTAATAACTAAAGGTTTTAAACATGTTGGAACATCTAGTGTGACTAATTCCACACCCCTCCCACTTCCCCCCATATTGTTGGTTTTCAGAGTTTTCCTGGTTATTCCAACTCCTCTTTCCATATAAGGTTTGGAATCAGATTCTCTAGTTGTGGTGCTTTTCTTAAACTAAATGTGTAAGTATTGGGGTATATTAAACCTACAAATTTAGGTTTTGGAAAAGTTGCCTCTAGGTCATGGTGCAAGTTGCCATTTTTATTTTTTATTTTTTTTAAGGTTGATTTTTATTTTTGAGAGAAAGGGAGGCAGAGCATGAGTAGGGGAGCAGCAGAGAGAGAAAGGGAGACACAGAATCTGAAGCAGGCTCCAGACTCTGAGCTATGAGCTCAGAGCCCCATGCAGGTCTCAAACTCAAAAACGATGAGATCGTGACCCGAGCTGAAGTTGGACACTTAACTGCCTGAGCCACCCATTTTAAAAAGCCTTTTTTTTTTTTTTTTAGGGGTGTGGGGTGGTTGAGTTGATGAAGCGTCTGACTCTCAGTTTTGGCCCAGGTCATGATCTGCTGGTTCATGGGTTTGAGCCCCATGATGGGCTCTGCATTGACAGTGTGGAGCCTGCTTGGGATTCACTCTTCCTTTCTCTCTTGGCCCCTCCCCTGCTCACTCATTCTCTCTGTCTCTAAAAAATTTTAATCTTGAGGTGTATTGCAAAGTTTCTCTTCTTGTGGCCCCTGTACAGTATTATTTTAATTCCTGATTTGGTTGTGATACTCATAAAGCCTTATCTATGTGGTTGTGTATATGTGCATATATATAATATATATAGTATATGTGAAAGATAATGTATTTATTTTATACTTCTCAAGTGTTTATGAATTTCTTACTGGTTATGGTAGCTTTTCGGTTGTAGTTTTCATTTGCCAAGTATACCATCTGCAAATAATTTTTCTTGCTCCTTTCCAATTTCTAGAATTAGGATAATAATTTTCTGTTACCTAGTTGTGTTGGCCATTACTTCTAGCACAGCATCAACTACCATTTCTGACTTTAATGGTAATGTTTCTAGTGCTTCCCATTAAGCATAATGCTAGCTTTGGGATTATGATAGGAAGATTTTATCTTGTTAGAGAGTTATTTATCTAATGCTATTTTACTGCAGTTGTAATTTATAAAATTAAGAATGTATATTGAAATTTGCCTGGTATCCTTAAATATCTTCATTCCCTTATTCTTAAGCATTGGGGTTTTGTAGCTGACTTAAAAAAAAAAAAGTTTGCCATATATACTTATCAGTGGTTTCTCATTCTCCCTACACAATACCTTGTAGAGTTCTTCCTAAGTTACCTCCTGTAGACGTAGCTCACTGTTTGAGTTGCTCCATGATATTCCATGGTGTGGATATTTTCCATTTATTCAGCCAATCCCCTGTGATAGGCGTCCACTTTTCTCCCTTTTTCATTTCACTATAAACAAATATGTAGTAATAATCATCCTGGTAAGTGTAGTTTTATGTGATTGGTCCTTTAATTTAATTTCTAAGGACTATATTCCGAGGGATGGGTGTGCTGAGTTGAAAGTTGCGTATAATTTTAATAGCCATGCTGCTATACTCCTCAAGATCACAGAGCTGGAGCTGGTATTCAGTGAGGGCTCTCTGACTCCAGATCTCATTAGACCAAACCGCTGTGCACATCAGAGCCACATAAAGCAAATCCTGTAAAATTACCGTGGCCATGCTGAGATTCCTGCCCAGCTCCTTCGAGTAGATGAAGTGTAAATCTAAGAGAACTCTCTGAAGAGAAGGCTGCCCTCACGAGCATTTGTCTTTGTGACTCTTGGGAGTTAGATGAGCCTTAATTTCTGTGACCTTGGACATGGTCTTTGTTGTGTCTCTCTGATGAGCCCTTTTCATCTGGGAAATGAGAATGATTGTACTTGACACAGGCATGAGATTGGAGCCCATAGCATGTAAAGCCCATTGCAAAGAGTTGGGATTTTCCTGATACATATTTAAGAGTAATAGAAGTTCAGGCTCAAGCCCCCTTTTTTTTTTTTTTCCCCCCCCCTGTGTGCTTTGAAGTTGTCCAGGCTGGCAGGACAGGTGGAGTGGGAAAGTGTAGCTGTTGCTTGAAACTTGGACTCTTGGGCCAGGAGTAGCCTACAGAGTTGTGACCAGCATAAGAACTCAAAGGCTCCCAGCACCACGGGGCCCCCCCCCCCGCCCGCCCCCCCCCCCCCCGCCCAGGGCAGCCCTGCTGAAGCAGGGTTGTGAGGCATTGGGGAGGGTCAGGAAGGAAAGGGAAATAGACAAGGGAAAAGGGTGGGGGGAGGGATGTAGAGAGGGGTGCTAAAGACAGTGTATTAGTCACATATGGCTGTTGTGACAAAATTACCACAAACTTGGTTGCTTAAAAGAAAACAAATTTATTAGTTACGGAAGTCAGAATTCCAAAATCAGCCTGACCTGACTAAAGTAAGGTACAGACAGGGCTCATTTCTTCTGGAGACCCTGGAGAAGCTCTTTCTTGGCTTTCCCAGCTTCTAGAAGCTCCCAGAATTCCCCTGCTTGTGAGCCGTGCCTCCACCTTCAGGGTGCATTGCTCCAAGCTGTGATAGAATAACCACGTTTCCTTTTCCTTCTGTGTCCCTCCTGTTTGTCTGATAAGGACCTTCATGATTCCTTTGGGTCTACCCAAATAATCCAGGAGAATCTGACTGTTTCCAGGTTCATCCCCTTAATTACACCTGTGAAGTACCCATGTGAGCTTTCTGAGTTAGGGGGATTGGTTTGTGCATATCTTTTGGAGGAGTGTGTTTCTCTGCCTACCACAGATGCCATCTGTGGAACCTGTGGCACCAATGCGTCCACATTGTGATGGGTGGGGTCCTCTCCTAATGTGGAGGAAACCCTGGTTTGTTCATCTGCCCTCTGTGCTTCCCTAAGCACTTGATTCTTGATCAGACAAGTTCCCTCCTCCTGCTCATAAGGAAAAGACTGGATCCATTTTGTCCTACATGAGATGGGCAAAGCCTATGTTAGGCTTGGTCATTTTTGCTGGTCCCGGCCTCTGGGTCTTAGAAGAGCCAGCTCCGTAAGCTGAGGAGTTGGAGGAAATGGTCAGAGGAAATTGACCATGGGCCTGATATCTGGTGTGTCTTCTGAGCTGCATCGGGTATCCTCTAATGATGAGATTCCTGTTCTGTTTCCACCAAGAACCACCCTCTTGGCTGGTTCACTTTGTTGCCTTGCCTTGACATTCTATCAGTCTGCTAGGGTTGCCATACTAAGACACCACAGACTGAGTGGCTTAGCCAACAGAAACTTCTCACAGTTCTGGGAGTTGAGAGTCCAAGATCAGGGTGTTGACAGGTTTGATCTCTCCTGAGAGCTCTCTTCTTGGCTTAAAGATGGCTACCTTCTCCGTGGCTCTTGACACAGTTTTCTCTGTGTGCTTGTACATGCCTGCTGTTTTTCTTTGTGCTAATCTCTTACAAAGATACCAGTCCATATTGGATTTGAGCTCACTCTAATGACTTCAGTTTAACTTAATTGCCTCTTGAAAAAGGCCAAATACAGCCACACTCAAAATTATTGCGAATTAGGACTTAAAAATGGGAATTCTAGGGGGATACAATTCAGCACATAACAACCTTTATGTGCCCCTCCTTTGCCTCTGCTTGAACTTGGGCCACGCATAATGCATGTCAACCCTGATCTCTTGAACCAACCGTCTTTTGCCGTCCCTTCTGGTGATCTGATAGTCCAGCTGAGACCAGCTGCCTAACACTAGGACCTGCTCAGAATGAAGTAAACCCGGAGAACCTATTCATCATGCGAAGCCATTATGGGTCTAGAATAATGCAATTGGGCATTTCCTAGAATAAATTTTGGTTCCTGCACTGATAAACATGACCTCTTTTAAATAGAGAAGCCCCCAAACACCAGTAATAGCATAAGAGTACAAGACACATAATGATATAATGGTGGAAGTTTCCATGGTTTCACCTCCCACAGGGTAGCTTGATCAGGTGACTGTTTGGGGGTAACAACACTTTGACAGCACAAAACAAAAACTTCACATTGTTGGATTCTGAAGTAAATGTGTAACCATGAAACTTTGTTTAGAAAAAAAAAAAAAAAACACCCCACATTACCATGCCCTAGATTTTCTCTGAGTCCAATCACACCTTAGGAGAATGAAGCACAGATTGCCCTCTTACCTTAAGAGGGAAAGTCTAGAAAGAAGATGGTCATTCTCCTTGGCCCCTAATGTGAGAAGTGACAACACTGAAAGCCTGATGGCAGGAGCATTTTCAATTCCAACTCCCTAAAATGGATTAAGGAACAAGGAGAGAGGAAGACCAGCAAAACAAAGATTTTTAAGTCCTAACAGAAAAATAAGGTTTCTAGAAAAACAAACCAAAGCATAGACTTGATGGATTGTGCCTCAGGGATTTTCCATTGTGCAACAATGTGCCACTCGGATGCAGTTAGGTGGGGTCTGGGAAGCTCACGGGTAGGATAGAGAGGGCATATGTCCTCTGAACAACTTTGCGAATGGGCAAAGGATTATCCAGGAGCAGGTATTAGAGGTGTCCTTGACTTCACCTCTAGTGAAGTGGTTCCTCTGTTTCTCTTCCTGGCTTGGATCTTGTTTGGGTAGGTGGAGATCCAGGTGGGTGCAAGGAGAGAGAGACTCAGGGAGAGATCAGAGCCTGGGGGGAGAGTGAGGAGCGAGACAGGAAGATAAATCTGGCCGCAGCCCTGTGGCACATGCTGAAACCATCTTACAGGCTGATCTTAATTGGGACTCCCTATCTTGAGGAAGAACCTGAACACCATTTTCAAAAACCATAACCTTTTCCAAACGACCTTCTTTTCCTGGCCTTTCCACAAACGAGTTTCTGTTAATTTACAATGAGGCTAAAGAAACTTGCTATTTTGCCACTTCTCACGGTGAATTTCCACTTTCTCAAAACATCTTTTGTCTTATTTTGCACAGCCCTTTACCCTGCATAATGGTGTATAGTATACCTGTGCAAATGTGCAAGAAATGAAGAAAAATTAATCAACTAGCAAGAGGATTGGAGGGCACACCGTGAAGGAGGGTGAAGAGCTAAATTTATATAACCTAGAAAAGGAAGACTCTGGAGGAACATGATGAAGTTATACTTCACAAAAGCAATATAAATGAAGGCAGGGAATTGTTCACGGTCTCCAAAGATGGTGGGACAGAAGGGCTGGCCCCAAGCCAAGGCCATGAAAGGCAGTTATGATGGATGATCGAGGCAGGAGAGCAGAGGGCGCTCCTGATGTGGGGACCAGGCTCCACTCTTCTACTTAGTGTCAGACAGACCTGGGATCTGGCAACAGCCAATGATCAGCGGGGTGACTCCTCGTGCACCTTACCCACTCATCACTCCCCCCTGGGTTGGGAGGGGCCCCTACTCTGCCAGGGACCGTGAGGTCAGGGAGACCGAGTTTTTTTATTTTTGTCTCCAATGTGGACAAACTTCCTCTGAAGGAAACTTTAAAGAACCAAACCTCCCTAAATACAGAGATAATTGCAAGCATAACACTCTAGTGACTTGTGTTCCTTTTTATATTCTATCTTGTTCCGTTTAATTTTTGATCAATTGCAGCTATTTTAATGCTTGTGATGTTTCTCGTCTAGCCAAAGGAGGAGGACAACTCTTTTTATTCTGAGCTTGGGAGCATGAATGTCTGCTGGCTGATTAAAGGTGATCAAGGCTGCCAGGGCCTGCACCATATGGAGTGGTAAATGGAAGGAAAGAGGTCAGGATTCTATTTCTTATTCCACCATTGTATCAGTTCTCTGTGGCTGCTGTGGTACTGCAATGTATAATAAGAAATATATCTTTGGTCCTCATCTGTTTCTGGCATAAAGCTCTAAAAACCCTTGGAATTTCCTAAGCAAGAAAAAGAATAAGTGTTCTTGTTAGGTTAAAGGAATTGACTTTTGGTGCCCACCTGAGGATGGAGACTGGCTTTCCAGAGTCCCAACCATAGAATGGGAGGAACTTGTAGTCCGTATCTCCAACCGCGGGGAGGAGTGGGGGTTGAATCAATGGCCAATGGCTGATAATTTAAATAGTTGTGCTGATGTACTCAAGCCTTGATCAAAAATCCAAAAGAACAGAGTCTAGACTTCTTCCATGTTGATGAATACATGGGAGATTCTGGGAGAAGGGCAAACGGAGGGCAGGGAAGCTCTGAACTCTTGACCTTGCTCTATGTATCTCTTCCATCTGGTGGTTCTTGAGTTGACATCTTTTTCTAATAAACTGGTGCTCTAGTAAGCAAAACTGTTTGAGTTGTGTGAGCCATTCTAGCAAACTAATTAAAGCTGAGGAGGTGGTCATGGGAACGTGTGACGTGTAGCCAGTCTGGTTGGAAGTACAGGTAACATGGTGGACTTGGGATTGGTTGGAGCGGGTAATTGGAGGCTCCAAATGACAGATGGGCAGGAAACACAGATAACAACTTGGGCTTGTGACTGGAAGTGGGGGAGTGGAGGGCTCTCTTGCAGGACTGAGCCCTTAACCTGTGGAATCTGTTGCTGTGTCTGGATAGATCGTGTCAGAATTGAGTTGAATTAGAAGACACTCAGCTGGTGTTCTGGATAATGACTTGGTGCTGTGTGGGGAAGCCTCCCTCAGATAATTGCTTGTTGGTGTGGGAAATACCCACTCCTCAAACACTGGATTTGGTACCAGAATATTTTGTTAATGTTTATTTTTTGAGGGAGACCGAGACAGAGCACAAGCAGGGGAGGGGCAGAGAAAGAGGGGGACACAGAATTCGAAGCAGGCTCCAGGCTCTAAGCTGTCAGCACAGAGCCCGATAAGGGGCTCGAACTGACAGAACGAGAGATCATGACCTGAGCTGAAACCAAAAGCTGGATGCTTACCAGCTGAGCCACCCAGGCACCCCAATACCAGAATGTCTTGAACAGCATAATGAATGACTACAAACTTCGTGGTTTAAAATAGTGACAGTTTCTGTGGGTCAGGAATTGAGGTGTGGCTTAGTTGGGTCTTCAACTTCTGGGTTTCTCTACAGCTGCAATCAAGGGGTTAGCCCAGGATCTTTTAGAAGGTTCCAATCAAGGTTTGGGTTGGACCACATTGTCTCAAGGCTTGATTCAGGGCAGCAGCACCTAATGGTATGCCCATTCAGTGGTTTTGGCAGGATTCAGTTTCTCAAAGCTGTTGGAGCAGGGACCTCAGTTTCCTGCTTGCTGCGTTTAACTCTTGAACTTGGGAACTTGGCTCATCAAAGTGAATGAGCCAAGAAGTCAATGGGACAAGAGAAGGCCAGCAAGAGAGAGAGTAAGGAAGACAGAAATCCATCTCCTAGAACCTATTCCGGGAGGTAAGATCGTATCCTTTGCCTGTTGTTCGGGTCTTGGAAGGAAGTTATTAGATCCAGTTGCCATACATAGGATGTAAATTGTATGAGGAGTGGACAACAAGAGGTAGGGACCATTGGAAGCCATTTTAGAATGCTTTCTACAACAGTGTTAAACAGACAAGTGACCTTGGGCTTGAGTACCTTTCTGTTGAATATCCTAATAAAATAAAAGTCTTAAAGATGGCTGCATCAAATCAGGGTGGCAAATCCAACTGCTTGTCAGAGCCTCGTGGGTTGCAATAGTCTCTAGACCTGTTACACTCTAATAAAATTTGTGAGAAAGATAATGCTGATCAGAAAGAATTTCTCAGTCCAGATGGTATCTGTAGGTCATTAGTGTGACCTGATCCTAACTAGCATGTTGTTGTAAATGAAGGGTTAATTCTAGGGATGCTTGATAGCTTTTTCTTTACATACTCTGATGACTTGAATTACCTTCCAACTGGCCAAAGCAAAGGACACAGGCTCTTGTGTAGGTCACCGGTCCTGGCACTTGTAAGGAATCAAACAGCAGTAATGACCCTGAAGAGGAAGATTTGGTCAAAACAGAGTGGATCTTGTTAAAACCAGTGAACATTGGTTGTCAAAGAGGAAAGAAGGTGGCTACACAGTTTCCTGGGTCCAGCTCAAGCCCTGAAGGTACTCATCCCATCAAATGAACATGTAGGGGAACTGCCTAAAAGTTAGGTTGAGTAGAGGCAATACTTTTGGATGATGGAAATGTTTGGTATAATGTCATTTCTTCAACAAATGTTCACTGAACACCTGCTATGCCTGGAGCTGTATTACTGGAAGACACCAAGACCAGACCTGGTTCATTAAATTCTTCCAGTCTGTGGAGGACCCATTGACAATTCAGTGAGGCTCCTGCCACAGAGAAGGGCACACAGGGGACCAAGACAATCGGGGAAGGAAACACTAGATCTGTGTGGGGTAGTTAGTGGAAGCTTCAGGGGGGACAGTAGGGAGCATTTCTCTATCCTGAGGCATAATCCACAACTGCCATTTGTGCTTTTGTTTCAAAACGTTTTATGAGATTACCTCTGTTATCTTGCTAGGACGGGTTTGCCAGAAAGACCTAGGATAGTATGCTGATAGAAGGACAGCTGAGTAAGGATCCTGCAACATAGAAACCTCCCTAAAGACCTCTCTGGCATCTAACAGGGGATATGATCTGGCAGTGGTTGGTTTGCTGAGCTCTGTTGGGCTCCAGAGGAGCTGATTTGAAATCCTATTTTTCATGGCATTTATAGATTGCCGCTTTGGGATTATATAGAGCTATCTGTGTGACCATTACTGAGTTGGCAAGTAGCAAAAAACTAAAACAGCACCGTTTTATCCTTTGTATGCTATTAGCAACATTTCTCATTTGATAGCAACACAGAGATGAGATTTTAGAAAGGGAAGGTATTCTATTCTTTGGAGCCATCAAGGGTTCAGATCCAGAGTTCTCCTAGAAATCACTTCAATATTACTACTGAACCACCAAATCCTGGATAAAGAACAGGTGCTTATATGGTATGTTTAATTTTTAGATCTAGGAGACTCATATTGTTTCTTACTTAGTACTTGAAACATGATAAAGTGGTATCGTTTCCCCCTTTCTCATACCCTAAACTGTCCTGAACACAGGCGTTATTTACAAAGCTGCTCCTTTGTCATTAGATACCTGACTGTTTACACACACACACACACACACACACACACAAATTGGCGTATTAAATTTTACAGGAAAATGCCTGATTTCTCTACTTTGTGTCCATCAATAAACCCAAAGTACTGCTTCTCTATGATCAGAGAGAAGGAAAAAAGTTCGGTCTATTTTTTCATCTGAGAGCTGTATAATCAGTAACTCTTTCTTATAACCCCAAAAGACAGTTCAAACAGCATCTACTTAGTTCAGAGACCAATTAAATAATTATCAAAAACATCAGGAAGACAGCAAGGGTAAGACTCAGAAGAGCGAGCAGAATCTGGCAGGAAAACCTAATTGCCGTTTTGAATTTTTCCCTCACTTGCCATCTATTAAATCACGACTTGCACTGACCCCTGCATGTCAAACGGACCTGGGCACCTTTTCTTTAAGGCACCAACCTCCCTGAGGAAACAAAGTAGTTTCCGGGGGTTTTTTGCAGGCTGAGAGGTAGATGGATTTCTCGCCACCCAACCCCCCACCTCCCCCTGCTAAGCTGCCAGGCCATTCAGACTGCGAAAATGAGCATTTGGTTCAGGACTTAGTGATTTCTGCCTTCTGGCTCCCTGGGCACGAGGAGTTTGCTCCTTAGAACTCCTCCCGACCTCCCCCACTTAGCCAGGTCATGGGGCCATCACCTCTAGGATGCTCAGGTAGGATGGTAAATGTGGCCCTGCTTTTCCACTGATGGGTTTCTTCTCATTGATTCCTTCTCATTCTGTTTCTGCCTTGCTTAAAGAAGCAAGCTCAGGAAAATCGGAATCAACACCTTGGATGAACTGAAACCTGCCTCCTCCATCCCATGCACCTGGCTCGTGGGTTTCATGGGCCTGCCCCCAAAGGCTGGCCATTATCTCACAGGCTCCCCATTACCGAGGCCGAAGGAAAGCAGTGTGCGGTCATCCTGTTGCAAACAAGCCCCACGCATTCACCCTCGCTACAGAAACAAATGGTCAGCAAATGGCCTATTCATCCTGGGTTTGGAACTCATCATCTGTGTCAGAAAACGGGAAATCTCTGAGGTGGCCCGACACAAAAGGATGCAAATGACAAAGGGTCAACAGCAGATGGTGAATAATGGAGCGGGAACAAATAGCATTCATGGGCTTCGTGGGTTTTTTTGTATCTCCCACAAATGGTGCCTCATTCTTCCCACGTCATTTTCAATTTCAACTATTCCTATTTTTATGTCTGAGGGGAGCGTGAGGGGCATCTGGACTGATTTCCGCTTGATGTTTTCTGCCCTTGGATTGAAGCGGGCCTCTGGTTGCCTTGCCGAATGGTGACCTCGGTCTACAGAGCTTGGTAACGGCCTCCCCCTCCTGTCCCGTGTCGCAGAGATGGCTATATTTTCATGCCTAGCGCAAGTGACTGATAGAAAGTTTGCAGAACGATTCAAAATCCTCTGGGAAGAAAAGGTGGGCTTGTCAGAATTGTCATCTGACCTTGAGCTTGGAGTCCAAATACGGGGTATATAAATCTTATTAAAATGAGACCATTCTTTGGTGTCAGAAAGCAGGGAGAAAAGACGTGTACAAATAAAACCCCTAGCCTCTCTATGGATGAGGGGGAGGTAAAGTTGGTAGCTGCGTCTGCCTTGTCCAGCACACAAGATGAGTGAAATGAGCATTTAAACGAAATCGCACGCAGAATAATCTCAGACCTAGTCAACGTAGGGACCGGTTATTCTTTCCGAGGTAATGTGATCATATTTAATGAAGACTGTTCCAAGGACACTTCTGAGAGCTTCATGGTATTATCTTACTTGATCCTCTTAATTACTTTGAGACAGGTACTCTATCAGTTTCTTACTTGAAATTAAGCAGGCACAAAGAGCTTGACACTGAGATGAGCAGGGGGTGGGGTGGGGAGAAGGCCTAGGACCCCAGGAAAAGTTGACCCACACCTAACAACCAGAGGGCTTCATCAGCTACAGCTAGGAAGAACTGTGTATTAACAGAAAATTGAAAATCTGACCCAATACATGTAGGGGTTTTTTTCGTTTTTGTTTTTTTTTTTTTTTTTGTTTAAAAATTCCTTTCTGGTAATAGAAGCCTGGAAGCAGCCAATCAAGGGTTATTAGAAAAATTTCTCATCACTGGGGATAAGGTTCCTTCTCTTTTCTTTCTTTCTTTTTTTTTTTTTTTTTTTTTTTTTTTTAAGTAGGCTTCACAGACAGCACAGAGGAGCCCATTGTGGGCTTGAATTGACAACCCTGAGATCAAGACCTGAGCTAAGATCAAGAGTTGGATTCTTAACCTACTGAGTCACCCAGGAGCCCCTAGGGTTCCTCCTTTACTTTCTTGTTCCTTTTTCTTCTCATTTTTTTTTCTTTTTTCATCTTGTCTCTTTCTTCCGTTTGGTTTTTTGTTGTTGTTGTTGTTTTGTTTTGGTTTTTTTTTTTTGAGAGAGAGAGAGAGAGAGAGAGAGAGTGAGTGAGTGCATGGGTGGGAGGGGCAAAGAGAAAGAAGGAAACAGCATCCCAACCAGGCTCCACACTGTCAGCCCAGAGCTCAGGGTGAGACTTGAGCTCACCAACAGTGAGATCATGACCTGAGCCAAAAATCAGGAGTTGGATGCTTAATCAACTGAGCCACTCAGGTGCCCCCATAGCGTTCCTTCTGAACTTTCATGCCACCATCCTTACTTTGTGCTTACACTTAATTTTTAAGTTCATTTCATGGAACTAAAAATGTTTTTAGAATCTGTCATCCTATCCAATTCGAGGAAGCAAAGAGGAGGAAGGAAGAAGGGCGGGAATGAACCCGGGGAACTGGCTGCTCCCGGTGGAAGAAAAGTTTCCTGAAGCCCCACCCACCCCCCACTTACATCTCATTGGCTGGAGCTTTGTCTAGGGGCCCAACTATGTACACGAGGGGGGTGTACAACTTTTAGGTGGACTATATGGTCACCGTGGATAGAATTGCGATTTCAGGGGCGCCTGGGTGACTCAGTCCCTTGAGTGTCCCACTTCAGCCCAGGTCATGATTGCCTGGTTCGAGACTTCAGGCCCCACCTCAAGCTTGGTCCTGTCAGTACAGAGCCCAATTTAGATCCTCTGTCCCTCTGTCACTGCCCTACCCCCTGCTCACATGCTCCCAAATAAAATATTTTAAAAATTAAGAACTTAGATTTCATCTTCAAAGAAGGGGAGAGTGGTTTCTACTACGTAGTCAATATATACCAGAGCTGCCGGTTAGTCTCAACTGAAGCTTGAGACCCAACAGCCATAAAGATGTCCCCTCATCCTTACTGCCCACTTTTCTCCTTGTTTCTTGGATTATCATGGGCACGGAGGAACCTCCTGGAAACGATACTACATCTAACAGTGAGCTATACCATAAACCACCTGGCATGCCCAATGGTCTGGACAGGGATAGGTATGGACTCAGAAGCCTCTAAGAAAATGGTTAGGTCCTTGAGAGAGTTAACTAGGAGGAAGGGGTCTTCCAGTGTGAGCATGAGGTGAGCTGGACAGAGTGAAGCTTGGTAGTTGATGGTAAAGTCCTCTCTGTGGATTTGTGTCCCTTGGGGACAAAGAGGTTTTTGTATACAAACTCAAATGACTCCATTATTAAACTGTATGACAAGCCTGGACCCCAGCAGTTGTGCTGGAGAACCTCTTTAGAGGGTAAAATGGAAGGAGGAAGCCATTTCTTACTGTCCTCAAGTCATTTTTGAGTGAATTTTTCATGACTTGAGAATTGAACACAAGGCAACCGGAGGGAGGGAGGGAGGGAGAGGAGGCAGCCACAGAAGGGCAGCATGATTGAGATCAGGATGGAGTGGAGGACAAGGTCAAGTGATAAGTGTTGGGTAAGCCTTGGTGCTTTTCCAACTTATGGGCAGGAGGTTCTCATGGGGATGGAAATAGTGGTCAGAGTATTAGAGTTATGAGCATTCAGATTTAACTGTTAAGATGTCCTATATTTATAAGCTTATGGGATATTTGGGCTATACTAAGTTCATACAGGCTTTAGCTGAGTTTTAGTTTTTGCTTAAACACCAGACTTTGAGCCTGGATGCCCAAATCCAGTGAAATGAACCACCCCTCTTCCTCCATTCTACATTTTCCTCCTCAACTTCACGTGCAAATGGAAAGCTTCATCCAAATGCAAACAGGGAAGAAAAAATAAAGACAGGACGGGGAAAAAAAAGTGAAGGGAGGGGCAGAAAAAGTGAAAAGGGGAGGGAAGGAAACCAGCCCAACTCTTGAAGCCGTAATTTTTATTCCACTCCCTGCTGAGGACAATAGCATTAAAAGTCATGGTGTTTATTTTGAGGATGGATGGCAGTGTAGCTTGTGTGGAATTGGACTGCTGTTGTGAGCACCTGTTCTTTCCCACACATCCTTTAGCAGCCCTGCAACAAGTATTAGGCAGTCCAGCTTTCTACATGGCATCTTGAGACTCTTCCAGAGTTTTGAGTACAATGAGCATTGAGGGTAAAGGGCACTGAATCAGGAGAATGAAATCCTGACTCTCAGCTCTCACTGCCCTCCCCTCCGTGGAAAAGGAGTACCTCGTCTTGTCCTGCTTAGCCCATGAGGAGGTGGTGAGGGTCAAGTTAGAAGACCATGGTTAAGGTGCTGCATAAACTTAGAAGTTTCATGGAGATACAAGTTACCTGTAGCAGAAACTCAAAGCCTTGGGCTAAGTGCAAGGAACTCAGATTCCTTCAAGCCATTTGTAACTCAACAGATGATTTTCCCTGCATGGTGTTGATGAGCTCTATCAAAGGAAAGAGAAAAAAGCAGGATTCTTCAACAAGCCACATTCTGATTGAAATGCAACCTCTAGCCAGGCTTCTCAAAAAGAAAAAGGAGATGACCCAAATAGATAAAATCATGAATGGAAAATGGAATTATTACAACTAATTCCTCAGAAATACAAGCAATTATCAGGGAATACTTTGAAAAACTATATGCCAACAAACTGGACAACCTGGGAGAAATGGACATATTCCTCAACACCCACACACTTCCAAAACTTAATCAGGAGGAAATAGCTTGAACAGACCCATAACCAGTGAAGAAATTGAATCAGTTATCAAAAATCTCCCAACAAATAAGAGTCTAGGACCAGATGGCTTCCCAGGGGAGTTCTACCAGATCTTTAAAGCAGAGATAATACCTATCCTCAAGCTATTCCAAAAAATAGAAAGGGATGGAAAACTTCCAGACTCATTCTATGAAACCAGTATTACTTTGATTCCTAAACCAGTCAGAGACCCAGTAAAAAAGAGAACTACAGGCCAATATCCGTGATAAATATGGATGCCAAAATTCTCAAAAGATACTAGCAAATCGAATTCAACAGCATATAAAAAGAATTATTCACCATGATCAAGTGGGATTCGTTCCTGGGATTCAGGACTGGTTCAACATTCGCAAATCAATCAACGTGATACATCACATTAATAAAAGATAAGAACCATATGATCCTGTCAATCGATGCAGAAAAAGCATTGGACAAAATTCCGCATCCTTTCTTAATAAAAACCCTTGAGAAAGTTGGGATGGAAGGAACATACTTAAACATCATAAAAGCCATTTATGAAAAGTCCACAGCTAACATCATCCTCAATGGGGAAAAACTGAGAGCTTTTTCCCTGAGATTAGGAACGTGACAGGGATGTCCACACTCACCGCTGTTGTTTAACATAGTGTTGGAAGTTCTAGCATCAGCAATCAGACAACAAAAGGAAATCAAAGGCATCAAAATTGGCAAAGATGAAGTTAAGCTTTCACTTTTTGCAGATGACATGATATTATACATGGAAAATCTGATAGACTCCACCAAAAGTCTGCTAGAACTGATACATGAATTCAGCAAAGTTGCAGGATACAAAATCAATGTACAGAAATCAGTTGCATTCTTATACACTAATAAGGAAGCAACAGAAAGACAAAGAAACTGATCCCATTCACAGTTGCACCAAGAAGCATAAAATACCTGGGAATAAATCTAACCAAAGATGTAAAAGATCTGTATGCTGAAAACTATAGAAATCTTGTGAAGGAAATTGAAGAAGATATAAAGAAATGGAAAAGCATTCCATGCTCATGGGTTGGAAGAATAAATATTGTCAAAATGTCAATACTGCCCAAAGCTATTTACACATTCAATGCAACCCCAATCAAAATTGCACCAGCATTCTTCTCGAAACTAGAACAAGCAATCCTAAAATTCGTATGGAACCACAAAAGACCCCGAAATAGCCAAAGTAATTTTGAAGAAGACCAAAGCAGGAAGCATCAGAATCCCAGACTTTGGCCTCTACTACAAAGCTGTCATCATCAAGACAGCATGGTATTGGCACAAAAACAGACACATGGACCAATGGAATAGAATAGAAACCCTAGAACTAGACCCACAAACGTATGGCCAACTCATCTTTGACAAAGTAGGAAAGAACATCCAATGAAAAAAAAGACAGTCTCTTTAACAAATGGTGCTGGGAGAACTGGACAGCAACACGCAGAAGGTTGAAACTAGACCATTTTCTCACACCATTCACAACAATAAACTCAAAATGGATAAAGGACCTGAATGTGAGACAGAGAACCATCAAAACCCTAGAGGAGAAAATAGGAAAAGACCTCTCTGACCTCAGCCGCAGCAATTTCTTACTTGACACATCCCTAAAGGCAAGGGAATTAAAAGCAAAAATGAACTATTGAGATCTCATGAAGATAAAAAAACTTCTGCACAGCAGAGGAAACAATCAACAAAACTAAAAGGCAACCAACGGAATGGGAAAAGATATTTGCAAATGACATATCGGACAAAGGGCTACTATCCAAAATCTATAAAGAGCTCACCAAACTCCACACCTGAAAAACAACCCAGTGAAGAAATGGGCAGAACACATGAATAGACACTTCTCTAAAGAAGACATCCGGATGGCCAACAGGCACATGAAAAGATGTTCAACGTTGCTCCTTATCAGGGAAATACAAATCAAAAGCACACTCAGATATCACCTCACGCCAGTCAGAGTGGCCAAAATGAACAAATCAGGAGACTATAGATGCTGGTGAAGATGTAGAGAAACGGGAACCCTCTTGCACTGTTGGTGGGAATGCAAATTGGTGCAGCCTCTCTGGAAAACAGTGTGGAGGTTCCCCAAAAAATTAAAAATAGACCTACCCTATGACCCAGCAGGAACCCTGCTAGGAATTTATCCAAGGGATACAGGAGTACTGATGCATAGGGGCACTTGTACCCCAATGTTTATAGCAGCACTCTCAACAATAGCCAAATTATGGAAAGAGCCTAAATGTCCATCAACTGACGAATGGATAAAGAAATTGTGGTTTATATACACAATGGAGTACTACGTGGCAATGAGAAAGAATGAAATATGGCCCTTTGTAGCAACATAAATGGAACTGAAGAGTGTTATGCTAAGTGAAATAAGTCATACAGAGAAAGACAGATACCATATGTTTTCACTCTTATGTGGATTCTGAGAAACTTAACAGGAACCCATGGGGGAAGGGAAGGAAAAAAAAAGAGGTTAGAGTGGGAGAGAGCCAAAGCATAAGAGACTCTTAAAAACAGAACAAACTGAGGGCTGATGGGGGGTGGGAGGGAGGGGAGGGTGGGTGATGGGTATTGAAGAGGGCACCTTTTCGGATGAGCACTGGGTGTTGTATGGAAACCAAT
Organism: Lynx canadensis; assembly: GCF_007474595.2. Lineage (NCBI taxonomy): Eukaryota > Metazoa > Chordata > Mammalia > Carnivora > Felidae > Lynx > Lynx canadensis. The sequence goes on along the minus strand of NC_044315.2, from coordinate 8,855,348 downwards.
TTGACAATAAATTTCATATATTTAAAAAAAAAAAAGAAATGCAGCCTTTGGAAGTGAAGGTGGCCCTATGGATTTCAAGCCTCACAAATAGGTCCCCAAATAATATCCTCTGTCCATCATAGGATATAGCATTTCAAAGCTTCTCTCCTAACCGTATTGCATGGGACAGCTCTAAAAAATGCACATACACAAACTTAATTTTCAGATTCTGAGAATGGGAAGTTAAGTGATTTGGATCAAAACTTCAGGTAAAAACATATTTTTAAAAAATCCTTTAAAACCTTAAAGAGCTTGTCATACCTAACAGAACTACCCCAGACCTGGCATAAGTGAAAATGAAACTTGAAAAATTAAGAAGAGCTTGGGAATCAAAGCTGCTTTCATTTTCTGGGCATTTGACAATTCTGGTCGTTTTTAAAAACCTCCCAAATCAAGGGAGTCAGAAGTTCAGGCTATATCTCTGTTGGACCCCAAAAGAAAAACTCTCTGGATAAGTGTGAACCAGAGGACCCACCAGAGGATTTCAGGACATAATGGCTGGATGCCCCACAGCAGGAGAGAAGGGAGAATGTCTTCATGAAAAGCTGTGGCCACAGCCCATCTATGTACAGATTTGCATCCTGGGTTTATGCTGCTATAGGTTGACCCACGGGCCCTCCAGTCGTGACCTTGTGTTAAGAGGATTGATGACCAACAGTACGAGCAAGCAGAAGTAAGTAAAAAGAAATCCGCTTGAAAAGAAGGCACATTCATTCTAGGCTTCAAAAAAAATCTCCATAGAAAAAACTTAAGGGCAATTAATGTTCTGCAGTTAAAAATAACTGAACATTAAGGTACTAAGTCACCGTCAGTGACAATCAGGAAATACAGACAATGAAACAGAGCCATAATGATACAGTGATTTTAAATATTGTAATTTTAAAAACCTTGATTATAAAGTAACTATGATTGCAACCTATAAATTAAAAGATAAACCTTGTAGAAATTTCTACAAAGAACACTGAAGTACAAAAAGGGACCTATTATGTTAGGGGAAAAAAAAACCACAAATAGGTCTTTTCCAAAGAATTGTTGATGGAGTGAACAAAAATAAAATGTCAATTGATGGGTGAAAAATCAGAGCTGAAAAAAATAGCCATGAGGGAATTATCCTGAATGCGGTACAGGAAAAAAAAAAATATGAAAGAGGAGCTTGGGGGCGCCTGGGTGGCGCAGTCGGTTAAGCGTCCAACTTCAGCCAGGTCACGATCTCGCGGTCCGTGAGTTCGAGCCCCGCGTCGGGCTCTGGGCTGATGGCTCAGAGCCTGGAGCCTGTTTCCGATTCTGTGTCTCCCTCTCTCTCTGCCCCTCCCCCGTTCATGCTCTGTCTCTCTCTGTCCCAAAAATAAATAAACGTTGAAAAAAAAAATTTAAAAAAAAAAAAAGAAAGAGGAGCTTGAAGGGTAAAGTGAGAACATTTAACCTGTGCTTTATCAGGTCTAGGAGAGAAGGGGAATAATGCGGACAGACAACATTAGGACCCAACACTGGACAATTTCCTCAAATGATGGCACCTCTCTACAATTTCAAAAAGCCCGACCAACCCAAGAATGATCATAAAAGAATTCTCTACTTAAACATAACATGGAGAAACTGCAGAAAACCAAAGACAAAAGTTTTGTCACATAATTTTCTTTTGGGAAGAACATTTAAGAATCTAGTCTTGTAGCAACTTGGACGTTTATAATATATTGGGTAGACTGTGTTCACTATGCTGTGCGTTACATCTCTGGGATTTATTAATGTCTTAGTTACAAATTTGTATCCTTACTATCTCCCTGATTTTTTTACCCCCAGCCACTGGTAACTACCATTCTGTTCTTTGTTTTTATGAATTTAGCTTTATATACATTCTACATATGCGTGATCTCTTACAGTATTTATCTCTCTGACTTCCTTCACTTACCATAATGGCCTCAAGTTTCAATTGTGTTGTTGTAAAGGGGAGTCTATTTTTCTTCCTCATGGCTCAATAATTTTCTATTCTGTTTATAACCACACATCTTTTTCATCCATTCATCTGCTAATTGACACGGTGTTTCCATATCTTGGCTGTTATTAATAATGCTGCCACGAACATGGTTGTGCAGATATGTCTTTCAAATAGTGCTCTCAGTTCCTTCAGATGTTTACCCAGGAGTGAGATGGCTGGGTGATGTGGTAGTTCATTTTTAATTCTTTGAAGAACTACCATATTTTTCATAATGACTGTCACTTTTTATGTTTTTCCTTATTTTTTACTTGTATTGAAATATAGTGGACCTATGGTGTTATATTAGTTTTAGGCGTACAACATACGGATTTGACAACTGTGTACACGATGCTATACTCACTACAAGTTTAGCTGCCGTCTGTCACCGTACAATGCTATTACAGAATCATCGACTGTATTCCCTTCACGGTGTCTTCCATCTCTGTGATTTGTTTATTCTGTAATTGGAAGCCTATCCCTGCCACCCCCCTTTACCCATTTTTTCCATCTTCTCCTCCCCTGCCCTCAAACTGGCAACCACCAGTTTGTTCTCCGAATTTATGGGTCTGTTTCTGCTTTTTGTTTATGTGTGTGTGGGGAGGGTTGGTTTTTTTCTTTCTTCTAAGATTTCACATATAACTGAAACCATATGGTATTTCTCTTCCTCTGCTTGTTTCACTTAGCGTATCAACACCAATAAGTTTTTGGTGTTGAATCACTATCTAGGATCATTCATGGTGTTGCAAATGGCAAGATCACATTCTTTTTATGGCTGAGTAATATCCTATTTTATGTATGTGTAGGTACGTGTACCACAACTTTGTCCATTTATGTATCTGTGGACCCTTAGGTTGCTTCCCTATCTTGGCTGTTGGAAACAGTGCTGCAGTAAATATGGAGGTGCATTTATCTTTTCAAATTAGTGTTTTTGTTTTCCTTAGGTAAATAGTGGAATTATTGGACTAGATAGTGTTGTTTTTTTCTATCTTTTGAGGAACTTCCATTCCATTTTCCACAGTGGCTGTAGCAGTTTACATTCCCACCAATAATACATGAGAGTTCGTTTTTCTCCACATCCTTGCCAACTCTTGTTATTTCTTGGTTTCTTGAGTTGGCCATTCTAACAAGTGTTAGGTGATACTTCATTGTGGTTTTGATTTGTATTTCCCTGTGATTAGTAATGTTGAGCATCTTTTGATGTGTCTGGTCACCTGTATGTCTTTTTTTTTTTTTTTTTTTTTGAAAAAATGTTTATTCTGGTCCTCTTTTAATTGAGTAAGTTTTTGGTGTTGAATTGTTTAAAGTCTTTATATTTTGTATATTAACTCCTTACTGGATGTGTTATTTGTAAATACCTTTTCCCATTCAGTAGGTGGTCTTTTTGTTTTGTCAGTGGTTTCCTTTGCTGTGCAGAAGCTTTTGATTTTGATGTAGTCCCAAAAGTTGATTTTTGCTTCTGTTGCTCTTGCTTGAGACTTAACCAAAAAAGGTTGCTAATGCTGATGTCCAAGGGATGACTGCCTATGTTTTCTTCTAGAAGACTCATGGTTTTAGTCTTATATTTAGATCTTTAATCCATTTTGAGTTTATTTTTATGCAGAAGTCATCTAGTTTCACTCTTTCACATGTAGCTATCATATTCCCAGCATCACTTACTAACGAGACTGTGTTTTCCCCTTGTAGGTTCCTGCCTCTTTTGTTGTAGATTGACCATAGAAGCGTCAGTTGATTCTGCACTCTCGATTCTGTTCTGCTGACGTATGTGTCTCTCTCTGCACCAGTACCATGGTGTCTGGTTCACTGTAGCTTTGTAATGCATCTTGAAACCTGGGTTTTTGATGCCTCCAGCTTTGTTCATCTTTCTCAAGATTGCTTTGGCTACTTGGGGTCTTTCGTGCTTCCATGCAAATTTTAGTAGGATTTGTTCCAGTTCTATAAAAAATGCTGTTGGTGTTTTAATAGAGATTGCATGAAACCTGGAGATTACTTTGGGTAGTATGGACATTTTAACGGTATTAACCATCCCAATCCATGAGCATGGAAAATATTTCCATTATTTTGGGTGATCTTCAATTTCTTTCATCAATGTTTCATAGTCTTCAGAGTAGAGGTCTTAGTGGTATTAACCTCAAATTTAAATCTTTGTTTTTGACATTTATTTATTTTTGACAGAGATGGAGAGAGAGAGCATGAGCAGGGGAGGGGCAGGGAGAGAGGGAGACACAGAATCCGAAACAGGCTCCAGACTCTGAACTGTGAGCTGTCAGCACAGAGCTCAACGCAGGGCTCGAACCCAGAAACCAGGAGATCATGACCTGAGCCAGTCAGATGTTTAACCACCTGAGCCACCCAGGCACCCCAGGTATTAACCTGATTTTTAAAATGTTTTTTGATACTTGCAGTAATCGGAAAAACTGGAGAAACTATGTAAAACTTCCATTTTAGCCAAAGGAAAAATAAGTAAAATGAGGGGGGAATAAAAGGATTAAAGGTTGTGAGATTTGAAACAAAGAAACTATAGAATAGTCCAAAATAAAATTGAAACCACAAAATAAAATGTTAGATTGAAAAAAGCATATAAGTAATCACATTAATGTAAGTGAACTGAATTTTCCAGTTAATAGACATAGATTGTAGGCTGGATTAGAAACTGAAAATAACAGGGGCGCCTGGGTGGGTCAGGCAGTTGAGCGGCCAACTTCGGCTCAGATCATGATCTCACAGTTCACGAGTTCGAGCCCCATGTCGGGCTCTGTGCTGACGGCTCAGAGCCTGGAGCCTGCTTTTGCTTCTGTGTCTCCCTCTCTCTCTGCCCCTAACCCACTTGCATTCTGTCTCTGTCTCTCTCAAAAATAAATAAACATTAAAAAAAATTTTTTAAAAAGAAACTGAAAATAACATTAAAATTTAACTATATGTTGTTTACAAAACAGATGCCTAAAACAACAGTAACAGAAAAGTTAAAAATTAAAGAAGATGGAAATACTAAGGTGTAGTTGATTGGGCTTCTCCCATATTAAACACATTTTAAGACAACATATGCTTCTACAGATGAGTAAGTTCCTTCAAGTAGTTCAAGTCACCAGAAGGCTATTCTGCACAGTTTTAAATGGGTCTTCATGTAATAATTTATCTTCAAAATACATAAAGCAAAAGTTGATAAGAATTATAAGAAATAACAATCATAGTGGGAGATTTTTATCACATCTCTTTTAGGAACTAATAGAAAAGCAGACCCAAAAATGTGTGATGATCTAAAAGACTTAAACAAGATGATTAACAAATTTACTAAACTTTTGTGGAACACCACACTAAAAAAAGAAAAATGTGCTTTATTTTTTTGAACTACACATGGACTTTTCATAAAAATTTACCATGTCCTAGACAAGGCCAGTCTCAACAAATTTTTAAGGATAAAATGATCTATTCCATGTTCTAGGACACATGGCACTTAACTTAGAAATTCATAGCAAAAAGATAATTAGAAAATCTTTATTGAATTACAAATTAATAATTCTACTTCCAATCTATAGGGCAAAGCACAAATCATAAACAAAAAATTAGTAACATTGTTAATTGAACAAAAATGACTGTCCTACCTATAAGGGGACCAACATAGCAATGTTGGAAATTTATAATGTAAATATGTATGTGAAAAAAAATTAAAAGTTCAAGTTAATGAGTTCAGCATTTATGTGAAGAAATCAGAATAAAAGCCAAATCCTCCAAGTGCTGGGTGGCTCATTCAGTTAAGTGTCTGACTTGATTTTTGGCTCAGGGTATGATCTCATGGTTCATGAGTTTGATCCCCTCGTTGGGCTCCGCACCATCAGTGTGGAACCTGCTTGAGATTCTCTCTCCCTCTCTCTCTGCCCCTTAAGCATGCTCTTTCTCAAAATAAATAAACTTAAGGGGAAAAAAGGAAAACCAAACATCCAAAGACAGGAATCAAGCTAGATGAAAAGTAACTTAAAAAACACACACAAAACAAAAGGCATTCATAAAGTTGGAAATAGATTTTCATAAAGACTACTAAAATTGTGAGACTTGAGGCAAGATCAAGAAAAGGATGCCAATAATTAATATTAGAAATAATTTATATCCTATAGATGTTGTAAACATTTGCAAATGTAATAAGGGGATATTGTAAGTAGCTTGATTTGGAAAATTTTGAAAGGATCCATTCCTTCAAAAGTTGATTCCAACTGAGTTACAAAGAGGTAGAAAATCTGAACAATCCTACAACCATTAACAAAATGGAACCATAAGTCCTAAATCTTTCTCCAAATAAAATCATTGGTGATTTCTACCACAAATCTAAGGAAAAAACACCTTAAATTTTACATAGGTTCTTCTAGAGAATAGAAAGAGAAGGAACATACTGTCTATTAGTAGGGCTAGAGCACAGCCATACTCTGTCTAGAAGTGGTTCTTCAAGAGAATGCAAAGAGAAGGAACACACTATCTATTAGTAGGGGTAATTAATGCTGTGCCCTCACCTTCCTCCATTTTATTATTTTACCATCTGATCTCCTGTAGGAAAAAAGGAGAAGCTAGGGCCACTCCTAACTGAAAGTCTTGAAGGGCATGTCTTTTTCATTCATTTCCCTGTTGGGTGATAAAGTCTTAAACATAGAGGATGTGGAAATTGCATGGTCTTTGCTTCACACAGCCCTCATTCTGTGAGTTAACATCACCACCTTATTAAAACTTCACAAGGACAATAAAAAGAAAGGAAAACTGTAGTCCTGTCTTCCTAATTAATACAGGTACAAAAGTCCTAAGCAAAACATTAGCAAACTTAATCTAGTAATAGGTAAGTAAAAAGGATAACACATGAGGACAAAATGAGGCTTTTTCCAGGAATGCAAGGTTAGCTTAAAAAATGGATTAGAAATCCAATTAATATAACTAACCGCATTAAGGTATTAATGAAAGAAAAAGTACATGGATAAAGAATAATCAATGGATAAAGAAAAAGATGATAAAATCATCACTTATTATTGGTTAAAAAAAAAAAATCTTGAGGCTACTAGTAGTAAAAATGCAACTATCTGATGCAGATAAAGAGTATCTACAAAACACCACTCAGAAAATGTTATGCTTAATGGCAAAACATTGAATGTTTTCCCCTTAAAATCAGAAGCAAGAAAGTGACTGGAATTAATACTGCTATTCAACATGGCACTGACTAGGACCTCAAGTACAGTAAGTCAAAAAAGAAATTAACAATTGGAAATAAAACTCCGTTTACTTACGGATGATAAAATTTTATGATTACAAACATACAAAATTTATTAGGATTAGAATCTAACAACATTCGAGATCTAAAATGTAATACAGAATCATCGTACTCCTATGTATCTTCATTACAGGAAAATTTTAAAAATAAGCTCTTGAATAAATCTAACAAAATCAGTGAAAGACCCGTAAAGACCATGATTAGGTATTCTTTAAACTTTTTAAAAGAAGTTTCATCAATAGAGAGAGAGCCTAGGTTTGCAGACTGTAAGACTTGTTATTATAAAAATTGTCAAATCTCTGCAAATGGGTTTATAGATTCAGTAGAGCTTATGGAACTTGACAAGTTAATTCTCAAGTTTACGTTCTGGTATAAATGGCTAAAATAGCCATAAACTCTCTTGAAGAAGAACCAGATGGGAAGAATTTTTTTTTTTCCAGTTTTCACAACCTATTTTATAATCAAGACGTTACGATATTGGGTGTGAAGATACACAAACATACCAATGGGACCGTAAAGAGAACCCAGAAAACACATCTATGCATGTATGGCCACTATGTTTATGGAAGAGAAGTCCTGAGGAAAAGAGGAAAGTATATTCAATAAACGGTTTTGGAACCAATGGTAGCAACATGGGTGGGGGTGGGGGGAATAACTGGACCCCTATGTCACACTACAACAAAAAGAATTCTAGTTGAATTAAAGATCTCATGTGAAAGGCACAATTAAAAAGCTTTAAGAAGATAATAAAGGAGAGTATCTCAAAGATGAGGAAGAATTTCTTAAGACAAATAGGCATTACACGGAAAAGAGAAGATTGAGGGTTTTCTTTCTTTCTTTTTTTTTTTTTTTTACACATGGCCAAGTTTAAGAACTTCTGTTCATTAAAATACAACATAAAAGGAATGAAAAGGAAAGCCCTAGAGTGAGAGAAGCTATTTACATTTCATATAACTTGCAAAGGACTAGGATCCAGAATGTATAATGAGCTACAAATCAAGAAGAAAAACAGAAACAACCTAACAGAAAAAAGGGCAGAAGACTTGAAGCATTTCTAGAACAAGGAAATCCAAGTGGTCAGTAAGCCTGAAAAAAGTCCTCAATCTCACCTGTTGTTAGGGATATATGTATATTCAACAACAATGAGATCATTTTACCTTGGAGATAACCTCAAAAAAACTGGCAAAGAAAACTCTCAGGTACTAGACAATGTCAATGTCAATGGATACATGGACCAGTTGGTTATACCATAGAGTGTAAAATGGCACAAACCCTTTGGTAAGTAATCTGGAATGATCTATCAGAACTGGAAATAATGTGTTAGGATCCAGCATATCTGCTACATATATACCCGTATACACGTGGACTAGGAAATGTGAATAAGAATGTCCGTAGTACCAGGGATCGTTATATTGAAATAATCCAAATTTTCATAAATAAAAGGAATAAATTGTTTTATCCATACAATAAGAGTATAATTTTATAATGAACAAACTACAGCTAAGTGCAACAACATGAATTCATCTCACAAATTAATCTTGAGCAAAAGAAGCAAGATGAAAAAATATCATATGGTATGCTTGCTTCTATTCTTAAGTTCAAAAACAGGCAAAACTGAATTATACACTTCATCAACATTTAGGTTCTAAAACTATTGAGTAAAAAAAAATCATCACAAAAGGCAACATAGTGGTTACAGATCGGGTTTTGGATGAGAAGGGCATAGAGGAGTCTTTCAAAATGCTGGCAATGCCCTTGTCCTTGATCTAGGTCAGAGGTCAGAAGACTTTATCTGTAAAGGGGTAGATAGTAATTATTTTAGGCTTTATAGGCCAGATGGCTTCTGTCACAACTACTTCACTCTACAATGATAGCCTGAAAGTAGACTATAATATGTGCAGATTTGGGCCTGGAAGAGTTCAGATAAAACTCTGAGAGGGGCCCCGGGCTCAGTTGGTTAAGCGTCCAACTTCGGCTCAGGTCATTATCTCATGGTTGGTGACTTGAGCCCTGCATTGGGCTCTGTACTGATGGCTCAAAGCATGTGGCTTGCTTCAGATTCTGTGTCTCACTCTCTCTGTCCCTCCCCTGCTTCTACACTCGCTCTCGCTCGCCCTCGCTCTCTCTCGCGCTCTCGCTCTCTCTCAAACATTAAAAAAATCCTTAAAAAATTTAAAAAAATTTATTTGAAAAAATAAAAGGCAGTGGGTTGGATTGGGCCAATGGGTCATATTTGCCAACCCTTGTTCTAGATGATGGTTGCATGGATGTTTGCTTTATACTTATCTGTTTGATGCTTTTTTTTTTTTTTTTTCTGGTATGTGTGTCCTACTTCACAAAAGTGATTCAGACCCAAGAAAGAAAATTAGCTCAGGAGTTAAGCTTTAGGGCTGTGGAAGTAGAAAGACTTACCCACTCAAAATGTATTGGACCTTGGACAAATATATAATGTATACCTATAAAACTATGGTCACAATAGTACTTACCCAATATGTTTGTTAGAGGGTTAGCTGAGATGGTGAGGTTAGGGGCTTGGTAGAGCAGCTAGCATATAGTGAGTGCTCAAAAAAATTTTTTTTCTCAGCGTATAATTAAGACATTAACCACTCTTAATAAGACTTTAAAGAAATTCTTGCTGTTCATAAAAACTATCTCCTAGGGAAGGAGTTTATGGATGAATAGGAAATATACATAATCCTCTCTATATATAATATGGAAATCACAAATAAACATCACAAGCAAAAATAGTATGCTGCCTACTATTTCTTGGAGAGCACTTTTCCTCAGCATACTTTGGGTGCTCAACAGAGGACGTGTGGAAAAATTATTTTTAAATGTGTTCCAAATGTAAATTATAAGAAGGAAAAAAAAAATAGTGTGAAGGAAAAAGTTCATTCCAGATTCCCAAACCAGAATGACTGGGCTTTATACTTCAAGGAAGTCTTACTGAGGGGATAAACACCTGATTTTGTCTACGAAAGAGTAGATAGAGATTTTCATACCCTGATTTCTAGAGACTGAATATGTTCCCTTACCTGACAAGGGAGACTTTGCAGCTGTAAGTAAGCTAAGGATTTTGAGGTAGAGAGATTCTCCTGGATTACCTGAGTGTTTTTAATGTAGCAAAAGGGTCCTTATAAGAGAAGGAGGGAGATGGGAAGATCAGAGTAAGATTGGAAATTACTATGCTCTGGCTTTAAAGAAGGGAAAAGGGGTCACAAGCCAAGGGTTGGAGGACTCAAGATGCTGGAAAAGGCCAGAAATGGATTCTCACCTAGAACCTACAGAAGAAATGCAATCTGCCCTCCCTGTAACTTCAGCCTACTAAGAGGCATTTCAGACCTGTGACCTGCAGAATTCTAAATTGTGTTGTTTGAAGATACAAAGTTTGTGGCAATTTGTTCTAATAACACATGGAAAACTGGGTGGAGTATCTGAGTGGACCAAACATAACTCCTTAAATTCCTTGCAAAATTTTTGGTTACTCCTTTTTATTAAAATGAATTAGCGACTTCCTGGATGCTGAACTCTGGGGTTACAGAGCTCAATAACCATGGTCTCAGTCCCCAAAGAGCTTCTAGAACAGTGTTGGAAACAGTCTTTGGTGTTTTGGTGCAGCATGTGGGCAGAGGCACTGATGGTTTTTGGTCAAGACTCTCTTTAAAGGAAATCTGTCTGTATAGCGAACAGCCTTGGAAGATACAGTGTCTACATCCAGGGCACGGGCCAGACAGGCTTGGAGGCCAGTATAAAGGATTTAGGTTTCCTAAGCTCAGGGTTTCTTATAAGGCAACCCACTGTGTGAAAGTATCATCTGGCCCGCTTTGTGCTGCCCTGTGAGAACTGGGATTGGAAAACCAGCTCAAGGAAATGTTGATGGTCTGGCTGCTGCCATTTCTGTGAGTCAATGGTCCTTTGTCCCTGACCCCAGGGTTTTAGGTCTTCCCTCTGCATCCACGAAACTGAAATAGGTTAACTTGTTAGCTTACAAATAGGGTAAAGTGTCAGATCTTTCACAGTCGCTGACCAGCAGTAACCAGCAATGTACAAATCTCTATGGTCACCATGGGTCAGGGTCTCCAAATATATTTATAATCGATATGGAAAAGAGACACTATGTCTATCAGATTCCAACTACTCTGCTAATACTTAAATACTGGTTGAGTGTCGACAATGTTCTGTAAGAGATCTACCACCATTTTACTGGCCACTTAGATGTCAGCTACAATAACCTAGTTACTTATAATTCAGGTAAAATTGACTCTCCACATCCTAAATGCCTCATTCATCACATGTCCTTTAGAAAATCCAGAGCCCCCAGAAGAGTTCTGAACAGTGGTTCTCAAAGGAAGTGATTTCCCCCTTGCCCCACTTGGCAATGGCTGAAAACATTGTGGTCACAACTTGGAGTAGGAGTGATATTGGCATCTAGTGGCTAGAGGCCAGGAATCCAGTCACACATCCTATAATTACGGTAAGAGCTACCACAAAAAGAGAATTATTCAGTCTAAAATGTCAGTGGTGTGGGAGCGCCTGGGTGGTTCAGGTGATTAAGCTTCCAACTTCGGCTCGGGTCATAATCTCACCGTTCGTGAGTTTGAGACCCGCATCGGACTCTGTGCTGACTGTGCAGAGCCTGCTTCAGATCCTCTGTTCCCCTCCCTCTCTGTCCCTCCCCTGCTCTCTCTCAAAAGTAAATAAACATTTAAAAAATAAAAACAGGGGTGCCTGGGTGGCTCAGTCGGTTAAGCATCCAACTTTGGTTCAGGTCATGATCTCATGGTATGTGAGTTCGAGCCCCGCATCAGGCTCTGGGCTTAATAGCTCAGCCTAGACCCTGCTTCAGATTCTGTATGTCCCTCTCTCTGTACCCCTCCCCTACTCGCACTCTACCTCTTTCAAAAATAAATGTTAAAAAATTAAAAAATTAATAAAAAATAAAAATAAAAAATGTCAGTGGTGCTGAGGTTAAGAAGCCCTTAGAATATAATCCTCTCTGACTCTAATTTCCTGCCTTCATTGTTATCTTTTGCCCTGTTCTTTATCCATTGGTTTCTCTATCCCACCTTGGTGTGTGTGCGTGTGTGTCTGTGGATACAGATTTATCTCCAAATGTCCAAGGTCCCACTAATGTGGGGTTACTGCATGCAGAAGAAATCTTACTAAATCTTTATAGGTCAAAGGGAGAGGGTGCGAAATCACATTGCATAGCAAATGAGCCAAATCGTTCATAAGGTGACCCTGCTCTTGACCCCTTTCAGCCACTGCATCGTTGGAGTGAGGGGGCAGGAGGTGTCGTCATGCAACCACTTGTCTTCTTAGCACCCTGCTGGCTCCAGTCTTCTTATATTCCTTTCCCAGTCTGTACTAGGAACTCCAGATTCCTCTCACTCTTTCTAACAGACCATCATTCCATTCTTGTGAGCTTCCACATCGACATTCACATCCAGGCCTTCATTTACCTACACGAGTGGTTCCAAGTGTGAGCAAGTATCTGAGTCCCCCAGAGCCTTATGTAGGACACACCTTTCTGGATTTTAAGTCTATAGAGGAGGATGAGACGTTGCATTTCTTACGTGTTCCCAGTTCCCAAGTAACGAGGATGCCATTGGTGTGGGAACAACACTTTGAGAACCACTACATATTTAAAAAAAAAAAATCCAAAAAAAGACCCATTGATTTATGTGCCAAAGGACCTACAGAAGCCCTAAGATGAATGTCTTTCCCCTTAACCTTGATCTGCCTACTTCAGAAAGTAGTATAATTCTGTATAACATTCCCCATTCTCCTGAGTTACAGACAGAAGAGGAATTTGGGGCTCAGGGAGGTTAAGTGAGTGTGACCAGGAGAATATGACCCAGAACCAAGATGTGTCGGGTGGTGAAGTCCTGGCCTGTGTGAGTGGTATTCAGCGGGAGGTAAGCAACAGAGTCTTATTAGACAATTATAAACTGTTCAACAGTGTGACACAGGTGTGGTAGGTAGACTTCACAGATATAACGCAGAACTGCCTGTAAAATTAGTTTATATACTAGCGGTGATGATGTGAACCCTTTCTTTTAGGTTTCATGATAAATCATTCCTTAGCACAAGTAGGACAGCAGTGCAAACAAATGGATGGCACTTGGTGAGAACCTGTGGGGTGGTCTTCAGTGACAGCCTGTGGACCTACACGTGCTTGTGTTGTAGGTAGGAGGAGCTGCCCTCCATGGTTAAAATTTCTCCCAAACCTTTGGGTATTAGGCATACATGATCTTCAAAATGAAGACTGAACAAATGACAGGATATCAGGACACGATGTATCCTTTTCAGAGAAAACAGGCTACTGATGTTCCTCCCTCTGGTCCCCCAAAGAAAACCAGGTTAAGTTTATTGTCTGGGTCACTGGAGTAATTCAATTTAACCCTGACTGGGAATTTGGCTTCTAAGATCAAGATTGATAACTCGGAACACAGTACTTTTTGGAAAGTACTGCTTTCTAGGTAGTCTGATATGTTGCTTTGGATTTTTCGGAACACAGTACTTTTTGGAAAGTACTGCTTTCTAGGTAGTCTGATATGTTGCTTTGGATTTTTTTCAGCTATAGTCTTGACAGGTTTCTACATCAAAGTGATCTCATATGTAATTCTGACTGCCAAGATAAAAGTCAATTGCTGTCAACATGAAAAAGTCTATTTAATTATTAAATGGGCAGAAAGCAAAATGGCTTGGAGGTGCTTGATTATCATAGATAATGACATTATTGATAGTGCATCGAGTGTACAGAATTCAATTCTTTTTGAGGCAAATGTTTTGTATGCACTCATTTCTTAGAAGGTGCTTGTCCAAATGTGAGTTTGGATGGGCACTAGATACTACATGGATTCAAATTTTTAGAAATAAAGCAGACAGGCTGGCTCTGGTAATGGCTAAAGTATAAAGAATCCCAAAACATAATGACCAATTCAAGGGTTCTCCAGCCAAGATTTTTCTCCTCTTTGGAGGTTCACTGGGGTCTGGATTATTTCACTGAAGACATTGATCACATGTTTGACTATTCAATGCACCCAAAGCAGAGGACAGAAATATAGGTGGTCCTAGGACAAGAAAGGTCAGAGGAAAGAAGTAGGGGAAAAAAAAAAAAAAACAAACAAACAAACCTGGGCATGGAGCGTGAGAAATCAAGAGCTTGGGGAAGGAGTCAGATATATTCATTTCCTAGAGCTGCTGAAAAAAAGTACCACAAATTTGGCAGCTTGAACACCGGAAATACATAGTGTGATGGTTTTGGAGGTTAGAAGTTTGAAATCGAGGGCTCAGCAGGATTGGTATCTTCAGAGGGCTGTGAGGAAAGTGTCTCTTCCATGTCCTTCTTCCCTCTTCTGGTAGCCTCAGGCATTCCTTGACACAAGATGGCGTTCTTCTTGTGTCTTCACATTTTCTTCATTGGGTCCCAATGTCTCCTTTTATAAGGACACTATACTATAGTGTCAAATCATATGGGACAAATAATAAATCAGGGCCCACCCTAGTGACGTGATTTTCACTTCAATGCTTCTGATACACCCTATCTCCAGATAAGGTCACATTCTGAGTTACTGGGGGTTAGGAACGTCAATATATCTTCCTTATTTGTGTGTGTGAGGGGTGTGGTCGACACGACTCAACCCCTGAGAGGAAGAAAGAGGAAATTGTGAGTAGGAGAAAAGAAGAAGGGGAAGGGTGTGCTAAATGGGGAAAGAGAAAGAAAAATGAGCAGAGAAATGGGTGAAATCATGAAGAAAGAGCAATTTCCTTACCAACCGTTATCATCCATGGCACCTGGCCAGCTGCCAACACTCAGGACCACTGGTAGCCCATGTCCAGTGATTGTGCAATGTAGAGTCCGGCTTCCTCTTGGGAACATGGCATCTATACTAACTAAAACAGTACTGTGAACTCCATTTCCTAGCGGCTTAAGTGACAGAATTGTCATTTTTAAAAAGCCAATAAATGAAAATACTGTGCAGAATTTTCTAGTACTTGGATTATAAAACTTAGGACCTCTGGAGATTTTGGTTTGATCCAAGGAGCCACCACTGAATGGGATATATGGTGCTATTCATCCATCAGTCTGTTTTTCACAAGTGAAAATATATGCCAGATTGAGAGCTTTTAAATATTAATAGGTCCTATCACCGCCTATATGACAGATACATAAATAGAAGAGAAATCTCAGATTTCAAATGACCACTTCCTGGCTCACCAATTTTCAAATACACAGTGAAAGTGGGGGAAGTTCCATAGGAAGGAAATATTTATTTTTAAGATGCATTTGAAATTGTGTGAAGGGCTAAAAAGCTGAGCGCCAAAGCTGGAACAGTAGAACTGTATAGCTGGACAGACTTCCTGTGTAGGTCATATACAAAAACTGTGTGTTTTATATAGTTGTGCAAGTGTACTCTATACAAAGTGGGATCATGCTATGTGGATTGATTGTCCATTTTAGAAAGTCTGGAGAACAGCCAGAGTAGAAAGGAGTGGAAACCTATCCATAGCTTATTATACGTCCCAAAGCCAGCCCCTGGGAGTAATGGGTATATTTTCTGGTGGTCTTTCTCTTATCACACATACTTGGTTTGTTTTAATCATGATCCGACTGAGCGTTATCCCTGTTATCATTGGCATACAAATCCTATACGTTCAGGGTAAAAATTCAATTAAAAAGCAGGACCTATAGCTGAGCAAACGAAATAAAAATTACCTAAATATCTGTCCCTAAAACTACATTTGTTGTTTATGTTTTTGTGTATGTCACAAAGGAATTTTTAACATATTTTGATTTCAGCAGAAAAGGTTAAATATCACCAACACATCCGTGTAGCTTGGTCTATTTATATAAGACATCTGCATATAGCTCTAATTCTTGAGAAAAAGGGCTAACTTTCAAACCTACAATTATCATAGTTGGCACCTTAAGATCAATCCCTTCTTCCTATTCCCCTCCCCCCCCCACCGAATCCAAGAGCCTTTCAGAGAAGGGGATCTTTGCCACCTTTTCATCTCTTAGAGGTATTGTTGAGGTGTTTTGTTGGTCTTCTAATCAGGTAAAAGCAAAGAGTATATAATTACACTTGCAGGTAGATCAGAAGAAGAATTTCTGACTTGAGAGCAAGATGTTTGCTTTCACTGACTTTTAAAAAGCAGATGTCTTTTCAAGCCTCTTTAAACACCCAGATTTTTTTTTGAAATTTCCATACTGCATTCCACATAAACCCATATATCCTTTCTCACCCTATCACTAAAGTGTTTAAGGTACACTAAATAATATATTTTTAAATGTTTTTTTCTGGCAATAAACACTCATCATTTAAACATTAAACATTATAATTCATCCTAAGTATAGGATGAATTTCAGGGGCGCCTGGGTGGCTCAATCAGTTAAGCGTCTGACTTCAGCTCAGATATTGATCTCAGGGTGCAGGGGTTCAGTCCTGTATTGGGCTCTATGCTGACAGCCTGGAACCTGCCTCAGATTCTATGTCTCCCTCTCCTTCTGTACTCCTCCCCTACTCATGCTCTGTCTCTCAAAGATGAATAAATATGTTTCGAAAAAAGATGAACTTTAAAACTCCTTATTTAAACACTCATTATTATTATTAAAGAATCACCCATAATCCTACTTCCTAGGGATAATCATCGTTAATATTTTGGCGTATTCTACATGATTCAATGCACATATATGTTTGTAGTCATAATGTATACATGATTTCAAGTGCTACATAGTTTTTCATCATATATTATGAATGCTACCTTTTTTTTTTTTTAACGTTTATTTTTGAGAGAGCATGAGCGGGGGGAGGGGTAGAGAGACAAGGAGACACAGTATCTGAAGCAGGCTCCAGGCTCTGAGCTGTCAGCACAGAGTCTGAAGAGGGGCTTGAACTCACCAACTGTGAGATCATGACCTGAGCCGAAGTTGGAGGCTTAACTGAATAAGCCACCCAGGCGCCCCTATGAATGCTACCATTTTAATAGAAATTCAAAAATCAGCTGAATTAAAAAAATATCTAGCTAAACATTAACATTTCTTTGCTCAGTTTATTCCCATCCTGATGAACTTGATCAGTAGCTGTTTTTAGACTCCTCCTCTTGGCTCTTAGCCCAAAACTCTGGGGTTTCCATTTTTTTTTTCTTTTTTTTTTTTTCAACTTTTTTTTTTTTTTTTTTTTTTTTTATTTTTGGGACAGAGAGAGACAGAGCATGAACGGGGGAGGGGCAGAGAGAGAGGGAGACACAGAATCGGAAGCAGGCTCCAGGCCCTGAGCCATCAGCCCAGAGCCTGACGCGGGGCTCGAACTCACGGACCGCGAGATCGTGACCTGGCTGAAGTCGGACGCTTAACCGACTGCGCCACCCAGGCGCCCCTCCGTTTACTGTTTCAAAGACTTCAGTAGACTTTCCTTCCCATCTCCAAGCTACAGACATTGAAGGGTGTGTGTGTGTGTGTGTGTGTGTGTGTGTGTGTGTGTGTGTGTGTGTGTGTGTTTTCATTTTAATTAATTTATTTTAGAGACAGAGGGCGGAGGGAGAGAAGAATCTCAAGCTGAGTGTGGAGCCTGATACGGGGCTTGATCCCACAACCCTGGGAACATGACCAGAGCTGAAATCAAGAGTCGGTTGCTCAAAACGACTGAGCCACCTAAGCGCCCCTGATGTTTCATTTTTGTCTAACATGCAGTCTCTCTCCCGCCTACTTTTCAGTAGCAATAGCTAAGCAAGGTGTTTTTGCCTTTACCAGGGTCCTATTTATTTAACTTCTATTCCCTCCACCTCTCTCTGCAAGACTGCAGAAGAATCAGAATCCTGACTGGTCTCTGGTCTCTTCATGTCTCCCTTCTCTGTTTCATCCTCCAACATGTCTTACTGGGCACCTATGAAATGCAGGCTTTCGTTCAGATGCCCAGCTGTAGCATTAACTAAGACCCCCACCAGCTTGGTGCCTCGGGTCTGAAAGGCTACGCTACTTACCCAACTGTAAGCTGCTTAAAAACAAGATCTATGTCTGTTCCATCTGGGAGCTCCTTTGTCACAGTAGTAACTTAATACTGTAGCTATTTGCCAAATGAAGGGATGAAAGTAAATTGCTTTGGAAAATAAGTGAGTTTTGCCACAATCCTTGCAGACGTATTTCTTTAGATGAGGGCCATCCACTCCTAGTAAAGAAAATATAAATATCTCTAGGATGAATCATAGAAAAACACCTCTAGCCATTAATAGGTTAGCGGGAATAAATTTTCCAACCAACTTCAAAATTTGAACCAGGAGAGAAAAAGGCAACACCTGCTTTGAATTGTCAAGGGGTGCTTAGGAGAGACCTGGGAGCAGTTTGGGAGTAACCAGGGAACAAATCATGGTGCCTAGTAGGGCCAGAGTGAAGGGTAGGAAAGCTTAGAGGGCTAACTTCCCTAGTCTGGCAATTATATTCTCAAAATTCTTAAAAAGGGAAAGGTACCCAACCCAAAGAGTATTAAAAATGCCTGTAAAGGGCCTCTGGCAATAACAAATCCTATGCCTTGGCCCGCTTGGGATTTGGGAAGCAAAGATAAAATGAGGTTCCTTTCCCTGGTATCCTGTTGCAGAGAAAGATCCTGCCCTGGAAACACACATACTCATACTGATTTATCTTCATGGTTTACAGAAAGTAACCCACTGGGAAATTCTCTTAGAAGCAGTATTCAGCTGCTTGAATTTGGGATTTGGGGAAAGCCAGAATGTCCTCAAACTCAGAAATATCAGCAGTGGAGGTAAAAACCACAGCTTGGAGGTGAGCTACAATGTGACATCCTTGTAAATAAGCCCCATAATTTCTCCTCATTGAGATCCTGTTTGTTAATCACTCATGTAAACCTTAATGGAAAACAGATGCAGAAGCAATTTGCAAGAACTGGCATCCATTAAAAAAATCTATAAAGGTACTTTTACTATGGTGACAAAAACACACAATGATAGACCCTAAATCTTTTTAAAAATTTGGAGCAGAATTGGCATGAGAACTGAGTATGGAAAGAGTTAGAACACGTTTCCTGTAGGATCTGGTAAGTTTCCAAATGACCTATTGACTCGCCAGCTTGAAAGTTGAGTATCTTAGGTTTCATTTTTCTTTTGGAAGCTTTTGATTGTCTTTGGCCAAGTGACTTTATCTCAGTGTCTGGAGCAAGAAAAAAAAAATGAAATAAGGGAAGACAAAGAACATTTCAAATTTTTTGGAAGCATACATGCGTGTATATTTACACAAACACTGACAGACAAGAGCATACAAACATTTAATCTTGCGCTTATTAAAATGTCTTCGTATAGTTTAAGGTATCTATCTAGAGAACCAGGCCAGCTTTTTAAAATTCAGGTTTAATTACTTTATTTCCCTACTTAAATCTTCCAGGGATCCCCACTGACTTTGGATTAAAGTTTATATTCTTGACATGTTATATCTTTTATAATCTACTCTTTACCCTATCCTCATGGGCAACCCCCATCTCCACCATGGCCCTGGCTGCCTTTTTCTCCCTGCCATATATAGTACCTCTTCTGGAAAGTCTATCCTGAATTTCCATATTGGGCCGAATGCCTCCCCTGTAGATCCCCACATGACCCTCTGCATAGTCTATCTTATTTCGTAGTGATCTGTCCTCATGTCTGTCTTCACTAAGCCATGTGTTCCCTAAGAGTACAGATGCTGTCGGGGTGCCTGGGTGGCTCAGTTGGTTGGGCGTCCGACTTCGGCTCAGGTCATGATCTCACGGTTTGTGAGTTCGAGCCCCGCGTCGGGCTCTGTGCTGACAGCTCAGAGCCTGGAGCCTGCTTCGGATTCTGTGTCTGCCTCTCTCTCTGCCTCTAACCCACTTGCATTCAGTCTCTGTCTCTCTCAAAAATAAATAAACATTAAAAAAATTAAAAAAAAAAAGAGTACAGATGCTGTCTATATCATCCCTGTAGCTCTAGGGATGTAGCCCAACACAGCATAAGTTCAAAATAATTGTTAAACTGAACAGAATTGAATTCATTAAAGCACTTCCTGTATATAGGTGGCTAAAAGCCACCCAAGTGGATTGGTAGCTAGGGTGACCCTGTGATATTGGCAAGTGTCCACCTGGGCAGTCAACAGGAAGCAGACATGCACTAGAACAAAGACAGGCTAGCCACAAGGTAGAGGCAGAACTGACCGGTTCCATTTTCTTTTGTTTCTTGTATCTTGTCCTGTTCTCTCTGCCTCTATTCCCTGCACTATTTTCCATCCAAACACATGTGTATCCACAGGCATGCACCCACAGTAAAATGGTCAGCTGGCCCCTAGTCTTGGCTTGAGTGTGGGAAGAATTTAGTGACCAACTGGTTTGTATAGAAAGCTGGCTTCGATCAGGGGACATAGACTTATATGACTTCAAGAGATGAGCAGATGTGACTATGTGAAGAACATTCAAACCCAGACTTAAATGTATAAATATATATTGTAGGCTGCTTCTATTTCAATGATTGGTTGACTAGTTGGAAACTTCTGGTCTAGACTCTTGAGGAGACCTCCAACGGTAGTTGCAGGGAACTTAAGCCAAAACTCAAATCACAAATGGCAAGTATTTTAAGGCCAAATGTGGTGAAAGAAAAAAAATAGATCCTGGCATAAACATAGTTGGAGGGAATGTGCCTCCTACATATAAAATGATCCTACGTTGAGCACTGGGTGTTGTATGGAAACCAATTTGTCAATAAATTTCATATATATATTAAAAAATAAATAAATAAATAAATAAAAAATTAAAAAAAATGATCCTACGTTGAAGATGGTGATACTGGGATGGAGAAGTAAATAGACGTGATTGCTCTCCTCAAGGTCTTACAGGCTAGTTGAGGAAGACAGATATCTACGTTAAAAAGTTTATTGAGGGGCGCCTGGGTGGCGCAGTCGGTTAAGCGTCCGACTTCAGCCAGGTCACGATCTCGCGGTCCGGGAGTTCGAGCCCCGCGTCGGGCTCTGGGCTGATGGCTCAGAGCCTGGAGCCTGTTTCCGATTCTGTGTCTCCCTCTCTCTCTGCCCCTCCCCCGTTCATGCTCTGTCTCTCTCTGTCCCAAAAATAAATAAACGTTGAAAAAAAAATTAAAAAAAAAAAAAAAGTTTATTGAAATGTTAGAGGGAACAGTGGGGTCTATGGTAGAGAGTGATCATTCCTGCCTGGGGAAGTTTGGACAAGTCTCCCCAAAGGGATAATCCTTGTGTTGAATCTTTATAGATGAATGAATAGGATTTCCTAGGGAGATAGGGGCCACACTGAGAGAAACTTAAATGTAGTTGCTTAAACATGAAACAGGCTTAGAAGAATATGGGATTACTAGTAGTTCTGAAGGGTTAGGGAGAGAAAGACTAGCAAAGTAGACAGAATCCAGGTTATGAAGGTCTTAGAAGTCTAGCTACAAATTTTGAACTCTATTCTGTAAAAGAAAAAAAAAAAGAGTATTTGAGGGTGTGGCAAGATAACTTACTCTGATTATTAACTTGCATTTGCCTTTTGTAACAACCCTACTCCACCCCACTCTTCTTTCCAGAAGGTAGCCTGAGCTTTTCTCTTTCCTTACCCTGGGGCATTGGCAGGGCCCAAGGAGAAGCTATTGGAAGACCAACATTCTTTTTTTTTCCAAAGACTCCTGTCTTGGATGAGATTATGCTCATTATCCTGGGTGGGGAGGGAAAGAGAGTCCCTCTGCTGGGAAGAGAGTAGAGGTTGGACTTCTCAGTTGTTGGCTTCTGGCGCTCCTCTAGGGAAAGAGGAGAACCTCCATTAAGTATGCTGATTGAATTTCCTGCCAGCTGTAACAATAGGGGCTTAGAATTGGATTTAACTGGATTTTTAAAAATGTGATATTTCTCAAACCACCCAAGTCTGTGGAGTAACATTTAAGGAGTAAAACCACAAAGTATTTTCGAAAGGAAAATAACATCATCAGATTAGCGTGACAAAAGGATAATGATTGAGAGGATTTATCCAATATCTGAACTTTACTGCAATTGGAGAATCAGATTTTTCCACAAACTGGTAAAAGGGGACAAAGGAACAGAAGTTGCACAAAGAAAAAAATATTATTCTTCTAGAAAAGTCAGCCCTTCCCAGGTAGGGTGAGCACATCTTAAAGACTGTGCCCAAGGAATGAGAGATCAGAGATGGAGACCAGCTTTGGGTGCACCCTCAACAGCTTAGAAAATGCCACTGTCACGCAACTCAATTCAGTTCAAACTTCAAGATGTGTCTCCAGTAACATACATGTTTACATGGTGGTCAAAGGATCCAAACTTTCAGTTAAAAGATGACTAAGTTCTGTAATGTACTGTAATATAATATATCGTATACTTGAAAGTTGCCAAGAGCGTAGATCTTAAGTGTTCTCACTCTCAAAATAAGAACAAAACCAAAAGCTATGGAGAAGTCATGGCCATATTAACTAACTTGATCATGGTAATCATTTTACAATGTATAACTATATGAAATCATCACTTTGTACACCTAAATATATATAATTTTTTGTCAGCTGTACCTATATGTACCTGAAAAAACAAAATTAAAAATAAGTTTTAATAATAGGCCTTTAATAAAAATAAACCTGGCTGAGATACATATACATCACATACAAATACATGGAAGTTTCAGATGTGATCATAGATCTAAAAAAAGAATCTCAGTATTATTGGTCCAAGCTCTTTCCTTCAGGTATAAAGTATTATTATTCCCATTTTAGAGATAAAAGTATCCAGTCTCAAATATTAAGTGCATTCACTGAAGCATTTTTTCAGTGAAAGTAGACTGATCCCCACCCTCTTCTAGATACTTTACTAAGAACTGCCATTGAAGAAGTCTATAGATGGGAAACAAATGAGTAAAAACGGGTTATGTATTTACATAGATAGATATATGTAAGTCCTGAACACTTGTACACTTCCTTTGGAGCATCTGCCCTCCACAATGACCCCATTTCTCTGAGAACTCTGCTTTTACTCTCCCCTCAGTATTGACCCCTGGCAGATGTGTTTTGCAACTTAATCCAACACTCTGGTTTTAATTGTGTCTGGTGTGGTTGCTGGACTAAAGAGAGGGCCGATTGAATTCTCTCTTCAGGGAATTTAGAATTGGGCTTGAGAAATAGTGTCTTGGTCTGAGTTTGCCTCTCAGGTCAAAGATATTTTTAGCAAATTATGTATTTCTTTGAATTTCATCAAAACTTTCTAAATTATTCACACAAAATTTAGAATAACTTATCTTTTTAATATCTGCAGCATCTACACTGGTAGCCTCTTTGATGTTGATATTGGTTATGCCTTATTTCTCTTTTCCTAGACTGCTCTTGCTAGAGGCTTGTCTATTAGCTTTTCAATAAACCAATATTTGGATTTATTAATCCTCTCTATTTTATGCCTCTTCCATTTTATTAAATTCTTTCCTTATGATTTCCTTCCACTTTCTTTAGGTTTGTTTTATAGTTTTTTTTTTTTTTAATATCTTGAGAAGGATGCTTTGCCCATTAATTTTTAACCTAACTTCTTTTCTACTACAGGCATTCAAAGCTATAAATTTCTAAGTGCCACCGAAATTGCATCCCATTTTGTTATGGTTAAGCTGAAAATGTTTTTCGTATCCGTTAAGATTTCTGCTTTGACCCCTGGGCTATTGAGAGAGGTATTTTTAAATTTCCAAACATGTAGAAAAATTTCCAGGTATCTTTTTGTTACTGACTACTAGCTTTATGGCACTATGGTTAGAGAATACTGTTTTGATCCCTTGAAATTTGTGAAGAGATGTCCAGGATATGGCTAATTTTTGTGAACGTTCCAATCTTGCTTGAAACAAGTATTCTGCAATATCTAGCACAACATTCTATAAGTATCCATTAAGTCAAATTTGTTAATCATGTTGTTAAAATATTCTGAATACTTACAGCTTTAGTTTTTTGTTGATCTGTGTTCCATTAGTTCTTGATAGAGGTGTGTTAATATCTCCTAGTGCAATTGTGGATTTGCTTATTTCTTTTTGGAATTCTTTTGTTCTTTACTTCATATGTTTTAAGGCTGTGTTACTATGTACATGTACTAAAATGTTATATCTTCTTGGTAAATTGAACTTGTATTATGCAGTGACAGCTAACTTAAGTAATTCTTTTTGCCTTTAGGTTCATTTGCCTGATATTAACATACATACACATTTTTATTCTAACTTCTGTTAGCATGATGTATCTTTATTCTTTAACTCTTTAACCTTTATATATCCTTTTATTTTAGGTATCTTATAAAAAATTTGTGTTTGGATTTCTTTTTATAAAGCCAGTAGGATAATCTTTATCTTTTAAGTAGAGTACTTGGTTCATGTACAATTAATACACATATTCCTTTGTTTGGATTTATTACGTACTATCATATTTTGTGTTCTCCATTTTGTTTTCCTTTGGCTTTAAGTATTTTTTTCTTATTCTTTTTTGTCCCTGTACTTGTTTGAAAGTTGCACATTGTATTTCTATTCATTTAATGATTAACCCACAAATAACAACAAACAGATTTAGCTTATCAAATCTATATTTAATCAATACCATTACCATCTCCCTTACAAGTTCTTAGACCTTTTGAAATTTATTAGCTACCACCATCCCCTAACTGAAATGCCATTTATAGTCAATATTTGTTTAGATATCCCACATATTTCTATTTCTTTATTCTTCCCTTCTTGCACCTCAAACTTTCCATTTTAGATCACTTTCATTTCCAATGACCAGCCTTCAAAATATCCTATAGTGAAGATCGGTAATGGCATATTTTCCCAGTACTTGTTTCTTGAAGATACTGCATTTTATCTTACTGGTGGAAGATATTTGGATTGCTATAGAATTCTAGGTTGGACTTCATTATTTCTCAGCACCTTAAAGATATCACTCCAGCAGGGGCACCTGGGTGGCTCAGTCAGTTGAGCATCTGACTTTGGTTAAGGTCATTATCTCACAATTTGAGAGTTCAAGCTCTGCATCGAGCTCTATGCTGGCAGTTTGGAGCCTGGAACCTGCTACAGATTCTGTGTCTCCCTCTCTCTCTCTGCCCCTCCTGTGCACTTTGTCTGTCTGTCTCTCTCGAAAATAAGCATTAAAATTTTTTTTCTTAAATTAAAAAAAGATACCACTCCAGTATATTCTAGCATTCATTTTTACTGTTGAGATATCAACTGTCAGTCTTTTACTCCTAGAGGATACTATGTAATTTTTTTTGTGGCTGTTGTTAGATTTTCTTTTTGTCTTTAGTGTCTTACAATTTTTCTGTTCTCTTTCTGTCTATTCTCTGTCTTTCTTTTTGTGTACCCTGTTTGGGATTCATAAGAAAACAAAACAAAACTTATCAATTGTGATAAGTATTCTGCTGTTAAACCTTTAGATATTGCCACTACCAAATGCTCTTTTTCCTTCTTTCCATGAAATCTAACATAAATATGTATTTTAGAACTTGTTATTCTTCTCTTCAAGTCCTTTAAGTTCACTTTTACTTTTCCGTTTTATACTCAGTGTTGCATCATAGATAAATTTTTTGAGAATTCAAATTCATCAACTCTGCAGTTAAATTAATTTGCTATGAAATCTGACATTTTACATTTAAATCATTCTATTTTTTATTTCTAGAATCTCTGGGGGTTGAAAAACAGCTACTTGGTTATATTCTTGTTTCCTGTAGATGTTTTAAACTTTGTCTTTTATGAGGTAAAAAATAGTAGACATAATTATTAAAATTCTGTTAGTGATAATACCAATATCTGAAATACTTGAGTTCTTTTTCTGTTAATATTTTTGTTCATGAAGCATTATTTCCTTGTGTTCTTAAAACTTTTCTACATTTGTTGTAGAGTTTCCTTGGAGAAATTATTTCTGGAAATTCTTTGAGAATTGTGGTAAAGATGCATTCCTCTGGACCAAATTTGCTTTTCCTTTGCGATAAACCCACGAGTACTACCAGTTGAGGTTCCTTTAATAATGATATTTTTAAAAGGTTGATGGTTGGTGGTTATTTTGGATTTTCTTGGTGATTTGAATTGGGGCTGCATATTGACATGAGGTAGTTTATTTCCTGGCTGCTCTTATATTGAAAGTATAGCCATTTGGGGGGTATTCCAGCCTTATGGGAGATTTACCTCTTAGACTTACTACTTTGGAAAAGTCTGAGATTTATCTTCTACCCCTTATTGATGATCCCATGAATACTTAAACCGAAGTTCATTAGATCTGATAAATGCCCTCAAGGCAGAAGCAACTTTCAAGTTCCTCTTGCATCTATGGGTCTCGACCTTTACTAAGATTTAGTACTGATAAAATCTTTTTTCCTTTTTCCTCTTAGATATTTTCAAAAGGCATATTTTCTATACATGATCATTTATTTTAATGGTCAACATTAGAAGAGTTAGCCCCAATACCAAGCCAAATCTATTTACCAGAAAGAGAAGTTCCAATTTTACCTTGGAATGGTAATTTAGCTGTTAATCTTTGAAGGTAATTTTCTATTTTCTTTAGAAATCTGGGATGGCAATTATTTCCCACAAAATTGCAGATATTATTTGCTACGTATTGTTATTTATTACTTTCACTCAATTTTTGGTAATGTTTAATATTACTAATGTTTTAAGGCTCATTACTACATCCTCTGCCTAGTTAATTTTAAGATTTTTTTTCTTTGTCTTTAAAATTCTATCACAGCGCTCTTTTACCTATACACCACAAGTTTTAATATGTTTTATTTTCATCATAATTAATATATTTTCTAAAATTCATTGATTTTTCTCCCTTTTGTCCTATGTGGTATTTAGAAGTATATTGCTCAATTTGAAAACGTTTGGGAATATTCGACTTACCTTTTGTTAGCGATTTCTAACTTCCACTGTGGTAAGAAAATATACTCTATTTTTCAATTGTTAAAATAGGTTACTACTTGCTTCATGGTCAAACATAAGACTACTCTATAGAGGAGCCCTTGTGGCAAGGAACTGACAGAGGCTTCTTCTGGCCTACAACCAGAGAGGAACAGAAACCCTAAGCCTAACAGCTGGTGAGGAACTGAACACTGCCAATAATCACATTGGAAGCAGATTTTCCCCCAGCTGGACCTTCAAGTAATATTGCCCTATGAGAGATGTTAAGTCAGAGAACTCTAAGCCTTACCATGATTCATGATCTACTGAAACTGAAATGATAATTACTCTTTTAAGCTGCTACTTGCTTAAAGTACTTACTTAATACCTGCTACATCTTGGGGCCATTTGTGATACAGTAATAGATAATGCAAGAGAGATTTCATGGTGGAATTACCTACTGTATCGTGTTTATAAATTTTTTTAAATTTTATTGCAAAATCTACGTAACAGAATTCTCCATCTTAACCATTTTTAAACATACATTTCAGTAGTGTTAAGTATATTCACATTGCTGTGCAACCAATCTCTGGAGGAAAACTGAAACTCTATATCCGTTAAACAATAACTCTCAATTTCCCCCTTTCCCTAGCCCTTGGCAACCATTATTCTACTTTCTGTCTCTATGGATTTGATTCCTTGAAGAACTTTATATAAATGGAATTGTACAATATCAGTCTTTCTGTGACTGACTTATTTCACTTAGCATGTCTTGAAGATTCATCAGGGTTGTAACATATGTCAGAATTTGCTTCCTTTTCCCGTTGTATGTACATACCACATTTTATCTATTCATCTATCAGTGGGCACTTGAGTTACTTCTAGCTTTTGTTAATAATGCTACAGTGAACATGGATGTACAAATATCTCTTTGAGACATTGCTTTCAATTCTTTTGGCTCGACAGCTAGAAATAGAATTCCTAGATTATATGCTAATGCCATATAATCTAGGAAAATTTACATTTTTGCTAAGCTGTTTTTTATAGTAGCTGCACTATTTTACATTCCTACCAGTGGTACCTGAGTGTTGTAATTTCTCCACATTCTTGAAAACACCCGTTACTTTTTCTTTTTTTTAAATTGTAGCAATGCTAATGGGTGTGAAGTGAATTCTGTTACTTTTTTGCTTTATATATTTTGAAGCTATGTTAGTAGGTGCACAAACATTTATAAAGGATTTATTGACCTTATAAATTACAAAATACCCATTTTTCTCTTTAATGTTTCCTTTTTTAGAGGATACTTTGTCAGTAATAATGCTATTGGACTTCTTCTCATTGGTGTTTTATATTTTTCTATGTTATTTTCATACCCTGTATCTTTATATTTTTTAATTAAAAAAATGTTTATTTATATTTGAGAGAGAGAGACAGTGTGAGTGGGGTAGGGGCAGAGGGAGAAGGAGACACAGAATCTAAAGTAGGCTCCAGGCTCTGAACTGTCAGCACAGAGCCCAATGTTGGGCTTGAACTCACAGACCTGGAGGTCATGACCTGAGCTGAAGTCACATGCTTAACCAGCTGAGCCACCCAGGCACTCCAAACCATATGTCTTTGTGATCCAAATATAGCAGATAATGAGGCTGATACATTAAATATCTAATCTGATAATCTTGGTCTTTTGTAATTGAAATGTTTTGTTCACTCACATTTAGTACGATTACTGATGTATTTGGATTTTGTTTTCTCTTTGTTTTCTATTTGGCCATTTCATTGGGTTTTTAAACTATTACTATTATTTAAACTATTAAACTATTAACAAGTTCTATTTGGTTCTGCTTAGTCTCTTTTTATAGTATTCTCTTCTTTCACTGTGTTTTCCTTTAACTTTGTTGTAATGATTAGGAACACCTTTATTTTATAATTTCTTGAACCTTACTACCTCACTTTTTAGGGGGAGTACAAATTCCACTTCATTTTATCAATTCTTCCTTGTGGTAGGTACGTTTATATGTTTTATGGTTTATAGATTTACAAGTTTTATATTGAGTGCATCAGGTTTTTTTCCCCTTTCCTACTTTTCCCCTTAGAAAATCCATATGCACTAAACAAAAAATATTTTATTTCGGATGAAATAGGAATTTTCTTCAACCAGGACCCCAGGTTGGGTTTTATTTTACCAGAACCAATTCACACATTAACTCATCTGCTTAGGATTTTCATACCACATGGGTAATCTAAATGAGGATATCATACCTGTATTTTATATGGTGTATGTATACTTGAGCTTTTTTTTAATGTGTAATAGGAAATTTTTAGTCCAATCTCAAGGTCAAGAGAAGAGATTTCCTGCCACTTTCCTAGGCCAGAGTATAGGGTTTTTCTAATCTTTCTTCTACGAAGGGGATAACCATTTGGTATCCTTGCTTTATGAAGTTTTGGTGCAGGTTTCCTACTCCACTTGAGCTATAGACTATGTCTCCTATCCTTGCATGTATGTTACAATTCTAGGCAAGTCTATGTCTTTCCAATAGGACCCATATCATAGCTTAATACCACCTTGGGTGTCCCACCATTAACTTCTAAAGTCATCATTCTAGACATATACTCTAAGTATTATTCTTTTTATCAAGCTCAGTTATTTTCACTGTTTTTTTTTTTTTTAATCTTGCTCTTAGACATATTTGTATCAGGAAGGGGAATGGAGAAATCCACATTCAATTCATGATGATGCTGGAACTGTAAATCCCATGCCAACAAAACAAGGGATCTGTGTGGATCCAAAGTCCCTTGTATGTTGGAAATTCTATTTGTGGTGTTCACATTGACTCTGATGTATGTATATTCATGTTAAATTCTGTGGTCTTTACCTGTTACTGATTCATTAAGACCAGAAAATTTTATCTTAGGAGTTTCAACCACAAGCCTCTTAGCAAACTTAGGATAGTGTGACTGACTACCTTGTCTATCTTCCTTTCCAAAGAGGAACCTCTGTGCTGGCTATCATAGTCACTAAATCTGTTCACAGTGATTTCCTCTCTTTTGTCTTTGAAGCCTATGGTAGGATCGTTATACTCCTCTCTCTTTAGCTTAAATGTGGCCATATGACTGGTAGATGATACTCTTTCTTGGAAGCTATAAGAGTTAATGTGTGCTTTACCACATTCTTTTTCCTCTTTCATAGAAACAGACAATGGGCCAGATAGTGCTGCTGCTTTGGCGTAGGTTCCAGTATGAGAACTTAGCAGAGTTTCTATCTGAATTGACACGGAGTCTGGGTGAGAAATAAGCCTTTGTTGTCTGAGGATTTAGGGTTGTGTGTTACTGCAGCATAACCCAACCTTTCTTGATGGATTCGAGTAAGTGGGATAGCTTATTTTTCATTGTCTTTTCCGTATCCTAGCACGAGTCCTGGAACAATAAGTGTAGATTGTTGAGTCAAAGTTGAGAACCAGAGCTCTCTAAACCCAGTAGTGACACTGCAATGATGGGGTCTCTGATCTTCTGTGAGATTTGGTTGTGAATCCCCAATATATTCCATCCACCTTTCCAGCCGAAGAGAGGGATAATTATAGTTGACTTAGCCACAAATGAAAATCATTTTGTTTGGTACAAAGCCCATTGGAAAAAGCAATACAAAAGATGAGTCACCTGCTACAGTATTTCCTAAAAACACTAGATGTTCTATTGGCCTTTGAGAAATGATTCTAGGTAAGAGAAGAGGTAAGGTTTTTGTCTTTTAGCTCAAAAGAATGAGGAAACATCTCTGACTGGAGAATTATGTGCGTGGGAAACACTTGGGCATTCATTGAATCCATTCCATTCCCTACAAGTAATCTATCTCAGAAAGGGTATTTGATTTTCAGAAGATATGAGGCCATTCTTGTTCTATGAAATAAGATGATTGGATCTACCAAGAGAATGTCCTAGTCTCTTGGTCACACACATATCTTACGGATTTCTTTTTTCTCACATGGGTGGAAGAGCCATATTATTTATTTCCAGACATAGAGATGTTTGAGAATGAAAGATTATACCAGGAAAACTAGCATAAACTGATGTTTGCCAGAGTAAATGGTTAGGAACACCTTACAAACCACGACCTTGACAAATGTGAATTTCAAGACATAGAATTAAAGCATTAAGCCCTTTATTCTAAGGGAAGCCAGCTGAGGGACTGATGAGCCAAGGGAAGGAAATTTCATCCCCCGTTACCTGTTGAAATGGGTAACATCATTTTTCCATTAGCTGATTATCACTAAATTTTTTCACATATACCCCTAGTGATTTGATACCTTTGTAAAAATGCCTGAACTATTTGCCTGGCATGAAAAGCCCATTCTTGCCCAGGAATCCCTTGTGCCAAGACCCAGATGAAGTGTTACTTCCTCTGGAAAAGCTTCTCTAACATCCCCTAGATGTAGCAAGGCTTTGGCAACTGGGTTTCCCCAGCACCATGTGGATACTTCTGCATCGCACTTAAAACATTACAATTTAATTTCCCTTTTATGTCTGCCTTCCCTCATGGGCTGCTCAAGGGCAAAAAACCACATGTCATTTTCTCTTTCTAAGAAAAACCTTTTTTCCCCCCCTAAAGTAACTGCTCAGTAAATTATTCCAAGTGTGAACCCAGAGAACTATTTATTTAGGAAGAGATTATGCTTAGAAGGCCTTCCCAGCTTGAACATGAGCTAAAAGAAATAAAAAGGATGAACTAGTTTACCAGCTGTTTCCTGATTCATAGGGGAAGAAATACAGAGTGATTCTGAGCTGAGGGTGAGGGAGAAATAAAACTCAGTTCTTTCATTTTAATTACATTTGGCTGTGGCACCATTTCAGGATGAAACTCACCAAGTTGTAACTGCTTGAAGCTGTGTGTTTATTATGTAAGGGAAAACAAGGTAATGCAGTAATCGTTGAGGGTTTTTTTTTAAAAAGACTTTTGTGGCATAGCTTCTAGGAATAAAAATGAATGTAGATCATATTCCCCAAGTGGTAATTACAGAAATTAGAGATGCAGAAAATTCATCTGGTCAACTCCCCAGCACAGCGTGCATTTTTATGTAGCTCCTGTCACTTCCCAGAAGTAGGCAGTACTCTGAGGGGGTCAGAGCAAATGGCTTCAGATATATAAGGCAGATACTTGGCTCCTTATGCTAAATGGCCTTTGTGTGAGGGATCGGGAATTGACTAATGCTAAATTAGCAGAATTCTCCAAGCCAGGAGTTAAGACTGAAGCCTGAACAATTGAGAAGTCGTATATATTTAGGCAGAAGGAGAGCCCGCTCTTCTCGGCCAAGAAGTGGGTGGGTTAAAGGTACACGAGCCTTCTTAAGCTGTTGTGCAAGATTGGAAGAGCTGATCGCACCAAGGCACGTGACAGGACAAGGCAGCTCTTCTCAGAATCAGAAGTAGTATGGTCTATAAAGGATGGCATGGGCACAGAGACTCATGGGGGTTACTTTGGGTTTTGATTTGGGGCTGACATCTGAGTGGGGTGGAAGAATTAATTGTTTGTGTTTTTGTCCAGGGCTAGAGTTTTCATAGCACTAGGCTGGGGAAGGAGTCTCGGTAACCAGGGGTGGTGGCGGCAGGAGATAGCACAGAAAGGGCATCAGATACCTCTCCCTGCACTGAGCGGCATCTGCCCCTATTATCAGCCTCTTACTCCCTTCAACAAGTATACCCCAGGCCTCCACTAAGCTCGTGGCATGGTGCCAAGCTGTCATGGCAAAAATGACAGCCTTGCCTTTCAAGATCTCCCAGTCTCTAGGAGAAGGCATCTACAAAACCAGATCATCACCATTCACTGCCATGGGTTTGCTATTGGAAATGCGTACGGGAGGTTGTGAGAATATGGAGGAGGAAGTTGCTTGTTCTGTGTGGTTAATTATAGAGGAATTGAAATTTGGAGAAGCCTTCACATATGGCTCCCATTACAGACCCCAACCCTTTCGGTGGGGCATTCTAGGGTCTCCAATACGTGTGTGCTTTTCAGTTTGGGCTGCTGTAACCATTCCATATACAAATACCATTTACTGCGTGGTATAACAAATACCAAAGACCTGGGTGGCTTACAAACAACAGAAGTTTATTTCTCATAGTTCTGTGGGCTGAGAAGTCCAGGATCATGGCACCGGCAGATTTGGTATTTATTTGGTCAGGGCTTCCTGGTTCATAGACTGCTCTTTTGCCTGTGTTCTCACATGGCAGAAGGGACAAAGGCTTTCTCTGTGGTCTCTCTTCAAAGTGCACTAGTCCAGGATACCTGGGTGGCTCAGTTAGTTAAGTGTCTGACTCTTGATTTCAGATTAGGTCATGAT
This sequence comes from Lynx canadensis, assembly GCF_007474595.2. Lineage (NCBI taxonomy): Eukaryota > Metazoa > Chordata > Mammalia > Carnivora > Felidae > Lynx > Lynx canadensis. The sequence continues at coordinate 8,821,904 of NC_044315.2, read as the reverse complement.
CTCACGGTTTGTGGATTCCAGCCCCTCACTGGGCTCTGTGCTAACAGCATGGAGCCTGCTTGGGATTCTCTCTGTCTTTCCCTCTTTGGCTGCCCCTCTTCCACTCTGTCTCTCTAAATAAATAAATAAATTAATTAATATACACTAGTATTCCAAAGGCCCCACCTCCTAATACCATTATCTTGGCCATTAGGTTTTCAACATATGCATTGTTAGGGGAGACCAACATTCAGTCACTGTGTCTACCCTAGTCCAATTTCACCATCCACGATGCTTGACACAATCTCTTGACTCCACTCAGCTTGTGTTATTCTCAGTTTTGTCCTCTTTATTCCCCAGTTGGATGTCCCACTTCTCTTTACTAATCCTGAATCTTCTCTCTCAAAGATCAGCTTATGTCACACCTCCTCTGTGAAGCCGCCTTTGATTAATACAGCCCTCAGTGGTCTCCCCAGTCTGAACGCATCGTTTAGAATCCTACTTTGACACCTGGTTTTGTCCTGCATTGTAACCTCTCTTGTGTTGTTATGGAGGTCCTCTGTTACTGATTTAATAGACACACTTCCTTTTCTGTTCAACTGAAATTAAAGGCATGATGTGGCAGAAGACATTATCCAATATGCTGTATTAACTGTAGTAAAGCAGAAGACACTGCAGTCAGTAAATATTCGTTGAATGAATGAATGGGAAAATACAGGCATTTTGTTCCTTAGGGGAGATTCAGGATGAAACTCTTTTTTCTGTTTTTAGCACCCACGTTCAATATGAAGAGTCTTCCTCCCTTGTGGCTATTAATTGGCTAATGGTATATTTCCCTGAAGGCCATACATCCATTTACCCATCCATCAAATATTTACTCGGGACTTCACTGTGAGCTACTGCTTGGTTCCCCTGAAGTGAATACGCTCCAAGAACTGATGTCTAAAGGGGAAGGGCCAGCATGTAAAGGGATTTATATCTGTCAGGGTGGGGATACAGAGGACTGAAAGTCAAGGGGAAGTAATAATTTCAAGAGTCAGGGGATGTTCATTCCTGTGCTTGCCGGGGAATGATGTGATTGGACTGGGGGCTTGGATGGGGAAGAAGTGTGAACAAAGGAGGAGAGCTCTCTAGAACTTAAGGCAGCCCAGGACAACTACCCACCTCACAATTCTTACACCCAAGTGAGGAGCCTCATCGTCAGCTGGTCGCCTCAGTTTGTGGTGCCTTCCTTTTGCATTTCTGAGCTAATTCCATTGCAACCTTGCACATCTGAATATGGCTTTATTCTATCCTTTGTAGATTGATACTTTGGCAGGAGATAACAGTTCATGATGGGAAGTTTCCTTCAGAATTCTTATGGCATTGCCCACTTATTCCTGGCTTTCACTATGGGAAGAGTTATATGCCATTTCTGATTCTTCATATTTTTTTCAATTTTTTTTTCCATTTGTATTTATTTTTTGAGGGGGAGAGAGGATGAGCTGGGGACGGGCAGGGAGAGAGGGGGAAAGAGAATGCCAAGTAGGTTCTGTGCTGAGGGGCTTGATCTCATGAACCATGAAATCATGACCTGAGTCAAAATCAAGAGTCAATGCTTAACTGACTGAGTCACCCAAGAGCTCCTGATTCTTTGTTTTTTATACGTGACCTTTTCCTCTGCCATTGGCCCCATTTGTTAGTATCATCTCTTTGCCCCTCGTATCAATGATAATGTACCTTAATATGTTTAGTTATTTTGTTGATGTTGTTCTTTTTTGATTCCTGCTTTCATCCATTTTAAATTAATTTTTTAATTTGCATCCAAGTTAACATATAGTCAACAATGATTTCAGGAGTAGATTCCTTAATGCCCCCTACCCATTTAGGCCTTCCCCTCCACCCACAACCCCTCCAGCAACCCTCTGTTTGTTCTCCATATTTAAGAGTCTCTTATGTTTTGTCCCCCCTCCCTGTTTTTATATTATTTTTGATTCTCTTCCCTTACGTTCATCTGTTTTGTATCTTAAAGTCCTCACATGAGTGAAGTCCTATGATATTTGTCTTTCTCTAATTTCAGTTAGCATAATACCCTCTAATTCCATCCACGTAGTTGCAAATGGCAAGATTTCATTCTTTTTGATTGCCGAGTAATACTCCAGTGTGTGTGTGTGTGTGTGTGTGTGTGTGTGTGTGTACACACACACACACACACACACACAACATCTTCTTTATCCATTCATCTGTCAATGACATTTGGGTTCTTTCCATACTTTGGCTATTGTTGATAGCACTACTATAAACATGGAGGTGCAAGTGCCCCTTCCAAACAGTATACCTGTATCCCTTGGATAAATACCTCATAGTGCAATTGCTGGGTCTTAGGGTAGTCCTACTTTTAATTGTTTGAGGAACCTCCAATCCGTTTTCCAGAGCAGCTGCACCAGTTTGCATTCCCACCAGCATTGCAAAAGAGATCATCTTTCTCCACATCCTTGCCAACATCTGTTGTTGCCTGAGTTGTTAATGTTAGCCATTCTGACAGGGGTGAGGTGGTACCTCTTTGTGGTTTTGATTTGTATTTCCCTGATGATGAGTGATGTTGAGCATTTTTTCATGTGTCTGTTAGTCATCGGGTTGTCTTTGGAGAAGTGTCTATTCATGTCTTTTGCCCATTTCTTCACTGGATTATTTGTTTTTTGGGTGTTGAATTGGATAAATTCTTTATAGATTTTGGATACTAACCCTTTAATTGATATGTTGTTTGCAAATATCTTCTCCTATTCCATTGGTTGCCTTTTAGTTTTGCTGATTGTTTCTTTCACTGTGCCCAAGCTTTGTATTTTGATGAGGTGCCAGTAGTTCATTTTTGCTCTTGTTTCTCTTGCCTCTGGAGACATGTTGAGTAAGAAGTTGATGAGGCCAAGGTCAAAGAGTTTTTTGCCCACTTTCTCTTCGAGGATTTTGATAGCTTCCTGTTTTAAGTTTAGGTCTTTCATCCATTTTAAGTTTATTTTTGTGTATGATGTAAGAAAATGGTCCAGGTTCGTTTTTCTGCATGTCACTGTCCAGTTTTCCCAGCACCATTTGCTGAAAAGATGGCCTTTATTCCATTAGATATTCTTTCCTGCTTTGTCAAAGATTAGTCGGCCATACGTTTGTGGGTCCATTTCTGGGTTCTTTATTCTGTTACATTGATTTGAGTGTTTTTTGTGCCACTGAGTTCTCTAATTCTTTGATCATGCTCTTTGATCATGATCTTCCTCTTTTTTTCAGCTTCATTATTCTCCATATGTTTGTCCTCTGTATCTGTGATTCATTGCTCTACTTCATCCATCATTGACACCCTGGTATCCATATGAGATTGCAGCTCAGTTATGACATTTTTTTATTTTATCTTGACTAGCTTTTACCTCCACAGAAAGGGATTCTAATCTGTTTTCAACCTCAGCTAGTATTCTTATCATAGTGATTCTAAATTGTGGCTCAGACATCTTGTTTGTATCTTGCTTGTTGATTAGGTCCCTGGCTGCCATTTCTTCTTGTTCTTTGTTTTGGGGTGAATTCCTTCATTCTGTAATTTTGAAGGAAGAAAAGGAATTAATAAAGTTTTAAAAAATTAAATGCATAAAATTTATAAAAATAAATTTATAAAATTTATAAATTTATAAAAAAATTTATAAAAATAAATAAGAAAATTAAATACATAAATAAATAAATAAACAAAGTTAACACACAAAAAAATCAAAGGATGCTTTATCCTAGGTGTATTTCGGTCTGGTTGTTGAAAGAAGCTTGATAGATTAGAGAAAAAAGGGAAAGATAAGGGGAAAAAAGGAAAAAAAAGGAAAACATTTGAAAATTTGAAAACATGAATACAATAAAATAGAATAAAATAAAATGATGGAAGTAAAATAGAATTTTAAAAATTTACAAGAAGATAAAAAATGTAGAAAAAAATGAAAAACCTTTTTGATAAAAATGAAAAATAAAAATAATTTTTTTCTAATTCTGTATTCAAGAATAAGACAAGAAAAAAAAAATTGAATAGATGGACCAGCAAACAGAATGAAATACTATTGAAATTACAACCGGTTTCCCCTAGAAGTCATACGATGAAGTACCTTATCGTCCATAAACTAAGCAGGCAGAGAGACTTGTGCTGCTCCTCAAGTGCCCAGTTGGCCCAGTTGGGCGGGGCTTAGTGTAACAGCTCCGTTCTCCACTAGATGGCGCTGCTTAGCTTACTGGGGTGGATTGTTGTGGTGCATGTATGTGCCTATGCACATGAGCGGGAGGGGTGAAAATGGCATCACCGAGATACTCAGTCTCTAGTATCAGAACTCTGTGCTCTCCCTGACAGGCAATCAAGCGCTATTCCTTTGTCTCTAGTTTCTGTCCGCTCTCTGCTTCTACACTGTCTGTGACCAAGCCCTTAGGCTGCCAGGAAGCATTTGCCTCCTGAGTTTTATCTGTGTTTTCTGACCCCTCACTTCTGAGGGACTGTGGCTTTGACCTGTTCTGACCCTTTGGGTCAGGTCTCACTGAGCAATGGCCAGGTGCCAGCCCACCCCCAAGAATGTCCATGAGACTGTGCCAATGCCCAGAGACTGTGGCTGGGTGCCAGCCCACCCCAGAAAAAGTGCGATCGTGTAGCAGCAGCATTTCAGGGATTATGGCAAATCACACCTTGTCTCTGTCCTCTCTCCAAAAGCAAAACAGCTCCCTGCCCTCCATGAGGTCTCTCTCCCCCAGTTCACCTTTGTGCACCATGTGTGTGCTGAGTTCTGTGGTTCAGGTTGTGCAGATTGTGTTAATCCTCAAATCAGTTTTCTAGGTGTGCAAGATCGTTTGGTGTTGATCTGGCTTCATTTCAGGGATTAGAGACACACAAAAAAACATTCCATATTGTTCTGCCATCTTGGCCCCCTCCCTCTGTTTAGTTGTTTTTAAGTCATGACTTTAATTCAGTTAAATTAAAAATTGGATTTTTTTTTAAAACTCTTGATCAGCCCTTTGAAAATTGAGATTCATGTTCTTATTTTGTTTGTTTCAAATAATTTACCCTTCTCCATTTTTCTCCCTTTTTCTTCCTGGAATTTCTATTGGGTAGAGGTCTAATACAAACTGTTTCTCTAGTTTTCAGCCCCCTTTCCTATTTTTCATCTCTTTGATCACTTGTTCTTTCTGAGGTTTCTTTAACTTGGCCTTCTGATCATCTTACAGAAGGTTTTCTGTTACCCCATTTTTTATTTTGTATTATTTCTTGCTCTGAATCTTTTTTAAAAAATGATGCCTCATTGTTTCCTTCATGCAAAACCTTCTCTTATTTCTCTGAGATTACTAGTTAAAATTTTCCTGAAGGTTTTTCGTAGGCCCTTTTATCTTTTTCTGTTAATTTTGGGGTCTCTCTCCCATTTTTGAAAGTTTCCCTAAATATCATTCACCCCTGGTGGCCCATCCCTGGCTAAGAATATGGTGAGAAGCAGAATGAGTGATCTATCTGCAAAGGCAGGGCTTGGCTGATGGCAGGTAGTATGGTAAAGCGATAGGTCAGGGATCCAGTAATTTTCCTGTGAATTGCTCGCAAATCAGTGGATGTTTTCCCCTAAGCTAGAGTACTGGAAATCTGAAGGAAGGGAGTGGGCATCTTAGCATTTGCGGTGTGGACCTAAGTATTGTGTTTTCAGCAGTATTGTGTTTTCTTCCATGCTTTTCTGTGCCTGATGTGTTCAGCTACAAAGCCTATCCTGTTCCTGTCCTCCAATATACCTGCCAGTTCCTCTGAGTTTGGGGCAGTGAAGGTGTCTGGGCATGACTCACTTCTAGGCAGACTAAGCCTTCCCCACCCCCAATGCCTTCTGAGGCCCCTGGGTTCCCCTAATTCCTGGACTTTCTAGATTTTTTGCAGCTTTAATCAGTTTCTCCCCCTGCAGGCTTTATCCACTATGTAGTCAGTTACCACTATTACTGTCTATCTCCTCCAATTTTTCAAAATCTGTCATCTACTGTCATGCCCTACTCTATTTGCCTTCATAACTTGGGGATTTTCTTCTTTATTCTCTGTCATTGTGAAAATTTTCCTGGACAGAATTGAGATAGACTTGCAATGTTCAGATGGCCATATTTAACTGACAGTTCTTTTCCCTACACTGACCCCTGGATTTCTACTCCTGACTGTCTTTGGAGGCCCCCCTCATCCTCACCTTCCACCCCACACCCAGCGCTATGGAATAGAGTTGACAGGTTTGGCAAATACAAATACAGGATGTCCAGCTGAGTTTGAACTTTAGAGAAACAAATACTGCATAGAACATAGTTCAACTAAAAAAAATTATTGTTTTCCTGAAATTCAAATTAACCTGGTCATCTTATATTCCATTTGGCAACCATGCTAGGAATGAAGCTTCTCACTCTGGCTTTGATGCTATAGAACCCAGTCCTTCCATCTAACCACTTGGCTGGCGCTCACATAACACTCCCTTGTTCTGCCTGCACAGAGGGCAATGCTAGACCTCTCTGTGTTCAGGGCCTTCTGCAACCTTCTGAAACAAGGTGGGCAAAGGTTGGCTCTTTCCAGATTGCATACTCAGCTAAAGAGTTTGAATTTTAGCCTTAGAGCTTGGGAGAATCTCCAAATAGTTTTAGCAATGAAGTGACCTGATCAGATTTGGATTAAAAAATTATCTTAATGCTATACCTTAGAGGCTAACAAGCCTGGGGAGCAGGGAGACCTTTGGATCCCTGTTGTAGTGAATAATTCAAGCAATAACAATATGGCATCCTGAAGCAGGGCAGAACACATGAGAATGGAGAAGAGACATGAGTGGAATATTAAGGAGGTAGGAGCTGCTGGCCTGGGAAATTGAAATCTCTGGTGAAGGGACGGGGAAGGGTTGGAGACGTTTGCTGAGTTGCTGGCTTAGTAAAATGATGGGGAGTAGAGCCTTTCACCAAGACAAGAAACCCAGAAGAACAGATTCTGGGGAGTAGATGGCTTTGCCTTGTCTCCTAAATGATTCTCATTTGCACAGGGGGAAAGGGTTTTCTTCTGGGAGTCATGAATGTGCTTGGACTTGTCCCAAACTCCAGCAAAAAGAAACCACAAGGATGCACCCTGCTTCGTGAAATCATTTGCAAGTTGTCACTCCTACCCTGGCTGTGAACTCAGCTATTGAGGAAGGCTGCTGATTTCCCAGATACAAGCATTAGCGGGACCTGCTCACGTGATGGTCCTAGCCAACCAACCAGTGGGTGACAACTGTGGCCAATTGTCAGCTCAGCAACTTGGGGAAAGAGTTATTCTCATGTTACCTGAGCCCATGATGAAAGCACAGGGATGGTGGGAGCTGTTCTGTACTCAACCTGAGTGGAGTAACCCAGCCTAGACTGAGACCTGTTAGCACCTGAGGGCGGGGCGGGGCACAGGACCGACTCTCTCATGGGACCATTTTCCTAGCATGTCAGCAGCCTCACTTGCTCTGAACTTTCAGATCACGTCCTTTACATCCAGTTCTCTCCCTGCCCTAAATCATCTGCCTGGAATAATTGTGGCCGAGACAGTTTATCAGCTGCCGTCAGCACATGTCACTCCCCGAGGCAGTGGAAATCCTACGGACTCCTCCGTGGGTGTTCATTTTTTGGCTCACACCAAATCTTATTATTGAATCGAGATGGTTGTGAGTTGAACATTAACTTCAACACCAGTTCTTGGCCCTGTTAATAGTCAAGGCAATGAAGGCAACCGCTCTCTGTGTTAAGCTAATGAGGCAGGGGAAACACTGAGGATGGCAGGTGCGGCCAGCCTTCATCTCTTGAGTGTCTGCGTTGCCCAGGCAACTTCTCCCACAACTGCAAATGGCAGTGTTTTGCTTTTCAACGTTCTTCCGTCTGTCCTGTGTTAGCAAATCAACTGGCCTCTCGTCTTTATTGTCTCAAAGAGGATATAGAATGAACTTGAACGAGCCATCATCTTGGCGATTCAAGGCATGGCTTCCCTTTCGATTTCTGTTGCCATTGGTTTAATGTTTTTGTTGTACAGCACAGAAAGCACAATTCTGCATGTGAAATTACCAGCAGAAAAGCGACAAATTGCCACAGGGCCCAGGAAAAGGAAAGTGGAGTGTTTGGGGGGGGGTACACTTTTAAACTTGTGGGCTGGGGGAAGGTAGTTCTAAAACTCAGGTTTCCAACTGAATCACTGAGCCCATCGAGAAAGGGAAAGAGAGTTTGCAAAACCTGAAGCACAGTTAATTCACATAAGCATTACTGTGCCTGAGTTTGTGTCATTAGATTGTTCATCTTAAGTCAAAGGACAGGGGAATAATAGGTTATCAACAGAGTAGATTGTTCTAAATGGAGAGCTGAGCATACAGGACTTGAGTGGAAACAGGGAGACACTTCACCTTAGGTTATATGAAAAAACATTCATGAACCATGTGAGCTTGCTGTTGTTTTTTTTTTTTAATTTTTTTTTCAACGTTTATTTATTTTTGGGACAGAGAGAGATAGAGCATGAACGGGGGAGGGGCAGAGAGAGAGGGAGACACAGAATCGGAAACAGGCTCCAGGCTCTGAGCCATCAGCCCAGAGCCTGACGCGGGGCTCGAACTCCCGGACCGCGAGATCGTGACCTGGCTGAAGTCGGACGCTTAACCGACTGCGCCACCCAGGCGCCCCGCTGTTGGTTTTTTAATGGGACCACCGTTCTTGAGTAATCATGGACTATGATGAATTAAATTCAAGGTTCAAATTCTTAATGCACACATACACACACACACACACACACACACACACACACACACACACACACACACACACACACACACACACACACACACACACTTAAGCATGTTCTGAAGCTAGCCCACTGGTTTCCAAGAAGTACTATCAGGCAGTGGTGAAGAATCTGGCCTCTAGAGTAAAAAGGCCAAGAGGCATGTCCCAGGTCTGTAATCAGCTGAAGGCTTTGAGGGAAATTATTCAGTGTCTGAGCCTCGGCGTGTTCCTCTGAAAAGTGGGTGTGACGAAAAGAGAAAAAGCCAGGAGGCATTCAGCAGGGTGCCTGGCACGGCCAGCTATTTTGGGAGATATACCTACATCCTTTCCATCTCTCTGACTCTGCAGCACACCATCCCGTTTCCTCTGTTTCCTCTTGGGAAGTGCTTTCTACATCTCTGCCGCCCCGTTTCGTTGTTGCTGGCCAGGCGGGAGGCCTCGGGGCTCTGGGTCTGCAGAGGAGGCTTGGTTACTTGCCAGGCTGCGAGGACGGGCTCCCCTTGAGGACTGTGTCTGAGACACTAATGAGATCTCTGTTTAACCGTGGCTGTGAGCTCTGCCGGCAGGTGGGGGAGAGCAGAAACACCTTGCACAACAATTAGCTTTTCACAGCCATTAGCAATTTGTAGTCATTAGCACCATGGAAACATTGCAACTAACACTCAGGAAGCAAATACCACTCTGAGCTGGAACAGGGCTTCCCAGCCACATCAGTCCCTAGTGAGTCAGGGGTCTTACAGTGTGACACCCCTGTGCTTGGTCACTGCTGCAAAGGGGACATACGACCCAAAGTGCCTCTGTTCCTTCCCATCACATCCCTGAAAGCGGCTGCATCAAAGCTCATGATTTGTTGCAGTGAAATACAAATCTTTCAGAAGGAAAGCCCAGAAGATGAAGTGCATAATAAGGCAATTCTGAACTCCTGCACAGACCCAGAAATCTAAACTGCATTGGAATGAATGGTATGAATAATTGAAATGCAATTTGAACGAAACCCCAGCGCTGTGCTACGATTTAGCCCCAAAGCTGTTCAGGGCCACACTGCCCAACACTGGAACCACCTATGTGTCTTACAGTAGGGGTTGGTTAAATAATTGTGCTGCACCTGTTTAATGGAGTATAACACAGCCTTTAAAAATAATAGCCTGGAATTTGGATACCATTAAAAAGGTTAGAAAATGCTATTAACGTAGGATTTTTTTTTCTTTGTAAAAACAATTCACACCTAAAAGGGTTGTTTTTGGCTGCCAGGAATGATAATGGATGGGTTTTAATTTTTGTTCTTTTGCTTTTCTATTTTATACTCTTTTTCCAAAATAACTGTGTATACATGTGTAATCCTTTTGAATCAGAGAAAGCAAGAGAGAAAAGGAGCTGAGTGAGGCAGTATGCTTTGTCTGGCAAAGAGGATTTAACACAAATGCAAAAATTTTAAGCAAATACCTTATTGAAATCTAACATGTATGGAAAAAAACACACAAATACTAAATACACAGTTTGACTCTTCACAAGGTGCATAGACCCAGATGCAGAATGAATCTTAAATACAGTGGTGGTTCTGCTTGTCGTTCCCCACCATGAATCTGGATGGCGAACAATTAGAGTAGGAGAGGAGTGGACAGGGGGTCAGTGATCCACGTTGGCAAATTGGAAGCCGGTGATGGTGACTCTGGGAGGAGAGGTGGTGAATCTGTGTTTTACAGAAGCCGTCACGGAGAGAAAGGGAGTAAGAGTAACCTGAATCCCGAGTGGAGAAGCTCAGGGATGTTGCTAGGCTGTCAGGCTCTGGAATCAGTGCTTCTCCAAGAAGAAGAAACAACAGCTGGGCAACCAGCAGAAGACCAGGACATTCCTAAGGGCTTGATGACTAGACGGTAGGAGAAGGGATGGAGAAAGGTATATAAGGGAAGTTGGGAAGGCTTACAGGTTAGGAAAGAGTGATAGAAAAACCAGTTCCTGGCAACATGTATAAAAGGTAGAACAGCGGATGGGGCGCCTGGGTGGCGCAGTCGGTTAAGCGTCCGACTTCAGCCAGGTCACGATCTCACGGTCCGTGAGTTCGAGCCCCGCGTCGGGCTCTGGGCTGATGGCTCAGAGCCTGGAGCCTGTTTCCGATTCTGTGTCTCCCTCTCTCTCTGCCCCTCCCCCGTTCATGCTCTGTCTCTCTCTGTCCCAAAAATAAATAAACATTGAAAAAAAAATTAAAAAAAAAAAGAAAAAAAATAAAAGGTAGAACAGCGGAGAAATTAGAAAGTCTACATTTGTGCACTGAAGGGCCATGTGGAACTGAAAGTTGCTCTTGGGGCTAATGGACCAGGGCTGCAGAGCACAAGAGCTCTAGCCTTGTTCAGAAATCACAGCTATGTAGGAGAATGGGATCTGACCTGTTTTTTCTTTACATTTACTGATGCATAGGCAAGCACGGCACTCCTTATAACCCCCTTCACCTAGAAAAACACCCCTACCCCAAATCTTCACAGAGTTATCAAACTTATTTCCCCCCGTGAAATAACTACCCTTTGTGAACCGTGCAGAGGGTGTATTCTGGGCAAGGGGTGCCTCTGGAGAATAGGTGGTAAATGTTGAGGACTTTGGGTGATGATGGCATAAAAGCCACCCCCCTCACACACACCCCAAAAGAAAGTCAGCTGGGGAGAACCATGTTTGGGAAGTTTTCATGGACGCCATTTTGTCAAAGGCATGCGCCTACGAATTGATTTTCTTAATTAACTCAGTGGTGGCAAGTTGGCATGCATACTCCGTGATCTGCTGACAGCTGGATGTGATACTTTGCAAATACCTCTGGTTAGGTCGTAACGTCCTGTCTTGTCACTTTCAGATTTGCAAGGATAGGGGCTCTGTGGTAATTCATTTCTACATCCCAGTGCATCCTAAAGCGCCTGGCAGGTACAACACGTTGACTAAATGCTTACTAAATGTATAAAACACACGTCCTGAATTTTCCAGGACAATGCCAATTTAAATACTCCATTGGTTATATACGCTGATTTAAATTCAGAACCTTTGATCCCTGTAGAGTTTGATCTAACTGTGGTTGGAGAAAACTGCTGAGAATTCTCAGGAAAGACTTCTCAGTGATAGCTGCAATACCAGTCAGTGTTGATAGTTCTTCTCTACCATTCTTTGGCTCTAGTGAGGGTCAGACAGAAATAAAGAAGTTCCTAGCAGGGAGGGAAGCAAGAATTTTGTAAAACCTAAAATTGAATCCTAATCTTCATGCTTCACCAACTTCAGAAATTTGTTTGTTTGTTTTTAATTTTTTAAGTATAGTTGACACACAGCGTTTAAATTAATCTCAGGTGTAAGCATAGAAATTCAACAAGTTTATGCTTTATGCTATGCTCACCACCAGTGTGGTTACCATCTGTCACCCTACAATGCTGTCTCAGTCCCATTGAGTATATTCCCTATGCCGTGCCTTTCACCCCCATGGCTTATTCATTCCATAACTAGAAGCTTGTATCTTCCATTCCCCTTCACCCAGTTTGCCTGTCTCCCTATCCCTCTCCCCTCTGGCAACCGTCAGTTTATTATCTGCAATTATGGGTCTCTTTCTGCTTTTTGTTGACTTACTCCTTTTTTGTTAGACTCCATATATGAGTGGAATCCTATGACATTTGTCTTTCTGACTTATTTCACTTCGCGTAACACCCTCTATGTCCATCGATGCTGTTGCAAATGGCAAGATCTCATTTTATGGCTGTGTGATATTCCACTGTGTGCATACACACGTTTCAGAAGTTATTATAACCAAAACACCTCCTACACAAACATTTAGTGACTCTTCCTGAGTGCCAGGATCATACCCAAAGTTAAAAATACAAAAGTTAGACACCGAATCTACAGACATGAACTAGAAAAATGGTAACACAAGTTGGATAGTGTTTGTATCATGTAAGATGTGTTTGGTTACAAGTAGCAGGAAAAAAATTGTGGGTAAAACAATAGAAATTTTTAATCATCTCACGAATTATCAAAGTCTAGAAGTCATTGGTTCCAGATTGGTTCAGCAGTTTAATGATATCATCTAATCTAATGATATCATTCTGTCTTTTCACTGTTTTATCCTGTGCCCTTTGGCTTGTTGCCTCATGATCACAGAATGGCTGCTGTAGCTCCAAGTATCATGTTCCCATGCAATTACATTCAAGTCAGGCAGGAGGGAACTGGCTGTTACTCTAGAGTTGTGCCAGGTCAACATACCTGATTTCTCTGATTTGATGCCCTGTCTTCAGCTCTAAATCCCTTTTCCAGAGTCAGGCAAACAGTCCAAGGCTACTGGCAAACCCTGGCCCTTCACGAACACTGGCCTGAGTGCTGTCAGACTCTGCTTTGGCCCCATTCTTCTTTTTTTGGTTGTTTTTAATTTTTTTAATGTTTATTTATTCTTAGAGACAGAGCACGAACAGAGTAGGGGCAAAGTAAGAGAGGGACACAGAATCTGAAGCAGGCTTCTGGCTCTGAGTTGTCAGCTCAGAGTCCAATGCAGGGCTCTAACTCACAAGCCATGAGATCATGACCTGAGCCGAAGTGGGACACCCAACTGACTGAGCCCTCCCAGGCCCCGCCAGTGCTTTGGCCCCATTCTTGAGCTCTCTTAACCTTAACTGCTCAGTCTCAACCAACTCTTTTTTTTTTTTTTAATTTTTTTTTTTCAACGTTTATTTATGGGACAGAGAGAGACAGAGCATGAACGGGGGAGGGGCAGAGAGAGGGAGACACAGAATCGGAAACAGGCTCCAGGCTCCGAGCCATCAGCCCAGAGCCTGACGCGGGGCTCGAACTCACGGACCGCGAGATCGTGACCTGGCTGAAGTCGGACGCTTAACCGACTGCGCCACCCAGGCGCCCCTCAACCAACTCTTAAAAATGCAGCTGGTTGATGTGAGTGGGAGCCTGGAATGCTGGAGGGGAAGGGTGAAAGTCAGGTCAACAGAGGAGATCGAAGCTGATTTTCTTCCGCAGACACAGAGCTCCCTTGAGGATTCTGAACCCCCATGACTTCTGAGTGGGAAGACGGAGAAAGCCCTGCAAGGCAGCCAGGATTTGCCACGGATGCAGCTGAAAAGTCTGAGAAGAAGGACAAGTAGATTTTCTTCGTGACGAGCACTGCGTTCTACTTCGTAGAAGCACCCAACAGAGAGCTAAGGAGTGGTCTTGAGTCTGGGGAAGAAAGTCAAGAAGCACTTAGAGGACATATTTTTGAAGGGTGTTTCTTTGGCCAACACACCGATAGACACAGGTTCTGCAAGGCAGTGTAAATTTACTAGTACTGTATGTAATATGATACAATACAGCGCCAGGCAGTGCAATAAACGCAATACGCAATAAGGTAGGGCATGTAATAGGAGGTAATGTAACCTAATATAATCCTATCTATCGATACAATATAATATAGCAGTAACTAAATTTTATTGAGCACTCATCCTGTGATAGACCTGCTACAATGTACTCTCCTTGCATGACTACTTACGATATTCACAGTGCATGTTCCATTATGACCCAGAGATTGGTAACCTGCCCAAAGCCACTTCATCAGATGGTAGACTTCAGACTCTAGGGCCCAGGGCTGTCTGCCTCTGGTTTGCCTTTTCCCTACTGGGGTGTTAAAGGAATGTTGTGGTGACAAGACCAGGTGGTGGCAGCAGGCAAGACGGGGAGAGAGTTGAAGTGAAAAATAGCTCATTCGGCTGGCTAGGGAAATAAAAGAAACAACACCAAAGAGTTATTTTAATTCTGCCCAAATGTTCAGAGAACAAAATAGTTAAAGGTTTTTTGTTAAACACAGTTCAGGAGAGTAAAGAAGAGGAAATGCTGTACCGATAGGAATTATACAAACAGATAAACTTCTTTTTCCAGCATAGAATCATGCAAATTTATGCATGCATTATGAAGGTCTTGCAATTCATTTGTACATCTCCACAGTCATTCTCTGCCTGGATAGGTGGTTCATTTCGTCACTAACTCCAACGCTCACTTTATTCTTTCCTTCCTTCATTTATTTACCTAGTCACTTGTCAAATGTTTATTCAGACTCTTTCATGCACCCCTACCAAAAAGGATAATGAAGGTTTAAGACTTAAAAACAAACAAACAAACAAACAAACAAACAAGCAAATGAACAAAAAACAAAAAGCTGTGTCCTCTTGACTTAGATGGGATGGAATTAAGAGATAGAGATTTTCTTCTTTAGTTCTGCTTTCAGCTCTCCAGTATTGGGAAGGGCTGTCTGCTCTGGTCAGACCTCCTTTAGTTCTCTGGCATTGCCATACTATAGAGAGTTGCCTGTCCCTGATTTGTGACCGGGACACTGTGAAGAACAGAGGACGTATCTAATGCCCGGTGTCTGTCTGTCTGATTGGAGCATATCCTGGTTCAGGGACCTCCTGTGAGTTTCCATAGGATCTCGAAGACATCAGAGTTTCCCGGAACTAATGAACACAGGTTGGTCCCTTTAAAATTTCCCTCCCCAGGGGCACGTGTGTGGCTCAGCCAGGTAAGTGTTCGACTTCAGCTCAGGGCAGGATCTTGCAGTTCAAGAGTTCAAGCCCTGCCTCGGGCTCTGTGCTGACAGCTCAGAGCCTGGAGCCTGCTTTGGACTCTGTGTCTCCCCCTCACTCTACCCCTCCCCCGCTTGTGTTCTGTCTCCCTCTCTCTCAAAAATAAAACACCAAAAATAATCAAAATTTCCCTCCCACCTAGGGAGAGCACTAGACTAGGGGTAGGGCAGGTGCCTGGGAATTCTCTAAGCCCATTCAAGAGCTACCTGTGGCAACTGGATGGCTGATGGCCATGTCCCTGATCTGGCCTTTTGTCTTGACTCGCAGATCCGAATGAAGGTCTCATCTCTCCAGAGCATTGCTCTCTATACTGAAAACCTAGCAATGAGCAACATTCTTTACCCTCTAGAATCGTCCACACTTTTTTTTAAAAAAAAATTTTTTTTTTCAACATTTATTTATTTTTGGGACAGAGAGAGACAGAGCATGAACGGGGGAGGGGCAGAGAGAGAGGGAGACACAGAATCTGAAGCAGGCTCCAGGCTCTGAGCCATCAGCCCAGAGCCCAACGCGGGGCTCGAACTCACGTACCGCGAGATCGTGACCTGTCTGAAGTCGGACGCTTAACCGACTGCGCCACCCAGGCGCCCCGTAGAATCGTCCACACTTCTATTTGGCCTCTCTTAGAGTTCCTGTTACACAAATTCCTCAGACTAAGACGCTCCCCCCACCACCCAAAAATCATCCCACCCTGAGAAGGTGTTCCAGATCACCCAAGAGGATCTATGTCGAAATGGCTTGCTACAGTGATAGCAAATGCCCTAAGCAGGTTTCTCCATCTGAGTCAGGCAATCTCCATAAGTGCCATCCCATTACAGCGATGCTCTAGAAAAATGTGTATTGGTGTGATGGAAAGGGCACTGGCATGAAACTCAGAACACCACCCCCACGACCACCACCACCAAAGCCTGGGTATTTCTTCCTGCCCTTTGCTGTGCCCGGAATTTCTCTACAAAATAAACAGTTCAGATTAAGATAAGGCTCCAGATCCTGTCAAGCTTGGAGAATCTATGACTTTTCGAGGGCTTTGTACATTACCTGCTTTGGCCGTTTGCACTGAGAACCAGACTTCAGAGACTTAGCACACCCTAACGTTCATTCAAGTGGCCAGTGTGTTTGGGCTCAGTGGTATACATCTACCCAGCGTCTCTGGCCTTCGGAGTGCAGGAGGTAGATGGAACTCCCACCCTCGTCCTGGGGGAGACACAGCAGTTACTTTATAAAAGGACGCTATGGTCTCTGTGGGAGCCAGTCTGTCCTCGTGGCAGAGGGCACCCTGAGCAGAGGACCTACATCCATGAGTGCTGCACCTCCTGGGCAGAATGCTCTGCAAGCCCACAAACTCAAGCAACTAGGAATGGAGAGAGGGCAACAGTCAGTTGTGGTGTGCTTGTTTGGAATCCTAAGTCCTATTTGATCTCAGAAATTCGGAAGCCTGTAGGACCTGGAAATGCTAATGCCCACAGGCAGTGCAGTGTGGTGGAAAGAGAACTGGCTTTGGAATCAGTTCTGGTTTGAGCCTCAGCCCTGCCCTGACTGGCTACGTGACTTGGAGCAGGTCTCCTCAACCTGCTGACTGTGGCTTTTCTTGTCTGTCCAATGAGGAGAATTGGGTCTTCCCTGATAATCTCACGCACTGGTCTTGGTTGGTTACTTTTCCTGCACACAGTGTACATCCCCTCCCCCAGTAGTCTCCGTCATGGTCTAAGGACATTATTAGGGCAGAATAATGATAAAATTGATACTAGTTTCTGTAGCAAATACAACATTAATAACTTGCTACCAGCTGTTAAGCTCCTAATACCAGACACTCTGCTAAGGATTGTAGAAACATTATTTCGTCGCCTGAGGTCATCTGGCTATGGTAAATATTTGGGCAGGACTTCACACAGACATCCTGAGTTCAGAGCCAAGATCTTAACCCTATGCGTGCTTCATTCCTCGTGACCAACCAGCCAGATTTCTTTGTAGTCCTGACTGGCAGAGAACGAGATGTGCTGGGTTCTCCACTAACATCAGTAAACAAAACCAATTAAATCCTTTAAAACAGGCGAACACAGCAACTTTAGAATATCGTATGTTAAAAGCTGTTTTGTGGAGAAGAATGAATAGGAAAAAAATGGGATCCTATATTCACTAACAGTTAAACAACACTGCCTACTATCTTAAGTAAAGCTTTCTCTTTGGCTCATACAAAATGGGCATCCAATCCAACCATCCACCCCCCTCCACCATCTCTAAAAGAAATAATTTGTGAGCACCTGCTTTGCTCCAAGCCCCCAAGCAGTGGTCAGATCCAACAGTGAATGAGGTGTTTGTGCCCTCCGGGATTGTTCCAGAGGAATATGTTAATAGGTATACAGTTAGATCATGAACGTCCTGTGTTAGGGCATGAGCAGGGTACTAAGGATAAGTAGACAATAAAAAGCTAACACAGTCTGAGATTATTAATGAAGGCTTCCCAAAAAGGTGACAGCTAAGTTGAGTTAGAGTCAAACTGTTGCAAAGGAGAAGATGAGGCCTTGGTTGGGAAGGACGAAAAGGAGCAGCACACTTCAGGACGTGGGAGCATCCTATACGATGGCTAAAGAGGCAAGAGAGGCGAGATCCAACCAAGGAGCCAAAGGAAGTTCCAAATGGCTGGGGAACAGGGTCCAAAGACAGGGTTGGTGAGAGCTGAAAAGGAGGGCCATATATCCCGCCGAAGAGTTTGAATTTCATTGCAATCACATCTGGAATTAATTGAAGGGATTCATGCCATGGGGGATGGGGGATAGAATGTAGGTCAAAATGGGATTCGTGTGTTTTGAAGGTGATTTTGAACACAGCATGGAGAATGGTTTAATATGGGGGAAAGGAGGAGGATAGCATACAGAAGATAGAGCCCTTTCGAGAGCTTTTGGAATAGTCCAGCCCAAAGATGAAAATGACTCAGCCTGGGGTTCTGGCAATGGGGCTGGGGAAAAGTGGGTGACACTGAAGGAGGTTGAGAGAGGTGCTGTGATCAAGACAGAGTGAAGGTGTGGTGAGGGAGGGCACAGCTCAGGGTGGCTATGTCTGTGCCAGGCTCTTGGTCCCTGAGAATAAGGGCTGATATGTTTTGTTCCAGGTTCTTTCTAATTGAGGTAGAATTGCTTTGTGTCCCCAAATTTATGAATCCACCCTCATATATATATTATATATTTATTTATATTATATATTATACATTTATATATATATATATATATATATATATATATATATATATATATATAATTTGTCTTTAAGGGTGTTAACTAGGGGAATGTGAACTGCTGTATCAAACTCAAAACTTACAGTGGTTTATCCTCATAGAAGTTTCTTTCTTGCTCATGTGGGACTCTTTGCAGGTAAGCCAGTGGCTTCCCTCTGCATGCAGGTTCAAGAAAGCAGACTTCTTTCCATTGTATGGCTTTGCCACTCCCTAGGGTCCCAGTGTTCTTAGCATTCATCTAGTAGAGGGGGCAAGAGAGAGTGGAGAAAGTGTCTTTGCTGCTTAGAAACCTCATTTATATATCCTTAGTGAGAGCGTGTCACATTTAGCTTCTCCTAGTTGACAGTTGTTGACCATAGGAATGACACAAATGTTTCATTTCTCTGGTTCAGATAGTGATGGAGGATGACATTTCTCGAAGACACAAAGGACAGGGAAAGGACAACTCAGGAGCTTTCCATCACAGGTGAAGCCATGACCATTGTACTGTCACTGAGCAGAGGGCATGGAGATATGAAAGATGGAAATTGTGGGTTTAAGTTCTGGCTCCATCGGCAACTTATAGCATGACTTGTGCAAGTCACCTTGCTTCTGTGGACTCCAGTTTCCTCATCAGTGAAACAAATGGATTGGGCTATACCAGTGTTGCCCCAAGTGTGTTCTGTAGAACACTAGTTCCATGAAAATCTATGGGAAAATCTTTTCTGGGAGAATAGTTTTAAGAAATACGGTGAACTTGAAACTTCTCCTTGAGGGTCGTCAAGACTTACAGGCATACTGAAGGATCTTGGAAATCCTGTGGTAAGGAACCTTGTTTGGCTTCCTTTACATTGACTTCTTCTAACCTTGAGATGTGGAATTTACATTATTAATTTCCAAAATTAATGTTTTACCACGAATCATTGGGGGCTATAGTACAGAGAGGTTTGGACTGATGTCAGCAGAATGAGTTCTCTCAGTAGCTAAGCCTCAATAAGGTGAAAAGGAGAAGCTGAGAACCGCGGTAAGAAGGTAGGCACCTTTCATGTGCCAAGAAGCTATGAGGACACTGACTCCACACCTAAATGTCCCTTTTCTCTCATTATGGACCAATCTCTAGACAGTGGAGTCCCTGCATGTAAGTGAGGTTTGTCGCTGCCTGGGAGACTCTGCCTAGACCCCTCCACTGTTCTGCATGAATCCATCTCCTATAGACAAGCTACTGGTGGAGGTCCTAGATGCTCATCAGTCCCACAGGTCAGAAAAGGACTTTGTCACTTGTGGGGTGATGAAACTGAAGGGAAATCCACCTCCTAATCAGGATGGGGCAGGAAAGGTGAATTGGAAATTCCCTTTTGAGCCAGAGCAGTGGTGGAAATCCCATCCCTCTTATGTGTCCTTTGTCACAAGAGACTGTAGTTGATGTTGTTTGTCCACCTCTCAACTCCACAGCCCACCTAAGCTCACTCAAAGCTGTAGAAAGTTCCAGAAAGCTGACGGCTTTCCCCTCAAGCATCTGCCTTGCTTTTTCTAAGCCTGAAGGATTTCTTCAGCAGAAGCTTCTTCTATGGCAGGCAGACACAGCCCAGACGTGAGGGAGAGTTAACTCTTCGACACCAGTCCCCAACTAAGAGGACATGTGAGCTGGTGGTTACATGCCTCAGTCTCCCTATACTCCTCTGGGGCAATTTTGAGACATATTGTACATATCTTCACACAGTGTCCCCAGTGGGATTGAGCCCCCATTGCCCACTTAAGGCAACCCATGTTTCATCATATCTTTTATTGGTTTTTCTTCCTTTTGTGTCTTTCTCCACTTATTAGTTCTTCCTGCAATTACCACTTGAGGAAACTATCAGAATCCAAGCCCTTATTTGCTTTGGTAGAATCCATAGCAAGATAAAAATTTGTTCATGGGATGCTTCTTAGCTGGTCACTAGACCCCCTTCTTGCTCTAAAATTCAGTGATCGCTTATTTGGCCACTTGGAGTGGCCAAGTCCTGAGCCTAGCCCCCATTTTAACAAAAAGGCTGAGAAGGGAGAAGATTTACCACCTTCTGAGTTTAATTATTCATCCAGAGAAGTACTTTTGTTTAAGACTTAAAACAGTCTATATGTCCGGAACCATTTTTTTTTTTTTTTTTCAGAGCAGCCCAAAGCATTGGGGAATTGTGAGCTGGTTTCTGGGACATTTTAAGAACTTAAAATAAGGAATGAACATATTTATATAAGTTAAACATGTTATAATGATCTTTTATAGACAATAGCTTTATTGAGATAAAATTCACATAACCATACAATTTACCTCTCTTTAGAATACAGAATTAAATGATTTTTAGTATATTCACCAAGTTGTACAATCATAATCAATTTTATATTTTTTAAGTAGGCTCCACACCCAATGTGGGGCTTGAACTCACGACCTTGAGATCAAGAATTGTGTGCTGTACCAACTGAACCAGCCAGGTGCCCCACAAATCAATTTTATAACATTTATATTACTTCTAAAAGAAACCCCAGGCCCATTAGCAGTCTCCCCATATGCCCTCAAGGCCCCGACCCCTAGGCAACCACAAAAGTACTTTCTGTCTCTCCATTACTTGGCTCAACTGGACATTTCATGTGAAGAAAATCACACAATATATGACATTTTATGACTGGCTTCTTTCATTTGGCAAAATTTTGTCACGATTCATCCATGTTGTAGCAGGTATAGTATTTCATTCTTGTTTGTGGCTGAATAGTATTCCACGGTATGGGTATACCACATTCTATTCATTCATCAGTTAATGGACACTTGAGTTCATATCCACAAGGATGGCTAGGATTAAAAAGGAAAAACAAGTGTAGATGAGATTAGAACTCTCATACACTGCTCATGGGAATGAAACATGGTACAGTTGTTTTGGAAAACAGTCTGGCAGTTTCTAAAAAGGTTAAACAGTAGTTGTGTTGCCCAGAAATTTGATACCTAGGTATACAGTCAAGAAAAATGAAGACATATGTTCACACAATAATTTGCACATGAATGTTCATAGCAGCATTCTTCATAATATCCAAAAAAGTGGAAGGAAGTGATATTGCATTGTAATTTTAATTTCCATTTCCCTGATGACTGCTAATGTCAAGTAACTTTACATGTGCTTACTGGCCATTTATAAATCTTCTTAGGGAAAATGTCTATTCAGATCCTATGCCTACTCTTTAACCGGTTTTTAATTATTATTGAGTTGTAAGAGTTCTTTATCACTCCTCAAATATATACTTTGGAAATATTTTCTCCTATTTTATAGACTGTCTTCTAACTTTCTTAATGGTGTAGCACAAAGGCTTTACATTTTGATGAAGTCCAACTTATCTATTTTTGTCGTTGCTTGAGCTTTTAGTCATATTTAAGAAAACCTTGCCTAACCCAAGGTCATGAAAATTTATACCTGTGATATTTTTCTAAGTATTGTCTACTTTTAGTTCTTACATTTATGTTGTTGCACTTTTATATATAATGTGAGTTAGGGGATCCAACTTCTTTTGCTTATGATTATCCAGTTGTCCCAGCATCATTTGTTGAAAAGACTATTCCTTCCTTTGTTGAATATCTTACTACCTTTTTTGAAATCAATGGACCAGAAGTGTGAGAGTAAAATCTGGACTTTCAATTCTATTCACTTGCTCTGTATGTTTGTCTTTATGCTGGTATCACATTGTTTTGAGTATGGTAACTTTGTATTTTATTTTATTTATTTTTACATTTATTTACTTTTGAGACACAGAACACAATTGGGGGTGGGGGTCAGAGACAAAAGGAGAGACAGAATCCAAAGCAGGCTCCAGGCTCTGAGCTGTCAGCACAGAGCCTGACATGGGGCTCGAACTCACAAACTGTGATATTATGACCCGAGCCGAAGTCAGACGCTTAACTGACTGAGTCACCCAGGCACCCCTTTGTAGTTCATTTTAAAATTGGAAAGTGTAAGTCTTTCAGTTTTGTTCTTTTTCAAGATTGTTTTGGCTCTTCTAAGGTCCCTTAAATTTCCATATAAGTTTTAGGATCAGCTTGTCCATTTCTATTTAAAAAGCCAGTTTCGATTTGATAGGGCTTACAGATCATTTTGAAGAGTATTGGTATACTAACAATATTAAGTCTTCCAACGCATGAACACGGGATACTTTGTTTCATTAGGTCTTTAATTTCTTTCAGCAGTATTTTGTAGTACTCAGAGTATAATGTTTGCATTTCTCTTGTGAAACCTATTCCTAAGTGTTTTATTCCTTTTGATGCCATTGTAAATGAAGTTATTTTTTATTTTTTTTATTTTTATTTATTTTTTTTTTAATTTTTTTTTCAACGTTTATTTATTTTTGGGACAGAGAGAGACAGAGCATGAACGGGGGAGGGGCAGAGAGAGAGGGAGACACAGAATCAGAAACAGGCTCCAGGCTCTGAGCCATCAGCCCAGAGCCCGACGTGGGGCTCGAACTCACGGACCGCGAGATCATGACCTGGCTGAAGTCGGACACTTAAACGACTGCGCCACCCAGGCGCCCCTGAAGTTATTTTTTAATTGCATTTTTGGTTTATTCATTACTATTATGTAGAAACACATTTGATTTTTGTGTATTGATCTTAGAGCCCTGCCACGTTGCTGAACACCTCTGCTAGTCCTAATGGTTTTTAGTGGATTCATTAGTATTTTCTGTATACATGACGATGTCATGGGCAAACAGAGATAGCTTTACTTCTCCCTTTATAATCTGATCACTTTTTTCTCATTTTGTTGTGTAATTGTCCTGGGGAGAATTTAACTGTCTAATTGCCCTACACTAGTATGTTGAATGGCAGTGGTGTGAGAACTTGTCCTTGTCTTGTTCCTGATATTAGGAGGGATGCGTTCAGATTTTTTCTTCTCATGTTTCCATGATGAAACATGGACCAAAATATGGCTCACCATGAGTGAATTGGAAATGTTAGACATTCCTTGGTTTAATGTAGGGCAAGGGATTCGAAGACTGGGAGAGACTGGAATGTTAGAGTGTATTTGTCATTTCAGACCTACTCACCTACACTGGAAGGGGCCAAAATGTACACCTTGCACCAGTGCTCCGAGGAATCGATGTGTGAGGGGAACTGTGCTATCACTCTTCTCTGTAGGCCAGCCATCCCCCATAGAAACTGAAGTCACTGAAATGGAAAACTGATATGCAGTGAGAGTGAGAGTAGCTGGAAACCCTCACCACCAAAGGCCAAGTGGGATGGCTACTGCAATGGACAGGAGAGTCAAAGCAGCAATAAGTAGTCTGACTCGTATAGGACTATGGCTCCGGATGATCAATTAGAGTGAGCTAGAAGTAAAATAAGTAGGAAGCCTACTAGATTCTTTATTGGTAGAAGCAGAAAAATTTTGAGTTGAATGAACCAAAAAGTTCAACCTGAATCCTAAAGGCAGAGTCATGGCCCCTCAATCAATTCCCAGACTGGAGCCAACTTACAGACCCAGAACCAATTAAACAAGTTGGGGGGGGGGGGATTTCCCCTTGAAGAAAGAATTTAGGACTACCAAAAGGTTATATTGTTAATCTTTCTTCCAGTCTCCCTAGAGGGACCTATAGCCTTTTTAATACAGTAGCTGTATACTTGGGGGAAAGAAGTAATCAGACCCTTTGGGGACTACTGGACAGTGGCTTTGAACTAAGTACAAGACACCCAACATCTGTGACTGTGCCCCATCAATCGCAGGAAGAGCTTATGGAAGTTAGGTCAATGGAGTTTTAGGTCAGGCCCATCTTGCAGTGGGTCCAGTGGGTGGTGATTTCCCCAGTTAAATAATGCATAACTGGAATAGACCTACTTAACAGATGGCAGAATTTTCCTGTCAGTTCCCTTTAGCTTTGGTGTTTTCATAGGTGTTCTTTTTTAGATTGAGGATGTTCCTTTCTGGTCCAAGTTAGTTAGGTGTTTTTTTTTTTTTTTTATCACAAAGGGATGTTTGATTTTTTTCATTTTTACCTTTTTCAGCAGCTATTGAGATTATGATGTGTTTTGTCATTTATTTTTATTAATATGTAAATCATTTTTGGATGTTGAACCAGTTTTATATCTCTTGGGGATAAATACTACTTGCTCATGATGTATAATCCTTTTTATATCTTGATAATGACATAACTTTTTTAACATGTTGCTTGATTTGGTTTGCTAATATCTTAGCGATTTTTGTGTCTATTCATAAGAGATGCTGATCTATAGTTTACTTGTGATATTTGTCGGGTTTTGGTATCAAGGTAATACTGACCTCATAAAGTGAGTTGAGAAATGTTCCTTCCTCTTCTATTTTTTAGAAGAATTTGTGAAGTATTGATACTGATACTTTTTAAATGTTTGATAGAATTCTTTAGTGAAGTTATGTTTTTCTATTTTCCATTTTATTGATTGTACTGTAATCTTTATTATATGTCTATGTTTGTTTGTTTTAAAGTTTGTGTGTCTTCTTTGTCTAGTGTCTTAAAGTGGAATGTTAGGTTATTGTGTAGAGGCATTTCTAACATAGGCTATAAATTTCCCTCTCTCTACTATTTTAACTGTCCCATATGTTTTCCTATATTGTATTTTAATTTTTATCCATCAAAGTATTGTTTGATTTCCTTTGTGATTTCTTCTTTGACCTATTGGATATTTAAGAGTGTTTTTAAATATCAACTAATTTCTGAATTCCCCTAATTTCTTTCTGTTATTGACTTTAAAGTTGATTCCATTGTGGAGATGGTCATTTTTGTAATTTCAGTCCTCTTAAATTTATCAAGGCTTGTTTTATCATTTAATGTATTTGTGGGGATTGTCTCGTGCACTTGCAAAACAAACACATACGATGTTGTTGGTAGAGAGAGTCTCCCTTAGGTCTAACTGGTTTGTAGTGTTGTTCAACTCTTCTTTTTGTTCATCTTCTGCCTATTTGGTTTATTCATTATTGAAATTGGAGTATTAAGGCCTCCAACCATTGTTGATTTTCAGTGTCTCCCTTCATTTCTGTTAGTTTTTGCTTCATGTGGTTTAGGCTTTGTTTTTAGGTGTGTATGTGTTTGTAATTGCTATATCTTTCTTGGTGGGTTGACTCTTTTGTAATAATTAAATGTCTCTCTTTATCTTTATTAACACTTTCTGTTTCAAAGCCTCTGTTGACTGATAATACTATAGCCACAACAGCTTTCTTATGGTTACTGTTGGTAAGATATATCTTTTTTTCCATCCTTTTACTTATAATTTATTTTTATCTTTGAATCTAAAAGGTATCTTCTATAGATAGCATATAATTGGGTCTTGTCTTTTTATTCAGTTTGACAGTCTCTGCTTTCTGACTGGAATGTTTAATCCATTCATACTTAATGTCACAATTGATAGAGTTAGATTTACATCTGCCATTTTACTTTTTGTTTTCTATGTAGACATTATTTTTCTAAGGCAGTCATAACAAAGTACCACAAACTGGAGGGCTTAAACAACAAAAATTTGTTGTCTCACACATGGAGGCCTGAAGTTCTGAGATCAAGTTATCAACAGGGTTGGTTCTTTCTGAGAGCTGTGAGGGGGGAAGGGTCCATTCCAGCCCTCTCTCCTTGGCTTTAACTTAGCTGTCTTTGCCCTGTATCTACTCACATCATCTTCCTTCTGTGTATGTGTGTCCAAATTTTCCCTTCTTATAAGGACACTAGTTGTATTGGATTAGGGCCCATCCTAATGACCTCATTTTAGCTGTACTCCCTCTATAATGGCCCTACCTCCAAATAAAGTAACATTCTGAGGTATCGGGGATTAGGACTTCACCGTATGACTTTTAGGGGGATGTAAATCAAGCCACAACATTTTGTTCCTCTATTCTTTCTTTCACATTCATGATTTTTTTTTCTAGTGTGACATTACACTATACATATTTTTGAGTTATTTTCTTATTGGCTGATCTAGGACTTACCATCTGTATCTTAATTTGCAGACTCTAGATCAGATTTCTACTGAATTGCAGTGAAATACAAAAAAGATGCTCCTATATAGCTCTGTTGTTTCTGCCCCTTCTTTTGTGCTGCTCTTGTTATGCATTATGCATACCATATCTAGGTAACCACTTCCAAAATACATGTTGTAATTATTACTTTACATAATTGATGTCTTTCTAAGAAACTGAGAGAGGAAAGGAGAGCAAGTACATATTTGTAGAGTTTGTTTTATCGACTATTTGATTTGTCATTTCCGGTTCTCTTCATTTGTTGCTCTTGCTTTCAGTTAGCATATGGTGTCGTTACCTTACTACATTATAGCTTTGCTCCCACCTCCTTTTTGCCATTAGCAAATAGATTGCATTTCTACATTATAGACCACCAAATACAATTACATGCATATTGTTTGTCACAGCTGCTTTTTCTATTTTATTTTTATTAAGATTTTAGTTTTAAGTAAGCTCCACACCTAACATGGGGCTTGAACTTACAACCCCCGGATCAAGAGTCACATGCTCTACCAACTAAGCCAGCCAGGCACCTTGACACAGCTGCATTTTATATTTTTAAAATTTTTTAAATATGTATTTATTTTTGATAGAGACAGAGCACAAGTGGGGGAGGGGCAGAGAGAGAAGGAGACCCCGAATCCAAGGCAGGCTCTAGGCTCCAGGCTCTGAGCTGTCAGCACAGAGCCCGATGCGGGGCTCGAACTCACGAACCATAAGATCATGACCTGAGCTGAAGTCGGACGCTTAACTGACTGAGCCACCCAGGTGCTCCTACAGAGATGCTTTTTAAATAAGCTAATAGAGAGAAGAAGAAACATGCATTTATATTGTGTTTTACAATTATGTTATTATCTCTATCAGTGCTCTTTTCTTTTTCACATAGATTTATATTACTGTCTGTGGTCACTTGCTTTCAGCCTGAACTTCCTTTAGTATTTCTTATAAGATATTGTGAGAGCAACAAATTCTCTCAGTTTTATTTATCTGGGAAGGTCTTGATTTTGCTTTCGTTTTTGAAACATTGTTTTTCTGGATATAAGTTTCTTGGGAGACCTATTTTTGAAATTTCAGCACTTTAAATGTATCATGCCACTGCCTTCCAGTCTCATTGTTTCTGATGGGAAGTCAGCTGTTAATCTTCTGGGTTCTCTTGTACTTGATGAGTTCTTTTTCTCACTGCTTTCAAGATTTTTCTCTTTGTCTTTTAACATTTTAGTTATGAAGTGTCTGGTTGTATATCTTTCTGCATTTATCCTTCTTGAAAGATGTTGAGTTTCTTGGATGTCTAGATTACTTTAAAAAAAATAAAATTTGGGAGTATTTCGCCATTATTTTATTAAACACATATTTTTTACTCCCTTCTCCCCTTCCTGTCATTCTCCTAGTCTCATTATGAGTATGTTGCTGCTCTTTATGATGTCCTACATTTCTCTAAGGCATTACTCAGTATCACTGTTACTGAGGTTGATACACATTATACAATCCATCTTCAAGATCTTTGATTCTGTCTTCTACCAGTTCAAATCTGCTTTTGAGTCTTTTTAGTAAATTTTTCATGTTAGTTGATTTTTAACTTGGAAATTTCTATTTGGTTTACTTTTATAATTTATATATTATTATTCCTAATTTGCTGAGACATTATGATTATACTTATTTTTGAAAGCATGGTTTCCATTAGTTCTTTGAGCATAGTATAGTGGCTGCTATAAACTTGTTTTAGGTCTGTTATCTGGGCCCTCTTAGAGGTGGTCCTTGTTGCCTGTTTGCCCTTACCCCCTGTATTGGTCACACTGGCCTGCATCTGTGCATGTCTCATAATTTTTTGTTGTTACTGAAAACTGAACATTTGTGGTAATATATTGTAACAACTATGGATACTGATTTCTCATCTCTCATCTCTCAGATTTGTTGTTGTTATTTGCTTATTTGTTTAGTAACTTGGCTGGAGAACTTCAGTGAAATTTCCCCTGCGGCATGAGGCCTGTGATGTCATTCTTGAGAACTTGCAGCCTTGGGCGTGGGCACAGTCACCTTTGGATAACCAGTTTTAGCAGGGTTCTCTTTGGCTATTTTCCTGATCTCGCTGCTAAGTCCGTTTTGTCTGTTGGTATCACGTCCAGCTTAATTAGGCTCCCCTTACTGCTGGCTGATTACTCTATGGTTTTTGATAATGTCCTTATACATACAGTGCTCCACAGTCTGATCCAACTAATTTGGGACCTTTTATAGAGCTAGTCTTGGAGGTTTTTTCTGACTCCAGAAGGGCTCATCTTAGCAGTTATCTCTTTACCTGATTTTCTCTGGTAATCTAGTTGGCTTAAAGTTTTTCCTTGTTGCTTTCATAGAGATATCAGCCTCCTCTTAATTGTCTACCCCCAAATCATCATTGTTCTTTGAGAATCTCTTAGGATTAAACTTACATTCTATTCCAAATACATGTAGTTGGTCTGGTAAGAGCTTCTACATCTTTTCTTCTTTTTGCCTCTCTCTATGCAAAAACATCTCAGAGTTAAACTGCTTTGGGTGTGGGAGCAGAGACAATGACCCACTTCTCTTGGAGCACCATTTTTCCTCTAATGAGCAGGGCACTGGGCAGGAGCAGTAGCCTCTGGTCTTCCCAGCTTGCCTCTCCCAGTGTGGAATATCCTCTGTATGAGCAAACTGTGGTGATGATAATTGGCTCTAGTATTTTCAGCTACCTTTGCCTGGAGTAGAACCAGTGGGACTAACAGTGGGGCTAGAGGGAGGAACAGATCCCCTGACCTCTTGGTCACCCTTGTTTAGAAATTAGTTTCACAACAGGCAGCTGGAGAGGATGAGAACTGTTGGCATATGTCCATCCCAGGGAGAAATAGCACTTGACTGGTAGCTTGGGGGAGAGGGACCCCTCTCTGGAACAGAACCTCAAGCATGCTGAGTTGGGGGGAAGGGTAAGGGATGGAGTAGATCATGACTCAAGTGACATAGGCTCTCACTGTTCTTACCACAGTTTATTACATTTTGTTGAATAAATGCTTCTTCATTTATTGTACTCTCTTAGGCACTGCATAGAGATTTTAAATAGTTGTTGGTGTTTTGGTTTTTACTAGTTCAGGTTGTTTTGTTAGGAAGTGAGTCTTCAGAGCTCCTCATACTACCATTCCAGAAGTTATGTCTAACGATATTTAGATGAAATGTATTAGGGTAAACAAAGTAGTGTAAAAACAAAGAGAAGAAACCTGACGTCTAATTAATTTGCCCATTAGTGGTGGTTTTTATTTACAGATAGATTATGTGTAGCTCATTAACTGCAAACTTCATTTCTGTTGTAACTCATTAATAAAAAAAATAGGTTGAGTGATAAGGCTCTAATGTAGGTTGACTTTTTAAAGAAATCCCAAGATTTGGATACCAAATTCCAAAAGAGCATTAAATAAGTCCTTTAGAAGATTGAAGAATGGGTGGTTATATGCATTTTCTATGATACACATATTTTAGTATCTTAAATGTCAGTTATCTACCCAGAGTCTGGGTGGGTTTCAGGATGTCTTCTCTGCACCCTCTCTCATGTTTGCAGAGCTGGCACAATAAGAAGCAATTTTATCTCATAGAACACATAGTCTTGGATTTAATTAACCAGGAAATATTTATAGAGTATCTACTGCCTAAAAAGTCACTGTGCGAGAACTCAACAAATGTGGTACAAAATACCTGTCTCCAAGAAGATAATATCTAAACACATTAAAAAATTACTTGTAACACAGTATAGCATAGTTCAATGATAGATGGGTACAGAGGGTTCAGAGGAGGGTCGCGTGCTTTAGGATCAAAGTCATGTTTTAGTTAAAATGGGCTTAAAACATCAGTATTTTTTTTCCTCATAAATCTTTAATTTCGGCAGGGCTCAGTGGGGTAAGGCTTGTCTCTGCCCCATGCAGTGTTAGCTGGAGGTAGTTGGTGGTTGCTGGTGATTAACTGAGGGCTGGAGGATTTGCTTCCAAGATGGCTCCCTTGTGTGACTAGTAAATCGGTACCGGCTTTGGGGGAGCAGCTCAACCAGAGCTCTTAGTTTCTCTCCTGGAAAGTTCTAGAAAGAGAGGGCAAGGAAAATGAGGATTTTGAAAGGTCATTGGAATTGCCTACATTAGAATCCAAGAATATTAGGGTTTGGTGAATGGAACCACACTGCAATGAGGAAAGGGGGTTATTGAAGCAGGTTTATCTCTAGTCTATAAAATAAATAGTAAAAGGCAGGAGAGAAATGGGTTGATAGCCAAAGAGACCATTCAATCAGATAAAGCTTTCTTTCAAGTCAAGAAAAACTAAATTATCATTGAAAGCAGATGAAAAAGAAAAATATCCCATATGTGGCTTGCTTTAGATTTGGTTTCTAATAGTATTTGATTAATCTACCTGGAATTACTAACGTATTTCTCGGATTCTTCTGGGGTCTTGCTTTGTTTAGATGCTTCTGTACCCCAAGAAGGGAGAGTCTGAGATTTTTATAGCATTACATCTTCATATAACCTGAATCCAGGTACTTCCAGAAAAGAGTAAGTGGCTCCCTATTGCTGTCTCCTTGGAGAATAGTCTCCTTTGCTGATGCAGAGATGGGTGAGTACTTCCTGGCATCAACCAAAGTGAAACAGGGCTGAGGGGGCAGACAAAAGTATGAATCAGAGTAGAAATGTGCATAGGAATTGTTAACATTTTCTCCAAAGAGCTGTGTGGCTTTATTCATAATTACCTATTGGTAGCCAAAGCTACATGAGACTGGAAGACCGGTAAAGCACTATGCTGATGGTTTGTCAATAGTAGTTAGAAGGATTATTGGCTGCCAAGGGTTCCCATTGTTAGGAATGAAGGCAAGGGTTGGCAAGGAGGCAATTTAGAGCCACCGTTGAGAGCCACCATTTCTGAGAACAACTGCCCCTGATAAGAGTTCTTGCCACAGAACGCTCCAGGGTATAGCATTCAGGGGAAACCAACTTGTGCTCCTGACAGCATTGATGGGAGCAAACTCAGCTGGGCTTTTCTTGAAGACACTGCAACCCTGACTGGCAAGGTCAATACACACTGCTCTGAGCCAGAAAGGAAACCCTCCAGGGAGCTCAATTGAGATGAAAAAAACTGGGAGCATTCTTTGGAGGCCAGTGACCCAATCTGCCCTCCTAGCAGACACTGGTCATAACACTGATGAGAAAAATAGGTTGACACTCAGTAGAGATCAAGTGAAGAAGAGATAGTGTAGTGGAAAGAGCATGAGCCTTGGAGCCTATTTGAGACAGGTTTGTGTACCTGCTCTGGTACTTATTAGTTTGTGCTCATTGATGATGTGTTTCAGTTTCCTTGTAGCCAACATTTAAAATATCCGATCATGGTGTTAGAGCGCTGAATGAGATAAGACATGTAATAGATCCTAGTACATTGCAGGTACTGCAAATATGACAGCCAGTAGTGTTCTTTTCTATCTGGACCTACTTGAAATGAAGGTCATGAGACTCCAAGGGCATCCAGCCAGTTATTGAGTCCTTGAATTGTAGCCTGCTTTTTACATTCCTATGGAAATAATCTAGGAAGCTGTCATTTGGAAAAACCATTAAATAAAGGACTAGAGGCAGACACTGTGCCTGTGAAATTCAGTGCACTGTCACATGTATGTGGACTTGCGACTGATCCTAGAAATGTCATGCACTCAGGGGTCAGCATGCCTGTTCTGTGCGTTTCCAATGTTGATTCCAGGACTTACTATCATGAGACTGCTCAAGGGATCATAGTCACAAAGGATTTTGTTTTTGGAAAAAAGTTTTCAACTTGTTTGCTTCTTATACATAAAAGATGGAAGCCACGGTTCTCTTTTAAAAACCCAGTGCTTGATTAATTTCTCCCTGCCCAGCTCTAAGCTTCATAGCTGGATCATTTGGGCATCATTTTGCAATTCAAAATCTTAGCTTTCCAAAGATGCTTCTTGATTTGATGTTCCAGGTGGCTGAGAAGAAACGGACATGAAGTGATTGCTCATGGCTTCGAAAGGTCATGATCAGCTTTGTGCAGGCTAGAGAATGTCAATCTGCACCTGAACTTTAAGCCTCATATTTTTCTGATTATGGATATAAATCATGTGACATTGGCAAGTAGCTTATTCTCCTGCATATCCAATGCTCAATTAAGGCAGAACTCAGAGCTGATGGGCACTTCTGCGACTGCCATTTCAGAGGTATATTTATTTCCTTTCTCTCTGAACTCCAGCATCAAAGGAATTTGCACCGTTTGGCTGGTGGGCAAAAGAGAAAGCAATTCCTCACTTAATGTGTAATCATTTACACATTTAGAGCCCTCAAAATGTGTCATTCTTTCCTAACTTAAATTATGCACATAATCCGTTTATTTAGGATGAAATACCTGGCACGCTTCCAGGAAATATTGTGAGAATTACAGATGTGAGCATTTAAAATCTGTAAAGTTCATAGATATACTGCTATTTTTGGCATAGCATCTGATAATTGATCTAATAAGGAACAATTTTGAACATTATGAAATATTATTTGCATCTAGTATTCGGTACAGATAAAGATACTTTATGGTTAAAATGTTTCCTGCATATACTGCATCATCAATACACTCAAGGTTAATGAAATAGATTGACCTGTTTGTTTAATAAACAAATGTTTATTAAGAGCATTCTGTGCAAAGCCTTGCACTAGCATTTTAAAGGGTATCATTATAGCTGAATATATAGACAATATATTTTATTTATGTGTGTATAAAATTTAGAATGTTATATGGGTTATCAAGGAAATAGTGTGCAGCGATGGTGAATTTTAAGAGGTGATCTACTTAGATAAAATGGTCAAGGAAGGACACCCTAGGATTTAAGTAAAATAACATTTAAGCTGAGATCTAAGATGAGAAGTCACCTACTTAGTGTATATTAGCAGGAAGGATATGTTAGAAGAAAAGCAAGTACAGAATCCCTTCAAGGGAGTTTGGCATGTTGTAGAAACTCAATGTAGTGTCACTAGAGAAGCCTGAGCAACGAGAAGAGTAGAATGATACCAACTGGGTTTTCTGATCATCCCTATATAAGATGTGAAGAAGATGGGGCTCAGAGAGCACCTGCTTAGGAAGACAGAAGCAACAACCAACCAACCTGCGCATGATATCTTGGCCTTTTAATGGTCAATCCCAAGCCTGTCTTGCTCTCCTAAGAACAGGGAGATAAGGGAAAAGATGGATAAAGGGCACAAAAGTCATTGTACCTGGGCTCTTGAAAATTTGTGGTAAGGCTACACGTGGATTTACTTTATATTGTATCATATCGATTAATTTATCAATGAGCCCTGACAAAACTCTAGTACAGTAAAAATGAGGAAAAAAGAAATTATGGCAAAGCAAAGTAGAAATCAGCAGTCCTTAAAAAATGAGAAAGTCACTACCAGGAAGGCAAACGTAGAACATAACATTATAAGAGCAGTTCTGGTTCATCTTCCTTAGCTTCATCCACTACTGGAAGCTGTTGGGGACCTTTTCGTTAACTACATTTATCATTTACTTTGTAAAACACAAGGGAATTGCCATATCTAGGCGTTCTGGCTTCTGTATTTCATGACATTTTGTCTTGACTTGGAAGTAAAATTATTTTAATTCTAAGATATAGCAGGTGCTTCTGGAATTGGATATTGTCTTAACTGGAAAAGATGGCCCCTGGAGGAGAGAAGTAGAGTGGGGTTATCCCCAGACTTGCCAAACATCACAGATGCTAAGAATCTTACCTGGGGTCCAATGGGTTGGGATACTGGCATTCGCACACCCAATAGCGCTTGAAAGATATGGTACCAACAGTAATTATAAAGGCCGTTGACTTGGTGGGCTCAACATAACCAACCACTAATTCAGGGCATAATGTGCAACCCTAAAGCCCTCTCTTGTGGCCTTAAAGAGGCCCCCCCACTACTGGAGGCAGAAGGCAGATTGGGCTGAAAATCAGGCCCAGGACCTAATTGTGAGTCAGACTGAAGAGAAGGCTTGACATGCAGCTTTACCAAATCTCGGATAGTAAAGCAGAAAACTGAAAGGAATGGCATAGGGCCATCTAGATGGAAGAATCTGAGAACCCCACATTATCAGCATCACTTTTGAACTCTCTGTGCCTTCAGAAGTGGTCTATGATTTCTTGCCTAAAAAATACTACAAGGCTCTCCTTGAGGCAGATGTTTATAAAATAACATTACTTCCTTACGCTTTGTCCCCCACCTCTCTTATGGCATCCAGGGCAATAACCAGGATTGACTCACTAAGTTTCCCAACCGGTAAAATACTGTTGTGAGAATTCAAATAAAATGTGTGCATTCTAGTTTCTTATTGCTGCTGTAACAAGTTATCACAAATTTACAAAATAAAATTGTACAAATTTGTTAGCTGACACTTTCGTAGGTCAGAAGTCTGGCACAGTCTCCTGAGGCTCTAAAATCAAGATGTTGGCAGTGCTGCATTCCTTTTGGGAGGTTCTAGGAGAACATCCATTCCCTTATGTTTTCTAGTTCCTAGAGACCACCTGCATTCTTTGGCTCATGGTCCCTTCCTCCACCTTTAATGCCGGCCATGGCCGGTTCAGTCCTTCTCACACTGTATCATTGGGATCTTCTTTTGTGCTTTTTTCTTCTGCCTAACAGGACGCTTATTATATTGAGCCCACCCAGATAATCCAGTATACTCTCCCTATTTTATTTTTTTAAGTTTGTTTGTTTATTTATTATTTTGAGAACGAGAATGCACAAGCAGGGTAAGGGGAGAGAGAGAATCACGTGACCTGAGCCGAAATCAAGAGTTGGATGCTTAACCGACTGAGCCACCCAGGTGCCCCATACTCTCCATATTTTAAAGTTAGTTGACCAGCCATTTTAAATTCATCTGCAACCTTAATTCTTCTTTGCCATGTATAACGTACCACATTCACAGGTTCCAGGGATTAGGATTTGACATTTTGGGGAAGTTGTTACTCTGCCTACCACACAACATAAAGATGCTGAAATTAGTGTCTGATGTATAATAAATGCTCAGGAAACATTTGCTACTATTCCCTGCCTCAATCTCTGGGCTTCTGCTTTCAGATGGAGGAAACCACAACCATGTGAATCAGAGGCATCTCAAACCCAGTGCTCTCCCCAGCTTTCAGTAATACTCTTCTTCTTCGTTCTCTGATGTCCCCAAACTACCATTTTCCTCCAGGCACTTCCCCAGTCCCTATGTCCTCAGCAGCAGCAGATGATATTTTGTTGCCGACTTTGAATAAAAAAACTAAAGCCATCTGCCTTTGAACTACATTAACTTCTGTTGCTCCCACCCATGTATTTACCTACCCCTGCTCCCTTTCTTGGGTCTTTGCCCACTGTCTTGGAACACTGGAGCTCCTCCCTCTTAGTCATGGTTATCTCCTCCACCCATACTCTTGGTGCCCATATCAGCTTCTCTACTCTTCTCACTTCTCTACTTTTTCTCTGCATGTTACCATGGACTATTGACTCCCTCCTTGAGATGCTGTCTGTGATCTCTTGGACAACAAGCTTCTGTGGCACTATTCTCTCCTGGCTCTTCTACCTTTCTCCTCGCTGCTTGATCCCCTGCAAAGTCTCCCCTTCCTTCACTTACCCCTTCGTTTGTGGGCTATCCAGATCCTGTCCTTGGTTCCTCCTGCTCTCATTTCATTGTAAGGAGGAGCACTGTCATCTCCATCTCATGCATGGTACTCATGTTTTTCATCTTCCAAGGCTCAGCACTTTGGGGAGGGCTTCCTGTGAGCTCTCATCTTTGCCTTTCCTCTGAGAGAGATTCCAGAGCACTCATGACCACCTGTATCTAAGAACTTATATCATAATGTATTGAAAGGATATCTTAGCTGGTCTGTCTTCCCTAGGATACTGTATATTACACGTGGATAAAGATTTTTAGTGATCTTTCTTTCTCTAGTGCCAACTACAGAGGCTGTCACACCATTCTTTTTATTTTAGAGAGTGAGCATGTGTGCACACGGGCAGGGGAGGGGCAGAAAGAGAGGGAGAGAATCTTAAGTAGGCTCCACACCCAACCTGGTGCCTGACATTGGGCTCAATCTGACAACTGTGACATCATGACCTGAGTGGAAATCAAGGGTCAAATGCTTAACCAATGGGGCGACCCAGGCACCCCCACAATTAACACCTGATGGAAGTTTGATGAATTTTTTAATAGAAAAGTAGAAAAAATAATGCCAAATTTATAAAGTCCTGCACTTTATCATGTGGAAACTTTACTATAAATAAAATAACTTATTTCCCAACAAAAGTTGGTAGTGTGATTTGACTTTGCATATGTACCCAAAAAAGCAAAAACAACTTTTTTTCTAGATTGGTTAATATATAAACAATATGATATAAAGTAACTTTTCAGATACCAGCTTCCAGTTTCTGTATTCAGAATGCTTTCATTGATCAACACATTTTTGGAACTGCACTTATGGAAATTTTGTAGATTTGTGCAGTGCTCACGTTGGTCTGAAGGTCCATAATATGGCTTTTTGTGATGGATGGCTGATTAAAAAGTCTCAAAGTCCTGAACTGAGGTCAGATTCACATAATACTTACTGTAGCCTTCACCCAAATAGGTTGTTTGAATGACAATGAAATTGGGTAACTTAGTTCTTAAATTTTCTATTTATGTCAGGAAATCAAGGAGGAGTAGCTATCTTTTTTTCCCTGACCCTTCTCTTACCTCTGCTGTAAAACTGCCAAGTTCCCTTGGGACAGTTGCTCTGTTTTACTTGTAAGGGGGCATGTGTGTTTTACTGGCGGATGAAGTGATGTATCCACATGCCAAATATAATTTTGCAAAGTCCTTTGACTTGACGGAGGTTGCATAAACAGGAGAAGACACTTGGAATAAGTGGCAACATGCATTCTTTGGAGCTTTTCAAATCCGGGAAATACCGAGTTAAGAAACAGAGTTCAGTAGAATCAGTTAGTGGTTCAACCTAACTATGTACTGGGCCTCCCTTTTCTATATCAAACCATATTGAGTAATCCATTTCCACAGATCTGGGTGGCTTCAGAAAGTAATGGAAGCGTATTTAGGTCACCTGTGGAGTAACTCATGTGGTGTTGTTGTTTTTAACCTAACATCACAGGAAGGGAACTGTCCCAACTTGCTTTGTCTGTACAGGATGCACTCAATAAATATCTGGTGTAATAAATCCAGGTCAGACAAAGTCCCCGATGCTGGAATACAAAGACAAATAAGACAAATTTCTACCCTGGAGGAGTTCACAATGTGCCGGGGCTGGGGGCTGGGGGGGAATCAGAGAAGCTAAAAAGGAGATATTAAGATCTGGTAGAAGCAAAGTGTTACTGGACTCTAGTAAAGGGTAAGATTAATTGTTAGGTGAATCAGGGAAGGATTCCCAGAAAAGGTGCCATCCTTCAGGACCCAGTAGGCAGAGAAGGTAGAGGAAACAGGAAAGGGTGTTGAGGAAGCATCTACGGGGTCTCAGTGAGTGTCTTCATGGAACATGCTGGAGTTTAGTTGGATGAAGCATGAAAATGCTAAAAGGGAATTAATAAATCAGGTGTGGAAAAGCAGGCTGAGGTTGGGTTGTGAAAAGCATCATAAATCACACAAAGGAGTTTGAATTTCATTTTTCCCATTGAAAGTTCCATTTTTAAAGCTCCATGTTGCCTGTAAGATGGGTTTCCCAGAGGCTGTTCCTGGGCACGCAAGTTCTATCAGATGTGCAAAGGGGTTATACCACAATACCTATTCAGCTTTTAGTTAAAGATGGAAAGGTAATCATCCAGAGAAGATAGTAGGGAACCTGGTTGTGAGAAATAACATTGGTGGGGAATCTCCTGAAACACGTACAGTCCATCTATCTCTTAGATAACTGAAGTCAAATCAAATTAAACTGTATACCTGGACCTAACAGTTCAGCCGCCTCCTTGGATGGATATTATGATCATATTTTTCAGTGAGAAGAGATTGGTCTGTGCTGAGAAGTGTAATAGGAGATGGTTTGATGAGCCATTCATGTGTGCTTCGTTTGAACAGAGGGTTGGTCTTTATCTCAGAGGCAATGGGGGTGTTCGAATTGTTATGTGTCCTTCTCTGTCACCAACAGTGGTAAGCCTAGAGTCAAATTCCACTTCCAAAGGAGGGTCTTTAGGGCATGTGTTCTTGGGTGATGACAGAACTCAGGATTTTGTTTGACTTCCTACATTTGTATTCCCTTGGCTTAATCTACTTAGTTAATCCTATTGCAAGCTTTTGCAACCTCTCTCTGATCCTTTTGGGGGAGAAGAGCTGGGATTAGGAGACTACTGAATGTACATCACTTACCACCGTGCCATCACTTACCAAATAAGGACTTTTTTTTGTTATTGTGGTTTTTTATCAATCCTGCCTCTGTTGCACAGTACCCCATGTTGACAGAAATGGAAAGGTAACATACAATGAGCAGAAATGATTTTCAAAATCTTTTTCTCATGGTTTTAAGTTCATCACACGGCAAAGTGGACAAGTATGAGATGAAGAATTAGTGATTGCAAGTCTCCAATCCTTGTGCTGTGAAAGGGACAAGTCCCTAAGTCAGAGCTGGTAAACGGAGCTTCTCATCTAATTAGGGAGCTATGGTATCACTATGGCTCAGAATCCTCATCTATAAAATGGGAATAACAATCAAACCTATTTTATAGAGTCATTGTAAGGATTCTGACTTTGTATATGTATATGTAAAGTGCTAAGAATAAAGTCTGGCACGGAAGCATTCAGTTAATACTAGCAGGGGCTCTAGAAAATGAGACAAGTGGGAAATCACTTTCAGAGGAAGTCATCCAGGAAGGCTACCCAGAGGAGATGGGATTTAAACTAGGCTTGGAAGGATGGAGATAATTCAATTGAGCAGAGAGAAGCAGGGGTGTTGATCCTTTTGGGAGCTGAGTTTAAAAAGGCAGAGAAGAGGGGATATCCAGTGAGAAAGAGACCTCAGAAAGGCAGAGAATAGGAGAAGGGGGCTATTGGGTGGCAAAGCATGCAAAGGCCCTGTTTTCTGTGCCCTCTTGTGTCCTCCTTGGACACTGATGCCCTGCCATGAGGGGAGCCCTCCCCAACCACCTCCTGAAGGAAAATCCATGCTCTTCTCTGAAAGACACTCTGAGCACTCTTCTGAATCTGTGATCTACCCTGTAGCCAAGAGGAAAACTACCTCAAGGTGTGGTAATTACAGGGAATGACAGAAACCTGGGCCATTTCCCCCACTAAATCCCTACACACAGACTCAAAAAACCATGATTCTATTTTGGGCAGTCAAGTGCTCAGGAAGAAAAGTGCAGGAAATGTGAAATGAGAAGGTGGCAGCAGAATTCCCATCTGTGCAGACACTGAAAGGCTTTTATTTCAGAACGTGAGAGAGAAACTCGGTGAGTCCCTGCAGGGATGGGTGGACGGGCTCCAGTGTGCAGGGCCCAGAGAACAGCCAAGATGGCCATGGCCATTTCAAACATCCAGGGTCATCAGGCTCCTTTTGTACATGTATTGGTTTGTTGAAAGAGAAGGAAATGTATTTTTAAACATGTCCCCTAGTCTGGGTATTTCTAGACCCTTTAAAATTTGGAGGGGAAGAAAGATTAATGTAGATAATTTATCTTTGTACCAAGAAGAAAACCAATTTTGAAATGTAGCAATGAAAGGTGAATCAATAAAGTATATAGAAGGTGTGATTGACGTGTGCAGGTCAATAAGCCTACGCCTGTTGGTGACAGAAACCTTAAATACAAAAGGATGAAGATACAAAGAGTGAAATGCCAGTTATAGTTATTTATATGGTGATACAGCCCCAAATTATTTGAGGTTGCCAAAATTCAAGTTGAGAATCCCAACTACCCAAATGAACACCTGGTTGACACCAATGAGCATCACATTTCTTAAAGCAAATGCTAGACCCAGTAGAGGAAGACATTTTCACTTAAAAATTTTTTTTTCCATTCTACCATGTGACACCATCGTGAGTGTGGGGAAAAGAGCATTAATCAAGCTGGCAATTCACTTGAAGCAAACATACACTGCCCATTCTGTCACTGTTCAAAACACCAGAGAGACATGTTTCACAAAGGGAACTTTCCTCAATTAAAATTTTTATTAGGGTATGATAGATATGTGCACAAATCATAAATATACAGCTGGATGGATTTTCTTGGTGTGAAAATGTCCATGAAACCAGCATCCAGGTCAAGGAACAGGACATTACCGGGATCCCAGACGCCCCTGTCAGTTCCCCTGTACCTTCGAGGGTAACTACTCACATGATTTCTAACATAAACGGAGTTATAGATCATTTATTCTTCTTTCTGCAAATGCTTTCACTCAACATTATGTTTGTGAGATGAATTCACAACATTCATTCATTCCTTCTCATTGTTGTATAGGATTTATTTACTTAAAATGCTGTGATTTACTCAAAATGCTGTGATTTACTCATTCTATGGTGAGCAGGCCTGTGGGTTCTTTCCAGTTTAGGACTAACTCCATCAATGCTGCTGTGAATGTTCTTGTACATGTCTTGGATTTGTTGGGTTTATACCAGGAGTGGAAATGCGCGATACCTTTTTGAGTGTTAGCTATTCACTAGAAACTATGAAAGTAGGCTAGACACTGGAATAAGACTACAGGAAAACCCAGTCCTTGTTTGCAAGGACCTCACAATCCAGTGAAAGACAGAGCTGAGCTGCACATGTAGGGGTCAAGCGACAGAGCACCTAGGACAGAGGAGGAAGACAGGCGGTGAGAGTCAGGAAGGCTTCCCAATGGGAATGACACTCAAGTTGACTTTTGAAGGATGAAAAGATAGTGAAGGAGGGACAAAGTAGAGAAGGCTATGGAATAGTATGTAGAAAAGCAGAGATAAGTGAGGAAGTGGGTCAAGGCCACAGACTGCGAGTTAGAGCAATAGAAGAAGGTTGGAAATGCTTGGTGAAGGGGAAGGCTGAGTAGGTAAGTTGGAGACACATCATGAAGGACTTTGCTTTCCATCTATGGAAATACATACATTATCCTGAATGTGATGGGACGCTGCAGAAGATTCTACAGCCATGGAGGTGCGAGATCAGTTCATTCACGTAGCTATGTGGAGACAAGACAGGAGAAAGGCCTGGAAGCTGGAAGGAGAAGGGAATGTGGTATCGTAGCAGATGGAAACTAGGTGATTCTTTGAAGTCTGGTTTTGGCCAATATTCAGGCCAAGAACCTGGATGGGTTCTAACGGAATATGTCGTATGTGTGTGGGGAGGGGTGTGTTTGTGGGCCAAGTTTCAATGTGCAGAAACCACCCACAGCAATTCATACGAAAGCTTTTGGGGGCCTGCAGGCCACTTTGCTGACATCCAGACTAGTTCAGGCAAGGAGCCCTCTGCTCGAAAGTGGAGAGGCAAAGCATATGTGTCAGGGACTGATGCCAGAAAGCAAGTGTCCTACAACATGGGGCTCCAGCAGTGGTGCCCAGATCTCATTGCTCTCCGCCCCCTCTGGAGACCCAGACAGAATACCGAATGGAAACAAACAGGTTCTGATCTCACCCAGCTTCCTGATAGGCTCAGGAGAGGATTCTAGAAAAGTCTCCCAGCTTCCTTTGATTGAAATCATAACTTCAGGAGTAATATTTTATGCAAACTTAGCTAAGACAGTGGCCTGGACGGAGCCCAGAAAATTGGTGTTAGGACTCAGAATGGCTCCTTGCTATGGCAGAGAGGTGTCTAAAATGAAATATAATGGGGAAAAAAAACCTGATTATTAAATTTCCTTCTAAGTATGAAATTTGTTAATAAATTAGAAAGTATGAAAAATTCATAAAAGCAGCAAACATTTGTCCCACATGCCCCTGGCCAAAGAAAACCGTTATTAAGAGAGATTTTTCTTCCCCTCTTTCCCCCACTTTTCTTCCATCTACACATTTCTATATAGTTGTCATCATAAGGCAACCTTCATTTTTGCCATTATTGGCATTATCTCATATTGCTTAAAAATTTTTGACCATTTTCTCCTTATTAAAAAAATTAAAATGTCACTTCAAAACTCAAAGAAAATTCTATACAAAAAAACCCACCCATATGTTCCTGCTACCCAGAGAAAACTATTATTCACTCTTAGTACGTCTCTTTCTTGACATTGTGTGTTAACTATAAAAATACTGCTTTACCTTCAATTTTCCAACTTTTGAGTTACTACCATGTATTATGTAGTGTCCTTCCTAACTGTATTCCATTGTATAGCACCAGATCTTATTGGCATAATTCCTATTTTTGGACACTTAAGTTTCCAAATATTCTTAATATAAACAATGTTATGCTTGTTCAATTTTTAAAAATATATAGTCTTTACATGGAACTGCTCAGCAAAAACAAAAACAAAAACAAAAAAAATGTAAAATTTTAAGTGTCTATGTGTCACCAACTTTTGATCCAAGAATTATGGACCAATTTATAACACTAGCAGCAAAGTAGTGCCCATCCCCCAAATTAATCTTATAGAAGAAAATGGAATTTTATCTTCTTTATTACTAATGAGGTTAAATATTTATGTGTTTATGGTACATTCTTATTCTTTTGTGAACTATCTGTTCAAAACATCATTTTTCTACCAGCATAGTTCTGTCATGTGGATGTGCTACTGTTTACGTAAGCATTGTTTATGAAAAGGGGAAAAGCAAAGTATGAGGAGTTCCGGCCAAAAAGCAAACAAATTACTGCATGCGCATAGGACACTGTGACAAAACCTCACTGCCCTCCATCCTGCTGGAGTTTTCCAGGTTTTTACCTACATGTATATAATACTGGAATGAATACCTCTGAGTATAGAGGTTTAGAGAAAATAAAGCCTAGTATTAATGTAGAATTAGCTTTTTTTACAGCAGTGAAAGCCAGTAGTCTGAAAACAGATGTCCATAAAGGCAACGTAGGCTAAATTTCTGTGTCGTAAGGTATCTTTTTGGATGTAATATAAAGTATCAAGTATGTTGGGAATCGTGCATCACGTAATGCTCTCCTCACATATGCTCTTGGGATTGTGGAGGTCTGATGGAGAATGAGGTGTCCTCTGATGCTCATTGTACATGTGCTGGGGGAGACGGAATTGGGAATGTGAGGAAGTGTGAGGTCAGAGATGCTTGCACTCACTCCTTCACCTAGTTCTTTGGAGATCATCTTGCACCATTTAGCATGAATCTCCTGGAGACTGCGTGGAGAAAAATTAGAAATTATCCTTGGTTTTGGATTAAACCTCTCCATGGTTTTTTTTGGGGGGGGGCATATTTCACTAACACATACTTGTGATCCGTGTGATAATGTGAATATAG
Source organism: Lynx canadensis (assembly GCF_007474595.2). Lineage (NCBI taxonomy): Eukaryota > Metazoa > Chordata > Mammalia > Carnivora > Felidae > Lynx > Lynx canadensis. Next base: position 8,778,038 of record NC_044315.2, on the reverse strand, counting down.
GTGTGTGCTTATGTATTTGGTGCTCAGGAATACAAGCGTTTTAAACCTCCTTGAAGTTTTTTTTTCTTTTTTTTTAATGGATATTCCTGACCACCACTCAAAGCATTTGGGATAAAACCAAATAGTTTCATATGCTTCTCAGGTGATTTTGATGATCTGAAGGTAGATTTGTTTTCTGGTCTCTATTTTGCTGATGTCTGCTATTCTAATGATCATTCCCTTGTATGTTATCTGTTTTCTCTACCAGATCTTCAACTAGTGTTTGCTTCAGTGTTCTCTTCATTCGATGAATCCACCAGATTTGTACATGGTATGCATCACTCTGCCGATTCACTGTGAGGTTTCCGGACTTTCCTTAGTTTTGGAAACTTCATAGCCATTTCACTTAAAGCATTGCGCCTTCCCATCTTCTCTTGCTGAAGTTCCAATTAGACTTAAGTTCAGACTTCTAATTTAATTCTCCCTATCTCCAAACCTGTCTTTTTGATTTCATACCTCTTTGTCTTTGCAGCACTCTGGGTAATTTCCTCAGATACATCCTCCATGTTATCAATTCTCTCTTTAACTGTGCCAATCTGCTCTCAAAACTGGTCATTGTTCAATTTTATTTACAGTGTTTCACTTTGAGTTGTTCTACTGGGTTGTCATATCTGCCTGTTCTTTTTATGTTCTTTCATGAGGGTTTTTATGTCTCTCTCTCTTTCAGGATTGCAATTATACTTAAATTTATAGAGAGCTTTAGACTGTTAGTTTATCTTATTCTTTTGGTGCTATTCTTCCCACATGTATCTGTCAACTCCCCCATTTTTTGGACTGCTTCCTTAATCTGTACTTTGTATTTTTTCAGCTAGGATATAGTGTCCTTGTGGAATGCTGTGTACTTTAAGATTGGTAGTAGTCCTACAGAGAAGTCTTACACTGGATTTTTCTTGTGGAGTCCCGGAATTTCACTGGCCAGAAATATTTAATATCTACATTAATATCTCCACTTGGGATTCCTCTGCTATGAGAATGGTCTAAAATTTGAATTCTACACTTACACTGGACATAGATGTTTATATTGCCATTTGTTGTGGGATCTTTTTTCCATATCTGATCAGTGAGAATTTTGTCAGTAGCTTTAGTAAGGGAATAATGCTTTATAGTACCTTAATACAGTGAGAACAGGTCTTTCTGGGTTCTAGCTTTGTGTGAATTTCAGTTGCAAATCCTTATCTTTCTTAGACCTAAGGGCCACTTCTGTCTTCTAGACATGTGTAAAAAGACCCAACCCCTGTATGTCCCTTAGCCATGTCTGATGTCCTCTGTTCTGGCCTCAATTCATGGGCTCACACATTAGTTATGAGATTCTTCTTTATTTTTGGCACATAGAGACCAAGAAACTAAGAGACAAAATTTCTCCCTCCATTCTTCCTTGCCTGTATGTAAAATAGTCTCATTATATTTCATCCAGCATTTTTATGTGTCTGTGACATATAGAGGGATGTCCGTGTTAAGTAGATGGAATTAGAAAGGGTTATATCAGTCAGGTTTGAGAATCACCACCAACAGGTGTGGTAGAGAATTCATATCTTTGAAACTGGAACCAGAGTTTGAACTGTGGTTTCACCCCTTTCTGAGTAAGTTAGGCTGAGTGACTTAAGCCCTCTTCAAGTGGTAGGTTTCTCCTCAGGAAAATAGAGGTAATGTTACTAGGGATCTTCTTTAGATGTTCTTCCTTTTTGCTCTAAATTACCTCCATTTTCTCCATCCTCCATTCCTACAAAACCTGGGGAAGACTGCAAGTTTCTCATTCAACATTTTCCTTTAAAAAATGTCCTTAAAAAATTCCTTAAAAAATAGGGGCGCCTGGGTGGCTCAGTTGGTTAAGCGTCTGACTTCAGCTCAGGTCATGATCTCACTGTTGTGAGATGGAAGCCCGCACTGGGATCTGTACTGAGCATGGAATCTGCTAAAGATTCTCTCTCCCTCTCCCTCCCGCATGTACTAGTGCACCCCCCCCCTCAAAAACAAAACAAAATAAAAACAAAAAAGCTAGTTACCATGGGATGCAGTAGAGGTCATTAGGACAATGATCCCATTCAAAGCAATAGGCCAAATAGCCTGCTGTCTATGTGATCTGTGGCAAGTAGGTTTACTCTGTTTTTCTCACTTCTCAAGTGCCTTTAAGCCACCTTATTTGTCTGTTCATTCAACAAATAGCACTGAGTGCTTATTTAGTGCCCGACACTCACGATACTAAATTGAATGACGTTGATAAAGTCACTGCCCCCAAAGAATTTACATTCTGGTGGGGGCAACAAACAGAAAATAGACAAGTAAACAAACTATATATATATATATATATATATATATATATATATATATATATATATATATATATATCAGATAGTGGTAAGTGTTTTCCACAGAATTAAAATAGGCTGAAGGGAAAGAAAATGGCTGAACACTCTTGGTGGATACCCGGGCAAAGATTCTCTGAGGTGGTGACATTTTAGAAGGGAATATAAGCAAGAATATATGCCATGTGTGTGGGCAGAGGAAGAGCTAGTTTAAAGACTCCAGAGGAGGGAATAAGCTTGGAGTGGTGAAGAACCAAAGAAAGACTTGGTAGGCAAAAGCCAGAGCATGTATCTTCCATAGTCATAGAGACTTGTAGAAAATTTTAAACTGATGGTTGATCTGATCTATGGTTCAAGAAGTTTGCAGTGGCTGCTATGTGCAAGACTGAAAGCAGAAATGGCAGGTTAAAAGCCATTGTAGCTGGTCAGAAAAAAATGTTTTTATCTGAGGCAAGAGTCCTAGAAATGCATAGAACTGGGCAGATTCAAGGTGAATGTTGGAGTAGGATCAGTAGTGTGTAGATAAATGGCTTTTTTGAGTTGGGTGAAAGAGAAGAATCAAGGAAAATTGTCAGATTTGGGGCTGGAGCAAGCGGCTAAATGTTGGCACCATTTTCCAAAACGGGAAGAAAGAGGTGTGTAAGGGGTAGACCGGGTGTGTGAAGACAGCACAAGCAGTATAGAACTTCTGAGTCACTGCTAAGCATGTGAAAATGTTGCAAAGGCAACTAGAGTCAGGAGTCCTAGGGATACAACATAGTTAAGGATAAATGTCTGGGATTGATCAGCATAAAACTATGGGCTGGTTGGAATCCCTTAAAGAGACTTGGTAGAGAAAAGAACAGGTGAGTACAGAATCTCAAGGCAGTCTTACATCAGAGGTCAAGTTGAGTACATGGACCAAAGGAGAATGGAAAAAGTGTGATGGGGGACAGAAATGAAATCAGAAGAGTGTGGTAAGCTTCAAGAAGCAGAAAACAACCCAGTGTGAGGCCAGAAAATTAAGTATTTGAAATGCCACATGAAGGAAATCATGTTTAAGGATCCAGCTGTATCTACGACTACTAGTTTCTACAGCACTTAAGGGCTTGGGAAGGAGTCCTTAATAATAAGTTTGCCAAGAGGTTGAGAGAGTTCCATTGAAACTCAATAGACGGGACTTACAATACACAGGAAGATAACGAAACACGTGGTTTTATCAGAGTCACTGCAACAAGGAGATTAATGTGCTTCAAGATAAATATAATAATGAATGGATCTAAATGCAATAATTACACATTATAAGGAAATAAGGATCATATGTAAGCTGGCACCAGTCCAGAAGTCAAGTTTATCCACAGCTATCACAGAACAATTAGAGTTTTTCACTCCAGAATTGACGCGTTTGGGTTTATGGCACAAATGGAACAGTAATTCATACTATCATTTGATAGCACCATTTGCATTTAGGAAATTTGTAAAGCTGATAAGGGGTCCTTATCAGCAAGAGTCCTGTAGGGGCACCTGGGTGGCTCCGTGGGTTAAGCATCTGACTTCAGCTCAGGTCATGATCTCGTGGTTGGTGAGTTTGAGCCCCGTGTCGGGCTCTGTGCTGACAGCTCAGAGCCTGGAGCCTGCTTTGGATCCTGTGTCTCCCTCTCTCTCTGCTCCTTACCTGCTGGCATTCAGTCTCTCAAAAAATAAACAAACATTAAGAAAAAGGAGAGAGAGAAGAGCCCTCTGAGGACATGGGTCAGCATGAACCAAACCCCTCTACATTAAAATGTCTCAGAAGCAAGTAGTGGGGAAAGAAAAGACAAGCAAGATGGCAGGGAAGTAGAAACCAAGTTGCAGAAATAGCAGAAGAGGTTTTAGGAACCCCCACATCTAATGTTGAATTTTAATAAATTCAGCACACAAAAAAAAATACCTCATGTGCCTGGAGACAAACCTATACGTACACACTTAGAAACCTCCTAATGAAAAAGACAAATCTTCATCCAGTCACGTCCAGTGCACCTGACAAGCCATGCCCAACTCCATAGAGTTTCCCATCAGCATTTACTCACTTTTTCAAATCTTGAGAGAGAGCTAAAGATTACTTGGCATGTGAAGAAAGTCTCTAACATAAAAGATGAGACATCAAAACAAAGGAGGAAGAAAGGAAACTCAAAAAAAGTTTAATAAAACTGTGTAATGACCTCAGAGAGAGAAGCTATTTATCCTTAAAAAGGTCAGGATGCTATTAAGAAAAAGAAATAAGGAGAGATTATTATTAGGATAAGAAAGAGTTCTTAGAAATTTACAGGTGAGAGCTAAAGTTATATTCATAAATATAAAATTTGTAAAAGATTTGGACAATAAGGAAATAACTCAAAACCTTTTTCTAAAATATAGAGGAAACCTTGTCTCCCTCTATCTCAAAAATAATAAATATTAAAAAAAGGCGGGGGGGGGTACTTGGATGGCTTTGTCCAACTTTGGTTCAGGTCATGATCTCACAGTCTGTGAGTTCTAGTCCCAGATTGTGCTCTGTGCTGACAGCTCAGAGCCTGCTTCAGATTCTCTGTACACTTTGTCTCTCAAAAATAATAAACATCAAAAAAATTTTAAATACAGAGGAAACCAGGAGGCCCAACATCGTACTAACAGATCAGAAGAGAAATATTCCAAGGACGTTTGAACGCCATACCCCCCACTATCAAGACAGAATGCAAACATTTTCTGAGATGTCTTCTAAAGGATGGTTCCACAAGAAAGAAGGAACGATACCCCAAAAACCTGGAATCTATGCAAGAGGGAGAGGAAGGAAATCTCCTGGACAATAGTGAGAAGAAATCCAGTGTGAGCAGTGGGCATAGGCATAAGTGACAGCAAGCAATTTGGGTGAAACCAGAGGACACACAGCAGAAAGAGCTTCATAAAAACTTTAGGTTGATTTATTTATTTTGAAAGAGAGCAAGAATGAGCACAAGTAGGGAAGGGGCAGAGAAAGAGGGAGAGAGAGAGAATCCCAAGTAGGCTAGCATATGGAGCTTGAACTCACAAAGTTGTGAGATCATGACCTGAGCCAAAACCGAGAGTCGGACGTTCAACTGACTGAGCCACCCAGACGTCCCTATAAAAACCTTTAAATGACCTGGTGGATTTTCTTGAGCTTGGGAGAGTAGATGTAGGAGGCAGAGGGCCTGGGTTCAAATCCTGACTCTGGCACTTAGGATCTTCTGCTAGTCAATTACTCTCTGTGCTGTACCTTTCCCATTGATAACGTGGATTGTACTGGGCCCACCTCACTGCGTTACAGTAAAAATTACATGAGTTACTCTACTCACTGTGCTAAAAGAGTCTGCTTTGGATTCTGTGTCTCCCTCTTGCTCTGCCCCTCTCAAAAACAAATCTTTAAAATATAAAAAATTTGGGTTTGAAATGCTATTTTCTAAAACAAAGTCATGTCAAGTAAGATATTTAAAGGCAGATAACTGATATATAAACAAAGGGATAAATATCCCTGGGGTGCTCTGAAATTAAAGAGTATCGCCCCAAAGATGAGCCAGCAGAATGAGAGAGAAGGCATTCAGGTTGCCCATGCAATGACAAAGTTTAAGTGATACCTGATTTTTGTCTGATCTTTGATGTTTCATTTTCTTTTAAGGTTTATTTATTTTGGAGACAGAGCATGAGAGTGTGAGCAGGGAGGGGCAGAGAGAGAGGGAGACACAGGCTCCAGGCTCTGAGCTGTCAACCAAGAGCCCAATGCGGGGCTGGAACTCACAAACTGCAAGATGATGACCTAAGCTGAAGACGGACGCTTAACCCACTGAGCCACCCAGGCATCCTTCCATTTGATGCTTCAAAGCCAAGGTAAGCCCTGAGTACTCTGAGCGCAGCCCCCAGGTATCAACGTGGGCTAGTACTTTTCTACCTCAGTGACCATCTCTGGGGCTTGCCTCCCTCTCTGGCTAGGCTGGTGTGTAGTCCTCAGCCCCCACACTGTCCTTAAGGGCTGAATAAAATCACAGGACTAGCCAGCATGGAGGAAGTCACTTTATTAGGCATTTTCCTGTCTGGGGACACAGGTGTTTGGGTTTCAATGAAGGAACTGAAATTTCCACAGCTGAGCTAGAGACAGCTGCTCCAGAAACCCAGAGGGGAACCATGGAGTCTTGTCTTTTTTTTTTTTCTTTTTTTTTAATATATGAAATTTATTGACAAATTGGTTTCCATTCAACACCCAGTGCTCATCCCAAAAGGTGCCCTACTCAATACCCATCATGGAGTCTTGTCTTTTATGCTGTATCTTGGCAATACTCCTTGGTGCTGCTAATGCACCGTGGAGGCCCCGCTCCTTTGTGATGGGCCTGGAGGCGCTCATCTTTCCAGCCACGTCAGGCAGAAACCAGGTGATAAAGGCACAGGGACCCCTTGCTCAAGTCACAGAAACACCCAGGCACCAACGGAGGATGAAATCCCATTCAAAATATAGATGAACTGATATTTGATGGCATGCAAGGGAAGTGAGGTTTTTCTTTCAAGAAACAAAAATAGGCACAGATAAAATTTTTTTAGACCATCTGAAATTCTGACTAAATAGCCTTGAATGTAGACTGCCCAGGGAAAGTGGTGCTTTTGATAATAACCAGGAGTGCCGAGTTTTGGATTTTAATTCGTTTTAAACTTTTTCCTATTGAAATGATTCATCCCAGCCATTTTTTTGGAGAAAGAATTCTTCCTAGGCTAGAGTTATGGTAAAAAGAAGGGGGATTTGGGAACAAATATTTATGAAGTGCCCAGAATGATAAGTGGCCCACATCATCACTTTTAACCAAGAAAAGGCTAATGCTTGGTTGAAAATAACATCTAAAATCACAAGGCTAACGAGCAGTGGAGGTGAGATTCAAATGAAGTTCTCCTGATCTGAAACGGTGCTCTTTCCTTCACACTACGTTCCTTCTCCCAAATCCAGACACAGAGCTTTGTTTTGTCTTCTGCTTAGCCACTAACAAAGATGTTGCAATCCATCCACTCACAGAAGTCAAGTAGGACAGTCCTGTAATTTCCAACCGTGAGAATGAGTGCACTTGTCTCTACTTTATCAATTAAGGTTCCTGCTGTGATGTGTTTCCCCATCTTGCCAAGCTATTTAAAAATCTCCATGATGCATTGCTTCTTATCTTGCCCAGTGAAAGTTGGCAAGCACTGTGATCCTTACTTAATAACTCAGGTTACCCAGGGAATAGCCTGGATTAGAAGCTATGATACCCGAAGCTCATGGATAAGCACTCTGAGTCTCTTGTCTGGACTTGATGAATAATTCAGAGGTCTGTTTGGTGGAAATCCAGTTAGGGGTCTGGCAGATTTGATGGCTTCAGAGCTGTGGCATGGGGAATGCTACTCTTGCCTCAGTGTCCTCCTGGCTCTCGGACTGCTTCTCCTTAGGGGCCAAGGCCTAATTCCCCTAGCCTTTAAAAGTTGGTATAACACAAGGTTCTGGTCCTGGCCCTCTTCGTTCAGCCAAAAATTATGTGAGCTCCCATTACTTGTGCATGGCAATTGCCTGTTGGCGTTCAGGTCTATTTCTGGCTCTTTCCCTGGTGTGGCCTCAGGTCTTGGGACCCAACTGGTCACCTCTCTGGGTAGCTCCTGTCCTGTGGTTCTAGCTCCTTCCTTCCTCCATGGTTCCTCCAGCTCCAGGGTTGATGGTAGCTTCCAGATGCTACTGATCTGTGGGTTACCTCATTGCTCCCTGGTTGGCTTTCCAGATCTTCCATCATCTTCTGTATTAAGTCCCAACTGCTTGCAAGAGGCAGAGGACTGTTTTCTTGGTTCTGTCCTGACCCACACAGACCACCTTCTTAGGCACACGCTACAGGAACCAAACGTGATGGGTTGGCAGGAAAGGAATTGATCACAAAAGGTACTGGAGAGATCTAAGAATCTCTGTGAGGACAAGAGAAGTAGAAGCTCGGAGGTTGCAAGGAAAAGAGCAGGGCTCAAAAATATCCAGGTACAACCATTCAGGGAAGCCATGTTCTGTGCGTGGTGTTGTGCCTTGAGTGCCAACAATGGATGCTGGAAATGCTCATTCAGGTCGTGGTCTCTGCGACCATCTGTCAACAGAATAGATTCTGGTCTTTTCCTTCTTCACGACATAGGGAATGGAGTACATGCGTCTGATTAGCAGAGTCCAGGTCAAGTATCCATCCGTTGTTGCAAGGTTATCTGACATTTTCAGTTCCCATTATGAGATGGGCTCTTTACAGGCACCAGAATTATCTAGATAGAAGATAAAGATTTGGATGCCGTGTGGACATTTTATTTTGGGCAGAGGTTTAGACAAAGATTCAAATGCAATTGGTGGAGTTGGGGGACCCCCTGAAATCATTGGTTAGGAATTGGGGGGAAGAGCGCCTGGCTGCCTAGGTCAGTTAAGTGTCCAACTGTTGATTTCAGACCAGGTCATGATCTCACGGTTCATGAGTTCGGGCCCCTGTATTGGGCTCTGTGCTGACAGTGTGGATCCTGCTTGGGATTCTCTCTCTCTCCCTCCCCCCTGGTGCTAGTACCTCTCTCTCTCTCAAACTAAATAAACTTTTAAAAAAAGAGGGAAAACAGCCAAAGAAGGGCAAATTACTAATCAAGCTATTGCCATGGGGGTAAGTATAATTCCTCAGAGGGGGTAGGATGTGGGGCAACTGGATGGGGCTTAATTCCCCATCATACCCCCAGGTGTGGCCTGAGTGGGCTTTGGCAGCTATAGGAGACCTTCTGGCAAATAAATGCAGGGTCTGGCAGTAAAAAGTTGGGCAGGTGTGAACTGAAAAGGTGAGGGAGGGCATGGGCTGCATCTTTGCAGCCAAGGTCAGCTAGGAACTGCTGAGCATTGAACATACAACAGCAGACAAGAGAGAAACAAGCATTCCTGGCTTCCCTAAGCTGGTGCTCTTGAGATGCAGACAGGTGAACAGGCAAGAGTGGGGGGCACAGCAATAATACAGCAGCCTCGGAAGCTAGGGCTGGACCTCTGGCCTGTAAGACCCATGAGGATGGGGACAGCACCCTACTCATTTTTGAATCCCGGTTGCCTGGAATGCTATCTATTCAATATATGTTTTCTGGCTCAATAATGAACGGCTGGGCACAGCTCTGGGATGTTACATTCATTGTTTCGGTCTCTCACTCTAACCCAACAAGGTAGGTGTGTCACCATTTACATGGAAGAAAGTTAAGGAACTCATAATTATTCCTGTCTCAGCTTTGAGGTAACGACACCAAACAGTTTGCCTGTCCAGCATGCCCCATTTCCAACCCTGGGCTCTCCCTATCAGAGAACTGACCTTCTGGGTTGCAAATGGTAAGTCTTTGTTGTATATTCCCAGAAGCAGAGTTCTTTGGGAACAGAAACTATGTCTGTTTTGTTGAACACTGTATGCCCAGCATCTGGGCTAGGGCTGACACATGGATGATTTTCTGAATGCCTTGGATAAATGAATAAGGCTCAGTGGTGGTAACTTCACTGGTTACAGATCTAAGAGGTGGTAGACCTGAGGCCCAAACTGGGTACTTTGCTGAGCATTACACAACTTATCTGTATGCCACAGATATGTGGCCACTAGAAAATTTACGTTGGCTTGAAGACTGCTGTTTTAAGGTCAGAATAATGGGACAGGAAGTGTTTGAGGGATGACCAAGCACAACTCTAAGCCTAAAGGGTGGAGAAGATTCTTCAAGGACGAGGCCCTATTTCCAAAGCTGTGGCTGGACTGGACAACCTTTAAAATTCCCCATAGATTTACATTCTAAGGTTTTTAACTTACAATCTAGCTAAAAGTCAAAGTGTTTGCTCCAGCACTAAGAACTAATTGACCTTATTAGCTTACTAAATCAAAATAATTTTAAAATATTGGAAATAAAATATTCATCCAGTACCTGAAGACCCTGTGGAACAGTCATCTCAAACTTTGCACTGTAGGATATACAAAGAGCCACATTCAAAATGGAGGGGAACTGGAAGATCTCTTCTGCCTTATTTATCATGGTCTTATTCTCTTCTTTTTGCAAAATCAACTAGCATGGAATTAATAACTAGTACCAGGGGGAGGGAATAGGAGGTGAGAGATGAACAGGAAATGCAGACAGAATTTACGATGCACACATCCTGATTTTAGCTAAAATGTGTTCCCCCCAAGAAAGTCCACGAATTGAAAAAAAAACATGTTAATTAAATATAAAATCTTCAAGCAGTATTATTCAAAAGCCTACATATTGTTGTCCCCAGGAGATTGTTGGGCAGAACTGAAAGACAGTGGGAACAACAAAGAGAGGTTTCACATAAATTACGATTTTGAGCAGGTAAAGACACATTTTAAGTTTCTTTGAAGCATGTAAAATATTTGCATTGGTTTATTAAAAAATTATTCACCTGGGGTGCCCGGGTGGCTCAGTCAGTTAAGCGTCCAACTTCAGCTCAGGTCATGATCTCACTGTTGGTGAGTTCAAGCCCTGCGTCGGGCTCTGTGCTGCGGGTGCAGACCCTTGAACCTCCTTCGGATCCTGTGTCTCCCTCTCTCTGTCCCCAGCTCACTCTCTCCAAAGTAAATAAACATTAAAAAAAAAAAATGCAAAAAAAAATTCACATCATGCAAGTGCTTTGATAGTGTGAACTTTTCTGGTAAACACTGAAGTAGGATCTAATGTCTACTTTAGCTATTCATCTTCTGGGAAAAAAAAATTAGGGCTGTGCCCCATCAGCTTTTAAATGAAAATATATACATGCAGCCAATCAGATTAATACTCAGTCATCCCTTTGACTGGATCACTGATTCAGAAATTCAGATGTGAACATTAGGGTGTATTTCATACGGTTCTCACCACTTAATTATGTTCCAGGACAGTCCTGCCAGAGTACCCACCGATAGGGTTAAAATGACAACCAAAAGCAAAAGCCCCTTGTCCACAGAGTCAACATTTCACGACTCCCTCAAGGATATCAAAACATATTCCAAGATATCACAACGAGAATCATGAGCAGGAAAAAGACACTGAGCATATTTATATGCCTAATTAAGAGAAGGTATGAAAGAGAAATTATGGGGCCCTGATACTCTGTTGACCCTTCTTGTGAGCCCTCATTAATCCCAGAGCCAGATGCATCCTCAGAATCTATCTAAACACATTTCTTCAAAAGGCCACTCCGGACAATTAGGAACAGAACTTTAGAATTCTTTGCTTCCATCACTTAGGGCTGAATATTTCCAGCCATGGGTATCTCCCATAGCTATTGTACCCTGGCTGCACTGAGCTAATCACCTCTGCTTGAGTGTGCCAAACAAGTTCAAGCATTTGTGCCTTTGTTTATTCCATTCCCTCTACCTGGAATTATCTTTTATCTACTCTTCTACTGTGGAAATCTTATTTATTCTTTGTGGCTCTACACAACAATTGCCATTTTTGTGAGGCATGCCCCATTGGTGACTTCTAACCAAAAACAATAGTTTATAATTGTTTATTTTAGGAACTCCAGCTGAAAGGGCCTGAAGAATGTAAAAAAAAAAAAAAAAACACACACACACACAAAAACTTGTAGCCAATAATGACAACCATCATCATATAGAACATTTATATATAAAAGAAATATTTCAGCCCAAACACAAAGCTAAAGAGGGAAACAATGATTTGTGAACTGGAATTCTTTTCCCCCATTTCTTTCTCAAAGCTATAGCCTCTACTATAAAGTGAGTCAATATATAAAAGTTTAGTGGAAACCTGAGTTCCTACTCTAAAATGTTTACCAAGGATAGAAATTGAATCATAATACTATTTTGTCCTGAGCCACAGTAACTTCTATCAAGGCAAAACCCTCTTCACAAAAATTATTTTAGGAGTTAGCAAATATTCTAGTTCAATCGGTCCCAGGCTGGGCTGGTACCCAGAATCATAAGGGGAATTTTCAAGATTCATATGGGCCTGTGAAACAGCATCTTTGGGGAGTGAGCCCCAAGCTCCCCCTAGGCGAACTGAAGAACCACCAGGCTATCTTCACTGATCATTTTTATAATTAACTGTCTGAGCTGGGGATATTAACAATGTTCCTCACAAGTATATGTCAAGGAACAGAAATATCTGGACACACAATATTTGAATTCCATTGAAGCAGGGACAGTATTGGCTGTCAGTACACTCATTTTGCTCATTTGGCATTGTAGTTACAGGAGAAAAGGGACTGCTAAAAATGTCAACAAATTTCTGCAAAGCAACTGACTTGTCTTAGCTGAAATACCTCATGGTTGTCTTCAGCTTAAACAAGAAAAGATTGGGGACAAAACTTTGTTAAAATTCCATTTGATTTATCCAGCCATGAACCATTTTGTTTTAAATGTGAATTGCCAAAACAGCTTAGTTTTTGAGACCTCTGTTACACAACGACCTCATCTTCTTATATTAGGAAAGAACTTGGATTGGTTCAGAAGTATAAAATTATAATAATAGTGTCTTTAAAAATTAGAATCCCTGAAGGTCTAATACACCGCTGGTTTGGGGCTACCAATTCATACCATAAATTAAGATTCCAATTGAGCAGACTGCATTAACTGGATGTTTTCTGACAATTCTCTAAGTGCTACTCTATGGGCAATCCATACATATCTGGTAATTACCTGTTAGTCTCCTGTTAATATGTTCTATTTATGTATGCCCCAGTGGGGAACCAAGGGACACTGAGGATACAAATGAATGAACCAACTCCAACCCTAGTAAGTAGATAATACGAAGAATGCATTGGACCCTCAAGCACTACATGAAGTTCAACACAGCCTTATCCATCGTGTGGCTGGCAAGCATAAGGACACCTATATGCACTGAAGAATCTCCTAGCTGTGCTCTTTGAGAAAGCTTAGAGACAACAATTAAAATACAGAGCCCAACCAAGCAAAGGTAGACTTCCACCATCCCGGTCATGAGTTCATCTGTTTTTTTTTTTTTTGCTTAAGCTATATTTGACAGTTCACAGGGAATTTAAAACTCATGGCTCTGCTAGGCATGGGAAATACAACATGAAAATTTGTTGGGTTTCCCAGCTAAGCACTGACAGCTTACACTGTGCCTTATTTTTGGCGTGAAGAAGTTGCAATGCTCACGTGCAGCTGGGCAGCTGAGAGAATCTGGCTCACTTTTCACATTTTCTCTGCAGCTACAGCTGGTACAGATGACATGGAAAAGGTGAGAATTTCTTGGAGCAGTTTGTCTTTTTCCAAAAATGGCCACATTAATATTCCAGTCCCACACCTTCCTGCAGAACCTGCGTAGAGAGAGAAGTACAATCTAATTTTCCTCTCCTTGGACCTGGGTGATGCTTTGTGACCCACCCCCACCTCCACCGCGGACAAGAATATGGAGAAGTGATGGTGTAGGGTTTCTAAGGTTAGGTCATAGAAGCTGATATAGCTTCCACCTGGCTCTGTTTTGGGACACTTACCTTGGAGAGACAAATGACCCCCATTGAACTTCAGTCCCAGCCAACAGCCAGCATCCCCTGCCAACACAGGCATGCCCCTTCAGAGAATTCTACTCGGAGCCTTCCAGTCACCCCACCTGATGCCAAAGAGAAGAGACACAATGTGCCCACCATGCCCCACCAAAATTGCAAACCTGTGAGCAAAATAAATATCGTCATTAGCTTAAGCGACTGATTCGGGGTGACTTGTTCTGCAGCAAATTGAATGCTTATCTTCTGTGAATAGTTTAAGTCACTTCTCACCAGGAAGACAACAGTCATTTATCAGGGATTCACATATTGTGATATGGGACTTGGAATAACGGTCTTATATCCACGATGTGGTCACATCTGGCCAGAATCATGTGAAAGCCATGCTTGGTCACTTGGGCACTGTAAATTCTTTCTTTAAAGGTTATAAAATACATACTTCTAAAAATGCACATCTTACAGATTTTAAGTAAAAAATAAAAAGGAATGTCCCTCATCTTTCAGACCCTTCTCCACACTCTCCCCTGAGCACATCTTAGACTCTTCCCCTGTAGGTCATGAGCTTCTTTTTATTATGCTGTCAAAGCAAGCCTAATGATGATCAAGATAGGAACATGATGATGGTGGCCAGTTTCTATGTGCCAGGCACTGCAGAACTTGGGGAGCTTGAAATTGGCTATGGTGGGAGTAATTAGAGCACAGGCATTGCAAAATATGAAACATCAGAGCTTTTGGTTCAAAAAAACCAGTTGTTAAATTTACCATCAGGGGGGCGCCTGGGTGGCTCAGTCGGTTAAGCGTCCGACTTCGGCTCAGGTCACGATCTCACTGTCTGTGGGTTCGAGCCCCGCGTCGGGCTCTGTGCTTACTGCTCAGAGCCTGGAGCCTGTTTCCGATTCTGTGTCTCCCTCTCTCTCTGACCCTCCCCCGTTCATGCTCTGTCTCTCCCTGTCTCAAAAATAAATAAAACGTTAAAAAAATTTTTTTTACCATCAGGGACCATGTTTCTCTCTGCTAATTAATACATCTCCAGCACCTAGGACAGTGTCCAGCACATGGAAGGCTCTCAGTATGTGTTTGCTGACTGAATGAATGTTCTAAGTGCAGGCTCAGACAATATTCCTGCTGATGCACTTCTAAAATGAACATGACCTACCAGTTTTATGAATGAGCATGCTTCTAAAATGCAACTTCTGATTATTCATTGTTTTCAGGCATTTCCCTATTTGGATAATTGGATTACTCTCTCTGTGGGTCAACAGAGCCAGGGACGTAGCTGAAGCGTGCAATTCACAGGGACGCACAGTGCCCCAATAGTCAACTTGTCACGGCAAAAATTATTTCAAACTCCCTAACCAAAAAGTATCATCCTTTTCATCTCTTTTACCAGCTTTTGTCATACTCCAATGTTTTTTTTTTAGGAGTGATCTAGTCAAGAAAAAAAAATTAAAAAGAACATATACAGAAGTACACATGCACTGTGGGTATATGTGCATGTGCACGTGTAGCATGTAGACCTTTTGGGATGGGTCTACATACATATTAAAGATCTTCTTTAAACAGAAATGGTGGGAGGATTGGTGAGAGATGGGGAAGAATGTGTGAATAATGAAATATAAAAGCGAGAGCAATCCAGGCCTTGTCTGTCAGAGGAAGGAAATCAGATCTGCAAAATGGTTGCCTCCAAAATTAACTACTCAGATAAACAGAAGCAACATATGCACTTGAGGCATAAAAGACCCAAGGCAATGTGGGAATGATCAGGTGGGGACAAAGGCTTTCCCCAAGAGCAACACCATGGACATTATTTAACCATCATGATCTGCTCCAGGTCTCGGGTCACTGACAATAATTATGACTTGTAGAATGACAGACGTCTACATGGCACTTCCCCAAATTCCATCTCCGCTTAAAATGCAAATGCTTTCCAAAGCAGATTTATATTTTCAATTAACCTTCTTGTTGGTTCCAAGAAAATCTTTGGGGGCAGGCTGGACATGAAGGATAGTGGTATTGGTACTGGTTTACTCACCAATTACTCTTTAATGCCAATGCGTGCCAGTGATGGGCTAACCAATGGACATCTCCTTGAATTCTTTTTTTCCTTCCTTTTTTTAAAAATTCCAGGAAGTATTAGGAATCTCAGTTCTGTTTCTATGAAAAAAACTAAGGGTATTATAAAAAATGTTGTGGCTTTGGTGAGTCATACATCACTACTGGAAAGCAGATATTCTGTGATTCCTTGCTTTTGAGACCTATTGATAATTTCCACCACTGAAAACACAGCCATCTTGTAGCATTTCCAAAAGAAAGGACCCTGGAAAAATTCACACAAGTCAGGAGAAATCTTTATATTCCCCCTGTAGAAATCAAAGAGAATGAAATTAAGGGAATGTCTAAGAACATTTCTTGCATGACAAAGCCTTTTCAGATCAGCAAAATAAATTAACTTACCAAGAAATCTTAAATGAAAGAGTACAAAAATCAAAGCAGGGCACAACGCATGAGTCCAAGGATGAGTCAATATTAGAAAAACCTATTAGTATAATTCACTCATTTACAAGTCAAAAGAGAAAAAAAAAAAACTCCTCCTCCTCCTCCTCCTCTTCCCCTTGCCTTCCCAAATAGTTCAGCCCAAAAACTATTAGCTGAGTCCCAGAAGAAGTGGGAGTGTGTTGGGAAGTGAGTGGTGTGAGGCAAATGTGCATAGGGAAGGACAACAGTGATGGATAGACGATTGGTTTTACCCAAGGGTTTGATCACACAGGTAACTGTCTTAAGGATATGAGAAGGTAGGTTTTTTTTATTTTACTTCCAGGGAAGGGAGTTATAAACATGGAAAGGGAAAAAACTACAATCTACCTATGCAACTGGATTGGAGTAAATCTATCATGCTGAACTCAGAGTTTTCGATGGATGGATGGACAGAAGGATGGATGGACAAATGAGAAAATACATAGACATACACGTACACATAAGCATACATATATTCTCTAGCTCTGTTCACTAAGAGGGGCTTACAAGCAGTGACACCCAAAGAGTAGTCAACAGGCCAAGATGATGGAGGACTCTAGCAGAAGCAGAAAATCAACAGCCAAGTAGGTAATAGGCCCATCTTACTCTCTGATGTTTAGACAAAGCAAGACTGCTGTGCTCAATTACAAGAGGTACACTTAAAGAACAGATTCCCAGGACAGCCCAGAGGGTCCTATGATTAACAGCGAAAGGAGATGAGATTTAATGTACTGAAAAGAATTAAGGGAAATATAAAAATACTCTTCAAATTTCCAAATGGCTGTCATGAGAAAGAGAGATCAGGTTCATTATCTCTGTGGTTCCAGAAATAGAACAAGGACCAATGCATAGAAATTTCCCAGATAGCGTCTAGGGACAAGAAAAACTGTTCCAACAATTAGACTTACTCCACAAAGGAGGAGGAGGTGAATCACGTGATAGGTCTTCCCTCAGAGGCTTCTAATGACTCATCAGGGCTGTTGCAATGCAGTTTCCAGCCGTGGGTAAAGATTTGTACTAAACTGACGCTGAAGACTTTGTAACTCAAAGTGAGGTCCATGGACCAGTAGCACTGACATGACCCGGAAGCTCAAAAAAAATGCATATTGTTGCTTCCACCCCTAAACCTAATGAATTAGAACCAGTATCTTCGCAGGATCTGTTTGATTCACGTGCACGTTAAAGAGTGAGAAGCAGATGTTGAAGATGGCTTGTCACTCTCCAGCTTCTCCATCCACTTAGGTTTTCAGCCTCCTTTGGTACTCCTCTTTCACCCTGCATGACCTACTAAATGTCCATTTAATAATTAGTTATTAAAGGCAGAAGACCTGAGGGTGATTTGGGATAGAGTGGATATAATGAGCTTCCAAATTAGTGTAATCTGATAAATGATTATACAGTTGACCCTTGAATAATGGCAGGGGTCAAGAGCAACAATTCTCCATGTCGAAAAGCCATGTATAACTTCTCACTCCCCCCGAGATGTGTCTAATAGCCTGTTGACTGAAGCCTTACAGATAACCTAAATAGTCAATTACCACATATTTCATGTATGTATTATATACTGTATTCTTAAAGTAAGCTAGAGAAAGTGTTAAGAAAATCTTAAGAGCAAATACATTTACAGTACGGTACTGTAAAGAAATCTGCATGTAAGTGGACCAGTGCAGTTCAAAGCTGTGTTGTTCCAAGACCAATTATATTCCTTATTGGTGGGAATTTGGGGGTGGGAGGTAGTCCACTGAAGGTCACTGACATAGAGATGGGTGTGAATGCAGTCATGTATACTCTCCTTGGACCCAATGAATGAGAGCATACCAAAAGCTCTCACCTTCCTCTAGGTTTCTCATTCATTAGGTCTACACTTGAAGCAGAAATGTGAGCCTGCTATCCACTCCAGGACTGTGTACAGAAGGGAAAATAACATTCTGCCTTCCGAGTAGCGTACGTGCATGCCTTAGTTTTATCTTCCAGGATCGTCTTATTCTTGTAGAGACAGAAACCTCAAACTTTCAACAGCCAATAGTCCACAAAACTTCAAACAAAGAGTGGACACACAGACCTCAGGTGTAAGACAAGAACCAGGGCATTTAATGACGACTAGATGTTAAATGGTAGGAAGACAGGCCTCACTTCTCAGGCAGCTTCATCATCTTCCAGTCCCCAGCTCCTAACACTTTAGGCTGTGTAACAACCAACTGTTCCCAGGGCTCCTCCCCAATGGCACACTTTCCTTGGGCCTTCCTGTCACCTCAATCCAGAATATCCTCAAGCTGTGTCCTTCCTGGGTAACCTCTGCTCATCCTTTAAGACTCAGCTCAGGACGCATCTGGTCCTCCAGGAAGCACTCCTTTACCCCCTGACATGCTGCCCTTCTGAGTTGGTTCCCACAGCACCCTCTATCACCGTAGACCATTGCCATCCAACAGAAGCACAACAGGGGCTGCATAAATTTAAGTTTTCTAGTACTACAGTTTTTAAATTAAAAAAAAATTTTTTTTTGAGAGAGAGCACATGCACGTGAGTAGGGGAGGGGCAGAGAGAGGGTGACAGAGAATCCTAGTCCTGACACAGGGCTCAAACTCATGAACCACGAGATGACGACCTGAGCAGAAATTGAGAGTTGGCTGCTTAACTGAATGAGCCACCCAGGAGCCAATAATAATAATAATAATATAATAATAATAATAAAGAAGTTTAACTGTCACTATTTGTAGATGATATGATGCTTTACATAGAAAACCCTAGAGACACCACTAAAAAACTTACAAGAATTCTGGGGACTGTCAGCACAGAGCCTGCTTGAGATTCTCTCTATTCCCATCTCTCCTCTGCTTGCACACAGGCTCGCTTTCTCGCTCACTCTCAAACAAACATTTAGAGAAAAGGAATTCTGTAAAGTTGCAGGAGGCAAAATAATACCTGGAAATCAACTGCATTTGTTTTCTTTTTTATTTTATGTTTAATGTTTGTTTATTTTTGAGGGAGAGAGAGAGACAGAGACAGACAGAGAGAGGGAGACACAGAAGCCAAAGTAGGCTCCAGGCTCTGAGCTGTCAGCACAGAGCCCGACACAGGGCCTGAACCCACAAACCACAAGGTCATGACCTGAGCCGAAGTCATTCGCCTAACCGACTGAGCCACCCAGGTGCCTCAGTTGCATTTCTATACAGGAAATAACAGAGAGCAAAATTAAGAAAACAATTCCATTTACAATCGCACCACAAAGAATAGAACACCTAGGAATAAATTTAACCAAGGAGCTGAAAGACCTGTACTCTGAAAATTATAAAGGTTGATAAAACAAACTGAAGATGACACAAGTAAGTGGAAATGACACAAATACGCTCCTGGATTGGGAGAACCAATATTATTAAAATATCCATAATGCCCAAAGTAATCTACAGGTTCAGTGTAATCCCTATCAAAATACCAACCTCATTTTTCACAGAAAAAATAATACTAAGATTTGTCTGAAGCCACAAAAGACCCCAAATAGCTGAGGCAATCTTGAGAAAGAAGAATAAACCTAGAGGTACCACGTTCCCAGATTTCAAGATATAATACAAAGCTCTAGTAATCAAAACAGTATGGTACTGGCACAAGTACAGACACATAGATGAATGTAACAGAATAGAGAGTCCAGAAATAAACCCACAGTTGTGTGGTCACTTAATCTACAACAAAGGAGGCAAGAACATACAAGGAGGGAAAGAGAGTCTCTTTGATAAATGGTGTTTGGAAAACTGGACAGCTACTTGCTGGACTGCTTACGCCATACAAAAATAACTCAAAATGGATTAACGACCTAAATGGGAGACTTGAGACCATAAAACTCTTAAAAGAAAAAAGGCAATCATATCTTTGAGATTGGCCTTGGCAACATTTTTCTAGATCTGTCTCCTCAGGCAAGGGAAACAAAAACAAAAACAAACTATTGGGAATACACCAAAATAAAAAGCTTTTGCACAACAAGGAAAACCGTCAACAAAACAGAAAGGCAAACCACTGAATGGGAGAAAACATTTGCAAATGACATATCCAAGAAGGGTTAATATCCAAAATATACAAAGAACTCATGCAACTCAACACCAAAAGACCTCAAATAATCTGATTTAAAAAAGGGCAGAGGATGTGAAGAGACATGTTCCCACAGAAGACCTACAGATGGCCAACAGACACACGAAGAGTTGCTCAACATCACTTATCATCGGGGAGATGCAAATCAAAACCACAAAAAGGTATCACCTTATACCTAACAGAATGGCTAGAATCAAAAAGGCAAGAAATAGCAAGTGTTGGTGAGAATATGGAGAAAAAGGAACCCTTGTGCACTGTTGGTGGGAATGTAAACTGATGCAGCCACTGTGGAAACCGGTATGGAGGTTCCACAAAAAATTAAAAATAAAAACCCTATATATCCAGTAATTCCACTACTGGGTGTTTACCCTAAGTAAAAGAAAACACTGATGTGTAAAGATATATGCATCCCTATGTTTATTACAGCATTATTTACAATAGCTAAGATGTATAAGCAACCTAGGTGTCCACTGATAGATTAATGGACAAATAACATGTAGTATGTGTGTATGTATATAAATGTGTGTATATATATGTATATATGTATGAATATATATACATATAGCAACATATGGTCCTAAATATACAACATAGATGGTCCTAGAGAGCATATGTTAGGTGAAATAAGTCAGAGAAAGACGAATACCATATGATTTCAGTTATATATGGAATCAACAAAAAGGGAATAAACAGCAGAAATAGACCGATAAATGGGTAAAGGGGTGGTAGGCACAGGCTTCTAGTTATGGAATGCATATGTCACAGGGATAAAAGGTACAGCGCAGGAAATGTAGTCAGTGGTATTGTGATAGCATCACATGGTGACCGAGTAGCCATACTTGTGGTGAGCACGGCATAATGCATAGACTTGTTGAAGCACTACATTGTGCACCTGAAACCCATGTAACATCGTGTGTCAGCTGGGCTTCAATAAAAAAAATTAACCACGTATTTAACCCACCATACCCCAAATGTTATTTCAACAGGTAATCAAGACTATACTAACAAGTAAGTAAGACTGAGCTACTCAGCCTCCCCTATACCAACCATTATTAATTAGATATTTTACATTCTCTTTTCAAACCAAGTCTTCAAAATCCAGTATGTAGTTTATATGTAGAGCACATCTCAATTTAGTTTCAGCAGCTGCATGCAGCTGGTGGTGAGTGTATAGGGCAGCCCAGCCTTAAACCGAAATCATCCACTTACAGGTTTGCCTTCCCTACTAGAAGGTAAGCTACCCAAGGGCAAGGTCAGCATCTTACTTGTAGTATCATCAGTGTCCTATCAGTCCCCAGCATGTACTGAGCACTCAGTAAATGTTTACTAAACTAGAGTGACCTGAAGGTATCTTGAGAACAAGTAGAATTTCAGCAGCTGCTCAAGTCAAAATATATACTTGTAACAATTACAACAATAAGAATAATAGCTAATATTTTATCTTGGACCATGTTCTGTGCTATCTATCTACCTACCTGCCTACCAAGAAGGCTTCACACCTAGTGTGGAGCACAAGGTGGGGTTGAACTCAAAACCCTGAGATCAAGACCTGAGCTGTGATCAAGAGTTGATGCTCAACTGACTGAGCCACCCAGGTGCCCCTGTGCTCTTTAGATACTTTATCTCCTTGAGCCCTCCCAACAACCCCAAATAACTATTTGCATTATTACTTCTACTTTATGGGTAAAGAAACTTGCCCCAAAAATATATAGCTGCTAAGTGGAAGAATGAGGACTTCTGGAAATCATTCTGGAAAACAATGGAAATGGCCAGTTAACACACACACACACACACACACACACACACACACACACACTAAAGAAAAAGTTGAAAAGAATTTATTTGCAGATGGGATAAACCTGCTCCAGTAGGTAAGCCTTCTCTGGAGTCTCCTTCACCAGCCCCCACTGGTGTCTTCTCCGGGGCTCAGTGATCTGCTGAATTTTGCCCTATACAGGGTGTGCCATTCTCCAAGGTTTTCAACCAGACTTCTCTGTCTTCAAATTTATCTGTCTCCTATTTGCCTTCTAAGTTGTGTGCATTCTGTCTTGTCAAACAGACAGAGATTTCCGCAAACGACTTTAGTGAGTCAAGTCACCTTTCTCAGTGCTCATCCTCTCCCAGTGTACGAGGCAGAGGGGCATACCCTGCTTCCTTGCACCCCCTCTCCCCTGAGGGCCCCCCAGCCCCACTGCCCTGGCCTGAGCACGAGGGAAGCAATCCCTGCTGATGTGTGTTTTTGTTTAGGGAAGTAGGCTCAACTGTACCGAAGAAAAATGCTGCAGATTTTAAATTTTGGGGGTGGGGGGTGATGTGTGCCCCCAAATCCCATTATCTCTAAACCACAGGACCCAGAACCACATCTGGCAAAGGAAATAAAGCCAGAGAGGTAAGGAAAGAATAGATTAAGAGAAGCCTTGAAAACAGGCTGGCATTCGGATGTGGTGGAGAATGAAGATCCCCGGAGAGTTTCTCAGCATGGGTGTGAGGTGATGAAAACAGTGATTAAGGAAGATGAAATGCAGGCAGGACGGATTGCAGGGAGGGGCTGGGATCTGAGAGGAGGCAGTCATGCAGGCAGAGGAGACAGAGAGCAAGCCTATGAAGGAATCTATGGGTCTACATCAATTACCATCTGCCCACCCCGAAGTCACTTCACTACCAACTTACTACCAGGCTTTTTTTTTAATGCCTTTACTATTATCGGGAAGGCAAAAATAAACCTGTGAGGAGCTCAAGAGTTTCATTAAACTGATAATAAAATTCCATCTCTGCGAATATAACGATTAACCATACGTGTACCCCGCTGAGTGCATGAGCCTTACTGTGAGCATGTGCGACACTCGGTGTGGCAGAAATGGAGCTCAGAAAAATGTATCTTAGGCCCTTGGTCATCACAGAATCAATAAGCATGATAAAAACAGAAGTTGTTTTTAGAGCAGCCCCATGTGGGTGAAGCCCCTATGACAGAAGAGAAATGGTAGCCCCATCTGGAGTGTCCCAAGCCACTGCCCTCCAGGACCTACCACACCCTGTCCACACCAGCTCCTAGAGTGACAGGAGGGACAGTCCAGCTCTTGGGCGGGCCAGCACTGCTTACCAGAACTGTATACCCCAAACCGTCATGTTCTTTAGTTCTGGTTGTAAGTTTAAATGGTCCAGGGATCCCAAAGTTATTTTGATTCAAGTTTAGATCTGGAAAGAGCCGTAGAGAGCATCTAAACCTATCACTTAAGAATATTTTCAAGGGGCGCCTGGGTGGCACAGTCGGTTAAGCGTCCGACTTCAGCCAGGTCACGATCTCGCGGTCCGGGAGTTCGAGCCCCGCGTCAGGCTCTGGGCTGATGGCTCGGAGCCTGGAGCCTGTTTCCGATTCTGTGTCTCCCTCTCTCTCTGCCCCTCCCCCGTTCATGCTCTGTCTCTCTCTGTCCCAAAAATAAATAAACGTTGAAAAAAAATTAAAATAAAAATATCTATTTTCAAGCTGCACACCTTCCCCTGCCCATCTACTCATTCCGTCCCCTTCCCTGCTCTGATGCCCACCCCCAGTTTGCACACCCTATGGCAGTCCCTGAAATCTTCCCCAGGACCCTGGGGCTGAAGAGAAAGCAGTTTGCAAAATACTGAAAAGTCCAGTATTTTTGTTTTGTTCTGGCATCTTGTGACATATGAAAAATTAAAGCTCAGGAAATTAAAACAGGACTTCTATTTCTAAACATACGACATATAAAATAACCCTAAAAGCCTCCTTCTAGAATGCTAGAAAGCCTCCTTTAGCTAGAGTGCTAGCTATATGCAAACGTCCATTTCAGTGCATAAGAAGAACTCACAAAAGCATCAACTCCTCACTTTGAAAATGGGTCTAACCTATGATCCAGCAATTCCATGTGTAGGTACAGGTCCCAGAACACGGTTTACCCAATTCTTCCTGGAAACGGGGGTCAGAGGATCACTTTAGTAAATTGCAACCAGGATATTTTTTTAGACCAGCCTAAACTGGATTATACCTGAATACAAAATAAGGGTCTCATTTTGAGGAACTTTTATTCCACATATATGTGCGCACACACACAAACATAGCCTGTGCATGTGCTGGGTTTACATGTAAAGTATGTCCTTAACTGTGGGTGTAGCCAAAATATTTTGAAAAAATGCTATCTTAGAGAAATTGTATGTGAGTGTAGGAAATGGGTAAGGACACTCACTGAAGCGTCGTTTATCATGAAAGTGCAAAATTCAAAGCAGTCTAACTGCTCAACAAGAGAATGGTGGTCTGTTCACGAAACACTATAGCAAAGAGCAGTTAAAATGAATGGACTAGAGCTATGTTGCTGAAATCTAATGCTAAATTAAAAAAAAAAAAACGAGTCGCAGAATATATACAGCGTGTTTCCTTTCATTTAAAGTTTTCAAACATGCAGAATGTACGCAGCAGCCACAGCTGAAAGTGTAGGTGTCTACAGAAGAAGTAGGCAAGTTTGCAGGTTTAAGGCAGCATTTATCTTGGGGGCAGGAGGAAGGCAAAGAGAATCAAGGAGGGAGCCACATAGTACTCAGCCAGGTCTGAAGTGAGCTGGTCAAAACGTCAGGATAGCCCGGGACTCAATGGTGGCACACAGGTTTGTTACTGTGTTGGTCCTATGCTTTTGTTGATTTATTTTTAAATTTTTTTTTCAACGTTTATTTATTTTTGGGACAGAGAGAGACAGAGCATGAACGGGGGAGGGGCAGAGAGAGAGGGAGACACAGAATCGGAAACAGGCTCCAGGCTCCGAGCCGTCAGCCCAGAGCCTGACGCGGGGCTCGAACTCACGGACCGCGAGATCGTGACCTGGCTGAAGTCGGACGCTTAACCGACTGCGCCACCCAGGTGCCCCGCTTTTGTTGATTTAAAAAGAAATGTATTTGTAGGGGTGTCTGGGTGGCTCAGTCAGTTAAGTGTCCAACTTTTGGTTTTGGCTCGGGTCATGATCTCGCGGTTCGTGGGTTCGAGCCCCCTGCATGAGGCTCTGCATGGACAGTGTGGAGCCTGCTTGGGGTTCTCTGTCTCCCTCTCTCTCTGCTCCTCTCCCGCTGCTCACTCTCTCTCGAAATGAGTAAACAAACATGAAAAAAACGTATTTGTCAGTCACACGTACTCACCAAGACCAGATGGCTGACGGGTGGTAGGGTCACCTGGAAGAAACCCAGGGCAGGACACTAGCTCCCAATCCGGTTGTCTTTCCACACAGCTCCCAGTTCATGATCTGTCTGCGAATGAAGGATATGCATCATTTTG
This sequence comes from Lynx canadensis, assembly GCF_007474595.2. Classification (NCBI taxonomy): domain Eukaryota; kingdom Metazoa; phylum Chordata; class Mammalia; order Carnivora; family Felidae; genus Lynx; species Lynx canadensis. Next base: position 8,752,366 of record NC_044315.2, on the reverse strand, counting down.
GTCCTTATCTACGTAATTTATTTTTACCTGAGAGATACTGTTCCCTGCAGCCCACCAAGGCCACATCTGCTCTGGCCAGAAATAGCACATAGTGCACTCACTATGTGAAGCTGAGCGGCTGATTCATAGTTTGCATCTTGGCTCTGTTTTCCAGCCTCACTCGTGCATTGCAAAAAAAAAGAAAAAAAGAAAAAAAAAAAAGGTAAGCCACTGAAAGGTCAGTAGAGAGATAATCTAAACAAAAAAGTATAAGCAAAAAAAAAAAAAAGAGAGAGGAAGAGAGAAACACAAAGGGGGGAGGGAGAATCAGTTCTGTGTGAGGAAATACACAAATTCACAGGTAGCGATCAAATTAAAGAATATTATTGAGAAAACTTAAGCAAACAGGGGATGTATTTTAGATGACAGGACTAACTTGAAACAGTACCCTTTTTACAGCCTTTAGGCATGAATACACAATCTAATAGCGGTGGGTTCATTAATTTTTTTCCTAGTCTACAAAAACCAGACGAAGGATACCTTGCCAAGGACCGGAGGATCGTACGCAGCGATTGATCGTGCTTTGCAAAAGTTCAGGGCACTGGTTTTTATCACTGGATCTTTCCTACTCTTCAAGTTACATAAGAGGCTCTGACTTCTCTTTATTCTGTAAGCAATATAATTCCAGGCAAGCTTTAGCCTCTCCGGTGGGTGAGCCAGAAACTTCTGCTGTTGGAGGGGTGACAGTGACAGAAAAAGAAAATACCCTTGTAGTAGAGGGCCTGGAAGAGATCACTCTCCAGAGTCAAGCTGTGAAGTGCACATGACTGTGTCTTCTAGATACTTCTCACCCTGGGATGTCTACCAGTCATCAGGAACTGTGAACACACTCTTCGTACCGCTGGAGAAAATGCAGAATTCTGTAGCAGAGTTTCTTCTGTTGTGTGGAGAGCAAATGGGGGCAACAATGGACATTTACTGAGCACGTGCCTTTTCTGAATGCTTTACCTCTTTCACCTACCTTCCCAGGAAGGTACTACTGCTAGCCCCATTTTATAGCTCCAAAAATTGAGGCAGGGCAAGGTTAAGTGAAGGATGCCTCCAGTCACCTGAAGTGCTGGAACTGAGCCTGCTGGTTCTAATGGACTGGGCTTTTACATGCCACACTGTGTCCGGGAGGTGGCATTTAACCAAACTATTGAGATGACAGCACCAAGTTACGTTAGGATCCGTGGGGGCCCTGCCTCAGATCTGGGGGCTGGAAGAGGGAAGTGTCCACCCGCCAAGGTAAGGGGTGGTTCACTATAAGTCACAGCCTCTCCTTAGAGCTCTAGCACCTGAGAACACCGGCTGTGCACCCCATGCTGCCTGAGTTACAGCTAATTTCTGTTTTGCCCCTCCCCCACCAAGGACAAAAGTAGAGATGGACTTGGGAGGACCATTAAATAAAAACCAAGCTGGAGTTGAGTTTTGCCACCTACTAACTAAATGGATTCATCCCCCTCACTTTCCTGGCCTGTGAAATGAGAAAATGGCCACCACATAGGATGGGAAGTCAAACCAGACAGAGGCACGGGGAGCTTTATACAGGGCGTTGATGCGTGAGGTTGTATTCTTTGTTCCCTTAAGTCACGGCGAATGTTACGACAAGATGCTGTAAACATCTGAGAAAGATGCTTGTGGGTCCCAAACAGTCTTTCTCCGTAGTGTGAATATTAACCTCCGTCGGGCCATTCCCCCTTTATCCCCATCTGTAAGAGGAGGGGTATTAATCACCAAAGTGTCTTTCAATTTTGGTATTTTGGGATTGGTCCCAGATCTAGGAGAAGTGAACCTGGTTTCAAAATGGTAGTTTGGGCACTTCCTCACCAGCTTGCCCTTCTAAGGTGAACAGTCATCACAATCCTGGGGTCCCGCTAATGACACAGGTCCCTGGAAGAAACCTAACAGCCCAGGGAGATTGCAACAGTGGTTCTCATTGCCCCCAAGTTCAAGTGTTAGAGAAAAGAGAACTGGATTCTCTACCAGAACTAGGTGAATATCTGGTTCCTCAGGCAACCTGCCACTTTTGTTCTGGATACTGACAGATACATGAGGTCCAGAGTGCAGTGCAGGAGGACCTGTGAGGAAGCTTCTAGCCCTGTGACCTCAGGGGACTGCTTTACTGATAAGTATCCCTTGAAAATGATGTCAGGTCTGGTTAAGTGTCCGACTTCGGCTCAGGTCATGATCTCGCAGTTCCTGAGTTCGAGCCTCACATCAGGCTCTGTGCTGACAGCTCAGAGCCTGGAGCCTGCTTCAGATTCTCTGTCCCCTTGCTTTCTGCCCCTCCCCAGCTCACGCTCTGTCTCTCTCAAAAATAAACTGGGATGGGATGGGGGATGGGGGATGGGGGATGGGGGATGGGAAGGGAAGGGAAGGGAAGGGAAGGGAAGGGAAGGGAAGAAAATGATGTCAGGTCTGACCAGCCATGGCAGGCTGGGAGCCACAGATGGTGGGGAGGGGAAGGTACCAGGCTTCCTACTTCTCTGCATTGGCCTTTCCACAGGGAAACGTCCAGTGTGGTGACGGTAATTCGAGGTGACTGTGGCATGGTGCTGAAGCAGCTATGAGCCCTCTGGATGCTATGCCAGTCTTTCCAGAATGGGGTGGACCCCACTCCAAAGGAAGTCGGGCCCCCGGGGAGCCTCAGTGCTGTGGCCAAGCACAACGGGTCCATTCTCGAAGGGAAAGGACAGCAGTCCCTCTGATCACAGTCTATTACACAGACCCTCCCCAGCCATCCCATCCCCCGGGCTCTCACAGCCTGAAGCAGAGGCAATGGGAAAAGTCACCTGTGCCACAGGAAATCCTGTCGGCAGCCTTGAGATATATCACAAGCCCGAGAATCCAGCGGCCAGAGGGGTTGGCAAGAGAAGAACACGGGCAGCCCAGGGGACCCCTGTTAAGGATGCATTCTGTGTCTCTAGCAGGCATGCTTGCTCCTGCCCAGGACTCTGCACCAGCATCCCTCCCGAAGCCTGGGTCTCTTCTCACACGGCTGACTCCTTTCTGCAACTCAACTTTCACTTCAAATATCACCACTTCAGGCTTGCCACGCACACACCTCCTATAAATTCCCATCGTGACACCCCTTTCCCGTTTCATACAGCACCTCCCGCTTCCTCAAAGGACTCCCTTGGTTTATGATTCTTGTTTAGTGCCTGTTTTCCCTTTAGAATGTCAGCTTAATGAGAGTCAGCACCTTCTCTGTCTTCTCCAGTCTATCCCCAGTACCTGGAAAAACACCTAGTAGATAGCAAGGGATCAATAAAATCAGTACAATTAGTTAATTAACGAGTTGAATAATTCTATCTAGGACAGGTGTTCCGGGTTCTGCAGCCGTGGTGAGATCTCAAGGCTCCAGGTGGCTTTCGTAGACAGTTTTGACTCTCTCTCCCTTAAAGATCTGAGACTCCTGCTCTGATCATGGGGACTTGGCTCCCACCATCTGTATTTATACTAACTAATTTTTCACCTAGAAATGGTTTTGGTTGCAAGTATATTAGGTAAAGTGTACTGTGATTTCAAGTACCAGGGTACCATTTTTCTCGAATAAGCACAAATCAGGAGGTGTTCGGTCCAGCGTCACTGTGGCGGCTTCGCTGTTGAAGGACCTTGCTCTTTCTCCTTTGCACCCTCTGTTCCTAGCACAGAACTTTCATCCGGTGCTTGTCACTTCATGGTCTCAACATGGCTGCTGCATCGCCAGGCATTGGGTCCAAATGCCAGAGACGGGGCAAAGCAAAGGAAGAAAGAGCCATGTCCCATGATTCTGTTGCTCCTTTTTATTGAGAAGACAAAAGCTTTTCTGGCATCCGTATCCAGCCTCTTTCTATTTACATCTACATTAGTCTTGGGTCACATGGCCACCCCTAGACCAGTTACTGACAAAGGGAAATTACATTACTGTGACTGGTTTAGACTGTCACCATTCATCCCCTGGGGCTGGAGAGAGGACAAATTTCCCTCAAGATCAAAGTGTTGCCACTCTCTCCCAAACAAACAGATGTGTCATAGCTAAATGGACCAGAGTGGACGTCTACCCAAAATGAGAGCTGAGCCTCACAAAAACAGAGTTAAAGGCAGATCCCTGGAGCTCTCATGCTTCTGAACTTTCTTAAGATGTGGCTGTTCAAACCGTTTCAATTCCATCATGTGCTCAAATACCTACCCAAAATATTTTCTTTTTTCCTTAAGCTAGCTAAAAATCACTTCTGAGGGTCTTTGTTGTAGCCGCATCTAACTATGAGCATCCCGTCCAGTCTATTCACACCTCCTTCAACCACGTCGCAGCCCTTTATACTCCACACTCTGCGCCTCCGGAGGTGACCCAGACACTTAGACATGATGTCATCAGCCTGACAACCTCCTTCTCCCCCTCTTCACCTTCAGGCAGGCCTGCTGGGTACGGAAGGCCTGCCTTATGTCTGAGGGGTACCAGGCTATTCAGTGGCACCCACCCTGACCAGAGAAGGGATAGAACTGTGAGAGGTCACATCACAAATCTATGGCAAAGGCCACAAACACTTCACGCCTTCTGATTGTTATCCCGATACTTTTTTCTTTTGTAAGCCATCTGATTATCCAGTCCACACACACACAAGCACACACACAGTCATCCACACCCTCACAATAAAGAAAGAACCTAATGAATGAAAAGCCTGGCCAGCCCAGCTTAGTGTTCCATCCCCACCAACAGCCACAAGGAATCTTTTGTGGGCGAGTATAAGGACTGTCACACGAGTATCTACAGGGATATCTCTGCAAAGCTCTTGCCCGATCATCTACGAACTTATCTACATTCTTTTCCAGTATATACATGGTGCTTCAATAGATCTCTTCAATTACGTAAATCATAGACAGTATTTCTCAAAAATGTGTTGTGTGCAACTTATAGGTTTTACGTGAACAAATGGTCCCATGATCAGATGACTCTGCAAACACCTGATTAAAGACAGTTAAATGGCTTCTTCATCACAAGGCATCACAAAAGCCTTCAATATTCCAGTATGCGTGATGAGTCAACTCTTGGTTCTGGCTTGGGTCATGATCTCACAGTTTGTGGGTTCGAGCCCCATGATGGGCTCTGTGCTGCAGTGCAGTCTGCTTATGATTCTCTTTGTCTCTCTCTTCCCCTCCCCTCTGCTCTATCTCTCTCAAAATAAGTAAACATTAAAAAAAAATATTCTGGGGTGCCTGGTTAGCTCAGTCAGGTATCTGACTTTGGCTCAGGTCATAATCTTACAGTTTGTGAGTTCAAGCCCCGTGTCAGGCTCTGTGCTGACAGCTCAGAGCCTGGAGTCTGCTTTAGATTCTCTGTCTCCCTCTCTCTCTGCCCCTCCCCTACTTGTGCTCACTCTCTCTCGCTCTCTCTCAAAAATAAACATTAAAAAAATTAAAAAAATCCCAATATGCATGATGAATAGCTAAGAGGGGGGGGTGTAGAATATGACATCTTCCAAATTCATTTAAACACTGAAATTTTTTCCCTTGGTATATTTGAAAGGCTGGTGATGCTTTGGGAAACACTGAGAATCAGTGGGATATAGAGGGCAAGTCCTAGAAACTACTACCTCTTTTCAGTGCCAAGAGGCATATTCTGTGACTTGGTTAAGTAGGCTTTGTCCAAACCTAAGTATACTCCTTGTGAAGGTCCTAGATAGTTAGAATGGCCCCTTAGTCCACTGGGTCAGAGTCATACATCACCGTTGCTGCCCTGGGTGAAAAGCACCCTGGTCTAGAAGGGAGGACATCTGAGCTGATGATGTTTTTTTCTGTTTCAAAATGAGCATGGTGGGCCACATCACAACAGGGAAAATGTGGTCATTATGGAAGAGTCCAGCATCCTGCCATTTTTCTTCTGTTCCGACCTTTAACGAAAGCAATTTTCATTAACGCAAGCCACACTGACCTTGGTGACACAGAACACGAACTAAAAACTTTTAAGTTTTTATTGTTATTTTTTAATTTGTCTTGTTTAGATCTGCCTTCTCTAAAAGACCACTTGGCAAAACATAACAAAAATATCTTGCCTACAAATGTGCAAACACTTCCCTAAGATATCTGGCAACAATGTGGCTCCCTCATAACATTTAGATGCTTTCAGCATCTTGACAATGACAAAAGGATGTTAGGAGAATTAAATGCAGGGTTGGCAATGGTTCTACCAAAGCCTCGTCATGGGACCTCCAGAAGGAAAGTTTGCTCCCTGGAAGCCTTTGCTCCAGGGACAGAGAGATCCACATCAAAGAGGAAAATTACTGGACAAACACATTTATCATCACAGTGTGATAGTATCAGCTGCAGTTTGTGGAACAAGTCTGGGAGAACTTCATCTCTCGCTGAAAAGGTTCAACACCATCAGCCACAGAATACTAAAAAATTCATTGCTTACCCCCAAGATGATTCTTTTTGGGCTGTGTTAATAAGCATCCTCACTCCTCTGAATTTAACTCGACCTGATATTCTCCTAAACTGAATCACTTGAAATGTCTGAGAAGATGGAAGCTTCTGACCACACCCCTGTATCCTGCCTCTGTGCAAAAAGCAAACATCTCCTCCACAGGAATGACAATATGAAAGGGCACGTGGTGCAAGAGGGGAAGAAACGGACAAGGGCATCAGAAGACCGAGGTTCTAGCTACTGTTTAGGCAGCTCTTGTTATGGGGTGAATTGTGCACCCCCAACCCCCTCCACCCCGATTCCCATGCTGGAGTCCTAAACACCAGCACCTTGGAATGTGACTTCATTTGGAAATGGGGTCTTTATGGAGGTAATCAAGTTAAAATGAGGTCATGAGGATGGGCTCTACTCCAGTCTGACTGATATACTTGTAAAAAGAGAAGATTGGACAGACACACCTTTCCTTCTAGATGTCCTGTGATGAGGCTTTGGTAGAGCCATTGCCAATCCTGCATCTAATTCTCCTCAAATCATTTTGTCATGATGATGTGACTAAACATGGGGAAAAGACAGCCATTGACAAGGCCAAGGAGGGACACCGGGAACAGCTTTGTCCCTTCTCGCCCTCAGAAGGACCCATTCCTACCAACACCTTGATGTTGGACTTCTAGCTGCCGCAAGTGGGAGACATAAATTTCTGTTGTTTATGCCACTCGGTATGCTGTCCTCTACTATGGCAGCCCCAATATACGAACACAAGCTGTGTTCTCAGCAAAGTTTCCCATCTAATATCTCTGGGTCTCAGTTTCCTCTCCTATAGCATTAGGGGGCAAATGACCTTTGAAATTGCTTTTATCTCTAAAGGTTAATGATCAAGGATGAAGGCTCCCCTCACCAATTCCCCTGAGGGGTCATCACACACTATCTTTGGAGAAAAGTTTCCCTCGTACCTACGGATCAATGAATATACAGGCTGAAACTATCTCTGACAGTCTGGTGTGGCCATCCTAATTTTATTTCAGTAATGGCTTTGGGAAGCAAAATGAGGAAGAAAGGAGGCTCAACGTAACTCCTAGGAAAGGCCACAAACTTATAAATGTATATCTTTTTACAAGACATTCATCAACAGGAAAACTTGGCTTGTGACAGATTTTTGGGGAGGTGCTGGGGTGGGCTCACATGAAAAGATCAGTAACGAACGAATACTGGTCATGAAAGGAAACATGTTCTAGGCAGCTTCCAAGTGCTCCTATCCTGTTCTATCTCACCCATAAAACAAGGTAATGACAATGACTTTCTGCAACATTTATCAGTTTCTCATCAGCATGTATCTTGTTGGATTAAATCCTGGGCTATTAATGCATCTTCAAAGCCTGGAATATAGTATTAATGCCAGAACTGTAATGGGTAAGAAGACTGCTTTGGCAACTGAAATTGCAATTCCAAATGCTATTAAACAGACCTGATGTCCCAGTTCCCCATCTCTTTCCCTCACTGAGTAGACACTCTCCTGCCAATGGAGCTACCAAGATAAGCATTCTATGCAGTGATTTTGTCATTGCTAACCAGGGCGACCTTCTTAAGCAGCAGCTAAATGGCTGGTTTAGCGTCCACTCTATTAAAACAAAAATCAACCTACCAGACAAACATAAACCCGGCATTTATTTAAGTGAACTGTGCTTTTATTAGTTAAGGTCCCATGACTCCTGCTCAGGTTCAGTCATTTGCCAGAACTCAGGAAAGCTCTCTACTTTCTATTACCGTTTTATTATAAAGGATGTAACTCAGGAAGAGCCAAATGGAAGAGGTGCATTGGGCAAGGTACAGAGGGACAGTGGTGAGAGGTGCGGGATCCAGAATTTCTATAGCTTCTGAGTGCCCACCCTCCCAGCAAATCAATGTCTTGTCCAACCTCAGAGCACCTCTAGCCTCATAGTTTCGGAGGCTATGAGGCTCCAAATTGGAAACTCTAGTTTTGGATTTCCTAAATCACAGGCTACTGGGGATTGAATTAAACCTCCAGCCCCTCTCTTCTGCCTGGGGTTGGAGGTCAGGCTGATAGCTGGAGCTCTCTCACTGGTGGGTTCCCCACCCCCATGCTATCTAAGGACCCGTATTTAGTCACCTCTTTAGCACACAAAAGACACTTAGCACTCAGGAAATTCCAAGGATTTTAGTATAGTGATGCCAAATGAATGCAATTGCAAGGATTTTAGGAGCCCTGTGCCGAGGATGGGGACAAAGACCAAATATATTTGTTTTCATGCCACATCGCCACAGCCTACCATATTGTCTGGTGCATAACAGTTACATTTGCTAATGAATGACGTAGTTTCAGCAAGCCACTCTGGAGTTCTTTTCCCTTCTTTCATTCCTTCCTCCTTCCCTCTCTCCCATCCTTCCTCCCTCCCCCCTCCCTTCCTTCCATCCATGCTTCCTCCCTCTCTCTCTCCCTTCCCTCCTTCCTTCCAAGAGAGTAGTGAAATTTTTAAGCCAAAACTATACATGCTTTAAGATTCTCCTTCCCCTTTTAGTTGGGTATTCTAAAAAGACAAACCCTATGGGTTTCTACAACCTTAGGGCATTTCATGCCTCTGACGTCTCCAGCCCTGGAAAACTCAAAGGAGAAACAACCACAAAGACTCCGTAGAGAAGGAACCAAACCTGCTGATTTACAGTCTGTTCCTGTCTCCTGATTTCATACCTTCTTTTCACTTTCACAAACGACAGTGCTGCTGCCCTAAAGGGATGCAGGAAGGTAGGGTTGGACATTTGCCGGGGCTGCTGGAAGGTTTCTTGCTTATGTCATATGTTGTGCAACATGCCATCAAAAGGACTTCATATTCTGGATAGGTTCCCAGTGATAGGAGTCCCACCTTATGCTTTCAAAATCCCAAGTGATCAGCGTTTTACTTATCGTAGGGAAAACTGGATTTCTGCCAAAGGAAAATCTGAACTCCAGGATGAGGAAAATACGGACTGGAGTAGGGCTATTTTATATGCATCGGGGCATCTGGGTGGCTCCGTCAGTTAGGCATCCAACTCGTGATTTCGGTTCAGGTCATGATCTCACAGTTCCTGAGGTTGAGGCCCATGTAGGGCTCCTTGCTGACAGTGTGGAGCCTGCTTGGAATTCTCTCTCTACCCACCACCCCCCCCCCCAAAATAACTAAGTAAGTAAGTAAGTAAGTAAATAAATAAATAAATAAACAAACAAACAAATGCATTCCCAGAGAAAACAAAAGTGAAAAACGCACAAAGGTTCCTTCAGAGCTAATATGCTTTGAAAACTGGAGTGAAATTTCAGTTGTTTTTTTTTTTTTTTTAGAGAGAGAGAGAGAGAGAGAGAGAGAGAATGAATCTGAAGCAGGCTCCATAATCAGCACTGAGCCCAACACAGGGCTCGATCCTATGACCCTGGGATCATGACCTGAGCCAAAATCAAGAGTCAGTTGCTCAACCAACTGAACCACCCAGGAGCCCCTTAAATTCCCTTTTAAAAGAGGGTTAGGATAAGGGTGTTGAAGTCTTCCATCCGTCATCAGAGCTGGCTCTCAATCTGATGGAGTGTTAGGCTTCTCTATAGTTAATAATAGCCTTCTAATCTTAACAAAAATGAGCTGAAGTCTAGGACCAAATTCTGAACTCTCAATGTAAACAGATGTGCAAGGGGTATTTTTCGAGAACATGGTTAGCCCCATTCACACACCCAGGGCCCAACTTCCTGTGGAAGTGTTCCCTTCAAACCTGAGCAAAAAATACAAATGGGGCTCCTGAATTTCCTTACCTGAGTGTCCTCTCTGGCCCCTGCATCCTCTGGGCACATGACAGCGGCATACCGTATCATCACTTCCAGCACTGATAACAAAATGCATCCAGGACCAGATGGTGATACTCAGCTTGCACAGGTTTGCTGGAGACAGATACCTGATACTGGAAGGAAATGTCCCAGGCAGTTGTTCCAAAGCCAGTGGATCATCCTAAAGGTCTTAGAGGGAAGAGGTAGCCGGGAACAACCAGTGAGTCTTTTGAAAGAAGGACAGTGAGAGAGAACAGGCTCACCCAAAGGGCACAGAATCCTATCTAGAAGTGGAGCCCAGAGATCTTTTTTTAAGCCACACACCCCCATCACACAAGGGAAAAGAGGCAAATTAATTATTTATCTTTAAAAATATTTTTTTAATGTTTATTTATTTTTGAGAGAGAGAGAGAGAGACAGAGCACGAACAGGGGAGGGTCAGAGAGAGGGAGACACAGAATCCTAAGCAGGCTCCAGGCTCCGAGCAGTCCGCACAGAGCCCGACGCGGGGCTCGAACTCACAGACTGTGAGATCGTGACCGGAGTCGAAGTCGGACGCTTAACCGACTGAGCCACCCAGGTGCCCCAATTATTTATCTTTAATATCTCTAAAGAATACTCATCTAGATTGGGTACAGTGGACTTACACGGGGAACATTGTGAAAATATACGTGTGCAAGACCTTCCCTCCCCAACCACCCGCCCCACCATTCTGGCAAACCCTACGTGGGGGCAACGTATGCATTTTGTAGGGGCTCCCAGGACTTTCCGATCCTCCCTCCTCCCTGACTTACCCCCAGTTAAGATCCACTGAGCGTTAGTGTGCTATTACACTCAATTACTAGAAAGAAATATATTTGGGTCACATATCTTAATTCCCTGCTGACATACCTTAATGGAATTAATATTTAACAATACACACTTGACTTAGATCAGAAATGCCTTACAGAGGTTATCTACTTGAATTTTACATCGTTACGCCTTCTGGAAAATCAGTTTCAATCATCTGATACATTACCCAGCATCCATTACAGAAACCCTTCCCCAAATTGCCTGTCTGACAAAAGATGGTCCCTCCCAACAGAACATGTCTGTCTTTCTAACAGACAATGACGAGATCATGCAAAGCATTTGCCCTGGTGCCTTAGCTGCTAGAAAACAAGCCTTTTTTTTTTTTTTTTTTAGCAGTAACTGTATACACTGGCAAGGATCTTTAGAAATGGCTTATAAGGCAGGGCTGTTCAGTAGAACTTTCTATGGTAACAGAAATGTTCTTTGTCCACATTGTCCAGTTCAGTAGCCAGTAGGGACATGTGGCTACTGAGTGCTTTTAATATGACTGGTGTGGTTGCAGAATGAATTTTAACTTTTAAGTAGCCACATGTGGCTAGTGGCAATATTGAACAGCATCGTTGCAGGGCCACTTTTAAAATTTAAACTTGGGGCGCCTGGGTGGCTTAGTCAGTTAAGCGTCCAACTTCAGCTCAGGTTGTGATCTTGAGGTTTTTGAGTTCGAGCCCTGGGTAGGGCTCTGTGCTGACAGCTCAGAACCTGGAGACTGCTTCAGATTCTGTGTTTCCCTCTCTCTGCCCCTCCCACATTCTCTTTTTCTCTCTCTCAAAAATAAACAAACATTAAAAAAATTTAAACTTATAGTTAATACTTACACATGGTAAAACAAAAGAAAAGTATCATAGTAGTTTCAACTTCGGAGCCAATGTTAGGTTTACATTTTAAGAGTGTCACTGACTTTCAGTAATATTACAATTGACCCTTGAACAGCAGAGTTACGGGGGCAGAATTTCCACACACTCCAAAATCCTTCAGCAACTTCTGACTCTCCCAAAACTTTACTAGTCAACAGAAGCCTTATACAGATAACATACACAGTCGATGAACACGTATTTTATGTTATCTATGTTACAGATAGATAAAGCAAGTAGCTTTATAGATCTATTGATTGATCAATAAATAAAATAAGCTAAAGAGAAGGAAATGGTCCTAAGTCAGTCATAAGAGAAAATACATTCACGGCACTGTCCTGTGTTTACTGACAACATCCACGTATAAGTGGCCCCGTGCTGTTCAAAGGTCAGCTGTATTTGACTAGCCTTCTGCACATTGGGGGCTGACTGGAAACCTGGCTGCTTGCAGCAAAAAGGAGAAGGGCTCAGGTCATCTGTGGAACAGCCAGACTTAACTGGACATGCCCTCTGTCCTGTGCCGTCACAGTTAAAATGCTGGGGCCTGACGACAGAACTGATGACCATCCTCTGAAACAGGGCCACCAAGGCCCACCTGGATGGCATGGCCCATACCCTCTCTTCACCCCTTAGCTACGGACCTTCCCCTGTTCCAAGCCTACTGGGGAAAGGGAAGGCAAGGGGTGGCTTGAAGGCTTGCTTTGTTAATTTGCACCTGCAGAGTGCTCTTAAGGAAGAGCCCATTGGGTTTGCAGGGTGTCTCAGTCTTGGCACTAGTAACATTGTGGTTCTGTGCTGTTGGAGGGTGTCCTGTGCACTGGAAGATACTTAGCAGCATCACTGGTCTCCACTCATTAGATGCCAGTAGCATTCCCCACCCATCTCAGTAGGGCCAACCAAATATTTCTCTGGACACTGTCACATATCCCCTAGGGAGCAAATCATCCCCAGTTGGGAACCTCTTAGACAGTAAGTTCTTGGACTACTTAATAGGCCTTAATAAAGGAAATCAATCCTAGATTTTTGTTTCTTTTTTTTTTTTTTAATCTCTAGTGTCCAGGGGCGCCCGGGTGGCTCAGTCGGTTAAGCGTCTGACTTCAGCTCAGGTCATGATCTTGCAGTCTGTGAGTTCCAGCCCCATGTTGAGCTCTGTGCTGACAGCTCAGAGCCTGGAGCCTGCTTCGAATTCCATGTCTCCCTCTCTCTCTGCCCCTCCCCTGCTTATGTTCTGTCTCTCTCTCTCTCAAAAATAAACATTAAAAAAATTTAAATCTATAGTTACTGTTACTCAATACACACTGAAGCATCATTTAGAGGAAAGAATAGAAGGTCACTATCAGTTTTTTTAGGGGCACCTGGGTGGCTCAGTCCGTTGAGCATCTGACGCTTGATTTCAGCTCAGGTCATGATCTTACAGTTCATGAGTTTGAGTCCCACATTGAGCTCTGTGCTGGTAGTGTGGAGCCTGCTTGGGATTCTCTCTCTCTCTCTTTCTCTCTCTTTCTGCCCCTCCCCTGCTTGTGTGCTATTTCTCTCAGAAATAAACATTTTTTTAAAGGCCACTATTATTTTTTTTTTTTAACTTTTTACAAGTCTCCCTCAGTGCCTAGCATAGTGTAAGAATCAATAATTATTTTCCGGTTGGTTAATATTTCTACAGGTTTTTAAAAAAAGAAGAAATGTCTACTAACGACTATTTCTGAGGAAGAAAAACGATGGGGAAAATAAATCTTTTTATCCCTTTATGTACATGAAGCAATTTCCTGGCCTGTTATGGTTTTAAGCAAACAGTGCAAGTCTGAAAATAAGTCTCACCATTATTGATTAGCACCATGATTGTGCACGAGGACAGGATGCCTCTCAAGCTCCGTCTCTTCCAAAAGAGGTTGGTCTAGGTGCTGGGTCAGGAGGATCCCTTCCTTACCGACTGGGGGAGCCAATCATCTCCAGCACCAGATGAGACCCCCCCCCAAGAACCTTTGCTGCCAGGTTCCCTGCAAAGAAAACCAGACAGGTGGCTTCAGTTCACAGTCCCTGAGCCCTTAAGCCGCACTCCCCAGCAAGTGACTCTTTTATCGTACAGGTCACAACCAAACCCTGGAGAATAAGCCTGCTATCTCATGAAAGCCAAACCCACGGCACCTAAAACTTCGGGGACAGCTTCCCAGCATGTACACACGGTGCAGCCCAGCAGAAGGAAATGGAAGGCATTCCCACCGTGCCCACGTTTAAATGGACAATCTGTTTGGTACAGTCTGCCCTTCACCACTTTCCTAAACTGTTTACGGTACTTAAAGCTTCTTGGACAAGATTTTTCATTTAAGGAAAAGTATCACTTTCCAAGTTCCAGAACACTGGCTGTCTGCTTAAAGATCTGCTCTATTCAAACAACCAGAATCATTAAGGCACACTGCTATTCTACAAAGCACAAGGTCAGAGCATTTATTACAATTAGACAAGAAAGGAGAAGGGAAATTCCATCCCTTCCTTTAGAGTACTTTGCTGGAGGCATACTGGAATCACCTGGGCAGCTCTTTAAAGTCTTGAGGGTTGGGCCACACACTAGATGAAATCGGAATCTCAGCGTAGTATAAGGCATTAGCCAATTCTTTTCAATAAACGTTTGATTTTAGAACAGCTTTAGGGTTATGGAAAAAATTGCAAAGAGACTACAGACATTTGCCATATACCTTCTAGCCATTTCCCCCTATTATTAACATTTTATAGGAGTCTGGTACATGTGTTACAATTGCTGAGCTAATACTGATACATTTTTATTAACTGAAGTCCGTACTTTTTTCACATTTCTGTAGTTTTTCCCTAGTTTGCTTTCTGTATCCCAGGATTCCATCTAGGATGCCACATTACATGTAGTTGTCATATTTCCTGAGGTTCTTGTGGGCTGCAAGAGTTTCAGAGACTTGCCTTGTTTTTAATGACCCTGATAGTTTTAAGTACTGGCCAGATATTTTGCAGAATGTCCCTCAGTGGGGATTTGTCTGATGTTTTTCTCATGATCAGACTGGGGTTATGTGCTTTTGAGAAGAACACCGGTGAGATGAAACCATTCTCATCGCACCAGATCAAGGGCACATATGTTGACCTGCCTTGTCACTAGCAACGTTGACCCTAATCTTTTGGCTGAGCTAGTGTTTGTCAGGCTTCTCCAGGACAAAGTTAGTCTTTTGTCCCTTTTTTCTTACTGTACTCTTCTGAAGGAAGTCACCATGTGCAACCCACACTTCAGGGTTATATTCCAGCTCCTTGAGGGCTTAGGATTTACAAGAAAATTTTTAGAGTTCTTTGATAGAGGAAATTTGTCTATTTTCTTCCATGTATTTATATTCTAGAGGTTCATTTATTTTCTACTTTGGATTTCAATCCAATACTACTTTAATTATTTTGCCGCTCCAGTGTTCCAGCCTTGGCCATCGGGAGTTCGTTCATTGGCCCTATATCCTTTTGTGGTAGTGGTGGTGTTTTTCTGAGCACTTTCTTACTTTTGGGCACTATATGATGCTCTGTGTTCATCTTATTTATTTCCTACCCTAGTCCTAGAATCAGCCATTTATCTAAGTCCTGGTTCCTTTTGTTGAAAAATGGTATTAGAAGCCAAGATCTGTATGCTGGATGTGCTCACTGCTACAGAGATGTCATCATTCCTAAACTCTTTCCATTGACAAAACGAGGAAATTATGTGTGTGTATAATAACCGATGCATATATACTTACCTGTAAGTACTTCTGTGTGGAACTGTCTTCCTCTACATTAAGCTAATATGAGTCCATATTGATGTTTCCAACTCTAATCCAATTATCACATGGATGTTTCCACTCTTCCTCTTGCTTTTCTGTAATTTCCTACTCCACACTGAGAAACTTGGCTCCCATCGTTGTCTGTTTACTTCACTGATGAATTTCAGTATGTAGTGGTATCAGAATTGTTAACCTGGACCCTCATGGGAAGTTTATCAACTACAGTACAGACTTACGGACAGTTCCTTCTGCCTTCAGTATTACAGACTTCACTCATTTCCAAGGTTATTTAGGTCAGCACCTCTTCTCCTCCGTACCTTCAGTGAGGCTGTTCAATGTATTTGTAATTCATTGTTTCGTCACAATTCTGCACTTCATCCCGGGATCCTAATCTACTAAATAACTTTTTAAAATTTGCATAAAATTTCCTCTTTGTCCTATAAAGTCCTATGGGTTTTGACAAATGCATAGTATCATATATCCACCATTATAGCTATCAGACAGAATAGTCCCACTGTCTTAAATAGTTTTCTGTGCTTCCCTTATTCAACCCTTTCCTCTTCCCCTAAAAAATCCTCTGGAAACCGCTGATCTTTCTATCGTTTCTATAGTTTTGCCTCTTCCAGAATGTCATAGAATTTGAATCATATAATATGGAGCCTTTTCACTGGCTTCCTTCACTTAGCAAGTTGCATTTAAGATTCATTCATGTCTTTTTTTGTGGTGTGATAGTTCATTGCTTTTATTATTTTAATAATATTCCATTGTATAGATGTACCCATTCACCTACTGAGGGACCTCTTGGTTGCTTCTAGCTTGGGAAATTATAAATACAGTGGCTATAAACATTCCCATGCATGTTTTTTTGTACGGATATAAATTTTCTTTCTTTTTTTTTTTTTACACTTATTTTTGAGAGAGAGAGAGAGAGAGAGAGAGAGAGAATGAGCAGGGGAGGGGCAGAGAGAGGAGACACAGAATCTGAAGCAGTCTCCAGGCTTGAGCTGTCAGCACAGAACCTGATGCAGGGCTCGAACTCATGGACCACGAGATCATGACCTGAGCCGAAGTCGGACGCTAAACTGACAAAGCCACTGAGGCATCCCCAGGTATAAATTTTCAAAATGGTAACTTAAGTTTTCAAATCAGTAAATAGTGGTAATTCAATCACTAAATGATAAAGACTACACCTATCTCTGTAAGAAAGTGTCAAACTATCTCCCAAAGCGTCTATACTATCTTGCTCTCCCACCAGCAGTGAATGAGACTTCTTTCTTGTTCCATATCCTTATCAGCAATTGATGCCAGGTTTTAAATTTCAGGCATTATAATATATGTGTAGTGTTATCTCATTATTGTTGTAATTTGTAATCTCCTAATGACAAACGATGTTGAGTATTTTCTCACATGATCATTTTCCATCTGTTTCTCTTCTTTGGTGAAGCATCTGTTCGGCTCTTTTGACCATTTAAAAATTTGATTGTTTTCTTCCTGTCACGTTTTAAGGGTCATTTGAATAGTTTGGATAGAGGACCTTTATGAGGTATGTGTTTGGAAATATTTCCTCCCAGTCTGTGGCGTGTCCTTAGCTTTTCTTTTACAGTGCATTCACAGTTTTTAATTTTAATGAAGTCTACTTTCTCAATTTTTCTTTAACAAATCATGCTTTGCATCATATACTTACAAATTCATCATCAAACTCAAGGTCACATAGCCTTTCTCCTGCTTTTTATTCTAACAGTTTGAAAGTTCTGTATATTACATTTAGATCTATGATCCATTTTGAGTTTATTTTTATAAAAGTGTAACATCTGGGACAAGGTTCACTTTTTTAAATTTTATGTTACATGGACGTCCAGTTTTTCTAGTGCCATTTGTTGAAAAGTTCATCTTTAATCCATTCCATTGCCTTTGCTCCTTTGTCAAAGTCACTTGATTCTATCTGTGTGGGTCTATTTTGTGGTTTTCTATTCTGTTCCACTGATATATGTGTCTCTTGTTTCACCAATGAACACAGTCTTGATTACTGAAAGTTTACCATAAGTCTTGACATTGGGTAGTATGAGTCGTCCAGTTTTGCTCTTTTTCAGTATTGTGTTGGGCATTGCTATTTTTTTTAAGGTTTCCAAATGAGTCCAATGTATAGCTAATGTAAGAATCACTGCTTTGGAGGCAGCTGGGAATAGAAGGAAGAATATGGATCTTAGGGGCGCCTGGGTGGCTCAGTTAAGCATCCAACTTCAGGTCATAATCTCGCGGTTCATGAGTTTAAGCCCCACGTTGGCCTCCGTGCTGACAGCTCAGAGCCTGGAGCCTGCTTTGGGTTCTGTGTTTCCCTTGCTCTCTGCCCCTCCCTCACTTGTTCCCTCTCTCTCTCAAAAATAAATAAATAAATGTTTTTTAAAAATTAAAAAAACAAACAAACAAATGAACATGATCTTCAAGTCAAGCAGCCCTTTGTTTAAATTCTTGGTGTTCAGGCAAGCCATCTGAAATGTTGGAGCTTCAGTTTCCTTTTCAGGAAATGGGGGATTAAAATGCTTACTGGCAGGGTTTTTTGTTTGTTATTATAAAAGCAATACCTTGGACAACCCCAGCATAGGGATGAACAAGCAGCAATTCACTGGTCAAGATGATTTCCCTTTTCTTCACTTCCAATGCCTTCTTGACTGTTTTCTTAGTGTGCTCTTAGACCATTGCATTCCAAATATTAGGAAGGACTAGCATAGTTTATTATTATGAAATATCTCCCAATAGATATGTAACCATATAAGATGGGTTATAATCCAGTGTTGCTTCCCCCGGAAACCGGCAGCCTGAAGAAATAAGCCTGTTTGACAATCTTTTTTAGAAGGAAGTGATTCATGTTGAGCCCATGGGGAATTAATACTGGTCTATTTTTTAACGATTTGTTGAAGGGATAGGAATTTACTGCCTGCATGGAAACAATAATGAGAATAAGTAGCAAATGGCACAAACGATTAAAAAGAGAGAGAGGGTGAGGAAAGTGCCCTTTTTAAAAAATAAACAGGAAAATGACCAGGAAGGACATTTTGAAGCAACAATGGGATCTCTTTATGACTATACACCTTTGTACTTTTAATAATTGGGGCCATTGTTACAATACACATTCCCCTAAGTGAGATTATTGGGTAAAAAATACAGTTTCAGATATTCGTATAAACGTCTTATTTTCCAAAAAACTCTTCCTTTATTCTATAGAGTAAAAAATACTGTATGTAAGCAAGAAATCAAGCAAACAAGCAAAAAATAAAAGTCAGGAAGGGTGATAAGAAGGAAACATAAAAGAACTCATTTACCATCTACATCTATGCTCCAAGCATGCTAAGAATTATACACGTTTAAACAAATTAATCCTCATGGCAAATTTAATACCATTCTCACTGCATAGATAAGAACCGACGTCTTAGAAAAGCTACTCCATGTGCCACAAAGCA
This sequence comes from Lynx canadensis, assembly GCF_007474595.2. Taxonomy (NCBI): domain Eukaryota; kingdom Metazoa; phylum Chordata; class Mammalia; order Carnivora; family Felidae; genus Lynx; species Lynx canadensis. The sequence goes on along the minus strand of NC_044315.2, from coordinate 8,733,227 downwards.
TACAGTTCACATGTCAGAGCCAGGAAGCCATCCAAGTATACCTGAAAACCAGGCACCCTGGCCCCATCTCAAAAACCATTATGCCATGATGCTCAAATTCTTTAATTTCTGAAAAGGAGAAAGAGTGTGAAAACATTTTTAACTTCCAAAAAAGATGCCCCAAATTACTAGATGTTTTATGAGCGGAATCCTAATTTGGACTAATTTTCTAATATAGCTATCCTAAGAAGTCTGGTAACTGGGCTCAAACGAAAGGATTCTTTCCTTTCTTGCAGGACACAGACAGGCACATTTTTACAATGGCCTCCCCAAGACAGTAACCCTCCTCTGGCACCTCCCCAAGAGTCATTAGAGAGTCCCGGAGCCCCCGGTACCTCCTCTCAAAAGATCTGCCAGCCCAGCAGAAGCAGTACTAATGAGACTCTGCCACCGTGTAGCAGATGCTGGTGATTCACAGGAAAGAGGGGCCATGTCTGGCTGTGACTCTCCTTCCTGCTGCAAACATTAAGCCGATCCAAATAAAACTGACAACAAAACTCAAAGAGAAAATGTCAGGGGTCAGAAGTGGCCACAGAAACCACCGTAGAACCCAATTAAAAGCTGGTATTTCCCGGCTTTGCTTGTGACAGGTGTTTTTGCCTGCCTGCATCCCTCCTTCCTTTCCCTGGGGTGATGAGACATACACCAGCAGAGTGGAAAACAGTGCCCCAAGAAAGGAACTGTTCTAGAATTCACAGTAGCAGGTGCACAGCAATTTAGGAGTAATTAAGATATTCTAAGAGAAAACAACCCTCTGTCATGTAAACTAGAAGGAGGTGGGGACATGGTAACTTCAGTTTCAGACACTTTATTTGTAAGGGAGACATATGGCTGTCGCCTTGCAGCCATGCGGGGAATCCCAAGCGGAGTGTCTCAAGATCACTCGTGTGGGGTCTGGTCCTCCACATTCCAAGTCCAGAAACTACATTTTGTCTACTTATTCAGAGACTCAGGGGCTGCCACGCTCCCTGGCTTAGAAGATCCCCAAACACAAACCAGAATGTCAAGGTGCGCTGGGTGTTTTTCATTTCTAATATTGTTGTTTGGATTCTTTCATTTACAATAGACACATTTTTCTGTTAGTTATTGGGCTATTATCAGGGAGCCGTCCTGTGTCGGTTAGCGGTTGCTGTGGAGGAAGGATGCCCAAACTCAGAGGCTGAAAACCATCAGAATTTGGTTTTGCTCACATATCTAGGGTAGCAGGGCAGCTCAGCTGATCTCTCCCGGGCTCGCTCAGGGTCTCATGCTCACCTGGTGCTTGGGCCACAGGCTGGCTGATGTAACATGCGTCTAGCACAGTCTGGCGATCGGCCAGGACGGTGTGAGTAAATGAGTTTTGTTTCTCATCACTGAGCAAGTTGGCCTGGCCATGTTTCCATGGTGGCTGTGCAATGCAACATTCAGCGAAATGTTAAGAGAGAGAGAGAGAGGGAGAAAGTACTTAAGGCCTCTTGAGAATCTAGGCTCAGAAGAGGCACATCACAGGGCACCGGGTTGGCTCAGCCGGTTGTGTCCGGCTCTTGGTTCCCTGGGTCTGGCTCTGTATTGACAGCATGGTGTCTTCTTGGGGTTCTCTCTCTCTACTCACGTGAGCACACGCGCTCTTTTTCTCAAAATAAATAAATAAACTTAAAAACACCTGGCACGTCATGACTTCCACCACATTCTATCAGCCAAATCAAGTCACAAGCCAGCCGATATTCGAGGGGTTAAGAAGTCTCTACCTATTGACAAGCTGAGTTGCCGGGTCACATACAAGCAATAATTACAGCTATTGTGGCATTAATCTTTCATGCCTCCCTCTGTGGGGCTCTTAAAAATTGAATTCATAAGCAGAGGTCACTTGATGAAAACAAACTGAAGGGCGCCTGGGTGGCTCAGTCGGTTAAGCGCCCAACTTCAGCTCAGGTCATGACCTTGCGGTTCTTGAGTTCGAGTCCCCATCGGGCTCTCTGCTGTCAGCACAGAGCCCACATCAGATCCTCTGTCCCCTCTCACTGCCCCTCCCCTGCTTGCTCATGCTCCCTCTCTCTCAAAAAAATAAAATAAGCATTAAAAAAAATCAAATATAATTGGATACGACTTAGGGGTTATTTCACCTAGGCTTCCAAACACTCTGATGAACTATACTTGCTCCAAACCCAGAAGGTACCCAACACTAGATTGCCTCTTTCCCTCTCCTACCCACACCACCCCCCACCACCCCATAACACCTCCTACACACCCTAAATGTCCACTTGGAGCTGTTCTCTCACAGTGCATTCTTTCTATAGATGCCCGCCACCAAACCCTTCCATTACACATTGCTTTTTGCCGGTTTCACTCTCATGGTGGCATCTGTTTCCACGTAGTAGATTTACGTCTGGCAGCCTCTGCGGTAACTACTATGTCTGGTTTTTAGTTCATAAAAATTTAATTGCTGCTGAAGCTGTTTCAGGAAGAGATAGAGGAAGACACGGTCTCTTCCTCTCCTGCCCCCTACTCAGGAGCAGAAAGGCAAGGGCATTTGCAAAATCTGGGAGGAGAGAGAACCCTTTTGTCTTCCGTCAGCTATCGCTGTAATAACCAGAAATTTATGGCTCTGTGGTTATTATCCAAGTGGGGGAGCCCAAACATCTGTGGGCCACACAGGTTTACTGCATTCACGGGAACATTTTCTGAAGTATCCTGGAAATGAAACCTAGTTCTTTTGCAGAAATTCAAGGAGCCCGAACTCTCTTAGAGTAAATTAGCACTGAGATATTCAACATGGCTTCAAAATGCGTCTTTCTGTGGAGATGAAGTTTCTAGGTCGCTATTCCATTACACAATGCCCTCCTTATGAGAGCCCAAGGGAGAAATTTCTCTCTGCTCTCAGAATGGGAAACAGCTGGGCTGTTTAATACTTGGAGTGATTTTGTGGTGGCTGTTATTACAGATATTATGGATCATGTATGTGACGGCCGTCTCTTTTTTGGGCAGTTTAACATCAAAGCAGAGACTCAGCTCTAGAAACTCTATAGGACCTTTTGGTAGGAATATTAGATATTAACCTCACACTTAACTTTGCTTTATCTTTCCTAGCTCTGTAGACTCTCTGTTTTGCCTTCCTCACTCAATTATTTTTGTTTATTTTGTCCTATTTAAGATACTTATTAAGCAGACTTTAATACTTTTTAGAGCCTAAGAGAATAAATAAGCAAACAAATAAATGCCAGTTTCTCAAGAAAGCTGTAACCTTTCTGAATACTTAAAAGAATTCTTCAATTTTATCTATCTTGACGGAACTCTTGTCTTTTCGATTTCAGATACTGTGGTCTGAGTTTATCGTACTTCTCAATGGTTCGTTATCATTTTTTAATCTAAGAAGAACCCTCTCAATTTCTTCCTTCCTTCCTTCCTTCCTTTTCTTCCCCTGACATTCTTCATGTGCCCCTGGGCAACCATTTCAATACTGCAACCCCTTTTGTTACTTTGTGTTCTTATAAAACATATGGTTTAAAAAAGTTTTTTAAGTAAAAAATGAATGAAAAAAATAAAAATAAAATAAAAAATAAAACATATGGTTTTACATGCATGAGTCTTAATGGCATGCAACCATTGTTGCTTTTCTTGTTATAAACCTGTTTCCTTTTTCATTCAGTATATCTCGTGTGTACTTCTCTCTAAAGAGCATGAACCCAGGACACTCTGCCATCCACTCCCCAAATTGCCTCCAACACCCACCCCCAAAAGTATGTCTTGAGGGCAATCCTCGTACCCAGACTGAACACATTTGAGGGTGACAAGGGTGCTATGAGTAATTTCACCAGGACAGCAGGTGCGCCCTGTGATCGTCCTAGGGGAGCTGAATTCAGGACCTTATTCAGACAGGACCCTTAGGAACTCCGTGAGAATCCCTTCTTGATATGTACCAACAGTGGATTTCCTGAGTCAGGAGGTACTCATAGGCCTCATCTGCTCTTACCACCAGAGTCCCACGCAGGATTTCTACACCAGTTTACATTCCCATCAGCAGTGCGTGAGGGCCCCCATGCTCCCGTATCCCTGCCAACACTGGGCTTATCCCGGTTTTGCCAGTCTGGCACATGTAAACAGATACCTCATTGTCAACTTACATCTTTCTGGCAACTAATGCGTTTGAGCATCTCTTCATATTCTTGTTAGCTTTTTGTACTTTTTCCTTTCTGTGAATTTTGATCTTGTATCTTGGCCCCTTTTCCATTGGGGTCTCTGTCTTACTGATTTGCAGAAAATGATAAGTTTTCCAAAATGAGCACACATTTCTTTGTCTTCTTAAACTGTATGACCAGCATGATTATTCTTTCTTGCAGAACCAGGGTCACATGATGTTGAGCATATGTAACGCTGGGGTTATTAGACACTATGAAACAGAGTTAAACAGGTACCAACAGATTGCAATGGACCGAATGGTGCCCCGCCCCCAACATTTCATGTATCCAAGTCCTAAGCCCTGACGTGACTGTACTGGGAAATGCGGCCTTTAAGAAGATAATTAATGTTAAGTGAGATCCTAAGTGTGGGGCCCAAATTCACCAAGGCTTGTGTCCTCGTAACAAGAGACAGGTAGTAGGTGGCATGTACATAGAAAAATTTACTTTAGGTGGACTTCCAAGTCAGATACTGGGAAAAGTATTCAACACACTTAAACCGCTTACCTCTTTGGGCAATCGGAAGCATCAGAACTTGCTGTCTGATGCATGGAATGGCTTATAAAAATCAACCAGTTGCATTTCTAGGAAACTGTTCAGGATATGGACTGTTTTCAGCAATCAGGTATTTCTTCCTCTGAAAATATCAGGAATTCCTCTTTCTCGATTTTCTTTCTTTCTTTCTTTTCTTTCAACTCATTTTCCAAAGTGATGTCCTCCTCTGATATCACCAACTTCCCTAGAGGAAAATACATGCGGCTCAGACACCTGTGTTGTTCTTAAAAATGTTTTGCTTCTGCTATGTACAATGTCTAAAGATACTGGAGGGTCTATGATTTTCCCAAATGGGAAGAATTTGTCCTAGGTCCTATGGAATGGTTTCAGGGACCCTGCTAATGATTCTACTGCTTAATTGCATATTATCTGCAACATACCTAATCCGAACACTGTGATCAGTTCCCACAAATGTGCAGGCAACTAGCTGCAAGCTGCCACCATCAACTCCACTAGAAATTATTTACAATACCTGATGGAACACCATGTGGCTGCATTCTACAGACCTGGGCTTATCCCGCTGGACTATTCCCCATGAGACTTCACCTCTCCAAGGTACCAAACCTTCTACAGAACTCGTTTGAAGTCCTAATGCATGTTCTGTGTTCCATAGAAGTGAACAGAACATGGGCGCCCGGGTGGCTCAGTCGGTTAAGCGTCCAGCTTCAGCTCAGGTCATGATCTCGTGGTTCGTGAGTTTGAGACCCACATTGGGCTCTGTACTGACAGCTCAGAGCCTGGAGCCTGCTTTGGATTCTGCGTCTCCCTCTGTCTCTGCCCCTCCCCAACCTGTGCTCTGTCTCTAATAATACACATATACACATATATATATATATATATATAATACATATATTACATACATATATAAATACATATATGTACTTAATATACATATATATGTATGCTATATATATATATATGTATATATATATATATATGTATGTATTTAAAAAAAGTGAACAGAACTTGGCCCAACTTTTACTAAATTGTCCCCTCCTCCATGACCACCTTCATCATTCCCACTCTTCATTGGAGAGCTGACTTCTGGTCCTTTGGTGGGGGCAGAGAGGGTACACTCCCTGTATCTTCAGATACCCAAAGGACTGTTTATCTTTTACCCATCATAGTATTGCTTTTTCCTTTTCATTTCTCTTTGCCAATGTGTTTCTTTTTTACTATTACAATATTTGCTGCTTACAACCATTTTCCTTTCCCTGTCTGCCACTCCCATTTGTATATTTTTACTTTCTCTTCTCTTTTCTATCTCCTTCTCCTATTGCTTCTTTCATGCTCCCTGGCTTTGGCTGAGCAGAGCTTCCATTCATTCTCAGTTTGGCCCTATGGGGCATGTCTCCTTCTGTCCCTAAAATTGCCTGGAGAAGCTGTGTGTACACACACACACATCTGCACACGTACGTGCGTTTTCCTGGAGCGAGGACTGTGGCAGACCCTATGGATTATCTACACCCCCAACGATTCCCAATTCCCTATGCCCTTGACTTCCAGTGCCACACAGGCCGAGAGGCTGATAATTTTCAGTTTGCCACCTCTCCTTGCTTTGCTCAACGAGAAGGAAAATACCCTTTGTTGAACAAAAAGCAAAGACTCACTAGGAGAACACCCTTTGCCCTTGATTCTTTCCTGTGATTCTTGCCTGGAATGTAGATTATAAAGCATGGCCATAAGCAGCCAGCTGGCAAACATGAGGCTGTGAGCCTGAGAATGAAGGCCTGTACATGAGGCACAAGAGCAGAAAGTTGGAAAGAGCTTTAAGTCTCTGATGGTAACCTTGAGCCACCATCCCAGCTCTGGACAGTTCCACCTCCAGACATATTCTTACATGTTTTGAAACACACACACACACACACCATTTTAAAAAGAAGAGGTAAAAATATCAAGAGAAATTCTAAAATTTTCTTCCTGTTCCCAGATCGATTGCTTTGTAGATGCCCTAGAGGCAAGCATCCTATTTTGACAACCTCTGTTGAATTGCTATTAACAGAGATCAGCAAAAGTTAAACCAGCAATGATGTAGAAGTGGGGGCGTGTGGGTGGGTGGGGGGGGGACACCTGAGTGAGTATAGTCTAAGATAGGGTGGTAGTGTTATAGGTCATTTGTGTTTTATATGTAAATGGCTGGAAGGATGTACGTAGCTGATGGTGACAGCTTTCAACTATTTTGTGTTTGTAGCTCTCTACATCAGCCATGTATTAATTTGCATTAAGAAAAACAAAGAAAAGGAAATGTTATTTTAAATATCCCAGTAGCTCAGGGCGCCTGGGTGGTTCCGTCGGTTGAGCGACCGACTCTTGGTTTTGGTCCTGGTTATGATCTCACGGTTTGTGAGATGGAGCCCCACATCAGGCTCTGTACTGACAGTGTGGAGCCTGCTGGGGATTCTCTCTCTCCCTCCCCCCTGTCTTCCCCCTCCCCTGCTTGGTACACTCTTTCTCTCTCTCTCAAAATAAACAAATAAACTTTTAAAATAAGTAAATATCCCAATGGTTCAATACAGGACCCTCCCTCCCACAATTTCCTTTTTCCTTCCAGGTGGCCCTGTCATGGTGTGGAGTGTCTACCAATCCTGCAGAGATATTCTCCAGGGCCACCCCTTGCTGGTAAGGACAGCCAGGCAGGTGTGGTGGGGGGGACTAGAGAGGAGGGCTCACTGCAGGTGGCCACCAGCCTGCTCTGGGGGGCAGGGGGTGGAATGAAAAAAAGCAACACCCAGCGGAGCATCACCCTTGCTGGCGAGACCACCCTGCCCTGTATCAGTGGGGTTTTCCCCACATTTCATTCTACTTATCACAGACTTGTCCCAATTCCTAGTCTGTCACAGGATGATGGGCGCTTAGCCCTGGAGCACCATCTAGCATGCTCCTGCCTTTCCAGAGACTTAAAGAGCAAGTGCTGAAAGTTAAGGGTATGTCCAAGGTCCAGGAAGTCACATTGGCAGCAGAGTGGGGATCAGAACCCATTTGGTGGCTAACCAGCACCATCACTACCACCCTGACTGCCTTGGGGAATCCTTCTTACAGGCTGGGCATTGCCCTGGGTGCCATCTACATCGTCTCTTAACCTTCTAAAAGCCCCACAAGGTTGATGTTGTCTTCTCCGTTTCACAGTTTAAGAAACTAAGGCTCAGACAGATCACTTGGATTTCCAAGGCTAGAACAAAGCAGAACCAGGAGTGGAACCCAGTTCTTTCTAGCCCTTTCTACCACTTCAGCTGACTCAAAACAGTGTTCGTGTGATCTCTTACACATGTGCCTACAAAGCAGTTTCCCAGAATTCCTCTAGAGGGGTCTTTAGCTATTGGAGTCTCAGGAAATCCATCTCAGGGCCACCTCCCTCTCCCCTTCGGTGCAAAGAATGCTTCCTGAATGAGCCTCTTCTCTCGGCAGCTGGTGATACTTGATTTGATTAACACCCGGGGACCCATCACCAGACGTAAAGATGATGTCTAATTAATTGCTTACATTAAAGAGCTGGCATTTCCTGCATTCGGTTCACACTTCCAGCTTCAATCATGTTTTCGTTTCAGCAATAATATTTACATGATTAGCAAATAGTCGATTCATACTCCAGTGTGGACCTAAGCTGTGTGTGGGACTTCCCTAAGCAGATGTCCTTGACAGGTGTAAAGAAATAGGCTTTTTATTCACAGCAAGAGCCACAAGCAAGCTCTTCTGCTTGTTTTTAAATAAAAAATCATGCTTGGATCAACAAATATTCATTGAGCACTGACCTATTCTGTGTCAGTCATCCCATTTCCAAGGCCCCGCAGGGGCCAAAAAGAAGCACACTCACTAAGAAGTCACATTACACTTAACTGTGTTTTCTTTCTTTCTGTTCCAAGATCTAGATGCATAAATTAGGGAAAGCCACTCTGCATCAGACATCTGAAGCTTCAACAGGCGTTTGCTGGCCTCTCCTGAGATCTTATCAGGCAAGAAGCAGGGGAGTTTGAGATGTGAAATGACTCCCAGGATGTGAATGGGGATCAAACTGAAAAGAAATGATGCGTCACCAGGCTGTCCTATGCAGTATCTTTAATCACAACATGGAAATGACACAGAAAAGCAAGATTCTATCTTCAGACAGCAGGAGATCAGAAGGGCTAAGGCAGCATTTTGGACGACAAAGTTCTTGACAAGGGGTCGAATTCTAACATCATGAAAGTGAGTAGGAACAGATGCCCCAGAACCACCAAAAGCAGTACCACCCAGGGAAGATGTGGCTTCATGGAAGAGGCTTGACTGCAGTCAGCTACAAGCTCAACAAAGGCAAGGGCGTGATGTGTGCCCCGAATCACTAATACGTCCATCTGACTGCATTTTATGAAGTATCTACACTTAGGATTGGGTGAGCCCTGCTCTAATTTTCCCTGGCCCTCCCACAATTATGCAGTGCATTCAACCTAAGGAGGTTGACCATACATCATATTGTTCTAATCAGGACACTGATTTAGAACGAAAGGGATTGCAGGTGTAAATTAAGCCTGGAAAATAGGCATCAGTGAAGAATCCTGGACAAATTGGGGTCCATGTTACCTAGTGGTAGCTAACTGACTTCCAACAGAAGAGGCTTTCTGAGAGCCTATCTGCCTGTACCCATCAGTTTCTGGTTTACACGCCTATTTGTTTTTTGAAAAATTCCACGAAGATAGCAATACGTCCAGTGAAACCCAGCTTCTTTTCTTTGAAAGTGTTATTATTGTGTAAATATATGGTGGCGGCTCTCTTTTGAGAGAAAACTTATTTTATTCAAGTTTGCTACACAAGGATCTGTGTTTCCCTCGGCCTCCTCTGTAGTTGTATGTTTTATATATGCTTTTTCAGGGGACTATTTAGAGGAGAATTCTATCCAGTATTCTCCTTCGTACAAACCAACACAAACACCCTATTACACTGAACGTAAGACACCAATGGTTATAAGATGTATCACTATTATCTGCCATTAAGGAAAAGAAAAAAAACTCCTCCAATTCAACTATACTCCAAACTCCTTCACATCCAGCTCTCCTGGATCACCTTTCAACTCACAATTGGCATGTAGCTCCCATTTCCCATATATTTATGTCTGTGTCATCAAGAGCATCATGAATGCAGCATTTCTATAAAAAAAAAACTCTCCACTATGTTCTCCAGAATTTTCTTCCAAACAAGTAACACTTGATCTGAAGGTTTGATGTTACTTTTTTTTATCTAACCAGCAAATGACAACAGTAGGTTTTCACACAACAACCAGGATTTTATTCTTTCTTCAGATAGTACTTAAATTGTTTGCTGACTGAAATTCTGTCCCATTCTGCCACCATAGAGAACAACCAAATCTGCTCTGCATGGACAATGACAACTATATCCCAAATGGCACTGGGCCAACAGATGCCTGGGATTTTACAATGTGAAGTCTGGATGTTATGGAATAAAATGCAGTAACTCAGTCTGCCTGTGCCCTTCTGTCCCGGGTTATACCCTTTCCCTGATCATCCCCAGTCTGCTTTGCCAGCTGGCTGTGATAACCTCTCTTCTTCTTTATGCTAGCTAAGATTCTCCTCAAGAGCTCTCCTGAGTTTATGCCCAACCTTGACACCCAAACTTTTTACTCTGGAACTCTTCCTAATCTTTTCATTTCAGCTAGCTTTCTGTTTTATGCCCATCAACTGATGCAAGACAAAGCAAAAATGGAAAGGTCAACCAAGATTTTCCATCTCAAAAAAAGACCTGCTTCATCTTTTTTTTTTTTTAACGCTTATTTATATTTGATAGAGAGAGAGAGAGAGAGAGAGAGGCAGAGATTAAGTTAGGGAGGGGAAGAGAGAAAGGGAGATGCAAAATTCGAAACAGCTCCAGGCTCTGAGCTGTCAGCACAGAGCCCAACATGGGGCTCGAACCCACGAACAACGAGATCAAGACCTGAGCCAAAGTCGGATGCTCAACGGACTGAGCCCCCCAGGCACCCCTGCTTCATGTCTGTTTTTATGAAGAAAAGCCACAGCTTGAGAGTAGAGAGGTAGTTCTTAGTTCTGGCTGTGAAGTAAAATAATTTGTAACAATTTTTTAAGAGTAGATTCCAGTGGGCTATCCCAAGACCCACTGACTCAGACTCGAAGGGTTGGGAGCAGAATTGGGGGAAAGAAGGCACTTGTATTTAAAAAGAGCTCCACAGATTGATGTGATATGTCATGTAGGTTGTGAACCATTAGGAGGAGGAGAACATTAGGAACTTTTCAGTTTATGCAGGGACAAGTCTACTGACATCCACCAACACAAATGTGCAGTCAAGAAGACCCAACTCTAAGTGTGCAGGAGAAAACAATTTCTATGGATGGACCCCAATTCTATTCAAAGCATAATATTCACAGCATCCTGTACTCAACATGATTAAACCAAGGGATAGGAAGGATATTGCAAATGACTCGGCATGGGATGGACACGTCACAGTAAGGCAGGAAATAAAGGATGAGATTTTCTTTTTCCAACCTTCCAACAACCCCAAATGCTGCCTGGTCTGAGGCCATAAGGAAGGTGACCTCATCCTCCATTCTCAGGCCACAACTGTATAGGCCCATTTTAGGAAAAAACAACCTGAGCATAATTCTGGTTCTCTGATGGGGAGACAGTCTGTAGCCTTAGAGTGGAAAGTTGTACTGATGAGGGCCTCTCCCCAGAAAATATGCAAAGCTCTGCACTAAAGGACTCAGGAAGAGGTGTTTATGGCTGTGGGAGACACTCTCCCCTTACCTCCATTTTTAGCAAATGTTCTTCTGAATTCTAGGTAAGGTATTACCCCTTCTCGTCTCGGGTAAGTAAATACCCAGTGATTCCACTCTTAGATCTGTGGTTTCTACACTGTGCCAGGGAATGCACAATGCAGTTTCCACACCAAAGCCCAGACCACCCTTGACCTCTTAGGTCCGGGGACCTCTTGCTTATAACCATGAAAGAGTCTGAGACTCTGTCTCCTGTGAATTTCAGCCCAAAGCAGGGGCTGAAAGCAAGAACACAAGAGGCACACATCATTGCAAATCAGTGCTAATGGTTGACATAAATATTTACACTGTACTTACTCTCTTGCTACTACATGAAACACGCATTGTGTGGCAGGCCCTTTATCCACATTATCTCATTTTATCCTCACCATAACCCATGAAGTAGGTTGCATGGTCCACCCCAGTGACAGAAACAGACCCGACTTAAGCCACACCCCCAGGGTCATGCAACAAATAAGGGCTGAATTTAGGAATTAATCCCAGATCTGATCCCCAAGTTGAAGGTCTCTCAAACACTGGTTGCGTTGGAAAGGCAGTGAGGGAGAAGTAATATGGACTGATGGATGGGTAGATGGATAAATATATCATAAATACGCAAAGACACATTTAATAATAGAGTCTATTATACAAGCTAGGTGGTTGTTACATGGGTATTCAGTGAGTGATTCTTGCTGTTTTGGATGTCTGAAAAAGTTTGAAATAAAGCTTTGGAGAAAGAAAAGCAGTGAGGGAATCAAAGCCATGCCAATTAAACATTCTTTCAAGGATGTGTCTCATGCTTCTCTAATTATGAGTTTTGGAATTTTAAATTTAGTTTGACAAATATGTATTGAAACTCTATTATGTACCAGGCCCCAAAATACCTGGCAGCTTAAAATGCTACACGAACGGCAGGTGCCGTGAGGACACAAGACGGAACCCTCCTGGGTTCACACTCAGCAGCTGACACTGACCCAGTCTGCCACCCGAGGCCAACTTCGATAAAGGGCCATAATCAACGCGTAAAGTGCCAAAGGAACACAAGGATGGAAAGGTGGCTGGGAACAAATGACATCTGAATTGGACCTTGGGAGAACACGGAAGAAGTCAAAAGATCTGAACAGTGTTTACTCAAAACACTTCTGTCCCCAAACATATGGGTTTTTTTTCCCTCCACACCAACCAATTCTCTGATACCACCTGGATGTCCCACAATACAATTCACTTCTTTTTTTTAAAAGTTCATTTACTTATTTTGAGGGGGGCGGGCAGAGAATCCCAAGCAGGCTCCATGCTGTTAGCATACAGCATGACACAGGACTCCATCCCACGAACCGTGAGGTCATGACCTTAAAATCAAGAGTCAACACTTAACCGACTGAGTCACCCAGGCGCCCCTGAATTCACTTCTGACACTGTGTGGACTTATCCAGAGCCCACAGGTTAAGGGCTCAATCTCACAAGACTGCCCTCACTTCAGAGGCCGATGGAAGGCTGTGGGGTCTTTGTTACCACGCCAGTGGCACTTGTGAGCACTGGGGATTCTTTCTAACGCCTGCACGCTGGGCTGGTGCATTCGATTCCCACAGGTTCCTTGGACACCTGTACGTTGGACGCCACTTTGCCATTTCTGTTCTGGGAGTTGGCAGTCTCCTTGAGCCCTACAGGAAAGGGAAGGCGACCCAAGGCCTCTGGGGTTTCTGTACCTACTGCTTTCCTCCCCGCACAAAGCCTCTTTCCAGAGGAAGGAGGGGCTCCCAACTTCCAGGAGCTTTCTCTGTCGCTCCTCTTCCCCACCACTTTCTTTCCTTCCCCCTCACCTCCCTACCAACAACTAGGAGCTCCTGCCTCACCTGCATCGAGATGTCTCCCCACCTCCCTGCCTGCACACCTGCAAACCTTCACGTTCTACCAGAGGCCAGCTTTGCTCCAACTCATCTCAACTACTAAGTGCCCTTAGGGTCTTAGCTTTTGAAAATCATAAGACTTCCCTCCCCCCTATTCTTTGGTAAAACTCCATTTTTCCCCATACAGTAAATGATGCCTATATAGGACCTGCGGGTGCAGTGGGGGAGGGGAGGAGGCAGAAGCAACAGCAACTGTCAGAGAGGGAGCATCAGTGAAGATCTTAAAAATGTCATTCCATCAGTGTTCTTACCACCGCCTTTAAATTTGGCTCATCCCTTGAGCAAAGAAGGAAAGGCTCACTCCACACCCTCCTTCCTGCTCTTGTGTCTCAGGAGAATTTCACTTCCACGTGACCTGCTCTAGACTAGAGGTTGAATCCCAAGGTGACTTGAATTCCTAAAGAAGCTGAACCTCACACCTTGAGAGCTGCCTCAGTCTTAGTTACTGCTGACTTTCCAGAGGTTTTCTCAAGAAATGCAGAAGAAGGGGCGCCTGGGTGGCGCAGTCGGTTAAGCGTCCAACTTCAGCCAGGTCATGATCTCGCGGTCCGGGAGTTCGAGCCCCGAGTCAGGCTCTGGGCTGATGGCTCAGAGCCTGGAGCCTGTTTCCGATTCTGTGTCTCCCTCTCTCTCTGCCCCTCCCCTGTTCATGCTCTGTCTCTCTCTGTCCCAAAAAATAAACGTTGAAAAAAAAAAAAAAAGAAATGCAGAAGAAGCCCAAAGCTGCTAATCACCGAAGCATAAAACAGTTTAGAAATATAATGATTTATTTACGTTCAGTGTATGGCTGGTGTGCCCGTGTGTTCTTTAGACAATTATAACACAAGATCCTTAATGTGGGGCCATGTACTTCCCGAGTTTCCTGTACCAGTAATCACCAAGGGGATTCACTATTTCCCATACTGCTACCTGTCCACGTGTGGCTTGTCTCTTGCCCATTTGCAGAAATGTCTCCTTTGATCCCCGTGGCATGCCTTTGACTAGATCCTTTCTTTGGTTTTAGTTCTCTCTCTGGTTCATGTGACAGTCTTGTGTGTCAACCATGAGGTCCAAAGGAGAAATAACTTGTCAGTTAAAAAAAAAAAAAAAGCCAAAAATGCAGATGTTTGAAGAAAATATTAACTGGATTCTTTTCTCCAACAACTACTCACCCCAAATGAGGACTCTATATTAAAAAGGCTCCTGGTTTAGGGGCGCCTGGGTGGCTCAGTCGATTGAACGTCCAACTTCGGCTCAGGTCATGATCTCACTGTTTGTGCGTTGGAGCCCCGCGTTGGGCTCTGTGCTGACAGCTCAGAGCCTGGAGTCTGCTTCGGATTCTCTGTCTGCCTCTCTCTCTCTCTCTGCCCCTCCACTGCTTATGCTCTGTCTCTGTCTCAAAAATAAAAATAAAAACATTAACATATAATAATAAAAAAATAAAAAGCCTCCTGGTTTGAAGTCAATAAATACCCATAAGGCCTATCTCCTACTATACACCCATATAGGTAGGAGCCAGAGATGTCTCTCTCCGTTTAGCAGAAAGAAACTTTCCTGATCACAAATTAAAACTCTCCCTTTTGGCTGTACATTTATCAGCAGACTTGCTCACAATGGTCTCATTAATGATGACTGGGAACAATAAATCATTTCTTCCTACTACAAAGGCTGCTCAAATTAGTTCAAAATGGCAGACCTCCTGTTGAAATGAACCTTCCCTGAGTCAATGATGTTTCTTGGAAAAAAGTATAAGAGGAAGGTTTGCAGTGGGGTGGGACCCACATTTCTAGGATTTAAAGGGGAATATTTAGCAGCATGTGGCTTCATCATCTTACATATTTTTTTAATGTTTATTTATTTTTGAGAGACAGAGACAGAGCATGAGTCAGGGAGAGGCAGAGAGAGAGGGAGACACAGAATCTGAAGCAGGTTCCAGGCTCTGAGCTGTCAGCACGGAGCCCAATGTGGGACTCGAACTCACAAACTGCGAGATCATGACCTGAGCCAAAGTCAGACGCTGAACTGACCCAGGAACCCCTATATATGTTCTTTTTGAAAATTTTTTTAAATGTTCATTTATTTTTGAGACAGAGCAAGTGGGGGAGGGGTAGAGAGAGAGGGAGATAGAGAATCCAAAGCAGGCTCCATATGGTCAGCACAGAGCCTGATGTGGGGATTGAACTCACAAACCGTGAGATAATGACCCGAGTTGAAATTAAGAGTTGGATGCTTAACCGACTGAACCACACAGGCACCCCTATGTTCTTAAACAATATCCAGAAGAAATATTGACCCAAAATGTATTGAATTCTTGTTTATTTTCACCCCAAGAGTTGAATACTGATTATTCCTTTGAGCTTTTATTATTCAATGAAAATAATACAAATACACAGAGTATACATGTGCTCAACACCATACCCTCTCTATTCTTCCTTTCCCTCAGTGATAGAGGAAGCTTCCTTTTATTTCAAGAATACAAATTTAGATCATATGACCAACAAATTCTAACTTGATGTAAACAATACATTGATTGGGCTTTGCAGTTCTGACAACAATAAATCACCAAGAGCTCAAGCAGTGATCATTTTGAATTAGATCCAGAAATCTATCTATTTAACTTGGTAGTCTTCTCCACTGCCTTCTTGGTACTGGACAAAATGCCCAAGAAATTTCCCTCGCAACATCCTCCTCCACGAATAATGCAGATACTTGCAAAAAGTATCCCTCACCTAAAAAGACATTTTGGGAAGCACATGAAGTATTTTAAACTCAAGGCAACATTCAGACCTGTTAAGTATTTTTCAACTCCTCTGAAGACTTCAATAAAGCAAGAAGAATCCATATGCCTCACTCCGTCAGCCTGACTTAAAGGAGTATGAGGCAAGAATCATCCACATGCAGAGTTAAACAATGCAATTTTCCAAGTATACACCTGCTGTGAGAATCAGTAACTTCTTCTCAAACCAGCAAATTGGTTTCAAGTATTTGGTTCACTGGTTTCATCCAACAACCACGGATAAGAGGCCACCTCCGGAGTGAAAGAGAAGGGGGTGATGAATCCTGGCAAAATGTGTTCTCATAAGAATTCCTATGCTTTTTACTGCACGGATGGTATTTGCAAAACTCTTTGGAAAGAACACTGGGTTTAATTTCAGGCAATCCTCTTTGCTGGAATTTTCACAAAAAGCTTTTGCGGAGTGTTCTATGATCTCATTTCAGGAAAACAACTCGTGCTATGGAGCTCTTTCTATAATGTGGTATTTTCTGGATTTTAGATTTTTCTTAACGTTGCAGCCAGATTATTCTTTCAAAAATAAAAGTGATAGTCTCTAGAAAGGTGTATCTGAAGTAACTGGCCTTTCTCCTGAGCCATGCGCTCTGGGAATATTTGTCAGAAAACCTGGTTCTTGAATTAAGAGAATATCTGTGTCCCTTACTCTCAGGCAAGAAGTCTGTGTTTTCTCTTTTCTCCCTTCCTGCCTTGTCATTCCCCAAGCACCATGCACCTTCCTCTTCAGCCAACAATATCTAGTATCACTTCCACAAACTGACTTCACTCTCCTGCTCTCTGAGGGCTTCTGGGCCAATCCCTGCACCTTGGGAAATGCCTTCCCTTTTCTTCCTCTTAGGATAAAATGCTCATGTGGAAACTCGAGCCCAAAGTACAACTACTTCTGTGGTCAAGAGCAAAGAAAGGTCTTTGTCAAGCAGGGTCTTCTGCTTAAGAGGACACACTTTCAAAGGGGACATACACAAGAGGAAAGGGGACCTATCCTAGCCAGTCCTTCCAACCGGTTATGAGCAACTTAATCCCATGGATGGTCCCCAGACCTGCCCTCCATTCCCATCTGCCTATCCCACACTTACCATGAAAATGGCCGACCTTAGAACATGTCTCTCAGAACATCTTGCCTCCACTAGTAACTGGAGTCCTCTTTCCTTCATATTGCCTGTGTCCCTCTCAAGACACACCGAAGCTTAGGAGGTTTCAGGACCTAAAACTACTGTTTTAGAGACACTATGGGTTAACCAGGCCTTTATGGGCTGGCCTAGGAGTCCTACTAACATGAATTATATTTTAGGTACTGATAACCTTATACTCCTACTTGTAAAGGGAGCTTAGAGTTAATAATATTGTTCATCACTAGCCCAGTATCTAAGAGAAACTGAGTTACAAACAACTGAATTATGGAAAACAAGTCTTTGAAAAAAAAATGAGAAAATTGGACTGCTTTTTTGGGGTTTGCTTGCTTTTTCTTTCTTTTCCTCTTTCACATATGTATTCACTCATTAAATATTCATCGATCACCCTCTCAGGGGCCAGGATCAAAGCAGAGATTCCCTGCCCTTGTGGGGCTTACAGCCTACAACAGAGACACAACAAAACAAGGAGAAAAAAGGAAAAGAGAAACCATATCTAGGGCATGTGGGAGAAAGGATGGGAACACAGTGCTCTGCTAGGAGTAACAGGTCTAGTCAGAGAAGCCAAGGAAGGCAGAAAGGAAGGTTCCAGTAGAGAGGACAATGCGTACAAAGTCCCCATAGCCAAAGAAGACTGGTGGGGCCAGGAAATGAATGGAAGCCCACGAGGAACACAGACAGGGAGGGGAGTGGGGGCCATATGAGGCTGGTAGCTGGACAGCCAGGGTCCCTTACAGGGCTTTGTGGGGCAGAGCAAAAGAAAGCCTCTCCAAGTCTTACCTCGAGGAGGTGACACACCAATTGGGCATGTTTAGCAGGCTACTCTAGTCACAGTGTGGAGAAACAATGGTGCCAAGACTGGCCTCTGGCAGTCCACTTACAGAAGGTCATGGCATGAGTCCTTATGAGAAATAATGGCCGCTCAGAGTGGACAGAGACAGACCAAGAGACCACTAAGTGGGAAAAGAGACAGGATTTGGCAGTGGGTTGGATAGGAGGGCTGAAGTTTGGGAAGCACAGAGGAATGACTCTTGGGTTTCTTGTGTATCAATTTGGGCCTTGGCTGTATCATTGACTACTATCTATAATTTTAGGCACTTTCTGTTTTTCTCACCTCATGTTTTTCACCTTGAAGGAAAAAATTTCCTGCTACTTCAAAACTAAAAATGCACGGAAGCCCCTCAGCATTATCCTACCGATCCCCTCAAATCTGTTTTTAATATGGACAATTTCCAAATGATTTCTGTTTATAGTTTTTAATTTTTTTCCATGTTTATTTTTGAGACAAAGACACACACACACACAGAGTGTGAGTGGGGGAGGGACAGAGAGACAGGAAGACACAGCATCCGAAGCAGGTTCCAGGCTCCAAGCCGTCAGCACAGAGCCCGACGCGGGGCTCAAACTCATGGACCGTGAGATCATGAAATGAGCCTAAGTCAGACACCTAACCGACTGAGCCACCCAGGCGCCCCTCTGTTAATAGTTTTTAAACTAGGGGCGCCTGGGTGGCGCAGTCGGTTAAGCGTCCGACTTCAGCCAGGTCACGATCTCGCGGTCCGTGAGTTCGAGCCCCGCGTCAGGCTCCAGGCTGATGGCTCGGAGCCTGGAGCCTGTTTCCGATTCTGTGTCTCCCTCTCACTCTGCCCCTCCCCCGTTCATGCTCTGTCTCTCTCTGTCCTAAAAATAAATAAACATTGAAAAAAAAATTAAAAAAAAAATAGTTTTTAAACTAAATTTGGTCTCTCCCCTTTATCTGGCTTCTCTACATGGTGCGGTTTCCTTCACTGAAATGGGAAATCTGAAATTTTGATATAGTGGTGGAGGATCTTTAGTCACAAATAATTCAATCCAACTCGGACCAACTTTAACACAAAAATAAATTTACTAAGAAGAACACAATCGCGTCTCAAGGCATCGAATAGAACTGCAACCAAGACTCAGAGGCAAACTGAACCTGCCCAGAATTTCTCTCCATATTGTCTGCTCTTCTCTACACAGTGGCTTCAGATTTTGAGCATGTAACTTGAGCTTTCTCCAACCTTCAATCCGTACGACCGCTCTGCGCCAGTCCCCATATTTACATGTTCTGGGTTTTGCCACAGAGACTGACCCTCAGTCCCTCACTGTCTCAATTCCAAATCTCCAGGATGGGAATCGAGCCAGCGATGGTCAGGTGTTTGACCCTGGCCAATGAACTATGGCTGGGGGTGGGTGGGTGCAGGAATTCGGAGAAGAAACAGCCAATGCCAATTCTGAGTTCACAGAGAAGGGAGAATTGTTACAGACTTGGCAGACACCCCATATAGAGGAGGAGAGAAACAATAGCTCCTTTACTTCAATAAACACGTATTGAGCGCCAATCATGTTCCATGATCAGTCCAGGCCTGTGGATACAAAAATAAGCGCAGCAAATTCCTTCTTTAAGCAGCATAACACCCAGCACTGCCTGTGAACACCTTGGCCTCTACTTATATGTGGTCACTTACCTACAGCACATGCCTAAAAACTCACAGCGTACTACAGAGAACCAACACGTATGGCATTCATACCGTGCAACCAACACTTAGCTCTCCTCTTGCCCCACGCCAAAACTTTTGCAGACAGCGGGGCGAAGCTACAAAATTTTATTTCCAGTTGCTGACAGATGCCAACAAGTGGGCAGGAAATAAAATGCAAAACCTATAATGCAGATAACGGTGGCCGTTCCATCTACCATCATTTCATCCGCCTTCAAGGTAAAACGTATCTACCTGTACACTCACCGGGAGAAAAAAATGTTCACCGAACATCTCCAACGCTTCAGACAAGTTTCCAGAGAGGCCCATTCAGCCAGAGCAGACAGCACATCCGACCCCGAGGCCAAAGACCTGGAGCCTGGACACCCCAGCTGTGGGACCCAAGGTGGGTTGTGCACTTGTAAAGTGAGGCTCACACCTACCTCTCAGGGTCAGCGTCGGGTAGCGGGGACGAAAAGGAAGAGTCTGAAGGGAGCCCGGATGGAATAGGAGTTACAAGCAAGAGTATGGAAGTAGGAACCCACAAGGATCGCAGGGAGGCTGGGAGATGGGACTGAAAGAGAGGATTTACAAACGGGAGGCGGGGAAGTAAGGAAGAGCAGGAGTAGATGGACACGGGCCAGGCAGCATGAAGATTCCTTCCAGACCTGCACGGGATGACCAGACAGCTAACGTACAGCTTAAGCCCCAGTGTTCCCTGACACGAGACGTGCCCCTCGCCTTGCAGACATAGTTGTACAGAATCCTGCCTTTTCGTACACATCAGAAAAAAAAGCTATCTAGTTATTATAGTACCTGTCACCTACAAAGAAAAGAGAACATGACTCCCTTCAGCTTCCTTATCCAGCAGTTTCCCCTCCATTCTACGCCTCTCAATCCCCCGTTTTGTTTCCTTTTCACGGTAAGCTTAGATTCAGATTAGCAGCCTCTCTAGAAAGTTCTCATCTCTTCAGTGTGTCTTCTATATTTGTCCTCTAGCAGATCTTATTTTTGCATTTGCAGATTTTACTAAATCCCCACTCATTTGTACGAGCACGTATTTTAAGTTTATTTATTTATTTTGAGAGAGAGAGACAGAGAGAGCGTGCGCACGGGGGAGGGGCAGAGAGAAGGAGAGAGAATCCCAAGCAGGCTCCATGCCCAGCATGAAGGTCCATGTGGAACTCAATTTCATGACCCTGGGATCACGACCAGAGCTGAAATCAAGAGTTCATCGGTTGAACCACCCAGGCGCCCCAAGACTACAGGCATTTTAAATCCACGGTATTATTTTCAAGTCTCCTATTGCTGTCTCAATGTGATTCCAAATACAAAACAGATAATAACAAGCTACTTTTAATTTAAGAAGTAATCACAACATCACGGAAAAAAAAATACTTCTGTTTTCAGAATTCATTCCCTTTTATTTAGGACATGCATTCTCAGCGGTGGGGATAGGGCCACAGAGGGGTGAAATTGGTTCTTCTGACACACACACACACCTTGCATATCATAGTGGCTGTGGCTCTCAACCCTATCGGACTTCATAGATATCCAGCATACCTGTAGTATTAACATGTCATGATGGGAGGAAGTAATTAGGGGGAAAAATGTCTAAAAAGACACTTCAGTGGGAAAATGAAAAAAAATTTTAAGGTAAGGAAAACAATTTAGAATGAACCTATACTTGCACAGTATCTGAGTTTACAGAAGAGTTAAATACAGTTTTTCATTTGATCTCCACAAACACCAGGTGAATCGAGTGCTATTAACCTCTTTTCCAGACATGTTAATTGACCATCAGAGGTTACTTCCTAATTGTGTGACTTTGGTGGCAAAGTCACCCCCTCCATCTATGACAGTCCAGCATATACATCCTTTTAAAGCAGAAACGCAGTTATCTACCCTATCGGCACTTGGGGCAGGATAATTCCTGGTTATGGGGGGTGTTCTGTGTACTCTAGGGTATGCGACAGCACCCATGGCCTCTGCCCAGTTGATACCAGTAACACCCCCTTCACTACCACCCCCTCCTTCAGTTGGAACAACCAAAGATGTGTCCAGACATTGCCAAACGTCCCCTGGGGAATGAGGTGAGGGGAATCACTCCTGGCTGAGAATCACTGACTTAAAGCCTACTTAAAGGGAGACTACCACCTACAGTTTTTTAATTCATATGTGGTGTCATGATAACTAATAGCTATTGAGCATTGCCGGTCACCAGGCACTTCCTATGTATCGGCTCATTAAATGCTCCCAACAGCTCGGTGGGGTACATACTAGCCTCATGCCCGTCTCGCAAAGAAGAAAAACTTAGCCCAGAAAGACTGCAGTTAGTAAACTATAAAGCTAGGATATATAAATGTTGGCCTTTTATTTATCACAAAGAAGTACTTGGGGGGGGCATCTGGGTGGCTCAGTCAGTTAAGCCTCTGACTCTTGATTTTGGCTCAGGTCATGATCTCACGGTTTAAGTTCGAGCTCAGCGTTAGGCTCTGCGCTGACAGCATGAAACCTGCTTGGGACTCTCTCTCCCTCTCTCTCTGCCCCTTCCCTGTGTTCTCTCTCCCTCAGAATAAATAAACATTAAAAAAAAAAAAACAAAACAAAAAGACTTGAACATGTGACCCAACTATAACTATTTTATTCATGCAAAATAATCTACATTGTGATTATGATTATTAGGTTGATTGAATTTAAACTCAGGTCTAAGCACTAACAACCACGTCTGCTTCAGACACAAAATGCCCTCAGCCATTCTCCTCAATTCTGCATTACTTCCTCTTTGATGTCCTGTTTTACATACAGGTGTAAGTTTCTTGTAGGTGTTTTTTTATTCATTCACTTTTAATCTACTCTTAATAAGCTCAAAAGGAAACCCTAGCAAAAACATGTCCAACATAAGGATGGATATGTTAATACATGAGTTTTTTAAATTATAGCCCTATGTTTAGGATCCCGTTGTTATAAAAGTGTGTGTATATTGTAGTCAGAAACACACGTACAGAAAAAAGACTGGAAATGCACATCTCATCTTAGTAGGATGTCTCTATGGGAAGTAAGATAACAAACATTTTTGTCTTTTTGTTTATCTGGCTTTTCAATCTTTTCTATGATAAGTACATTTAAAAATCATACAAGTAATGGGGCACCTGGGTGGCTCAGTCGGTTGAGGGTCTGGCTCTTGATTTCAGCTCAGGTCACGATATCACAGTTTGAGTTCAAGCCCCACATTGGGCTCTGAGCTAACATTGAGGGGCCTGCTTGGGATTCTCCCTCTCTCTGCCCCACCCCTGCTTGCATTCTCTCTCTCTCTCTCTCAAAATAAGTAAACTTTACTTAAAAAATCATATAAGTAATCATTTTTTAAAAGATAATTGGATCAGTTAAGTGTTTAAGAGTTTAAAGGGTAGAAAAAAAGTTTTATGTTACACGAGGTCCCTAAATTCAAACTGCTTACAGAGTAACAAAGAAGGAATACCATGCCCAAAGATGATCAGAGACAAGACCAGTGGTTCTCAAAACCAATTCTCTAATAAGACTGAATGATAACTTTTTCAAATGTTCAAGGATAACAAAATTCTAAGAGATAATTTAAAGTTCCTTACCTTTACATCTTCCCTAAATCTTAGATATCTGCTTCTGCTTGTTTCCAGTTAGATTATAAAAAGGTGAAATATGAACAAATGAGTGGACAGCAAAATTTAGACATCTGAGTAGCTTAAAGTACTTATTTGGTGAGATAGGTAATCACACGCATATTTTTTTCATGACTTACCAATACTCTGATAGCTAAGAGTTGAGCAAGATTGGATTCCAGGGAGGGCCCTGTACCTGATTTTTCTATGCAACTTCCATCAACTGGCATGTTGTAGGAGCCCATTATGGTATCAATGGGTTTATCAATGAATGAATAAATACAATGAGCAAAGTGTTAAGCATCTAAAGAAGAATAAAGGAAAACAAGTGATATGAGAATTGAGAGAGAGATGCCAGGATGAGCTAGTGAGGCAGACTGGCTAGTTGTTCACCAAACAATTGCCCTTTTTTCTCATGGGCACACTAAGTTAGACATTTCCCAGCATGCCTTGCGCTTAAGGGTAGAAACATGATTGTTTCACTTCCAAGAGAATGTGGGAAGAAGGCAGCAAATCAGAGCTAGACGAGGCCCGTAAGCTGAAGGGAGAGGATTCTGAGGACCTGGAGGTGGGTAGAGCCACAAGAGAGAAGAAGCCTGAGTCCTTGAAACAGTGTCTCAGGGAGAACTGCCCAACCAGGAACACTGCATTGCACTGCATTATGCTAAGTCTCTGGATTTGGGGAGCTGCTATGTTAGTTAGCTTCCCTAATACACGTGGTTCAATGTGAAGCCATCCAAGTGCTCAGAACCAACCATGGCACTTGTTCAGAATAAAAGCTTTTTCAGAGAAGCTGCTTCATAAAATCCCTAACACTGCCACTCATCTGTTTTGCCTCTAGAGACAGCAGTACCACCATTAATAGGATAAAGGTAGATATATAAATAAAATACCTAAGGTCACATCTGAACTAAGACATGTAAAACAAAAAAACTCCCCGCGAACCAAATGTGCTTACAAAGGTCTTCATTTCCAAGTACCTTTAACTAGTATAACAAAGGGCATGCCTGTTTTCACCACGGGTGGGAGATAAACATTAGCATCTGAAAATATGGCAAGAACAAAAATTTGTGTGGAAAAGTATGGATGGTGGATGTCCAGCAGACCCAAGGTAGCCATCTTGGATCCTACCCTGTCCATTTCCAGTTAATGTTTATTGAGCACCTACTATATATGAGACACTGCCAGTGGAGTATATAAAGGGAGATACACTTCACACTCGCCACTGGAGATATAAAGGGAGAGAAGGCAGCCGCTGTACTCAGGAAACGATCTGTTCAGGAAACAGGTGTGCACACCATCAATTTATAGTGTGAAATAGGTATTTCTAGTCTATTCAAATAGGACACAGTGGGAACACCAAAGGGGAAGTGCTTACCTCTACCTGGGATAATTTCACACAGGGATCCTTAAATGTCCCAAATCTCTCCTTGAAGGGGCAGCTTCTGTGACTCTTCTCCAGTTTTACATAAATTAACAGCTTTGACCAAATACTAGCTAATGACCCAGATGTGAAAACACAATAAAAAATTTGGAGATCCCCTTATCATCAAGAATTTGAGGGGTGCCTGGGTGACTCAGATGGCTGAGTGTCTGACTCTTGATTTCGGCTCAGGTCATGATCTCAGGGCTATGGGATCAAGCCCCACGTTGGGCTCCATGCTGAGTGTGGAGCCTGCTTGGGATTCATTCTCTCTCTCTCTCCCTCTGCCACTCCCCTGCTTGCACTCTCTAATAAAAAACAAAAAAGAAAAAAAGAAGAACTTGAGCACGTACCATCTATGTATATGTATTCGTAGTCAACATCTGCTAATGCTATGTAATATAAGAAAAATAAAGAAATGCAATATTAAATTTGAAGTGAATATAAATTTACTGCATTTCCCCCTGTAGTAAGTGTCTTCGGGCAGATACCTTGAAACTATGCAAATCCCTTTGTTCTTCCAAGATTTGCCCACTGTTGTAGCATCCCTTGGTGGTCCATCTGCAGCAATGGTCACTGAAGGGGGTGCCTGGGGGGCTGGCCATTTGCTGTGCCCTTCAGTCTGTTCATTTTTTTTAGAGTTCTACTGCCAAGAAGAGTGGTCAGTTCTCCCCCATATACAGTCCATCCTCATTATTAGGAATTTCAGAATTCGCCTTCAGGCTGAAATTTATTTGTAACCTCAAAATCAGTACTCATGGCACTCTCTTGGTCCTTCATGGGCACGTCCAGAGCAGGGAACACTTTGAGATTCACGAAGTACACACATTCCCCACTGAGGTCCAACAAGGCAACATTCTACCTCTTTCTTTTGGCTCTCCTACTGTAAAGAAGTGTCCTTTTTCTGACCAATCGAATGCCACACTTTTCACATTTTTGTGCTTTTTGTTGGTAGCTTCACTGTTTAAAATGTCCCCCAGTCAGAGTGTTGATGTGCTGTCCGGTGTCCCTATCTCTGTGCCCTACAGAGAAAATGTGTAGTTAAATGAGCTTCCTTCAGGCATGAGTTATGGTACTGTTGATGAATGAATCCACAAATGAAATTAAATAGAGTCTTTAAACAGAAAAATAAAACCAGGTTATGTTTGGAGCAGCTGATAAAGAGGTTCTGACCCAAGGCTTACAGGAACCTAACCCTGTATTTCCCCTAGGAGCAATGGTTCAGTATGAGCTAGTTCAGATTCACACAGTGACGTCATAGAACTTAACCACAGCAAATAACAAGACTTGACTGTACCTATTTTATCAGTTACTTATTTATATCACCATTAACTCATATTTTTTATTTTATGGGTCACAATCTAATACCATCATTATCTATCCTTTTGCTCAAATTGTTCCGTTGTGGCCATTGGGACAGTAACTTTATAGTGGCAAAGTCTGAGGTGACCATCTTGACCAGGCGATTGATACCAACTTGGACATCATAAATGCTGCACTTTGATGTACTGAGAAGGATGAGGAACCACTTGTGTGGTGCTTCTGATGGGGACGCATGGCCTCAATCCAACCCTACGATTCCAGACAGGCCTCAATTGCGGGACACGTGGTGAAATAAACCAATCAGTATTCTTTGGAAGCTGTCAAGGTCATAAAGGAGAATGAAAGACTGAGGAGCTGTTGCAGATTATGGGAGGGCAGAGAGAAAGAACAGCTAAATGCAATATGGAATTCTGAATTGCATCATGGGAACAGCAGCGATAGAAAAGGACAGGAGTGGAACGTCTCAAAGTGAAGTTCAAATGACGCCTTTAGTTCATGGCACCATACCAATGTTAATT
Source organism: Lynx canadensis (assembly GCF_007474595.2). Classification (NCBI taxonomy): domain Eukaryota; kingdom Metazoa; phylum Chordata; class Mammalia; order Carnivora; family Felidae; genus Lynx; species Lynx canadensis. The sequence goes on along the minus strand of NC_044315.2, from coordinate 8,706,517 downwards.
TCCTGGTTATGATAATTATATTACAGTATATAATATGTTAAGAACAGGGTATACCGGGACGGGGACATCTAGAAACTCTTGGTACCATTCTTGCAAATTTTCTGTAAGTCTGTAAGGAGTTCAAAATTTTGACCATTGACTGGCCTTGCATACCCTGATTGCAGAAATGGTGGGAGAGTGGGGCAACCCCATTTCAGATCCTATGAGTTTGCAAAGCGTTCACTTTTCCAGGTCGTTTTTCAAAATCCAAAACCTTTGGCAAGCAGTGAATAAATAAGTGCTTTCTGCTTTAAGATATTATAGAGGATTTGGTTGCACATGGGCAGGAGACTTCCCTCTTAGCTGTTAACCTTGGGCCAGCCATAAACTCAGTTTCTTCATCCATAAAAAGAAAAGGCTGACATGAATCATCTTACCTTATATCTCATATCTGTTACAACATAACATCTTATTGTTTTAAATTAACCTTGTTATTCAGTACTTGAAATCAGGAACTGCAAAAATACCATTTTGGATGCTTATTTATTCTGCTTTCTTAATAATCAGCAGTAGTGTTGACATTTCATAGGAAATCCAGGAATCAAATGACAGTGGTTGGAAGAAATTCTGCAGCAGTGCCTCCTGAAGCTCATTTATAAAAGAGATACAGTTGACAGGCTCACAAACAATATAAATATATCTAAAGAATCAAAATTATGCATTCCTTTCAAATGTGTAAGTCTACCAACCATTACGCGGAAAAGCAGATTAAAAATTTGCACGTGTATAATGACTTCCGATAACATTTTCCACACAAGTGTCTTTAGATGGAGATGAGGTAGAACTTCTAATTAGCCTCTGGTAGAATATTATTTAGGAGGACATCCATCACTGGTAGAAGAAAATGCACATCACATAATGATAAAATATCACGTTCAGAACAGCAACGTTTTACATACATTTCATCCACCTTCTATTATGAAGGAAATTCTGTCAGATGTTGCTATGTCAGCTGAGAACTTCGACTTCTGCCCATTTTATGATTAATGCCACTGGGGAAATAGCAGGAGAGTGAAATGAGAGAGAAAGCAACGAACGTGGTGTTCACGGTACTTGTCACTCTGCCAGGGCAGCAGAAGGGCTGAGCGAAGAAGTTGAATGTGAATCCTCTGGGGGCTAACAAGATGAATTCTTCTCTTCCTCTTCTCACCTGACAAATTCATCAGTTCATTCAGAACAGTAAAGAAAGAATTAGAAACGAGGAAAATGACAAGAATGGGGTTCAGTTTAGGGCATTTTGCATGGGTAATAATTCCCCACCCCATTTTAGAGAAGGCAAATGGTACTCTTAAGAAATTAAAATGTAAAGGGGGCACGTGAGTGGCTCAGTCGGTTGAGCATGCGACTTCTGCTCAGGTTATGATCTCATGGCTCATGAGGTCGAGCCCCACAGTGGGCTCACTTGCGTCAGCCTGTCAGTGTAAAGCCTGCTTCAGATGCTCTGTTCTGTCTCCCTGCCCCTCCCCCACTTGTGCTCCCCTAAAAAAATATTTTTTTTTCAACGTTTATTTATTTTTTTTGGGGGACAGAGAGAGACAGAGCATGAACGGGGGAGGGGCAGAGAGAGAGGGAGACACAGAATCGGAAACAGGCTCCAGGCTCCGAGCCATCATCAGCCCAGAGCCCGACACGGGGCTCGAACTCACGGACCGCGAGATCGCGACCTGGCTGAAGTCGGAGGCTTAACCGACTGCGCCACCCAGGCGCCCCTAAAAAATATTTTTAAAAAAGAAATTAAAATTTTGAGCCATCATTAATATGCATTTATTTTTTCCAAGATAATAACTCATCAGGTTTTGAAAGTTGATCCTCTGATCACTAATAAATTTAATTTTAATAATGAAATCTAGTATCAACGGAGCAGAATGGTAACCAGAATAGCATGGAGTTAATATCACAGATTCTTATCTATTTGTTTTCTTCTTCATTCACCTGGTCAAGTAATTTCATTCTCTGGGCCCTATTTCCTCATCTTTAACATGACAAAAATATAACCATACTTCATAGGGTGGTCACGTAAAATGTTTAGCACAGTATCTAGTACATAGTAAGCACTCTACATAGACTACAGAAGAAGACAGAAAAGAAACACAACAAAATATTAAGTGTCTACCCTGCAGAATAGGATTACGGATGATTATCTTTTCCTGTTAATAAAGGAAACATCCCATATTTTGCCAAATTTCCTAAAATGGACAAGCATTTCTTCCATAATCAGGAAATGTGTTGTTTTATTTAATGTTTCTTTATGTGTTTTGAGAGAGAGAAAGTAAGCAGGGGAGGGGCAGAGAGGAGAGAAAGAGAACCCAAGCAGGCTCTGCACTGTCAATGCACTGTGAGGCTGACACGGGGCTTGATCCCATGAACTGTGAGATGGTGACCTGAGCCAAAAGCAAGAGTCAGATGCTTAACCGACTGAGCCACCCAGGCATCCCAGGAAATGTTATTTTAAAAACCAAGCAGGGTAAACAAGAGCTGTAAATTCACATATACGTTATTTTATGTTCTCCTGTCTTTTCCATACTACATCATCTAGTGATTTCGGACCCGGGAAAAACGATGGGTGTAGACAGCTCAATTTCACTTAATCCAAGTTAGGCTGGGTTTGCAAGGAGTCTTGAAGGACAGAAATGAAAAATGATCAAATCAATGGGAGAAGGTGGAGAACACAGAAGTGAGATCTGGAGGCAGCAGCAGAACTTGAAGAAATAACAACACAGGAGGGGAAGAAATCCGAGAAGAGGCATCACCAAAATTCTCACGGACCAGATTAGTTGCAAAAGGAGCGTCAGAAGGAAGGACGCACCGGATATCTGATGGGGAGCGTTTTGAACAAGAACTATCCATAGGATAATTAATTTCATCTGTCAAGTATCTGAAAAAGAACCTCTACTTCGAGTTCACTGTGGTGACCGGATCTGGCCGCGCCACTCCATCACCATCAATGGCTCTTTTCCAGGCCTGCCTCTGAGGTTAATCATTACCTGTGCAATGATTTCGAAATTCTGTGAAGAGACTTCTGACAGCGATAAGGATACAAACGACCAGCAGATTAGACAAGAAACTTTTTATTCACACTTCCTACTCCTAATTAAACAGCCACTTTATCCTTGATGACTGCCATTCCACGAAACTAACTCCTCATGGAAAACACTGCCAACACCCTCACATAACCCCCAAGGTCGACTGGGGAGTAACCTCCCCTACACCTCTCTGAGACTGTAGACTTCTTTTAACGAAATGTGACGTTACCTACCCACCACTCATCACTGGGATGCATTTTCCAGCAGGGCTAAGGTCATATCACCCCTCCATTTTCCCGGCAGTCAATTGCCTCCATGGTAAGGCATACATCCTGTGGCCATAGGAGAAAATTAAATTGGCAGTATGACTAGGGGTTGGATCCATGACTTGATTTCATTTACTCTGAGAACCAGATGGCTGCCCATCCAGTCGGGAAAGGGTCAAGGTGAGATGGATGATCCGGTAGGCTGTGAACAGAACCACATACCCAGTTCAATTCCATGGACTTCTATTTTTATGAATGGCTAGAGACTATTTACTGGTAAATTACTAAATGCATTATTAAGGGTTACTCAATTTGTTATTAATAAACTAAACTTGGTCTATTTATTTATTCTATATTCTCCTAACATGGCTTAGTGCCCGGCAATGCTTGCCAACGTTCCAAAGCTCCCACTGGGCATGCCTCATAGAAATAGAATTCTTGTAAATTTTTAGAAAGGATATTTAGGGAGGATCCTCACCCCTACAGATGTGAGTTGGTCAGGTTTTCAGTTATTATTCATTTAATTATTAATTATTGTTAATTTAATTATTAATTCCTTTTTAATCATCAATTGCTCTTGGTTTAGCATCTTCATTATGAGTTTCGTTTATTGTGGAGTGTTTGGCTAATAAATACTGTATTTTTGTTAGTCCAGACCCTATGCCAAGATGTTTATAAGCTCATTTACTGCTCTTAACACCCCTTTGAGGCAGGTATTATTATTGCCCTCATTTCACAGTGAAAAAACTAAGGTACAGAGAGGCTAGATAACTTGCCTGAGGTCACACAGCTAGAAATTGCAGTTAGGAATTTGAACTTAAGGATCTTTACTTTAGATCGAGGGTCAGCAAACTTTTTCTGTCAAGGGCTAGATGGTACCTATTTTTGGCTTTGTAAGCCATTTTCCATTGAACTGTGCTGTGGTTGCTACGTCAACAAATAGGCATGGCTGTGTTCCAATAAAACTTTATTTATAAAAATGGGCAGCATGCATGATTTAGCTTATGGGTCACAGTTTACTGACTCTTGCTTTAGAACTCTCACTGTTCACCTCTAGGTCATTAACATTTGCCTTCTTAACTTCTAGTGAAGCGCCTATGCAGATTAGGAGACTAAAATATTCTAATAGCTATACTGAGACAGGAAGGCATTGCAATTCAGATATTAATCAAGCATGCCCTTATTGCTAAAGAAGATGTAAAATCTATGTTCGTACAGCAGTATATTCATTACTGATGTGAAGAAATTTTGTTTTTTAATTGCAACATATGATCAAGTTAAGCAGATTTGATCATTTAAGCTCATACTGCAATTTTCTACAATATAAAATCTATATATAAGCTTGTCATTTGATTTTAAATAAGTATACAATCCACCTATGTTGGGCCCCATTGCTTTACATAATCTATTTGGACCCCGGGAAGTAGGGAGGCCAAGGGATCTTTGGAGCTACCAAGGATCAATACAGTCCAAAAATGTTTAGGAGACACCACTCTCAAGACTGAGGGAAGCTTCTGAGGCCCCATTATGTCTGGAAGGAGAACCCAATGCCAGTGGTAAGGAGTGAGGGCATTTTATTGTTTTCAGCAGTTGTACACAATGGTTCCTCTTATAAACTGAACTGTGTTTCTCCAAAATGCATGCTGAAGCCTAAACCCCCCATGTGACTATATTTGGAGATAGGCCCTTTAAGCATGTAAATAAGGTTAAATGAGATCGTGACTGTGGGGTCCTGATCTGACAGACCTGATGTCCTTCTAAGAAGAGGAAGAGTGACTAGAGCTGTCCTCGTTCTCTCTCTCTCTCTCAGTGCACATACAGAGAAGAGGACAGGTGAGGACAGAGCAAGAAAGCAGCCATTTGCAAGCCAGAAAGAGGACCCTTAACAGAAACCAACCACGCTGGCCAAGGACTTCCAGCCCCGACAACTAAGAGAAAATAAATGCCCGGGCACCTGGGTAGCTCAGTTGGTTATCCAACTTCAGCTCAGATCATGACCTCATGGTTCGTGGGTTCAAGCCCCACGTCAGGCTCTATGCTGACAGCTCAGAGCCTGGAGCCCGCTTTGGATTCTGTGTCTCCCTCTCTGCTTGTTTCTCTCTCTCTCTCTCTCTCTCTCTCTCTCTCTCTCAATGAACACTAAAAACAAAATTTTAAAGGAAAAGAAAAGAAATGTCCATGTATAAGCCAGTCTGAGGTGTTATGTCATGGCGACCTGAGCCGACTAACATAGCTCCCAACTTTAGAATGTGAAAAATAATATGAACTTCCATAAGATGTTAGTCATATATTCACTATCTCTTGACTGAGATTATATACAAATGCATACATACACACAAATAATTCGATATGACTTCAGTAATGCCCACGTTACTATTCATAACAGTATATAAATATCTTCGGGACAAATAGGTTTTGTGGGGTTTTTTATGTTTCAATCCCCTTACAACAGTAATTCCATTGACTACCCTGACATCCCCAGTCTTCTGGGAAAAAAAAAATCATCTATTCCTAGCCCCTTTTAAGTCTGACTAAATTTGCACTACTCTTGGCTCAGTCCCTCTCAACCCCAGCTGTGCCCTGACTGAGGGTGGGGCAGGCACGGAATATAACATGTCAGATGCAGTTTAAGAAAATGATCTAAGTGCAGGAATCCCAAGGGCCAGAACAGGCTTTAGGCCAAGGAACAATCATGGCAGCAGTTACACTGAATGCTGACCTCGTGCCATGTAACTAATCACGTTTCATTCTTATAGGCCTGACACTGGGAGCCCAATGGGAAGAAGCACCATCTTCAACTTGAACCTCTTTATAATTATTATTTTTTTTTTTCAACGTGTATTTATTTTGGGACAGAGAGAGACAGAGCATGAACGGGGGAGGGGCAGAGAGAGAGGGAGACACAGAATCGGAAACAGGCTCCAGGCTCTGAGCCGTCAGCCCAGAGCCCGACGCGGGGCTCGAACTCCCGGACCGCGAGATCGTGACCTGGCTGAAGTCGGACGCTTAACCGACTGCGCCACCCAGGCGCCCCTAATTATTTTTTATTTACGTAAATTCAAGTTATTTAATATATAGTGTAGTATTGGTCTCTGGAGTAGAACCCAGTGATTCATCACTTACATAGAACACCCAGTGCTCATCCCAACAAGGGCCCTCCTTAATGCCCATCACCCATTTAGCCCATCCCCCACCCACCTCCCCTCCAGCAACCCCCCTCAGTTTGTTCTCTGTATTTCAGAGTCTCTTATGGTTTGCCTCCCTCTCTGTTTTTATATTATTTTTCCTCCCCTTCCCCTATGTGTATCTGTTTTGTTCCTTAAACTCCACATGAGTGAAATCATGATACTTGTCTTTCTCTAACTTCTTTCACATGGCACAATACACTCTAGTTCCACCCATGTTGTTGCAAATGGCAAGATTTCATTCTTTTTCATCGCCGAGTAATATTCCATTGCATATGTGGCAGATATATGTGTATATATACACACATGCCACATCTTCTTTATCCATTCATCAGTAGATGGACATTTGGGCTCTTTCCATAATTTGGCTACTGTTGATAGTACTGCTAAGAACATTAGGATGCATTGCCCTTTTGAATTGGCATTTTTGTATCCTGTGGATAAGTACCTAGTAGTGCAATTGCAGGGCCATAAGGTAGTTCTATTTTTAATTTTTTGAAGAACCTCCAAACTGCTTTCCAGAGTGGCTGCACCAGTTTGCATTCCCATCAACAGTACAAAAGTGTTCCCCTTTCTCCGCATCGTTTGTTAATTTTAGCCATTCTGACTGGTGTGAGGTGGTATCTCATTGTGGTTTTGATTTGTATTTCTCTGATGATGAGTGATATTGAGCATCTTTTCATGTGTCTGTTAGCCATCTGGATGTCTTCTTTGGAAAAGTGTCTATTCATGTCTTCTGCCTATTTCTTCACTGGATTATTTGCTTTTTGGGTATTGAGTGTGGGAAGCTCTTTACAGATTTTGCATACAAACCCTTTATCTGTCATTTGCAAACGTCTTCCATTCTGTCGGTTGCCTTTTAGTTTTGTTGACTGTTTCCTTCACTGTGCAAAAGCTTTTTATCTTAATGAGGTCCCAATAGTTCATTTTTGTTTTTATTTACCTTGTTTCCAGAGACATATCTAGTAAGAAGTTGCTGTAGCAAAGGTGAAAGAGGTTGCTGCCTGTTTTCTCCTCTAGGATTCTGATGGTTTCCTGTCTCACATGTAGGTCTTTCATCCACTTTTAATTTATTTTTGTATATGGTATAAGAAAGTGGTCCAGTTTCATTCTTCCACATGTTGCTGTCCATTTAAACCTCTTCCCTATATCCCTTGTGAAACTTATCCTTATAAGCACTTAATATTGTTAAACAGAAAAGGGATCTAGACTGGGGGATTTTCAACCTTGGCTTATCATCTGTATTACCAGAGTAGCTTCTAAAAACATGGGCACCTAGCCCTACCCTGAGGGGGTGGACTCTGAGGAATTATGAGGTAGCTACACTCCTTGCACCCTCCCGATGGCAATCGAATGCAGCTACCTTGACACCATTTCTCAGATTTGCAATTTGATCATGGCATTAGATGAATATAACCCATGGCCTCAAATAATGGCCACCCCATATCCCTGCCCATTCCCCTGTAACTTTGTAGCACCCAAGCATCACACTTTGGCCAAGAGAATTTTAGGAAACTTGATGCAAGAAGAGACGTGGAAAAGTGTTTGCTTACATGTTTCCATTTCTTGCCTTCAATCCCTGCCACTGCAATGAGAATATTCCAGCCTAGCCCAGTGGAATGATAAGAGGCACATAGAATAACACGGAGTCATTCCGGGCAAGGGTAGGCTGGACCAGCTAGCCTCTGCCCTACCCAACACTGCAGATGCATAAGCAAGCCCAGCTATGGTCAATCAAGACCAACCCAGATCAGCAGAATCACCTAGTGAACCATAGACTTGGGAGAAATAATTAATGGCTATAATTTTAAGCCAGTAAGGAGTGGAGGTAGAGGAGGGTTTGGAGGATGTGTTCCACAACACAGCTGGCTGATTTAACTTTGGTTCAGGGGTGCCTGGGCGGCTCAGTTGGTTAAGTGTCTGACTTCAACTCAGGTCACGATCTCACGGTTCATGAGTTCACGCCCAGTGTCGGGCTCTAAACTGACAACTCAGAGCCTAGAGCCTGCTTTGGATTCTGTGTCTCCCTCTCTCTCTGCCCCTTCCCCACTCATGCTCTCTCTCTCTCTCTCAAAACTAAACATTAAAAAAAAAAAAAACTTTGGTGCAGAGCAACCAGGGGGACAGAGCAACTCAATGAGAGGCTAACATTGATGCTGTCAGAGACTTTTGCAGAACTTTTCAATTTACATTCCATAGGAATGTAAAAGAATGTAATAGAAAGGAAAGAGAGGGTTTCCCAAGGTCAAGTATCTGGGAAATGCTAAGTTAAAGTTTAGCTTAGCTGGTTTCTTTGCTGCAGAATTCCAAAGCCTTTAATATGAGCCATGATAAGTCTTCTAAAGGAAGAAATTATAAGCAATGTTTCCAAACGTATTTGAGCACAGAAACTTCACTTTCCTCCACCCCCATGCTGAGCATTACATGAAATGAATATCCTGTAGAACATATTTTGGACATTATCTAAGGCAAATCGGTCTTTGTCCTGCTTCCGTGTTGTTCCAGAGAGAAGAACAACAGCATTTAAAGCGTGAGAGTTACAGTGATAGGAAGTGGAACTCAAAGAAGTCAAACAAAGACTTGGCAACTAAGAGTCATCTGAAGACAGACTCGCCTGCCTAGGGAAGCAGTGGCTCTAAACCCCAAGACTGAAAGTGTCCAATCAGAGATAAATATGAGGTTTAGAAATTTTTTGTGTGTGACTACTAGTTACTTTCATTAATATTTAATAGCATGAAAAATTTAGATTCTTTCAGTTAAAGGTAGTATGATGGTTAATTTTTTTTATTTTAGAGAGAGAATATGAGTAGGAGAGAGGAGGAGAGAGGAAGGGGGAGGGGGGAGAAGGGGAGAAAGAGAGAGAAAGAGAGAAAGAGAAAGAGACAGAGAGAATCTTAAACAGGCTCCATGCTTAGTGCAGAGAACTATGCAGGGCTTGATTCCACTGCCCTGGGATCATAATCTGAGCCAAAATCAAGTCAGGCACTCAACCAACTGAGCCACACAGGTACCCCTATAATGGGTCATCTTATGTGTTGACTTGGCTGGTTATGGTGCCGAGTTGTTTGGTCCAACACTAGCCTAAACATTTGGCACATGTGATTAACATTTATAATCAGTAGACTTTAAGTGAAACAGATCTGTCTCCACCCTGTGGGTGGGTCCCAGCCAATCAAACTCCCTCAGTTTCTCTCTCAATCTCTCTCTCTATTCACACTCAAACACACATGCATACAGATAGTCTTGGTCTGTTTGGAGAGCCTTGGCAAAATACAAGTAGCTAGCAAGCATCATTTATATTTTAATCACTGTCCTGGATTTAAAATATCCCCTAAAAATTCTTCTCTAGCTGCCTCCCAGTACTTGTCCCAGGCAGATCAAAGTGCTAGGTTTTCCATTTGTTCCTCTGAGGACTCTCCTAGGCAGTCAGCTGCGAGGAGAGCTCATAGTTGCATTATAGTGATAGCCAGCAGGTGACATTTCTAAAATTCCCTTTTTAAGAAGGGCCAATTTTATGGGTCACCTTGGGGTAGCCTCGTAATTTTGCAGCTGTGCAATATTTGTGAAGAACTGACAGTCCCTTACAAGCCACAGTGACCCAACTTGGCAGGGCCCCAGAACCTATTTATGGCCTGAAATACAGGGGAAGAGGTTACAGGAGGTGGTTCTCTTCTGGAATTGAGTCAGACAGATGATAACACTCCAGGTCAGAGTTAACACAGAGTTTCATTTACTGCATCAAGTTCTCTGAAAGATTTCCAGGGAGCCTAATGGGAGCCTCAGTAAACTACTACAGATCTTGTGTGGATATCCAATACTCAGTCATTTAGGGAAAAACAAAACAAAAACAAAAAAACAAACCAACAAACAAAAGCAAGAAAAGAACTGGAGAAGGTCAACAAGAAAGAAGACTTTAAAATAGGAGGGGCACCTGGATGGCTCAGTCAGTTGAGTGTCTGATTTCGGCTCAGGTCACGATCTCACGCCTCATGAGATCGAGCCCCACGTCGGGCTCTGTGCTGACAGCTCAGAGCCTGGAGCCTGCTTCGGAGTCTGTGTCTCCCTCTCTCTGCCCCTCCCCCACTCATGCTCTCTCTCTGTCTCTCTCTCTCTCTCAAGTAAATAAACATTTAAAAATTTTTTAAATAAAATAGGAGAAATAAATAAGGAAAAGACTACATGTAGTCCAGTGACTGTGAGGATCCAGAGCCAGAACCACCACCCTCCCATGTCAGGCGCCCTGTTCAAGTATTTGTCCCAAGCCTTCTCACACTGTAGCAATGACCATCCGTAACTAGTTCCTTGAGGACAGATTCCTGTACCAGTCATTCTTCTATCTCCTGTACCTAGTTCAATGCCTGGTACATAGCAGGAACTTAGAAAATGTTTGCTGAGTAAATGAAAGCATAGAGGCATACAAAGCACTTGGCATCCATGTAGCTAGAGTATCCAGATAGCATTATTTCCCACCCGACCATTGAGCGTAACAAGCCCATCGTGACCCAGAGCCTGAGAATATTTCTTTCGAAACGTGCCCTGATAAATATGTGCAGATGTGAGTTCTCAAAATCTTTAGGGCTGGAGTCTTCCAACTGTGTATGTATATTTGTACTATTTCACAAGGGTTGCCATAATAATGCACCATGGCGGGGCGGGGTGGGGGGCACCGGGTGCTTAAACAATACAAAGGCATATCCTCACAGTCCTGGTAGCTAGAAATCTGAGATCAAAGTGTCAACAGGGTGCATTTCTTCTGAGGCCCCTTTTTGGCTTCTAGATGGCTGTCCTGCCCTGTGTCTACACATGGTTTTCCCCTCTGTGCCTTCCAGTGAGCTCATCTTCTTTTATAAGGACACCAGTCATATTGGATTAGGGCCCGGCCCAATGACCTCATTTAACTTAATTACCTTTTTAAAGCACCCTACCTCTAAACATAGTAACATTCTGAGACACTAGAGGTCAAGACTTCAACATAGGGATTTGATTGGGGGAGGGGGACGCAAATATACACACACATAACATATATGCATCATATATATGCAAGTATTTTCATCGTTTTAAGGTCAAGAAGGGAAGGTCTTCATATGTATTCTATGTCAATATCACCTCTCTCACCGAATAGACCCCCTCACTACGTGTGATGGGAGCGGAACTAGAAGCTATATTTTTTGTCTCTCTCCTCTAACTGGTAATGAAGTCACCTTCCAATTCATCGATTTCTTTTTCATTTATCTCAAGTTGTTATTTCTCCTTTCAGAATCCTTGAAAGCTGAACACAAGAGTCTAGCTGTGGCCCGCAGAGAAGCCACTAGATCCTGAGCTCCTTGAGAAATGACTGGAACGTGTACCTGTATGTTGCCAGCATATAACACATTACCTGGGATTTAGTACATGTTCTAAAAATACATGGTTAAAATAATGCATACAGGAAAAAGAACCTCATGCTAGGTTCCTGTTTTCAAGTTCCAGAATAATATTGGCCCCGTAAGCAATATTCCCATATGCTGACTCATGTTGAGCCCATTGTACCCTTAAACTTTTTAAAACCACATTTAGGTACAACCACTTACTTCCTGGAGTTTAACAGACTTGTGTGTGCAGCCATCTACATTAAAACAGGAGCTAACAGTCTTCAGAAACGTACTTCTGCATAAACAAAAACCAAATGGCATCACCTGTGACACAGTCAGCATTGCTGATTCAGGAACCAACCCCACTGATACATATACCAGCAGTGATGCATGGTGCCCTCTTGACTTCCATCACTGCTGAGGCAGCATATTCAAGAGGCACATACCTGGCAGGGTCAGCTTGACTCATGATCTGGCCTTTGCCCTGGCCCAAGTAGCATCGTCCAGAGGAAAATGTGGGTACTCGGCTATTCTTCAGGGCCCTCCTCGTCTAATACCAACCAGCCATTCCTCTGATGGCCTGTAATCCATCAATAAAAGGCCCTGTTGCTAAAAATCTAACATCTAACATACCGTATCTTGGACCCGTGGCTGGCTCTTTGACTCAGATCCCTGAACGAATGTTTCTGATCTGGTTAACTTCCTGTCTTGCAGCTGTGGACCCAGACTCCATGCACTCTAGTTCCTGTTATGACCTGCTTCTCTATCTACGATGGGGTGAGGACATCAGTAATGGCCACTTGACCCAAAGACTAATCAGCAAGTTTTCTCCCTGTTAATTCAGAACACAGTGGTCAAGAAAACAGAAAACTAAACCCCATAATCTCCAGATTCAGACTGAAAGGTCTTATTTTTTTTTGAAGTTTATTTATTTATTTTGAGAGACAGCATGAGAGAGCGCACATGCATGAGCAGAGGAGAGACAGAGAGAGGAGGGGGAGAGAGAGAGAATCCCAAGCAGGTTCTGCACTGGCAGCACAGAGCCTGATGAAGGACTCGAACTCACAGACTGTGAGATCATGACTTGAGCTGAAAGCCAGAGTCCAACATGCAACTGGCTGAGCCACCCAGGTGCCCCTGAGATTGAAGGGCCTTGAATGACAGATATGTGGATGGGTCACAGCTTAGCTCCTTAAGAAATGGCATTCATCTTCTACAAAAGCAGCGATAATGGGGCGCCTGGGTGGCTCGGTCGGTTGGGCGTCCGACTTCGGCTCAGGTCATGATCTCGCGGTCCGTGAGTTCGAGCCCCGCGTCAGGCTCTGTGCTGACGGCTCAGAGCCTGGAGCCTGTTTCCGATTCTGTGTCTCCCTCTCTCTCTGCCCCTCCCCTGTTCATGCTCTGTCTCTCTCTGTCTCAAAAATAAATAAACGTTAAAAAAAAAAACAACAAAAAACCCCACAAAAGCAGCGATAATGTAGTAATTCTGCCCTAGCACTGAACATCAATGCCAAGTCCTGGAATGTCACCACCCAGCACTCAACTAACAGTGCCACGTGGTTTCCCATCACCAAATGGAGTTAAAAGTATGATATGATAGGGATGCCTGGGTGGCTCAGTTGGTTGAACGTCCAACTTCAGCTCAGGTCAGGATCTCATGGTTCTTGAGTTCTGGCCCCGCATCGGATTCTCTGCTGTCACCACAGAGCCTGTTCAGATCCTCTGTCCCTCTCTCTCTCTGCTCCTCCCCCACTCATACTCTCTCAAAAATAAATAAAACATTAAAAAAAAAAGTATGGTACCATGAACACTGCACCAAGGGTCATAAAGGCCCAAATTCAAAACTCAGCCCCATAGTGACCACATTCTTTAAGCAAGGTACCAAGCTTGCGTTGCAGTTTATTTACATCAGAACACCCGTATGTAACAACATCAGAATTACCAGTACTGTAAGGATCCCATAAGATACGAATCATTCTGTCCAGTAGTCAACCAATACTGAGTGGGGCCACACTAGGTACCCAGCATCATTCTAGGATCTTAGGATATAACTGTAAGCGAGCCCTGGAGGGGCTCATATTTTATTGCGGGGCGAGACAGCCAAAAAAATTAACGCTCATATACATGAGTAGGGCAAGGAGACACAACTAGTAATACACTTCCAGAGCCTCTTATTTCAGACAAGGTGGTCAGGCAGGGCTTTTCCAGTGCAAAGACATACGCACAGAGCTCAGGATGGAGTATGGGACTGAGACATGCACATAGTAGAGGGAACAGCTGGTGCAGGAGTCCTGAGGCAGGACGAGGATGTTGGAAGTAGCATACAGAGGCCAGTGTAGATGAAGCAGAATGAGCAAGGGGAAGATGGCAGAAAAGGAGGTCAAAAAGGTGGCTTTTTATCACGTAGGGCCTTGCAGGACAGGGATAGGAATATGTCTGCATTCTGAGAATCACTGCTGTATTGAAAAAGACCAGTAGACGAGACTGGAATCGGGGAGAATGGTCTGGAGATCATGGTAGTGCGTAGGTGACTAAGAGTAGAGACCTGGGCTAGAGTGATAGGGGTGGAGGATACATTTTTGAGGTGGAGCCATTGGGATTTGCTAACAGGTTAGATGTAGACATGAGATTAAGTAGGTGGTACACGGTATTATTCAGTCATGTTGATTTGGGAATACTACAGGGCGGCATCCTCCTCAAGAACACAGATCAGAACGAAAAAGATTACACCCAGGCATAAACTCTAAAATCAAGGCAGAATCCTTCATAACCAAGATCTGCTGTGTCACCTTAACAAGACAATCCAGTACCACTGCCAGCAAGAGGAGACTAGACTTCAAAACTTTTCATATGGCCAAAGAAGGGATGTGCCAGCCAAACGGAGGTTTCTCCAACATGAAGACATATATAAGAAGAAAATTATGGAGTCAGAAGCTGCCTGTGTCTTTATAAACACCATCCAGAGAATGGGGAGCCTTTGCCAAGGGATGTTAATTATTATGTTCCCATTGGCCAAGCCAGCTCTACTGTAGGGATTGATGTAAGAAACTATAGCCAAATGACTTCGAGTATCCTGGACTTTTGGCAAGATAAGCCTCATTGTGGTGATGAATGTTGATTATTTGGTAAGTATGGCAGGCGGTAAGAAGGGAAATTTGGCTATTGAGTCCAGGAGGTGGCTATTAACAGGAGAGAAGGCACTAAGACAAAGGGCAGACAAATCAGCAAATTATTGTTTTTTGGCTCAGGTCTAAGAACTGTGGTCAAACATAAGTCCTCCATTCTATCTAACCCCCGGTTTGCAGTATCACCTTTAAATTAAAGGACACTAAGACTTGTCATGCATGCACAGACATGCTTGGATAAGAAGGCATTTTGATAAATTTTTTTTTAACCATGGTGCAAAGCAGTGGAGAACCTGATGGGTTGTTTTCAATGACTGAAATATCAATGCTAATTGTGTTAGCTCTTGCATAATTCAGTTTGAAAGGAATTTTTCCTCGGGGTGCCTGGGTGGTTCAGTCGACTGGCCATCCGACTTCAGCTCAGGTCATGAGCTCACGGTTCATGAGTTCGATCCTGCTTGCGATCCTCTGTCTCCCTCTCTCTCTGCCCCTCCCCTGCTCGCTCTCGCTCTCTCTCTCTCTCTCGCAAAAATAAACATTAGAAATTTTTTTTAAAAAATGAAATTCTTCCTTGAAAATGGCATGCTCATGCTACTGACACCCTAGAACATACTTTTTAAAAATGTTTGTTAATATGTGAGACTTATCAGGTTTTAGAAGACAGACCATTCCATCTCCATCAAAATACCAATGGTATTTTTTACAGAACTAGAACAAAGAATCCTAAAATTTGTCTGGAACCACAAAAGATCCCAAAGAGCCAAAGCAATCTTGAGAAAGTATCACAACCCCAGATTTCAAATTATACTACCAAGCTATAGTGATTAAAATGGTATTGGCACAAAAAAACAAACACATATAACACAATAAAGAGGCCAGGAATAAACCCATGCTCATTTGGTCAATTAATCTACAACAAAGGAGGCAAGAATATATAATGAGGAAAAGACAGTCTCTTCAACAAATGGTGTTGGGACAACTGGACAGCAACATGCAAAAAAATGAAACTGGACCACTTTCTTAGACCATGTACAAAAGCAATCTCAAAGTCAATTTTTGATTCTGTTTCCTCAGGCAAGGGCAACAAAAGCAAATATAAACAAATGGGACTGCATCAAACTAAAAAGCTTTCCCACAGCAAAGGAAACCATCAATGGAATGAAAAGGCAGCCTACTGAATGGGAAAAGACGTTTATATATAACATATCCGATACAGGGTTACCATCCAAAATAATAAAGAACTCGTACAACTCAATAAAAAAACAATCCAGTTAAAAACTAGGCAGAGGTCCTTAATAGACAATTTTTTCCCCAAAGAGAACATACAGATGGTCAACAGGCACATAAAAAGATACTCAACATTATTCATCATTAGGGAAATGAAAATCAAAACCACAGTGGGATACCACCTCACATGGGTCGGAATGACTATTAACAAAAAAGACAAGCAATTGCCAGTGTCGGTGAGGATGTGGAGAAAAGGGAACCCTTGTGCAGTGTTGGTGGGAATGTCAACTGGTGCAGCCACCGTGGAAACCAGTATGGAGGTTCCTTAAAAAGTCAAAAATAAAACTATCATGTGATGCAGCAATTCCACTTCTGAGTATTTATGAAAAGCAAACAAAGAGACTGATTCGTAAAGATACATGCACCCCTATGTTCACTGCAGTATCACTTACAGGAGCCAAGATGTGTAAGTAACCTAAATGCCCATAGATTGATGAATGGATAAATAAGTTGTGTGTATGTGTGTGTGTGTGTATGTATACACATATATATGTGTATACGTGTATACACACACACACACACACACACACACCATGGAATACTACTAAGCCATAAAAAAAGAATGAAATCTTATCATTTGTAACAACATGGACAGACCTGGAGAGTATTATATTAAGTGACGTGTCAGACAGAGGAAGACATGTACCATAGGATTTCAGTCATATGTGGAATCTAAAAAACAAAACAAATGAACTAACGAAACAAAACAGAGACTCCTAGATACAGAGAACAAATTGATGGTTGCCAGAGGGGAGGTGGCTAGACAAAATAGGTAAAGAGGATTAAGAGGTAGAATCTTCCAGTTAGAAAATACAGAACACACGGGGATGTAACGTACAATACAGAGCATACAGTCAATAATAAATAATGTAAAGACTTGGTATGGTGACAGATGAAAACTAGACTGATAATCATTTCATAATATATAAATATTCAATCACTATGTTATGTATCTGAAGCTAACATAATATTATATGTCAATTATACATCAATAAAAAGCCATTTCACATTAATGGGTATTTCACATGATTGATTGCCACCTGTAGACAAGCCAGTATTTAAAGTATACTGACAAAAATCATTCTAAAATAGAGTACTGTACCTTCTTTCTTCTTAAATAGAACTCTCTGAAGACCCTTCATACTTTTCTTAATGAATCAGACTCACTACTGTGAACATTAGCAATCATGATGCCCTCAGGAGCCACTGACCTCCACAAAGTGACATGCTCCATAAATAAATGGTCTCTCTTAAAAATAAAATGTTGTATTAGTTTTTTCTTTGATCACTCCCCATTGAAGGCCTTATTTATACTTTCTTTGGCTGTTGCTGCTCTATGTGACTTTAGAGGGTGCTGTGGAATGAATACTGTCCCCCTACAATACATATGCTGAAATCCTAACCAACAATGTAACGTTATGAGGAAGTGGGGCCCTTGGGAGATAATTAGGTTTAGATAAGGTCATGAGGATGGGGCTCCCATGATGGAATTAGTATTCTTATAAGATACCACAAAGCTTGTGTGCTCTCGCTTGCTCACTCTCTCTCTCTTTCTCTCTCCCCTCACACGCACATAGAGAACAAGCCATGTGAGAAGACAGGAGGCTACAAGCCAGGAAGCAGGCTCTTACCAGGAACCAAGTCAACCAACCTTGATCTTGGACTTCTGAGCCTCCAGAACTCTGAGAAATCAATGTCTGCTGTTGAAGCTCCCCAGCCTGTGGCATTTTGTTATGGCGGCTGAGCTGACTGAGCCACGGGGGGACCACATTTCCATTTTGGGTTCATTGCTTCCAATCTGCCGTGAACTGCTTGATCAATTTTTGCTTAAAGTAAAAGTTTGAATGTGATCCACGGGTGCTATTTCATTTATTTTGACTGCTCTGGTATCTTCACTATTTACTTTCAAATTCCCAGTTAAATTTGGCACGCAGACGTTCAGTATTTACATTTGTTTCCAAGGCTGCTAATCGCTCAAAGTTGGTTTACCAAATTAAAAGCACAGACCGTGATTTGGTGGGTTTTG
This sequence comes from Lynx canadensis, assembly GCF_007474595.2. Lineage (NCBI taxonomy): Eukaryota > Metazoa > Chordata > Mammalia > Carnivora > Felidae > Lynx > Lynx canadensis. The sequence continues at coordinate 8,688,215 of NC_044315.2, read as the reverse complement.
TTTCTTCATTTCAGGAAAGAAGAAGAAAGTGCTTAATTGTCCTTCTAACTGGCTGAGCTAAGAGAAGACTTTTAAAGCTCTTGAATTCAAAGAGACAAGAGTTCCTGTGAGAGGCCATGCTATCTTCTGACTTTCAGCAGTGGTGGGGGTGGGGCGGAGAGCCAAGGGAAAATGTATATGCTAGCATTTGTTTCATCTTCAAGGATACAGTGAAGACGTTATTTTTAGATGGTTGGGAGTTGGGGAATCTTGGGGGAGGGGAGCCAGGGAGAGCTGTTGTCATAAAGCCTCTGAAATAATAAAAATGATTAGTATGCAGTTCATGTCAAACGTATTACTACTATGGTTAGATGACAAGAGAAGCAGAAATTGTAAAAGGCTATTATTATTTTCAGAGGACATAATCTGACCTCGGACCAGTTTTCTGAGTAGCGGGAGCTAGTAGTTTGCAAGGGTCCCTTGAGATGTTTTTTCCTAAGGTTTTTAGCAGACAGCTTACCAATGAGAGGCTAGGGTGGCTCAAGAGAATGGGGTCAAGGAATACCCGACGAGGAGCCTGCTGAGGAGATGACATTTTAAGATTATCAGTTGCTAATAAGGCCTTGAAGAGGAAAAAAGTGTGCTTTGCAAGTAATGACTTGTTATTTCATGTACGTTTTCTGCCATGTGTCTAGGATGAGGGCTCCAGGATGTAAGAGAGAGGAAAGGAAATGGAGCTTAGTTAGAAAGCAAATAAAGAGACCATTTACTTATTTCAACTTCCACCTTTGGAGCAGAGCCAAGTGCGTCATGCGGGCCATATGTAGGATGAATACAAATATTCTGTGGGCCAAGTGCCGGAATTTTAGGAGTGGCAATTGAAAAATGAAAATTAAGACAAGCAAGAAAGAAAATGATGGGATTCTCTCATCTCTGTGATAAGCACAAGATCACATGTGGAAGCGTCTACTGTGTCCCTCAGCGAATTGTATAACCTGGTCAGGCACAGTAGCTCACACAGTAGGGCAGCTGACAGATACTCGGGCACGAAATAGCTACATTTGTGAAACGGTTTGCTGTGCACTTTCCCCTAATTTATTCCAACAGCCTCTTAACACGTGGCATTCTTCTTCCTAATTTACAGATGTGGAAGGCAAAACTCACCAAGTTGAATTTTTTTTTACCTAAGATCAAATAGCCAAAGAGGATCAAAGAGAGGCTTCTAACTCAGACTTGACTCCAAATTAAACACTCCTCCCTACTCCTATGTTTTGACAATAGACACCAGAGAGGCACGGGGATCCCCAGCACTGGCTTCCAGCATGGTGTGGCAGCACAGGAAAATCAGCCACAGAGTTAACAACCCACATCCAGGTCATTGGTTTCACAGAATACCTTCAATTTCCTACCTTATTCCAGATACCTCATTCTAGCCAAAAGGACAGTGACATCCTCCCTTGGGAAGACCATCTAATCACGCGTCCATCATGAACCGTCACTGTAAGACATGCATGTAATTGCTCAAAAGCTTTCTGGCTATCATTTATTGCTCAGTTTTCAACTGTTTGTCTGGTGGTAGCATCTGAAATAACACAGCTTGTTTGCAGGGAATGACGGGGTCATTTCTAGGGAAGCTCAAGTTTATGGACCAGCAAGACCAAATATGTAAAGTGAGGTTGAAAATGCGATCACATCACACAGTTTTGAAGGCGTTTCAATATTTAAAGATTTTTCAAAGGATGCCTAAGAATCACCCAATCACTCATACGTGACTTTAGCGTGAGTGGAAAATAATTTCAAAAGCTACTTTTCCATGATGACTTTGAGCAGGATTTTTTCCCCCAGAATTTCTTATTTAAGTTCTTTGATCTGATCCGCCACCTGCAGCATTTTCTATCCTATTCCATCACACATCCTGTAGAGCCCAGCTCACCCTCCATGGAAAGGTCATGAGGGTTCCAGGGGTTTCTCCTTTCCCTGAGCTCCCGTGGCCTTCTCATGTAAGTCATTAAGGCTGACACATAACCCAAGGTCATCTGTTGTTTCTTCCTATAGAGATGTCTTTTGTTCCTTGTCAAGATTATACCTTCCCTGAGGGCAAGGACTGCATTGTATACACATCATACTATAGCAACATCCACAGACAGATAAAGTAATTGAACTGGGTCTTTAAAATAGTGGGGGTCAAGACATGGTAGGAGCTTAGAGGGTTATAGAAGAGTTGAGAAGCCAAGTAGAAGAAGGCACAAGTTAGCAACCCCACTCTCTTTGGGGTCAGGCAGACCATGGGACAGTGGTGTTACCACAGCCCAGAAGCCAGGGCCTTCCGGTAAGAGCTGGAACCACACAGGAGGCACAGCTACTGTCACAGACACCAAAGGAACAAAAAGACAGGTGAGGAGACCCTGATTCCTCCGTGATCCCTAGTCTTGCCCTCCTGTTTTTCACCAGTGGCTCCTTTGGGTCCCACCTCCTTGGAAGCCAAAGAGTGAGAGAGCCTCTATCTGTGATATAAACCAAAGAGGCAAAGGAGCAAGGAGTGAATCTGATGGTAAACAAGCATTTTGCAGAAACAGTGATCCATAAATTCCTCCTGGTAGACACAGACATCAATTAAATCCTATGTAATCATTATACATTACAATTCAATTTCCTTCAATTCTTCCTCTCTCCCTTTTCTTTCTTCCTTCCCTCCTTCCTTCCTTCCTCCCTTCCCTTCCCTTCTTTTTCCTTCTCTTTCTTTGAGAGAGCATGCATGCAAGCAGGGAAAGGGCAGATGCAGGGGGAGGGGGGGAGGGAAAGGGAGGAGGAGAAAGTTGAGAAATATTTTTTTTTAATGTTTATTTTTTTGAAGGAGACAGAGACAGAGTGTGGGGGAGGGGCGGGCAGAAAGAAAGGGAGACACAGAATCCGAAGCAGACTCAAGGGTCCGAGCTGTCAGCACACAGCCCGACATGAGGCTCGAACCCACAAACCGTGAGATCATGACCTGAGCCGAAGTCAGACGCTCAACCGACTGAGCCACTCAGGCGCCCCAAGAAATATTTTTTTAAGATGGTAAGATGGTAGAAAACATAGAAGTTTTAACATTCTTCTGGAATCCTGGAAGGAAAGGAGAGAAAAAAAATGAGGCCAAAGGAACTTTGAAGAAACAGTGTCTTGAGAGTTTTCCAAATTGATGAGAACCAACAAATTGTGTATTCCAGAAGCCCTCTGAATTCCAAGTAGGATAAAATAAAGAAATTCCCATGTACAGGCAAATCATAGTAAAACTGCTAAAAGGCAAACAAAAAGAATATTTTTTAAGGCAGCTGGAGGAAAGCAAGCAAGCAAGAAAAAGAAAACAAATGCTTTCAAAGAAGCGATGAAACCAACATAAAACATAAAAATGAGAGCCAAGTGTCAAAGGAATGATTTCTTCAAAGCCATTGCCTTTTGGGGGAGAAACAGTTCCATGCGTCTCAGGTATGTAACTAAACCTCACCTAACTTCATCTTTCTCATTTCTGATCCCAAAGGAAGCCTGGCTGCAATGAGCAAATAAATCTACTCATCGCAAACGTTCCTATCAATAGTATATGAAAGATGCTTCCAGAGCTTATTCTTAAAAGCCATTGTTGTTCTCAGGGCCCACTGCTTTTAATTATTTGTCAAATTTTAAGTAACAAATTCAATAAACAAAGGGGAAAAGCTAGGTCTTGTAAAATTAAGCCATCGTTAGTTGTACGATCTCAGATCCCTGACGTTTCTAATGTCTGCCTGCTATCAGGATGACCGGAATGGAAACGAACTTCATTCTAGTGGTGGCTGGACCGCATCCCTACCGCTGTCACACGTGCCCCCACCTCCCACCCAGGGGCTGTCACCAAAGCATGAAGAAAGCTAATTGCACAGAGTAAGAGTTTTAATTGGGGAGTACCAGGGGCGCCTGGGTGGCGCAGTCGGTTAAGCGTCCGACTTCAGCCAGGTCACGATCTCGCGGTCCGTGAGTTCGAGCCCCGCATCAGGCTCTGGGCTGATGGCTCAGAGCCTGGAGCCTGTTTCCGATTCTGTGTCTCCCTCTCTCTCTGCCCCTCCCCTGTTCATGCTTTGTCTCTCTCTGTCCCCCCAAAAAATAAATAAACGTTGAAAAAAAAAATTTAATTGGGGAGTACCTGACCATTATAGCAAGTTCTACTTCCAGAAGCATCCCAGCTGACATGGTTATAGAGTAGCATCACTGAAAAGAGAGGGGCTAATTGGAACAATTAATTAAAAACCCATAATTAGCTTCCATGGTAACTTTTGTTGTTGTTGTTGTTCTTATCCCCCTAGCTTGAGGCCTGTGTGGATTTTATTGAGTCTTCCCACACTGGAGGTTGTCAGGGCTGAGAATTAACAAGGAGAAACTCGGAAAAAGAGGGTAGAGCTCTAAGCCCAACCGAGTGATGGAGTTCGGCCGGTTTTCCTCCATGGCAAGCCAGAAACAAAGACCAAGAGCCTGAATGAGAACTCCAAGTGGGGTCTGAATGAGAGCCATCACAAAGGAGAGATTTCATTCTCTTGGCCCTCTGTCTGTAAAGGCGTAAGATTCCCCCTACTTCCTAAGAATATGGAGAAGCCTCATTAGTGGCTACAGTGTTAGCAGCAAGAACACCACCCCTTTGCAGTTGAACACTGTCACCCCCCAGCCTGACCTTTGGGGATTTCAAGGTTTGACAGCTGATTTCTAGAATAAAGTCTGATTTTTTCGTTCCACCTTGGAATGATAAGGAGTCGGAACATCTCTACAAGGACGTGAAGAGTCAAAAAGGGATATATTCTCCTCCACCCACGTCCTGATTGTACAGACAACTGAGCCCGCTATCACCTGGAAATGGGTAGAGACTATACCAGTAAGCCCAGCATGCAGGGTAGACCAGAGAAATCCCTTCTATATATTTAAAATCAAGATGTCAGGTGGCTGAAGCTTACACCCAGGTGTCTGGCCACAAAGGAAGCTGAAAGTGAATGACTGAACTCAAAGGAAAGAGTCTCATTAATCAGAGCCTTCTCTCTGGAAAAGGTCGCTACACGATCTCATACGTCAGTGTGCAAAGGACCTGCCTGGGTTTTCCTCCACAACCTTTTCCCGGGCACTCTGCTAGTAAATAACATTCCACAGAGGCTTCCTTCTGCCTATGAGCAATCTCTTCCAATCAGATGGAGCTGGATCGCGGTGACCAGGCTCTGTGAAGGAGATGCTCCAGTGAGTCAGTAATATGAATTAGGCTCTTTTTCATAGCTGCTTTCAGGGTCTAGTCATGTTATATTTGAACAAGAAGATCAATTTGATAATTCCTGGTTACAAATAAACCAGTGCCTTTGTTTCTCAATTTCAGTTCAAGCCCAGAACTTGAAATACCTAATTTCTTTTAATGTTTACTTATTTTTCAGAGACAGAGAGAGAGAGAGAGAGAGAGAGAGAGAACGAACACAAGTGGGGGAGGGGCAGAGAGAGAGGGAGACAGAGTCTGAAGCAGGCTCCAGGCTCAGGAACTGTGAGATCATGACCAGAGCCAAAGTCAGGTGCTCAACGGACTCAGCCACCTAGGTGCCCCAGTACCTAACTTTTTAATTATACTTTTATAGCCTTATGACAATCTAGGTGCAGAGGCAAAATACTGACCAGTTCTATAAATGCCTACACATTTAATAGGAACAAATAGTGAACAGATAGAAAACAGTGCAAAACCTATCTAAAAATCACTTGGCCAGAAATTTGAAATCAGTAAAGCTTGTAACAATGACTCAGAGGAAAGAGGTTCAATGTACCTTTATTCAGCTCTCCCACTTAATTCAGCTCTTAGCTCTTGTAGCAACGACTGAACATTTGATAGATTTCTCTTTAACCTCACACATCCTTGCATTTTCTTGGCCAACCCCCAGCTGAATGCACATAAATCCTACCTACTTACGTTCGGTAAATATGTACATCACATAGCCAATCAAGAATTTATGATGCTTCAGTGATTAATGCAAAATGGCAAAAGATTTTAATTGCGTTATATACCCCAGGCTTCCAGCTCACTCTAACAAAACCAATTAAGGCACCGGCATAACATTTGGCAGAATAGAATGAATAGACGTAACCTCAAATTGCATTCATTACCAAAACTGTTTCAATCAATCAGGGTGAGAGAAACTGTGTCAAAATGAGAGTATTACAGAGGATATTTAGAACCGTAGGTACTGATATTCTGCCTTAGATATCAACCTCCTCACTCTACCAGGATTGCAGAAGATGAGAATGCACAAGAAACAATAGCATATAGGGGGCAAGGAACTACCATGTGTGTTTATGGGCCTGATATCAAAGGGGAAAGCTTGGAGAAGTTAGTACACATAATAACTCCCCATGTTTTTCTATTTGAATTAGCCTAAATAGCTTTAGCCTGAAGCAAGCTGACCTACCAGCGCAGGCAAAAACACAATCAGAAACAGACAACAAAGCGGAGACTTTCCTTGGATCTTAGTCCAAGAACTGGCCCAAATTTCACCATTACCCAAGGGAGAAGAGAATAAAAAGGAGGTAATGAGATCGCTCATCCTTCCCTCGTTTAGGAATGGTCTTGACCTTTGTAATTCAGCTGTTATGTGGACAAAATGGAAACAGCAAGCTGTGGTCTGTGGCTAAATGTGATCTTGACTAATATTCGAGAAGCAATAGTCATCAGGAATGCTTTCCGCGGACAGTAAGAGAAAGCCCATCTAACACTGACTCAACTAGAGTATGTTTTCTTCCCAAAGGCAGGCTGGAGGCAGGCCATGATTAGTACGAGTTCACCAGCTCAAATACAGCACAACCTGTGTTCTGCTCTTCTCTCGGTCTTTCTCTTAGGTCTGGTACCCCACAGTTGCAAGATGGCCACCCAAATCCAGGCATCACATCAGAATTCAAGGCTGGCAGTAAGGGAAAGGGTTCCACTATCACTGTGCCCTCATTCAGAAAATGAGACTCTTGCCCCAAACCGTCAGCAAAGTTTTTTTCATATGCAATTGGACAAAGTTGTGTCACATGGCCACTTTTTGCTGCAAGTATATGGGGAAGTGGGAAAGGAAACTGTCCTGGAGAAGAGTGAAGGGTGACACCAGGGGCAAGACAGAAACAAGAAATCAGAGCCCTGACAGAGATTATCAGACTTTGAGGTAAGATCGCTAGAGGTGGCAAAGAAACACTGCCTTCCCGGATTTCGGTCACACAGGAGAATATTTCACCAAAGAGCAGAATATTTCACATCAGCTGACCCTAACAGGGAGAGCGTAAAGGGTTTCCCTGCACGAATACAATCAAAAGCAGGATCCAGAAATGCCAGAAGCTTCATCAAACTTGGCCGGCCAAACTCTTTATAGGGCTTTTTTTAGTATTTTTATTGGGCTATTTATAGTCTTTAGTATTTTTATCTTCCAAACAACAAATAAGACGGGAAAATAAATGTGGCAGTAAGACACAGTAAAAGCCCTCGCACTGACAATGCACGGCCTGGTATCGAAAATGTGAAAATAAATAGAACATGTGACTACGGATGAGAAAGGCAAGATAACTGAAACTTACTACTTCTTTTTTTTTTTTTAATATTTTTTCTCAAGGTTTATTTATTTTTGGGACAGAGAGAGACAGAGCATGAATGGGGGAGGGGCAGAGAGAGAGGGAGACACAGAATCGGAAACAGGCTCCAGGCTCTGAGCCATCAGCCCAGAGCCCGACGCGGGGCTCGAACTCCCGGACCGCGAGATCGTGACCTGTCTGAAGTCGGACGCTTAACCGACCGCGCCACCCAGGCGCCCCTGAAACTTACTACTTCTAAAAGCACCTGAGAGATGGAAAGTTTAGAAGTGAAATGGGAAAAAGGGGAAAAACAACCTAGAAAACTTTTCTAAAAATTAATTGGTGAGATGGTCAGGTCAGATCAAGCAGAAGTGGCTTATTTTTTTCCAAGTATATAGAAATCCACTTGGAGCAAAATACTTTGGCCAGGACCGTAATTTCACAGTATGTTTTTCTTTTCTTTTTTTTTTTTCAAGGTTTATTTATTTTTGGGACAGAGAGAGACAGAGCATGAACGGGGGAGGGGCAGAGAGAGAGGGAGACACAGAATCGGAAACAGGCTCCAGGCTCTGAGCCATCAGCCCAGAGCCTGATGCGGGGCTCGAACTCACGGACCGCGAGATCATGACCTGGCTGAAGTCGGACGCTTAACCGACTGCGCCACCCAGGCGACCCTCACAGTATGTTTTTCAAGGCAAACATACACTACTTAGAGTTTAATGTGCTTTGATGTAAAAGGGCTTGGAAGTAGTTTTCATTTACACAATTAGCCAAGTTTTGAGTTTTGTTTTTTTTTTTTTTTTTTTGAGAGAGAGATGGAAAGAGACAGAGAGAGACAGAGACAGAGGGAGATAGCATGAGCCAGGAGAGGGGCAGAGAATCTGAAGCATGTTCCACACTCAACACAGAGCCCGCTGTGGGGCTCGATCCCATGATCCTGGGATCATGACCTGAATCAAAATGAAAAGTCAGACACTCAACAAACTGAGCCACCCAGGTGCCACAGCCTATTAACTAGACTCATTTTAGGGCTTTGAAATTTCCAGATGTCTTGGCCCCCAACTCCTCAGAAATTGATTTAACTGGTCTAGGGTAGAGCTCAGGAATAGGCCCATTTTGTTTCTTTGTTTATTTAAGCCTCCTGCATCCATTCCAAAGCGAAGTTATAGTTAAGAAAAATTGGATCCGGGCCCCTGGGTGGCTCAGTTGGTTAAGCTTCTGACTCTGGATATTGTCTCAGGTCATGATTTCATGGTTTATGAGCTCGAGCCCCACATCTTGCTCAGCGCTAACAGCACAGAGCCTGCTTGGGATTTTCTCTCTCCCTCTCTTTCTGCCCTCCCCCGCGTGCACACACATTTTCTCTCTCTCAAAAACTAAATAAATAAATATTAAAAACACTTAAAAAGAAAACATTTAAAAAGAAAATGAAAAATTGGATCAAAAAATAATACTCAATGGCATTGAGGATATAGTTAAGTCAGAGCACACATGAACACTGATGAGTGAAAATTAGTATCATCTGCCTAAAATACAATTTGGCAAGATGTCAGATGCCTAAACGAGTTGATTCCCTTTCTAAAATCAGATCCCAACGAAATGGGCAGAGAATCAAAGATAAATCTACTGAAATGTTCACTGCAACATTAGTTGTTGTTGACAAAATCCAATAATGGGTGTAATTAAACAGTCTGACACATTTGTGTTAAAACATCTTCAGTGAAAACCTTCACAAGTAAGCAGCCACCAATGAGATGTATCTAAAGTTAGGATGAAAGTGTATATATGGGCTGGTTATGTGAAAAATACACACACACACACACACACACACACACACACACACACACAACACAGGAAAGCAAACACACTAACGTATTAACATCAGAGTATTAACAATAGTCTCATGATGGGATTACCTTAGCAGTACTTACATTTTTATACTTTTCAATATTTTTTCAAACATGTACACATAGTGATTTTACAACCTGGAGGGAAAAGCGCTTCTTTTCAAAGCCTTTGGTTGTAGTATTTGTGGGATCCTTATTTGGTTAGAAACCCCTAGATTACTGCTACATTCCCTAAGTAGAGGGGCTTCTGGTTTGAAGAAGAAACGATCATGTTTTTTCATCATGAAATGATCAAGTCAAGTAAGTGGGAAAGGAAGTACTCAAAATACTTTGTAAGAAAGTTTCCACAGCTCCTTTACAAAATTAGCTCTTCTATTTTATAACAAGTATAATTTAATCTTCAAAAATATAATTTTAAAGGAATGGAACTCTCTACAGTATGTCTGATGAGCTCAGGCCAATTTTCTATTATGCTGTTGCCAAACATATTAACCTCTTGGGAGAAATTTAACCATAACTGATTCTTAACATGTTAAATATGTTTAGGTAATCCGTGATACAATAAATAATAACAGGAAGGCTGTGGATAGTCATTTATTTTTATTTTTTTAATTTAATTTTTTAATGGTTTATTTTTTGAGAGAGAGAGAGAGAGGCAGAGACAAAGCAGGAGGTGGGGGGGGGCAGAGAGAGAGGGAGACACAGAATCCGAAGCAGGCTCCAGGCTCTGAGCTGTCAGTGCAGAGCCCAATGCAGTGCTCAAACCCACAAACTGGGAGATCATGACCTGAGCTGAAGTCGGACGCTCAACTGACTGAGCCACCCAGGCGCCCCTGTGGATATGCATTTATAAAGGTGTTCTCCCAGACCTGGATACTCTTTTTGCCTCCCTTCTTGTGTTCCCATGACTGTTTCCCCAAAAAAGAGAGGTAGTTCACTGCCCCCTCTAAACTGAACTATTTATGATACTTGCAATATTTGGAATGTTTAGTTTTGTCTCACGGAAGCTCAGGGCTGAGGCAAGCACATTGCAGCAGTGGCCTCGAACTGCACATTTCCCCAGGGAACCAGCTGGCCTAATGTCATGGTTACTGAGTTAATTGCTGTTTTGATGACTTGGGGTAATGACTTCTATAACCCCCTAATTTAAACCACTTCAGAAAATATGCACAAGCTCTGGAGGGTGTGGACAAGAGTCCAGTCTGAGTCACGACGTTACAGAGGAAGATGGCTGGTGCCATGTTGGCTGAAATGGTAGAAAAGGAAGCTGGCTACGTTGCTGGCATTATAGGGTGGGGACCCCTTGCTACTTGCTTATCAACCTTCCAAAAAAAAGGCTGCTTCTCAGTGGTTTGGGAGAACCAGACTTGAGCTACTGTTGAAGCCAGGAGACTTCAATATGCTCAAGGGGGGGTGGGGGGGGAGTGTGTAGTTATCACTGGACACACAGAGGAACATTAGTTTACATGGATTCAGTTCAGCCAAATTAGTGCATAGAAGAGGCCAATCTAAAGGCCAGGGATGGTTAAAGAGTCTGCAATTGTTAAGGGTGAAGACAGTGGGCTCTAGATAGTATCCTAGGCAGTCCCAGCAAAGAAGCTGAGTGTAAATGAGCTCAGTAAATCCTCTAAAATAGGCTGTTGGTCTTTGGGTATCACCTGCTCTACACTCTGGCACCAACGCTGCTCCCCAGGACCCACCTCAGGTCCCTTCTTTGCTTTCAAACAATTGTCAGTTAACTCCCACTAACTCTAAAACAGCAAACGGATGGGCTGATGGGCCACACTGCAAGGGGTGACCCTCTTCATGTCTATTTACATGTTGGAGGGAGAAGTGAAGGGATGTGCAGAAGTCCAGGAAAAAAAGACCTTACTTGCTGCCTTGCAGGACCAGCGGCTCCCGTCCTCCCAACCCCTCAGCAGGAGCTTCCATGAAGGGGACGTAAGGCATCTCCATTTCTCTGTCATCATCCTAGTGGTTGGGGGTGAAGTGGGGGCTGTACTAGATAGAATTAAAGGGACCCTAGTGATCGCTTGAGACTCACTTAAATTTAAATGAACAAATCAAGACAGTAGGTCTTGTGTGAAACATCACTGACTGCTCATCTAAACCTTATAAGCAGTTTACCCTATGCCCACCTCAAGTCTGCTCACACCCCCAGAAATTCAGCAGGGATCTAAGACTTTGATCACTGAGAGAATATTAATCATGTTATAACAACAGTTATTGGACATTCACTACGCTCTAGACTCAACTTCATTAAAAAAACATGAAATGAACTTGGGTTAGACTATCACCATTATTGTCATCCTCCTCTTCCTCCTCCTTCTCATCATCATCATCATCATCATCACCACCACCACCACCACCACCACCCTTTCCAGATACAGAAATAACCTCAGCAAAGTGGAAGGTTTTGTCCCAGGTGACATAACCACAGTTGGATCCAAGGTCAACCCCAGGCAGTCCCATCACAGAGCCATGTTTTGAACCACTGACTAGACAAGGAGGAAGAGAAGGAGAGGACGTAGAGGAAGAACAGTAATTGTGAGGCAATCACCCCAGAGTGCTGATTCTATGCCACCCTCTCTGCTAAGCACATTTCACACACTACATCTGCTTATTCCAGCATCCAAAGATAGGCTTGTTTCATCTACTCCTATTTTACACATGAGAAAATTGATGTTCAAAGGGGTTACCTGATCTGTCTCTGTTCCCCGGGCTGGTAAATGCCAGAGCCAGCCAGTGTCGCTGGACCCAGTATTCCTTCCGCTCTTAGGAAGAGGGGCTCCCTGAGAGGTCTGGCTGGTGCTTCGATTTCTGAGCATGTTCTAATTTCTAGGAGGATGAAGAAAGTTTTGTTTTGCGTTGATGTTTTACGTTGTTCAGTTTGTTTCCCTTAAAAAAGTATGGGGCACGGGGATGGGGAGAGGGTCCTTGAACACTGTATCTTAACCTTGAAAAGAGATGCCATTACAGCACAGAGAAAAAGTGGTTTAAGTACTCTTCCTCATGGACCGCAAGTTTCATCATTGGGGAGATACAGAATCCAAAAAAAAAAAAAAAAAACCCACTAAAAATGGTACATGCAAAAACAGGGTTGTTCTTTAGTAACATTATCTAATCAGAGACTCTAAATAGAATCCCCCCACCCCCACCCCTGTAAACCAAATACAATTGACAGCCTGAGTCCTGAATCTCAGATGCCTGTTGGGGAGCCTATTACCCACCATATTATTTCCCTGGTTTTTGAGAAAAGTGTGAAGGGATGATGAAAATTTTGGCAGGCTTTATACAGGGCTGATCAATATTTTCTATTTCCCCGTTTTATGTGCGTCTACAATTCACCAGCTGAGAGGACACGGTAACCGGATGGAGCAGGAGAAAGCCACAGGGACCCATAAGTCAAGGCAAAAGGAGAAAAAAATTAATGGAAAAAAGCTGGAAGAAGAAGGGTTAAGAGGAGCACAGCCTCAAGAAAGTCACAAAACGGCTTGTGAATTGACCACTACCCGCAGACAAAGGTGGCCAAGCTAGCGAGAAAGTCCCCTACCTACACCCAGCACTGGCCCAGCATGACCAGTCTCGGGCTCCACGGTGTTGCCAACAGTTCTGGGAAGCCCAGGTGTCAGGTGCCAGGCTTAACACCGCAAGGAGACCCAGAAGAGAACCTTGGGACCATGGCCAATCTCAACACCCACTCCCTCCCTCCCAGATCGGCACTGGTAGGCTGCAGGTGCCTGTTAAAAGGGATGTTGAAGCTTAGGCTCTAGGCTCCAGAGCCACTGACAATGCTGAATTTTGGTGCCTTGCTTCCTGGGTACGCCCTCGCTCCCGAGGGCTTGAGAATTGGCAGTAATGAAACAAAGCCATGCAGATCCTGGGCGAAGTCACATCTTAGCCAGATGGATTACCAGCCCCTCCCTCCCTCCAAGCCCACTAGGGGGTGTGAGGTGAAGAGAGTGAATCAAGCCCACTGCTGGGTTTCTTCAACTAAATCAAGCAGAGCCTGGGGACGGTGTACATTTAAGAATATCAAAGTCAAACCATCACACGACCAGGGGATCAGGAGACAGCCAGGAGTCCAGGGTTAGAAATGTGGATATCTGGGGCGCCTGGGTGGCGCAGTCGGTTAAGCGTCCGACTTCAGCCAGGTCACGATCTCGCGGTCCGTGAGTTCGAGCCCCGCGTCGGGCTCTGGGCTGATGGCTCGGAGCCTGGAGCCTGTTTCCGATTCTGTGTCTCCCTCTCTCTCTGCCCCTCGCCCGTTCGTGCTCTGTCTCTCTCTGTCCCAAAAATAAATAAACATTGAAAAAAAAATTAAAAAAAAAAAAAAAAAAGAAATGTGGATATCTGAATCCCAAAGAAGACAACAATAAAGAGTGGCATCAGGAATGCTGAAGGCCCAAGCTAGGGCTTCTGGGATGGAAAGGAGACTAGGAGAGGTCATTAAGGACCTAGCTGCTTACACAGATGGGAGGCTGGGGAGACAGAGCTCCAGAAACAGGCCCTGCGGCCTCCAGGGGCCAGCTGCACCTGCTACAGTCTCCTACATCAGATTCTTCCTCATGAGTTTGCCATTCCATCTGCTTATTTTCCCACCCAGTTTGGGTAAAAGTGGACCTTTATTCGATTTGCTTCTGAAATAGAGTCCCGTCTAGCATGCAGGACCTAATGATCATGTCAACTGGACCTTCACAGAAGCAAGAGGACAGCCTTCTGCTAAGCTCCAGTTGACATGACTGTGCAAAGAAGGGCCATCGGATGAGTCTTCGAATTAGTGAAACACACACCTGGTAAGGGTTACCTCTAGGACAGGCAGGGAAGGATATGGGACCAAGCATCAAAAAGAACTTTATTTCTATCTGTAATTTTTTGTTTTATCTAAAAGGTGACATTTGGAGCTTAAAATGTTGATTATAAATGCTGCGTGGTGGAAATAAATTGTTATTCCCAGTGCTTTTCTATTTTTTTTAACGTATCAAAATAAGAAGAAGAAACCAGGGGGCCTGGGTAGCTCACTTGGTTGAGCTTCCCCCTTTTGATTTTGGCTCAGGTCGTGATCTGATACCAGGGTCGTGGTATTGATCCCCATGTCAAGCTCTGTGCTGAGTGTAGAGCTTGCTTGAGATATTTATTCTCTCTCTCTCTCAAATAAAAAAAAATTAAATTAAAAAAAAAGAAGAAAACACCACACTCCCCCCCCCAAAAAAAAAAAGATGACAGGGAGGGAAGAAGGGCAGGGGATAAAGAAGAGGGGGTAGAACTAGAGTGAGGCAATAGGAGGTGAGGGCTCCATGGGAACAGAAGAGGGAGGGAAGAAACAGTCATGGTGAAGGGCTCCGTGAAGGCTAATGAACCCAGTGATTAGTGGACACTGAGACCCAACTCCATCTAACTGCTCACAAGTACCCAAACTAAAGGAAGAATGGAGATGTTCTCAAAGTCCTGAATACAGAGGGACATGCTTAGAATCCAGGGACAGACCCAGACAAGTCCTTCTAGAAACAGTGCTACCTGAGGCCCCAAAGGAGAAAAGAGAATTACAGGCCACAAGTAAATCCCATGGATGGTCACAGAATCGCAGGGACCTGGTCACCACGTGAACCTCCCATCAGACGTTTCGAATTGGTTCCTGTAATGCAGCATCACAGTGTCCCTCCGGATTTAGAGTAGAAGCCAGTGACAAAATTCACTTGACTGTTACACTCTGAGTCCATGTGTCAGGAAATTGGCCTTTTCCATGACGGAGCACCTCTCCTGCATTTACGTTTCTGAAATACAAGCATGGGCGGTAAACATGCTACCTGGTGACATCCTACACGTGCCAGATGCACAACAAACGGTTCCTTTTTGGAATAAGAAAAAAAGCTGGGTGTTAGGTCACTGTAGTTTTTTTGTATACATAAGACTTTGACATCCACGGGTAAAACAAGCGGCTTAAAAAATTTTCCATGTTGGAGAGAAGAAACCATTGCCAACGTGTATTGATTGTTTCCTTTCATTAACTGAATACTGGTAACGGAGGAGAATTCGTAGCTGCAGGACAAAATCTACTCTCTCATCCATCCTAGCTGCTTAATTAAATCAACAGAAAGGTTCTAATTTTATTGTGTCTTTTCAAATACTTGCCTTCGTGGATTGGGAAAGGAAGATTTTAGATGGCCCAAGTCACATTTGGTTGAATTTCCTCAGAAGAAACAGTCTTGTACTACAAAAGGGATTGTCTGAGACAATCTACTGACAGATTCCCTCCCGGTACTTTTTAAGGCTGTCAGAGAACAAAGCAATCATTCACAGTGGGACTGATTTCTATGAGCCACAGATGATAAAAAGAAAAATGGTTAGCCTCTTGGCTTCATAGTCGCACTTCAGTCCCTGGAGACAGTGGAATTGTACCGCAGCATCTGGCCTGCACAAAACTACCACAATTTCAGAAAATGCACTTAGGTCTCCCTTCCGGGAACGGAAGGTAATTCAAAAAGAAACGCAATAAGAAATCTACAGTAAAGGAATGTCAGAACCTAGAGGTCATTCAAGACAGGACTTCAGTGAATGTGTGATTGTATTTAAGCATCAGCAATGTTGTATTTCTGGGAGGAAGAAATGCAAAACTGAACAAGGTGAGTGAGCGATTGCTGGGATGTATTTGCATATGAGGACGAGTTTGAATGTAGACGCCAGGGTTTCCCTCTATAATCAACAGGTGACTTTTGGCCCCTTTCTCCCCAGGAAAAAAAAGAAAAATCTTGACCATGAAACAAAAGGGACACCTGGAAAACCTAATTTAAAAGAGAAAAACTTGGGGTGCCTCGGTGGCTCAGTCAATTAAGCATCTGACTCTCGACATCAGCTCAGATCATGATCTCATGGTTCGTGGGTTCGAGCCCTGTGATGAGCTCTGTGCTCACAGTGCAGAGCCTGCTTGGGATTCTCTCTCTCTCTCTGCCCCTGTCCCACTGGCACATACACTCTCTTTCTCTCTCAAAATAAATAAATAAACTTAAAAAAAAAAGATGGTCTTTTAAATAAATATAAAGAAAGAAGAAAAACTTGCCCAAGAGTACCACTCTATCACATTATTTGACCCATTCAATGTTCTATCTCTTTTTATGAAAAAGCACGCGTATATTTTATAAAGTGCTATAGGAGATGCACTTGTTCCATCGCGAGATACACATGAAATTGAACCTCCAATCCCTCTCTCAGCGGGGGGGGGGGGGGGGTCTCAGAAGGTCATAAATCCTTAGGGGGCTTCTGATTTCACAGTCAGACCTCCCTCTGATTCTCAGTTTCTGCTGAGTTCCTCCCCTCCACTCATCTCACCACTCCCACCCCACACACCCCACCACCACTAGTTGCTTTACTCATTGCCAATCCATTTGAACAGCTGCTTCTCATTTCCCCCAAGGCACCGCTGACTCATGGCATATCACATTTTACGGAAGGTCTGAAAACCATGGAGGAGAGTATATCACAGCACGACATATGCCCCAATAATATCAACCATGATAGCTTATTCTATGCTGCTTAAATGAAAAGTGATACAAAATTGTACGTAAATTCTGATTTTGTTGCCATTACCCATGACGAAAACAAAAAAGGGAAGGAACCATAGCCAAGTGTTAACAGTAATCATCTTAAGGTAATACGATTATTTTTTTTTCTTCCCCAAACATTCTCCATCTTCTTTGATGCACTTCTTCCGGCCCCCATACCTTTGCTTTTCCTTCTTCTATCTGTAAAGGAATGTCCTCTCTGCCCCAGCTTATCGACCAAGTACAAGCCTGTGGCTCTGCATCTATGGTCTGCAGAGAACTGCATTCCATGAACTTAGGAGAGATGACCTCCAACTCTTTGCTGCTCAATATTTTGCAAAAGTTCAGTTGAAAATGAATAGTATAAATGGAGAATTGTCTGGAGGTTCTTTCTTTTCCTTTGTAGAATTAAACTTTGGCAAAACGCCAACAATGAGGGCTGTTCAATAAAGCAGTCCTATATAATTCAGTGGCAGTCACTGTGGGGCATTTGAGGAAATTCATCATCAGAGCTCAGAATAGCCTCTTTATGCATACCTTGGAGAACACATACTTCTGTTTCCAGTGGCAGGGACAAGCGAGCTCCTCCTAAGAAAACTCATTTTTAAAAATCATGTAACCCAAAGAGATTTTTCCTCTTTGCCCTGGTCTCTGGGAAGCCCAGAGCTAAATTTCCTTTCTGCGAGCACACATTTTCTATGTGTAACTTTCACTATTTTTCTTTCCCCTTAGTCCTTCTATTTTGTACTCTTACTGTTTACATTGTGCTAACGTCTTTATGAAACAAGGCAATTGTAAGAAAAGTGCTTGCCTTAATGTTATAAAGGAAAACAAACTTGAAAAAGTGCCCAGGAAGTGATGGAAGCAGAAGAAGCCGGCATCTTCTTTGGCAAAACAACGCCAATAGAAGAAAACAGAAACTTCCTCAACCTTTAGGATTGTCTCAAAGAATCCTGGGCTGCTTTCCGTATGAAAGCTGGATCTCTTTAAGAAGTTTCTGAGCTAGCAAAATGTTTTCACTGAATACATTCCAACAACTTTTCTCTGTGGTTTGTCCCTGGAAAATGTGTGTGCATGAGAGTGCCTGGTTGCTTCTTTTCCATCCAGATAACCACACATTAATATTTGCTTTTTAGGAAAAGAGTGTGGGTTAGGGAGAATCACATGAATTTTTGTCCCAGGTCCCTTTCACGCAGAGCAGTGAGAGATTCTAACTCGGCCTAGTTAAGGATAAGATAACGAACCCGTGAAACCATGGTGGCCATCGCATTCACCTCCAGCTGTATCAAGATTATTGTGTGGCTGTCATAATGCCTTACTCAGAGGTCCCTTGGGACCCAGTATGAAGTAAGAAGAATCAATACCCTTACATATTCAGGGTTAAATAAAGATATCTGCTTTCATGTTTCAAACACTCCATGCAAGACAAACCAGAGTTTGCACGTTTTCCTAAATTACTTTCTAGAAAAACTCCCATCCCATCCCTTTTTGCTGAAATATAACTGTACCTTGTCACAAGGCTGTTCTAGGTTGCCTCCACTGTGACTATGCCATTCCCCACAAAAATAAGCCCTCAAAGAATGCCCGTATCACATAAGAAACAGTAGTTCAATGGATTATCTTCTTACCATATGCCTGAAATCCTACAAAGCTCTTTACTAAAGATGTCACAATTCCTTATCATCAAAGAAGGAGGAGGTTTTTCCTATTTTCATGTTGAGGTTGACACCACGAGTAACTTGTCCAGGGTCACACATCTACCAGAAGACAGAAACAGGTTTCAAACCCAGATCTAACTTCCAGTATACCCCCTTAAACATAACCTGATTGGATTCTGCTTGTCCAGAAGAGCCCCAAGTCTAAATTCTCTTTCCAGGGCCTGCCCACCTCAATAGATCTAAGGACTCCCCAGGCACTTACCCAGGGACAAAGGGCCTATTAGTCCTTCTTGCTCCCAGTTATCCCCTAAAGCCAGGACTCAGACATCCTCCTTTAATATCAGAAGACCGTAATAGCTTCCAACAGACGATGGTTGCTTTAGAAAATAAAGTTAGGCTAGAAACTTGGTTTGGTTATGGACTGAATGTTTGTGTCCCTCCTCCTCCCCAAAATTCCTATGTTGAAGCCCTGGAGGGGAGTTCTTTGGGAATAATTATGTTTAGATGAGATCATGAGGGTGGGGTCTCCAGGATGGTATTAGTGTTCTTATTCAATGAGGAAGAGACCAGAGTGTGCTCGATTGCTCTCTCTCTCTCTCACTTACTCTCTCTCTCTCTGCCTTTACGGATGCAGAAAGAAGTTGGCCGTCTATAAGCCAGGAGGAGAGTTTTCATCAGGAACCAAATCAGTCACTCTGTCTTAAAATTCCCAGCTTCCAGAACTGGAGAAATAAATTCTTGGTGTTTAAGCCACCAAGTTTATGGTATTTTTAGTACGGTGGCCCAAGTTGGTTAATACACCTGGTGTCCCATTAAGTACAAAAAGTCTTCCACTGGGGTGCCTGGGTGGCTCAGTTGGTTGAGTGGCCGACTTCGGCTCAGGTCATGATCTCGTGGTCCATGAGTTTGAGCCCTGCATCGGGCTCTGTGCTGGCAGCTCGGAGCCTGGAGCCTGCTTTGGATTCTGTGTCTCCCTCTCTCTCTCTGCGCCTCTCCTGCTTGTGCTCTATCTCTCTCTGTCTCTCAAAAATAAATAAATGTTAAAAAAAAAAAAACTTAAAAAAAAGTCTTCCAATGATATATAAAGAACTTAAACAACTCAACACAAAAACAACAAATAATCTGATTAAAAATGGGTAGAGGATCTGAATGGACATTTCTCCAAAGAAGATCTACAGATGGCCAACAGACATGAAAAGATGCTCAACATCACTCATCATCAGGAAAATTCAAGTCAAAACCACAATGAGACCTCACCCTACAGCTGTCAGAATGGCTAGAATCAAGACAAGAAATAACAAACACTGGCGAGGATGTGAAGAAAATGGAACCCCTTATAAGCAATATATAGATTCAGTACAATCCCTATCAAAATACCTACAGCATTTTTTCACAGAACTAGAATAAATAATACTGAGATTTGTCTGGAACCACAAAAGACCCCAAATAGCCAAAGCAATCTTAAGAACAAACCTAGAGGTACCACAATTTCAGATTTCAAGATATACTACAAAGCTCTAATAACCAAAACAGTATGGTACTGGCACAAATATAGACACACAGATGAATAGAACAGAGAGTCCAGACATAAATCCACAGTTATGTGGTCACTTAATCTACAACAAAGGAGGCAAGAATATACAACGTGGGAAAGACAGGTTCTTCCATCAGTGGTGCTGGTAAAACTGGACAACTACATGCTCAAGAATAAAACTGGACCACTTTCTTACATCGTTAAAAAAATACCCTCAAAGACCTAAATGTGAGACTTGAGACCATAAAACTCCTAGGAGAAAACATAGGTAGTGATAACTTTGACACTGGCCTTGGGAACATTCTTCTAGATCTGTCTCCTCAGACAAGGGAAACAAAAACAAAAATAAACTACTGGCACTACATCAAAATACAAATATTTTGCATAGCGAGGGAAACTATCAGCACAACAGAAAGGTAAACCACTGAATGTGAGAAAATATTTGCAAATGACTTATCTGATAAGGGTTAATATCCAAAATAGAAAAGGAACTCAAGTAACTCAACACCGAAAGAAGGAAGGAAGGAAGGAAGGAAGGAAGGAAGGAAGGAAGGAAGGAAGGAAGGAAAGAAAGAAAGAGAAAGAAAGAAAGAAAGAAAGAAAGAAAGAAAGAAAGAAGAAAAAAAAGAAAAGAAAAACTGATTAAAAAATGGGCAGACAATGTTAAGAGGTTTCCACAGAAGACCTACAGATGGCCAACAGACACATGAAAAGATGCTCAACATCACTCATCATCAGGAAAATTCAAGTCAAAACCACAATGAGACATCACCTTACAGCTGTCAGAATGGCTAGAATCAAGACAAGAGATAACAACTACTGGCGAGGATAGGTTGAAAAACTCTTGTGCACTGTTGGTGGGAATGTAAATTGGGGCAGCCACTGTGGAAACCAGGATGGAGGTTTCTCAAAAAATTACCAACAGAAATACCCTATGGTCTAGTAACTCCACTACTGGGTATTTACCCAAAGGAAACAAAAACACTAATTCAAAAAAAAAAATGTAGACAGCCCTATGCTTATTGCAGCAATATTTACAATAGAAAATTACGAAAGCAACCCATGTGTCCATTGATAGATGAATGGATCAAGAAGATGTGGTATATTCACAATGGAATATTACTCAGCCATAAAGAAGAATGAGACCTTGCCATTTGCAACAGCATGGATGGACAGAAACAGTATTTTGTTAAGTGAAATAAGTCAGATGGAGAAAGACAAATATCCTGTGACTTCACTTATGTATGTGGAACCTAAAAACAAAACAAAAAGCAGAAAGAGATTCATAAATACAGAATACAAACTAATATTTGTCAGAGGGAAGGAGTACGGGGGGATGGGCAAAATGGGTGAAGGGGAGTGGAAGATACAGGTTTCCAGTTATGGAATAGTCATAACGATAAAAATGTAAAGCATAGGGAATACAGTCGATGGGATTATAATAGCATTGTATGGTGACAGATAGTAACTACATTTACTATGGTAATCACTGAGGAATATACAGAATTGTTGAAACACTAGGCTTTACCAGAAACTAATGTACCATTGCATGTCAACCATACTTCAATAAAAAAATTTTTATTAAATATAAAGTCTTCCATTGGCTATCTCTGCCGTCACTGGAAAGCGTGGTCACTTCCAGCTACATTCAGAGGAGTGTGGTGAGCTGGGCCTCTACCCTAGTGCCTCTCAGTGATAATGGTCCTACCTCCAGAGGGGGTTGGGGGACCGTAAGAACACATTTTGGTTGTCATCATGACTGGAGGTGTGCTGTTGTCCCTTAGTGGGAAGGACCAGGGATTCTAGACAAAGACAAGCTGGCGACATATAGAACACACCAAGAAAAGTGGCCCACACGATTCAAACATCCAAAGATATCCCACCAAGTATTAAGCGCTTATCCTCTGCTGATAATGATCTGAGCCTAGATCCCGGTTCTGTTTTCTATGTAAGCACAACATATCTACGTGGTTTTAACATATGCCCAAATTTCCAGGAATGCAGCTACCAGGTCCGGTACAGGGAAGATGGCTGTTTATTGTGTTTCGAACACGACTACTTATGGCTCACCATTTGAAAAAATCGTGTAACTAATAGCTACGCCCTTGTGATAGGAGTCTCCAACTCACTACACCCTTGGCATCCATGACCATTGTGCTCACAAATATCGTGCGTGCACAGTATCTGACTACTGGATAGCGTCTTCTCATGTGGTTGTGTCATATTGCCTTAGGACAAATCATTTATCATTCCTTTTTATGTTACGCTTAGGACATTATTCTGATATCTTGTGGACTATATGTATATATGTAATATTATCTATGATTTTCATTTCAGGAGAGGGAAGGGGCATTTCAAGATACTACATAAAGGGAACAAGTGAGTAGTGAGAACCACCCCCGTCTCTCACCAAACAGAGTGCAGACTCCTGTCTGAGCAACACGGATCTTCAGTTAGAGGGACAGAGGGCCTCCTATTCAGTGTTATCTCAGCTGAGAGAACTTGGGATGCCATTCAACAAACAACCTGGGATCCCACGTGCCATTTCTTCGGATTCATCCACCCAAGCCATTTGCTCAAGGCCAGATCTCTTGCTTTTTCAAACAAGCCATCTAGCACCACTTTCTTCCAGTACATTTTTCTATCCCTAGTGCTTTGAATAGAGGCCTTTTTATCCTTCTATGCTATTTGGTCACCCACCCCACCCTGAACGTTTCTATAACCTGAAACACAATAGGAGGGCATTGAGATTTTGGACCCTTTTTCTTCCCCAGGAGGGTCATTAAAGTCCTTACGTAGATTTACTTACCCCATCCCCTCCTTCCCTCATAATTTTATTTATTTTTAAATGTTTATTTTTGAGAGAGAGACAGAGCATGAGTGGGGAAGGGGCAGAGAGAGAGAGAGGGAGTCACAGAATATGAAGCAGGCTCCAAGCTCTGAGCTGTCAGCACAGAGCCCGATGTGGGGCTCAAACCCACGAACCGTGACATCACGACCTGAGCTAAAGTCGGGTGCCTGACCGACAGAGTCACCCAGGCGCCATATTCCTTTATAATTTTAAATTCTGACCATCAATACACTGTCACAGTGAAAACTTCACTCGATGCTCCGTGCAAACCACTGACAATCACTTCTGTGTACAGTCTCTCTCTGGAGCCAGATGAAATGCTGTAGGAAGTAGGGAGGGAGAAACTGGTCTCCCTACTCCAGATAACCAAAGTGAGGTTCAGCAGGAGTTAAGGAGCCTCCTCAAGGAGGCAGAGCTCAGGACAAACAGAGTCTAGATGCAAACCCCAGTTTCTGAATCCAAATGCCAGCACGGGTCACATCGCATTAAACTGATAAAATCAAAAATGTTGCAAAGCCATCCCAGAGTGAAAAAAAAAAAAAGTCCCTTCCACAACACTCCTTTGAAAATGTATCCTTTGTTTCTTAAACAAGGCAATGGAGTCACCCTCTAGACAAGCAGAGAGGACATGACTTACATTCTGGGCATTATCTTATCACCAGGGGGGTCCAGAAATCCTTCGCAACACACACGCACTTAACCATCTCCTACCTGTTATTCACTCAGCTGCTTAGTAATGGAACATGTCCAGGCAACTTAAAATTGTTTAATTTTTAAGTTTATTTATTTACTTTGAGAGAGTGAAAGCGAGAGAAGGGGACGAGCAGAAGGAGAGGGAGAGAGAGAATCCCAAGCAGTCTCCTCACTGTCAGGGCAGAACCCAATCCAAGGCTGGAACTCAAGAACTGCAAAGTCATGACCCGAGCCTATATCAAGAGTCGGACGCTTAACTGACTGAGCCACCCAGGGGCCCTCCAGGCAACTGAAAATTGTATCCGAGGGCTGCATACTTCATACTGGAATTATCAAACACCACTGATTATTGCCCAGCACGTTCCTGAACTCAAAGGCCCTAGAGAACCCAGGGAAGAGCAAAAACTTTCAAGAGTGTCACTTTTTAGTATGTTCCCCATCATGGCAGGAGGGCTATGTGTTCTGAAATCCCATGTTGCTTTGACAAGGGCCATTCTCTCTTTCCCTTACCAAACATGGGCACCTGTTTCTCCTCACAGGGCACCTGTGAACTCCCAGAGAGCTCTCCAGGTTCTAATGGAATCGCTCTCCTGCACACGTCTCAGAGCTGACCCAGATCTGTGAGCACCTGCCGCTCTGTGAGAATGGCTATGGGTTTCTGAGACCTTAAACCAGTGCTCACTACCATGAACTAGAGCATCTCCAGGTTGCAGGCATAGGACAGACCCTCCCCCCGCCCCATCTCCAGTGTCTACCCATCAGAGCTCATTCCTTAAGAATGGTGTATGTTCTGGGGCACCTGGATGGCTCAGTCAGTTAAGCGTCGGACTCTTGATTCTGGCTGAGGTCACAATCTCACGGTTTCATGAGTTCGAGCCCCGTGTCGGGCTCTGTGCTGGTAGGACAGAGCCTGCATGGGAGTCTCTCTCTCTCTTCCTCTCTCTCTCAAAAATAAATGGATAAACATTTTTTAACAAGAATGGTGTATGTTCCATATAATCTAGATCACTGAACAAGTACCACGGATCACATCCAATGGTTAAAATTACACACAGTGGAACTCTACTGGTAACTTCTTTCCATGAAACAATGTTAGTACGAGACAGGTGTCTCTTGTGTCCGGCCCCAGACCCTGTGTTGCCAACTCACACAAGAATTCTAGCATAAAGCATCACATGTAGGAGAGGGCCGTGCTACATGTTCCAAAGGACAGAACTATATGAAAACTTCAAACATGTTAGATCTGAGATCTGATTCCAGTAGGAATTTCAGCAGTTTATAGAAGGTACAGTCACAAGATGCAGATTATTCCCACGAACCACTTAAAGGCCCTTTGCATATGTGTACATGTTGGAATCTCCTAATTGTTTGGGCTCCATGGTTGTGATCCCCAGAATTATCAGAATGTCAATGCAGTTGAAGAGACTGGACAGAGTCCTAAAAGTTTAAGAACAACAAACGGAAGGCAGAGTTAAGTGGAAAATAGTAATGCTTTGTGATCCCCAATCTTCTCAGGTATGACAGCATGTACGTAATGGCAAAATATTCGTATACCCCTTTGCACAGGATACTAGCAACCAGGGTCAAAGGTAGAATGTGAGAAAACACAGGACTGTAGCAGGGGTTCATGAGGAGGAAGAGGGGATGATGAGCTCACAGAGATAGGCGGACGCAGGAGACCCCAAGTGTCCAGACTAAGGGGGGTTAGCTTTTGGAAGGAAAGACACTGGAAATTTCTCACCAAGTGTAATGTGTACAAAAAAGGATATCTATGAGGATGAATTTGGTGGTCCAATTATAAATAAATGTCGCAGTCTCTTTACTCTCTTTTTAACATTTTTTAATGTTTATTCATTTTTTTGAAAGAAAGAGAGCACAAGTGGGGGGGGGGAGAGAGAGAGAGAGAGAGAGAGAGAGAGAGAATCTGAAGCAGGCTCCAGGCTCTAAGCCTGACATGTGGCTTGAACTCATGAACTCGAAGATCATGACCTGAACCGAAGTTGGACCCCCAACCAACTGAGCCACCCAGACGCTCCCACAGTCTCTTATTCAATGCAAATAAATCAAAGATTCCTACCATACCCCCAAGAAGATTTTTTTTAATTAGGGGAGTATGTGAGGAGAAAAACACAAAGAGCCCTCCAAAAATCCAGACAGCCACATGAAAAGGCACAGTCGCCTTGTTACTATGGTGTAAACTCAACGTGGACACTGCCAAGTCTGGATACAGAACAAGTATTTATAGCTGAGCAAGATTTAAATGGCCAGTAACATTTCCTTCCAGAGGTGCTTTGGTGATGAAGAAAATAAAGATTCTCCTCTATCTGACAGGGTACCAGACCTGTTAGCAGAAATAAACGAACTACCACCATTTCACATCAGAGCCCAGGGAAATGGGAAGAGACTTGACCTGATATGTAAATAGTTCCCGCCTTCGCCTTCATTTTCCAAAAAATCCCTGCTGTGATATTTCCAATAATTTTTCCAGCGAATCTGCCCCTGAAGTGGGCCTGATTTCAGGAAATATTAGAGCTACAAGACACAGTTTCATTCCTTTTCATATTCTCTGAATTTCCTTCCATGGGCAGAACCTCCTGAGATTTCCTGAGAGAGCCAGTCAGGAGTCAGGGCAGAGATTGAGGGGGTACGGGGTGGGGGGGGGGAGGCAAATAAGCAATTTCATTGGATGGGATTAAAATTTCCTTGCAAAGACAGGCACAGGAATTTAACTGTCACAAATGAGAACTACTGGTCCCCACCCCCCTCAAGTTATCAACAAAATCTCTCACTACTGCTCTCTGCCATGAGATCCTAATCAAAACAACAAAGGGAGATGGGATGTTTTCATTTCTCTCTTCAACGACCCTTCCCTAAGACTCCAGGTTCTGTGTGAGGTGAGCCAACGAAAACACAGATACTACTTGGTATCTCTTGTTTTGTTCTGTCTTTTTACTTTTGTCTTGTTCCAGAAACAAGTGCTAGGTGGAAGCCTACTCTAAGCATGGCCATTTGGGGGGGAAAGAAGAAACTACAAAAATGTTCAGTGTGCCTTTGTAAAGACTGTGGCATAGGGTGAATCAAGAGACCTCACCTAGACTTCAGCTAGCCGCCTTTAGTGTGGACGCCCATCTTTCCGTGAGATTTACAACCCAAACAATCTGGAAAGACTCGCTTTGACTCAGGAAGGGCACTGATGTGTGTTGCAGCTCCTCCAAACTGCTGAAGGGAGATGATTCCTGAGTGTGGGTCCTCCCCGGAGTAATGAGGTCATGCGTGCAGAGTGCTTTGAGCCTTCTCAGAAGAAAGGCAGAGTGCCAATTCAAGACATCCTTCTCACCCCATGTAAGACACAGCCTTCATTTTTTTTTTTTGGTTTCACCTTTAGAAAACTGCCCCTCTAGACAGATTATACCAGAAAAGAAAGAGACAACCTTCTATCACCTTCACAGATTTTCTATCAGGAATTCTGAATAATCTTTATGCCAACCAGCCCTCTCTCCCTCACCTCTCTGTTCTTCGTTGCAGTCTTTGGAAAAGCAAAGGAAGAAATGAAGAAATGTCAGGTGGTCAACCTCCCTGCAGTCACTTATTCCCAGAAAGGTGCCTCTCAGGAGTTCACCAAGAGAACCGAAGAACCAAGGGGCGCCTGGGTGGCTCAGTTGGTTAAGTGTCCAACTCTGGATTCCAGCTCAGGTCATGACCTTGCTGTTCATGAGATTGAGCCCCCCATCGGGTTCTGCACTGATGGTGTGGAGCCTGGTTGGGATTCTCTCTTTCTCTCTGTGCCCCTCCCCTGCTCATGCTCTCTCTCTCTCTCTCTCAAAATAAAATAAAACATAAAAAAAGAGAGAGAGAGAACCAAAGAACCTGAATAAAAGATCTGCTCGTATATTCACTCTAATTCAATTTCACAAACATGGCAGGCCCTCACATATTTAAACCATAACTTTTACCCTCAAGGTGCTTACATCTGGGGGCAGGAAAGGAGTAAGTTTTGATTGCAAAGAAGGATGTTGGGGATGTTGGTGTGTTAGTGTTAAGGAGGTGAAACGTAAGCATTAGATTTAGTGCAGGTCTCAGGTATGTGTCTTCTCCCAAATCCCCTTATCCCAGTTCCCGTACTATCCCCCCTCTCCATCTCTCTAAAGACTTCTGATCTGTGCTTCCAAATAGCCTTCCATTACCTTCTTCCCAAGGCAAAGCCAAGCCAACTCAGGAACAAGCTCTGATTGGGGTCATTAACCATCAATCATCCTTCCATATCGGTCAGTAACCGAGAACGATCCTTCACCTCCAGAAGGAAGCCTCTCCCAAAGGTTGAAGCATTCTATTTCCCTCCCACGCAAGAACCATCCATCCAGAAAAACAATCAGACCCAGCCCAGAAAACTGCTGTAATAAACACACCTTCTGAGAGAGTTCCATTTCTCCGGGACGGGGGGAAATAATTCTTAAGATTGCAAGATAGGATTCCAGTTTCTAGCAGGTGTTCATTGTATTCCCACCATAGTTATCAAAGCCACAGCCTGCACTTTGTGATCCTATCCAATGATCTGCTGAAATCATTATTCGTTTATGTTCAAAACCATACTTTCTCTCCCACACAATTTATTCCAGGGCTCCTTTAAAGATTTCAGGGGAGGGCTCAGCTCCTGCTAAAAGTACTCCTCCAATTACAATGGAATCCCCTTAAGTCTTTGATCTGTCTATCCATTTATTCCCGACTTCTGACTCCAGGAATCATTAAGTGGCCTTTTCTCTCTTAGATGGCAAACTCTGTCATGCCTCATAATTGAGTGGGCACTCGATAAATGAATGCTACAGTGCTCTGAAGAATAACACACTTCCTATTGGCAGCGAATCCGAGAGAAACTTCCTTAGAAGAAAGGACTGTCAATTACCACTGAACAAGCCTGAATTTTGGCTCCTGCAGAAAAAGCAAACACAACAGTAACAACTCACCCCCAACAGCAGCCACATCGCTATCTGGCCACTGCCCTCCTGTCACCTGGCAAGCGGCTGGCCCCACAGCAGATCTATGTTGGTAGACTGACTCATACAGGCCTGAGACCGGTGATACGTAATCCATCACTGATAGGTAGACGCCAGCTGGGGGCCTGACCGTCTGGCTCGGCAGAGCTTCTGACCTCCCGTGGTCCTTGGCTCTCTTACAGATGACACATCTAGCTGCCTGAGAGATGTCAGGGCCGGGAGCAGGATGCACAGGGAAGGCTGGGAGAACATTCTGGAACACTGGACTTGCCTTTGTTCCTTCTGCAGCAGGCCGCCACGACTTCCCCGTCTCCCCAAGGATGAAGCCTGTTCCAGCAACTACCCCGCCTTGCTTCTACGCTGCCCTGGGCCAGCCTACAGCTTCGGGCTCGACACCAAGGCATCCACACGTAGAATGCCAGTCGCCTAGGAAGCTCACACCCCGAGCTCCACTTCCAAACTTCATTTCCCAACTGGCCTAGGGTAGAACTTCAGTGTCGATATTCTGACCGGCTCTCCAGGGGATCTGAATGTGCAGGCAAGGGGGCAGGACCACTGCACCCACTTTTTCCCACCCCAGGGCCCACACCTGCAATCGCTTCCGTGTCTTTTACAGAGGGGAGGCTGCTGCTGACAAGAAATGTCATTATCAGTAATAGTAGCTCAGGGTGCCTGGCTGGCTTGGGGTTAAGCTCCTGACTCTCGGTTTCGGCTCAGGCCACCATCTCACGGTTCGTGGTTTGGAGCCCCGCATCAGACTCCACGCTGGCGGTTTAGAGCCTGCTTGGGATTCTGTCTTCCTCTCTCTCTTTGCTCCTCCCCCGCTCATGCTGTCTCTCAAAACAAATACATGCAACTGAAAAAACATAGTAGCTAGGGGCACCTGGGTGGCTCGGTCAGGTTAGCGTCCAACTTCGGCTCAGGTCACGATCTTGCTTTTTGTTGGTGAGTCCGAGCCCCGCGTCGGGCTCTGTGCCGCCAGCTCGGAGCCCGGAGCCTGCTTCGGATTCTGTGTCTCCCTCTCTCTCTGCCCCATCCACCACTTGTGCTCTCTCTCTTGCTCTCTTTCAAAAATAAACATTTAAAAAATAAAAAAAAAAAAAGAAAGATTAGACACTTCAACTATCCACTTTCACAAAACTCCTAAACGCTTAAAAGTTGCATTATCGTGACGAAATGGTAGATACTTCAAGACCTTGCTGCGTTACTCCTATAACTCGCAGATTAAAATTCTTAGGCCCTAATGAACATTTAGGCTTAGCTGGCTCCACAGCAGCCACAAAGTCCCCATTTCCTTAGAAACTCCCTGTGTATGTGTGTCTTATTATTGTTTTTTAATCTTTATTTTTGAGAGAGAGAGAGAGACAGAGTGCTAGCGGGGGAGGAACAGAGAGAGAGGGAGACGCAGAATCCGAAGCGGGCTCCAGGCTCTGAGCTGTCAGCGCAGGGCCCGACGCGGGGCTCGAACCCACAAACCGTGAGATCATGACCTGAGCCGAAGTCAGACGCTTAACCAACTGAGCCACTCAGGCGCCCCTCGTGTGTTTTAAATGCTATAGCACTACGTCCCAAAAACCTCCTATAAACTGCGGTTACGACATAGGAGACCAATCAAATTCGAGGCCAGAATCTTAGGAATTAAATATCAAGAGTTTCTGGAAAATACACTTAAAACTGGTCCAGCGCTTCGTTCCTTGATTGAAGAACAGACAAAACAAAACCCCGAACCCTGAAAATACAGGACAGCTGTGTCACAATGCAACCAGGCTGTGGATGTCCTGTATTAGTCTACTTCAATTTGAAACATAAACTTCGTGTGGTTCACTTTACTTTTCCCAGGTCGGTAAATCCCCCTACGGCCCTCTGATGCTGCATTCACATCTGTTTTTCTACGGAACAAACCCCCAATCGTGCTTTCTTTGTTCAGACAGAGAACATCTTTCTACCAAGCCATCCAATTTCCAAATAATGTCCCCTGACCCTACTCATTACATACTGCACATTACAGAATCATCTGACTTCTCTGGGTAGCTCAGGATGTCTCAACCGTGGCACCACTGACATTTTGGACCAGACAGATCATTGTTTGTTGTGGGGGCCTGTTCTGTGCCTTGTAGGCTGTCTGTCGACCAGCAGCCTGGGCTCTATCCACTGTATGTCATTAGTACCTGTCCCGGAGGCATGAAAACTAAAACTCCAGACACTGCCAAATGTTCCGGGGGGGTGGGGGGGTGGAGGAGAGGTGGGGGGAGCAGGGGACGTGGGGACAAGATGACTGGCAGTTGAGAACCACTGGTCTAACCTCATCCTCAACCTATTTGGAGTTTTATTCCGGCTGTAAACTCTTTACCAAGTTTGGCTACATTTTCACTTTCTGAAATTGTTCAAAAGCAGCCTGCCAAACAGCATTCGGCCTGGATTTCTAATGAGGTTTTGCGAGAAGGTAATCCTCAGTAGGGGCACTGAGCATTTGATTTGGGTTGAGGGAGGGGTGGGGAGCTGACTTGACCATGATGCACAAGAAAGTAGCTTTTAGCAGAGTCTTTCCTAGTACGCTACCCTCTGAATTCCCTCCAGGATGAGCAAGTTACCTTCACTGGATGGAGTTTTGCCCAGTGCTTTACAGGATGCCCACTACATCCCTTAAGAGGGCACCTCGAGGGGCACCTGGGCAGCTCAGTCAGTTAAGCGTCTGACTTCGGCTCAGATCTCACAGTTCGTGGGTGCAAGCCCCGTGTCGGGCTCTGTGCTGACAGCTCAGAGCCTGGAGCCTGCTTCGGATTCTGGGTCTCCCTCTCTGCCCCTCCCCCACTCACACTGTGTCTCTCTCACAAAAATAAGCATTAAAAAAATTTTTTTTTTTATTTTTTTTATTTATTTATTTATTTTTTTTTGGGGACAGAGAGAGACAGAGCATGAACGGGGGAGGGGCAGAGAGAGAGAGGGAGACACAGAATTGGAAACAGGCTCCAGGCTCTGAGCCATCAGCCCAGAGCCTGACGCGGGGCTCGAACTCACGGACCGCGAGATCGTGACCTGGCTGAAGTCGGACGCTTAACCGACTGCGCCACCCAGGCGCCCCAGCATTAAAAAATTTTTAAAAAGAGGGCACCTCTGTCAGTCAGTTACTTATTACCAAGTGAAAACTCAATCCAAAAGGCCTAATGCAAACAAAGGGAATTCACGGGCCCAGGTAAGCGGGAAGTCCTACAGAATCACAACTTGCAGGAGACTGGCCTCAGGCTGGGGGTCAAGTTTGAGGGCCGTCTCTCTGATTTTCTCAGCTTCCTCTTCTCCGTGAGTCAGGCTGGCCTTCAAACCGGCTTCCTTCACGGTGGCACAATGTCTGTACATGTTCCGGCCAAATGTCCATACACCACGTTGCTCTAAAGAGGGTGCCTTTCTAGCCAAGAAAAGTCTTGTATTTCGCTGCAAGGAGACAGGCCTGAGTTAGATGCTTAGGGCTGAATCATCCCAACAGCATGGCCAGAAGGCCATGGGCTGACAGGTTGAGGCCCTTGAATCAATCACAGGGGCTGAGGGGGGGTAAGTTATGTTGAGGAGTTTAGAACACTGGTTCTCAAAGTGTGTTCCCTGACCAGTGGCATCAGCATGACCTGGGAACTTGCTGCAAATACAAATCTTCAGGCCCCGTCCCAGACCTGCTGAAACAGCAAGTCCGGGGTGGGGCCCAGCAATCCATGTTTTCATAAGACCTCCGGGTCATTTCTGACAGAAGCTGGGGTTCATGCCCACGGGTTTAGACCACCAGGCCCCGCTCACAGAGCCTGGAGTGGGGTGAATCCCATGCACGTCACTGGCCTGTCACTCGATCAGAAAAGGATCTGGCGGAGGCCCCAGAAGTTACAAAATCCTTTGAAGGGAGAAGTTTACGTCACTTCTCCCTATGGCACAGCTACGGGGGAGAAAACACAGTAATTAGTGCTTCAAACTATCAGTTCGAGGATGCCTTCTGCTGTCCCAATTTGCTAGTGCACAGGGCTTAAAGAAAAGGAAACGTCCCACGTTCGCACTTGCATTTTCTGGGGCCCCACCCTGCCGGCCCTGGAGACATTGGACAAAGACGTGTACGCATATCTGAGAACAGTGAAGCTGCCCGGCTGTTCAAATTGCAGCGAAGGAGACGTTCTCTAACAAAGTTTCTTAACCACAGTCCATCCTAAGAATCAACTGGACTGAGATAACACACACGGCCCTCTTGGGCCCTCTTGGGATCCACTGAGTCAGGATCTCCAAGGGAGGATCTGGGAACCTGCGCTTTCAGCCGCCATTGCTAGGGAGCCTCATGAATTATGTGTTTTTGGAAAACTCCATTCTAAGAGATACAAGCAAAGGACTGAGGAGAAAAATCTCACAGGGGCGCCTGGGTGGCTCAGTCAGTGAAGCGCCCAACTTCGGCTCAGGTCGTGATCTCTCAGTTCGTGGGTTCGAGCCCCACATCTTGGTTCTGTGCTGAAAGCTCAGAGCCTGGAGCCTGCTTGGGATTCTGTGTCTCCCTCTCTCTCTGCCCCTCCCCCGTGCTCTCTCTCTCTCTCTCAAAAATAAACATTTAAAATAAATTTTTAAAAAAGAAAAATCTTGGGGCATGTGGGTGGCTCAGTCGGTTGAGTGTGCGACTTCAGCTCAGGTCATAATCTCACAGCTTGTGAGCTCGAGCCCCGCGTCGGGCTCTGTGCTGACAGCTCAGAGCCTGGAGCCTGTTTCCGATTCTGTGCCTCCCTCTCTCTCTGTCCCAGCCCACTCACATTCTGTCTCTGTCTCTCTCAAAAATAAATAAGCATTAAAAAAATTTTTTTTAAGAAAAATAAAAGAAAAAATAAAAAGAAAAATCTCACAAAGAAATTATATGAACACGACTGAGCACAAAAATAGTTTCTTCCTCTTGCGTACACATTCCCCTCACTACCAAGGCCCGTAAGTGTTCTTCTTCTCATCTTACCTGCTTCCCAAATATGTCATTCTTCATACCACTGCCAGTGTGAATGTTCTAGACTGCACCGGATATCAGGGCTCCAATCAAAACTCAAAATAACAGTGGACTAGATGTGTTCACAGGGAATGACCTCCATAGATAGGTGTTATTGTCAATATTCTGTTACTAGGGAACAGCAGTGGGCCCGTGGATATTTTTTTATATTTACAGAAGTAAATTAGCAAATAAAGAGAGCCATAACTATACCGATGATAGGAATGTCGATATAATTTGTGCCCTGAGCGTAAAGTTAAATATATTTTTAAAAGTTAAGAGATGGAATATGTTAATCTCTCTCAATACTCAGAGTAAGGTTTAAAACACTTTTTTCCTGTGTATTTTATAATTACTCCTTAGTGAATTATATGGCTTACTGAATTAAAGTAAAATTATTTTAAATAGTTATTTAAAGTTAAAAAGAAAAAAAAGCCCATCACCTCGCCACGGCCTTCAGGATGGAGAGCAAAGTCACCATGACGTACAGGTCTCCACGGAATCCAGTCCTGACCTTTCCTCCGCGGCCTTCTTTCACCCCATTGGCGCACTTGAAACCCACCCTTGAAACATCCTGCATCCCTGGTATGGCCTTGAACACCTGATTCTCTTTTGCCTTTTTCTTAACTTGCTCAACCCCACCTTCCTTCTCCATTCTCCCAGGGAGTCAGCCAGGGTTAATGCTAGTCAATGCTTCTCCCGAGACCCAGGTGGCAAATATTTCAGGCTTTGCGAGCAACATAGGGTTTCTGTTACATATTTTTCTTCTTTGTTTTGTCCGTTTGTTGTTTGGGGGTGGTTGTTTTTGGTATAATCCTTTTTTAAAAATGTAGAAACTGTTCTTAGATCCCTAAGCCCTCCAAAAGCAGGCCGCTGGCCATTTGCTGACCTCTACTCTACGTGACCACTGCCAGACCCATATAGACAGCAGAGAATTACTCACATAGTCATCCACAGATCGGGTTCACGAAGCAGTCCTATGTTGAGCATTTCTGGTCATCAGACGGCAGACAAAAGACGGGGTCTCACTGCAAGCCATGAAATGCTCCAGTCCCCAAGTGGCGCCCTGTGACTTCTCACAAATAATTGGCCAAAATTCGTCTTTCAGTCCCGCCCAACCAACAGGGGAGCCGGAAGGTGGGATCCCAGCACGTGCCCAGCAGTCCTAAGAACTGGAATAAACGTGGAATAAACATGATGCGTCTACTCAGCCCCAAGACACCTGCTCTGGAAAGCCTTGTTGGACACGCTCGTTCCCCAGCCAGATTAGCTACTCTTCCCCTGTCATCTTATAGCACCTGGAGCATTCCTTGGGCTGTGCCGAGGATGCCGGAGCTGCTGCTTCTCTGCCTTCCCCAGCAGACCTTGAGTTCCTTGGGGAGGCATCTCCCTATGCCCACCGCATAACACAGGGACCACGAGCCAAGGATGCCCGATGTGTGTTGTCTCAACAACAACAAAAATGAATGTGATGGACTGTGGGAGTGAATGGCTGCCTCTGCATTTCCCCGAAGGCTCCTGGAGCTAGCAGTGTTAACCCTTCTGAGACCAGCTAGTTCAACCACACCAGTCTCCACTTGTGCTAAACATCACCATCTTGGTTATCCAGCCCTTTTCTCTCTTCGTCAAACTCCTTTCTTCTTATAGCTGTTTTCTTCTAACCATCAATGCTTTGCAGCAAGATGGTCCCTGAGACCAGAGAGCACTCTGACTTTACGTGGACTGGTTTGTTTTCAGTTTACAGGGCAGAAGGCAGGCACAGGGAGGCACCGTGATTTTCCTACACTGCACAGCCAATCAGAGGTAGAGCCAAGAGTTACGCTTCCTTTCGAAGCAACAATAAAGCGCCACGATGGAGCCCAGAGCCTCAGCTAAATTCACCGGCGGTTTATTTATACCCCTTGGAGAGGCAGACATCATAATACGTGTGTGTCAGCCGTGAGCCTACTCCGTCATACCCGTGTTTAGGTCGTGGTACCCAGGCACTGATCTCCGAGCAAACTATTAGAAACAAGCCCCATGACTATTTATTAACGTGGCGCTTTTTCCATATCGCTTCCACTCATCTCTTCCTCTGGAAAGTGACACAGCTCACTCTCAGAGGGCCTCTCAGAACCCTGAGGATACCGGAGACGATGTGCCCCGAAGGCTGTGTACACCTTCATGCCGACGAGGGGAACGACCCTTGCATGCGTTTTCACTGCTGAACGGCCTACAACAAATTTGGATTCCGTTTCACATGCCCCATGTGTATGGCTGCTGCATTTCGTGTGGAATGCGCAAGCAGAGGCTGGGCAAGACAGCATGCAAAAAGCCCTACAGTGCCACACTCCACCAACACACAGGATGGAACCCTTGAAGGCTGATCAGTCACCACCCTGACATCCTCTGGCCCCGGCAAAGTGTGTCCTGACCTTAAGTTTTCCCCTCTGGCCATCTCCTGGAGACAGGAAGTTCCTAACGAACGTCCCATCTGGTGGCCAGCCTTGACAAAAGTCCAGAAGCACTGGGGGCAAAGAGAATATAGCTAAGCAGTGCCCACCAGATCACCAAGAGACTCGTGCTAGAATGAGATCCCCTCGAAACCTGTGAATGTGGGGTCATCCCATATAAAAACTTAAAAGCCAAATAGCTTGGTACGCCCTGCAACTCTCATGAAGTGCTTAAAAGACCACAGCAGACCCCGCACCTCAACCAGGGGAAAGTGTGCGAGAAAGAGGAAGCACCCCAAACAACAAATCATAAGCTCAGGTACCGCCGGACACCAAACAAGAATCAGTCCTTAAAAGGAATCCTGGCCTTGACTTCCTTTTTCTGTTTCCCTAAGCCTCATAATTGAATGTTACAAAGTGTATCAGGAACCGCCAACCCAGGTTCCCCCCTTCCCCCAAACAAGAAAAGGTTAAGCTTTTAATTACAGGCCCTCAAACTACCGTTCTGTGCAATTATCAATTAACTATAATCGTGGATGAGCGAAGGCAGGGCTGCGCTAGCAAATTCCGTCCGCCCAGGCTGGGTTATTTCAGTCCCCTTCCATTACCGAGAACAAACCACAAACGCACGCACCCTCGCGCGCACACACACGCTCTCGCTTAAAGGCACATTTCACTTTTGGCGAAAATGGCACCTCGGCGTGCAGTTGAGACCCCCCCCCCCCCCCGGGCTCCATCACTTTCGGGTGGAGACAGGAGGCCCGAGGAAGACGCTACCTACCAGCCTTAGAGTACCAGCCTCTCTGGGGCGCAGGAGAGGGGGGAGGGGGAGAGAGAGGGAGAGAGAGAGAGAGAGAGAGAGAGAGAGAGAGAGGAGAGAGAGAGAGAGAGAGAGATGCGTGTTGCCCTTGGAAGCCGCAAGTCCCCCCGGGCGGCCAGCCCCGTTAGCGGGAAGGCGATGGCAACAGCAGCAGCAGTTGCATCAGCGCTAACTACTGCCGCCGGCCGCCGGGAGGGTACAGTAACGACCGCAGGGAGCGTGCAGCTGCTGCGGCGGCAGGTTCCCTGGATCAGGAAATTAGGGCAGGCACCGGGGATTGGAGGCGAGGGCGGCGCGCGAGCCAACCAGCGGCCGCCCCGGGCCCCCGTGAGCCCCGGGCGGACGCGCGGAGCCGCCGGCCCCAGGAGCAGTCCCGGTGGCGGCGGCGGCGGCGGCGGCGGCCACGGCCACGGCCACTCACGCACGCACACGCTCGCACTCAGACTCGCACACCCCCTGCGCAGGCACCTGGCTGCCCGGAGCTTATAAAAGCGGCGCGTCTAGGGGAAAGGAGGGCTGGAGCCGCCGCTCCCCACCCCCTCACACCCCCCTCACCCCTCGCTGACCACTCCCCCTCCTGCCCCCTCCTCGCAGCTCACCCCGCGCTCCGGAGGCAGCCGCCAGTGTGGGTGCTCCGCGGCCGGCTCCGCTCTCCTCTGCCTCGCTCCTCTGCTCTCGGCTCCCCACCCCACCCCCTCCTTCCCCTCCCCTCCTGTACCCTCCCCTCCTCTGCAGCGCCTGCATTATCTTCTGCCCGCCGGCTCGGCTTGCACTGGTGCTGCAGCCCGGGGAGGTGGGTGGGTGGGTGGGTGGGTGGCTGGTGGGGAGGAGATTGTGCAAGTTGTAGGGGAGGGGGGGTGCCCTCTTCTTCCCCGCTCCCTTTCCCCCTTGCTAACTCCTTCCCCTCCTCCTCCCCCCTCCCCCCTCCCCCCTCCCCGCCCCCACCTCCTTCCTCCTTCGCGAAGGGCTGGTAACTTGTTGTGCGGAGCGAGCGGCGGCACCATCCAGGCGGGCACCATGGGCACGTCCGCGCGCTGGGCGCTCTGGCTGCTGCTCGCGCTGTGCTGGGCGCCCCGGGAGAGCCGCGCCACCGGAGCGGGTGAGTGAGGACGCGCCCCTCCGCTGGCTGCCCGGACCCAGCCTGGGCGCCAGTGGGGGCTGGGGGGGGGCGAGGCCCGGGTCTCCTTTTGCCCACCCCCCTCCTAGGAGGCGCCTCTCCGCTCAGCTCGCCTTCTTTCCCTCCCAACCCTGGTGGCGCCTCTGAGCCGACTGTCATCGCCGCGGCTACGGGGAGCCGGGCTGGGGGGGGGGGGGCGGGCGGGCGGACAGCGGGATTTGGGGTATCCTAAAGCCTGGCCTGAACTCTTCATTCCCTAACACTGTCTCCCCCAGAGCCACTGCCTTGCCTCGTTTTTCACCCTGCTTGGTCGGGGCTGGGGAATGTGGGCTTCTGAGCCACTGAACAATGGTTCTGTCTGCCAGGCGGAGTGTTAGGAAGGAGGCAGAGGGCCGGGTCTGGCCGAGACGCGCTCGGGAGCCGGGGGCGCGCTCTTGGGACTTGAGGTGGTGGTGGGGGGGTGAGTGGGCGATGGACGCAGGTGGGCGTGTGCGGGGACGCGGGGCGCCGGGTGCAGGTCCTGGCAGCGAGACCCTGGCGGCGGCGGGGAGCGGGCGCACGTTCAATGGGCGGCAGCGGGCGGGCTCCCGGGGAGCCACTACAAGTGCACAGCCTGCTCACCCGGACTGCGACTCCCCCGGCGCCCGGTGGTCGCTGTGGAGTACGGGTTCAAATAGGACTCCCCACTGGGTGTTCCTCCCCTGCTCGCTCCCCTTCGCGCAGTGTTTGTAAACCTCTCGGGTCTCGCGTACAGCTGAACGGGGGAGGGGAGCGGAACGAAGACTTAATCAGGTTAGTTTGCTGCTCTTGGTTCCCGGTGAGATTTCCTCGAGAGAAATTGAGCCCTAATCTGGTGACTGTGTAATTAGCCTTCATTCCAAACAATAGATCAAAGGGAGTAGCGCGAGTGGCGGTGGTGACGGCCGTGGAGTCCCCAGGGTCTGCCGCACTGGGCCCGGGAGCCCTGTGCTCAGCCACGCTCCGCTTGGAGCCGCACAACTTTGCTGGGCAGGCGACAGCAAGCCCTTCTAAGGATTCCGTGGGAAGCCTGGCGGGTCCCCGGAGTGATCTTGACAGGACAGCACGGGGCTTGCTGGCCAGCTCTACGGCAGTGGGACAGGAAGGTGCCCCCGTCCCGAGTACCCATTTCAGAGTCCCTAGCTCCTGCAGCCCGGTGGCCTAGGAGGCCGGCCTGCCTGCAGTCACGTGTCTCCTAAAGTGAGCCAACTTTACAGTGTGCGGTCAAGCAGCCTCTTTCGGGCAGGGCAGTACGTGGGGGCTTCAAGCCTCCGACCGCCCCCCTGCCCTTTGGTCCAGCTGTCCCGAGCGAGCATGTGAAGCAGGGACGGGCTTTTCTGCCCTGCGCGATTGGCTGGCCGCCCGAGCACGTTTGGGTCGGTCACATGTCTCCGCGTACAGCAGCCGAGGAGCATTATCTTTAAGGGAATGTACAAGACCCGACAGGCTCCCCCGGACTGTTCGCTGAAATGCTTTCCCCTTGAAAAAGGCGAGTCCTGGAGATAGCCTGTAATGTGCCACACACGTTAAGAGCCTGGAAAAGTCCTGCCTACAAGAATTTGCAGACTGGAACATGAATCGTTCATGGATGAGCAATCCCAACTTATTCAATGATTTCTCACGATAGTGCGGTGCATTATACTTTCCGTAACATCTCAAAAGACTGAGGTATGCCAGAAACTACTGCTAACCGGCCAGGAGGTGGGAGACAGACTCATTTTTGGTGCATGTTCTGTTCCTATTCTTTTAATTTAACATGTGATAGCTTTCCATGTGGGGTTAACTTTATCCTACAGGAAGCTGGGGATGCACTTGAACTGCTGAGATGGGTTAGCTGAAGCTCTGTGTTCACCTTGGAAGAGGCAGGTGAGGGTCCCCTTGGCTCCCCTACGTCCACGTGTGAAACACGTGCGGTGCCATGAGTAGTGAAAAGTAGGAGCCCATGCAAGACTTAAATTCTTCCAAGGAAGAGAGGCACATCATTTTTCACCTGGATAGAATCTGGGGTTGGCCGAAGGAGGAATGGATCCCAAGCCAACCCAGACTGGCTTCTGTCTGAAGTTCAAAGTCCCAGGCCACATGGGCCGGCTTTTGGCCGTTTTCTCTACATCCCTTCTTCCCAAACCCTCCCCACATCCATACATGCTCACGGTAGCCATATAAAATATTCTAGGATGGGGGAGGGGCAGCTGTGCCCTGATATCCTGGCCTGGAACTTAGGCCAACAAGAGAGGTTGAAGTTCAGTAGTGTAGTATGCCTGATGGCAGACACCTGGGAGTTTTAGCACGTGTTCCTCCAGCCCAGGTGCTCAGGATTAGGCTGTGGGGTACCACATTTTCAAGCCAGAGTCTGGAAGAACCAAGGTGTTATGAGGGGTATTCAGATGTGGCCAGCACCCAGGAAAATGAGTAGGCAGAAACTTCTCTAACTTCGGGAGTCGGTTGGGGAAGCCGGCAGTAAGAGGAGACCTGGAGGGCAAGGAGCAAATAAACTTGAGCCAGCCTGTAGCACCGCGGGAAAGTGTCACGGCGATCACGAGCCTCAGGCCGAGGAATGAACATGTGAGTCTGGACTCCTTAAGGAGGATCACCAGGCAAGTGACAGCTTCCTCAAGCCGGAGCACCTCCCTTCCGGGCAGCGGCCTGTTGCTACTCCATGTGACATTTGGCTGTAATGTCTGTCCTGTGTTGTTAGGATTCTTTCCTTTTCCAGCCTGCGGCCCCAGATGCCTGATGCCTGCGTAAAGGCCAAGTGCAGCCAACTGTTGAGACTTTACCACAATAAGCAAAGGTAGTAAGGGCACGGCAGTCCCCTTGCTTTGAAGAAGTCCTGATCGAAGTGTTTCTGCCTTTCGTAAAGTCAAATAATCATCAATTTGATTTCACGGGAGCAGTTTGACTACCACCTACTGCTCGAGACGCGATGAAAAGTAGTTCCAAGCCCCTTCTACTCCACAAGTATCAAACTGATAAGACCACAAGAACTCCTCAAACATGGCTGTAAGGTCAAGGGAGTAGGTAGCTCTCAGGCACATGGCTTTGCGTTTTCAGCCAAAGATGGGAAGACTCAGAGCACAGCATAGGTAAATGGGTACCTCAGAGTAAATATCTAGAGCGTTTTCCATTTCTTACAGAACGTGAGTGAAGCTGTCCTTTTTGGTAGAAAGAAGAACGATCAAGGGTAGGCGGTTACCTGTTTTATGTCAAGTCATAATTACGTTTACTGTGGCTACTGACCGTTCTTTGGAAAGCCACCTTCACCTACTAGCCTAGGAGACGTTAAATGCCTCAAAGAGCTGTGATAAGGTCTGTAATGATGTTTATGATACATGTACCTGCCTTAGGAGAGCTGTTCAGGGTGTGCCTCTCTCTAGATGGTTAGTTGATAGACTCAGCATGGTCGAGTGTGTTCCCTTCTACTTTAAGTCAATCTCAAGAGGGTTCTCAGGGCACAGCACGAAGACCACTTCCAAGACAAAGGGTCCAAAAATACCTTCTGCAGAGGTGACGGAGGAGATGTATCTGTTGAGCAGAAGTGGTCCAGGGACATTTTCTTCCCCCTCTCCCCAGCTGAAGAATTTTTAGCTAGGAAATTGAGGACTGATTGCTTTTTAGTTTGCAGACTTCACTGTAGCAGAAATCTTGCTGGATCATTTCCCTCTGCCCTTTTCAATATGAATTGGTGTCCCTTGGCTAACCTGTTTTGTTGACTTAGCAGTAAAAGCTCTAAGCATGGCTAATGCCACCTGGTTAGATACACTAGCCCCGCAGCAGCAACGCCCTGAGAGGGCAGGTGATACCTTAAAGTTAGCCTATTTTTTCCTTCGTGCGATGTGTCCTGGGAAAGCTTAGGCCTGCTGGTTATGTGGGGGCCCTAAATTAAGCACAAGGATGCCTGCTGGGTGCTGGGAGACTTCGTACAGAGATTATGCAAAAAAAAAAAAAAAAAAAAGAAGGAAGGGGGTGCTTAATGTTTGCTTGGAGAGCCTTTGACTTCTTTGTATTTTAAAAATGTTCCATGGGTGGATAGAGTTAGGGAAGGGCATGCACGCTCTTGTTTTTAAAACGTAACTTTGGGGACAGAAACCAGAAGATGGGGACCACTGGCTGGAGTGGATGATTTTGCCACCAACTCAGGTCTTCTGGGTTGGCCCTCCTGGCTAGGAGCCTTTATGTATATAGCCATTTATGTATATGCTTTTGGCGGTAGGGGGGTGGGGCCGGGCTTGCAACTTGCCCAGCAAAGGAGATGATAAAACCTTGCTGATAGACAACATTTGCAAATTGCTTCGCGGGTTCGGATGTTATAACCTCACACTTCCCCCTAAACACATTTGCAAATTACTTCACGTGTTACCACTTAATTCTTCCCACCAAATACTGTTGAGTTGTAGACAGCCCCTAGTCTTTCGTTTTTCTAGAGACTTCCCAAGACCTGACTTATTAACTCATCTGCAGGTTCCCTGAGTAGGTGGTAGAGTCGCACTGGCGTCCCTTGTACTTCTGCTTATAACCACTGGACATCCATCTACTGAGCACCACCAGGCATGGCCAGGGGGTGGGGGTGGGGGGTGGACACAGTAACTACGGACTTGGTCCTTTCTTTCATGGCATTTGGTCTAGTGGGGAAGTCAGATCAGAAGATCAATGCTCCAGGGGCACCTGGGGTGGCTCAGTCAGTAAAGCGTCCGACTTCAGCTCAGGTCATGATCTTACAGTTGGTAGGTTCGAGCCCCGCGTCAGGCTCTGTGCCGACAGCTCGGAGCCTGGAGCCTGCTTCGGATTCTGTGTCTCCCTCTCTCTCTGCCCCTCCCCCACTCAGGCTCTGTCTCTGTCTCTCAAAAATAAAAATAAACGTTAAAAAAAAACTTAAAAAAAGAAAATCAATGCTCCAAAGACAGCCTGGACTACAGGCTCTGGAGAGAAGTGAGCAGATCCGTATTAAGGGATTAATCATACAACAGGCAGATAGCAGCCAAAGGTCACAGGAGTTCTCCCCCGCTACGTGTGTGATAGCCTACGTTTTCCCAATCGTCCCCAAGCACTTAGACCTGAATCTGACCAAGCCAGACACTATTCCACCTCTGCAGATGATCTTACAAAAGTGACGAGATTCGAGCAAGAGTGGGTTGCTACCAACGTGACCAAAGAGCACTAAAACATGTCCAAAGTGAAATCCGGGTCCCCTACGTCAAATTTCTAACTTTACCAGTTAGCTGCTGCTACTGTTTCCCTGGGTCTTGGAAGCTTGCTGCTCACAGGGAAATGAGGCCGACGTACCCTCACTGACACACTCCCCCCCGCAGATCAGTGTGGAAAGTGCACAGTTTTTAGGTAATAAAGTGGCACAAAGATGAGGTGATGGTACGCCCGCAGGCAGAGGGAAGAGTGGATTTTATAGCATAGAGTCTCTCCACCCAGGAATACTCATCAGTGCTCAAAGAATCTTTAGAGGTCAGGAACCTGGTCCCAAGTTACAAATTCTAGGCCCTTCCTAACGGGCCTAGAAGATATAGAGATGGAAACAGGCAGGTAGGACAAGTATTCCCAGTACGTGACACCCATGTGACAGGCACAGGGGACCACGGTGAAGCAGCCAGACCTCACCTGGTTGGTCAAGAGAGGACCTGAGGGCCTCATTCAAGGGCAGACCTCTGTGCACACTTATCCAGTGGATAAGTGGACGGGAGTACCGTGAGTAACAGTGAAGACACAGGCCTGGGGAAGGGGGTGGGTCCCTGGGTATACTCGCAGCAGGTGGCTGGTGGGAACCAAGAGGGAAAAGTTGGGTGAAGTAGGGAGGGAGCAAGGCTCAGCCCTAGAGCCGGTGAGAAGCCTAGAAGCAATACGACCCTTGGCTTTTCAGGCCACTCTAGGCTGCTCGAATCGCCGTGTCGATTTGGATGGAGACTGTGGCAACCCGGAGGCAGAGAAACTGGAGAGGAATTCACATCAAGTAAGGGATGAGAGCCTGGACAGGGCCAGGGCCTGATGGCGAAACATCAGGGGACAAGAACCGGGGCTCCCTACCGGACCACTGGTTTCAAGCAAGGGAGGGAGCCCCTCAAGAATAGGGCTCCTGGGGAAGAAAAGAGAGACTTTAGAACTTATTTATGGTGCACGGCTGTTAAGGCATCTTGACTGAGTTTGACCTGCCTCAGGTTGTCACCATACTGTCAGCCTTAAGACCAGCATTTGTCACCTGTGTCCATCCAGTGATGGGCGGGACAGCTTATGGGGGCAAGAGATGTGCAGTCCAATCCCTAAAATGACATAGTCCCTTCTGCTGTGGTGGAATCTTAGCCTCCTAACCTTGAGGGAATGATTTCTGAGTGTGATCAGGGCCCAGCAACACCAGTTCTGTCTGGAAACTCAGAAATGCAAGCGTGGGCCCCGCTC
The DNA here is from genome assembly GCF_007474595.2 of Lynx canadensis. NCBI lineage: Eukaryota > Metazoa > Chordata > Mammalia > Carnivora > Felidae > Lynx > Lynx canadensis. Next base: position 8,643,785 of record NC_044315.2, on the reverse strand, counting down.
TGCTCCCACTGCATTTGGAACTCTCGTGCTGACTAAGCCGTCCACCCGCCACGGAAACTAGTAGCTCCCCAATATGCCGCAACTTGGCCAATGTGCCCTAGACAAGAACCAAGCTCTGTAGTCCTTGTAGAAGCCCCCCTCCCACCTCGCTGAAGATACTCCAGCAGCTTTTTCTTTTTAAATGAAAATGGGGGAGGGATGGAACACCATCCCTCAACAATAAGACTGTGTTAGGATAGCGTCATCCGGACAGGTGAGACTGCCTAATTCTGGATTGCTTTCAACTGACTCCACTACCTGAGTCGCCAAAAATCAACAGAAATATTCTAGCGGGAAGTAGTCCTGAGTTAGGTGTTTTAGATTGTGGGCATGCTCAGTGTCTGGAGACAGAATGCCAGGGTTCAAATTCTCATACCACCCAAGGGCTGTACCTCCCCCCCTTCTGTGGACAGGTTTCCTGATACATAGATGGGGCATCGTAACGTTCAAAGTATACGATTCAGAATCTACCTGAATTAAAAGACTAAAGTCTTAGAGCTGCGTTTAGCAAACGATGTTTAAAAAATTATTTACCCACAGTTCCTGAGATTATCTGAATCTAATGTCAATGGAAACACGGTCAGTGGGACTGTAAGATTCACTTGTTTCAGTGAATGAGAAGGATTAACCTACGTATTTAACAGTTTTTCGCTGGTTATGGCAAGTGCTTTAGAGGCTGACTCGAGGGCAGGGACACAACATTTGTGCCCGACACTCAGGCTGTTTTCCTGACTTCCTGTCACTAACTAGCCTCCTCTCCCGAGAGAGAAAACTGCTTTGCTGACTCAGAAGTCAGCTTGTCCTGAGAGGAGTTTTAGCCTGTAAATAGAAAGATTGGCATTAAAGTAGCAGCGAAAGTGAGCGGGACTAAAAATAAATGCCCTCGGTGGCCCCAGAAGTAGCAAAACAAATGGACTCAAGAAATTCCTGTAGATAACACCCCTGTGCTCTAGCGATGAGAGAGAGAGAGAGAGACATCTGAATGCTTGGCCCTGCTGGTCCCAGCACAGTGACAGCCTGAGCCCCTAGGTGCAGGTTCAAATTCATACCTGAGCCCGATACTCAGAAACCCCTCTGCACTCAGGGCCGCCCGGAGCCCTCTTGGGAAATGCGTAGCCCACGTTGGAGGGTTTGTATTTACTGTGAGATCTGTACAGTTCAATGAAGCTTCCATACTGTTCTTCCCTGTTAACCTTTGCGGGGAAAGTTAGACAACAGCAGATCGACTTCTATAGGCATTGAAAACTCTGAATTTCTTGGAGGCAGTCAATTGCCAACCTGTCTGGGAAGCAGCATTCACTCTTTAGGTAAACGAGGTTCCTGGGACAAGGGTGCCTTGAACTAAGTTTGCAGGGTCTGATTCCACGTGTGCGAGTGACAGAATTAGGCAGCTGGCCTTTGACAGACACTCCTGGGCCTTCGTTCATGACACGATAATGCAAACAGCTGTGACTAGGTCCATAGGTGGCTACGTACAAGCGACTTCCTACCCACTGACCCAAAAGGGGAGGGATATTCATTCTTAAGTAGCAGAGCTAAAAGAAAACCCAGATCTAGGCCAACAGTTTGAGGTCTTAAAGCAACAGAAAGAGCCCTTTTTAAATCCTTAAACACAAAACTCCTGTGTTGAAAAGAAAGCCTTCCCGGTGGAAACAGGTGGATTCCCCTGGTTCGTGACCAGGTTCCCCACGGTCATGGCCTTTCTCCCTGGTTCAACCACCCTTTTGGTGCTAAGGCATTCCCATGAAACCTCATGGCTTTGAGGAACCTGCCAAAAAACACATTTACTCCAACTGTTCTCCTTTCTGAGCTAAGAGACGCTGGGATACAGATGTCTAGAGCCTCTACTTACAGGGTTATTTTTTGAGGCATCGGCGGCCTTAGCTTAGCCTAAGAATTAACAGCACCTTGGGTATAGATGATTGCAAGCTCACCCCGTTCGCTTTATGCAAGACTAATGCTGAACCTGAGACTTAACTGTCATGGATGAAAATAGACTACAGGTCCACAATCCTGTAATCCCCCAAAAGCTTTGGAAACCTAAAGCTTCTTAACTTGTTTGGTGCTTTCAGTTCTCCCGGAGCTGTGTACGGCCACATTGCCAGCTGAGCACCAAAACGGGTGAGGGAGAATCTTTCTGAAACCTGGACAGAAGACACACAGCCCTGCAGCCTGGCTGAGGTCACAGCAGTCGAGATTCTGGCGTCAAAGCCCTGGTTGCTGTGCACAAGGCAGGGGATTAAACCGAATCGGGAGGACTTCCTGCCCAGGAGGCATCTCTCACGACTGAGTGCTTAGATAACAAGAAACTGAGGCAGGGCCAAAAAGACTTAAGGTCTTTACTCACCTCTCTTTAAAGAAGGCATCGTTTATAAGGCAGCCAGCCAGCCTTACCCACCCCCACCCCGACCCTGCTCCCCTTTTAAACAAGCAGCAACAGTCAATAGCTTGTCTCCACATCTAACCCCCATGGTAATGGAGAATCTTGTGTGTGTCCTGGCAAAACATACTTTTATGACAGTCGGGCAGAAGCTTGGGTGGGGTAGAAATATCTGAGATCACAAAAGGTAGAAAGTAAACTTCTGTTTGTCTTACGGCCTTGGAATAAACACGAAGAAAACAGTTATGACTCCTGGTGTCAGCTCAGGTCGTGGTACCACAGTTCGTGAGTTCAAGCCCCGCGTGGGGGCTCTGCACAGGCAGCGTGGAGCCTGCTTGGGATTCTGTCTCCCTCTCTCCCTGCCCCTCCCCGTGCACTCACGCACGCTCCCTCTCTCAAAATAAACAAACAAACAAACAAACAAACTTAAAAAAGAAAAGGCTAATGTCTGTCCGGAGTCTGCTCAGGATCTGCCCTTAAAGCAGCGTTGCTGGAATTTTAGTGTCACTTAGGACTGACTGTTGGCTACAGCTGTGTTCAGAGACCCTCCTTAAAGGTGCCGGTGAACCCAACGCTAGCCTTACTGTACTGCGTGCCTGTCCCGCATCCCTGGCCAGCTTGGCTGTCCATGTACTCTGCGGCTTCCAAACTCACTGTCACGATCTTTCGGTACCTCGGCCTCGGAAAAGCGACATTTGACACCTACTTTCTTCTCCCCGTCCAAGCCTGATTGTGCGGTTACCTTTTGGGCGCTGTAGATATCCATGTCTGAGTTTGTGGCTCATTTTGACTCAACAACCTTTGGCACTAAAACCTTGAGAAACAAATTTAGAGCCTTCCCGTCTCCACAGCGTCCTCATGGCAACCTGACTGGTCTTCCCAACCATATTTCTATCGATGTTCTCTGATGACTGACTGTTCTTTGTCTGCTTTTCACATAGAGTACTCTAAGTAGATCCTGACCAGTCCTATAGCCCTCAGAAGTCGTGGGGACAGAGAACTGAAGCCAGTGGCCCCTAGAGCAGCACTGGGAACAGTCACAATCTATCGAGACTATATGCCTGGTGTGGGGGGGGGAGGCAGCCACTCCAAATCGGTTAGGAGTATAAAAATCAGCAGGTACCACTTCCTGGCAACAACATCTACCCTTCTTTTTTTAACTTTTTAAAAAATATATATTTATTTATTTTTGAGAGAGAGAAAGAGACAGACAGACAGACCAGGAGCAGGGGAGGGGCAGGGAGAGAGGGAAACACAGAATCCGAAGCAGGCTCCAGGCTCCGAGCTGTCAGCACAGAGCCCGACGCAGGGCTCGAACCCACGAATCCTGAGACCGTGACCTGAGCCAAAGTTGGACGCTTAACAGACTGAGCCACCCAGGCACCCCAACACCTACCGTGCTGGATCCCTGACACCTTACCCCCAATAACCTACTTGTGGAATGAACACATAGTATGAAATACAGGTAGGGAACGCCATCAAAACACACTGCTTTGTAGCTGGGGCCCCGCTTAGCTAGACCCTTGACAACAGAATGGCCCATACAGCTACCGATACATTTAGTAGCTAAGAATGTACATTCATAGGGCAAAGCTGACTTGGACCAAAATTCGTGTCCGCCAGGGAATTAGCCACGCGGGTCTAGAATGCCCCCGGACAGTGGGGAGGAGCCGAACGCAGGGAGGCCAAGGAGAGTATTGTGTACTCAGCACAAGAGTTCTAGTCTGTGCTTGGCACTGTCCCATCTGCTCTCAGGCCAGCAACACCACAGCTGCAGATACTGAAAGGTGGCAGGGCATCGGACGGCTTTCTGCCGGGAAGGCCTCCCTAAGTAATCTGTACGAGCCACGGGGCACCTCTCGTCTTCTCGCCTCTTTGCAGTATATACTTGCATTAAGCAACCAGATCCTTGCCTTTGAGCTCAAAGAAATCGCATCCTCCAGAAGGACAGACATAATGGTAGGAGACACCTGAATGCTAGCTGTCCCATGCCAGGCAAAAAAAAAAAAAAAAAAAAAGACGCTCTACTTACAAGTATGAGTGTATACCACTGTGTGAAGTAAATACCCATCAGAAAATGGAGATTCAGAGAAATAGACCCCAGGACTGTGGTTCTACCCGCCCTTCCCCGCCCCCGTCACTAAAAAGGATCTCTTCACCTCTCAACTGTACCTTCTTGATCCTTGTCGTGGAGCCATTTTGTAAGCTTGTCTCTTTCTAATTAGACCTCAAATCCTAAGATGAAGAGCCATGTACTAAACCTCTATTCTGTCCCTTCCTTGCTACCCCTTCTAAATCTCCCTTAGTCTGCTTGTAATAAGGGGCATCCTCTGTGAATCACAGTATAGAATATGGCCAAGAAATGCTATTAATGGATTAGGATTTGGCTGTGTGATTACAGCTACGTGAATGAGTTAAAGGAGGGGAAACGAAGCTAGAGGCAGGTGAAGCCCAACCCCACTCCCCGTGTTTTCTGGACGATCCAGGTTCCTTCTTTCTCGGTCTGGCTCCATTAGCCCAGGATCACTACTGCAGACACCGGGGCCACTTTTCACGAGCCAGAAAGGAAAAATGGGCAGGAAAATGGGATCCCTATGGCTTCGAGGACAGTTCCCAAAAGTCCTATTTACTATTTCTGTTGATATTCCAGTAGCCAGACCTTAGCCCCATCCGTGGCTATGCCTCACTGCAAGACAGGCTGGGAAATCTAGTCTTCCCCAGATCGCATGTGCCCAGCTAAGAACTCAGTCGCAGTCAGTCGTTGCTCCAGTGCCCACCCCACCCTGGCCCCTAGAATGTTCTACCTGCCGAGTCTGCAGCTGCCCCTCCAAGAAGGACCCTATCCACGGGTTTTGGGGTAACTTGCATGTCTGAATTACCACACTTGTATCCCAGCTTAGCTAAGCACTCCCTCCTGATTTTAGGAAGAAAAGCCAAATGTGAACCATCCCAATTCCAGTGCACAAATGGCCGCTGTATCACGTTGTTGTGGAAATGTGATGGGGACGAAGACTGTGCTGACGGCAGCGATGAAAAGAACTGCGGTAAGTAAAGAGCCTGACAGCATCACTGGCCTCCCCACGAGGACACATGCATTTGCCGTGACGCTCTTTCTAAATGTATTGAGGTTCGGAAACTATGATCCATGGCTAAGAATTGCCCTGAAATAGATTGATTGAATGATAAATAAATAAATAGATAAATAAATAAATCAATAGGGTGCCTGAGGGGCTCAGTTAAGAATCTGGCTCTTAATCTCAACTCAGGTCATCATCTTGAGGTTCATGAGTTCGAGCCCCGCATCAGGCTCTGCGCTGACAGCACGGAGCTTGCTTGGAATTCTCTCTGCACCTCTCCTGCTCGTGCACTCTCTCTCCCTCTCAAAATAAATTAACATTTTTAAAAATATATTAAAAATTATATATTTTAATACGTTTTATTTTTATTTTTAGTTAATAAATATAAATATATTCAATATATATTTCGTATATATCATATATGTTAAATACTTAAATATATAATATAAAATATTATAATAAAAATATTTATTAAATATATTTGATACATTTTATATATTAAAAATATATAAAAACTCCAAAGAGTCTATACGTCCTGGTCTAGAGGAATATAGTTGAATGTTTGACATGGGGCTATCAACCTGAGTGTGGGACGTGGAAGATAAAGTGGAGGTGCTTTCAAATGACAGGACCTGTTTGTAGATCAGGCAAACATGTGGTAGAGGAAGCAAGGAGAGGGGACCCCAGGACCCGAAGCAGAGACAGACAGAAGCTTGCTTGGAACAGACTTCCTTTTATTTAATTCTCAAATGGCTCTGATCCCCACCCCTGAAAATAAAGGAAGCCACGAGCAGTAAGAAATCCCCTAAGGTTTTATAAGGTTAATAAACTCCTGGCATAGAAAATACAGGCCAGTGCAGATCATACATCACAGTACAGAATATGGTAAGGATTTTTTTTTTTAATTCTCTACCTACCACAACTGGTAATTCTAAAGCACTAAGCAGAGTGCAAGACAGTCTTTCCCCAGGACAGTGGGGATATACCATCATAAGCATTGATCAGCATCTATCCAAAGATCATTGTGAGAAATGCCCCTATGCAATCTGTGTACCCTCGTGTTGAGCCACCACAGCTGAGAAATACATATCAAGGTGGCACGGAGGGACCCTGAATATATGCCCCAGTTTGCTTTTTGATCCCTTTGTTCTGTGGTATAAAAATCCTGAAACGATGTTGTGTACGAATGCCGGGGACAACACTGTCATTTGCCTCTTAAAAGATGTTATACACACACATGTCCGCTGTACAAATTAGAAACACACAAGAAAAATAGAAGCCAAATGTAGATTGCATCAATTGCCATCTCGTTATTCCTTTCTCTGCTTTTTCATGCATCATTACAAAAATGGCATAGCCTAAGCATCATGGCGGACGATCTTATGCTTGAGCTCGCCGAGCAATAGCATAGGTGTTTGTACATCGAGATAGGGATTAGCAGCTCACTTGGAAACAACAGAAAGTCCTTTCTAGTCTCAGGGAAGAAACTCATCTCCAGTCTCAGGACCAAGAGTCTTCCTGGCATCAATATGCCCCTATTTACACCCTAAAACTGGGATTTTAGTCTATCCTACAAGACATGGAGTTCTTGCCACTGCTAGGTTACGTAGGTGATATAAATCCTTCACGAAGTATCTCCCTGCAAGGACTCACTCTTGGCAACTCTTCTTTTGGAAAGTAACAATTCTTCCTGCATGCCCAAATGTATATTTGGCAAGACCCATTGTTCTTTGTCTTTCATTGTTCTTTCCAGAAGCCTCCTTTTACCATCTAACTTGGTAGCACCTAACCTGGGGCCTCTTAGGGGTCACCACTGGCTTTTCCTAAAAATAGTCTCCACCTCAGTAACTTCCAGACACACAGCAGGAAGATTGAGAAGATTTGAGGAGGCAGATGTAGTCATCACTCACAATCACATGAGGTGGTAAAAATTAAACATATCCTTGGCCAGAATTGGTCTCTGCCTCGTGGTTCTGAAGGTAGAGAAGGAACATGGGAGCCCTGCTCAGGGAAGCTCTGAATGCTTGTTTTGAGATCTTCCTCCCTGGAAGAAAAAGGCAGCAGAAATGCTTAAAACTCAGAAAGCCTTGTAGTATTCTTCCTATCCAGCCTCTTGATGCTGAACTTGGTTGCAATTTCAGCAGGGCTGTTTCTTTCCAGCGTGTCGACCAGCATTTTCAGTCAGTTGAAGGGGAGACTCCAGAAGGCAGGTGCTTCCGTGGGTCTCAGTAACTCATCGTTTTACAAGTGTTGGGCTGATCTGATTAATCAGTAACTTTAGCTCTCCGAGGAGGAAACGGGTAGCCCTCCTTCCCGGTGGCACACCTGAATCTCTATCCACTTCTTCAGGTCCCATTCCAACAGCCTTTCTTGACCCTCCCAGACTGTGTTCAGAATGGAGAGAGACAAACTCAAGCAATTTGTCTGTCCCTGTTTGCCGTCACACTTTGCAGAGTCTCCCCTCTTGCCCATCCCTGTACCATTTTAATCTGTCTTCAAACCAGTGTGGTCTCCTTAAAGCCATTTCCTGCCTCCTCTTCCTGAGGACCATCACAGGTTGAATTGCAGCAAGCAGCTCTATGGATGTTCTAGCACCTTCCTACATGCGCGGGAGCACATGGGCCCTGGATATGGCCTTCACCATTAACACTGGGGTTTGAGTATTTCAGGGATTTTACAAACAGGTGCGAATCCAAGAGCCAATGTGGCTTTTCTTGTTTCCTTGGCTACACAATTCAAGGAGATGAATAATCCTTTTCAGATCATCATGATTCATCACCACAACGTGAGTTCTCGGAATTGACCGTAGTCACGATTTCCCCTGCCGCACGGTGTCTGAGGCGAAACGAGAGCGGCCCTGTACTTTAGCGTCCCCTACACCCTGCAAGTTGTATGCAGCTCAAACCCTGGACCTGAAGCAGTCCCTTTCAAGTTTTTAGCAAATTAATGGGGTTTATGCTGATTTACCAGTACAGAATATTCGTTCGAGAAGATCTTAAACTGGAAATTTAGGTAGAAAGTATAGGCACATGAGAGAAGGACAACATAGCCTGGGAAGGATGAGCCTAGAACACCCTGTGTGGCTGCTTATTGAGATTCCTCTTTCTCTCTGACTCCCTTGTGGAGAAGGTGACCAAGCCACCCGGCTGGTTTAAGAGAGTCCGGGTTTATGCTTATCTTCCTGGTATTTAACAGTGTCCCCTTCCTCCTGAGATTTTCCTTATTTGGACAACAACCTGAGTCACCAAAATTCTAGGAGAAAAGTCCTGCCCTAGTAGGAATTCACAGACACGTGATACCTTGTTATAGGCGACTTTCACTCTAGGCCTCAAAGAGACTGGTAGCTTCCACAGGGGCTTCGGTGACTTTCAGTCAGTCGATGTTAGTCTGTCTCTAGGACTCTAAATGTGACTTCTTTTGTCCTCGTGTTTAAGCTTTTTCTGTTTCTTACTGGGCGGGTTCCTCCACCCCAACAGACCTGTAGGAGTGACAGTATTCAGTCCTGAAGCGTGTCCCAACTCTACACTAAACCCGTGGACTGTTTAGAGAAGCCCCTAGAACAATTGTACTGTGATCCAGTCATAGGATGGAATGTTTGGCTTTTAAACCTTAAGGAGGTTATTCCAATGACTTGGAAGAAATGCATAAAAGCATGAAACTATGACTTACACTCAACAATATGAAACTTGCAAGAAGTTCATTAGGAAGTATCCCTGAGCTGTCAGGTAATGAGCAACCTTACCGTGACTTCTGTCCCCTCCAGCTCTCTCAAGTGGGCCCCTTTCTCCTCTGGAAAAGTGAAAATAGGTTTTTCTAGTGTTCTCCTGGACACTGTCACAGTTGAGAGCCAATTGACTCAGCCTTATTGTTAGAAGCCAACGTACCAGCATTCATTTTTACCCCCCATGGGAATATAAGCTCTTGGGTGACTTCGACTTTAACCCTGCAAATACACTTTTGTAGTGAAGAAGACATGTGCCGAGTCGGACTTTGTTTGCAACAATGGCCAATGTGTCCCCAGCCGGTGGCAGTGTGACGGAGATCCCGATTGTGAAGACGGCTCTGACGAAAGCCCCGAACAGTGCCGTGAGTGACTGCTTTGGACCTTAACGTTTCCAGGCTGGTTTGTGTCTCAGAGCTCCAAGTATGGTTTCATCTGAAACTTGGTTGTAGTTTCCCTTTGCCGACCGTGATGTGTAGGCCCTTTGACTCCAAGGTCAGTCGAGTCACGAACAGTCGATCCGTGTCCTTTAAAGAATGTTCTCCCTAGTCTAACAAGACTCACGTCCTCTTGGGTAGCTTCACTATTGAATATTTACGACGGAAGCCAGCAGATTTGATGAAGAACTCCTTGACTAGGTGCATAGATTGCAAATGTTTGGTAATCAGGACTCCGAGCAGATGGCACTGTGGTCCTGGAAGCTGAGCTATATGAGGGACCACTTGCGCCAAGGATAAGCTTTTAGATGCACAGCTTAGGCGATTGGAAAAAAAAATCAATTACTGATGGGGTAAGGTGGCTAAATATAGGGGGACATCGTGATTTTTAACAAACCTGTTACCTAAGGTTATTGAAGTAGGGTAAAGCTTACAGTTTGTTCTTAAATAAGAGAAACCTCATAGGTATCCAAAGGTCTATCTGTGTCCTTAGGCTGATATTCAGGAAACGGTCTGTGACATCACAGAAGAGGAGGATTTGGGACAGATAAATTGGGATCCTTTGACTGTCATGGTGAAGCATGTCTTGGCGTTCATTTCAAAGCAGGAGAGACCTGTGAAAGCACTGAACACGCAGTCCCAATAGGAGCGAAGTTTAGGTCTGGAATAGGATTTACAAAACACAGTGACGCAGAAAGGAAGCTAAATGTGTCCATCTCAGTTTTCTAGGCAAGAAATAAGGGGAGCGATCAGAACATTGGTCAAGGCAGGTAAGTCCCCACAGGTAAAGACAGGTTCCACAAAGACGTGGCCCTGAGGATGGCCCGGTGAGGTCAACCTGCAGGAGCCGTCCCCGTTTTGCCAGTCTAAAGTAGGTTGTGAAGAAGCCTATAAAGGAATCTAGTCAAAGGAAGACTTCACAGGTGTTAGACCTTCCAGCCTTTAATGAAGTTGGCATCGGGTGACCTTATCTGATATCCGATAAAAAAAAAAAAAAAAAAAAAAAAAAAAAAGGTCAAGGAGCAGGCCGGCCAGTAAGCCTAACCATGCCAAGTAAAACAAAAGCCAGGACTGAGCGCGCCATGGAAACTTGAAGGAGTAACACGGTCCAGGCTCTCAGGTGCACTGCCAGGTGGCACAGGTTGGCAGGGCTCCCGAGCCGCCCCGGGCTTCCGCCACGGTAGGTCCGATCGCATCCGCCGGCCAGGCCGCTGAGGTGCAGGTGTGACCACTCACAGGCAGCACAGGAACAGCAGCTTTGCCCTGATGAGTTTGGAGGCTCTTTTGAGACTGTATATCGTCAACAGATATGAGAACATGCCGCATTAATGAAATCAGCTGTGGCGCCCGCTCCACTCAGTGTATCCCCGTGTCCTGGAGATGTGATGGTGAACACGATTGTGACAGTGGAGAAGATGAAGAGAACTGTGGTAAGAAGACCAGTGTGGAGTGGCTTGTATCCCAGAGACCCCTTTTCTCAAGGGTGGGCAGGGAAGCTCCCCGGAGCGTGAAGAGAACAGCTCCGTTGACGCGCTTTTCCGTGATCTCACTCTCTGCTCGACTCCTTGGCTTTCCTCACTGCCCTGAAACTCGGCCACACGTTCCCATGGTAACTGACCACGGCTTGCTTCGGGGTTTCTTCTAGGCAGATAGCGAGAAGCAGGTAAGTCATTCAGGGCACTAGCGTTTAGAAGCAGCTCAGTGAAGCCACAGAATCGTGCGTTGGGCTCCAGTCTCCGTCAGGACAGGAAGTCGTGGGCCTTCCTCACTGGGGCTCGATGAAACGAGGAGGGGACTAGGGCCAGAAAGCTTATTCCTCGGTCTCCAGTGGGTCTGCTGATTGGAATAAATTACGTGAACATCATACAAGCCTTTCGTAGCCCCCCCACGCCCACGCTAGATTCTAGCTCGACCTTTCCCAAGGGTAACTTGGTGCACAAACGTTCGTTCACATCTTGCCAGCACATGCCCAAAGAAAACTCCATCCCACCGATGCCACTTTTGTCTCTTCTCACGGTCCCTGCCTGTAAAAACGAGCTCGGTTTCCTATGCTTTCACGTGTCTGTTCCTGGAAAATGTGTAATAAAGTGCCGCATGTCTCAGGCCAGGCCCTGGGAAAATACCTAGGTTGAACAAACACTGCTCTGAGCACTCTTTCGAGCTACCGCCCTTTTATAGGGCCCAGAAAGCTGCACCTCCCAGGTCTGACGGGCACGGGCCTCCTGATGCAGCAGAGTAAGTGAGCTGAGGGTGTTTGCGGTCGAAACGTCCATTTTGCGTGTGTACAAGTCGACTTCCAAGGTCAATATCACCGCACCTAGTCCAGTGAGTTTTGGTGTTCAATCTTAGAATGGAGCTTTTATGGCTTGGTAAGCCCGGGAGCTGCCCAGAGTTTCCCTCTTCAATCTAGACTTTGCTTCCCAAGAGAGTCGTGGTTTCTACCCTAATTACCACTAAACTGTGACCTTGATTCATTCGGCAGGAATCTGAATCCAAGCACAAACTGGCTAGTCTGCCTGGCTTATCGTTATCAGCCTAGCGGGCTGCTAGATTGAGATTCTAGCCCTAGCAATGACTTTCTAACACTTGAAAATATTTAAGACCCGTGATTCCGGATCCTCATTTGAAGGACCAGCAGAGAAGGAACCATGTGTGGTAGTATAACATGATGACTTCTTTTTGGTGACAGTGTCATAATGCTTATTGCGAGTGTCTTGCCTGTATACCTGGTACACAATAGTTTTAGCTAACAATCCGATCCGTGGTCTATCCATTGAGAGATAACTGAGTCTTTGCCTTTCAAAGTGAACTGCCCCTTTCTCGTTCAAGTTATCCGTCGCTTTAAGTTACCGATAGATTGTGGTTCTCCTCTCCAATTAACTTAATTGTCTTCAACTCTTTTCTTTTATTTTTTTTTTTTATTTTTTTTTTTCAACGTTTATTTATCTTTGGGACAGAGAGAGACAGAGCATGAACGGGGGAGGGGCAGAGAGAGAGGGAGACACAGAACCGGAAACAGGCTCCAGGCTCCGAGCCATCAGCCCAGAGCCTGACGCGGGGCTCAAACTCACGGACCGCGAGATCGTGACCTGGCTGAAGTCGGACGCTTAACCGACTGCGCCACCCAGGCGCCCCAACTCTTTTCTTGGTCCTTTATTTCTGTTCTTATTCAAGAGTCCCTGCCTCTTGTACATACCGGGACGGCTTGCTAGCTACTCCACGAATTTGGATATTGATAGAGATCCACGTTAGCTTTTTAGTGAAGCTGGAAAGCTAGGGCTCGTGATCTGAGATCCCGCATGCTACACTGTGGGACCAGAGTCTGGAAAGCACGCGCGGGACACGTGCTCAGCGGAGCCCACTGTCTCTCCGCAGGCAACATCACGTGTGGCCCCGATGAGTTCACGTGCTCCAGCGGCCGCTGCATCTCCAGGAATTTCGTGTGCAACGGCCAGGACGACTGCAGCGACGGCAGCGACGAGCTGGACTGCGCGCCCCCGACGTGCGGCGCCCACGAGTTCCAGTGCAGCACGTCCTCGTGCATCCCCCTCAGCTGGGTGTGTGACGACGACGCCGACTGCTCCGACCAGTCCGACGAGTCCCTGGAGCAGTGCGGCCGCCAGCCGCGGATGCACACCAAGTGCCCCGCCAGCGAGACGCAGTGCGGCTCGGGCGAGTGCATCCACAAGAAGTGGCGGTGTGACGGGGACCCCGACTGCAAAGACGGCAGCGACGAGGTCAACTGTCGTACGTAGCCTTCTTATCAGTAGGGCCTATTCCCTCCTCCCCCTCCTCCCCTCCCCCTCCATTCCTCGGCTGGGACGGCTTGGCTGACCATCCCTCGGTCTTGCCTCCCCCCGCCCTGCAGCTTCGCGAACCTGCCGCCCTGACCAGTTTGAGTGTGAGGACGGAAGCTGCATCCACGGCAGCAGGCAGTGCAATGGTATCCGAGACTGCGTGGACGGCTCTGATGAAGTCAACTGCAAAAACGGTAAGGGTCTCGCGTCCTGGGGGTGAGTCGCAGGATTGCTCTGAGCGGCCCCACCGTGGAATCTCACTTTTGTGTTTCTCTCTGTAGTCAATCAGTGCTTGGGCCCCGGCAAGTTCAAGTGCAGAAGCGGGGAATGCATAGATATCGGTAAAGTATGTAACCAGGAGCAGGACTGCAGGGACTGGAGTGACGAGCCCCTCAAAGAATGTCGTAAGTGGACCCCGGCGGCCTGAGTACAGGGTGGGGAAGGTCAATGACCTGGCCCACAGTTAATGATGCCACACAGACCCGTACAGTGCCTGCTTAAACCACTCGTGGTGAACCGACTTCAGTTGTTGGGCTCCAGAGTGGCATTTTTATGCCTTAGAAGTCGAAGCAGTGACAAACTGGTACACAGTCTTACCTCCTTATAAATGACAGAGCAACAATGGGGAAATTGACTAATTATACTTAGCCAACTAGTAACTTGCCAAGGAGACGGGTTTTCTATCCCCCAAAACCCTCCGAGATGCATACCTTGAAGACAGATTAGATCTGAGGAGGAAAATCTTGGGTTGGGCCCGACTAACTAGATACCTTATCACAAAAAGCCCCAAGGTTGAATGTTCATCAGGGCAGACACCAATTTGGAGTAAGGTGCTGAGTAACTCTAGTCCCTTTTTATTTCAGATGTCAACGAATGCCTGGTTAATAACGGTGGCTGTTCTCACATCTGCAAGGACCTTGTTATAGGGTACGCGTGTGACTGTGCAGCTGGGTTTGAACTGATAGATAAGAAAATCTGTGGAGGTGAGTCAGGGAGGGAGCCTGAGCCCTGGCCGGGGTCGGGGGGGGGGGGGGGGGGGGGGGGGGGGGGGGGCTTGGAAAAGACTGTGTATCTCTGTATCATCTAGGCACAGCAAGACTGATTCTAATTTCCCTCCTAGACATTGACGAATGCCAAAACCCGGGAATCTGCAGCCAAATTTGTATCAACCTAAAAGGCGGTTACAAGTGTGAATGTAGTCGAGGATATCAGATGGATCTTGCCACTGGCGTGTGCAAGGCAGTAGGTAAATGGACTTGGGTTCGTGTTGCTCTGGTACCTTAGGAGCAAGTGCTTACGAAAGCTACAGCCAGTGACTCCAAGAGTCAACTCAGTATGGAATTAAAACAGTGCAGCTCTTCCTTGACTTACGATGACGTCACAATGCAATAAACCCGTTGTAGGCTGAAAATATCCTAAGTCGAAAATGCATTTAACATACCTAACCTGCCAAGTCGCGTGGCTTCGCCAAGCCCACCGTAAATGTGCTCTGAACGCTTACATTAGCTTATTGTTAGGCAACATCATCTAACACAAAGCCTGTATTATCATCAAGTATCGAGTAGCTCCTGTCACGTATTGAGTACTGTACTCAAAGTGAGAAGCAGAATGGTTTTATGGGTACAGATGGGCGTTGGTGGATCGGTTGGTCACTCGTGTAATCGCGGGGCTGACCCCGAGCTCCTGCTCAGTATCGTGAGAAAACATCCCAAGAGAGGTTGGTAGCACCTATCCCTGGCCCCGAGAAAAGATCCAAACTCTGAATTCAAAGTGTGGTTTCTACAGAACGCAAACCCCTTTTGTACCATCGTAAGGTTAAAAAGTCCTAGTTGGGGACTATCTGTACTTGGGAACCGTGCTACTGATTCACAGTGCAGTATCATAGGTTAAACAGACTATCGTTTCCCCAGACACCTGCCTTAGTCAGTTTCTTTTGCGTCTGACACCATGAACACCTCCCAGGTTTGCTTACTCTCTACTTCCCAGACTTGAGCGCAATCCCAGTAAGTAACTTACCCATCAGCCACCCTCCCATTGAGTGCTGTGACCCCAGGATGGCGTTTTTCCGATGGTGGGAAGTACTTGCAGTCCCAGGGAACACGGAGTGCAGCAAGAATATTCCTCAGGTGTTTAGCATTGCCTTTACTTTCCAAGTGCTCCTCCTCCAAGAGGAGCGGACTCAGAAGGACCTTGCCTTCTTACAGCAAAACCAAATAAACCTGACTCCTCTCTCGCAGGCAAAGAACCAAGTCTGATCTTCACTAATCGAAGAGACATCCGGAAGATTGGCTTGGAGAGGAAAGAATACATCCAACTAGTTGAACAGCTAAGAAACACAGTGGCTCTGGATGTGGATATCGCTGCTCAGAAGCTGTTCTGGGCTGATCTAAGCCAAAAGGCCATCTTCAGGTAACTTCAGTTCTGTGCATGGTGTCTCGACATCAAGTCCTTGTCACTTGGTCTTTGGGAAGGTTTGGAGGAATTTGTAGCTCCAATCTAGTATCTAATGAGCTGGGACTCTTAAATCTGAACGCTGATTGATCATCCAACTATTATATGACTATTAGTTCCTCCTTAGAAACTAAATCATCTGTCAAGTACAAGGTGGCTATAGCTATAGGATTATCACAAAGCACATCTTAACTTTTCCTATTTTCACCCCTTTCTCTCTAGTTAACTGACAATTGTTCATAGCTGCTATTAGCTAGAAATGGTAGTGACAGCTTTTTCTTAACCGCAACTAGGGAAACACAGACGATGGTTCCTGAAACAAATAGCTTCACTTAGAAATGGGTCATTCTTGCATATCGAATACGTAACAGCAACTAAATAATGGACAGTATTGTGTAGGACCAGTAAGAGGCATAGTGAAATAATCTGAGTGGTGAGCTGTGGTGTTACTAGAGTTTCTTCTGAACAAAGCTGTTGACCATTTTGTAAACAGAAAGTCCATTCTCCAGGCTCTGATGGTGTCAAACTCTTAAATTTCTTGTGACCTATTCTGTTTCAGTGCCTCAATTGATGACAAGGTTGGTAGACATGTTAAAATGATCGACAATGTCTATAATCCTGCAGCCATTGCTGTTGATTGGGTGTACAAGACCATCTACTGGACGGATGCGGCTTCTAAGACTATTTCAGTAGCTACCCTAGATGGAGCCAAGAGGAAGTTCCTGTTTAACTCTGACTTGCGGGAGCCTGCCTCCATAGCTGTGGACCCACTGTCTGGGTTTGTAGTCTGCTTTTCATCTTACAGCCTTTTGGATGCTATCTGTGTATGCCAGGAGCTATCCCCGTGGCTGAAATAGTACTGAAATCCCAAGACTTATCAGCTCTCTACAACAGACGAGGTGGGGCACGTTCAGGGTGGTGTGGCCGTAGACTCAGCCCCCCACAACAAACAATTATCCAGTTCAAGATGTCGGCGATGCCATGGTGGACTGTACTACAGGCCCTCCCTGGCTGTATGACCGGTGCTTGACATTAATGAAACGACAGGTCTGCTGTGACATGCACCAAAAGCTGTACCTGAGCCCTTGTGGCCACCCACCTTCTTTCCGAGTGATTTTTAATTTTTGTCTGAATTCTTTGTCACGTTAGCTCCCAACGAGCAAACCCAAGTACCAGCACGAGTCGGGGGATTGTGGTAATCACAATACCTCAAAGCTTTCATCTACATGTCCAAGTTGTCTGAGAGTCCAGGGGAAATAAATGGACCTGTCTAGCAACACTTCACAGAGACATCTCCCTAAATTGCCACTAAATAATATAGGGAAGCAGCTGGGGAAGTTGACTGAGCCTGTAGTACCCACTGTTGACCCCCATGAATCCTCACTAGAACATAATCAGCCAGCCCCTACCCTAAAACTTAGCATGTATTTGTTTTTGGGTCCTCTGAAAGAATTGGCCTTTTGGAAAAGAAAGACCTAACCTGTGACTTGGGGTTGAAATATAAGTGCCACACTTATATAGATTAATATAGTCCATAATGAGCTTGTAGATTTCTCAGTGTTCACTTTTGTTTCCCCAGAACATAACTTAGACCCTGAATTGTCACTGATCGTCTCTCGAGTTTTCTATTCATTCTTTAAATGTGTGTCGCAAACTACGAGTTTATGCCTTCCACACTGCTGAGGCTTATCTCATTTAACTCTTCCCAGCTTTGTTTACTGGTCAGACTGGGGAGAACCCGCTAAAATAGAAAAAGCGGGCATGAATGGATTTGATAGACGGCCTCTGGTGACAGTGGACATCCAATGGCCTAATGGAATTACCCTTGGTACGTATGTTCTTCCTTCCTTGACCGCCAATTCTGCAGTTTTCGCTTCTCTCTACAGTTTATTCTGCACTATGGCAGACAGTTCTCTATGGTTCCCTTCGTAGCAGGACTTTTGGAAGAGAGTAACTGAGCAATTCAAGTGGGACAGTGGACTTAGCAAATTACTTGCTGCACCACCGCTAGCTTTTATGTCCATTTGGACCCAATAGGTGACAGGAATTCAGGGAAGCCTGAACTTGGGCCTTGGAAACTCTCATCCCGTAGGGGCAGAACAACACGCTAGCTTAATACTTCTATATAATGTAACATTTCTCAAGGCAGCTCCCTGGAGAACCTCAGGCACTCCCTTAGTCTCCCAGAATGAATATGTGTACAGATTCTGCCAGCTGCTTCACAAGGTTTGTGGGACCCCCTTACGAAACTGGGCTGGAGAAGGAACCCGCGAGTGTAGAATGTTGGACTTTTTGGATATTTTCAATGGAAGCCAGAGCCGTGACAGCTTATCATGCCTTGACAATTCTTTTCTTCCCCAGACCTTATAAAGAGCCGTCTTTATTGGCTCGACTCCAAGCTGCACATGTTGTGCAGCGTGGACTTGAATGGCCAAGATCGTAGGATTGTCCTCAAGTCTCTGGAGTTCCTAGCTCATCCTCTCGCACTAACGATATTTGAGGTGAGATGTGTGCCTCATGTCTAAGTGTGTACCTCTGAGTTACTGTAGCGTCCTGGGAGAGAAAGAACAGGCACGCGGGAAGAGGGGGTTGGACACTTACAACATGGGACAAATTCTATGCTGATTTCTTATGGCACTTTAAGAAACCTCAACTTGCATCTTTTATAGTCTGGGACATCCAGTGTCCCAGACCAGTGTTCAATAAATTTGGTCCATTAAATTGCAAGTAAATGATGATGACTTCAGATAATGACTTGTGTTAATCCCAGGTACACATGCTCGTTTGGGTGTTCTGTTTTAGGATCGTGTCTACTGGATCGATGGGGAAAATGAAGCAGTCTATGGGGCCAATAAATTCACTGGATCAGAGCTGGCCACTCTCGTTAACAACCTTAATGATGCCCAAGACATCATTGTCTATCACGAACTTGTACAGCCATCAGGTAATGTGGATGAGCACGGCCCGGCAAGGCCACTGTAAGGACAGCAGCATGACGTAGTACCTGCTTGGGTAGCGGTAACTCTTTAGCAACTCAACTTGGTCTACAATGGAAAATTTCCCTTCCTTCCCCTCACTTCAAACACTTCAAAGCTGATGTTTTTTAAAATTTCTGACTTCCTCGAGAGCTGTAGAACTTCAACTCATGTGTTCCCTTCCAACCCTCAGCGTTCAGTCTTTTATTTCAGGCTTTCCATAACTTTTGGCCGTCAATCTCTTATACTAAGATGATTGTACTATCATCAAAAGTAGCTTTATGCCAGAAACTTTCTCTGCCTCCCCATCATGACACATCTTCTATGTAGATCCTCAACCACATCTGTTCATACTATCTCCTGCTCAAAATACTTGACTGTTTCTATGTAACAGAAAGCCTTAAACCTCCCTGTAGCTGGGCTCCTTCCACTTTGTGGGAGCAAGGCAAAGCAAAGACGAAGGAGAACATGCTAATCTCCTTCCCTTGAGTCTTCACTATAAGCTTTGGACCAGTAGTGGGTACCTCCTTCCCCACCCACCTGTTCAAGGCATAATCCTTATGCGACTTCCCACAAGTTTCTTTGGATCTGTGGTATCCTTAGAGCATGCTTCCTGTACCCTTATATTTTTTCTTCACTGTACTGGTTGAGCTCCAAGGCTTGACAGATAGACAAGTTTCATCTCCTTGGGGACAAGGGCTCATGTCTTCAGCATCTAGAACAGGGCTCCATGTATAGCAGGCACCAGAATACCTATTTTAAAGGACTTTTATTTCTCAATAGGTAAAAACTGGTGTGAAGAAGACATGGAGAACGGAGGATGTGAATACCTGTGCCTGCCAGCACCACAAATTAACGATCACTCTCCAAAGTATACCTGTTCCTGTCCCAATGGGTACAATCTAGAGGAAAACGGCCGGGAGTGCCACAGTAAGGCTTTTTCCTTTACAACCACCAACGGGACGCAACAGTAGGCAACAGAATAAGACACTAGCCATAAAACCAGCCTGGGTTTTTAAATAATTCTGTTCTAACTGATTCTTGGAATAGATTTGGGAATGTATCTGCTACTTGCACGCCAGGGTTTCATGTCTGTACTTCAGAACTGACTTCTAACTCACGTCAGCATCAGGCGAGTCTGTAGCTGACTCAAGAGTGATTGCGACTATACTGATTTGCACCAGTGAGGCCCGTAACAGCACTGAGCTAGCCAACTTGCAGATAACTAAACCGAGTCTTAATATTTTCCTCCCAAGAGGCCATCATTACAGGAACCCTTACGGCCCCAGTGGGCGATGCCATCTTCTTGACTTTCATCTTTTGTCCTTAGCTTTTCATTGCGTGGCAAATTAAAGTCACTTCTTGTGAGCAAGGAATTCGCAGTGTGAGGCTTTTATTAGCTTACTAAGGAGTCCCTGCAGGGCTTAGGTCAGTTTACTAAGAAAGTCATTCATTGCAAGGCAATCTGACAGTAAGAATAGTACGTTTGCTAATCTGGTTTTGAGAGCGTTTCTTGTAACTTCCAGGACGGTGCTGACAGGGGTAAGTGTGGCTGTGCATCTTCTTGAATTGTCAAATTCCAAATGTTGACTGTTCCGTCCCAAGTCTTACGTGTCTTTGGTTTTGCATGAAGACTTTCTTTCAGCCTTGGCCGTGCAACTTTAGCTCAGCAGTGATTTGTCTGTCTCCCGTGGCGTTAAGTAACCATTCTCATGATTTATCTGGACGAAACGGCTCGCCACTCAGGAACCTTGGCATTAACCAGGTTCTTGGTCTTTGTAATTCAGGTACTGCAACTACTGTGACTTACAGAGAGACAAAGGGTTTCAACACGATAGAAAGTTCGCCAACTAGTGGACTAGCTCCTGGAGGTACTGGGCCAGTACTGCCAACTGTGAATCTCAACTAACAGCCACACTCCCTGTATTTATTGCTTATGTAATTAATGCAGCCTGTAACTACTCATTCTGCCCCTGATTGGTAACATGCATTTGAACTCCAAAGACTTAGAGCCTGCGATTCTTAGCCTGTTCTGACTTATTAAGATTTCTATTAGCAAACTGTTAGTGAAATAGCTGTTCTAGCACGTGCCTCTCAAATACTTGTAGACCAGTTGCTCCTGGTATACAAAGCAGTAGATACTAAACATCAGTAACGAGCACCGGGTATGAGGTGCTCCGCCAGACGGATGCATTTCTAAGTCTGAATTCAGGTCCATCTAAACCGATTCCTTTTATTCTCCTGTAGGGATCAATGTGACCACAGCGGTAACGGAGGTCACTGTTCCTCCGAAAGGCACTTCTGCTGCCTGGGCCATCCTTCCTCTCTGTAAGTACATTCCCTACGTATCTGGGTCTGATGAATTTGTTCACCACCCACCAGATGGACATTTCTCATCCATCTAGAGACCCCTCTCCCATGGTCACAGTACTCGTGACATTGACCACATTCACTCTGTCCCCAGCATGGCACACGGAGTCCATACCTTTCTCTTCGATGGTATACTTAGCACAGTGACTCGCAGTGGTAAATTCTCAGCTATTCCATGAATGGTGCTGATTGCTCTCTACTCCACAGTTGTTAGTCTGGCTCTTCCCCTTTCACAACCCATCCCTTTAGGTAAAGAACACAGGTCTGTTCCCCTCTTTGAAATGTATATGATGCGTCACACAGGGGTGACATACAGATACTTTAATGCCTTCCTGAGGAGTTGGAGGACTTGTACAGGGTAAATTAAAAATGGTTAAGAATTATTAAACCCCGGGGAAAGAACTTCTAGAGCAATTTTTGGGCATGAGGATTCTAAAGCACTGGGCTAAAAGGGTCACTTTATCCTCAACTACTGGATTCCAAGCCTAGCTAACACGCCTGGGGGAACACTTGGAAAGCCCTCCAGAAACTTGTGCAGTTTTAATTCAGTTGGCCCGGGAAGGGGGCCCAGGACTCCACACTCACCCACATGGCTGTGTGGAGCTTAGCACCAGTCCACGGAGTGACACTTAACCGCTGGTCTGAACTTGTCTCAAGCTCCTGACAACATTTATCTTCCAACATTTAGCCATGCCAACTTCCTAAAACCTAAAATTTGTATTCATGTCACCTATCACCGATCCCTGAACATGACCCTTTTTTTTGGACGTTTTGAGACTAGAGGCTGCCTAGTCACCTTCTCACTTTTTTCAGTGCTGTTGGCAATGGCAGCGGTGGGTGGCTATTTGATGTGGCGGAATTGGCAGCACAAGAACATGAAAAGCATGAACTTTGACAATCCTGTGTACTTGAAGACTACCGAAGAGGACTTGTCAATAGACATTGGCAGACACAGTGCTTCTGTTGGACACACGTACCCAGCAGTAAGTCAGCTTTGTGTCTTGATACACCATGGCTTGCTGTAGGACTTTCTGGAAAGGAGACGGCTGACTCAAGCTATGGCTGCTTGGGCTGGAAAGAGCCATTGGGATCACAGAGCCACCAAATACATCTACCACCCGGAGAGTAGACAGTCTAGCCTGTTAGAACACATGCCAGTCAGTTGCTAAGCATCTGCCCCATATAGAACAAGTAAGTCGATCTAAGGTCATCACTGTACTATTGGAGATATTTCTTGGTTATGGAAAATGTATGTACCAACTTATATGAACCAAGTGGCTCCTATCTGAACTGTTAAGGCCGCTGTCTACCGGACACTTAAAAATTAGCACATCCTATATAGGGGAGTTGGCTTAAAGTCAGTGTATTAAGCGAGATTCGTTTAGCCATCAATACCAAATGCTTGGAAGTGGCCTATCCCATCTACTATAGCTAGCTTCCTTTCAGCAGCAGAGTCAGCTGCTTGTTCTTCAGTTGAAACACAACTGGAGTATTTGGCCTTCACTTAGGGAAGAATGTGAACCCAACAAGTACTCAGCACTCCCTCTCTCAAGCTCTTGGGCAAAACAAAGAATGGTGGTCAATTGATGGCACACATGTGTCTTTCCCCTATTCTACTTAAGATCATTAAGTAGAATGGCAGCATCAGTTCCACTGTTTTCTCTGTCTACCAAGTAGATACCAGTGGATTCAAGTTAAAAATGCATCAAGGACACAACTCAATACTTTTTTGAGATCTGACTTCCTTCGATGCCCCTTTGGTCTCTGAATGACCAGCCCAAAAGCAAGGTCCTTCATTTCAGAGACTGGAGTTACTACCAGTGAGTGACCACCAAGCTCATTCTGTACTCTTTCTCTTCCACAGATATCAGTTGTAAGCACAGATGACGATCTAGCTTGACTTCTGAGACGAGTCTTGACCTTTGAGGTCTAGACCAATACCCTCCCCCCACTTCGGAATGGTAACCGAGCCAACGCCTGAAGTCTTTCTTCCTCCAGTCTGGAAGAACATCAAGATATCTTTACATGGATCAAGCTTGTCTACTTGACCGTTTTTATATGACTTTTGTAAATATCCCTGCCCACATTCTACTTCAGCTTTGGATGTGGTTACCAAGTATCTAACCCTTGAACTTCTAGACAGTATTGCCACATCTGGCCAAATATGCACTTTCCCTAGAAAGCCATATTCCAGCAATGACACTTGTGCTATAGTGTAGACCACCTGTACATACATTGTATAGGCCATCTGTAAATATCCCAGAAAACAATCACTATTCTTAAGCACTTTGAAAATATTTCTATGTAAATTATTGTAAACTTTTTCAACGGTTGGGACAATGGCAATAGGATAAAACGGGTTACTAAGATGAAATTGCCAAAAAATTTGTAAACTAATTTTGTACGTATGAATGAAACCTTGGACCTCAGTGGAGGCTTGCAAAGACTGAGTGTTCAAACTACTGTACATTTTTTTTTCAAGTGCTAAAACAATTAAACCAAGCAGCTTACCCACGGTTTGTGCCTATTCCTCTAGGATAAACTTCTATAAACAGCCTGAGTAGAATCAAGCGTTCTAATGAACTATAGGAGCTACGTGATACAGACCTTGATGTTGCATAACTAAGCCTGTAATTTGGCTACTTTCTCTTACAACCAAGTACCAAGAGAACAAGGTACCACTTCATATTTGTTCCCCAATTATTTATTTTGTAAAAGAAGCTGACTTAGCCTATACCTAGAATTCCTCTTGTTCAGGGGAAAGTTCCTTTTCTCATTCATTTGTTCCCTGATCTAGAAACCTGTGCTAAGATTTCTGCCAATTCTGCTTGTTCATGCTTAAGTCTCTGTTTTCCGTGTCCTATCATTATATGTAGCTCCACGATGAGTGCTTCTTGTCCTTGAGCTAAGTATGTTCTGCTTTTATACGTGTACACAGTCTTCCATGAAGAGGGCTGGAGAGGTAACATTCAGTGCCATTCTTGAACTCTAAGGTAGTGGTTCTCAGTGGGGTTAACATCTCCATCCTCTGAGAACTTGTTAAAAATGTAAGTTCTCAGGTCCCTTCCCAGACCTGCCGAATGAGAAACTCTGGGGGTGGGGTCCAGGAATATGTTTCCGCAAGCCCTTCAGGTGATTCTGATGTAAGCTAACATTTGAAAAACCACTGTTCCAATGTGACTTCATGGATAACCTGCAGTACCTTCTAATTTTTCAATCTGGCTGGCATGGATTCCTTCTATGGAAAATGTCTGACATTTTTAGTATGAAGGGCAGATAAGGAATTTGGGTAGAAGAAAAAGTAGCACGGGGCTTTAATAAGTTTTCCATCAGGTTGGCCATTGCCTCGTTTCTCTCAAGTCTCAGGATGTGGGCAAGCAAGGGAAGATAGGAGGCGTGAATTCCTGGGAAGATGCTCTAATTCCAAAATGAGGTGCGGAGTCTGCTGCAGAAGGCAGGATTCCTTTTGGGATTAAATGACCAATGTGGGAGCAAGAGGATGAAGAGGTATTTTGAGATAAGTGGATGACAGATCGGTGGGTGACTCCCATTCCACTTGCACGTGGAATATAAGTAAGGCAGTTGACACCTCGGTTGTGGCTTAAGCAGAGATCAACAATCCAAGATGAAGTTGCTTCTGCCATATTGTTTAATAGATACCTGTTGTGATTTTGGTCAGATGGATCAAGGTGAAAGGCATGGGCTTTTGTTGGGGGGTGTGCAATTCCGGAATATAGAAGGAAGAGGCTGTAGCCGTGAAGGCAGGATTCTTCAACTGTCCACCTGTTACTTCCTCTTCAAATAGTCACTACAGTAAACAGGATGTGGCCTGCCGACATAGGGTATCTGAAGTGCCCGTGTGATAAGTAGGTTAGCATTCATCGTATCT
Source organism: Lynx canadensis (assembly GCF_007474595.2). NCBI lineage: Eukaryota > Metazoa > Chordata > Mammalia > Carnivora > Felidae > Lynx > Lynx canadensis. The sequence goes on along the minus strand of NC_044315.2, from coordinate 8,618,649 downwards.
GAACTCTGAAGGTCCTTTGGTTGCCTGGTACTTTGACCCTATGCTACAAAACCCACTGATTTATTTTTTTTAATTGGAGCAACACAAAGTTCCCTCCTGGGAAGCTTGAAGATACCAGTATTTTCCCCCATTACGAGGTCAACTTTAAGGCCCAAAGCCATAGTTTTTAAGAATAAAATCAAGCATTATTCTCCATCATCTCCTCTTACATTCCAGTCCCACCTGTATTCTTTTAGGTTCAAGGTCCCAGTCTCCAACCTTCTAAGAGTCTCCAACCTCCATCTTTTACCTTGCCCTACCCCCTGTAAGTAGCCAAGGACAGAAACTCTAACTCAAGTGCTGAAGATATGAAGCAACTACGTATTAAGAATAGTTAATATGGCTGGTCAATTCAGCATGTAATGACACTTTATGAAGAACTAGAGCCTTGGGCTTCAGTATCCAAATAAGAGCTATAAGAATCCTACATGAAACATATTGGCCTAAGTTTGCTATGTCCACAGAGTTTACTAGACAAGGCGAGAATTAGTTAAGAGGTAAAATATGAAACTTATCAAACAATGAAGGAAGATGCTTGGAATCAAGTGAGTCGTACACAGTCACTGAAAGTGGGTCCTCCGGAGACTTTAGGACTTGCTGCAAAGACTGGTAAACAATGAGTAAATACATTTGTGGCCCCTGGTAAAGAAATCCAGCCACGTCCCTGAGTCCAAATTTTTAAGTGGCCTTTGCAAGCTATTTGGCAAGCAAGTACCCCCAGTTGTTCAAACAACCCCCTTAAGACATTCTTACAGCTATTTTAAAGCCATGGCATCATCTTCAAGCCTCCAGTGTTCTATTCTTGATGAACACAAGGCAAAAAAAAAAAAAAAAAAAAAAAGAGAGAGACTTCGACTTTGTCACTTACTTCTGTTCCTTGTATCTTTGGAAGTCAGATAGCCCTTCTCAAAAAATGAGAAGATGGGCTTTAAATAGCAAAACTAGAGGGCATTGAAAAGGACTAACTCTTCAGTTTAATGCTTACAAATGGGAGACCTCACTGAAGTATACCTTTTAACTCTTCTCACCCCCCTGGTGGAATGTTCCATCTCATTAGTCTAACTAGAGGAATTTTCTAAAATTCTTACCTAGTGAAGAGGTTTATTCTTTTGAACCCAAATGGAAGCTAGAATCCCTGATTTTAGTGGGCAGGAAACTTACAAATGGCTTATTCACTTTTGCTGTGATAACTTAGGTTCGAGAATTTAGAACACAACCTGCTCGTCCTGATCATGGAGTTTGAGCTCCACAGTTTCACAATTAAGCAACCAGCCTGACTCTTTGGAAAAACTGGGAATTATATGATCAATGTTTCAGCCACATCATGGACCTAAACTGTGGAGGTTCAGGAATATGTAGAAGTAGAAATAGTCTCCAAAGATACCTTGTTTCCAAATATAGGAGACATGAATCTCAAGATTCTACAATGGCGTTTTGGGGACTTACTTCTCTCAAGTCAAGCATGGAACTTTTCCAAGTCAAAACGGTTTCATGTGAGGGGGAGTAAACCTTCTATGTACATCATCCTTGTCTGCTTTCACAGATCAAAAGCTGAACACGAGTTAGCAGCGAGGTCCTATGCATGAATCTTGGGGGTTCTGCAGATAAGCTATTAAAGAACAGATGACAGGAGTGTCTCATCTCTACTGTGTCCCCCAAATCCGTTGAGCACTTCTGAGCCTGGCTAATTCAAGAAACAGGAACCAAGGGGGACCACCTACTGACAGTCTCCCTGTAAACCTACTAGCCATGATTTCAGAAGGAAGCCTAAGATAGGCTGTAGGTGGGTCGTGGGCTCTGCAGGGGAGCAGAGCATCCCGAGTTTGCTTCTTCACTTTGCTTAAGGAGAAAGTCACAGATTGGCAGCAAGGAGGTTCACAAGCACTGACTGTGGTGTCGGTCTTGATGTGGTCGTTCGGGCAAGCTGCTAAGCCCTTCTCGGGGTGGACGTGGTGCGGACTGTGTTGCTGTGCCACGGTGAGGGTTAAGTGAGAGTCCACAGAAGGGCTCAGCACAGTGCCTGGCACGTAGCGGGTGTAAGGCGAGCGTTCCCGCTGGAGATCGCTCTCGATGCTACGCCTCCATTTATTTGTTGTGGCACCATCTCGAAAGTGCTAAGTGACTTTGCCGGTGAGAGTGACAGTAACTTGACTCATTACTGAGCCTAACACGCATGAGACCTTGTCCCAACTGTTTCCCACGACACTTGTCTGATGAGATCGAGGTGGGAAATTCAGGTGGTGGTATCACCTTTATACAGTTAAAAAGTCTTCAAGGCTTACGTGATTTGAACCCTAGAAACGGAGCTGGTGTATCTCTGCCTCGACCTTTTGGCTTTACTGCCTGGGACATGGAAACGAGTTTTTGGTGGCCTGCACAGTGTTTGGATGGCAGCTCACACACTTTGACTCTCCCTTCACTTCTTACCGTATGCTTAAGAATATGCTAGATCGATGCTGGCATGTATTTTATGTGATCTTTATGTATTTTATGTGATTTTATGGGACCTGGGTAGGTCAATGTCTGCATCTTACAGATGGGAAAACTGGGGCCACTGATAACAGCAGATTCCAAACTCTACATGCTTACTGCCATTCCCCTCTCAGAAAAGGAGGCAGAGCTGTGTCAAGGTTAAGATGGATGTCACTCCACACGGTTGCAGAGTCCACTTTACTACCGATGTTAGGGGTCCTTGAGCAGTTTCCTAGGTGTCTCAGATGCCCTTCATGGCTGGCGTCCAATATGGGGGCATGCCGGAAGTAGAAAACTAGCGGTCCCTCGGGTCAGCACAGAAGAATATTGTCAGTTACATGCTGTGAGCCAAGAAGCCAGAAGTCCCAGCGTTATTTTCCTTGGCCGTCTATATCAAGTAGCAGCAGGTTACTGGATTGCAACGTGAGAGGTAAAGATTCTCTGAAGGAAGCGCTGGGCATGCAACATCGCTCCTGTGTAGACAGATACTGGAGCCAACAAGCTGTACTACCCCCTGTCATACACTGTAAGGTTCTCCTAAGGAAAGACACGCCCAAGCAGAGAGGAAGGACGATAACTTGGGTCAACTCAACTGACTGATGGGTCTTAGGTATTCTGGAATCCACCCCTGACACCTGGGTTTTTCTCAGTTTATACACTCGCACTGGGGGAAAGAATTCTTTGGGGGAAAAAATAAAATGACTGGCTTTGAAAAAACGGTCTTGCCCCTTCTAAAATGTCACTCGATACCAAAATGCGATTTAAGAGCATGTAATGCCTCAGGAGTCCAGAGCGTATGACGACGTTCTAACGCTCAGGATCCTCAATTCCTAGAGTCTCATGTTGGGAACACATCCAGTCCTGCTGACCTGTAGATAAGCATCTTTCTTTTATTAATAAACTGTACATGTAACTTAAATAAAAGTTTATTTTTTGAAATAACTGTCATAAGCCTTTCCTTTTTTCCTACAGAACTTAAAACAAAAAAAAGCTTTTCCTCACGTCTTTCTCCTTTTTTGCAACTCAATCACTGAAGACGGCTCAGTCACCCCTTTCTGGAAAACGTCCTCAAAGGGTGGAAGATGTCACCTTCCTTGCCATACTTAGAAGTACAGTTAGTGTCTCACCAGAAGAAGCAAAAGCCTCACCCTCTCCAACTCCCCCTTCCCACTCCTCCCATGAAAGAAATGAAAATCAAAGCTACTCTTACCAGGGAATATTAGGCCTCCCTGTGCGTGACAGAACAGATGCTTTGTGGCCTAAAGGAGGAAGCCCCCTGGGGTGGCAGGACAAGACTGGTCTTGACAGACAAGTAAAATCATTTTGATACCTTATCCCCATCATCTCCTAAGTGGTTTGTGTTGAAACTCACCTAGGATTCTCCTGTGGTTTCCTTATCTTTTCTTCCCCCTTCCTGTATGTTCATCTGTTTTGTTTCTTAAATTCCACCACAAGAGACTCTTAAAGATAGAGAACAGGGATGCCTGGGTCGCTCAGTTCATTGAGCATCCGACTTTAGCTCAGGTCATGATCTCATCGTTCCTGAGTTTGAGTCCCACATCAGGCCCTCTGCTGTGAGCACAGAGACCACTTTGGTTCCTCTGTCTCCCTTTCTCTCTGCCTCCCTCTCTGTCTCTCACTCTCTCTCTCAAAAATAAATTAACATTAACAAAAAGAGAACCAACTGAGGGCTGATGGAGGGAAGTGGGTAGGAGATGGTATAGATGGGGGAAGGATACTAAGGAGGGCACTGTTGGGATGAGCACTGGGTGTTGCATGCAATCACAGAATTCTACTCCTGAAACCAGGATTGCACTGTGTGTTAACTAAAATTCGAATTAGAAAAGTAAAAGAAATTCACATATGACAAACCTAAATGCTTACAAGTCTTAGAGATATTCCATCTGAAATTTTTCTAAGCAGTAAGCCCCTGTTGAAATCCTACTGTGTGCTAAACCTTGATATTGGCTCAAGGGATCAGAAACAGTAGTGGGGGGGGGGGGGGGGGGGGAGAAAAGTAAGTTGAGGGAAAAAGAAATTGCTCCCCCCACCAAAAAAATCTTTAAAAGCTCCAGAGTAAGTCCTTAATGAATAAAAGGATTCACTTAATGAAAGGTTGAGTGAATATCAGCTGTGCAGTGAGAAGGAAGCAGTGAGTTTGGACCTTTCTTCCACTACTTAATTAGCTACACCCGCAGGTTAACTGCTTGCCATCCAAGCCCTGGCCTCCCGTGGAAGTAACACCCACTCTCGTTGGCTTCTCATAAGAAAGAGAAGCAGGGGTGCCTTGGTGGCTCGGTCGGTTAAGCGGCCGACTTTGGCGCAGGTCATGATCTTGCGGTCCGTGGGTTCGAGCCCCGCGTCGGGCTCTGTGCTGACAGCTCAGAGCCTGGAGCCTGTTTCAGATTCTGTGTCTCCCTCTCTCTGACCCTCCCCCATTCATGCTCTGTCTCTCTCTGTCTCAAAAATAAATAAACGTTAAAAAAAAAAAAGAGAGAAGCAACCGATATCAAGTGCTTCACTCAAATAACTAATGTTTTCCTCTCTCATGCCAAAAAGCCAGCGTTCATTTTAAAAAGAATGTAAGTCAGGGGCCCCAGAGTGGCTCAGCTGGTTAAGCAGCCGACTCTGGATTTTGGCTCGGGTCATGATCTCGTGGTCATGAGTTGGAGCCCTGCATCGAGCTCTGTGCTTACAGCTCAGAGCCGGCTTCAGATCCCTTTTCTCCTTTTTTCTGCCCCTCCCCCACTCGCTCAGCCATGCTCTCTCTCTCTCAAAAATCAATACACATTAAAAAAATAAAATAAAAAGAACAGAAGTTAAAATGTTTCACTTGTGCCCTCTTGGAGATCTGATTGTGGTCTGCACGTTCACATTCAATCCCATTTGCAAGGGTGTCCCCTTGAAATGCTAGCATTTGGCCGTCGGTTTTTACCCCCAAGAGAGAAAGATGAATCTTCCTGCCTCTGGAGGCTTTGCGGAAAGTCTTGTGTGCACGGCCCTCTGCTGATTAGAGGGCACAGGCTACTGCTTCAATTATACAGAGAGGTCTGTTTCATCAGTGGGAAGGGACAATGCGAAACTCTGCACTGCTCCAGAAGGTCAAGTTAGCATGCTCTTTCGATCCATCAGGCTCCATCATGTGATGGGCCCATAATCTAGGACGTGTCGGAGAATGCTAAATTTGGGTTCTGAACATTTAACTAAAGCTGTAGTCTCTCCTTTGGAGACATTTTTGCCTACCTGTTGATTGAAGACAGACCAGATTTTTACACCCATGGTTGCTTATGTTTTCTTACATTCACCCGTTTACGTGTGAACTTTGCTGAGAATGAGGACTTTTAAAGCCAAAAGCCCATTTGCCTTTTGGGCCGACCCAAAAGAATAGCCCCGTGATTTCCCGAGGAGGGCTTATCAACACTGGACGATGGTTTTAGGTATAACTAGTTACCAACTGGCCTCTGGGGGGCCTACAGTGACGGTTACTAAAGTATCATAGATGGTTTTATACTTCACATGTCCTAGTATGAATGTGCATTATGGGTTAATGCAAAACATTCTTGGATTTTTAATGAAACTGAGGAAGGATGTATGTGGACCAACCCTTCAGAAGGTGCATATGTATGTGCACATACACACACACATACACACACACTCCCCACATTATCTGTCCTCGCTTCACTCATTTGGTCAACACCTCCCATGTGCCACACTTTGTTCTGGATTCTGGGGAACTAGTGATAGGCCCAAGCCCCAAACTTCCCGGGGCTCATTCTAGCTGGGAGTCAGGCACAGAACATTTAATATGCCAGATAGTGATAAGAGCTACAAAGGAAAACCAAACAGAGTAAGGGACCGAGAATGACAGAATGTGCTGTTTTAGGTACAGTGGTCAAGGAAGCCCTCCAAGGAAGTGACCTGAGCAGAGATGCTGGACCAGGATGTATGGGAATGAGCCACTGAGGACACAGCAGAGGTGGGAGGTCCTGAGGCAGGAACCTGCCTGATCCTTGTATGACAAAGCAAGGCAGCCACATAGCTGGAAGTGGCCATGGTAGAGAGGGAGAGAAAAGCAAAGACCTAGTGGTGTAGATTTCAAGGGCTATGCCTGGGATTTAAGACTTTTGGGGGGTGGGTAGGTGGCTCAGTCGGTTAAGTGTCTGACTTCGGCTCAGGTCATGATCTCACTGTTCGTGAGTACAAGCCCCGTGTCGGGCTCTGTGCTGACAGCTTGGAGCCTGGAGCCTGCTTCGGATTCTGTGTCTCCCTCCTTGGTCTCCCTCTCTCTCTGCTCCTCTCCTGCTCGTGCTCTCTCAAAAATAAATGTTAAAAAATTTTTAGAAGTCTTCTTTTTTAGAGCAAGCAAAAGAGAGAGACAGTGAGCAAGCAAGCAGGGGAGAGGGGCAGCAGAGAGAGAGGGACAGAGAGAGAGAGAGAGAGAGAGAGAGAGAGAGAGAGAGAGAGAGAGAGAGAGAATCCCAAGCAAGCTCCACACTCAGTGCAGAGCTCTTACATGGGGCTCAATCTCACAACCCTGGGATCATGACCTGAGCCCAAATCAAGAGTCTGACACTTAGCCAATTGAGCCCCAGGCTCAGGCACCCCAGAATTTAGCGTTTTAAGTGACGGGACATCGTTAGAGGGTTTGGGGGCAGGAGAGTGACTTCCCATCTTAAAGGGATCACGTTGACTGATCTGCTGACATAGATTGCGGGGACATAATGGCAAAAACAGGGAAATCAATTAGCGGGCTACAGCAGGAAGGCAGGTAGAAGGCCATGGCTTGGGCTGGACTGGTGGGGGTGCGAGAAAGCTCTACTCCGCATCTGGCCTGCAGGGATGTGCACAGGCTTTCTCCCGGAGTGGCCAACCTGTCATGACAGGTGGTCCCTCCTTCAGGAGAACCTAGCTGGTTCCTAGCTCAGCTGTGCTATCTGCACGGTATCAGTTCGGCTGCCCCCCGCCTGGGCAGGGGTGACAGGCACCGTCCCTGCATCAGTGGACAAACTCAGCAAGGCTGCACGGAAGCTGGGAAGCAAGCCTGAATCGAGAAGGAAAGAGCCTGGAGCGTAATTCCCAATTCACCCAAGTACAAGGGTTTCACCCGTTCAAAGGGAGTTCTTTCCTACCTTCAGGATAGAGCCCTCCCCGGGGTCACAGCTTGGCAGGGTCATTCTGGTACGGAGCTCTGTGCAGGCTCTTAAGTAATGTCCTCTAGAGGCAGGTTTTCTGCAGGTGGCACCAATGACATCTATGTAATGGCTTTAGACGGGATCGAGCAGTTTCCATCTATTCAGCTGCTGTCTATTTTCCATATTAACTGCCTTATCCCTAGAGGCACTGGAGAATTCTCCAAACCACGTTCCCTAAGAAACTTCAGGGTCCTGGGTCAAGAGAGACCCTAAGGTCACGGAGGCTGGTACTTGTCTGACACAGTTGGTACCAGGCCCCAGGCGGGGAAGAAGAAAAGGTCTATCTCAAGTGACCCAGCAAGGAGACCCCCATCCACCAGGCAGCACCCGAAGTCACCCACAGCGTAATGTTCGCTCTCGTAAGAAGGCTAGAAACTCAGCAACAGCCTGTGACCCTTGAGCATAAAAAACAAAAGAGAACACTGTTTTGGAAAATAAAAAGCATCCTAGGATACTGGTTTTTTCCTTTATGTAGGAAGAAGGTCAGGCTCTGAAGGGCACCCGTGCACGTCACAGAGTAGAAGCCAAATATTAACAAACAGTCCTGAGACCGAAAAAGCAGCCTCTTCTCAGACGTCAGCCCCAGTACCTGCTTCCACTCAGAAAAGAAAACCAAACTTCTTTATCTCAGGATCTGGGATCCTCCCACAAGGAGGCGGCTGAGCATAGAGGCTACGTGCTCTTCTCCTCGCTTCTCCCTCCCCGGCAGCGGGCACTGTGTTCCAGGCCCCTGCGCACGGTCTCCATTAGGGGGCAGATAAGATTTCAAGGGGCCTAATTTATAGTGCCAATTTGCCTACAGTGGCACACCAGTGAGTTCTCTCAGAAATCCAGGGAAGTTGGGCTGGGAAAAGGTTGCTTTCAACCCAAACTGACTGTAGCTCCTTTTGTCCTGGGAGAGGGCTGGCAACATCCTTGGGAAGGGAAATTTCTATATTGCGAAGAGAGGAGGAAAACCTTTGGATTCGCCAAGAGAGTCCCCGGCTGAGGGTGGGGTTGGGCTAGAGATGGCTCAATGGCGCTGTACCCCGAGAGGGCTTGGACCAGGGGTGGGGAAGGGATGGGAAGGACCAAGGCGGTGCACCGTGGACGTTGAGGCTCAAGCGGGCGGGCCACAGGAACACGTCACCTACAACTGTGGACAGGTCACATTCTCTGTGCCCCCAACCCAACGCTCTAACGTCTCCTGCCCTCTGGTCAAGTTTATGGCACCGTGACGGCTGGTGTGACTGGCTTTTGATGAAAGTCCTAGAAAGGAGCCCAGGCCTAGGTCTGGGCTGACACGGCAGAACAAGGAAGGGACTTTCAGAACAATCCAGTAACTCAAATGAACTTAGGAGTTTTGAGAGCTCAGATCCACAGAGTATAAAGCTTCCAGAAGTCTCTGGTGAAGAAAGTGGACTTTCCACACGATGGAGAATGGAAGTTCCAGCCCACACTATCTGGTGCTTAGGGGGCAGAGTGACTCCACCTAATGTCATGAATTATTAACTTTATAAGGTGAGATCAGGTGGCTTTTTGGATGCTGTACTGCTTGCAACCCCCCCTTAAACACCACCCCTCCCCCCAAACTCAAACACAGGGCTGCTTTGTACACAAAACTGTCCCTTTTCTCATGCTCGTTTCTCTGCTCTCAGTGTCTTTTTGTCTTTCTCACTTGGCTCTTACTCTCCCTTCCAAGGTTTTGTTCAGGTATCACCTCCTCCAGGAAGGCTTCCCTGTTGCCCCAGTTTGAGTCACAGGTCTTGTGCCTAACCAGCATTCTATAATAACACGCACACCATTAGACTGAGATTGCCTATTTTTACGTGTGGCTTCCTGAGTGAAATACAACTGCTTTAAGAATGGAGCATTGGTGGGGCGCCTGTGTGGCTCAGTCGGTTGAGCGACCGACTTCAGCTCAGGTTATTATCTCATGGTCTGTGAGTTCGAGTCCCGCTTCGGGCTCTGTGCTGACAGCTCGGAGCCTGGAGCCTGCTTCGGATTCTGCGTCTCCCTCTCTGCCCTATCCCCATTCACTCTGTCTCTCTCTGTGTTAAAAATAAATAAAACATTTTAAAAAATTAAAAAAAAAATAACGGAGCATTGGTAAACTTTGTGGCCCCTCCCACAGCACATATACCACAAAGTTAAGCACTTTTTAAGTGCCCCAATACTATTTGTTAAGCTACATTGATCCCACGAATACAAGCAATATTTTGTTAGCAAGCATACCAAAGTTTAGGCCTTCAATTGCACCTTTTCTCTCACGAGAAGTTCCCTTAAGAAATCATTTATCTATGGGAATGAAATCCCATACCCCACACAAATTGGAGGTCCTTCTGTGAACATATGTTCAGGGAGCACAAAGCTCCTTGGCACACATATCATTGTAGCAAACCTTCCATCCTTGAGGGTAGACTTAATATCTTGGAACAGGAAAAAATCACTGTGTGTTCCGTCAGGGAACACGATAACTTAACACACCAGTTAAGAGCATTTGGAGACCCTCCATGGCGGTCCCAACAAGAAAACCTTACAGAACACCCTTAGAGCCAAAGGCGCCATCTTTGAAACGAACGCACAAGCAGCCATGGGGATTACGCTAAATGCAGTAACACTCACCTCAGTTTCTATATCCCGTGGAGACCATGGAAAACCTATCCCGATACTTGAAAATCACACCGGTTACTTCATTTTTGTCTTCAGACTCGATCTGCCAACTAAATACCTTATACAGCATGGCTACAAAAATTCTTGATCCCACAAGCCTCCGCATGCTCTAGGACAGGAATTTAAAAGATCCGCGCTCCCATCTTCATTTTGCCACTCACCCGCTTTATAATCCCAGTAAATTCTCTTTCATCTCCAGGCCTTGATGTCTTCATCTGCAAAATGAGTTAATGATAAAATCTGACTTAGTGATCAGAGTGCTGAAAGTTGACATTCTTCAATCTGTGATTTTTTTATGTGTATTTGTTTGTTTTGGGGGGGGGGCAAGTGTGAGCAGGGTAGGGGCAGAGAAAGAGGAACGAAGAGAATCTCAAGCAGGCTCCACACTGTCAGTGCAGAGCCTGAAGCAGGGCTCGAACTCACAGACTATGAGATCATGACCTGAGCTGAAATCAAGAAGAGTCTGACGCTTAAGTGACTGAGCCACCCAGGTGCCCCCTGCCCCTGTGAACAACTACTCCATACACAGCAGCGTTCCGGGTACTCTGAAAAAACACATAGATAATAGAGACACAGTCCCTCTTTCTTACACATGCAGTTAAGTAACAAGACAAAGAAACCCATGTTTAATGGGCACAGATCAATATGGCAGGCAGACAACATGCTCTCAGGGAGCTCAAGAAATGGAAAAATCTTTGGGGACTGCGTTGGTAGCAGAAAGAAGGAACTATGTCTACGCCCATCAGAGTAATGGTTCTTCAAAAAACACACTCCTCTTTAAAAGTATAACCGATTGGGGAGCCTGGGTGGCTTAGTCGGTTAAGCGGCCGACTTCGGCTCAGGTCATGATCTCGCGGTCCGTGAGTTCGAGCCCTGCGTCGGGCTCTGTGCTGACAGCTCAGAGCCTGGAGCCTGTTTCAGATTCTGTGTCTCCCTCTATCTGACCCTCCCCTGTTCATGCTCTGTCTCTCCCTGTCTCAAAAATCAATAAATGTTAAAAAAAAAAAAAAATTAAAAAAAAAAGTATAACCGAACAGGGGTGCCTGGGTGGCTCAGTCAGTTGGGCATCTGACTCTTGATTTCAGTTCAGGTCATGATCTCACAGTTTGCGAGTTCAAACCCCGTGTGGGGCTCCGCACTGACAGCGCAGGGCCTGCTGGAGATTCTCTGTCTCCTTCTCTCTCTGCCCCTCCCCCACCTGTTCTCTCCCTCAAAATAAATAAACAAACTTTAAAAAAAATGTCTACCAAAACCAAAAACTACTCCCAGAAAGAAACATACATACGCACAAATTTTTATTTTTCATTTCAGGGAGTCCTGTACCTCCTAGTGCCTATGTATGGATTTTAAAAATGCCCTCACCCCAAGTTAGGAATTTCTAATTTATACATTTAAGTAAACTCGCATTTTCTATGACTATCTCCTTTTTCCCTAAGATTCTATTCATCAGGTCTCTGAAACATCATCCAAACAGTGTATTAAATGGACCGAAATAATATCTTACTTACCAGCAAAACACAATGGTTCTTTCTCTATGGAAATGTAACGTTTGGGAATTTCTTTCTAAAATGTTCAAATCCAGGGGAGTAATACTGGCTTGCCCTGTGTTATGACGTACCAGGTATGTGTGTTTTGAGTACCGCAAGCTGGTAAGCTCTTAATCACCATATCCGTATTTTCATTCCAGAGAAGCAAGGTGCCATAAAGGGAAAGGCACAGAAGCCAGACTTCAGAGGTTTGAATTCCAATCTTTGCTTTGCCACTTATCTCCTTTATAATCCTAGGAAATTCTCTTCATCTCCAAGCCTCCATTGCTGCAACTGTAAAATAAGTCAATGAAAAAATCTTAGTCCCTTCCACATACATGTTCTAAGGACCAGATGGGATAACAGATGTGTACTACCCGTATGTGAGTTTGTTCCCCACCCCCCCCCCCAGGGCTGTTTGGAAGAAAAGACATTTTCCTTGCGCACAATTTGCAGGTTGACTTCCCAGAAAGAGAGTTTATGGAAGTTTGACATCACGGATGTGTAGTTTACAATGAAAATCACTGTGCAGGATTTTCTGTTTAAAGTGACACCACCCATGTTGACAATGCTAAGTCACTCACACGGATGCCAAGTGAAAGCCGTACCCCAATCCACCGAATTTTCCATTGATGTCACCTGTGCCTCCCTCCCAATGGCACATTATATTAGAAAGGTGTGTGCCAGCTTTTCTAATATGTAGGCATCGTTTGAGTTGCAGGGCAGAAAAGTGCTTCAAGCTATTCACATACGACTGATAGGTGGGGAAAGATGTTCCCTCGTGCGCTGAAAAGAGCTGGTGGAATACAATGGTTTCAGTCTTCAATTCATTCACGTTGTTCGTTTTGCAGTTTTAGTTACTAAGCTCTTTGGCTGGCACTGGCCTGGCCTCACCTATCCCGAGCACTGATGCAATACAATGAAACTCTCCGAGTGTGGCTGCTGCCATCAGATGATCAAATTGCAGTATTGTTCTTCACTACTCATCAACAGGGCAGAAGGGGATTTGGAGGCTATCATGCCCAAAACAGGTGGCTGGACTTGTTCAAAACAACAAAGGTCCAGTGTTGGGGGAAAGTGGCAAAGTCCCTAAGATTTGTGTTTCTTTTCTGACTCTCTCAACCTGTAAGGGAAATCTGAAATAATCCCTTTCCTAAAACAAATAACAAACAAAAAAAAAAAAACAGTCACTTAAAAACGCTGCCCTCGGGGCGCCTGGGTGGCACAGTCGGTTAAGCGTCCGACTTCAGCCAGGTCACGATCTCACGGTCCGTGAGTTCGAGCCCCGCGTCGGGCTCTGGGCTGATGGCTCGGAGCCTGGAGCCTGTTTCCGATTCCGTGTCTCCCTCTCTCTCTGCCCCTCCCCCGTTCATGCTCTGTCTCTCTCTGTCCCAAAAATAAATAAACGTTGAAAAAAAAAAAATTTAAATTAAAAAAAAAAAAAAAAACGCTGCCCTCTGACCGTGGTCTTAGCAGTTCATGAAGCAAGTGTCCAACCGGGCTGGATTTATTTAGCTGAACGAGAAACCCTGGCCACCAAGGGTCATTTTTAAGTGACAATGGCTGGAGCCCCCTCATTGCCCCTCCATCAAGAAAAAGCATCTTTCAGCCGATTTTCGGTTTTCAGCAAATGGAGTCCCCTTTCTTTCTGTGTGGAGAATTTCCTACAGCCTGTGAAAGAGTGAGCCGAGCTTTATCATGCAGGAATTTGGGAAGTAATAATATAATGTTGCTCCTAGTACTTAGAGCTGCTAGCCTCTTTCCTGCCCAAGGCTGCCAGATTCAACTTCCCCAAACACACTTTGTGGACCTCATCTTCTTACCATGGGAGCCTGTGAAGGTTTCAGAGCAAAGGCCAAGCTCTTGAGTCTGTCATTCAAGGCCTTCCGAGTGGCTTTACTAGTGAATTCTACCCAACACTTATGAAAGAAAGAATACCATTCTACCCAATCTCTTCCAGAAAGCTGAAAAAGAGAGGATCTTTCCTAACTCATCCCAAGGGACTCTGATACCAAAATAAGACAAGGACATTACAAGAAAACAGATTAATATCCCTGATGAACATCAGTGTAAAAATTCTTAACAAAATGTTGGCCAGTCAAACCCAACAACACATAAAAAGGATAATACATCATGGTTACATGGGGTTCACTGTAAAATGCAGGGCTGGTTTAACATTTAAAAATAAATCAATGTAATTTATAACATTAGTAGATTAAAAGAAGAAAAACTCTATGATTGTCCTAATAGATGCAGAAGTAGAACTTGACAAAATGTATCTACTCCTGATAAAAACTTTCAGCAAACTAGAAAAAGAACTTCCTCAACCTCACAAAGAGCATTTTCCAAATGCTTAGAGCTAATAACACACTTAATAATGACAGACTGAATGCTTTCCTCCTAAATCAGGAACAAGACATTTTCTCTCACCCTTTCTATTCACCATTGTATTGGAGAGTCTAGACAGTGCAATAAGGCATGAAAAAAAAAATGAATAAAATGCATCCATACTAGAAAGAAAAAAGTAAACTTTCTTTGTTGACAGACAACATGATAATCTGTATAGAAAATCCTATGAAATTTTCCCATAAAAAACCCACTAACATTAACAAGTGTATTTACCAAGTTGCAGGATACAATTGCAATATCAAAATATTGTCTTTCTATATTTAACAGCAACAATTGGAAATTGAAATGTAAAATAACAGTACTTTTTAGATCATTAAAAATATGAAATACTTAGGGATAAATCTGAAATATATGAAGATCTAAACACAAGAATATAGGGGCACCTGGGTGGATCAGTTGGTTAAGCGCCCAACTTCAGCTTGGGTCATGATCTCATGGTTTGTGAGTTTGAGCCTTATGTCAGACTCTATGCTGACAGCCCAGAGCCTGGAGCCTGCCTCAGATTCTGTGTCTCCCTCTCTCTCTGCCCCTCCCCCACTCACACTGTCTGTCAAAAAAAAAAAAACAACAACACTAAAAAAAACCACAAAAATAAAATCTATCTTGATAAATGTCACATGTGCACTTAGACTGTATTCTGCTCTTATCACGTGGAGTGTTCAACTTATGTCAAATCAAATTGGTTGATAGTGTTGTTCAAATTTTCCACATCCTTGCAGATTTTCTGTCTTATCAATGATTGAGAGAAAAATGTATTGAAATCTCTAATTACAAGTGTATACTTCTCTTTTGCTTCTTGTATTTCTATCAGTTTTGGCTCATGTATTTGATGCTCTGCTTTTAAGTAAAATAATCCTGTTCTACAACTGAGAGTGATTGTGTACATGCATACACAATCACATACATGCCCCTGTAGATTGGTGTCACTTGTGAATGCAGATGAAAAAAATCCCAAACCAAATGCTACCACATCAACTTCAATGATATAAAGGACATAACTCACCATGACCAAATCATAATTCTCAAACTATGTTAGGATAATTTAATATAACTAATCTAATGTGGCATATCAATGGATCAAATGAGACAAGTCTTACAATGAAAAAAAAAATGTCCCAAAGGCACTTTGTAAAATTTATTAAGCATTTTTAAATAAAAATTATTTGAGGGGTGCCTGGGTGGCGCAGTCGGTTAAGCGTCCGACTTCAGCCAGGTCACGATCTCGTGGTCCGTGAGTTCGAGCCCCACGTCAGGCTCTGGGCTGATGGCTCAGAGCCTGGAGCCTGTTTCCGATTCTGTGTCTCCCTCTCTCTGCCCCCCCACCCCGTTCATGCTCTGTCTCTCTCTGTCCCAAAAATAAATAAACATTGAAAAAAAATATTAAAAAAAAAATAAATAAAAATTATTTGAAAGTCAGGATTACAAGGACATTTCTTAAAAATGATAAAAATATATAGAAATGTTAAGCCAATAGCCATTTCATATTCAATCATGATATAAACTAGAAGCATTCCCTTTAAGGTCAGAAATAAAACAAAAAAAAGCTGGGTTTTTTTCCAAAGATGTTTCCAACTTGCTCACTTTCACTCTCTTCATTTTATATGCCTCATGGCACCAGAGTCCTTCGGTTCCCTGAGTTCATGCCAGAGATACTTGCTACAGGCTATTAGATTACTTGGTGTCATAGGGCTTGCACCATACACTTCCTAATTTAGCCAAATAATCATGCAAAAACATCTGTGAGCCATACAGATGACAATATTAGAAGTAGAAAATAAAGAGTCAAAATGACTGGGAAAACTATTTCCTTATAGCTGTATCACATGGGAAAACAATTTTTTTTTAAAAAAAGATAACTTTTTAGTCTTTATTTCTGAAGAGCTCTGTCCCCTGGAGTAGCGTATCAACAAATCCCTTGTCTTACTCCTGAAATGTTTATGGAGACAGAAACTACAGAGTGAGGAAGTTCTTGGTTGTTTTAAATAAAAAACACTATCCTAGGGGTGCCTGGGTGGCTCAGTCAGTTAAGCATCTGACTTGGGCTCAGGTCATGATCTCATGGTTCATGGGTTTGAGCCCTGCTTCAGGCTCTGTGCTGATAGCTCAGAGCCTGGAGCCTGCTTTGGATTCTGCGTCTCCTTCTCTCTCTGCCCCTCCCCCTTTCATTCTCTTCTCTCTCGAAAATAAATAAAACATTTTTTTTAAAAGAAAAGACACTATCCTATTACACATATCTTATAGGCTGCATATTTTGCCATATGTAATGACCATTTTCCTAGTAATGTATGCTGGTATACATTATGACTTTTATAGGCTTCATAATATGTCATGATGTGGCTGCACCACAGGTTACTTAATCTTGTCCCTATTAGTGGGAATTCATTTGGCATCCAATTTTTTAAAATTTAGCATTTTAAAGAATATTTCCACCTCCTCCCACCCATACAACAAATAAGAGACCCCTTAGATTTTTCCTTTGAATCCAGATGATTTTTTCCCATAATCCTGATAGTTGTCCACAAGTTTACACTCTGGAAGTAATCAATGAGAAAGACTGTATAAAAATATAGCAAACAAGTTGGGAACCCACTTCGTCCATTTCAAAGGCTCCAATCCTTCTTAGTTTCCAGAATGATTCAACCAGATTTATAGTCCTATCTTCATACACACCAGACCAGAATTTGGAGATTTTGATTCAACCAAGAAAAAGGATCTGCAGTTACCAATGATTGGAATTCCCACTCAAAATGGCCAAACCCTGGACTCTATCATGGGTAGGGAAAACCATCAGTCACCAAGCCCTGCTCACGCACAGTTTTACTCATCATTTCAGTCCATTATTAAGTAAGAAAAAGCCAAGGATCACTCAAAGCCAAGGATCACTCAAATTTTTAGAAAAACATTCCACAAAGAGACTAAATTAAACAAAGAGAAAACAAAAACTTAAGAAAGAATGTCAATGGAAAAAACAGAAGAACTTGTCCAAAAAACCCTTGTAAATCATAGCTTGGAGACAAATGATATTGCAATGTATAAAGTAAGTACAAGATGCTCTTAAAAGGAACACTCAGAGACTATGAAAAGCTCTTAGAAGTTAAATACTGTAAGTAAAATATTGATCCATATATACTTATTGCCATCTTATTATTTTTTTCTAGCTGTTTTTATGGTTATTCTCTGTTCCTTTCTTCTCTTGCTCTCTTCCTCTATGGTATGATGGCTTTCTTCAGTGGTATGTTTCTGTTACTTTCTCTTATTATACCCTTGTGTATTTACTGTAGGTTTTTCTTTTGTGGTTACCACGAGGTTTACATGTAACAGCTGGCATGTGTAAGTCTAGTTAACATTCTAAGCCTCAACATCTTTACTCTCCCCACCACGTTTTTGATGTCACATTCTTTTATCTTGTGTATCCCTTAATTATTATAATTATAGTTATCTTACTACTTTTATCTTTTAACCTTCACACTAGCTTTCTAGGTGATTAATCCACTACCTATACTGTATGTTTACTTTTCCACTAAGATTTAGTCTTTCATGTGTTTTCTTGTTACTAATCAATGCCCTTTCTTTTAGGCTTAAAGTCCTTTTAATATTTCTTGTAAGGTTGGTTTGGTGGTGATGAACTCCTATAAACTTTGCTGCTCTGGTTGGGTGTATTCCACCACTTTGTCTTTGACTTGACTGATCCTTTCTTCTGCTTCATCTAGTCTGCTGTTGTACCCCACCCTACCAGTGTATATTTCATTATTGAACTATTTCAATAATTTCAGTTATGATATCATTCCGCTATGAGACTTCTTCTATTCAGTACTTTCTTGTATTTTCCTTCTCTGTGTTGAGGTTCTTGCTTTCTCCATCCGTTTTTCTCCCTAGTTCAGTGAGCATCTTTATGACCATTACTTCAGATGCATTGGGTAAATTACTTATCTACATGTCATTAATGTTTTATTTTCTGAGGTTTTATCTTCTTCTTTCATTTGGAACATATTCCAAATATGTTTCCTCATTTTGCTTTGCTTGACTCTTCTGTGTTGATTTGTATCCAAGAGATGAAGCAACTATCTCTCCCAGTCTTGAAGGAGTGCTCCTGTGTAATATATGAACGTTGTCATTCAACCTTGCCTCAGCTCTTTGTTTTCTAACCTTTGTACTTGCCCAAGCACCCTGTTATATTTTAATAGCTCACAGGAATTGAGGATGTACCAAGAACTTTCAGTACCACAAAGGGGAGGATCTCAGCAGCTAGATTTAGGCTGAATGGAAGCCAAAACCCCAGCAGGAGCTTTAAAAAGTATGCAAATACAGACAGTCTTGTGGGCCCACAAACATAAATCCTCATGGTCACCAGAGCCAGGCAATATGGGAGTGTCCTCTGGGTAGGAGGCACAAAGATTGGGGCTTCAGGTTAGTATATAAGTTCTTTTCTGGGAAATACCAGTTAACTGGGGCAAGGCAAAAGGAGAGCACTAAGACGGTGCCCACAGTCTATGTTCCTTAAAAGCAGTACATACCTTCAATAATTATTGTAAATGTAAATGGAATAAATTCTCCAATCAAAAAACAGACAATGGATGAAGGGATTTAAAAAAAGAAAAAAGAAAAAGAAAACCCATCTTTAGGCTGCCTACAAGAGACTTGTTTTAAACTCGAGGGCATACACAGGCTGAAAGTGAAGATACGGTAAAAGATATGCCATGCAAATGAAAACCAAAAGCTATAGCAGCTATAATTAGATCAGACAAAATAGACTTTAAAGCAAAGACTGTAGTAAGAGACAAAGATGGGTGTCACATAATGATAAAAGGTCAACCCAACAAGAGGATGTAACATTTATAAATATGTACACACCCAACAATATTAACAGATCTAAAGAGAAACAGAAGAATAGATTGCAATACAGTAAAAGTAGGAGACTTTAGTATGCCACTTACATCAGTGGATCATCCAGACAGAAAATCAATAAGGAAACATCAGCCATAAATGACATACTAGACCAGATGGACTTGACAGGTTGATACAGAATAGTCTATCCAGAAGCAACAGAATACTTTTTCTTCTCAAGAGCACATAAAACATTTTCTAGGCTATATCATATATTAGGCAGAAAACAAATAAATTAAAAGAATATTGAATAACAAATAAATTAAAAGAGTATTCTTTATTCTTAAAAGAATAAATTTAAGAGGATTGAAATTATATCAAGCATCTTTTTCTATTAAGTTTTTAATTTTAATTCCAGTATAGTTAACATACAGTGGTATATTAGTTTCAGGTGTACAATATAGTGATTTAACAATTCTATATGTTACTCATATAGTGCTCACCATGATATATGTACTCTTTAATCCCCATCACCTATTTCATTCTTCTCCCCATCTACGTCCCCCTCTGGTAACCATCAGTTTGCTCTCTATAGTTAAGAGTCTGTTTCTTGGTTTGTGATTTTTTTTCCCTTGCTCATTTGTTTGGTCTCTTAAATTCTAGGTATGAGTGAAGTCACACAGTATTTGTCTTTCTCTCACTTATTTTGTTTAGCTTTGTACTCTCTAGACCCACCCATGTTGTTGCAAATGGCAAGATTTCATTATTTTTTATGGGTGAGTAATATTCCATTGAATATATATACCACTTCTTTGTCCATTCACCTATCAGTGGACATTTGAGCTGCTTCCATAATTTGGTTATTTTTGCTTCAATCAACATAGGGGTGCATGTATTCCTTTGAATTAGTGTTTTTCTGTATGTGGGGTAAGTACCCAGTAGTGCAATTACTAGATCATAAGATAGGTCTACTTTTAACTTTTGAGGAACTTCTGTACTGTTTTCCACAGTGGCTGCATCAGTTTTCATTCTTACCAATAGCACACCAGGGTTCCTTTTCATCCACATCCTCACCAACACTTGTTTCTTGTGTCTTTGATTTTAGCCATTCTGACATGGGTGAAATGGTATCTTACTGTGGATTTGATTTGCATATCCCTGATAATGAGCCAATGTTGAACATCTTTTCATGGGTCTGTTGGCTATCTGGATCTCTTCTTTGGAAAAATGTGTTCTCGTGTCTTCTGCCCATTTTTTAATTGGATTATTTGATTTTTTGGTGTTGCGTTGTACCCATTCTTCTTAAACTTTGGATACTGATCCTTTTTCAGATATGTCATTTACAAGTATCTTCTTCCATTCAGTAGGTTACCTTTTAGTTTTGACTGTTTCCTTTGATGTGCAGACGTTTTTTATTTTGATGTGGTCCCAACAGTTTATTTTTTGCTTTTATTTCCCTTGCCTCAGGAGACATATCTAGAAAAATGTTGTTGTGGCCAATGTCAGAGAAATTACAGCCTGTGTTCTCTCTGAAGATTTTTATGGTTTTAGGGCTCACATTTAGGTATTTAATTCATTTTGAGCTTATTTTTGTGTATGCTGTAAGAAAGTGGTCCAGTTTCATTCTTTTATATATTGCTGTCCAGTTTTCCCAACACTTTTGGTGAAGAGGCTTTTTCCCCACTGTATATTAAATATGGGCTTATTTCTGGGTTTTATATTCTGTTCCTTTGACCTATCTATTTTTGTGCCATTACTATACTGTTTTTGTTTACCACAGCTTTGTAATGTAACCTGAGGTCTGTAAATCTGATACTGCCATATCACATGCATCTTTTCTGACCACTATAGTATGAAACTAGAAATTAATCACCTGGAGAATACTGGAAAATTCACAAATATGTGAGATTAAACAACATGTCACTGAACAATCAATAGGTCAAAGAAGAAATCTAAAGACAAGTAAAAACTACTTTTGGACAAATGAAAAGGGAAATATACCAAAATTTGTGGGATGTGATGAAAGCAGTTCTAAGAGGGAAGGTCACAGTGATAAATTCCTTCTGCAACAAAGAAAAAAGGTCCCAAATAAACAACCTAACTTTATAACTCAAGGAACTAGAAAAAGAACAAATGAAGTCCAAAGTTAGTAGAAGGAAAAAAAAATAACAAAGGTTAAAACTTAAATAAATAAAATAGAGACTAAAAAAACATAGAGATCAATAAAACAGTTGATTCTTTGAAAAATTAAACAAATTGACAAGACTTTAGCTAGACTCACCAAGAAAAAAGGCCAGAGGACTCAAATAAATAAAATCAGGAATGTAAGAGAGATGTTACAACTCTTACCACAGAAATCCAAAGAATCATAAGAGACTGCTAGGAACAATTATACTCCAACAAGTTGGACTACTTAGGAGAAATAGATAAATTCTTAGAAACATACGACCTACTAAGACTGAAACACAATGAAAGACAAAATCTAAACAGACCAATCACTAGTAGGGAAATTAAATCAATAGTCAAAAATCTCCCAACAAATGACAGTCTAGGACAAGATTGGATTCACTGGTGAATTCTACCAAACACACCAAGAAGAATTAATACCAGGCCTCAAACTCTTTCAAAAAACAGAAAAGGAGTGAACTCTTCTCAACTCATTTTATGAGGCCAGCATCATCCTGATACCAAAACCAGACAAGGACACCATAAGCAAAGAAAATCACAGGTCAATATCCCTGTTAAACACAGGGGCAAAAATCCTCAATAAAATATTAGCAAACCACATTCACGATACATTAAGAGAGTCATGAGATTGTAGGAAGATGGCGGTGTAGGAGGACGCTGGGCTCACTGTGTCCTGATTGCTTAGATTTCACCCACATCTGCCTAATTTACCCAGAAAACCGCCAGAAGACTAGCAGATTGGACTCTCCAGAGCCAAGAGTAGACGAGAGGCCCAGGAAGGGGGTAAGAAGGGCAGAGAGGCGGTGCGTGCTACACGGACTGGCGGGAGGGAGCCAGGGTGGTGGAGGGGCAGCCAGCCCACCCGGCAAGGCAGAGCCCCCTAGTCTGGCTTGCAAAAGTGGAGGGGCCAGATGGAGTGTGTTCTGACAGCCAGCGGGACTTCACATCTGGAATGTTACAAGTCAACAGCTCTGCTCAGAGAGCAGGAGGGAGAGTTGTTGACCCTGGAGGACAGAGCTCAGCTTGGCGGGGAACAACTGCTCTGGGAAGCGCCATCTCCCTCGCCCATCCCCCAGCCAAAATCCCAAAGGGAACCAGTTTCTGGCATAGAACTTGCTTGCACCGCACAAACACCCAATACTGTGCTTCTCTGAATCCATCCTTCCCATGGGTCTGCCTCCCTCCTGGTGCCACAGGGCCCCTCCTGAAGTGGACCCCCGAAGGCAAAGCGAGCAGAGCATGCCCCCCCCCACCACCCGTGCACCTTGCGGATCCACTGCAGCTAATATGTGAGATCCCATCGAAGCAGCACAAGCCTGGCAGTGTGCAAGTAGCCCAGACAGAGGCCACACCACCCCACAGTGAGTCCCGCCCCTGGGAGAGGGGAAGATAAGGTACACACCAGTCTGACTGTGGCCCCAGCAGTGGGCTGGGGGCAGACATCAGGTCTGACTGCGGCCCCGCCCACCAATGCAAATTACTCCATACAGGACAGGGGAAGTGCCCTGCAGTTCCACGCCACCCCAGGGACTATCCAAAATGACGAAACGTAAGAATTCTCCTCAAAAGAAACTCCAGGAATTAGCGACAGCTAACGAACTGATCAAAAACCATTTAAGCAATATAGCAGAAAATGAATTTGAAATAATAGTCATAAGATTAATCGCTGGACTTGAAAACAGTATAGAGGACAGCCAAGAATCTATTGCTACAGACATCAAGGGTCTAAGAAACAGCAAGGAGGAGCTAAAAAACGCTATAAATGACCTGCAAAATAAAATGGAGGTGACCACAGCTCGGATTGAAGAGGCAGAGGAGAGAACAGGTGAATTAGAAGATAAAATTATGGAAAAAGAAGAAGCTGAGAAAAAGAGAGATAAAAAAAATCCAGGAGTATGAGGAGAGACTTAGAGAACAAAGTGACACAATTAAACGAAATAATATACGCATAATTGGGATTCCAGAGGAGGAAGAGAGAGGTAAAGGTGCTGAAGGTATACTTGAAGAAATCGTAGCTGAGAACTCCCCTGATCTGGGCAAGGAAAAAGGCACTGAAATCCAAGAGGCACAGAGAACTCCCTTCAGACATAACTTGAATCGATCATATCATAGTGAAACTGGCAAAATACAAGGATAAAGAGAGAATCTGAAAGCAGCTAGGGATAAACATGCTCTAACATATAAAGGGAGATCTATAAGACTCGTGACGGATCTGTCTACTGAAACTTGGCAGGCCAGAAAGGAATGGCAGGAAATCTTCAATGTGATGAACAGAAAAAAAAAATGCAGCCAAGAACCCTTTATCCAGCAAGTCTGTCATTTAGAATAGAAGGGGAAATTAAAGTCTTCCCAAACAAAAACTGAAGGAATTCATCACCACCAAACCAGCCCTACAAGAGATCCTAAGGGGGATCCTGTGAGACAAAGTACCAGAGACATCGCTACAAGCATTATATAATAATTACAGGGTCTATCCATCAGGAAGAGCTAACAATTATAAATGTCTATGTGCCAAATACGGGAGCCCCCAAATATATAAAACAATTAATCACAAGCATAAGCAACCTTATTGAAAAGAACATGGTAATTGCAGGGGACTTTAATACTCCACTTAAAACATTGGATAGATCATCTAGACACAGGATCAATAAACAAACAAGGGCCCTGACTGATACACTGGATCAGATGGACTTGACAGATATATTTAGAACTCTGCATCCCAAAGCAACAGAATATAATTTGTTCTCAAGTGTACATGGAACATTCTCCAAGACAGATCACATACTGGGTCACAAAACAGCCCTTCATAAGTATAAAAGAACTGAGATCATACCATGCATACTTTCAGACCACAATGCAATGAAGCTTGAAATCAACCACAAGAAAAAGTCTGGAAAACTTCCAAAAGCATGGGGGTTAAAGAACACCCTACTGGGGCACCTGGGTGGCTCAGTCGGTTAAGCGTCCGACTTCGGCTCAGGTCACGATCTCACAGGCCGTGAGTTCGAGCCCTGTGTCGGGCTCTGGGCTGATGGCTCAGAGCCTGGACCCTGCTTCCGATTCGGTGTCTCCCTCTCTCTCTGCCTCTCCCCCGTTCATGCTCTGTCTCTCTCTGTCTCAAAAATAAATAAAAACGTTAAAAAAAAATTAAAAAAAAAAAAGAACACCCTACTAAAGAATGAATGGGTCAACCAGGCAATTAGAGAAGAAATTAAAAAATACAGGGAGACAAATGAAAATGAAAATAAAACAATCCAAATGCTTTGGGATGCATCAAAGGCAGTCCTGCGAGGAAAATACATTGCAATCCAGGCCTATCTCAAGAATCAAGAAAAATCCCAAATACAAAATCTAACAGCACACCTAAAGGAAATAGAAGCAGAACAGCAAAGACACCCCAAACCCAGCAGAAGAAAAGAAATAATAAAGATCAGAGCAGAAACAAACAATATAGAATCTAAAAAAACTGTAGAGGGGTGCCCGGGTGGCTAAGTCAGTTGAACGTCCGACTTAAGCTCAGGTCATGATCTCACGGTCTGTGGGTTTGAGCCCCACATCAGGCTCTGTGCTGACAGCTCAGAGCCTGGAGCCTGCTTTGGATTCTGTGTCTCACTCTCTCTCTGCCCCTCCCCCACTCATGCGCGCACGCACGCGCGCACTGTCTGTCTCTCTCTGTCAAAAAAAAACATTACAAAATTAAAAAAAAAACTGTAGAGCAGATCAATAAAACCAAGAGTTGGTTTTTTGAAAAAATAAACAAAATTGATAAATCTCTAGCCAGGCTTCTTAAAAAGAAAAGGGAGATGACCCAAATAGATAAAATCATGAATGAAAATGGAATTATTACAACCAATCCCTCAGAAATACAAGCAATTATCAGGGAATACTATGGAAAATTATATGCCAACAAACTGGACAGCCTGGAAGAAATGGACAAATTCCGAAACACCCACACACTTCCAAAACTCAAACAGGAAGAAATAGAAAGCTTGAACAGACCCATAACCAGCCAATAAATTCAATCAGTTATCAAAAATCTCCCAACAAATAAGAGTCCAGGACCAGATGGCTTCCCAGAGGAATTCTACCAGACATTTAAAGCAGAGATAATACCTATCCTTCTCAAGCTATTCCAAAAAATAGAAAGGGATGGAAAACTTCCAGACTCATTCTATGAAGCCAGCATTACTTTGATTCCTAAACCAGACAGAGACCGAGTAAAAAAAAAAAAGAACTACAGGCCAATATCCCTGATGAATATGGATGCAAAATTTCTCAATAAGATACTAGCAAATTGAATTCAACAGCATATAAAAACAATTATTCACCATGATCCAGTGGGATTCATTCCTGGCCTGCAGGGCTGGTTCAACATTCGCAAATCAATCAATGTGATACATCACATTAATGAAAGAAAAGATAAGAACCATATGATCCTGTCAATCGATGCAGAAAAAGCATTGGACAAAATTCAGCATCCTTTCTTAATAAAAACCCTCGAGAAAGTCGGGATGCAAGGAACATACTTAAACATCATAAAAGCCATTTATGAAAACCCCACAGCTAACATCATCCTCAATGGGGAAAAACTGAGAGCATTCTCCCTGAGATCAGGAACATGACAGGGACGTCCACTCTCACCGCTGTTGTTTAACATAGTGTTGGAAGTTCTAGCATCAGCAATCAGACAACAAAATGAAATCAAAGGCATCAAAATTGACAAAGATGAAGTTAACTTGTCACTTTTTGCAGATGACATGATATTATACATGGAAAATCCGACAGACTCCACCAAAAGTCTGCTAGAACTGATACATGAATTCAGCAAAGTTGCAGGATACAAAATCAATGTACAGAAATCAGTTGCATTCTTCTACACTAATAAGGAAGCAACAGAAAGACAAAGAAACTGATCCCATTCACAACTGCACCAAGAAGCATAAAATACCTAGGAGTAAACCTAACCAAAGATGTAAAGGATCTGTATGCTGAAAACTATAGAAAGCTTATGAAGGAAATTGAAGAAGATATAAAGAAATGGGAAAACATTCCATGCTCATGGATTGGAAGAATAAATATTGTTAAAATGTCAATAGTGCCCAAAGCTCTCTACACATTCAATGCAATCCCAATCAAAATTGCACCAGCATTCTTCTCGAAACTAGAACAAGCAATCCTAAAATTTGTATGGAACCACAAAAGGCCCCGAATAGCCAAAGTAATTTTGAAGAAGACCAAAGCAGGAGGCATCACAATCCCAGACTTTAGCCTCTACTACAAAGCTGTCATCATCAAGACAGCATGGTATTGGCACAAAAAGAGACACATAGACCAATGGAATAGAATAGAAACCCCAGAACTAGACCCACAAAAGTATGGCCAACTCATCTTTGACAAAGCAGGCAAGAATATCCAATGGAAAAAAGACAGTCTCTTTAACAAATGGTGCTGGGAGAACTGGACAGCAACATGCAGAAGGTTGAAACTAGACCACTTTCTTACACCATTCACAAAAACAAACTCAAAATGGATAAAGGACCTAAATGTGAGACAGGAAACCATCAAAACCCTAGAGAAGAAAGCAGGGAAAAACCTCTCTGACCTCAGCCGCAACAATTTCTTACTTGACACATCCCCAAAGGCAAGGGAATTAAAAGCAAAAACGAACTATTGGACCTCATGAAGATAAAAAGCTTCTGCACAGCAAAGGAAACAAGCAACAAAACTAAAAGGCAACCAACAGAATGGGAAAAGGTATTTGCAAATGACATATCAGACAAAGGGCTAGTATCCAAAATCTATAAAGAGCTCACCAAACTCCACACCCAAAAAACAAATAATCCAGTGAAGAAATGGGCAGAACACATGAATAGACACTTCTCTAAAGAAGACATCCGGATGGCCAACAGGCACATGAAAAGATGCTCAACGTCGCTCCTCATCAGGGAAATACAAATCAAAACCACAGTCAGGTATCACCTCACGCCAGTCAGAGTGGCTAAAATGAACAAATCAGGAGACTATAGATGCTGGAGAGGATGTGGAGAAACGGAACCCTCTTGCACTGTTGGTAGGAATGCAAACTGGTGCAGCTGCTCTGGAAAACAGCATGGAGGTTCCTCAAAAAATTAAAAACAGACCTACCCTATGACCCAGCAGTAGCACTGCTAGGAATTTACCCAAAGGATATAGGAGTACTGACGCATAGGGGCACTTGTACCCCAATGTTTATAGCAGCACTCTCAACAATAGCCAAATTATGGAAAGAGCCTAAATGTCCATCAACTGATGAATGGATAAAGAAATTGTGGTTTATATACACAATGGAGTACTACGTGGCAATGAGAAAGAATGAAATATGGCCTTTTGTAGAAACATGAATGGAACTGGAGAGTGTTATGCTAAGTGCAATAAGTCATACAGAGAAGGACAGATTCCGTATGTTTTCGCTCCTATGTGGATTCTGAGAAACTTAACAGAAACCCATGGGGGAGGGGAAGGAAAAAAAAAGTTAGAGAGGGAGGGAGCCAAAACATATGAGACTCCTAAAAACTGAGAACAAACTGAGGGTTTATGGGGGGGTGGGAGGTTGGGGTGGGTGGGTGATGGGTATTGAGAAGGGCACCTATTGGGATGAGCACTGGGTGTTGTATGGAAACCAATTTGACAATAAATTTCATGTTACAAAAAAAAGAGTCATACACCATGATCAAGTGAGATTTAATCCAGGGATGCAAGAAGGGTTCAACATCCACAAATCAATGTGATATACCACATTTAAGAAATGGGTGAAAATCATATAATCATCTCCACAGATGCAGAAAACACATTTGACAAAATTCAGCATCCATTTATGATAAAAAACCCTCAACAAAGCAAGTACAGAAGAAACATACTTCAACATAATGAAGGCCATATATGACAAGCCCACAACTGACATTATACTCCCTGGTGAAAGACTGAAAGTTTTTCCTCTAAAATCACGAAGAAGACAAGGATTCCCACTCTTGCCATTTATATTCAACATAATATGCTAAATCCTAGCCACAATTAGGCAAGAAAAAGAAATACAAGTTATCCACATAGCACGAAGAAGAAAAAGAAGAAGAAGAGGAAGGGTCACTATTCGCAGATGACATTATTCTATTATATATTAAAAACCCTAAAGACTCCATCAAAAAACTATTAGAACTAATAAACAGATTAAGGATGCAAATTCAGGACACAAAAGTTGCAGGATGCAAAATCAAAAATCTGATGCATTTCTCTACACTAATAAAGAACTATGACAAAGAGAAATTAACAAAGCAATCTCATTTACAATTGCACCAAAAAGAATAAAATACCTAGAAATACATTTAACCAAGGAGGTGAAAGACTTATATGTTGATACCTAAAATATATTAATGAAAGAAATTGAAGATGACACAAACAAATGGAAAGACCTAACCCCAGTAAAAGTGTTCACAGAAGAACTCAAAATTAAAGTTGAAAAAGAATTTCCAAAATATAGAACATAAAACAAAGAAGAAGAAAATAGAGGACAAAATAAATGACAACTATAATATCAATATAGGAGATCCAGCATTCAAAAAGAGTTCCAGAAAGACAGTTCAGAGAAAATGAAGAATATCAAGTAAATAACAGGAGTATTTACTCGAAGAGAAAGACAAGAGTTTCTAGGTTTGAAAAAGCCCAGAGAAGGTCCAACACAGTAAATGCACACACGCGTGCGCACGCACGCACACACACACACCACACCACACCACTTCAGAAACTTGACAAAGTACAGATCATAAATACTTTCAGGAAAAAAATAATCACCAATAAACTATCAGACATCAGAATGTCATCAGACTTCTCAACAACAATGCCAGACACTAAAAGAAAATGTAATAATGGCTTCAAAATTCTGGAGAAAGGTTAGTTTAACCTAGAACTTTATACTCAAGCTACTCATCAAATGTGAAGGTGGAGTAAACCTGTTTTCAGATATACAAGATCTTAAAAAGATTAACCAAAAAATACAAACTTAAGTGATTATTATTTCCAAGGAAACAAAAGGTAACTGTACAAGAGAAATAATACAAGTATCTGTATGAGAAAACAAAAATATTATAGTTGAGGATGAGATTTACATCATTCTAAAAAATAAACACCAACTGTTAATATAATCCAAAAGTGTGTAATGGAAGCCTATAAGGAGAGAAAATGTGGAGGAACCAAGTAGGGAAAGACTGTTAAGTAAGGAAATTTTTCATCTTTTATCCTAAAAAGTCAGTCGGTAATATCTAACTCAAGAAAAAACAAGGTATAGCCATCAAGTCTTATCATGTAGAAAGGGAGCGGAAGATTAGCACTAAGGACAGTAACAACAGTACCTGTCTCCAGGTGGCCAGGGTCAGGGACCAGCAGGGAGACTACTGTCTTACAGTAAAGTCACTGTAGAACTTTCACTTTTTTTTTCAATATATGAAATTTATTGTCAAATTGGTTTCCATACAACACCCAGTGCTCATCCCAAAAGGTCCCTCCTCAATACCCATCACCCACCCTCCCACCCCCCATCAACCCTCAGTTTGTTCTCAGTTTTTAAGAGTCTCTTATGCTTTGGCTCTCTCCCACTCTAACCTTTTTTTTTTCCTTCCCCTCCCCCATGGGTTTCTGTTAAGTTTCTCAGGATCCACATAAGAGTGAAAACATATGGTATCTGTCTTTCTCTGTATGGCTTATTTCACTTAGCATCACACTCTCCAGTTCCATCCACGTTGCTACAAAGGGCCATATTTCGTTCTTTCTCATTGCCACGTAGTACTCCATTGTGTATATAAACCACAATTTCTTTATCCATTCATCAGTTGATGGACATTTAGGCTCTTTCCATAATTTGGCTATTGTTGAGAGTGCTGCTCTAAACACTGGGGTACAAGTGCCCCTGTGCATCAGTACTCCTGTATCCTTTGGGTAAATTCCTAGCAGTGCTACTGCTGGGTCATAGGGTAGGTCTATTTTTAATTTTTTGAGGAACCTCCACACTGCTTTCCAGAGCGGCTGCACCAATTTGCATTCCCACCAACAGTGCAAGAGGGTTCCCGTTTCTCCACATCCTCTCCAGCATCTATAGTCTCCTGATTTGTTCATTTTGGCCACTCTGACTGGCGTGAGGTGATATCTGAGTGTGGTTTTGATTTGTATTTCCCTGATGAGGAGTGACGTTGAGCATCTTTTCATGTGCCTGTTGGCCATCCGGATGTCTTCTTTAGAGAAGTGTCTATTCATGTGTTCTGCCCATTTCTTCACTGGATTATTTGTTTTTCAGGTGTGGAGTTTGGTGAGCTCTTTATAGATTTTGGATACTAGCCCTTTGTCCGATATGTCATTTGCAAATATCTTTTCCCATTCTGTTGGTTGCCTTTTAGTTTTGTTGGTTGTTTCTTTTGCTGTGCAGAAGCTTTTTATCTTCATGAGGTCCCAGTAATTCATTTTTGCTTTTAATTCCCTTGCCTTTGGGGATGTATCAAGTAAGAGATTGCTACAGCTGAGGTCAGAGAGGTCTTTTCCTGTTTTCTCCTCTAGGGTTTTGATGGTTTCCTGTCTCACATTCAGGTCCTTTATCCATTTTGTTTATTTTTGTGAATGGTGTGAGAAAGTGGTCTAGTTTCAACCTTCTTCATGTTGCTGTCCAGTTCTCCCAGCACCATTTGTTAAAGAGACTGCCTTTTTTTCCATTGGATGTTCTTTCCTGCTTTGTCAAAGATTAGTTGACCATACTTTTGTGGGTCTAGTTCTGGGGTTTCTATTCTATTCCATTGGTCTATGTGTCTCTTTTTGTGCCAATACCATGCTGTCTTGATGATGACAGCTTTGTAGTAGAGGCTAAAGTCTGGGATTCTGATGCCTCCTGCTTTGGTCTTCTTCTTCAAAATTACTTTGGCTATTCGGGGCCTTTTGTGGTTCCATACAAATTTTAGGATTGCTTGTTCTAGTTTCGAGAAGAATGCTGGTGCAATTTTGATTGGGATTGCATTGAATGTGTAGAGAGCTTTGGGCACTATTGACATTTTGACAATATTTATTCTTCCAATCCATGAGCATGGAATGTCTTTCCATTTCTTTATATCTTCAATTTCCTTCATAAGCTTTCTATAGTTTTCAGCATACAGATCTTTTACATCTTTGGTTAGATTTATTCCTAGGTATTTTATGCTTCTTGGTGCAATTGTGAATGGGATCAGTTTCTTTATTTGTCTTTCTGTTGCTTCATTGTTAGTGTATAAGAATGCAACTGATTTCTGTACATTGATTTTGTATCCTGCAACTTTGCTGAATTCATGTATCAGTTCTAGCAGACTTTTGGTGGAGTCTATCGGATTTTCCATGTATAATATCATGTCATCTGCAAAAAGTGAAAGTTTGACTTCATCTTTGCCAATTTTGATGTCTTTGATTTCCTTTTGTTGTCTGATTGCTGATGCTAGAACTCCCAACACCATGTTAAACAACAGCGGTGAGAGTGGACATCCCTGTCATGTTCCTGATCTCAGGGAAAAAGCTCTCAGTTTTTCCCCATTGAGGATGATGTTAGCTGTGGGGTTTTCATAAATGGCTTTTATGATGTTTAAGTATGTTCCTTCTATCCCGGAACTCTTTCACTTTTAAAACTATGCCTACATAATTGCTTAATAAAAATAACTATGAAGTGGAGAGTGAAGCAAGTGCCTTAATGCCATCCACGCATAGGGTCGAGGAAGGTCCTTTACGCTTTGGTGTAAGGAGTAGAAGATGTTGTTCCAATAAACAGGTTGGACTCCGAATTCCATGATGCAGTGCGCCATTTGTAGGCTGGGCTGGCAACGCCGAGGCACAAGGAAAGGAATATGTGCTCCAGTTGAAGTGGTGGTTCATTACGTTTTCAGAACACACACACACACACACACACCTGGATTAAGAAGTGCTTTCTCTCTAGGTATGCTTCCCTGAGCCCAGCCCAGGGAGAATACCATCTGATAGAAATCTAGGCCCCAGGTCAGGGAACCCGATTTTGCAAAATGGAAGAAATCAAAGTGATGGAGAATGATGCCGGGCAGGCTGGTAAGGATATAGGAATAGGGGAGAGAGTGGGAGAGAGATGAATTGACCATTTGTTGCCTGCCTACCTTGTGTCAGCTACTGTGCTAAAGCATTTTATACATATGATGTTTATTCTCACATCATAATTCTGTATTTCTATGATCTCCATTTTACCAATGACAAGGCTGGAATTTTGTGAGGTCAACTAGTTTGACCAAAGCCCCCCGTCCTTAAATGGTGGGGTTTAGATTTGAGCTGATTCTGTCTGATGTCAAAGTCCTTGGTACCAGAAAGAGGAACAGAGAAAAAAAAAAAGGAGTTTCATTTGTTTCCTGGGCATATCAAAATATCAGTTTTTGTGACTGACTGATTTTTAAATGTTTATTTACGTTTGAGAAAGAGGGAGAGGGAGAGGGAGACAATCCCAAGCAGGCTCCACAATTTCAACCAGAGCCAACTGGTGACTCAAACCCATGAACCATGAGATTATGACCTGAGCCAAAATCAAGAGTCAGTCACTCAACGAACTGAGCCACCCAGGTGCCCCTGTGATTTGTTTTTTTAACCAAGCCAAAATATACATAAAACTTACTTTGTTTTTTTTTTTAATTTTTTTTTAACATTTATTTATTTTTGAGACAGAGAGAGACAGAGCATGAACGGGGGGAGGGCCAGAGAGAGAGGTTGACACAGAATCTGAAGCAGGCTCCAGGCTCTGAGCTGTCAGCACAGAGCCTGATGCGGGGCTCGAACTCACGGACCCTGAAATCGTGACCTGAGCGAAGTCGGATGCTCAACCGACTGAGCCACCCAGGTGCCCCAAAACTTACTTTGTTAACCATCTCTAAGTATACAACTTAGTGGCATTAAGCATCTTCACACTAATACCTATTTCCAGAACTTTTTCATCATCCCCAACACAAACTGTGTACTCATTCAACACCACTACCCTCTTTCCCCTTCCCTAGCAACCTCTAGTTTTGTTGTGTCTATGAATTTGTCTGCTTTACCTCAACAAAGTGAAATCATACAATACATTCCTTTGTTTATAGCTTATTTCACTCAGCATAATGCTTTCAAGGTTCATACATGTTTGGAATGTATCAGAAATTCATTTTTTAAAGGCTCAATAATTGTTCACTGTATGCATAGGACATATTTTGTTTATCCATCACCTGTTGGTCAACTATTTGAGTTGCATCCATCATTTGGCTATTGTAAAAATGCTATTATGAACACTGATGTACTAATTTCTGCTCACGTCTGTGTTTTCAATTCTTTAGGGTATAACTCTTTGCTCATTTTTAAGCCTTTTCTTCTCCTTTGACTTTTTTCTCTAAAAGTTACAAATTTTCTTGAACTTCCCCTAAAATCATTCTCCACTCCTATCCCATGCTTCAAACCTCTTCAGCCCATGAAGAAAGAATAAAGGAACGTCGGCTTTTCCGATAGCTCCTAGTACTCTCTGGACCTGCTGAATTAATGACCAACATACCTGCATCCTTATTCATTCGTTCTTTTACTATTCAACAAATATTTTGAGCACTTATTCCATGCTTGACACTGTTCTAAGTGCTTGGGATATTGGGATATTTCAATTAACAAAACAAAGCTCTCTGCCCACTGTGAAACTTTCATTCTACCTGTTGGTTTTCTGACCCAAGTTTATCAGACCATTTCCAAATCACAGGAATGGATTTCATAGGACAGGAGAAGATAGGGAGTATTGGTCATTCAAGAACGCAACTCTCAAATATGAGTGAATTGATGCAAGACATGGTCCTTCTGAAAAACTTCGGACCTTTCAGGAGGAAAATGATTATTTCACCAACACCACCCCCCATCCCCCTTTCACCATCCTAAGGCATTGACCAAAGCAGAAAAGCAGGAGAAGGAAAAAGAAGATGAAGAATCAAGAGTCTTTATTCTATATCTTACTTTGATAAGTCCCATTTCCAAGAGCAAGCTATGAGTGTGTTTGTATCCATTAACCATGACATTTGGAAGTTTAAAGTTTATTTGTTTATATATGTGTGTATGTATGTATGTAATCTCTACACCCAATGTGGAGCTGAAACTCCTGACACCGAGATCAAGAGTCACATCCTTTTCCAACTGAGCCAGCCAGGTACCCCAGCCCTTGAAAGTTTAGAGACCCCAGTGGTTTTACTGGATCATCTAGTACATGACAGGCAGTATTTCTAATTCAGGACTCCAAGCCCATGAGGATTCTAAAAGAAGTTTCCAGTCCCCAACAAATTAGAAAAGATAACTTTTGCAACTCTGTTCCATATAAAGGCATAGCCTTGTACATTTATTTTAGATTTTTAAAAAATTTCTGGTGCCCTTGTCTGTAGTCCACTGCTGAATTCATAAACTATTTTAGAAAGAGCTGTGTCTCTTCCTAGCTCTCAACTAACTTCAAAAGCATCAGCACCATTGCCAACTGGAGCATTAGGTTTTTCTCGAGAGGGCATGGGTTTAAGGTTCAGTAACTGTCATCAACCCAAAAGCAAGTCTTGGATGAGTGCAGCCCTATTTGGTATGTGGGCAATGCAGTGCAGTGGTTCCTTGATCATTTTAGGGCACCAGCGAGAATTCAGTGTGCATTAGCATCTACAGGTTGAAATGAAGACGTACTGTCACTGAAAAAGGACATTGAAGAAATAAGCTTCTCTAGGTTGGGCAAGGGGAGCCGGACGAATTACGAACTGTTCAGTGACACATACGAACACTAATCCCTCTACTAAAAGCAAGCCAAAGTTATCAAAGTCTGAGCACTCTAATACCCTGACAACTTGACTGGAAATTAATCCTAGCACAGCACATAGAAACAGGTTTACCAGTATGACCTGCTTGAAAACATGCAACGGATTTGCTTTTGAGCCCAGGAAGGACCTGGAGTGGGGTTTTCACAGGTCATTCTATCTCCTTCCTTCCGCCATCTTTCTTGTCTCTAAATGCAAATTCTCTCTGGCCTGATTTTTCTGGGACAATGATGTTCCTTAAGATACCACAGTGGTACGATGTTCTCAGGGACGTTTCAACAAGTGAGTATTCAAATTGATTTTAAAGCCTGAGTTATCCTCAAGTGAAGGTTTAGCAGGTAAATATTCAGTGGCACCCTCCCTGTGGAGGGCCTAAGGACATTATAACAAAAAACACATGCTAAGATACCAAGAGAAGGAGGTAGGAAGCACCCTCACTGGGGCATTAAAATTATATACTGTAAATGTGATCTCAGTTACGATGGATGGGCTCAATTACAACTCACTCTGTGCCAATTCTGTGCATTTCACAAGACTGACTAGCTCCTCCACACTCTCTGGAGCCAGAGTTTTAAAAAACCTAACATACAACAAAGGGCTGTGAGCCTCCCAGCTCAAAATGAAGAGAGAGTCCTGAACCCTCTTCCCTCCTTGCAATCTTTACCCCTATTTTCCTACTCTGTACCTATGTTCACCTGTTGCTTGACCCATGGGGATCATCCTCAATTCCCAGACCTTATTTTGGATGAGCTTCACACCTTCTATTGTTCTTGTCTGGCAACTAACCTTAGACTCCCTCTGCTTTAGAAGCCATAGACTACCTACCTTGTCCAAGCCTGCCATTGACCCTTCAGCCAACACCCTCAGTGGATCTGCCTATGCCTCACCAACCCAAGGAAAGACTTGGGCTATTATACCTTCCACCTTCTCAAATCCAGACTAATCCATTATGGATGACCCCTACAGGCACTGAGGTTAAGGTCATGTGTTGAGGTCACACACTGAAGGAGAGAACAAGCCACAATGGAGAACATCCTAGCCCTGGGTTGAGGTAATCTGGCTTCCACCCTACATCTACCCAACACTCAAGGGTACGCGACCAAGTGACTTGAGTAAGCCCAAACTTTACATCTTAGCACACAAAGTCCTTTTCCATGGGATTCCTGACAAATTCCCTGGCTTCATCTCCTATGACTACCACCATCACTCACTTCCATCCAGCCCCAGTGGTAATTCCTCACACCTTCTATCTGTGGAAAGCTGAGAGACTACTTTTGTGCTCTTGGAAGGTGAAATTTTTGCCCTATCAACACTACAAGAAAGAATAAGTGTGGGTAACTGAGTGGGGTTAGAAGACATGGTGAGGGGGCAGAAAGCAAAACAAAGCAAGTAATAGTGGGTATAAGGTCATGAAAGTTAGGACAGCTCATGACTAAGAATCTCATGATCACGTAACTTAATGGAAAGGCTCCTTTGCTGGAACTGGTAAAACCTGTCAATCAAGGTTTCAAGGTTTCTTTTAGCACAATCATCCAGTTGCTGATTTTCTGTAACAACTTCATTTGTGTGGCTTTGGAAGTCTATGCTTAGAGCTCTATGGTACCTTCTGTAAGTAAAGTGATCTCCGGAATAAGAGCTTAAGAACAGGGTTTTGGACACTTATCACCAGAATCTTAGAAAAATGCATTTTAACCAAAAGTTAAACGGTCTTTAAGGGCAGCGTACAATCAACTGTTGTGGTTCAAAGTATACGTGTGGGGGGTGGGGTGTATGCTCAAAAGAGGGAGAGATTGTGTGTTGAGGAAGAGAGGAGATGTATATATCATCTAGCAATTAACAAATATTGACAGGTCTAATAATAGTTTATCCTCAGCTAATCCTATGATTTGCTCCCATAATACTATAGCTAATCACGTAGAGGCTTGAACTTCTACCAAGCTTGCCTCAGCACCCAATTCCCTGCTAGGCTGGGACCCCAAGTAAACACTGAACTGACATTTCTCTCTTTTAAAGATACTGACACAGCTGTGGGTGCTTTGCCTGTGTTTTATCAATTGGGTTATTAATGCCAGCATCTTGTTCTTGCCATGAATTTCACATAAAATATGGAACAGATTGCTTTTGCGTACAACCTTAAAAAAAAGAAATCAAAGCCCTCCCCCCCCCCCCCAAAAAAATCTGTGTAAATGTTAAACCATTTTAAATTGGAAATATTCTACTACATCTTTCCCAACAAATAATTGTGAAAACTGCTCATTTCTGTAATATATTTACAAGGTTTATAAAATTTGCAACGGGTATTTTTTTTTAACAAGACTAGACTTTTCCCTATTTTAACAGTTTTTGCTTCCTACAATTTTCTATAGCAGAAGCAACAATGAGAAAAACCTACCTTTATGTTCTTCCTATTAAACTGTAATTTATGAGCAATGAAGACTCTAATTTTCACCCAAGTTATCTGCATAATAACTAGCAAAGTGACATGATTTGGATGATTTTGGCCTCAAGTGATAAAAATACTTGAATGTCCAAATTACCAAGACTTCATCATTCCACTTAATAAAAAATCCAGAAACAGGGATCCTCCACAGTTGGTCTCTTCAAGGTTTCAACACCATCATCATGAACTCAAAATCTTTCCATATTGCTGCGCTGTCACTCTGGGCTTCTCACCCATCCTCAGCGGGCCCACCCCTGATTATAAGCTGACTGCAATAGTTCCAGGAGTCAAGTAGACATGGCAATAACTAGGAGGGTGTCTTATCCAAGGGATCTCTTCTCATCATTGAGCAAACTGTCCTAGAGTCCTGCACTGATTTTCCCCTGACTTACCATTGGCCACAATACTTAATCACATGACCATGCTTAACCCAATCACAGGCAAAATAAATGAAATCACTATTTTCCTGAAACTTATGGCAATGTGGAGGAGGGTAGATATTTAAACCACAGCAGATTTCTAGAGGTACCTGGGTGGCTCAGTGGATTGGGCATCTGACTTTGGCTCAGGCCATGATCTCCTGCATTGGACTCTGTGAGTTGATGGTGTAGAGCTTGCTTGGGATTCTCTCTCCTCCTCTCTGTCCCTCCCCCACTCACTCCTACTCTCTCTCTCTCTCTCTCAAAACAAATAAACTTTAAAAAAAAGAAAGGAAGAAAAAGAATAGGGACGCCTAGGTGGCTCAGTCAGTTAAGCATCTGACCTTGGCTCAGATCATCTCACGGTTTATAGGTTTGAGCCCCATGTTGGACTCTGTGCTGACAGCTCAGAGCATGAAGCCTGCTTCAGATTCTGTGTCTCCCTCTCTCTCTCTGCCCCTCCCCTGCTCATACTTTCTTTCTCAAAATTAAACGTTAAAAACAAATTTAAAAATAAAATTAAAAAAAGAATTTAAAAAAATAAACAACAAAAGATTTCTATCACAGAGCTGAAAAGAGGAATGGCAGTTGGGGAAGACAACAAGAATCATCTACAAATGCAAAAGCATAAGTTTCTGCAATATGGGCATTTAGTATATTCATTTTTCATTCATTTAACAAATGTTTCCAGGGGCTCGCTATATACCATGCCCTATCCTAAGTAGCAGGAGGGCACCATAGTAAGAAAAAAAATACACACAAGTCCCTGATTTCCTGGACCAAATGATCTACTGGGCATTTCTTGATTGTCCCCGTTTTGTATAGTCATGAAGCTGGAAGGAACCACAGAGAACAAATATCCCAACCTTCTTGTTTTAGAGGTGAAAGAACAGAAGGCCGGAGTGACTAAGTCATTTGCTGGACCAAGGATGCATCTGACTTTGGATTACAGGCTACTTGTATTTTCTAAGGTACCAATTATCTTGGGTGCAAAAGCTTTTTGTATGTGTAAATACCACTTGCCATGTTAATCCAAAATAGGATTTATGATAAATTAAATCACTTCAGAGGAAACAGTTTCCTTTGTGAAATGATTCCCACAGGATTCATTTAGAGGATGTCTATGTGCCATGAAAATAAAATTTAACTTATAAAATTAGTTCATAATCTTTTCTGGAGATGACCTCTTTGCAAAATTCAAATTTCTTCCTCTTGTATCCTACCCCAAACACCATCATACCATCCTCTCCAGCTCTGGGAAATGCTAGTCAGCCCCTGTGGGTGGTAAAGGACCCTCTAACCTATACCCCTCAAAGGTCATTTGGAGCCTTCCAGGTACTCTGAGGGGCGGGTCCTCTGTTTACCACTTCCTCCTCTATTCTGCACAGTGGCAGTTAAGACACACCTACACCTACACCTACAAACTCAGGCCACGTTCTCTGGGACCCATATTAAAAAAGGTCTCCTGCAAAGATTCAGAACCACCCAGGGTCTTGGCCTGGTCTGGACATGACCTGTAATGAACTCTAATGAAAGTGGCCAAGACTCTGCTCAGAAATGTTGCTTCTGTTCTTTATGTTGAATCGTTAGCTCTGATTCCCCCTTCGTGTATTTATTGAGACAGAATCCCACAGGGACACAAGTGTGCAAGGATATTCACTGCCACATTACTTGTCGAAGGCAAAGATCAGAAAGAATCTTAATGCCCCTCAAACCACCATAGATAGCATAGGCCTGAACATCCTTGATTGATAAAAGGAGGTTTTGACTGATAAAATGGAGGTATCTCTATGAATGGATATGCAATGGCCACCAGGAAACTTTAACAGGAAACAGTGAGTGCAGGAAATTAGGTATAGCATGGAGCCTGTTTTTAAGTAAATATTCAAAGAAACAGGAGTATGTAATTGAATATGCTTGGAATGCCTCTAGAACAAGGATGATTTTGGACTGTGGCCCAAAGGCCAAATCCAGCCCACCATCTGTTTTGGTATGTCGTGCATTGGTTTATACACCTTTTAGTAGTGAAAAAAACCAAAACAAGAGAATATAATTTCATGAAAATGACATGAAATTCAAATTTCAGTGTCCACAAATAAGCCTTATGGGAACACAGACACGCCCTCTGTATTGTCTGTGGCTGATTGTAGACTACAACAATACGGCTGAATGGTTGTGGTAGAAAAGCAACTGCCCACAAAGAGTACAGTATTCATGAATTGGCCCTTAACTCCTGCTTCGAAGAATAATTATAGTTTCCTCTTGGGAAAGGTACTGGGATGTAAAGGCAAGGACAGGAAGAAATGGTTTTACTCTCTACAATTCCATACATTTCTTAATTTTATGTAATGAACAAGCATGACCTAATTCAAGAAAATAAATGATTTTATTAATAATTTTCCTAAGCTATTTAACCAATAACCCAGTAAGTTTTTGAAATTGTCTGTTCTTGATCAACATCATCTCTTCATTGAGGCATTCTGTCACTGGCCCAATGACTCCCCAGGATGGTCCATGTGAGTGTCAGGGAGACTAGGGAACTGGAGATATACAGTTTTATTACTGGATATGTGCGAGATGTGTCCTGTACTATTTTACCACTCTATTTAAAATAACCACTTCGGGGTGCCTGGGTGACTCAGTTGGTTAAGCATCTGACTTCAGCTCAGGTCATGATCTCACGGTGAGTTCAAGCCCCTTATCAGGCTCTGTGCTGACGGTTCGGAGCCTGGAGCCTGCTTCAGATTCTGTGTCTGCCTCTCTCTCTGCCCCTCCCCTGCTCATGCTCTCTCTGCCTCTCTTTCTCTCTCAAAAATAAACAAACATTAAAAAAAAATTTAAAAATCAAACTCTGCTATGAGGGGAAAAGAAAGGAAGAAATGTTCAATTTCCTTTTTTCTCATGGAGTATACGGAAAGCGGTTTTCTGTTTCATGCAATGTCACAGTACTTCATGATCCCTTTCTCTGGAGCTACATTGAAAAAAGTACATTAAAATCTTGCCAGTGATTGGCCAGACCAGGCTACACAGGCACAGAGGTAACTCCCATCTCCACTGACAGAGGAAGAGAAGGCATTCAAGAACCCAGAAATGACCCATCTGGGCATCTCTGAACCGTAAGTGGGTCTGGAAATTCAGAAGAAACCCCAGGAAGGTCCCCTGTAGAGTGTCAATAGAAGAAATAGTGAGGGCTGTTAACATGCCCTATATTGTTTCTCAGGTGAGCTTTTGTTTTTTTTAAACAATATTCCAGGGGTGCTGGGTGGCTTAGTCCGGTAAGCAACCAACTCTTGATCTCAGCTCAGGTCATGATGTCACTGTTCATGAGATTGAGCCCTGCATAGGGCTCTGCCCTGACAGCACAGAGCCTGCTTGGGATTCTCTCTCTCTGTCTCTGTCCCTTCCCACTCAAGCTGTCTCTGTTTCTCAAAATAAGTAAATTTAAAAGAAAAATAATATTCTAAAATAAAGGTTTGAACTTGACTATGAATGCTGGGGATAGCGCTCCTCAAATGAGTCTAGGCTACATCCAGGGTTAGGAACTCTTACTGTGAAAGTGCATCTTGAAAATTAATGTTAGTATAATTGCAAAAAAATTACAATGAGAAAATTATCATCATCAAGTATCTGAAAGCAACTTTCATGAGAAAAGTATGTGACCTCATACCGAGAAAATAATGAAGCTTAAGGAAGGCTTGAATGAGTATAGAGCCCTAGCTTCCATGACTCAGTATTTAAAAGATGCCAATTTGTTTCTTCAAACAAAAACCCACAGAATGTTTTCAACTTGACTACGTGATTCTATATTAATAGGAAAGAATAACTGAGCTGAAATACCAAAAATAATTGTGGAAGATATGACATTAGAAGATTCTGGAAAGACAGCCCATGAACGCATCCTGCCTTCCCTACATACACTACCGCACACCCAGCTTCACCTCACTTTTCCAGGGTCTTGCATCAGTCCAGGCAGCAGATAGGTAAAGTGACTCTAGTGGTGTGCTTTAAACCTCTGAGCCAGGTGGGAGCCTGGGGGGCAAGGGGCAGTGGAATGTAATCCTAGGGCAAGGATCCAAAGGAGTCAGCTTTTGGGGAGAGCTTGACCCACAGAGATCCCTGGACCCCATGGGGGAAACTGACACTGGCCAACCTGAGTGTTCCAGACACTGGCCGGTCTCCAAAGGCTACAGAGACCTGAGGAGGAGCTCAATAGGTAGGCCAACGGTTCCCTGCACCTGTCCCTGAGACAGCCAGCGGAGAGACTCTCCTCCACCCCTCTCCCCACCCCCCGTGCCTTGATAGGGAGCTGATAGCTTCCTGCTGCAGCCTTGCCAGCTTTCGGGGTGAGATTGGCACACCCTCCATCGCCCCCACCACCCCGTCCATCTCCAGTCAGGCGTCCCAGCAGCTGAACCCCACTGAGCAGCACAGACAAAAAAAAAAAAAAAACAACACTAAAAAAGCACAGCAGCCTGAAAGACAAAAAATAAACAAGGCCTTGGTGGAATAAAGCTGATTGGAGACAGAGGGCAACCT
Source organism: Lynx canadensis (assembly GCF_007474595.2). Classification (NCBI taxonomy): domain Eukaryota; kingdom Metazoa; phylum Chordata; class Mammalia; order Carnivora; family Felidae; genus Lynx; species Lynx canadensis. The sequence goes on along the minus strand of NC_044315.2, from coordinate 8,576,115 downwards.
TTTAAAAAAACTTCAAAGAGCAAGGACAACGCTAACCAGACCACTTAAAGAGATTCGTGTTCAGCACGTGATAGAAGACTTCCCAGGAACACATGCTTTCGTTTCTTAAAATATCAGCAGATGAGTTTAAGGAGATCATCAACTGTGGATACTCACCTCCAGGGGCCAGAAGATCAAAAGGATAAAGTGAGTAGAACCAGAAGCAAAAATAGGAAGATCTAGTAATCCTGTGGGAAAAGTAAAGAGGCTTGTACGAGAGATCCAGCAAACTCACATGTGGATAGTAGAGTTCTGGAAGAAAAAGAAGGAAAAACAAACAGGAAACAAAAAAGTTTCCCTGAAAACAAAAAGTTTCAGATTGAGAGAATCTAATGAATTGAGGCAAAATCACTGGAAGAAGAGAAGCATGTATTCATAGTCTGGGAAAACTCCCAAACTCCCAGGGCAAAGAGAAAATCTTAGAAACATCCAGGTAGAAAGGACAGTTTTCTTGAAAGTACAGAAAATACCTACGTGCTTGAAAAATCTTTATCCCAGCACTGTTTGAAATGGAAAATGCAAATAAAAAGCAAAAAAGGAAGAAAAAAATTACACATTTCCATGCAGAGAGGTAGAACTAAGAAAGTGATCAGGTTATGTGAAATTTTATACAGCCATTAACAACAATCATTAAAGTGGCTGAAGGAGGTCACAGGTCTCCAATTATATACTAAATAAGTCCCGGGGATGTAATAGCATGCTGACTACAGTGAATGATACTCTATTACAGATGTCAAAGTTGCTAAGGGACTAGATCTTAAAATTTCTCATAAGAAAAAAACTTTGTGACTGTATGTGGTAATGGACAATAGACGTACCATGTCAATCTCACAATCTATACAAAGATCGAGTTAACAGTATTATGTTAATTCTCTCCCCGTTGGGAAAAAAAAATGTCAAACAGATTCTATAGTCACATGGCAAAGTACAGATAAAACGCAAGGTGGCCCGTTATAAAATAGAGGATTCTGATAGTCTGTGTGTGATGTGATTAAAAACTTCTTAAATGCACAGGAAGAGATAGAAGGAATTAAAAGAGGATGGTTGGTGGGTTGAAGTAATTAATAGGAGGACGGGTTCTTTCTCTGTTTCATAAACTTTTTACAACAGCTTCTGAAGCGATAGTCCTGTGAAATTGTTTTTTTTTTTTTTTCAAGGAGTTACATTTTAAGTAAGTAACATGAAAAAAATCATGGTCATCACCCATAGATGCTGAAGCAAATTTCACAAACAGCACAAGCCTGGCAGCCAGACCAGATGATTTAGGGCTCCAGGATCGATATGCCGGTATTAATCTTTAAGACTGTTAGTTCCAGGGGCAAGAGTTTTCCCTACAACTTGTGGGGGGTTAAAATAATTTTCGTGTTATATGGAATAGAAGAGGCCTTGATGCCCTGATTTGCCTTGATTGGAGCAGAGGTACACCCAAGTCTGAAGGAAACCTCCCATCCCTCTTTGAAGGCATTCCCTCCGCCCGCTTGTCCCGTGGGCACTGATTCCGATCAGGTTCCTCCAACTATCTGGGGTGACAGAGACAAAGGCAGCCTGACAGCTGGGAGCTGGCCGGGAAGTAGGGACTTTATCGTTGCCAGAAGGCAATGTCAGACAAAGTCATTCCATTACTGTGATAAAGTGAGACAAAAATAAACCCACTCTGTAACCATGTCTGAGCACAAAAACAAGGTGTGAACACCACCAAAATAACCAATTATCTCTCCCTCTCGGCTGGGAAGGGGGACCGTCCCTGCTTGCCAAGGCTGGTTTTAGCCATGTTCTGTTTCCCCTGCATTCCACATAAAAACGAAGACACCCCTAGACTGGCTCCCAAACTCCCGATGAGCACACGACCCAGAGCGAAACCCCTGCTTCCTTGGCCACTCCCCAAAATCACCTCACATAAGCTCACATCCTGAAACGTCAACCTTCTGTTATCTTCCAGACGAGATGCTTAACAGTTGTCGTGAAGAAGACTGTGGCCTCCCTCGATCAAACAAATCAAAAACCCCAACTCAGTTCCACTCCAGGTACGTTCCTGGTACTGTTTGGCTTTAGGGCACTGACAAATGGGATAGCATCTTTTTTCCAGGGTTGGGTCAACTTTAGGGCAAGCGATCAAAATTGAGCGGGCAACCCAGAAGGTGCACAAAAAGTGAATTCCACGCTCATTGTTACCCGCCATTTGGCAAAGGTCACTTGAAAGGAACAATACCGTTGTAGTGCCTGAGGCATACCTAACTCCCCTCTTTCTCGAAAGCCTGGGACAGGACACCTTTCTCTCAGCTCCAGGAACCTGGCAAAGAGCTCTGTGCCTGAATCCCACTGCTCGGCATCCCTAGAACCGACTTAACTTCAGCTTTGATGGAACACCGTGGGGGCATTCATGAAGCTTCACTCGTCCACCGTCTGGATGTTGAAGACACCAGCCACGACATAAGACAGTTGGATAATTCTCTGGAGAAACGCACTGCTTTTGGTAAGAGCAGGAACAGGTTTACATGTCCCAAGCAATCTGCTTCCACGTGGCATACAGTGTGAGTGGTAGAATTGCACCTTTCCATTTGCACGTTGGTTTCTCGAAAAGCAAGCCAAGCCTGTAGCAAGTCTGCTTTCTGATGGTGGCCCCATTCCTGGCTCCTTCATTGGAGGCTAGAGGTCCAAGACCACAGTGTTGGCAAGATTGATTTCTTTTTTTTCTTTTTTAGTAATATTCATTTATTTTTGAAAGAGAGGGGAGAGGCAGAGGGAGAGAGAGAGAGAGGAACAGAATAGGAAGCAGGATCCAGGCTCTGAGCTGTCAGCACAGAGCCTGACGTGGGTCTTGAACCCATGAACCGCGAGATCATGACCTGAGCCAAAGTCAGATGCTTAACCGACTGAGCCACCCAGCCACCCCAAGACTGGCCATTTTCTGGTCCTGCTGACACTGTGTTCCACAGACACCACACTGTCTGCCTGAGAGGGCCAACTCTCTCTTCTCCGTTCTCATCCCTGAGCAGAGGAAGTTTGAGGTTGTGCTAACACACCCTCTCGAGGTCTGTTATTGAGAATGCATTGATTGAGTTCTGGGAGAGTAAGGCTTTGGTTAGTCTATTCCTGCAAGAAAACCAACAAGCTTTCTGCTTGATCCCAACAACCCCGGGCTGGCCTGTGTGACGCAGGGCCTCCCTGCCACTCTAGTCTGAGCTGGAGGTTGTGTCTAGCACCTGAATGGATGTCACAGAAAACAGCAGGCTCTCTGTGGAAACACCATCATTTCTGGCAACATCACCAAACCCCCGCCCACTATGCGAATGGGGAGGAAATGTCACATCCTTTTAAAAAGGTTGCATTACTTCCAGTGTGGTCTCGTTCAAACACCAAATCCTCCATTAGGAAAAAAAAAAAAAAAAAAAAACAACAACATAGAGCTCATGACATTTTCTGTGCTACCTACTGAATATCCTCTTTCCAATAACAACTCCTGACATTATAATTTAATCACTTCAATAACGGGTCTGTTAGATGAGCAAGAAAATTCTCTTCTTGCCTCGATTATAATCTCTTTGGGTTGGTTTCTACCTTCTGTGCAACCCCAGCAACACGAGGCTACACAAACGAGCAGACGCCATCCCTGAAGATTATACCCATTCTCCGCGTGGTTGACTGAGGTCGCCCTCAATTTTCATTCCGTAGATCTTTTTGAGATATAATCATTAAATGGGTAAAGATGGGCCTCAGATCCAACTTGAAAAGGCTTAAGCTGGAAAAATGGAGACTAATTAGAAGTTTTTGAATAAGAGGTGGACAATAAGAAAATTCTCGAGGTTAGAATTCAAGGTTAGAATTCTGCAGCATTCAAGGCAGAAAAGCCTAGAGAAGGGCCAAAGAGGAGGAGTCCGGGCTATGGGGCACTTACAGCACCCCAAACCTGAGGTTAGACTTCAAGTTCTTGACCTCCCCAAAGCTGTGTGAAAACAGAGGACCACAGGAACGAGGAGGAATCTTTAGAAATACCCACAGTTAAAGAAAAAAAAAAAAAAAAGCCAGCCTAGGAGGGTAGTGTGACAAGGATGTTAGGACAAGGGATCAGATGAGCACCAGGGCTTTGAAGGTGGACTCTGTGTCCCAACGTCGTGCCAGACCCTGTCCACACGTCCTGCTAGAAGGAACAGCAGAACACACGACAGGGGAATGTACAAGAACTCGTGGGCGAGAAGACGCCCCCAAGAGAAGCCCGGGGCCTCCCAGCCCCTCTGTGATCTACTCTCTGCCCGACTAGCCTGCCAGCCTGTCCTCGTTTGGATACTGATGGGGTGAACAACCGTGATTGCTGCTGGGGTTCACACTACTCAGCATCACCACCTGGCTCCCTCCCCCGATGGGGTGGTGCTGATTTAGTGAGATTATCCCTGTTGGTGGGAACAAACTGCCCAAGTCTGAAGAAATCAAAGTCAAAGGCCTCGCCCGTCCAGAGAAGAATGGATGAGGTCAGGACATACAAGTCCCTTGGCCTACGTTCTCCTCCACCCCTAATAAATCCACTATCTTGCCTTTGGGAAGATGGTGTTTTTTAAGGTCCACAGCGTGAGGCCAGAACTGGCATCGGAGGAGGGAAAGGCAAAGGGAGGTGGGCGGGTGGGCACAGGAAGGGTGTGCTCAAATTCTGGTCCTGTCGTTTACCGGCTGCGACCGTGGCCGTCCCTGAACTTCTGAGATTCAGTTTCCTCCTCCGTGATAAATCAGGCTCATGGTGCTTCCTTTGCACATTGTAGAGAAGAAAACGTCTGACAATTATCTCAACATGGGGAATGCTTAAAAAAGGAAGGGGGCGCCTGGGTGGCTCAGTTGGTTAAGCGTCAGACTCTTGATTCAGCTCAGGTCAAGATCTCGCAGTTCGTGGGTTCAAGTCCCGCAACGGACTCTGCTGACAGTGTGGAGCCTGCTTGGGATTCTCTCTCTCCCTTTCTCTCTACCCCTCCCCTGCTCTCTTTCTTGCTCTCAAAAAAGAAACTAAATTTTTTTTTTAATTGTAGCTTAAAAAACAAAAAAAGACAGCTATTTCTGTCATTAAGAGAGTGACATTTCCTGACTGTATTCTTCGCACCAAGCAGTGGCCCCGTATTGTTGACATAAATTACCTCACTTAATCCACATATTTGCCTTATGCAGGAGTTACTGCCATCCTGGTTCTGAGAGGTATGATTATTAGCCCAAGGTCACTTGGCTGGTAAGGAGTGGCCCCAGCTGTCACCCCCAGATCAACTTCTCTCCGGGGGTGCTTCCAGCGGACCACAGGTTTAGCCAGGTTTCAATGGGCTGGGCCAGGACATTTGGCAGGAATGTTGCTACTTCCCTGGACTCTCACAGCCTCCTGTTAACTAGCTGGCCCTGGAGCTGTCACTCTGGAGACGCCTGGGCCACCGTGCCCCTTCAGTGGCACCTTGAAGAGGCTTGGATACACATGCGCATGAGGTTCTGTTCTCCTTACCTCCTGTCCACCAAAATTCTACTTTTAAGTCATTCCACGGACCACAGCTCCTTCCCCTTGGACTGCTGCCCGATCAGTCCTGATACCTGAAGCTATGCCTTTGTCCTGCACAGACACACACACCCACACACGCGTGCGCGCACAGGGAAGGAGCGGATCGAGTTCTGTGTGCGTATGTGAATGTCCGCAGCTTCACTTGTTCCCTTTAGACACCAGATTCGTGACCTACATTTCGGGATCCTTCCCCAGAGCGAGGAGGCCCCCTCACCCCTCATGATGCCTTTGCATAACTGATGTGCATCTTTGTGACTTGCTACCAGAATGGTCCTCCTGTGTTCTTCTCAGTAGCAGACAACTATTCATTTTCTACATAGGAATTTATCTAGTTTTTCTGACTTTCAAAATCCACTGAAACCCTGCACCCTTATATATATATATATACATATATATATAGAGAGAGAGAGAGAGAGAGAGAGCGCGCACATATATATTGCATAATATATATATATTTATGTACTTATATTTGTACTTATTTATATTTCTTAATATTTATGTGTGTGTGTATATATATATATGCATGTATTTTAAAACTTAGATACTCAATTTACAACGAGTATCCAACTCTTGATTTCAGCTCAGGTGGTGATCTCACAGTTCGTGAGACTGAGCCCCACACTGGGCTCTGCGCTGACGGTGTGGAGCCTACTTGGGATTCTCTCTCTGCCCCTCCACCACTCGCACACTCCCAACGCTCTCTCCCTCAAAATAAACTTAAAAGAAAATAGTGCTTAAGACAGTTTTATGTCCTATGTATCTTTCCATAATGAAAAAAAAAAAAGTCAAACAAAACAAAACAAATGGTGAGGATGAGTTTTATCGCAACTCAACCATTCCAAGCCTCGGTTTCCCCCACAGTTTCATGGGGACAGTAACACCTTCCTCAGAATATTGCTGTGATAATGAAGCTCTGTCACCGAGAATGCACCCAGCCCCACGTGTGGCACACGGTGAAATTCAGCCCATGTCATTCCCTTCCCTTTGTCCACCACCGATATCTTTCTTCATTTACTCCTCAGGCCCAGCTCAAGGGGTCAGAGAACGTGGGCCCTAAATGCGAAGCGTGCCTGCTATTTACAAGTGGTAGGACACTGCAAATCTCCGGCACTGCATACGTACCAATCAATATTTATCCAACTAAATTAGATTGAATAGGTAAACCACAAGGGAACAGTAGAAGACAACTGGTGTCCTATTCTGAGGTGGTTCCATGGGTCATGGACTCAATTCACAGGAGACAGGAACAATATTTGTTGCTGGTGAGGCAACTCTGTGGTTCCCTTGATTTCATTCCTGATTTAGACTATTTTTTTAAAAGCTGCCTTTTTATGTGCAGTTTTACTATCTCGAACAACTGGAACCCATGGAAATGAGCGTTTGGGGAACCATCTATAATAAAGGAAATGACAGTAATAGGTGCAAGAAGCAAATTCACAGGGCATCAGCTACTTAATCCCCAGTTGGGGATGTACACCGAAATCTGACAAACGAAAATAGGCGTTAATTGCATCCACCTTTCATTTTTAAGGTTGCAAAGCGTCTATATGGGAATGATCATCATAATTAGGTCATTTTGGTTATACCGCTTTTAAATTCAGAGCAAGGAGCCTAAAATGTTACGCCACAAGTTTACAACTTCTCACCGTATACAGGCATTGCATTTCCCACACTGTTCGGTTAAGGGAAGAGGAGAGTGAGTGGAAACAGGAGAGGAAGGAATAGAGCCGAGGAGGGGAGAGGAAGCACAGAGGATTCTCAGGCTTTGAGCTTAGGACGCGTGGCCCCATCCATCTCACCTAGTTCCCAGCTTGGGAATTTAAAGGAAAAGCCCGATCAACCACCAGTAAATAAAAAGCTACTTTTTCTTGGTCATTGTTCTTTGTCGCAAGGGCCACGCACCTACCCCATCCGGAGGGTAGAAGTCAGTACTCTGGATCTCCTGGCCTCCGTCCCATCACCGTATTAGCCAAATCTAACCCCCATTCCTTACAGGGCACAGCTCAGAGCCTGGTGGAAAAGCTGGGGCCCAGGGTCCAGTAGTCAAGGGTCTCCTCCTGGCCCAGTCTTCTAATGGCTCTGTGCCTTCTTTTTTCCATGGGGACTTCAAGCACGCCTCACAGGGTGCTTGAGAGGCTCAAGTGAGAAAAACTTTCCAAGTGTTTTGACAAGTATGAGACCTCAGTCACCTGTGCTAAGAGTCCCTTCTTTTCAAGAAGCACCGAGTCTAAGCGCTTACCACAAAGCACACAGTCCGGGGGCTCCTTCTGGGTCAAGCATCTATCCTGATCCTGACGTCCTTCTTCCAAGGGTAGAACGTCACATCTGGAACCCAGTGATTTCAGTCTGTGTTCAGATTATTTGGCTCACAGCAAAACATTAGCTGTTTGTTTTATCTTCAACCACAAACATAAAACAGGACTGGTCTGTGCCTGCTTAGTCCAAAATGTATGAACCAAGGATCCCTGCCTTCTGGACTCTTACGTGGCAAGGATTCACCCATGATGGTATCATGTTCCCAACTATGTAACGAGACCTCCGACAGCTGACTCGTCAGCATTAACTATACCCTGGGGTGGACCAGTAGTCATACCACTGAAACATTTTCTTGGATTCACAGCTATTTCAACAACCTATGTTGCCTCGTCTTTTCTGGTAATGCCTCAACTGCTACTTTCTGTGTTGTTGCACAGTACTTTATGGGGTTACATGCACAGACACACATCCTACTTTCCTACAAAGGGACATTGATACACATCGGTTCAGCTGAACAGAGTTTCCTAACAGGATGGACCCAGCTTGCAGCAGCCTCCACAAAGAACTCCTGTACGAGGTGAAAAGGCGGAACAACAGTGGGCTCCGAATTGGATAGAAACTAGCTTTTGTTCTATACTGGACACTGACGGGCCGTGTCTTATCTCTATTTCCAAACCACCATCCAATTTGGGCAATGTTAGCTCTTTTTATCAGATGAGGAAATACAAGACATCGAGGTTAGGCAATTTCAAGCCAGTTGGTCACAGGGTCGGAAAGTGGAAGTCAAATAGAAAGATTTGATCGATCGCAAAGCCATTTGTCAAGATAGGAGTACAGAGGCATCCTTTGTTGTGTGTTTAACCACAACAGCAAAAACAGCCAACACACCTACCTGCATCCCTAAGTCACAGGTTTGCCTGTCGGCCCCGTCTGTCTGTCAGCTTCCGCAGAAACAGTGAATTCTAAGCCTTCACACCTTCCCTTATGTCCTACCACCTCCAAAGTTCTTGAAAATAGAACACATTGAACATCTCGTCGTCTACTCTTTCTTTCTTGGAAACGGGCAGGGACTCCTCCTTGGGCGCAATGACCCAGCAGTATGTGCCATTCACAGCATTCAAAAAGTGGAGGAGTAGAGAAGTGAGCATTGAGATTTTATCATGAAACGGTATTACTGAACATCAATTAAGGAGCCGTGGCTGGGAGATGGAGGCGAGGGGCGGGGGGGGGGGGGGGGGGGCATGAGTTGAAAGGATAATGCATATAAGCTTTTAAAAACGATTCATCCATATTGTCATGAAATAGCTTTAAAACAGCATGGATGGGGGGATGGGGTAAATGCGTGATGGGCATTAAGGAGGACACTTGTGATGAGCACTGGGTGTTCTATGCAAGTGATGAATCACTGAACTCTATTCCTGAAACTAACACTACACTCCATGTGTTTTTTATAAAGGCACAAACAAAATAAATATTTATTTTGAGAGGGAGGGGAGAGACAGAAAGAGGGGAAAGAGAATCCCAAGCAGCCTCCATGCTGTGTGTTTTTTTTAATCAAGGCATAAACAAAATAAGTGTTTATTTATTTATTTTGAGAGAGAGTTGGGGAAGGGCACAGGGTGAGGGAAAGGGATAATCCCAAGCAGGCTCCACACTGTCGGCACAGAGCCCGATGTGGGGCTTGATCTCATCAACTGCAAAATCATGACTTGAGCCAAAATCAAGAGTTGGACACTTAACTGACTGAGCCACCCAGGTGCCATGCTATACTATATGTTAACTTACTTGAATTTAGGTAAAATCTTGAAGAAATAATGTAAAATGACTTAAAACTGGGAGGCTGCCAGTGTCCAGAAAACTATTCGAAAAACGTGAAAAGAAAAAGGTCATGGATGATGGGAGTGAACAGAGCATTCCCAACACCAGCTTAGTCCCGGAAACTCCTCCGTCCCACTGCTGGGCACACCCTCATCTTCCAGCCATGCTTCCCCTATCTAGTTATGAATGAGCATCTACCCCAGAGCTCTTAAAAACGCAGATTCTCAGGTCTGGGTTCAGATCCAAAGAATCCTTGCAAAGCAGGGGTAGAAAGTGGTATTTATTGGACTTTCACATATGTATTATTAGTTGAATGTAATTCAGATAGTCACTCCAGGAACCAGCTGTTTGGACAGACACTGGCAAACAAAACAACTTTCTGGAAGAAGAAAGAAGTCCTCTGCAATTGACATCAGGCTTCCTTGTTGTTTGAAATGGTTCTGGGAGATCTGAAGACGTATTCTGCGGTGACAGCATGAGCTCCTTGGTACAGTTCACCTCTGCTACCAAGTCCCATGAGCCACTTGCTTATTTTTTTAACAGCTTTTCTGTGTAAGGAAATGCTAACAGTTTTGTAACATAATATTTCAATTTGTATTCTGGACCGCAAAGGATGCCACGCTCTGCTGACAAACCTATCACATTCCCATGGAGATACTTATATGAAGGCAAAGTGGGATCCCTGCGCCAGCTTTCCTCAAAGCTTCTCTCATCACATACAGGTGCCACAGCTAAAGCTTAAACCCTGGCTAAGATCAGCAATCAAAGGACAGTGAGCAATTTAAAGCACTTCCTATTCCCAAAGCCAGGTTTTTGCTTAAGTAAGCAAAGACTTCTGGCTGGCTCCTCTTTGTGGGATAGTTCTATCAAATAATATTTGCATAGCGCTTTAGTTTCCAAATCACTTTCCCTTTCAACACGATCTTAGCTAATGAAAGGAATAACCCAGAGAAGTGGGTATTATTGCCTCCATTTAAGCTAAAGGGGCGGAGGCTCAGATGAGCCTACTCAAGGTCACAGAGCTCGGAAATCGACAAACAGGATGTGGAACTAGTCTTGTGCTTTCAAGGGTGATCATGCATTTGTCCCGCCCTCCAGGCCTAAGAAATATTGTTGAATGAGGAAATGAAATGACGGGATGGGCCGATGGATGGAAGATCCTCTGTGAGGCAAACAAAATAGCAGAGATTCAACTTAACCTTAACAAACGTTGTTAAGGTTGCACCAAAGCAGTCATCAGCACTTAAATAACTGCACCGGAAGTGCATTGCCAAGAAGAAACCTAAGGTGTGAATGTGTGAGTAGGTCTTCTCTCCCTAAGAGATTTGTCAGGAATTTCTCTTCAGAGCTGTCACAGAGGTAGAACGATATGGTGATTAAGACTGCAACCAGGAGCACCTGGGTGGCTCAGTTGGTTAAGTGTCCAACTCTGGATGTTCTTAATGTTGGCTCGGGTCACCATCTCACAGCTCATGGGTTCGAGCCCCACATTGGACTCCACGCCGACAGTGCAGAGCCTTCTTAGGATTCTCTCCCCACCCCCCTGCTCCTTCCCCACCTGTGCTTTTTCTCACTTTCAAAATAAATAAACTTCAAAAAAAAAAAAAAGACTGCAACCAGATAGCCTGAGTGCGAATCCCAGCTCTGCTATTTGCTAGCTGTGTGACCAAGGGCAAGTGCCTTCTTCGTAACTCAGTTTCTTTATCCACAAAATGGGAATCATCATCATACATACCCTATGGGGTTTGTTGAGGATTTTAAAAATTAGATCTATATAATATATTGTGAATTATACCTGGCTCACAGGAAGTTTTCATGCACTTCTACATTAGTAAAACTATCTGCTCACACGTTATCAACTCTCAGCTGTCTGGGTGTGGATGGATTACTCCCTAAATTTTAGGTCTCGGTTTGGGGCTAGTTTTATACTCTCACACGTCGAGATGTGTGACTCTGACACACAGCTGCCCTCGGGGAGGAAGAAAGGACTTTGCACTTGTAGAACGAGTACTGCATACCAGGTACCAACCACACACACTACACATGTCATCTTACTTAATTCTCTTACCACCACCACAAAGCAACTACCCTTGTCCCTGTTTCACAGATGAGAAAATCCAAGGCTCTGAGATTTCAATAAACCTAACCTGGTAAGTGGAACAGAAAAGGAGACCCCAGTCCTTCTCATTCCCGAGCCCTTACTTTTTCAGACCGTCTCTTGCTCAATACAGATATGAGTGCTCAAACCACAACCACATGCCTTCTCCCAAATCATGCAATAAATCTCAGTTTAGCTCTAGTCCTGGGGCAGCTCTCCATGGCCTGGAGGAGCCACCAGCTAGGAGATTAAATTGCATAGGGACATCAACCATCCAGTCAAGACACCATCGAATCAATACTTTCAGTCAACAGCAAAGGGGTGTCATGTGTTATGACAGGCAACCTACTGAGGATGATAACAGTTCTTGCTGAGATGGTGACGACTGAGTTACCACAGCTCTGACCACAGGGCCAACACTCACTAGCTGCCAGCTGTAAAAGGCCGTGTCGCATAACGTTTAAGAGCATGAACTCAAGGGCTGGTTGTTTGGGTTCAAATCTTGGCCGTGTCACTCACTAGCGGTGGGACTTTGGGCAAGTTATCGAAACTCTCTGTGCCACAGATGTTCAACTGTGAACTGGGGTTAATGAAAGCACCTTTTTAACGGTGAGCTAATATAAAGGAAGCCAGAGAACAGTGCCTAGAACACAGTAACTGCTCTACAACCGGACGTTTTCATTTTTACTTGAAGAGAACGGGGAGGTTATCACTGGAGACGAAAATGGTTGAGGACACATGGAGAATGTGCACCTACTATGTAATAGTAAATGTACATGCACATATACTATCAATGGAGTTTTCTCATGATGCAACATGCTGGGAGGTGATTTGGCAATATCCAACAGCATTTTTAGTGTTTGTGTCTTTGTGTCTTCTCATTTATCGTTTCCGTGCAAAGAATGTGAACTGCGTCTGTAACTACAGATATACTAGCACAAGTTCGCGTGTACTCGCGCGTTGAGGGCGTCAACTGAGAGTGAGCAAGAACTCTCTTACCCAATAAGGATATTCTAGCAGTGGAAAAACGTCAGAAAACTCCCTTAAAAACAGGAACAGAACAAGGACACCCACTATCAATGTTTCTAGTCATCGTCACACTGAAGACCAAGCCACCTGCATTAAGGGGGGGGGGGGGGGAATAAGGAATGGAAGGAAAGAAAGCTGCCGGAAGTGCATATGAAATGTCTACACACATCTCACCATCTACAGACAACTTATTATTAATGAAATTAGTAAGAGAGCTTAGCAAGGTAGCCGGCTAAAAAAAAAATAACGTAAAAAAACAATGTGGTTTCCATACAGCAGCCAACAAAAAGAGCGTTTTTAACAAGGCGTATTCGTTATATATTATTCTGTAATGAAGTATTCTAAAACCTAGTGGCTTAAAACAATAAACCTTTTTTTGCCTCTTACCTCTCATGGGATTGAGGGTTAGGAATGTAGGAGTGGCTCAGCTGGATGGTTCTGGCTCAAGGTCTCTAATAAGGTTGCCGTCACATGGTAGAAGGCATGTCGTCACCTCAATGGCCTGACTGCAGCTAGACAATTCGGTTCCAAGATGGCCACTCATGTGGTTGGAGGCGGCAGGGCTCCACCAGGTCTCAGTTCTCTGCATTTGGACCTCTCTCTACGACTGCAGGAGTATTCTCGTGACATTACAGCTGCATTCCTGCACAGAGAACGATCTGAAAAAGAGCAAGGAGGAAGCCTTTATGCTGTCGTTTCTGAATTTCTTCTGCTTTATTTGTTTTCTTAGTCCGAAGTCTCTCAATCTGTCTCGCACCTAATAGGAGGAGAATTAAGCTTCACCGTTTAAAGGGAGGCATTTCAAAGAAGGCGTGAACCTATTTTAAAATCACCAGAGGCAGCATACATAATAGCAGAAAAAATCCAAGTCAGGAGTAAATCCAGTGAACGATGTTCAAAACCTTAAGGAGAAAATTTTAACACTCATTTTACGTTTTTATTTAAATTCCGGTTAGTTAACATAGAGCTCAATATTAGTTTTAGGTGTATAATATAGTGACTCAACACTTCCCTCCAATACCCGGTGCTCATCACCAGTGCCCTCCTTAATCCCCATCACCTGTTTCACCCCTACCGCCCGCCATCCACCTCCCCTCTGGTAACCATCAGTTTGTTCTCTATAGTTAAGAGTCAGTTTCTTGGTTTGCCTACTTCCCCTTTGCTCCTTTGTTTCCCGAATACCACATATGAGTGAAATCATATAGTATTTCTTTTTCTCTGACTTATTTCACTTAGCATTATACTCTAGCTCCATCCATGCCGTTGCAAATGGCAAATTCCATTCTTTCCTATAGTGGAGTAATAGTCCATTGTATAGATCTATACCACGTCTTCTTTATCCATTCATCAGTCGATGGACACTTGGGCTATTTCCATAGTTTGGCTGCTATAATGCTGCTATAAACATCGGGGTGCACATATCCCTTTAAGCTTGTATTTTTGTATTCTTCGGGTAAGGAGCGCAATTGCTGAACAAGAGGGTGGTTCTATTTTTAATTTTTTGAGGATCCTTCATACTGTTTTCCAGAGTGGCTGCACCAGTTTGCATCCTCACCAACAGTACAAGAGGAGTCCCTTTTTTCTTACCTCCTCACCAACACCTTTTGTTTCTTGGGTTAATTTTAGCCATTCTGACAGGTGTGAGGTGATAGGTCACTGTAGTTTTGATTTGCATCTCCCTGATAAGTGATGTTGAGGTGAAAGACATTTTTAAAAACCTGAATCAATGCAGAGATATAGATTAGCTATTCTAAATAGCAACTCTTTCACAATGACATATCAAATGAATTCATTTCTAATCCAAGCCCCCAACGTTTTGTTTGTTTGTTTGTTTTTTGAACTTGAAAAGTAGATTCTGAAACTCATATGGAAATTCCAAGGCCCAAGAATAGCAAACACACTCTAGAAAAAGAAAAGTTCAGATTGAGGAACATACCCCACATATGTAACAACTATTTATAAAGCTTGATATCAATACCAAGTAAAACAGGGGGTCTAGGTGGCTCAGTCGGTTAACTGGCCGACTTTAGCTCAGGTCATGATCTTACAGTTTGTGAGTTCAAGCCCCACGTCGGGCTCTGTGCTGACAGCTCAGAGCCTGGAGCCTGCTTCAGATTCTGTGTCTCCCGCTCTCTCTGCCCCTCCCCAGCTTGCGTGCTCTCTCTAAATAAACTTTACAATCATCCTAAACAAAAACAACAACAAAGGATTTGCCCCAGCAACAATAACTGTTATAGTTTTTATTTTTTTGTCACTTTAATATGTAACAATGAAACTGAGTATTTTTCATTCATTATGGTATGTTTTATCTTACTAGAGTGGGAGTTGGCATCCTTTTCATGTGCTTGGTTCAACCGAGGTATCTGCAGCATATATTAATTGGGTATTTCTCATGCTACTTTGTAAATTTTCAATTCCTATTCTCTTCTGTAACTTTTCAATATTTCCTTGGAGCTATGAGCAAATTCAAAGAATATATTTTGGATACGTGTTAAAAAGCAGAGGTAACTCTCTTGATTTATTGATACGATTTTGTTTCTAGAAACACAAGGTTTTTTTACAAAATTGCTAGAATAAGATCATTTGGTAAGATGGCTCAATGTAAGATAAATATACAAAGTTCAATAACTTTTTTTCTCTACTAGCAATGAGTACCTAGAAATGGCAACATAGACAATATCTCATTGACAACGGCTGGTCAAGTGAATAAAGCATTCAGGAAAAATTGAACAAGGTGGGCTTGGAATTTTTGTAAATAAATCTACAAAACCTTACCAAGAATCATAAAACAAGATATATCCAAATGGAAAGACAACCTACTGTAGACAATTCCTTTACGTTCATGTTTGGCTAAAAGCAAGATGGCGAGGGGGTGGGGCGGGGAAACGGGTCCTGGTGTAATTGAATAATTCAGAATGCAGCTAAGACTGCACTTCCAGTCACTCGGCAAATTTTTACACAATCCTGTATATATATATAATTATTTATAAAAATAGGAGTGGGAAATAACACAATGTGTGTATACAATTACATATGTGTGGCTAAATATGCATGTGTACACATACATATGTATATATAGACATAAAGAAATGTAACCATTTCTGGATGAAGTTTCATCGTGATGTTAGTAGTTATTTGGGGCTGTAAAATATGAGGTGGATTTTATTTTCTTCTTCGTACATTTCTCTGATTTTTTTGGACATGATCTGGGATCTTTTTAAAGCAATACAATTCACAAGGTAGATTGTTCTGAGTAACTCCAGGTATCAGGATCGTGACCAGAGGTTTGGAATACAAGTTCATGTTAGAACATGGACACTGGATAGAAAGATCACAGCAGAACCTACTCATCCAGAAAAAAAAAAAAAAAAAAAAGAATGACAAAACCAGTGTGTATTTGGGACCAAATGATGCACCTTTCTACAGTTTACAAATAATCATGAGGAGTCTTTGTCCTTGGTGACACCCTTACCTTCCAACAACCCTGGACTGCCAATCTCGGTCACAGGGACAAAGTAATGTCTACGTGTAAATTCTTAAGTTAGCTTTCTGTTCCATGAAACCGAATATAATCATAACCTATGCAAGAAACACAGCCCCTTAAAATAACTTCATTTAGTCATAGTTTGTGATGTTCTCACATAACAGAAGCTAAGATTGACTTTTGCCAAAATAATTTTAAATCAAGAGTGAAATTACGGGGCCAAGGAAAATCATTACCCTTCTTGAAAGAATAAGCTACTTATTAATCACCAGCCTTTTAGCAGCACCATGCACAGGGTTACATACAAATAGTTGCTCTGTCGATTAAAGTAATTTGTATCTCTTCTGTAACTCTTTTTGGCAATGCCTTGCTAATCAAGTTCCAAACTGACGTTCAGTCCAGAATACTGACTTTTCTCATGGAGTTCGCTAAGGTCAGTTGCACTGCCTTAGAATTTCTTCTACATCAATAGAAGAACAATACAGCTGCAAATATATTCACTTAAATCTATTATTTATGCTTTTCAGTGAGTCTAACTCCCACACACTCATTCATGACCCAAGGTCTAACTCTTCTGTTCGGATTTTGTGAATAACCTTTGTCATGCGGAGACATGATATTCTAGAAAGCTGGGTGGAAAGTACTTACCTGCACTATGTAATTTGGTCTGACTGGTAACTTTGATCCGTACCCAAAAAACCAAACCAACAACAAAAACCAGAAACGAAACCGTCTTTGGAGGGCAACTACGCAGGCAATTTTAACAATATAACAGAGTCGTTATTAATCATATATAATCCCTTCCCCTGGCCCCATTTATTCATCTTTAAGGGTTCCCCGAGAATTGTTCTAGTCCAGAGTTCTTCACGTACCATCTGTTCAGGCACATTCTTTGTATTTTTACTAGGTTTTCACAGATGCCACATTTCAAATGGGCAAATCTCCCCAGGACCATCCACTGGCTCATCTGCACCCCGACTCCAGGGAGCCCCAATCATCACAGTAATACCAGCATGAAGCAGATGTTCCATGGTCTCTGGTTTATTTCCCTCCCTTGGCAGAATTCTCAAACACAAATTTCTGTCTAAATCAAATGCAGGGCTCAGTAGCCTCATTTCTGGTCTTCTGGAGACTTGGTCAGAGAGAGTTTCTCCTCTCAGAGTACGTGGAGGAGAAAGAGACACCCAGAGACAGAGACCAGGGGACAACACTAGAAACCAGAAGAACGGAGATGCGAAGCTGTGTCAAATTATACAAGGCTCAACTTTTTAAAGATCAAATGGAGTCTACTCTACCACAGAAAATAGGCAAGGTTCTGGTCTGAACCAAAGAGAGGATGTTGGTTTTGGATGTTATGCGAAGTCCAACTGTGACTACACCTCGTCCAACACACAATGAAGGACTGAGACATTTGCTGTGGAATCAGACCAGCCAAAGCAATTCGTCTGCGGTCACCGACCTTAGCTCTCTATTAAATGTCAGGATCTGATATTTAAGTTACTCAAAAGCACGCTTTCCAGATGGCTAATTTTCTTGTTTCACATGGACACAAGTCCAAAGTGAAAAATGAGATGCAGTGATGCTAGAGCAATGTCAAGTTAGGGGGAATGAGAACAGGGTTCCAAGGTCAGGCAGGTACCAGCTCAACTGTCTACGGGACGCTGGGTAAGTCACCTGATTTATCGGACACTTCAGTTTCCTTATCTCTAAAGTGAATGGTGGGAGCAGACGACCACTGGGTCCCTCCCAGTTCAGAAGTAGCACAGGGTCTTAGACACAGCATGTTTACACTTTACATTGAACTGGATGGCGTCCACTTCCAAAATGGCGGAATAAGTGGCAAGATCAGCCATGGCAGTGGGGGCAAAGCGAACAAAAAAGAACCACGTTGGGGTGCCTGGGTGGCTCAGTCAGTTAAGAGGCTGACTTAGGCTCAGGTCATGACGTCACAGTTTGTGAGTTTGAGCCCCGTGGGGGGGCTCTGTGCTGGCAGCTCAGAGTCTGGAGCCTACTTTGGATTCTGTGTCTCCTCCTCTTTCTCTGCCCCTCCCATGCTCATGTCTCTCAATAATAAACATTAAAAATAAAATTAAAAACAAAAAAGAACCATGTTGGAAGACTGTCTATGTATGTTTAGAGGAAATGAAAACTGAAGATCAGAAATCAAAGGGGAGGTTTTCTAAGGAAAGGACACACCATTAGAGGTCGCACAGAGGACCTGAAGGTGCCCAAGTGGCAGACAGAGGAATCCCAGATTCCGGATCCGGTTCTACCAGCCACTTTCAGAGCAACATCAGGCAAGAAACCACACTTCTTAGTCACAGGCTCTTCACCTTTAAAAGAGGTAATTAAGAAGGACAGATGAGGGATGCCTGGGTGGCTCAGTCACTTAAGTGGCCGACTTCAGCTCAGGTCATGATCTCATGGTTTGTGAGTTCGAGCCCCATATTGGTCTCCATGTGGACAGCTCAGAGCCTGGAGTCTGCTTCTGATTCTGTGTCTCCCTCTCTCTCTGCCCCTCCCCTGCTTGCATGTGCAAGCACTTTCTCTCTCTCTCTCTCTCAAAAATGAACATCAAAAAAAAAAAATTTTTTTTAAAGGATGGATGGGCTTACAGAAGGGGGAGCACCCCCCACCACTAGATGAAGCCTGATTACAGGACATTGGCAACAAAAGTGTTTTGTTAGAAGCAGCCGCCCACATCCCTCACTCTTTTTTCCTAAACCCACAGACAATTTTCACTGGGTCAGTGACGATTCCAAACAACTGAGACACTGCAATCTTTTGCTGTTTCCATTCATTGCACACTTTACCTAGGACGAGACAGGCAAATTTCAAGAGAAGGAGGTGAGCAAATACTTAAATAATTCAGTTATTGGAAGAAATTCACCAGGCTTAACAGATACTTTTCCTCTCAAAAAGCTACTCTTTTTTCTTTATTGAAAGCTGGGAAGATTGTTGGGTCTTGTTTTTTGATAATTTCTTTGTTCTGGCTTGAGTATTAATCATCAGCTCTTCATCTGAATGTCCCAGTTTACAATTACAACCCTAATCATTTACTGATGGGGACGTCAAAGATCTTAAAGGAAATACAGTTTCTCGAGTGAATACTAAATCTCTCTCTCAGCCTTTCTCAGGACTAGGTCTGGGCAAAATTGCAAAGGTGTTTGCATTCAGCAACCGTGGTCTTCTTACAACTTGCCTTAGTTACTCCCCTTGTGCTCTAGGCTCTTCCTGAGCCACCGCCCCCCACCCCCACCCCGCCCAGGATCTGAATCTGTTCTGAAATGCCCCACCCCCA
Organism: Lynx canadensis; assembly: GCF_007474595.2. NCBI lineage: Eukaryota > Metazoa > Chordata > Mammalia > Carnivora > Felidae > Lynx > Lynx canadensis. The sequence goes on along the minus strand of NC_044315.2, from coordinate 8,556,569 downwards.
AGTCTACCCCCCCACCATTCAGACTTCTCTGCCTCATTCCGCAGCTCTATTCATTGTCATATCCAAATTACTTTTCCTCTCACTCCCTTTTAGTCCTAGAAGTAGTAGGCCAGTTTATGCTGGCAACCTCATGTGACCGAGGGGTCAATGTCTTAAAAGGGCATTGCTCCTGGGGGCCAGTGCCTATTTTAAAAGGGACAATCCAGGCACAAGTTATTTTAATACTGTCCTGTACAACATGGTAGCCACTAGCCACACAGGACTATTAAATATAAATTAATTAAGATTAAATACAATTTTAAGTTCTGTTCCTCAGTGGCACTACTCACGTTTTAAGCCGTAAAAATATGTCTATCAACATATGAAGTTCTATTAGTCAGCACTGCATTAACATAAAGGAATTCATTTTAATGGTGCGCTCCAAATGGGACGGTTATTTGTCTGCCGAGAAACTCTCCAGGAGCTAAAAATGAAACCTATTTGTGTCGTAGGTATATAATCAGGAATTGGGGTTGGACTTGGCCGGATGCAGAAGAGATGGCTATCTTTCCTATGTTCTAGGATTTGGCATAGGGAAGCCAACTGAAGATAAAGTAGAGGGGCGTTCTCTTTTCATATTAACAAGAAATCCCCCAGCGCCCCCTTTCACAGATGAGGAAACAGATGATCAAGGTCGAGGCAATTTTCCCAAAGCTTTGAACCAGAAAGCAGAAAGCAAAATCCCATGTGCTTTAGTTTCAGTGTCCTTCGTATTGTACCACGCTGCCTATCAATGTGTGTCACCAAAGACAAGCAGGTAGGACCCCCACCACTTTCCTCAGAGCTCGCTAGTTTTCTTCCCCTCCCCAGTGGGGCTTCGGGCTACGTCAGTGCAGAGCAGTCAATCTGCTGTTGTTGTTTCTAACATTTTTAAGATGATTACAGATTTACATGCAGTTGTAAGAACTAATACAGAGAGGTCTTCCACCGCACTTGGTGTTGGGGCCAAAGAGACAAGACGGTCTTCATCCTTGAAGACGTGAGAGGCTAGTGGGGAACCTAGAAGTGAATCAACAGTATAGGCTTGGGTAAAACAAGAGGGTCATGTCATTTTCACTTCTCATTGAGCAAATAACAAGGAGCAGAGCCTTTGTGACTAAGCCGCTGTGCAAGACACTCCCTCTCTTCGGGGCTAAGAGTGGACCGTGAGGCAAACTGCAAAACAAGCTGGCCATAGACATCAAATACTTCACTCTCTCAGCTGGCAGTTCTGAGTGCCAGCTACCGGCCAAGCACTGGACTGGAACCTGGGGATCAAACGGTGAACAAAGCAGCCACTGTCCGGCCCTTCTGGAACTCGCAGTCCTGTCTTGTTTGCAGGCAGATAGCATTTGTGTTAAGGGCTCTGCTAGGCCAAATGAAGCTGTTGGGGCAGAACAGGTAGGGGGAGGGGGCTGAATGCGGGGAGGCCGTCCTGGAGGACAGGCTAGAAGGGTTAGCCTTCCGCCTACCCAAGGCGAACAGGAGTTGGCCGGAGGAAAAGAGGACAGGCTGGAGTGGAGAAAGGCTGTCCTCAGAAGAACAAACGTCAGGCCCAGGAGCACATGGGAAGCCTCCATATTGAAAGAGAATGGTGTAAAAAAAAAATCTAGCCAAACGGTCTCAAAGAATTACTCAGAATACAAAAAACAAAAACAAAAACAAAAAACCTTAAGAACAACAACAACAAAAAGCTCTCAAACCTATTTTTATCGTTACTTATAATAGTAGAATACTAAAACGTATTTATTTCCATAAGAGAGATTTGGTTTAGTTACAGATGGCACAGCCAAAATACAGAGCATTTTGTAGCCTTTAAAATAATGCTTACAAAGGCTTTTTTTTTTTTTTTTTTTTTTTTTTATCAAAAATGCTTCTGGGGCACCTGGCTGGCTCAGTTGGTGAAGCATCCGACTTCGGCTCTGGTCATGTTCTCAGCCCCACGTCTGGGTCTGTGCTAACAGCTCAGAGCCTGGAGCCTGCTTCGGATTCTGTCTCCCTCGCTCCTCCCCCTCCCCCGCTCGTCTGCTGTCTCTCTGTCTCTCAAATATAAATAAAACATTTTAAAAATTGCTTAAAATTGCTCCTGTGAAAATGCTGAAGACAGTAGGATATATAATTTTATGTTCAATATGACCACGACCAGGTACCAGGTTAAATACATATATATATCCGTGTGTGTGTGTGTGTGTGTGTGTGTAATTGAATGGAAAGACACAGGTTAAAATATTAACAGTAATTGTCTTTGGTTGATGACACTGTAGGTAGTATTTATGTATATGCTATTTTGCAACCTGTTGGTTAGCCTGGTTAGTCTGGAACAAAACCCAGCTCTACCACTTACTTGCTGTGTACTCGCAAGTAAGTCATTTAACTTCCCTGTTTCCTTACCTATAAAACAGGAATAGCACAACAGGTTGTTGTAAGCGTTAATACAGTTCAGAATCTGGGCATGCTATTATTGTTGTAGTGGTGATTAGCGCTCTACTCGATTTTTAAAATTTTTCTCTAACGCACTTCTAAAACTTCCTAATGGGAAAATGTTTAAGTCTCTCTTCATTGAAATAAGTGCCTCACATTCTATGTTAGTGATGTGTGTTCCCTTAAATGACAACACCGAAAAGGAGCAGCTAACCTACCTTGAGGAAACAGAGAGAGGTGTCAGAGAAGGACTGCTCCAAGAGGAGGGTGATGTCTGAGCTCACTTCTGAAGGGCAAGGATTGTAGGAGAAGAAAGGCAGAAGGGAATTCAGGGCAAATGAGTCCTCGAGGAAAGAGTTGGAATAGGAGTCATTTCAAGGCAGAAGCCAGCCTGAAGATCATACAGGTTTCCCTCTGCCCTGCAGCTTCTTGAACGCATTCAAGGAGGAGGAACTCATCACTTTAGGAACACACACGTTCTTTTTTTGGACAGTTCTCTTTGGTAGAAAGCATTTGCAGGTATGGTGACCGTCGCCCTCGCAAAGGTAAAATCCAAGGGTGAAGTCCAAGCTACACACCCACACCGAGAGACGCATTTGGGGGGTAAGAGACCATTCCGGGGGGCCCAACAAGGGCATCCACCCCCGTCCATGACAGGGTTATGTTGTGTTTAGCTTTGAGAGGTCCTACAAACATGACCACCTCTCCTGCTTTTCAGTACTAAAGCCACAACGATGTTGAGAGCTTAGGTAAGAAGCCGTCGATGACCACAATGGAAAGAGAGAAAATGAGAACTATGAAAACAGTGGTAATTTTTTCTAATAGTACGATCGATTCAGAAGAGAAAAGGTACTTGTTGACAGAACGGAGCACAATATAAAGAAGAGATAAAACCGGAAAGCAGTTCGTGGTGCGAATGGAGAGACAACACTAATACTCTATGTCAGAAAGGGGTGCCTGGGAGGCTCGGGCGGTTAAGTGTCTGACTTCGGCTCAGGTCATGAGCTCAGAGTTCCTGAGCTCGAGCCCCATGGTGGGCTTTGTGCTGAGAGCTCAGAGCCTGGATCCTGCTTTGGATTGTGTGTCTCCCTCTCTCTCTGCCCCTCCCCCATATGTGCTTTGTCTCTCTCTCAAAAAGAAACACGAAAAAAAAATTTAACTTAAAAAAATATATCGTATGCTAGTAAGAGAACGCTAGAAGTGCATTTATGAACTTAAAGGCTAGGCCTGCTTAGGTGTTATCTTAAGCTTGTAGATTTGAGGCCTATTGAAAGGTTAACAGTGACAGCAGGTGCGGACCCTGTAGAAACTGCTACCTGGCCCAACAACCATAAGGCGTAATCAAAATTGAACTACGTGATGAAGATAGCATTATACAGCAGTGAGGAAAAGAGAAATCATTCAGTTAATGTGTAATTTATCCAGATAAAATCCGGAAAACAGAGCTGGGTCCGTATCTCACTCTTTACATCAAAATTAATTCTTGATGGATCAAATCCTTAATTGTGAGAAGTAAAACCCTAAGAAGAAAATTCTTAGACATTACAGAGTGGCAAAGACTTTCCTAATAGGACACAACACTGAGAAGTCCTCAAATAAACAATTTACATGGGGGGAAAAAAACCCACCGAAGGATAAAATTGCAAATCGTAAAGCCCCCACCAAAGGGTCTATTCTCAGAATGTAGAAAACTCTCCCACAAATCGGTAAGAAACGCAGCGAAAAAATATGGCTAATGACATGAAGAGGTGCCAAACTGCATTCACAGTAAGAGAAATAAAAATTAAAATTATCCCACGTGTCAGGGGTGCTTGGGTGGCTCAGTTGGTTAAGCGGCCGACTTTGATGCAAGTCACGATTAGGTTCGGGGGTTCCAGCCCCACGTTGGGCTCCTTGCTATCAGTGCAGAGCCTCCTTTGGATCCTCTCACCCCCTCTCTTTCTGCTCCTCCCGGCTCTGTATCTCAAAAATAAACAAACACTTACAAATTAAAAAAAAAATGATCCCACATGTCATTTTTCACCTATAAAATGGGCAGAGCTGAAGAAGTGTGATGATGAGTTTTAAATTAGTAATATTGTTAGCAGGGACATTGGCATCATCGATCAGAATTGCAAACATGGGGTCTTGGACCTGCCAATTCCACCTCTAACAATGTATCCCTTATGTGTCTTTTTAAAACCTGATTAGGAAGAAATTCAAACACATTCAAAAGGAGAGCAGTATAACCAAGCTCTATATTCCCAACACTCAGCAGTTACTGACTCACAGCCAGTTTTTTGTTAAGTTTTGAAAGAGAGAGTGCGAGCAAGCACATACACATGTAGGGGAGGGGCAGAGGGAGGGAGGGAGGGAGGGAGGGAGGGAGGGAGAGGGGGAGAGGGGGAGAGAGAGAGAGAGAGAGAGAGAGAGAGAGAGAGAGAGAGAGAGTCCCAAGAGGCTCTCTGCTGTCAGTGCAAAGCCCCATGTGGGGCTCAAACTCACTAACCCGTGAGATCATGACCAGAACTGAAATCAAGAGTTGGACACTTAACCGACTAAACCACCCAGGTGCCCTGACTCAACGCAATGCCCACCCACTTTCTCTCTCCTGTATTATCTTGAAGCGAATCTCAGGTATCCAATCACTCCATCCATACATACCTCAGTATGTTTGTATAAAAGACACACAGCCTTTCGCTTCTACATGACAAGACCATTATCATAAAAGCATTCCTTATTCTTTTTTTTTTTTTTTAACGTTTATTTATTTTTGAGACAGAGCACCACCAGGGGAGGGACAGACACAGAGGGAGATACAGAATCTGAAGCAGGCTCCAGGCTCTGAGCTGCCAGCAGGGAGCCTAACGCAAGGCTCGAACTTACCAGCAGGAAGATCATGCCCTCAGCCGAAGTCAGACGCTCAACTGACTGAGCCACCCAGGTGCGCGCGCATAAAGCATTCTAACGGTTCCTAAATATCATCAAATCAAATTTCCAGTGGTCTCAACAATGTTTTAAGCTTTTTGTTTGAATCAGAAATTCCAAGTAAGGCCCACACATTCCTATTGGACAGAATGTTATTTTAAATAACCCTGATCGTTCCATGTATGTGTAAGATGATGTCATTTTCAATCTTTCCCCAAGGTATCTGTCCCATTTGTTCTGCCCCCGTCTGATCAGATTTCTTTGTGATCCTTCCTACACATCGTAAACACATATAAAGTAACGCCCATGACAGGGTTATTTGCTGCTCCATTGTTCCTAAGAGCAAATATATAAAACCATCTGAATGTTTATCACTGTCAGACTATTTTCAAAATTAGGCAGACATCTATGTTCACACATAAAAACACCTCTAAGACACATGGTTAATTGGAAAAAGCAACATGTAGAGAGTACTATGATTTGTGTTGATAATAGAGAGATTTTCAGATGACGGATGGAGATAGGATTTTGCGTGTATTTGTTTAGAATAGTTCTCAAAGAACAACCAAAAAGTATTCTGGATGAGTAACAGTGGTTGCTTCTTCAGTGGCACATGTAGTAACTGAAAGTTTGGTTTGGGAAAGAGAAACTGTCCACTGTAATGCACCTTTGTATCTTCTGAATTTTTTTTTTTTTTTTTAGGTACACTTCATGCCCAGTGTGGAGCCCCCCAGGGAGCTTGAACTCAGAACCCTGAGATCAACAACCAAGCTGAGATCAAGAGATGCTCAACTGACTGAGCCACCCAGGTACCCTGTGCCTTTTGAATTTTTTTTTTTTAACCATAACCATGAGCTAGTCAACATAAATTGAATTTAAAAACAAATTCCCTGCTCAAAACCAGTCTCTTCCTTTTCTCTGCCACCCACTCTTTAGCTGGGCTCGCCTGTTTCCATCACCTACAAAACCGTGAGCAATTGTGTCTCCATCGGGTTTCCATCCCCAGCCTTTAGCACGTTACTTGATCCCTGGAAAGAAAACCTAAAAAAAAATTTTAACTGAGGTTTGGGAAAACGATCAAGACCTTTTCCTTGGAATCAAGTCTGGCCACCTTTACATATGGCCTAACACAGCAGCTAAGCAGGGCTGCAAGAACATGTACCCACCAGTCCTGGATTCTTTCTGGAAATACGTTCTTACCATTCAAGAGAAGGAAGGGAAAGAGACAGAGAAACAGGCCAACGGAAATCCAGTAGGGCGAGGCTGCTAGGCAGAATCCATTGGGAAACACGACTGTGATCGTGTGACAGAAAGAGCCTGGGAAACATGCGAGGTCTTAGGTGATCTAAACAAGGGGCTACACGGAGTAGAAGACAGACTTGTGACCAACTCGCTTTGAGCATTCTGCTGCCGTCTCTTTCCTTGATCACAGGGGCTCCAATTCCATCAGTTAGACCAAAACACAGCCATCCATGCAACTACAGCTAATTCACGGATTCCCCCGGGGTCCAAACTCGCTGAGCACTTCCTGAGGGCGGGCCTGAGGATTGGCGACATTTTTATTAGCAATCACCTCTGCCGCCTTCTGATTATCTGCAGATTTAAGACCACGTAGTCAACCCCTACGTCAGGCGGGGCAGGGAGAGGGGGGAGGAAAGTGGCTAAGAGGCTCTAAATCCCTCCTAACACTTGCTGCTTCCCTATCAGCAAGATTAGAGCAGCAGTCATCAGCCATCTGCCTGCGTCTGGGGAGTTTCCCCGGGGCTGGGCTGGGCACGTCGGTCGTCTGGCGCAGGCCCCTCTCAGACAGAGCAGGGGTTAGGATCCGTCCTCCCGGTGGCAGTCCCCAGGCAGAGCAGCGGGTGCACCTGCCGCAGCCATGCTGAAGCAGAGCGAGAGGCGGCGGTCGTGGGGCTACAGGCCCTGGAATACTACAGACAGCGGGGACGCGCCCCAGGCCGGGAGCACCCAGCACCGCAGGAGCGTCTGCTCGGTGGGCGCCCGCTCCGGCTCCCTGGCCAGCATCCCGCCGTGGACCGAGGGCAACTATAACTACTACATCGAGGAGGACGACGACGGGGGGGAGGAGGACGAGCTCAAGGACGACCCAGGCGAGGAGGACGGGCGGCCGGAGGCCGCCCCTGGCGCGCAGCCCGACAGCCGCGCCGCCCCGCCCGCCGCGTCGTCCACCCTGAACGTGAACGTGGGCGGCCAGAGCTACCGGCTGGACTGCTGCGAGCTGGCCTGCTACCCCAAGACGCGCCTGGGCCGCCTGGCCACGTCCACCAGCCGCAGCCGCCAGCTCGGCCTGTGCGACGACTACGAGGAGCAGACGGACGAGTACTTCTTCGACCGCGACCCGGCCGTCTTCCAGCTCGTCTACAACTTCTACGCGTCGGGCGTGCTGCTGGTGCGCGACGAGCTGTGCCCGCGCTGCTTCCTGGAGGAGCTGGGCTACTGGGGCGTGCGGCTCAAGTACACGCCGCGCTGCTGCCGCATCTGCTTCGAGGAGCGGCGCGACGAGCTCAGCGACCAGCTCAAGATCCAGCGCGAGCTGCGCGCGCAGGCGCAGGCCGAGGAGGCCGAGGAGCTCTTCCGCGACATGCGCTTCTACGGGCCGCAGCGCCGCCGCCTCTGGAACCTCCTGGAGAAGCCCTTCTCGTCCGTGGCCGCCAAGGCCATCGGCGTGGCCTCCAGCCTCTTCGTGCTCGTGTCCGTCGTGGCGCTGGCGCTCAACACGGTGGAGGAGATGCAGCACCGGGCGGCGCAGGGCGCGGGCGGCGGCGACCCGCGGCCCATCCTGGAGCACGTGGAGATGCTGTGCATCGCCTTCTTCACGCTCGAGTTCCTGCTGCGCCTCGCCTCCACGCCCGACCTGCGGCGCTTCGCGCGCAGCGCCCTCAACCTGGTGGACCTGGTGGCCATCCTGCCGCTCTACCTGCAGCTGCTGCTCGAGTGCCTCACGGGCGAGGACCAGGCGCGCAGCAAGGGCGCGCCGCGGGAGCACGAGCTGGAGACGGTGGGCCGCGTGGGCAAGGTGGGCCAGGTGCTGCGCGTCATGCGCCTGATGCGCGTCCTGCGCATCCTCAAGCTGGCCCGCCACTCCACGGGCCTGCGCGCCTTCGGCTTCACGCTGCGCCAGTGCTACCAGCAGGTGGGCTGCCTCATGCTTTTCATCACCATGGGCATCTTCACCTTCTCGGCGGCTGTCTACTCCGTGGAGCACGACGTGCCCAACACCAACTTCACCAGCATCCCGCACGCCTGGTGGTGGGCCGCGGTGAGTAGCGGGCCCCCGCCCCCCTCCCGGGTCATCAGCCGCCTGCCTGCCTTCAGCCTGGTGCCCTGACCTGTCCCCTGCCTTGCTTAAGGGCCGCTGCTCCCCTCCCCACCCCCATCCGTGCCTTCGCCGCCTCCAACTAACGAAAACCGGAGGTGGCTGTCGCGGAGTTGGAAAGGCACAGTCTTTCAGTAAGTCACGGAATTTGACTTCCGTCCCGGGCACCTCCACATCTAGGTTTCATCTTGAGTCCCTGGACAGGCTGAATTTACGAAGGTTTCCTTGTTGCCCCCCTAAAGGGGACCATTCGTCATCGTCATTCTTGTTACTCGCCACTTACGGAACACCTGGGGTCCTAAGCGGTTTGCAAAGTTTGTCTTATTTCAGTATTGCAATCCTGTCAGGTGGCTACGATCAATGGGTTTTTTGTTTGTTTCTTTAAGAGGACATGTTGGAAGTGGCTTCAGATTTGAAGCAAAAAGCAAACTGTACGTTTATGCCAGGGAAAGGGGAGACCCAGCCGGCCAGCGTCCACCCTAACTGAAATCCCCCTGGTTTGGGCCCAATCAGAATGTGGAAAGAAGCATCGAACAACTGAAATTTGCTCCAGTAGCACTCAAGTTCCTTTAGGACCTAGCATTCTTGCCCCGCTGTACAGCTAGAGGAACTGAGAGGGTTTGGGTGTAGACGTACAGCTGAACGTAGCAGAGTGAGGACTGAAACCCACGCCCCTCCCACAATAAATCCTTTCCTTTCCTGCACCCAGCATTCTCCCTTTCAACCGTTACATCTGCCCCAGGCCCGGCCTAATTAGTAGTCTTTTATTTTTGCTGTTTTCTTTAGTATTTGCTTTTTGGTAGTCTCTTAGGCCATTTACTCAAGTATCTGTATTTCTGGTGTGCTAGGCTAAATCCCCAGAAAATCCCTAAGTCCCTGGAAATGCTGATTGACAAGTTGACATTTGTACAGAGAGGGAAGAACTGGGTGTGTGATTTCCTTATTTTTAAGAGTAGGTGGTTTGTAATGCCCTTAAAAACATTAGGCAAATGTCACCAGGTTTTTCCATGTGAGGAACTAGGTATTTTCAACACTAATGTTGGGTATGGTAGAACCCACAGTCTGGGGCGGATTTCTGAGATGAACCAGCCCAGGGCTGCTAGTATTGTAGTTCAGCAAGATGGGAGATTTGGGTCCTAGTCCCCGATCTGCTAGTGATAAACTGTGTCCCTAAGTAATTATGAAACCTCACTCCCTTACTCCCCCATCCTCAGTTTTCTGGTCTCTAAAATGGAGTGGCTACTGAGCTCTACAACTCAGTGAGAGTCTTCTGTCACTGAAAAACAGAGCACTCACGTGTCCAACAGGATTTGGGGGGCTTCTTTTGTAACGGGGATGGCGTGAGGCTCTTCCCCATGAGCTAGCCCAGTGCCACACCTGTGATGATATTCCAAGTGACAAAAGGTCGTCGCCATAGTCGATAAACCACGTGTACAGATAGAGCTGAGGGAAGATGATTGGTCCCCAGCAAATGACATTTACTTTGGAGCTGAGAAAAGCAGGAAGAGGAAAGAGCAAATCCACATGCTGATGATATGCTACTAAGTCTGAGAGTCTAGGTCTCCATCCATCCAAGTATCTTAGAAGACTCCCATATATACAGGCCAGGCCTCGGGGATGCTTTGATACTTTACCTTTAACCCACAAAACTTTTTAGGACTTTGTATATTAATCTAAAAACTGATAAAAATTCAATTGCTTATGATTTCTCTTTCTAAAAAATTCCCCGAAGTGCATGCCTATTGATTGCATCTAATTTCTTGATCTGTTTAATGTACAACGACACTCAAACCCTTCAAATTATCCCTTTTATTTTAACTCAAATTATGTTAGTCAAAATTAGTGTTTTCCCTTAGTTTTACAGTAAAAATTGTATCATCATTTGGTCTTTATCTGTAACACATTTTACCAATTATTGCTTTGGTCAATGTGAGTTTTATTTGTGGCCATTATCTCCATCCGGCACTGTTTTCACAGGCCAAAATTTGCACGTTTTCCCAATGGCCTTTGTGCATTTCTTCTCTGAGAATTTGGTAGACTAGTAAAAATCCTTATGACTAATGCATTTGTTTGCACACTAACCTATGAAAACATTAAGAACAGTCCCCCTTGAACATTTAAAGACTGCTCTGTGCCCCCCAGACAATACAGATCAAGCAGGTGCTTCCCTGTACTTGTGGTGGCATTCCGTATTGTGTATCAAGGGCACATATTCTCCGTAGAGCAAAGAGAAAAGAACGCTGTCAAAATTATGTAGACAAAACCTCTTGTTTCCTGATGTAAATGCCCAGTAGAGAGACAACATGTAGATGAATTCTTTGTGAGATTCACAAAATCCATCTTATTCACTCACTGAACCAACTAGTAATGTAAACACTGGAGATCTTGAGGGACAGAACAACATTAACACGATAGGAACTTCTTTCCCTCATGGAGTTTACATTCCAAAGGAGAAAGAGAATGTATCATTTCAGATACTGATGTGTCTTGCATAACAGGATAGAGAGGGACCTGGCGGGTGGGCGGGGGGGGGGGGGGGGGGCGTGCACAGCAGAATCTACCTTTGATAGAGAAGCCCCACTGGAGAAGAATGACATTCAGCTGAAATTTGAACAATGAGAAGAAACCCGTCTCTATAGACATGACTCAACAGAGAAGAAAGAAATGGAATCCCCAAAGTAGCTCTGATCCAGTTGTCTCCAAGCCTCTTATTGATCATACATCTCATGATTTAAAATTTTTTCAGCATACGCCCATGATAAATGTGTATTCCAGCTATGCCCAAATTAGGTTATTTATTGATGCACAAATTAGGTTACTCATGGCTATAATAATGATGCATCGCAAACTACCCAAACTTAATGGTTTCAAATGTCAAACATCTATTTGGCTTAGGAGTTTGCCTGTCAGCAATTTAGGCTGGATTCAACTAGAAGGTTTTTCTCATTTGGGCTGGTGCCAGTCACTCACAGGTCTTATGATCTACTGGCTGACAGCTGAGATCAAAGAGGAGAGGAGACCATATCTCCTCGATCCTCCAGCAGACATGGACTCATGGTCATGGCCCTGTGCAAGAGGGAGAATGTAGACTCAATCATGTGAGCACTGTCCTTTGCTCAACCCACTGGTCAAGGCCAGTCACAAAGCCAAACTCAGAGTCCAAGAGCAGACCAGGTTAGCCCACCCAGTGTAGGGAAGCATTGGTAAGTTCTGTGGCCAAGAGCTTAGACACAGGAAGCTATGAAGAATTAGGCCCACTGAATGGACATTTTTCCAAAGGAGACATCCAGATGGCCAACAGACACGTGAAAAAATGCTCAATATCACTTATCATCAGGGAAATGCAAATGAAAAACCACCATGTGATATCACCTCACACCTGTTCAGAATGGCTAGAATCAGAAAGACAAGAAATAACAAGAGTTGGCAACGAGAAGAAAAAAGCCTCATGCACTGTTGGTAGGAATGTAAATTGGTACAGTCACTGTGGAAAACAGTATGGAGGTTACTAATGAAATATAGGAATACTGTATAACCCAGGAAATTCACTATCCAAAAAAAATGAAAACACTGGGATGCCTGGGTGCTCAGTTAGTTGAGCATCCAACTTTGACTCAGATCATGATCTCATAGTTTGTGGGTTTGAACCCCCGTCGGGCTCTGTGCTGATAGCTCAGAGCCTGGAGCGTGCTTCGGATTCTGTGCCTCCCTCTTTCACCCTCTCCCCCACCCTTTCTCTCTCAAAAATAAACATTAAAAATTTTTTTTTTATTTTAGAGAGATAGCATGCTTGCATGCAAGCAGGGGAAGAAGAGACAGAGAGAAAACCTTAAGCAGCCTCCAAGCTCAGCATAGAGCCTGATGTGGGGCTCAATACCACAACCCTGGGATCATGACCTGAGCCAAAATCAAGAGTCAGACGCTCAACCAACTGAGGCTCCCAAGCGCCCCCAGGTTCTCCAAAAACACTAATTTGTGAAGATCTATGAACACCTTTGTTCATCACTGCATTATTTACAATAGCCAAATTACGGAAGCAGCACCAGTGTCCATCAATAGATGAATGGATAAATAAGATATGTGTGTCTACATACACACACATACACACTCACACACAACGGGAATATTACTCAGTCATAAAAAAACCAATGAGATCTTGCCATTTGCAACAATACCAACGGACTTAGAGGGCAATATGCTAAGGGAAATAAATCAGATGCAGACCACAAATGCCACCCGATTTCACTTATATGTGGGATCCTAAAAACTGAAACGAATGAACAAACCGAAAAAGCAGCAACAGATCCATCAATAGAACAAACTAATGGTTGCCAGAGGGCAGGGTGGTAGGGGAAGGGGCAAAATGGGTGAAAGGGAGTAGGAGACCCAGGTTTCCAGTTACCAAATCCTTAAATGACAAGGATGAAGGGCACAGCACAGGGAGGGACTGTCATCAGTAGTATTGTAATTCGGTTGTATGCTGATAGATGGTGAGCAGGGCATAACGTATAGACTTATCAAATCGCTGTGTTGTTCACCTGAAAGTAATGTAACATTATGCATCAACTATACTGTAATTAAAAACAAATTAGGTCAGTAATACGATCATTCTCCTGTAGGAAGATTTTACTGCTCAGACATATTATTACACGTTGGAAAATATGCACTCACACGTGGAAGATTTAAAGATGAAGAAAAACATAATTGAGATTTTCTTCCAGAATGCAGTGCTGTGTTCCATGTATATTCAACCACACTGGAGACAGATTCTCTAAGCCATTCATCCATGTGTTTTTAGTACTTTCAGACAGCCCCAGAATCTGACTTGCTGTTCATAATCTTCCCTCTCTCTATGCCAGGGATCCTACAACCTTCCTCTGTAATTCAACTCAAGGTTTTAAGAGGAATACAATAGTTTTCATGATTGTGAATACTTCTACAGCTGCAAAACAAATCCCTCATGGCCATTCATGTCTGCAAATGCTCATGCATTAGGATACAAGATAGTCCCCTCCCACTCGTCTGTCAAATGAAGATTATTTGTAAGCACTCGTGTAATAAGAAACATATGTAAAATGCTAACCCATAGCAAATCCACAAGAAATACAAGCTACTACATCTGTCTAGTTGATAGTCTTTATCATGTAGAAGCCATAACCTTTGCTTGCAGATTCTTTGGGGGGAAAATAAAACAGAAGTGATTCCCTCTCTACTGAAGAGAAGAGAAACCCTAACACATACGTAGGGGTCAACTGTTCTCTCCCGGGAGAGCTTCCGCATTTCCAGATAAAGGGATGCCCACCTCGAGCAGTTCCAGCCATGTCGGGGGCTCTCTGGGCTGCCTGGGTGTGGGAGATGCATGGCACACTCAGCAAGAACAATCAGCTCTCTGATGAAGCAGTCATCATTGCTTCCAATGTGGCCATGTTTTAAAGCAGAAGAGGGCACTGGACTGTTCAACAGGCCATTTCCTTCTGGGCTTCAAAAGTGAGTTAAAGCTAGAGATACCCAACAGGAAACCATGTCATGAACTCACTGCTTCATAAGCTAACAAAAACTCTTCAAAAAGAAAACGTATGTCTAGCTGAGGGAACAGATAATGGTGCCACAGAGACCTTGCTCCTATCTTTGTTTTCCCAAAGTACACTATCATTTCCTTGCAAATAGGTGGCCCTTACAAGGTCACTGAGATTTCCTTTTTTTTTTTTTTTTTTTTTCTTATGGAGTGATGGCTGGCTTTTAAGAAGACCCCTTTGGAAGGTGCATCAGTCAAGTTACAATCAGGAAAACCAAGAAACCAAGAAAAGTAGATATTTTAAACAGAGGCAATTTGATACAGGGTTATAGATACACAGGTGTTTAGAAGTCTGGAAGAGCAACACGGGCAAACAAAGATAACCCAAAAAGTGGTTACTCCATCAACTAGCTGTCAGCCCTAGGACTGGGGGGCCAAATAGAAGGAACCGGAAGTACAGAGAAGGAGCTACTGAGGGACTCCTAGGATGACACCATGAGGTTAGTGTCCCATGTGCTAAAAGATGCATGAGCTACATCTGTCTGCTGTATTGAAGGATGAGGACAAAGACCAGAAGCAGGAGCGGAGACCCTTACCTCCTCATCCGCCTCCAGTGTGCCAACAGCCTCTCACTAGCAGAGCACAACCAGAAAATAGCGAGCAAGAGAGTCTGGGAAATGCAGTTTGTGGACTCCCAAGCAGCAAGACTACAGGAAAGAGTACAGAGGGGTGTCGCGCTTGGGACTGAGAGACAGTGGGTACACGTCTGGCACAGGCAGCAGTAAAAGGAGGCGGCGGCGTTGTAGCTGCTTCAGAAATGGCACAGGAGGGGCCATAGTCACTGGGGCCAAGGCTGTGAGGCACTTTTACGACTTCTGCTCCTGTAGACTCCTGACTCTGGGGTGGCCCCCTCCTTAGAAGGTCTTTGACCTAGGATCCTCCTGAGGGCCAATAGGACTTGAGTGGGACACGATGGAGTTGTAGAGGGCAGGGAAAAGTAGCGAGTAAACAGAAGATGTGGAGGACGCCAGCATCACTGTGTACCTTTCTATAGCGACATGCATAGATCCCACATTTGCCTTAGCTTTTTCCACACTTCCTCCTTACTGTGCAATTGACGTACATGTCAGGACCTCAGTGGACAGATGAGGCTGGCTGTTCTCTCCAAGGTCCTCTCCTCACCCATGACCTCATTCTAACAATGCTTCCACCCATCGAAACATTCTTTGAATTCCACGGAGGCATTATCTCCAGAGACTGAGACATGTCCGTTTACTTCTTTGTAATGGTGCCAGCTCTTCACCTTTGGTATTTTAAAAGAGAGTTGAGACCCCTGAGTCTAAGATTGGCACCTAGCATTAACCCTCCAGGTGGCTAAGACCACTTATTTCAAGGTCATGCCACTGAATCCTCTGTGCAGATTATAATCCAAAGAGGAATTCCTAAGGTATTTGTGGCAACAGCAGCATGGTTAGGCTTCGTATGGCCTTTGAACTAAATCCTTTCAAGGACAACAAGCATTGAGGTATGTACTATTTTTAGCCAGGAACCATTAGTCCTTACTACCTCAGATTGCCTGGGAACGCTAAAAGGGGTGCTCATTATTTTGAAAAATCAGTTATGTTTCCTGGGATCATAATTCCTAGATGGATGGATTACCAGGTGCCGAGATTTCATCTATGCCTCCTTCGTTATGAAGGAAACAAACATTCCTTGTTGGAGGAGAAATTCCCATGTAGCTGTTCTAAAGTTTCAGAGAAAAACTGGATGCTTGTCTTCCTTGTCGTGTTTAGGAGGCCAGTATTTGCTGATTAATAGGGGCATTTCTGGGGGAAGGTCACGTTCTGGCTTTTGGGACCCAAAGACTAGGGAAAATATATAAGCCTTCCAGTGCTAAGTTTCCAGTTTACAGAGGGCTGAGCCAGCCAATGTTTTCAGGAATCTCAGATGGATTGCAGGAATGTTGGTCACATTTCCAAGCCCAACTCATGCTAATGTGAGAACTCACTGTGAGATGAAATGTATCAGTCTAGGGCCTTCAATTTTTAATATTCATTCAGGGAGAAACGGGTTTGGTCTGAGGAACAGGGAGACAAGTCCCCCAAAGCCAAGGAATTCTGCATTCCTCTTGGAGCCAAGGAGCACGAACCAGGTCACTGGTTGAGTCGAAGTATCCACAGAACAGACAATATAAAGATACACTATCCATTTTGAACAAATTCTTCGGGACCAGTCATACAGAGCCTCCTAGCAGAAGAGATCTTTTCTCTAAACATAGAGATCCAAGATATACAAAAATATTTTTACCATATTCACATCAAATATTTAATCTTCCTTAAGCCAATTCTCTTTGCTTTTGACTCTTCACTCAAAGTTCAGCCAAAACAAAAAACTGAAGTTGAGGTTGGGAGTGCAAGAAAGCCAGGGTAGGGATTGATCAGAAGTTTAAAATAGGTGCCTGGGTGGCTCAGTCAGGCGTCCAACTCTCGATCTCGGCTCAGGTCTTGATCTTAGGGTTCATGAGTTTGAGCCCTGCATTGGGCTCCATACTGACAGCACACAGCCTGCTTGGGATTCTCTCTCACCCTCTTTCTCTACCCCTCCCCTGCTCACACACGCTCTCAAACTTTAAAAATATATAATTGAAAAAAAAAATAGGCACTTTGTCTCAATTATCTCCCTCGGTATGCTCCTAGCCCTTTGCCCCCTGTCTTGCACCCTTGAGGAACCAGTTCACCTCAAAGCCTGTGCTCTCACCTTTCACGGATGCTTACTGTCCTGAGCTACCCCTTAGTGTCACTCAGCCCTGCCCCCAGACTCCCTGTCAGTCTCCTCCAGGGCAAGTAGACTGAGTGACTCAACATTCTTACAGAAGTAGGAGCGCTGCGGTTAATGACATATGAAAGCCAGGGTTCAGTTCATGTATCTGGACAGAGACCTGACTCAGATTCTTTTCCTTAGGGCGTGGCCAGTGACAGGACACACACATGTAGACACACGTACACATGCACCCACACACACTTCGAGATTCACCCACGCTCTCACTCTACCACTGCCTCTCATCACCCTTTGCTGCACAAAGCTGACAAAGGAGATTCTCTCCTGGAGCCAGAGTGCCCTCCACCCTTTGTCCCCCCCCTTAGGCAGGTGTCAAGCAGGAGCCTGTTTCCACAGCCCATTGGTCTACACTCCGCTGGGAGGTGGATTCAGAGCCACATAGCCTCATGCCATCTCTGTTTCCTTAAGGTAACCCACACCAGCCTGCCTCTCTTAGATGCTTGCTTGCATTCCATCCCCATGGGAAGGGGAGGCCCACCCTCAGCAGGTCTCCCACTGGAGATAGAGCAGTGAGAGGTTGTCTATCACCTACCCCAGAGAGGAAGTCAAGCTTTCACTTTGTATGGTCTGGAGGATGCTGTAGCTCTCATTAACGCCACCAGATTTGCCCAGCTGGCCCACTTCTTCATTCCCTTCTAACTCATCAGTCACACATGTCCTAAGTTCAGGCCAACCCTTACATCATCAAAACAAAAATGCTTACATTTCTAAGCTAAACACTGTGCCAGCATGGGTCCATGGGCTGACTATGTCTTACTACCGTCTGCTAGAAAATCATGGCAACACCACAAATTGATGAAGCAAACAGTGCCCCCTGCAGTTGTGCAATGCACAGGTTTTTTGCAAGGATTCAACAGCCCTGCCTAAAAGTAATTTAGCCATCAGTCTGGGGACCAGAAAGAGACTCAGTACATGAGGCTTAAAACACAGGCCCCAAGAGATTTTCCCAGGTTTTCTCTGGCTACACTGACTGATAACTAGTCCCACGGGTATCTGCATTTTAAAACAGAAGCTTGTTAACCTAAATAAATCTCTAATTAGCGGAATTTAAAGCAGTGTGCAAGAGTGATGGGAAAGATTTCATGCAGGGTGAACATATTTTTGGTCTGTGATGTCTTACAAAAGCCCTTTTGCAAAATAATGAGAGTGTTTCTCCAGACATTTGCAATTAAAGCACCTTCATCTATAATATCTCATTTGAACGACGTAATAACTCTGAGAAGTATTATAATTGTCTCCAGAGAAGGTTGTCGGATGCCTTTTGTGTGCCTGACACTGTGTTAAGTGCTCTGTATTCCTCTTCTTTAGTCTTCAGGAGAATCCTTAGTGTTAGGGATTATCCTATTTTATTTTATTTTTTTTAGTATTAGTTTTTGAGAGAGCACAAGCAGGGTAGAGGCAGAAAGAGACAAATACAGAGGATCCTATGCGGGCTCTACACTGGTAGCAGCGAGCCCGATGTGGGGCTCGAACTCAGGAACCACAAGATCATGACTTGAGCCGAAGTCTGACGCTCAACCAACCGAGCCATCCAGGCGTCTCTATCCTCCTGTTTTAGATGAAGAAACCAAGGCTTAGAGACTGAATGTTTTACCACGGGTACTCAGTGGGGAAGGGTCAAAGTTAGGACTTGGACCCATGTCTGACAGGCTCTAAGCCTGAGCTCTTCCCGAACTGCCTATCACGTAGGCAAACCCAGGGTCCCCAGTCCCCAAGTTGGCCCCTCTGAGGGGAGGCAGAGACCAACATTTATTGAGCCCATGCTACACCAGGAACTTTACACAAGGTATCTTACGTGCTCTTTACAACCCTATAAAGCAGCTGTGATCTCCTCTATATTGTGTATAAGAATATTTATAATAGCCAGAATTTAAGCCCAAGACTTCCAGCTCCACAGGTGGTCTTCTTTCCATGATTCAGGTCCTACAGGCAGACCTACTGCTACCTCCTAAAGCTGGCTCTGCAGGAGCTGTTACATGACCCACATGTACCTTCAGGGAGACAGAGGACATTTTCCTGCCCGGTTCTCTGTCTTCTCCTCCATCACAGTGCTAACCATTCTCTCCCACTTTCCTTCCTATACAGGTGAGCATCTCCACTGTGGGCTATGGAGACATGTACCCAGAGACCATCCTGGGCAGGTTTTTTGCCTTCCTCTGCATTGCATTTGGGATTATCCTCAATGGGATGCCAATTTCCATCCTCTACAACAAATTCTCTGATTACTACAGTAAGCTCAAAGCCTATGAGTACACTGCCATGAGAAGGGAAAGGGGAAAAGTAGAGTTCCTGCAGAGAGCCAAAAAGAAGATGGCAGAGTGTCTGGCTCGAACCCACCCGCAGCCCACCCCAAGGCAAGAGAGTTGATGTTTCCTAGGATGCGTGGCTGGTAGACCCTATGAACCTCAAGGCTTCAATTCTCCTTCTTTATATTGTCAGAATTGGCAGTGCATGGACACATTTAACAGTCATACACGAAAGGCATCCAGTTCAGAGTTCTGGCTCTAGAAGTATTCATTTTGGCCCCAAGTGGGACCCTGTCATTTTTTTTTCTTTCACTGTGGTGTAGGAACCATGACCACCCCCCTCCAGTGACATCGGTCCTCAACACTCCTAGACAGGAGCACCATCTTAGGTTTCTCTTGCAAATTCTCATGGTGTCTCAATAAATATTTTCGGATTTGAGTTGATGTGAGAAGAGTTTCCTTGAAGAAAAAAAAAAAATCCTTAATTTTCTAGTCAGAATGTCGCAGCCATGAACTAGGTAAGCTTTAGAGTTAGACCAACCTCAATCACAAGCCCTGAACTACTGGCTGTGGGGTTTAGGGCCATAGCTTTAAATATCTGAGCCTCAAAATATCTGAGCCTCGGTTTCATCAACTGTAAAATGTAGGTAGTAAGACCTACCTTGTAATATCAGCATGGGGGTTGGAAATAATAAATGCTCAATAAATGGTAGCTGTTCAATTGTGTGAGTGAGTGTTCTTAAATACATTCTCTAGACTGGTGGTTCTCAGCCCAGGGACATTTGTCACCCCAAGTCCCTTTTGCCCCTAGGACATTTGGCAAGGTCTGGACACACTTTTGACTGTCACCACCGTGAGGGAGTGTGAGACTGTCACCACCGTGAGGGAGTGTGAGACAGGCTGCTGGCATCTCATAGGTAGAGGTTTGGGGATGCTGTTCCACATGCACAAGAGAGCCCCACAACAAAGCAGTATCTGATGCAAAAAGTCAGTAGAGCCAAAGCAGAGAAACCCTGGTCTAGACTGATCATGGGAGGCCCCAGACTTGCCCTTTGAAACATACTCAAATGTGCCAAAGGCCCTCCCTCTGTAGCTCTCCCCATGTGTCATCCCCCCAGGACCTCCTCCCCCTTACCTTTCTACACAAAATACAAAAACAACTTTGTAAAAACCCTGCCTTTTGGACAACTGTCCTCGACCGAGCACTGAAAGGGGAATTAAGTGAATGTGACCCTCCACGCTGTGTCTGTCCGTGGGTCGGAAACCAATGCTGGTCCTCCTGCCCTGCTCCCTCCCTTTCCTCCTAACTCCTTCCTCCCTCCACAGGACTCATGGAAACTGAATTCCTGAAAATGAAAGCCTTGTTTGAACTGAGCAAACAGAGATCTTCCCTGTAATGAGGGCTTGCCATACTGACCACTGAACTTATCTCAGGGCACGACCGGACCTCCATTTGTAGGGTAAAAGCAAGAGTAATCGTTTCGTGCATTCTTACATTGACAAGCACCGTGGGTCATCTTTCTTAATATATAATTTAATCCTTAATATATCCCTTAATTAGGTATTCGAGTTCTATTTTGTTTCAGAAGAAACAGAGGCTCAGAGAGGTTGAGTAATTATGCCAGGTTGACCCAGCCAATAAATGGTGGGTCTGGATTTCAAGCCCAGGTCTGCCTGATTGCTAAGGCTCTTGCTCAGGGGCTACACTTGTGGATCTCAAGCTGTGTCAGCACCACCCGGAGGGCTTGTCAGACACACACTGCTGACCCCACCACTGAGCGTCTGATTCCGAGGTCTGGGGCAAGACATGCAATTTGCATTTGCATTTCTACCAAGTACCAGGTGATGCTGACAATGCTGGTCCAGGGACCATGTTTTGAGAACCTGGAGTCTAAATCACTTCACAGGGAGCTACGACTATGACTCCAGGGAGCAGCTGGCAAAACTCGACACAGGTCTTCCCCCCGCCCCCTTATTCCCAAGTGTCCTTAACATCATCATAAATGATCTAGCAGCCGAAGGGTAGACGGAAACCCAACTATTCTAAGGTTGCAAGATAACGCGCGGGATGTCCAGGTCGATTTGATTTCAGATAAACAGCAAAATTTTTTTACTGGAAATGTGTCCCCAATATTGTATCCTATATACCCATCCTGAACAATTATCTATTGCTCACCTGCAATTCAAATCTAACCAGGAGCCTCCTATTTTCATTATCCAGCAAACACTATACTACTGCTTTTGAGACACAAAATTTCCTCCTATGGATGGAAATTACTCCCAAGTCCTAAAGCCCCACCCAAAGAGCAGGGCACTCAGCCGGGGGGCACTTCGCCCCCCTCTTGCCAAATAAAATCGGGAGGAGTTTTGCACCTGGCTTCTTGCCAGAAACAATCATGAGAACAGAGTTCCAGCAGGCAGGAGGTTAGGCAGAGCTTAGGTAACCACCTGACATACTCAGAGCAGCAGCAAGCCCCTCGGGTCCACCTCCAGCATTCCAGTGACTTCTGAGGTCTCTAGGGGACGGGTCCGTTGATGAAGTATATCTGCTAGGCTGCTAAGGGCAAGGGGAACAGGAAGAGCCCGTGTCCATCACCCTCCCCTGGGATGGAGGCAGGAGAGATGCCCTGATGCAGACACGTGGGAAGAGGCGGGCATGGGCAGGCTTGGCGAGGAAGAGAAGCAGTTCCAGGTCACTGAAAGAGATCTGGTAAATGGCAATGTGCCATCCCTTCCCCATCACACTGGTCACATCTGCTCAGACAGCTGCGTTCTACCTTCCTAGAGACTGAGACTAACAGAAGGAAGTTAAAACCAAAAACAACGAACTTTCCATGAGCCCCACTGGGTACCAGGCACAGAACCAACATTATTTCACTGAATCCTTTAGAGCCTGATGATGTAGGTCTCAAGGTGGTCCCATACAGAGGCTCAGCCACACTGAACTTGCATAGTCTTTGGATCTCGATTTGAACCCTGGCTCTGCCATTCACTACGAGGTTGAATCAAAAATGGCTGAAGGTTGGCAATTTCGTATGATAGGCTAGTAGTTGTACGGCCAATTTCTCTGGACCTCGGTTTCTGCACCGTTAAAGTGAAGATAATAATAGTGTCTTTGTCAGGGCTGTGTGGCAATTAAATGACAATGTATTATGAACCCTTAGCACACTGTTTTACACATGTCAAGGACTAAATAAACACAGGCTGTAATTATCACTCTCTTGCTGGCTGCACAAGAAAACTGTACAAGCCCAGACAGGGTCACCTGTTATCAAGGAGAGGATTCCGCTGGTGAAGACAGCTTTTGAATCCTGTTGGCCATCCCTGCCCATCCAGGGCCATGACAAGGACCCAACAGAACTCTCTAGTGTGATGGAAATGTTTTCTGGTGTCCTGCACAACACAGTTGGAGTGATTGAGCACTTGCAATGTATCTAGTGTGCTTCAGAAGTTAAATTTTTAATTTTCTTAATGTTTATTTTTGAGAGGGAGAGACAGCACAAGCCAGGGAGGGGCAGAGAGAGAGAGAGAGAAAGAGAGACAGAATCCGAAGCAGATTCCAGATTCTGATCTATCAGCACAGAGCCCAATGCAGGGCTTGAACTCACAAACTATGAAGATCATAACCTGAGCTGAAGTTGGATGCTTCCCCGACTAAGCCACCCAGGCACCCTAAGACCTTAATTTTTTAATTTAAATTCATTTAAAATTTAAACGACCACATGTGGCTCTAGCCTGCCCTACTGGGCAATGCAGTTGTAAGGCTTCTCTTCTGCCCTCATGGGGGCATCTAATCTGAGGTTGGAGGGGGCGTTTGGCTTTTGGGAGGGGAGTGGGTTCTGAGCAAAGAAGAAAACCTGACTGTCCCCGGTTCTGGCCCAGAAGCTGGGATGGGTTTTTGTGACAACAACAACAGCATTAGAAGCAGAGGCTATCTGACTGGTGGCCTGGAAGGGTCTCCTTTGTTAAAGAGCAGAGAAGATAAATCTTCCAAGGCATGGACAACAGAAAGAGAACTCTCAGAGGATTATCGCTGTCATTTATGTGGGTCCCAGGCTTCCCCTTGAGGGATTTTGGGGAGACTTTTGGGCTCCCTCACTTGGGCCAGTCCGAGACCACGTATCATCTCTCCTTCAACTTCTAACCCAAACTGGATCAAAAACACTTCTCTTCTTTTGCCTCAGCCTCAAGGATAGAGGCAGACATGTTCACAAGAAACCTTTCCTAAAATAAGGCAAAGTATTGGGGCGGCCTGGGTGTCTCAGCTGGTTAAGCATCAGACCTCGGCTTGGGTAATGATCTCACTGTTCGTGGGTTCAAGCCCCATGTTGGTCTCTGTGCTGACAGCTCAGAGCTTGCGGCCTGCTTCAGATTCTCTGTCTCCCTATCTCTCTCTCTGCCCCTCCCTGGCTTGCGCGGTCTCTCCCTCTCAAAAACAAACATTTAAAAAAAAAAAAAAGAGTAAGGGAAAATATTAAGTTATCACCTAAAAACAAACAGCCATTTTCCCCCAAGAGTTTAGGTCCAGGAAAATAGGTTTAAGTTTTGCTGCGCTTCAAAATTGCTTCTCTTGGGCTGGTGCCCTAGCCCCGCAAACGAAGATGGAGGTGGTTCCCTACATCTCAGGGCTCCCCATGCCTCCCTGGTCAACTCTGACGTGACTCTCAGACTCGGGAGTATTCTAGCTCGTGTGTCTGTTCTTGTGTGCTGGGCCTTCTCCGTTGGTCCTTTTCAAGCCATAATTCACCCCTCTCTGCCCTGCTGCAGGGTCCAAGGGGTCTGTACCACCCTGGCTCCCTTGCCCTTTAACAGGATGTCAGATGAGAGAACATTCTGGGCATTACCCCCACCCTCTCTCTGCCTGTGGGGCAGTCGTCTGGGCAGCAGCCGAGTTACAAGAGCCACGGAGAGTTGAACCGCCCTTCTGTTTGGCCTCGGCACTCACAGACTCCAGGAATGCCTTCCCTTCCAGTTGTAGCTTCAGACCTGCCAGGGGCTGCTAATCACTGCCGGTCTCCCTAGTCCCTGTTGGTCCCCTTAATCCTAAGGACGTCTCTGTAAATAGAATCTTCATTACAAGCTCTTTGAAAAAAAACCCTTGGTGTGTGCTAGCAATTTCCCACTGGGACCCTCATTAGTGTATCCTGTCTACCTTGAGAAAAATTATTGCTGTATTCTTCCCATCACTGCTGAAAAGATGAGGCATTTCTGTCTGAGGATTCAGGCCTCCCCAGCCTATCACTCCCAGACAGAGAAATACAGCCCTTGGAATTATAGACCAGGAGCATATATCCAGCTCACGGATGTTTGGTAGGGCAGTGATGATTGGCATCCTTAAGTGCCAATAAATGATTCATCCTTCCTACCAGAGGCCTCCAGCTCTGCTCTCCTTCGTTTTCAATGACGATCTGTTGCGTTCCCTTCCCCAACCCCGGCCCATACATACTAATGGATTTTCGTGACTACAGGAGGAAACACTATGCATAAAGCAAGTGGGAATATACGCACCAGCAAGAGAAGCTTTGGTGCCTTCTCAAGACATCAAGAAGTTGTCTTGGCCAGGCTCATATCTTTATTCCGATATGGTTTGGTTAACCTTGTTTCATAAGTGAACATAGCAGAAACCCAAAGACAAGAAAAATGCCCAGAGATGACAAACATCTGTTTGCCATGCTGCCACCCCCACTCCTGTGCCCAGAGAAGACATTCTTCATCAATCACATCACTCCTTCCCATTAGAGAGTCTTCTGATGACAGTTCTCTAGCAGCCAACTCGAATCTGTCAGAGCTGACCCTCAAACCCATTTGCCATTCTGGTACGTGCTCAGATTTCAAAAATTAAGAAGCAGAGCTAGAAATCAGTTCCATAGTGTCCTAGTGCAGTCCTCTTTTTGAAAGCTTTCCCTACAAATCGAGAACTGCAGACTTTGATCGTGCAGTACTTAATACTATTAAGTCTTTGTAAGTCAAACTCCCTGAGCCCTAATTTCTACATTATAATATGGAGATTATTAAGACCTTCTTGGGAGGATTAATGGACATATGAATGGAAAGTACCTGGCACAGTAACTATCACGTAATAGGCACTCAGCTCATGGTGGCTCTTATTATCCCTTTTGTGTAAAGAGAACGTTGATGATGTTCACCATCCAGAGTATGCCCTTCTGTGGTGATCATTAGGGTCCATGGCCATTGGGCTATCCACAAGTATTTTGGTTCTCCTTGAATATATGCATGGTAGATCGCATTCCTCCACCACATTCGACTTACATGTGGCCAAATGTCTTGCTTTGGCCAAACAAATGTGAGCCAAAGAGATATGGGTTACTTCTGCATAGTATTTAGTTACTGCTTCTCTATACCAGCCCCCCTTTTTCCTGTATTGGTAATTGTGGAGACAGAGGTCAAGATGGAGCATTCATCTGCCAAGGGCTGTGAGTGACAATGATGAACAGAACCCCAGGTAGACCCCGTTAGACTTGTAGGGTAAATGAGAAATATAACTTTGTTGGGTAAAACCACTGAGATTTTGGAGTTGTTTCTTTATGCAGCCATAAACTAAACCATTTGATGAATACTTCTTTTTCTATCGAGGTTCCAGGGAAGCTGAAACTTTTCCATTGCACAGTAGAGAAGGGACATGAAATATTCATATGTCTTCAAAGTTCATATCCCCTGTCATTTTCTTAGCCCTAGGCAGTGCTGGATAAAAATCAACTTAAAATGTATCAAATGCCCATTATGTGCCAAGCATCGTTCTGGGTACTTTTGTGAGCCAACGTGTACACTTAGCACAATGTCTGTCATCTAGTAAATACCCAAATTCATGCTAATCATCATGGTCATAATTACTATGCATCATCTCCAGTCCTTATGCAACCCAGTCAAGTAGGGACTGGGATCTCCATTTGACAGAAGAGGAAACTAAACCACAAAGCAGTTAAGCCCTATTTGCCAAGGTTTCCAAGATAGAAAGTAGTCCAGCAAGGATTTGAACTCAAGTACAGTACACCTGAAACCAAAGTTCCTTGTTCTTTCCACACTGTTCCATACATCTCCCACCAAAGACTGCCATTGTCTGCAGTGTCCTATCCTGACACGTCTGCTTCCCACTGGTGGGGTGGGGGGTACTCTACCATCAGACCTGTCCCCTGGTTCTACCATTTGCAACTATTCTAGGTTAATTCATTGAGGAGAGAGAGAGAGAAACCGGCCTCCCCCCAAGCCAATGCACACATCGAAATTAAAACTTGGCGTTCAGAAGAGAAGTGTTTCTCTACCAGCTTCAGGATTCACTATCAAGAGGGGTTTCTTCCTCCCTCTTCCTTCAAATTTCTTCAGAATCTCTAGGCTGTCATTTATTTCTATTTCAGAAGTAGCACAGGACAAGGGACCAGTGAGAAGTTTGCCCTGCTCTGCCCATCCCCCTAGATCTGCTGAGGCCAAATCAGGAGGAAGAGAGGGAACCCAAGCACGGACAGCCCCACCAACCGACCTCTACTCACTACGTCTTCCTTCAGGCCATTTATTTCATTAAAGCACAGGATGCTCAAGGGAACCTCAGGAAAGGGGACAATTTCATTTTTCCCACACCTTGGAAATTAAAATTCTTTCCAAAAAATAATTTGCTTTGTTCTTTGAGAAAGCTAAGGAGAGGAGAAAAGGGGTCAAGGAGTAAGAGGTAAGAAAATGAGAGGCAAGGCAGGATGGAGGGAGGGAAAGTGAGAAGGAAAATAGGTACATAGAACAGGGGAAGGGGCGCCTGGGTGGCGCAGTCGGTTAAGCGTCCGACTTCAGCCAGGTCACGATCTCGCGGTCCGTGAGTTCGAGCCCCGCGTCAGGCTCTGGGCTGATGGCTCGGAGCCTGGAGCCTGTTTCCGATTCTGTGTCTCCCTCTCTCTACCCCTCCCCCGTTCATGCTCTGTCTCTCTCTCTCTCTCTGTCCCAAAAATAAATAAATGTTGAAAAAAAAATTAAAAAAAAAAAAAAAAAAAGAACAGGGGAAGAGAAGGGGATTACAATGGGAAGGAAGAGAAAGGAAAGAATAGCAATGAGCAAGAGTTTTGTGGTTTCAGGAGATCAGCAACCCATCTGATTTTTCATCTGTTTTCAAATTTTTATTTGGTACTATACTGCCAGTTACTCGTATCTGGGGTGTTTGGTCATGTTCCTTTCCCGAGATCTCCCCCACACCCTCATAAAAGCCACTAACTCAACAGTTCTCACAACTGTGGTTTATCTTGAAAGGACACAGAATAATGGGAAGGAGGAACTTTCTAGTCTATCTGACCTGTGTCTAAAATGCAGCCCTAGCATATTTTTTTTTCAACCAACCAACGTTGATAACCATGCATGTGCCAAGCCCTGTTGGAGACAGTGGGTTTTAGTGAAGAAGATTCCCTGCCCACATACAGCTTCCATCCCAGAGGAATGAATAAAAAGGAAAATATGTACTATTTTAGTGGTAAGTACCTTGAGACAAGTAATCCACAAGGAACAACAATGTCGGAGGAAGGGCACTTTTACATAATAGACCATGGCAAAGGATGATGCTAGGGCAAAGCTTTGAGGAAACAGAGGAGTGAACCCTGTAGGTATTGGGTGGGGGAGAGCAAACCCCAAGTACAAATAGCCTGTGGCAAGAGCATACTTAGTGTGGGCACAAGGATCAGTGGATTGTAGGTCCCGGGGCTGTGGAAAAGTTTTTGTTCAGACGCCACAGTGAACTGGAAAAATAGGAAGTCATGAGTGAAAAATAGGACATTTGAAATAGACTTGCAGGACTTTAGTTCCCTTAGTGACATCTTCTACGGTAATAATATGTAAGTGAGGGTCTTAAGTAGAAGACAAAGCTATTAAAGGAACCAGGAGACCAGGACATTGGAAGTGTTACCTGTGTAGGTGTTAACGTTACCAAGAACTGGAGGAGAGTAGTGTTGCAGACAGTGATGGGGAGCTGGGTCCTACTCTTCAGTCAATTAGAGGGAGGACCTGGAGATCACTAGAGGATTGCAATAAGAAGGGAGAGGGGTCTGATGATTAGCAATTCAAATTTGGTTTAGAGCAGAATGATCTGGAAGCAGTCATACTGATCAAGGAGGACACCCATCTTATGCTAGCCTAGTAGGTAAGGGCTATTGGAATGGAAACCACCACCACTTGAAAGAAATGCCAAGAACAGGGTCCTCCAAAGAGAGTCAATTACCTATAAGTATCATCATTTCACTGGAGAACACCATAGGAACTTACTGTGCTGGTAGACCAAGTTATGTGGCTCAGTTACACGTATCTGAGTTGAGATCTGCCTCTCACTAAGGGTATGATCTGGGGCTAGTTATTTAACCAAACAAGCAACATGGCATAGAAGAATCCCATAGCTGATCGGCCCACCCAATGGTGCTGCCATTACAAAACATGTAATAGAGTTAGGGAGTACATTCAAAATGCAAAGGAGAGGTGAAGGGTATAAGGAGAATTATTGATGATTGATGCTAGTTCCAAAGCCCCCAGTAGAAGAGTTGGAGAAATTAGCAAAGGTAAGAGTTGGGGTTATAATAGGGGGTGTCCAAATACAAATCCAGGTGCTGATCCTGGACATCCAGTCTTCATACAGTAACTCTCAAACACAGACAAAGAGGTGGTGAGATAGTCCTGCTGGTCTCAGGGCAGGTGGTGGTGGTGAAGCTGTGGGCATGGAAGGTGGGAGGGACAGACTCCTGGATCCACCATGCATACGTTCTGATGGAAGCACGGAGTGGGGACAAAACAGCATGTAATCTGGGGCACCCGGTGCTTAGAATTCCCTCTTGGCCCTGGAGACTGAGGGAAGGCAGGACTGACATTCCAAACTCATCTTGATTTCTGCCATGTCTAAACTCTGTGTCCTTGGGCAAGTTATTTAACCTTACTGAGCCAGTTTTATAATCCATCAAGTGGCCCAGTAATACTTATCTCACATGGTCGTTGCAGAGCTTAAAATTAGATAACATCCAGAAAGCATCTAGAAGATAGAGCCCAACATGTGATGGGTGCTTCCTGCTATCAGGCCCATGGCCTGTGGCTCAGTTACACACATCTGAGTTGAGATCTGCTGGTCACTAAGGGTATGACCTGGGGCTAGTTATTTAACCTACCTGAACTTCAGTGTCTTGCATGTGACATTGGGAGAACACTACCAAGTGCACTGGTCTCCTATAAAGAATAAATGGAAGCATAATGTGATGAGCTGAGAAGTTTTGCCTTCTCTTGGCTGGAAGAGGGGCCAAACCATAAGAAATCAAATTCCTCCTTCCTTCCCCTAACAACTTCTTAGGTCAATCAGAAAGCCTCTGTATTCTAGACTCCCCTGCACCAGGGAGAATTAAGAAAAAATTTTTTAATGTTTATCTTTGAAAGAGAGAGAGAGAGAGAGAGAGAGAGAGAGATAGAGAGAGATAGGGAGAGAGGGAGAGAGAGGAGGGCAGGCAGAGTGTGAGTGGGGGAGAGACAGAGAGACAGAGTGAGACACAGCATGTGAAACAAGCTCTAGACTCTGAGCTGTCAGCACAGAGCCCGACATGGGACTCAAACCCACAAAGCGCAAGATCATGACCTGAGCTGAAGTCAGACACTTCCCAGGTACCACCCAAGGTGCCTTAGGAAATCCTTAAGGTACAATCAGAGATGCTACTCAGGCCTTTGGGAGGCTAGAGCCCACAAATGGGTAAGGTGGCATCATGCTGAACTGGATGGCTACAGAGACTGGAGTTTGGAGTTGACATTGGGCTAGGAGTAGCCCCAACCCAGGAAAAGAGAGGTTGAATTCCCTGAGATGGGCGATAGAGGTGTCCCAGGGTCTGAAAGGAGAGGGCAGAGGCCCAGGTGGCTGCTAAGGCAGACCTAGGGACGTGAAAGAATGCCCCTGGGACAAAGCCTTCAGTCTTCATTTCTGTTTCCAGTCCTGCCAACGGGTGGCCCTTTCTGCAGCCTCCAAGTCCAGGATACCCTGTCATATGTAGCACAAGCAGGGTACATTTTCCCCCTATCTTGTTCTTGGCTCAGAGTTTAGCAACCCGCCTGTTCCTGACGCTATTAGATAGCTATGACATCAAGGTCATTTTGCACACAGGTGTCCCTGGAGGTTGCTTCACCCTTTCCACATGGGGTGGTGCAGCTGCCTGGCCAAACACTGTGGGTGGCTGTAATGAAGTCACCCTGCATCTGAGGTGTCGTAATTCACTTTGCCCTCATCCCAGCCTCCAAACCTCCAACTCTTGCCTTCGACTCATTCCTTGGTGCCTTAGAATCAACCGTTCAGCTAGAACTGAGTTTGTTTTAGGATTAGTTTTTTTCCCCTGTATAATGGGAATAGTTTCCATGGCATAGGATTGTTGTAACTCACAGGGATAACACAGAGCTTTGAAATGGTCATGGCAATTAGCGGATGCTAAATGAATGGCAGAGGTGGTTATGGATAGAACTGGTAAAACTATTATTAATGGAAACACTACTGCAACAGATAAAGCTGTGGCTGGCCCAGATTTAACCAGCCCTACAGTCCTAAAAATGGTATTATGCCCCCAGCTTTGCCACAGACTGTCTGGTGACATTGAGTTAATGCCAGCACTCTCTGACTTTGTTTCCCTGTCTCTCAAATGGGGAGAGTTCCACCCATTTCAGAAAATGCCCTTGCATCTCTAAAGGTCCTTAGAGAACATCTGGTCCACTCTTTTCTCCTCTGTACCCCACTTTACAGAGGCTAAATCTGAGGCCCAGAATGTAAAGCAGCCTACCTAATTCATACAATGAATACTATTTCTAAATCCACATAGGCTTGGTTTAATCTTTGCTTTGTTTCCTGGTGTGGGTTGGGAGGACTGGGGTTGGGGAAAGGGCAAGTGACCTAGAAATGTAACACTCTCTTTACTGGAGAGGCTTTTGATTTACTGGGAAAACAAGATAAATTCATGTAAAAACACAACAAAAAACCAAAGTTTAAAAATGAGAGAATGTATAACACGTTCTCTGAAAAAGATACGATACTTGTACAGACAAATTGTGGTAGCCTGCCTCCAAGATGGCCCCCAATGATCACACCTTTGCATAGCTTCCTCCCACATGGTACCAGGACTCATCTGCGTGATCGATAGACTACGCTGGAAGTAATGGTAGGTTGCACCAGACCTTTAGGTAACAGAAGACTGCATCCTGGGATCTTTCTGTACCACTTGCCCTCAAGAAAGCCAACTGCTGTGTCACGAGGACATTCATGAAGTGATAGAGAAGCCTATATGGTGAGGTACCCAGTCAATAGCCAGAGAAGAACCGAGTCCTAATAATAACCACGTCCTAGGAGTGAGCAGATACACCAGCTCTGGACACAGGCCCAGGTGACAGCTTGAGAGCAACCTCATGAGAGATCCTGAGCCAGAACTCTAATCTTGCCTGGATTCTTGTCCCAACAGAAACAGTGAGATATTATGTATGTGTTGCTGCAAGGCGCTCAATTTGGGGTAATTTGTTACGCAGCAACAGATTGCTAACACATAAACACAGATCATCATCATTCTCCATAGAGTACTTACTGTGTGCCAGCCCTGTGCTCCCCAAAGAATAGGTAGCAAAGACACAGGACAGAAGCTCCAGCTAGGAATTTTGACAGCATTGGGCTGAGATTGGTACCTTGGGGAAAGGCAAGCCATACTGATGGCAAAAACGCAGAACCCTCAAGAGAGCTGACCAAAGTCAAGCCACGATTTCTTCCCCAAAGTGAGATCACAAGGCTCATCTGTGTGCCTATATGGACGTATGTGAGAGAAAACTCGCACACTCACATGAATATCGTGAAGGGGGTAGGGCTCTAAGTCGTGGCTGCCTTCCACGTGGCCTTTCGAAGGAGGCAGATTCTTAAAGGTTGCCAACAACTGGTAGGAATGAAATGCCTTCTGTGGAGTAGGACCTTCAGCTACTCCTATTTGGAAAAGTCTGGCTGCTTCTGTGAACCAGGTTTGAGTCCTACATCCTACCTACATCAATACGGTGTGAAGTCAAGTCAGTCTCTTATCCATTTCCAAAATGGGCAAGGCAGCTTTTCTACATTCCCAAAAGGATGCAGTAAAGGTAAGACGAGAAAATGCTTTGCCAACTATAAAACAGTACGATAATGGGCAAAGTGAGATCTTGTATATGTGGGCCCAAGAGCCAGCCTGGCTCAGCACATCAAGTTAACAAATGGTAGTGTTCTTTTCCTATGGACAAGCTGACCTCTGGAAACAAGAGTTAGAAGTAAAATCATGGCGGCAGGTGTTTCTGGACTTTTGGCTTGTGCCCACTTGTCACTTTCCTCCCAGGGAGCCATCTGTGCCCTCAAGCATCCCCACGTCCCCCACTCCTCCTCCACCCAGGACTCACCAAGTGGATAGAGGAGACCTCTCTGCAGCTCTGCTTTGTTCAGAACAGGCAGGATATGGATCCCAAAGCAGGAGGCAACAGGGAGGGAAGGGTTTGACCTTGCTCTCACTAGGATCTGAGGAAGCTCAACTGCCTGAGGGCTGGAAATGGAGTGATAACAACCAGCAACACTGAAGGGGTAGGGAAAACACATGCCTAGTTTCCTTTTATCCATCTGCCTAGGGCCTGGGCATTGATTTCCATTTCCAACTCTAGCATTAATGGGACAAGGCAATACACATCTGCACACAGGCGTGATTGTCCCCAAGAAAAGGAGAGGAGGTCTGTTCCAGGCTCAATTGTGTCCCCCGCAAAAGATGTTGAAGTCTTTACCTCCAGAATCTGTCAATGTGGGAGAGAGAACAGAGTCTTCTGCTTGTATTTCAAGTCTTCCAAGAACGGACTGGATCGGGCAGAGGTCAAGTGTCCCTTTTAGCACCAGACATCCCTACAGGTCACAGAATTTCAGTTTTGTACACTTGCTTATGGTGTCCCTGGGTGTGAGCCGAAGATGCAAGTTAGTAGGTTCATTTCTACAGTGGCCAAAATACTGTGTTCCAGACACACAGCTCTCTTTGGGTAAGCTTGTCTAGCTCCAAAGCCCAAGTCTAGACTATCTGTCTGCAAGAAAAATGAAAGGAATGCATTTTTTTGCGTGTGTAAATAGGCCCGTGTACGTATATGGGGAGGGGGGAATTTCCCCTCATTTGCTAATTGGACAGTGGGCAGCTGATGAGGACTATATTCTCTGCCAAGGTCTTGGTATACATAATTTTGCCTTGCAGGTTTTAAATCCATACAACTTAAATAGGTCAGGAAAAATAGTGAAAAAGTTTGTAATGGGCAAAAGGATAATTAAGTGTCCTTAGGAAAGAATGTTAGCTATTTAGATGAATTCTCCAGGGCTATCTGATTCTGAGGCCATCCTACCTTTCATTGTCTCTATTTTGCAATTCTGTAGAGCTAGAAGCTAACTCCTGCACGTCTAACAGGATGCAAATGATGCTTGCTTATAGAAATGCAAAGATTGGGGAATGAAGATACAATGAATACTCAACACTTGTAACTTCTAGCATATTCTGGTAACACTTCATTCTAGAAAGAAAAAAATAAGCCCCCCTTCCTTTTCTTTGAAAGAAAAGAAATTTAATTCCCTCCAAGGAATGGGAGGGGGTCCTTGAGACAGCCAGCTAAGCAAGAGTCATAGTCATTGAGGAAGGGTGGAGGGGAGTCTTATTTCAGAGTAGGTGAGATGAAGGTGGTCCTTTACAGGTAGCCTTCTCCAGGAACACTGGGTTCATATAAATGTCAACACGGTCAATTTACAGCAGAATGAAACACTAAGGAAAACCTCGATCTCTTGTATTTAAATTACAATAAATCCAGACTTTGGACCTAACATAGCTGGAATAGCATCCACCATAATACAAACTGACCATTGTTGGAAGACAGGTAAAAGATCGAAAAATATCTACATCATGAATTTAGAGTCACTCATTGCTCTTTTCCCATAAATTTGGAAGTCCTTTGGTATAAAAGGTACCCAAAGTGTTAATTGACCAATAGCTTTAAAGCACATGACTTCTATAAAGCTAAAGTCAAGTGCTTGGAATTTTTCAAATTTTGAATTTATTTTCCATGTTGATAGAAAAGCCTTGTGTTTTATGAGCAATTTTTGCTTAATTCAAGATCTTTTACCTTTTGTCAAATATTTTTCAGCTTCTCCTAATTTATTTAGAGAGAATGAGAGAGACAGAGGCAGACAGAGAATCCCAGGCAGGCTCCACATTGTCAGCACAGAGCCCAATGTGGGGGGTCCATCTCGGGAACGATGAGATCGTGACCTGAGCCCAGATCAAGAATTGGATGCTTTAGCTGACTGAGCCCCCCAGGCAGACTTCATCCTCCCAATTTTTAAACAAAGTTTCCATAACTGAATTTTTTTTTTTTTACCATTTCTCCATGTAAAAATATTTGTCTAGAAAACCCTAAACACTCTACCAAAAAACTATTAGAATAAATGAATTTGGTGATGTCACAGGATACAAAATTAATATACAGAAATTTGTTGCATTCTTTACACTAGTAACAAATTAGCAGAAGGAGCAATTAAGAAAAAAAATCCTGGCGCGCAGGGGTGGCTCAGTTCATTAAACATCCAACTTGGCTCAGAGCATGATCTCCTTGTTTTGTAAATTCAGGCCCCTCATCAGGCTCTGCACTGCCATCACACAGCCTGCTTGGGATTCTCTTATCTGCTCCTTCCCCATTTGTGCACTTACGTGCAAGCCCTCTCTCTCAATAAATAAACTTAAAATAAAAAAAAGAGAGAGAACACCGTTTACAATTGCACCAAAAAGAGCAAAATACTTATGAATAAATTTAACCAAGAAAGTAAAAGATCTACATTCTGGAAACTATAAAGCACCGATGAACAATAATTGAAGATGACACAAACAAATGGAGAGATACTCTGTGCTCGTGGATTGGAAGGATTAATATTGTCAGAATAGGCATACTACCCACAGCAGTCTATAGATTCAATATAATCCCTACCAAAATACCAATAGTATTTTTCACAGAACTAGAGTGATACTAAAATGTGTATAAAACCACAAAAGATAAACTTAAATTTTAAAAAAGGGGTAGGCGCCTGGATGGCTTAAGTCAGTTAAGACTCTGACTCCTGGTTTCAGCTCAGGTCATGATCTCAGGGTTTGTGAGTTTGAGTTCTATGTCAGGCTCTGTGCTGACAGTGTTGAGCCTGGTTGGGATTCTTTCTTTCTCTCTCCCTCTCTCTGCCCCTCCCCTGCTAGGGCTCTCAAAATCAAAACATAAGTTTAAACACACACACACACACACACACACACACACACACACACACACACATAGCCAAAGCCATCTTGTAAAAAACAAAAAACAAAAAAACAAGCTGAAGCATGTTCTCTGATTTCAAATTATACTATAAAGTTGTAGAAATCCAAACAGTATGGTCGTGGCACAAAAATATATCAATGGAACAGAACAGAGAGCCCAGAAACAAACCAAGGCTACATGGGCAATTCATCTACAACAGAGGAGGCAAGAATAAAGAGTGGGGGAAAATGGTCTCTGCAATAAATGGTTGTGCTGGGAAAACTGAACAGCTACGTGCAAAAGAAGGAAACCTGGCCACAGAGTAACTGAGCTCAGCCTGGACAGGGCCACAGTTTGAGGAAGTCACATGTTTTATCATGGGCTGTAAGGAAACCTGCTGGACTCTTACCCTCAAAGTAGATACTATTTCTATTATGCTACGTGACTAAAACATTTTCCTTGGACTTAGAGATGCTCTATTTTATAAGGCTGTCTGCTCGGCAAACATTAAGTTAGTTTGTTTGAAAAGTGGTTGATGTCAGGATGCCTGGGTGGCTTAGTTGGTTAAGCATCTGACTTCAGGTCAGGTCAGATCTCATAGTTCCTGAGTTCAAGCCCCCTGTCAGGCTCTGTGCTGACACAGAGCCTGGAGCCTGCTTCGGATTCTTTGTCTCTCTCTCTGCCCCTCCCCTGCTTGTGTTCTGTCTCTCTCTCTCTCTCAAAAATAAACACAAAAAAATTTTAAAAAGAAAATAAAGGGACACCAGGGTGGCTCAGTTGGTTAAGCATCCCACTTTGACTCAGGTTATGATCTCACAGTTTGTAGGTTCAGGCCCCACATCGGGCTCCATACTGACAGCTCTGAGCCTGGAGCCTGCTTCAGACTCTGTATCTCCCTCTCTCTCTCTGCCCCTTGCCCACTTGTGCTCTTTCTCTCTCAAAAATAAACATTAAAAAAAAAGAAAAAAAGAAAAGTGGTTGATGTCCCTGCTCACATAATGTGCAGAAATCCAAAGATTTGGATGTGCAGAGACCCAAAGAATCGTCCCCTTAGACATGACCCCTTTAAATATTCTAGCACACGTACTCTCATGTACAGTTACCCTATCCTCCTCACAAGAAATTTGACACTGATTTCCTAATTTCTTAATTCCAACAATTCATTAATATCAAGTCCATGTTAAAATTTCTCCCATTACCCCAACCATCTATTTTGTGGATTAGAGAAAAAGCCAACCAGAATCATTTCAAGTTTAACAACTATATTTGGTTGTTTTGTCTCATTAGTATCTCTGTCCAGTACAGCCCCTTCTCTTAAAAAAAAAAAAAAAAAAAAAAAAAAAAAAAAAAAAAAAGCCTCGCATTCTGAATTTGTCTGATTACCTCACTGTAAGATCATTTAACCTGCCCCTCTCTCCTACATGTTTCTGGTAAGTTAGAAATTGAATCAATGGGCACCTGTCTGGCTCAGGAGGTAAAGCACATGACTCTTGATCTCAGGATTTTAAGTTTGAGCCCCACTTCGAGTGGAGATATTACTTAAAAAAAAAATTAAATCTTGAAAAAAAAAAGAAATCGAGACTAAATAATATTCAGATTAATCCATCTTGGCAAAAGTACTTCCTCGGTGACATTTATTTTAAATGCAGTGAGAGTGCATCAGATCAATAGGCATATACTCTCAGGGGGTTTTGCTACTAGTAATATTAAGTTTGACTACTTGGGGGGCACTTGGGTGGCTCCAGTAGGTTAAGCGTCCAACTTCGGCTAAGGTCATGACCTCATGGTCTGTGGGCTGGAGCCCTGCATTGGGCTCTGTGCTAACAGCATGGAGCCCACTTTGGATCTTCTGTCTCCCTCTCGGTCTTTGCCTCTCTTGTGTTCTTCTCTCAAAAATAACCATTAAAAAAAAAGTTTGCCTACTTGGATAAACATGACAACTGCATGATCTCTCCTTCCAAGAGACCATCTTCCCTAAGAAGCTAGTAAGAAATCTGGGATGTAATCCTTTTGGCATCAAGAAAATCGGGGGCACCTGGGTGGCTCACTCAGTCAAGTGTCTGACTTTGGCTCAGGTCATGGTCTCTTGGTCTGTGGGTTCGAACACTGTGTTGGGTCTGTGCTGACAGTTGAGAGCCTGAAGCCTGTTTCAGATTCTGCGTGTGTGTGTGTGTGTGTGCGCACGCACGCCCCTCCCCAGTTCACACTCGTCTCTCTCAAACATTTCAAAAAATTAAAAAAACACCCATCCCTGTAATAGGTTGGAAATCTATTAATGATTCTTCCCTGAATGAATTATTGCACTGGGGCTAGGCTTCCCTACTAATCATCAAAGCCAAGCTTTTAAAATTAAAAAAAAAAAAAAAAAAAAAAAAAAAGGGGAGGAGGGGGGAGAATGAGAAGAAGGGATTTAAGAATCAGCAACAAGTCTCTTCCTACAAAAATGCCAGCCTCTTAAAATTGATCATGGTGGCTCTCAAGATTGCCTTTAGGAACACCAATCAAGAATTTTATTCTGTAATTAAAGGTCTCCAGGATCCATTCTTGGACACTAATGGAAAGATGACAGAACAAAGAGGAAGAAAAGGAAGGAAAAAAAGGAAAAGCACATCAGGGAATGTTTCAAATGTGAACAAGCTATATACTTAAAGAGCTACCCTTTTGTATGGTGGAGGTAAAAAATAATCAGCAGATACTCCAACTACTAAGCAAATGTTTGAGGACAAAGTATTTATATGGTCTCAGCGTGCATTCCAAGTTACTTATCAATTTAATATGAAAAGTATAACTTTGAAGTTGAGCAGACAGACCATCCTTGACCAAGCCATCAAAGTTAACATAGCCAATAGGACAAAACAGCAGCAGGTGCCTCCTGCTGTGACCTTACCTCCCTGATATTCCTACCCAAAATGCCAACTCTGGATTTAATTGGGCAAAGCCAAGTTCAGAGGCATGCTGGGCTAACTCTTCTGTGCTCTTAAACATTCAGGTTGGGGCGCCTGGGGAGCTCAGCAGGTTAGGCATCCAACTCTTAATTTTGGCTCCTGTCATGATCTCACGGTTCATGAGACTAAGCCCCACAAAGGGCTCTGTGCTAACAGTGTGGAGCCTGCTTGGGATTCTCTCTTGCTCCCTCTCTCACTCTCTCTGCCCCTGCCCCATTCATTCTCCCTCTGTCTCAAAATAAACATTTCTTTAAAAAATGTTAAGGTCGAGGGGCACCTAGGTGACTCAGTCAGTTGAGCGTCCAACTTCGGCTCAGGTCATGATCTCACAGTTTGGGAGTTCAAGCCCCATGTCAGGCAAGTCAGGCTGTGTGCTGACAGCTCAGAGCCTGGAGCCTGTTTTGTATTTTGTGTCTTCTTCTCTCTCTGCCCCTCCCCTGCTAGCTAGCACTCTCTCAAAAAAAAATAAGAATTAAAAAAAAGTTGAATTTTTTTTTTTTTTAAAGATAAGGTCGGGGCGCCTGGGTGGCGCAGTCGGTTAAGCGTCCGACTTCAGCCAGGTCACGATCTCGCGGTCCGTGAGTTCGAGCCCCACGTC
Organism: Lynx canadensis; assembly: GCF_007474595.2. Taxonomy (NCBI): domain Eukaryota; kingdom Metazoa; phylum Chordata; class Mammalia; order Carnivora; family Felidae; genus Lynx; species Lynx canadensis. Next base: position 8,517,460 of record NC_044315.2, on the reverse strand, counting down.
GGGCTCTGGGCTGATGGCTCAGAGCCTGGAGCCTGTTTCCGATTCTGTGTCTCCCTCTCTCTCTGCCCCTCCCCCGTTCATGCTCTGTCTCTCTCTGTCCCAAAAATAAATAAACGTTGAAAAAAAAAATTAAAAAAAAAAAAAGATAAGGTCAAGAATGGCAAAGAAATGGTGAAAAACTATTCTAGATAAAGGATACTAAAGAGGTAAAACAACAAAATGCAACAGAGGATTCTGGACTAGACCTTGAGCCAGAAAAAAAAGTCATCAAAAATGTTACAGGGACAATTGACAAAATTGGAGTATGAATGGTAGATTACAAAATATTATACCCATGCTTTATTTCCTGATGTTGAGAGTTGTATTTTTTTTAACCTGAAATTTATTGTCAAATTGGTTTCCATACAACACCCAGTGCTCATCCCAACAGGTGCCCTGAGGATTGTACTTGGATTGTGTGAGAAAATGTCCTTGTCTAAAAAAAGACACATCTAAGTATTTAGGGACAAAAGGTCCTATGTCCAACTTGCCCTCAAATAATTCTCCTATATACCCTGCACATGCATTAATCTATTTAGACAAAAAAAAAAAAAAAAAAGAGAGAACATGGGGCAAATATAAATAACGGGTGAATCTGGATGAGGTATATATATATATATGGTTTCTTGCAACTTTCCTGTGAATTTTCAAATTTCATTCCCTCCATCAAAATAAAGCAACCCTTGTTTCTCTCATGTCCCCTACTCTCTGCTCTAAAATTGACCGGAGATAGGGAGACCTGGTTATATTCAGCACGTTCAACCAGACCTTGCTGGGATACACTGGCCTAGACCCTTTGTCTCCCTAGGTTTCTGACTGTGCATCGGCATAAAGGTGAAGTTGGCCTGTAAGGTTTAAGGATTCCAGGACAAATGGAATCTTTTGCCAAAATGGAAAACCTTGCATGTTTTGTTCACTTTGTGGGATTTTGCTATGCTTACTTCCAGATACAGCCTTTCTCTCCAATTCCCATCTCTTTTCCAGCTACCTCTGAAGCTCCCAGAGTAGGATGAGTTATTCAGTTTCTCATCTCAAGTTGAATCAGGTAGAGGGAGGTTGTTTGTCTCAAGGGATGTTGACACCAAGATGACAATGTCGTGTCTTGACTGTCCAATATAGGTCAGAAAGCCCAGGACTTCTATTGCTCTTTGGTGCAGCGGGGTAGGGGGTTGGGGCAGCAAAGTTGGTCAAGCAAAGGCAGGAGGTAGCGGTTATTTGCTCAGGGGAGAAATGGACTTCAAAGCATCCCTCAAACAGGGAAGGGGGAGGAACTAGCGTTCCCATCTCAGAGTATCCACGTAAATGCCACCCATACATCTTTCTTCAAAATGCCAGGCAGAGCGTGTCTGAATATAAATAAGTGACCAATTAAATTTTGCAAGTTTAACATCACTAACCATGGCTCTAATAATGTTGTGTTAGGGGAGAAAAAAAAAAGTATTATCTCTAATTGTTCTCTCCCCTTTCCCATTCTGAGTTTTTTGTTTAAGAAAATAGTCAATGTATGGAGTCTGGAAATTTAGCATAGTTAGAAATTAAATACCAAGAGTTTAAAACAATAGTTAAAAATCTATTTGAGTAGGGGTGGAAACTGCCCAAAGCAAATCACCAAGCCGTGAAAACTTCCAGCCCTGTGCATGTCACTTCCTGAGGACCCTCATGCTCAATTTCAAGTTGTTACATCTTCACTTAATAGAAGGTCCACATTTTGATGACTCAAGATCAGAGAAAAAAAAAGTCTCCTATATTTGGGAGAGTTAAAGATTTGGAGAAAAGAACCCCACAGTTGACTTCACAGACTAGAAAGTCAAGGGCTGTAGTCTAGACTCTGATATCAAGGTATGTGAATCCTGTTTGTGAGGGGATCTTGGGGTTCAGAGAACAGACCTGAACAGCATTGTAAATATTCCCTCCCCAAGGAAACTTAATAAGCAAAAGAGTGGGCTACCCAACCCCAAACAAATCATCAGCCATCTAAAAAGGCAAGCGTCTTAACATAATGTACTGAAAGTTGCACACCAAGAGCCAAGAATGTAAAAACAGTCCCGTGGAGTTCAGAAGGGTTCAACCTACTCCATGCTACTCCAAAAGCTTTGCCAGTGAGTTCACAAAATCCAGAACACCATCGCAAACACCCCAAAATCTAGAAAGAAACACATGAGGAGCATATTAATTTTCTCAACACAGCTGATAAGTTACCACAAATTTAATGGCTTGGAACAACACAAATTTATCATCTGACACCGCTCAAGTTCACAAGTCCAAACAAGGTTTCATTGGGCCAAGAGTAAAGTGTTCACAGTGTTGTGTCTCTAGAGGAAAACCCATTTCCTCACCTTTATGTAGGAGAATAAATCTTCGCAATGTTACTTATTTATTAAGCTATCTAAGAAAATGAAAGGAGAGATTATAACAATTAGGAATAAGACAATAAACACATTAGGATTTATTTGTACAAACCAACTAGAGAACTAAGAATGAAACTCTCAAACTATTCTAGAGAACTAGAATGAAATAAGGAGTACCAAGCTCTTGAATGGACCACACCACAATAAAATAAAGCAAAGACTAGAGATAAGCATAATGAATACATAATACAAAGAGAAAGAAATTAAGGCAATGAGCAGAAGCTATTGATCACAAGACACACAAAGGTGATCCACCATTAAGGTGACTGGTTCTCTGAAATGGAAAATCCAATACATGGGAAAGAAAACAGGTTAAAAAATAAGAAAAAATAATCTTCAGATCCATGGGCATGGTGTAATTAAAGAAATTCTGGATACAGTCCCCTTACGCCATTGAACATAAAAAAGAACACAAACACAAAGCTAGAAAACAAACCACCTGCAAGGATTGAAATTCAACCTGTCTCCAGTTTCCTCCGCAGCTAAAGACAGCAAAGCACCTTTTACAAAGTCTGGGGGAAAAGAAGGTGTGACACAATGATATTATATCCAGCCCGGATATTCCACAAATACAAAGGCAAAAGGCAAAGTATCTGAATGTATGAAAGACGTCAAGAAATGCAATACCAGTATCCAGCTAATTAAGAAAGAATCCAAGGCTGGGGCACCTGGGTGGCTTAGTCTCTTAAGCAACCAACTTCAGCTCAGGTCACGATCTCACAGTTTGTGGCTTAGAGCCCCGTGTCAGGCTTTGTGCTGGCAGCTCAGAGCCTGGAGCCTGATTCGATTTCTGTGTCTCCCTTGCTGTCTGCCCCTCCCCTGCTCATGCTTTGTCTTTCTCTCAAAAATAAACATTTAAGAAAGGAAAAGAAAAAAGAATCCATCCAAGGATATCTGGATGGCTCAGTCTCTCGATTTTGGCTCAGGTCATGATCTTACTGTTTGTGAGATTGAGCCCCACATAGGGCTCTGCGCTGGTGGTGTGGAGCATGCTTGGGATTCTCTTTCTCCGTCCCTCCCCTCTGGTGTACTTTCTCAAAGTAAATAAACGTTAAAAAAAAATCAAGAACAATGAGGATGCAAAGATAAAAGGTCTAAACACTCAACCACATTAAATATGCAGCCAATACCAGATGGCATGGGAGAGGCAATGACAGATCATGTGAGCTATGAAGCCAGGCACAAAATGCATCCATACATTCAAACAGAAACCAACAAAGGTAACAGAAGTCAGAAGTTTAGAGAAGGGGCAGCAAAGGAAGAATGGATGTTCCCATGTTAGGTTTCCAACAGGGACACCATCAACACTGTTCCCAATTGGCCCTTGAACTTAAAAAATACCTCGGGATTCTCAACGTTTCTCATAACTGCTTTTTAAAAAAAGTATATGATCTTTCAAGAAATACTATCTCTTGTAGTTAAAAAATAAACTTTGCTTACGTCTTTCTATTCTGCTGTTAATTCAAGTAAACTTCCATTTAACCATTTTCATCCAAAGACAACATGTATAGCAGGACATTTTTAAATAAGTGTTCCTCTCGGTCTATCCATATATTCCTCAAACTGTGTGTATTCATAGGAAATTGTTCAAGTAATGTCAGCGATGGCTATTTCTGGGTGACATATTTAGGGTGGCTGTTCATTTAGTATCTATGCACTTGTCTGCATCATTGAGCATGTTTAAAAAAAATGGTTTTCTTTTAAAAAAAATTTTAATGTTTATTTTTGAGAGAGACAGAGACAGAGCACAAGTGGGGAGGGGCAGAGACACAGGGAGATACAGAATCCAAAGCAGGCTCCAGGCTTTAAGATGTCAGCACATAGCCTGACTCGGGGCTCAAACCCATGAACTGTGAGATCATGACCTGAGCTGAAGTTGGACACTAACCAACTGAGCCACCCAGGCACCCCTACCATGGTTTTCTTTTAAAGGAAGATTGAATGTTGGGATGAGCACTGGGTATTGTATGGAAACCAATTTGACAATTATATAAAAAGAAAATAAAGGAAGATTGAAAATAAATGGTACAAGTGGTTAACCTCGGTATGGATGATTATCATTTTATCTTTCGACTTTTAAAATATATGTATATATTTTTAATGAGAAGTCTGGATAGAGTTAATAAAGCTTGGGGACCCCAAATTAGACATTGTTTCTAGCATCTTCAGAGGAATGGGTCTGGACCCATAGACCCACATTTGGACAGGTGTACTCTCAGACTATCAGCAGGAGTATCAACATACCACTGGCTGTTCAAGGTCAAGTGCTTCACCACCTTTAATTTCAGGCTCACAAAGCATCTTTCTGATCACAAATTGGCCTTTGGTGTAGCTTTTCTACAGAGAGAGAATGAATGACCAACAGATTCTAACCAGGCAAGGCCAGAGACCCTGTTTGTCATGGTCACAGTTATATTCTAACACTTGGTGCACAGCAGACACTTGATGAATCTTCATTAATTGACCTTACACAAGCTTTGATCTGCCTGACAGTTAAATGTTTGTGATACAAATCAGTAGGTTGACATTCTGGCTTATGCACTGGGCTCTGTGTGCTGGTTGAACAGTCCGAGATCAACCATCCGCTGGAGAAGGACAGAATAATGATGGAGAATTTACAAAGCTGACCACCTGTAAATGTTCATGACATCACCAAGACCGGGCCTCCCAAGGGCCCAGCGCTGGCCACAAGCTGGCTTCCCTCTACAGCTTTCTCACCTTGCCTCATTTCTCAAACCATTAGGCAGGGCATCAAACGTTAGGTTCACATTTTTACATTTATGTGTCTATGACAGATTTATTTTGGTAATTTTTGCCACTAAAACTGATTTTTGCTAACATAGAAGCCTCTTAGAATGAAAAAGTCATCTGTACCACTCCTTCCTTCTTCCTAAGTACTATAACCAAATATTTGTTGATTTTTTGTTGTTGTTGTTGTTTTGTTTTGGGTAGTTTTGATGCTCTGGACTCTGAGTTTTTTGTGACTTTGGTATTTCAGGATCAAAATCAAGAATGATCAGAAGTCTCCATTATATGGCTTTTTATTTGGAAGTTGAGGGAGTAAGATTATGCAAAAAACCCCAAAAAACAAAAACAAACAAAAATACAAGAAGTAGCAGATAAAGGGGGTGCCTTGAGTGAACCAGCAGAATTGGGTAGGTCTTATTTACCCAAGGGATACAGGAGTACTGATGCATAGGGGCACTTGTACCCCAATGTCTATAGCAGCACTCTCAACAATAGCCAAATTATGGAAAGAGCATAAATGTCCATCAACTGATGAATGGATAAAGAAACTGTGGTTTATATACACAATGGAATACTACTTGGCAATGAGAATGAATGAAATATGGCCCTCTGTAGCAACGTGGATGGAACTGGAGAGTGTGATGCTAAGTGAAACAAGCCATACAGAGAAAGACAGATACCGTATGTTTTCACTCTTATGTGGATCCTGACAAATTTAACAGGAACCCATGGGGGAGGGGAAGAAAAAAAAAAAAGAGGTTAGAGTGGGAGAGAGCCAAAGCATAAGAGACTCTTAAAAACTGAGAGCAAACTGAGGGTTGATGGGGGGTGGGAGGGAGGGGAGGGTGGGTGATGGGTATTGAGGAGGGCACCTTTTGGGATGAGCACTGGGTGTTGTATGGAAACCAATTTGACAATAAATTTCATATATTGAAAAAAAAAAGAATTGGGTAGGTCTTCACAATCATTTTTCGTTCTGAGTATTATTCACAAATTATATTCACATGTAATCCATAACTTTTAAGTTACTTTGCTTTAACTTGTAAGTCCCTTGCCTGATTCCAAGTCTTCACGTCAAATCGGTAAGGAATTCTGTACAGGCCAGACCCCAACCTGGCACCTCTCCCTTCCTTGAGACTTTATGAGTCACCAGTGGATTTTAAACAAACCTTCTAGACAACCCACGGGAAGGGGCAGCAATACATTTTTATCGGTTATAAATTACCAACATTAAATTACCACAAAGAACACAAGCCAGTATTTTTCTCTCTTCCCCTCCTCCTCTCCCCAGGGGCTGGGGAGGGCCAGAAGCTTTATTTAAAGTGATAAGCATTGCAGTTAACTGCTACCTATCAGTGGGCACTGTTTCATTGAGGCTTGTAAGTGACGGACAATCCTGCTGGTCCCAAAACTGCCTTGCTCTGTTCAGCAGAGTGCTTTCCTAGTAGAGATGCCAACTAAAGGTCAAATGAAGATTCAGGAGTTGAGCTAATTGGTAAGTCTTACTTCTCCTTCCATTGTGATGTTCCATTAGGGACATAAGACCTTCTGATCCTAAGTGGAGGAAATGTTGAAATTCTGAAATCTGGTTCAAGTTTACAACTTGCATTTCCCAAGAAGCCTCAATAATGTTGCCAGTCCCCTGTGTATAATGCTCAACTCACAAACTCTTTCATCACTTCATTTGAAACTTAACCTTCTGAGATAAGGGCAGAGCAGACTTTACTTCCACCCCCACCCCCATCAGATGAGAAAAGCAAAGCCCAGTGCTTGTCCAAGATCACAGAGTCAGCAAGTAGCCAGGGTGCAACAAGAACCCCACGATAACGAAGGATTCCCTTTGGAATGTTAGAGCCATCGTGCCCTACTGCTTCTTGGTTTGGTGACCGAGGAACTTGGTTCCAGAGGCCTTCCTTTCATGCCCTTTTCCCCTGCCGAAGGATAACTGGAGCGAAGAGGCCTTAGCAAGTGAAGAGCCAGCCATGTGGATGATGTCCAGGAACAGTATTTTGACTATAAAGGCTGTAACAAAGCCATGAGAAAACTGTGGGCCGGGGCAGGCCAGGGGTGTGGGCATACCACCACCACCAGGGAATCAGGAAGAATGCGTTTGCCAGTTGGTGATTTCTAACATGAGAACGAGTTCCCTAAACTGAAAGATGAAAATACAAAATTAAAAGGGCCAGATAAAATGGCTCACTAGGAAGCCTTAGAGCATGGGTTTAGCCACAGTGATGGTGGCCTCAGAAGTCTTTACATCAATGCACACACACACACACACAAAATATGTAGGAATGATCACAGATTTTCAATCCAAGATGGAAACCAGTCTTCTGGGTATTAAGAACATTTGGTGGGTTCAGATTCTCATCTAATGATAAGAGCCAATGGAAACTTGAATCTTTCAAAAGAAATCTCTAGCAGAAGGGAAAAGGCAATCACATGAAATGCCTGGAGGGTATAGTCTTATTTGGAAATCATAACCTGAAATAGACCATCAAGAGGATACAGGTAAAGCACAAGGAGAGAGAAACCAAAATTCTACTAGTACGAGTATGCTTCTGATCAACCTGTCTATACGTTGTTGAGAGACACATGCATCTCAAGATTGGAGAACAGATTAGAAAAGACCTCCAGTCCCTTTCCATAACGCAGTCCTCTTGGCCCCTAAGGGTTAACCAATCAGAAGGGAAAGAGATGTTGGCAAAATTACAAAAATGAAAATGACCAACGTTAGAAAAATTCTGACCTTAATCATTTCTGATTTCTCCCATGGCGTATACCCAAAATAATCTGTAAGAGTGAGGGAAGACACAGGCAGTGTCCAAGTTTTCCAAGTGGGAAGAAGGACAGATTCCAAAACAATAAACCACTGGCAAGCAATAAAAATCCTACCAGAGCATTTAGCAGGTGCTTTGCCATTTAGAAAGGAAAGCGGCGATCTTCAGGAGGCAGCATGGGTCATTAAGAGCAAGTCATGGCCTGGTGACTTTATTTCTCATGGCAAATAAATGGACAGAGCTGAGAGATTTAAGGATGCAGAAGACTTGCCATTAGCAAAATGTCTGACATTTTCTCATGATAACGGAGAAAGTGGAAACATGGGCTGGATGTTGGGAAAAAGAGCTAAATTTGTAGCTTGTTGGACTTGCCCAAGGAATGTTGATTGCTGTGTCCACATCCAGTTGGGCCACAGAGGAAAGTTCTCTAGTTGGCTTTGGAGCTTAATCCTTTGTTTAGTCTTGGCTAATGTTTCTATTAATAACTTGAGTACAGACATAGAAGCATAGTGTGAAGCTACCTTATGAGAACTGATAGCTAAGTTCTCAGAAAATTTATAATGTTGACATCATGCTGTTAGCTTGTAATTGTTCATGGTGGGTATTTCGACTACAGAAATTAGTAAGCACTATAAATCAGGGCCTTTCCTTTCTCCTCCCTGCAAGAATTGGCTGTTAAACATTTACCACCAAACCACTGAATAGAAAACAGGTGGATTACTTAGGACTCGCCTAAAAATAAGATTGTTGGGTATTTTTTTGCCCGTTTGCTTAAACAAACCTCAAGTCACTGTTAAGTCCAGGTTAGATCTGGTTTCAGGCAGAGTTGGAGGCTGGGCACCTGACATCCCAAGACTCCGTTTCTCTTCCTCTCTTGTTCTCCCCCTCCTCTGCTCCCTACCACGCTGGCTTCATCCAGTAGTAATTCAAGGGTCTTCTAGCAGTATGGCAGCCCCAGTGGAAGGAGAACTCCTCTTTCTCGATTCTTTGAGCAAAAGATCCTATCACTTTGGTAAGGGGAAGACAACACTGATTGTTTAGTCTGGGTTACGTTTTCATCTCTGGGTAGAGACACTGAGAATGGGGAAGTGAGTGGCCAAAGGAAAATGATGATGCAGTGACCAGGAGGAAGGGAGATGGATGCTGGATGTCCAAGGAGCACGTGGCAACCCAGTACATTTGCTTCATCTGTGAGAAGGCAGAGAAATGATAATTCAGCTAAAAACGTATAATCACAGGATGATAGAGTTAATGGGCCTAGAAGGGCAGATCAGGAAATGTAAGAGCTATGCTCCAAGTGTTCAGCCACTCTTAAGAGTATTGTATTCAGTTCTTGGCACTGTTTTTCACAAGGGACATTAGATATTTACAGGAATATCCATGAGGAGTTTGTCCTACAGCGATGTATGTAGAAAAACATATGAAAAATGGTTGAGGAAACTAGCAAATGTTTGCTTAGGGGAAAAGGACCCAATTTCTGGAAAGCTATAGAAGAACTGGATATTGCATAGTAGAATGGCAATTTACATGGAAGTTAGGTTCTCAAGTCAGTGGGTAAGGCAAAAACCACATCTAGCCAAAGTCTCCTTGAAAATTACCTATGAAGCATGGTAATACAGACGATGGGCTGGTACATGTGACATAGGTGTATAAATGTATCATGTACTTAATAAAGCACAATATAATACAGATGCCTGGGTGGCTCAGTCGGTTACATATCTGACTCCTGATTTCGACTTGGGTCATCATCTCACGGTTCGTGAGCTCAAGCCCTGCATCAGGCTCTGTGCTACCAGTGAGGACCTCCCTTGGGATTCTTGCTCTCCCTCTCTCTCTGCCCTCCTCTGCACACTCTCTCACTGTCCAACAAACATTAATAATGTACAACCTAATGAAGAGTACAGTCATTTAAACACCAGTATCACAAAACCCTATAAAAATGTATGGTGAGCAAATAAAGCCATTCTCCTATTTCACATCCACTTTGGGGCACATGGCAATGGAGTAGAATAGTGGGTGTGTTGTCGACAGCACCCCACTCACCCCTCCCTCTAAAACACATTTAGCGGACTCGGTCAGTTGTATAAAAATTTTAACCAGCGTTTGTTCCTGGGAGAATTGAAATCTTGGCATTTCCCCAAGTAATACAAGTGTCTTTGTTATTTATAAACACCCGAGTTTATGCGAAGAGATGCCACAGCCTGGATGGTGCTGGTCACCAATAAGAGATGGGATTTGAGTGTTGGGACTTTGAGCCAGCCCAACCTTGAAGGAGGGAAGAGGGACAGAGATCAAGTTGCATCACGCAGCCAATGATCCAACCAGGTACGCCCATGTAACAAAACCCCAGTAAGAACTCTAGACATGGAAATGAGTGGAACTTCCTGATTGGTGAACATGAGAATGTATATGGACAGGGTGGAGCTGTCAGACGCACAGTGGCCTGCGGACTCCTCACACATGGCTGTCATCTGAACAAAGGACAATCTTGTTGGGAACCATGACCTTGAACCCATGGAGCCTGACACTAACACCACGTAATTGGCATCTAAGTTGTATACCAGTTGGTGTGCGAGCTATCAGAAGTTCGAGAAACACGGAATCTGAGGGCACAGTACTTCTGGGGTCATAACTCCAGAAACACTACCGTTTCAAAGTAGGGACCAGACAAAATTAATACCCTGACCTTTGCCCCTAGAAAAACCATTAGGTAATGGTCTTTTGCTATCTCACTTTAGAAACTTTACATTTAAAAGATGCCACCCAACTGTCATTTAGGAGTCTCGTGCTCATGCAACGTCATGTTACTGTAAACCAACGACAGCCTAGTAACAGAACTGATCACCTACAGGAAGGTCTGGCCAATTAGAGAAAGGCGGCAGAGCTCCTCTTTTTTGTATCAAAGAGCATTTGAATACTTTTGAGAGGGAGAGCATGAGCCAGGAGGGGCAGAGAAAGGGAGACACAGAATCCGAAGCAGGTTCCAGGCTCTGAGCTATCAGCACAGAGCCCGATGCGGGGCTCAAACCCACCAACCAACCGTGAGATCATGACCTGAGCCGAAGTCGGACGCTTAAATGACTGAGCCATCCAGGTGCCCCCAGCCCCTCTTTCTAAATCACAACAGAACCTGAGAGACCCTAATACTGTAATAACGAGGTAGGTACATCGATGACCCAATGGCTTCAAGATTGGCAAGGTTGTGCTTTTCCCTTTTTGTTTCAGAGAAATGGGCATCACAAATACAGTCAATTTCACAGACATTTAAGGTGAGGGGGAGCCCCCTCACAGACTCTCTCAGGGCCACAAGGACAAGGCAGGCTTTTCCCAGTCCCTCCAGTCAAAAGCTAACAGCAGTAACACACATCCCAAACATGGTGTCTATTCCTATCCCTTAGGACACTCAGGGCTCCTGCCTGCACACCTGACACTTGAGGGCAGGGAACCCATTCCTAAGGGGAATTAGAGTCAAAGGCACGGTGACAGGGGTACGGTCTCATCTGACCTAAGGATGGACTTTCCAAGGGGAAGATCCTCCTTAGGAGACAGAGAATGAACTCCCTGTGACCAGCATGGTGTGAGCCGAGGGTCACAGCCACATCACGAGGACAGGCGGACAAGGATAGACACGTGATGGGGGAGGGGGCAGTAAGGACACCAATCCTTTGCAGCTCGGGCAGCTTCCGGGCTCACCGGACTGTCGGTACAAGGGAAAACCAGGGACAATCATCCCACATAAGGAAACCCTCCAGCTGGGTCCCCACCACCCGTTTCTCCACCATCAATCCTTCCAGAATTCCTCCTGCAGGATGTTATTTAGGGCAGTTAAGGGAGATTTTGGAATTACTTCAATGCCATTTAAATTCATTATCTAATGCTAATTAAAATGATTTGTTTCGCTGTCACCAAGGAAAATCTTGTTAGGGAAACAGACGAACTGCAGTAAACTGTGTCACCGAGCTGGGAGCTGATACGTGCTTACAGCTCCCCACGTCCCAGGTCAGTGCCAATTACCGGGGGGTGGGGGGAGTGGGGGTGGGAATTAGCCTGGAGGCATACCCGGCCTCCAGCAGGTTCCAAGGCCCAGCCAGGCATCTGAGGAGTGCTCCGCGGGATAGCAGGAGTCCTGCCTCTGACCCTCCTTCACTTTGGGGCAGTCACCACACCTTTCTGAAGGGGTTTCTATCAGAGGTTTGCAACTCGAGAATCACCAAGGGCACTTTTCAACAATCCACATACCCAGGCCCCGCCAAACACCAATGCCGTCAGAATTCAGGGAGACAGGGTCCAGGCGTCAGGATGTTTAAGCTCCTGAGGTGAGGCCAGTGTGCAGGTGAGGCTGTTTACCACTGCCTCTGACGGTCTCAAAGGACCCCCCCCCCCCAGCCCTGTGCCTGGGTCTCCCCCCCATTTCCAGACTAATTGAGTCACAGGCAATCACTGGCTTAGCTCACCACTCTCCGGCAGACACTGGTTATGATGAATCGGACTCCACTGAATTCCACCGGAGTGATCAGTGAGGAGGGAGCTGTGGTTGAATCATGGCCCACGTCTTCACGTTGGGTTGATACATGCCAAGCACATTAACTAGGTTCTCGGTCCCCATTTCACGAATGGCCCACAAGCCAAAAAGTCAATTGGCCATGCACCACCCGCCTCCTTCACTTTGAGTAGCATTTTCATCATTTTGCTGCTCTTTGTAACTTACCAGAGCAAGAGGAGTGTGTTACTAAAGTTAAATTAGACACCTCTTTAATAACAGAATACCCCCAAAATAGTAGTGCTTTCAACCACCAAGAGTTTATTTCCCTAGCCTATAAATAAAACCCTGGCTTTCCAAACATGGTCCTGGGACTAGCACAATCCCGATCACCTGGAAACTTGTTAAAAACGCAGACGCTTAGGCTCCAAACCGTACCTACTGAATCAGAGATTTGGTGAACGGAGCCCAGAAACCCATTTTAACAACCCCTACGGGTGATTTGGGAACCCTGCCTTCATCAAAGAATTTGAGAGTTGGCAGACCAAGGCTAGAATAGTGACTCCATGAAGTCGTCAGGGGCCCAGGCTCTCTTCTGCTCACCATTTTCATCCCAAGGGTACCAACCTTGTCCACAGGCTTCAGACATGGCTGCTGGAGTCCCAGCCATCACATCTAAGTCGAAAGGAGTAGCACGGAGAAGAGACCAGAGACAGGCACTCACCTTAAGCAGGAATTCCTCTCCCTGGCAAAAATCTTTTCTGTGGCGGAGCTTAGAAATACCGTCTTTGAATTGGGCACAGACCATCCACCTAAGACTTGGGGTTCTGTTTCTGAGGTATTGAGTCAACTAGTCGTTCTGTCTTAATTAAGCGCCCAACAATGATACTAAGGAAACCCCAAACTTAGGGGTGCTCTCCCTGTGTCCAGGCGCTGCATTAGATGTATGCTAGGACAGTATCTTGTTTAACATCCTAATTCCATGAGGCATGGTTACTCTTTTTGTAGATGCAGTAACTGGGATTTGAAGGGGTGGGTTCCTGTGCCCGAGGTCACCGAACTAGGAAGTGGGTGGACAATTTCAACCGAGGCAGTTCATCAGCAGACGGTTCTTAGCCCCAAAGCTGTGCTGCTGATACAAGTGTTGGTGGAGGAGAGGAGTTGTAACTTGCCTCCTATCCATTCCTCATTGGCATCAACGACCTAGCTGTGGTGTTGCCATTCCTGAAGGAGGTTGAGCTTGTATAGCAACCCTCCCCTTATTCTATATGCTGGTTTCTTCTTTTTCAGACTCACTTTCCAATTGACTAGGACAGGTGAACAGGGTGTCTGCACATTAAGAAGCTCAAGCCTGGGGCGCCTGGGTGGCTCGGTCGGTTGAGCGTCCGACTTTGGCTCAAGTCATGATCTCGTGGTTCGTGGGTTCGAGCCCCGCGTCGGGCCCTGTGCTGACAGCTCAGAGCCTGGAGCCTGCTTCGGATTCTGTCTCCCTCTCTCTCTCTCTGCCCCTCCCTTGCTCACATGCTCTCTCAAAAATAAACCTAAAACTTTTTTTTAATAAAAAGCAGCTCAGGCCTAACAGGAAGGAGAATCCAGGTTTTGTGGGGCCTGAAGCCTGACAAGTTAGCATCTCCCCTGAAGATTACGAATACAAATTTAGAAGCAGGCCTGAGAACGTCCAACGGTCAAGGGCTCTGATACATAAGCCCCACTGGCTTCACAAGAAATCGGCTTCCAGCCTAATGCTTCCCTTCTGGCACTGCTGGCTGACCCCGTGTGGCACTGGGGACACACGGCAGGGGGGTGGCCAGCAGGCAATCGCCAACTGTTTCACTTCGAAGGGCCGTTGGAGAGGACATCGGCCAACGGTTTTCTAACTCAGTGTTTTGTTTTTAACAGCTGAACCCGGTTCGAAGCGGCAATCTCGCTCCACATCTGAGCACATTCCACAGATCTAAGTGCTGCTGCTCTGACTGGAGCCCAGGCGGGTGATCAGGACCCCCCATGTGCTCTGTCCCTACCTCCCGCCGCATCCTGGCTCCCAAGGCATCTCAGGGCTCCCCGGGCTTTTTGTTTGTTCTTAACGTTTTATTTTTCAGAGAGAGAGAGAGTGAGAGAGACAGGACACCCCGAGACACGCCTGCACCCACACACACACACACACAGAGGGGGAAGGGCAGGGGAGGGAGACTTTCCAAGCCCCTCTTCTTACAGGAGACAGAGTTGAGATACAGAGCTCAGCCCGTAAGTCACACAACCTCGTGGTTGGCAAGCTGGGGACTTGAACTCCTCCCTGCCCACAGATCTTTTCCTTCTCCCATGACAATTCTTCAATTCCTAGGCCAACCCTTGAAAACCGTGTACTGAGGGCTCTCGCACCTTGTCCCCAGTGCAGGATTTGTTGTACCATAGAATCAAAGCACAAGGTGTTGCCTTGGTGTTTCAATGGTGACTCAGGACACCCAGCTTCCCCGCCCCGCAGTCCTGGACGGGGAAGGCCAGATACTTCTGCTCAGGTCCCGGGAGGCCATTCCCCCCAGACTGCTGGGCCTTTCTCCCCCTGGCACACACGGGGGAAGGCAAGAGGCAGGGAATGGCCTTAGTTGGCATTTTTGAAAGAAGAGTAGGCACCCTGGGGTCACTTCCAGGGTGCTTATAAACGAGCAGAGAGAGAAGCTATCTTAATACCGTGAAAAAAGAAAGGGTTTAAGACATACTGCACGTAGGCACCATAGAGATTTTCTCTTCGGTCTGGGATTTTTATTGCTGGTGGACTTACATACAGACTGCACACGGATTACTCTCTACTCGCTGGGATTTCAAGTCTTCCTGACTGCGCTTCGGGTCTGGGCAGAACTCCGAGAAACTTCTCTCGACAGTTTACTTGAAGTAGCTCCTTCCCATTCAAGGATGGCTGTACGTTTTGCCCACTTCAGTCTCGGGGTACACACTTGCCCATCAAGTGGCCTGCTCTGTCCTTCACCACTTTTCTTGGTTCATCCACGTCTCTAGGAGTTCTCTGTGGCTACGACTTAGGTCTTCTCATCACAAAGGGGAAATTCTCTTATCGGGCCCTTTTCTCAGTGATTAAATCTCCCTGAAAATTCGCAAGCTGGTGGGCACCTGGGTGGCTCAGTCGGTTAAGTGTCAGACTGCCCAGGTCATGATCCCATGGTTTGCTGACCGGGCAGAGCCTGATTGGGATTCTCTCCCCCTACCCCCCCTTGCATGGGGGCTCTCTCGCACGCTCTCTCTCAAAACAAACTTAAAAAAAATCGCAAGCTGGTCAGAAACCTTCATAGTATTCCCTAACTCCAACCGTGTATCTGTAAAGCTTTCTTTAAAACGCATTACATTTAAAATGCCATCTGAGGGGCGCCTGGGTGGTTCAGTCGGCTGAGCATCGGACTTCAGCGCAGGTCATGATTTCACGGTGTGGGAGTTCGAGGCCCACATCGGGCTCTGTGCCGACCCGCTTCAGATCCTCTGTCCCCCACCCCGCCCCACCCCTGTCGCCCCTCCCCACCTCTTGCAACTGCAATCTCTCTCAAAAATACGTTTCAAAAAATGTTTCAAAACTTAAAAAGTAAAATGCCATCTGAATATAACAGGGTCTTCTACAGAATGGCCGTGTCCTAACTGCAGTGGACAAAATTCAAGCAGAAATGCAGGGATCTCGGTCATCCTCAACTTTCTCACGCTATGTTGCTCTCACAGAAGACCTGCGTTAGTACCTGTTTTTTGCTAACTGAAAGAAATACAAGAGGGATTTCGCTTTTGGGGAAGCGGAAAGCTACAGAAGGCTGCGGCGTTCAGGGTGTTTGTGCCGAGCCTCTGTGGAAGGGGGGCACCCCGGCAGCGGGCAGTGCCCCCACCAAGTTCCGGCCCAGGGCAGCAGCACCCAGCCTTTCCCACGGGCGGGCCGCCCTAGTATTTATTAAACTGTGCCTGCGAGCAGGTGCGCTTAGCCTCGATTTATTTCGCTCACCCCTTAGCACAAGTCCTAACCTAACAAGCCTCAGGCCGGTTATTTCCAGGGATCTGGAAACACTCAGAAAACCTTCCGGATTGATTAATAGTAACTGCTTTCTCCACTTGATCCCATTTTGCTTCCACAAGGGCTCACAGGATCGCATTACTTTCAGAGAGTGGGAAAGCCTGTCCTCGTTTCTCCTCTTTGGAAATGGGCATCCCCTGACGGCTACCTTCTAGAAAGGGGGAATCCATCTCCCAGGGTTTTTTGTCCTGCAAGGTCGCAGACAAACGGATCATTACATCGGAGGTGCAAGGCAGAAACGAGAAGCCAAGGGGTCAGGTCAGAAATATTTTCGGAACAGGAAAAACATGGTTCTCCTACAAGTATGGAAGAACGCATTGAAGGAGGAAAAAAGCAGGACGGTCAAGCTCTGTATGTTGATGGGGCTCAGGACACATGTGCTAGAGGAATCTGGCGAGCAGCAGGGGTAGGACAACTTTCTGACCTTCTCCAAGCAGGTCCTAGGACCCGCACGGGAGAGGTTCCCTCCCTCCACCTGCTGGAAAACGATCACCCTGGTGTCCCAAATGGAGGGACGCCAAGAGAAATCCTAAGGAGCGGGACTTGTTGTTTCCCCCAGTTGACTAAGCTCCTGTCCTTTTTGTTTTATTACATCTTCCCGTGACTTTCCTCTCAAAACGCCCAGGTTTACTATTTCTTTGGGTCTGAATTTTCTCACCAAGGCTCTTGTGTCATGGAGAACTTAAATCAATTTGTGCCCTTTTCCCCTGCTCCTCTTCTGCTACCGGAGCTCCAGCTCAGAAAGGGTAGCTTAGAAGGACTCAGAAGAATACAGAAAAAGATTATTTTTCCCTCCTCTGACACAGACGCATTTGTGTTCAATGAAAGACTACTAGAATAAAATGACAAAGTTACAGCAACATTTACAGGGCAATAGAAGTCCTCTCTTGAGTTGTCTCCACTTTGGACAGAAAGTATTTGTGGCATATTGATCTCGACATTTTACGACCCACCTTTCCCGAATCTGAGCTCTAATTAACAGTGTGTCAAGCAACATTATATCCCCCTAGAAAAATCAAAAAATCTTGTGGTTTTGTAGATAACGCTCTAGTAGGCCTTTAAACGGGGCACATCTTTTTTGCCCTACTTCTAGACTTTTGATAATTTTACTTAACATAGTTTTGTATACTGCAGCCCTGTGACTTGGTAAGTAAACAAGGCAAGGTGTTATCCAGAGGAATCATAAACATACACTGTGACAGGCTCCACTCACATGCAAATCTCACGGGCTTCTGACCCCAACCCCCTCCTATCTTCAGATATCATCTTGAATCTGACACATAAGCAAACAAAGGTTCACAAAGATTGTGACTTACTTACATTCCTGGTCGGAGCCGGGGCCCAGCCTCAAAGCCAGATCCTCCACAAACACCAAGCCGTTTTTTTCTCTGTGATACGACCCTCCACATCCCCTCCCATTTGTAGGGAATCTTGTTTGCAAAAGTCTTTGTAAATTGAGGGAATAGGAGGCAGGTGGCCTGTGTCGTAGATGAGACACTGAAGAGGGAGATCACCTCCCCAGCAAAGGCAGAACTCAGGCAGGGCCCATGTGCCCTCCAGAAACCCCCCTGGAGTCAGCCGTGTTGTCTCTGGGCCAGACCCACAGTCCACCCCTGGAGGCCAAGGCTACTGTACCAGCTGAAATCCCCCCACTTCTTTGTTCTTGCCTACCTGAGCAAACAAACAGCCCTTCCCAACCTGCCTAGCTCTTTGCCTCCTACTGGAGCTGGCTGATAGACTCTGCAGGAAGGTGGGGGTCACCGCTGAAGGTGCTGTTCCCATCAAGGTCATTTGCATCTTAACAGCTGAGTTGAGCTCAAGTATTTTCCCTCTCAGCCCACCCTGTGGGGAGAAGAGATGAACTAAGGGGCCTGCAAACCCGATCTTACTACCCTCCTACCCTGGGCACCAGCTACAAATAAAACAATGACTTACACCTGCGACTACTTGCCTACGGAACCTCGCTGATATTTTAAACTGTAAAATATGTACCTGAAAGTGGTAATGAGTTCATGGAAGTTTCTAGGTGATTTCTTAGCCAATATATACCCAAACGGGGCGCCTGGGTGGCGCAGTCGGTTAAGCGTCCGACTTCAGCCAGGTCACGATCTCGCGGTCCGTGAGTTCGAGCCCCGCGTCGGGCTCTGGGCTGATGGCTCAGAGCCTGGAGCCTGTTTCCGATTCTGTGTCTCCCTCTCTCTCTGCTCCTCCCCCGTTCATGCTCTGTCTCTCTCTGTCCCAAAAATAAATAAACGTTGAAAAAAAATTTAAAAAAAAAAAAGAAAAAAAAAATATATACCCAAACGAACAAGTATATTTTGCCTTCTAGGGCAAGGATTGCTGAAATGTTTTGATTGTTGTTTTTTGTTGTTGTTGTTGTTTATTTTTGAGACACAGAGAGACAGTGCGTGAGCTGGGGAGGGGCAGAGAGGGAGAGAAGGAGA
This sequence comes from Lynx canadensis, assembly GCF_007474595.2. Lineage (NCBI taxonomy): Eukaryota > Metazoa > Chordata > Mammalia > Carnivora > Felidae > Lynx > Lynx canadensis. The sequence continues at coordinate 8,498,504 of NC_044315.2, read as the reverse complement.
CACAGAATCTGAAGCAGGCTCCAGGCTTTGAGCTGTCAGCACAGAGCCTGACACAGGGCTCAATCCCAGGAACTGCGAGATCATGACCTGAGCCGAAGTCGGAAGCTTAACCGACTGAGCCCCCCCGGGGTCCCCTGAAATGTTTGATGTTGATGGAAGGTTCCAGAGCCGTCACAAAGGCCTTTCTGGCCATCCCCAAAGCCTGGCCCTGAGGGAGCCCCGCCTGGGCTGTGTCAGGCCCAGCTGAAGGTCCTTTACATATTTCACTTTCAGGACTTACCCACTGGTTTGGAGTTTGTATATTTAAACGACCTCTAACCTATTTTCCTCCTCCCCCAGCCTGGTAACCACCATCGTTTGCTCGGTTTCTTTACAAGTTTGGCTTTTTTAGACTTTACATATAAGTGGTAGCATAACAGTGTTTGTTCTTTGCTGTCGGACAGCTCTCATTTGGCATGAATGCCTTCAAGATCCATCCGTGTTGTTGCAAATGGTGGGATTTTCTTCTTTCTCATGGCTGAATAATGCCACACCATGTGTGTCTATATATAGATATCAATATATAGATATAGATATAGATTAGATATAGATAGATGTATGTATGCATACACACCTACCATATTTTCCTTATATATTCTTCCATTGACGGACACTTAGTTGGTTTCCATCTTGGCTATTGTAAATAACCCTGAAATGAACTAAAATACGGTATGGTGATTTCGGGTAGCAATCTCGTATTATAAACATCCAACTTGCAAAGAGACTAGATCTTGCTATTTCTCACCACAAAAAATTGTAATTGTGTGACTGATGGAAGGGTTAGCTAATGCTACAATAGCACTCCAGTGGAAATATATAAATTTACCCATCAACCCGTTTATACACTGCCACATGTCAGTGATCTCAATGTAACATTTAAAAAAAAAGTTTTAAAGCCAAAAAAAAAAAAAACCCAACCTCACATATATAAGCTCATGTAATTCTCACAGTGACATGACCTGTGCATTATGTTTTTATAAATGAGGCAGCTGAAGCAGAGAGGTTATGTGACTTTTCCGAGGAAGCCCAGCTACGAGCCAGGCTTCAAATCACAATGGGGCTCTGGGCGGATGCTCCCAGCCACTATGCTATACTGCTTCTAACTTGACTGGATTTTCCTTTTCCAAAGGGGTGTATTTTGTGTGCAAATATATAGAAGATACCTCACCCTAACCCCACCTCTAGGAGTCCAGCAATAAACAAAAGTTTTGAAGGCAGTGGAAAGCTATTATGGAAAACCAAAGTAGGCTAAGGTCCAGAGGAAAAGATGGGACGTTGTATTTTCCCATCTGTAATCAGCCTGGATTCTAAGACCCATGATTTTACGTGTCACTAACAAACACAGCTGCCTGTTAAAAATGGCCAGGCCAAGATGCCATCAACTCTAAGATGCATCCTTTCAGATTTGTCAGACTAGGAAAAAAACAGATGTGCACTTTTTAATATTTACTTTTGAGAGAGACAGAGCATGAGTGGGGGACAGGCAGAGAGGGGGAGACACAGAATCTGAAGCAGGCTCCAGGCTCCGAGCTGTCAGCGCAGAGCCTGACGCGGGGCTTGAACTCAGGAACCGTGAGATCATGACCTGAGCCGAAGTCAGACGCTTAACCGACGGAGCCTCCCAGGCGCCCCCAAAAGATGTGCATTTTTAGCACTGATGAAATACAGTAAGATCCAGACAAGCAGACGAAAGAGCTCGAGACCCAGGGGAAGGAGCTTCCGCAGCATCTCCTGCAAAGGCCTGCCACACTCCCACGTCCTGGTTTTTTTTTTTTTATTTTTTTTTTTTTCAAATTTTATTTATTTTTGGGACAGAGAGAGACAGAGCATGAACGGGGGAGGGGCAGAGAGAGAGGGAGACACAGAATCGGAAACAGGCTCCAGGCTCTGAGCCATCAGCCCAGAGCCCGACGCGGGGCTCGAACCCACGGACCGCGAGATCGTGACCTGGGTGAAGTCGGATGCTTAACCAACTGCGTCACCCAGGCGCCCCTCCCACGTCCTGGTTTTAACGTTCTCCCACATTCTAACCAGATGCTAGTTCAGAAGAGTATCAACACCCGCTAACTGTGGCCAAGGGAAAGAAAGGTGGTGTGATTTGCAACACCTGGGTCATCTGCGCCAGGTGGAGGCAGGTCACGATGGGTTCACCTTCCCCAAAGAGGGTGACTGAAATGTGGGAGGGGAACCCTGTATCTGCTGGGTTATTGACACAAGCAGACACAACAGTTCTCTATGCGGAACTAGACTTAGGTATTAAGCAAAAAAGATAGAGCAGAGGAGTCCATTTGGCAACAGAAATGAGCCCCGACTTGTCCTTTTCCCCCATGTGGCTTTCTTGCTCACACACACACACACACACACACACACGTCTTTAAGAAGCATGATCTTTCTTGGGGCGCCTGGGTGGCTCAGTCCGTTAAGTATCTGACTCCGGATTTTGGCTCAGGTCGTGATCTCACGGTTCACGAGTTGGAGCCCTGCATTGGGCTCTGCACTGACAGTGTGACGCCTGCATGGGATTTTCTGTCTCCCTCTTTCTGCCCCTCCCCTGCCAGTGTTCTCTCTCTCTCTCTCAAAAAAAAAAAAAAAAAAAAAAAAAAAAAAAAAAAAAAAAGCACAGTCTTTCTTTTGTCCACTGCAAACGGCTGAAGGTAACAGCAAGTCCAGCACATGTCTTTACTGGTAGGTTTAACAATAAAAATATGAGTTCTAAATGCACGAGGGTTTCTAAAAGGAAAGTCTGTTTTCAAACATCTGGAAGTCATTTAAACTATCTGAATTATTCATTATGCTTCATTACAGCCATCAAGAGCACAGTCAGATGATTCTCATAACCTCACCGGGTTCCCATCAGCTCCATTCAAGCGGTCATCACACAACAGGCACAACTAAGCGCTAATCATTTTCCCTCAAGACAGAATTAATTCCCCTCAGAACAACAGGAGAGCACGGACCAACATTTCTCACTGCCACGTTTCTGCAGCTTTTGTCCACTTAGATTCAGCAGCGGGCACGAACCCATGTTTAAAAGTTGGATGAGGGGCGCCTGGGTGGCGCAGTCGGTTAAGCGTCTGACTTCAGCCAGGTCACGATCTGACGGTCCGTGAGTTCGAGCCCCGCGTCGGGCTCTGGGCTGATGGCTCAGAGCCTGGAGCCTGTTTCCGATTCTGTGTCTCCCTCTCTCTCTGCCCCTCGCCTGTTCATGCTCTGTCTCTCTCTGTCCCAAAAATAAATAAAAACGTTGAAACAATAAATAAATAAATAAATAAATAAATAAATAAAAGTTGGATGAAACGCTTTGACCGAAGAGTCCAAACATTATTCCTTTATAGGGATGGGAGTGGGAACAGCAGCGTATTCTCTGGGGCACAAACACGGACACGGCGGGCAACGTGTTTGCACACTTGGGAGTGCACACAGAGGAGCCCTTTAGTCGCTGTGCAGGAAAGTCACGGGATCCAAGGAGCAGGCTGTGTCTCCCGCTTACGAATGTTCATTTAAAAGACTTGAGAATTCGCCAGGGAGCAGGTTAGGGAATTTGGGTTAGGTCCCTTTAGTGGTGGTGTTTTAAAATTTAAGAAAAGATGTGAGGCACCTGGGTGGCTCGACTGGTTAAAGGTCCGACTTCGGCTCAGGTCATGATCTCACGGTCCGTGGGCTCGACCTCGCGGGGGGGGGGGGGGGGGGGGGTCTGCGCTGACAGCTCAGATTTTAGGTTCGGTGGCTTCCTCTCTCTCTGCCCCTCCCCTGTTCACACCCTATCTCTCTCTCTCTCAAAAATAAACAAACATTAAAAAAATTTTTTTAAACAGAAAAGATGAATTAGTTTGCTAGGGTGGCCATAACAAATACCACAGACTGGGTGCATTAAACAACAGAGATTTATCTCCTCCCAGGACTGGAGGCCAGAAGTTCAAGATCAAGGTGTCAGCAAGGTTGGTTTCACTGAGTGGCTTCCCTCCTTGGCTGTCTTCACGTGGTCTTCTCTTATGTGAGTGGGGTCTCATCTCCTTCTAAGGACGACAGCCGTATGACTTCATTTTACCTATGCTACCTCTTTAAAGGCTCTGTCTCCAAATATAGTACATTCTGACTTATAGGGGGGTTAGGATTTCAACTCACCAACTCAAAGGGGCTTAATTGAACATGTATCAGGTAGAGATTATTATACATTTAGTTTCCTTAGGTTAAGCAAGATCAGAAGTGAGAAAAGAGCTCAAGCAGCAGATTTTTATGTTTGTTTAGTTCATTAGTTCTGGCGTAGAAAGTTTATGGTTAGTGGCTCAGTATTAACTGCTGTTTTTGAGACCTTGTGCTCTCTTAGTCTAAAAATACACACACACCCTCATCTTTCTCAGACTTAAGAGTGATTAACCTGCTATAATTAAGATGTAATCTTTTCAAAATTTCTTTGAACGTAGTAACAGAAGCGCCATGTCCTAGAAGAGCCAATCCTCTGAGATCAAGCATGCAGGAAGTTTCCTGTAAGGGTCCTGATTCCATTACACAAAGGCATGGCACCCCAGGCTTAAAAGGAAAACAGGGTTCTTCCTTCTTTGTAGGCAGAGTCTGATCCCTGGGGAAAGCGTGGGGTTGGTGCAATCTGAAAACTGCAAAAAGCTGAATTTTGCAATGAAAGACATTCTCAAATCAAGCTCTTCCATGGAAAATAACCTCCCCGGCTGCAGCCAGCCAGGTTCTTTTCAGTTTGGTTGAAACCATGTGTAGATTTCTGCTAAGAATAAAAACGGTACACGCTCACTGGAACAAAGTGCCTGGGAGAGAAGCCACCGGTGAGTGTGCACTTGCAACAAGTATCTGGAGGAACAGAGAGCAGTGAAGAAGGAGGCAGGGCTGAGAAAGGTGAATGCAGAAGAGCAGGTGAATTCTCCCCGTGGTATAAACGACATGTCAGCAGTTCGAGGTTCTAGGTACTGGGGAGAGACGTGGGATGGAAAACGGGGGACTGCTTCAAAACTGGTTTACTACCACTCCAAACCTTGGCAGAAGTCCTCGTCTGGACTTGCATTGGTTCCATTCCACTAGGCTAGGGCCCCGGTGGAGAAGACAGCACGACGGAGAGGCACTGTCCTTACGGTAAGTATATGGGTTAATTCAGATCTGCACAATGAGTGTTGAGCAACTAGAAAACTGGCAGGCAGGTGGATTTCTCTCCAGAGGCACGTAAGGGCCCCAGACAAAAGGCCTAGACATCCTGAGGTCTGGAGGACTTCAGTGAAACAGCGGCCCCTACACCTGTGCTATAATAACAGGCTAGGCCTGCCCATTTCTAATCAGGTTTCAGGGTCTTAAATATACAGAGAACCAAAGATCTCTCCAGCAAAGCCTCAAACGCAAGAGACCAAAGTAAACCAAAGAGCAGATAATAGAAAAGAGACAAAGCAAAGTAAACCAAAACAAAGCAAAATGAACATAAAATACAACATCCCGAGAAGTAAGAGAGTTCATCCAAGGCACACACAAAAAAAAGGACACTTCAGTGGAAAGGCTGGCAGAAGATGGAGAGGAAATAGGTCTCTCATTTCTGGGCAAAACAAAAAGCCAAAGAAATGAAAATAGAAAACTAGAGGATCAAACCAGCATTCAAAATGGTAGTTAACAGCAATTCCAAAGAATAAAGAAAACAGGAAAAAAAAAAAAAAGAGAGAGAGACAGAGACAGAAATGATACAAATGCAACTCTCAGAAGGGAAGAACTGAAATTTTCTAAAACATCTCCAAATGTCCAGCATGAAGGACGGGAAACAGACACACCTCATACAATGACCTGCAAGATAAGGCAGCTGGGGATTAAAAAGTGTCCTGTCACCTTCCGGAGGAGCACTGCCCCTGCAAAAGGGCACATATAAAAAAGGGTGGGAACGAGGGTGGTGTAAGGGTTCCATAGCAACCCTAAATCAAAGAAAGTATTGACCCACATCCTTAAAATTTTGAGGCAAAATTAATTTCCAACCCAAATTCTATATCCAGCTCAACTAGGCACCCAGGCATGAAAGGGTGTGTAATGAAGACGTTCACTCTCACCTGCATTCTTTCATAGCAAGTTACTAGAGATTATGCCCCATTCAAGAGGGGCTTAAGCAAGAAAAAAATGCATGGGATCCTGGAAATGGGCTTTCCATAGGAGAAACGAAGAGATGGCCAGGATGATGATGGTGGTTGTATAGCAGGTCCTCAGGACATCCAGAAAGCCAGCTGCCTCCAGGAGGGGTGTCTCTAAGGGAAAATGGGAATGCTAGTTGGCTCAATGTGTTGCAGTGTGGAAACTAATATTGGGAGTCAGGTTAGCACACTCTTGGCAGCAGGTGTCTAAGGATCCAATTCAAAATGGCCTGATGAGTGGGCTTATTGCCTCACGGAACCAGGAGTCCAGTAGCAGGGCATCTCCCAAGGGTTGATTTCTCCCGAAGATTGACTTTCCATCTTTGGCTGAGCCATGGTCAGCATGCTGTCTTCTATGGCTGTGATAGCACACCTGCTCTGAGTGTCCAGTGAGCACATCCAAGGTTGGCTGGCAGGAGAGGGACCCTTCCTGGGGCGGGGGGCCTGTGATCTAAGAAACCTTCCCCAGGAACCCCACTTCCAAGGTTCACTGGCCAGACGCCTTCAATCCACCAGTGACTCAAGGAATAGGCCCCTGGGATTAGTTCACACCAGAGTTCTTTTGGACAAGCCACACCACGAAGTGTTCGTGTGGCCCCGCGGAGTGACGGAGGAGGCTGCTAAAACCTCGGCACTTCTAGGACCCACGTGTGGCACAGTGGCACCAAAGCACACCAGTTAGGACACCAGAGCCACGGGGAAAGGTGGGGACACCTGAGTAACATGGGAGCCTTTCCAGGCTGAAGAAAGGAGGAAAATGGTACCTGCTAGAAACGTTGAAGCAATTCTGATGAGAAGTTTGGGAAAAACCAGGAAGGATGTAGAAAAATAAGCAAATGAAAATGAAGAAAGCTAGTTGATTAACACCAGGAAAACTGAAATGGTATGGGCCACGTAAGGGCAGTTCACTGCTTAATTGTTTACCAACCTAGGGCAGCATCACCACGTAAGACCTGAACATGGACTTCTCCAAAACGATGCCGTTCTCCTGGGACGATGGAGAGAAGATGGGGACCAGGGCTGGGGAAAGGTCTCCATCTGTAATGCCCACAACCAACATTTGAAAGGGAACAAATAAAACCCGCAATAAAAACTCCAAAGCGTTTCAAAACGCAGTGGAGCTGAAAAGAAGGGGAAGTAGTTCCTTCCCAGCTGGGCAAAAGCAGGGGTGTGGAGGAGCGGGCAGAGGAACACAGGCTGCGTTGGCCCCACTCTACTCTAATTTTATATGTTTGTTTAGTCTCGTAGACAGAACAGTAGGGATTTTCTCCTCCTCTTGGTGAACACGCCCTTTCCGTGGACAACACAAGCTCCCAGTGTGTTCGTCAAACAGAAGCAAGCTCTGCTGTTGGCTTTTCTGTATTTACCTCCTCACCTCAATCCCCCACCACCCTGAGACCCGGTGGGGGTTGGGGAGAGGACCCCCAAGTTATAGGCATGGGCTCTCGGGCTCCAGGGCCAGGACTCCCTGTCCCTGGCAAGTGGGATGCTGGTATCCTGTGGGGGTGCAGTGGGGGGCAGTGCTGGACCGCCACAGTCCGGCCAGGTAAGGCACAGCAACTCGGCAGCAGGTGCCCTGCAGTGACAGACCCCAGGGCGTGTCCGGACAGGCTACTGGGAGAAAGCTTTGGGGCTCGGTGTCCAGGGCAGCCAGGCTGTCACAGGCGGGGGCGACGATGAGTCTACCAACCCTTCAACTTTGTTGCTAAACGCCAAGCACAGTTTTAAAATTCAAACAATCTACCTGCACCTAAATTTAAATTTCTGCACTGTTCACAAATTTGCATCGCCTTTCTTCTAACTCAAACCCTGTCAAGTCTTCAGCTGCTTAAGGCAAAGTCCTAAGGAAAAACGCCTGATCACAGGGAGCTATTTACTGGGAAGGCGCGGCTCCCAAGATAGGGAGACTTTCCCAGTGACCTTGACCTTCACCCAGCCCCCACTGTGACCCCCTCATTCTTGTAGCACATTTCCTCTCAGGAGCCTGACCTTATCTGAATGCCTGGCCAACAAAATCTAACCCAAAACCCAATCCCCAAAGCAGCAGGGAATGTGGCGGCTGCTGTCGCCTCAGGCCATCCTGTCTCTGGGGCGTAAGGCTTCCTGAAGTGCCTGCAAAACGCCTAATTTTCACCTCACCGCTCCCAACAGACTCCCCAGGGCTCCCTTTTTCTACACCCTGACTTCCTTCAAGGTCCCCAAGTGCCACCCCCTCCCTGAAGCCCTCTCAGACCACTGCTCAAGGAGACCTCTTCTCCCTTGAATCAACTCTTGCTTCTACTTGGGATGTATCTGGTTGGTCCCCCTGTATACGATGGGTAAGCCTTTTACGTCACAGCCTCGTGTGATTTGCTCAGCACTCCGAAGACAGAAGACTTGGCTGGGATTTAAAAAAAAAAAAAAAAGACCATTTTTAGAAAACTGTTTTATAAATAGACTCTTATACAAAGAAGAAGCACATATACAGAGCACCCAGACTCCCAGGAAGGCGGCCCCTGGCCCTTCTTTCCCGCTCTGGGAAAAGAGAACAGGAAAGAAGATTCCATTCTGTTCTGGACTATCTCCACTATGCGGCCAGTTTTTCAAGCAGCGTTTCTATTCCTTTGCTGGCATTTTTGTTTTTCTCCAATGTGGGAATGAGGCCTTTGAGTCCGGCCTTGACTTTGTTTGCAACTTCTTGATCGGAGCTCTGGAGAAGGCTGAGAAGACAACAATCAACCAATAAAAAAATGACATTTCATAAAAACCCCTAACCGTCTGCCAATACTATCTCCACCCAAGGTAGAAAAAGTTCACCGATTTGTGAGACAAGCCTGACAATCATAAACACATCTTTTTAATTCACCAGATGAATGAGGGGGGCTGGGAGCCTATATTCTGAGAGCACGTAAATAGAAAACGTTTTATAATCTTGCTGGCAGATCACACGGAACTCCGTTCCGTACAGAATGGGTCCTACATTCGCTGGTTATCTTAGGACCAACACCCGGTCTTAAATGTGTTTACTGCATGGATTCTAGCCCCTCTTTCCTACCCAGATGAAACTCAAGAACAGAAACCTTGCGTTTTACTTCTCTATTTCACGGTACCATGGGGCACACAGATGACCGAGAAGACTTCCGTGAGCGACCGCGTAGCACCAGTGACCAGGGGCCACGCAGGAAAGGTGGAGGGCCCGAGAGGGAAGCAGCTAAGAGCCTTCCTTCTAAACTCCGTGGCTAAAACATCCAAAAGGGTGAGGAGCTCAAGGGCCTAGATTTGAAACCTCCCTCAGCCACTCGGTAACTGTACCCGCCAGAGCGTGCTATTTAAAATGTCTGTTTCCTGACCTAGAGACGGGATCAACAACACGAGCCACCCCCTACTGGAGAGACTTCTTGAGGCTCAAAGGATCACATATGGGAGGCACCTCGCCAGGGCACGGCACTTAGCGAGTACTTCATGAATGGGAGCCGCTAAAACAAACCAGTCAGCTCTGCTTCCTGGAAGCCTGCTGGAGCCCTATCCCCACACGGAACGGAGTCCCAGAGACTGCTACCAAGAGCCCGCGAGACCCCTTTCTCTTTAAATAGGGGCTGGGGCACAGGCACCCGACTGTAGAAGACCAGGGCTCCCCCCTTCTGCACGACCACATTTAACGCTGACCTCAGAAACACATCCTAGAAACAAACCACTTGGCATTTCCCCAAGTCCCTGGTCCTGATAACTTGCGGCACGTCCACAAAGAGGACGGTTAGGTCAGCAGCACCGAGCAGCACTCTGTCGATGGCGGGGGACAAGGCCCAGCTTGCCACTTGCAAAGGTGCGAAGTAAAGTGCCCTTTTAACAGATTCGTGACTCACCGGGTAGTTTCTGGCTAAGCACGCACTCACACTACGCGTAGACGTAATAAAAGTATTTCCTGAACACACGCGCTGGACGTAAAGCTAAGAATTTTACATACACCATCTCCTATAGTTTGCATAACAGCCTATGATTATTACTAATCTAATTTTACAACCAAGAAAATGAAGGTCCACAGAAGCTGAGTGATTTGCCCAAGACCGCACAGTGAGCTGGGATCGAAACCCAGGCAGGGTGTCTAGAACCCACGATGATCTAAGTGCTAGAGGATTCTGCTGCCCCGAGTCGTTTTTCAGATAGCCGACAAGGCTGATACTCTTTCTCACCAAGGATGCCTTTTCACTTACTGTAAAAAAGATCTAGGGAATACTGCACAAGTTTGAAGTAAAATACACGAGCGGAGAATTTTACCAAACAAGTCAAGCACATGACTGTTCTAAACCCATTAAAACTGATTATTATATCAATTATTAGGTTATTGTAGTTCAGCACCCCTTCACAACCTCAAATATCTTACATGCCAATGTTCCAAAATAAATCTGTAGTATCCTTCTAATGTTTGAAATCCACCCAAGAGCAGCTTTGATTGATGAGCAATCTTTACAAATTAATTTCATGGGCATGGTTGAAATTTTTAGTTAATTGAGCGTTAATGAAAGAATATGTCAGTAGGTGTTAACACTCCAAACGCCTGGTAAAGAAACTCGTATTAAAAAAGTTCATGTTTCGGCTAATGGATTCTGGCTGTTCAACTTCAACTGGAAAATGAACTAATTTTCATAAAAAATGAACAAAATGAACCGCACCACCCATATATTTGGAGATCCTGATCTACCTGAAGTAACGGATGTCTGTATGGACCGTGTTTATGGGTGTATGTGTACCAAAATCAAACTGTAGACCGAAGAAAGACTTCTAACTTTTACAAACAAAACAGATCAAATTACACAGCATGCTGCATGTGACATACTGTGGGAAATTCAAACGTATCCCCTTTTCCAAACCTCGGTAACACAGCAGGGGAAAAAAAAAATCAGCAGTGATTACTTCACAATAACAAACAAATCTATTTTAAATGAATGCTGTTAATAAAAGGGTTTCACATCCAGGAACAGAAAGTACGTAAGTTTCAATGACCTGTTAATTATAAACTCCAAGTAACTCTGGAGAACAACAGACAAGTTGAGCACATGCCTCAATTCACAAATCATCAGTATTCTATCATTTTAATTAGAAATAAACAATTAGCATGCAGACTTCAGTAGCAAATGCTCCCAGAATCCTTTCAAGAATACTGGAAAGTAAGAAAAATGACACGTAAAGTCAGGCATGATTTAAAAAGCAACTTTGTCAGTTTTCACAGGGACAAGACTAATTCGTTAAAAAGAATGCAATTACAATTTTGGTCGAAACCATAAATGTGATGAAACAATCAAATGATACACTGTGTGATCTCTTATTTACACATGGAGTCTAATTTAAAACAAAAAGAAAAGCAAAACAAAACAAAACCCAGCTCATAAATACAGAGAACAGATAGGTGGCTGCCAGAGGCAGGAAGGGTGTGTGAGGGGGGAGACCGTGCATATGCACGAGGAGGGTCAAAAGGCAAAATGTCCAGGGGTTGCCAACACAGCCTTCCAGGAACAAGGACCAGGTGAGGAGATGTGACGCTGGCCGGACTGATGGCTTATTACTTCGGAACGTACAGTTTAAGCCCAACCAACGCGAAATGACAAAAGGTGAACTAGTTGCTACAGATTCCTTTTTTTTTTTTTTGAGATCTATAATTCCCAATGGCCGTAATAATGTTCCAGAAAACGTATATACTTGGCAAATCCTATGAATTACATAATTTATAATAATCGGGTGTCGGAGGGCTCCATAACCTGGGGAGGAAAGAAGGCCGTGAAAGTGACCCCTACATGTTAATCAGAGGTAAAGCGCTTTCCTGAGTAGAGCGAGGGAGCAAGAGAGAGAATCCAATTCTATTTTGGTCAAAGCCGTAAAATAAACTTTTAAGAACCGACTGAAAGAGTTACGTCTGGCCTCTGCTATTTGTTGTGCCCGTATGCACCCTGAGGGACCGGGAGCGATGGCCAGCGATCAGACACCAAGGACAGACCCAAGGAAGAATGTGGAGGAAGGGGCTTCTGCGCCAACGGGCAGGAGGAGGGGCCTCTCCGGCCAAGGCACACACGTACGTACCTAGCAAGAATAATGGCACCTCGGTTTACACTGGCCCAGGACCTCAGGTTCTTCACACCAACATGCTCTACAAGTGTTTTTGCGAAACAACCTGAAAAATTGAAAAATACACTGAAGCTTAGTGAACATCACACCAAGATTTAAACTCCCAATCTACTTCTCTACTGCCCTTAAATCTACAAATATTCTAATAAAAAAGTGAATAAAGAGAGTTCTGACTCAATCTTCCTTAATACTAAAAATTCCAGCTCTGATTTACTTGATGTGTGTTTTTAAATTTTTTTGTTTATTTCTCGGAGAGAGAGAGAGAAACAGAGAGACAGAGTGAGTCAGAGTGTGAGTGGGGGAGGGGCAGACAGAGAAGGAGACACAGAATCCGAAGCAGGCTCCAGGCTCCAAGCTGTCAGCACAGAGTGTGATGTGGGCAGGGCTCAAACCCACAAACTGTGAGATCATGACTTGAGCTGAAGTCTGGCGCTTAACTGACTGAGCCACCCAGGTGCCCCTCATTTTTATTTTAAAAAGCCATTAATGTCCTACAATTCTCTTCTTTTTTACAAAATGTTTTTTATTTATTTTTGAGAGAGACAGAGTGCAGGGGTGGTGGAGAGAGAGGGAGACACAGAATGGGAAGCAGGCTCCAGGCTCCGAGCTGTCCGCACAGAGCCTGACTCCGGGCTTGAACTCTCGAGCCGTGAGATCACGACCTGAGCCGAAGTCGGACGCTCAACCGACGGAGCCACCCAGGCACCCCTGTTTAATGTGTTTCCAATACAGCCATTTCCTTCTACTCTGATCCAGGTTTTAGACTTTGTTTAGAAATAATTACTGAGGACAAACAATGAATTCTTATAAAATGAGCACTTGGTCGTGCTTGCTTCTCTTTGTACTATTTAATGATTTAACCCTGACCTGAAAGGCATTCAGGAAGTGAATGTTTGACAGCAACACCTCGTGCTTGGATGAGAGCAAGTTCTCCCTCGTGAAAAATGCTCACTCAGGAGGTGACTAGTGGTCACGTGACTATTGTGATTGACACCTGGTAATTTCTGTCTACAAAGCTAGCCATTCACCCGTCAAAAATGTTACTCATCTTGTGTTATTAGCTTGCTTGTCATTATCAGATTCCCAAGGGCTTGGTATATTATCTTATTCACCGTGCGATGGAAGTGTATGTAACTAATTCTTGGACAAAGCAGAAATTCTGAAAGCTAGGGTTGGCTACAGATGGAAGTGAAGGCAAACCTATCTTGAAGGTAAGTATCTTGGGTGGTTGCATATATAATTCACTCAGAAGATACTCAAATGTGAGGACCCTTTAAAAGCCAAGAGGCCTACGGTCATTTAGCTCTTCACGGCACAGGTCGAAGGACAGCAATCGGCCAGTGAGGCAGATGGTGTTTTCCAAAGGTGACTGACCATGACAGTATCCCTGTCCTGTGTGCTCTTCTAGAATGCTGCACACGCCCACCCCCACCCAGAGCTGGAATCAATGTCTTCTTTTGAACTCTGGTGGGTCTGTGACGGACTTAACCAAGAGAGAAGGGAAAGAGCAATGTTAAGTAACTTCTATGGCTAAATCATAAAAGCACCACGCACCTGCTTTCTTCTCTTAGAGCCCACCCACCATGTTGTGAGGAAGCCCAAGCAGCCTGGCAGGATGGCACGAGGCTGCTGGACTTGGCCACCGCCAGCCATCGCCCAAGTGCAGAGATACTCAGACCCTAAGCCGAGCTGCCCCAGGTGACAGTGAGGAGAACAAAACCAAACCCCGATCAGATGTTGTTTGAGAACTACCAAGTTTTGGGGTGGCTCGTTACACGGCGACAGAGGACCAAGACAGCCAGCCATGCCCATTCGGAGCTCCGTGAATGTGAGGAACACGGCAGGTCCACACAAGCATGTTATAAGGCTGCCAGTGTAACCGAATTAGGGACAAAAGTCACTTGAAAATTCTTTGGATTTTAAAAGTAAACCAGACAACTTTTCTGACATAAACTCAGCTCAACAGAGCACTGAATTCTTAATAATGAAAAAGATGATTCAATACATTATTTTCCCCTCAAACTGTGTTACAAGCTGTCTCCTTTACGGGAAGCGTGCAATGAAAAACAGCCCCAAGTCTGTGATCTTCAAGGGAGAGTGAGAAGTGACAACTGTACTACTGTACTGATCGCCCCACTAGCCATCAGGCTGCAACTTGCCTCAAGACAGAAATTCGTGATCTGTCGCTTTGTCCAGACACAGTGAGGGTTTGGGAAAGCCCTTCAGTGGCTACAATACTGGATGGAGCTCGAACTCAGTAACAGAAGGTCTGGTCAAAGACAGGACTGAGACAGGAATGGGATGCCACTTTTCAGGTGGATAAAAGAGGCTGTCCTTCTCTTGAAAGCTGACTTTCTGCAGAGCAGCAAGTGGCCAAGCACTGGCTTGCTCTTTGGTCATATGTATTTTCAATGCCAAACAGGCATTAGCTCAAAATTCTGATAAGGATAGTTTTTTTCTGCTTATCCTTTCCTCCAAAGTAGAGATAAATACACTTTTCAGCTGGGGGTAGTGACACTCACAAATCTTCCCCCCCTTCCCGCCCCCACCCCCTCAAGGAACAGAATGGCATTTCAGGGCTCTGGCCAGCCAGATCCGAAGCCTGAAGTAGCGAGGGAGGTGAGACAGTGAGGGAGGGTGGACAGAGAAAGGAAATTAAAGGATTATGGGACATAAATTTCCAACATCTACTAGAGCATTATTTGCAACCCCTAAGTTACTTCTCGTTCATAGACATCATTCGTAAACACTCAGCAAGTTTCACTTGAACATAAATGACCGGCATACAGTTCAGGGACGTCAGGAATTACTGAAATTCCACATGAGATACAGGAGAAGGTCAAGTTTCACAGCCTACCTTCTCTTCCGCTTTCCTTCATCTTCTTGTCTTGTTCTATTAACCACTTCAGAACGAGATGTCCCGCAGGATGCTCTGCGACGTGAAGCTGTAAGGGGGCAAGAAGGCAGGGACTTAAACAGCGGTCTTCAGCCACGCCTTGGCCGGCAGTCCATTCTCTATCACCGCACACAGGTGAGGACTCAGACAAGTTGGAAGTTCGATAACACTCAGGAGGGAGGTCATGATCAGGAGTGGCCCTGACGCCTGGAGGGACCAGAGATCTAGCCCAATCCCCAGATTGAGAGGAAGAGGGACACCGCGGCCAGAGCCACTAAAAGGCACTTCAGGCGCGGCCTCATGACCTCCACGCTGAATAGCACCACACGGCGCTCGCCCCGACGTCCTGCCAACCACTGTTCAGGCTGCAATAGGCAGTTCTGAGTGCAAATGAACCTGTGGGACGAAGCGTGACAGCAGAAACACTGACACTTGGTCCCCACGGGTCCCACAGCACCTAGGATCTCTCCTTATCAAGCACGGAGACAACGGGCTCCATCCCTTGCAGAGAAAACTCATCACGCCTACATCCTCCTGGCCGGTTTCTACGCTCTGCCCTGTGAGGGGAGGGTCCAGACCCAGGGCCCGCAGCAGGAGATAGTAGACTCCCCAACACACAGGCCCTGCCCGGTCTGACCTCTGCCTCTTCTTCCCTCTGCCGGCTGACCTCCCCCGAGCCCTCTGTCCCCAAATGAGCCGAGACCCTTCCCTCCTTCCAACTGCGGCCCATGTTCCTCCCTCTGCCTTTCTTCACTGAGCTACGATCCTCCGGCCTCAGTGTAACCTTCACTGCCTCGGGGAAGCCTTCCTGGGGACAGGCTGGCTCCCATTCTCATACGGCCCCAGAGAACACGTACGTGTCCTTTACAGCAGGTATCTCCATCCTCTAGTGGGTAATTATCTGGGTACGTATTCGTCTCTATGTTGTGTTCAGCAAAACGGTAAGCTTTGGGGGATGGGGGAACAGGGCTGACCGCCGCCCAGCACAGATGAGGCGTGTGGATCAAGGAACTTAAGAGGTAAGGCAGAAGGAGTCCCGGGCCAAGGCAGGCAGGCAGGGGAGCTATCAGCAAGAGCGGACTTTTTTAACGGGAGGGAACTTGGGAAGACTTCAAGGAGAGGGACTCTGGGCAACTTCTAGGATGAGTGAGGCTTTCTACAGGGACAGCACGGCAAAATGGGGACACAGGTGGCATCCAGGGTGAGGAAAGAGGTGCATGCGAATGCAGAGAGGTGCAAGAATCCACAGTGAATTCAAAACAGAGAGAAGAACACAGCAAAAGCTAGGAAGGCAGCCTGGTGCCAACCACGGGCCGCAGAGAGCCGCGTTAAGACGACGGTCTCGACTCTGTGGGTAAGAGGAAGTCACGGGAAGCTCTGAGAAGGACAGCCCTGCAGCGGCACCGTGTTCCGAATCCGCAGGATCAGATGTGCTGCGGGTTCGGGCTGCGGGGAGGCAGTCAGCATCGGAGTTCTCTTCGAGCCCTGATCTCGGTGGCCGGCGTCTGTGCGACGCTGCAGCTTTCCGCCCGTCTCGCGACAGCACGTTACCTCTCCGTCCTGGCCGCCCGGGTGCAACTCTGCGGCCGCCAAGCCGGCGATGGCGCTCATGGCGGGCTGGACGTCTCCCGTGGCAGCTCCCAGAATGCCGGGCACCAACACGCATGCAGACTTATCCAGCACCACTTCGCGGGCGTGTCCTTGCAGGTAGCTTAACAAAGCCGGAGAGACGGCCTCCAGGAGCTCTCGCCGGCGGATGGCGGTGTCCTTCTTACTGTAGGAGCGTGGGGAACGAGGCACTCGGGTGAGATGAGTGGCGAAGGAAAGACAGTGATCTTATCACCACAAAAACCTCTACGGGCTTTAAACAATCTGCGTCAGGGGCCCCTGCGTGGCTCAGTCGGTTAAGCATCCGACTTCGGCCCAGATCATGATCTCGCGGTTCGCGGGCTCGACCCCCACGTCGGGCGGCCTGGAGCCTGCCCTAGATTCTGCATGTCTCTCTCTGCCCCACCCCTGCTCATACACACACTCTCTCTCTCTCAAAAATAAATACACACTAAACATTTTTAAGAAACAGTCTTGGTCCAACTTGGCGTAATCGTTTCTCTCGCTGTGGTGTGCAGGTAGTAAGCAACTTATAAGGGAGGGATACCTCGCTTTCATCTTTCTGTCTCCAGGATCTGAACAGTGCCTGTCACAGAATGAGCACTTAATAAGTGAACCTTGCCCGATGTAATACCCAAACAACAACAACAAGTTAGAAGACAGGATTAGACTACTTTATGGACTCTACTCTCTACAATATCGAATTGTGTGATAACAATAGCTTTAAAAATAAAGCAAAACTGATCTCCGGGGAGGACGGCAGAAGAGGACCCTAAGCCCACCTCCTCCCGTGGATACACTCGATAACACCCACATCAGGGTGAACAGCCCAGAGAACGACCAGAGGACTGGCAGAACAGCGTCTAAACCGCTAAATCTAGAGATGAGGCCATACTGGTGAGGACAGGAAGGGAGGAGACGCGGGTCGGAAGCTGAAAGGATGCCCAGGACTGTCTGCAGTGGGGGTGGAGGAGGGAGAAACAGCCCCTCACGAGAGGCGGGCCCTACACGGGGTGTCTGCCTGGGGAAGACGAATCCCTGTAACATGTGGGAATGAAACATGTGGCTTTGACAATCAGCGGGGCATAATCTCATGGGTTCTTACAATCAATCGGTGGGGCTTAACACCCAGAACTTTCAGCATGCTTGGCTCTGGGAGAGCAGGGAGGGTGACAGAAAACGGAGTCCCCGCCTTAGAGACAGCATGACAAAAAGGCCTGTGAAGATACACAACATAGAAGCAGCAGTTCGAAAAGCACCTGGGATATGCGGGAGGGAAATCCGTTTACTAAGCTCACAGCCTGGGATGGAGGGGCAGGGATCTTCGGGACACTTCTACAGGAAAGAAGAAGCTGGAGGGCGCCACTTCCCTCCCCCGTCCCCTGGCCGAGGCCCACGGACCCCTGTGGGAACGGTGCCCACGCAACACCGTCCACCTGATTTGCTAACAGCGCCCCCCATCTCTGAGCACTTCTGTAGACTCAGCCCTCCCGGCTAGGCCTCAGCTCCGGGACCCCGCCCCCCCGCGCGCCCCACCCCCCCCAAACAGACTAGCTCCACGCCACCGCCACCGTGTCCTCTTGCAGACCTCCCTCCTCCAACACGCTCTTGGCCCAGAGACCGTCCGAGGCAGGGCCACAAGCTGAGGCCGTGTGTGAGCAGCTCTGACAGGGGCCGGCACCACTCCGCAGCGACTCCCGCCCGGGGGAGAGGGGGAGTTAGCCACACGCAGTCCAGGGCAGCGCCAGCAGGGTCTGGGTGAAGACCTCTGGTCTGACAGCGGGTCCCACCCCGGGGAAAGCTTCTCAGGGACAACACAGGGAAGGCACCGCTGCAGGTCGGGGCTACTGCACCGTGGCAGACACCTGGTCTGACTCAAATCGAGCCTAGGCGGCCCCACACTGGCCCACTAACACAGGAGCCAAACAACAATAGAAAATGAAAAGAGATTAAGGGAATCAGCAACATCACCAAGCGTAATAATATTTGCATTATAAAGATCCCGGAAAAAGAGACAGAAAAAGGGGCAGAAAACTTACTTACAGAGGTTAACAGCTCAAAACTTCCCAAATCTCCCAAAGAAAACCGATCCCCAGATCCAGGAGGTAGAGAGAACCTCAACAAAATCAGCCCAAGGAGGTCCACACCAAGACGCACAGTAATTAAAATGGCAAAACTTGCCGGAGACTTTTTAAAGAAACAAGAGAAAAGAAAACATTTACATACAAGGGAAGCCCCCTCAGGCTATCAGCTGATTTTTCAGCAGAAACTCTGCATGCCAGAAGGGAGTGGCGTGATATATTCAAAGTTCTGAAAGAAAAAAACATGCTACCAACAATACTCGATCCAGCAAGGATATCATTCAGAATAGAGAGATTAAGACTTTCCCAGAGAAACAAAAGTTAAAGGAATTCATCACCACTAAACCAGCCCTGCAAGAAATGCAAAAGGAGACACACCCTGAGTGAAAAGAAAAGACCGTAAGCAGGAGTAAGAAAAGTAGGAAACATAAAGGCAGCAAAATTAAGTCTATTTATACCAATCAGTTGAGGGAGTCACAAAATAAAAGGATGTAAAGTATGACACCATGCCTAAAACGAGGAAGGGAAAGAGAAGAAAAGTAACAATTTGGTGCTTTTAGAATAGGTTTAAACTCAAGTGACCATCAACTTAACAGATTCCTAGATGCGTAAGATGCCATATATAAACCTAATGATAACCCCAATTTAAAAACCGGTAATAGATATGACTAAAATAAAGAAAAAGGAATCCAAGTATACCACACTACAGAAAGCCAGCAAACTGTGAGAGAAAAGAGCAATGGGAAGGAACAGAACTACAAAACAATCATAAAGCAAGTAACAAAATGGCAATAAGTACGTGCCTATCAATATTTACTTTGAATGCAAATGGACGAAACACTCCAATCAAAAGACATAGGGTGACGGAACGGATAAAAAAAGATTCATCTATATGCTGCCTACAAGACTCATTTCAGACCTAAAGACACAGGCACAATGAAAATAAAGGGATGGAACAGCATTTATCAACGAAATGGAAATAAAAAAGATAGCTGCGGTAGCAATACCTGTATTGGACAAAACAGACTTTAAAACTTACAAGACTGTAACAAGAGACACATAAGCATACTGCAGAATTATAAAGGGGACAATCCAACAAGAAGGGATAGCAATTGTAAATATCCATGCACCCAGTGTGGAAGCACTCAAATACATAAAGCAGCTAATAACAGACATAAAGGAAGTAATTGATAATACATTAACAATAGAGGACTTTGAGAATCCATTTACATTAACAGACAGATGATTTAAATAGCAAATCAACAAGGAAACAGTGGCTTTGAATAACAGTTTAGACCAGATGGATTTAACATATATACTCAGAACATTCCATCCTAAAACAATAGAATACACATTCTTTTCAAATTTATATGGAAGTCTCCCTAATACATCATATTAGGCCACAAAACAGGTCTCAACAAATTCAAAGACTGATGTCATATACCACGTATCTTTTCTGACCACAATGCTATGAAACTAGCAATCAACCACACGAAAAAATCAGGAAAGAACACAAACAGATGGACGCTGAATAACATGCTACTAAAGAATGAATGAGTCAATAAGAAATCAAAGAGGAAATAAAAAAATTCATGGAGACAAATGAAAATGAAGACACAACAATCCAAAATCTTCGAGATGCAGCAAAGGTGGTTCTAAGAGGGAAGTATACAGCAATACAGGCATACCTCAAGAAACAAGAAAAATCTCAAAACAACAATTTAATTTTACACCCAAAGGAGCTAGATAAGAACAACAAAAACCCAAAACCAGTATAAAGAAGGAAATAATAAACAGAGCAGAAATAAACACAACAGAAACTAAAAAAACCCAATAAAACAGATGAAACCAGGAACTTGTTCTTTGAAAAGATGAACAAAATTGATAAACCTTTAGGCAGCCTCAAATAAACAAAATCAGAAATGAAAAAGGAGAAATAACAACTGACACCACAGAAATACACAGGCTTACAATATAATAGTATAAAAACTTGTGTGCCCACAAATTGGACAAGTTAGAAGAAATGCATGAATTCCCAGAAACATAGAACCTTCCAAAACTAAATCTGGAAGAAACGGAAAATTTGAACAGGCCGATTACCAGCAATGAAACTGAAGCCGTGATCAAAAGACTTCCAGCAAACACAAGTTCAGGACCAGAGGACTTCACAGGTGAATTCTACCAAACATTTAATGAAGAGTTAATACTACCTATTCTTTTCAAACTAGTCCAAAAAATAGAAGAAGGAACGCTTCTAAATTCATTGTATGAGGCCAGCATTACTCTGATACCAAACCAGATAAAGGCACTACAGAAAAATACAGAGAATCACAGGCCAATTATCTCTGATGAACACAGATGCAAAAACACTCCACAAAATAGCAAATCAAATCCAATAATACACTAAAAAAACATTCACCACAATCAAGTGGGATTTATTCTTGGGATGCAAGGGTGGTTCAATATTCATAAATCAATCAAAATAATGCATCAACAAGAGAAAAGATGTTTCAATAGATGCAGAAAAAGGATGTGACAAAATACAACACCCGTTCATGATAGAAACCCTCAACAAAGCAGGTTTAGAGGGAACATACCTCAAGATAATAAAGGCCATATATAACAAAAACCCACGGCTAACCTCATCATCAATGATGAAAAACAGCTTTTCCCTAAGATCAGGAATAAGACAAGGATGTCCACGCTCAGCACTTTTATTCAAGAGTACTGGAAGTCCTAGCCACAGCAATGAGACAACACGAAAGAAATAAAAGGAATCTAAATTGGTAAGGAAGACGTGTAACTGTCACTGTTCGCAGAGGACATGATACGATATAGAGTAAACCCTAAAGACTAGCAAAGAACTACCAAAACGGATAAATGAGTTAGGGTCACAGGATACAAAATTAACAATCAGAAATCCACTGCATTTCTATACACTAATAATGAAGTAGCAGAAAGAGAAATTAAGCAAAAAAACTCCATTTACAATTGTACCAAAAAGAATATGTAGGAATAAACTTGAGCAAGGAGGTGAAAGACCTATACTCTGAAAACTATAAAACACTGCTGAAAGAAACTGAAGACACAAACAAATGGAAAAACATTTCATGCTCATGGATTAGAAGAACAAAAATTGTTAAAATGGCCAGGCTCCCCAAAGCAGTCTACAGATTTAATGTAATCCCTACCAAAATACCAATACCATTTTCCCCAGAACTTGAAGAAATAATCCTAAAATTTGTATGGAACTACAAAAGACCCTGAAGGACCAAAGCAATCTTGAAACAGAACACAACTGGAGGTATCACAATCCCAGATTTCAAGATATACTACAAAGCTGTAGAATCAAAACAGTATGGCACAGGCACAAAAAACAGACACATAGAACAATGGAACAGAAGAGAGAGCCTAGAAATGAACCCACAATTATACGGTCAATTAATCTTCAACAAAGGATTGCAAGGCAAGAATATGCAATGGGACAATGACAGTCTCTTCAACAAAGATATTGCAAAACTGGACAGCTATATGCAAAAGAATGAAACTGGACCACTTTCTCATACCATACACAAAAATAAACTAAAAATAGATTAAGAACCTAAACTGGACACCTGAAACCATAAAAATCCTAGAAGAGAGCACAGGCAGTAGTTTCTCTGACATCGGCCATAGCAACATCTTTCTAGATATGTCTCTTGAGGCAAGGGAAATGCAAACAAAAATAAACTACCGGGGCTCCATGAAAAGAAAAAGCTTCTGCACAGCAAAGGAAACAATCAACAAAACTAAAAGACAGTCTACGGAATGGGAGGCGTTATTTGCCAGTGACATATCTGATAAGGGGTTAGTATCCAAAACATATAAAGAACTTGCACAACTCAACACCAGAGAAACAAAGAATCAAATTAAAAAAGGGCAGAAGACATGAACAGACATTTCTCCAAAGAAGACCTACAGAAAGACAACAGGCACATGAAATGATGCTCAACATCACTAATCATTAGGGAAATGCAAATCAAAACAACGATGAGCTATCACCTCACACCTGTCAGAATGGCTAAAATCAGATACACAAGAAATAATAAGTGCTGGTGAGGCTGTCAAGAGAAAAAGGAACCCTGTTGGTGGGAATGCAAACTGGTTGCAGCCACTGTGGAAACGAGTACAGAGGTTCCTCAAAAATTTACAAACAGAATTACCGTATGATCCAGTGATTCCACTAATGGGTATATACCCAACGAGTGCGAAAACACTAATTTGAAAAGATAAATACACCCCTATGTTTATTGCAGCGTTATTTAGAATGGCCAAACTATGGAAGCAGCTCAAGTATCCATCAATAGATGAATGGACAAAGAAGATGTGGTGTATAGAGACAATGGAATATTGCCCAGCCATAAAAAGAATAAAATCTTGCCGTGTGCAACAACATGGATGGAGTCACAGAGTATAATGCTAAGTGAAATAAGTCTGAGAAAGACAAATAAAATAACATATGATGTCACTCATATGCAGAATTTAAGAAATAAATCAAATCAACTAAGAAAAAAAAAGAGAGAGAGACACACCAAAAAACAGACTCTCACCTATAGGGAACAAACTGATGGTTACCTACCCAGAGGGGAGGCGGGGACGGGAGTGGATGAAATAGGTGAAGAACACACTTACGATGATGAGCACTGAAGAATGTATAGAATTGCTGAATCACTATACTGTACCCCTGAAACTAAAATAACACTGTATGATAGCCATACCAGAGCTAAAAAAAATAAGTAAAATTAAAAAAAAAAAAAAAAATTGCTCCAGTTTAAAACAAATAAATGCAGCAAAACCAAAACGGACCACACAATGAATGCCTACTCTGTGCCAGGCACTCAGAGGCATTCTTTTGGCACAATACATTTATCTCCTTTTCTAGATAAAAACTTTAAAGAATCTGCCAAAATTACAGGCTTAAAAATGGGATTCACCTTCCAAGTTTTAGAGAAGCACAATAGAGGATATGCATGCGTGAGGAGATTTCTGGAAATGTAAGCTACTCAAAATAAGCAACCACACCAGAAAACAAAGGGCTCAAGCCACTGTACTATTCTTACCTGTGTGCGTTCCCATCTCCTCTCTGCAGAACCTCAATAATTTCCCGCACTGTGTGTGCAGGATCTCTGGGGCTCAGTAAATACAAGAGGACCTTCCTTCCGTATTTGTCATTTATTATGTTAGGCAAGGAACTAATAATTTCCTGTGAAATCAAAGACACAAAAAATGAATCTAGGTGCTTAAAATAATGTGCGCTTGAAATCCAAGCGGTACAGAAGGGTACATTCTCCACTATTTTTCCCAATGTACATAAAAGAAAAGATGGAGCTAAGTTTGAAATCATGTCATTAAAGCACAAGGATTTACACTCAGAACACAGACTGGAGTCTGCACTGTGACTAGCATTACTGAACAAATCCATTTATATAAGTGACCGAGCTCAAGGACTTAAAAAAAATATTTAACGGAGTTCTCTTCATTCACCATGACCAATAGTTCTTAGGCCACTATTACTAGGGACACCGCTTGCTGGGGTCACTGAGCAGATACAGTCAATTTGCAGCTGCTTTAAATGCAGCATCAGCATCGATGAAGAACATTCTTATTAGAATTTCCCCACTGAGATGTATGTGAAGACAGATAAAGGAACTCTGTTAAATCGCACAAGTGAATAAAGGCTTTTAAAGTTAGCTGCTTATTCATGGCAAATGAAGACTGTTTAAGGATTGCATTGAAAACAAAAATGGGCGGGGAAGGAAATAAATGCAGAAAGACTCCACGGAGCAGTTACAAATAATTACACTCTACGACATTTCCAATCAACTAACCAAGAACAATAATCTCCTTTTCTAGTTGTCTGAATTTAAGTAACAAAGGCAATGTCATCCCCACCCCAACTAAGCTCCTGTATAAATGCCCTGATGTTTTCAGACAGGAAAGTCACTGTGAAAAAATTCCTGTATTCTTAAGAGAGAATCTGCAACAGAAAAAAATCGTTCCCCCCCACCCCAACACTCCTATTTCTTGCAACAAGCCCTAATAGATATTCAAAGCCATACGTGTTTGAGCAGCAGGGATTTCTGCAGAAGTGGCTGGGGCCACAGAAAGAATTCAGTCCAACACTGGAGGTTTTCAGATGAGGAACCCATAAACGGGGCAGGTGACCTGCCCGAGGATAGTGGCAGGGCTCTGACTCCATGGAAAGGAATTCTCCGTGAGATAATATATACTTAGATGTTCTGATCTCTTAAATAACTACTGATTACAGTGAGGTTAGTAATTTAATGCAAGGAACCGAGCCAAAGATGAAGTTGGTCATCAAGGAGATCACAATGCTACCAAATCTGTGACCCAGACATTGGCAACGCCAGCTCCAGATTCCACGCAAGAGCCATGGTTCTCTTTTTAAGATCCCAAGCTTCCCTCATTATCTGCGCAAAAGTGTATGGTGCCTCCTGTGATCACCAACAGAAGCTAACACTTGTTAAGAGCTTACCAGGAACCAGAGCCAGTGCTGTGAGCAGAACATCCTTCATCTTAAATACCCTTCACAGCACCTTGACAGAGGTACTAGGGCTCCTTCCATTTCACTAATAAGAAGCCCAAGGTTTACACGAGTGAAGTGACTTGCAGGAGAAGTGTAAAGGTCACTCATCACCAGTTTGTTCTTTGTATTTGAGTATATTTCTGATGTTTGTTTTGTGTTTTATAATGAGTAAGTCACAGGGCTGTAAAGTACAGCATAGGGTACAGAGTCAACAATATTGTCATGACCTTGTTGGGGACCAATGGGGACGCATCACCATGAGGAGCACGGAGGAATGTAAATAACTGTGGAATCATTATGCTATACACCTGAAACTAATATAATATTGTATGCCAACTTTACTTCAATAAAAAAAAAAAACTATGCAAAAACACAGGGAAAGGTTAGGATGGTAAGTTTGATATTATGTGTATTGTACCGCAATTAAATAGGGAAAAAAAAAAAAAAAGAACACGAAACCAGGAGCCTCTATCCCTATGGAGCTCAAGTTCCTAGAAGCTGGCAGCTACCTCCTCCTTTCCCCATAGCCCACCCCCCCACACCCGGCCGGGCTCCTCATGTGCCCTCCTGGTCTGTGAACGCGTCTGACTCTGTGAGCCCCAGGTCACGTCATGATTAACCGCTGAATGAATGGAGAGCAAGGACAAACTGCAAGGATGTGGAGAGCAGGTCCGGCTGGGAGAGCAGAGAGCGCTGTCTAGAGACTGAACTGGGGCTTGGTCATAAAAAAGGAGAGCGTAGGCTGTGACTTCCACCTGACATTTCAGGAAAGCCAGTTACTGTGAACAGAATGCTTAGTAACACTAAGCTGTCTTGGCTATTTTTAAAAGCACTGCATAATGCAACAGGTTTTGTGGTGTCTGGGTGGCAAATACCACACGTGACTCTTTGTAAACATCTGTGCAGGGTATCTGGCAACCCATCCATTCTGCTACGTAAACGCCTTAGAAAAACATGGAGACCTACACGAATGCTCATAAAATCACGTGGGATAGCAAAATCTAAAGAGAACTGAAGTATTTTTAAAATTATAAACAATCTAAGTCTCCAACAGAAAACTGGAAAAATTATTCTACTCATAGTACAATACTATTTGGCACTGAAAATCAGGGATTTAGAACAGGGCGGGCAAGCCATGGCCCGTGGGTCAAATCCAACCTGCAGCTTGCTTTCACATATCCTAGGAGATAAGAGTGGTTTTCATATTTTGAAGGGTCGTTAAAGACAAAGACAAAACAAAACAAAAAAAAAAACACACAAAAAAACCAAGACTAGGGAACAGAGATCATAAAATGGCTCACAAATCCTAAAATAATTACAATCTGGCCCTTTATGAAAAACTTGCCAACCCCTCCTGAATCGCACAAAGGCAATGCCAAAAGAAAAAAGCAAGGTGCAGAAAAAAACAGGCAAGGCATCGTTTATGGAGAATCTGTAAACATGCAAAACAGTACCACATACATTTACATACACTGAAAGGGCAAGGCTCCCAAACAACAGAGAATTCATCCCAGCGGGTATGGGGGAGGGTGGGATACACAGTCAGGACAGGTCCACAAAAGGCTCGAACTTCAGTGTGCCTGTCAGGTTTTACTTCTGGTCAGATGCTGGGAGGCTGGGTGTCTGCTGCATCATCCTTTGTACCTTTGTGTACATTTAGAAGATAATATATTTTAAAGTATGCATCAATATTCTTCACTTTCAAACAGCAACTGGCCGGTTTGCCTACGTCCTTTTCAGAGGAACGTGCCGTCAGAGCAGCCGCACCACACCCACGATTCCAGGTTAAAAACGGATCAATTTTAGAAGCATGTTTATTTTGGAAAGTAAAGCAGGTGGAGAAAGAGGAAGGCTCAGATGACCGGGCTGTGGTTTCAACCTGACGTTTCAGGAAGTCTGGTTACCCCTGAACAGAAGAATGCTTAGTGGCCACACTACGCTTTCTTGGGTATTTGTGAAAAGCACTGAACGCCACACCAGGTTTCGTGGTGGTATCGGCATTCCCGAGTTCCGTCGCTAGCTATAACAGAGCGTAAGGATACACAGTTTCGTCAGTTAGAAGCAAGAGTTCGGCACATGAGGCCACTCTCAGGGAAAGCTGTCCCAAGTATGAGCAAGTCATCAGGAATGTAGCTTAAGTAGTTATGGGAATCAAACCGGTAAGCACAAGGAATCAACACTGTTTCACAAGCAACTTCTAAGTGGGATGAATGCTTGGGCAAAAATTAATCTAGCAGACAACGGAGGCAAATCCTGAAGGGAGTCTGGCCTCTCTTGAAATCCATTTGGAACACTTATGCAAATTGCAGTTGTTGTGAAAATATTAAAACAAAAGCGAACTTTCAATAGCCCAGCCTGTTTCCATTTTCGTGAAACAACTTTATTCATTTTGCCAATTTATGGCCTCACATCTCTGTCACCGGAATGAAAAACAATCATTATTGATTGGAGTCAAAAGGGTAATAAAGTCACAAGGAACATGCCAAAATACTCAGTTTGTGACATGAAAGTCTTGCCAACTTGTTTCTTCCCACAATCCTACCCCAAAGAAAGTCATCGCAATCTTAAAACAGTCAAGGGGAAAGTCGCAACATGACAGCGAGGGCATGAGAAATTCACACACACTGGGACCGACAGCTGGCATCTACCCCTGGACCAGCTGGTCCCTTTTTTCTACTACACCAGCTCTACCGGTCCAGACCGGCTGTACAGAGAGGCCACAGCACCACCGCATGCCAACAGGTAAAGTCTCTTTCTGAACATCCACAAGGGAGAAGCTGCTTTTGTCACTAAGATTGGCCGAAGGGCCCCACCTGTATGTATGAAACAAAGGTTCGTGTAATCCAAGTCTATACAGATCATACTGTTTTAAGAGGCTTCTAATTTTGGTCACTGCTACCAATGTTGCAACTGCTCATCCCTACCCCCGTGACCTCTGTCATGTACCCCACACCGTTTATGCACTAGAAAGAAAGGAAGGGAAGGGAAGAAAGGATCACATAGTCCGAAGTCAGAAAAAGAGGCAGGCATCGCAGAATGCCAAAAGGACGACTTAGTTTTCCTGAAGGCAAACTTAGGGTTAAATGAACTGCATTTCTTTATTACCACTTGATGGTTGCTGGACCAGGCTACCAGGAACTGCTGAAATGAAAAGGAATTTTCTGAGAATTTTTAATAGGACTCCGACAAAGCTTTCACGGAAGCTCTAAGGAGTATCGCAATCGAGGGAGTTTTATCAGCTCCATCCAGGAAGGGGCACTGATAAGTTGGGTAATTGTGCACAGGTCGTTTCTCCAAAGGAAGGAGAGAAAGGTCATGGGCATCCGCTCCCTGTGGGTTCCTGACTAACTGCAGAATTACTATGGCAATGCATTTCTGAGCAAACCCGAGCACTGCGTTGCTAATTTTTCATTTAGCATGTCCTGTGGTCTGACAGCCATGTTATCCTAATTTAACCAGTCTTGTGCAAATTTAAAATAATATTATTAATATCAAGTTACAGTATTGTTGTTTTATACAGGAAAGAAGCAAGTGTCCAAAACAGACTTAACTGAGTCAACTAAAATAATAAATAAAAACTTGGTGGTAATCATTTTGCAATAAATGAGTATCTCAAATCAACACAATGTATTCCTTAAATTTACATAATGTTATACGTCAACTATATCTTATTAAAATCAGAAAAACAAAAACAAATGAAATACTAAACAAACAAATTAATAAATAAAACTAACAAAATACTGGCAGAAAGCACACTTCCAGGTCTTTACACTTATAGGTATGAAGTCAAACTGACACAGTCACAAATTTAAGTTCTATCCAAGACCATCAAAATTAATTACTTACTGATATGATTATCTGCTTCACAAGCTTAGTATCATCAATACAATCAAATGCCGCCAATAAGACCAAATGGGAGTACTGGCCCTGTAAGAAACGGAAGCCAGGAAAGGTTAGAAACCTGTACAGCCTCTCCCCTTTAAGATTATCAACCCAACGACTATCTAAAGTGATAGAAACAAGACAGATAAAAGCCATTCAAAGGAACTTCCCCTCTTATCAGGACCTAGTTAATGATATTCTAGGTTGATTACAAGAAACAAAGAAAAGCAAAAGCACATTCTTCAGTATCAAATAGGCGAGACTCACTTGTTTTTTAACCAGGATGTAACACCTCTCAAAAATAAGTATCCTGTTAATAAATTACTACTTGAAATTAAACTCAAAAAGTTCAAGTGGAAGTGGGAAAAAACCCCAAGAATGTAGAACTACGTATATATAATTTCAATCATGAAAAAGAAAGTATATAAACTCAGATATAATCACATATAAGATACAAAATACACATGTGTACACAGAAAATCCTGGAATGAAGGACACTGTAATAGTTTCATTTTCTTTTGTATATTGTCTAATTTCTTTCTTTTTTTTTTTTAACGTTTATTTATTTTTGAGACAGAGAGACAGAGCATGAGGAGAGGGAGACACAGAATCCAAAGCGGGCTCCAGGCTCTGAGCTGTCAGCACAGAGCCCGACACAGGGCTCGAACTCACAAACTGCGAGATCATGACCTGAGCCGAAGTCCGATGCTCAACCCACTGAGCCACGGCGGTGCCCCTATTGTCTAATTTCTTTAAAATAATCCTGTTTGATTAGAATAGAAACACTAAAAAAGTAAACTAAAAAAATATATTTATATAATGAATACGAGAATTAGGTAAAAATAACTGCTTTTAATATAGCAGCACAAGATCAAAACATGTCCGTGGTGACTTAAAGGTCACCTCTTGAAATAAGAGAATTACTTCCGCGATGCTGACACTGTTCCAAAGTTTAAGAACTTCTACTTTATGAAAAAAAGCGTTTTCACAGCTTGTGGCATATTCTTTTTGTATCCTAGGTAATGATATCAATCATTTTTACTTGGAGAGGGTATGTGACTTCTGAAAGTACTCATTCAGAGCCACGTATAAAGAACATGGCAGGTAATAATGTTTCAGTTAGAAACTAACCAGAGAGGGACGCCTGGGTGACCCAGTGGGTTAAGCTTCTGACTCTTAATTTTAGCTCAGGGTCACGATCTCACAGGCATGAGATCGAGCCCCATTTAGGGCTCCATGCTGAGCGTGAAGCCTGATTAAGATTCTCTCTCCCTCTCTTTCTACCCCTCTCCCTTGCTCACACACACACTCTTTCTCAAAATAACTAAACATTAAAAAAGAAAAAACTGGAGAAAACTGACAAAGTCTAACATCGTTACCATAAAGACCAACCCTACTAAAAATGGGCAAAGAACATAGTTCACAGAAAACATGGGACAGCTGGCTTTAAGCATAGCCAGCTTAATTAATACTTATTAAGGACAATAATTAAAACAACGAAATACCATTTTCCACCTATCATATAGGCAAAAGTGAAAACTCTTGCTAATATACTAACTTGACAAAGGTTTGAGAAAAACAGGCGTGCTCGTCACTGATGAGAATGTACAGTCATTTGACTTCTTTGAAAAGCCAAGTGACAACATTCATAAAAACTTTAAATGCACATACTTTCAGATCTAGCAATTCTATCTCCAAGCATTTATCTTCCGCAAAGGCACAAAGGGCATGTTCTTTAGCACTACTAGAAATAACAAAAAACTAGAAACTACCCAAGTATCCCACAGTCGGGCCTGGTTAACTGAGTTATGGAAGTCCTATAATGAAACACTATCCGGTCATTAAAAAGAACGAGGGAGGTACAAAGTGTGTGTGTGTGTGTGTGTGTGTGTGTGTGTGTGTGTAGAAATAAAAGGACCCTGAGGTGAATTAAGAGAAGCAAACAAAGCATAACAATGTGTACACAGCACACAACCACCAGTCTCTGATTTTTTAAGTCCCACACACAGAAGCATGCCCACATACACAGGATCTCTGGGTGAATACAAAAGAAACTGGAACAGAACATCAGTGACAAAAAGACACCTCTACAATTACAGCTGGAGATTTTTAATACACTTTTCTCAGCACCTGATGGAAGCAGCCAAGGAGAAACAGATCAGTAAAAACGCTGATGAGATGAACAACGCTGTCAACCACCCTGATCTGACGTTTATGGAATACCACACGCACCAATTCCACAAAACAAACTCTCCTCAAGATCCTGTGACAGACCACAGGCCAGGCCACAAGATGGTAAGTCTTTATACGTGTAAAAGGACTGAAATAAGAGAGTATGTTAAGAATCCCCAATACGTGGAAAATTAAACATGTCTAAATAACCATAAATTAAATCCATGGGCAGTTACTAGTTTATCTCCTCTCTTTAGAAGCAACTCCGTGGGATAAAAAAGGCACTGCGCTGTCCATTTCTTGTTACCATCACAACGCCTTGCTGGCATCAGGTTCTCCAAAACAAAACAAAAACAAAAACCCCCAAACTGTTTATACAACTGTAAAATTAAAACAAATCTAATTTTATTATTTAAGAATGTGTTTTACTTTTGGGGCTACCTGGGTGGCTCAGCCGGTTAAGCATTAGACTCTAGATTTCAGCTCAGGTCATGAACTCATGGTCTGTGGGTTCGAGCCCTGCATCGGGTTCTACACTGACAGGACAGAGCCTGCTTAGGATTCTCTCTCTGTCCCTCCCTCCCCTCACTCTCTCTCTCAAAAAGAGAGAAAGAAAGAAAGAAAGAAAGAAAGAAATGTTTTTTACTATTAATACCTTTCAGAATTTTCTACTAACATTCGGTTTTTACTCATTTCTAATTTAAAATATTCAAATTAAAATGTTAGAAGATTTACTTCACGATGAAAAACAAAGAGTAAAATCTCATATGTTGGAAACAACTCACTAGAGAATCTTTTCTTTCATTTTGTTACAGAAAAGTTACCTGCCTTACATGGCCTTATACTCCCTCCCCGGTCTCCAGCTGCAAACGTCCATAGGCACAGAGTGCCAATTTATCGGTGTCCAAAGTGGCTACCAGCTGCTAGGAGTTCTCTTTGCATTTTTCATAGGATACAGTTGTTGTGGCCAATTTTAGTTCCCCAGTAA
The DNA here is from genome assembly GCF_007474595.2 of Lynx canadensis. NCBI lineage: Eukaryota > Metazoa > Chordata > Mammalia > Carnivora > Felidae > Lynx > Lynx canadensis. The sequence goes on along the minus strand of NC_044315.2, from coordinate 8,466,031 downwards.
ATCAGAAGCTTTAACATATGTTTGCTACTATGTATATTCTAGAAATACTATGGAAAACTAGTAAGTAAATACATGGAAATACTATCGTTCGAGGCGATTAATCTCTCTGGAAAAAACTTTTCATACCCTCTATGATTTCATGAGGAGAGCTTTTATAGCATCTCCAAAGGGTTCCAAAGAACTACAAAACTTAACAACTGGAATTTTCTCTGCTGACTTTACAAATTTATTCTAGACAGTAATTTCTGCGTTTAATAACATAAATGGACGGATTCATTAAAGAAGTTAAATATCAGGTCTTCAAAAATACCTAATAAAAATGGAAAGTTGTCACAGTATGAAATTAAATGCAAAAAGGAGAAATCTCATTTAGTATAAACTTAATGCCATAAAAAGGCAGATGCACAGAAAGAGATTGTACTAAAATAATGAATAATTTTCTTGTTGGCAACTTTCTGAAGTTTTCAAATTTTCTACAACAGACGTGATTTCATTTCATTAAAAATAACAAAAAGACAAAAAGCAAACAAAAAATAACAGAAATTGTACTTTTCTTATACTTACATTAGCCACCTTTTCAACGTAAGTCTTCATTGTTTTCACAATCACTTTCCTGTCCTTAAAAGAGAAAAGTTAATTTCTTGTAGTTATGGATTAAAAACTACATGGCCAAAAATGTCTAGAATGCTAAATTTCCACCAGTCTGACACACTTTTCTCATGAGTGAAAACAGGTACATGGCCAGAACCAAAAAAACGGCAATATACTTTAAGTCCTTCCAGAGCTATTCCAATCCTATTAGACCTGTATGTGACAATCCATCGTGACCTAAGTACGGAACCCTAAAGTTATTAGCTGTGAGGCAAACCCAGTGGAAATACCTTCTTTTACAGGGAGAACGGAGAGATCTCTTTCAGCGTGTGAACTGACTGGAAATGCGTAAGGGTGCAGCATACAGACGGTATTCAATACTTATTGGTTCACCAGAAACTCAAGTGGTATTCATTTAAAAAGTGGGCAAAGCACAACACTTTTACAAGACAAAATTATACTGATCAAGGAAATGTGGATCATTTCGTGTTGAACTCCTGCAACTAACACGGATCTTTACCTCATCCCTCAAAGTACTGAACACCCACGAGAGCATCATCTCGCGTGTTCGTCATCTCCTCCCGCCTCTCCCTCCCCCACTAAGATCACTGAATGAGGAATCAAAGAACCTGACAGGTACCAAAACTTCTACACGGGTAAGCCTGATATACATATTGTTTCTACTTGCTTGACAGGTCCCTTCCCAAATAAAGACAACTCAAGCTTTTTGTACTTTAATGAAAACTCCAACAGAGAAACACTAGGCCCTAAGAAAATCCAATTCCTGGGAGGCCCTGAGGCTCAACTTTGCAAAGATAATGTTGATACACATCAGGGCAAAGACCAAAGGAGCGGGAAAGTGGAGGGGAAGGCGGTTCAAGCCGTGAGCGACACACTCACCTTGGGCGTGCCGTGCCACAGGCAGTGCATGGCCACTCTGGCGCCATCGTGTGTGTGTGCCAGGTATATTACTGCCTCGCGGATGGCTTCGATCACTTCCTGGGGAACAAACGCCACCACGGCTTTATTTTGTCCTTTCCTCCTGCCTTTTTAAAATCTTCTACTGAGAACCAGTTATACACAGAGAATCACAGAGAGTAGAGGTGGAGAACAATTTCATTTTTAATCGTATAGAGACGCGTGCAGAAAACACAACCTTTTCCTACACCTCTTTTTCGCCATCGAGGGCAGTGAATACCGGTGGTACGCGATTTCTATTAAAATACCCGAGGAGTTTTACCAATATCTATTCAGAAAAGTATGTATGTGTGTTGTATATTCTAAAAGATTTTTCAAGAAAAATAAAGGTACGAAGTGGCTGTAGAAGGAGGGAGTTTTTAATAGTAAAGCCAGATAAAAAAGATACAATATTATTCCCTAAAACGGTCGTGTGTGTAATGCGCAGAAAACAAAACACTAATTTGGGCTGAAAAAGTTTCTCTTTTTCAGTCTGTCACTGGATTACTTCTAGAAATCATTTTCGTCATTCACCGTAAAAACACTCAACTGATATTTCCCTAAGAATAATGAGTCTGTTAGACTAGGTCCTCATTTATCAATGACCCCTTTAGTAAAATCCCAATTATTAATGCTTTACAAGGTAATTTAGCGGATTTTTAATCTTTCTGCATGGTCAATGTACCTAATTTCTTAATTGTATCTGGGAAGCCTAGCACATAGAGGTAAATGAGTTCTGACAGTTCTGCTAGGCCTCACGTTAGTCTGTTCCCGACTTAAAAATTTATATTAAATAAATAAAACATATACAAAGTCTCCGACCAGGAAAGAGACTATTTTCTTCAATAAGAAATACGTGGGGCGCCTGGGTGGCGCAGTCGGTTAAGCGTCCGACTTCAGCCAGGTCACGATCTCGCGGTCCGTGAGTTCGAGCCCCGCGTCGGGCTCTGGGCTGTTGGCTCGGAGCCTGGAGCCTGTTTCCGATTCTGTGTCTCCCTCTCTCTCTGCCCCTCGCCCGTTCATGCTCTGTCTCTCTCTGTCCCAAAAATAAATAAATGTTGAAAAAAAAATTTAAAAAAAAAAAAAAAAAAGAAGAAGAAAAGAAATACGTGATTTCATCTGTAACGATTTTGTAATCTTATCCCAGGATGGGTCCCAGAAATACAGCGCTCAGCTTACATATCTAAACTTATGAATCTATTCAAAGCTATCCAGTTGGAGAGTTAATGCCCCCAGGGCCAGGGAAGATTTGTCCCATTACTGTACATTCACACCAAGTTCCCAATGATGTTCTGTGATTAATACATTCAACACTAAAAAATAAATAATAATGACAAAGATTTTCCACCACTGACTATATTCCAGTGCTCATATTCTCGTATCTCAAAGTACTGTTCCGCCTTAAAATATCCAGGACTGTGAGATACTGTGCCCTGCAGAAAAGAGAGAAATCCCCAAAAGTGAAGCAGCACCTGCTACAGTCGTTGAACCACAAGCTGAGGTGAGCAGCTTACTCTTGGAAAATTCTCTTCTCTATGCCAACTTGTGAGAGGGTCAAAATTCCTATGAATGTTTAATCTGGCGTATTTGTTAAAAAGCAGTCAGGGTTATTATTTTAGTTACCCCTTACTAATAAAATGAGGACGAATGGGCAATGTGGTCACGGTTTGATGAGGCAAGCAAAGTTCAGGGGAGTAAATGATGAATTCTCATTTGTATTCCCATCACTGACCTGAAGGGCAGTACAAATTACCTTCCCGCTCTGTTCCTTACCTTCTATCATATGAGGTCCAGTCTCTCATGGTCCATTTAGTTTTACATGAGTGTCCTCCCCTAACCTTTTCACGTCGACGTGAATTTTGTATCAGCACGGGTGAATTTCAAACTACTTGAATGCCAAGTATCTATCCGTTAATTTTCAGTGTGGTTAGCTGGAGGACTGGCTTATAATTAAAGTATCTGGCTTATAATTAAAATATAAAAACCCAACAAAATTCATAAAACTACAGTCAATTCCACAGTCTTCTGGCAAATATCTACAGAGAATTGGTAGACTCGTTCAAAGGGAGTTTAGTGCTTTATCTTCTCTAAATAAGGAAACAACTCTTTAAAATTTCCAAAAGACAATGTCCATCAAAGCAGTGTTTTACATTTTAATGTGGCTCTTCCTCTATGTTTGGTTTAAAAACTAAAGGCAAGAACTTACTGATCTTAGCTTGGCAGGTGCGTAGGTAAAGAAGTCCAAGAATACTTTATGCACCAATGAGTGCTTAATCACAGCTTCCCTGAAAGACAGACAAGGAGAAGAGAATATGTCAGATCTGGCACTACAATAATAGGGACACAGATAACCTCAGTCGTCCTAAAATACTCAAAGTAAGTAAAATGGTTTTAGAAAATGTTGTCTGTCACAAGACAGAGTGCATCTTTTCAGTAATACACTAAGAATTAAAAACGACAACAACAACAACAACAAACTTTTAGATGATAAAAATTTTTTAGTGTCGTCCACTAGAACCAAAACCAGAGCACAAATGTCCAGTATCTCTAGAAGAAATCATCATTCCAAATAACTTTCTCCCATCTTCAATAAGGACATCTACATTTTCTTACCCAACAATGGACTTGTGATTAGGAATCCCTATGTGCATCTATTTTTTTATAGCTGTTTTCTGTCAACCACCCTTCACAACGCTTAGTTTCATAAAATAATCCTAGCACAATTAAAACATGAATAGAAGGAAACAGTATCAGTGACCTCAACAACACCGAATCGATCTAAGCTTCTTAGCGCGACACGTGCTGAATTCAGACGTACGGTGGAGGCTCACGGTCAAGGCACCAAAGACCTGGAGCTGATAAGAAGTATCTACGCAGCTGGCAAACACATGTGGCCTTTATGGGCAAAGCACTGCTTCTGAGTGTTTTGGAAATATTAACCCATTTAATCTTCATAATCCTCCTCGGAACGTGTACTACTATTATCCCAAATCTTGTAGATGTGGAAACTGAGGCACACAGAGGTTAAGTTATTCAACGTCACAGCTAATAATTGAGGGGGGCACCAGGATTCACAACCAGGCAGTTTGGGTCGCAAAGGATACCCCTTAACCACTCCACTATGGTACAAACTCCAGGGAGGCCATATGCCTGAGCATCTAAGTTTTATGATCCAATTCAAATAATTGAATCTATTTGGGTCACTATCTACCTTTCCTCTGCAAGGGTTATAGAACAATTTCTTCCTTCGAATGCCATCTGTTAAGAAAAGACAAAAATAGCTTTCTTACTTTTGGGCCATTGGAGTTAGAATCTGCTTCATTTCATCCATGATAAGCTCTAGCTTTTCGGGCTGTACCTCTAATACTTTGTCCAGAGTTGGGTGATCCGTAGACTGCAATGAGAAAAAAAAAAAAAAAAAAATCAAACTCCTTTAAATTTAATCGAGTTTCTTCAACATCACAGCAGAGACAAATCAATTATAGTTATTTTAAGTAAACTCAATATAAATTTCCGATTTCCCACATTCACATAACGAACGCCCGGCTGTAGATACCCTCACAGAGTAACCTGATTTTCTGGTTCCCACTCTATACACCCATCAACGTATTTAAACAACCGTCCAACTCAGCCAGTCAACAGGCACCTTACCTGGCACGTACTTCATCGTAAGATCAGGTAGTCAGCTCACAAATCCTTGCCACCATGGATATTTCCAGAGTGACAGTTACAAAAGAAACGAGCTAGGAGCTGGACCTGACTGGGGGAAGCAATCTCTGGAGAGAGATGGGTACATTTAGGTCCCAAGGTCTGAAATAGACCCTTTCATCGTCCTAGTCCCCTTATTGGCCTCTAACGGATTCAACCCTGTACCGTGCCCAAGGCTGGTTCTCTCTACTCCCTTTCCTCCCTGGATTCCACCTAGAGAAGGACAGTCCACACACAGGAAGAAACACAGAAGGCAGCTACAGGGAGCCCGATACACGTGAGCCCAAGCTGGTTAGGGGGTGGTTACAAAGCTCTGCTAACTATGAAGAGACCTCTACCTCAGTCCAGCAGAAACGGATGTCCTGAAGCATTACGCAGGGAACTCGGGAGAGAGGAACAGTGCAGTCTAATTTAAAGGGGATTCAGACATCGTGCCCCGGAAGAAAGGGAAATGGAAGTCTGATCATTTGCTCATCACACCAGAGACAAAATAATCCAAGAGAACGAAGAGTAGGAGAATCTCTTAATGGACCAGACAAAGCAAAAATAGAACATTCTGAGACCAGGGCACTGGAAGGTCAGGAACGGCACACGGAAAAAGTAAAAGCGCCAGTGAGAATGTTCTGGAAGGTCACCTTGTAGAGCTGAAACGTGTTCCCATAGAGCTCCTCCGTCAGCATGTTCCTCTGCTCCAAGACGGCCCTGTCATTGTACGCGTACTCCACGATGGAGGACGCCTCTGCGTGCCGCAGCATCTTCCTCACGTGCCCTTTGAAACTTCTCATGATCTCTGCAATCTGCGGCTTACTCCTAAAGCCGGGGATGGCGGGAGAACATCAGCGACAGGAGGAGGAAGTGGGGCAGCCACAAAACCCAACTTCTCCTGAAACCGGCCCATTAGAACGCGGGGCGGCCCACCTGGGGCAGGAGAGCCACCCGCCTCCCCCCCCCCCATTATCCCTTATTGGCCTTGTCCTTCCCCCCCACCCCCCCCCCGCCCAGCTCCCAGCTCGCTCAGGAGCTGCCTCACCCACCCGCCATTACTCCCCAGCTCCCAGCCTGCTCAGGAGCCAACTTGCTCCTGGCCGCTGAGACCTGACTTTGCCAAGCAGCTGAAAGATCCTGAGCAAGTTACTTGAATTCTGTGACTCAGCTTCTTTGGTCACGTCACAGACAGAACATGGTCGAGGTAAGAGGTGAATGACTTAAATGCACAGAGAACTGTGGCCAGCACTGGGTTCCTAGCGCCAGGAGCCCGTATTAAACTGTCTGGCATGAAAAAGTAGGGGAGACGGAGAGAAAGGGAAGGTGAAAGACCAAGAGGCCAGGAAACAGGATCGTCTAATTGAAACAGGACTTCAGGGTGCCTGGGTGGCTCAGTCAGTTAAGCGTCTGACTCTTAATTTTAGCTCAGGTCATGATCTCGAAGCTTCATGGGTTCAAGCCCCACACAGGGCTCCGTGCCGATGCTATGGAGCCTGCTTGGGATTCTCTCTCTCCCTCTCTCTGCCCCTCCCCACTTGTGCTGTCTCTGTCTCTCTCAAAATAAACAAACTCAAAAAAAAAAAAAAAGGACGTCATTGTAAGTATTTACGTTACATTCTAACATGATCAAGCAGCTGATAATTATAGGCAGAAACACATTTTTTGAAAATTCTGTCAACTGAACTTTTCTATGGTTAGCACATCTGGGCACGTGGTGCTCAAACAGAGAAGTCAGGGCAAGCCGCAATTCCAGCTACTTTAGGAAGTGTTCCCATCCGGACGTTCCCTAACCTACTGACCCCGCCGGGCCTCCTCCCCTTCCCCTCCCAGCCCTGCACCTTCTAAATACGGGTAATGAATTCTAAGCTAATCATTCAATTTCTCTTCTTCCAGGATGTCAAAATAAGAGTGGAGAAGGCAGTATCATCATTCACATTACTTGGATAATTGTTTTTCACACCATGCTCCCCAGCAACACGACAAGCATCTGCCCCGGGCTGGTGATTATGATCCCAGACCAAGTGCCCAAGTGTTGTCCACGCCTTTAAAAGACTAATGACAATATATGTTATAAACAAAACTCACCCGTACATGAGAAATTTCTTAACAATATTTCTGGAATACTTAGCTTTACTCAATTGGACAAAATCATCTGAAAAACAAAATACATTATCATGAGCTGATAAGCTCACGTCGGCCCTCCAGTATCAGAGAACTGTGTAAACACACAATCCTGGGAACAAACAACTCTCTTACTCGCCCCACGCAAAGAACCCACAGAAACAAAAAGAGGTCCTGCAGAGAACACATTGCTTTCCCTCAACAAGGATGATTTTCCAGGGCAGTCCCAGGTATCTCAAGAGAAAAAGTGACTTATTGTAAGCATCACGATTAATCTCAACAGAAGAGACCTACCTCGCAGCTCCTCAAAAGCCTGTTTTCGCTGTTCTTCGTTACCATACTGAATGTAACACTGGATCACACGAGTGGAGTCATGAGCAAATGCCATCTGCAGGGAAGACAGTTCGGGCTGTTAGACGGATCTCTCTGAAGAGTTCTATCACAGCACTTCTGTTTTGCTGCTACTTTCCTTCCCAGGAACAAGGGAGGGTCTTCATGGACAAAATCAAACCTAGGTTACTCGGGAGTAGAAATGCTCGTTTTAATCGTACAAAATGACATTCCTTGGTTCTGCCGCTTACCGTCCAACACTGGGACAGATTTAACCATCTTGCAAGATTCCTACCATTATAATTAAAAACAAAGCAAATCAAACCAAACCTCTTTAATGGTTATACATACTATTATTTCTCATGGCTCTGAAAGTTACTTTGCCTAAAGGAAATTTTCCAATTCAAAAATTTTATTATTCTCTGATTTTTTTTGTTTACGTAAGTGATCTAAGAATGTCTGGCCTTGGCAACATAAGGTATAGATAGAAGACTGATCTAAAAGCCTTGCTACACGAGTAGCAAGTCATTTTTTGACTTGTCGGAACTAAAAAATTTTAAAGCCAGAATGAGCAACAAATAAAAAGCACTCTTAAAGTAGACTGGTGGGGCGCCCAGGTGGCTCACTTGGTTAAGCATCTGACTTCAGCTCAGATCATGATCTTGCGATTCCTGGGTTCGAGCCCCGCATCGGGCTCTGCGCTGACAGCTCAGAGCCTAGAGCCTGCTTCAGATTCAGTGTCTCCCTCTCTCTCTGCCCCTCCCCTGCTCACACTCTTTCTCTCTCTCTCTCTCAAGTAAACATTAAAATAAGCAAATAACATGGCACAGTAAAGAATCATTTTGCATAACTGATTATTTACGGTTACTGATCGAGTCCTGCGGTGAGGATCTGATTTATCCAGTAGTTGTGAGGCGGGTGGAGGTGGTACATGAAATACAACAACTTTTCAGGGTGCCTGGGGCTCAGTTAAGTGTCTGACTCTTGGTTTCGGCTCAGGTCATGAACTCATGGTTTGTGAGTTCGAGACCCATGCCAGGCTTGTTGATTTACTTTAAGTAAAATTTTTGAAAATGAATTTTTAAAAGATCATTGATATTTTACTAACTCCCCAGGAGTAAGGTCCCTCACTACGAAAGGTTTTATTCACTCAGTATCATAAAAGGTATTTGAAATTTGGGGCCAAATACATTTAAAACTGTATCGCGCCTATTGTGAACGGTCGGTCACCCAGCCTTTACTGAGAGCGGGCTGGTTTCAGTTGTTACAAATGCCATTACCAGCCTGCCCTACTTACTGTTTTAATCTTCCCTTGAATCAGCTTCTGCAAATCACCCATCAACTTGACTCTCTTTTCTTTGTCACAGTCTTTTCTACAAACGAGAATAAAGGAGGAGGAATCACGGCCGAAGTAAAGACGTTATTTCCAACACAAGAAACTAAAAACCACGCCAGGGTACGTCCGCCCAGTTAGAGGGATTTTTCTCTCCGGAGGCAGCGGACCTCCGAGGTGAAAATTACTATTCCAGAGCAACCGGAGAAAAGTGATTTTCTCAAAGACAAGAACTCATGTCACAAGGTATAATTTTATGCATCAGCTTACATCTTCATGGCCCAAACCTCAAATGTCAAGAAAACAATAAAACAAGTCCAAGAGACCAAAGGCTTAAGTATCTCAAAACCTAGCTGGTAGGAAAGTGTCCTTCATTTTCTCAGAACTCTCCCAGGAAGAAATTTCCAACCCATTCTAATTCTCATACGTTTTCATAAACATATGTGACATCATCCTATGGATCGCACACGCGTGTGCCGTGGGCAGACATCTGATACCGAGGTCTCTCCCGGAGCGCTGGGTTCTCCGCGAATATCCCAAGCGCCGCGCAGTTTACCTTAGGACATCTCGCTATGAACGAGGGGTGCCCACAACCCTCCACCCTCTCAGAGGGACTAACGAAGAGGCCGTCAGGTGGCACTACCGTCGTAAGGTCTCCCAAATCTGCTTCGCACGAACAACGATGTCATAGTTGGTTTTATCACTGAGCTGTCTGCTCTGTTTCAGTTCCTTCTTCTTCTTTTTGAAGTCATCCCACTTCGGTTTCTTGGCCGCTGATTCTGGTCAGTAAAGAAATTATTTTCAATTACATTAGTTCCAAGTGCCACAGACCACTATCAGTCAGGTACACAGGGCAATCACTTATCGGGATCAACACTCCTTGTAAAAACTAAAAGGGGAAAAACGTCATTCCCCGTAAACTTATACTTTCCTTCACTTTCTGAGCAGTTTATACATTGTAAATTTAGTTGAAACCAATCAACCATTCGGTCACCAGCTTTGTACCGATTCTTAACAAGACACCTATTAAGAAAAAAACAAAACCAAAAGGACTATAAAAGGAACTGAAAAGGGTTAAGCTTCTTTTTCAATTATAAAATAAAAATTCTACTTTAAAACACCACAATCATTGGACTTCAGGTATAATCAATTCTTAATGTAAACAAAATTCAGTCCAAACTAAAACGGGGGGAAAAATTATTAACATTCTCAGTACTCTGAGGGTTGTTATGTACCTTTGAACTTTTACAACAATGCTGTGAGGAGAACACTATTAATATGCCCTTTTTCCCATCAGAGGAACAAAGGCACTAAATAGTTCCGTTCCTTGTCCAAGGTCAGGCACATCCTAAGTGGTAGAACCAGTGGGAACCCGAGAGACCGCTCTCAAACTTCCTGCCCTGCTCCCTCTTACTCAGACGTATGCATAATCAAAATTTCTAAGTCTTCTCCAGAGTAATGCTCTGTAAATCTTGTATCTTCCAATGAGTATTTTGTTTCCTTCAAAATCTAAGGAACTTATCAACTGAATCAAAAAACCCCATAAGGCCTAACAAAGAACAATTTAATAAAACAGGTATTATTTACGCAAGTGTCCTGCAAAGAACCCTTTGGAGAATTACTGACTTCTAAACCTCTCCCCTTCTCGGATTGGAAAATGCACTCATTATAAAACACCTAGAAAATGCAACAACATCCTATCACCTCAAAACCTACACAATGACCGGCAACTTCTATTTTCTTCTTGCCATTTCCCTATGCCTGTTTTATATTCATCTTTAAAAATTCCGGATCTTACTGCTTCATTTCAACATTATTATACTGTAAGCATTCTTCCATGAAACAAAATTATTTCTCAAGAACGTAATTTGTAGTAATTTTTAACGGCCCGTACAATTTACGACAATGTATTTAATTATTTCCTTTACTGTTTACTTATTTGTTCCCTGCCTGGTAATCAGAGATGACAGGAAAGAGCGGGCGCATTTCCCATTCATACTAGGTGCACTGTTCGTGGTGCACTGTATGGAAGAAGGCAAGGGCTGCTCCGGAGCTCGTGTAATTCCACAAAGCTCTGGGCGCCCTTGACACCTGCCACACTAGGTTGCAACACATGTTCACAACTTCCGGGATCTCTAGTACCCAACCTCCCTCAGTTGCCGATATAAAAACATGAGAAAACCCAATCAGAGTCAGGAGCCGATCTCCCACAGCAGAAGGAACCAGGGCCACAGGTCTTCACGTGAGCAGGCACGTGTTCAAAATGCGGTGGCGAGAACTCTAGCAGGGAAACAGACTTAGCACCTGCTAGAGAGGCTACGAGAAACAGCAACTCTGGGGGGGCGGACAGGGTGGAGAGAAGGATGAAGAGACAGGGATGGAGAGAAAACAGGCTTGCTGGAGCATAAAAGGATCCTGCCAGCCGAATGAGAAACAATGGGATTTCCCTTCCTTCTTCCGTCCCCACCTCCCCGTCCCCCTCGTGGGCGGTCCTCCACATCTGTCCCCACCTCCCGTCCCCCGGTGAGCAGTGCTCCACAGAGCAGAGCCAGGACCCGGGCTGGGACACCAGACTCAGAAGGCTCCCCGCAGTGGTCTCAGCTGGCAGCAAAGGAGCCGTATTAGAGTTGCCACGTTGAGGACAATGAGGACACTGGAGAGATCCTCGTGACGCTGCAGAGAAGGGTGCATGTCTGTCAGCACATGACATCCGGGAACGGCTTGTCTGAGGCCAGGACCAAACCACGCACAAGTGGCGGAAGGTGGGGGGCGGGGGGGCGGTTCGCCCTGAACAACAGCCAGCAGAGCTCTGGGTGAGGAACCATCCCTTGAACATAACGACGAAGAGAACGATTTGTTTCAAGGGGCACAGGAGCCCTGCCAACGCTTTCATCAGTCAGCAGCTGGTCCTGAGTCTCAACCTGCCATGTGTCCACTACGATGGCTGTGCCCCGTCTCCAGAACCGTGCTCCAGATCCAAGCCGCCTGGTGGGCGGACTCTGTTAGACGGGCCCAAGCTCCCAGAGGGCAGGCTCTACACGCCTCCTGTTGACCAAGGCATCCTTAGCCAAGGGAGATACTGAGCTGAAACACACTGGTTCTTTAAGCTTCTATGTTGCTTATTCGGGGCCTATACCCTTACTGGTTGTTACACTTTTTCGTCCCCATCTCCTGGCAAGGTGCGCAGAAAACTCACGTTTCTTGGTTGAACCATTCAATCAGTCAGTAAAATCTGGCCTACAGAAAGGGACGTTTCACTGAGGTTCTACTGCAGAAAGCTGTCACAGCTCAGCTGAACTCCATGGCCAGGATAACTGAGCAAGAGCCTAGGAGATTAGGCACCCCAAGCACCGGAAGACAACTGTGCCCAGGGAAGGTGCTTTCTGGTGTTTATCTAACCCCATCTAGTCCCCAGCCCAAATGCTGCCTGTCAAGGAACAAGAATGGAAGGTCTCTACCAATGGCACAATGGTGTCCACACTGTCCACAAAGACGATGCTCAAGGAACCAGTGCTTACCATCACTTTTACCATCCGCCTGGAATTTTCTCTTCCTGTTGAATTTATTTGCCTGCTGGAATTTGTTCTTTGGTATTTTATCCCCTTGCTGCTTATTTTTGAACTGCTTTACACCTTTTTTCCCGGGTTTTGTGGCACATTTCTCGAAGTTCTTAGGTGTGATTTTAGGTCCACCTTCCTTGACAACTTTTCTTGGAAAGGTCTTTGACGAACCAGAATCTAGGGACAATAATAATTATGAGAGTTCAGGGATTTGGAGCCTAGATCTCTTTTATCCACTGGGCTGTGTTTGTTACACAAAAGAACACGCTCCTTAGAGAAACACACTTTGTCTTACTCTTAAATATGGAGAATAGAATTTTTAAAAAAATCAAAACACAATTTTAAAGCTTTTTCTGATTTCTAAAATTAGAATACATGTTCACTAAAGAAAATCGACAAAGTAGGGAAATGCATAATAAAAATTACCCACTAATTCTACAGATAAGCCACTGTTGTAAGTCACGCGTATTTCTGCTTTAAGCATATAATTTGATAATATGACATTTTATTTCTATCTCCTGTATTCTACTTTAATGACACCTTGTCATTCAAGTCTTCATACGTTATTTTCAGAGGTTCAATAACATAATAGGGGGTCTAATAAAATGAACACTTAAAATTTAGAAAGTATATATGTTACGGGTGCCTGGGTGGCTCAGTCCTCAGTTGGTGAAGGGTCCGACTCTTGATTTTGGCTCAGATCATGAGTTCACAGTGGTGAGACAGAGCCCTATGTTGGGCTTTGCACTGGGCATAGAGCCTGCTTGGGATTCTCTCTCTTCCCACCACCCCCCCCCCCTCTCTGCCTCTCCCCAAAGAAATAAATAAACTTCAAAAAAAGGAGAAAGTATGTATTAAATGATGTATCAAATTTAAAGGTTATTTTTTTTACTTAAGGACGTTATTTTATTAAATATCACATTGAATTAAAAGACATTAATTTTTCCAAATTTCTAACTTTGAAAAAAGTTTTTCAAAGCCCATGATACAGGTATTTGATAAAAATCTTTGGCTAACTAAGCTTGCAAACTAAGTACCTCACAAACGAGATGAATCAGTTAGGCACCGACAGAGTCCCTGACTTTTCCCTTCTGCAACACTGACACCTGATGGCGTAATAGCGACTTCACATCCAGAGATCTGGAAGCCGGAGGTCAGCCGGGTTACCAGCAGCAGACATTGCTCAGGCACAGTTTCTCAAACACGAACATAAAATGTTGCGGTAAATTAATGACAACAATGAGGCAGCAGCATCCGCAGCTGAGATCAGGGGTCTTCCGTGAAGAGAGCACCCCCAATTTTCCAGGCAATGTCTTAAATGTCTTAGTTTCACAGGGAACTCGCAAACTCGGACACAAGAACTCGTACTTCCCCCTAATCCTAACCCGGGAATACAGACCCACATCTGCTCTAGGCCCCCTCATCCCACCACCCCCTCCCTCCGGTTACAAGGGACACGGCCACATGGTTTGGGAGGACTATCTTACCACTGTTTTTATGAAATTTGTTTTTGTCTTGTGAGGTCTTCACATCTTTTCCTGTGATTTTTTTTTTTCCTTTAACTTCCATTGTAGCAGTTCTGGAAGATAAAACAAAACCCAAAAGGGATCACTGGATTGCTCTCACCCAGTAAGGGTCATCAATCAAGCCACGTTTAGTCCTTGGATTTCATGGATGCAGGACAAATCACCTGGACAGACCATGGGTCAACAAGTCCAGGGACTACGCAGTCACCGTTTCTAAGATTTTAAAAGTGGAAATGACAAGGTACCAACACAAAAATTAAGAACATGTACACCTAGCGTGTGATGTACGTGGAGGCAACACTTTAGCAATAATTCTGGGTAAAAACAGACCATGACATTTAATATGACACAAGTGTCAGTGTTTGTGTTTCTTATAACTTTAGGAAGACTGTGTGATGAGAAACTGACAGGGATGCCTAGGTGGCTCAGTCAGTCAAGCGTCTGACTTCGGCTCAGGTCATGATCTCACGTTCATGAGTTCGAGCCCTGCGTCGGGCTCTGTGCTGACAGCTCGGAGCCCGGAGCCTGCTTCACATTCTGTGTCTCCCTCTCTCTCTGCCCCTCTAAGCTCATGCACTCTCTAACATTAAAAAGATTTTAAATAAATAAACATTAAAAAAAAATAAACTGACAATATCGTCATGTGGATTTCTTGGTTTCCATCCTAAAAAGTCCAGAACAAAAAATAGGTTGCACTCAACCATATATTCAAATTTAACGAAAGAAAATCAAAGTTACCTACAAGTTCCCTATGTATACCACTGTAGCTAAAACAAAGACTAACTTCAAATGCTTAATTTGCTATTCTTTTAGAAGCAACCAGTAATTTTCTCAGTGATCTCCAAAGTAAGGTTATGTTGGGATATTCAATATTTCATTTGGAAGAAATCTAACAGGTCACTTCTGGGTCCAGAGAGCTCACTATACACAGGGCATGCAACAGATAACCCCTTGATTACCCGAGGCTCCTGAAAGCTCAGAGAATACGTCAAGGGCAAATGTCACTTGCCTATTTCTCTATCTTCCAAAGTTGTACATTTATTTCTAAAGTTCTGACGTTGACGCTCTAGAGTAGATGTTAGAAATTCCTAGACAATACCAGATATTCCTAAAACAAGAATTTTCTACTCAAGAACAACTAATTTTGCAAGATTATTAACGGGTATAAGAAAAAAGAAGTGTTCAGGGGCGCTTGGGTGGCTCATTTGGGTAAGCGTCCGACTTCAGTTCAGGTCACGATCTCACTGTGGGTTTGAGCCCCATGTTGGACTCTGTGCTGACAGCTCGGAGACCAGAGCCTGCTTCAGATTCTGTGTCTCCCTCTCGCTCTCTGCCCCTCCCCTGCTCATTTTCCCTGTCCCTGAAAAATAAATAAACGTTAAAAAAAATTAAAAAAAAAAAGGGGTTCAAAGATAGCATGTATTTGAGAAATAGTGAATTAAATGAAAATAATTAGGCTTTTTAAAGAAAGGCTTTTCAGATTCTTTTCATTTGCTAATTTAAGCCATCAATCACCAAACACAGGCTAAAGTAGGAAAGATTTTTCCAACCCTAATTGAGTCCCTTTTTCTTGAAACATCTCAAGGGACCAGTAAGGTTGCAAAGAACTCTCTGGAAAGTGCAGCTGACTTCAGTCTTTCCTATTATAATTCCGAAAAATGGAGGGCCCCTGAATTACTCCGCTTCCTTAGGTCATTCATTGGTTAACTGTGGGCTCATTTCAGCACTTGGCTGCTTTATCACAACGACGCCTGTATCCCTTAGTTATTCTGTGCTGCTGTTGGTCTAAAAATGCAGACATTTATATATTTTCTCTGTACATTTGTTTTCACCGTTCATTTTGAAATAGTTTTCGTTTTACACAAGAGTTTGGAAAGAGAAACCGAATGCTCTAGTCCATTCCTCCGACGTTAGCATCTTACCACAGCACTTTGTCAAAACTGAGAGAGAGGATCAGCACAATACTCTTAACTTTGGATTCTGCCCGTCCTTCCGGACCAGGATCCACTGTAGTTAGTCATCAGGTCTCCTTAGTTTCCACCAACCTGTGACCGTGTCTCGCTCTTCTTTCTCATGACCCAGATGCTACTCAAGAGTACTGGTCACTGTGCACAATATCCTCCTTTGGGGTTTGCCTGAGATTTGCTGGTGATCGGACTGGTGTGGATCTTTCTGAAGAGTATCACAGAGCTAAGTGCCCTTCTCATCAGGTCACAGTGGTACTGACTGGCATTACGTCTACCAATGATATTTCTAATTCTGCTGCAGGGAGAAGTGTGTCCCTTCTTCATTTACTTATTTAATCACGTATTTACATCAAGATGGCCTTGCACGCATTTTACTCCTTGGGTTCGAACCCAATCCTATAGTTGCTTCGTTGCTCAAACTGCGCCAGCTGTGGCCAGCGGGAAATCTCAGAGGCTGCTTCGGTCTTTGCGACGTGACCCGTCCGGTTGGTTTCCCACGCCCTTACCTCCTGGCACTTGTGCCAAGTTCATCCTGCAACTTCCCTGCACTGGCCCTGAAACCAGCCACTTCTCCGAGGAACCCTGGTTCCTTTTATTGAGAAGGGCAGGATCCGAGCGCGAGGCGCACTTGACATCACTGCTTCTAGGGCTTTGCACCAGACGGGGCTGGTGATACCCAGGTCCGTATACCAGCGTCTGTGGACCCGGGAGCCTGCATTTCTTTGTCTGTCTGGTAAGTAAGTTCACACTAACGTCTCCAACTCTAATCAAGCGCCACAAGGTTCATTCTGGTCTTCCCCTCTTGCCTTGTCACTTTTTTCTCTTGACAGGGAGAAACTTGCCACCAGTGATCTGCGTAGCACATGTAGTTTCAGAATGCCACACTGTATGCCCATGGGAAACGAACTTCCCAACTCCACCAGAGTTTATTTACAACTTTCTTCCCCCCCCCCCCCCAACAGTATCCATTTACAGTACTGTTTTTCAAAATTACTTAGGTCAACTTCCCCCACCACTCCCTTCAGTGAGGTCATTTTATAGGTTTGTACAAGTTAGATTTAGTTTTCGCGGTCTGCATTCCATTTCCAGACACGACGGCTGACTTTTTTGCACCCGCAGTCAAGCTCACTCTTTGGTGGAGGGCGCTGATTCTGACAAATGCAGAGTCCTGTCTCCTCCACCAAAGTGCATTAGGGTACTGTTTTAACTCCAAAAAGTCCCCAGGGGAGCCCCTCTGCCATCATTCCCTCCTGGCAATCACTGATCTGTTTTCCGTCCCTCTGGCTGCGCCTCTTTTCAAACAGGTGGTATAAACAAAGCCAAGCTGCATGTAGATAGCCTTTTGGGTCTTACTTCACTTGGCAAGACGCATTTGCTTGGGGAGCCTGTACCATCACATCTAATCAGCACCTTTCTTTGGCTTTCAGAATGGTCTCCTCTTTTTCCCCTTCCGCTATTCCCCATTCAGGCTCTGTTCTGTATCTCTTGCTCAGCTTGGTTTTTGCTGTTGGATCCCAGCTGCTGTGATCCACTCTCCGCTGCCTGATCAATCTACAAAGTCACCAATTTCGTACCATCTCGCTGCTCCAACAGCTTCAAAAGTTTCCTGACAACAAGAAATACTTCAAACCAAACCGCCATCCAAAATTTAGTCCTAACATACCCTCATCACAAACAACACACCCAAGCCAAACGTCTGCACTGTTCTTTTTCAGGATCCAAACTTTAAAGCCATTCTATCAAATATTAACCCCACCCACCCTTCAAATCCAGCTTAAATGACAGCTTTTTTTTTTTTTTTTGGTTTATTCATTTTTGAGAGAGAGGGAGAGCAAGAGAGAGAGAGCACGCACTCGCACAAGAGAAAGAGCAAGCAGGGGAGGGATAGAGAAAGGGGGAAGAAAATCCCAAGCACGCTCAGGGCAGTCAGCACAGAGCCCAACACAAGTCTCAAACTCATGAACACGGGGGTTACGACCTGAGCCAAAACTCAAGAGTTGGACACTTAACTGAATGAGCCACCCATATGTCCTTAAATGAATTTATTATTTCTTCTCCACATGCCTACCTTCTTTCCCAAATGATTCTCATTCTTAATCCTTTCTGGCACATTTTGATGGCCTTCTTACAATTTCACACCTTGGACTTGAAACATACTGCATACCTATACACTCTGCCAGAAAGCCATTGCGTTGAATAAAATATATGAAAAAGAAATTCAAAGTGGTGGAGTAGAAGCAAACAAAATTAAAACACAACATAATCGGGGCGCCTGGGTGGCTCAGTTGGCTAAGCATCCGACTTCAGCTCAGGTCATGATCTTGTGGGTTCGTGGGTTCGAGCCCCACGTCGCGCTCTGTGCCGGCAGCTCAGAGCCTGGAGCCTGCTTCGGATTCTGGGTCTCCCTCTCTCTCTGCCCCTCCCCTGCTCACACACTCTCTCCCTCAAAAATAAATAAAACGTTAAAAGGTTTTTTTAAAATAAATAAATAAAACACAACATAACTGTTACAACTGAATCACATATAAAGCGTTCAAAAAGCCACAGAGCTAAGAGGCCAATTTTGCCTTGTGGAATGAAATAGCAAAGATTCTCCAGGCACAGAAGGGCAGGTGACTGATCCCACCCTCTCAACAAGCTTAGCACTGAACTATGAAAGAGGTAAACCTTCAATATGCAACCTCCAAATAGTGGTATTTCTCAAGTGTGCCCCTCTCTCTCCACATTCCTCCCTAAGTGATCTCATCCAATCCCATGGCTTTCTATGCTGAGAACTCCCAAATTACTTCCCACTCAGAACTGCTCCTTGGGTTCCAGACTTGTGTATCTAACTGCCTCCCTGACACCTTGGTTTACGTGTCTTACAGGCACTTCAGCCTTAATAAGTCCAAAATAAATTCTTCAACTATAACTCCACTGCAAAACACCCCCAAAGAAAAACATCCTCATCTAATCCACCCCACCCTATTTTTGCCATCTCAGCCAGCCACACATCATCTCAGGAGAACCTAAGAGTTACCCTTGACGTTTTGCTCTCCCTGGTTTGCTATGTTCAATCCTTCCATAAATTCTTTTGACACCGCCTTTAAAAATACTTCCAACTCGTCAACTTCCACCTCCACTACCACCAACCTAATGGAAAACACCAATACTTTTCAATGACATACTCAATAATAATCGAAATTGTAGACAATTCCTAAAGAGAACCTGGGTCAACCAGGTTTCTTCCTTACAAGCCTCCAATGTTTTCTGCAAATGAGAACAGAAACGGGTTTCCCCACTGTATAGAAATCGAATCTCAACCACTCATCACGGCCTTTAAAGCCTTACAGAACCGCGGCCACGCTACCCCTCTAACTTTATCTTGTATCGCTGCACTCCGAGCTCACATTGGTCCCCTTTCTCTAGCTGCCACCCCGGGGACTTAGCCCAAGTTACTGCCTCTGCTTAAAGTAGTTTTCCCTGGGCTTCCAGATTTCAGAGTTGCCTCTTACGCTTTAGGTATCAGCTTAGAGACCCCTTCAGACTCCCCTATCCTCCACCTCGGCACCAAGCTCGTTTCCTTCCCAGCGCTGATAACGTGCAACTACGTTCAGCCTGTACCCTCGGCCCCCAGCGTGCACAGGGTCGAGTGGATGTTTGCCACACACGACAGAAAGGCTGACCGCCACGGGCACGGGCCGGGATTCTAGGGGGAAGGAAGCTCGGGCCAACCCAGCAGCCCTCTCAGGGCAAAGTAAGAGGAAGACAAGTCGTGAACCCGCCCCGGTCGCCAGTCTCCCGTCTCCCCCGACTCTCCCAGAACAGAAAAGGCCACAGAAGACTATCCAGCGGGTGACAGGCGCGAGCACCTCTACCCTCTGGCGGCTCGGACAGACCCACCCCCTGCAGCTCGGGGAAGGGGGCAAACGAACCCCTCCAGGGACGGCCGCCGAGGCCGCCGCACTCACCGCACACGTGGGGCCGAGGCGGGCGGGGGCCAGGCTCCGCGGCGCCGCTTCCGCTTCCTCGACTTGCCCCGCCCCCAGGCCCGCCTTTTCCTTCTAGCGCAACGGAGCTGGGGTTAAAGGAGAGGCCTTAGCCAGGAAAACGGAAATTCGGCATTTCTATTGGTCCGCTTCCAGCACTTCCTCTGGAGGCGCCACGGCTGCGCCGTGCGCGGGTATTGGCCCTTGACAGGATCCGTAGGGCGATCGCGTATCGCCGGCGCCTAAAAGTGACGTCGTTAACCCTGTCGTTCCCAGGCCCGAGAAAGGAAGGCAGCTTCTCGCCCACCCGTCTGTTGTTGAAACGTAGTCCTGGGGTGGCGACTGAGCTAATACCAAAATAATTGATTTTTTTTTTTTTTTTTAAAGAGTGCTTTCATTTGCACCCTCTCTGGTAGTCTAGCCTGAAGGATAAAAGGGTTTTCTTGGAAGTCGGTTTGAATTTTAATCCCGGGTTTTTTCGCTTTGTGGCTTTGGCAAATTACTGTATGTCTCTGAATGTTTGTTACCAGCTCGATAAAATAGAGATCGCTAAATCATACATAGTGCTTAGCACAGTGAATGAACCTGGTAAGCGCTCATTAAATGTCATTTTTAACGCCTCCTCGTGTCTCCAGGCTGCATTATCCCATTTTCCACTCTAGGAAATGAGACTATAGTTAGGATATTATCCCCACTTTTCAGCTGGAGAAACTAACACCACATATTTGGTTATACTTGTCATTGGATTTAAGGCCCTTTGAGATAATACAGGACGATCTCATCCGAAGGTCCTGACTTAGTGATACGGCAAAGATCTTCTTTTCCCAAATAAAGTCCCTTTAACAGGTTCTGGGGTTTGGGACATAACACATCTTTTGACGACCCGGAAAGTTGAGGAATTAGGACATGATTCCAAGCGTGTCAAGCGTCAGATTTTACTGTCTTGCAATCGACACCATCTCTTGTCCCTTAAGGCATTAGGCTTAAGACTGGTAATTTTCTAGACTTCCTGAGGGCAGGGCTGTCATTATTCAGGCACACATCCCACTACTCAGCACATAGCTGTTTAGGAAGTACCTACTGTTTGCCTTAAGTATTATAAGTGTTTGCATTTCAGTTCACTTAAGTCTCTTAAGAACAACTGCAGTAGGGCTTCTCCCTTCATTTTATGGAAACAAGGGGAAACACAGTAAAGTTGATCGGGTGAGCCTGACTCCAAACTCAACAGGACTGCCCCTGGACTGCTTTCCCTAATCCATTGGTTCTCTAGTAAATGCTCAAAAGCAGAGATACACCCTACCACACAATACCTGGAACGGATACATTTTTCTTTGTAAGGCCACAGACAGTGGCGCCGCATATCCTCTCAAACACGTCCATGTAAATACCTTCCACATAGACATCAAAACCCTACTTACTATTCATTTGTCTTTTCACTAGGGAGGAAAAATAATGATCACATACCAAAGTCCTAGATTATTACCAATAATGCTATTTGTCAAGTCCTTTGTGCTACCAAAAAATGAATTGACTTGAGTCAATTTTGTTTGGAATGAGTCTAAAGTGTCTCCTGTCTTTGCAGAACAGCAACAACAACAACAAAAAAGCTTGTCTATAACTTTGCAATGAACCAAATTAAGCCCATTAATTCTTCAAATATCTAATGATCTAAATGTCGAGCATTAAGAATATGTGTATTCCTACAAGCATAAAATGCTCTTGTTAAATGATAGAGCATGTGACTTAATCAGAACCATCAGACTTGTACACATCTAAGAGGTTTTATAGCACTGTAATTAAGATGATTGGTACTGGAATCAAATGAATCTGGCTTAGAATCCAAGGTCCATAGGGCCATGGACAAGACAGTTAATTTGTATGGGCCTCAGTTTCTGCTTACATAAAATGAGAAAAGTAGTATTTATCTTTTGAGGTTGCTTACATGACTCAAGAAATAACTGTAAGGTTATTAGCCAGTAGTAAATGTTGAGTGATTCATACCTTGATCTAGGAGAAAGACACAGAGAGAGAACCAAGCTGTATCCATTAGAAATGCTCTTGGGGGCAAGGAATGGAAATTTCCGCTAATAGTGGCTTAAGCGGTAATTTTCTTCACAACAAAAATTCTAAAGGTAGTCAGTTTTCTAGTTCAGTGATACAAGTGTCATCAAAGACCCAAGCTCTTTCAATTTCTGGGCTCCACCACCCTTAGTGTGTTGACTTCTAATGTTCTCACTTGTTGCTTTTATTTATTTTCTCCCTCCACCCCCGTCCTTTGTTCACCCTCAGCCATTCTCCCCGAGTGCCCCCTCCCCCACTCTGGCAACCACCAATCTGTTCTCTGTTTCTATGACCTTGGATTTTTTAGATTCCACACAAAAGTGAAAGCATACCGTATTTGTTTTTCTCTGACTTATTTCACTGTTGCTTTCTGAGGCCAGATGTACTCAGTTCCAAGATATATATTAGAGTTTAGGACTAGGAGAATGGGGAAAGGGATGAAATCTACTTTTCCACCCAAATAGGACTCTGTCTTTCTATCCCAGAAGGAAAAAAAACGAGCAGCATTTACCTTCTATTTCAGAGCCCGGAACTGGGTTACATGGCCACCCTCAGGACTGGAAGACCATCAAACATAATGTTAATCATGGCATTTGGATGTAATTATTTTTCCAGTACTCCAGTAAAATTAAAGGTCACTTGGCAAATATGCTTCTATCCAGCAGTAGAGATTTAATCTACAATTTAAACTAATCTGGTTTAAAACTTAAAATAACTGTAGTAAGCTAAAAATAATAAAATAATTGTAGTATTCAAGGTGGTGGATCTCAATCTTGGCCACACATCAGAATCACCTGTGGAGTCAAAAAAGCAAAACAAAACAAACCAGTAATGCTGATTTAATTAGTCCGAAGTAGGACCTAGGCATTGAGGGTTTTGAAAATTCCCCAGATCAGGCTACCATGTAGCTAAATTAAGAGCCACTCGTTTAAAGAATGGATTTCTAGTTGTTGATTTGATTTCCTAGTTATGTGAGGATTAAACCCTTTAATCTTCTGGTCCTTCCTTTTGCATCACCAGAATTAAAGAATTAAATGTATAATACATTTGTTTCTGGAAGTAGAATGTCTTGGGCATAACTGTATCCTCCTTGCTGCTTGAGGTCGCCATTAGTTATTTAATATTATTATATGTTGAAAATGGCTTAAATTTGAAATATCTACTGTTAAATGTATTCTGAAAGATGTTTGCTTTTTTTTTTTCAATTCCTCATGATTTTGTGCAATTTTTCTCTTTTTCATAAAAATAAAGTGTTAGGTGTTAGCTCCCACACATCTCCCCTTTCCTAAAATCAGTTCTTTAGAGTTCTAATTAATGGATTTTTAACTAATTGGTGTTGTTTCTCTGCTTCCCAAATGTGTAAGCAAGGATAAAGGGCATGTTATTGATATAAAGCATAAGTGAGATTTTGGCAAAGATCGAGTTTTATTTTCAGGGCCTATTAGAATCACAAATCCATGGAAACGGAACAGTTGCCAACACATTTTCCTTTAGTAAAAAAGAACTGCTTCTGAGTAGGGTGGATTATGTTTTTCAATACCACAGATTTGCTTAAAAGTACACTAATATAGTCCAAACATTAATCGTGCACTCCTAATGTCCTGGTTGCTATCTTAGAAGCACAAAACCGATTTTGTCCTAATTTACTTTCTTTGGTTACACGCTTAAGGGCAGCACGAAAATGACATGACCAAAATAAAAGTTTATCTGACTGTAGTATAAAGTATCGCTTTTAATGCAAGATCCTGTCAGCAGGTGATGGAGACATGAAAACCAAGACTAATTAATATCACATAAAGCCCACGAGTTACCATTTATATGTAGAACACTTACAATGCACTATGGTTTTATAAACCAAAACTCCTCAAGCGATGGGTACCAGTTTCAGGTTTGAGCTAGAATGAGAACACTTCACACGTTTTTAAGTTTTTGTTTAACTTTTGTTTAAATTTTCTTTACAGGCTCGATAAGAGGTGTTCCCTTTGGAAAGCAGTGACCGGTTTTAACCTCCGATTTCCTGGATTTGTGAGCAATAAAGACTTGATAACCAAGCATATTAGTAATTCTACATTTTCCCATTATTCTCATTTAACTTTTAAAAACGATGGGAAGTACACGTCAGGCGTTACCGTGATGCCCTCCTCCTAGCCACCCCGATTTCCTCCTCCCTTGAAAAGAAAGGAAAAAAAAAATAAACCAACTAGCCTCAACCCATTGCGTCTGCTTGAAATCTCCAGGAAGCAGATGCCAAGATAGGATTAGGAGGCCAAGAAACGTATTGGCAGACAAGCCGATGAGGGGCGAGAAGAGAGAGAAGAGGGAGCAATGAGTGGGAGGAGGCTGAGACCATGGTGCTGACCTGATACCTGTGAAGGGAGACACGGAAGGGAGAGGATGTGGCGGACGACGTTCGGACTGTAGTGGAGCTCTGAGGAAGTCCAGGCCAACACGGGGCTCCCGAGCCAAGCCTGCCCATTAAAGGAGACCGAGATGTGTAGGCATGGCCCAGCTCCAGTACCCTCTCTGTGCTCAGTCATTGTTTGGGCAACCCAGGGACAGAATGGCCTCAACATGAATGCTGTGCTGGAGCCTGACGTTGTGGCCTCTGGAGGCCGTCAGCTAGCCCCTCCACCTGATGATCAGAAGTAATAGCCCCTGCCGGGATGGTGACTCCTTTTCTCACCACTGGTCCTGGACACAAGGAATCCATTATATCCAGCTGGCATCCACAGCTCAATGGAACTCTTGCTCTGTCCCCTGGCAAGAATGCATTCTCTCTGGGGACAAGGACCTCTAATCCTACAGAGCCCAAAGTCTTGGGGGGCAGGAAGCACAAATCGCCCCAAGTTTCATTGAGAAGGAGAAGTGGGGCCATGCTTGCTTCTACCCCTTAGTTCCTAGACCCCTGCATTCTTCCTACAGCATCATATAGGGATCTTGGGTTTGGACTTATTCTACATTCTGGAAGAGAGCTCCCCATGTTTGTAGATGATGGCCTCTTAGGGGGTGCTCCAGCTGCCCTGTCAGCAGGCCATTGCAATACTCTATCAGGCTGACTGCCTCTGGATGGTACAGCGTGGAATATGACCTGTGGATCACATGACCTTTTTTGACTTAAATTATATCCCCCGCTCACATACTGTTATGTAGGGTTCTGTGCCTATCGATCAAGCACTTCATAAGCTTTTAGACGGTGATGCTGACAGAGGCTCCGTGGGCAGGAAAGGCCAGCCCATACTTGGAATAGGACTCCGTTCCTAGGGAGAGAAACTGCTGGTCATTCCGGATTGAAAGGAGCCCAGTGTCATCAACTGTGGGTGGATGGTAGCTGTTGGTCTCTTTGGGAAATAAAGCCATGTCAGGGGCTCAGCACTGGTTCTGTGGCTGGCAGTTTCGACATTCAGAGGAAGTAATTAGGTTGGCGTTGGTAAGTGGAAGTTATGCCGTTGGGCCCATGTGTAGCCTCTATCTCTGACATTATGACCACGCCATTCATGTACCCATCATGCCAGTTCTAGAGTACCCAGGGCTGAGAACTGATGTCAACTGGTTGAGTCATCTTGTCAACCTAGTCGTCCAATGTTCAGGGCGGATGCCTTTTGACTGGTATTAACATGAAATGTTCACATCTTGTGTCCATTCCCATATGTCTCATCCACACGCCTTTACCCTGTGGATGGTTTTTATTTCCCATCATCCTTTTCCCTCCAGGCTCTGACCAGCTGGTTGGGCCACTGCCCAATGATTAGGAATCTCTATATGTTCTCATCTTGGGCCACTTTCCTTCTCCATAAAGCGGATGACAAGGAGCACTGCCTGCCCTCTAAAAAGATTTTCCCTCTCCACTGTCTTTCGGCCCGTATGAGAATGTAATGCTGTTGTCGGGTTTCAGTTTCTCCCCCACAAACTGAGCCCAGTCATCTGTAATCCATGCTTGGGCTTTCTCCTGCTCCTTCAGCTGTCTGTATGACACCTTATTATCAGATCATGGATGAGAGCTTGGGGAAGGGAGCTGGTACCATCATGTGGGTGATATGGAGGTCTGTGCTCCCTGATCATGCAGCTAACTTGTGTCCTCTGGTCTTACTCGGGCCCAGTTCCTGATGCATCATTTCTGTCTTACATGGCCGGGCCCATCTGGCTTTGTGAATTGACAGGCAAGACAGAACTCGGCTCTTAATGAACAGATCTGGACGGATGGTCAATGCTATGCTATAGTCGAGTATTCTATCTCTGTTAGGGCTCAGGAACATGCCAGGAGCTCTTTTTTGAGATGTGTGTAATTCTCCATTACACATGGCATGATCCTGGGCCAGAACACCAAGGTCCTGTGGTGGGATCTTCCTAATCGGGTTACTATGAATTCTACGCTGCATTTTTTTCTCACCACTGACACCTCCACACCACAGCGTCTGCCAGATGTTCTGGTCTAAGTGGGAAATCTGCCTTCACTACAGCCTGGACCTGCTGTGCAGTTCTTTCCCGATCGAGGCCCCACCTAGGGCTGGCATCCTTCCATGTCCTCCGGGGTACGCGCTGGGACAGGATCCCTACATGTGCAAGAGGTGGCATTGTACTTTTTATTTCACAATAGGGAACGCAGGATGTAGCAAAATGCCCTTACTGGGGAGGGGACTGCCTGACACATCCCTGGCCTTAAAAATGTGTACCTCCTTCTTTTCAGCCCTACCTTTTAGGATGCCCGAAAGCTTTACTGAAGTGGTCTGTCCCTGAATCTTTACAGAGTTTGTCTTCCAGCTTCCGGCACACGTGTTTCTTACCAAGGTCTCCAGCCCACTAGCCGTGTCTTCATCTGATCGATGTGACGGATCAATGTGAAGTTCTTCAGGTTGTCCAGATGGTCCAGATCTCTCCGGACTATATTAAGACAGGAGGTGGGCGAGCTAACATGGCCCTGGTACAGAACTGTAAATGAATATTGTTGTTCATTCCAACGAATGCGAACTGCTTCTGATCCTATTTTCCATCTATTTTTTTCCATCCTATTTTACCATCTGCCACGGCAACTCAGGCGTCTCACCTTTGCTCTCCGGGCTTTAGAAAGCCACATAGCAGTGTGTTCGCCGCCTTCCCCGGGGTCCTCGCCGGGGTGTTAAATCCCATGTCCCAAGAAAGTGACCCCAAGTCAACGTTTCCCTGCCTGTTCACTTTCACCTTCTAACCCCTTGGTCAAACACCCTCACGATCCGCCTCCTGCCCCTGGCTCCTCCTTTGCCCCTGACGGTATATGCTGGCCAATCCTCGCAGGTCTTCGGGGGCATACTCTCTTTTCTCTGCAATCAGGCCCAGGCTGTCCCCGGCTCGGTTATGCTGGGAGGTAACTGCAGTTATTGGCCTGCCAGCCAGGAGGGGCAGCTGAGGGGGGAGCGGGTGTTGCCTTGCAGGGAGAGGCATCTGCAGTATCTTCCTGCACAAGGGAAGTCTGGCTCTTAATTAGAAAGGCGTGGGTCACCTCTGCAAGCTCTGCATGGTACCACCTTTGTAAGTTACCATGGAGGCCTCTGGCTCTCCCGGTGGTCCTTATTCACCTGCTTCCAGTTTCTCATTATCACTCGGCAGGGAACCCTCCAACTTCACTCTCCTTAAATACACCGGACCCCCTTTAACTTTCAAAATGCCTGGGCCACTGTACTGGCAATTCCCCTCCACCAGATGTCCCCCGGTCACCCGCGGTGATTTTTTTTTATTTTTATTTTTATTTTTTTGTAACCGAGCAACCAACCGTCTGATGCCAAGGACTAGCCGTGCCTCACATACCACTTGGATTGTGAGCCTCCTCGCCAGCCATGGTGAATAAGCCAGTCTCAAAACCCCATCTGATTGCCAGCTTTCTGGAATCACTGCTGGTACCTTTTGTGTTATTTCAAGCTTTCTGGGAAGTGCAAAGCAAAGACAGAGTTAGAAATGTAAGAGATGTACGCAGGGAATATAAAGGAAAGTGGAAACACGGTTAAGTGGGAGCGCCTCTAACTGCAACGCAGGAAGGCAGGATTGATGGGAAGAGACCCAGAGAAAGGTCCAGAAGGTTTTCGGCCAGGCTGGAGTGTCTCCTCGGAAGAGACCCAGTTGGGACAGGAATGTGGATGGTGCGCCTTGGCCATTGCTCTGTGCCTGGCTTGCAGCCACCCTGGGAGACTGTGGCCTTGGCTTGAATACTGTGGTGGACCCAGAAGGGGTGAGGGCTGGAGGCTCTCAGCCCACCATACCTCTCACCTCTTGCAGCAGGTTCTGACTCGTGGGGGGATGGGAGCGTGTGCTCTTGGCCTGCCGCAGTCACATGACTAGTTCCGTGGCAAGACCAGGATGAAAACCAGAATCATCACTAGGGTTTTAGAAGACTTGGGGCGCCTGGGTGGCTCAGTCGGTTGAGCGTCCGACTTCAGCTCAGGTCACAATCTCGCGGTCCGTGAGTTTGAGCCCCACATCAGGCTCTGGGCTGATGGCTCAGAGCCTGGAGCCTACTTCCGATTCTGTGGCTCCCTCTCTCTCTGCCCCTCCCCCGTTCATGCTCTCTCTCTGTCTCAAAAATAAATAAATGTTAAAAAAAAATTAAAAAAAAAAGAAGACTAATCCTCTGCCCTTCTTATATTTGGGAGGGCAAGATTTAATTTCTGTTATATATTCTTCAACATATGATCTAGTATTGAACAACTCAAAGCAATAGGCCCTCAAAAAAGCCACCATCGACAATAAATTATACAAACTATTGAATCAAAATACATCCTAGTATTGAAAGTAGAAGTTCAGTCTTGGGGAGCTACACAATTCGGTGTTTGTTTTGATACATCTTTGTTAAGATTTGGTATATGTAAGGCGGGGTGCCCTTGGTACCTGTCTGTAAGACAGGGACACTAAAATAATCTAGAATTTTAAATTTGGTGGGCAAGAACTTTACATATTTTAATATGTTTTTTTTTACTTTTTTATTTTTATTTTTTAATGTTTTTATTTATTTTTGAGACAGAGAGACAGAGCATGAGCAGGGGAGGGGCAGACAGAGAGGGAGACACAGAATCCAAAGCAGGCTCCAGGCTCCCAGCTGTCAGCAGAGCCTGACGCAGGGCTCGAACTCATGGACTGTGAGATCATGACCTGAGCTGAAGTCAGATGCTTAACCGACTGAGCCACCCAGGCACCCCTTGATATGTTTTTTTTTTAATTTTTAAAGTTTATTTATTTATTTTGAGAGAGAGAGAGTGAGCATGGAAAGGGCAAAGAGAAAGGAAGAGAGAAAGAATCCCAAGCAGGCTCCACGCTATTAGAGTGGAGCCCGATGCGGGGCTCGAACTCATGAACCAAGAGATCATGACCTGACTGGAAACCAAAAGCTGGACGCTTAACCAACTGAGCCACCCAGGCGCTCCAATATGTTTTTTTTTAAACATCATTGTACCATTTCTTTAAAAAAAGTTTTTTATCGTTTATATTTGAAAGAGAGAGAAAGGGAGAGAGAGAGAGAGAGAGACAGCGAGCATGAGCAGGGAAAGGGCAGAGAGAGAGGGAGACACAGAATCTGAAGCAGGCTCCAGGCTCTGAGCTGTCAGCACAGAGCCCGACATGGGGCTCGAAGTCACGAACCCACAAGATCATGACCTGAGCCAAAGTCAGACACTTAACCCCATCATTGTACCATTTCAGATAAATTTGCCATATGAGAGCTGGGAAATTGTCTTGGTTGCTGTCATATTTCCAGGACTCGCTTCCAAGATTGCTTGGCATGTATTTGGTTGTCAATAGTATCTGTTAAACAAGTGCCACTGCTGAACTAGAAACCCCTAAGAGTAGGGATCATGGTCATTTTCTTCACTGGCACACAGTAAGAACTTACGTCAACAAATCCAGCAACCATCTTTATTCAGGGGCTGCTATGTCCTGGGCACTGTGTTAGGCGCTAGGGACATATTAACCAACAAAAGTAAGACTCCCTGCCAATAAACATCCAACAGTAACAAATGAGAGCTAAGTGCACTGGAGGAGACGTTACGGGTACCACAGTGGAAAGAATAAAGCCAGGTAATGGGAGAGCCAGGTTAGGCGGACAGATTACAATCGTAAATGGGGTGGTCAGAGTGACGTCATTGAAGGAGAGATTTCAGAGAAGACTTGGGAGTTGGCCCAACATCTCTGGGGGAGGAGCCTTCCAGGCAGAGGAAAGAGCTAGAACAGGGGATACAAGGCGGGAGTCATCCATCATCACACATGACTGGTGTCCTTGAGGAAGAGGGAGGAGGCCTGTGTCCCTGGTGTCCGTTAAGGGAAGAAACTAGCAGGACACAAGGTCAGTAGGAGTGCTTGGCAAAGCATAAATGGATTTTTAGGCCAGATTGAAGACTTTGGGTTTTACTATGAGCGAAAAGAGGAACCATCGTAGCGTTCTGAGCAGTGGAGAAAAGGATCTGACTTCAAACAATAAACTTTGTTGAAGCGCCTGGGTGGCTCCGTTCATTGAGTGTCTGACTTTGGCTCAGGTCATGATCTCATGGTCTGTGAGTTCAAGCCCCGCGTCAGGCTCTGTGCTGACAGCTCAGAGCCCGGAGCCTGCTTTGGAGTCTGGGTCTCCCTCTCTCTATGCCCCTCCCCCACCTGTGCTCCATCTCTGTCTGTCTCTCTCAAAAAGAAATAAGCATTAAAAAGAAACAGTAAACTTTGTAGAATTAATGCATATTGTGAAGTAGCTATGATCATCTGATTCTGTGGCCCAAGAACGGGTTCTGGCAAACTCCATGTAAGGATGTGTATTTTCCTGATTTTTCCTGAGCGTCACATTCTTGCTCTCCAGGGAGCCCCTGGTCTTATGCCACCGTATCATTCCTACTTTACAGCCGTAGGGGGAGTTTTCTACCAGTCGTGTCGTCACGACTAACTTCTGGATACACTTGTTAGTTTCTAGAGCATTTCTACGATTTATTATGCCACTCAAATTATCACGACAACAACATGTGGTGGGGATTAGATCACACCTATGTCACAAATAGAAACAGAGGAGTTGAGAGTGATATCTATGTTGACCACAGTCACTCCATTAATAAATGGTAGAGTCTGGATTTTGCCTCCTTGTCTAGTGTTTATGGGGCCACACTGTAGGTCTGAAAGAGGTGAAGTTCATCTTCCCCAGGCAGGGCTCACCATCCAGGTGGGAGACCAGGATAGGAGTCAACAAAGTGCCAAAAATATCAGAATAAAGAAGTAGAGGCCAAGTGCCAAAGTCGTGGTGGGTTTAGCAGAAAAAAGGCCCACAAAGAGGATGCAGGTTGTAATGGTTGGTACCCTTAGATATACTGAAATGGGTGGGGGGAGCGTTGAGGTGGTGGGAATTGTGCCCCCAGCAAATTCTCGGGGTCAAGACAAACACTGTGTCCCCTAGGAAAGGGTGCGTAGACACAAACGGTTGCAATCTCCATGTGGAGTGGGCGTTCCAGGAAATAGAATTACCGTAGGTAGAAAAAGGCTGTGTTATACCGAGTCCCAGGTCATAGACTAAGAACCATTTGTTCCATTCACTGGAGGTTGACCATAATTTCTGAGTGGAGATAGTGATGTTTGCAAAGGTGGTTTGTTTTTGCTACTCTCTTTGAACTTTATTTTTTTAAGTTTATTTATTTGGTTTGAGACAGACAGAGACAGCACAATGGGGAAGGGGCAGAGAGACAGGGAAAGAGAGAATCCCAAGCAGGCTCTGAGCTGTCAGCACAGAGCCTGATGCAGGGCTTAAGCTCCCAAAACTGTGAGATCACGATGAGAGCTGAAAGCAAGAGTGAAATGCTCCACCGACGGAGCCACCCAGATGCCCCAAATCTCTTTGACCTTTTTAAGAACGCTCAATGTAACAAGACTGTGCCAAAATGCTTTAGCAGCATGGCAGGCAGTGTCTTGGAACTGAATTCCTCCAGAAGTCAACCCTAAAACAAAAATCCAAGGGAAAAGGACTGATTTTGGACGCAGTGCCAGGAAATACCAGTATGGAACTGGGGGAGAGAGGGAAAAGAAGGCTGCCGACAAAGTGTTCACTCTGAAGCTACCTACCATTGTGGGTAACTGGAGATTAACCTTGTTGGGGAACTCTGGGAGCCAGTGTAGAACACACACCCAAGGGGTGCAGGAGCTGGGGTGTTTATACACGTAAGCTCCCACCAGTTACGGGTTGAGGGTTGCTTCTGGAAATGGCGGCTGTAGCGAGGTAGCATCGGCAGAAACCCTCAAAGATGCATCTGCTGGCGGGGGAGGGGGGTGGACGGTGCTCAGTGAAGAAGTGACGGTGGCAGATATGGACAGGCCACCGGCAGGCATAACTGAGGATCATTTCAGTCCCCTGAGCACAGAGTGACATGGGCCCAGACCGATGTGCCGAGGGCAGGGGGTGAAAAGAAGGAACAGATTTTAAGAGCTCTTATAAAGGAAGAGTTGCAAGCTTGGTCTTCCAGACTCTTGCCTTACAAGGGGACAAGTGACTCTAGCCCTTTAATGACACTGAGGTTAAACTCTGAGAAATGTTGGCCTGGCCCCACATGCCATCTTTTGAATACATCTGAGAACATGAGTATTCATAAGACTAATTTTAAAATACCTATAAATTACACATATTAGGCAAGGACCTGGGAAGAGGGGTGATAATACTTCTAAACACGCTCAAGGGAGAGTGCTGAAACACACGACCCAATTCCAGACTCGCTCATTTAGTTACCCTGCCTTTTTCATGGGAACGAAAGAAAAAATAATGAAGAAATAATGCGAATCAGGAACATTACCTAAGAATAACTGACACCAACAAAACAAATAAATAAATAAGGTTAGTACAACCTCACCGTTGGCTCAAATATTTCAAGCAGGGCTTTTGAGAAAACTCACCAAAGTCTGAAAATCAGAGAATAGAAGCATTTGAGAATAAGTTACTAGGGCATGAATGTGGCCTCATTCTCATAGCTAGGACTGAAAGATCGAGAGGCGTTTGTCCTGTCCTCACCCCATGTTCCTCGGCAGGACAGAAAAAGGAAGGAAGGAAGGAAGGAAGGAAGGAAGGAAGGAAGGAAGGAAGGAAGGAAGAAGGAAAGAGAAAGAGAAAGAAAGGAAAGAAAAGGGAAGGGAAAGGAGAAAAGGAGAAGAGGAGAGGAGGGAAGGTGAGGGGAGGAGAGGGGAGAGGAAGGAAGGGGAGAGGAGGGGAGGGGAGGGGAAGGGAGGGGGAGGGGAAGGAAGAGAAGAAAAATAAAAAAATAAAAAAATAAAAAAGAGGAGATCCTGGAAGAATGGAGCCTAAGCGGAGGGGAACTGCTGCAGGGGTTGGGAGGGCTGGGATCGGAAGGGGGTGGAGGCGGAGTCAGGGCTGGTGGGACTCTCGGAAAGTGCGGGAGGCGGAGCCAAAGGGCCTGCCCTTCAAGGTCGTGGGGCTTGGCGAATGGGCGTTTCCTTGGCAGCCATGATGAACTAAAACATTACAGGACCCCTTCCTCAATTTTACAGGCAGCTAAGAGCCTTGGAGGACTCCATGATCCATGAACAAGGGAGGACTTTCTAAACCAGCTGAAAACATTCACTCCCTCTGGTGAATGGGAGTGTAGGCAAATCAATCTGATTTTTTTTTAATTTTTTTTTCAACGTTTTATTTATTTCTGGGACAGAGAGAGACAGAGCATGAACGGGGGAGGGGCAGAGAGAGAGAGAGAGAGACACAGAATCAGAAACAGGCTCCAGGCTCTGAGCCATCAGCCCAGAGCCCGACGCGGGGCTCGAACTCCCGGACCGCGAGATCGTGACCTGGCTGAAGTCGGACGCTTAACCGACTGCGCCACCCAGGCGCCCCTAGATCAATCTGATTTAAAAAGAAAAAATGCTGATTCTTGCAGCAAATTCGCACCTGCAGTGGACAGGAATAACTAAGACATAACCTTTACTTTTCGTTTTTTCTCCTGTTTGCTCTGTTGAAATTAGGCAGTGGAAGTCCCGTTTTGAGGTTCACATGGGTGGGGGGCTGTGGGTGATATTCTGCCGAATTTGTGGTTGGAACCGCACGACTGTTTGCAGACCCTGTCCGTCGGGAGAGGCTCCTCCCCACTGACATTCCGTGGTGACTTCTCAGAATTGGCTTTCCACCCACTTCTGGATCTTTCTCTTCCCTCCATCAGAATTTGATCTGTGAACAAAAAGGGAGGCAATATGCCCAAGGGGATGGAAATCTTTGAAAGGTATATGCCTGAGAGGAATAAGGACAGAGGAAGGAGAGCAAAGCAAAGAGAATAGACGAAGCCAGAGAGTGAAGCAGAACACGAGGCTGGGAAGAAAAAGCAAAGGAGAAGAGCAGAGGGGGAGGGGGGAGAAGGAGGAGGGGGTTGTTCAATCTCCGGTCCTTCTGTCTTAGCAAGTGCTACCCACGCCTGAGTATTCAGTACTCACTGCTCCTTCCTCTGTCAGTGTGAGCGCCCCCGGAAGTGCCCCCCAAGCCAGCTTGTTAGTAAACGTTTATGGACACAGGGGCACTAGCCAGATGTCTCCTGGGACTATTTCATTTATTTAGTAACATGGACATATTTAGAGCCACATTTAAAATAATACGCAGGGGTGCCTGGCTGGCTCCATGGGTTAAGCACCTGACTTCAGCTCAGGTCACGATCTCACCATTCCCAAGTTCAAGTTCCACGTCAGGCTCTGTGCTGACAGCTCAGAGCCTGGACCCTGCTTCAGATTCTGTGTCTCCCTCTCTCTCTGTCCCTCCCCCCTTCAGGTTCTGTCGCTCTCTCTCAAAAACAAGCATTAAACATTTTTTAAAATAACATGCAAACGTGGAATATCGTTTGCTCTTACTCTCACATTTTATCAGTAAAGTCTCCCTATTCGTTTTTGGTGGGAGTGCCCTTGTCATCAAGAGAGGCACATTTGAAGTCACCCAATACTGTATTCAGAAAGGACTTACAACATTGAAGTTTACAACTTTAAGAAATAATTATATATATAAATACACACACACACACACACACATATATATATATATATATATATATATATATATATATATATTGCCTTTTTGTAAAACAAATTCTTTCAGGTGCCTCTATTTAGCACCCACAGTACACATTAATGGAGCTAGTAAACAGCTCACCTTCTCCAAGCAATACTGCATTTTTTAATATAAAGTAAGGGAGAGAGAGCCCTATAAATGAGAACATTTGTAAGGACTGGATTCAAAGGTGATTTCCTTTTATTTTTCTTTGAAGTAAAATTCAGGCAGGTAGAATATAGTTTTTCTAGAAGAGAGAATTTGAGGACTCAAGGCAAGGGCTGATTAGTTTCAATTTAGGATATTCCAGAAATTACTGAGAACTCCAACCAAATTCTACAGAGAGAACACATCCTTGAAGATAGTTCAGCTTCCACTAGGTTCTAGACTATTCTATCCAGGTCAGCCTCTCCAGAAACTAAGCTGTGAGAGAATGCCAGCCTCATCTGCCCCCCAACCCCTGCCCCGGGGGTCACTTGGCAATGCCTGGAGACATTTTCAGTTGTTACTACTGGGGCTGTATTAGAGTTGTCCAGAGAAACAGAATCAGTAAGAGCTGTGTATGCATATGCAGAGAGACTGATTTTATTTTTATTTACTTTTTAGTTTTTGCTAAATCATATGGTAAGTTAAAAAAATTTTTGGCGCATGGACTTCAAGCTGTATTACAAAGCTGTAATCATCAAGACAGTATGGTACTGGCACAAGAACAGACACTCAGATCAATGGAACAGAATAGAGAACCCAGAAATGGACCCACAAACATATGGCCAACTAATTTTTGACAAAGCAGGAAAGAATATCCAATGGAATAAAGACAGTCTCTTCAGCAAGTGGTGCTGGGAAAACTGGACAGCGACATGCAGAAGAATGAACCTGGACCACTTTCTTACACCATACACAAAAATAAACTCAAAGTGGATGAAAGACCTCAATGTAAGACAGGAAGCCATCAAAATCCTTGAGGAGAAAGCGGGCAGAAACCTCTTTGACCTTGGCCACAGAAACTTCTTACTCAACATGTCTCTGGAGGCAAGGGAAACAAAAGCAAAGATGAACAACTGGGACCTCACCAAAATAAAAAGCTTCTGCACAGCGAAGGAAACAATCAGCAAAACTAAAAGGCAACCGACAGAATGGGAGAAGATATTTGCAAATGACATGTCAGATAAAGGGTTAGTATCCAAAATCTATAAAGAACTTCTCAAACTCAACACCCAAAAAATAAAAATCCAGTGAAGAAATGGGCAAAAGACATGAATAGATACTTCTCCAAAGAAGACATCCAGATGGCCAACCGACACGTGAAAAAATGCTCAGCATCACTCAGCATCAGGGAAATACAAATCAAAACCACAATGAGATACCACCTCACCCCTGTCAGAATGGCTAACGTTAACAACTCAGGCAACAACAGACGTTGGCGAGGATGCAGAGAAAGAGGATCTCTTTTGCATTGTTGGTGGGAATGCAAACTGGTGCAGCCGCTCTGGAAAACAGTATGAAAGTTCCTCAAAAAATTAAAAATAGAACTACCCTACAACCCAGCGATTGCACTAGTAGGTATTTATCCAAGGGATACAGGTATGCTGTTTCGAAGGGACACAGGCACCCCCATGTTTATAGCAGCACCATCAACAACAGCCAAAGTATGGAAAGAGCCCAAATGTCCATCGATGGATGAATGGATAAAGAAGATGTGGTATATATATATACACAATGGAGTATTACTTGGCTATCAAAAAGAATGAAATCTTGCCATTTGGAACTAGAGGCTATTATGTTAAGCAAAATCAGTCAGTCAGAGAAAGACAAATATCGTAGGACTTCACTCATATGAGGACTTTAAGATACAAAACAGATGAACATAAGGGAAGGGAAGCAAAAATAATATAAAAACAGGGAGGGGGACAAAACATTAGAGACTCTGAAATATGGAGAACAAACAGAGGGTTACT
This sequence comes from Lynx canadensis, assembly GCF_007474595.2. Taxonomy (NCBI): domain Eukaryota; kingdom Metazoa; phylum Chordata; class Mammalia; order Carnivora; family Felidae; genus Lynx; species Lynx canadensis. Next base: position 8,428,960 of record NC_044315.2, on the reverse strand, counting down.
GAAGGGGGTTGTGGGAGGGGGGACGGGCTAAATGGGTAAGGGGCATTAAGGAATCTACTCCTGGAATCATTGTTGCACTGTTTGATAACTAACTTGAATGTAAATTAAAAAAATAATAATAAATTTAAAAAAAAAAGAAAAAAAATTTTGGCGCACCTGGGTGGCTCAGTTGGTTAAGCATCCGACTTCGGCTCAGGTCATGATCTCAAGGTTTATGGGTTCGAGCCCCGCGTCGGGCTCTGTGCTGGCCGCTCGGAGCCTGGAGCCTGCTTTGGATTCTGTGTCTCCCTCTCTCTCTGTCCCTTCCCTGATCGCGCTCTGTCTCTCAAAAATAAATAAAAATGTTAAAAAAATTTCTGAATATAATTTATTGTCAAGTTGGCTAACATACAGCGTATACCGTGTGCTCTTGGTTTTGGGGGTAGATTCCCATGATTCATCGCTTACATACAACACCCAGTGCTCATCCCAACAAGTGTCCTCCTCAGTGCCCATTACCCATTTCTCCCCTTCCCCGCCCTGCCCCCATCCACCCTCAGTTTGTTCTCTGTATTTAAGAGTCCAGAGAGACTGATTTTAAAGAATTGGCTTACACAATTTCAGGAGCTGGTAAGTTCAAAATTGTTAGTTCAAGTCAAAGGGCCATCAGGCTGCTGACCTGGGGGAGGGGGGTGGGTGGATACCGCAGTTCAAGGGCAAAGGCTGTTTCCCCGGCAGAAATCGTCCTTGCCTCGGGGGATGTCAGTCTTTCTACTTTCTACTCAGGTTTTCGACTGATTGGATGAGGCCTGTCCACATTGTAGAGGGCAATCTGCTTTCCTCAAAATCTACTGATGTAAATGGCAATCTCACCTCCAACCACGCTCACAAAAACACCCAGAATAATGTTTGACAAGAGAGCTGGGCACCGTGCCCCAGCCAAGTTGACACAAAATTAGCCTCATGGGGAGAGTGTGTTCCTGGCATCTGGCAGCCAGGGATGCCTACCACAACCCTCCGGTGCACAGGACAGCCCCCACAACAAAGAATTAATTATCCAGCCCCAAACGTCAATAGTGCCGAAGCCGGGAAACCCTGGGACCACAGGCTTCAGTCACACGCTTGGTCACATGACTATAACATTTTGACTGGAGGTGATGGGTGTTTTTCAGTGTGTGGGGCACCATTAGGTTCATCTGGAAAGCAACTGGTGACAACATCTTAAGTGACAACATCTTAATGAGGATCCTTCTTCCCACTTCGACTTGCTGGGAAAGAGAATTATTCCACTGAGACCCACTTATGACAAGCCTGCTGGTTTGGGATTTCTGAGCAGACACAAATTCAATTCCTTCATGTCAGCTGCAGAAATGTTCTGGAGAAAAGGAAAGGAAAGGGAAGGGAAGTCCCCTGACCAGGGTAGGATGTGAGCTCCGATGTTACTGGAGTAAAAGCAGCCTGGGTCTAACTCTACCCAGAAGCGTACCCACCAAAGCAAGACAGGCACACTCAAACTGACAATGAATTTGCTGAGAACAATACAGCAAATGGGTCAAGGACACAATGGCTCCATTCATTCATTCATTTACTCATTCATTCATTTCTCCATTGATTCATTCATTCATGCATTAATTCATTCATCCATTTACTCATTCATTCATTTCCCCATTCATTCATTCGCTCACTCATCTTGTGGAGGGCCTAGAATGTGCTGGGCGCTGGGCACAAAACGAGAAGACAAGGACATGTAATTGGAAGTAGGCTACCGAGGAGAAGTAGAGGTTGTTATGTGTGGCTATACAATCTCCCGTAGAGGTGACTTTTGCTCTCCTCTCGTGGGAAAGAGTCCTGGACTCGGGGCCAGAACTGGATTCAGATCCTAGCTCTTACACTTCCTGGCCAGCCCTGCCCAGTCATTCTCTTGGATCTCCTGTAAAATGGCAACCAAAACACCTGCCCCCCCTCCACGCTCCCCCTGCCCTGCATGCACTCGTGAGAAACAAGAACAGTAATGCATGGCTGTGCTTGGTCAGAAAGGACTGAACCAGTGTTTCTCAGCCCTGGCTGTACATTACAGTCACCTGGTAGCTTTTTAAAACTACCAAAGCCTGGCCATCCCCCCCTCCCATCCCCCAGCTCAGATTAATGGGATCAGAACCCCTTAGTGGAGGGCTCTAACCATTGGCATTTTTTAAAAAAATCTTTATTTTTGTGAGGGGGGGCAGAGAGAGAGGGGGAGACACAGAATCCGAAGCAGGCTCCAGGCTCTGAGCTGTCAGCATAGAGCCTGATGCATCAACCAAAGTCAGAGGCTTAACCAACTGAGCCACGCAGGTGCCCCTGGCATTGGCATTTTCAAAAAGCTCCCGAGGAGGAGGAGAAACTAAAACGCAACCTTCCTATATAAGCATCGTCAATTTGCATTCACTTACTGTTCCCGGGTATTCACAGTCAGAACTTGTAATTGGGTGATCCTTGTATCCCAAGATTGGTTTTCATGATTGACATGAAAGGTAGATTGGGGCCACTCTGCTTTTCGGAGTTTTGCTTTGGGTGAGTCTGGGGCTGGCGGCGGGGGACAGATCTCGTGGCCGGCAGTGAAACCAGGTCCATCCACAATGGAGAGTGTGATTTCCTGCTGGCAGGAAATAGGAGCCTTTAATCCAACAGACGTCGGATTCTCTGCTCTGTGGCTGGCACTTGGTAGACAGAGGGGAGGCTACAATCAACTGAAGAGAGAATAGTCGCTGCTCTCATGGAAATCATGTTCTAGCAGGAGGAGGAAGACAATAAAAGTGAGAAATACTATGCAGGAACATTAAATAAAGAAAGCGTATGGGTCTCTGATCCTGTGAGAGAAGTGAGAGAAGGAGCCTTGTTGGTACCTGGAGGTACCCAGTTTTAGGCAGCGGGAACAGCAGGTGCAAATGTCCTGAGGCAGAAGCATCATGCATTTGTTTGGGGAACTACCAGGAGGCCAGCGTTGTTGATGACAGTGAGTGTAATAGGAGACGAGATCAGAGAGTTGTCTGTCCGCCTGGACATTTCCAAAGAGGAGACATAAAAATGTGATTCTGCCGAACCTTGCTCGAGGATTCTCATGCGCTGCGTCTGTTAGGCCGGGAACTGGCAAGACTGGACAGATGCAAGGCAAACAGGGTAGAGCTAAGCCCTGACGGTTGGAAATGCCCCTGCGGTTTGCGGGAACGTTCCTAACCTCAAGACGAACACACGTGTGTGGCCCAGGAAGGGCATTTGCCACCAGATGGCGCTCTTCCCCCTGAACCGCCCGCCAGAACCCAGACCCACAGGACGACTTCCTCCCCAGGATTCTCAGCAAGCTAGACAGAAGAGTGGTGATCATTATTACTCTCTCCTAAAATCGACGGCCTGGAGCCCCAGAGCGAAGGGGTGAATATAGTCCTGTGTGTTCTCAAGCAATTCTGCGGGCCCCTCTGGCGTGGACCGCCCTGAAGACTGGGTTCTTCCCCATCGAGCTCTCAACAGAGTTGAATACAGGGGTTCTTACCCCCTTTGGCAGGGCGCTGAGGCTTCTGAACTCCTTCTCAGCATCCTGCTTTTAAATGCATAAAACAGAAGGCAGAGGATTATGAAGGAAACCAATCATATTGAAATGCAGCTATCAGGATATTTGAGAAAATGTGCTTCTTAATGCACTAAAGAATAAGATCCCAGGGCAGGCGTCCTATTCAGCGTACTTCCGAAATAGTAATGAGCCAAAATGATACCTCAAGATATCCGCCACACCTGTAACGTGATGTTTGTAGCCTGCCATCGTGTCTGATGAAACTGCCTAATTTTAGTCAGAATTTAATGAAAATAAAGATGGATTTTCTTTTTTTTTTCTTCCTTTCCTTTCCTTTCCTTTTTTTTTTTTTTTTTTTTTTTCTTAACCAGTCCATGAACCTCTTCAATTCCATCCAGGGACCTCTTGGAGATTGCATGACCCTACATGAATAATCCTTGGTTCGACGTCCCTTTAATGGGTCTATCGCACATTTGACAACTGAAGGGAGCAAAAGGTCACTCAGGCTAGCCAGCCTCAAGTTCAAGAAGGAATGGTTCAGTACAAGATCCAACACTCCTTTTGCCTCCTCACCCTCCCTGCTCTCACCCTGCCCTACGGTTCTTCCTCTCCTCATCCCTTCTTGTCACACTTCGGAAGCTCTAAGATTTCTTTACCATCTTCTCTCCCTGGGGTTTATTCTCTCCTTTAGCAGCTCCAGCCAGAGTCACTTCTGGGGACCTCCTTGCTAACCGCCCCTCCCCCCCTTATTTCTTTAGCCAGAGAAAAGATCAGTCACCCTCTGTCCCAGAAATGACACTCCGTCCTCTGCTTTTCCCTGCCTTTCTTCTCCCTCCCGAGGTGGAGGAGGAAGAGGGAGGACGTGGTAATTGATGAAAGCCAGCAAATCCCAATCATCAGAATAACAGAACATCTGGCAGCTGTACAATCTCTACAGCATTCTACCTCAAGTACCCCTCATTAGTCTCTATCCTCTACCCCGCTTTATTTTCCTCCTAGTTCTGCTCCTTCCCTGAAATTACTTCTTTTGTATTTACTCTGATTGTCCGTATCCCACACTAAAATGCAAGCTACCTGAGGGAAGGGATGTCTTTGTCACAAGGATCTCTCTAGAGCCTACAGTAGGGCTGGGTACACAGCACATGCTCACTATTTGCAGATGCATAGTATTTGTTAAAGGAATGGACCAGTTTGGAATAGAAGGGGAATACAGGGAACTCTGGCATTTCCACCATTCAGTCCTTCCCCTACCATTCTGTTTTCTTGGCTCTGAAAGTCCAAAAACACCCTGAGGGGGTTCCGCAGGGTGATGTCAATGGAGTCGAGTGGCGCAGAAGGTGACTTCTTAAGAGTTAAAGGAATAAAAGTAAGGATGAGCTTTGGTAACTCTAAGTGATACAAACATAAATACCATATTCCTATTACATAAAATGAAGAGTTTATGTAATGCAAGTATATGTTTGCCTTGTTAAATAGGCTAGAAAATATTTAATGAAAGCACATGTTTTTCTCCTCTTTTTTTTGAAATATGAAGAAAGAAATCCCGTATTTCATACTCTCTGTAAAAGGCTTGTGATTTTCTACTGAGTGAATTTCTTTTACATACGAAATTGAAATTGAATATATATATATATATGTATATATATGGAGATACACATATATTGCCAATTATTAGAGGCTGGGATAATATATATGTATATATATACATACACACACACACACACACACACACACAAATGCAAGTTGTTACTTTATTATTGATAATTTAATTGCTTTGTAAATTGTCTTAATTTACTTTACTCAACAAGCCAAGATAGATGACGATATTTAATCATTTTACCTTTGTGTGTGTGTGTGTTGGCCCAGGTAAATAGAGGAGGAGTTTCCTGAGATATTGAACTGCTCCTGGTGGTACTTTTGTAGCCTAATGGCGTAACATGAGTAACAGGAGACTCTGCGTGAAAAATCCACAGCATTTTAATTTTCTAAGAGGAGAAAAAGTAAGTTCTGCAAATCCCAGACTGGGAAGCTGAGTCTCAGTGACCAGAGGAGAGCCGGCCGCCTGGACAAGCTGTAAGAGCCCCTGGGGCCAGTAGGTGGAGCCAGTGCGCAGTCCCCAAGCACAAATGGCCGCTGGGTAACTTCACTCTCTTTTTCCTGAGCACCACCCTTGGACTTCCATACTAAGACCAAATTGAGTCCCCTGAAAGACGTTGGAAGACCACACTAATGGTGGCATATTTTCTGACAAGTGAAGAGATGTAGGCTAAGCACAAATTAGGTGAGTTCAAAGCATTTAAAAATAAATAACTGGCCATTCTCAAACCTTCCAAATTTTAAGATATGTTACCCTAGGCTTCTTTTTATGATCAGCCAATTTTTAGACCCACACTGGCATATCAACTCGTTTTCAACAAATGGGTTAACAAGAAACAGAAGGTCAATTGGGGCGATTTCAGGCTGCATTGAATGAGGCCTAATATCTAGAATAAGATGTGTTTACTCTGCTCTGGGTGAGGCAGACTCCTGGGAAACTTGCAATTGGTTTGGAACACCATGTTTTTAAAAATACAGACAAATTGGAAACACTATAAGCAGAATGACAAGGATACTGAGGACTTGGGATATGCATAGGAACTATGTACAAAAGACCTGGGAATGTCTAAGGATAAGGGGTAGCAGGAGTCAGAGGGGGATAAAGTATGCTACTCAAATCTTGAGGCTGACAATAAGAGACTGTGCAGTCTGGTCGTATGTGCAGTTGCTGGTCTAGGATCAATAAAGGAAAGAGAAAGAGCTGGAATTCGGTTCAACAAACAGAAGAATATTCAAATAGTCACAGATGTTCAGAGATGAAGACATGTTATTAGGAAGGAGTGAGTTCTCATTCACCAAAGTGTTCAATCATGGATAGGCTGTAGCTACGCTTTCCAGGGATTGGGGGAAGAAGGTTCGAGTATTAGATGAGTGGTAGAGGAGGTCAAGGTTCACCATATGCTAATCTAGGTACGGGTGGCAATCCGGTATAAAATTTTTACCAAGTCCCTAGAAAGATATGGGCAACACGCATCATTAATCTTATTAACTTATTCCATTTAAAGGACTATTATTTATTCTGATACTTTTTGCTTCTTGCTTTACTTGACTTTGTAAGGATACAATGCCACCTCTTATGAACTAATGTAATGATAAACAGCAGTAGGTTTTGAAATATTCTCTACCTGGTACAATAAAACATTTGGCAATCCTCTATTGAAATCTCTCACCAGTCTTGAAATATAATAAAAACTGAAATAAAAAAAAAATCAAAGGGCTATTTTGCTTTGTGATCTTTAAGGTTCCTTCCAATCTGGAGATGCTACCATTCTAGAAGGTAACGATGGAGCATTGTTAGGGAATGAGATTCCCTTAGATTTGATTTCTCTCCCAGGCGAGGCGAGAGCGGAGTTAGTGCACGTCAGGCCCTCCCCTCTGTGCTCATCCCTTCCTGGCTTGTCTTTACACTTTGCATGTAAGTGTGCACCTCTGAACACTTCTTGTGCTATTCTAAATAATGCTCCTCTGAACATTCTTAGTCATGTCTCCTCCTGCAGAGTAGAGAAGAATTGACGTAACTTGAATATTGTGTACGAAATAGAAGTTATGTGCAAATCACGTATCTATTGCACGCACAATGACTTGACCCAATCGTTGTTGCCCAGGAGGGACGTATGACAGACCCTGCAGTGTGGGCACCCTGACCTTGCACTGCCAGCTTCCAGACTGTGGGGAATGAATTCTTGTTGTTCATAAGCCGCCCAGTCTGCGGTCTTTTGTTAGAGCAGCCTGAATGGACTAAGACAACATTCATTTTCTATCTACTTTCCTTTGCCCAACATTTAAAAAAAAGGATTTATTCATACAGTTGTTTGTCACTGTGGCTTATTATTTTTTTTTAAGTTTTTGTTTCCCAGTTAACATACAGTTTTACATTAGTTTCAGGTGTACAATATAGGGATTCAACACTTGCACACAACACCCAGTGCTCAGCACAAGTGCACTGCTTAATCCCCACTGTGTATCTCATGCCCCAACCCTCCCACCCCCCACCACCACCTCGCTTCTGGTAACCATCAGTTTGTTCCGTACAGTGAAGAGTCTGTTTCTTGGTTTGCCTCTCTCTTCTTCCTCTTTGATTCTTTGTTTCTTAAATTCCACATAGGAGTGAAACCATATGGTATTTGTTTTTCTCTGACTTATTTTTCTTGGCACAATACTCTCCAGCTCCATCCATGTTGTTGCAAATGGCAAGATTTCATTCTTTTTGAAGGCTGAGTAATATTTCATTGTATATGCATATATATACATACACATATCCATTCATCAGTCAAGGAACACTTGGGCTACCGCCAAAATTTGGCAATTGGAGATAATGCTGCAATAAACATTAGGGTGCATGTATCCCTTTGAGTTAGTATTTTTGTATTCTTTGGGTAAATACCTAATAGTGTGATTGCTGGATCATTGAGCGATTCTATTTTTAACCTTTTGAGGAACGTCCAGACTGTTTTCCAGAGTAGCCACACCAGTTTGCATTCCCACCAGCAGGGCCAGAGGGTTCCCTTTTCACCACATCCTTGCCAACACCTGTTGTTTGATTTTTGTTGCTATATGGAAAACCACTGCATAAAAATTTCACAACTTATCAATGTTACTTTGATGGTCACTTGTTTCTAGTTTTGCCATTATGAATAATGTTGTTCTGGATAGTCTTCTACATGTCTCCCAATGTGATTATGCAGACATCTTCTAGAATTTATATCTAGAAGTCAGATTGTTGGATCAAGAGGAGGCATATTTAAAGCTTTACTGAATACTGTCAAACTATTTTCCAATGTGGAAATGCATATTTATATTCCCATCAACAAAGCATGTGAAATCTCATTCATTGCTCCGTGCTCTTGTCACATTTGACAATGTTAGACTTTTATTTTTATTTTTTTTTAAGTTTGTTTAAAAGAGAGAGGATGTATGCACATGGGGGAAAGGCAGAGAGGGGGAGAGAGAAACTCCCAAGCAGGCTCCATGCTGGCAGCACAGAGCCCAACACGGAGCTCAGTCTTACAACCAAGAGATCATTACCTGAGCTGAAATCAAGAAATCCAGGTGCCCCTAGATGTTTTAAATTTAGTCAGTCTAGAGAATGTGTAGTGACAGCTCATGGTGGCTTTGATTTATGTGGCCCCTATATTAGAACAGGTGAGTGCATTTTTATTTGGATCCCTCACTTGTTAAGTGCTTAAGTCTTTTGCTCATGTTTTCTACAGAGTTGTTTCATTGCCTGTAGGAATTCTTCATTTACTCTGAATAATGTGTTGCACATATCTTTTCCCATTCTATGGTTTGCATTTTCAGTCTTTAACTGACTGTGAACAATCAATTGAGATAACTCACTACCTTTGGACCAGCCAACATTTTCAGGCTTTAACAGTATCTTTTGATGAACCAAAGTTTTAATTTCAATACAGTCCAATGTATTAATATATTCCCACAATAGCGCTTTCTGTCTTCTGTTTAATATTTTCATACTCTCAGATTGTGAAGATATTCCGCTACATTATCTCACAAAAGATTTGTTTTGCCTCTCACATTTAGAGATTTCATCCCTAGAGCTGGTTCTTGTGTATGGTTTGAAGTAAAAATCAAGACCTCTCCTTCTCTCCTTCCTTCCTTCTCTCCCTCCTCCTTTTCTCACTTAAGGACATTGAATTGTTACCAGCACCATTTATTTAAAAAAGACTTTCTTCCTCTATGACTTTTCAGTGGCTCCTTAGTTATAAATTAAGTGTTAATTTATGTATGAATCTATGTCTGGCTTTTCTACTTTGTGCCCGTCTGCTCATCTATCCCACATGAGCACCTCACTATCTTGTATCTACGGAACAATAATTCCTCTTGATAGATGATGGAGCGCATTCCGCCATCTTGTCCTTCTTCAGGAGCGTCCGGCCTGTTCTTTGTCCTTTGCTTTTGTGCTGAATCTTCAGTCATGAAAATGTACGTCTGTTTGGTTCCATTTCTTTCTTCCCTCCCTCTTCCCACTAACTGCCCCTAGGAAGTCTTTTCATCCAAGTCCATCTCACTCATCATGGCCTACTCGCTTATGCAATTCTCGTTGCCTTCTTTTAGACTCAGAAGATTTGAGCTGTAGGAGAATTGCCCTCGCATACTTTTTCAGTAGAAAATAATTTTTCTACATACCCAACAGCATAGAAATGAGACCAGAGATGAACTCTTCTTAAGGCCTTAACATCTCACTTACAAATGACCTTGATGGATCATTGGGACCCATTTTATATTTCAAGTGAGTTGAGAAACAAGATGACATAAAACGGCCAAGTGCCAGAGTGCCACCATACCGTCACCCTTGTCACTCTTATGCCAGCCTCTCTGGTGGGCCCAGTCACCTCCTTCACTCTTCCCAGACTTTCCTCTCCTCCTTGGTAATTTTGGCTTCATCTTTCCAGGCACCGAGGCCACTCATGTTCTTCCTTCTAAGTTTCTATTGAGTCTGTTTCGGGAATTACACTGGGTTTGTATCGCCAATAAAGCCCCTTTTGTCCCCAGTGATATTTATACCTAAATAATAACCAAAGACATCTAACAGAATTTCACAAGCTCTACGTATATTTTTATGCTGCCTTCATATAAGAATATTGATAACTCAGCATTAGGAAAACTGGGGTAAAATTTGCAGAAGAGAGGGTCTGGGTCTGTGCTATATTCAGAATCAATCTGTAAGAATGCTACACTGTAATATACAACTTGACCATATCCAGGGAGATCTTGCTAGGTAAAAGGAATATGGAAAGAAAACATCTTATTTTCTCAGACAATGTCCCCAAAGACAAGAGAGGAATCTCTGAGGCCTAGGAGATCCTGCTAGGCCAAGTGGTAAGGAAGCTTTAAATACAAACTACATTAATGAACTTGATTCTGTAAACATTCCTAACAACTAAGAGGTGGGAGTGGGGAGGACCTACCAATGGAAAAGATCTGGTTAATGGTGTATTGATGATGTCAAGAGGCACACATTAGTTTAGTAACCGTGAATTTCAGAGCTGCAGCTTTTTGATTAGAAGTACAGTCCTTTCCAAATTCCTCAGACCTCTGGAGTGTGTTCTAATAATGAACTTATTCCCCCTGGCTATTCTTAGCAATTCGATCCTTTTCCTTCTAGTCTCTTCTCAACAAGGATCTAAGTAAAGTGACAAAAATCCATGGAAGGAAGTCTAGGCACCAGACTGAGATGTCTTAGAGGAAGCAAGAGTCTTCCTCGTATCACAGAAGGCACATCACACATGCCCTCCCTCCTCAGCACCACTTGCCTTATGTCTTCTGTTTAGGTAACCGACACATTTGGCCACTGGCGTTAGTCAGGCTCATCTTTTACCAGTTCCCTTCACATAAGTTTGGAGGCCACTAAGAGTCATTAGGGGGAGGTTGAGTTACACTTGGAAAACTAGAGGAAATGTATTTTGCAGATGTTCTTTCCATTTTAACTGCCCACATCTGCTCACTCCTGTGTATTACTTGGATACGACCTCGCTACGCGTCATCACCCACCTGCTCCAGGGCTGCCACAGAACAACTGGATTTGAAACATTTAAACCAGAAAATAAACGACTTGATGATTAATGTAGGTTTCACAGTATTTCAGGAAATGGATGTCACCCAAATGCCTGCAACCTAACAGAAATTTACGGCACGTGTGCTAGTGAAAAGAGCTAACTAAGCTCAAAAACTTAACTAAACGTTTAATTGTATTTGACTGCTATTAATCAGAGACCTGATCTGAGTGACTTAAACTGAGGAGGGGTGTATCTTTTGATATTAAAAAAAGGTCCAGACCTGATAAATAAATTCAGTAAGGCTGTAGGATACAAAAACCAATATACAGGAATCTGTAGCATTTCTATATGCTAATAATAAAGTAGCAGAGACAGAAATTAAGAAAACAATCCCATTTACCAGTGCCCCCCAAATAATAAAACACCTAGGAATAAATTGAACCAAGGAGGTGAAAACATTGGTGAAAGAAACTGAAAAACACTGCACTGTGCTCTGAAAACATTGATGAAAGAAATGGAAGATGACACAAACAAATGAAAGACATTCCATGCTCATGGACTGGAAGAAAAAATATTGTTAAAATGTCCATACTACACAAAGCAGTCTACAGATTCAATGCGATCTCTATCAAAATACCAACAGTATTTTTTACAGAACCAGAAATTTTTTACAGAACCTAAAATTTGAAGAGAACCACAAAAGACCCTGAATAACCAAAGAAATCTTGAAAGACAACAAAATGGGAAGTATCACAATCCCAGATTTCAAGATATACTACAAAGCTGTAGTAATCAAAATAATATGGTTCTGGCACAAAGACAGATACATTGATCCATAGAACAGAATAGAGAGCCCAGAAATAAACCCATGATTATATGGTTCATTAATCTTTGACAAAGGAGGCAAGACTATGCAATGGGAGGGGCACCTGGGTGGCTCAGTTGGTTAAGTGTCCAACTTCCTCTCAGGTCATGATCTCACAGTTTGTGGGTTTGAGCCCTGCATCTGGCTCTGTGCTGACACCTCAGAGCCTGGAGCCTGCTTCAGATTTTGTGTTTCCCTCTCTCTCTGCCCCTCTCCTAGTCTCTCTCTCTCTCAAAAAATAAACATTAAACAGAAAAGAATATGCAGGGTGCTTGGGTGGCTCAGTTGGTCAAGTGTACGACTTTGGCTCAGGTCATGATCTCACAGTTCGTGGGTTCAAGCCCCCCGTCGGGCTCTGTGCTGATAGCTCCGAGCCTGGAGCCTGCTTCAGATTCTGTGTCTCCCTCTCTCTCTGCCCTCCCCCACTCATGCTCTGTCTCTTAAAAATGAATAAATGTTAAAAAAAATTTATGGCAATGGGAAAAAGACAGTCTATACAACAATGGTGTCGGGTAAACTGGATAGCTATATGCAAAAGAATGAAACTGGACCACTTTCTTACATCATGTACAAAACTAAACTCAAAACAGATTAAGGAACTAAGTGTGATACCTGAAATCATAAAAATCCCAGAAGAGAGCATAGGCAGTAATCCCACTGACATCAGCCATAGCAACATCTTTCTGGATATGTCTCCTGAGGCAAGGGAAACAAAAGCAAGCAAGTAAGCAAACAAAAAACAACTATTGACGGTATATCAAAACAAAAAGGCTTCTTCACAGCAAAGGAAACAATCAAAAGACAACTTACTGAATGGGAGAAAGATATTTGCAAATGACTTATCCAATAAAGGGTTAGTATTCTAAATGTATAAAGAACTGATACAACTCAACTAAGAACAGCTCAACAAAAAACAACCAATTAAAAATGGGCAGAAGACATGAACAGACATTTCTCCAAAGAAGACATACAGAAGGCCAACAGACACATGAAAAGACACTCAACATCACTAATCATCAGGAATATGCAAATCAAAACCACAGGGAGCTATTACCTCACATAGTCAGAATAGCTAAAATCAAAACACAAGAAACAACAAGTGTTGGTGAGGATGTGGAGAAAAAGGAGCCCTCATGCACTGTTGGTGGGAATGCAAACTGGTGCAGTCACTGTATGGAAAGCAGCATGGACATTCCTCAAAAAATTACACACAGAGTTACCATATGATCCAGCAATTTCACAACTAGGTAGTTACTCAAAGAATATGAAAACACTAATTCTAAAAGATATATGAACCCCTATGTTTACTGCAGCATTATTTACAATAGCCAAATTATGAAAGCAACCCAAGTGTCCACTGAAAGATGAATGGATAAAGAAGATGTGGTACACACACACACACACACACACACTCTCTTACACAATGGAATATTACTCAGTCATACACAAGAATGAAATCTTGCCATTTGCAAGAGCATGGATAGATCTACAGAATATAATACTAAGTGAAATAAGTCAGGGAAAGACAAATACCATATGATTTCACTCCTATGTGGAATTTAAGAAACAAAACCAATGAACAAAGAAAAAAAAAGACAGACAAAAAACTAGACTCTAAACTAAAATACAAAGAACAAACTAGTAGTTCCCAGAGGGGAAGTGGGTAGGGGGGATGGGTGAAATAGGCAAAGGGGATGAAGAGTATACTAATCACGATGAACACTGAGTAGTGTAAGAATTGTTGAGTCACTATATTGCACACCTAAAACTAATATAACACTCTTCACCATCCTGGAATTACAAAAAAACCAAAACAAAACAAAACCCAAAAAACCCCAAAACAACAACAAAAAAACAAAGACCCAGAGTAGGCAGATAAGGCGACTCTCTGGCACCAGGAATGCAGACATCTTCCTTCCTTTGCCTCACCACCCTGGGCCAGGGCTGACCCCCCCTCAAGCTGGCTTCACCATGCAATATGGTGGCCAGAAGGCAACCGCTCGTTGTGTAGTTGAGCAAAGCGTGAACGAAGTGAACAGGTCACAGGAAGCCCCAGAACAGGACTTTGCCTTGGAGGGTCAGAACAGACAACATGGGGAGCAAATTTCCCCTGACAGAGCAGGGGTCAGAAGTCAAAGTCTGTCCCAAGCCTTTGCTTGCATCTTCGTATAGATCTCGGATTGTAAGTAGGCCAAAAGGATCTTGATTCCGGTTTTAAAGATGTTTTCCAGAGAAGCTGTGAGCCGTCTAAGAGCAGAGCATGCCTACCTCACTACCCAACCTGCCCGCATGCCTGGCCTCACCTCCAGCACCCAGTGTGGTCATGCTCTTCTTCAACTTCCTCCCAAGCCCCGGCTTCAGGTAGGACTCGAAGATCTGTATCACCAATGAAGCCCATGACTCTGCCCGTAATCCTTCTATTTAAACACTCACTGGGGCACCTGGGTGGCTCAGTTGATTTAGCGTCCAACTTTTGATTTTGGCTCAGGTCATGATCTCACGGTTCATAGGTTCAAGGCTCGCATCGGGCCCCGCTATGACAACACAGAGCCTGCTTGGGATTCTTTCCCTCTCCCTCTCTCTGCCCCTCCCCCACTCATTCTCTCTCTTTCTCTCTCTCTCAAAAAAAAAGAAAACTTTAAACACTCATCAAAGACAGTGAAAACTGATCATTGTAATTGCTTTACACTTTTTACAATTTGGGATTAAAACAGTATTTTACTGCTTTATCTTCTATGTATTTTATTTCTAGTAAGCTTGGATTTTTTTCATGTTGATTGGCCTTTTTTTTTTCCTTCTGTTTCTGTCAGGAATTTTTGCTCCTTTCCTTTGCATGCTTAAAAACTGGAGTGTTCAGGGGTTTTGCTTTCAATTCGTACAGGTTGCTTGTACACTAAGGTTATCATCCCACGGTCTGTATTTGTTACAAACTGATCGAATCCACTGTTTCATCCTTTAGCTGTATCTGCCCTTTTATTCCATCTATTATATTCGTATTTTATTTTATTTTATTTTTTTATTTATTTATTTTTTTTTTCAACGTTTATTTTATTTTTGGGACAGAGAGAGACAGAGCATGAACGGGGGAGGGGCAGAGAGAGAGGGAGACACAGAATCGGAAACAGGCTCCAGGCTCCGAGCCATCAGCCCAGAGCCCGACGCGGGGCTCGAACTCACGGACCGCGAGATCGTGACCTGGCTGAAGTCGGACGCTTAACCGACTGTGCCACCCAGGCGCCCCAATTATATTCGTATTTTAAATATAGTTTCCACCTTTTTTTTTTCATTTCTTGTTTTCTCATGTATCTATCGCCCCTTACCACAGGCATTTTTTTGTGTTCATTTTTTTTTAACTTTTTAAATATTTATTTTTGAGAGAGAGAGACAAAGTGTGAGCAGGGGAAGGGCAGAGAAAGGGAGACACAGGATCCGAAGCAGGCTCCAGGCTCCGAGCTGTCAGCACAGAGCCCGAGGCGGGGCTTGAACCCACGAACTGTGAGATCACGACCTGAGCCGAAGTTAGATGCTTAACTGACTGAGCCACCCAGGTGGCCCATGTTCATTTTAAATTCTTGCTCCAGAAATGCTGCTTGGAATGGAATCCGAGGGGCTCGTGTGTGTGAGTTCACCTGAGTTAGAGGAGAGAGCACCATGGCGGAGCTCCGGGTGCCACAGAACCACCGCTGGGCTTTGCCGCTGGCCGCCATCTTACAGGGCAACTCCTCAGTCAGGAATGCCTCTTTGAAAACTTAGGGGAAGCAGCACAGGGGCAGGGAGTCCCTTCCCTGGGATTCAGGAGGAGGAGCAGAGTGGATGCTCCCAGCTGCTTATTCCCATGCCTCCTTTCATTCCCCATCCACCCCTGCCCGTGTCCCCATCACACGTTGCCGGAGGAGATGGGATAGGTCAGTCAGTGCTTTCTCCAAGAACCTGGAGGAGAGGCGAGTGCAGAGGCTCACCTCCAGGTTGTCTTGTCAGCATCCTTTTGGCTGCCACACCCACCTGTCTTATCCCCACGCAAGACAACTTTTGGTCTCCTTCCTCAGGGGCAGCTCACATTTTTTATCACTAGTTTCTAGAAGCCACGTTTCCTCTTGGTTCTTGAGTTTCTCCAGGGTGGTTGTGGAGGACAGAGCCCGCAGCCTGGGTCATAGTTGGTCATTAGTTTCTTGGGGCCTGCTGAAACAAACTGCCACAGATGTGGTGGCTTAAAGCAACAGAGAGGCATTCTTGTGCAGTTCCGGAGGGCAGAAGCCAAAAGTAAGCCGTTGGCAGGATTGGCTCCATTCAGCACCTCTCGCCTAGTTTCTGGTGCCTTTCAGTGACCTTTGGGGCTCGTTGGCTTGCAATGCATCCCTCAATCTCTGCCTTCATCTTCGCAGAGCCTTCCCCCCTTGGTGTCTTCTCCTCTTCTTATAAGGACACTTGTTAGTGGATTTAGGGCCCACTCAGCTAATCCAGGATGGTCTCAGCTAGAGATCCTTAACTTAATTACATCTGCAAAGACCCCTTTTCCAAATAAGATCACCTTCACAGTGTCCGGGACCACCACTCAACTCCCTATAGACATCTTGGCAGAAGCTAAGACCTCCAAGGGTAGCTGGTTCACGTCTATCCGTTTTCATGAACTCATTAAGCAGGACTTCTGTGCTCCTGACGTCACCTGGCCCTCTTGTGAAACTCTCATTCTTGTGCTCAGAAGCCAAACTCCTCCGATATCCACCAAATGGTTCCTCTTTCTCAAATTTTCAGGAGTTCGTTGGAATTTTCACGAAGGAGTTGTTTCTCGTCAGCCTTGGAAGAAAGCCACGCGTGTGTCCTCCTAGGTCCTTTGACCTTCTCTCTCCTCTGTCAACCTTAATAGAGACTTCACAGGCATGCCTAGTGGGGCCAGACTATATAAAAATCCATAAGCCATTAACCACAGGTATATTACACCAATAAGAATCAATTCCCACACTTGCCTTCAAAGCATGCGAGGCTTCCGAAGTGACCTGACAAGTAACAGTCGACGGCCGGGCTTGTGATCACAAGGGGCCGGCCGGGCACAGACAGCTCCTCAGAGTTTACAAACGGTCCGACCCTCAGGAGAAGGTTCTCTGGCTTCATCTCAGGAGGATGATTCCTCAGGAGTTTCGAAGGCCATTCCTTCGCACGGCGAGGGAATGAAGGCCCAGGAAGGATTTAACAGGAAATTAGCAATGGCCAAGCTCCTGGAATAACTGGGCTTTGAAAATCCTGAGGTTTGCTTTTCTAAACGACTCCGGGTTGCATTCTGCTTATTGATCTTCTGAGCTTTTGCAGCCTGTAAATGATGAGCCTTTTACCGCACTCCATGACTGAGGGGCACACAACTGTGAGAAGAGCTCATTTCATTTTTTTTCGATTTATACAAAAGTGCTGTGGCCCAAGCCCTCTAGGTACCCATCTCAATACATAAATATGCCAATTAAGCTAAATGGAAATCCTGCAGGTTAAAAGTGCCTCATAAAAGAAGGAGGCTTTTTCCAAAGCCAGGAAGTTTATCCACAGAGGAAATACCAAATCAACACAAGTAGGTTTGTGCCAAACCGGTAAGATGAAAAAAAAAAAAAAAATCAAGAATTCTGGGTTCCAAAAAGGAAGAAAAGACATTTTCCTCCCAAAGCAAACAGAGAAAAGCTACCTCTAAGCGGTGAATATGGAATTGTAATCAACTGAATTTTTATTTATTGCACTTTTCCGGCAGGGGGTGTTGTTGTTGTTGGTGGTGGTGGTTGGGAAGGGGAGGAAGGCAGTTCTAGAGCTGAACTGCCACCGAGAGTGTGTTAGGGTCCCACTGAACGTCACAAAGGGGGGTGTATCAGGTACGTTATAGTCCTGCTTCTCAAAATATGGTCCTTCATGCTGGTCCTCAGAACATAAGCACCAGTACCGCCTGGAAGCTTGTTAAAAATAGACTCTCAGCACCCCTGCCCCACCCCCATCCCCATTAATTTAGGCAGAAACCTCATTTTGGCAAGATCCCCGGGTTTGGGGGGGGGGGTTCTCATGCACACTAACGTGTAAAAAGCCCTGATCTGTAGTCATTGGCCAGTTGGATACTCACCACCCACCCCTGCAAAGCTTAGACTATTTCTGCCAGCCAACAGCATTCAAGGAGGGGGGCTCTGGTTCTAGGGAATGAGCTGAGGGGAACAAATAAATAGGTTTTCATCCAGCCTCGGTCGATGTGAGCAAAAGAATCTCGGGAGACCCTCCTGAATGGATTTAAATTTAGAGACCCACATTTACACATCTCTGAATCCTTGATGACCAGTTTCCACCCACAAACTAATATTCCCGAGTCTTCTCTGACGGGCACCTTATTTCGGATCTCACGCAACTGGAGGGCACCTCAGAAAAAGCTGGTCAGTTTAGGGAGCCACGGATGGTGGCAGGTGAAAGAATTTTTACCTAATGTTCTGGGTTAAAAAGTGGGCGGGGGCAGGGGGAGTGGCTGAAGATATTGTATTATCCTCCCCCTTCTGCTCTCACCATTACCAAAAAGGCATAAAGGCGACAGACCTAACCATGTCAACAGTTTCAAAATTATTTAACGAGACCCCAGGCATCTTCACTCACTCATTCATTCATTCACTCACTGCCTCACTCCGAAACTCCCTCGGCCTTTGACTCAGGGGGGACTCACCAATCACCTGCTTGATATAACCCACTGGCCTTGGACTGCTGCCCCCCTCCTCCTTCTCTTCCTGCCACCATACCTGATAGTCAACAGTAATTGCCTTTCTTAAGACCTTGCTCTGTTTCTCTGCCCTCTGTCTCCACTGCTCTACAGAAACAAGGCTTGGGAGTCCTGTGCATCTCCTTGTCATAGGAAAGATCGGAATAGGAAGTGAGGCTAACACTCTTTCTGTGGCTTCCATGAAATTGCATTCTATTTGCTTTCTCACACCCGTGACTTTGCTCTCCATATGCTGCCTTTCTTTCTTCTAATCGTTCATCCAGGTAGAAATGATAATTACAGATTTTTCAATTCCCCCACCAGGCTCAGAACAGCGACGACTTTGGAGTAGCTGTGATGTGGGGCACGCGCTGTATTAAATATTTAACTTACGTTCTCAATTACACTTACAACCTACCGTCAGGTGCTTCTTCCCTTTTGACAATAAGAAACACGAGGCTCAGAGGAGTTAAGTAACTCACCTAAGGTTACCGAGCGGTTAGTGGGAAGCCAGTGAGGCCCAGTATATAGCCGGCAGGAGTCTGTCGCCCCCTGGGGGAATCCGGAACAGACCGATGGGAGCTGTGGCCCCAGTGCACCTCCCAGCAGGAGCCCCATAAGGTTGGAGTACTTCCTGGAGAGGGCTGGAGAAAGGGCGGTGCTGCATGTGGAGTCAGATCGAGGTAACTGTGGGAACCGCTAAGCAGAAGGAATTAAATCTGAAGGAGAAGCGCTTCCGGATGCTGGCGCTGGGATAAGGAAGAGTCAGTAGGGTCAACAGTGAAGAGATGTGGCTCCAAAGACTAAGTCTTACTTGTTTCAACTATAAGCCCCGTGACCCCCAAATTACCAATTTTCAAGTAGGTGTTATCACAATTCGGTCCAGCCCAGTGGACACCAATGCGGGTTTTTTTTTTTTCCCCTATGCCCCATGTTGTCTACGGACGAAACAGGTAGAATCACGTTGATTTAAGTGCCCAAGCTTTGATAACGGACAGATGCGGATTCCAAGCAGGGCTCATCCACACACTTGACACGCGGCTTTGTGCAAGTTACACATCTCCTTGAGCCTCCGTTTCCTCATCTGTAAATGGGGATAATGGTGAGGTCTAGCTCACTCGATCGACGCCATGTCTAAAGAGATCACGCCCACGAAGCACTTACTTCCTAGAAAGCCTCCCTGAATTGTTTGATAGGCTGGAGGTTGAGAAGGAAGGGGACTAAGACACAGCTTTCAAGGGAGGATAGTGAGGAGTGGGAGGGAATAGACTTCAAATTCGGTAAATTACCCATTAAGCCAGCCTTCTCTCAGGGGATTCTCAGGGGGAAGCATCTGTTGGGTAAACTGTGAGGTGAGAGTCTGGATCACACAGAATGATAAAAATGATGGAAACATGGGGGAACAGATTCCAGCTCATCGTAAGTGGTAGCTCTCTAACGATAAACATTGTGAAACAATTCTCGACAATGAGGGAGTGAGTTTCCCAACACTGAGATGATACAAGCCAGAGATGGATGGCCCTGTGTAGGAAGTGCCATAAAACAACAACAACAACAACAACAACAACAAAAAGCCTTCAGAGGAATGAACAAGTGAATTTATGCCGTTTTGCTCCTACTCATCTGCCTGACCTTGATGTGTGAGAGGTTCAAGGTGAGGGCGTCTCTTTCTCCTCCTCTTAACTTTCATCCTCTCCTCCAGAACAATCTGCTGCTCCTCTCATTGTCTGAGGCTTCTCTTCTGAGCTCCAGACATGCATTCTATTGCTGACTTCACTCGGATGGCCCAGTTCCCCAAGTCCCAAGTGGAACCTATGATCTTCCCCCTGGTCCCCTCCAATCTGTGAGCAAAGACTCAAAGGCACCTCGCTTTCAAAGGACGTCCCTGCTGGGTTGCGAGGGGAAAGACAGAGACCGTACGGTCAGTAGAGGGAGATGTCAGATAAGAAAAGAATCTCATAGGCCCTGTCAATACGATTTTAAATCCTTTTTTTTTCCCCTTAACTCAAAAAAAGACTTTAAAATTCGGTATTTTATGAGCTCTGAAAAAATTAATGTTGTTTTATAACTTCCGACAACGTATTTTCTTTAGTCGGGCGGGTTCTTTGTGTTAGCATGCCTTCTGCAAGCCAAGTGGTATTTGCATTTGGGGTTTAGCATCCACAACACTCACAGTCACTCATAGGTAGCTCTGTTTTCTCCCTGCCACTCGTTCTGCAGGGTTCACCCCATGGAACCCAACTGGGTGTGCTGAGTCCAAGCCATACACGACCAGAGAGACAGATCTGAAGAGGAAGACACATGCCACAGGCCAGAGCCCTGGGTTTAGCAAGATGCTCCCTCTGGGTCTGGGTGTCACTGCCTCTCTTTGCCACAGGCCATCCCTTAGAGAAGCACAGAGATCCAATCCAGCGAGCATGTGGGGTCAGCCCAACTCTCGGCTCCATTTTGTCCCCATCCTAGTATTTCTGTGTTATTCTATCCAATTATAGTTTATATTATATCATCATATACAACTAATCCTTGGAAATCAATGTAAATTCTTTCAGAAAAAGGCAGGGTGGATGGATGGAAGAGTGCATGGGTGGACGGATAGGTAGACAGAAATATAATTTTTTTAATGTTTGTTTATTTTTGAGAGAGAGAGAGAGCGAGCAAGGAAAGGGCAGAGAGAAAAGGAGACACAGAATTGGAAGCAGGCTCCAGGCTCTGAACTGTCAGCACAGAGCCTGATGCAGGGCTTGAACTCACGAACCATGAGACCATGACTTGAGCTGGAGTCGGATGCTTAACCGACTGAGCCACCCAGGTGCCCCAGTAGACAGAAATATAAATGGATACACTTCCATCGAGGAAAAGGGCTATTGATAAAACCTTGCCATTTCCATTGATTCCACTTACAGTTGCCCTCTCTTTCTCCCTCTAATTTAACTTCCCTTTGCACTCATTCTCCTCTCCTGCCTCCTGTGTCCCATCCCTGCTCCTGTCCTCATTTCTGGACCAGGGTAGGACTTGGGATAATTACAGCCTACAAGCACTATTAGAACTGTCCATAAAAAAGAAAAGAGAAAACAAACAAACAAACAAACAAACAAACCCTCAACTGTATACCAGTAATGCTAGGCCAGTCCTGATCTCACTGACAGCTTTCCTACTCTTGTTTTGTGGTCTGCATTTTGGAGAGCTCACCTCCACCTTGTGTCCTGCCCACGATGGCCTGAATCTAGTTTTCTCCAAGAATTAAGGTCAATTTTTACTGGAGGCATTTGGGTACAACTGCAATAAGATGGATGAGAATTCTGGAGGGAGGGGAGTCTTGAGGAGGGAAACGTCAGAGGAGAAAGAAGTCGTATTAGCTTCTGGCAAGAAAAGTCTCATGTTGGAAAATTCCTGTAGACCAGGGATAAAGTACTAATGCTTACACACACACACACACACACACACAACCCAGACTTGTCACATTCTAGTCATGACACTAACCTTCACACGTGCCCTTATGTTTACCCCCAAGGTGGGGAGAATCAACCCTCAAGTCAGCTCCCACTTTTGCTCATCAGGACAGTGGCTTCATCCAGGAGGGATATACACAAAAACAAAGCCTACTGAGTCCATTCAACAGTGGAGGCTCATCACACAGCAACTAAGAAGACTCTCATTCAGTAAACATCTATTGATCACCTGCTGTATGCAAGGGACTCTGATAGGCAAAGGCAGTGAGGGTGGAGAGTAGAAACCCAAAGATGTGTTCGAGTCAGTTCCGTGAGACTCTTTGTGGAAAGTACCGTAAAGAAAATATTTATGCAGAATTGGCAGATCAAAATCACCAGATGTGGTGAATCATGGTTTTGCTTGGCATTCATTGCCATGACATGAATCAAGCAGAATTCTTCCGCCATTTGTATGGACATATTGTGCATTTCAGCCTCTGAAAAGAGAGATAACTATGGCTACTGGTTCTCCAGGAAGTGTAGTTATCCTCAATGAAGCCCATTACTGAGTCATCAACAGCTAGGAAAATACTTATTCCCAAACCACTGGAAGAGGGACCAGGTTGGACCGGGAGCTGGTAAGTGCTTTTCCAGGAAATCGGGGAAGCAGCAGCGAAATGGTGGGGGGGGGGGGGTTGTCGATGGGAATGAGTATCAGGCATCTCTCTCCAGGAACGTGGCCATAAGACAGGCTAGACAGAGAAGCCTAAATGTCCTACTTATTTTCTGGTTTATCTGCCGTCGTGATATTTTAATCAAAGCTATGTATTACCGATGTAATAAATGAAAGAACAAACAACCTTCTCTGGCCAGACAGGTGTCCAACAGCCCTCAATCTTGAACACTTCGTTACAGGACCTCAGTCTGGCTTGACCCTCCTCCCACGGAGTGTCTCTCTTAAATTGGCAATGTCTTCATTCTTGCCTCCCTGGGTTCGGCACAGGTAATGCGTATTTTGTGCTTTAGCACCATGGTCTGCTTCTGCTATTTCCTTTTGTAAGAACCTGTCTGTTTCCTTCCTGTTTCTAAGCTCAGGCAGTAAAATCATTCCGTTTTGTTCTCTCCTTAAAGCCACCATCACCCCTAACATATTATGACAGTGTACATAAAAGTGCTTTATACACAGGAAAGCAACGTACCAATGTTAATTGATGTGATTATAAGTAGCTGTTCTAAGCATCTCAAGTTGATTTCCAATCACAATTCCTGTTATCAGGTCAAATATGAAATCAAATTGCCCTCCTTGCTTCTGCGATGACTGAGCCATCCAGGCACGAAGCTATTATGACAGCTGGGAATCATTTGAAAATGAGCTTCACTTTGCTTGGCATATCAGATGATAATTTTAAAAACTGGGCCCGATTTTTTTTTTCAAGTATTAGAATTGGTTCGCATTCAAGAGGCACAGGCTCCCTGCTAGGAGAAGGGCTCAGACACGGCAGCTGCTGGTGGGACATCAGACCAGGAACATGGGACCTGGTTACACAATAAACCCTGATGTAGGCATCCAAGGATGGTCAGCCAGGAGGGAGACATTTGCAATTCAAGGCCAATTTTGACAGGGGACAGGTGGTGATCTTGGCAGCTGACGGACTTCAGAGAGAGCTGGCCAAGGCACCCCGTGGGTGTGCTGGCAGGAGGGCAGAGCCTTCCCAGAAGTGCTGGAAGGGATGGGATTATGGCGAGCAGGCACATCACATCAGTGATGACTAGGTTCCGTGACAGTCTCTGGGAACTGGCATCGGAATGCTTAGGCACAAATGTCACATTTCCTATTTTTGTTCTCCCGGGAACCTTCCCCCTCCTCACAGGTTCACCCCATTCAACAGATGCTCCCAGACATATGAGAACTCAATTTAGACTCCACGTATCATGCCTACTACCTAATAAAAAACTTTCCCAAAAAATATTTAGCATGAATTCAGTAGCTGTTAGGTGAAACTGTAAAAATCCACTTCCTTCCACGTTGTCAAATTTCTGGCTTTGTAGATGCAGAAGAGTACGCAGGGCATAATAGCACTTGAGTCAAAAGACGGAGAAAGGAAAGGATGCCTATGTATTTGCAGGTGTGTGTGGAAAGAAGGATGAGACACTTACATTAGTTGACTTTGGAGATGTGAATGGAAGGCTGAGGGACAGGGGTCGGAAGGAGACATCACTGCACCTCCATTATACATTTTGAGTTTGGAACCATGAGACTATATTGACAATTCAAAAATTAAAAGAATTCCCAGCATTGTGACCATCTGTCATCTTGCTTTTAATTGCTGTTCATGTGAGGTCTCCGACTTTCTTACCATCGCTACTCACCTTCTTGATGGTCAATGCCTTTTGGGGGACATCATAGCATTGTCAATGACTGCTCTCATGTACGTGGAACTGTTCTGGTTTTGGAAAGAAAAGAGGACACTTTTTTCTTTCTCCTTTTGTCCATATCTCTCCAGGGCATGTGGTTTAGTCTTACTTTAAGTGGAGATTTTGGTAGGCAGGAAGTTGTGCTCAGGGTAGTCTGGCAGACAGTTATGTGTTCCCAGACGTGAGGCGAAGATTCAGGAAAAGATTCCAGCCCACATGTAGTCTGTAAAGCTCAAGATGGGGCTCAAGTCTAACCAAAGTTGGAGGACATGAGATTACGCATGTTGTCAAGGCAGATCTGGATACAGGGACTCAGCTCTCACCCCATTTTTTTGCCATTCTGCACATCCAAACTCTGGGGGAGAGCTGTCTAGTTCTACTTTCTCTGCTTCGTCATTCTTCCCTCTTTACTCCCACAAAGCAAGTTGTTACTTGTTACTTGTTCCAATTGCCAAATCTCCATTTCCGTCATATTTGACTTGCCAGCCATATTGGACATAAAGTGCTCCTCTCTCCTCTTTGAAACAAGTTCTTTTGTTCCATGTCACTCCAGCCCTTTGGCCTCACTGGGCCAACTGCTCAGTCTCTCCTGATGACCCTTCCTTTTCTAAGTTTTACATGTTTGAGTTCCCAGCTCTTGGTTCTCTTCTCCTATCCATGCTACCTTCCAAGGGACCACAACCAAGCCAGTGCTTGAATTACCACTCCTAATGCTCCATGACTCTCCAGCCCCTATCTCCAGACTCTCTCCTCCCGAGTCCACATGCACACATCTAACCACTTGCTTGATAACTCCACTTCACCATCAAGTGGCCCCCTCCAACCCCACAAACTCACAACAGAACTCTTGATTTTCTCTCCCAGACCTGCTCCCCACCTTTTCCATCTTCGTAAATAGAAACCAGTGGCTCAGACCAAAATCCCAGGAGTTGATCTTGATTCTCTTTTTCCTCTCCTACTACAGCCAATCTCCAATCGACCAGCAAGTTCTTAAAATTTTTTCTTAATGTTTATTTATTTTTGAGAGAGACAGAGACAGAGCACAAGCAGGGGAGGGGCAGAGAGAGAGGGAGACACAGAATCCGAAGCAGACTCCAGGTTCTGAGCCATCAGCACAGAGCCTGATGCGGGGCTCGAACCCACAAACTGTGAGATCATGACCTGAGCTGAAGTCAGATCCTTAACCGACCGAGCCACCCAAGCACCTTGTCTACCAGCAAGTTCTATTACTACCATCTCCACACCAGATCCTGAACCTGGTCACTGTCAACCTACCCCAACACCCCCTCTCTCATTTGTTTTACTGCATCTGAATTTTCCTGTTTCCATTCTTACATACACTCTGCTTATCAAAACCAACCAGAGTGAGCCAGTAGATGGGATAGATTCGGTCCTATCCCCCTCAGCTTCGAATTTCCGAATTGCTGTGAAATGTCTGATTTTGTTCCTCTAAATCTTGAGGTGGCTTCCTCTTCCCCAGCTCAGAACCCAGCACTTTGGTGAGGTTCCTCTGAGCACTGGTGCCCAAGTAGCAACCTCCACGGCCCTCCACATTCCCTTCCCTGCCATTATATTCTTCACGGCATTCTGCACATTGCAATATTCTATGTATTTCTTTACTTGTGTGTCTGCTACACGTATCCCTCCTGCCACCATGTGCAAGGGAGACTTAGCCTATCTTGTTTATTTGTGTATCCTCTGAGCCCGGAATGATGCTGTATTGGATTGGATGGGCTAAATAACACCGTGATAAGAAATGCTCCCAACGCTCAGTGGTTTAAGACAACAAAGGTTTGTTTTTGCTCAAACTACATGTATAACATAGGTTGACAGGGGAGTTCTGAGGTAGTCAGGGACTCAGGCTGAAGGCAGCTTTATGTGCAGTGGCTTCCACAATTACTGAGGAAGGAGGAGGAACAGGCCTGGAGAATCTCACACCATCTCTTAAATGCTTCCACATGGAGGTGACGTGCATCACTTCTGCTCACATTGTAGAAGCCATAGGAAATCACAAGGCCGTCCTAACTTGAAGGGTCCTAGGAAATGTGATCCTCTTACATGCCTGGAAGCAGAGCACTGGAAATAGTGGTCGGTGGCACTTTCATCCACACACGAGCAAACCTAGTGTGCCTGATTCTGAAACTCGCAGTGGCTCCATGTTTGAGAGACTATGGCCCTAGAGTTTTTGTGTTCATGAACCTATTCTTTCACCCTGATTTCTAGGTATTTCTTAACACCTGGGAAACTGTGCCAGGAGCCTCTGGTGCTTGTGAGGTGTAAGTGCTTTTGTTGTGTCCCCCACATAACTTGGATCCTGGTCAGTTACAGGTAAGTGGGATGTCCATAAATTATTTTACTGATGACATTATTATAACAATGATGGAGTATGTTTTTAATGGGGACAATATACCTTACATATCTAAGTAATGTACTCTTCTTTCTTCCTTAAATCATCATCCTTTGTGATGTGGGGCAAGAAAGGGTGAACAAATGGAGGGATGGACACACGAATGAGGTGATTTCTTTAGTGAGATGATGTGTTTAAAATTAGGCTATTAACACAAGATGGGTTTTTCTAAATTCCTTTCGTAAATGAGGGACCCTGCCAAGAGTTCCTTCTGTAGAGAGGATGCTATACCATATTGGAGAGCTAGACCTTGAGGCTACTGCCCAAAGGTAGAGCAGAAGATTATGAAGTAGGAGAAGGAAAAGTAACTCCTTCTGCCCCAAGGAATTATGGGTTGCGGAGGGGAGAGAGTCTCGCTGATGGCGGTGGTCAGGCATGTGGGCGTTTCCTTCTTGTAAGTGACAGCACAGAGCTTTTAGAAAGTATATAAATGTGAGACTATGAGAAACTAGCAAGAATACATTTCCTATGATAATATACTAAGAGCTACATGTAATGACCCAGGCACTGTCATGTCCCTCATATACAATCATTTCTTTCAACTCTCACAAAGAATCCTCCCACTATTACTTGAACAGATACAGAAAGTTAAGCTTAGAAGGTGTGTGACTGGCCCATGTCTAGCTAGGAAGGACAACCAGGATTTAAACCCAGGTAGCTCTAACTAAAGAGCCCAGACCTTTAGCTCCTGTGCTAATAATGTCATTTTCATTAATAGTCCTTCTAGAGTTTAGTTGATTTGCATGCCCAGTGTCTCTTCTTCCCTGAATTCCTACTCCACACAGTCACCAGAGATCCATCGATTATGTTACTTCTCCAATCAAAAAAAGGAAAACAGGCTCCCCGTTGCCTATCTGCAGGATAAAGTCCCAAGTGTCCATGGCATACATTTAGGAAAGGAGCTACAGAAGGGGACATGTCGCACAGGGAGAAATTACCCTCTTCACTGCCCAACTTCTTCGCCCATTCCATTAGGTAAGTTCATCCATTCAAGAAGCTTTTGTATAATATCATGTCTTAAAATTGTGTCTACCTTCTCCACGCATGGATGTTCCATTGAAACAAGGTACCACACCTGACCTCTGTGGCCAGGGTGTGTGATCAGTGCAGGCTCATGGGGTTCTGTGCTCAGAAGGGTGTGGGGCTTAATGCCCTGTGGTCGTCATCTTGAAATCCACAAATACTTTTATCTTTGAATTGGTGTTTTGTAAGTGAAATATGCTGGAACCCTGGAGCCTGCACCCGGGGCTTGAAGCCTTATCTCACAGGTGGTCCCATCTCCCTACTGCCCCTCTAGGATGAGAGCTCATCCACCCACCAAACTTCAGGCTCTGCCTGGCCTCCCATGTCTCTGCTCCTGCCCCCGATTACTGCAGCAACCAGGTGGGGGTGGCCCAAGTTCTGCTACATTCTGCTCTGCCCAGGTACAGGTAGGGTCAAAGTCAGGCACACATCCTGCTGCTTCTTGGGGTAGGGCAAGGCAATGCTAGTCTCTCCTGTGGGCTGATTTGATCACAGTAAGTTCAGCGGGCAACTCCATGTGACCTTCTCACCCACTCCCAATCCTGGGAAGTTACAATCTCTTGGGGGGTCACCTATTGACTGAAGGTCAGAGCAAGAGGCCCACGAAATGGGAGATTAACTTATCTACCCAGACCGGTGTCTGCATCTTCTGTTTGCATAGGGCTGTACAAATTATGAAGCCTGCTCTCTTATGATTCTCTGATGTGTTCCTTGAAATATAGTGGAAATGTCAAGTCACAATAAAAGTGTGACATTAATGTTACCTCCAAGGGTGCTGAGTGCAAGACACTAACAATTTAATAAATTTGGGCTTTTGCACTGACCTATGTTAATGTGTGATTTTATGCTATTTTGCATGGCAAGGGAAGCTTCTCAGAATTCATTTGATTGTTAGATCAATGTGAAAATGCATTATCTGCCTGCCTTGAGCATGGCCAACTGTTGACCTCTTCAATTAAGCAGACTTGAGAATGAAAATCCAATTACAATGAACAAACATTTCTTGAACACTTTCTATGTGCAAGGCCCTATGGCCAGGCCTTGTGGGGAATAGGCAGATTTGTAAGATGCGTTATTTTTAGAGTGCTTACAAGCAAGAGAGGAGGTCGAGATACGTGCGTGGGTAACGACGGTAACCCACTCTTTTTGCTTTATCAAAGCAGAAGAAATGGGATTAGTCAAGCTGGGCTGTTTTTAGGCAATACCTGAGAGCAGGAAATGCCAGTTCCTTGAATTATGTCCATCTCCTCTCTTTGGAACTAGCATTCTACTTTTTTTCAGGTTCTGTTCCTTGGGAGAGATGAGCCTATCTCCAGCTCAGTGATAAAGCTTCATTGGCTTCTCTCTCCTTGCAGTAATCTCATGACTCTCTTCAGTGATTGGTTTAGAGATGGCCATGTGACTCGGTTCTGGCCAATCAAGCATGAAAGCAAGGCTCTGGGTTGCTTTTGGAAAGGCTTTCTTAGTAGAGAGAACTTTGTGATTAAGGGCACGGTCCCTGAAGTGGACTGAAGTTACCAGCTGTGCGTCATTAGGAAAGTTACGTCACCTTATTTACTGCCATTTCCTCATCTGTTAAATGGGGTTAAGGATAATACACACTTAATGGGGTTGTGATAAGGACAAAATTTAATATCTGTAAAGCTCTTAGAAGAGTATCTGCTACATACTAAGTGTTGTGTTAACTCTCATGATCATTATTTTGAGAGGAGATGCCAGAAGCGATGGTCTCTTTCATGACTCTGGACGTCCGTGTGTCTGGACGTGACTCCTGTAACTTGCTTCACGGCCTTGGGCCTTTGAGGGGGACTGGCCTAGGAAGAAGGAAGAGCCTCAGTCTTTGATGAAATCACCAAGAACTGTCATCGGTTCTTGAATCCACTCTCCCTCTGGACTTCTTGTAAGGAGATATGATACATGTATTGCGCAGGGTGTTTTCAGTCAGAGCGCTGTGTTAATGGCATCGAAGTTGGCTTCCTGGTATATGTCCTGGAGTTCCTCAAGTAGTGTGACTTCCAGGTCCCACAGGTGTGCTGGCTGTGGGCTATCTCAGAGCAGCTCCTGACCCCAGTTCCTGCCAACAACGTGGTTCTGGCCTTATCTTAATTATGATGGGATGGCGTCAGGAAAGACTGAGATTTCCAAGATTTCCCCAGATCCACAATCTACTCTTGATACTCACACCGGACACACTTTGAGATCACTTTCAAAGCTGCAGACACTATGGCAATGTGATTTCCCCACAAGACACAATACATTGACACTTAAGCAATCGCCTTTGAATCTTAATAACCCTAGAGATCGGAGGACAGGAATAAGTAGTAAAGTTACTAAATTTTCCCACTAAAATAAACTCTACCCTACATTACATCATTTTTTAAAAAGCAAAACTAAGAACTTGTTTACATTTCCGGATATAAGGTAAAAAGAATGAACAAAATTTTTAATGTTTTAAAAAAATTTTTAATGTGTATTTTTGAGTGAGTGAGCATGAGTGGGGGAGGGGTGGTAGAGAGAGAGAGAGGGAGACACAGAATCTGAAGCAAGCTCCAGGCTCTGAGCCATCAGTACAGAGCCTGATGCCAGGCTTGAACTCGCGAACCATGAGATCGTGACCTGAAGTTCGAAGCTTAACGGACCCAGGCACCCCAAGGATGAAAAAAAATTTAAGGAATACATCAGGAGAGTTATTGATTATAGAGAGATGCATTCTCTAAATGACTAAAGGCACTTGCCCACACCCACAGTTATATATATACTGCATACTGTATATATTTTGTGTATCTGTATCAAATTTGTGCTTCAGCAAAATTACAAATTCATACAGACTACCTACCTTTGGGATCATTGAAAGATTGGGAAATACTATCCATTTTTCTGCATCCTTAAAAGTCATGCTTTTTAGCTCTTGTGCCCTCTTGCAGAGACTGATAATATCTTCCTAGAGGGTGGGCTGAGAAGGACTGTGAGGGCCTGTCTGGTTGGGCGGGGAAGAGTGCTGGGGTCAATCAGGGATGCCTGTCCTGGGTGTGGGTGGGACCGGTGGCACCAGCAATTTAGTGCTTTCTGTGATGGAGGGTTTACCGGTTTCTGCCTATTCTGCTTGAAAGGCAATTACAAGGTCGTCGGGCCTGACTCCACAATTACAATGACTCTCAACTTCAGGATAAATTTATGTACCTAATCAATGTACATGTATTGAGCACCTTTGATGCATGGGTGTGCCCTTGGGCATCGCAGGAAATTAAAAAGTGAATCAGACTCACTCCGACCCACAAAGAAGTTGGTTAATCGAAGAGAAAGGTGTGTGTGTGTGTGTGTGTTTAGGGTCCGGGGTCACACATTGCTGCAAGAAAGGGTTAGACCAAGGGAGGGACAGGAGAGGTGTCGGGGTGGGAGAGCATCCTTTTTGTGAGCGTGGAAGGTGGGCAGTGACACACGCTGGGGAAGGGGCAGTGGAAGGGAGCCCCACAGTGATGTGAGGAAGACTGTTGGGCTGGACAGAAGGGCAAGACTGTTAGAAACAGAGCGGCCAGAAGGAGCCAGAGCGGCCGGGTGGCAGGCTCACAGCCGTGGGTGACTGGCTGGCTGGGGGGGATATGGGTACTTCCAGGTCATTCCAGCTCCCTGCCCCTCCACAGTGAGCGGGCTGCCGGGGGCTCCATTAGCTCATGTGCTGACGTGACATCCATTTGTATAAGAGCTGTCGGGGTCAGGGGAGAACCTGCCCTTCGCAAAGATCGTCTTTTTATCACCATTTGACACGTGACATATAACAAAGTCTTCAAGTAAAGGAGAGGCCTCCATGGTATCTCGCACTGTACGTTTTTATTGCAAACCTAAGAGAGCTGACCAAGATTCCATCTTTATTTTCTTAACTGCACACAGAGTCATCAGATATTGCCGATGAAGCGCATTCCTGACATCGTATTATTCCCCTACGTGAATAAGGCAGAAATTCTTTCACGCATGGCTGAGCTGGAGATGAGCTGCTGATGTGCTGAAAATATTGGCGAGAACAGCTTAAAATGGTCAATCGAAGATCACTCCTCACATGCTCTTAGGTTATGTCATACATACGCATTCATATAAACATGAGGTAGGGGTTTGTTAAATTCCCATTTTTAGGTACGTCAAAAACAAAAGCAATGCTGTGGGCTTTACCGAGATAATGATACAGAGAAATCACACATTGAAAACAAGACAAAAAAAATTTGTTCAGCTCACATGCAGAAAGCTGTAAAGAGCCAGTCTAAGAAGCACCAAGGAACAGACTTGTCAATAAAACTAGGAGGCACATTTTAGAGTCAGGGGGCAAAAAAAAAAAAAAAAAGAATTTAAATAAACCTAATCATCCTTGTAAGATGCAGAGTGCACGTTTGGAACGTGAAATGTGAACCCGGATGGCGAGCGGCTTCTCAGGCCTTCATTTGACTTAGTGACTGGCTTGGGACTATCTTCTAAGCAAACCTAAAACAGAGAAGGTGATTTCTATGATACAGAGTCAGTCAGTCCCACCTCCATCCAAAAGCACAGGAAAGCTAGTTTTGTGTTCCTGTCCCCTCCCTCCCTCCTGGTCCCCCGCCCCTCCTCCTTTCCACTCCCATGCCCTTCCTGGAGTTTTTATTATGGGCAGCCTTAGATCTATATTTACCCACTATATTTAGTAAGTTTGATTATGCATAGCCTAAATTCAGATCTGAGATGATGGTCCAGATTTTTGTTCACTGGAAGAACTTTTTCTTTTTTTATAGGTTGACAGCAAAGGCTAAGCACCAACTTGTTTCTCTCTCTTCTTGCTGTTTCAACAGGCTTGTTTCGCCTCAGGCCTTTGCCCTTTCCTGGGCCCTTGTCGATGGTGGCTCAGCTCGCACACCTGTCCACGCCACTCCCTTCCTGACCTTAAGTCACCACTCGTCGCCACCTCTTCCGAGAGGCCTCCCAGACTACTCAGTGTAAACACCACCCATCTCCCGTCCCTGGCCTTGCCACTGTCTAGCATAATGTTCTATTTGTTTTCTGCTATCCCTTTATGTAATGCTGGTGGGTTGTTTTTGTTTTTGTTTTTTTTGGTAAGTTTTCATGTAATTGAGAAAAAATTTACATACAGTAAAATTCACCCCTTTTACTGTAGTTCTGCAAACTGTGACAAATGCATACATACATATACTACCAGTGCTATAATCAAGATCTAGAAAGTTCCATCGCCCCCAAGTGTTGCCATATCTCTTTACAGCCAAACCTTCCCCAAGGCCAGCTCAGAGCTGTTCTCTGTATCCGGAGTGTTGCTTTTTCCAGAATGTCATAGAAATGGAATCATATATTATGTAGCCTTTGCAGTCTGATTGCTTTCACTTTCTGTAGCTCAATTTATTTGAGTCTCATCTGTATTACTGTACGTATCAGGAGGTCTTTCCTTGTCCTTACTGAAAATCACGGATCATAGTTTATTCATTCTCCACTTGCAAGGCATTCTCGTTTCCAGTTTTGGTGATTACAAATAAAATTGCCATAAACATTCAGATAGAGTTTTCATCTGTCTCGTATAAATACCTTGCAGTGAGATGGCTGGGTCACGTGGTAAGCGGATTTTTTTTAACCATCTAAGGAAGTGTCAAACTATTCTCTAAATTGTCTGTACCATTTTGTATTCCTACCAACCATGAAGGAGAATTCTCAGTCCAGATTTTCACCAGCACTTGGTATTGTCAGAATTTTTATTTTAGCCATTCGAATAGGTGTATGTATCTAATGGAACTATGCCACGATGGTTCTAGTTGTCAGTTCTCTGTTGACTAATGATGCTGAACATCTTCTCATGTGCTTCTTGGCGATTATATCTTTTTTTTGATGGAGGGTCCGCTCACATCTTTGGCCCTTACCAAAAACGTTTTCCCATTACTAGGCTTGAGAGTATTTAGCATACATTCTTTTTATATTCGGCATATGATTTTTTCCCCCAGACAAGTGATTACCAAATATTTTCACCTAGTTTATAACGCATCTTTTCATCGTCTTTCAAAGATAGGTTTTTCATTTTGATAAAGGACAATTTATCATTTTTCCCTTTTTAGGAACTGTGTCATATGTAAGACACAGCTGTCTAACCCAAGATCACGAAGGTTTCCTTCTATGTTTTATTCTCCAAGTTTCATATTTTTTAGATTTTATGGTTCAGTCCATGATCTCTTTTGAGGTAATTTTTTTTAGACGGTGTGAGATATGGGTTGAAGGCCACTAATTTTATTGCATATTGATATCCAATCATTCCTGTGCCACTTCTGGAAGACTGTCACCTCTCCGTGTAATTGCTTTTGCAACTACGTCAAAAATCACATTGGTTGTATATGTGCGAGTCCGTTTCTGACCGCTGTTCATTCCATTCACCTATGTGGATGGCGTCGTTTTTTCAGCTTACACTGCCTGGATTACCATAGGTTTATCCTGAGTCTTGAGATCAGGTAGCTATTACTCTATTTATCTTTTTTGGGGAAAAACTACCGCTATTTGAGATTTTCTCACTTGTTTACTTCCTGGATGTCTGTCAGGAAACCCACCAATCCTTGAGACTTTCAGGAACCACGAGACCAGGGAATTCATACCCCCATCATTCTCTGTTATACCCTAGCAATGAGAACATCTCCTGGTGCATGAT
The DNA here is from genome assembly GCF_007474595.2 of Lynx canadensis. NCBI lineage: Eukaryota > Metazoa > Chordata > Mammalia > Carnivora > Felidae > Lynx > Lynx canadensis. The sequence continues at coordinate 8,394,328 of NC_044315.2, read as the reverse complement.
AATTACTTAATAAATTCCATGGAGAAGAGCAGGAAGGACAGTGATAGTTCAGTTGGGGAAACTGAAGGAATCTGTGTTTGGGAGGAGAGAAGGACCACGTTGTTTGGGAGAGGCTGTGAAGGGGACAGAGCCCTGGCTTGTGGCAGCAGCACGAAATAAGACATGCTTTTGGCTCCAGAGCCCCAGGGTTAGAAACTCTGGGGCCATTCAGGAGCTCCATGGGGCCATGTTCATCCACCCACCCATCAGACATTCACCCAGCACCTGCTGTGTCAACACCGTGTTACAAACAGCAGAAGGCAAGATGCTGTGCTCAAGGTAGGAGGGGTTGCGGACAAAAAACCCAGTAATTGAGACACATGCCCCCAAAGTGGTGTCTGCAAAGAGCTGAGTGCTCTGGGAGGGACATCTAAGCCAGCCTTGGCCTTGGAAGGCTTCTTGGAGGTGGGCATGTTTGGGGCACCTGGGTGGCACAGTCGGTTAAGTGTCCGATTCTTGGGCTCTGCTCAGGTCATGATCTCGCAGTGTGTGAGTTCGAGCCTTACATAGGGCTCCGTGCTGATGGAGCGGAACCTGATTGGGACTCTGTCTCTCCCTCTCTCTGCCCTTCCTCAGCTTGTTCTCTCTCTCTCTGCCCTTCCTCAGCTTGTTCTCTCTCTCTCTCTTTCTCTCTCTCTCAAAATAAATAAATAAACTTTGCCACCATGTACGAAGCGTTCTCCAGCTATTGCTGGGTGAGGGGTACCAGTGGTGGGTTTTATGGATTCATTCTGCTCTAGGTCTCCCCATCAATGCTCTCTTGGCACCCTCTACCCCTCCTACTCATCACGCATTGCAAGTATGATGACATAATTGTGCAGTTAGCTGTTTAAGGCCCTGCCCTCCCTCCTACTACAACACAAGCTTCCTGGAGGCAGGGACTGCCTGGTCGCCCCGCCAGCCAGATCTGGGGACAGACTGTGTGGGACCCGAGTGATGAAGGACTGGCCTCACAGTCCTTGGAGACTCTGCCGGGTTACTGGAGAGCTTTCCCTTGCCGATGAAGCAGTTCTGTCCCTTCGCTCACTTTTAGCAACATTTGTGAGCCCTTCTTCTATTTTCAAATTACTTTAGAATAATAGCGAAAATCAAAGTCTCCCTAGCCTGCCTAAGGAAAGACAGAAACCTGTACATCACATTTAATGGTGGATATTCAAGGTTTTAGTAATTAACCTGTCGATCCTTAGATGTTTTGGCATGCCCCATTAGATGTTTTTAGATGGTACCAGGTATCAGCCCAAACCCAAAAATGAATTTTTTGTTCCTGTGTGTAAATCTATCGTGCCCTAAAAATGGGTAGAATAAAAAAATGGAAAGTTACTCATTTTGATAAAGAAATTACCAATAATTACCTCTAAGTCACCGATAATTTCTCTGGGTAATGCCACTTCCCCAACACACACACACACACACACACACACACGCACGCACGCACGCACGCACACACATGCTCCTGTGCTGCTTCTCAGGTGCTGTGACTGTGGGGGACCCGAAGAAGGGCATCACCACAGCTGAACATTTAACTGTTCGTGCACTCGATGCGAAGTGCCCTTCAAAGAGTCGGTCGTTTAGCACCCATCATCACGATTGTGCTAGACATTAGGAAAAGGTTGGTGAAGAAGTTTAAATAAGATGTGAAGTGCCTAGGGGAGTCACATTTTTAAGCACCCTTATCTGCTTAATTAATTAAATACATCAGTCAGACTTGGTACTGAGAGAAGGGAAAAGGAAAGGCATCCGCTGCCCCCACACCATCACCCAACAGTGTGTCTGTTCTGTCGGTGCTGTGGCCATCTTGCGAGTCGCTCAACCTTGACCGGTCCTCCCTGTGACCTTATGGCCACTGTGTTTGTGTCTTCATGCAAAGCAGGGGCTGGCCAAGGCCAAGGCCCAGGCCCTGTCTGTGTCCTGCTTAGAATCTTGTCCTAAGACAAAGTGGAAGCAGGACTCCAGTTACTGGTTCGCATGGTTCTTGCACTCAAAAGGGGGGTTTTCTAAAACCCTACAAAAATTCACTTTCTATCCCCAAATCCAAATGATTCTCTTTGGAATGAAGTGCAAGACCATCATCTATTTACGTACTGAGAGAGGAGGAGCACAGAGACCAGTAAGAAAAGGGAGAAAGACAGCAAACTGGCGATTACTGAACACCAGGAACAGGAACTGCTTAGTGCTTGGACATGTGATGGGCATCCCTGCAATCTCCCAGTGAGGCATGTGTTGTTAATCCCATTTCACAGAGGAGAAGACTGAGGCCTAGGCAGGTCAAATTGTGCTAGTGAAGAGTCTGCATGCTCTGAGGCCACAATCTGTGCCCTCGACTTGAGTGACGGGATTTTGTACAGGGATGGGAGGGAGAACTCCCCTTTTCCCTCAAAGTTAAAGATGACATCCATATCCCTAAATGGCTATCAGTTTAAGATTCACACGATGCGTGACAACTCACACACAGCATAAACAAGAGAAGCCTTGCCTATGTTTTGCCTCCCGTGCTTCGAGGTCACGATTTCATTTTCTCATCTCTGCCAAAGAACTTTTGGTTTGGTTTCCCGTGTTTATTCTTCTCTTTATGCTTTTCAATACTGCAGAGACATGAAGCTTTGAATACAAAGCCTTGGGAGACTTTATAGTATGAAGGAAAAGTCTTTTTTTTGTTTTTTGGTAGGGAAGTCAAGAGTGACAGTGCCCAGTGGTTTTAATTCTGGGGTGGATTTCATGTGTGGATTAAAAAAATTTTTTTAAATGATTATTCATTTTGTGAGAGAGAGACAGAGCGTGAGCAGGGGAGGGGCAGAGAGAGAGGGAGACACCGAATCGGAAGCAGGCTCCAGGCTCTGAGCTGTCAGCACAGAGCCCGATGTGGGGCTTGAACCCACGAACCATGAGATCATGACCTGAGCCGAAGTCGGACGCTTCACTGACTGAGTCACCCAGGCGCCCCTCACGTGTGGATTTTTAATGGGCTCATATGGATGAGGTGTAAGAGATGAGGGGTTCTTCCAGAAACATCTGTCATATCCCTCTCACTGTGGCAAGTTTTTACATCAGACAAAACCTGCATGGCTTCTAAAGAGGGGTTTGTCCTGACTTACGTGATCTCAAAAATATCTCACAAACTTACTTTAAATGGACTTCATGTTTCAGGTGTAGTGGAATAAATGCGGCACAAAACCATCTGTTAGTGAATGAAGGTCAGAGGAGCCCATATTTAAACTCCGCATCGTGCAGATGAGAAAACCAAATACCAGAAGGAAGCGACTTTGCCCAAGGTCACGCAGCTCATTATAGCTCAGCTGGAACGAGAATTCACTTTGTAGGACTCTTTGTGGTTTCAAGATCAGGTTGTTACATATTGAATTCCATTTAATGGAACTAGAACACTCAACTCCATCATAGGATCTAAGTCTCCTTAAGGAGGAAGGGTAGATGCCTCTTCTCCTCTTAGGAAAGGTGGAATTATCCTGAACCTCTTTACCTGGTCATATGGTCCACTGAGATTTCATACACATGGCTGGGACATGGCTGAGAGCATTTCTTACCTAAAGAAAGGATTCTTTAGATCGAGGATGTTCCCAGATCTGAAGCCTGTCTGGTTTACCAGCGCCACGATATGAATGTCATAGCTCTGTCTGTATGGCAGAAAACAAAACAAAAAAACAAAACAACTCCATCATTTTACGAGGCCGGTCACCTCTTCACACACACTGAAGGCACCTTGGACACGTACCTACTTACTTCACGAGGGTTTTAAGAGTGTGGGGTTGGCATCTCGTCTACGGTCGTGTGTGTTTATGGGGATGCTACCAACATTAGTAGAGGCAACAGAAGGCCTTGTTTATTTGTTAGAAGAGTTTGGCAGTTGTAATCTCTTGAGCTAAAAATTACAAAGTTAATGGTATTTCTGGTTTGATCAACAGCCAAGGACAGAAATGGCTTTAATTAATAGAGGCACTTTATGGGTCACCCACCGAAGTAACCAAAATAATCTTAATCGTGCAAAGACTGGATACGTTAAAGTCTTAAACTGACATAAAACAGTCAGTAAGTGTGACTGATTTTCAGAGGCCCCAGATGAAGGCTCATATAATTCCAGTGGGAATTGGCTGATAAGAACAAGTCATATGACATATCTTTGATGACTAATCTGAAGGACCTATGTTTGTGGGATTTTTATTAGTCATATGTATTCAACAACACATGTATTTCTTTGGATTATAAAGTGCTACCTATTCACTGTAGAATAACTGAAAAATAAGGAAAAAGAGAAATTAAATAAAAGAATTCATGATGTCACTAGACAAAGAATCTTCTAGCTAACACTATAGAGTATTTTCCTGTGTATTTTTTCCTTCTATTCTTTTCATAAATGCGAATTTGTAATACAATGATCTTAAATATTCCTTCATATCTCCTAATTTGATTTAACATAAACAAGCATTTATCCTATAATTCTTGACAACACATTTTTCAGTGGCACTAACGGGCATTACACAGGATAATTAATGATGCCCCATGATCAAATATTTACATTTTTATAACGTATTACAAACATGTTATAACATATTATTGCTTTTAGTAACAAAAGCCTAATTTGACGACAGATATTCTGCTGCAGAGGACATTCTTGTAGTACATCTTTATGTCCTATTGGCGATTATTTGCCTGGAATAATTCTCAGTGTTAGACTCGCCAGGCTAAAGCACGTAAATATTTAAGGTTCCCAGCACCTATTGCTAAAACATCTTCCAGAAAGTGGACTAAACTACTTCCTCACCTACAAAGTATAAAAGTGCTAATTTCATTACATACCTTCCAATCCTTAATATTTTAAATGTCTGGGGTTAACATATCATTGATTACTTTAACTGGAATTTCCTTGATGGTCTGGCTTCTGTGTCAAATTCTAGAAATTGCTGAGTGTTACAAATGCCTCTCACCCTGTTGTCACCAACAGTGGCCTGGGCAGGCTGACGTATAATGTCAGATCCTGTGAAGCCTGTACCTCAAGTTCCAGATTTTTATCGGGGCCAAACAAAGTAAGAGGGAAAGATGGGCACAGATTAAAAAACAAAAAATCAATGTCTTTTGATTGTATTTCAACTCATGTAACTGACTCCGAATTATTTCGTTATAAAATGTTCCCTCCATGATACATCGAGGAGGAGTTCACTGCATTTGTAACACTTGAAGGTAGACACAAGGAAAGCGAGATACTGAGACAGCGAGCTCCTTAGGAATAAGGGCAGCCCTTGCTGGAATCACAGAAAGGCTGAGAAATCAGGGAGGGACACACTTACTTATTTTCCCAAATGAGAGACGCCTTCTTAACAATATTTAAAGCAATGAACGTAAGACTTAACACAGAAACAGAGTACCCCGAGGTCTGCGCAAATGTGCGTGTCCATGGATGTGCATATGACATAACAGAGAACTGAATGGTTCCAGGTGGGGTCTGGAAGAACAGACAGGAAGTTCCTGCTCTAGGGTGTTGTTCAGCAACGCTCTTTCCAGAATGCTACATAGGAAGGCGCTTGGGTGGCTCAGTGGGTCAAGTGTCTGTCTCTTGATCTCCGCTCAGGTCATGATCTCACAGTTCGTGGGTTTGAGCCCCACATTGGGCTCTGCGCTGATGGCTCAGAGCCTGGCACCTGCTTCGGATGCTGTGTCTTCCTCTCTCTCTACCCCTCCCCTGCTGGCACTCTGTCTCCTTCTCTCTCTCAAAAGATGAATAAACATTAAAAAAAAATTTTTTTAAATCTACAGAGATGGAACAAATGACCTAAGAGGAGACATCCTTTAGTTGAAGAATTGAGTGCAAAACCATCTACCCCAAAAACCAAGAGCACACTTTACACACTGTGTGGTAGCCACTTTGACAATAAATTATATTTAAAAATAACACTAAATAAATAAACTTAAAAAAAAACCAAAAAAACATAAAAACAAAATCATTGTTTCTCATACCAACATTCCTTTTGGAATAACAGATATTGGAAGCGTAAGAACAACATATACAGGACACATCTGTCTGGAGAGTGTGGTAATTCATGACAATTTCATCTTAGAGAAAACAGAAGGTATAGTAGAGGGATAGGCTGAGCGCTCATGATCAAGGGAGAATAGGATAAACAGAAGTAGCAGGAAGCTTGGGGAAACAATGGCTCAGAAAAAGAGAGGGAGGGAAACAAGCCACAAGAGACTTAACAATAGAGAACAAACTGAGGGTTGATGGAGGGAGGTGGGGGGGGGTGGGCTAGATGGGTGACGGGCATTAGGGAAGGCACTTGTTGTGATGAGCACTGGGTGTTGTATGTAAGTGATGAATCACCGAATTCTACTCTGGAAACCAATATTGCACTGTATGTTAACTAAAGTTTAAATTTTAAAAAAAAGTAAAAAAAAGAAAAAAAAATGACTCAAGTCACTGAGGGTTTACCGATAGGCGAAGGAAGGAATGAGAACCTCAGTAGAATGGACCCTGGACCAGCGTTCTTCAGAGGGGTTTGAGTGTGCCCCAAGGGGGTACACGGGGGGGGGGAAGAAAATACTTAGCTCCGATTTTTAATTCTTTCTTTTTTGATAGAGAGAAAAGGGCAGAGGGAGAGGGAAAGAAAGACTCTTAAGCAGGCTCCGTGACCAGTGCAGAGCCCGCTGTGGGGCTCGATCTCATGATTGCGAGATCGTGACCTGACCTGAAATCAAGAGTCTGACACTCAACTGACTGAGCCACCCAGGTGGCCTGATTTTTAAAATTTTCAGCCCTGGGAAACGAATATACGTGTTCACCTAACACATACTGAACACTAGTGAAGTCACTAGGAAAGTGCCGGATTCGTTCTCTATTATGCTCACCTACTTTCTCGGGTTTTGCTAAGGCAGGACGGTTCAGGGAGAATCTGATTACACCGCAGACAATGTGGTACAACATCACTGAGTAAATACCAACTGGGCGGTGGAGACACTGGTCAGAGCCAGAAGAATCTGAGTAACAAAGCACAAAGAAACATCCCTTAAAGCTGAGCCCGCGCATGCTAATGCCTCACTGTTCCCGATCGTCGACAAGAGTTTCGCCCCAGAGCTCCTGCCAATGCAGCTGTCCAGACCCGTAGATATTTGGTCTGAGGCAAGTTGAGCGCAAAACAGAGCAGTTTAGAGATGACCTTTGGGAGCGCCACTTGGAGCTTCCAAACCTTTAACTCTTTGGTCAGCATTCCTTCTAGTTTCATAACACAAAGCTCATGGAACTCTCTGAAAACCAAATTCCCTGGCAGACCTGAGTACTGCAGACCTTCATAGGGACGCCCAAATTTTAAAGTATATTCCAAAAAATCTTGGCCCAGGGTGAGTGGCTGAGCTAGACCCCAAGTCAGCCTATGTATATTTGTTTTTTTCCATTCATTCTTTTTTATTTCTAATTTTGTGTCCTATGACGTATACACCATGTAAGTTTCTATGTGTGTATATACACAGAGACATGTCTATGCATGTGGGTGTATATATATATAAATAGTATATAAATAGTATATAGTATATATATCTCTATATCGAGCACTCCACTTTATACTTTCTATTATTACTGTAGTACATTCACAGAATTATAAGATAAATGCTAGTCTATAATCGGGGGACGCATATACAAAATGTCTTTACTCCGAGGTGCACATGATCAAAAAACTTCATGGACACCAGCTTCTGTGCACTTGAGGGATATACATTTCATAAAGTTCATAAAAAACATAAGTTCTGTTTTATTGTCCACAGCAATAATATGAATGACAGCCGAAGAATGATGGAAGTCTGTGGAAAATAAAACGCTAACAATACGATCCCAAGGGGTCCTGGCTGGGAAGAAAAGGGCAGCCATTGTCACGCCAGTGTGGCTTACCCTGGGGGCAGGGGGGGGGGCAGTTCTCCCGGGAGGCCAGAGTTTAAAAAAATATTTGACAAAAGGAAGGGGGAGATCCTGTCCAAAGGCAGGACAAACCAGCAGCACCTGACTGAAAAGAACGTCAAAGCACTGACATTCAGGAAGTGCTGAGTTTGGAGAAAATGCCAAAGAAAATAATAATTTTAAAGCAAAAATGAGAGTAAGGAAGAGAAGAAGGCAGGAAAAAATGGAACTAAGATTTTCTGTGGACCTACTGTGTGCTGATAACTATACTATGTTCTCTCCTTTAATATTTGCCAAAGCCTGGTCATGTCTCAGGTCATGACCTCAGAGTTTGTGGGTTCAAGCCCTGCATCATGCTTGGCACTGATGATGTGAAGACTCCTTGGGATTCTCTCTCCCTCCTCTCTCTCTGTTCCACTCCCACTAATGCTTTCTCTCTCATAATAAATAAACTTTAAAAAATCACGTTTAAAAAATATTAAAGGGGCACCTGGGTGGCTCAGTCGGTTAAGCCTCCGACTTCAGCTCAGGTCACCATCTTGCGGTTCGTGAATTCAAGCCCCACGTCGGGCTCCGTGCTGACAACTCAGAGCCTAGAAACTGCTTTGGATTCTGTGTCTCCCTCTCTCTCTGCCCATCCCCTGCTCACGCTCTGTCTCTCTCAGGAAATGAATACACATTAAAAAAATCTTTTTTAATATATTAAAAAAAAATCTTCTTTCCGCCTTCCTCCCTTTCTTCCTGCTGCTAAGTATCATGTGTCCATAATCTCTTAGCGTCTGCTTTCAACTGAGCCAGACTAAATTCTTACTAAAAGGAGGATCCTGACATGACTTCTTCATTCAGGTGGTCCTTCCATATCACTGCCGAATCTCTGAAATGAATTAAGTCAGGAGGGATACACCATAGAATGAGACTCGGGCCTTCTTTTTGGGAAGTTCACATATAGGCAAATAACAGGGATACAACACTGGTGCTTTAAGAAAGGTGTGGAAGGCTGGAGGAACCCGGGAGTCATGACACAGGTGTATGAGGTAAATGGTTTGCTTCTTTCTTACCCATCGGGGGAATAAAGGAGGGTCAAAAAATATGACTGAGAAGGATGAAACCCAAGATATGTTAGAAGAAAATAATGGAGGGGTGCCTGGGTGGCTCAGTCAGTTGAGTGTCCGACTTCAGCTCAGGTCATGATCTCATGATTCATGAGTTGAAGCCCCGCATCAGGCTCTGTGCTGACAGCTCACAGCCTGGAGCCTGCTTCCGATTCTGTGTCTCCCTCTCTGTCTCTCTGCCCCTTCCCCGCTCATGCTCTGCCTCTCTCCTCAAAAATAAATAAACATTAAAAAAAGGTTTTGTTTAAAAGAAAGAAAAAAGTAATAGGAAAATAAGATGATTTAAATCCACCCACCTAATGATACCCTAAGATACCTTCAAATATAAATATCTGAAAGCAAAAGAATGTTAAGCAGAAAAGGCAAGTCCCAACTCCAAGCTGATGTTGGCTACTGCTCCTTAGTAATTTTTTTTCTTTAGAACTGGTCATTAAATAGATGGTTTATGAGGATTGAGGAAGAAAGTGGTGACTTCCAGGATGAACGCAGTATAAATCAGCATTTCCCAACTTTGCCTCCTGGAAACCATCCCCTAAACAAGCAGAAGAGAAAGACACTGTAGACCAGGGACCTCATTTTCTGTAAAACTGGGAGAAAGATAGAGTCTGCAGTCTCTAACTCATGTATAAGGGCTACAGAAGCACTTGGCATTGGCTGTAAGGCACATGGGAAAAAGCATAGAAGCGCAAAGAGAAGCAAGAGAGCCCAGCGGGGGACGCGTCTCAGAGAGTGCTCCCCAAAACACCCAAGCTGAGGATGAGGAGCATTTTCCGAAATGCAAAAGCTTTATTCCTCATATGTAACGTCTTGTGCAGGCCCTGGGGCGGGCAAGACGTGCCTAGAACTGCAATATGGTAGAACCACGGAAACAAGCAGAAGAGGAGCCATGTTGGCAGGAAGCAGGATGACTCTGCGGCGGCACAGGAGAGAGAATGTGAGTCGAGAAAAACAGACCGCCTGAAGATGGTCATGTCTCTCCCGCCACAGGAACTCCCTTCTTGTAAATTACTTTCCAGAAAAGTCCCACCAACTCTCCAGAGGGGCGGGCTTAGAACCTCCAACAATTTAAAAATCACTCTTACAGGATGTTAGCCTATAGCCAGCCAGGAAGACTGGCAGGATTTTGGTAGAGCTCTCCAAATATTTCAACAACTGCCATTTGGAGCCTGGAACAGACTCAGATGCAGAAGTAAGGTCAATGAGTAGACTTACTAGGAAGTACTTGTAGGATCAACAACAAGAATAATTTTTTAATGATCAGAGATGTTTGAAGTACAAGACATCAATAACCAAAGACCATATGAAAAGTTATTTACCCCTATTAGTAATTAAAAAAATATAAACCAAAACAACCAGATGCAACTTTTAAAAATTATATTTGGAGGGGGTGCCTGGGTGGCTCAGTCAGTTGAGCGACCGGCTTCGGCTCAGGTCATGATCTCGCACCTCGTGAGTTCAGGCCCCGTGTCGGGCTCTGTGCTGACAGCGTGGAGCCTGGAGCCTGCTTCGGATTCTGTGTCTCCCTCTCTCTGCCCCTAACCCACTCACATTCTGTCTCTGTCTCTCTCAAAAATAAAAAAACATTAAAATAAAATAAAATAACATAAAAATTGTATTTGTAGGGGCCCCTGGGTAGTTGAGCGTCTGACTCTTGACTTCGGCTCAAGTCACGATCCCAGACCTGCGTGCGTGGTCAAGCCCTGCATCAGGCTCTGGGCTGGGTGAGAAGCCTGCTTGACGTTCTCTCTCTCCCTTCCCTCACATGTGCACACACATCACTACTGGCAAAAGCCACAGAGACCAATCACAGGCAGTGTAGGGAAAAGAAGTGCAGAAATGAGCCTGGCCGTCCATGGCCGTCCATCACCGTGAGTGGACATTGGTGCAACCATTGAGGTTGCACATAAAGGTACAAATACATAAAATACATAAAAGGTAGTATTTATCAGAGTGTCACAGGTACATACCCTTTGATCTAGCATCTCCATTTCTAGGGATCTCATGTAGAAATATTCTTGTCCCTGTGCAAGCTTTATGTTCAAGGGGATTTAGGGCAGAGTTTTTCACAGTGGCCCAAAAAAAGGGGAAACGTGGGAAGCAACCCAAGTATCAACCCATCAGCAGTTTTTTAAAAAAAATGTGTTTTTTTTAAGTTTATTTATTTATTTTGAGAGAGAGAGGCAGCATGAGCGAGCAGGGGAGGAGGAGAGAAAGAAAGAGGGAGAGAATCCGAAGCAGGCTCCGTGCTGTCAGCACAGAGCCCAGTGAGGGGCTCAAACCCATGAACGATGAGATCATGACCTGAGCTGAAACCAAGAGTCAGATGCTTACCCAACTGAGCCATGGAGATGCCCCGCCGTCAGTGATTTTTAAAAAGACATGTAATACATCTATGCCCTCCACTATTACGCATCGATTAAAATAACAAAGCAGATCTATGTGCACAGATTCAGGACTTAATGCTAAGTGAAAACTTAAGTGGGAGACGGCTAGTTGAATCTTCTTGTAAAACAACAATAAAAACCCCACAATGATGTTATTAGTACATGCACAGAAAAATCACCTGGAAGCATATGGACCAAGGGGCCCCATCTGGGGAGTGGGTGAGGGGTGGCAGCGAGTGTGGACTCTAAATACTTTTGTAGTTTTGAATTTATATGTGAGCGTGTTAGGCTTTTGTAAGGAAAGAAATGTAGACTTTGAAAATGGAAGGGTTGGGGCACCTGGCGGCTCAGTTGGTTAAGTGTCCAACTTCGGCTTAGGTCATGATCTCACGGTTCGTGAGTTCGAGCCTCACACGGGGCTCTGTGCTGACAGCTCGGAGTCTAGAGCCTGCTTGGGATTCTGTGTCTCCCTCTCTCTCTGCCCCTCCTCTGCTCATGCTCTGTCTCTCTCTCAAAAATAAATAAACATTAAAAAAAATGGAAGGGTTGATTTGTAAGGGGATGAGCTCTCCATCACAGGAGTGTTCAAGTGCAGGTCCGAGAAGAGGTGGGAGGTAGGGAGAGAAGGAAGTTGAGTGAGATGATCTCTGAGTACCCTTAATATCCTGAGAGTCCTTGAACGGCTCTGCTATTCCTTTCTCCCCTGATTCACCCCGGAGAAGCTCCAACAAGGTGAAAGAAAATAGAGCATCTTAAAAATGAGATAAATCAAAGTCATCGCTGCAGAGGAGAGGCCTCGTGAAATCCATTACCAGAGGGACACAGCCAGTCCTGCTGTGCCCACACCACACATCGCCCTGCTGTGCCTGTCCCCTGGGGAACAAATCGATGGTATTGTACTAAATTTGAGGGCGTGTGGCTAGATGCAAGGGAAGTCAGGAGCTGATGTGGGATTTCAAGCACTTGATAATTCAAGCGTTTGGCAAGCACTCCGACCACCTCCGTGCTCAGGTGGAGAACGCTGCCCTTGAGTCACCCCAAGCTCCCCATCCCTGTGGCCCTCATCGCAAGGAAGACGTTTGCTGTCTTGGTAGCAGAGTGAGCTGGGCTTTTGTAAAGTCTGCTGCCCATTTCGAGGTGCTGAAAACGCTCCCACCTCTCACACCCCCTTGCCCAGTAGTCAGTAGTCTAGTTCCCAGCTTACCGTCTGTTGGCTATAAACAGCACTTTCCCTGAGAGGGTCTCTCCTTCTTTGGCAAAGAGGGGAGTGTGGAGAAGGCACCGCACCTGATACCAATGAGTCAGAGGCTCAGTTGGGGCTGTCGACAGCCAAACAGTTACCCTGTGGGACGGGAGAAGAGTTAAACGTCAGTTACGCTCTGGGGCCATATTGCATGGATTGCACTGGGGACTTAGGTTGATAGTTGGTTTGCAGAGTTTTCAACTCATGGAATCCTTTTAAGGTAAGGGTAGCTCAGTTTAGGTCATTGCCATGGCAATGTCCCAAGAGCTTTATATATATTCCCTAACTAAGTATATACAGTAACTCAATAAAGTCAGCACAGGGAGGTTAAAGGACATGCCCAGCATCACACAGAAGACAGTTGGAGAGCCAGGCTTCAAACCTGTGGATTTGGCCATTCTGTCAATCTGTCTTTTTTGTTAAGTTTATTTTGAGAGAGACAGAGAGAGAGAGAGAGAGAGGAAGAGAGACAGAGAGAACAAACATGAGCAGGGGAGGGGCAGAGAGAGAGAGACAGGGAGAGAGAATCCCAAGCAGGGTCTGCGCTGATGGCAGATGTGGGGCTCGAACACACAAACCGTGGGATCCTGACCTGAGCCGAGATCAAGAGTCGTCCCCTTAACGGACTGCACCATTCGGGTGCCCTTCAATCTGTCTTTCTGAATCAAAGTTCGTTAGAAGCCCAACAAGGAATAGAGTTAAGTTGGGAACTGAGTTGTCTGAAAATTTTGTGTCTCTCAAGGTAACAAGTCTGGAGTCTGGCCTCCTACCGTCTCATGCCAACCTGTTCAGGGAACCTGAGAGGGCTTCTGGAAGCAAGAAAAGCCCTGGGGCAGATGGTCTCTGCTGTCCTTCCGGCTCAGACGTCCCACACATGTATGTGTGTGTGACAGTGTTTACATGGGCGTTCTTCATTTCATACGAAGATGCGAGAATACCTGGCTGTGCCCCCAAACACCAAGGTCACCTGTCCTGGTGACTCACCCGACCGTGTCGCTGGTTTGGATGGAGTAAGGTATGCGTGGAACACACAGCTGACCCCTACAGGGTCTATTTTGACTTGAAGGTGTTGCAGCGAGGGGGGTGGGGGGGTGGGGGGTGCATTTTACAAAATTTCACCGCTAAGTAATATAAACCACTCTTCTATCAAAATATACTCAGGCACATGTGGGAACAGGATGCAAGCTGTCTAAAGCTTTGTAGGATAAAGCATTTCACCTCAAAGGAACTGTCCCCTTGGAGCAGGCCACTTCAAGCTTCTCTCCCTTAGCCCTGCAGGAACAGATTCGCTGGGGGAAAGTCTGAGAAACCAATGTATGGATTCCTTGAACAAATATGCTTCTGCGGTGTAGGGACGACTCGTACAGCATTTTCTTTTTCTCTGATTGTCAGCCCAGACGAGGCTGCCGGGGGTCCCCTCCTCCCCGGAGCACCCCCACCCCCACAAGCTCCCTGAGCTTTATCGCAGACCCACGGGCACTCCTGTTCTCCGCGGATGTCTTGATAAGCCTGGATGTTTTTACGAGGAGAAGAGAGGAGTGTAATGCAAAAGCTTTCCTTTCACCTGGTCATGTGACCCAGAGCTACTGGGTTCACCAGTCAGAGAGCATGAGAAAGCCTGGCAAGAGAGTAGGGGAGTCAGAAGGAGAGTAGAGGTTTGGGGGTACGGTAATGGCACAGCCCTTACGAGGAAGACCAAACACGGACAGTCAACTTGTAGGTGGTCTTTCTCCTCTTTCCTCTGAGCTTTCCAAGCTCTTCAGGAAGGGCAAGGAAACGACCTTGATGAAATGACCTCATGTTGCAATTAGCATTAGTGGTATATGCCTGCCTGATCATTGAGGAAGGACTCTCTAGCATCTTCTGTGAGGCGGAGGGCGTGAACAGAGTCAGGGAAGGTAGGATTCCAGGTATCACTCAGGTACAGGAGGTTCTCTAACCAGGATAACATGCTGGAAGCCAAGGCAGGGGCTGGGGGTCCTTCCCACCCTCTATTCTGGAATAGACCCAAGAGGGCTGATGAAGCACAGACCCTTTCCCATCCCTTTAAGTCTCAATCCAGTTGGCTTAAGAGGTTTTGCACTACGTTAGCCAGAGCCGAGAGGACACCATGGAAAATTGTCTCATTTTGACTTCGCCCTAAAATCCAAAAGTGCCTTCCTTTCTCGGAACCCAGAGAAACAAGTATTACTGTTGAAATCAACTTCAAAACACTTTCAAGCCACGACTACACAATGTAGAGAATGGCGTAGGACAGAATAGTCAAGGAAGGGGTGATACTTACACAGATCCAACAAAGGCCACGTCGAACCAGAACGCCAGGCCGTGGATGAGGCCAGACTGTGTCATCTGAAACACAAAGGGGATTTCTACTCTGCAAGGAAAGAAAAAGGAGAGAGCGTAGAAACATTTGGAATTATTTCGTTGTTGTTGACAGGCACACTAGACGCATTTGTGGGATCGGGGAAAATCACGGAATATTTTCCTTCCCTCTTAAGCACAGTTGCCTTGGCAGCAAGGTTCTCTCAGTGTGTGATTCATGCCTGGGTGATGCCACACATGGGAGAATTCTGCGTCTTGACAAAACTCTGCACGAGTTTCCCACCAGGCTACGGCAAGCGTCACGCCGAGGCGGCCATGGCTTATACCAAATGCACGATGAGCGGGAACAGGAAGAACAGTGGCGAAGGTGCAACAAAATCTAGGTGCTTACTTGACAAGTCACTTAAATTCCCTGAGCCTCAGTCGCCTCATCCGTTGATGGGCGACGAAGGCTCTCTCCTACTTCCCTTTGCAAGGTCCTCGTGTGCTCAAATGGGGAAAAATGTGTACGGGAGGGCTTTGCAAACTATAAAAGTGTTACACAACTCCAAGATGGTATTATTCGTCCACCGCTAAGGGGAGACATGTTTTAGAGAGTGCTCTAAAGATTTTCAAGGGAGGTGGTACCTTATTTGCATTTATGGTGCCCCCCCAAAGCCCTAACTTCTTTCACCCTGTGGCAGAGCATTTCTAGAGTTTTCCATTGTACCGATCACACTGAATTTTTTGACATTGCATGGCCATTATTTCCTCCTGTTTTTTTGCATTCCCCTAAATAGACTATGAACTCTTCAAGGGTAGACTTTTTTAAAATTAAATTTAATTAAAAAAAAATTTTTTTAACGTTTACTAATGAGAGACAGAGAGACACAGAGCATGAGCAGGGGAGGGGCTGAGAGATGGAGAGACACAGAATCCGAAGCAGGCTCCAGGCTCCGAGCTGTCAGCACAGAGCCCGATGTGGGGCCCGAACCCGCGAACTGTGAGATCATGGCCTGAGCTGAAGTAGGACGCTTAACTGACTGAGCCACCCAGGCGCCCCTATTTTTTTAATTTTTTAAAAATTTTTGTTTGTTGTTTGTTTGTTTGTTTGTTTGTTTATTTATTTATTTATTTATTTATTTATTGTTTTTCCTTTTTTAGAGAGAGACAGAGAGAGAGAATCCTAAACAGACTCAGTGTGGAGCCTGATGTGGGGCCCGGTCCCACCACCCTGGGATCGTGACCCAAGCTGAAATCAAGGGTCGGATGCATAACTGACTGAGCCACCCAGGCACCCCAAGGGTAGACTTTTAAAAATTACCTTTTGCACCTGTGCAAGCACCAGCACTCTATCTGGCACAGGGTAGGATCTCCATAAACATTTGCTGAATCAACACACAAATAAACTGAATGACAGGTGACATCTCTGGGAAGCCAACACAGATGTAGTTTTCAAAAAATTCCCTGGGACTCAGGAGGGGGCCCGGAACAGCAGATAAAGTCAATAGAAGTCCATTTTGTCTGGGCCTGTGGTACTTACTGGAGTTGTTCCCAAATGCCAGTTCTCTTGAGCTGGGCATAGGGTAGCATTGCAATTATCCTGTCACCCAGGCTCGGGCCCAGCCACGTGATTTACTTTGGCCAATTAAGTGTGAACAGAAGTGATCTGTGTCATTTCCAGGCAGAAGCTCTTATTCCCAGTACAGACTTCGCCACGATCCTTCTTTTTCCTCAGTGAGGAGGACTGTTCCAGACAGAGGCTGGTGCACCAGGGTGGGTGATGCTGTACAGAGTGAAAGCTGGGCACAGTAGATAAAGAGTGTCGGGGAGAGAGACTCCTGTGTTATAAGCCACCGAGGCTTCTTTTTTTTTTTTCTTTCCAAGATTTTATTTAAATTCAAGCTACTTAACATACAGTGTAGTCTGGCTTCAGGAACAGAATTTAGTGATTTATCACCTACACAGAACACCCAGGGCTCATCACAAGGGCCCTCCTTAATGCCCATCCCCCATTTAGCCCATCCCCCCCATGCACCTCCCCTCCAGCAGCCGTCGGTTTGTTCTCTATAGTTAAGAGTCTCTTGGGGCACCTAGGGGGGCACAGTCAGTTAAACCATCTGTTCTGTTTCAAGGTTTCTTTTTGTTAGTGCTGCAGGTTCTAGCCTGCGCTGATTAGACACAGCACCCTTTGTCCGTTGTGATCTCCGGACAGATGATGGTTTGCGTTGGCCAGCTGCACCTGCTCGAGTCTGGCCCTTGCTTCCTCAGGGGTCCAGGAAAGACGACAACTTGGCTGGGTCTTAAATTTCGTACCCAGAAAAAAACGTGCATAGAGATCTCCTTCCAGAGAGAAAAAGGCAAAATACCAGTGAAAAATCATCCAAAGGGGATTCAGAGCACCATCTAAGGAGTGAGTTCCCATTACAGAGTCTCTTCAAGTGGAGGGAGGAGGGCAAGGCTAACATTTACTGAATGTCCTCTTTGAAAAGGAGCCGGGGCCTGTGAAACACTTAGCCCAGCACCTAATGTAAAGTAGGCTGTACTCTTCTTGACGTTAATGTGGGCACTGGCCTGAGTGACAGGTCAAACAGCCCAGACTCTGGAGCCTTCTGAATGGTTCAAATCCCAGGTCCAATATACTCATGGGGCACCCGGGTGACTCAGTCGGTTGAGCGTGTGACTTCAGCTCAGGTCATGATTTCACGGTTTGTAAGTTCGCGCCCCGCATCGGGCTCTGTGCTGACTTGGCTCGGAGCCTGGAGCCTGCTTTGGATTCTGTGTCGCTGTCTCTCTCTGCCCCTCCCCCACTTGTGCATGCATTCTCTCTCTCTCTCAAAAATAAATAAACATTAAGAAAGTTGGGAGCATTCACTTTTGAATGTCGCCACTCTACTACTATTCTTTCTAATCTTATACATTAATAAACTTCTGCCTGTTGCTCAAAAAAATTTTTTTTTAACATACTGATTCTGTGATCTTTTGAAACCCAGTGTTCCACTCTGCCTCACATCTGTCACCATTAAAATGGAGGTAACAACAGTTCCATGTGTAGAGCACTGTCATGAGGACGAAATGAGTCATTGGAAGTGAAGGGCTCAGAACATCGAGTGGTTGCAGAAGTTCAAGCCATTACTACTTAGTTTTTCTCATTCAGCTCTTAAAACAACCCACGAAAGAAGCAGCATTATCCATGTTTTGCAATAAAATGGAACGAGTATTGATATAGCATCCCTGTGTGTGACTCACACCCGAGATCTCGCCCCTGTGTGAGCGGCAAAACCCTGCACTGAGGTTCTGGGGCTGAGAAAGGCTGAGAAGAGGCTTTAAAGACCAGGAGTAATGCTGATATTTACAAACCTGTGCAGATCGGCTTCCTCCGCATCCATGAAGTTTACCGTGTATTTGACCGTCCGAGCCATCAAAATCCTAACGTCAAACGTGTCCTTGGGGGCAAGGAAGCAGAGGCATTATCTTTCGGTCAGGATAAACCGAACCCAAGCAAGCCTGTAAAGTGGCTTTCCTCTTGAAGTGTTAAGTCAACAGGAGTTAGGATTTAGAAGGCATGAGCTTAATGAGAATGCCTATCAGTCGGAGTAGCTAACAATTATTTCACGTTTTCTACACGCCAAGCCCCAAGTGCTTCATGCTCTCCTGCGTGCTAAGGAGCAGCTGTTTGGTGTATCTGAAAATCATCCAGATTTTACCACTTCTGCACATTCCAGGAAGTTCCAGAAAAACTTAGCCTACCTCTGCTCCGGGTGTGGCCTGTGACCCTAGCTTGGCCAATCACTGATCACTTTTTCCCTGAATACAGTTTCAGATGCAGGAGCACGACCCAAGGGAGGGCGGCCAGCCTCTACCCAAACTAATCCTGGGGCTCTCGCTCAAGTTATTGGAAAAAGGCAGGTCCTCCTGTGGGACTTAAAAGAGTTGTAAGAGTCTGAGGCTGGAGTCCCTGAAGCCATCTTGCTACCACAAGGGGAGATCCTGACTGAGAATAGGGTTAAATCAGAGGCAATGGAGACAAATTACAAGGATGGAAAAAATCAGACTCGGGTGACATTGTCTGAACCCCTGCAACAGGTCCCTTGCTTCAGGCTTTGCGGTTCTGGAAGCCCAGTAATTAAGCCAGTTTGGGTTAATGCAAACTTATCGTTGTCCAAGGTCGCACAGTTGGATGGGGCCACGACTGAAACCCCAACGTGTTCGACAGCAAAGCTCCTGATCTAAGCTATTTATTTTACAGAGCTTCCTCCTCTATGCCTGGGGCCACCAGAATCAATGGGAAGATATGAATTATTGAACAAGTACCAGGGCTGAGTGTGTACACGGGGTGAGTCAGGGCAGTGGGAGAATTAGAAGTGACTTATTGAAAGGCGGTCAGAAAATCTCCTTGCCTCCGACAGCATCATTCCCTGAGAATTTTCGTAATTGATTGGAAATGAGAGCTGGAGCACTCGAAAACCCAGGGCTCCAAGGAGCTCTTTTTTCTCTTCTGTGCCGGCTTCACAGAGCCTGGCAACACGGTGCCTCCCAGGTGCGTGAGCGAGCGGGCGAGTGAGCGGATCGATAGACGAACACATGGGGGGGGGGGGAGAGCCTGGAATGAAGCACACTTACCACTATCGGCTGCCTGAAATATTCGTCCACCGCGGCCCCCCGGAGACTGGACAGGTTGACCCCATAGAAACACTGCTGGTGCCTGAAAGAGGGAACACAGAGAATTGCCATGCATCTTGCCCCTCCGCAGAGTCCCCGAGCCCCTTACAGCTGTGACGTCCTGGGAGGCCACCTCCCAGGTCCTCAGAGGCAGCCTGGGGCATGTGTGCGAACACGGGAAGGGAAACTGGTCTAGGGGGACAAACAGAGGAAGGAATCTTCTCCAGCGAACATGAAGACCTGTACGTGACCTGTGGTGGGAAAAGACAGAAGGGGGAGGTGGTTGAGGTAAAGGACATTATTTGTGGAAGATTACTGAGGATTTTTAGGAGGATGTTTAGAAGCTCTGGGCTCCCACCCCTGACCTCGGGCCCCAAAGCGGCTGCCTACTCTAGCACCTACTGTCCAAGTCCTGAAACACAGTTCCTTGGCCCCCTCATTATCCAACCCAGAGCATGACTTGAGCTCCCTAAAGCCCGTTTCAGGAAACAGATTTCTGTTTTCTATTCTGCCATAGCCCCCGGCCTGCAACTTCCCGACGACGCTTGCCGGGGTGGCCGACAGCAGGAGAGTCCCAAGTGAGCGAGGGCCGTGCCTGGTGGGGAGCCTGGAACCTGCTTGTCTCAGCGCACTGCGCACAGTTCTTCTCAAATCTGTGGTCAGCGACGAGGACAAACGCGACACATTGTGCTTCCTTCCTTCTGAGAGCCAGAGGCAAAGCGTTCACCTGCACACCCCTGGCTGTCTTACCTTCACGTAAGGGAAGGACCATGCCTCAGACCACACCTGGGACCCAGCAGGCGCTCTGGGTCAGCTTGGCTAGTGGTCTAAACTCTTGAGAGGAGAGATCTAGGGTGTCGATTAAGAGTAGCTTTATTTGACCGGGGGCGGGGCGGGGGGGGGGTGTGTGCGACGGGCGCCTGGGTGGCTCAGTGAGTTATGCATCTGACTCTTGACCTCAGCTCAGGTCATGATCTGATGGTTCGTGGGTTCCAGCCCTGAGCTGGGCTCTGGGCTGATGGCGCGGAGACTGCTTGGGATGCTCTCTCAGCCAGTTCTCATCCGACAAGTGAAAAGCAACCCCACTGAACTGCAGGCGAATCCTGAGGGGCACGAGCCATTTCTTAGCTCTCAGCCTCTGCTCGGTTTCGCCTCTGCCTCGAAATCCCCTTCCCCTCTTTTGCCCTGTTCATTCCTACCCGGTCTTTGAGACTCAGCTCAAATGGTCCCATTGAAAACATTTTAAGGGGCGCCTGGGTGGCTCAGCCAGTTAAGTGTCCATCGGCTCAGGTCATGATCTCACAGTTTGTGAGTTCGAGCCCCGTGTCAGGCTCTGAGCTGAGTTCAAGCCCCAGGTCGGGCTCTGTGCTGACAGCTTGGAGCCTGGAGCCTGCTTCGGGTTCTGTGTCTCCCTCTCTCTGTCCCTCCCCTATTCATGCTCTGTATCTCTCTCTTTCTCTCAAAAATAAACATTTAAAACGATAAAAAATAAAAAAAATTTAAATCTTGTGTTACAATACGATATTTAAGTTTAGCCCATTTAAAAGTAAAAGTATTTTCTTATTCATCACTGTGTATGTACTTAGCACAGGGCTGGTATATTATTAGGATTAACAGTCACGTAGCTAGCTTTCATCTATCTATCTTGAGGGAATGAACGGAAGACTGGGTGTCCGTAACAGGCCTATGCATGGGCACAGGTGCCAATGAAGAAAATGGACAAATGGAAGATCATTACCCCAAGATTCTTCAGTTGCATTACGTGTTTCTTAATCTTCTCCTTCCAACAAGGGGCACGGCCAGGCTGGCCCACAATGCAGCCAAAATACGAATACATATATTGAACACAAGGCTCCTGTAAGTCTAGAAAATTCTGGAAACACTGCAGTGTTTAGAAGGAGAGTGAAGGTGTTTTAGGGGGAAATAAATAAGTCACTGTCACAAAGTTTTCATTAGAGGGAAGGAAGGGGAGAAGGAAAGTGAGGGAGA
The DNA here is from genome assembly GCF_007474595.2 of Lynx canadensis. Lineage (NCBI taxonomy): Eukaryota > Metazoa > Chordata > Mammalia > Carnivora > Felidae > Lynx > Lynx canadensis. Next base: position 8,372,707 of record NC_044315.2, on the reverse strand, counting down.
GGGGGAAAGAAAGGAAAGGGACGGAGGCGGGACAGAGTTTCCCAGAAAGCCCAGAAGGACTCCAGTCCATCCTTTAGAATCCCTGGGAGGCTTTTAAAAAGCTGATGCCTGGACTGCATCCCTCCAACTGCGATTCATTTGATCCAGGGTGTAAACCTACTGCCTGTTTCCAAAGCTCAACAGGTGATTCTCACGTGCAACCGGGGTTGACCACTCCTAAGTTACCGGTTCCACAATCCTCACCAAGTAGGGGAAAGACAATCCCCAAGGACAAAGGCAGCTTTCCACCCGGCAGTGCCTGAGGCTGCAAACTGCTCTCTATCCCTTGTACCCAGCCTCGGAGGGACCAAGTCTGTGCCCTTTGCCTTGTGTGGTACCAATGAAAGCCCAACAGCCACGATCATTGTGGTACACGGAGGTACCACTCCTGGGGTGTGCACTGTGGTGGGCCAACAGCCACCGCCTGGGTTTTAAAAACTTTCCGGCCAGACCATCTTTCTGATTCTTAGAAATCTCAAATCTTCTTCTGAAATGCATCACAAAATAATTAAAGCAGATGGGAGCTGGCATCTCTCTGGGTCTCCTAAGTGACAATGTGGGGGGATGAATCAGGAAACGAGTCTGTTGACTTGGAAGCTGGGGATAATTTCCATTGTTTTCATCATCTGTGGGTTTTATTTTCCAAGTTAACTTATGGCCTCTTTATGAGCCCATAAGGCGGAGACCACGTGTGTTTTCTTCTTCTGACTTCCCAGTTCCAACTCCCCTCCCCTCCCTCTCCACCATAATACATGCAACGTCTGGAAAGTCCTGCCAAGAGAGCCCAGAAGGAAAATAACGGTCCTATTAGCTAGGCCTAAACAGACCCAGAGCACAGAGAAAGAGGCAACCCGTTTATGCGGACATGAACTTCTCCAGGTTCTACATGCAGAGCTCAGCTTGGAGAGCCATGAGGGGGAAGCTACCTCTCTGGCCTCCTTTGTTCTTGGGTCTTCACCAATTCATCTTGGTTTTTGTCCTTCCTCCTCGTCCACACATCTCTCCCCACCAGCCTCCTGGATCTGTCTTGGAAGGAAAGTAGTACTGCCTTTGTTCTCTTAGAGGAGTCAGCACCGGCCTCTTGCATTCACAGAGGGGAGCTTCTGTGACGTGAGCGCTCTCTTTGACGATATGAACATGCGCTCCCACAGCACAGCTCGCACATTTTGTTTTAAAAAATATCTTTACATCTTCACCTCCATTGAGGAGCTTCCTTCCCTTGGAAAAAAACAAACAAGAAAGGAAAGAAAGGGAAAAAAGGAAGGAAAGACCCTATTCTGCTGTTGACAATTAAGCAACTCTTTTTAAAAAAATTTTTAATGTTTAATTTTGAGAGAGAGAGAAGGAGGAAGGGCGGAGAGAGAGGGAGACACAGAATCTGAAGCAGGCTCCAGGCTCCAAGCTGTCAGCACAGAGCCCGACGCGGGGCTCAAACTCGCAGACCGTGAGATCATGACCTGAGCTGAAGTCAGACGCCCAGCCGACTGAGCCACCCAGGCACCTCGACAATTAAGCAACTTTTTTGTGTCTTAATGTACTATATACTTTACCAACAGTGACAACCAAGGTTATGCCAACCTGATGAGAGATACATAAACCCTACAAACCAAGGTGATGCCAATGTGAGGAGAGATGTATAAACCCTACGAACTAGAAAACAAACACAGGGATCGAAGGACGTCACCAAAGACACACATGGTGCTCGTGGTACTGTGGATGCAGAATGAGAGGGTGGCTGGGATGGCCTTGTGGGGATGGCTCACAGGAAAAGGATGCACGTCTAGGAACAAGTTATATCTTCTTAGTTTCTTATACGTCTCTTATATATACCGATTGCGACCATTTCCCCCATCTGTAGAATGCAGACATACCACTGTGTAAAGTGGTATCTATAAAGATGCTTGGCTCATGATGTCTTTGGTCTTTGGGGTTTAAACTCCAGCAAAGCAATGTGGCTTATATTTTATATGTGATATATGTATATACTCTACATTTTTTAAAATATGGGTTTTTTTTTTTTTTTGCTATAAAAAAAAGAGCGGGAAATAAATGCACAGTCCTTAAAAGAAACCAAGCTTCAGACTGTGCATCTTTCGTAAGAAGTAAGGGCAAGCCTGTGATTCCATAAAGGAATCCAAGGGGCATCCCTAGGTGTGCAGGTGTAAGTGTAGACATTACCGGTTTGCCTAACAATTGGACCTATGGAAGCCTGTATCAGAAGGAAGAGTGGGTCCATCAAGACAATTAGGTGGACATCTCTTGTTCGTTCTAAGCAGCAAACAGTTGCTCTTCTTCTGGAAACAGCACCAGATTTTCTTCTGGAAGGCACCTCTCCCTCACACTCAGTCCTTGGGACTTGGGTGGTGTCTTATCTCTGCCCTCGACTCATGTGGTTCCGTCCCAGTCAATCAGAGCATCTTACTGCCCTGGTCTTGGCAATGATCCCAGGGTTGGGCATCTGACCCAGTGAGGGTCAAGTCTAAGACTTTTCCTCCAACAGCTGCAAAGGAGACGTGGGTATGGAGCTATGAGTTCCTAAATGTGCATTTGTTGTCTATGGGCTCAAGAGTAGAAATCCTGGAAGAGCTAGGTTACGAAAAAGATGAATATGGAAGTTCAAGCTTCTTCTTTGAACAAAAGCCCGTTTGTAAACACTGAAGAGTTTTTGTTGAGATGTGGCATGAAGGATTCACCGCTCTATTTGTAACAGACACTCCCAAGGCTCGTGCACCTGCCCTTCTAGCTGCAGTCCCGAACACTCTCCATGACTTTAAAAACGGCTTCCCCTCTAGTGCGAAGTGCGCAACGTCTAAAATGCTCCTATTCCCACCACAAATTTTAGTTTCTTCCAAGCCCATAACTTGCCTGCTGGAACTGCAGTGAATGCATGGAAAGAGGAATTCACCATTTTAAAGATCAGACTCCTTCACAAAGGCACTTTGCCCATAGGAAGAGTGTGTATTCAGCCTCATCCTAGACCACACTGGGGTCATCTATTCCATTACTCCAAACCTCCCTGTTAGTTTCCCGAGCCTGGCTTGGACCTTGGCATTGCACTTGAACTCCTTCCACTTGGGACACTTGTACTGTGTCTACAACACTGAAAGAGACACTACATGGTTAAAGAAAAAAAATAAGGTCTCAGTGTGGGTAGCCAAAGGGACGGATATTGTGGAAGACCTAGGAGTTTGACATAAGTTACATAAAAGATGAATGTAGGGGCGCCTGGGTGGCGCGGTCGGTTAAGTGTCCGACTTCAGCCAGGTCACGATCTCGCGGTCCGGGAGTTCGAGCCCCGCGTCGGGCTCCGGGCTGACGGCTCGGAGCCTGGAGCCTGTTTCCGATTCTGTGTCTCCCTCTCTCTCTGCCCCTCGCCCGTTCATGCTCTGTCTCTCTCTCTGTCCCAAAAATAAATAAACGTGGAAAAAAAAATTAAAAAAAAAAAAGATGAATGTAGAAACTGAAGCTTCTTCTGTGCACAAAAGCCAGGTGGGTGCCGGAACTGTAGCTATACACAGAGAAGCAGAGGGGATATCAAGAAGAAATACCAGTGGCTGAAAGGAGACTACAGTGAAGCAACCGTGAAGGCATACATGGAACAAGGACACGGGCGCAGGGGAACTGAAACACGATTACACTGGTCATGGCCGTGTTCCTTCAAAAGTTCCCTCTCTGTGGTATGTGGTGCCATATTCTTGGCTTCCCACCAAAATTCGGTTACATCATATTCCAATTTGAAATGTTCTCATTTGGTCCACATGGTGTCTCTGGGTACCGGTGACTATCAGGGCCAAATATATTTTTGGGAAAGACCAGAAGGCACGAAACTCTTGCTACGCCAAAAGAACCTTCAGTAGAAATTTCTGTTTGGAGGCAGAATTAGCCTGGGAACAAACCATCCATTACCTTCTCAGTGGAATTGAGCAGTCTGTCCATTCAGATGAATGGATTTCCTTAAAAATAATGTGTTTCTCAGCAGCACTGTGGTCAATAAGACATTTAGCAGTCTCAGCGCCATGGTCAATAAGGCATTTTGTAGACTCAGAGTAGACAGGTGCGAGAAGAGAGCACTCAGGGCCCGTGGAAGATTTCCCACATTCGTCTTCCCTCATCCTTTGCAAGCACAGACTTCTGATTTTCATAAGTACAAACGACTACAGGACATCCACCACCGGCATCCTGCTATCACCCAACTGGCACTGCCCTTGTCCACCATGATGGATGCATACCACCTGCTCACAATTCCCTGGAAAGGAAACTGAGACGTATCTTTTGGTTCCTTAATGGTGTACCACCATTTCAGTGCCACCTCAGATCCTCTCAGTCTTACCTGTTCTCTGAAATCCTCAGCCATGTATTCTGACCTGTCGTGCCAAGGTACAAGCTCTTTTGACCCCACGTGGGCACAGCCCAACGGTGCGTCACCTCAGGCCGGCACTGTGCATCCTTCCACTTCCACCCGAGGGTATTCCTCTTGACTCTGGGGCACGGATGCCGTGAGACCCATCTGGTGTTCACACATTCACAACCCAAAGGTATAGGCTAGTTAATATTGAGGGGTGAACAGTTGACCAACGGGGAGATAACAGGCAGTGGACAAATCTCCCCAATCCTCTGTATACACTGTCTGGAGATGTGGTTCATTCAGCCTCTGGAGATGGCCGAGGGATCAAGCAGTCTCTTGGTGTTTGATACCATGTGGTGGTCAGATGAGTAATGTGCTTCTGCATTAGCTCTCCCTCCTTCTCCGAATCTCTCTTACTTCTCATTCTTGTTTTGCTGGGATTACATTCTTTAATGAAGTTGTAGCTTATCAACTCTACCTAACACTGAGTTCCTTGGGGAACCCAAGCTGAGTTCAAGATAGTAAACCAGCAACAGCAGAAGAGCTGCAAAGGAGATTGGGAATGCAACCTTGATAGGTCTTATGTATCATAGCTGGCACCCTGGCTAGCAAAGAGTAGGACCCCGAGGTCTGGGACTGGGAGAGTTGAGTGAACAAGGGGCAGAATCCTGAAAACATCTTCCCAACTCTCCCTGAATGCTTCAGGTGAACAGAAGCAGAATTCTTATCCTTCTTGTCCAAGCAGTAGCTTCCTGAAGGCTGCACAACCCCATTTCCTGAAGCCTGTGCCTTGCAAGATAATTCTGTTCTCCTCAAGATCAGTTTCACTATTGCCAGCTGCCTTCAGGCTAATGGTCCCTCATGGCTGTCAGGTTGATAACTCAAGCACAGCCTGAGCAGTAAGTCAATTCCTATTCTGGAAGAGTCTAACTTACATACTGAAGACAATGTACAAGCTGACTAATATTTCCTGCTAAGAACCAGGGAAATACGTATAGAAGTGAATTTTAAGGATCTTGAACTAGAAAGGGTAGAATGTAAGTCAGGATAGGACACAATTTCATTGACGTGGGCACTCATAGGATTCAGTGTTCTAACAAAATACCAGACCTAACAGTCTGCTGGGATGTCACTTTGAAGCTTGGTCATCATGATGGCCTGCAGTCAATGAAGTGGTGATTCCAGAACGTCTGCAGCGTAGTATTAAGGAAGGAGTCAGAAGGCTCAGAAAGGCTAGAAAGATCTACCAAGTAAGACCCAAGAACATTTCCCCCGACTACATTCTCAGGAAAGACCCAGGACACCCTCCTTTCACAAAGGTAATAGGGGATCAACAAGTAAGAGAGCAATGGCATCTTTGGGAAGCTTAGGGTGGCTGTCCTCGGCAGATTAAAAATGCTGCTGCTGCCATTACACTGCGTTCCTAGTGAGCACAATTTGGAGGGAACTTCAGAGGTCAGAATCAAGGAAGCGATAATTACCTGTCATAGTCAAGAAGGACATAATTACAGTGTTGGGAAGCAAGGCAACAGTGACAGTGAGGGTACCCTGACCTGTGGTGGTGGTGAACAGACCATCGTGTTCCCAGAGATGTCAGACAGATATAGAGTTAATTAGGATAGTGTTCAAATTATGTAACAACAATGACAACAACACATCTGCCAGCCGGTAAGCAGGATGATGTCGGCTGCCACAATGGAGAGATGAGGTCCCTCACCCAATTTCCAGGTCCAATTTCCAGATATGGCTTATGGGTCTAGAGACCACTGGTCCATGGCTGCCGTAGAGGCCCAGCCTCTTAATGAATGACGCTGAAGGACCACCACCGCACACATGGTAAATGTTCTCCAACCTTTGGGCCAAGTCCATCTCACAGAGACCCAGTGGGCTCCTACCCACCCTGTGGTTATTTTCTGAGTCCCCGAATATACAACTGGGAGACCTTCAGAATCTGGCAGAACCCTCACATTGGCCTGTGAAGAAAGGGCTATCAAAATAGCAAAGAACAAGTAGAGGGCCCATCTCTGAAAGGCCCCCATCCCCAGGTAGGGAGTATTAGTACCTTTAATTTATGAATAACGATACTGCGTCTCAGATAGATTAAATTAACTTGGTAAAGTTTTACAGTTAGAAGTTGACAGGGGCACCTGGGTGGCTCAGTCAGTTAAGCGTCTGACTCGGGCTCAGGTCATGCTCTCACAGCTCGTGAGTTCGAGCCCTGCATCGAGCCCTGCGTCGGGCTCTGCACTGACAACTCAGAGCCTGGAGCCTGCTTTGGATTCTGTGTCTCTGTATCTCTCTGCACCTCCCGTTTGTGCTCTCTCTTCTCTCTCTCAAGAAGAAATAAACGTGAAAATAAAAAAAAAATTAAGCCCCTGAACCAATTATTTTAAATAATATCAGTAGTAACATCACATAAAGAAGTTTTACAGCTGGGGATGATGATTCTTTATGACTGAGATTATTCTCAGGAGGTAGTTTCTAGAATCTTAATTAATAAGGGGCAAGAAGTCTTGATCAAATAAGGAAGTTGTTAATTTTGTAGGTGACTGCTACTAACATCAGAATGTAGTACCCTTGTCTACTGAGAGAGCCTCATAATTGGTTATTTAGAAAGGATAAAATTCTATGCTTACCACATACTTAAACTACAATGAATTTTAGAGTTAAACATAAAAATTAAAAAATGTTAAATGGAAAAAGTGAAAACATGAAAGAAATAGAAGTTAATACTAATCTTACAGTGGGGAAGCCCTTTTCCAAATAAAGGAAGAGAAAGAAACTACCAAAGAATACACTGGTCGATCTAGCTACCCAAAAATATTTTAACTTCTTCTGTGGTGAAAACCATCACAAAGATGGTTACAAGGCAAATTAAAAATTCTGAAGAAAATACAACAAAGTCTTAATACCCTTAATATGTAAGGAATTCTTACGCCAATGCATTTATCTGCCAGTTGATAAATGAATATGGAACTACTACTAGCTAGATGAGATGATGCGGAATGGCGCGAAACAAATAGCCACTATTATGGAACCTGCAGACAATACATTAAATAAATAAGTAAAAACATACAATGCAGCAGATGATAATAAGTGAAGTGGGGGAAAACGAAGTGAGAAGTGAGATACGGGCTTCCAGGAGGGAAGAGACTGTAATTTATAATTAAGAGCAGGTCTCCTGGGAAGATGGCGTGTGAGCTAAGACCTGAAGAAGATGAGAGCAAGCCATGGGGCCATCTGCATTTCTGGCAGAGGCCAGTGAGGTGGCGGCAAGCCTGGCATGTCCATGAAGAGGCAAGGAGAGCAGTCACTGAAGACCCAGAGGACAAGAAAGGAGTGGTAAGAAACCACATCACAAGGGGAGCAGGGTGGCACTAGATCCTGGAGGGTCTTATCAACCACAGGGAGAAGTTTGGCTTTTACAGTGCAGAAGGTGGGAAGCCACTGGAGGTTCTGAGCTGAGGAAGACTATGACCTGAATTATGTGTCATCAAGGAAGAAGAGGAAGCAAGTTGGAAGGCTATCGCAAGGCTATAGCAGAAGCAGGGTGTTTTGTTTGGCTTCTTGTCTTTTTGTTTTGCAGTGGTGAGCAGGGGGGTGGTGACAAGGGTCAGCAGCTTGCCTTTGGACGTGTTAAATTTAAGATGCCCAAGAGACATCCACACAGACTTGTCACCAGCCAGTTGGACACTTAAAGTCTATGGTTCCAGGGAGAGGTGTGGGCTGGAGTTCCCACTACAGAAGTTTCTGGCATAAAGACCGTATTTACAGCCAGGAGATGGAATGAGATCAGTATGGAGGGGAAAAGAGACCGAAAGGAGAAGACGGTAAGAGCCAACTTGGAATCAATCCAACCCTGAAGACTTGGGTCATGAGGAAGAATCAACAAGGAGACCAAGTTGGGGCCAATAATGAAGGAGGAAAACCAGACTTAGGCTCCAGAAGTGAAGACTCAATGGTGCCAAGTACTGATTGATGAGAAAGTCAGGTGAGGACCGATCACTGACTACACCTGATGATCTTATTTATTCGGCCTGTTATTCCTCAGTTTCTCAGCTCCCTTCTCCAGAATATATCTAAATCACTTTTTTTCATTGCTTTTCCTCCTCTCAGCCAGCACTTTCACGGTCATCCCTCTCGTTTTTTAATTTTTAAATAAATTTTTTAAATGTTTTTATTTATTTTTGAGAGAGAGAGAGAGAAAGAGAGTGCGTGTGTGTGCACCAGCGAGTGGGGGAGGGACAGAGGGGGAGGGAGACACAGAATCCGAAGCAGGCTCCAGGTGCTGAGCTGTCAGCACTGAGCCCAACACGGGGCTCAAACTCACAAACCACGAGATCATGACCTGAGCCTAAGTCGGGTGCTCAACCGACGGAGCCACCCCGGTGCCCTTCACTTTTACACCTCTTGTAATGGCAACTGCACACACTTTCACCACCCATTTCCCTGCACAAGTGCAACCAGAGGGCCTCATCCCAGTCACCCTAATGCAGAAACCTCTTCATAGAGGGAGGGGAATTAGAAGGAGAGTGAAGGCTGGGAATTTTGTTAACTAGATATTTTTTTGAACATTTTTTTCATGTTTGTTGACTAAAAATAAAACCGTTCAAATGCACTAGCTATCAAAGACATACAGATTAAAAATAAACTGGCCACCATTTTTTTTTTTTTCAAATCAAATTGGCATTTAAAAAAACATAGCCCGTATGGGCAAGACTCAGCAGACATTCTCATATACCCCTGGTGGAAGTGTTAATTGGTAAAACTTTTTCTACAGGGCAATTTGGCAATATATAAGAATAATTTTTTTAAAGATCCTTCTTCACACCTTTTGGTCCAGTAATTCTGCTTCTAGCAATTTATTGTAAGGAAATAATCAGAATGCAAACCAAGATTTCTATAAAAGGATGTTCACTGTAGTATTGTTTCTTATAGAATTTAAGATACAGAATTCTATAAAATTCTATATTCTTGTAGAATATAGAAATAATGCCTTAGTGTTGCTTTTTTGTTTTTGTTTGAGAGAGAGAGAGAGAGAGAGAGAATTTGTAAGTGGTGAGAGGGGCAGAAAGAGACAGAGAGAGAGAATTTCAAGAAAGCTCCAGGCTTAGGGGCGCCTGGGTGGCGCAGTCGGTTAAGCGTCCGACTTCAGCCAGGTCACGATCTCGCGGTCCGTGAGCTCGAGCCCCGCGTCGGGCTCCGGGCTGACGGCTCGGAGCCTGGAGCCTGTTTCCGATTCTGTGTCTCCCTCTCTCTCTGCCCCTCGCCCGTTCATGCTCTGTCTCTCTCTGTCCCAAAAATAAATAAACATTGAAAAAAAAAATTTTAAAAAATAAAAAGAAAGCTCCAGGCTTAGCGTGGAGCCTGACATGGGACTTGATCCCACCAACTGTGAGATCAGGGTCCAAGCTGAAATCAAGAGTTGGGACACTCAACCGACTGAGCCATGCAGACAGCCCCCTTAGTGTTGTTTCTTATGAAGTTTATAGGACTAAATTAGCAATTAAAATAGTTTAATATCCAGGGGCACTTGGGTGGGTCAGTTGCTTAAGCGTCTGACTTCAGCTCAGGTCATGATCTCACGGTTCATGAGTTTGAAGTCTGCATTGGGATCGCTGTTCTCCATGCAGAGCCTGCTTTGGATCCTCTGTCCCCTCTCTTCTTTCTGCCCCTCCCCTGCTTGCACGCTCTCTCTCTCTCTCTCTCTCTCAAAAATAAAGATTAAAAAAATAATAATAATTTAATATCCAACACTGGATAGCTTGAGTTGATAAATTATGATATAGTAACAAAAGAAATACTCTGCAGCAAGAGAATATTGAGAAAATTTGAGAACAAGGCAACAAGGTCCTGAAATCAAAACTAAAAAAAAAATTAAAAATAAAATTTTAAACAGTAAAAAAGCTGTAAAATGATATTCACGGTATTATTTTTTTTAATAGAGAAATTGAAGAGAGAACTAAAATTTAATAGTAATTATTTGCACACTCACTTGAGATTACTGGAGTTTTTACTCATTCAAAAATATTTATTGAGGACCTACCATGTGACAGGCACTTGACATGTAGGGTGTTTGGGATACAAGAGTGAAAAATGACAGAATTTGGTCTTCTGCAGGGCTTACATTTTATCAGGAAGGATGGAGACAGTAAACAATAACAAATAAAGGAATTATAGTTCTTTTTTGGAGGTGATAAGTGCTAGAGGAAAAACACAAATCAGGAAGAGTGGGATAGGGAGTGCTATGGCCGCCATTTTATAGGATGCCCAGGATAGCTGACATTTTGACAGACTTTATGGAGGTGCAGGAATTAGCCATGTGAATAGTGGGGGAAAAGTATTCCACATAAGAGGATAAGCAAATGCAAGGGCTCCGAGGTGGTTGGATATGTCTGAAAATCAGCAAGGAAGCCTGTGTGGTGGGAGCTGAATGAACGTGGTCCTGGGAAATGAGGAACCTGACTGGACAGAATTTACCAGAAGGCTTTGGAAATGCTGGGAATAGACAAGTTAAGAAGCTGTCACAGTAATGGAGATGAGAGAGGACAGTGTTGGGAACAAAGGGGAAGAGTGAATATAGTTGAGACTGGACAGGATCCTGGGTATAATTCAAAAGTAGAACCAACAGAATTTCTCAATGGTTTAGATATGGTGACAAAGAAAGAGAGGCCTTCAAGGTTTGGGGTCTGAATGATTGGGAGCACAACGTTATCATCGGCTGAGACGGAAAGACCGTGACCGGTGCAGATTTTGAGGGGAAGTGGGGGAGACGAGTTGAGTTTGGATGGTACGTCTCTGTAAGGGGAGATGCGCAGGGGGCAGCTGGCTATAACAATATGGAGTTTCCAGGACATGTCTGAGCTCAGGAGATACACTTGGGAATCAGGAGTGTACAGATGCTATCTGAAGCTACGGGAATGGGTGAGTTTGCCAAGGCAGTGACTGTGGACAAAGAAGAAGTCCAAGACTGTGTCCTGGGGCGCTCCAATGTCAGCAGGTGAAGGAGACAGGTAAGAACCAGAGGAGGACTGGTTGAGAAAGCGACCAGTGAGGCAGGAGAGAAATAAAAAGGCGGTTTTGGGCGTTTCAAACGCTGCTCAAATGCTGGCGTGGGTTAAATAAGCTGACAGGTGAGGTCTGATCACTGGATGTAGACACGTGGAGGTCGGCAGACCGGTGACCTTGGTAAGAGTGGCCACGGAGGAACGTCTTAGGAGAGAAACTGAAGGAAAGAGTTGGAGACTGGAAGGAGAGACGACGCTGTTTGAGGAATCTGGCTGCAGAGGGACTCAGAGAGATGGGTGGTGGCTAACTGGGGAAGTGAGACAGAAAAAAGGTTCTTTTTTTTCTTTTCAGATGGAATAAATAGCAGTATGTTTGTATGCTGCTGGTGGGCCTGGCCGATCCGCTGTGATCATTACCATTCACTCGCAGGGAGCTAAGCTGGCGGCAGGTGGTAACAGGTGGGAAGGCACACGAGGCTACCCGGACAACGCGCTACCCCGCGGCCCCGCTGGGGGCAGGAGTCTGGTCTCTTCCGTTACCTGAAATTCCTGCCTCTCCAACCTCTTCACCCACTCAGGAGGCTTATATTTAAAATATAAACATTGAGGGTCGGCAGGAGCCCAAAGAACAATGATCATAATTAGGGTCTTCCCCCGCCATGCTCCAAGAAGCCACTCACCCCCATTGGGAAGTATGTGGCTTGGAGCTTCAAAGGTACAGATTGAGCCGACACCACGAAGTGCAAGTCTGTGCTAGGAAAGCCTATTTTGCAAGAAAAAAAAATCAGAGAGAAAGGAAGAATTTCAGCCCGCTGACCCTACTCCTCAAAGAGCTGGTAACCTGGGAAACCAAAGTGCCTCCTATCTGCTGCTTCTTCACCAAGAGAGAGGATTGCAAAGAGAAAAAAAAAAAAAACAAAAACAAAAACCCGGAAATCAACTGTGGATATATCTCTGTGTTGGAAGGCTCTGCGTACGTCAGCTGGAACTCAAAGCTTAAATTTTAGCATCCATCCGCTTCCATATGCCAGTACATGCCTGTCCTCCTACACACCCAGCATTCCCACTCGGAGGGTATCTGTTCTGTTTCTCCCTCCCGTGGGTCCAATATCATCATTCTCCTTGTAAAAACCAGTTCTCAAAAAAGAATGTCAGCAAGAATGGCAGTTTAGAACCGGCAGCGGCTTTGTCTTGGTTCTCGTTTTACAAACGAAGAAACCAGGTCTCAAGAGAGAAAGCGAACTGTTCAAAAGCCAATAGCCAACTAGTGCGAAAACTCCAGAAAAAAATTTTGATCGACTCATGTACATCAAGAGGTACTGATTCCCACGCCCTCTGACCGCGAGGTGCGTTCTAACGGAGGCCATAGCTCTGAGCCCAAGGAGTGGATGGTGTTCAGTGGGGAAAAACGGCCAGCAGGCAGGGGGAGGATGCTGTCATTCCAGCAACAGGTGGTCTTCTGGATGGGTGACAGTGCGTAAGCAGCTCCCTGGTTTGTCTACTCCAGTGATTCTCAACAGGGGATGATTCTGTGCCCCGCTTCCCCTGCCAGGGACATCTGGCAATGTCTGGACAGACATTTTTGGTTTCACAACGGGGCGAAAGGCATTCCTGGCAACTAGCAGGTAGAGGCCAAGGGTGCTGTTAAACATCCTATGCATGCACAGCACCCCTCTCCTTGCCCCCCAGCCCCCCGCCAACTGGGTAACCCAAAATGCCGAACTCTGGCTCACTCTAAGGGAAAAGGAATGGAAGAGAGAAGAGAACATTACCAAAAGTTGGCTCTGGAGTAATGCTCCATGTAGAGCTGTTCGTCAGAAAAGGGGGCCAAGTGGATGTCGCTGAAGGTCGGGAACATCATTCCTAAAGAGCAAAAGACAAAAGACCCAGACGTTGAACTTCCACAGCCTTCTGAGAGAAGGGTACACCCACCTGCCACTTGGCCAACATATTCTTTCATTCTAGTTCAGTTATTACACAAGAGGCTGAAAACTAGTCTTGCCTCGAAGCCAGGATAAAAAAAAAAAATTAGGCAGAAGACTGGAGGAAATATAAGAAGGGAATACTAATGCAAGTCACAAAGCTATGCTGCAATCAAAGCTTATGGGGAACTAGGTGAGACATCGAACCTGGCGTACTGCCTTCTCTGCTTTTGGCTTTTTCCTCCCTATATGTCCTGTGCTGCGAATTCCGTGCCCTTCCTTCACTTTACAAATCTTATTGTTGTAAAAACAGCTTTGAAAATAATTTACATTCCCATCATTCCGTCACATTATTATTTCCATTCTCAGCCTTCGTCCCTGTATAATCGTGCTGATTATCTTTTTAAGTGTTTCTAGAAGCTCGGCTTCTCTGGAGGTTCACCACCCTCCTTGCTGGGACACCCACTCATGTGTTTTGTTCCTGATACGTACAGCCACCTTGGGAAAGGCAGATTCTTTCGTGGGCAAACACCTAGAATGCGTGCCTGAAGTCGGGCCTTTCTGGACAGGCAGACACAGTGATCAGCGTTATTATTCTTGTCATTTTTAGGGAGGCCCTTTTTCACAGTCACTTAGGAAACTGCGCACCAAAGAAAGATGAACGACTAACCCCATTTCAGAAGTGAGAATCGCCTTAGAAATTGGAGATGCGGTCACAAAAATAATGCCTAAAATTGCTAGATTATGTCAACTCTGCCATGAACTTTTTTTTATGGGTTTTCCAAGTATTAGTTCATTTAATTCTCCTAACAATAGAAAGTCGGCTCTATTATTAGGCCCATTTTATAAATGAGAAAACCAAGGAACAGGGAAATTTAAGCCACTCAGCCACAATCACAGAGCTAATAAGCAGAAGGGAAAAATCCCGACATGGAGTCTCATCTTCAGTCAATGGCCCATATTTTAACCACGCTCCTGTCAATGTCTGTGAAAATAGAACAGATTGTTGTATTTAGGGTATTTTCAGAGGTGGCCAGAGAAAAACCTCCATTGTTACATCATCCACATGTCTCCACCTAAATCTCATGCACTGGTGTCAAAACAATAATGACTTCTTAGTGGGTTTTCAATTTCAAGACAAAAGGAGATTAAACAACCTTAGAAAAGCAATATGTATCCCTACTTGTATAAACCTGGGAAGCTTTAGAGATGCCCTGAGCCTTGAGCCTAATGGGAATTTCAAAGATATACAATGGAGGGGGAGAGATCATCAAAGGTAAAAATATAAGAACAATCCTTAGAGTTGAGGAAAATGAGTCTTCTGATTAAACATCTTCACTCCATGCCCAATACGAGAACTGAAAAAGCTAGAAAGGCTAGAGAGAAAGCAAGATACTAAAAGCATCCAGGGGGGAAAACTATGTCCCTCTAAAGGATCAGGAGTCATAAGCCTATGGGACCTCTGAGTAGCAATATCGCAAACCAGAAACCAAAAAGAGATGTCTTCAAAATACTGAGTAAAGGGGCGCCTGGGTGGCTAAGTCGGTCAAGCGTCCGACTCACGGTTTGTGAGTTCGAGCCCCACGCGGGGCTCTGTGCTGACAGCTCGGAGCCTGGAGCCTGCTTCGGATTCTGTGTCTCCCTCTCTCTCTGCCTCTCTCCCACTTGTGCTCTGTCTCTCTCTCTCTCTCTCTCTCTCTCTCTCTCAAAAATAAATAAAATATAAAATACTGAGTAAAAACTGTGTCCAAGTTCACATTCCCTACCCTGCAAAATGATAATCCAAGGGGTTAATGAAAAGTAACTTCTCAAATACCTTTTCTCTAAAAGCTGTTAGAGGATACTCTTTGCTGAAATGACGGAGTACCCCAAGAAAGAAGACAGAAGAATAATGATGGAAAGCATGCAAGAGGACTGGGAACAAGCATGTCCCGTGTAGGAGAGAAAGACAGAGGGGCCACAGAAGGAAGGCCTCCACAGACTACATATTGAGAGGATCTGTCTGACCTCTTGGAGCATGGAAACAGTTAGCCATGAGCTTATAAAAAAAAAACAAAAACCCAAGCTAATGAAAAAATAACTCCAAGAAAAACAGAAGATTTCATGAGAAAATACAAATGCACCCACTATACCCCTTGACTCAGCGCGGAACGATATTTGCGTTGTCGTCATAATATAAACGTCGATTACTGATCTCGCCAAATGATGATTGCGGTCTATATTTCTTTATATTAAATTGTGAAATCCAAAAAAAGCTCTGTGAAGCAACCGAGCTTTGTACGTTTGCAGCAACATCATCTGACAGCCAACCCTGACCTGAGCCTACGTGAGTTTATTTACAGCCTTCATTTATCACACTTGGTAGCCACATTCCCATGTTTTGTGGCAGAAATGTAACATGTTTCATTACGGAGCCTTGCCTCAGGCCCCACTGGAGATTTAAGTAATCCATGGTAATACGACCGTATTACCAGTCCCGAGTCCTCCAGATTCTGAATTCTGAAACACATCTGGCCTCAAGGGTTTGGCAAAGGGATTCAGGACCTGTATAAATATATTGAGAAGATGGGGGAGGGGGGAGGGAAGCAAGGGGAGTGAACTTCTCAACCAGAGAGTGACAAAAATAGCAATATATACGCTTTTACATCGAAATATACTTTTATGTCAAAATATATAGGTACATCATGGAAGAAACAGCGGATGTGGCTGAAAGGGATAGCCTTCGGTGGGGGAAATGTGAGGACAGGAAGAGGTGAGGCAGAGGGTTCCTATCTATTAGAAGTCTTTTTAACATTATTTGATGTTGTAAGTTACGCCTTATTTTCACGGAGAATAGAAATAATTAGCAAAAAACCAATCTTCCTTCAGGAACACATGGGTTAAAAGGAAGATCAAGTCGGCATTCATGTCTACTTGTCTAGTTAAAGATATACAGCCTAGTCATATCCATTACAAATATCTGGGGGGAAAGAATACCCCGATATTAGGTCTAGATACTTGGCCTGGAGGGAATCAACAGATGCAGGTGAATTTACCATGTTCACAATCTCCCCAGGGGCAAGCACTCAGCCATGTGAAAAGAAGTCCGGAAAAAAAAATGTAAGAATTCTTTCTGAAGGGCACTGAGTAAGAAATCCAAGCAGCCTGTTCCTTTACATGCATTTCCACAATTCAGTTTTGTCATGTAAACAACAGGCTTAGGAGACCTTCCTGGGCTGTTTACACAACAAGCATGTTAATGAAGTTTGTGACATCAGGTATACTTTACCTTTTTACTCATTTATTTTTGCAGGAGTTTCTTTTTTAAGTGCTTATCTCAGAGTCCCTACATTTTGAACCACGCAGGAAATTATAGAGGAGCCTCAGGCTTTAACTTAACATAACACTTGGGGGCACCTGGGTGGCTCAGTCGGTTAAGCGTCTGACCGGCTCAGGGCATGATCTCACGGTTTGTGAGTTCGAGCCCCGAGTCGGGCTCTGTGCTGACAGCTCGGAGCCTGGAGCCTGCTTCGGATTCTGTGTCTCCCTCTCTCTCTGGCCCTCCCCCACTCGTGCTCTGTCTCCCTCTCTCTCAAAAAATAAACATGAAAACAAAATTAAAAAAAAAAACATGCATACACTTGGAATGCATGTGCTGCCTAACGGGGAGTAAGAACCGTGCTGGTGGCTGTCACTATTTTGTCTTCACTGGATGTCAAGGCAGGGAGCCACGGCATTGGTAAGGTGCTCGAAGTGTAATGGGCCACTTTTAAAGTGTAATAGCCACTTTTAAAACTGGCTGGTCACTTCCCATGCTCTATTTGAAAAAAGACATTCTGTGGAAGCGTGTCTACTCTCTCCAGTAGAGAGGAAAGTTAGGGCACATGCAGGAGTCCTGAGTGTGGGCTTCAGGGTCAGACCGACCTGGGTTCGAACCCCGGCTCTGTCATTCAGTAGAGGGTGTCCTTGTCAAGTTGTTTGCTCCCACGGAGCTCCATTTTCTCTTCATAAATGGGGGCTGGTCTCAGTCTTGGTATTGCTGACGTTTTGGGCTGGAGAGCTCTTTATGGGGGGGTAGGCGGTCCTATACTCTGAAGGACATTGAGCAACCCACCTGGCCTGTCCTACCAGATGCCGGTAGCTCCCCTCCCCGAGTTGTGACAAACCAAAAGGTCTCCAGATGTTGCCAAACATCCCATGGGGGAGGACCGTAAAATCACCAAGAACCTCAGCGCTGACCTTTCAAATAAATTAAAAACCTCCAACCTTCACACTTGGTAAGATCCTCATAAATGAATTTATGTAGATTGCTTAGCACATGTAGATACCTGGTAAGCGCAAAAAGAATGCGGGATTTTATATTATCATCTCAGTACTGATCACAGGGAAAGAGAGACAGAGTGCGAGCCGGGGAGGGAAGAGAGAGTGGGAGTCACAGAATCCGAAGCAGGTTCTAGGCTCTGAGCTGTCAGCACAGAGCCCAACGCAGGGCTTGAACTTACGAACCTGTGAGATCATGACCTGAGCCGAAGACGGACGCCCAACTGACTGAGCCACCCAGGCGCCCATAGAAAGTTTTTTTTAGAGATTATTTTTAATATACAGATAACAAAACCAAAGTCAAAAGGTCAAGTGTCCGGCCAAGTTCCTTAATGAAGAAAGTGATAGAAACAGGACACAAATACATAGCTCGGAACTGGTCCTCTCTACCCCTATTTAATACTGTGCAGCACACTACCCTCTGTGGCTTTATGGCTGGAGACTAGCTGATTTCTTATGGAAGATTAAGATGAGAAAAATTTAAAAACTGCTATCATAGAAATGCCCTCCCCTCCTTTCTGGCCAAAATTAAATATGGCGGGGGGGAGCGGATGGTAAAGTTTTACGGAAGAGTTAGCTTATCTTCTGAATCGGGAATTGGCCAACTCACCATTTGCTTTTAGCCACTTTTTGGAATGAAGGTAACTCTCCAACATCCTTTCATTAAACAGCATGTACCCCATCGGTTCGGACACGATCACGTCGATGGCTTCGGGAAGAGAGATGTCTTCGATTTTCCCTGGCAAAACAATGATCTTGTCTGAAAGGTGGTTATTTTTCACCAGCATCTGAAAAAGATAAGACAGGGTGCCAGGTGCCAGTACTGATGTTATACAGGGTCTTACAAAAAAAAAAAAAAGTCTACAGATTAAGGGTTGACACTGTGATAGGGATGAGAGGGAAGAGACATGTTTGTTTCTATAAACCCTTGAAAAAAAACAAACTTGTTTTTCTTAATGTAGAAATAGGTCGTGTTTACTGTGAGAAGACACAGATATGACACAAATAAAGACACCTGTAATTGTGCCACATGCAAATAGTAACTATGGAGAGTTTGATGTATACCCCTCTCCGGACTCTTTACACACATGTACATGTGTGTGTGTGCATGAAGGTGTGTGGGGGTGTTGTCTGCGTATGTGTATATTCATATGCACCTGTACTTTTGAGGGAATTGTTTTTTTGTTCATGGTTTCAGCTTATTTTCCATCATTCTGCCTTCAGTAAAGACGCCAAAGAGCTCTTTACAAGAATCTTGCACAAATTAATGATCCTGACGCTCATTAAATTATCCTTTGGCCTTTGGATTCCAAAAATAAGAGCACATTCTTGCCCTTTCTGCAGAAGCACATTTTACAGTTATGTACTCATTTTTCTTTGATGTCTTCTGTATTCTGTTTAATAACTTTGAGTTCTCTTCAAAGTGGGACCTTGAAGAGATATGTATTTATTATATTTCTAATGTATTTCTTCTTAATGCCAAATATGTCAAAGAACTTGCATTATTACATTTATGTCTTTCTACTGCCTGAAAAATACATTTCCTAATAAACATCTTATATGCACGAGCATAAATGTAGACAGCACATTCCTTTTGGAGTTGTGGCTCTCCGAGACTCTTAGATCTTTGCTCGTTGTGTTTATGCACAGACAACTTCCATTTTGTATTTTCACAACTTGATCCCTTTGTCATGAATGTGGCACACCATGTGTTTGTCATGATTCCATTGCATTTGTTCCATTTCTGATTACTTCTTCACATAGCTAGGGTAACCTTCACCTCGAGACAATCCTTCTAGGGTGTGCTTACCAATACATGCCCCGTAAACTTATTAAAAGTCTTTTCTACTTAAACTTTTTTTTTTTAATGTTTATTTATTTTTGAAGGAGACAGAGACAGAGCATGAGCGGGTAAGGAGCAGTGAGAGAGGGAGACACAGAATCCAAAGCAGGCTCCAGGCTCTGAGCTGTCAACACACAGCCTGACGCGGGGCTCGAACTCACGAACCCGTGAGATCATGACCTGAGGTGAAGTTGGACATTCAACTGCCTGAGCCACCCAGGCTCCCCTACTTAAACTTTTTTTTTTTTTTTTTAAAGACGGAATAAATTAATCTCTGATCTGGAAAAACAATGAAGAAAACTATGAATTCGTCACCCACTGTCGACATTTGTCCATCCACAAGGACTCTTGGAATTCCATTTTATCATGGATGATACATGTGGAAGTCTAGGTCATGGGGCTCATGGGATTTTTCCCTGTAGAGACAAAGCCTAAAGGTTAAGGCTTTTGGTGCCCTGCTCTTCTCGGCTTCCTCTAGACTTTCTTAAAACTTCTATATAATCTTGTATTTCCTTGATTCTCTTTTGTTCACGAATACAATAATCTTCAACATCCTGGGGGCCTAGCTGCTTCCCACAGACAATTAGTAACTGTGTTCTCTTATGTCTACCTTTCAGAAATATCTCATTTCCACCTTTTCCTTTCTGCCTGCATCAACTTGTTCGGTTCTTAATAGCTTCAAATATGGAATTTAAAAATAGCATTTATATAGTAAAAAGAATAATAGTAGTGCTTATCTCACAGGCCGGCTTGAGGATAAAACAAGATAAAGTGTATTAAAGGCTGTGTAAGTTTTAAAATTATTACTGTCACATTATTTTTGTTAAAGAGTACTATGCATTAAAAAAGAGAAACGCAGGTGAGAAAAAACATGAAAATAAAGATCGTTTGTATTGTCATATCCAGATGTAGGCAAAGTATATCCCTCAGCAGACATGTGAGTGTCTCTCTGTTTATGAAAATGTAAAATATTTTGTTTTGGCACCTTGAGATATTTGAGCTGAGGGCTCAGGTTGCACTAGAACCTGACTAGCTCCCATGGGGACAAAGGGCATCACTATATCCGTCCTGGCCTACCTGTCAGGAAGTTCTGTTTTAAACACCATTCCATGAAGTTTTCTACAACACCATTTCTACTGGTTGTATAGTATTTCAGAAAATACTCTGATTCATTTAACCAACCCCAAGTTATCGGACCTTGAGGTTACAGCACATTTTTCATCGTTATAACAGCGTTTGAACAGATAATAACAAATAATAACAAATACTTCCCAACTGCTTCTGGCGCATTTAAAGAACACGGCAATTTTATATTATTATTATTATTATTATTATTATTATTATTATTATTTTAATATGAAATTTATTGTCAAATTGGTTTCCATACAACACCCAGTGCTCATCCCAAAAGGTGCCCTCCTCAATACCCATTACCCACCCTCCCCTCCCTCCCACCCCCCATCAACCCTCAGTTTGTTCTCAGTTTTTAAGAGTCTCTTATGTTTTGGATCTCTCCCTCTCTAACGTCTTTTTTTTTTTTTTCCTTCCCCTCCCCCATGGGTTTCTGTTAAGTTTCTCAGGATCCACATAAGAGTGAAAACATATGGTATCTGTCTTTCTCTGTATGACTTATTTCACTTAGCCTCACACTCTCCAGTTCCATGCACGTTGCTACAAAGGGCCATATTTCATTCTTTCCCATTGCCACGTAGTATTCCATTGTGTATATAAACCACAATTTCTTTATCCATTCATCAGTTGATGGACATTTAGGCTCTTTCCATAATTTGGCTATTGTTGAGAGTGCTGCTACAAACATTGGGGTACAAGCGCCCCTATGCATCAGCACTCCTGTATCCCTTGGGTCAATTCCTAGCAGTGCTATTGCTGGGTCATAGGGTAGATCTATTTTTAATTTTTTGAGGAGCCTTCACACTGTTTTCCAGAGAGGCTGCACCAGTGTTCATTCCCACCAACAGTGCAAGAGGGTTCCCGTTTCTCCACATCCTCTCCAGCATCTATAGTCTCCTGATTTGTTCATTTTAGCCACTCTGACTGGGGTGAGATGGTATCTCAGTGTGGTTTTGATTTGTATTTCCCTGATGAGGAGTGACGTTGAGCATCTTTTCATGCGCCTGTTGGCCGTCCGGATGTCTTCTTTAGAGAAGTGTCTATTCATGTGTTCTGCCCATTTCTTCACTGGATTATTTGTTTTTTGGGTGTGGAGTGTGGTGAGAAGAACATGGCAATTTTAAAGGTTTCTGATACACACTGCCCCTCTGCCTACCACAAAGGGATTCCACTTCTGGATTTTAAGCCCTTTCTAAATTCTGCCTATGGGGTACGAGACTTTGCACAAGGTAGTGTATAAAACTGCCTCGTCAACTTGGGTCGGAATGCTAGAAGGGGAGCTTTCTAAGTTTTGCTAGAGAGACCAATGTGATAGGATATCCAAGTGAGCATGATATTATTCTCTATGGAGAATTTACAGAGAATAATCCTGGACTATTGACCCCTTAGGAACATCTGAGATATAATAAGGCTTTGGAGGGAGGATTTTGTGAGCTGTCAAAAGGGCAATTTGGGATTCATAGGAAATAATTTTGAGTCTCATTATTCTCACTGGTAAAGAAGGGAATACCGCATTATGAAATAGGAAAAAAGGCCTGCCGGTAGGTCACTGTATCATGTGACTTCATTTAATTTCATTCAATTCAAAGCACACTAGATCAGGAATCTGAAGATATGAATTCTAGCCCTACCTTTACTACCAAAGAGCTGTGTGATCTCGGGCAAGTCACTAAAGCCCATAAATTCTGGTTTCCCTCCTTGCAAAATTAAAATTTTTTTTTTAATTTTTTTTCAATGTTTTTATTTATTTTTGGGACAGAGAGAGACAGAGCATGAATGGGGGAGGGGCAGAGAGAGAGGGAGACACAGAATCGGAAACAGGCTCCAGGCTCTGAGCCATCAGCCCAGAGCCTGACGCGGGGCTCGAACTCACGGACCGCGAGATCGTGACCTGGCTGAAGTCAGACGCTTAACCGACTGCGCCACCCAGGCGCCCCGCAAAATTAAAATTTAAAACGAGTTGATCTAAGGCTCCTTCTAGTTCTAACATTTTATGATTAGAAGAAAGCCCAATTTCCCCCCAAATATATTCCTGGAGTCCACGAACATAAGAGCTTCCTGATCAAATAATTTTGGAACTTCTTTATAATATATATCCCTCTTACAAAATCAGAGATATCCTTAGCAATATCAATTGCTTTGAAGAATTTTGCAGGAAAGAAAACTGTTTGGCTTGGTTAAATCAAAGACACCCAAACTTATTTGGATGCTTTGCAGTTCTTTTTTCACACTGGACATTTATTTATCTCCTGCAGATCAATAATGAGGAAACAATGAAAATAGTTTATTTGGTAATTCTAAATCTGAATACAATTTGTTGACAAAGGTATTTGAAAACAGGACATAAATCCAACCAATAATAGCTCTAAGACAAGAGAATAGCTAATTCTGGATATAAGTCCTTGAGTCAATGTTGCTGTTTTCCTTCACCTTTGGTTTACAACACTCTCAGTACAGAAAATTTTGTGTTAGCCTGTCTTCTCAGACACCCTTCTTCCAGAGCCGAAACTTTGTAGCACTATCCTTTACAGGAAAAAGGAACTTTAATGCATCTCCCCAAGAGTTGGAGAAGGCTACTAATCCAGAGGAAGGCTCCATCATCCACCATGGTCACTGCTGCACAGATTCTCCCTATGGGACCTGGTCCTTCTCTGAGAGTTCAGAATAGAGGGAGGTTCCAATAAGGGCTCTACTCTCCGGACACCATCAAGGTACGAGCAAACCCACATTACATCTTTGTTTGGATCTTGTTTCCTTGCAATTACACTGGGTTTCAAAAACCCTTCAATAGTTCTGTCACTTGTATTGGCTGCTTAAATTGTGCCCACACATGCACACACACACACACACACACGCACACATTTTAGGTAGTGGCAGCAGGAGAATTCACCCTTTTAGTATCACAGTGATTTCCAAGATAGATCATGGTAATAATTTCACTTGGTGAAGTTCTTATCTTGCTTGGGAGGTTTTTCATTGAGTTACATGCATTAAAAGGTGTTGTTTATTTATGCCTGTGCAGTTCGGAAGCTTAGTTAGTCTTAGAAGCTATAGTATTGAATTGTATCCTGTCTCAAAGAGGTGGAAAAATCAAGCATTTTGGAGGTGAAAGACTTGGGTGCTACTGTCAGATTCTCCACTTAGTAGCTCTAAGACTTTGGCCAAGACACAGAGTTTCTTGGAAGTCCTTTCATTCACATGTAAAATGAGAATAGGAGCGCCTGGGTGGCTGAGTCGGTTGAGCAGCCGACTTCGACTCAGGTCATGATCTCACCGTTTGTGAGTTCGAGACTCGCATCGGGCTCTGTGCTGATGGCTCAGAGCCTGGAGCCTGCTTCGGATTCTGTGTCTCCCTCTCTCTCTGCCCCTCCCCCACTCATGCTTTGTCTCACTGTCTCTGAAAAATGAATAAACTTAAAAAAAATTAAAAGAAAATGAGAATATAATAGCACCGATCCCTTCATGTCATCTTAAGGATCAAATCAAATGAGAAAGTAGGAGAAATGTATCAATCAAAGAGAATAGGGATTAAATCGAACACGATTTTAAAGACAAGATGATAAGGCAAAAGAGCTGAGATTAAATGAGACATTTGGGGTCCAAAGAAACAACCAAAAAGCAAAGCAACATAATAACGGAATAATACTTAACTAATATGCAGGGAGAAAATCTATTACATTCCAATTGCTTATAACCATTTTGGAAAAACATTTGGCATCAAAAAAGTTGAAAAAGGTACTCACTGTCCAACTCAGAAATATCACCAGCTAAAAATACACACTCCAGAGGAATATTTGAACGTATATTCAAGATAAGCTATACTAGAAGTGTCTGGGTGGCTGTCAGTAAAGGGTCCGACTTGGCTCAGGTCATGATCTCATGGGTTCGTGAGTTTGAGCCCCACGTCAGGCTCTGTGCTGACGGCTCAGAGCCTGGAGCCTGCTTCAGATTCTGTGTCTCTCTCTCTCTCTGCCCCTCCCCACTCCTGCATGCTCTCTTTCTCAAAAATAAATTAATGTTAAAAAAAAGATAAGCTGTACTAAAGATTTAATTATAATACTGGTAATTATAGGATGTAAATTATAATTTCATTATAATTTGTAAATTATAAATTGTAATTATAAATATGTAAATTATAAAAATTTACAATGAGCCAGAAGTAACTACTGATAGGGAAACAAATGAGTAAATAGCAGTATATCCATATGAGGAATACTCTTCCACAGTCAGAGAGAACCAGAGGTACACGTGTTAAACATAAATTAATTTCACAAACTGAATTTTAGGGGGGGAAATCAGGTTGCTGAAGAATGATTTCTTTCATTAAAAAAAGGTTGAATGTATTCAAAAGTAAACTATGTTGATTAGGATATACTAAATCATATTTTTAAGCTTTTTATGCTAAGCACAAGACTCAAGATGTTATTAACTTTTGAGACTGAAGGGAGGGGAGGGCATGGAATCAGGGCAAGGCAAATAGGAATTTTAATACATGGTTAAGATTCGTCTAGTTCTTACACTGGGTTGTGCGGATATGTGGGCTCATTTGGTTAGTACTCTTCATACCTTATATTTATGCTCATCTCTCCTTTTGTATGCATAAAATGTTTTATAATAATAAATTTAAAATCAGGCTATCAATAGAGAAGCTCGAGGTAATCAACCCAAATGCAGATTAAGTAAGACAAACTGATTTTGCCATCAGAGAGAAGCTAATAGACATGGAAGACAGATGAAAACAAAGCAGCAATAAAGGAAATTATGTCTCAGAAGTATAGGAAAATAGAATGCAAAAAAATCACTGAAAAATAGAAGAAAATCTCCCTGAAATAAAACCCAATTCTTTTAACAGGAAAAATATACACTGGCCATAGGAAAATTTCATACAGTAATAGTACCATGGAAATACATTCTGCTCAAGACTTTGGATTTAAAGAAAAAAGAATCAATTCCTTGGGCACTCAGGCAGAAAAATAAATCACCTTAAAAGGGAAAGAAAATCAGGATGGCATTAGATTCCTCTCGAGTCACGTTCATTTTAAGAAATTTCTACAGGGGCACCTGGGTGGCTCAGTCAGTTAAGCATCTGACTTTGGCTCTGGTCATGATCTCGTGGTTTGTGAATTTGAGGCCCATGTGGGGCTCTGTGCTGACAGCTCAGATCCTGGAGCCTGTTTCAGATTCCATGTCTCCCCCCCTCTCTGTCCCTCCCATGCTTATGCTCTGTCTGTCTCTGTCTCTCAACAATAAATGTTAAAAAAAAATTTTCCACAAAATTTAGAAGAAAAAAAAAATTATGACCAAAAGAATATTAAATCCAGAAAGTGCTATTCACATTTCCAACATGAAAGAACTCAGACTATATAGCACACATACGCCCTTCAAAAATGCTTTCTCAGAAAGAAAAAAAGAAATTCACATATTTGAGAGATGAATTAAATAAAGAATTTGGCCATACGAAGCTATAATAAGACTCATGGTTAGAAATGAGTCCATTTAATTATGGAACAAATAGTAAAAAATAGCAAGAATTTGGTTATATTTCAATGAGAACTATATTACACCTTCACAGTATATAATTAACAAAAGAGGAAGGAGGAATATGAGGGTGTTGATAACTTCATTTTTTTTTGCAAAATTTCAGAAGCAACCTACAAACAAACATTAAAGACTTAGTGGAGCGTTCTAAATCTTGACAATATAGAAATTAAAAAAAAAGAAGAAGAAGAAAATTAGGAGTTGTACCAGAAGGAGGAAATTTCCTCTTCAGTTATACAGGGAGAGTCAACACTATCTTCAAAGCTGATGATTCAGGAGAGAGAAGTATGAGTATTATGACATAAGGTTATTATGGTAATCAACTAAAGCCAAATGGGGTGCTTGGGTGGCTCAGTCGGTTAAGTGTCTGACTTTGGCTCAGGCCATGATCTCACGATTTGTGAGATCGAGCCCCACATCGGGCTCTCTGCTGTCAGTACAGAGCCTGCTTTGGATCCTCTGTCCCCCTCTCTCTCTGTCCCTCCCCCACTCACACTCCTCTCAAAAATAAATAAACATTAGAATAATGAATGAATGAATGAACCCAGAACCACTCAAGAGTAGTTAACATTGCGAAAAATGAGCAGGCATTAGTAGGGTGCATGTGAGAAGTTTCCTTTTTTTCTTAAGGCCTTCCTATACAGCTTGATTCCTTGTGAACAGGTATTACTTTAATTTAAATTAGAACACACACACACACACACACACACACACACACACAGAGTCAATGAGGAGTCCTGCAAACAGCAGGATACCTAATTAATCTTTCTCTTATTCTCTCCTTTCAGAACCCCGTCCTTAAAATGGGCAATTCTGAACATCTGCTCAAACATTTAAAAAAGCACTATTAACCTTCCTGTTAAAAATTCAACGACTTCAAGTTTACTTAAGTATTCTCTTGAATACTTAAGCTAAAGTTCTTTGCCAACTACCACTTCTGATTCCATCATTTTATCAATCAGAAAACAGAGTCCTATGGGGGTTAGTGTCCAACCCAAGAACATGTCACAGGGGAGAGACTTGGAAGAGAGCAATTCTATTTACCCACGTGTTTAAACCAGTTCAGTTCGTAACTGTTACCAGAGACAGCAGCACTGAGGCCTGGCTGGTCTCTAAGAAGAGTCTAGGAGGGAGTACCCACGGTCGCTGTCTCTCTCCCTTGTCCCTTTCCCTCCCTTCTGCCTATAATCAAGGTATACACTGAGCACAGCATAAGACCCCCCACCTTGGGCCACTGGTGCCCAATTATCAGTGTGCAGGAAACAGGGCCCTCTGAAATCTGCCGCCAGGAAAGAGTAAATGGGCCCCTGGGAGGAACCAGCCAGGGATGTGAGTGCAAAAAACCTTTGCAAACAAGAACTGGTTGGCAGGCAAATGAGGCCAACACACAAAGTGAGAAAGACAGAGAATGACCAAGGAGGGAGACAGACACAGAAGGAAGGTGGGGGGTGGGGGAGAGAGACAAAGACAGGAACTTGTTTTTCTCTTTGTTTCTCTTTCAGATGACATAAGGGCAGAGCCTGAGGAGTCCAGGAACATCTCTGTGCTGAGCGAGAACGTATCCACCCCCATACAACTGCAGAATCTCCGAAGGGCGCAGAAGTCACATAAAGCTTTTATGAAGGCAATGTTGCCAACCTTGGAGTTTGGATGCCAATTAAAAAAAAAAAAAGGCACACTGGCGACTTTAAGACACTTAGTTGTTTCCCTCTGATGATGTTCCAGAAAGCTCAATAACTGGGGAAGAAGAGCATCAAGGAGGCAGACAAGCTGTCTAGGCTTGGAAAGGATACTTTGACCAAATTATAAAGTAAGCACTAAGAAATACATAACGTCTACAGAAGCAATTCAGAGTCATCTGTGGATGTGTTGGGGGGGGTGGTGCACCACCATACATCCTGTTAGCCAGCTTGCTTACCCTCTACTGGAAAGTGTTTTCCCTTGTAGGCTATAAATATCTGACAGCAGGTACAGGTCTGTTTTGCTCATCTAGCAGAGGGTCTGTACATCAAAGGCATCCGGTAAGTAGTTGTTAATTACCTCACCAAGGGTGATATGGCAGCCTTGGATTCAATGTTTCATCTTGGCTTGGAAAGTTATTACCAACGCACTGGGGCAGTTCAAACAGGAGACATCACTCCTTTGCCTTTCCTAATCTCTGGGAGCGGGCAAATGGAGGGTACGTGGGTAAGAGAAATTTGGGCAATAGTCTCTAGTCCTCTCTAAATGCTGGCATCTCCGGTAACAGGAGAGGGTGATTTAGGTATGTCAGGACAAGTTTTTCAAATTAGGAGACTTTAACACGGACACAAAGGTTATGGAGTGCCCCGTCCGGTATACCCTTCCTTATAGGTTACGTTTGCCTTTCCGTGTCTCAGAGCTATCTTACAACTCTGTAAGTCAAACCGATGATAATGCAGGCAATTCTCTTATCGTCGAAAACAGAAAGGAGTTGTGTCTGGTGGAATGTAATTGATTATCGCCCTGTGGACAGACTGGTCCTGTGTCTATTTCTAAATCCTTTTCAGTATTCCTCATCCACCTATACACATGTGGTTCTCCGAATTCCCCTTTCAACAGGCTTAACATCTTACTAGCTTACCCATTCGTAAGCTAAGGGAAATATGTGACACATGTTCATTTTATATCTGTGTGAAAGTCATACAGATTGTTAAAAAAATGATCTTATTGGAACGTACCACTTTTCACATTAGTTCTGGGACTGCATTTATTCTGTCCCCTCTTCCTGACTTTCTTCCTGCTCCTTTTTCCTTCCTTTTGCAGGTGATGAAGAATACTGCAATAGTTAAGAGACCGCAGGCTTGAGGTCAAGTCTCTGCCTATCTGCTTTCTAGCAAACTCGGTCACATTAACTGATCTCGAGCCTCAGTTTCCCTACATGTAGAACTAGGGGTAACATTAGTGCCGACTTCATGGGTTGCTCTGAGACTTAATGAGTAATACCTATAAAGTGATTATGCATCATTTGGCAAAGAGCAGGTGCACAATACATGCTAGCTATTATTCCCTCTTTTCCTGTGTTGGGTGAGCCAGGCTAGTTATTAGTGACCAGCTCCCAGTTGAAGTGGAGTAGGGATGTAGACAGTTAATCAGGCTGTCAGGAGAACTCCCCTTGACCGTAGGGTTTCACTGTCTACTCTTTCCCCAGAAAGGCCCAAGTAACTTACACTTTGTGTGGCAACTGCTCACTGCCTATCCAATCTCCATTTTTGCTTTTTATCTAATTAGTGAAATGCCTGTGTTACCAGAGGCAACAATGTACTAACTTAAAAGACTCTACTTTCCAGCCTCTCTAGCAGCCAAGCATGGCTAACTGACTAAGTTCTGGTCTAGGAGGTATAAACATGAAGTGTTGAGAGGGACCTCCAGCAGGTCTCCCTAAAATAGGGGGGAAGAAACCAAAGGGAAGCCATTTTTGAGCCCTCCCTTTGTCATCTTATTACCTACACACAGATTTGTTGGCTGAAGTTCCAGCAGCCGACCTGGCGTTGACGTGACCTTCAGATGATAAGCTCTACCAGGAATATGTAGCAGAGAGAGGCAAGGGGTCTAGGTCTCTACAAATCCTTTGGAGCTGCTACCTTGCCTTAGGCTACCTCATCAGACTTTTTTTTTTTTTTTTTCATTTTAGTTACTTAACATACAGGGTAGTGTTGGTTTCAGGAGTAGAATCCAGTGATTCATCCCTCACAAACTTTACCCAAGGCTCATCGCAACAGTGCCCTCCCCAAGGCCCATCCCACCTTTTGCATGGAAGAAAAAAAATCTCTTGGGTGTGTAAGCCAAGGTTCCCTTGGGTTTTCTGTTACACGCAGGTGAGCCAACAGATAAACAGTGGAGGTCTTGTTCAGCCCAAGGGACCTCTCAACCATGACGGCCATAACAGAACCATGGGGTTCAAGGACTTTAATCAATTTTTACTGTTTTGCTACCTGAACTTGGGTTCCATGTGGGCCCTGAGGGAGCGTGCAGGAGAGGGGGGCTGATGCAGAAGAGTGGAGACGCTCCTCCTCTATCCACACCTCCTCTTATACGCATGAGTACGTTTACCCACTAAGGAATTGTTTCCATCCATAAGCAGTCTTCAGGATGTAGAGGTCTGTGAGCCTCCAGCATAATTATGGGCCTTAGAGGAACGCTAAATGTTAGTATATAAACACGAGCTAACTTTTCATTTCTTTCCTCTGGGCAGACACACCAACAGTACAAAGTTATGTGATTCTATGTACGTCCAGTTACATTATGTGATTATATACTCACATAGTTATATTTTGGTGGCTTTGCTTTTGGTAAAATCAACGATAATGTGGGATCTTTACCCCCCACCTTTGCGTTTTATTTATTATGTCTATTCCACAATTCTGTGGGAGGGGCTTTATTATCTCCTCTCTATAGATAAGAAGACCAAAACTCAAATTGATTTAAGTCTATCAAGAGCACTCTGGTTTTTTGTAGCAACTGGTCATGAAATAACCTCTTGACTGGACTGAAGTTTTTTGTTTTTAATTTTTTTAACGTTTATTTATTATTGAGAGACAGAGCATGAGTGGGGGAGGGGCAGAGAGAGAGGGGGAGACACAGAATCCCGATCGGGCTCCAGGCTCTGATCTGTCAGCACAGAGACCGACGTGGTCTTGAGCTCACAAACCACGAGATCATGACCAGAGCCGAAGTCGGACGGTTATGACTGAGCCACCCAGGCACCCCTGGACTAAAGTTTTTAATAGAAAAAGGGATTTTAAAATTTGCACCAAAGGACTATTTGAAGTTAGGGACTTCCATTTATATACATGACCAACAGATTACATGCTTGATGTAGCTGATGGGATAAAAATAATACAAACAAACTACTTACAGGCCAAAGAAAAGTGGGGAGCTTCGTTGAAAACAAATCTATCTGCCTATAGAACGGAGACCAAACAATATTTTGACAAATATGAAGGAATGAAGGTCATTTGGATTTTAATTTCCACCAAATGTTACGAGCCCGTAAAAACTGTCTCAGGTTTTACCAGACCTCAAATGTTTCATCTTTGCAAATGGCTTCTCATCAAACGTGATATTCAGATAATTAGCCCATCCTTGGCTTTAAGAGCCACCGGTGACTTGGAAATACAAACAGCCTGATGTGCAGCTCACTCCTCGGAGCCTGGAGGGACAGCAGGTAAGTACAATCACTCCTCTGCAGTGAGGGCTGATAAAATGCGTACGTCACAAAAAAATGCAGCAAAGGCATCCTGAATTTCCTTTCCTGTAGGTCCTTCTTCAATTTTTTTTTTTTTTATGTTTTAGTTTTTTATTTTGGAGAGAGAGACAGAGTGTGAGTGGGGCAGAGAGAGACACACAAAATCTGAAGCGGGCTCCAGGCTCCGACCTGTCAGCACAGAGCCCGACGCGGGGCTTGAACCCCTAAACTGGGAGATCACGACTTGAGCTGATGTCGGATGCTTAACCCACTGAGCCACCCAGGCGCCCCTCTAGGTCCTTCTTAAGAAAAAGAGTATTCAGTCTAAGAAAGCGGCTCATGAAAAAACAAAAGACAAAAAAACAAAACACATTTCTGAAAGGTCAAGCCAGGAGTATTATGAATCACCAGGGATATTTATGATCTAAAGAAAACTGTTACCTTATGCAAACCTCCGTTACGGAATGAAATGCAATTAAGGATTTATAGAAAAAAACACATTGGGCCTCTACTAAGAAATCAGGGCTGAAAAAAAAAATTTATTTTTCTTTTTCCAAATCACAGACTCTCAGAATCTGATCCTTCGTCCGTGTGTCCCTCCTTCTGTTTCCTTGTCACAGGAATTGTTCCATTTCGGAACATCTTCCACAGCCCGTCCCTTCTTGCTTCAGATAAATATCCAGTCACCATTTGAGCGCGGTGACCCAGATCGCTCTACGCTTACAAAGCATCTTTCTTCTGAGACAGTCCCGAACCATCCATTGCCTCAGTTAAACTTTCCCCGGCCAGTGGATGCTCTAATTTGTCACCTCTCAAAGTGTTTCAGCAAGCTCCTTCAGCAAGTGACCTGCTGATATACTTCCAGAAGACCCTTCATCTGTTTCTGTCATTTATTGATGACCTCAGTCCGCCTGCTAAGAAGCCCTGAGTTAAAGGTGAGGTCCGGGGATGGTTTTCACTTTTTGTATTTCGTCCTCTCAATCTCAGTTTAACGCTGAGCCTTTACAAAGACAGTGTGATATAATAAGAAGTATACATATTTGGTCCCTGCCCTGCAGTTGCTGACACAGAGCTCCTAAATCCCTTGGAATTTCCCGGGTGAGAGCAGAAATTTTTTTTTCACGAGAGGGTTCCTAGGGGCTTCCTGGATAGCTTCCGGATGGGGGCTGCTTACCAGAAAGACAGAGCACCGACTGGAAGCTTGGGACTTTCAGTCTCACCCTCTATCCTCCAGGGAGGGGAGAGGTGCTGGAGACGGAGTTAATCAATGATCATGCCCACATGATGAAGTCTCCATGAAAATCCCTCAACGATGGGTTCAGAGAGCTTCCGTGTTAGTGAATGATCCGTGTACTGGGAAGAAGCATCCCTACTTCACAGGGACGGGAGCTCCTAAGCTTGGGACCCTTCATTTGGCCGTCCATCTGCACTCTTCATAACATCCTTTACGACAAACGGATACAAATGTAAGTAGATGTTTCCCTAAGTTTCTGACCTGTTCTAGAAAACTATCAAAACACAGGCAGCCTTGGGGGACTGAGTCCTTGAACCCATGGAATCTGACACTGACTCCAGGTAATTGGTGTCAGAATTGAATTAAATTACTTGACCCCAGTTGGTGTCCAGAGAGTTGGGAAATCGGTTGGCGTAGGGAACAAACCCCCACACGTTAGGTGTGCGAAGTATCAGGAGTTAGGAAAACAGTTTTCCTTTTACGTTCATGCGTGATGGCCAAGGAGAGTCTCGACTTACAGGCAGAGCCACTCAGACAGCTTCTCAGTATTAAGAAATAGAGTTGACCTCGTGTGTCCCTTGTTTCATTGGATTCACTTACCAAACAGGCTCAGGATTTCATTCCAGGCTCGAGTTCAGTTTGAGACGATGCAATTTAGACGCAGATTACTTTTGGGTTCTAGGACCCAATTCTGATGAGTGTGTGTGGAGGGGCTTCCCACATAGCACCCAGCAATTCTCAGGTGCCAACAGGGTGACAGTTCTGCCACCGCTTGGAGACAGCACTAGATTCCACAGGCTAAGGGTTGAAACCTACACAACAGCCCACTCCCTCCACACGCCAGTGGCAAGCCCAGGCTGTGACCCGTGCTTCTGACCCACAGGCTACAGGTAGGAGGTTCCCACGACCCCCTCCTCTAGTTCGTTTACTTTGCTAGCAGCTCACGGCACCCACACACCCATTTTACTTACTGGGTCGCTGGTTTATTATAAAAGGAGGTAAGGCAGGAAGAGCCAGTTGGGAGAGATGCACGGGGCAAGGTCTGAGGAAAGGGTACGGAACTTCCGGGCTCTCTAGGCAAACTACTCTCTCCAGTCTCCACGTACTCACCAATCTGAAAGCTCTCGGAACCCTGTTCTTTTGGGTTTTTACAGGGGCTTCATTACTCAGGCGTGGCTGATTGCATCATCAGTCATTGGCAAGCAAACTCAATCTCCAATCCCTGTCCCCTCCCCCAAGGTCAGGGGTGAGAGTGAAATTTCTCCTCTTCCATCCACTTGGTTGGCTCCCCGGGCAACCAGCCCCTCTCCTTAGGTGCAGTCCTAAAAGCACCTCATTAGCATAACAAAAGACAACTTGATAGCTCTCAACACCTAGAAATTCCAGGGCTTCCGAGGAGTTCTGTGCCAGAAACAAGATGATACATCATCACAGTACCACGCAATTATCACACGCTATTGACACTGAACTCCAAGAGAGCAGTTAAAGCGTGGGTTGTCAGAAACTATAGCGATTGCAACCATTGAGCCCGGACACAGAAGACCAGGGCTCTGTTGGTTTATGGACCACAAGGCAGAAAGGAAAAGCACAAAAGGGAACCTCAAAGATCAGTCACGGTTCAACAACCTCATGGTAGCTAAGAGGAAACAGAGACCCAGAAAAGTGACGTGACTTGTCGATTTCAAGAAACCAGGGTGCAACCCAATCAAGGCTACATGCGGGACTCACTGTCCCCCACGCAAGCATCTTTCATGCCCGCGTGGAGATGACCCCCACTTTGGCTGGAAGAGGAGGAAGATCCATCGGTCAGGATCCAGACTGTGCCTCAAATATCTGCTGCACGACAACTGTACCTTGTTTCCCTGCCCTTGCTTTGTGCAGAAAAATTGAGCCACCGTTGCCATCATTAGCTGCTCTTCAGACCAGCTGAGGAATTCTCATGCTGATTTATTAGTCTCTGCTGGGCTGTGTTCCACATAATTTTCAAGCAACGGAGAGAAAAGATTTCCATCAGCTAGGAAGCGGTGTGCAGCGCAGAGGTTAAAACAACATCTCCCCTGAATAATACATTTAAAAAGTCACCCAAAGCATGTTATTCAATCTGGCACCTAGATTTAAAGATTGCCAGATGGCCCACCCAGGCCTCTGAGGAAGAAATATCACATTGTTCTTCCCTTCTTTCTCCTGCCTCGCAGTGATAATATCACAACTGAGTAGAGAACCCCAGAACTGCGGCATTCAATTACGCCAATAACCAAAGGTAAGCGGCTCAGGCAGCGTGAGCTCTCTCCACCTGGAGACAGAACAGCATTTGTATGTGTAAAACCAAATTCCCTAAGCCTCTCGAAGCAAGCAGGAAACCAAGAAAGAAGAGGGGTTTCAAAGTCTTCCCGGGCCAATCTTCTGGGACCCCGCTACGCGAATGGCACGATAACGTGTCATCTACCAAAGGGACTATCTGACAAATGTACGTGGACGTTGAATTCCAGCCCTGCGATCACCCCGCATTGTCCCTGCCTTCCATTCGGTTTGGTCAGTTCAGCTCAGAGACTGTGTACCAGGCATACAGGGCTCTGCTGTATGTTGCACAGTTTATGATGCAATACCATCGTCAGTGTATAAAAATGCCCCAGCGAGTCTGCCCCCACAGCTGGTTCGTGAAGGAGGTAACCGTCCACGCGGCCCAGAATCCTAGCTAATGCTGAGGGAGGGCTTCCTGGTGGCTTGCTCTGTCTGAAGTGCTTTACGTACGTTAATTCATTTAATCACGCGTCCCTAGAAGGTGGGCTATGTGATGATTCCATTTGACTAACGCAGAGACTGAAACTAGGTAATCTGCCAAGAGTCGCTGTTACAGGTTGAATGTGCTTCCCCCACCCCATCGCTATGTTGACGCGGCAATCTCTGGTACCTCAGAATGTGACCTTGTTTGGAAATGGAGTCATTGCAGATGTGGTCACTTCATCAGAGTGTTGAGTTCGACAGAGGCTGGAGTCACACTGGAGTAGAGTGGGCCCCGAATCCGGTGCGACAGGCTTTCTTTTCTCCCCAAGAGGAGGAAGCTTGGGCACGCGTGCACGCGCACGTGCACGCCCATGTGAAAATGAAAGTAGAGGTCGGGGTGATGTCACAGAAGCCAAGGGATACCGGCAAAGCAGCAGACGCTTGCAGAGAGGACGCCATAGAATCTCCGCCACAGTTCCTGGGAGGGATGAACCCGGCCACACCTCGATCTCCAGCTTCTAAGCCTCCAGAACTAGGAGGCAATGAACTGTGTTCAAGTTCACCCAGTTTAGGGTACTTGGTTATGGCTGGTTATGCAAACTAGTACAGTCACCAAACAAACAAACAAATAAAAACCCACTGGGGTCAGAGCTCAACCCAAGCAGTCTGGCAGCAAAGTCTACATTTTTAACCATTTGTGCCTACACTACTTAAGGCACTGAGCTAAACATAAGCTTCCCTACGTATAAGGAAGAATGAGAGACGCATGAAGGGACATATAAACCAAGTGAGTTCAAAGACAGATTTTGACCGGCCTAATTCAAAACATTTACTGGATAGGCATTTGCTGATATCTTACATCTGTGGGGACTCAAAAAGTGCACAGGTAGGTCTCTATTCTCGTGAGACTTGATAACCTAGTTGGATCTCCGAAGAGCTAAAGATGTACTGAGTTGGGGAGGCTTTACATCAGAGGTGGCAGGTTAGGAAAATCTAGAAGGTCATGGGGGAGCTGCGAGGTCAACACTGGGGCAGAAGGGGATTTCGAGCAGAGAGAGCAATGTGTATAATGTCACAGAATCATGAACTAGAAATGGCAAAGCAAGGAAGAGAAAGCCTGGATTTTGAATAAATCATGTAAGGGTGGGTGAATGCCTAATCTATGTCAGATCCCTGTGCCAGAGACTTGTAGAAAGCAGCCTTGGGCTAGGCTGCGTTAACTCTGGTGTTGACCCAGAGTGCCGTCTTGCCGCCATTTTGATTTACCATTCCTCCTTTGTGTCCTCGCTGGCTGCCTGAGTCCTCAGATCTAAACCCCAGCTTCTGAGGACCACCTCAAGCCTGCCGATCTTCTTACCCCTTTTCAAGGGCTTCTTGGTTTTGACTCTTGGCTTTTTTGGGGGAAACCATTTAGTTCTTCTCTCCGGCTCCACACATCTGGCCACTGGGGACTTGGGTCGGCCGAACCTACCCTGGATTCAGCAGTTAAGAGAGGAGAAGAGGCCAGGCCAGGAGTCAGAATAAGGGGAGGAAGATGAGTTGTTATGGGCTAATTGTGTCTGCCCCACATTCATATGTTATAGTCCTTATCCCCAGTACCTCAGAATGTGCTATATTTGGAGATGTAGTCTTTAAAGAGGTAAAGTACAATGAAGTCACCAGAGTGAGCTTAGTCCAATATGACAAGTCCAGTATGTCCTTAAAGAAGAGGACGAAGGCACACCCAGAAAAAAGACCATGTTAAGACAGAAGGAAAAGAAAGCCATCTACAAGCCAAGGAGAGAGACCTTAGAAGAAGCCAACCTTGTGGCCACCTTAATCTTGGACACCTAGCTTCCAGCACTGTGAAAAAATTAATTCCTACTGTGTAAACCACCCAGTCTGTGCTACTTGGTTACAACAGCCCTAGCCAACTTCTACATTGGGGGGGGGGGGTCAAGGGAAAGGAAAGAAGGACATTAGTCCGTGAATCCTCACCACCTCCAAAGTGGCTCTGCTTCCTGGAATGGAGTCAAGATGGAGACCGGGCCTTTCTGGATGCCAGCTGGGATAAAGGCCCCAGCCAAGGAAGGATCTGGAAAGTAGGAGGCTCACAAAGCAATGGGCCCCCTAGTGAGTCCCCTACAGAGACTCCATCAGGTGAAGCGTGATTTCAGACACCCACACGCCTCTCCTCAGAAGCTGTCATCTACCCAAGTTACAGTTCAAGGCCCAACATGCAACGCTGCTCTAGAGGGTGAAATTCATTAGCCCGAGAGTAACCTGAGGGATCTGTCAACATGGGACAGTGACAATTATTTCTTCTTCCCTGTTTTGATTGGAAAAGCAGAGGGCCCTGGGTCCTGGAGGCAGGAAGAGTGTTCACAACAGACATGGATGCAGTGTGTGTGTGTGTGTGTGTGTGTGTGTGTGCGCGCGCGCGCGCGCGTGAGGAGATGACTATAGGAATGGTGCCTGGGGCGAGGGACACAGCAGATTTTTTTTTAATTCTGCTTAGTATTGGCCTTCTTTACCTTCAACAGGGTTCTTGAGGAAGTATGCTGGTTGCACTCACACAGACGCGCTGCTGGGCTTCCAAGGATTTATGAAGATTTCTTTTGTGACTTCATTATAAAGGCGCCTCTTTCCCAAGGGACCCATTCATCAAGGTATCACGGCAGTGTGCTTCCTGCCTTTGGCCGTGCCGAGAAAGCCCTTTCAAACGAACTGTGCACCAGCTGCAATACAGAGCGTGCTGCCTGGGGCACATGAATTAAATTAAGCAACATCCAGTAAGCATGAGAAACAGGCTGTCAAGGCATCAGGAGGAAAAGTGAAAAATTCAGTCAATTTGTCCTGATCCTTCCTCGACACAATCTGCATATTCGGAGCTATCGGGATGTGGCTGGGGTGAAATGTGACTCCGAGAGAGGGGTTGCGTCTTGTTCTTCCAGAATATTCCCGAGCACCACGCCAGGGACCAGGAGCACTCAGAAAATGCACACTGCAGAACTCTTCAACATTGTCACCGAACAGTTGTCTTGCAGGTACAACCTCATTCCGAAGTAACAAGCATCACTTCTGGGTTTAATACGAAACGGGTTGTCACCGATGTACTCAATCCACTGGGAACCCCCTGCCTGTTTACGGAAACTCTACCTTCACCTAAGTAAGTGGGTGGAACGACGCCGGCCAGCCACCGGCATTAATTTACCCCAGTAAATAATGGGGCTTTTTTTTTAAACTTAACTCAAAAGGAAAAATAATAGCAATTAGCATTTGGACAATGCTTTACAGTTTACAAAAGACTTGCACAAGCTTTATCTTCTTTAGAGAGAGCAAGGCGGGTATGTGTGCGGGCCCTCGGTTGATTTCACCTGCGCAGGACCAGGTCTGTCTGGGAAATTCTTACTCCCCTCTTCTGATGGTGTGATGCTGTAAGGTTGCCAGGTGCAGCCAGCCTCCTCCTCTGCCCCAGCCACAGAAGTTGGCATATGAACCGGGTCCAGGCGATCACAGAACTCCATTCCTCTGGGAATGAGGGTCAGAAGAACAGGTGGCTAGACTGATCAAAATACTTCACTAAGATGTTTTTTCAGTGTAGACCTGGAGAAGATTACTTGTTTCCTGAGTCATGGGTCTGAAAGGGTGTTACTCAGGGGCCCCCTGTGTGCCAGTGGTCTTTCCCGTCCACACGAAGACGGACTGTCTATAGTAGGAGAATGAATCCCACATAGAAAGCAGCAGAGCTCTAGTGGGGAAGGAGTGGGTGGAGGAGACAGAGAGAGGGAGAGAGACAGAGGATGAAACTTATCTGGGTCACTAGCTATTCTCTGGAGGCCGGATGGTATTACTCAGAAGCCCTCTGGACTGCCTGATTATATGAGCCAATAAATAAATTCTCTCTTCTCTTAAGCCAATGTGAGTTATCCTTCTGTGGCCCAAGCAATAGGTTTTCCAAAATCAGACTGATTTTTGAAGATGAAGAAACCAAGCTGTTTTCACATTGTCCATGAAAATTTTCTTCCCTTCTCCTTGGTAAAATCATACGTTTTTGCCCCATTCACATTAGTCTTGGTCATGTCACTTGCTTCAGTCAATAAAAAAAAGCCATAACCATGAACATGTACATGAGCAAAAAAATAAACCTTCTGTTGCCATTACCCTGACAAGTTAGTCTTCTGTTAGTTTAGCAGAGCCTCGTTCAAAACCCTTCACTAGACTGACTGATCTATATCTCTCTCTATATCTATATGTAGATACATATAGACAGACTTCTATTAATTAAGTGCTACAGCAGCCCAAGTATCAATTTTGTTGGATGCCCATTTCTACAGTTCTTATGGATACCATGCCAGGTTGGTTCTAGCAAACCTAACCTCTCCCCATTTTCCAGAGCCTCTCTCTTTGTGTGTGTGTGTGTGTGTGTGTGTGTGTGTGTGTGTGTGTTTATGATTGTTTTTCTTTCTGGAGCATTTCTCAAAAATCAAAACCATATAATAAAATAACAAAACAAAACAAAACAAAACATGGTCTCAAACCGTAGGTAGTACCAGGATGACTGATGTAAACACTAATAATAATTAATAAGAACAGCGAATATTAATATCCACTAACAGGCATCACACATCAGCAAGTTCTTAGAGACAAATCTTTGTAGGAAGAAGCCCACATGGGGCTACGGGATTTCATATATATTTAGAAAAAGGCCTTTATGAGATAGCAGACTGTTTATAGTACTTTGTGAGAACATGGGGCTATCCCTGAAAATCTTTCCAGCAATAAGCGTACCCCGGTTATTTCATAGCAAAGTACAGAGAAGAGTCACTCTACTTATAGACGAGGCATGGAGTTTTCTTGTTAAAGACAAGAGTTGTCATTTGCTGAAATTTTCCGTGATGACAAGTAGTGGTCAGAATTATTCTACTAGCAGACATTTTTGAAAAAATAAAACGTAAGTCGCCCTTCTGAAATAAAGATGACTTTGAGTAATAAATGGAGGAGGAGCTATTTTTGAAAAGAAACTCGTGCTATGGAGAGAACATTTTGAAAATGGTTGTTTGGGAATATTTCATTGTTATGCGATTTTGTTTCTGAAAATGATAAAAAGTCTCGTGGCT
Source organism: Lynx canadensis (assembly GCF_007474595.2). Taxonomy (NCBI): domain Eukaryota; kingdom Metazoa; phylum Chordata; class Mammalia; order Carnivora; family Felidae; genus Lynx; species Lynx canadensis. The sequence goes on along the minus strand of NC_044315.2, from coordinate 8,332,320 downwards.
GGAAAATTTTAAAGACTTGGGGGGACACCTGGGTGGCTCAGTTGGTTAAGAGTCCAGCTTCGCTCAGGTCACGATCTCACAGTTTGTGAGTTTGAGCCCCGCATCAGGCTCTCTGCTGTCTCTGATTGACATCAGAGAAAAGAGAAATGTATTAATTGAATTTCAAATACATTGCATAATGGTAGATGGGCTGAAAATGAATCATTGTGATTTACTTTGCTCAATTCATTTTGCCTTCCTTCCATTTGAATTTACACATTTTTGTATGTTTTCTACCCCACAGCCTTCACAAAAAGCATCAAGATAAGTTTAACAAAGAACCAGACCTTTAAATCACGTTATTAGCAAATATTACATAGTTTTTTCCAAGTTTATTTTGAGAGACGGAGAGAGTGCACACACGGGGCAGGGGCAGAGAGAGGGTGACAGAGAGAATCCCAAGCAGGCTCTGTGCCAGGAGGAGCTTCATAGCAGGAACCATGAGATCATGATCTAAACCACAATCAAAAATCAGATACTTAACTGATGGAACTACCCAGGTGCCTCTATATCAATATTTTAAATCATATTAACTCTATAGGTTCTTGTGTGCCAAGAGCGAAATATTATGCATTTAAAAGCCATGTGGATTTTTATCTTTCCTCCTTTTCAATAATTTTATTTCTGGTTCTTATACATATGATTGCATGGGCTAAGATTTCTAGTACTAAAGTGAATAGAAGTTTACCTTTGGTTTTAAACAGTACGTTTACTGAATATTTGTTGAATAATTCATATATAACACACTCATCTTAAGTGTGCAGTTTAACGTGTTTTAATAAATATGTATACCCATGTAAATACCACCGCCATCAAGATACGGAAAATACCCATCACCGCCAAATGCCTTCCCGCTTCCTCCCAGTCAATCCTGACCCTGCTTCGCCCACTTACCACTGATCTGCTGTCACTGATTAGCTTTACCTTTTCTAGACTTTCACATAAATAGGTGAATATGCTTTCTTGTATCTGGCTTCTTGGCATAATATTTTTGAGATCTGTCCATACTGTTATACGGAAAAGTAGCTTATTCGTTTACGTTGCTTAATAGTATTCCATTGTTTGAATATACCACCAATTGGTTTGTCTTTTCATCTACTGATGGACATCTGTCTACAAATCTTTGTGCAAACATATATTTTCATTTCTCCCTGGTAAATGCCAAGGGATAAAACAGCTGGATGCTAGGGACAGTGCATGTTTAACCTAAAGAGAATTCACCTGATGGTTTTTGAAAGTCCCTGTCCCATGTTACATTCTCACACAAGGTGAATGTGGGTCCCACTGGTTTATTGTCAGTCTTTAAAAATTAAAAAAAATTTTTTAAATGTTCATTTTTCAGAGAGAGAGAGAGAGAGAGAGGCAGCGTGTGAGTGGGGAAAGGGCAGAGAGAGAGACAGACAGAATCTGAAGCAGGCTCCAGGCTCTGAGCTGTCAGCACAGAGCCCTGCACGGTGCTCGAACTCGCGGATCGCAAGATCATGACCTGAGCTCAGGTCGGATGCTTAACCGACTGAGCCACCCAGGCGCCCCAGTCTTGTAAAATTTTTAAGTTTATTTATGTGTTTTGATAGACACGGAGAGTGAGGGAGGGGCAGAGAGTCAGGGAGAGAGAGAATCCCAAGCAGGCTCTGCGCTGTCAGCGTAGGGCCCAAGGCGGGGCTCGAACTCACAAACTGAGATCATGACCTGAGCTGAAACCGAGAGTTGGGACACGCATCTGACTGAGCCATTCAGCTCCTTTATCGTCAGTCTTCTAAATTTTGGCCATTGGTACATGTTTAGTGGGTATCTCATCATTTTAACTTTGGAGTCATTTATAACATACATGGTATGTTAGCACAGTAGCACATCCATAGTTTTCAAAACAAATCAATCTGCATATATCACAGGATAGCTGAAAAAGTATGGCAATCATGAGACACAAACGGGATGCTGCAGACACATTACACGCAGTAACGACCAGGTTCCTGCCTGGAGCGCTGGTCACTCCAAACCTAAGCAGTTAGTTGCTTTTTTAAAGACAACCTTACAGAGGTTTTGAGGTTTCCAATGTTATATCCTGAAAAGAGTTTAGGGAGGAGAGAAAACCATTTTCCTGCTTCCAGTTCTAAGTTTGGGACCTGCCAGCAAAGGCTACTTGTCCACTGGAGCCAGAGGGCAGACCGTGGAGCGCACTTTCTTTCCAGTATCGCACCCCGCTGTGGTGCCGACCTCGGTTTCACTCCTGATTCAAGCTCATGGGCACAGAAGGTAACCCTAAAGAAAAACATGTTTCCACCTCCAGGGTGGCTTCAGGGGGTGGCTGGGCCCCAGCAGCTTCTTGGGCACTTGACTTACCATTCACACGCAAGTTTAGGGACACTCATCTGTCATTTCACGGCTGGCTGGCGGAAAAGCATCAGTGCAAATACCAAGAAACCTCAGCGGTAAGTCCGTCTCAAGCAAGTCGGATGTCCCGTAATACGCTCAGTGTGATAGTTTAATCAGAGAATCGTGAGGTACCATTGCCTCTGCCCAAGAGGAACAGACTTTTCTTCTTTTCAAGAAAGCTCTTTTCAGATAGCTATTAGGTTGTTGAATGAGGAACTGCACAAAAGAAATGCTGGCTCCTTGTGGTCTTTCAGATCATTAAAAAGTTACCCAGGTGGCAAAACCAGTTATCATTTCCTAAGCTACGGCGGATGAAAAGAGCAAGGCTGGACACCAATCTGAGGCTGCATGACGGCCAAACCACCAGCCCGGAGCGAATGAGGATTCATCAATTCTGTGGAACATAAGGAGTCACGGTGATTACTTAGCATTGTGCGGGAAAACCAACCTGTTGATTTGACTGAATATTTTGCTCTTCAGATGCTGGTCTGGCTTCCAAGAGCGTCACACAGCCAACATTGATCGTGTGTGTGTGTGTGTGTGTGTGTGTGTGTGTGTGTGTGTGTCTGTGTGTGTGTGTGTGTTTCTCTTGTGGCACCTGGCACAGGGTGAAATTCTCCAACTACCGGGAGCTGGCTGGGAAAAGTACAGCTAGGGCGGGGTTGGGAGGGGGGAGGGGGGAGGCGTTGCCATGGGGAGGGTGTGAGTGTGAAACGGGTTCACTGTTAGGGCTGAAGGGAGCTCTAAGACATCAAAACCTTTTTAGCGATGATAAGTAATCAACCGTCTGATGCTTTTCAGTTTCATTCCCCGGGAGAGCTCAAAGGGATGCCTTACTTATTTGGCCAAATTTAAATTACAGTCTGTCTTACCTTCCCTGCTCTGACTGCCAAGAAAACGTGTGCCCTGATCGCAACTCCCCCTAAAATGTGTGGGTGCCTTGCAGGAAAATGCTCTAGGTCCACAGGCGTTTTTTCTGCTGCTTCCCTCAAACTGGCCAACAACAGACAGTCGTGCACACTGGGGGCTGCTAGGGGGTAAAGGGAGGAACAATGAGCTGAGTGGCCATGAATTAAGACTGAGGCTTGAGGAAAGAATATTTCAGATGCTGCAAAGTGAGCCAAAGAGTTGTTTGATTTATTGAATTATGGTTTAATGATCGAGATGACTGACAGTGCCGTGTTGAAATGAGGACACCTTTCCACCACAGAGGACAGACAGCTACGGATTTGGGCGAGCCTCTTACCTTCTCCAGCCCCTCCTCTGTAAATCTGTAAATTGAGGAAACTGGGCATCAATTTCAAAGTGGTTTTTTTTTTTTTTTTTGCCTCCAGACCGTTATTCAAATAAAAGATGATCTAGAAGCCCCCCCCCACCAAAATGTGTTGTTGTTGTTTTTTTCCTCCAGATCATTACTCGAATAAAAGTCGATCTAGAAGCCCAAAATAAAATCTGTTTGTTTTTTTTTTTGCCTCCAGACCGTCATTCAAATAAAATTGATCTAGAAGCCCAATAAGCAAAACAGATAAAAGGGATGTTGTTCTCCTAACCATCAGGGAAATGCAGGTAAAACCCACAATGAGATATCACCTCACACCTGTTAGCAGGGCTATTTCCAAAACACCGCAAAAAGGTAAGTATTGGTGAGGACAGGGAGAAATTGGACTGTTGGTGGGACTACAGAGTGGTGCAGCCCCTCTGGAAAACGGTGTGGAGTTCCCACAAAACAATAAAAAATAGAGTTACCTTGTGATCCGTCAACCTGACTTCTGAGTATATACCCAAAAGAAGTTAAATCAGCCTCTTGAGATATTTGCAACCCTCACTGCAGCTTTATTCACAAAAGCCAAGCCACAGAAATAATCCAAATGCCCATCAACAGATGAATGAAGGAGCTATGGTAGACACGCCCACAATGGAATATAATCCAGCCTTAAAAAAGAAGGAATTCTTGTGATTTGCAACAACAGAGATGAATCTTGAGGGCATTATGCTAAATGGAGTAAGTCAGTCATAGAAAGACCAGTAACATGATTCCATTTACATGAAGTACTTAAAATGCCCAATTCACGGAGGGAGAGAAGGGAACTGTGGTTGCCAAAGGCTAGGAAAGGGGGAAATGAAATTCTTTATTGGATATAAAGTTTGTGTTATGTGGAGCGCCTGGCTGGCTGAGTCAGAAGAGTGAGTGACTCTTAATCTTGCGATTGTGGGTTTGAGCCCCACACTGTATGTGGAGATTACTTAAGGAACTTAAAAAAAAATAATAAAGTTTGTGTTATGCAAAATGAGTACGTTCTAGAGATCTTCTGTACAAGATGGCACCTGTAATTAACAATGTGGTATTCTGTACTTTAAAAGCTATTGAGAGAGTAGATCTCACGTAAGTGTTCATATAAAACAAAAAAACACAGATACACAAACAAAAACAGAACACAGGGACATTTTTGGAGGTGCAGGACATGGTTAGTACCTTGGCGGCTATAGTGAGGCTGTTATGGGAACCTGGTCTGGATCACCCAGCAGAAGAACCAAGCGGCACTTGGAGATCTTGGAAGGCAGGAGGTTTATTTTACACCGGCGGGCTCAGAGGAGATCACTCTCCAGAGGTCTGAGCCCCAAGCATAAGCAGAGGGAACAATTTATAGTTTGTTACTTCTGCATTCTGCATTAGGAGTAATTTGCCGTGTGTGTGCCCGGCAAGTGGGGTAGGAAGAAGAACCGGGAAAGAGAGGCTTTGGTCAGGGACTGGAATTTCCCTCTCAGTCCTGTCGACCATCTTATAACAGATTGTTCCCTATCAATTGGTATCATGGATGTGTGTATATACTTTTCAAGATGTACATATTAGTTGTTGTGTGCAATTTTAAACTATCAATTGTACCTCAAACAACAACAACAAAGAGAGGGGGTATAAAGGGAATGAAAACGCTAACTTGAAAAGATATCTGTATTCCCATGTTCATAGCAGCATTATTTCTAATAGCCAAGGCATGGAAACAATCTAAGTGTCCATCAATGGATGAATGGATAAAGGAGTTGTGGTATATGTACACAATGGATTATTATTCAACCCTGAAGAATGAGGGAATTCCTACCATTTACAACAAGATTAATGTTCCTTGAAGAGATTATGCCAGGTGAAATAAGTTAGAGAAAAACAAATACTGTATGTATGATCTTACTTATATGCAGTCTTAAAAAAACAAACATGATACAACAAAACCCCCAAATTCCACCAAACTCATAGAAAAAGAGATCAGATTTGTGGTTACCAGAGGTGGGGGTGGGGAACGGAGGTAAATGGTTCAAGGGTACAATCTTTTACTTTTGAAGTAAGTATTGCAGATACAATATATAACGTACTGACTGTAGCTAACACCGTTGTATGATGTCTGAGAAAGTTGTTAAGAAAGTAGATCCTAAGAGTTTTCATGGCAAGGAAAAATTTCTTCTCTTCTTTGTATTTTATCTGTATGAGATGACAGATGTTAACTAAACCTATTGTGGGAATCATTTCACAAAATACCTAAGTCAAACTATCGTGCTGTATACCTGAAACTTAGTGACATCTGTTAATCATTTCTCAATACAACTGGGAAAGAGAGGAAACTGAGGTTAAAAATAAAAGCAAACTTTCCAAAAGTCAAAAAAAAAAAATGACAAGTTAAGTCTGTTGCTTTTAACCATGTCTCAGTGATGTGCACAATACATTCTGGCTTCCAGCCTTTCTGGCTATTTACTAAATTGGATGTGGTAAAATCTATCCATCGCGAAAAGAAGGGGGTGTTCCTGTCACTGTAGGGAGCTTGGGGCAGGAAGGCTCCTCCCACTGTTCCCATCCAGCTCCCTTACTTGCCCAACTCAGACATTGTGGGAAACCCTTTCTGGGGGCTGTTTCGTCTCTGATGTCATACAATCCCAGTAATTCTCAAAGTGTGGTCCCCTGACCAAGCATCAGCAACAGCAGAACTTATAAGAAATGTGAGTTCTTGGTCCACATCCCTGTACCTACCGAATGGGAACCTGTAGGGTTGGGGCCCAGCAACCCGTGTTACAGAAGTCCTACAGGACATGCTGATCTACCTTAATCTGAGAGCCACTGTGTTGTTTATTCCCTGATGCCCAAGTGGTTTGTTTCTTCTCAACAGTCACCAAACCCGAGGCCATGTGACAATTTAGGAGATTTGGGTCAGCAAGCACAGTTTCTACCCGGGAAAGGATTTAGAAACAGCTCTGAATTTCTCCCGAGACCCGGATGTTACAGAGCAGCTTAACACACGGCTCTGGCCAGTCTGCAGAATTGCTGAGAAGGGCAGGGCATAAGTACAGAGGCTCTGCCTCTTGCAACTGTCTGGGTTTTAAAAAGGGGTGCTAAAGGAAATTGCAAAATGCAATTTAAACGCACACTCTTAGAAAACGTGCTCTGTCCCATGCCTCCCATTGTTGCCTGGGGATCACCCTTCCATGATCTCTGTTGGGTTGACTTGTACAGAGACAGGGGTGAAATGAGGCCCCATAACAGCAACGTTAATAGCCACAAGGAATAGTGACAAGGATAACAATAGCAAGAGAATGTCAGGCACTACGCTAATTTCTATATCGATTTTCTCATGTGATTTTCGTAAGTATCTTCACAAGGGACTATTTAAAATTTTATAGGTGAAGAAAATGAGGTAGAGAAAGGTAAACTAACCTATTATAGTAGGCAGAATAACACCCCCCACACACAAAAGTATACATCCTGCTCCCTGAAAACTTTTGAATGTGTTACCTTACATGGCCAAGGGACCTTGCAGATGTGATGAAATTAAGGATCTTAAGATGGGGAGAGCATACTGGATTGTATTAGTGGGCCCCATATAAACACAAAGATCTTTTCATGAGGGAGGTAAGAGGGAGAGAAGAAAATGATAGTGAAGAGCAAAGTTCAGAGAGAGCCTGGGGGGCTCAGCCAGATAAGCATCCGACTCTTGATTTCCGCTCAGGTCACCATCTCACAATTCGTTAGATCGAGCCCTGCCTCGGGCTGTGTGCTGACAGCATGGAGCCTGCTTGGGATTCTGTCTCTCCGTCTGTCCCTGTCCGTCCCCTGCTCACATGCATGCATGTGTACTCTCCCTCTCTCAAAATAAATAAACGTTTAAAACAAAATAAAAACTCCCAAAACAAACAAACAACAACAACAACAACAAAGTCAGAATGATGCAGCCTGTAGGCAAGGAATGTGGGCGGCCTCCAAAGGCTGGAAAAGGCAAAGGATGGATTCTCTGCCAGAGCCTCCAGAAAGAACACGGTTCTGTGACACCTTGATTTTAGCCCCACAAGATCCACTTTGTATTTCTGAGGCTCAGAACTGCAAGGCAATGCATATGTGTTGTTTTAAGCCATTAAGCTTGTGTTAATTCGTTACAGCAGCAAGAAGAAACTAATACCTGCCGAGGTCACACGGCCATTAGGCTGTGGATCAAGGATACAACCCCACCCTGGGTGATTCCAGAATCATCAATTCTAATGCCGACAAAGGTGTTTAGAGCCTACGTTATAAGGAACTGAGTGCTGAGACAAAGAGGCAAAGATACTTTCTCCCACGTGGCCTTGCCTCGATCACCAATCCAGCTGTAAGAAGGGTTCTTATTTCCTGGGTAGGGTTTCGTGGCAAATGAGGTGGCGTTCCCCGTGGATTTCTTTATGCTGCTCTTGTCCCAAGTGTGTTCCTAGCTGATACGGCCAATGGAGGAAGGTTTCCCTCCTACATGGCAGACCCGTCTGCCCGTTTAAGTGCTTCACAATCAGTTCCTTACAAGAAAAAGATGGGTTTTCTGCTGTATCTTGGAAGAACTATCTGAAGGGTAGGTGGTCCAGCTTCTAGCCAACACATTAACCTCTTCATCTCCGAGGGAACCATGAGCCCCTGGATGTTCACAGGCTGTGTCCCATCTTCAAGACCTACCACGGCCATCACTTCTCGGCCTTTTGGCTAAGATCAGGTGAAGACCTACCATGTCCAAGGCACTGCATTATCTATGATAAGGGGATGATATTACCTGCCCCAAGCCCTTCACGGATTCTTCTGGAAGAACTACATGTTTGTAGATGTAGAAATGCATCCTAAATTCTAAAAGTTCAGCTACGCAAAAATGCTTATTATCGTTTCCTTAACAGATTCCTTGCTGCCACCTTTTAATTTCATTGTCAGTGCAAAAATAAAAAGTGTTGATGGGCTGGATGGAACTTCATGACTCAGGCATTTTGTCTGTGGAGAATGAGAAGGAAGTAGAAGTAAGCTGTAGGAGACACTAAAAATACTGGAGAAAAAAGCTAGCTCAAAGAGTTGAAATCAGGATAAACTCAGAAAACTTCAAAGTATATGCTCTTTCAAGTGTTCAAGAATTGGCCTTCAAAGTATTTTGTGAAGAGATTATCAACACACGTAAGATAAGGAATCGCGTAAGAACCAAAGGGCCTTCAGAAATCTCCTTGTCGGCAGTAAGAGGCGAAGCTTGAAAAGAGGGCATTTCATGTCTTTCGCCCTTTAGGATTCAATTCAAATCCCATCTCTCCTCCACCAGCCTCCCTGACCCGCCCAGCCGACGGGAGCCGTTCCTGGCCCAGGAGCTTCTCATCCCTGCCGTTCACACGTTCTTGCTGTCTTGTGTCAAGAATTTCACTTGTTTGAAATCCACCTGGATTGTAAGCCACTTGAGGGGAGAGATCGTGTCCTAGATGTATGCCGTGTCTTCACAGGGCTTCCGACAGAAGGCGCGTCGCGTCAGGTGGTGTAGTCCATTTCTAGACAGTCTTTGCTCGCACCTAAAGCACACGTGACAAAGTGCCCTGTGGCCTCGTCTAAGCTTGTAGTATCATCGCGCTTGTTCCATCACCTCCTGGCTTTGCTATTACATCTTCATCCCCATCCTCCCCCAGCTTCCTATCTATAGTCCCAAGTTAGGATCTGGAATCTTGATCTTGTACTACCTGCTCTGGCATATGTTACAGATCTCTGCTTCGGGACCATGGGACTCATTCCCCCAGCTGCTGGAACACTGGCAACGATGGCTCTCAGCTGGGTCTTGTCTTACCAAACTCCCTCCACCCACACAGCCATCTGACCCAAAGCCACAGCCCTTCCCAAGGGAGTGCACACCAAAAAGGTGTGGGATGGAAAGCCCTTGCCGCCAGGTGATTCAACTCCCAGAGGCAGCCCCAGCTCAGGAACTCCCGTGCAAGTGGACATTCACTTTATTCCGATCGTAACGCAGCTTAACGACTCCTCGCATAGTACCACCCTCCCTCCTTCATTTCTCCACACATCAGGTTCCTGAGAGCCCTCCGTGATAAACTTCCTCCATGCAGATCTCTGCACCACAGTCTGTTTCCTAGGGAACCTGTTCTGTGACGGATCTCACACACAAATCAGAGAAAAATAAACAATGCCAACAGCATGAGGGACTGGGGAGGGCGCCTTACCTAACATCAAGCCAGTCCAATCCGGCCAAGGCTCCCAATGCCTGGCCGTGAACACAGACACCAGCCTGGCCATCCAATGCCAGCCAAGCGAAGTCTGGTCACTTGTGTCCTCTGCATCGGTGCTTCCCACTAGAACTTTCTGCAATGATGGACATGTTCCCTGCCTGCCCTGTCCAATACAATAGCCATCAGCCACTTGTGACTGTCGAGCACTTGAAATGCAGCTAGTGTGACTAAGGAATTTCATTCTTAAAAATTAACCCATATTTAAATACAAACAGTCACATGTGTCTCGTGGCTCCCATGAGGCACAGAACAGCCGGAGATTACGAATCGGGCAGGTCTAGAAAGGCAGTATCTCGAAGGCTCCAATTCCACCCGCCTTTACTTCTGCCTCTCCATCATCTAGAAGTACCTGGTCTGACTCCTTCAAAGTCATCCTAATGAGGCAGACAGAGGAACTGTGTACCAGTAAAGTCTAATTATTAAGTGGCCCAACAATGATTATGAATACTGTTAAGTCTCAGTGCCAGAGAGCTCTATTTCAAGATTAAATTGGTTGTAACGCATCAATCTATTTACCATTGCTTACCCTCATAGTCTTGTATTCCCCCGGCCCCCCAAGGAATTAGATGGAGCGAAATGACCTGTGTTTGCGTGCAACTGAAATTAAGGAATACCCCCTTTCTTGACTGTGTATGTGTGTACGTTTGATTAATGCCTTTTTCTTTGCCATTTGGTCTATATGATCCTGGAGCTTCAGCTCTATGTTTTGTACATAAGAAAGCAAAAAGAGAGAAAGACACAGCTGCCATTTTGAGGTGGACAGGCTGGGAACCCAAGGGAGACTTTAGTCCTGCCCTGTTTCTTGGACAAGGACGATCTCTTATTACTGACCCAGAAATGTCAGAAGGGGCCCAGGATGAGAGCACATGGCTGCACTTGGGTAAGTTCATGACTATCCCGCAAAAACTGACTCTGTGTACATGCCCTCCAGACAAGGAGTCATTCACACCATCCTGCCGTCTGAGGGTCAGCCTGGACACAATCCGGGTGAGCCACTGAAAGCAACTGAAATTGAATCCAGCGCAATTTGAAAATATTCTGTTTACTTAAAGCCCAGAAGCCTAGCGTGAGAAGAAGAATCCAGGCCCAGGCGATGGTAGTTAAATTTGTTCATTTTTCTTTCTTGTTGCAATTTTATCTTTTCCGAGCAATTTAATGAAGACTCCAGAGGAAAGAATTAAATGTCTGCTGGTTCAATTACCAAATAATGAAAAGGTCGAAAGGAGCCCCATGCACTGTGTGCTGAGCCGCTATAAAAGCCTGTGCTGACAGTGAAAATCTTTTGTGTGCTGTTCACACTTGCGATTTGCCACCCGCAAATTGTACAGATGATTGTCAGTGTAAGAAGCAGAAATCAAGAGCTGGTACAGGTCGCCCTCCACAAGGGTGAAAAGGCCTGGCCCACGGGGGCATCTCACGACACCCACGGCAGCAGCCAGAGGCACGGTGGGGACCACAGCCTTCATCGGGAGGGACCAGACTGGCATTAAATCCACCCTTTGAGAAGGTTCTAATCACCTTTGGCCCTGAATGCATGGTGACTAGCCTGTCCTTGGGGCCACATGCAGGGTACGTCTCCGGGGCCAAAGAGACTTGGCAGCAAGGATTTCAAGGACTCCGGCATCTGAAAAGCTACCCCCGCCCCCAACCTGCCCCAACTATATACAGAAAAGAAAGATTACAGAAACACAAAAATCCTCTACAGAAGCCAAAAACAAAGATAAAATAAAACTACGGTTTTTGGAATTCAAGCTTTAAAAATCAAGTCTCTTTGGAAATAATAGGCAAGCAAAAAGGCAGCTCGGCATAGACTCTCCTAGCCCCAACACCCACGATGACCATCTCTCCGCTCATGCTGCAGCTTCTCCAAAACCTTTGGATCAGTGACATCGAAAGACTCAATGGCCAAGTCGTTGTACAGCTTCTTTTTTCACTCTTAAATTAAGTTCTTCTTTGGTTATTTCAGAGAATAGCCTCATTCTTAGGAAACACACACTGAAATGTTTAAGGATAAAGGGTCATAATATATATCGCTGACCCATAGTAAAAAGTGTGTGTGCGTGTGTGTGTGTGTGTGTGCGTGTGTGTGTGTCCTCCTCCTTTATCTCTATCGACATATATGTAAATATTTACATACACGTGTATATACATTTGGGGGAGGGATGAGACGGAAACCAGACTAAACGATAAAGCAAGGGGGGTAAAGTGTAAAGAGAATTTGGGCAGCCTTTGAACTATTTTTATTTTTAAAACGTACCTGCAAGTTTGAAATTATTCCAAGTTTTAAATAGTGCAAAAAGTTTTAAATAGTGCAAAAAGTTTTAATTCTTTCTCTTTTCTTCTCCTGTGTATTAGCTCCTTGCTAGATACCCTCATAATTACACAACAGCCACACTCTGGGTAACAGTGTCCGTGAGGGGAGCGCCACTCCATGAGAAGGCAACAGTTCTGCTTATATGTGTAATCAGGATGAAGATTCTCTTGGAGAAACCAATCGCAAAGACAATTCTAGAACGGCCCCTCTTATGGTGTGCTGGTGATTACTGAGGGTTTATGCTGGGGTTGGAGAGGGACTATGGATAGGGAATGCAAGAGTATCTCTAGATAATTCCTTCCTCTCTTCTCTTAAAATACTACAGCCAAGGGTATTAGGTTCTCAAGGTTTTAAAAATCAGGACTATTCCTCAAATCAAGTTAAAATATACGTGAGGGGCACTGTTAAGCGTCAGACTCCTGATCTCAGCTCAGGTCATGGTCTCACGGTTCGTGAGTTTGAGCCCCGCTTCAGTCTCCATGCTGACACTGCGGAATCTGCTTGGGATTCTCTCTCTCTCCCTCTCTCTCTCCCCCTCCCCTGCTCATGCTCGCTTTCTCAAAAATGAAAAAAATAAACTTAAAAAAATAAAATATATGTAAACATACGTGAAAACAAACTGTATGAGAAAAAGAAAATCTCTGAATTATTTATGCCACTTTTTTTGGGGGGGTGGGGGGAGTGGTGTCTGAAATGAGAGACCATAGGATCATTCTGTTATCAGAAGAGACCCTCTCTGGGGGCACCTGGGTGGCTTAGTCAGCTGAGCGCCCGACTTTGGCTTAGGTCATGATCTCGCAATTCGTGAGTTCGAGCCCCACATCAGACTCGCTGCTGTCAGTCTGTCAGCATAGAGCCCACTTAGTATCCTCTGTCCCCCTCTGTCTGCCCCTCCCCCACTTGCGCTCTCCCAAAAATAAATATTAAAAAAAATAATACAAGAATAGAACCTCTCTGAAGACTGACCTTAATCGGTACTGCTACTCCTATATTCCCAAAAAACACAACTGTGGGATGCACTTGAATGAATATATGATTAAATGATTGAGCAACACCTGAGATAAAGTTCTAGGCTCACTTCCTTATCCTTAGGAATACCCTGTAAGATGTATGAAAATCTAAGCGGAGGCATCTTTAACTATAGGGTTCTCTCTTCATAAGCTTCTATTCTCCTCTTCTCCTTTATTTAGAATTCCATATTTAAATCTACCAGCATCATAAAGAAAAAGGTGAGATCAACTGGACAAAGCTATTTTTCACACATATAATGGAACAGGATTAATACCGAGAGTACAGAAAGCATTCCTACAGATGAATTAGAATTAAAAAGATAATTCAAAGTAAAAATTGTCCAAAAGAGCCCATGAACAGGTATTCCACAGAAGAGAAAGCACAAACGGCCAAAACGCTCTGCCCAGGTGCTCAAAGTCATTAATAAGTGGAAAATGCAAATGCAAACGCAAATAGCATGTCGTAAAAACCAGATGGGCAAAAATTCCAAAGCCTGACAATATCAACTGCTGACGAAGCTGTGGAACAATGGCACTGTCGTTTACTGCTGGAGGGAGGGAAAGGTGGAAGAACCACTGTGGGAAACACCCGGTCATTACAGAGCAGAGTTGAAGGCATGCATGTCCTGTGACCCAACAATTCTACTGCGGGGTATATACCGAGAAGCTCTACCAAAGACGCAGCGGCGGGCGGGTGCTGTGCAAGAATATTCCTAACAACACTTGTATAATGGAGGCCATCCAAAGTCTGCCAACAGAACAGTAAACCAGCAACTTGAGGCATTTCATACAATAGAACAGTATCCAGCACTGAAGATAAAGAAACAATAGTTGTGTACATCCACAGAATGGTCATCAGGAACACGATGTTGGACGAAAAACACAAATGATACAAGAATGCATACGTTATGATTCTATTTATGAAACAGGGTTTGTTTTTAGGGATAGAAATAGGGGTAGGGGCGCCTGGGTAGTTCAGTCGGTTGAACACCCAACTTCAGTTCAGGTCATAATCTCACAGCTAGTGAGTTCGAGCCCCACGTCAGGCTCTGTGCTGACAGCTCAGAGCCTGGAGCCTGCTTCAGATTCTGTGTCTCCTCTCTCTGCCCCTCCCCAGCTTGTGCGCTCTCTCTCTCTCTCTCTCTCTCAAGAATAAAATAAAACAATAAAAAAATTTAAAAAAAGAAATATATAAGGTAAAACTATACATAACAAGGGAATGAGAAACAAAAATTCAAGACTGTGGTTACCTGTGTCTAGAGAAGAAAGGAAAAGCAATCAGGAGGAGACATACGGACCTTGAATGGAAACCCTAATGGCCTATTTCTTAAAAGTAGAGGGCACATGTCCATTGCATCATTATCCTTTATACTTACACATCTTACAAATATTCTTTTGTGCGTATCCAATATTCAACAAAAAAAACTTTTAAGAACTGGTGAAGAAGGAAATGACCAAAAATATTTTATCAAGACTTGTTGGAAAGGAAAACAGAGGAAAACAACATTCCAGCCAGCAGGCTCTGGCAGTCTTTCCTTCCACACACGCCATACTGGCCTGTCTCTGATTCTTCTTTGTTCACTTGATCCAAAACCAACCACGGCTCCGAGTTACCAGTTGTCCCGGGTTGGGGAAACATTTCACGATACTCATTAGAAGGAACAGCCAAACTTCCTTCTCTGTCCTCCTAACCCTCATTAAAATCCAGCCCTCCTCCAGGTGTGAATGACAAGCACATTACCGCATTCACGCATGCGCACACACCCATCCAATCTCTGCAGCTCAGTCAGGTTATTATTATATCCAACCAACTATTACTGAAAGCCATTATGACCTGACTTTTGCCTTTGACTTATTCTCTAATATTTGCACATATTTAACAATGATAATAGAATACCATATTCAAAACAAAGAATCTATCCTCCAACCTATGCCTGAAATCTGAAAAAGCTCCTTGAAACACAGACATCTGTCTATGCTCCAAATACAACCATGTAGCAACAGCCCTTTAAAGCTAAACTAAAATTTAAAGTGAGTGGTGCAGGGGCGCCTGGGTGGCTCAGTTGGTTAAGCGTCTGACTTCGGCTCAGGTCATGATCTCGTGGTTTGTGAGTTCGAGCCCCGCGTTGGGCTCTGTGCTGACAGCTTGGAGCCAGCTTGGGATTCCTCGTCTCCTCTCTCTCTGCCCCTCTCCCTCTCACGCTCTGTCTCTCTCTCTCCCACAAACATTTAAAAAAATTAGGGATCTAGAATGTTAAAAAAAAAAACCTTTAAAAAAATAAGGTGACTGGTACAGTTGGTCAGTACAGCACTTAAGAACAAGATAAATCTCGCTCCAGAAAGTCTGACTCCTCACCTTGGTAGGTCATTAAAGATAAAAAGACATTCATCTCCCCCTCTGGCCCACCTGCCACCCAGTGGATGGGGAAGAAGAAAGTTTTGCTCTATTTTCAATGTCATGAAATTTTTTAAAAACTTGTTTTCATGTCAGTTACTCCAGTGACGTCTGGCTTCTCTCAGCAGTCAATTGCCAACAGGAACAAAATAATCAGACTGGTAAAAAAAAAAAAAAAATGCTTCTAAATGACCCACCTGGAAGATTCCATCACTTAGTCCCCTGACGTTTACTGAAGACCTAGTTAGGAGACGCTGTAAAAATACAACCACTTACCTCCGCGTACTGTGCGACAGAACTGGCTTCAACAGCATACACTCTCCTAGCTCCAGCCTGCACGGCAAAAAATGATAGTATTCCTGATCCACAGCCAACATCTAGGACAATCTGGAAGAAAGAGCGAAGACAACAGAGGGGTGAGAAAATGCACAGGTACGGCTTTGAGCAATTGTCTTCAGGCTTAACGCCCCAGCTTTGCTGTTTACAAATGGTCTCACCTTAGTCAAGTTAGGAATCTCTGTGAAACTCCATTTTCTCAGATGTTTAATGGGATAACAATATCCACTTTTTAAGGTTTGTTGGAGGGATTAAGTAACATGAAGTATCTACAGAGCACCTGGCAGGTAATTGGTGTTTTTCAAATCACTGCTCTTACTACGATGGTGTCTCTGTTTTTTGTTTTTAATTTATTTTTGAGACAGAGAGAGACAGAGCATGAGCAGGGGAGGGGCAGAGAGAGAGAGGGAGACACAGAATCCGAACCAGGCTCCAGGCTCTGAGCTGTCAGCAGAGTCCAACGCGGGGCTCGGACTCACAGACTGTGAGACCATGACCTGAGCTGAAGTCAGACGCTGAACTGACTGAGCCACCCAGGCTCCCCTACCATGGTGTCTTTGTAACACAGATCGCTGTTAGGACGTCCAGGGC
The DNA here is from genome assembly GCF_007474595.2 of Lynx canadensis. Taxonomy (NCBI): domain Eukaryota; kingdom Metazoa; phylum Chordata; class Mammalia; order Carnivora; family Felidae; genus Lynx; species Lynx canadensis. The sequence continues at coordinate 8,315,726 of NC_044315.2, read as the reverse complement.
CACGAAAAGTAAAGCGTCATGAATAAGCTCGCCTATCAAATCTGTTAGCAGGAACAAAACGAAAAGTGTCACCGATCATTTTATATGTTTTTATACGTTCTGTGTTTTATTTTATACATGTAAAATTTTTATATATAAGTTTATTACATATTCATATACGTATATATTCAGAAATAACTGAAGATAAAGTCTTCAAAAATCCAAAAGTCGGGTTTGTGCTTGCTTTTTTTTTTTTTTTTTTTTTTTTTGCAGGCCTCCCTCCCCCGCCGCACACACAGTTGGGGAGGTTTACAAATGGAGGGTAGGAGGGAATTAAGGCAGTGGACAGATAGAATTCTCAGAAGCTTTTTTTTCTATTCTCTGGGTTCAGACCTTGGACTTAAATCAAGACAATCACCTTTCGCTAGCACAAGGGCCCAACATTTGAGAGGCAGGAGGTACGTGATATGTATTGGGCCTCCTCCCCAAACATGTCTGCAGCCAAGGCCCAAATTTCAACCTGATCACTGGGATTTCAGGTGACTGCTCCTGCCACATCAGTGACTCTTAACTCAGCATCTTTCAGCACTGGCTTTGAGCAAGACGTTTTGATTGGCTCTGAATCCTGATAATAAACGTCTGAGTAAACAGCATTACTAGGACTACTTTGGAGATGACCACACTGAAATTCGGACACGGACCAACGGGCCCAAGTTCATCTAGCAGCAGAGAGGGGAGTGAAGACTCGCATCTGGGCACATCTGCCTTCCAAGCGCATGTCCCGTAACACCGTACCCTTACTTACGCCCATCTTCATAAATCTGTCATTTTCACACGGCGACACCGATAGGCAATGTTAGGTGAGGAAACCAAGTATTACTTTTCGTAGGAAATTTAGAAAAGATCTCTCTTTTTTTTTTTTTTTTACTTTGATAGCAGGAAAATTTCCCCCCAAAATAGGAAATATCAAGAGGGTGTGTGTGTGCGTGTCTGTGTGTGTTTTAACCGCAGTATCACACTGTGCTGACACAGATACTGTGCCATTATTCTAAGAGAGCGTGCTGTTAGTAACGGGTTCACAGTGCTCACTTATATTAATTCTAGAACTGTGGCTGTATTCCATATGGTTTCCTAGGGTTTGGGTAATTAGGAGCATTACCAATTTAAAATGTCACCCAGGCTCTGGAATTTGCTGTCAGGCTGTCTACACTTTTAGAAATACCAACATTCCCCTCCCCTTGTCCTCCCTAGGAAATACATCATCTTCACATGGCCCTGCTCCGTTGCAAGAACACCTGTGACCACTCTTTAGCGAATGCGGCCATTAGGGTGGGGAGTACAATTCACAGCACCCCCCCCCCCAAATAGATACGCCAGATCCAGAAGAATCTTTCTGGAGTCTTATTCAATAAAAATATAAAACTTCAGAGTCTACACCCAGTCCAAAACATGGATGCAAAATGAAGACACAATGAGAATTGCACCTGTTTGCTCTGGTGACAGGTGCCCTGAAAACCTGTGAGTGGTGCTCTTTGTCTCTTTTATTAGGGAGCTGTGAAGCACATCTTGGAACAGCATTTTTCAGCTCTCTTGACCCTGCAGATTAAAAACCAAAGAAATGTTTGCCGCAAAAGAGAGGAAGGAGAAAGGTAATGGAAAGAAAAGAGAAAAAGGTCAGAGGTGGGAGGGAGCCTGATGGATGTGGTTCAAACTTTGCCCAGATTAGTCCATTTGGTACGCTTTAATAGACCCAGACCCTATCTGATGAAAAATCCCAAATGAAGGCAATTTCCCAGGTACCTTATTTCAATACCTCTTTTCAGGCCCAAATAACCTTATTCATTTGGTTATTTCAAAACAGTGCATAGGCCTTGGAAAAGAATCTGATCTTTTCTTAGCATTATCCAGATAATGCCATCTGCTTCCCACTTGTGTATATATGTAAAAAGTTAATAAGGGAATTTTCAGTCTGGAGCTGATGGGAGAGGGTGGGGAGAGGAAGGAACATTTTGCCTTGTCTACGTAAGCCTTGCAATGTTGGAAACAAAGCTCTGGAGGGCTTAGAATAAATCCTCTGGTGAAAAAACGAAAGGTCAAAGCAAATATTTAGGCTCTAATGGAAATATACTACCCTTTCCAGCTGGGGTTTCCAAATCCGAGAGGAGAGAGGCCACTAACACAGATAACTCTGTTATACGCTTTCCTACATGGCACTTCAGGAAGCCTTGAAGCTACCTCCAATCATATTTTCTTGCCCTCACAGAAGATCACATTGGTCCCAGTTTTTATTCTAGCACTGGTAGGCCACCACGGGACTGGGCACGTGTGAGGACCTTGGCAGATATTAAGTTATACTTTCTTGCCCTAGGGAAAAAAATATCCCCCCATGTTGGGCAGAGGCAATAAAATCCCCTTGTATCTCCAAAGCCATCCAGTTTCCCAACGATGTTCTCCTGACACTATTTGATTGCGATGTCTCCCTGGAAAGGGGAGTTCATAGATTGTCCCCATTTTATTGATGAGGAAACGAGGCGTGGACAGACTACTTCCAGCTCAAGGTAACGTGGCCGGTAAGCGGCAGAGTTGGGCAATGCTCAACCCTCCCCACCATCGTGGCCTTCTCTCTGTGTAGTAAAAGATGAGAGAAAAGGGGTGCGCTGTGAAGAGATGAAAATCTGGGCATATCAGACACCCCCAATGGTGCCACGCAGCTAAGCGGAAAGTCCCCATCTCCTCGATGTGCTGTCCTTTCGGCCTCAGCCATCCGGCAATGACTGGCTTTCCTGGTCTCTTTTTCTGTAATTCTCTTCTTTCTTCCTCCCCCCACCCCTCCCGGCTTGCCAACTGCAGGCCTTTCCCTGATTCTAGGCTCCCTCATGTGTGATCCCCTGTGGCGGAGGGAGCCGAGAGCCTGCCAGACGTTCATGCTCTCCCAGATCCTGGACGACAATCTCTGCTCCCCTGTATCTCCATAGGGCCACGGGACCACTTAGCCCAGTGGAGTGTGAGGGGAAGTGACGAGCGTCCCTTCTGTGGGGAGGTGGCTGAAGGTGTACCTTGCCTTCCTTCCCCACACCCTCTGCTCCTTATGGAGTCACGCTGGAAACCACCTGCTGGAGGTGAAAACAGCCTGACTCCCTGGGTCGCCACTTTGGGAAGAGCTGCTCAGAACACCTTGGACGTGCCATTGAAACAATATTTTTCTGCTGGGTGAAATCCTTCTCACTCTTCCCCCTGGGGAAGTGACGACCAAGCACAGATACCACATCTCTGGGACACGTTCTCTGACGTCCCCAGTCTAGGCTGCCTGGTACATGGCTCTCCAGAAGAGCTTACCGCAGGTCACTGCATATACAGTAAAACCTTGGAGTGCGAGTAACTTGTTCTGCAAATGTTCCGCAAGACGAGCAGACATTTCTAATGAATTTTAACTTGATAAACGAGCCATGTCTTGCAATACGAGTCGTCCGTGATGCCGAACGTCACGCGATCACAGCTGAGCCAATGGTTCTCTCTCTCTTTCTCTCTTTCACTGTGGGATTGTGGGTAATCATCCCCCATGCTTGGATGTTCAGTCTCAGGCTGCGGTGTTTGGCAGAAATCGGTAATTTTTCAGAACATTGGAAGGTGCCCCCCACTGGCAGTAGTGTATTTTTTGTCACTTCAAAGCACCCATGGATGTTCCTCTGGTTTTCCGTACAAGAGTAAGCTTAGGAATGCTTTGCTTCATTCTAGGCCAGGCTGCCAGCAGGTTATAGACCCTTTCCTCTGCTGCCTTATTGCCAGTTACATTACATAGAGCATATGACAAGAGTTTTTTTTTTTAATTTTTTAATGTTTTTATTTGTTTTTGAGAGAGAGACAGAACACAAGCAGGGGAGAGGCAGAGAGAGAGGGAGACACAGAATCTGAAGCAGGCTCTGGGCTCTGAGCTGTCAGCACAGAGCCCGACGTAGGGCTTGAACTCAGGGACCGTGAGATCATGACCTGAGCTGAAGTCGGATGCTCAACTGACTGAGCCACCCAGGCGCCCCTGACAAGAGTTTTTAATACTGCACTGTAGTCGACATTCGTTAGTGAAACTCGTCCTACTCAATAACCCTCCTCTCTCTCGTTTCCCTCACACCAGCCACAAAGGTTTTCAAAGGTAAATGTAGGTTAATTTGCTTTTTTCTTGATAGCTTGTATTTTCGTTATTATTTTGTATATTGCAATACTGTAATCATTTTTATATGAATATTTTTGGGTTGTGGAACAAATCATCTGAGTTCCCATTATTTCTTATGGGGAAATTCGCTTTGATACACAAGTACTTAGGATTACAAGCACGTTTCCGGAACGAACTATGCTTGCAAACCAACGTTTTACTGTATTTTTTTTTCTTTTAAGGTTTTATTTTATTTTATTTTTTTTTTTTAATTTTTTTTCAACGTTTTTTATTTATTTTGGGGACAGAGAGAAACAGAGCATGAACGGGGGAGGGGCAGAGAGAGAGGGAGACACAGAATCGGAAACAGGCTCCAGGCTCCGAGCCATCAGCCCAGAGCCTGACGCGGGGCTCGAACTCATGGACCGCGAGATCGTGACCTGGCTGAAGTCGGACGCTTAACCGACTGCGCCACCCAGGCGCCCCCTTTTAAGGTTTTATTTTTAAGTAATCTCTGTGTCCAATGTAGGGCTCGAACTCACAGCCCTGAGATCAAGAGTCACACACTCTACCTACTGAGCCAGCCAGGTGCCCCGATGATACCGCAAATATTTCTTTACATGTTTGCCTTCCCTGCCAAGCCTATGAGTTCCCCAAAGATAAGAAGCACATCATTTATCTCTCAGCACCCAGCACAACATGAAAGCAAAAATCGTTAATAAATATTTGTTGGCTAAATGACCAAATGCGATGACTCATTAGGGCAGTCTCCTAATTCCAACATCACCTTGAAATATTTCTGGAAAAGGCGTGGGACGTTCCCCAGCCATTTCAACTCTGGGAGTGTCCTTGCATGCAAAGCTAGCAGCCAGAGGCTAAGCCCAGGATGCCCTTGCCTTATTCAGCACTTACATGCTGAATTGTTTCACTCAACCTAACCTTCTGCTTCTTGGTCTCCAAGCCATCTCACAGACCTGACTCTACACTGTTTCTTTTTGTGATCTCCATCCTTCCTCCTTGACTGTGATCCCAACATGTCTCTTGGGTCACCCTTGTGACTATCTGAGGCAGCCTTCTGCCTGACCCAGGCCTCTTGGAAGGTTCCATGTTCCTTTCTGCCATAGGGCCTTAGTAAATGCTGCTCCCTTTGGGGTGCTCCCCACTGCATACTCTATGGTATCAGCCTCTGGTAATGTTTTTGTTTTTACCTAGTCAACGCCCATTAAGCTAGATCTTTTCTATTTGTTCCTCCAGGTCTGTGCTCCACTTTCCTCCACCTGCTTTTTGTCACAAGTCTCACCTACGTGGACCGCATCAATGGCTTCCTTGCCCCTGGACCCCATTTGGGAGCAGTCAAGAGAAAAGACAACAGAAAGTCAGAGGGGGTGGGGACAGTGAGGTCAGGTGAGTTATTCTCCTGGCTTCTTCCTTCCTGGCTCTCCAGAGACTGGTTGTCCCCTCCACCCAAAGCCACAATTCTCGGTGGGTTTCCATCTTTACGGCTATGACCGTCCCATCCACTTTCCAGGAAGCACCCATTGCAGCCCACATGTGGTAACAAGTCTCTCTGGCTACTGCCAGGTTGCTTCAGCATCCTGTGTTGGTTCTCTTAACTCCGCCCACATCTTGGTACACAGTCCTGTGATTTAACTCTCCCAAAACACCCTGTCGAGTGTGTAAACTCTCTCCTGCGGAACCTTTGGCTGACACAACAACTCACCCTTCAGATTCCAAATGGCTCTCCGTGAGAGAAGATATCCCTAATCTCTGTTCCCTTCCCAAGCTAAGTCCTCCTGTTGTATACCCTTCCTTTGTAACACTCCTCCTGGTTATAATTTCCCATTCAATGAGTGATTATTTGATTAACATCTGCTCCCCTGGACTATACGCTTGGTTAAGGGAGAGACTTCCACCTGTTCCCCACCCACGACCGAATCCCTGATAAGAGCATACGGTCTGGCACATAGTAGAGACATTCACTACCTCTCTGTTGGACAAACTGAATAAGGAAAATGTGTCTCTGGGGAGCCTGGGTGGCTCAGTCAGTTGAGCATGTGACTCTTGATTTTGGCTCAGGTCATGATCCCAGGGTTGTGGGATCGAGCCCCACATCAGGCTCCATGCTGGGAACGGAACCTGCTTGAGATTCTCTCCCTCCCTCTGTCCCTCTCTTCTACTCACACTTGCTCTCTCTCTCTCTCTCTTTAATAAAAGAAAAAAAAATGTGTCTTACTGCCACAAATAGGGAACCAGTTCATGATCCAGAAAATACTACCTCCTTAAAAAGCATCTTCTACCGGCATAACACAACCTCTCCAATCTAGTGATCGTAAGCAACTTTCAAAGGACTTTATTTTATTTTATTTTTTTTTTACATTGCCATATTATATCACACTATGATCCAGTTAGCTCTTGTGTACAATGCTTCTATAGAGAGAGAATAAATCCTCAGCCGCCCCCGGCTGCACAGGCAGTAAGTGAAGATGGCGAATTTGGGGCTCCTATCAGGGAACACAAGAAAATGGTGTGAACTCCCTGCCAGGACTCATGGGGAAAAGTCAACAACTGGTCCATGTAATAGTGGCCAAGAATTCTAAGAATGTATTTATAAATAAAGTAAATTCGAAAAATATTAAACAGATAGGGTCATCCTTTTGTTTATACAGATGATTTTAATTATATGCTCTGGTGGTTTTCCCGGGCAAAGAAACCCTGCAAAATGTTTGGATGGGGCTAAAAGAGCTCCAAGAAGGTTCAGAGACACTTATTTGGATTTTACTAGGTTAAAATTAATGAGGAATATCTAGGTCTTTATGAAAGTGTGAAACAAAATCACTCTTGAATAACAGAGTAAAAAGAAACTAAATACGTACCCTTTGTTTTATACTTATTATGTTGTTATGCCTGTAAGAACTTTGTTGGCATTACCTCATTTACTTGCGGCGACAATTCTATAATGAGAGTACGATTATTTTCTCCATGTTGTAAAGAGGCTGAGAATCTGATAAAGTTACAGCTACGGACTTAATAAACAGCAGAGATGAAATAAAAAAAGCAAACGCGTCTAACTCAAACCCTATGCTCTCAGCCACTCCCTTCATCTTCCACTTACGTTATTATTATTTTTTTTTGAGTTTACTTATTGATTTTGAGTGGGGGGAGGGGCAGAGAGAGAGAGAGAGTCTCAAGCCGGCTCCGCACTGTCGGCCTGGAGCCCAATGTGGGGCTCAAAGCCACAAACCGAGGTCACAACCTGAGCCAAAACCAAGAGTCAGATGCTTAACGGGCTGAGCCACCTGGGTGCTTCCCACTTAGGTCATTCTTTGCACTCTTCAGGCTATAGTAATATTGGTCACGCTTGGCCTTCTTATTTCACCCCAGCAATTCTATAATTATCTTCCAAGACTGGGGTCCTGATTACCCCACGATCAGCCCCTTGAGTTATGCCAGTTATTATTATTATTAATTCCTTCTTTCTTTCGTGGCTTGAGCATATCAATACCTGATCCTGAACTGAATATCCCAACTGGAATTTCTGTACGTCCTATACGCCGAAATCCTGTGTCCAACCCACCTGTCCACTGCCAAGGCCACCAATGCTTCTTCTCGCCACTGTCATCTCACATCTGGAAGACACCTCCGCCCAAACCACCCAAAGTGACGTGGGCCCCATGCGCTTGCAGCGCTGGGCCTGTTTCCATCACCACCTGCCATGGACTGCCTACCTCCATAGATTTCACTCGACTCTTTCAGTATCCCAGCTCTTGACTGACAGATGGACTACACAGCTTCTAGACGGTAACAGAATGACGGACCTGCACAGCTTTCTTTGTGGTCAGAGAAGAAAATTCCAAATCATCCCAAGGCCTGCAGAAGACATCCTTTTACGGCCTTTGCAGCTAAGACTTCAATTCTGTTCAGATAATCAGCACTTCCATTATGGCATAAGAATCCTGCAGCGGGAGCTCCTCAGAAGGTAGAATTCTATATCTGCTGTGCAGTGAAACTTGGTTTCGGCCAAAGAGCTGCCTGTATTTGAACAATGCATGTTTAATGCTTAGGAACCCTTGTTTCACCTTGCCCAGTCCCCTGGCAGAAGGTAGATAAATCCATCACCCATCTTTTAAGAGAAGTACCTTTCACCAGTTCTCCCATGATTTTCCTCCGTTGTTGTGGAAAACACAGAGTATATGGATCACGCTTTGCTTATCTCCCGATGATCAGCCCCCTTCAGAGGCTGCCAGTGGTCTCAGACAGTGGTCTCGGATTAAAGCTCACCTAGCTCTAAAGCTTTAGACACTCAACCATTCATCGGACATCTACTAAATGCCTCACGTTACCCACTGTGCCAAGCACTGCTAGGCGCTGGGAATGCAGAGATGAATGAAGCACGATTGTCTGGGACAGAGAGAGACAGATGTCAGAAAGAAGTACAATTATGTGTTGCATTATTGTATGACATTAATTATTTGTATGCAATACTGTGTTTCACGCCTGTAGGACAGAATTACATACAGGGCACGGTGAAAATACCAAGGAAGAAGAGTTTATTTTATCAAGGAGTCTGGAAAGACTTCCCTGAGGTAAACTGAGCAGTGGACATTGAAAGTTGAGTCAAAGTTGTGCTCTCTGAATCGACGGAGTAGTGGGAGCACCTAGAGCCTGTCACACTTAGGAGGCAATAGATGTCCTCAGAGCGTCATCTGTGTGTTACGGGTAGAAGTAGGGACATGGCTGAGACATTAACATGACACGAGCCAAAGCTGGAGCAACTGTCAGCCACCTGATCACAGACGGTCTTGTATACAAGACCAAGAGCTTGGACTTGATCCGCAAGTAAAGAAGGACCATAAGACATTTCAACAGGAGAATTATTCTCAATATTACTGAGTACTTATCCTCCTCCGTTTAGTAAACCATCCCCACTCCCAGGGAGGGACCCTGGTGGCCTATGTCAACCCGAGCTGGTTCCATTCCTTTTGCCAGTGATGGCTTTAGGCTCAGGTGTGTGATAAAATGTTATTAATGAGACCGGAGGGCAAGTCCGCGAGGGGCTATTGGCAAGTATCTCTTCCCTTCTGAGACACACAGAAAAGACACCTCTTCTTTCTCGGACACAGTTAAACTAGGATGTGATGTTCAGAGTAATTGGGTTAAAACACCTTGGAGTTATACCACCTCTGACAGTTTCAGCCGACGTGAGTGGGGACTTTCTCCCACGTAAAGCCAAAGGTATTTTTCACTCTGGGGCCCGTAGGGAAACTAAGCGGGAAACTTGCAGCATTCCAGAAGGACGATATGAATGAGAGCTACGAATGAGCAAGGGGACAGAGGGGAACAGGAGGTGCAAAAGCTAAAGTATTCGGAGCTAAAGTATTTGGAGACTGGACAGGAAAAGGGAAGGTCTAGACTGCCTCCCAGGTCTCTGGCTGGGGTGGCGTTTACGACACGCTCAGGTTTTGCGTGATGCCAGAATGGGAGCAGTTGCGTTGCTGTGTGGCCAGGGTGGCCCTAGAAATTGCTTGTGGTCATCTGCGAACGCTGGAGCTGAGTTTCATGGCTGCTGCCACTGCTACAGCCACTACTGCCCAAGGCTCTGCTGCGGGGGCGCCCCCGGTCCCTCATGGTGGTCATGGGCAGGACAAAACAGCGCACGCTCCCCACTCACGCCACCTGTATTTTGTTCCACGCCTGTTCCCGCAATTTCCTTGCTGATTTTGAGGCATGAGGCAAGCCCAACAGCACCCGCTTGGCACAGGCACGTGTGTGCCCTTGAAACACAAGGGAGTTGACACCTTGTGGAGGCGAACCTTGGCCAGTCCAAGTGTGGCACCCAGGGGACAAGTCTTTCCCCTTTTCTCCCCTTCAATGAATGGCTTGGGGATAAAGGGGCCTCATGTGGCCTCTTTGAATATATCATGTGACACCAATCAGTTTTAATAAAGCTGTGGCAAGGTCAGTAATATGCTCTCCTGCCCTCTCCGTCCTTCCCGGCCTCACTCTCCTCCTCCTTGAACATGCTTTCCTAAGATCGGCCTCCCTAATAAAGCACAAGCTCGTAAGCCTCTGCCTCAGGATCTGTGATTTAGGGAAGCTAGGTGAGGAAAATGACGGAAGTTACGCGAAACTCGACATGACCACTGAGTCCACAGCTCAGATTAAGCGAAAAGAGGAGTCCAAGTTCTAAGCTCATCAGAGCCCAATTCCCGGTTCAGTGCTAGATAAGCTCAGGTGCTAGTAGAGTACTTACAACTGCCTTTTTCATGGATCGTGTGGTCCTATGTAACTGCTTATTGATTTTATCCTGTTTGCCTACTTACGTTCTTATACTGGAAAGCGGACACTAAAACAAAATCACGTACCTTAGAAATAAATGATGGCTGCACAGAGGGTTCTGCCTAATCCTGGGCACTGCCTCAGGAGTACTGCCTTAGAGGGAACAGGGAGGTTTAGAAATTCAACCCTAGGAACTTTCAAAAATGCCTCGTATCCAGTGGGGAGGCAATCCATCCGGCAGAAGTTAATAGTAAGTTAACCAATAAAACCGCAGCAGTGAGATATTAATCCTTCAAACCCTCCCGTTTTTTCCCCTAGTTCCCTCTCACGCACAGCTGATGCATTGACAATATCACCTTAGCAATCTGTCCCTTCTTTAACGATTTTGCAAAAGCAGCATCTGGTATGATGGTCATTAGTGCCATTTACCGACTATTTTTGGTACTCCTTATGTGCACGCGGTAGGATTGCATCTCCTTGCTCTTTCGAATTAGCAGTGACCCCATGACTTGCTTCGGCCCCCGTGACGTGGTCAGAAGTACCGTGGGTCACTTCCGGTTGGCAGGTTGAAGAACTCGGGGCCGGGTCTGCCATTCTCTCCCTCTCCCTCTCCCACGTGGAGGCCGCTCCTGCAGTCTGGGGCCTGGGGTGAGCCTAAGACAAGGCGGGGCCCTCAGCCAGCCCCTAATGGATTGGCTGGGACGTAAGCTCTGGTGGCTTAAACCACGGAGGCCTGACGGTCGACTGCTATAGTGCCATCACCCCGTGGTGCTGCCGGGTCGGAGTCAGTCTCATCTCCATTCACCATGAGCCTCAGAAAGAGTAAGGGCGCTTGTCACCATCTTGAAAGACGCAGAGATGGGCTCTGAGCACAGGTATCTTGGCTAGAAATCCATCTAGTGCATGGGAGCCCCCCGCTCCCTCATGCCCAAATGCCCTAAACAAGAGTCTGAAACCACCGCGTATTCAGTCTCCTTGGCTCTCCCTGAAAGCTGCGCTTTGCTCTCGTACCAAACGAAAGCAGTTTCCTCTGACGGCTCTGGCATCTTTCTCCCTGTGGTCTTCCGGCAGCGGCTTCTATTCAGGCTCAGGAGAATCCTGGCACAGACACGCCATCTGCCTTCACACTCACATTCTACGCAGAGAATCATTCTACGTAGAATCATTCCCTTCACATTCTACGAAGGGAAATCTACGCAGAGGCTCCCTTGAGGCTCAAGGGGCCAAAGAGATCAGTTAAGACCAAAGTCCATTTTTCATGGCACCTGCGTAGCTCAGGCAGTTAAGCTCCTGACTCCTGGTTTTGGCTCAGGCCACCATCTCCTGGTTTGTGGGTTTGAGCCCTGCTACGGGCTCTGTGCTGACAGCGGAGAGCCTGCTTGGGATTCTCTCTCTCCCTTTCTCTCTGCCCCTCCCGTGCTTTCATGCTCAGTCTCTCTCTCTCTCTCTCAAAAGAAATAAACTTAAAAAAAAAAAGGAAAAAAAAAGGCCAAGGCCCATTTCTCTATCTTTCTGCTCACCCCTACCTCACAGAATCAATCCGTGGGACGAGTTCCTGTGGTATACAATCTAGCATGAATCTTGGCCTCCAGAGCGGGTTGAACAGTGTCTCCCAGAAGTCACGTCCACCCAAAACCTATGAATGTGACTTTATTTGGAAATAAGGTTTTTATAGATAATTAAGTTCCGATAACAACATACTGGATTATAATAGGTATCATTAGAGGAAGAGACAGATTAACACACAAAGACACACAGAGACATTGTTACAGACAATGGAGACAGAGATTGGAACGATGCATCTACAAGTCGAGGACCACCAAAGATTGCCAACAACCACAAGGAACTACGAAGGGGCCAGGAAGCCCACCCCCTCCCCCAGGGCCTTTAGAAGGAACATGGCCCTGGGACACCTTGATTTTGAACTTCTGGCCTCCAGAACAGGGAGAGAATAAATTTCTGTTGTTCTAAGCTACCGAGCTTGTAAGGCAGCCCTAGGAAATGAAAACAGCCTCCAAAGTCCAAGCCATAGGAAAACAAATGCATTACTCAGGTCTTTCGGGGGGGGGGGGGGAGAGAGACCTGAGTTTCCCTATAACTCTACCACTCAGTAGCTGTGCACCCTAAAGCAAGTTAGTCAAATGTATGTATCTGGTCCCTTTATCCATACTATTAGACAACAGGTGTCGTGATTGTTCGCTGCATGGTACGGTGGGCATTTGCCATTCCTATGCCTGTCAGCATCTGAACCCCTTCCTGTGTTTGGACAACGCCCCACTTCTGAGGCAGCACCAGCCTCCCAGCAGGAGAGCTGAAGGCGTCTGATGGTCCTTTGTCGCACCCTCGAAGCTGAATCAGAGGCAGGCCCGAAGTTCCACCAATAAGATGCGTTTTGCAGGCGAAGCTCAGAATGTGAAGATTCAGGGCTGCCAGAGAATCCGCTCAGGGGAGGTCACAACTGCGTCCGGGTTCCAGCTCACCAGAGGGGAGTTCTAAGGACAACACTCAAGGGCACCAGAGGGTGAAGGCTGGGCAGGCATGGTGCCCATGTCTGGCTGCACTGCTGTCTCTCTGAGACCAATTGTACAATGTGACTTTGGAACTTATTCTTGGTCACGGAGCCTCCACGCCTACTGTCTGATGACCCCGTATCCTTTAAAGAAATTATTTTCTCTCTTTCCTTCCCTCAAGTCGGGAGAGCTGGCTTTTGAACTTGGCAGCTAACAAGTTAACACACAAGTACTAAGGGAGTAAAGGTATGCCAAGCACCTAGCAGGAATCAGGAGTGATCTCCTTTCTTCCTGCCTCCCTACACAGCACTGAGCAAGGGTTTTGCCGTCACCAGGTCAAAGATGATGCTCAGGGGCGAGAAGCGGAAGATGTAAAGAATGGATTTTTGAAAACGTGGTATATACATACAATGAATATTACTGCTCCTTAAAAGGGGGATTCTGCCATGAGCAACACCATGGATGAATCTGGAGGGCATTCCGCTCAATCAAATAAGCCAGGCACAGAAGGACAAAGGCTACACGATTTCCCTTGAATCAAAGCATCTCAAATAGTCAAATTCATTGAAGCCGAGAGCAAATGCTGGTCGCTAGGGGCTGGGGAGAAGGAGAAATAGGAAAGCATTAGTCAAAGGGTATGAAGTTTCAGCTGCGTGAGAGGAGCAACTCAACTCCGAATTCCTGGATGTCCATTGCACGCTGTTTGCCACTAACGATGCTGCGTCACATACTTAAACATTTGCTAAGGGGATGGATCTGCTGTTGAGTGTTCTTATCACGGAATATTAAGTAAACAGCAGGACGAAACTTTGGAAGTGATGTGATGGATACGTTTATGGCGGAGACTGTGGTGATGGTTTCCCGGATATACGCTGATGCCTCCAATATCAACAAGTTGCACATGTCAAATATGTATCATTTTTTGACCTGATCCATACCTCATTAAAGAGGTTTTGTTTTGTTGTTTTTTTTTTAAATATTTTTTTTATGTGCATTTATTTTTGAGAGAGAGACAGAGCGTGAGTGGGCAAGGGGCAGAGAGAGAGGGAGACACAGAATTGGAAGCAGGCTCCAGGCTCTGAGCTGTCAGCACAGAGTCTGATGCGGGGCTCGAACCCACGAACCGCAAGATCATGACCTGAGCCGAAGTCGGTCACTTAAACTGGCTGAGCTATTCTGGCGCACCCCCTCCCTTTTTTTGTTTTGTTTTGTTTTGTTTTGCTTTTAAAATAAGGAGGCAAGAGCTGTTTCATCCCATACAGACAGGACTCCTGGGCGGGCCTGTGCTGCAGCTTTCTTCCTGTCGATGATGAAGGTCAGACCTCATTAGTGTGTGGGCTTAGCCAAGGCTCTGCAGCGTTTCAAAGCGGGAGGAGAACTTCTGAGGAGGATGAGAGGCAGACTCCAGGGCCTTTGACCAAGCTGATGATAAGCCCACAGCGAAGAAAAGTCACGGTGGAGGGGCCTGGAGCTCAGGCTCTGCAAATCAGAGTATCAGCTGACAATCGGGAGTGGGTTGCTTTTGCATGTTTGTTGTTGTTATTTACGGGTTTTTTTTTTTTAAGCTTTCAAATCCCCGAATCCCTTCGGCCTAAGCCAACTGCACATTTGAATGCACCAAGCAGCTGTTGCGGCGGGGGATTCTCTCCTCTGTGAAAAAGCTGATTTAAAAAAAAACAAAAAACAAAAAACAAAGTAATAAGCTCCCGGCTCCCGCTTATTCTCCCAAGGTTCCAGCAACTGGTGCCCTGACAAATGAAGTGTCAAAACATTTCCAAATTAAAACCCTACCGCTCACACAGCCCCACACCCTCAGCAGGATGGACTTTCCCTGCTTGGACCCTGCACACCCTGGAAGAAACTAAAAATAGCCAGATGGCAATTAACAGAAACTCTGAGGAGGGGGAGGGGGTGAGTTCCAGCAGGGGTCAGTTTCCTGGATGGATTCCAAACGGAGTCTTCAGCCAGCAGTGCTCTGGCCAAGAAAGGCTTTTCATTAAAAGTGCGTGGGGGAGGCAGCATGGGAAAAAAGAAATCAAGATTTGAAACTATAGCAGAGGCAGAACCCACACCACCATGCCCAACACCATCAGTGACAATAATAATACTTGCTACCAGGTACTGAGTGGCTACCATGGGTCACCGAGCCTTCCATATGCAATGTATCATCTTAACCTAGCAAGGACTCCAAGAAGTAGTCGCCACTCTAACAGATAAAGGATATTAAAGCCCAGAGCCGGTAGCAGCCAACTAGCCAAAGACGTCAAAGCAAACAGGATAAAGGCCTACGGCAGGTGCGTGGTGAGTGACCAGGCTGCTGTCTGAACTTGGCTTTCCAGTTCTGGAACTCGACCGTAACCATTGCACCATGCTGCCTCCTACATGCACGGGGATATCTGAGTGACCAAATGTTTCCACGCTGTCCTTAAGCTCAGAGAGACAAAATTCTCCCTTGGCAATTTTAGCAGTCCCTTTCCGGGGTTCATATCTGGGTAGGGGGGGTGCTCTAAAGTAAGACTAACTGGGTTCCAATCCTGGCCTTTTCATTTCCTAGTTGTATAAAATCAGGTAAGTTAATAGCATCCGCAGGCCTTAGCTCTTTTGTCTCTAAAGTGGCAGTGATGTAGGCTTTTATCTCACAAAATTATAATCAAGATCAAAGGAACCTGCTCTGTGGACTGAGTAGCTGTGTCCCCCTAAAATTCAAATGTTGAAACTCTAATCCCCAGTGGAATGGTATTTGGAGATGGGGCCTTTGGGAAGGAATGCGGTCACAAGGGCGGAGCCATCGTGAAGGGGATTCGGACCCTTATATGGAGAGACATTAAATAACTCGCTTCCTGTTCTTCTGGGTCGTGTGAAGATATAACAAGACGACCTATGTATGAGCCAGGGCATGACTCCTCCCCAGACACCGGCTCTACCAACACTCTGACCTTGGACTTCCCAGCCTCCAGGACTATGACAAATAAATATTTGTTGTTTAAGCCACCCTGTTTATGGTAGTTTTGGGATAGCAGGGTTTGTCTGGGGAGACCGGCTATCCAGCATACAAATGGGTGGAAAAGTTCAGTCTGTGGGGGAAAGAAATAGGAAGGCCTTATTTGGCCACAGGTCCAAGCCTTGTTCTCCAAGCAGCACTACTAACCATAAAGCTGATATTATTTCTACCTGACATCTGGGTCTATTTCTAAATTGGTTCAGAACTCAGAAGGGAAAAGAGATATAATTAATTATCAACCATGTGATTAATTTTCACCTTCATAAACCCCAACAGATAGACGTCTATTTTATTTCACTGGCAGACAAACCCATTTCGGGCCGGCAGGAAAAGGATATTTTGCAAAATCAAATGAGGTTACAGCTGTGAGTGACCTTAAAGATGATCCGGGCCAGTATCTTCATTTTTGTGGATGAAAAGATAACACAAATGAAAGGGTCAAGTCACATAATCCATGTGAAATTCTGTGAAAGATTAGAATGCAAATTATTCACATGATCAGTCGTTTGGGGAGTGGTCTTAAGAAGCCATAAACCCCAGAATTAAAAACAGATTATAGATAACACAGAAAATAGATTGTAGATAATAGAAAATAGATTATAGATGAAAACTAAGCAACTCCAGAGGGAGAGAAGTTTTCCTAAGCAAAAGTATTACCTCCAGGAAACATCTTCAAACCACAAAACAATCAATAGTTTAGAGGTGATTATTTTTTTTTTCAATTAGCAAAAAATCCCTATCTTAGGTCAATAAGATTGCTTGCCCACTCTCTTGAATACGACATGGAGAGTCAAAAGAAATAAGCTTCCCCCCTCTCCCCTAATCCTGTCCACCTGCCATAATCAGGTCCTCTTTGTTAGGGATGTTCACTTCCTATCTATTAACCAGGCAGGACCCCACTGGCAAAGCAAAGGTGACGGGCACCTCGGGACATATGACAGGACATCTGAGACCCTGTGGCCAAACAGCCATCTCTGGTCTTATCACCCTCAATCATCAGAGTACACAGTTTTGCCTTTTAGAAAGCAAGTGGTCCTGGGTAAGTTGGAGAGAATTCACTGTACCGTGTCTCTTCCACTAAATACAGAATGCATGGGACAGGTACTTGGAAGACTCTAAAATGTGTACAGGAGAGGCAGACTGGGGAAGACCAGAATTCAAATACTGCCAAACCATATCCTCCATGATCTGAACTCAACACACCGGAAATAGGCCCCAGGGCGCAGACAAAAGAGCTCCTGGGGACACCTAGTAGTTCTGGCTCCAACATCAAGAAAGGACGCTACAATCTCGAGTATGAAAATGCTCCGGTTTTCCCTTCCTCTTCTTTTTTCTTTTCCTCTTCTCTCTCCTCTCCTTCCTTTCTTTCCCTCCCCTTTCCTCTCTTCTGTGTTCCAGCCCCCAGCGATCTAGTGGTAGTGACTGCCTCAGGAGCCGAAACGATGAGGGCAGGCAACCTACCTCCGCATACGATGCTGTCATTCCCAAAGGCTGAGACCAACCTCGCCCCGCCAGCTGCCTTTCTTCTTTCTTTGTCTTCTCTCTGCTTGGCCAGCGTAGGCCAAGTTGTGGAAGCGCACGAAAAAGCGAGATTTTCAGCCCGAGACTGAGAAGTGGTCCCAGGGAATCAGAAAGCACCGGGAAATCAGGGAGAGGAAGGAGTTTGGCAAAGCAACTCCATAAAGTTTTCTTTCTCTGAATAAATTCCTGGGCTGGGTGCTGGGGTGGCTCAGTCAGTTAAGCACCTGACTCGTGATTTTGGCTCAGGTCATGAACTCATGGCTCGTGAGGTTGAGCCCCACGTCGGGCTCTGCATTGACAGTGCGGAGCCTGCTTGGGATTCTCTTCCCCGACCCACAGCCCCTACCCTGCTCTCTCTCTCTCTCTCTCTCTCTCTCTCAAAATAAATAAATAAAATTAATTTATAAAAAAATTAAAAAAAAAATTCCTGGGCTCACCCTCAATCTGTACATGCAGGAATCTGATCTTAATTAGCATACCAATACTTTGAGAACTCTCCCCAGATGCCAGACTGACCATCGGGTGACACACACGCAGACCCAAACAGCATTGCCAAAGGCTTTGAAAACCGAACTGATTTGAGAACCAGAGCCCTCAGAAGGCCAACTAGTGGTGTGGAACTCGCAGCTTGAAACTAACCAAGCTGAATGAACACGAAAACACAAACAACATTTTCCCTAGGCATTAAGCAAGAACCTAGAGTCTCTTAACATAATATTCAGAATGCATAGAATGCTATCCACAATTCCGCGGCATATGAAGAATCAGGGAAGTTCCAATTCCCTTGGAAAACGCAACCAACTGAAGCCAACCCAGCAATAACACGGATGTTAGAATGATCTGACAGAAACGATGGTAAAGACGCGCCAACCAGCGATCGTGAACACTGCTGAAACCAATGGGTAAGACAGAAAGCCTCAGGCAAGAAACAGATGCCATGAAACAAGAGCCAAAAGGAAATTCTGGAATAACCAACGTAACATAAAAAGTACCAAAAACTCTGATGGGCTCAGTAGCAGAATACGACAGAAGAATGAAGGCCAGTGGCAGATCAGCTTTGAGCTGGGTGCCCATTTATCGCTACTTTCTCACGAATTTTCTCTCTGTTTTAATCAACTGGTACTGCAGAAGAAGCCACATCAAAATTTAGCGGATTAAACTGGAGACAATTTATCATTTCTGTCAATTCCACGGGAGGGCCAGGCAGCTTCTCTGCTGATCTTGCCTGGATGCATTCACGTTTCTGCATTCTGCTGCAGGGGTGGCTAGACAGCAGGCCAAGGTGGCCTCACTCACAGGACTGGCAGTCGGTGCTGGCTGTTGACTGGAAGGCCTCAGTCCTCTTTTATGTGACCTTTCAACCCCCAGTAGGCTAGACCGGGCTTCTTCACTGAGTACGGTAATCTCAGGGTTCCAAGGGGGTAAGGCCAGGAGCCACAAGGCCCCTTAAGCCCTAGGCTCTGAAATCCACATGATGTGACCTCTGTCATCGTCTTTGGTGAAAGCAGATCATACGAACAGCACAGAGATAAAAGTAAAACATTAGACTATCTCTTGATGAAAGGGAAAGCTATAGGACTTTGCAAATAGGCATGGACACGAGGAGCCATGAGTCATTAGGATCATTATTTCAATGTTCTACCACACCCTTCCGGAGGAGCTAATACTGCAGATATCAGAGGCTGTGGTCTACAATTTACTGTGGCAGTAGAATCGATTGCGACGCTCAGAGAAGTTTAGTGTTTTGCCTAAGATCGCACAGCTAGTTAGGGGGAAAACATAAAACTAAATCCTGGGACTGCTGATTCCACTGACCTGTCTTCATGCCTCCGAGATGGGCCATATAGTATTTTGAACGCTGGCTTTGTATTTAACAGGTAGGAGAATAATAATGGACAATACTTTCATAACGTGTTAGCAGTCATTCATCATTCAGATGCATTTTGTGAAGGAATTAAGTGCAGGCACTTGTGGAGTCTATGAAAAAAAATCGAAGGACAGTGACTTAATAAGAGCTATTCATTAGGTAGGAATAGAGGTCCTAACCCATTCCATGCACCAAGAGATGGTCATTCAGTCTCTTGAGTTCCTGGCACTCGAAACTTAATTTCTTTATTGAGGTAAAACTCACATAACGTCAAACGAACCATTACTCATTTTAAATTGTAAAATTCAGTGCCATCTGGCACATTCCCTGTGTTATGTAACTGTTACCTGTCTCAAGTTTCCAGCCATTTCTAGCACCATAAAAAGAACGCTGTACCCATTAAGCACCACTCCCCACTCCTCCCTTCCTCTGCCCCTGGCTCCCACGAGTCTGCCTCCTTTCTGATTTGCCTATTCTGGATGTTTCATGTAGACGGACTCATCTTTATGAGCTTCTGTCACTCATTTCACTCAGCAGGTTTTGTGGTTCACCCATGTTGATGCACGTATCAGCACTGCATTATTTTTGTGGATAAGGTAAATACGAACGATGCCCGCAATATTCCATTGTACGGATGTACCACATTTTGTTTTTCCATTCATCAGGTGATAGGCATTTGGGTTCTTTCCACTCTGGCTATTGTGAATCGTGTTGCTATAAACATTCATGTCCAGGGGCGCCTGGGTGGCGCAGTCTGTTAAGCGTCCGACTTCAGCCAGGTCACGATCTCGCGGTCCGTGAGTTCGAGCCCCGCGTCGGGCTCTGGGCTGATGGCTCGGAGCCTGGAGCCTGTTTCCGATTCTGTGTCTCCCTCTCTCTCTGCCCCTCCCCCGTTCATGCTCTGTCTCTCTCTCTCTGTCCCAAAAATAAAATAAACGTTGAAAAAAAAAATTTACGTCCAAATAGTTGTTTGAATGCCTGCTTTCAATTCTTTGGCATGTATAATTAGGGGGTGGAATTGCTGGGTCATATGGTGGTTCTACCAAAGCTTAATTTTGATTCTCGTTTTTGACAAGCCTTCTTAAAATGGTCTGAGATAATAACATGCTGCTGGCATTACCTTGTCTCTAAAGTCAATGTGGTTCTGGAGGATGGCTCTGTGGTAAGTGGCTGTCCTCACAAAATCTTGCATCATGTTCTGCTGCTGGGAAATGCAGCCATAAAACTGTGGGGGAAAGACAAGGACAGGGACAGTCAACAACCCATAAGTCATCACCTTCATGCACATATGGTTCTGAGAGCCACCTTGGTCAAGGTAGGCTTAACCTAATACACAGGCAAGCTGAGGCTCTGAAAGACAGTGACCTGTCCTTCTTAGCTCTGTTTGTAAGGTCTAGAACTGTAAGTGGACCCCAGACTTTCAGCAGCTGCTTCACGAGATAGATTCAAGCCTCGATGTTGGTCAGACAAGTAAGTGCCCAGGGTCCCTCCTCAAAGCAGAGGCTATGAGGGTCAAGAGTAACCGCGATAAGAGAGAGAAAGGCCAGAGGCAAAAGGGATGTCCCGAATGAGTCTCATGAGCCAGTAGAGAAAAATAGGACTTGGACAGAGGTCTTGAGTGAGAGCGGGAGGAGAGCAGGAGGTAGTGACGATGACCATCCTGATCAGGCAAGCCAGCCCTCTAGCCCGCTCAGGTGTATCCGCAGGTGTGCGTCACATGGAAACTCAGTTCCACCCGGAACAACTTTCCTGACCTGGAAATACTGCACGGCCGATGCCTCTTCTGTCCGCTGGCTGAACACCGAGGACTCCTTTTTCTCATTCCGGCAGCTTTTCAAGGTATTTGAAAATGAGCTGAGATCTGCAGGGACAAAAAGCAGACCCGTTTCTACACGGAGGGAAGCACAGAATTCACCACTACGCTCTTTACAAAATTCTGGGAAAACAGTAGAGGATTCAAAGGGCAGACGGCACCTGGGTGGCTCAGTCGGTCAAGCATTCATCCAAGTCTTGATTTCGGCTCAGGTCGTGATCTCGCAGATCCTGGGTTTGAGCCCTGCATCGGGCTCCACGCTGGCAGTGCAGAGCCTGCTTGGGATTCTCTCTCTTTCCCTCTCCGCCCTCCCTGGCTCATGCCCTCCCTCTCTCTCTCTCTCAAAATAAATAAACTTATAAAAAAAAAAAAAGAAAGAAAGAAAGGGCGCCTGGGTGGCTCAGTCAATTGAGCACCCAAATTCAGCTCAGGTCATGATCTCACGGTTCATGGGTTCGAGCCCCATGTCGGGCTCTGTGCTGACAGCTCAGAGCCTGGAGCCTGCTTTGGATTCTATGTTTCCCTCTCTCTCTC
Organism: Lynx canadensis; assembly: GCF_007474595.2. Classification (NCBI taxonomy): domain Eukaryota; kingdom Metazoa; phylum Chordata; class Mammalia; order Carnivora; family Felidae; genus Lynx; species Lynx canadensis. The sequence goes on along the minus strand of NC_044315.2, from coordinate 8,294,078 downwards.
TCTGCCCCTTCCCTGCTCACGCTCTGTCTCTCCCTCTCAGAAAAATAAACATTAAAAAATTAAAAAAAAAAAAAGAAGATTCAAAGGGCATGTTCATCCCCAAACACACACATGATAAGGAACGGCAAGGTGGCTATGGGTGCCACTCTGAGATGTGACACCCTTATGTACACTTGTCACACATATTTGCATTCACCAATATCACATGAGAGAGCTTAATGGAACACATAGAGACTGGGCTCATGGGATCCTCCTCGTCCCACATTCACAAAGCTAAACAGGTTTATTCTAAGTAAGTCCTCTGGGGAAGGTGATTGTTGATAAGGAAAAAATATATATGTGAATACAAAATGTGCATATAATGGATATATATACATATGTATATCTATATAATCTCATTCTATTGTAACAACAGGGTTCTTTTTCACATTTCTCTAGGTGCACAGAGAAAAAGGAAAATAACTGAAGATATGTGAATACAAGGCAAAGCTTTCTATTATTTGAGGAAAAAAATACGTAAGTGAAGGCTCAAAAAAAAAATCCCCAAAGTGGTATCACTAATAGCTAACACAGCCTACAAGGTTGTCAAGTTTTGTGACTTTTGCCTTAGAAATGTCTTTGAGGGGCGCCTGGGTGGCTAAGGTGGTAAAGCGTCTGACTTCAGCTCAGGTCAGGATCTCACGGTTTGTGAGTTCGAGTCCTGCCTCAGGCTCTCTGCTGTCAGCACGCGGCCCACTTTGGATCCTCTGTCCCCCTCTCTCTCTTCCCCTGCCCCATTCTCAGTCTCTCTCAAAAATAAACACAAAATTTTTAAAATAATTTAAAATTTAAAAATTTTTCAAAAATGTTTAAAAAAGCAAAAAAATTTTGCATAATTACAAAATCAGTATTTGAAAAGTGTAGAACATTCACAAAATGCAACAAACCCAAATGAAGAAAATAAAAATAATCATCTCATTATGCAAGCTATTAATTACTGTTCACGGTTCAGTGTATATTCTCTTGGTGTGTGTGTGTGTGTGTGTGTGTGTGTGTGTGTGTGTGGAAAAATTCCTCTTTGCACAATTTCATCCCATTATTTTATAAATACATCTTTTAATTTAAGAAAGTATCGGGGCACCTGGGTGGCTCAATTGGTTAAGTGTCTGACCTGATATTGTCTCAGGTCAGGATCTCACGGTTCGTGGGATCAAGACCCATGTCAGGCTCTGTGCTGACAGTGGAGCCTGCCTGGGATTTTCTCTTTCTCCCTCTCTCTCTGAAAATGAATAAATAAACATTTAAAAAAAAAAGAAGAAGAAAAAAGTACATGAATAACTTCCCGCATTTTTAAGTAGTCTCTTGACATGACTGTTAATGGATGTATGTTTCAGAGGGACATGCCATTTCCCTACAGTTGGACCCCAAGTCCCTACCCTGGCGTACTATTTTGGGATGACAGAGCCCAGCATCTGTATCTTTAACTCTGTCCCTGGTGACTCTGATGACAAGACATTCTTGAGAACTCCAGTTAACAGAACCTCCGTACAAAATAAGTATCCTAACTCTATATTACAGTAAAAGAGACTCTAATTCTTTACGATTTCCTCCTACGTGGGCAATCAACAGACGAATCGGTATTTCTGTTCCCCCGTGACATTTACCTTTTGGCTGTTTTCTTTTACAATTAAAAAAAAAAAAACTCTGTAAATAATGTGATCATATGAAATTTAACAATTCAGAAAAGAAAGCCCAGAAGCAAAAAGAATTCCGAGGTATAACCACTAATAATATTTTGGGATAAAATCTCCCAGTAATTTTTTTTCATATATTTTTATCTCTCTCTGTATTATTTACAATAGTACTGAACTCTCCTGTTTTACAACCTGTTTTTTTCTTTTTTCCTTTTTTTTGAGAGTGCGTGCGCGCATGCCTGTGAGTGGGGAAGATACGGGGTAAGGAAGACGGAGAATTTCAAGCAGGCTCTGTGCCCAGTATGAGGCCGGACACGGGGCTCGATCCCATGGCCCTGAGATCATGACTTGAGCCCAAATCAAGAGTCGGATGCTTAACCAACTGAGCCACCCAGGCCTTCCTATAGCCTGCTTTTTCATGAACAATAGTTAGCTTTTTCTGGTCAGTACTTTTCATATAGAATCTCTCAACTACACATAAAGCTATAGAGCCCATTAATTATGGTTTCCTTTTGGTCTTGTTTTTCCGGTTTGTTCCCAGAGGCAACAGTTTCACAGACTTAGGAGATATTAATTTCAACAAGATTTCTAACCATGTTCCTTCAAATTTTGGACCTAATTATTTCCTTGTCAACTTCTACAGGGGGTCAAAAGTACCAACTCTATTCAACTACAATTTTCTATATTTGCATTTTATTCCCTTCAAAAGACATTGGGTACTATTTGGAAACTTCAAAAATGTTTTAAAACTTTGTTAGATAAAAGCTTGCAATAAACTGGGTGTAAAAAGGGAACACACCTCAACACGGCAAAAGCCATACATGACAGTCCTTCAGCTGACAGCGTACCCAACAGTAAAACATTGAAAGCTTTTCCTCTAAGACTGGGAACGAGACAAGGATGCCCACTGTCGCCATTCCTTCTTAACAAAGTGTTCGAAGTCCTAGCCAGAGCAATTAGGCAATACAAGGAAATAAAAGGCATCCAAATTGGAAAAGGAGAAGCAAAATTGTCTCTATGTGCAGACAACATGATATTATCTATAGAAAACTCTAAAGACTCCACCAAAAAAACTGTTATAACCAATGAATTCCGTAGAGTTGCAGGATACAATATCAATATACAAAAATCAGCTGTGTTTCTAAACACCGACAATGAACTACTAGAAAGCAATCCCACTTAAACCTGAATCAAAAAGAATAAAATATTTAGGAATAAACGGGATCAAGGAAGTGACACCAGCATCTACATGCTAAAATCTGTAAGACGTTGATGAAAAAAGTTGCAGATGACACAAATAAGGGGAAATATATCCTGTGCTCATAGTTTGGAAGAATTAATATGCTGAAAATGTCCCACACTACTCAAAGAAATCTACTGATTCAGTGCCATCCTATCAAAATTCTGAGGGCATTTTTCACAGGAAAACAATCCTAAAATTTGTATGGAACCACAAAACCCCCAACAGCCAAAGCACTCTTTAGATAGAAGAACAAGGCTGGAGGCATCACACTTTCCGATTTCAAACTATATTACAAAGGTGTAGTAATTAAAACATTATGGCATTGTCATAAAAACACACAGATGAATGGAACAGAAGAAAGAGCCCAGAGGTAAACTCATGTTTATATACTCAACCGAAATTACAACAAAGAAACGAAGAAGGTATAATGGAGAAAGGATAGTCTCTTCAATAAATGATGCTGGGCAGAGTGGACATCCACACGCGCCTCTGGATATCCACTGGACCCCTTACACCATGCCCAACAGTCAACTCAAGATGGATTAAACTGTGGAACGTAAGATCTGAAACCGTAAAGCTTCTAGAAGAAAATGGGGTAAACACTTCAACATTGGTCTTGGCAATGATGTTTTGAATTTGACACCAAAAGCAAAGGCAACAACAGGAAAAATAAAGAAGCGGGATGACATCAAACTAAAAAGCTTCTGTGCCGCAAAGGCAATACCAACAAAGCGAAAAGGCAACCTACAGGATGGGAGAAAATATTGGCAAATCACACATCTGATAAGGAGTTAATATCTAAAAAATATATAAAGCCCCACAGTCTGAAAAAAAACTAATCAATCTGATTAAAAACTAGGCAACGGAATTGAACAGGCACTCTTCCAAAGGCATGCAGATGGCCATCAGACACATGAAAAGACGCCTCATATCGCTCATCATCAGGTAACGCAAATCGAAACCATAGCGAGACATCACCTCCCACCTGTCAGAATGGCAATCATCAAAAAGCAAAAGATAACAAGTGTTGGTGAGGATGTGGAGAAAAGGGAGCCCTCGTGCACTGTTGGCGGGAATGTAAACCGGTGCAGCCGCCACGGAAAACAGTAAGGAAATTCCTCAAGAAGTTAAAATAGAACTACCATCTGATCCAGCAATCCCGCTCCTGGGTATATAATCCAAAAGGAAGTGAAATCATTATCTCAGCAATGTCTGCACTCCCATGTTCATTACAACGATATTCACAGTAGCTAAGACAGGGAACGAGCCTAAGTGTCTGTCAACAGATGAATGGATAAAGATGTGAGAAATACTTTATGTTAATATATATATATGTATATTACATATTATATAATATCTGTTCCCCACAATGAAATATTATTCAGCCATGAGACAGAAGGAAATCCTGCCATTTGCGACCACATGGATAGAACTTGACAGCATTATGCTAAATGAAGTAAGACAGAGGAAGACAAATATAGCACGTTATCGCTTACACGTGGAATCTTCTTTTAAAAAGTCAAGCTCCTAGAAAGAAAGAGAGAGTAGAAAAGTGGTTGCCAGGAGCTGTGGGGCAGAATAGGAAAGGGATATAAATGTTCAGCTACAAGATGCACAGGGTCTGAGGATCTAATGTGTAACATGGCGACTACAGTCGCTAACAGTGGATTGTATAATTGAAATCTGCGGAGACTACTGAAATGTTCAAATGTACCAAAAAATGAAATGAAATGAAATGAAATGAAATGAAATGAAATGAAATGAAATGAAATGAAATTTCTCAGACATACTAGAAAAAATACCAGAAGATATTAGATAATATTTACCCAGCTCTGGTCTCTTGGCCCCTGTCCAATTCCCTCTGATCTCACAGAGACAGCCAGCTGTGGTTTGTGTCACCCATGTGTGAGTTCTTTGAATCCTGGGCATCTAAGCTGTTTGGGCTTTCAAAGCCTACAGTAAATTCATTTGTTCAACACACAGTCTTTTGAATATTCTCAACCGTCTCCATACTTTGGGGGAAATCTGAGCTCTTAATACAGCCAAAAATAAAGGGTGCCTAATTTAGCAAACAGGATGCGTGACAAGTGGAAAAGTATCATTTTTGGTTAACACACAAGATTATGACTATCAAGTAACACGGCTAGTCTTGTGTCACTCACCAACTGACTCCAAAGGAGACAACCGTCTCCAAAGGAGACGACGGCAAAAGAGAAGTTCCAACAAAGTTTTAGGTTACAGCAGTATCCATGCAACACATAACCAGCCTTCCAAAATAAACAGTAATTGTATCTATCAGCTCTATTATGTTTGCTATTTGCAAAATCCAATATTATTACACTACCGACACTACAGTCACAACTCTTTCAGTCTCTTGTGTAACAAGTTTACGATGTATTTATGGGATTTAGAAAGTAAGAAGCATCCAGGAAAGTGCAGGAAGCAGCATCAATTAACTCCTGCCTATGATGATTTCTGTCCCAATGGCTGCCAGGAAAATGTTTTCTTTACAAGCCACCCTTACCTTTACTTTAAGTGGTTAAATGAATATGTACAAATAAAGAAAATGTCTGTGTTCCCATGCGAGGTATGAGGATTTTTTAAAAATTTGTTGTAATTATTTTTTTAACGTTTGTTCAGTTTGGAGAGACATAGAGAGACAGAGCACAAGCAGGGGAGGGGCAAAGAGGGAAGGAGACACAGAGACTGAGACAGAGACACAGACACCGAGCTTCCCAACGCGGGGCTCGAACCCACGAACCGCGAGATCACGACCTGAAGGATTTTTTTTAAACACACTTTTAAAAGGACAAGAAATTTAATTGTTGACTTCTCCCTCCCCTCAGTGTCCAGAAGATAGGACTCTGGAGGACACTGTGTTAAACGATCCAGGCCCCTCTAACAAAGTGCCGTAGAGTGGGTGATTTATAAACAACAGAAATCCATCTCTCACAGGTCTGGAGGCTGGGAATTCTGAGATCAGGGTGCCACGCATGGTCAGGCCCCAGTGTTGCAGACTGCTCACTTCTGGCGGTGTCCTCACATGGTGAAAGTGGTAAGGGACCTCTCCGGGGTCTCTTTTATAATCACTTCCCAAAGACTCCACCTTCAAATACCACCACATTGAGGATGAAGTTTCAAAATATGAACTTTGGGGAGACATAAACCTCCCGTCTGTGGCAATTCTCAGTGGAGGACCCAAAATGAGACGCAGCCAGACGCAACTTCTCTTCCTTGATTCTCCAAACTAGGGGGAGGGACTTTCGCCAAGAGGAGCGAGGGAATCTTTAAATCCAGCAGATACTTTTGCCTTTGGAGAACATTTTGGCAAGAAGCACCTTTTTTTTTTCTTTTTTTTTTTAATGAAAAAGCTTTTTGATCTGCAGGCATCATTTGTTTACAAGATGCCATTCATTCTGTAGGGCCGGGAAGGCTCCCAGAGGAGAGAAAAGAAAGGCCCGCTGTTTAGAACATAATTAAGTCTAAATGGATGTTCACGTTTGCATATTGGCTCCTTCCGGCAGCTCAGGGTAGAAAAGGTGGGAGGAGAGGGGTCAGAACCAGGGCTCTGGAATAAAGAGGTCCCAGTTGGGTAGATTCCAGAAGCGAAGCACAGGGCGGGGCATATAGGAAGGAGGAAATGCCCTCTATTCCTAACAAAAGCCAAGTCCCTCCGGCAAGGCATGAATCGTGAGTCAAAAGGGGACTTCTTTCAAAGGACACACTTATCCACACTGTTTGTGAAGAGGGCAGCCGCTCTGGCTTAAACCGCCATGTTTTGTCATTTTCACCACAAACAAAAAGATGCAATTTTCTCTACCACGTAGATATTAACCGTGCTACAGCCATGGCTCTCATCATTTTCCTTGGATTCTCGAGCTCGATTTCGGCTTCTTCGTACCAAGCCATTACTTTTCAATTTCAGCATGCAGTCATACTCGCGGATCAATAGACTGCGGAGATTCACCGTTTCCTTATTGTTGTTCCTTCCAAAAGACCAGATTGAAGGGATCTGTTTTTGTTTGCTCGCTTCTCTTAAATAGCTGCTATTTACAAGAGATACTGTCTGTAGTGCTTTCCATGCAGAGTTTATTTACCAAGCATCTTTCTTTGCAGGAAAGGGTAATACCTGTCTGACTGCATCACCTGTTCTGGCCACATGTCCCAAAATTGTACCAGAAAATACACAACTGACAGTATGATAATCGCGGTGTGGATTTCTCCTCCTCCTCCTCCTCCTCCTCCTCCTCCTCCTCCTCCTCCTCCTCTTCTTCTTCTTCTCTTCTTCTTCTTCTTCTTCTTCTTCTTCTTCTTCTTTTAAATAATATGTCAAACTCTAAACACTAGCAGACATGCTTTGGGGCTATCGTGACTCATTTACCGACAGCCTCTTTTATTTTTTTCTCGAGCTCATCAGCTCAAGTTTGCCAAATCAAGCTCAGCGCGCTGGGCACCTAAGGAAGCGATCTATTTTCCTGCAGTCAGTACACAAAGGAGACAACAAAGCAACGACTCGCCCCATTCAATTCTCCTTCCCCTAGCTTCACGGTCTGGGTGCCCCCCTCTCGGGATGGAAATGGGTTAGGGAAGACTGCACTGTTCCTCCCATCTGGGCAGAGCTGGACAAACAGGTGTACCCATGGGGGCATCACTCAAGCAGTATGGGTAGGAGGCCAACAGCTGCAAGCTGGTCTTCTCTCTGAACATAACCCCCACACGTATACTTGCAGGGGACTCTGCTGCTGAGTGAAATTCAACTGAAGGACGGCCCTTCTTATTTCTCATACAAGCAGGTTTTCTTAGGAAAGTAGCAGAAGGATTTAGACCTAAAGTAGATTCCTTGAGCGGTCGACAGAGCACTATTACAGGATACTGGCTATTTCTGGGGCGCTTGGGTGACTCAGTCGGTTAAGCGCCCGACTCTTGATTTCGACTCAGGTCATGATCTCACGGTTTGTGAGTTCGAGCCCTGCGTCAGGCTGTGCGTTGACAGCGTGGAGCCTGTTCGGATTCTCTGCCTCTCTGTCTAGTCCTCCCCCGCTTGCCCTCTCTCTCTCTCTCTCTCTCAAACCAAATAAATAAACATTAAAAAAAAAGGCACTGGATATTTCTATTGTACGCATGGGAAAACTAGACAAACAGACGGCTTCACCAAACGTCCAGCTAATTTCTCTCTCGTACTGTTTTTGTCTCCTTTTGGGGTAAAAAAAAAACAAACAACAAAAACAAAACAAAACTTGTCAGCATTCCTTGAAAGCAACTGCCAAATCAGCCTCTCTCAAAACAAAAGTACTGAGGCACTCTCAGAAACTGAATGTTCGACTCGCTTTGCTTTTCTCTCCGAGCCTTGCGATTTGCAATCCAAACCTGTAATTCATGATCCATATACCACTTACCTAACACTATTTTTGTCCAACCAAAACATTAGTACAAGGCACTGGGGAGAGCCATTCGGGAGTATTTTCTATACTTGTTACATCTATAAATCTTTAGAGACTTCTGCAAAAAAAAAAAAAAAATGGGTCACAAATTTTATCAAGTTTCTGAGGCGATTTTCATGCATATCTTAAAAACCAATTAAACACTTACTGAGATGATCAGCATTGACCTAAACATGTGAAATGGCCTCACCATTTGTGAAGGTAGGTTTGGAGGGAGGTTCATTCATTTGTTTGAAGGTTGAGCCAAGTCCCTCATCCCCGTGGGATCCTCATCCTCCCGCCCTGGTGCTCCACCGCCGACAGCAAAAGCCCAGAATCTAAGCACTGTGTGGTCTCCAGTAAGCAGAAGGAACAGGGGTCAGCCTTGGACAGAGGGATAATTGACTGACCCCACGCAGGACCAAGATTCTAAGCAAAGGACATCAGTGAAAACTCGTTGGTTGGCAAGTGGTGGAAATTCAGCTAGGTTGAACTGAAAGAGAAATGCTCCGGTTCACAAAACTGACAAATCAAGGATTAAAATTCCATTTTCAGGAATGGCCGTGTCCAGGATCTCAAAGGATAGCGCTGAGACACCCTCTCTCTACCTCTCCCTCTGTTTCCTAGCTCTGCCTCCCCATCTTTCTATCACTGTCTCTTTCCCTCTTTCTTAATCCCTATTTCTCGCTTCAGGCTTCACGCTCAGGAGGATGAGATGACCCATCACAGAACAAGATTACCACCAGCGTCTCGGGAACGACACCGCAACCACCCCAGCAGAGCCAATCTTTCTAAAACGTTCCAACAAAAGCCCCAGACCGAACCTCATTGAACCCTGTTCAATTAAAGACCCATTCCTGAGTCCGTGGTTCTGGCCAGGGGTCCGTGCCCATTGACCAGACTCGAGCCAGCCCTGTCTGAACCCAAAGGAAAACTGGGCTTCTGTCAGCAGAAGAAAGAAGAGTAAGGACAGACCAAAGCACAGCTGACCAGTGCTGAGAGAGAAGTGGAAACATGACAGAATAAATGGGAACGGGAAGTACAAGGGAGAAGATCTGTGTGCCTCAAGGGGCCAACTGGGGAAAGGTGAGCCATGGAAAACACACATTCAGCTGTGTGGCTTCTGCAGTGTTTGAGCTGTGGCTAGCCCAAACCCAGGTTTTGCTCCCAGCAGCAGACTGAGTCAACACTTCCGGTCCTGGATCATGTTGCAGCCCTGATGTGGCACGTTTTTACCAGCTCCATATTGCTGTCCACACTCGCTGAGAGTATCTGGCCCTGCTCACACCTCCTGGCATTCTGTTTCTACCACTGGATTCCCATATCCCACCCAGCAGAGCATCGGATCCTGTGTCCCACCTTAGTTAAGAATGAGTTGCCGGTGGGGCGCCTGCGTGGCTCAGTCGGTTGAGCGTCCGACTCCGGCTCAGGTCATGATCTCACGGTCCGTGAGTTCGAGCCCCGCGTCGGGCTCTGTGCTGACAGCTCGGAGCCTGGAGCCTGTTTCGGATTCTGTGTCTCCCTCTCTCTCTGCTCCTCCCCTGTTCATGCTCTGTCTCTCTCTGTCTCAAAAATAAATAACGTTAAAAAAAAATTAAAAAAAAAAAGCATGAGTGGCTGGACAGCAGGGTCACGCAGGCTGAAGAAAGAGACTCAGATGCCGTTATACAGTGGATGGGCTCTGGGACTCTGAAGGGAGGTTATCCTGCAGAAACTACTGATTGCATTCCTTTTCACACCCAAAAAAGTTCTGGAAATAGATGGTTACCAGACAGGAGGTGGGTGGGGTGGGCGGGTGAAACAGGTGATGGGGACTAAAGAGTATGCTTATCATGACAAGAAGAAAAAGAAAAGGGGGCGCCTGGGTGGCGCAGTCAGTTGAGCATCCCACTTCGGCTCAGGTCATGATCTCGCGTTTGTGGGTTCGAGCCGCACGTCGGGCTCTGTGCTGACAGCTCGGAGCCTGGAGACTGCTTTGGATTCTGTAACGCCCTCTCTCTCGGCCCCTCCCCTGCTCATGCTCTCTCTGTCTCTGTCTCTCTCTCATAAATAAATAAAACATTAAAAAAAAATGTAATGACATTTAACAACTTTAATCAACGTTTAAAAAATTTTTAACGTTTTATTTATTTTTGAGAGAGAGATAGAGCACGAGCAGGGGAGGGGCCGAGAGAGAGGGAGGCACAGCATCCGAAGCAGGCTCCAAGCTCTGAGCTGTCAGCACAGAGCCCGACGCGGGGCTCGAACCCACAAACGCAAGATCATGACCTGGGCTGAAGTCGGATGCTCAACCGACTGAGCCACCCAGGAGCCCCTTAAAATCAACATTTTTATGGTTGCTCATGCCATATTCCCTACATTCTCCAAACAACTAACTCTGGGTACGCATTAATATAATCCAACATAAAATGTTAAAAACTAGAACAGCAGCCTGTACTGTCAGAGCATAATGTTCAGGCTACTTCATTTAGCCAAGTGAAAACTTAGCATAATAGGTAGACAAAAAAAAAAAAAAATTCTCTCTGGGATTCTCTTTATGTATTATCTGTAAATGGATGAGACAGAAGGACCCTAAACTCAGTTGAGCACATCTGTACCTGTTCCAAGGCACAGGAAAGAAGGTACTTTGTACCTGACAGACTTGAGATTTGAAGTCACATAAAAAGACCACTTCAGATGACAAGGAGCATCTTTTGCTTTTTCAAAACAACTTAAAATTTTTTTTTAATGTTTATTTATTTTTGAGAGAGAGAAAGAGAGAGACAGCACAAGCGGGGGAGGGACAGACAGAGAGGCAGACCCAGAATCCAAAGCAGGCTCCGAGCTGTCAGCACAGAGCCCGACGCGGGGCTTGAACCCACGAACTGCGAGATCATGACCTGAGCCGAAGTCCAACGCTCAAGCGACTGAGCCACGCAGGCGCCCCAATACAACTTTTTTTAAAAGTTTATTTATTTATTTTGAGAGAGAGGTGTGGGGCAGAGAGAGAGAGAGGAAGACAGAGAATCCCAAACAGGCTCCACATGTCAGCACACAGCCCGACTTGGGGCTTGATCTCATGAATGATGGGCTCGTGACCTAAGCTGAAATCGAGAGTCGGACACTTAACCAACTGAGCCCCCCAGGTGTCCCACAATAGGGGACTTTTACTTTTTTTAAAATTTTTAACGTTTATTCATTTTTGAGAGACCGAGAGAGACAGAGCATGAGTGGGGAAGGGGAAGAGAGAGAGGGAGACACAGAATTGGAAGCAGGCTCCAGGCTCCGAGCTGTCAGCACAGAGCCTGACGCGGGGCTCGAACTCACAGACCATGAGATCATGACCTGAGCCGAAGTCGGATGCTCAACCGACTGAGCCCCCCAGGCGCCCCAACAGGGGACTTTTAGATCGAGCTTTTAAGATCTCAAAGCTAGCTCTTTGTAAGATCTAGCTCTTTTCCACTCAAACATGGATTTAACAATAATACTACACAGCTGTGCTACCTTACAATGAATTATTCTTGTCTTCCTTTTTTATTTATTTTTTTTTTGAGAGAGAGAGAGAAAAACTCACCTACGGTGGTTTTCTCAATGACACGAATCTGTAATTGGCTGGAAGCAGGGATATGCACGTGCCTCCTTCGTAGCTCAATCTCTTTGCTATTCTGTTGTTTTCTCTTTCACATTTATATAGCTGGTTCATTGGGTGCAAAATGACTGAGCACAGGCTAAATCCAGCCCTCAGGCATTTTTAAATTTGGCCATCCTGTGTCTTAAAAACCAGAAAAATTTCACAGGAAATGTGAGTTTCTGGCTAAAAGTGTGCATCAGGATATCCCTGGGTCTGAATTTCTCCGTGGCAACAACCACCACAAGGGAAGGAGCTGCTGTCGTGTTTTGAATGCAAACGGACCTCCAGGTGGCCAAGGCGGCAGGCTTCTCATATTTGCAACCGGCCCTCTTCGGGGCACTTCTGTCCCCAGCCTGGGCCCTGCTGGCATTTGAGTCTGTGCTCCCATATCCCCCAGGATCCACTAGAAAATTAAGTGGACAGCAAGTCTGCAACTTAAAATATCAACAACCCCTCTTCTATTTCCAAGCATCATGAAATCAGAAAAGCTACAGAAAATGACAGACGAAATTTTACCATGCTACCTTTTCAATCACATGTTAGTTTCATTTCGAGCTTATAGAAGAAGCTGTTGATCTTCTTGGCAGTGACTTTACTTGGCTATTTTGTGCAGATGCTCAAGAGAGCACATTCAGACTCTAAGTCTACAGCTCTTAGATAAGCTCTAGGGATGGGGCAGGATCATTCCTGAACAACTCACCTTCCCAGCACTGTGGGGCTGCCGACTGTCCTGAGTGTCATTTCAGCTGTGAAGATGAGTTTCTATCAGGGCATCTACCTCCACTAACCCTCCCCTACAGCTAGAGGTGATCTAGGACCTCAGGAGTGTGACCTCCATAGATGAAAAGCAATCCTGCCCAGCAAGGATGCCCATAGCATGGCCTGCATTATCATCCTCTCCTCACAAACTGGCCCAACCATCTACTTCCATGAGAAACGGGCCCAAGCATCTACCTCTGTGATAAGCAACCAATGGGTATAGTCGAGTTGAGTGAACGCTCCTTGGTCGACATCCATCTGTACTCTCCTCATATGGAATGGTGTATACCATGGACCCAAAGTCAGGAGGATTACACTCAATGATATTGGTTACAGGCAGTGTTTTCATGGCCAAAGCCAGCAGGTGTTGTGTTTTTTTGCTTTGTTTTTGTTTGGTGTGTGTGTGTGTGTGCAGGGGGTGACTTAGCTGAAGCTTTAACTACACGCCAGCTCTCGAACGAGCACTGAGCTTAGAACTCTTGATACTCTCATTTGAAGGATGTTCCTCATATGATTAGGGGCCCACGCTGAGAAACTTTCTTCAGATCTAATGCCAAAAGGAGCTTTGCTTGATATAGTCTGCCTGCTGGCCACTGCTCTGCCCCTGTGGGCATTGGGAATCTTGTAAATTGATCACGTTTGCCCTTCTGCTTGGGTGCCAGGATGCTGAGAGCCAAAATCCTGGGTCTGCAGTAGTATCTGTGGGTCCTGTGCTATGCAGATTGGTGTTTTAATGTCCTCTTGGCCTCGGTTCTCCGTGCTTTCTAGATTTTCCCTGATCTTGAAATGTATGGATTTTAATTTTCTTACAGAAATATGCGTGGGGACTCCACTTTCATGGCGGAAGAAATCGGGAGCTGGATTCACGGATGGAGGACGGACAAAAAGATCGATCTGTTGATTCCGCCGTTACGATATGAAGATTTGACAGACTGGTTAAATCGGTCTGCAACTTTCTGCCTCACTTTCCACACCATAACCACCCTCCCCCTCCCCCGGCTCTGAGCAGCAAATACAAGGACTTTGGAAGCAACAGTGTTGGTCCCATATGCTGAAAGCAGATGGGAGCTGCACTGTCTTCATAGTAGCATCTGCCCAGGAACCAAAGTGAAGAGGAGGAGGCTGGGGGAAAGAGCAGGAGGGGAGGTAAACACAAAAGAGCAATCAGGAGTGGAGAAGAGAGATACTTCCTGCTACCAGTCTCAGCCACGGTTAAAAAGCAAGCACATATTTATGAACTGCTCCATTTGATATTTTCACATTCGCGGTGTTGTTTAATTCAATCCCCACTGCCGGGAGGTGTTGTGATCTCTGCTGTACAGATGAAGGTGAGATAGAGACACAGTTTCCTCCGAGTCGAATTAGCGAGGCCAATGTTTATTGCCCCTATCAGCATCTGCATTCCAGAAAGTGGGGAATTCTGAAACACAGGACTTTGTTTTTTCTTTTTCCTTTTCCTTTTCTTTTGTTTTAGAGAGAGAGGGAGAGAGAAAACACCAGAGTGAAGGAGGGGCAGAGAGAGAGGGAGAGCAGGACATTCTTGAAGAGCATGTTCTACACCGGAGGACAAAAGGAACAAAGACAGAATTCAGAGGTACTAGACCGAGGTGACATAACTAACAGAGAAATGACTTAGCTGCAGCCAGAGAGACTGACTACACAGAGAAATATTTTTTTTTATGCCCAGCACTACAAAATCATGACAGCCACGGCTTTGACGTGTGTAAATGCAGAATTCCCTTCTTTGGAGACTAGTTTTCCATTATTCTAGGTTGGGAAAATTATGCCCAAAACTTTTCAAAAATACTCGAGCTGATCAATAACTGTCCGTATAAAGCAGGTAACTACCAATCACACAATGTATGACTTATCACAGTAAAGCAACAAGAACGCCAAGTTTACAGCGATGTCAGCATCAGACCTGAGTAACACATCCCTTGTGTCTACCGCCCAACCCATCCCCCAGCAAAGAGTTGGCATCCACGCATGGCCTAAAGCACCTTCGTGGGAGCTGTGGGATCTAGCCCTGTACACAAAAAGACAGAGGCAGAGTCTCACCCCACCACGTGTCAGGTGCCAGGTACAAAGATCTTGGTTCCAGCAATGGACCCTGCAGGGACCTATGAACTAGCGCCAGCCCTTCTCAACTGTGGTCTGAGAGTCCCCAAGAAAACACTATCTTGGATAATCACCTATGGATGAGAGCACTTTTGTGGAAATCCAGGTTTTCAGTGGGTACGTGTCAACACACTGTCAGAGCAAAAAAATAAAATACGAATTTGGACACACTGGAGGGGGTAAGAGGAACAGTCTGACTTTACCCACATCGCTCCTCTTCCAAGAAAGCACATCTTAAGGCTAGGAGAGATCTTCTTGCCCATGATTTCTACCACGGGGGAAAGTGAGAGTGTGTAAGTTCCCAGCTTCTCCAGCTGTGCAGAATGCTGCCAAAGATGTTCACTTCTTTTCCACCCTGTCCAGACTACCGAATCATGAGAAGCATGACTGGGAATGGGAAGAGACTAGGAGAGCGGCAGACAGGGCTCACAGAGGGCATTAAAGGGACAAGAATCCTACGAACTTGGGTTATGGACTCCATCAAGAAGCTCACTAACAAGCTGCTGGAGACATCTTGCTCACGGATCTCTGCAGATGGTCCACAGGCATGTTCAATGCTCTGCATGACTCAGTCACACACACCTCCCCACTATGGCCAGCTCTCTGTGTGAGCTCCTGATGGTGGCAGTGAGGGCAAGCTCCGGCAGGTGGCTGGTGAGCATGTAGAAAGCCAGCCCCAAATCGTGGGCCAAGAAGAGACCACACACTTAAGCTTGAGCATCATCTTTTGGGAAACAAAGGAAAACCATCAGTACTTGACCTCGAGCATCGCAAGATTGAAAGAAGAGATTAAGGGTTAAGAATTCTCGGGGCGCCTGGGTGGCTCAGTCGGTTGAGCGTCCGACTTCAGCTCAGGTCACGATCTCAGTCGGTGAGTTCGAGCCCCGCGTCAGGCTCTGGGCTGATGGCTCAGAGCCTGGGGCCTGCTTCCGATTCTGTGTCTCCTCTCTCTCTGCCCCTCCCCCATTCATGCTCTGTCTCTCTCTGTCTCAAAAATAAATAAACATTAAAAAAAAATAAAAAAAAAAAAAGAATTCTGCCACATAAGGAAACAAGAAATGTAGAGCAGGTATATCCACAGAAGGTCTAAGACAGCCTCAGAATCCTTAGCAGGACTGATGGAAGGTATTTCTCTCCCAGTTAGTAAAGACTGGAGTAGGTGATACTTCTTCAAATGTGAAGACAGCTACGCTGCAAATTTCAAGGAACATGAAAAATCAAGGCCATGTGATATCACTGAAGGGTCACAATAATCTTCTGGTAACCAATGACAAAGACTAGACTATGATTTACCCAGTAAATAATTCAAAATAGCTGTTTTAAAGAAACTTAATGAGCTATTGGAAAACACAGAAAGATAATTCAATGAAATCAGGAAAATAATACATGAACAAAATGAGAAGTTTAACAAAGAGGCAGAAATCATAAAAAGAATCCAATAGAAATTCTGGGCTAAAGAATACGATGAGTTGAAAAAAATGCAATGGAGAATATCAACAGCAGACTGGATAAAACAGAAGAAAGAATCTGTAAGTTACAAGACAGAACTTTGAAACTGTCTGGTCAGAGGAGAACAAAGAAAAAAGAATGAAAAAGAGTGAACAAAATAATATACATAAATGAGGGTACCTACATAAATTTATATGTTTGATATTTAAAAAACAAAGAGTGAACACAGCATATGTGACCTATAGGATACCGTAAAAAGAAAAAACGTGCAAATTACTGGAGGTCCAGAAGGAAAGAGAGGGAAAAGATGGCAGAAACCTTCTTTAAAGGAGTAAATCTCCTTTCCTCTGGAGAGAGACTTGGTATCCAAGTTGATGACATCCATAGTACCAAATAAACTCAAGGTGAAAGAATCCTCCCCAAATATATTACAATAAAACTGCAAACCAATCAACGAGAATTTTATTTTTTTAATTTTATTTATTTTTAGAAAGGCAGAGACAGCATGAGTAGGGTAGGGGCAGAGAGTGAGAGAGAGAATCCCAAGAAGGTTGTGCACTGATAGCCCAGAGCCCGATGTGGGGCTCAAATTCACGAAACCATGAGACCTGAGCTGAAACTAAGAGTCCGGCGCTTAACTGACTTAGCCCCCCAGGTACCCCAAAGACAGAGTATTTTAAAAGCATGAAAAGAATAAAAAGCTTGTAACTTGCAAGGGAACCCCAATTAGAATATCAGCGGATTTCTCAGCAGAAACCTTATGGGCCAGAATAGAGTAGGAGGATATATTTAAAGTGCTGAAAGAAAAAACTACCAAGAATACCCTATCCAGCAAAGTTATGCTTCAGAAATAAAGGACAGGAAAACTTTTCCAGACAGAGAAAAACTGAGGAAGTTCACTGCCACTAGACCTACCTTATAAGAAATGCTGGAAGGATTTCTTTATGATGAACTGAAAGAACACTAATTAGTAACATGAAAACATACGAAAATATACAATACACTAATTCAGAAATACTGTCATTCTATCATATGGCAGGGTGTTAACCACTTAATACTAGTTTAAGTGTTAAAGGACAAGAATACCAAAAATACCTACAGCGGGGGCACTTGGGTGACTCAGTCGGTTAATCATCCGACCCTGATTTCAGCTCAGATCATGATCTCATGGTTGGTGAGACTGAGCCCTGACTCGAGTTCTGTGCTGACAGAGCAGAAACTGCTTGGGATTCTCTCACCCTCTCCTCTGCCCCTACCCTACTCGCATTGTCTCTGTCTCCCTCTCTCTCAAATAAATACAATTTTAAAAAACTATAAAAAAAACTTGGCTAGGATATAATGACATCCAAACCATTTAAAACATAACTATAGCTATAACAATTGTTAATGAATACACAATATAAAAACAGGTAAATTGAGACATCAAAACCAAAACATGGGGAAAGGAGGCTATAGAACAGTTTTGTGCAATTGAATTGTCGGTGTAAAATTGCCTGTTATAAGATTTTTTTTAAGTTTATTTATTTTGAGAGAGAGAGAATGCGCACATGCACGTGATCATGGGGGGCAGAGAGAGCGAGCGAGAGGATGCCAAACAGGCTCTAAGATGTCAGTACAGAGCCCAATGTGGGACTCAATCCCATAAACCATGAGATCATGACCTGAGCAGTATTCAAGAGTTGGACGCTTAATCAACCGAGCCACCCAGGTGCCCCATAAGATGTTTTATGTAAGCTTCATGGTAATTATAAAGCCAAAACCTATAGTAGATTCACAAAAGATAAAGAGAAGGGAATCAAAGTATACCACTACAAAAAAAAATCATCAATTTACAAAGGAAGACATTAAGAGAAGGAACAAGGAAATACAAAACAGCCAGAAAACCATCAATAAGATGGCATTAGTAAGTCCTTACTATCAACAATACCCCACCAATAATTACTCTAAATGTAAATGGATTCATTTCTTTTTTTTTTGTTTCTAGTTTTTATTTAATTCTGGTTAGTTAACATATAGTATAATATTAGTTCCATAAATGGATTAATTTCTAATTAATTTTCAATCAAAAGGCAGAGAGTGGCTGGTTGGATAAGCATATGCAAGTACATGCGCGCGCACACACACACACACACACACACACACACACACACGGCCCAACTATATGCTGCCTACAAGAGACTTATTTCAGCTTTAAGGAAACACCCAGGCTCAGAGTGAAGGGGTATAAAAGGACCTCCCATGAAGGGGAAACCGAAAGAGCACCGTATCTGTAGTTAGAGCAGAAAAAGTAGACTTTAAGCCCCAAACCATAAAAACAAAGGAAGTCATTATAAAATGATAAAGGAATCAATTCATCAAGATGATATAACAATCATAAATATATATGTACCCAACATTGGAGCGCCTAAATATATTAAGCAAGTACTAGCAGATCTGAGGGGAGAAATAGATAAAAATACAATAATAGGGGACTTCAATTTCCAATTCTCACTTCAATACCCACCCAGACAATCAATAGGGAAACACTGGATTTAAACTATACTTCAGATCAAATGAACATAATAGACATCTATAGAACATCCTATCCAATGGCAGAATATACATGCTCCCCAAATACCCACAGAACATTCTCCAGGATAGGTCATACGATATGTTACAAAACAAGTCTTGGCAAATTTAAGAAGACTGAAATCATACCAGTATCTTTTCTGACCACAAAAGCAGGAACTAATAATCAATAAGAGGAAAGCTGGAAAAGTCACAAATACACGGAAATGAAACAACACTCTCCTAAACAACCAATAAGTCAAAGAAGAAATAAAATATATTGATACATACAAAAATGGAAAACATACCAAAACCTACTGAATACAGCAGAAGCAATTCTAAGAAGGAAGCTTTAATGATAACTACATAACGAAAAAAAGATCTCAAATAAACAACCTGACTTTACACCTCAAGGAAGAACAAAATAAGTCCAAGGTTAGAACAAAAAAAGCAAATATCAGAGTATGAATGAAATAGAGAACAGAAAAAAAATTACATCAATGAAACTAAGAGCTGGGTTTTTATTTTATTTATTTATTTATTTGTTTATTTATTTATTTATTTGAATTGTAATTTATTTTATTTTATTCTATTGTTTTTATGAAATTTATTGCCAAATTGGTTTCCATACAACACCCAGTGCTCATCCCCAAAAATGTCCTCTTCAATACCCATCACCCACCCCCCCATCAACCCTCAGTTTGTTCTCAGTTTTTTAGAGTCTAAGAGCTGGGTTTTTAAACAAACAAACAAAATTGGCAAAACTTTACCTAGATTAGCTGAAAAAAGATGACTCAAATAAGTATAATCAGAAACGAAAGAGGAGACATTGAAACTGATATCACAGAAATACAAAAGGTCATTAAGAGGCTACTATGAGCAATTTTATACACGAACAAGGTGGATAGCCTAGAAGAAATTCCTAGAAACAACCAAAGTACCAAAAGTGAATTATGAGGAATTCGAAATCTGAAAAGACCAATAATGAGTAAGGAGATTGAATCAGTACTAAAAAAAAACCCTCCCAACTAAAAAAAGCCCGGGGCCAGATGGTTTTTCTGGTGAATTCTACCAAATATTTAAAGAAGAATTAACGCCATCCCTTCAAACTCTTCTAAAGTTAAAAAAGAGGAAACACCCCCAAACTCATTCTACAAGGCGAGCATGGCCCTGACACCAAGCCATATAAGAACACTACAAGAAAAGAAAACTACAGGCCATTATCTTCGATAAACATAAATGCAAAAACTCTCAACACAGTATTACCAGGCCAAATTTAACAACACACTATGATAATTTATCCCTGGGACACAAAGATAGCTCAACATATGCAAATCACTAAATGTGATACACCATGTGAATAGAATGAAAGATAACAGTCATTCAATCATCTCCGTAGATGGAGAAAAAGCACTTCATAGAATACAACATCCTTTCCCGATAAAAGCTCTCAACAAAGTAAGCACAGAAGGAACGTATCTCAATTTAATAAAGACTATATATAACAAAACCAGAGGTTACATCATGCTGAATGGTCAGAGGTTGAAAGTTTTCCTGTAAGCTCTGTAACAAGACAAGGGTGTCTACTCTCACCCTTCCTATTTAACAGGGTGCTGAAGTCCTAGCCAGAACAATTGCGGGGGGGGAAGACATTCAAATCAGAAAGGAAAAAGTAAAACTCCTTGTCTGCAGATGATATGATCTCATAGAGAGAAAATCCTCAAGACTTCACTGAAGCACTATTAGAACTAATGAACAAATTCAGGAAAGGTGCAGGATACAGAATTAGTCTACAGAAGTAAGTTGCATTTTTATATACTAACAATGAATCTAAAAAGAAAGGGGAAAAAATCATTACAATAACATCAGGAACAATAAAATACTTTGGAATAAATTTAACCGAGGAGGCGAAAGATCTGCCCACTGAAAATTGAAGAAGACTTTGATAAAAGAAACTCAAAACACCAACAAATGGAAATATATCTATATCTATATCCATATCTATATATATCTATATACCTATATCTATGTCTATATATCTATATCTATATATCTATATATCTATATCTATATATATATATATATATATATATATATATACCATGTTCATGGTTTGGAACTAATATTGTTAAAATGTCCATAGTACCCAAAGTCATCTATACATTTCATGTATCACCATCAAATTCCAGGGACAAAAAAAAAATAATAATAATAATAATAACACTAAAAATTCCACTGGCATTTTTCAGCAAAATAGAATAAACAATCCTAAAATTTGTACAGGACCATGAAAGACCCCAGAATAGCCAAAGCAATCTTGAGAAAGAACGACAAAAGCTGAAGGCATCACACTTCCTGATTTCAAAAAACACTACAAAGCTATAGTAAGCAGAACAGTATGGTACTGTCATAAACACAGACACATACACCAATGGAATGGAACTTAGACCCACAAACAAATCCTCACATATATGGAGAACTAACATTTGACAGGGGAGCCACGAATACTCAACGGGTAAGGGCTAATCTTGTCAACAAATGGTGATAGGACAAACGATGAACCACATGTAGAAATTTGCAATTGGGCCTCCTGAGAAGTAATGTGAAATAGACTACAGACTTCAATATAAGAACTGAAACCATAAAACTCCTGAAAGAAAACAAGGAGAATCTCCTTGACAATGGTCTTTGCAATGACTTTTTGGATGTGACACCAAAAGCAAAGGCAACGAAAGTAAAAATAAATGAGTGGGATGATACCAAAAATCCTGCACAGAAAAAAAACGACCAACAAAATGAAGGAAGATGGAAGAAAAAATTTGCAAAACACATATCGGATAAGGGGTTGATAGACACACACACACACACACACACACACACACACACACACACCCCTCACAACTCAATAGCAAAAAAAAAAAAAAAAAAAAAGCCAATAAAAAAATGAGCAGAGGGACCTAAATAGACATTTTCCAAAGGAGGCATACAATGGTCAACAGGTACGTGAAAGGATGCTAATTATCACTAATCAGAAAAGCATAAATCAAAACCATAATGTTGGTGACAATGCGGAGAAAGGGAAACTCTCTTGCATGGCCGGTGGGAATGCAAACTGGTGCAGCCACTCTGGAGAACTGTATGGAGGTTTCTCAAAAAAACTAAAAACAGAACTACCCCACAATCCAGCAATTGCACTATTAGGTAGTTGCTCAAAGGATATAAAATACAGATTTGAATGGGTACATGCACCCCAATGTTTACAGCAGCATTATCAACAATAACCAACATATACATACAATGAAATATTAATTAGACCTCAAAAAGAATGAAATCTTGCCATTTGCAATGACATGGATGGAGCCAGAAAGTATCGTACTAAGTGAGGTAAGTCAAGAGAAGACAAATACCCTAGCAATGAATGCATGTGGAATTTAAGAAATAAACAGATGAACATACGAGGAAGGAGAGAAGGAACAAACCACAGGAGACTCTTAACAACAGAGAACAAACTGGGGGTTGCTAGAGGGGAGGTGGGTTGGGGGATGGGCTAGAGAGGCGATGGGGATTAAGGAGGGTGCTACTTGTGATGAGGACTGGGTGCTGTGTGTGATAATCACTGAATCCTACTCCCGAAACCAGTATCGCACTGTACGTTAACTAGAACTTAAATAATAAATAAAGATGAGGGGGAGAAAACCATCATGAGATGTCACCTCACACCTGTTAGGATGGCTATTATCAAAAAGATCAGAGATAACAAGCGTTGGTAAGGATGTGAAGAAGGAACACTTGTGTATTCTTAGTCGGGATGTGAACTGGGGCAGCCACAATGGGAAACAGTATGGCAGTTCCTCAAAGAGTTATAAATAGATGAAAATGAAAAACAGGATCCAGCAGGAATGCCTGGGTGGCTCAGTCAGTTAAGCGTCCGACTTCGGCTCAGGTCATGATGTCACGGCTCATGGATTTGAGCCCCACGTCAGGCTCTGTGCTGACAGCTCCGAGCCTGGAGCCTGCTTCGGATTCTGGGTCTCCCTCTCTCTCTGCCCTCCCTTGCTTGTGCTCTGTCTCTGTCTCTGTCTCTGTCTCAAAAATAACTACCATTAAAAAAGTAGCACGCAGCAAACCCATTTCTGGGTATATATCCAAGTAAAGTCAAATCACTATCTTGAAGAGATATCTGCACCCCCCCCCCCAGGTCACTGCAGTATTATTCACAGTCGCCCAAACCAACCTAAGTGTCTGTCTATGGATAATGAATAAAGAAAATAGGGTTCATCTACTCAATGGGATATTATTCAGCCACGAGAAAGAAGGAATTGTGCCATTGCAACAACATGGATAGAACTTGAGGGCATGAAACCAAGTGAAATAAGCCAGACAGAGAAAGGCAAGTAAGAGATAGTATCATTTACACGTGGAATCTAAAAAGACTGAACCCACAGAAACAGAGAGTAGAATGACGGTTGTCCAGGGCTGGGGATGCAGGAAATGGGGAGATGTGGAAAAAGATACAAACTCCTGGCTATAAAGATGATCCAGGGCTGGCGATCTGATGCACAGTGTGGATGATTACATTAACAATACAGTAGGGGCGCCTGGGTGGCTCAGTCGGTTAAGCGTCCGACTTCGGCTCAGGTCACGATCTCACGGTCCGTGAGTTCGAGCCCCGCGTCGGGCTCTGTGCTGACCGCTCAGATCCTGGAGCCTGCTTCTGATTCTGTGTCTCCCTCTCTCTGTGCCCCTCCCCCATTCATGCTCTCTCTCTCTCTGTCTCAAAAATAAATAAACTTAAAAAAAAAACAAACAATACAGTATTGCGTCCTTAAAGCTGCTAAGACACTGAGACCTTAAATGTTCTCACCACCACAAACAAATGGTATTCGAGGCGATGGAGGTGTGAATGAACCCTACTGAGGTAATCATTTTGCAACAGATAAGGATATCAAATCACCACACTGTACTCCTTAAACTTACACAGTGTTCTATGTCCATTACACCTTGATAAAGCTGAAGGGGGAGATCCCGAAATAATACAAAGCAAAGGAAACAAACAAAAAAGAATATCAAGTTTACAAAATACTGCGCTTGAAATTTGTTTCCAGCCTCTTGCACACTCAGGTACACACACACAGGCACACACGTACACACGCACGCACACAGGTACACACACACGTACACGCACCCACAGATGACTCAAATCCCAGGAAGTACAGTCTACAAGTCCACACTGTAGATACCAAGGGTGCAGGCTCACTCTAATCTGTCTGGCATCCAATGGTGGTTCCTCTCAATCCTGCCTCTCCTGCTTACTAGTTGTGTGACTGTGGACAGATTCCTTCAAGATGTGTCTCCATCCCACCCTTTGTATAATGAGAATGCAAAGAACACCCATCCCCCGGGGTTGTGGCTGAGTATGTTTATATTTACTCACACGTGTGCATGCGCCGATTTATATTTTATACAATACAAAAGTACGTTCCTCCTTGCTTACGTATGTAAGCAATTTACACTTGTAAATGTGTATATTTACATACACGCGTTATCAGGAAGCCACTCAGTGTTAGCTCGGGTTGGAAATTATTTTATTCTACAGAAGGAAAACGAGTGGACATAGGTGTGAATTTTATCCAAGTGGCCACAAGGGCTGTCCTCGCTGGGGAGCTCTTCGTTTCACAATGACTCAAGGGGAGGAGGGCCCTTTCTGGGTGTTTCACTGAAGGTCCAGCGTGGAAATCACACTGGCACAAGGAAGGGAGCCAAGAAAGCCAGCTTTGCTCGGAAGGCTGCAAGCCTCTGAACAACCTGAGCCGCGGTGGCCAGAGGGCTGGTGGTGAGGCACCTCCTCATCCAAACGCATTCGCTGATCACTGTGGTATGCTAGGCAACAGGTATGAGGGGCTGTGGAGGGGCTATAAACAAAGTTAGAATGAGTTCTCACCCTGAGGAATACGTGACTCCTCACACACACACACACACGCGCGCGCAAGAACACTACAGAGCAATGCACTTTTACACACCAAGTGTTGCACGATGATCTGTCTTCACAGATTCCAGAAGGCAGAGTGTATTCCTTCCAGGAGGAAAGGCTGCTTAGAGGATGATGACAGGCGAGCCAAGGTAGAAAGGAGGAATGCGAGCAGGTGAGGAGGAAGAAGGAAATGGCCGGAAGCAAAGCCCACGGCAGGGAGGTGTCCGAGCGGGAGTGCAGGTGGGGAAGGTGGCCTGGTTTTCCAGGGTGCAGAGGCCAAGACAGAGAGTTAGGGAGAAAACGACAGCTGAAGAGAAGGGCCCCCTGGTGATGCAATGCTCAAAGTGAGCTGGACTTGTTAACAGGGGGAGGGTCAGATGCAATTTTAATGATCTTTGCATTGAGCTTTGGGGCTGCCAATGGGTATCACAGGTGACTTCTTGATCGGTTCCACCAAAATGCATTGGACTGCAACCCAGCTTGCGTGAAAGAAAGAACCACTCTGTCCAGGACAGGGCTGGACACACTGTGGGAGCCAGGCACGACTTCCGGAATAAAATTCACCTGTTTACGAATTAAATGAGTGAATGTATGTCAAGTGCTTACAAGAGTGTCCAGCACAAAAGACGCCCTACAAAAGTACTGCTATTCTCCCCTCCCCCTCTTCTCTTCGTCCCCCTCCTTCTTCATGAGTACGGCAGTACCATCCAAAGTGTGCATCACAGCCTCAAGGAGTCCAGTGTACTGGGCCAGGGTAGCCAAGTATCACCACACAGGTTGTGCACTGCACAAAACATCCACAGAGGCTATGAAGAGCGTCGTGTGGAATTATTTTATACAGCAGCCAGCCCAGGCAAGCTTTCCATGTCATACTCAACTTGGAAGTTCCTCTCACACTTCAGAATTCCAGAGTAACCTCAAAAATCCTTCCCACTGTCAGAGCAGAAGGCAGATCAAAGAGTGGACAGAGCAGAAAGGAAGCGCAGCACTGCAGAAATGAGACAAGAATCCCCAAGGTAACTGGAGCTGCGGCAGGCATTTTTTAAGGATATCGAAGAAAAGAGTTTGCAAAAAGGAAGGAATGAGAAGATCACTGCTTTAAAAGCTTGAACTTAGGTAACTGCACTCAAAGCGTGAGAAAGTTCTGCGATTGGTATGAAAATACGTGACTCGAGAGGGTAAGGGGTCAGCGTGCACGGAACAGAACAGCACAGGATTCAGGACACAAAAGGACTCATGAGTGATGTCAACTCAGGAAAACTTGAGGAAACAAATGGAAAGGGGCAGGACTGTCGCTAAGTAAGGGGTTTACTCCTCTCTGGAGGGAAGATCGACAATTAGTGAGTTACCGCTACTTACCGTTATGGTCTCAGAAGGGTGCCTGTGACACGGATGTTGTCTAAAAGAAAACAATTAGAAACTATGCCATCCCAACCATATGGAGGTTTTAATCATTCACGAGTCACTTTGTCATCTTTTGTCTTTACAGGCTGAGTCAAAGGAGTCGATACCTAGGGACAGACAGGTGGTCCCCAAGCCCATTAGGATTCTAGGCGGTGGCCGAGGGGACGGGGGAGCTGGGCCCTACTGCCACGGGGTGCGGCGGGCTGCAGGGGTTCATAGAGGTGCACGCATGGGCCTTGTCGCAGCAGTCCCAGGTGGGTGGGTCTGTTCTTTCTTGGAGCCAACACCCAGAGCATTCCAAAATCTCCAGCAGCTGTACTGCCCCTGTGGAGATGACAGATGGTCCCCGCTGTGCCTCTGTCACAGCCATGATCACGTTGTCACGTTGTGTGACAGGGACCGGGGCGCGCAGACCCTTCTTTGCCGGACTCCCAGCTCCTGGAGAGGGCAGCCCTGTCTGCTTCACTCTCGGATCTCCCACAGAGACCAGCCCAGCCCTGGGGGACACTTACAGCGTGCTGGGCTATGCACACGACATCCACCATCTCGTTTACTGGGATTATCCCCTCTTCGCAATGAGGAAACCAAGCCTTAGGGGATAAACTAACCACAATTAAATTACACAGCTGACTGGTGACAGCACCAGGCTTTGCACCAAAACAAATCACGCTCTTAAAAAGAAATCTTCTTTTAATGTTTATGTATTTTTGAGAGACAGAGAGTGAGCAGGGGAGGGGCAGAGAGAGAGGGAGACCCAGAATCCGAAGCAGGCTCCAGGCTCCAAGCTGCCGGCACAGAGCCCGACGTGGGGCTCGAACCCACATAGTACAAGGTCATGACCTGAGCCGAAGTCGAATGCCTAACCAGAGGAGCCACCCAGGCGCCCTACAAATCCTCCCTTTAGTTACCATGTTACCCTGCCGTTAGATCACCGGTAGGCAAACTATGACCCACGGGTCAAATCCAGCCTCTGGCATGTTTTTGTATAGACCAAAGGCCAAGAATAGTTTTTATATTTTCACATATTTTTTTAACTTTTTAAAGTTTACTTATTTATTTTGAGAGAGAGCGCGCATGAGCAGGAGAGGGGCACAAAGAGAGAGAGAGCAGACTCTGAGCTGTCGACGTGGAGCTCGACACGGGGCTCGAACTCACCAACCGCGAGACCACGATCTGAGCCGAAACCGGGAGTCGGATGCTTAGCCAACCGAGCCACCCAGGCGCCCCCAATTTTCACATATCTTTTTTAAAAAAGCAGAAACAAGAATACTTCGTGACCAATGAAAATGATATGAAATTCAAACGTCAGCGTCCCTAAGTTAAATTTTACCGGAGTACAGCCACACGCATTCTTTCACGTATCATCTATGGCTGCTTCTGCGCCTACAACGCCAGAGTTGGGTACCTGTGACAAAGACCACATGGCCCGTGAAACCTAAAATATTTACTGGCCAGCCCCTCGTCATCCCACCTCTAGATACACAGGTAAGCAGCACACATGCTTCTGTGCCCAGCTGTGCAGGCAGATTGGCAGAAAAGGTCCGAGAAATCAGAGTGAGGAGTGTCGGGTCAGCCGGGAGGCGTCACCACCCAAGGCCAGGCTGACAACCTGGCCACACCTGGAACCAGTGAGGCGGGCACGAGGTGCTCGGCCACGGGCACTGGGACCGGAGGGATTGCTAACGGGAGTTCTGGGGACCGGAGGTTTTGCTAACGGGAGTTCTGAAGGTCAGTGAGGATGCTCAATAAACCACTGATTGATTTGGCCACCTTGCAAGTCATCAGGATCTTACGGATGACTGAGCTCTGCGGATGATCCGAAAATCGTATTTAGCCCTTGAGTCAGCAACACCCCTCTCCCCGCTGAGCTCTCTGCAGACATGCCAACAAGTTGCAGAACTGACAGATTTGAGCATCCCCACCCTCTGCTGGGGATGCTAATGACTAGTGACATAGCCAGGAGGCAAACAGCAGGAAGGGAGGGGCAAGCCAGATGCCTGCACATCTTGTACTGGCAGGACAAGAAGGGCCTGTTGAGCCTCCTCTCTGCACAGCCAGGAGGACCCAGCAGAAGCGGCTGGGAAGCATGAAAGGCAAGAAATCACTCTGTGGCAGGAGGCTCAAGGGGAGGGAGAGCCCTACGTTTTATGGGTCTCCTGCTAGACGGTCAAGACAGACGACAACCCTGCCCCAGTAGGAGCTGGAACACAGTGGTCACCGCACGAGTCACCAGTTCCGATGAGCTACTAGTACAGGATGTCACCAGCTGTGACCTGCTGTTCTCCAGTCACTCCTCTGCAGGACGGCTACCCCAAAAAACGCGCTGCGACGAGGAGCTGGAGGTAACAGACAGCACGTCCTTGGACAGCAAAGTCTTACAATAGATAAAGCAGAGGCTTTGGAGCCAGAACCCCCAGGCTTCGGTTTCACCTCTGACCCTATAGCTTCCTGCCTGACCCTTACCAGGTAGTGGAAGTTTTCAGATCCTTGGCAAGCTCCTTTGCAAAATGAACTTAGAGAGTTAATCGATGGGCTGTGTGTCCTGTGGGACTCAGAGTTGGGTTTATCGGCATACAGCGAAAAACCCAAATAATAATGACTTCAACGAGACTGTGATTTTGATTTATTTTTCTGTCGCATAAAAGAAGTCCAGAACGAGGCAGCTCAGGGCTGGTGGAGTCATTCCACAGACATACATAGGCAAGTATCATGTGCCCTTCCCTTGTGATGTGTTCCAAACATACTTTCCAGGGCGCCTGGGAGGCTCAGTCGGTTAAGCGTCTGACTCTTGGTTTCGGCCCAGGTCACGATCTCACGGTTCATGGGTTTGAGGCCCGCAGCAGGCTCTGTGCTGAAGGTATGGAGCCTGCTTGGGATTCTCTTTCTTCCTCTGTCTCTTCCCCTTCCTGCTTGCACACACTGTCTCTCTCTCTCACTTGCTCAAAATAAATACATAAACTTTAAAATAAATAAATTTAAAAAACATACTTTCTATCCTCAGGGTGCCTCACAGCAATCATGTATACATCCCAGGCAGCAAGAAACTGAAAGGGGCAATGTATAAGTAGCAAATAGCCCCTGTTAAGGAGATTTCCCAGAAACCCAATCAAATAACTCCAGCTCCCCTCTTTATCTGCAAGGCTGGCTGGGAGGTGCAAGTTAGCTATGCTCATTATCACCCCTAACAGTATATGACTTCTGACAACATGGAAGAAGGTGAGAAGAGAAGAAGGAGACAATTAGCAGTCTGTGGCAATCAGCCACAAATGCTTACTTCGTTTGAGGGCTGATGCCATTCCCAAATGACCTCATGTGTAGGAAAGGACACTGTAAGGCTGCACTGGGTCATGCAAACAAACCCACTCTTTTGCTTCCATACAAAGCCCTTCCTGACTGTGCCCCATTCTGCCCTAGAAACCAGTCGGCCTCATTCCCGCCGGCCTCGCACTGGCTTCTCACCAGTGTGGGCAGTTCCTTGCATGGCTTGTCTCTGTGCCGTGGATCTCGTGTCTTTTACTGTTCTTTGCCCATATGAGAAGCCTCCTTAGAGCTCCAGAGTGAGCTAGGTGTCTCTTTGCTGTGCTCCCACAGTGCCCCAGGGATGTTCTATCCCATCTTTCTCCTTATTACCTTGAAATGATCAATCTCTGCCTTTGTGCTTCCCACTGAGCGACACAACCCCATGCAGCAACAGAGCCCTTCCCATGCGGCCAGTCCAAATTCAGATGTGCTGCTAAGTGTCAAACGCAATCTAGGAGATTCCAAAAAGCACAGCACAAGAGAAAAAGAACATGAAACATTGCATTAACAATTTTTCTGCACTGGTTTCGTGTTTAAGTTACGATGTTTTGGGTTTCCTGGGTTAAACCAGATTATTAAAAGTAATTTTACCTGTTTCTTTTGGCTTCAAAGACATGTTTACTAGGACACTTACAATTCCAAAAGTGGAAAGAGTTCTGGAGACCGATGTTGGTGATGGTGGCACAGTATGAGTGTACTTAACACCACGGAATTGCACTTAAAATGGTTAAGATGGTAAATTTTACATTATCATTATTTCTTTTTTTTTTTTTAATTTTTTTTTCAACGTTTATTTATTTTGGGACAGAGAGAGACAGAGCATGAACGGGGGAGGGGCAGAGAGAGAGGGAGACACAGAATCGAAACAGGCTCCAGGCTCAGAGCCATCAGCCCAGAGCCTGACGCGGGGCTCGAACTCACGGACCGCGAGATCGTGACCTGGCTGAAGTCGGAACGCTTAACCGACTGCGCCACCCAGGCGCCCCAACATTATCATTATTTCTAACAAAATATGGAAAAATATTTTTTAAAACTACATGCGTGGCTCACTTTTCGGCTCACGCCTTACTGCTCTTGGTGGGAGCTGCTCCAACGTATAAAGCCTCTGGAGGGAAGCAATAGCAGCTCATTGACTTTCGTGTCTCGGCCTGCACAGTGCCCGTTCGCTCAGCATGGGCTGGACAGACTTCTTATACGGATAAAATCTTTGATACATATATGGCAAAGGCGGGTGACAGGAAAGGTGGTAGGACAAGGGTCTGGAAGAACCAAAATGTGCCCGTGTGGGGCTTTGAGAAAAGTTTGGGAAGCCACAATGTGGCCCCTGTCACGTAGGGGCTGGCACACAGCCCCACGGACCTGGGTTCAAATCCTAGTAACCCGTGACTAACCGTGAATGACCCCGACAAGTGACAATCACCCTGAGCCTCAGTTTTTTCATCTGTAAACCAGGGATGATAATAGCACTGACCTCATTGTGTTGCAAAGGGAAATAAAGGGAATCTGTTGCCACGGTCCCTGAAGCATAATGAAATGATCAGTAAATGTTACCTATTATTATTATTATTATTATTATTATTCGCTTTTACGGGCCTGTCATGAAGGAAAAGCAATTTTTACAAAGTTGCCCGAAGCCAACCTGCATTAAGTCACTTCCTGCCGAATATTAAAACAATTTTTAATCTGAGAGGACAAAATAATTTGAGCTGGCAGATGGCATAATGTTGTCACCCACTTTGTTGCTCGGAATTGAGTAGATTATACATAAATACCAAACTCTTTCCCTATTTGGGAAAGCATCTGACTCCTGGAGCTGCCGCGTGTTCTGTGGTCCCGCGGCAGCCGCACGATGTCGCAGCAGCACAGGCAGGTGGACCGGCTGTGGTGGCTGAATCACACAGAAGAGGCTTGTTTGCCTCTTCACACTCCAAATCGCAGAGGTGTGGGACAGCATCTGCTGCTAATTTAGGCTCTGTGTCCACGTCCGGTCAGCACGGGGGTCTCTGTTTCACGTTATTCTCACTCAAGGACCCAGGCAAGAAAGTGCCTCAGGACGGTGGGTGCAAAACACCAGAAAATGACAATGGCCACACGGGCTTGTAAATCCTTCAGAGAGAAAGGACACAGCTATTGGCCAAGGCAAGTCTCACCTCCACGCCTAACTTGAAGGAAGCATGGCAGGGGAACCCTATCTCGTGGCCGCGAGAGCGACAACAGAGCAAATATCCGTGCACAGCTCTTCTCACTGCCTGAGTAGAGGGTCTTCCAGAGGCAGAGATCGGATCGCACCCAGTGTCCCGAGTTCAAATTCTGGGATTCTAACAAAATCTCCCCCAATTTCACATCAACAGAAAGCAGTGAAATGCAAATTCAACTGATGCACTATTTTTTAATTGTTTTCTTTTTTTTAAGTAATCTCTATGCCCAACGTTGGGCTCGAACTCACAACCCTGAGCTCAAGAGTTGTGTGCTCTATGACTGAACCACCGGGGCACCCCGGATGTATTCTTTTTTAGGACAGTTGAATTAGTGGCGCCTGGGTGGCTCAGTTCGTTAAGCATCTGACTTTGGCTCAGGTCACGATCTCATGGTTTGCGAGTTCGAGCCCCGCGTCGGACTCTCTGCTCTCAGCACAGAGCCCGCTTTGGGTCCTCTGTCTCCCTCTCTCTCTGCCCCTCCCCCACTCATGCTCTGTCTCTCAAAAATAAACATTAAAAAAAAAAAGGACAGCTGAATTAATAAAACCTACAACATCCAATTATGTTAAGGTTTCAATGAAACAATACACAGAAACCCCACTAGAGTCATCATAAACCAGAACACGTGTTCTGGAAAGCAACCCAGCGTATGTACAGGAGCAAGAAAGAAAACTTCATATGCTCTGGCACATTTGTTCAACGCCTGGGGATTGGGCAGAATGAAACCATCCAAAAGCTATGGACGCAAAAACATTTATTTATTTGTAATACGAAAAATGTCGCTATTACTAATTAGAATCGCAAGATTATTATTTATACTGAAAAACAGAAATCATTTCAATGTCCTACTGTAAAGGATCACGTAAGTATTTTATAGGAACTCGTTTGTGGAATATCACTCAAGTATTTTCAATGATGCTTATAAAGACTAACAAACAGGGAAATATACTGACGACAGAATGTGACATGAAAATAGCACGGTACGAAATAATACGTAAACAACAATCACAACCATTTAGAGACGGATACAAAACAAAAATGCTGAAAATAATGAAGCCAAAATGCTAACAGCAGCTGTATTGATAAGATCTTCACCCCAGATACAATAATAATGAAAAATAAACTTTAAAGTGGAATCTGAACAAACGACAATTATCTTCGATTGAGAGGGGTTCTGTAAAGTGGCTGCTTGGGCTGAAGTCACTTTTGGAAAATGGTCTTTCCACAAGAGCAGGGATCTATGATAGTGCAAGCTCACAGAAGGTGCTCAAAAACATTTATTGTATAAATAAACACAGAGAGTGAATGAAGCAAAGAAAGAAAAATAGCAATAAATTAATGTCAAATTAAGAACATGAAGATGTAGGGATCGTCTCTCTTGAGAACCCTGGCTAGACAACCGTTAATCATTAATCAGAGAAATGGTTTTCAGGCCCAGAAAGAACAGTCTCTTAGGATCAGTTCTGCGTGAGCACAAAGTTCTAGCAGCCATGGAAACTCTTTATTTCTTCCTGATGGCACCTTTGCTATTACTTCCTTCTCAGTCACGCCCTCCTTGAGTGACATCCTCACACCCCCAAGATTGGTCCAGGATAGGGTATCAGTCAGAACATCTGACTGGTATAAAGAGAAGCTATTTTCCTTTAGCCACAAAATATATATATATAATAGTGATCTTACCTTCACTCCATGATCTGCCCTGTTGTCTCAAAGATCCTCTGTAAACCCTATTATTTAATGAAATTCCCAGGAAAGCCTAATTCTAGGTTTCCCTATGGAATCCAGACCTTCCTTAACCTAATTATGCAAGACTGCCACGTATGGTTGCACAGGATGTGCACTGCACAACCCAGGAACTAGATTATTTATCAGAAATACTTAGATTGATTAATTTATTACAATTCTTTAGCAAATGACAGTCAATAGTATTTTTTTTCCCTAGCAAAATCATGATTACTTTCTGGCAGACGAAAGAAAAACTGTCTTAAGGAAGGAGGTTTTTGGGTTTTTTTTTTCCCCCTAGTTTAGACAAAGTGTTATGTGCACCGCAGTGGCTCTGAAGTCTGCTCAATGAGCACATATATTAGTCCCTGCCTTTTCCACCATGGCCTGACCTTACAAAGGTGGCACATTCAAATGCTTCATGAGCCAGACAGGTTCCGTAAGTAAGTGAAGGGGCCCACGTGTGTGCATCTCTAGAAAGTAGCAGCGGCTATAAAGAAACAGGGCTGGAGAGTAGAGACCTAGTGTAAGTGCCTTCAGGTTTAATTAAAACACAAAGTCACCCTGGAGGCTAAATGTAACCCATCTTGTAAACCCATCTGCCTGGTCCACAGTCCACAAACTCTGGCTCTTGGTCAAGTAAGTGACGAGAAGAAGGACAGAAAGCAGCTTATTTGTTGAAACTTAATCTTCCTTATTTCCCGCAGTCAAACCCACAGAAACCTCAAAAGGCTTCCGGGTTGGTGCTTCTCAACAAGGGGTGATTTTTCTCCCCCAAGGAACATTGGGCAATGTCTGGAGAGGGGACAATGTCACAACTGGGGACGGCGGTGCTGTTGATTATCTAGTGGGGAGAGGCCGGGGCGCTGCTAGACTAACCCAACAGGGTGCAGCACAGCACCCCCCCCCCCCCCCCCGCAACAGAGACATCATCAGCCGGCCTCCAACGTCCATGGTGTCACGGTGGAGAGAAAAAAAGAAACAATTTTTAGCCTGATGAGAAGAGAAGCCTTAAACCCTGGGCAGAATCTACAGGTGTGGACAACAGAAGAAAGGGTTAGCCCATTTCTCGACGGGGCACAGTGGAAAGGGGTGACTGAGACGTGGCCAAAGAGCTGTCGGTGTTTCTAGGCCAAGGGCTGTTTCAGCTCCTCCTTCTGGGAACCCCGGGAAGCACCCGTGTGCTTCTTGTTCACACGACAGGAGCCATTACCGTACGTGCGACTTGCGGGCAACCGTTTCCTTACCCCCTGAACCATCGCCGAACATATTTCGGCATCTTCAATTCTCTCCGCAGAGAAACCTTGACTCACGTGCTGGAGAGGGACGTTAGACTCTGCAATACAACTTGTTGGTAAAGAGGTTGAGTGCCGTGATTCAGGTCTCGGGGCCCGAACACTGTGTGCAGATAGCTTCAGGAGAGAAATGACTGCTGAATTTCAAACTATCAGAAGCAGATTTTAACTCCATTCTGATGTAAGAGATTGCCTCTGACTACACATCCCAGTAGATCTGATGACCCTGAAAACAGGCAAACCAACACATGCTGTCTCAATACATTCTTTTTTTTTTTGAATGTTTATTTATTTTTGAGAGAGAGAGAGAAAGAGCATGAGTGGGGGAGGGGCAGAGAGAGAGGGAGAGACAGAATCTGAAGCAGCCTCCAGGCTCTGAGCTGTCAGCACAGAGCCTGACAAGAGGCTCGAACCCACGAGCTATGAGATCATGACCCGAGCCGAAGTCGGACGCTCAACCGACCGAGCCACCCAGACGCCCCTTCCAAATCATACTTTAATGGACTTTCCCATGTATCATTTTAAAATTTTTTATCATGATTTTAAATTCGCAGAGAGTAGTATAAAGATTTCTATCATCCATAGGGGCGCCTGGGTGGCGCAGTCGGTTAAGCGTCCGACTTCAGCTCAGGTCACGATCTCGCGGTCCCTGAGTTCGAGCCCTGCGTCAGGCTCTGGGCTGATGGCTCAGAGCCTGGAGCCTGTTTCCGATTCTGTGTCTCCCTCTCTCTGCCCCTCCCCCGTTCATGCTCTGTCTCTCTCTGTCCCAAAAATAAATAAACGTTGAAAAAAAAATTAAAAAAAAAAAAAAAGGGGCGCCTGGGTGGCGCAGTCGGTTAAGCGTCCGACTTCAGCTCAGGTCACGATCTCGCGGTCCCTGAGTTCGAGCCCCGCGTCAGGCTCTGGGCTGATGGCTCAGAGCCTGGAGACTGTTTCCGATTCTGTGTCTCCCTCTCTCTCTGCCCCTCCCCCGTTCATGCTCTGTCTCTCTCTGTCCCAAAAATAAATAAAAACGTTGAAAAAAAAAATTAAAAAAAAAAAAAAAAGATTTCTATCATCCAGATCCAAAGCTGACTGAGATTTCATCAATCTCCGTTCATTTCTACTGCCGTGTGTCTTGTGTTTTGTTGGCTGGACATTTTAAAGCAAATCCAAGACTTAATGCCATTTCATCCACAAATATTTTAGTACTATTCAGGTATTTTGTGCGCACGTTCCACAAGAAATGGGGACCAGAGGGTACGTTCCTATAATAAATCTTGAGAGCAGAGAGGCACGGAGGGGGCCAGGCTCCAGCTGGGTTCAAGCGAATATGAGTTTTCCCCAAAAGAGAAAAAAAATTGAAAATCGGCTGCTAAAAGCTTGGAGTCTTGACTTTTTGCTTTCTTGAGTCATTATGTGAAGCATCACTGCAGAAATGCTCAGGGGAGTATCAACTTTCCTACAGCAAAGGTGCAGACACAACTATAGGGAAAATCCAGCTATCGTTGCTAATTACGACTCTCCTTTCTCAATAATTGATAGACAAGTAGACCAAGAATCACTAAAGATCTTGAACTACCTGACATTTAGAGAAAAATCCAAGCTGACCGTAACATAACACGTACTCTTTCCAGAAACACATGGAACATTCCCCAAGATGGACCATACTATGGGCCCTAAAACAAACTCCAACAAACTTGAAACAAAACATGTTCTCAGACCATAAAAGAATTCAACCAGCACGGTGAAAGGTATGTGGTAAGTCTCCCAATGTTTGGAAGTTAAACAATTTATTTCCAGATAATCCATGGACCAAAAAGGAAAAACCACGGGCCAAAGAACAACACACATTATTTCGAACTGCGTGGCAAGGAAAACACAACATACCAAAATGTATGGGAGGTACAGAGAAGAGTGTGTAGAAAAAAATTTGTAGCATTCAATGTGTCTATTAGAAAAACAGAAAGCACTTAGGTGAAGGCTTTAAGCATCTACCTTAAGAAGGGAGAGGGAGAAGAGTAACCAGAGAATCAAAGTAATCAGAAGGAAGGAAATCATAAAGACAAGAGAAAGAGTCAAGAAGATGGAAAACGAACAAAATAGAGAAAAATGAGCGACACCGAAAACTCTTTCACCGGAAGGCTGAATACAGTTGGTAAGTCTCTAGCTAGGCTGATCAAGGTGGGGAAATAGCTGTTATTGATATAAGGAGGGAGATCATACCAATACAAAGAATGATTACGCGGAACATAATGGCAGGTAATTTAACAACTTGAATGAAATGGAAAAATTGCACGGAAGACATAAATAAGTAAAATTCATTTAGTTAACAGTACATATATTTACTAGATCTCTATATATAAAATAAATTGCCTTTGTAGTTAAATATCTTCTTACAAAGAAAACTCAAGGTGCATTTGGCTTCCGTTGTTACTTCTGACAAACATTTGAGAACGAAGCAATGTCAAATTCCACACAAAGAGCTCACAAAACTAGTTTGGGGAACATGCCCCCATTTTACAAGACCAGCATTAATCTGATACCTAAACCAGACAAAGGCATTTTACTTATTTTTTCCAAAATGTTTATTTACTTATTTTGAGAGAGAGAGAGAGAGAGCATAAACAGGGGAGGGGCAGGGAGAGTGGGGAGGGAGAGAATCCCAAGCAGGCTCCACGCTGTCAGCACAGGGCCCAACGCGGGGCCTGAACTCATGACCCGTGAGATCATGACCTGAGCGGAAATCAAGAGTCAGACGCTCAACTTCCTGAGCCACCCCCAAAACCCCCAAAGACATTTTTAAAAACTACAAAGAAACACCTGAAGAACATAGACACAAAAACTATTTATGAAATTCTAGCACATCTAATTTATAAAAAGAAACACACATCATGACAATGAGCTTTCACTCAAAAATTCAAGGTTGTTTTAACATTCGAAAAATCAAATTCACCCTATTCACAGGCTAAAAATAAAAATGATACTCTCATCTTCATCTATCGAGAAAGACATTTTGCAAAACACAATTCAAGATGGACATGACTAGCAAATTAGGAACAGAACGGACTTTCCTCAACCCAACAAAGGATGTCTATAAAAATACCTACAGCTAATGGTGAAAACTGAATGTCTTCCTTGAGGTCATGAACAACGTAAGGATGTCTAGGCTCACTTCTTCTATGCAACACTGGCCTCCAGGTCCTAGCTGGTGCAGTAAGCAAGAAAAAGAAATAAAAAGGGTACAGATTGGAGAGGAAGAAGTACAACTGTCTCTAATCACAGATGACATGATCACTTATATAGAAAACCCTTGGCATCTACAAAAGAAGTCTACAAGAACTAAGTGACTCGGCGGGACTGCAGGATATGAGACTAATGTACCCAAAAATCAACCGTGTTCCCAAAGCAATGGATAATCAATGCATACTAAATTCGGGCTATTTGAAGAGGAGCAGGCCATTTATGTAATTTCAAAGTACCTTTGCCCCAAATGCTTATTCGTCACGACGAACAGGGAAAGCACGGTAACGTTAACAGTAAAGAAACGGGAAAACATGTTGACCAGGTGCCCGAAATTCCTATTACCAACAAGAGGCAGAGACCTCAGTGCTCCCTAATGGGGTATCTACAGAAGGACACAGCATCAGGCTATACCTGGTAAAGCCCAAAGTACTCAAATAGATCAGAAATAAAGCGATAGCGTGTGTGGGTTTAAGAGATCAAATGTGAGAAAATATGTAAATTAATGAATCTACTTAAAGGGTACTCAGAAGTTCTCTGTCACGTTCACGTACCTTCTCTGTAAACTGGAATGTTTTTCAAATTAAAAAAAAAAAATGGGAAAGCTTTCCCATGATTCACCAACTCCTAGAAGAAGGTCCACCACTGTCTTTCTTCATTTCCTTTTCTCCGTGAGTGAGATGTTGACACAAGCTGGCTTTGCCGTGTCTGTCGTTAGCATCCCAACTCAAGGTACGAGTTTTCTACGTTCAGCGTCAACCAGTGAAAAATGAAAAGGGCAGCTTAGAAGCTGGGTCCACGGGCCTTGCATTTTCTTTCTGTCACTTGGGCGCCTTCCTTCCTGTCTGTGAGCCTCGGTGTCTTTGCTTAAAAATGGAAACCAAGAGTGATAACACGCCGGCCTCACACGGCTGCTGTGACAATCACAATGAACGGAAGTATGACGCTTGGCAAATGCGCATAAAAATGGCATAATGCTCACAACAAAGCTGGGCCTCCGCTTCAAGGCTTCCGGACGCTCTCATTCTCCCTTGGGATGAAACCAGGATCCCCACCATGCCTCCAACATCTCACCTGATCTGGCCTCTGTTCTCTGACCTCGCCCCTCTCCTTCTCCCTCGTTTCATCTAGGCCCCCCGTTCTTAGTGCCTTTCTTCAGACACACCCTGCCTCACGGTCAATGTAATTCTGCTCCCCAGTCTGGACACCCCCCCGCCTTGTCCAGATCTGCACAAGGCTCCCTGTCCTGCACGGCAGGCCTCTACTCAAATGTCACTTCTCCATAAGGCTTCCCCCGCAAATTACCTACAAACGGTACACATGCTTAGTCCCCCGTCTTCCTCTGCCTCTTTCCCTGGTTTACTTTTCTTTTCAGCCTTTATCACACACAACTTCACTATAACTCTTCATTTATTTATTGTCTGTGCCCTTCTCTTCAAGTGTCAGCCACGGGGCACCTGGGTGAGCGTCTGACTTCGGCTCGGGTCATGATCTCGCAGTTGGTGAGTTCGAGCCCCGCATCGGGCTCTCCGCTGACAGATTCTGTGTCTCCCTCTCTCTCTGTCCCTCCCCCAACTCATGCTCTGTCTCTCTCTCTCTCAAAAACAAATAAACATTGAGATAAATGTCAGCTATATCATTGTAAGGACTTCTATTTATTCGGCACTCTGTCTTCAGCACATAAATGTGTGCTTGGCACGGAAGAGACTCTCGATAAATATTTGCCAGATGCATAAATGACTGAACAGGATGTCAACCTTGCACACGCCTAGTGCAAATCCACTAGCAGAGACTACTGCTTCACAGAATTTACCCCAAGTCCATTTAATTAAACATTTTTTCTCCATTGGCATCTGTCACTAACTATCTCCACTGCTTCTAAAACGCGGTGAATTTAAATGTACTGGATTTCACAGTGGTCTCTGAGATTCCCAGAGGTCATGGGACATGTGACAAAATCAGCCTTGGAGATCACGGAGTCACAGTTCTGAAGAAGGAGAAAAAGGGCAAAAACACTCCTTGCGCAGACATATTTGAGTATTTGATCCTTTCTTTCCCAGAGATGCCACCTAATTATCAATACAGGTCAACTCCCCAATAAAGTTGGATTTTTCTCTCTTACCCAAGTTACAGATAATTGGCAGCTGTTGACTCACTTCTAAATCTAAAATAGCAGCCTCACATTTCAAATGCCACATTCTCTCACTCCGGAGAAGCCGAGCGCATCTCAAAAATTCAGCAATTGTGTCTGATGGGCAGTGACACCAGCCGACAGCTCACTGTCAACACCTAGGCTGACAAATGACAATCAAGACCCCCCTGCCAGCAGAGACCCGGGCCATCTGGGACCCTCTGGGCGACAGCCAGCTTGGCCCTCCCTTGCCACCACTTCCTACAGCTGGGGACTCCGGTCTTTCGCTTCATAACGTGCACTGACAGACCCAGAGTGAGGAGACGGCCGTTCTTACCGTGAGTCTCCCAGGCCAGGAAAATCAGACAGGCAACTAACTCCTCCGGGGACTTTCACTGATTTTGAAAACTATTATTAGATTAAACCGAGGAAGCCCATCAATCCGTAAACACCTGCATTTGCAATCGGTGTGGTTCAGGGATTCACGGAGAGCAGTCAAGAGACAACATAAACCACAGAATGCAAAGGGGTTAGGAGGCGTCCGTGGGAAAATTCTCAAGTCCAGTCTGAAACTCCTGATAGCAATTATTTTTTCCTTCTTGGAGAACCAGGGAGACTGAGAGATTAGAGCCAGCGTTCTAAAGCAAGGCGGGGGCGGGGCGCGGTCAAGGCCATTATGCTCATTCCTGAAATATAAGTGACGCACTGAACTGATGAAATATTTGTATCAGAATTGGTCCCACTTATGGGCTCCTTACTTAGAAATGTTCCTCTTGCTTTTGTGATGGATGTCAACAGATTAAGGAGAACCTTGATCGTTTGTATTCTATATCAGGCAAAAGCAAATTGAACCTGGATTTCATTACTGAGCCCCAAATCCCTGTCTCAGAGAATGTAATGAAAAAGGTCAGGTGATTCTCCCCCCCCCCCCCCCACTTTGTCTGGTAAGTGACTAGAAATCATGTACAGAGGGCTTCGTGTAGGATCAGGGCAGCCGACTCCCATTATTGGCCTCATCACTATCTAGGCTCTTTAAGATACTTTCTTTCACGAAGAAGCCGGGAAGGAGTACAGGTGGTGGATAGAAAATATTTGGTCATTGGATATCCTAGGGAGTAAAATTCATCCCAATTTCTTAGGACCGTTTCTTCTTTAATTTTTAAAAATATTTTAAATTACTTTTGAGAGAGAGAGAAAGGGAGAGAGTGCAAGTGAGGGAGGGGCAAGAGAGAGAGAGAGGGAGACACAGAATCTGAAGCAGGCTCCAGGCTCCGAGCTGTCAACACAGAGCCCGTCGCTGGACTCAAACCCATGAACCTCGAGATCATGACCTGAGCCCAGGAGGGACGCTTAACCCACTGAGCCACCCAGGAACCCTGAGACCTTTTCTATTGGCATCTCAAAATTTCTACCCCGCCACAACATAAAGAATTAAAGAAAAGGTTTTGTCCGGAAAATGAAAGGCAGCCTCAGTTTTGAGAGTCCCTGAAACATCAAATCCCCAGGTCTGCTCAGACTTTTGTACCAACTCTGAACAGTACCCTCACGAGACACGGATACCGTAGAAACGCGCACTCCATGTGGGCTTTACGAGTATGTTTCCTCGAGGATTAAGTGTTCCAAGTGTGAAGACATTGGACGAAAGGCTTTCCTTGTGTTTTTCTTGTGGCACAAGCTCTCTTCATTGTTTCCCTGGCTTCTTTCTCTCTTAAAACTACCCAGGTGTCATCGGGGAGGATGTGCGAGAGCGTGGGAAGAGTGTGTGGGCTTTGGAGTCAGGAAGCTAGGGATTCCAATCCGTGGTCGGTTAATTATTAGTCATATTACCTTGAGAAAGTGACTGATCTTCTCTGAATCTCAGTTTCCTCATCACTAAGATGATCTGTTTAATCTTCCCTCAAGTAGACGGTGTCTTATGTGACAGGTCAAACGTGTAATGGTGTAAAAATGACATTGTGCCCTTAGCCTCATTATGTCCCATTATATAGGACAGAACAATTTTCCATTGCTTAAAGCCTTGCCTTCCTGAAAGTCGTGAACTCTTGACAAACATTCTAAAACATTTGCATCCTGAGGTAAGCCACATCCTGATTCTCATTATCGAACGTAGGAATTACTTGCCTTTATTAAAACTGACAGCTTTTCACGGGGCCTGGGTGGCTCAGTCAGTTCAGCATCTGAGCAGCTTAGGTCATGATCTCATGCTTCATGGGTTCAAGCCCCACATCGGGCTCCTTGCTGCTGTCAGCACAGAGCCCGCTTCAGATCCTCTGTCTCCCTCTTTCTCTGCCCTCCCCCCACTCTCTCTCCCTCCCTCCCTCTCTCTCTATCAAAAATAACATTTTTTTAAAAAGT
The DNA here is from genome assembly GCF_007474595.2 of Lynx canadensis. Lineage (NCBI taxonomy): Eukaryota > Metazoa > Chordata > Mammalia > Carnivora > Felidae > Lynx > Lynx canadensis. The sequence goes on along the minus strand of NC_044315.2, from coordinate 8,251,661 downwards.
AAAAAACAAAAAAACAAAAACAACTGAGGGCAACGCCCATCTAAGCGTCTGCTCAAGACGTGGGCGCTTGGCCTGCCACAGAGGACCGGACCACAGCGCCCACTGCTCAGGCTGCTGAGCGGCTGCAAGGACCACTGAGTGGTCTTAAGCTGCTCAGCCAGAAAATGGAAATAAGCTTGACAGAAAATAAAGAGTTTCTAAAAGCTGTGATCAAAAAAAACCCAACAAAACAAAAACAAAAAACAAACAAAACACAAATATACCTTAAAACAAAAACAAAAAAACACCCAACTCAAGTGTAATCCAGCTAGAACCGCAGAATGTTCTATTTGACCCACAAACATGGCCTTCTCTCTTCATCTGGGAGCCAGCTGTTGGGAAAGCCAGACCCCCTCACATATGTTTTATTATTGCAGATATAACTCCGCTCGGTCCTCGAAAAATGTTTATTAAGTTTGGCTTCTTTGTTTGACTTTTAACACGGAGGTCTCACTGAGATGCTCACACAGACTTATCCACCAGACCTTCCAAGCTGCATTGCTTGAACCGTGTACTTTATAAGCCGAGCAGGTCCAGCCCCATGTTCTCTGGCTTCTAGGGTGAGTCTAACTGTACTAACGTAGAGATTTTGTACTGACTTAGTCTGTTTCTAAATTATTTTTTGTCTCTTGCTGTCTGGATATCTGCTTTTATTTCTGCCCAAAGCCTATTTGAATTATTTCTACCTAATGGATGTCTGGTCCCCTCTAACAAATGAGAAGTGCCGAGAGGTTGGTGTTCATTTTCATTTGGTGCTGTTGGTCTACACTTTGGGGGCTACCTTGAATGACAGAAGCATCTGCTTCTCTACATCAGGTGTTTAGTTTACCAAGACCAGGGGCCTGTCTCAGTAGAATTGTGGAGAGAGGTGCCCTGTGGGATGTCCTTCACTATTGATATTTTCTTTTAGCTATAAGAGACATTCTAAACTGCCCTGTCCGTGCCTGTCTTTGCTGCAAAGGTTGTTCACATATGCATTTGTTCAACTCACTGTGACCTATGAATGAAATTTCCAAGACTGTCATTCTCTGGGTGTTTATAAATGAGAAAATCTCCCTCCTCCTCACAGAGAAAAAGTGTTGGGAGTAGTTCCTCTGCAGGCCTCTTTCTGGGACTCCTGTCTTACTTAGTATGCCAAGAGTTCAAGGCCTTGACTACTCTTTGCCTGGGCTGTTTCTCAGGGTTGTGTATGCAACAATCAACCTTCAGGTATGAAATAATATCTTCCTCTGGAGCAAAGAGCTTAGCTTGCTTACTGCTTGCTATAAAACAGCGGGTTCTCCAAGCTTGCTGTTCCTCTCCTGTAATGCCTACCATTGCATACCATTGCATACCATTACATACCATTGCATACCATTACATACCATTACATACCATTACATACCATTACATACCATTGCATACCATTACCTACCATTACATACCATTGCATACCATTACCTACCATTACATACCATTGCATACCATTGCATACCATTGCATACCATTGCATACCATTACCTACCATTACATACCATTACATACCATTACCTACCATTACCTACCATTACATACCATTGCATACCATTGCATACCATTACATACCATTACCTACCATTGCATACCATTACATACCATTGCATACCATTGCATACCATTACATACCATTACCTACCATTGCATACCATTACATACCATTACATACCATTACATACCATTACATACCATTACATACCATTACCTACCATTACCTACCATTACATACCATTACCTACCATTGCATACCATTACATACCATTACATACCATTGCATACCATTACATACCATTACCTACCATTGCATACCATTACATACCATTACATACCATTACATACCATTGCATACCATTACATACCATTACATACCATTGCATACCATTACATACCATTACCTACCATTGCATACCATTACATACCATTACCTACCATTGCATACCATACAATGCATGGTCAGACACCCACTGGATCCTCTGCACCTGCCTCTGGGTATCGGGGCTCAGAAAACTCACAGTATGCTGACATTCTGTCTACTGCTCTTTCTCGGAGTCATTAACTCCTTACCTCTGAGCCAGAAGTCTCGTGCCTTCTGTCAGCATTCATGAAACAATGGCAAACTAACTTATTAGCTTGCAAGTCAGATAAAATTTCACCCTTCGCCATTCGTGGCAGGAACAAATGGCTTTGTAATAGGGTCTGTAATTGTAACTCTTTGTGTCTATGGACAATCTTTTGAAAGTACCCTTGAAGATCATAGGAAGATTCGGGAAGATCATAGAAATATGTCATTGGCATGCGTCACAGATATATCAAAGTCAAAAAGGCAGATCTACCACTGAAGGGAAGGAAACGTTTGCAAATATTTTGTGAGTTGAAACTCATTTCTCTTGGCTTGCAGGACAGAAGGCTCTGATTTGTGGGTTGTACGGTAATTGTACAAATGAGCTAGGATGTATGCTAAAGTAATGAAAATGTTGATTGCTTCTGGCTTTTCATGAATACCCATGACTACTGCCCGGGAAATGTGAAGTGTTCTGAGTGTGTGAATTTCTTTCTTTTGAAAGAAACAGGGAACACTCCTCTCATAATCATGACAGATTAACTGGTACCATACTTTTCCTTCCACTGAAACAAGAAAACTACATGAAACAAGGAAAATACATGAAACAGTACCGTCAGACAGCAGAGAACAGACAGGCAATGCAAAATTGTGATCCAGAAGGGAAACCAATGAGGACACTGCTACAATTAGCCTGGTTTTCTGTCTAGAGACATTATCCACACTGCAGCACATGGTCTGGAAAGCAAACCAGGACGGAGAGATCTTGCTGAGTGGAAGATACAGACATTGGTATTCAGAAAGGCTGAAGCTGCTGGAATTTCTAAGGCCGATTACTCGAAAGCAAGCTCTTTCTATATGAAGAAAAAACTAAAAATATTTGCATAGGGCTCCCCTTGAGTTTCTAGCTGAATAAATCTTAAATAAAATATGTGTAGGGTTGATGCCCAGAAGATGGTCAAAACCACAGTGGGCCAGGAATAACTATGAGAGAGCTCTAAGCTGAACAATTCCCAGAGATAACACAGGGTGGGGAGAGTTTCTAGTTCCAGCCAGAGTGGAGAGACCTTGCTGAACAATTAAGACGTAACAGCAGAAACCAAGGATCAGACACACCTTAGGAGCATGTCGAAACTAGACCTAGAATAAAGACTTCCCTAAGCCGGCCAAGGCAAAGCTAAAAAGCAAGTCTCACAAGAATCAAGCTGACCTAAAATTAGCTAATCCATCTGAGCGAACAAACCTTAATACTCCGTAAAGGAAGTCAGCAGAATCCAGACACTCAATAGCACAACACTTAGAATGTCCAGCTTCCATGACGGAAAGAGATCTGCACAACTTCCAAGTACCTGAAAATTAAAATAATTCTCAATATCTCAGAGACCAAAGAAGTAATCAGAAGAGAAATCAGAATGTATTTGAACAGGATGACAACGAAGATGCAACAGAGGGAAGTCTGGTTATATATCAGGAAAGCCAGAATTAGTGGAAGGTTAACGACTTCAGGAAATTATACTAGAAAAGAATAAAAGGACAAAATACCGACTTAAAGCTTCACTGTAAGAAGTTAAAACACAAGGGCAGAGCAAAATCACGGAATAAAAAAACAAAGAAAATTATAAAGAGAAATCGATGAAATAGAAAAGAGGTAAGCAAAAGAGAAAAAAAATGCAACCCATAGCCGATTTGTTGAAAAGACTTATAAAACTGATAAACCTCTAGCAATGCTGATCAAAAAAAAGAAAGATCAGACATTAATAACCAATTATCAGGAAAAAAGAAATTATAATAAATATTATGAAGAGGATAACGTGGAGGGGCGCCTAGGTGGCTTCTCGGTTAAGTGTCTGACTCTTGGTTTCAGCTCAGGTCTTGACCTCATGTCTTCGTGGGTTCGAGCCCCACAGCCGGCTTTATAATGGCAACACAGAACCTGTTTGGGATTCTCTCTTTCTCCCTTTCTCTCTGCCCCTCTCCCACTCATGCTGTCTCTGTCTCTCTCAAAATACATAAATAAACTTTAAAAACAATGATAAAAAACGAGGATAACACGTAAACTATGAAGAAATTTTAATCTGACATCTTAGATGAAATGCAGTAATTCCACGGAAGAATATAAAACATCAAATCGACACGAGGAAAAAATCTGAAGTGTCCTATATCTACTAAATCAATCTATTGCTAAAACCTTAAGCCCCAGTCACTTTGCAGGTGAATCCTATCAAAAATTTAATGAAGAATTAATACCAGTTCTATGCAAACTATTTCATTCCAGGTAATTCACTACATTTATACAATATGATAGTCTCAACAGATCCAGAAAAATACTTAACAAAATCTAATGCCTAATTATAATAAAATTTTCCAACAAGCTAGGGAAAGAAGTAAACTTCCCCGATGTGATCATTGGCACCCACAAAAGATAGACCACGCACATTATACTTAATGGTGACAAGAGGACTTTCCTTACAATCAGGAGAATGTCAAGGACAACTGCTTTCCCAGATCTATTCAACATTGTACTGGGAATCACAAGAATTTCAAAAAGTCAAGAAAAAAACATAAAAGGCATAAAGATCAGAAAACAGGGAAAGTCATCTCTATTTGCAGATGACAGTTTTGTTTTTGTTTTCGTTTTTATTTTATTTTATTTTTAATTTTTTTAAATTTACATCCATTTCAGGGGTAGATTCCTTAGTGCCCCTTAAAAATATGGAACGCTTCGCAAATTTGCGTGTCATCCTTGCACAGGGGCCATGCGAATCTTCTCTGTATCGTTCCAATTTTAGTATAAGCGCTGCCGAAGCGAGCACGACAGTTGTTTTTTTAACATAGGAAATTTTCAGGAATCTAAAAGAGAACTACTAGAACTAGTAAGTGACTACAAAAGGTTGTGGTATCCAAGATTAATATTGAAAATTAATTAGAGACTTCCAGGGAGGGTGGCGGAGTAGGAGAATCCTGGGCTTAACTTGTCCCATGGATACACCTAGATAACACCCACATCAGGGTGACTAACCCAGAAAATGACCCGAACACTGGCAGAACAGAGTCTCCACAGCTAAATGTAGAGAAGAGGCCACACTGAAGAGGGTAGGAAAGGTGGAGACGCGGTCGGGAACCAAACTGACCCACGGGACTGTCTGTAGGAGGGAGGGATAATGTGGGCACAGAGAGGGGAAAGAAACAGATTATCACACCAGGCACCCCAGACACAGGGACCTACACTGGGAAGATGAATCCCCGTAACATGTGGCCTTGAAAACCAGAGGGGCTTAGATGTGCTGGTTATTATCATGTCCTCTGAAATGCATCATAAAAATAAGATGGACAGATGGATGAACAGAGAATGGAGAGACGGACAGACACGTGATATGTTCCTCACTCTGGCTGACTCCGGCATGAGTAGAATTTCAAAACAAGAAACCAGGTTAACTTCTTTATCCCAAGTAGTTATGAAACAGCTTAGGATATTTTAGCTAACCAGAGGAGACTATTTACCAAACCTAATGGTTTACACTGTCTGGATTAACACCAAGGATCAATTTATATCCAAGCTAAAAAAAATGACCATCGTCCACCTAAGGTAGACCTGAGGCACTGATAGCCTTCATTTCCTTGATCAGATTCACAATCTTCCAGAGGGCCTTTCCGTCCCTTCTTAAAACACTTCCGGTTATACTCTACCTCCCTGCCACTGTTCATTTGTCGTCTGGAGTCTAAAAATGTTCAGCTGATGATTCAAAGACAAAAACAAGGTCGAATCATTCTGAACGGCACTCCACTTGAAACGCCACATTTCTGCAAGCAACCTCCTCTTCAGGAAGAAGCAACAGTAAGTGACAACGACCGGGACAATCCTTCCTGGCCTCTCCCGCAGCTCTGGATGGAGGAGGACCAAAAGGGGGGCCAAGAATAACAGCATTCTCATGGTCGACGAAAAGGCTGGTTGTTCTCTCTAGCCACGGTGTCAGGTAAGCACCGGTTTCAAAGCCGGGTCTCGGTTGATGACAGCTCACATCAGGAAACACACCGCCAGAGCCAGCCAATCAGTAACAGCAAAGTCACCCAATCAGGAGACTCGGCCTCATTAAAGCCACAGGCGCAAAACTTACCTGCGTGAGATTCAAACTTCAACAGAGCACTGCTGTATCCCAGAGTGATCAAGACGGATTCCTTCCCCACGCGGCAACATTCCGTGTCTCTGTTGAGTAAGCATTTAAAGACACAGACGCCATCAGCTACAAAGGGTGAAAAAAAAAGACAGGATTAGGAAAACCCATTTTGAGCATTGTAAAAAGGTTCCGCAACGCCATTCCTCTATTTCTCTCATGTTCTCAAGGCTCTCCATTTCTTTCTACTTAATAGAATGCCTCTTGAGACGTAAGAGGATATGAGGGTCGGAGATAGAAGACGAATTTAACTATGGCCCCATACCAATTTTTTGCAGGTGGGTTAGCACAGAGCTCAAAACTCTTGACTTATGTCCAAGGCCCCATTCCCTATAAACCTTGTACTCCCCGAATCATTTTGTATCCCTTGATGGCATTCCAGGAAAGTCAGGGAATGTCTCTGTGGGTGATTCTTTTTTTTTTTTAAGTTTATTTATTTGAGAGACGAGGGGAGAAGGCAGAGAGAGAGAGGGAGAGGGGGAGGGAGACGGAGAGGGAGGGAGGGAGGGAGAGAGAGAAAGAGAGAGAGAGAGAGAGAGAGAGAGAGAGGGAGAGAGAATCTCAAGCAGGCTCCACACCGTCAGCACAGAGCCTGATGTGGGCTCGAACTCACGAACCATGAGATCATGAGCCGAGCGGAAATCAAGAGTTGCTGCTTAATGGACGGAGCCACCCCGGCGCCCCCTGTGGGTGACTCTTGAGGTGGGTGATTCACCTCGTATGTGCCAGAGATCTCACATAATCTTCACTGTAAGCATTGTCACCACCAGCGTCTTGGCACAAAGACAAGGCAGAGACTTTAGGTCCAAATATGCATAGCTACAAAGTGGCAGAACCAGAATTAAGACCCAAGATTAAATTTGACTCCAAAGCCCACTGTTGCTCCTCCCACATTGTGCAAGGCAGGCTCAGTCAACAGGGAGCTTAGTTTGTGCAAGCGGGGCCACGGTGAGCAGCCAGGCTCTCGTAAGCTTCATACATAGGTAACTGGGAAGTGACCTGCTATTTCTTCTTTTACAAGTTAAACAGGTCTTGGCGTTGGGGCAGCTGTAGGGTGGGGACAATAGTAATTAACTTGGGTTCTGTTCTTATCTCTGAGATTTACTCACCTAGGGACTCCAAGCACCTAATTGCACTGAGTCACATTTTTTTTTCACTATGTAAAATGAAAACACTGAGCTTATTCCACGAGCTTTGTGTGAAGACTGAATAATAAAGGTAAAATAATTTCCCAAATTCCATGAAAAGGAATTTTACGTGATGTGATTTAATGTCATTGCTCTCATTATAAAGATCTTCATTCCCATCCTTAATGTCTTACATTTTCCCTTACAAGATCAAATGTAGTTAAGTGCTTTGACTTAAAAACATAATTACATATAAAACTCTACTGTTACGTGAGTATGTGGCACATTCATGCACACCCATTCAACACACACACACACACACACACACACACACACACACAGACACACACACACACAGAGTTAAGATGACCAAATATCTTCAAATATTTTCAGCCGTTACTTCAACTGAACGATTACCTCCTGATGGAAGCATTCACATATATTTCGCACGAAACATCTCGGCTGGTTAAACAGCGCAGATGTTTTGAAAACATTTTCCTGGCATAAAGCATGATTACAGGTTTAACTGTTACAGCCCAGTCAGTGTCTCAAAGGCATCGATGTCTCCTCACAAGAACGCAGCCACTAGTAGATGCAGAAGAGGGAGTCTGGGGCTCTTGTATATATAATATGTTTTCTTTAAATCACAAGAAATGTGGCTTTTTCCAAAGAAGTTAAGATTTTCTGCATTAACCAATTGTTTTCTTATGGTTTTGAAGTAGGATGAGAGAAAATAAAGATGCTGGCCTTCTCCAGGACCTTGCACACACACAACTATTACAGCCTGGGAGCTGGGAGCTCTTTGCAGGCAGGAGTGACTTTATTTTTTAGAATCATGGTCTTTTCTTCCTCTGAATCAAAACCCGGCACAGTACCTCGTACTTAATACCTTTTGAAGCAGTGAAAGCATTTCTCCACATATTGATTACATGCCTCTCAGAATAGAATAAAAGCGTCAAAATTTATCTGGTTCAATTCTCCTGAACTAGATATGGTCAGAATTTTTGTTTGTTTTGCTGTTGTTTGTGTGTTCAGTTATGATTTGATATTGCTGTTTTTTCCTACTTTCAGACGTTGCAAAATGCCTGCCCATATATCCCCTTTTCTTCATCCTCTCCTATCCTCTGTTTAAATATGGGCGGAGCAGATCTTTTTTAAGTATGCCAAAAAATCCAGGAAGTACTCGTAACTGCTTAATTTTTGTAATCTACCTTTGCAAAAAAGTTTTATAAAGTTTTTTTTTTAATGTTTCTTTTTGAGAGAGAGGGACAGAGTGTGAGTGGGGGAGGGGCAGAGAGAGAGAGAGAGAGAGAGAGAGAGACAGAGAGACAGAATGTGAAGCAGACTCCAGGCTCTGAGCTGTCAGGAGAGATCCCGACACAGGGCTCGAACTCACGAACCACGAGATCATGACCTGAGCTGAAGTCAGAAGCTTAACCGACTGAGGCACCCAGGTGCCCCGCAAAAACAAAAAACAAAAATCAAACAAACAAAAAAACCAAAATTAACGCTTTAAACAAAATTGAAAAGTAATTATCAGCTCCGAAAATATTTTCAGCACACCCAGCAAACATTTAATATCCTCATGATACAATTAACTCAAAAAAATAAGAAGGAACATCCTTATTGATTAGTAAGAGGGATCAGTAGGCAACTGACAACTAGAAAAAATGCCAAAAGCAAAAGGAATACGAGTAATGAATTTCAGGGAGACTCAAAGAAATGTGTAATAAAAGAATGAGATCTAAATTTTTATGCCTCAATGTCAAAATTTTTAAAATATATATTAACAACGCCAAATACTGGAAAGCATATACGAATACGGTGAACAGCACTTACTATATAAGTTTGCACGTAAACCTCCCTATTTCTGGGGTGTATTCTGCCCACGGGGCTCAAAGTTTAAAGTCAGTGTATTCTTTGCTGGACATTCTGCTCATAATCATTTCTTCCAGGATGTACCTGATCAAGTGCGGATGAATGTATATTCAAGGACGTTCATCTTAGAGTTGTTTACTCGTAGGAAAATGCAGAGAAGAGGAGTCCACCATGTACGTAGTTGGTTAAATCGAACATGATGCCTTCGTGGCAGGTTGCAAAACAGTACATATAATGTTATTACAGCAATTTAAAATGTTTATCTTCACAGAAAGCTGTTTAAAAAGGTACACACCAAAACGTCATCAGGGGTTTCCTCTGCATGGAGAGATGTGGGGTCATTTTTATTTTTCCCTTTATAGGGTTCTGCCTTGTTTGAATTTTCCATGTGACTACTTATTTTTAACAATCAGAGAATACAAGCAATCAAATAAAAAACACACTACCCTTACTGGTGTATTTTACCACATTCTCATCTTGGTGGGTATTACCATTCTTTTCATTTTCTCATTTATTAGATATTAATTGGTAGTTTTAGATATATTCAAAAATATATTCATTCAAAAATACTGACTTCGGGATTAGTGTATCTAATATAAGCATTATTTTAATTCTCATTAAAAATTTTTTTTTTTACATTTACTTATTTCTGAGACAGAGAGAGACAGAGCATGAATGGGGGAGGGTCAGAGAGAGGGGGAGACACAGAATCCGAAGCAGGCTCCAGGCTCCGAGCTGTCACAACAGAGCCTGATGCGGGGCTCGAACTCACAAACCATGAGATCATGACCTGAGCCGAAGTTGGTAGTTCAACCAACTGAGCCACCCAGGCGCTCCTAAGTCTCATTTTTAAAATCATTCATAGGAGTGAGGAACACCCAGTCGGTTGAGTGTCCAACTCTTGATTTCGGATCAGGTCATGATCCCAGGGTTGTGATATCAAGCCCCATGTCGGGCTCTGCACTGACTGTGCAGAGCCTACTTGGGATCTTCTCTCTCTCTCTCTCTCTCTCTCTCTCTCTCTCTCTCTCTCTCCCTCTGCCCTTCTCCCCTGCTCATGCTCTAAGAAAATAAAATTTAAAAAAATAAATTAACTCATAGAATAAATATTTTCTCATGCTTTCTGTTTGCTAATCTTATAACTTGGACTAATTTCCTTCCCTATCCTTAGACGATGTTCGCACATAAACCAAACATTCTAGTTGCTTTCTGTTAACTAATGTGAGCAGTATAATAGTGTAGCTATCTTACAATCAAGTGTATTATCCACCAAGAAATGTTTCTTTTTAAGTTTAAAGAATCTGTATCAGAAAAATGAAGGAATACAATAAACAACCGTTGGGGGCACATCAAAATCCAAGACCACAAAACACCATTACAACACTGACGAAAAGTGGGGGTGATGGGGAGATCATTTCCACCATACATTGTACATCTATCTTCCTACCAAGTTATTACTAGTAATAATAATAAAAAGTACATTTCCAGAACATTCTGATTCTACAAACATTTCCTTCATCCTTTCAGTGGCACAGAAGGCCGGGTGCTTCTGTGTCCTTACTGTCATTCTGCTTTTGAACTTTGCTTCATCTGGGACACCTTTGCTTACTTCTTCAAAGGGCAAGTCCTGGATCTGCGAGCCGGGGTAACAAGCACCAGAAGTTCACGTGCACAAAACTTGGGCAGCTTTAGAAAAGCCCAGAGCTTTGTTGCTTCCTCCTTGAGGAAAAGCCATTTGTTCTCCCAGAAGATTCTCAAAGAAAACCTTGACAGTGGTAAATCTAGATGCCTGTTCTATCTTCCACCTAGCCTCATCTGACAAGACTCCCAGAGGCATACCAAGAAATCCAGGATCTACCTGTGTTACGAGTACATCCAGCTGTCAGCGCTGAGCCTGATGTGAGGCTCGAACTCACAAACCATGATATCATGACTTGAGCCAAAATTAAGAGTCGGACGCTTAACCAACTAAGCCACCCTGGCGTCCCTATTCACTAAAATTTTCTACCTCTCCACCTATGTACCTCCTCTTTTAGCCGTCGCAAATGCCAAAGTCAAATCTCCACAAAAAAGCTACAATACTAGTTGACCAAGAATATTAGGTATCAGGCATGGTCTAGAACAGAGGTTCTAAAATAGATTTTTATATATAAAGTCCTGGAAAGAAGAGCACTCGTGACCTAATAATATGGCATTTATGCCAATTCTTTGCCCAGCGACCCTTTTACTATTTTCCTGTCTAGAAATACAAGTTAGTCTACCTAAGGAATGTGTTTTCTAGAAAGAGATCTAAACAATGATTGTATAAGCAGCACCTCTATAGATAGAATAAAGTATATAGACAACTGTGCAGTTATTATTTTTGACAAATTTAACCAGAAAAAAGGTATATATTAAAAAAAAAAGGACAGGATTATGTCACTCCAGGAAATCTATTAGAATTAGCCATACTGATTGTATTCAAACACCACCATTTCCTATGAGATATGACCCAATACTAATAAATGATACATGACGGCCTCTCCCTTCTCCTCTGGAGAATTTTGTATTTGAAAAATTAGATCCTAGGCTTTCGCTTGCTGGAGTGAAAATGGAAAATGGATTGATTGATTCAGGTCAAAAGGGGCCAAGCGAGCGTTAACAGCAGGAAAGAAACGAAGAGAACGGGAAGGTATGTGGGAAATGCAAGACAGGGCTTGGGAGGAGCTTTTGGAATTGAGAACTGGGATAGTTTCTGTAGGTGAAAGAGAGAAAGAGAGAGAAAAACACGGAAGTGAGGCTCTTAAGGCATTAGTCTCAGAAGACCAACACTGTCGTCACCGATTATGATTACTCAGTTGTCTGGTTGTTTTGCTGTTGGTTTCGATTGGGTTTGTCTTTGTTTTTGGGGGGGTTTTGGCAAATGCTATCATCCCCTTCCTCTACATTTTTTTATAGTTACACTAAACCTGCACTGTCAGATTAGCCATCCATCACGTAGCACAGTGGTTTCCTCCCAGCCACCATTTAGCAACTACTTAGTGCTCACAGCTAGTCCTCTGTAGATGCCTCTCCAGTCGCTGTGCTTGTCCAAAGTCATTGTCTAGCAGAGTCTGAAGAAGGGCTCAGGGAAACACAGTCTTCGGCAGATTCCTTAAGAAGGGTCACGGGAGCAATATTCCCTGAACTCTTGCAGGCCAACAGTCGTCACTGTCCTTTACATTTTTGAAGGTCAGTTTTTCCAGATATGGAACCTTGGCTCACATTTTCTTTCTCTGCAGACACCTCCGATACATTCATCCAGTTTCTTCTAGCGCACAGCACTACTGTCACAAAGACTGATGATAATCCCCTTTTCTTTCACGTATAGGTAATATACGAATGTTACCCAGATATCCAGAGGGTTTCCTCTCTTTCTTGAAACATCAGTAATTTTTACTGGAATGTGGTTTATACTAGCCATTCTAGGTCAGTATTTTCAGGTACAAAGGTATTCTTTCAATAGATATTTTCCATTTTTTTATGTTGACAAAATTTCTCAATTATAATTCTAGTATTTGCGTTATTTCTTTGTTACCTTCCTCTCATCTATATGTTGTATCTTCTTGGCAGATCACTGATATTTGAAATTTTCTTTTGACCCCTTTTGATCTCTTTTCACATTTAAATATTTTTCCATCTTTTCTCCTTTATTTGATGTATTTCCTGTTCCTTCTAGTTTAAACTTCATTTCTAAAATTATTTTAATTATTTATTTCTAAGTATAATTTGAATTCTATCATTTCATTTCTGTGTTGGCTAATTCTTCCTTATGTTATTCTTGTATGTCTTGTATGATTTTCTTAATTTCTCTGATTTTTAAAAAATTTTTTTTAAATTTTTTTATTTTTTTAAAATTTACATCCAAGTTAGTTTGCATATAGTGCAACGATTTCAGGAGGAGATTCCTTAGTGCCCCTTACCCATTTAGCCCATCCCCCCTCCCACAACCCCTCCAGTAACCCTCAGTTTGTTCTCCATATTTATGAATCTCTTCTGTTTTGTCCCCCTCCCTGTTTTTATATTATTTTTGTTTCCCTTCCCTTATGTTCATCTGTTTTGTATCTTAAAGTCCTCATGTGAGTGAAGTCATATAATTTTTGTCTTTCTCTAATTTCACTTAGCATAATACCCTCCAGTTCCATCCATGTAGTTGCAAATGGCAAGATGTCATTCTTTTTGATTGGCGAGTAATGCTCCATGGTATATATATATATACCACATCTTTTTTATCCGTTCATCCATCGATGGACATTTGGGCTCTTTCCACACTTTGGCTATAAACATGGGGGTGCATGTGTCCCTTCGAAACAGCACACCTGTATCCCGTGGATAAATGCCTAGTAGTGCAATTGCTGGGTTGTAGGGTAGTTCTATTTTTAGTTTTTTGAGGAACCTCCATACTGTTTTCCAGAGTGGCTGCACCAGCTTGCATTCCCACCAACCACGCAAAAGAGATCCTCTTTCTCCACATCCTCACCAACATCTGTTGTTGCCTGAGTTGTTAACGTTAGCCATTCTGACAGGTGTAAGGTGGTATCTCATTGTGGTTTTGATTTGTATTTCCCTGATGATGAGTGATGTTGAGCATTTTTTCACATGTTGGTTGGCCATCTGGATGTCTTCTTTGAAGAAGTGTCTATTCATGTCTTTTGCCCATGTCTTTTCTTCACTGGATTGTTTTTTGGGTGTTGAGTTTGAGAAGTTCTTTATAGATTTTGGATACTAACCCTTTATCTGACATGTCATTTGCAAATATCTTCTCCCATTCTGTTGGTTGCCTTTTAGTTTTGCTGATTGTTTCCTTCGCTGTGCAGAAGCTTTTTATTTTGATGAGGTCCCAGGTATTCATCTTTGCTTTTGTTTCCCTTGCCTCCGGAGATGTGGTGAGTAAAAGTTGCTGTGGCCAAGGTCAAAGAGGTTTCTGCCCGCTTTCTCCTCGAGGATTTTGATGGCTTCCTGTCTTACATTGAGGTCTTTCATCCATTTTGAGTTTATTTTTGTGTATGGTGTAAGAAAGTGGTCCAGGTTCATTTTTCTGCATGTCGCTGTCCAGTTTTCCCAGCACCACTTGCTGAAGAGACTGTCTTTATTCCATTGGATATTCTTTCCTGCTTTGTCAAAAATTAGTTGGCCATATGTTTGTGGGTCCATTTCTGGGTTCTCTATTCTGTTCCATTGATCTGAGTGTCTGTTCTTGTGCCAGTACCATACTGTCTTGATGATTACAGCTTTGTAGTATAGCTTGAAGTCTGGGATTGTGATGCCTCCTGCTTTGGTTTTCTTTTTCAAGATTGCTTTGGCTATTTGGGATAATTTCTCTGAATTTTTTTTTTAAATCTAACCTTACAGACATATTTTGGAGCGTGTATCTTTCTAGCATGCTTTCATGGTTGGTGATGATGTTGTCTTGCCCCTTACTTGCCTTTTTTCTCATAGTAACTCTGCATGGCATTTGACCTCAACACTTTTCTGTTGTTCATTTCTTGTGAATACCATTTTACTAAACTTTTGAAGGATGATAATTGCACATATAGTTTTATAAGACACACCAAATTGTTTTCCAGAGTGATGGTGCCATTTCACATTCCCATCAGCAATGGACAAATAATCCAATTTCTCCACATCCTCAAAGCATCTGGTGTTGTCACTATTTTTTGCTGTAGACATGTTTATAGTCGTGTGGTGTTATCACATCGTGGGTTCAATGGGCACTTCCCTGATGACTAATGACGCTGAATATTTTTTATGTGTTTATTTACCATCTGTATATCCTCTTCTGTTCATGTGTTTTTACCCATTTTTTAAACTATTTTTTTAACTGTTGGGTTTTGAGAGTCCTTATATTCTAGATCCTGGTCCTTTGTTATATACATACATGTGGTGTGCAAATATTTTTCTCCCATTCTGTAGTTTGACTTTTCATCCTTTTAACAGGATATTCCACAAAGTAAAAGTTTCCAATTTTGATGAGATCCAACTGATCGTTTTTTCCTTTTGGTGTCAAGAGGAACCTGACCATCTTTTGGTGCCAAGCCTAAGAACTCTTTGACTCCTTGACTTTGCTCATTCTATGGTTTCATTACATCTTGACAACTGTGACCGTCTCTCCACTGCAATCTGCTCTCGTAACTGAAGTGAGTTCACACTGCTTCCAGGTTACAATTAATGAAGCACATGCACGGTCATTGCACAGCTCTGCTCAAACCTTCAAGGATTTCTACCCCCACCCAGGCACCTTCCCAAACCACCCCTCCAAACATATACCAGATAGCCAAACTAACGACCAGCTGATCTCCAAAAAGGGTTTATAATTATGGGGCAGTAGGGATGTGAAATTCAAGAGCGGGACTTCTGAAGTGACACAGCTCCCCTTCTGCCACTCAAAATACGACGCAACTTACAATGTCCATTTCAAACGCCACCACCTCCATGGTACTTTTCCTGATGGCCCCCAACTGGTAGATGTTATCACCCCCACCACCCCAAAAGCACGTTGTACCTCTCTTACAGCCTTTTGCTTCTTCTCTGATTTGCACCCCCATCTTACTCATTGTGCAAGACATCATACCCGTCAGGCGCAGGAACTGTGACCCCTTTGTCTTTGATTCCCGCGGGAGACCTGGTACACAGCAGGGACCAATGCTGGTGACATGACCGCAACCACCAACGGCATCACTCGCGTTCAGACACACATCACTCAAGTTCAGACTCAAGTTCAAACTCAACTACATGGCCTATTTGCCATACCCACCGTTAAAAACAAAACAGAGTAAACGGACAAACTTCACTCATGTCTCTAGCCTCTGAATCAGCTTTAAAATGTTTTTAACCATTGCCTCTTTTCTTCCATATCCTTCTCTCCACACATGAGCACGGCAGAAAGAATAAACACTGAAACTAACTCTGTAATGAAACTTTAAACACCTTTGTGACCAATATTTTCAAATCAGAAGGAAGTAACTTTTCATTCTGTCTTTAGCGAATTAGCACCCCACCTCCCGAATAGCTTCCCTAGGCACCCAATGCTCCCTCAAATTTATTTGAGATGCTTGCCTGAGTAATCCTTCACCCCCCCCCGCCCCCCGCCATTTCTCAAGGTGGGAAAGTGACCAGGTGCCCAGAGAGCCCTAGGAATTCTAGGAAAATAGGAGCGGATCTTGTTCTGTTTTTAATCCCAACACTTTCTGATCATACACTCGTCTACTGCTTCTAGCACGGCACTCAGCACATAGGATGGGATTGATACACACTTATTGAATTAAACAAGTGAATCAATACAGTCACAGAGGTAGCTCCCTAAACCACATAAAAAAGAAAGACTATGAAACCTCGGAGCATTACAGATATCAAAGTGCCCACTGAACACTTGGTATTTTTAATTGACTTTTTTTTTTCTGCTCTGGCAAATGGTTGGGATCTTCGGGTTTATAAAAGGTTTTCCCAGTTATGGTAGGAGGTCAAAAGAAAAACCTGTCTTCCTCATTTCTCCACAAAAACAGGCAAAACCCTCCTACTCTTCCTCAGGAAGCTGCTTCTCTTAGATTTCAATTTCATTTCACTGTGAATGTATCTTTAGAGTGACTAAAAACTGTACAGTCTACGTGCTGTCTGGGCGGCATTTTCTCCGATCACCAGCTCTCTCCTGGTGGCTTCGAAAGACTGTAAACTGACTTCTTGTAGTTATTCAATTGGGGATAATTGCTCCAGGGAGCAGCTAGCCACCCTTGTGGCACACTTTCACGACCTCCACCTCGTCTGTTCCTCACTGCTTGTCATGAGGAAGGGCTCCTGATGCCTCTTCTCTCCACAGCGATCCTGACGCTCAGAATTACCTGGATGTTTGCGTCACCTCACCTCTGTCCGGATCGCTACCCTCTATTTTCATCGTGCCGCATCGCACAGCTCCCTACCACAAGTAAAAGCAAAGAAGAAGAAGAAGACAGACAGAGGCATTTCAAAATTTCTCCATACGTGAGCTCTGAGATCCTGTTTTCAAAGCAGTAAGGTGTAAATATTCCCGACTTTTGCAGCTTAACCTTAGTTACTCTTACAAGCCTATTTCGGGGCACCTGGGTGGCTCGGTGGGTTAAGCGTGACTCCTGACTTCGGCTCAGGTCGTGAACTCACTGTTCGTGGGTTCGAACCCCACGTTGGGCTCTGTGCTGACAGCACGGAGCCTGCTTGGGATTTTCTCTCCTCTCTCTGCCCGCCCTCTGCTTTCTGTCTTTCAAAATAAATAAAAATAAACTTAAAAAAAAAAGCCTACTTCAAACTCCAGCTGTCATGAATGAATTGACCGTGCATGCAAGCGTTTATTTCTGGGCTTTCTATTCTGTTCCAGTGGTCCAGGTACCTGCTTTTATGCCAGAACCATACTGTTTTGATTACTGCAGCTTTATAACACAGCTGAAAGGTTAGAAGGGGTGAGGCGTCCAGCTTTGTTCTTCTTTGTCAGGACTACATCGGCTGTTTGGGGTCTTTTGTGATTCCATAGAAGTTTCAGAATTGTTTTTTCTACTTCTGTAAAAATGCCACTGGAACCTTGATAGGGATTACACTGAATCTATAGATGGTTTGGGGCAGCAGGGACATTCGAACAATATTAATTCTTCCAAGCCACGAACCCAGAATACCTTTCTATTTTTTGCGTGTCTTGTTCAATTTCTTTCATCAGTGTCTTGTGGATTTCAGTGTCGAGATCCTTCCCTTTCTTGGTTAAATTTATTCCTAAGCATTTTATTATTTTTAATGTTATTGCAAACAGGATCATTTTCTTTATCTTTTTCAGATAATTTATTGTTAGTATAATACATGTCTTTAAAATGAAAGAGGTACTGGAATAGAACCAAATAGAAATTTTAGAAATTAAATTAAAAACTACAACCATAGATGAGTTTAAAACAGAGTTGTGAGAAAATTTTTAATTGAAAAAAAAAAAAAACAGATTACAGAGATACCTGGGTGGCTCAGTCGGTTGAGCATCAGATTGCGGCTCAGGTCATGATCTCCCAGTTCAGGAGTTTGAACCCCACATTGGGCTTGTTGCTATCAGCACAGAGCCTGCTTCCTGTCCCCCCCCCCCCCGCCCCTCCTCCACTGATGCTCTCTCAAAAATAAAAAAAAATTTTTTTAATAAAAATAAAAAAACAGATTAGATGCAGCTGAAGAAAGAATGAACAGAAAACACATGCTGGGCAACCTTATAGATTGCCTCGGAGAAAGACGAAGACACAGAAAATGTGAAATCAGTTAAGAGACCGAGGCCATAATAAGATCTAATTTAGCCTTCATAAGAATTGTATGAGAAGGGAATAGAGCAACAAGGAGAGAAATATAATGGATGACAACATCGGAACTGAAATTACGGAAAATATGCATCTTCATATACAAGAAGCAAGAGTTACCGTCAGGATAAAGGAAAATAAAATTCTGTATTTAGATACACTATGGTAAAATTGCAATGCCCAAACAAGCCAAAACAAAGACAAATATGCCAAAACAAAGACAAAAAACATGAAAAAAGCCAGAGGAAAAAAACCAAGTCGACTACATGGGAATGAAAAGTACACTGACAATTTCCAAAAGAACGGAGCTTCCTTTTGTGTTCTTATCACAAACAATTGTCAGACTCAGAAATCAAGAAGTGTTTTTTTGTTTGCTGTTTTTTTTTAAGCTGACACTCTGGCTCAAAACTAACCTGAGGTTTTAAACCAAACTCCTTTATGAACTTATGGACTTGAAAGACCCTTGAGGTCGTATCACCTAACTACTTACTCAAGGAGGACCTAAAGCCTGGGTTTTAAGTGATTTCTCTAAGACCTTAGAGTTAGTTCAAAGAGCAGGTCTGGCACTAGACCTTTAGTGTCTTCCATTAATCTCCCCACAAGTGGAAATCTGCAAAACTGGGATTATCTTTAGTTTGCTATATTTGCCTTATAACGCTTATTCCAAAAGCCTTAAATTATCTGCCAATTCATACACATGTGCATTCATACCGACACGCCTCTTGCACATGCTAATAATATTACCACTGATTAGAAAACATACCAAAACATGGTCACGGTTTCTGAAACCCTTGGCAAATCAGAGGCAGCTCTTATGGAGTCTGGACGGCTCCCTGCAGATACCAATCGCTTACCACCCGGTGCACGAGACTGCATGAGACTCTCCTGCGCCTAAGCTGTAACAGCGTTTTCCTTGCTCAGCACTGCCCAAGTTCCGTTGGCTATTTCCAGCTGGAGAAAGCTGAGCACATGCTATCACCTTCCTTATTACCTTCAGGTGGTAAGTAATTTATTTGCGGGGCAAGATTCTGGATGTGTGGATGATTCACACGTTGAAATAGAAATAGACTTGGAAAAATTACCCCCAAAGTTATCTCTTTACCAAGTAAACAAAGAATCTCTTCCTGTTAGTTAGTTAAGCCGAGAATTGCAGAACGAGAAAGAACCCAAGTTTCCGCATATCATTGCTGCCCAAAGGGTGCTCCATGGACCAGCGCCTTAGCATCACCTGAAGCTTGTCGGAGACATAGACTCTCAGGCCTACGCCCAGAATCTGGATCCGAGTATGTATCTTTGCGAGATTCCAGGACGACTCATGAACAAGAAAGTTTGAGGACTGGTCTAACCATCCTAGCATGAGGGTTCCCTATCCTAGTTTTATGTCACACCACATATTCCCTTTTCTCATTCCTTTCTGTTCGTTCATACATTCCTTTATAGCACATGTACCTTTATTCACAGCACTGCCACTATTTGAAAAAGAAAATTCCATGGAGCACCTGGGCAGCTCAGTCGGTTAAGCATCCAACTTTGGCTCAGGTCATGATCTCACGGTTCATGGGTTCAAGCTTCACCTCTGGCTCTGGGCTGACAGCTCAGAGCCTGGGGCCTGCTTCGGATCCTGTGTCTTCCTCTCTCTCTCTGCCCCTCCCTGTGTCTGTCGCACTCTGTCTCTCTCTCTCTCTCAAAAATGAATAAACACTTAAAAGTTAAAAAAAAAAAAAAAGACAATTCCTAGATGTGAGTAGTAGACCTCAAAATACCATCAAAACCATTAGGCATTTGACTACATCTCTTTCTCATTCAAAAGTAATTTCTAACACCACTTAAATATGCTTATTAATTCAATGAATGCTTCAATTCCCCTTGAGAAAGATATAATTTAATGTTTTTGCTCCTTTGTGTACATAAAGGTACAACAAGAAACACTCTAATCAGTTATTGAGTGAATCCAGCTCTATGTTCCACCAGTTTTCATAAAAATCAATGATTTAGGAAGGATCAGTTAATGTTTTATTTTCCAAAGTGGTAACTCGATAGATACGCCATCTAGAATCCTTTTTAGATTTTTTAACATGTATTTATTTTTGAGAGATAGAGAGAGACAGAGCAGAAGCAGGGAAGGAGTAGAGAGAGGGGGAGACACAGAACCTGAAGCAGGCTCCAGGCTCTGAGCTGTCAGCACAGAGCCCGACATGGGGCTCGAACCCAAGAACCACGCGATCATGAGCCAAAGTCTGAGGCTTAACCAGCTGAGCCACCCAAGTGCCCTGAGAATTTTTAAATGTAGAATACTTTCAATATTCTTTTACTGTTAGGGAACAACTAGGAAACGTTTTTTCTAGTGCCATTTAATGCAGGTGACTTCGTCTTGGAATTTTCCAAGAAATTCTAGGTTTGAAGAAAGGACAAGATGATAGGAGCTTCACAGGCAGTCAAATGATAATTTTGCCACCACCCCTCTCATTTTATGAAGGAATCCAAAAGTCCTTTAAGAGACTTGATCTAGGGGCACCTGGGTGGCTCAGTTGGTTGAGCCACTGACTCTTGCTTTCCGCTCAGGTCATGGCACTTGGGAGTGCCAAGTCAGGTTCTGCACTGACAGCGCGAAGCCTGCTTGGGATTCTCTCTCTCTCCCTCTCTCTCTGCCCCTCCCCCGCTCATGCACACTCCCTCTCTCTCTCTCTCTCTCTAGTAAATATACTTTAAAAAAACAAAAATATTTTTTTTTAAAAAAAGAGACTCGATCTGATAAAGCACTTGCATTTTTACCGCAGTCACAAAAAGACTCTTTAATGTTTAGATGAGCATGTTTTTATAGAGCACCATGCGATTTTTCAAATAATTTGAGTTACTCTGTAACTAGGAAAACACAAATAAGTGGGGACAAAATGGATTGCTCGATAATTGTGTTGAGACAATTGGATAAACATTTAAAATCTGTGGGGGGCCAGGCCCCGGTGCCAGGCCGAGACCGGGTCGAGCCATGTTCCCCGTTGACTCAAGCCAACCCGGTGGTTCCCCCTCCCATTCATGTGGGAGGCCGGGCCCCGGCGCCGGGCTGAGACCGGGTCGAGCAACGTTCCCTGTTGACTCAAGCCAACCCGGTGGTTCCCCCTCCCATTCCCCCACTTTCAAGGGCATACGAAAGCCTTGTCAAGGCTGAGAAAGTTAATTCCTGAAGACTGTGGTCTGCAGGTGTTGGCAGTAATGCTACCTCCCTTTTTCTACCCGGAGTCAGATAGAAACAAACATGGGAATTGTGTTTTGATAGCAATCTTATCAACAAGGACTTGTGACCCGTCTAGAAAATGCACAAGAAACACAGAACTAAATGTTTTGGTGGGCAGCAATTATGTGAAACCTGTTTATTCTTAGAATGACCTAACCCATAAGAGTCTGGTTATAAAAGATTGTGTACAGCAACAATAAAGCCGTCACTTGGGCCATCAGCCCAGGGGACCCTCCTGTTCCCAAACTTTCTCTTCTCTCTTTTTTTCCTTGCATTCCCCTACCCTCAGGACCCTGACCTCGGTGTTTGTCGCGCCGGCCGCGACAAGTGGCGCCCGAACAGGGACCTGAGACAACAAGGAGGAAAGTGAAAGCGGACCGCGCGCGGCGTCTAATTCAGGTAGGGGAACTGTGCCGGCAGCACAGACGACGGGAGTAAAACTATGGGACAGAAACAGTCTACGGAACAGGGATATTTTATAACTGCCTTGCAGGCTCTTATGAAGGAGAAGGGAATTAAGGTTTCTCGGTCAGCCCTTAGGGAATTTTTTTGACATAGTGCATGATTATTGCCCATGGTTTCCAGACAGGGGTACAGCTGATTTAAAGGATTGGCAGCGAGTTGGTCAGGAACTTAAAAATCAAATGAAGATTCGTGGAGATGCAGTACCAGGGACTTTGTGGTCTACTTGGACCTGTATTAAAAAGGTCCTTGAGGGGCGCCTGGGTGGCGCAGTCGGCTAGGCGTCCGACTTCAGCCAGGTCACGATCTCGCGGTCCGGGAGTTCGAGCCCCGCGTCGGGCTCTGGGCTGATGGCTCGGAGCCTGGAGCCTGTTTCCGACTCTGTGTCTCCCTCTCTCTCTGCCCCTCCCCCGCTCATGCTCTGTCTCTCTCTGTCCCAAAAATAAATAAACGTTGAAAAAAAAAAATTTAAAAAAAAAAAAAGGTCCTTGATCCGGGAGGCTGCTGCTCACCTCATAGAGGAACAACTGCAATTAGGTCATTTAGTTCCCTCCACCAGTCCCTGGAACACCCCAATCTTTGTGATTAGAAAAAAGTCAGGGGCGCCTGGGTGGCGCAGTCGGTTAAGCGTCCGACTTCAGCCAGGTCACAATCTCGCGGTCCGGGAGTTCGAGCCCCGCGTCGGGCTCTGGGCTGATGGCTCAGAGCCTGGAGCCTGTTTCCGATTCTGTGTCTCCCTCTCTCTCTGCCCCTCCCCCGCTCATGCTCTGTCTCTCTCTGTCCCAAAAATAAATAAACGTTAAAAAAAAAAAATTAAAAAAAAAAAAAAAAGAAAAAAGTCAAATAAACGGAGGTTGCTGCAAGATTTGAGAGCAATTAATGTTGTCATGAAGCCCACGGGGGCTTTGCAACCTGGCCTCCCTTCCCCATCGGCCATTCCTTCACAATATCAATTGTTAGTTTTGGACTTAAAAGATTGTTTTTTTACCATTCTGCCAGCCCCTAGCGACGGAGTACATTTTGCATTCTCTCTGCCTTCCACTAACTTACAGGAACCTGCTAAGCGGTATCAGTGGAAGGTCTTACCGCAAGGCGTGGCTAACAGTCCGACTTTATGTCAAGAGTTTGTGGCCAGAGCAATTGCCCCTTTTAGACAGAGTTTTCCCCATGTATATTGTATCCATTATATGGATGACTTACTTTTGGCTGCTGAAACTGAGAAATTATTACAAGAGGCTTTTATTTCTCTTCAAAGATGCCTTAAAGCATATAATTTGATTGTTGCCCCTGAGAAAGTTCAAAGGGAAGCACCTTTTGAATACCTAGGGTATCTCATCTCCAAATCAACTGTCCGACCTCAGAAAGTATCAATTAGAACCGGACATTTGACTACTCTAAATGATTTTCAGAAATTATTAGGAGATATAAATTGGATTAGAAATACACTAGGGGTCACCACAGAACAATTACTGCCTTTGTTTAACATTCTAAAAGGAGATAGTTCTCCAGTGTCCCCGCGAAGTCTCACTCAGGAAGCTAAAGAAGCTATAAGACATATAGAACAGGCCATTCAGCAGGCCCAAGTCACTAGAATTAACTTTCTCAGCCTTGACAAGGCTTTCGTATGCCCTTGAAAGTGGGGGAATGGGAGGGGGAACCACCGGGTTGGCTTGAGTCAACAGGGAACGTTGCTCGACCCGGTCTCAGCCCGGCGCCGGGGCCCGGCCTCCCACATGAATGGGAGGGGGAACCACCGGGTTGGCTTGAGTCAACGGGGAACATTGCTCGACCCGGTCTCAGCCTGGCACCGGGGCCTGGCCCCCCACAAAAATCGTTACATATTTACCTCTAACTTCTCCCTCTAAAAATTATTAGTAGGTTAAAATTTCATTTGTAAAAGAAAAACGAAGGCATGAGAGGAATAACATAAAGGTAAGTTGTTAGATTAACTTGGGCCGCAGAATATTTGGATACGTTTTCCAGGCAGGATACCAGTGACAGGAACCATGAAGAAAAACACCAAATACATCTGGCAATCTATTCTTTGAAAGGACACAAACGTAAGACATTACAAACTGGAAATAGGCTACCATATTTAACAGAAGGAGAATATCGCTAAAGACTCACAAAGAGATAACTAACCTTTCTGTCATTTAAATCTGCGCAGATATTTTTCTATGTTTTTAGTGAATGCTAACATCCAGAGAGATAATACTCTTACACGATGAGAGTGTAGATGCTAGGACATTTTGGAAGGGCAATTTGGTAATGGATATCACAAGTTGCTAAAGTAATTGTGCCCTCTGACCCAGTAATTTCAGTTTGAGGAGTTTGCCCTTAGAATAGAATAATGTCTTTGTGGAAGGATTTAATTACAATTCTCTCCACTGTGGTGCTGCTTGTACTTTGGAAAAATTGGAAAAAATTAAATGTCAAGCAATGGGGGATTCATTAAGTAGATGGTGGTAATCCACATGGGAACGCCATGGAATTGCCAAAACTAATGTTAACGTGGGTAGTTGGTCCTTATGTGTTTTAAATGACATGTTTAAATAAAATATTTTGTATAACTCTAATTTTATAAGGAAAAAAGTGTCTGGAAGCATCAGCACATAAACTTTAATGGTTTGTGTTTTTTTACGTTTTTATTTTATTTTTGGGACAGAGAGAGACAGAGCATGAGCGGGGGAGGGGCAGAGAGAGAGGGAGACACAGAATCGGAAACAGGCTCCAGGCTCTGAGCCGTCAGCCCAGAGCCCGACGCGGGGCTCGAACTCACGGACCGCGAGATCGTGACCTGGCTGAAGTCGGACGCTTAACCGACTGAGCCACCCAAGCGCCCCGGTTTGTGTTTTTTTAAGTGGTAGGTAGAATCATGGTTTATCTCCTCCCTTGTCCTCATTTTTTAAAGGTTTCAGTAATTCACATGTATAAATTTTAATAAGAAAATAAAAGTTATTTTTACAAAAAAAAGAGAGAGACACATAGTATATGTCTTCTATGCCTTGAAGTGGTAATAACCACTTAGTATTATATTGAATTGAAAGGCACAGAAAATGAATCGTGTGCATGTACATTTCAGCGCACTGAAATTGTCCTCTAGGGAATCACTGGAATGCGTCTGACACTGAACTCAAGAAGTGCACCATAAAGAACGAAAACATCAAGGCTGAGTGTGTTCGTCTTCCCGCATTTCCCTAAAATGATCTCCAAAGAAGTGCAAGTTCATAAAGAGTAGTTTATGCACATCTTCCTAACTCACCATTATTTCAAAATACCATGCTGTATGCTGAGTAGTAAGCTGTCCTAACTGGACCATCTGCCTTTTTTTTTCTCCTAACTCAATCTGTATCTGTTTAATTTTTCCGATAAATCCAGAACTTGATACAGTGTCCAAAGGAGAGCCTCTGTCCAGAGTAAGGCCACCCTCTCAAAAACTACAAGTGTATATATTTATTATACATATATGTATATATATGTATACATTATACATATGTATATACTATATATTACGTTATATATTATATATTATATATATTACATATATATACATATGTGTAATATATACATATATATTACACATATGTAATATATATATGTATACTACATATATAAAGCTATATAGTATATATTCAGGTATTTTAATTTACTTTCTCCGGCTGGTGTTCACTTCTTCTATAAAGTTACACACACAAAAAATCAGTAGGAATGCTAAAAGGCACAAGTTCAATTCAGAAAAGAAAGCATGGATGAACGCTAGAATTGTTCTAGGCTGCTGAGTTAGAGGGTAACAAAGAAAAGCAGGAAGAGGTTCTGCCCCTCAAGGTGCTCATAGTCTCAACTTACAAGCGGAGTGTTGCAAATATAACATGGTGTCATGGTGACAATGTGTAGGAAGAAAGAGCACCTGCCAGACTTGGAGGGGAGGAAGGGTACTTCAAGAGACTTTCCGGAGATGATTCCAGATTTCCAGAGGCTCAAAACATAGGTAGGCAGGGAAGTAAGATTGAGATGAACCAGGCTGGAGTGACGACAGGTGCAAAGACACAGAGGCACGCACAAGCAGGGTATGTGGGGGAAATGACCCTAGTCTGATGGAGCTGGGACATAAAGTGTGGGGCCAGGAAGGACAGGAGGAGGATGTGAGTGGGAGCTTCATATACCATGTTCATCCATCAGTCTAGAGCTGAAGGAGCAGAAATCATTCTATCTAAGGAAAAAAAGACATTTCCTTTGGAGAAACAAGAGCTTAGAAAAATCACTGCAAGGGCGTTGTGAGCAGCTGCGAGGCTGATCTTTAAGGAGTGACACCCACTCCAAAATGACCCTCCACTGAAGCCACTGTCTCAGTCATGATCAGGAATCAGGGAATCAGAGCTAGTGCTGTGGCTGCTGGTTCCAGGGCCACACACGTTCAGCTACAAATGACGTCAGCAAAATGGATATTTCAGTCCTTGCTCTCAACACCCATGTAACTATGGACCAGTCCCTGGGAACTCTGCTGCCTCTGGCACCAAAAAGAAATAATAATGAATTTAAAAATCCAGGGGCATCCGGGTGGCTGAGTCGGGTTAAGTGTCCGACTCTTGATTTCAGTTCAGGTCATGATCTTGCGGTTCATGGGATCGAGCCCCGCGTCGGGCTCTGTGCTCTCACCCTCTCTCTCTCTGCCCCTCCCTGCTCATTTTCTCTCTCCTTCTATCTCAAAATAAATAAACATTTTCTAAAAATAAAAATAGATAAAAATCCCAAAGCATTTGTGACAGAATGACCAGAAGTGATACCTCTGGATCCTTTCTGGCTTTCAAAAAGCATTCCTGGTCCACCATCTCGATGGAAACTCTTCAGCATCTAGCATGCATTAAGGATTGCTACAAGACAGCTGAAATGCATTCAAGTCATAGAAAGTATGATCTCTGGCCCACCATGACAATGAGCCTGGTTTTCACCAAGGATTTTTTTTTTGAGATGTAATTCATACACCATAAAATTCACCATTTTAGCATGTGCAACTCAGTGATATTTTTAATTCACAAGGCTGTACAACCATCATCACTATCTAATTCCAGAACATTGTCATCATCCTAAAAAGAAACCCCATCCCCATCAACAGTCACTCCCCATTCCTCCCTCCCTCCAGCCCCTGCTAACCACTAATTTCCTTTGTCTCTATGTATTTGCCTGTTCTGGACTTTTCAAACATATGGATTCACATGAAGTGTGATCTTTGTGTCTGGCTGTTTCTACCTAGCATGTTCAAGGTTCATCCATGTCATGTTCTAATACCTCCCCCCTTTGTATGGCTGAATAATATTCAAATGTATGGATATGCCACAATTTGTTTATCTATTCATGAGATTATCCACTGACCAGGTGGGTTGCTTCCATTTTTTTTTTCTTATCATGAATAATGCTGCTATGAACATTCCTATACAAGGTTTTGTTTGAACGTGTTTTCAGTTCTCTTGGGTACGTACCTAGGAGTAGAATTGTGACATCATATGGTAACTCTATGCTTAAAATTTGAGGAACTGTAAAACTGTTTTCAACCACAGCTACACCATGTTACATTCCCACCAGCAACGTATGAGGTTTCCAGTTTCTCCACATCCTCTCCAACACTAGTCTTATTTGGTCTTTTTGCTGTTACTATTACTATCATTGGCCATTTGATATCTTCTTTGGAGAAATGTCCACTCATATCCTTAGCTCATATTTTAATTGTTGTCTTTTCATTATTGAGTTGTAAGAGTTCTTTGTATATTCCAGATCCTAGACTCTTATCCGATACGTGATTTTCAAAAATATTTTCTCTCTCTCTGTGAGTTGGCTTTTCACTGTCTTGATTCTCTCTGTTGATTCATAAAAGTTTTTAATTTTGATAAAGTCTAATACGTGTTTTTTTTTTCCTTTAGGGGCTTTTGCCTTAGGTATTATATTTAAGAAACCATTGCCTAATCCATGGTCACAAGATTTAAGCCAAAGTTTTCTTCTAAGAGTTTTACAGTTTTAAATCTTAGACTTTTATCCACTTTGAGTTAATTTTTGTATACAGTGAGGTGATCCAAATTCATTTTTTAATGTAGACTTCCAGTTGTCCCAGTACTATTTGCTGAAAAGACTATTCTTTCCCCGCTTAACTAACTTGACACCCTTGTCGAAAAATCAACTGATCATAGATGTATGGGTTTATCTCTGAACTTCCAATTCTAGTCCATTGACCTACATGTCTAGTCTTATGCCAGTTCCACACGGTCTTGATTACTATAGCTTTGTAGTAAGTTTTGTAATTGAGGAGTGTGAGTCTTCCAAGTTTGTTCTTCTTCTGCAAGATTATTTTGTCTATTCTGGGTTCCTTGCATTTCCATATAAATTTCAGGATCAACTGGTCCATTTCTGCAAAAGGGGCAGTTGGACTTTCGACAGAGATTGCACTGAATCCGCAGGTCAGTTTGATAAGTATGTCATCTTGACAATATTAAGTCTTCCCCGCATTAACACAAGATGTCTCTCCATTTATTTAGGTCTTATCTAATTTCTTTCAAAAATGTTTTAGAGCTTTCATTGTTTCTTGCACTTCTTTTGTTAAATCAACTACGAAGTATTTTATAGTTTTGTTCAAACAATTTGGAATTTTAAAATATTATCATCACATTGTTCAGTGTTTAGAAATGCAACTTAGTTTTGTGTGTCGATACTGTATATTGCAAACTTGCTGAACATTTATTTATTTATTTATTTATTTATTTATTTATTTTGAGAGAGAGAGAGAGAGAGAGAGAGAACCAATGGGGAACGGGCAGAGAAAGGGGGCGGGCAGAAGATCCAAAGCAGGCTCTGTGCTGACGGCGGACGGCCCGACACAGGGCTCGAACTCATGAACGGTGAGATCATGACCTGAGCCAAAGTTGGATGCTCAACTGACTGTGCCACCCGGGTGCTCCTGAACTTCTTTATTAGCTCTAACAGTTTATTATTTGCAGGGGGGAGGGTGTTCCTTAGGATTCTTTATATACAAACATAAATGTCTTTACTTCTTCCTTTTCAATCTAGATGCCTTTTATTTCATATTTTCTCCATAAATCCTTCGGCAAGAACCTCCAATACTACGTTGAATACAACTGGTGAGAGCAAACACCTCTGCGTCACTCTTGACCTCAGGGGGAAAGTTTTCAGTGTTTCCCTGGTAGGTATGATGTTAAGGATTTTAAGCAGTAGACTGAAGCATTACAAGATGGGAAGACATGGAAATGAAGGTCAATAACCGAGAGATCCACTCTCTCTGCGTTATAAACCAAGGTCAATTATATCGTCATTATATTTAGTGTCTGTTACGTCTTTCAGTATGTTGTGTCTCTCCACACCTAACAGTCTCTACAAAGAAGAGGCAGTTCCTAGGCTCCTGCTTTCAGTGAGATCACTTATCTCCCAGCCCCCTACACCACCTCTGCGGAAAGACAAAAGCAGTAGTTCCATCGCCAAGAGAACAGTTTCCAAGAGAACTTTACTCGCCTCTTTGCTATCACACCACCAGGGACCACAGAAGAGAATAATGACCCAGTGGCCCCATACTTCCCATCTAGCTGCCCACTTCCCTAACATTCAGGATTTTCCCCCATCATGCCTCACGCTCCTGTTAACCTCACGCAGTAATAGAATGGCAAGCCCCCCAAGCCATTCGTTTATCTGACCCAGCATCCCATAATTCCTTGACCTCCAACACCCCTGTACCATACACCTGTTCTTTCCCTCCGTCACCTTGATCTTTTATCAAGTGTCCCTCATCCTCTTTTATATCAGAAATCTGGGGGCGCCTGGGTGGCTTGGTCAGTTATGCGTCCAACTTTGGCTCAGGTCATGATCTCATGGTTCATGGGTTCGAGCCCTGCGTTGGGCTCTGATAGCTCAGAGGCTAGAGCTGCTTCAGCTTCTGTGTCTCCCTCGCTCTCTGCCCTCTCCTGCTTGTGCTCATCTCTTTCTCTTTCTCAAAAATAAATAAATATTAATTTTTTTTTTAAAAAAAGGGAAATCTGGCTACACCTAATGAGCCCATTTCTCCTGCAGGCCTCTCAACTCAATGCTATTTTTTTTTTTTTCCTGACAACAAATTATCACCACCTTAGCAGTTTAATCAACACAAATCTATTGGCTCACAGTTCCGTCAGTGAGAAGTACTTTTCTTCGTGACTGGATCCTTTGGGGGCATTCAAATATCAGTTTAAACATCACTTCCTAAATAAAGCTGTCCCCAACCTTCCATCTTTAGCCTCTCAGTGACTTCCTCTCATATAACCCTATTTTAATTCTCCACATAGTTTTTTCGTTGCCTAATGTTTTTATTTATTACTTATGTCTTAGTATATTATAAGTTCTCCATTAAAATATTTACTTGAACTTTTTCTCCCCTTTATCTGGTAATTTTACCATTCTCCACTATTACACCTAACAGTATTTGCAGTTGGTTCTAGGTAGATAACCTACCATTTGGAAACAATGACGATTTTGTAATTTCCTCTCTGGTACCCTTTTTAAAAGCTTATTTTCTCGTCTAAAAGTTCCATGACACCATGGAATAAACAGCAGTGAGAGAAAGCATCTATGTCATAGTTTTTAATATTAGATTAATATTGGGGCACCTGGCTGGCTCAGTCGGTGAAGCACATGATTCTTGATCTCAGCAACATGAGTTCAAGCCCCGCGTTTGGCATAGAGTTTACTTTAAAAAAATTAGAAGAGAAATATTAGGTTAATGTCTCTATTGTGTGACTAGTACGATGTTTGCTATAGATTTACGACAGAAATTCCTTACCATATTAAGAGCACTTTTTAACATTGTTTACTAATATTTTTACCACAAATGAAGCTTGAATATATTGATTTTCAGCATCTATTTATGTTTTCTTTTTTAGTCTATTAATGTGCTAAGTGCAAAATTTTACCCATGGGTATTCTGTTAAACGATTCCTTCGTTTCTTTGTTAAACTGACTTGGATACTGGTAAGTGTCGTTCTTATAAGTGAGTGTATTTAAATTGGTGAGAGTTTTGTATATTTTCACTTCTTCACTCCTATGGGAGACTAATCTATGGTTGCTTTGTTTTTCGACGTATTTGGCCATCAGTGCCATGCCAACCTCATGGAAATGAACACAGTGCCTTAGAAGTTCGACCCAAATACTCTAACTCTGGATCCATTTTAACAGCATTGGAATGATCTGTTTCTTAAAAGACTGATAAAAGTCTCCCAATTAACTATCCTGAATGCTGTAAAATATGGCATTAAAAAAAAAAAAAAACTTCTCCAGAATTCTCCTCTTTCTTATCTTTTGGAAATGCTTTCAAAACCATGTGCTGATTTCAAAAAATAAAAAAAAAAAAAATGCAGGTTTCTTGCTTTACAAAACTGCTGACCAGGGTTTCTCAGGTCAATCTACCCGAAAAACAAGGGAGACGATGGAAGCAAGGTGAGAAAGTGTGTGCTTGGGTCAACCCACTTCAGGCTATCCTAGTGTGTGTAACAGCTCCAGAGACATCCAAGAGGATGGATGCCAGATCATCTGTGACTTTTGCTATCTCCTATCTCCTTGTCCTCGTCCGGTAAGTCCAAAGGCAGGAACTGATTATGGCTTAAAAGCCGCTCACTCTCAGTGTAGACGCCCTGGTTTCTGATGCTCCTCAAGTTCCCATTATTCCGCGACTGGAAGAGTCAGCGTTCTGCAGAATGAACTCCGCTAATACTTTCCCATTAATCAAAATGTTTCTTTTGACCTATTTCTTTCAAGACAAATGTATACCATGACCTTTTACGCTTGTTCCTTGATAATCAGATACCACTTTTGAAGGAGATGGACTTATTGCTTTATGGTTTCTAATGATGAGCAAGGTGGGCCTGAAGAAGAAATTGACCCTGTTGTCTCAATAGTTGCCAGCAGGAAGAATTTCAGAGGAACCACTATTTTTACAGCAAATAATTCCTCATAGCACATTGCACCAGTCACTTTGGCTTGCATTTCACAAACGATTAATCTTGGAAGACACGCCAGGGGGCTGTCCTGCTCAAACCCAGCCTTCTGGATGTTTTACTGAGTTACGACTCTGGTGGGCATTCGCTTGCACCTGCTTCAGTGGTTTTTCCGGACTGAAATTTACGTGGTCATGCTATATGGTGTAGAACTTTTGGTCTTGTCTGCACATGCTGGCTCTGTGTTAGCACAGATGGACATGTTTCTCTTATGATAATATTGATCCTGCCTTTGGGTCTCTACTCTCAGCCCTGTCCCGCGGTTCACGGCCCAGCAGAATATGTGTTGAGGAGTGCAGGCGTAAGCAGTGGAATGGGGTAGGGCACAGAAAGTGCTCATTCAGAGCTTCCTCAGACACAGAATTGTGAACTCTCTACTACCCAGGACCTACCCAAACACGGGCTAACGGTAATAATGTTTATAAAATACTGTCTTCCAGGCTTGACCACTATATTAAGCCAAGTCAGCAAAAAGATGTGTAGCACGTGGGCGCCTGGGTGGCTCAGCCGGTTGAGCGTCTGACTCTTGATGTTGGCTCGAGTCAGGATCTCACAGTTAGGAGATCCAGCCCTGCACCGGGCTCCATGCTGAGCGTGGAGCCTGCTTGGGATTCTCTCTCTCCCTTTCTCTCTTCCCCTCCCCCTACTCTTCCTCCCTCTCACCCTCCCTCCTTCTAAATAAATAAATTCTTCATCCTGGTGGCTTAGAACTAAGCTTGCAGTCGATCCCTAACCAACATACAGCACAGTACCACACGTTTGCTGCCTCTGTCTTAACGCTGGTACCGTTTCCTATCCGTATCCTTTTTTCTCTTTATCTCCCTACTTGTAATTTAGTTTTCTTACTGTGTCTCGTATAACCTTTATAAGTCTCCTTCATTTAATTTTGGAATAAAACAGGGGTCAGATAAATAGTTGATCTCCCCGCCTCTAAAATTGCTCTCCCTAATTTTTATCCTCCCCAGGGATGCTGAGTGAATTTTCTGACATACATTTTATCGTGCCACTGCCATCCTTAAAACTCTCCAAGGGGTTTCCATAATATAAAGAACTGATTCCAAATGGACTCAGATAGGCCCTCCAAGATCTTTCTCCAAACTCACATTTCCTATTTAGGAAGCAATGTGGCAGAGAACTTGAGAGTTCAAATCCTGGTGTCACCAATTACCATATGCTATTAACTGGACAAATTATTTAAGCCTTTTGGACTCAATTTCCTCATCTATGAAAAAATGAGAAGAGTAACTACCATACAGGTTGTTGAGAAGGTGAAAACAGTTGCTATATATAAAATACTAAGAACGTATGGAACCACAAAAGACCCCGAACAGCCAAAATAATTTTGAAGAAGACCAAAGCAGGAGGCATCACAATCCCAGACTTTAGCGTCTACTACAAACCTGTAATCATCAAGACAGCATGGTATTGGCACAAAAACAGACACATAGCCAATGGAATAGAATAGAAACCCCAGAATTAGACCGACAAAAGTATGGCCAACTAATCTTTGACAAAGCAGGAAAGAATATCCACTGGAAAAAAGACAGTCCCTTTAACAAATGGTGCTGGGAGAACTGGACAGCAACATGCAGAAGGTTGAAATGGACCACTTTCTTACACCATTCACAAAAATAAACTCGAAATGGATAAAGGACCTGAATGTGAGACAGGAAACCATCAAAACCCTAGAGGAGGAAGCAGGAAAAAACCTCTCTGACCTCAGCCGCAGCAATTCCTTACTTGACACATCTCCAAAGGCAAGGGAATTAAAAACCAATTTGACAATAAATTTCATATTTAAAAAAGACTATTTTAAAATAAAAATAAAATAAATAAAATACTACGAACAGTTTCTGAGACTTGATGTTAAAGCATGTTAGCCATTGTTACAGGTCTTTAGTGCTTTTGGCATTAACTGTGATCTGCTCATAACAAATTACTTGGAGTTACCTATTGTTCCCTCTATGTGAAGTATGTCCTACAACATTCTTTTGCCAGACTCAACCCAAGTATCTAACCTCTGCAAATGGTAGATAGATAGACCATTCTTTCTAATTCTTCCATCCAACCCAACCTCCCTGGACTCGGAAGCTGAACTAAGCAACCCTTTCTCTTACCACGATACCCTGTAGAGCGCTGAGCTCACTGCATTTCAAAGATGTATTTATCTACTAGCCTCTCTTATAGGATGGGGAGGTCATGGAGGCCCGAAACTGTGACCTAATTACAATTCCATCTCCAGGAACTTGCACTGTGACTGGCATAGAGTAAGCTCTCAATAAATATTTGATAAATTATGAATAAATGAATGAGCAGCTGAATGAATGAATGATGGTACCCTGATAGGTACAAATAATATAAGCAAAAGAAATAATTCAAGGAAAGAATAAAGGCGATTAATGGGCAGGGAGGGAGGACACAAAGAAGACTGTGTTTTAGCAAGCAGTACAAAAGTATGCTGTATTTATGAAGGTCAAATAGACAACCATGCAAATTTCATTTTAAAGACAATGCAGCTCTAAATGGAGATGTGCTCCTTACTGGATAACTGTCTGCTCCTAAGCAAATTAAATTTGTATCTCTATGGATTGTACACATTATTATAAGAGTTCTGCATACATTAATAATGTTAGTCCCTTGAAAGCTACTCAAAACTGCATGTTCAAGGGACGTCTGGGTGGCTCCGTTGGTTAAGCGTCCAACTTTTGCTCGGGTCGTAATCTCACAGTTCATGAGTTCGAGCCCCGCATCCGGCCCTGTGCTGACAGCTCAGGGCCTGGAGCCTGCTTCGGATTCTGTGTCTTCCTCTTTCTGTCCCTCCCCCACTCACACTGTCTCTTTCTCTTTCTCTCTCTCTCTCTCTCTCTCTCTCTCTCCATTCTCTCTCTCAAAAATAAATAAACATTAAAAAAATTTTAAACTGCATGTTCAAAAAGATGAGGAAACTGGGGTGACTGGTGACTCAGTTGGTTCAGTGTCCAACTCTTGATTTCGGCTCAGGTCATGATATCACAGTCATGGGATGGAGCCTCGTGTTGGGCTCTGCACTGACAGCACAGAGCCTGCTTGGGATTCTCTCTGTCTTCCCTTCTCCCCTGCTTGCACTCTCTCTCTCTCTCTCTCTCTCAAAAAATAAAAACAAATTTAAAAAATTTTAAAAAAGATAAGTACATGTTCCCATGGGAAAATATTATGGTTAATTATATAAAAAGAAGTCTTCTTCACGGAAGACTTACACTATTGCAGCCCTCAGTGTGATATGGCCACCTTGGATTTATCCTGAGGCACATATATATCCTTTCCCCTGGTCTGTGTCAAGGCCTCTTCAAGGGGGTTACTGGAAGCTACGAATATTACCTATGGCCTAAGACCCATCAAGATCATTGTTCCATCCAGGAATATATGATCATGAGCTCTTTAGACCCACAATCTAACCCATGTAGTTTCCTAAAGTTTCACCTTCAACAGGTCTAGTGCAACATGTCAATAAAACAAAGCTTTACCTATTCAATTAAAAAAACAAGAAGTCCCTCAAAAGCACATATAAGACAGACAAGGAAGGAAGGAAGGAAGGAAGGAAGGAAGGAAGGAAGGAAGGAAGGAAGGAAAAGAAAGAACAAAAGAAAGAAAAGAAAAGGAAAGAAAGAAAGAAAGAAAGAAAGAAAGAAAGAAAGAAAGAAAGAAAAGGAAAGAAAAAAAGAAAAGAAAAGAAAAGAAGAGAAAAGAAAAGAAGAGAAAAGAAAAAAAAAAAACCAGACAGACACACAGAAAGAGACAGAAATTGAATCAGAAGGCCATATTCACTTTCTTGGTTGGATCAGACCAAGTCAAATGCCTGTCCAAGTTATTAGATTTTAAAGAAATTAGTTAGCACAAGAAAGTCCAGATCATTTAAGAGATTACTGATTATCACAATGTGAGATAACTTTAATCTGAGTTTCACTAGACACTTATTTATTGATTTGGTGTTTCTGGATGAAGGCATGTACGCTTGCTGAGGAAGAGGAAAAGATTTAGTTCCGTCTTACTGCTGTAGAATATTCCATTTTAGGAGAAGTCCACCATTAAGTTACCTCTTCTGCTGTTGATGGGCATGGGTTGTTTCCAGTGTGGGCTATTCCGCACAGTGCTGCTACAAACACGTGTACCTGTCTGGGGTACACACCTATCTGCATTTCTGTAATCTACCTGCTGGAACTTCTGGGTGTATGTTCAAGTTTAGGAGCTACTGAGAAACAGGTTTCCAAGGTGGTCGTAACAATTCCGTGTATGAGAGGTTCCGTTGTTTCAAACTCTTACCGACACTCGGTAGGGTCAGGCTTTAAAATCTTACCCCTTCTGGTGTGTGCGTAATGATATATTATTGTGGTTTTATTTTCTATTCCCCTAAAAACCAGTGAGATTCAGGGCTTTTCCTCGTGTTTATTAACCATTTGGATAGCCTCCTTTGTGAAAACCCTACTTAAGCTTTTATACATTCATCCTGCGATATGTCTGCCTTTTCCATATTGGTTTGCAGAAGTTCTTCACAAAGGATGCCTTTACTGGATATATATATCAACACTTTGCACACTACATGTTGTCAGTTTCCCGTGATCACCTGCTGCTTGGTGGATGCTTTCCATTCATGCCGATGGCTGTTCACCATGAACTTCTCTCTTTACCTGAAAGCTTCTGGTTCATTGACAGAGTTAGCCCGTGTTCAGAGGAGGCTAGGAGTGCCACAGAGTTCATGCTCTTAGGAGCATTCTCTCCAAAACTGGAGACCCATCAACACTTCAGAGCAAAAACCCAACCCTTGCAAACAGAAATGTAGGTTGGGGGGCACCTGGGTGGCTCGGTCGGTTAAGCTTCCGATTTCAGCTCAGGTCAGGATCTCACGGTCTGTGAGTTCGAGCCCCGCATCGGGCTCTGTGCTTGATGGCTCAGAGCCTGAAGCCTGCTTCGGATTCTGTGTCTCCCTCTCTCTCTGCCCCTCCCCCACTCACACTCTCTCCAAATATGAATAAATGTTAAAAGAAATTTTTAAAAAAGAAATGAAAGTTGGCCTACTTGGAATAGATGGCTCTTAAATGTGTGTGCCAAGCAAACACAGCTAGAGACTGCAGCCTGCTCACTAGCAGGGTCTTTCATTCTCCCTTCTGTAAAACTCCATCACAGGCTACAAGCAGAGATTATTAGTCCCTCGATGTGCATGTGCACATAAAAACCGGCTGGCCAGAGTGTTGTTTCCCGCCAGAGTTCATTCTATTAATAGCAACTAGCTGTCGTCTAAAGACTCATCGTGGCTGAGTGAGCAGTCCTGATGTCTGAACATTACATCAAAAGCGCTGGTGCGTGTTTCCTGATGCTCAGTATAGGTGCTGATGACCACCAGCCGTTGGGCACTGTGAGTGGATTCACCCGAATTCATTCAGGACAGTGCTCGAAGACAGAGCACTGTGGTTTGGTAACGACTTTTATAAATGACTTCAAAGAACAGAATAACAGGGTTTTTTTTTTTTTTTAATTTGATTTTTACAGGATAGATAATAGCTTAAGGCAAAAAAGATAACTGGCTTCAAGAGGAAAGACAAAATCACAGACACGGTCCATACGGAATGTTGGGAGTCAGGAGGCATCGTTACTAGTTTGGGAATTTGCTTGTTCATATTTGTGTCCATAGACTCTAGCACAGACCTGAACTCAAAAACATCTGTAATGAGTGAATAAATTCTTTTAAGTTTATTTATTTTGAGAGAGAGGGAGAGAGCACGAGTTGGAGAGAGGCAGAAAGAGAGAATCCCAAGCAGGCTCTGCACGGCCAGCGCAGAGACCAATATGGGGCTGGAACCCATGAACCTCGGGATCAGGCCCTGAGCCAAAGTCAAGAGTCAGAAGCTTGGGGCGCCTGGGTGGCGCAGTCGGTTAAGCGTCCGACTTCAGCCAGGTCACGATCTCGCGGTCCGTGAGTTCGAGCCCCGCGTCGGGCTCTGGGCTGATGGCTCAGAGCCTGGAGCCTGTTTCCGATTCTGTGTCTCCCTCTCTCTCTGCCCCCCCCCGTTCATGCTCTGTCTCTCTCTGTCCCAAAAATAAAGAAACGTTGAAAAAAAAAAAAAAAGAGTCAGAAACTTAACCGACTGAGCCACCCAGGTGTCCCAAATGAGTGAATAACTTAATGAGCAAATCAACAGCGCAACCTGTTAAATGTGTTAACTGTCTGACACCCAAACACATGTCCCATGTAAATCAATGTTTTATGAAAGTGAAGAGGATCTTTCTAAGAACTAAATCTTTGGGGGGGGGGGTATTTAATCACTTGTAATAAAATCTTTCTGAAAAGGTAGAAACATTTACGCCAGTGGCAAGGCTTAAAATCTAACATATATAAACAAGTAAATGGCTTTTTCATGCGGAGCAGCAAGCACGATTTAACATCATATCAGGACGTACTCTTGCCTTATCGTATGCTATAAGAACCTGCTCCACAATCTTTCGTTGAACATATATTTATTGATTGTGCCTTGCGTTGGCATTGCGTTGGCATCCATCAAGAGCAGGCCAAAACCAGAGAGGAGTTGACCCGGGGAAGACAGGAATAGCACTGTGTTGATTCTCTATCTTGCAAAGCATGTGGCCTGAGAATAAGACCCCGGTGTCCCACGAAGGTTGGGCAACACTTTGAATGCAAAAAACAAAAAGTAGTCTTTCTGGCCCGAAGAAGAAGACACCATTATGGGTGCCCACAGCTGCCAGACAGCAAGGGGATAATCCCAGAAAGAAGACAGCCAGAGAGGGGGAGGTGACCCTGCAGATGTGCTCCACAAATACCTCCTGACAACTAAAACACGCACACGTGGACAAACGCGGAACAGTTCAGCTGAAGTAAATGAACTCAACTGAGATGTAGGCTCTTATAAAAGAGAAAATCAGCTCTGGAGGAATATTACAAAAACCAGAGGCTCCACAATGTAACATTCACCATGTTCAGGATACAATCCAAAAATTAGGTGCCTTATATATAAACAGGAAAAAAGTAACCAGTTTCTCAAAGAAAAGACAATTGGCAGGAAACGCCCCCAAGATGATCCAGATAAAGAATTAGCAGACAAGAATTTTATTTTTTTATTTGAGAGAGAGGGAGAGGGGGAGAGAAAGAGAGTAGGAGCAGGGGAGAAGGGCAGAGAGAGAGAGAGAATCTTGAGCAGGT
This sequence comes from Lynx canadensis, assembly GCF_007474595.2. NCBI lineage: Eukaryota > Metazoa > Chordata > Mammalia > Carnivora > Felidae > Lynx > Lynx canadensis. Next base: position 8,212,164 of record NC_044315.2, on the reverse strand, counting down.
TCCATGCTGAGCATGATGCAGGGCTCAATCCCATGACCCTGGGATCATGACCTCAGCTGAAATCAAGAATCAGATGCTCGACTGACTGAGACACCCAGGAGCCCCCAGACAAGAATTGTAAAGCAGCTACTTACATATGGTCAAGGACATAAAGCAAAAATAATTGCAATGGATTAAAAGATAGGAGAAATTCAAAGAAAGAGAAACTAGCAAGCGAATCAAAAGAGATTCTAAAAATACGAAAAAAAATATCTGAAATTACAAATGTACAGAATGGGAAAAATTGAATGAGATGAGAGGAAAAAACAGCCAGTGAATCTGTACATACGTAAAAACTGTCCAAGAGGAAAAAAAATGTTTTATAAATTACAACAAAAGACTCAAATGAACTGTGGGAAAACATGAAAAGTTCGAGCATACAGGTCATCCGAATCTCAGAAGGAGAAGAGAGAGAACGCAGCAGAGAATATATTTAAAGATATAACGGCTGCGCGATTCCCAAACTTGGAAATACCAGAAGCTCAGCAGATCCTAAGCAAGATAAATACAACGAAAATCGTGCCCCGCTAACCTTCTAAAAAGCAAATATAGAAACCTTAAAATAGAGAAAAATGACACGTAACATACGGGGAACAGTAATCTGAGCTGTCAGTGACTTCCACCTGTAACCACAGAGTTCAAAGAGAGGAGAACATTGTCAAAGTACTGGAAGGAAAAAAAAAAGTAGCCAATAACCCCAAATCTTATATTCAAAGAAAACACCCTTCAAAAATGAAAGCAAAATTAAGATATTGTCAGATAATGGAAACTGAAAAGAATTTGTTGCTAGGAGGCCTGCAACATACAAAATGCCAGAGGAAATTACAAAGACTGAGGGAAACTATACCAGATGGGAACTTAGATCTTCAGGAAGGAATGAAAGACATCACAAATGGTTAAGTACAGGTTTTAACGAAAACAGTATTTCTCCCAATTGCTTTAAAATATTAATGACAGTTTAAAGTAAAATTTTAACCATTTTGTTCTGAGGTTTATAGCACATGGATATGTAACACATATGATAAATATAAACAGTAAGAAAGTAAAGGGAACCGAATGGATTGAAATTTCCTACATTTTACATAAGCGGTACAAGAATAACTCTAAGTAGACTGTGAAAAGGTAAAGTATACGTTATAATTCCTGAAGCAACCCTTAACACAGCAAAGTGTTTTTAAAAGCGCTGAAAAGTCAAAAAATAAATTTAAATGGATTTCTCAGAAATACTCAAATAATCCACAAGAAGGCAAGAAAGAAGAAACAGGGAAGCCACCCACAGAGGAGACAAACAAATAAAATGACAGACCTAAATCCAACCATATCAACAATTACATTAAATGTTCATGGACTCGGGCACCTGTGTGGCTCAGTGAGTTAAGCGTCCAACTGTTGACTTCAGCTCAGGTCATGATCTCACAGTTTCAAGAGTTTAAGCCCCACATCAGGCTCTGAGCACTGACTGTGTGGACCTTGCTTGAGATTCCCTCTCTTCCCTCTCTCTCTGCCCCTCCCCTGCTTGTGCTCTGTCTCTCTCAAAATAAATAAACATTTTTTAAAAAATGAACGTTAGTAGACCAAATGCTAATTAAAACATAGAGATGATCAGAATTGATTGAAAAATCAAAACCAACTACATGATGTTTACAACAGTTTAAACATAAAGATACAGATATGTTGGGATAAATTTATATACATGTACATAAATGTATTTATATATATATGCAATCAGTAAGCTTAAGGCTGGAGTAGGTGTACTGATATCAGATAAAGTATATTTCAAGAAAAAGGGTATTACCAGAGATCAAGAGAGTCGTTTGATAATGTAGTGGGGTCCTTTCATCAGGAAGACAATCATAGAAGTAGATGTACCTAGTAACAGAATTTCAAAATATACAAAGAAAAATTTGACAGAAATAGACAAAAAAAGTAAAAGCATGCATGATTTGAACACACCATAGACCACCCTGATATAACTGATATTTATAGAACACTCACCCCCAAACTGCTGAATACATATTCTTTTCAAGAATACAAGTGAGCCTGGGTGGCTCAGTTGGTTAAGCATCTGACTTCAGCTCAGGTCATGATCTCATGGTTCATGAGTTCGAGCCCCACATCAGGCTCTGTGCTGACAGCTCAGAGCCTGGAGCCTGCTTTGGATTCTGTGTCTCCCTCTCTCTCTCTCTGACCCTCCCCTGACTGTGTTCTGTCTGTCTCAAAAATAAATAAGCATTAAAAAAAATACAAAGTGTACTCTCCAAAATACATAATATCATAGACCATAAATGAAGTTTTGAATATTCTAAAAAGTATGAAATCATATTGAGTGTGTCCTCTGCCCACATAGAATTAAGTAGAAATCAATAATAATAAATCTATTTTTTAATCCCCAAATTTGCCATTTAGATAAAGTGGATAAATATCTTGAAAAGTACAACTTAACAAAATGACACAAAAGGAAATAAAACGTCTGAAAGTCCTATATAAATAACAAACTTTTATCTGTTATCAAAAACTTGACCAAAAAGAACTTTTTACACGCTCAAATAGTTTTCTTCGTGAATTTGATGCTAAACGCTTAAAGAAAAAGAATACTAATCCCATAAAAATGCTCAAGAATATAGAAACGAGAACCCTTCCTAAGTCATTTTTGAGGCCAAGAAAACTGCAATACTTATTCAGGATAACTTGTGACAAAGAAGCAACAAAAGTAGAAAATTATATGCCATTTTTCTTGGTGAAACAGATACAAAATTTCTTTCCCAAATAAAAGCAAACTGCATCAGTAGTATATACAAAAGACAACATATCATGATCAAGTAGGGTTTCTCCCGAATGCAAGGCTGGTTTAACGTTCAAAACTCGATCACTATAATTCACACATTAACACTGTAAAGTTTTAAGTAACAAAGAAAACACATTTGACATAATTTAATAATCGCTGACTACAACAATTCAAATAACCCCCCAAGTAGGCAAAAGACTTAAAATGATACTTCAGAAGAGAAAACAGGCACAGAACATAAGCCCCTGAAAAAGTGCTCAACATCAGTAGTCATCTGAAGAATTAAATCAAAACTCCCAGGAAATACTACTAAAACCAGGCAGAATAGCTAAAGTCATAACCCTAGTGGTGGGTCTGTCAAACCCTGGAACTCTCACGTGTCACTGCTTGGAATGCAAAATGGTACAATCACTATAGAAAAGGTCTGTCAGTTTCTTATAAAACTCAACATGCATCCTGGCACAAAAATGGATACATAGATCAATGGAACAGAGCAGAGAATCCGGAAATAAACCTGCGGTCAATTAATCTATGACAAAGGAGACAAGAATATCCAATGGGGGAAAAGACAGTCTCTTCAACAGATGGTGCTGGAAAAACTGGACAGCTACAAGCAAGAGAATGAAACTTGACCCCGTTCTTACAGCATACACAAAAATAAGTTTAAAATGTATTCAAGACCTAAATGTGAAACCTGAAACCTAATAGAAACTCCTAAAGAAAACACAAGCAGTAATCTCTTTGACACTGGCCTGAGCAACATTTTTCTAGATACGTGTCCTTTGGCAAAGTGAAACAAAAGCAAAAATGAACTATTGGGACCGCACAGAAATAAAATGCTTTTGCACTGAAGGAAACCATCAACAAAACAAAAAGGCAAACAACTGAATGGGAGGAGATATTTTCAAACGATATATCTGAAAAGGGGTTAATATCCAAAATATATCAAGAACTTACACGACTCAACACCAAAAAACTCACAAGTAATCCAATTAAAAAAATGTGCAGAAGACCTGAATAGACATTTTTTCCCAAAGAACACATACAGACGGCCAACAGATACACGAGAAGAGGCTCAACATCACTCATCGTCGGGGACATGCAAATCAAAACCACAATGAGATACCACCTCACACCTGTCAGCACGCCAAGAAACAAAAAGACAAGAAATTACAAGTATTGGCGGGGACGATGAGAAAAAGGAATCCTCGTGCACTGTTGGTAGGAATGCAAACTGTGCAGCCACTGTGGAAAGCAGTGTGGAGGTTCTTAAAAAAACAATTAAAAACAGAGTTACCATACGATTCAGTAATTCCACTACTGAGTATTTGCCCAACGAATACAAAAACACGAATACAAAAAGATACATGCACCCCCATACTTATGGCAGCATTATTTACAATAGCCCAAATATGGAAGCAGCCTTTATTGTCCACTGGTAGATGAATAAAAAAGATGTGGAAATTGCTCAGCCAGAAAAAGAATGCGATCTTGACGTTTGCAACAACGTGAATGGACCTAGAGATATAATGCTAAGTGAAACAAATCCGATAAAGACAAATATCATATAATTTCACTCACATATGAAATTTTTTAAAAAAGAAAAAAAAAACAAAACAAAAAACAAAACCCCAGACTCTTAAACACGGAGAACAAACTAGCAGCGTGCTGGAGGTAAGGTGGGAGGGAGGGTGGGTAAAATAGGAGATGAAGAACACACTTATTGTACTGAGTAATGTATAGAATTGTTAAGTCATTAGATTGTACACCTGAAACTAATATAACACCGCATGTTGATACATACACTTCATATACATTTACATATACTTCAAAAATTTTAACAACAGGTTAAAAACATCATACCATGAAAACCATGCCCATGAAAGCACCAGCATTCTTGGATAAGGCATGACTGGATGCTTCAAGATTTTCTTGCTAATGTGCATCTCTGGAAATTTCTTTTGTCACCTCTTAACACCATAGAGAAAGAGTTGCAAACATAGAAACTTTAAGAAAATTAAATTCATTTATTTTCTGCTGATTGAAAAAAAAGGCACAATGGCTCCATTTCAGAATGACATAACTTCATTAAGCTCAGAGAAGAGTAGAGTCTTATTTGGGCCTTCATTAAGAGCCACTGGAATTAATGTGTTAATTTATGATATCAGCAAAATGCATGGGCATATCTTGAAATTAATGACAGGAGACTGATTAAATGTCTGTTGCGAAATACAGAGCAAGGAATATTTGTTTTACTTGAATTAGTTGATTTATCAAACCCAAGAATACTGTCCAATTTTTCAGAATCATGGAGATAAACAGAAAAAAAAATTTTTTTAAACCCATATACCCACTCTGTGACCCAGAACTTCCAATCCCAGGTATTTCTGCAGGAGAACTGAAAACATGCATCCATCAAAAAACATTTTGTGTACAAGAATATTTACGGCAGCTTTATTTATAATAGCCAGAAACTGGAAAGAGCCCATATGTCCGTCAATAAAAATGTATCAACAAACTGAGGTATATTAATATAATAGACTAGAACCCAGCTAAGAAAGGACAAAGTACTAATACTCAAAACAGCATGGGTGAATCTCAAAACCATTATGTTGAGCGATAGACACTTTACACAGAAGCATACACACTGTGCGATTCTACATAGAAGACAGGCAAGACTGAAACTCAAGGGGGAAAATGTCAAAATAGTGGTTGTGCCTGTGGGGGTGGAGAGGTGCAAGACTGAGAAACTTCCAGGGGTAACGGTATGTTCTCTATCTTGATAGGGTTTAAGTTGCATGGATGGAAGCATTTATCACAATTCATCAAACGGTATACATAAGATTTGCACATTTCATTTCACGTAAATTTTACAAAAAAAGAAAAAACAGTAAACAAATATCAAACTTTATGATATGCATGCTGAAGAACTTAGGGTGAAATGGACTGATGTCTACAGCTGATTTTAAAATGTGTCAAAAACAAAATGGTGAGGGCGCCTGGGTGGTTAGGTCGATTAAACATCTGACTTCTGATATCGGCTCAGCTCATGATCTCAGGGTTGGTGAGATCGAGCCCTGACTCGGACTCATGCTGACAGCATGCAGACTGCTGGGATTCTTTCTCTCCCTTTCTGCCCCTCCACGACTCATGCCAACACACGTGCACTCTCACGCTCTCTCTCAAAATAAAGAAATAAGCATTTAAAAAAAACCCAACAGGTGGATTTATTAATGGAGAGAGGAATGGATTAATAAATAGGCATGATAGAGCAAGAATAAGAAAACATTAATAACAGAATCTAGATTTTAGGTATATGGATGTTCACTCACAATATAAAATTTTCATATTCAAATATTTGGGGAAAAAGGAAGTTTGATTCTACTTATGGATATTTAGGTGAAAATATTTCTAAGTGGTATTATCTTTGAAAATTGAGGGTTTGTGGTCCTATTTTTATAAAGTCAATGTGTATTCATCTGGAATATAACCTAAAATATAAATTTTGAAATAGCCACATTTATGTTATCTGGTATTTTTATTAAAACTACATCAGAGGGGCGCCCAGGTGGCTCAGTCGGTTAAGAGTCCGACGTCAGCTCACGACGTGAACTCACGGCTCGTGGGTTTGAGCCAGGCATGGGGCTCTGTGCTGACAGTTATGAGACTGGAGCCTGCTTTAGATTCGGTGTCTCCCTTTCTCTCTGTCCTCCTCCACTCACGTTCTGTCTCTCTCTCTCTCAAAAATAAATAAAGCTTAAAAAATTAAATAAAAAACTACATCAGAACGCTCAATCTGTATTCTGTGGATAGAATGTAACTTTGAAAGCAGTATTTTGAAAGTCAGTGATGAACTGGTTTTTAATAATTGTCTTCAAAAGAGATAATTATTTACCTCTACCCAAGCTTCTTTTTAATATCTATACGTGTCAAGTTCTAACCAGCTGGGAAACTTAATGACTTTCCATTTTGAGTTGTTTAGGATAAAGCAATCACTTTTTTTCTTCAACTGTTTTCTACATAGGGAAGTAAAGAAAACACATTTTAATAGTAACAGATGGGTTAAAGTAGAATTTCTCAGTGGCAATTCTAATTCCGAATAATTCTATCAAGAAGATTGCAGCATTTCTAACTCTTTAAATTTTTACATGTGACAGACTATGAACATCTTGGAATTACCTTATGTAGGGATATGAGAACCCCATGTGGCTCCTTAGGATATAATCTGTAGCTCTTTAGAACTGATGGCATAAAACAAGGATGACAGATACATGATAATTCACTGATTCAATGTAGATCATACTAATCCCCCAGGGCACTCTTTCCTACCTGGCCCAATAGAGTCACAGAATCCTTCTCAACACAGGGACAGACAGGCCTTACTAACTGATCAGACCTGACACGGGATAAAGGTAGTAATCTCGGCCCTTGCCTACATGTCTTTAGGTCATGGATATAGAAGTCAGATTTCTGTTAGCTACAAACGTGACTTGACAGTTACATAATTGAACTCTGTTGACTGTGGAGTATTCTCTTTGGCAACACAGTCTGGGTTCTTAAGGAATTTTCAAACCACGAGGCTGAAAAACTCTGTGATGGCAGAGGCAAAATAACGCTTCCCATTTTAGCAAAACAAATTTGTTTGCTATGAAAGGTAGTGTTCGTTAAAAGAGTACAAATTTGAAGATCCTGGTATCATCTTTTATTTAGTAACTTTTAAACTATCTCATTCCAAAAGGTTCTGAATGTCCTGAAGACATCTTCAGTAGAAATGGATTTTATTAGTTCGTTCATTTTCTTTTGTGTGGTTTTTAATGAGGAACTCCTGGTTACAGATGGTGGATTAAAGCTATTTCAATTCAATTTGCCTTCACATAAATCCATCGGATGGAATAACTGGGCTAAAAGGGCAAGCAGTGATCTCTAACTCCATTTAAAATAAACCAGGATTAATGGAATGTGAGAAACAATGATATCACTTGAGCTCCTGGATCTTGCTATGCCTGAAGCAGATGCATTCTTGAAATTTTGTTAGTCTTTTTAACTTACTGCAGTTTAAGATGTGATTCTCACACCTCCAACAAAGAGTCCCCAGAAGGAGTGCTATTCTAATAATACAACAAAGAGTCCCCAGAAGGAGTGCTATTCTAATAATAATTATGTGTGTGTGTGTGTGTGTGTGTGTGCGCGTTTATAATGTCATAAAATAAAATAAAAACAAAAAAGAATTGAGAACAATGGTGGGAGAGCAAAACTGATATGAAACTTAGTATGGAAAATTACAGGTACCACAGACTGTTCTAATTGCTTTACGTATAACACTCATTTAATTCTCACGACAAAACAATGCGAAAGATACTACTATTATCTCCCTTCTACAGATAAGGAAACTGAAACACACAACGACTGAGAAATTAACTTACCCAAGGTCACAAAGTCAGGAAATACAGTACTGGGAATTGAACCAAAGCTGTTCAGTTTCAGAGGCTACCCTCTTAATCGATAGGCTACTCCACCGCTCCTCATAAAGGAAGAATGACTACATACACATACAACCCACAGTCTTATACATTCTCTAGAAATGGGCTAGCCATTTGTCTGAGACCTTTCTATCTGGTTAATAAGCTGTTACACAGAGAGATGACCACATTCAGACAGTGGCCCACTGTATCCAGAATATAAACATGTATGAATTACTCACGGAAATCAGAGATACCTAAATAAATGCCGCCTCTGAATTTTCATAAACACATACAGTGATGTGGTAGACAGCGCTCTCAACATGCCCATAAAATATACCAGGTTAAGTTTCATACAGAAGTTGTAATTAAATCAAAAGCCATTCTACTAGAGATCAAAATAATGCTCTTCAGTCATAAATAGCCTAGTTTTATCCACAGTAAATCTTAGTCCATCTAGAGTAAGGGATTAACTTAATTGTTTTGGACATCTACCTCCATGAATATTAATTTACATTGGTGATTTTCACAAACTCCTGGCAGATGGTCTCTCTCTTAAGAGACTAGTCTTTTGAGAGCGAGACTAGAATGCCCATGTTCTCTGTTTTCGAAAAAACAAACAAAAAAAGCTATGTGTCTTGATATAAAAAAAAAAAATTGAGGAGTCTAACCAAGATCCTTGTCCAAAGAATAAGACACCCCACCTTCACAAGAGATGAGCCCAAGGAGCTGTGATGGACGATGAGCCAACATATGTGGAGAAAACAGCTCTGGGTCTGTTCTCATCCAAAATGGGGAAATGGGGGAAAAGAACGACTGCTCACGCTTTTTCCAAAAAGAGCATGGCTATGATAGTTTCTTTCTGGAAATTTTTCAAAATCGGCATTATCAATTTTAAGCAATGTAACCTCCTGATGAACCCTCTAAGATGAATCAGTTGCAAAATTAACCCCTAGGCAACACCCTGAGCTGACCTTTTGCATAGTAACTAGATATACGCCAATTAAATATCATTAAAACATCTGGTAAAAATAATTATTTTGGTTGAGAAGCAGTTGATTGTGGGCCATCGTGTGTTCTGACCGTAATTAGTTATCTCGCTGAACCAGGTGTCAATTGAGTTCGATCCTAATTTGTGGTAATAAAATATCTTATATTTTACTTCTCTAGATAAAGAAATGTGATCCAAAAATTGTCTGACATCTATACGATCAAGTTAAGCATAAGAGGAAAATATGTCCAAACTTTCCCAGTTTTACAGCATGAGGAATTATTATTCCCTGTGTCAGGAGATCTGTGCCTGCTCATCCTGATTTTTTGGGGGGTATTAAGTTTTAAGCTCTACATAAACATCTGTAGACAAAGTTTTTATTGAAGTTAAGCAAGTTAGCTAGATCTTGTACAGAGGGTCAAAGATAGAAGAAAGAGCAATAAAAAAATCTGGAAATAAATATATAGTTCTTGACAGGTTTCTCAATGAGGTTATAACTAATATAGTAGTGTTCTATTTTATACCAGCTCTACCTAAATCCACTTGCTTTCTAAGGTATAATAATCACAGCCAACAGACATTGATTCTGGCAATTTGATAGGCAATATTCTATCTAGATTTTAATGTTGTTGTCTCATTGAATCCTCACAGCAATCCTATAAATTAGGTACTGTTATAACTCAAATTTACAGATGATTTAAGCGAGGCACAGAAATATGAATGAATTTGTCCCAAATCGCACATCTAGAGGGTGGCTGAACAGATTTCAAACCTAGACAATCTTACTTCAGAGTAATCTTCTACTCACAATGCTCTGTATGCTGTACTCTTTTGGCTCATAAGGCACATGGTTTTTCAGGGAGGCTTAGAATACATTTTGGATGAGATGTCCAAAAAGCTAATGGAGCTACAATCTGGGGAGAGGATGGTTATGTAAGATCATCCTTTAAATAAAAAAGAACAAATGACAGCAAATGCAAAGGCAACAGCAACAACAAAACAGATACATTTGACTTCATCAAGATGTGAAACTTTGGGGGCATCAAAGGACAACATCAAGAGAGTGAAACGACAATCCAAAGAATGGAAGAAAATATTTTCAAAGCATATATGTGATTTAAGGGTTAATATCCAGAATATATAAAGAACGTCTATAACTCATCAACAACAGCGAAACAGCTCAATTCAAAAATGGGCAAAGGACTTGAACAGACATTTCTCCAAAGAAGATATACAAACTGTCAAAAAGCACATGAAAAGATACTCAACATCACGAGCCATTAAAGAAATGCAAATCAAAACCACAATGAGATACCATCTCGGACCCATCAGGACGTCTACTATAAAGACAAACAAACAGAACAAGTGTTGGTGAGAGTGCGGAGAAAATAGAAGGGACCCTGTGCATTACTGATGGGAATGTAACATGGTACAATGACAGTGGAAAAGTTGCGTGCTTCCTCTGAAAGTTAAACATTGAATTACAATACGACCCAGCAGTTCCCTTCTAGATGCATACCACAAAGAATCCAAAGCAGGGAATTAAAAGAAAGAAAATTCTGATCCAGGCAGAGAGGCGGGACCAGGGCAGGTAAAAAAAAAAAAAAAAAAAAAAAAAAAAAAAAAAAAAAAAAAAAAAAAAAAAAAAAAAAAAATCTGACACATACTACCAAACGGTGTACTTAAAAATGTTTTAAATGGTAAATTTCATCTTATTTCTATTTTAACACAGTAAAAAAGAATTTTTTTTTTAATGAACAGAATCTACAATGGTTTTTATCACATCCAGGAACTGGTTTACCTGTAGAATTAAACACATGAATTACAAGGGATCAGAGTAGAATGTGAAGAGTTTCAGAGGTGGGACATCTTCACTGGCTGATTCAGCTATCTACAGAGAAGACACCAGCTGTGCCCAACTGAAAGGAGCCTCCTCGGGAACTCGAGCTGGCCAGTGACCCTTGGTTTATAAAGCTGATCAAAGTGTGTCTCTTGGGTCAGGTGGAATACGGGCACCCAGAACTCTCACACCTGAGCTCTATCCCAAGGGAAAATGAACCAACATTACACGGACGGTTCCACTTGGACGACAACAAGTTTGGAGTGAGATCTAAATGGAATGCCCGAGAGGCGGCTGTGCTGAATTCCATCAAACTCACTGCCCTAGTGGCTAGGCTGCTACCCACAATTAACCTGGAGGATAAAAGGCAAGGTTGCTTTCCCAGTCATCTAAGAAATTATCTGACAAACACAGAGCCAAGCAGCAGCCATTCCTCTGTGCAAAGAGGATAGAATTTAAAAAAAAAAAAAAAAAAAAAAAAAAAGGCTTGATTTAAAATTTCAAAATGGCTTCCAAGATGCCAACCAACTGGGTATGAAACTTTAGCATGTTGCTTAGGGTCTCTGAGCGTTGGTTTCTAATTTCTAAAGACAGGATAAGAATTTCACTTCATAGGGTTTTTGTGTAGCTTGAGTAAGATCTAGCATAATGTCCAGTATGTAACACATACTCCATTGAAATGTATTTTGCTATCACGAGGAAAATTCTTGGGTGCTGTAACGGTCAGTATTCCCCCAGAGAAACAGAACCCATAGAGGGCGAGACGTTAAGGAATTGGTTCACACTATTCCGGGGCGCTAGCAAGTCCTAAATCGGTAGGACCGGCTGTTGAGCTGGAAACCCAGGAAAAATCTGAGGTGGCAGTCTCAAGTCCAGACACTGTGTGGAGGCCGAATTCCTTCTTCCATTGGGAGACCTCAGTCTCTGCTCTTAAGGGCTTCAACTGATTGGATGGGGCCCACCTGTGCCATAAAGGGTAATCTCTTTTACTTAAAGTCAACTAGTTTTAAATTCACATCTAAAAAATGCCTTTACAGCAGCATCTGGACTAGCGTTCGACCAAACAACTGGTGCCTATGGTCTAACCAAGTTGGCACACAGAATTAACCAGCACAGGTAACAGGGGACTCGGGCATGTACCATTTCCAGTTAATCATTTTACATGACTAGTTACGTTGACTATGTGTCTCAAGATAAGGGCTGGGGGGAGATCAGCCCATAATGGAAACATAAACATTTAATAAAGACACTGAAAGAGAGGGAGAAGGTGGTTTTCTGGAAAGGGTTCCACGTAGGAGCCCAGCATAGCTACTGGACTTGCTCTCGGAATCCCGGGTTCTCTACCCGACTGGGCTCAGTTCCAGACGCACAATGCTCTGTGTCCCATTCCCTGCCTCACTTTGCTTTGATTTCATAAAAAATCTGTGATTCAAAATTTTCTGAGGTTATATTTGGAGTGTGATTGGTGGCTCTATATAAGGGATGAATCACCAGCTACAACTGGCATGGGGATGGTAATATTTGACACAATATGGGACACTTGTACCATATGCTATTTATAAGATCTTACGTATAGGCCAAAAGAGCTCAGAATACCCAAACGGTGAGTCCTGGATTTTTAGTCATGTCAACCACGTAAGACTGATCGCTAATACACGAGCTAACTCTTTGGGGTAGAAATTAGTGACAGAAAAAAAACCTAGCATGACTTGTGTAAACAGATTCTACCTCTTAGCTGGGCCACTGGGCTACATAACTCTGTTTGTGGCAATTCTCTATAAAACTGGTTTTCTCTCTGTAGAACAAGGATACAGCTTGTTTCCTCCCCTGTGGGATTTGCACGAATCTGGAGGAAACCACCCAGATGTTCAAATAATATTGTTTCATGAGAATCAAAGGCTTCAGGAAAGTTTGACCAGTGGCAGTCTTTCAAATATAAATTTATGAGGCATCTCAGGTATTGACGTGCTGGCTGTAATTAGAGAGCCACACTGAAAAACTTCCTTCTCATTTCAAGAGAATGTTCACTAAAATTATTCTGCTCCCATCCATCCCACCTCAGAATTGGAAATATGAAACACGGAAACTCACACATTCTTGCAGATTAACAAACCAATAGCCACCTTAATTAATTCTTCTTTGTTAGACATTACATTATAAAAAATTTCCTTGACCTAGTTTCCATCTTCGAATATATGAATAGGCTGCTATAGGTTTTCCAAGCTAAATAAATCTCTACCATTATGGAACTCTGAAATCAGACCTTTGGTAACAAATAGATTGAAATTACTATCTTAAAAAAAAACTGTCAGCTGTGCACGTTGGTGATACAAGGCTATGATGCATTTTATTTTCTTAAAAAAGAAACTTCATTCAAAACCTAGTATTGTTCAAACAAATGCACCAAATCCATTAAGTCAAACACAATCACCAATTTTTCTCAACAGTTAATAAGAAAAACCTTGAAGGTTGGTATAGCTTTCCTCGCCCGTGGTATAATGCTGAACATTTCTGTAATATGACCATTCTTATAAGATGTTGGAAATACACACAGAAGATTAGCACATCAATACAGATTATTAGAAGAGTGTGTGAAGAAGGGAAAAAATACTCCTGCCTCCAAAGCACATTCTCACACAGCTTAAAAACAGACGGAGGCATTTTCTTTTTTCTTTAATTTTTTTTAACGTGTATTCATTTTTGATAGAGAGAGAAAGACAGTGAACGGGAGAGGGGCACAGAGAGAGGGAGACACGGAATTCGAAGCAGGCTCCAGGCTCTGAGCTGTCAGCACAGAGTCCAACACGGGGCTTGAACCCATGAACCGTGAGATCATGACCTGAGCAGAAGTCAGACGGTTAACTGACTGAGCCACCCAGGTGCCCCAGATGAAGGCATTTTCATTAGCAACTGAACTGTCTTAGCAACTCCAAGGAAAAGGGGAAGCAAGCTATAACTTTATGACAAGTGTTATTGCCCAAAAAGGGGGGAACACAAAATAAAAGTGTGCACACCATTGGAAAAACTTGAAATTTCAGTGTCTTGACTTCATTATCTGTTTATTATCTGATGAGTCCTTCATTATTTTTAATGCTAATTGCATCAATGTCCTTTATCATTCTCCAGGAAGCCACCTGACATTTGTATCTATAATAAGTTGCAATTACATTTACCTTGAGAATTCTTTCTGGAATTTTCTAACACTGCACAATCACTGAATATACTCACGTATCACAAACCAAACATGGGAATTGGTACAGATCAACAAATGTTGAGGTTCAGGACAGCACTACTCTATCGCGGCAAGTTACACGGTCCAAAGTGAAGAGAGCATTCTGGACGGGCCATTCTTCAGCCACGGAGTTCTGGGGTGATCTTGGTATAATCCTTCCACCTTCAACCATTAAAATGCTGCATGCATTTCCAATTGTTATTTGATGACAAAATAATATGAGTTACAGAAATCAAAGTCCTGATTTGGGGAGTCACAGAAATCGAAACAAGTAGAATCCTCTCCATATTAAAATGAATCATGAAGGGGAACTTTGTACCACATATAAAGTCAGATTTAGGAAACAAAATAAGTCAGACATAAGTCACACTGGGTACTTCGATGTGTGCCCAAAAAAAGACCTTCTGCATTCTCCTTATAAGATCCTAAAAGCTGCCTACAAAGCATGAAAACTCACTCTGTAACCACAAAATAATTACTATTCTCTGTAAGGATGAGATTGTCCTGACCTTATGAAATTATTCTCAAACCCAAAAATATCATGGCAAATAATGGTAATGCTCTCAAATAAAAGTAATTTTTATAAAACAGATTTACTGCAAGAAAAAAATGTATAATTCAAGTTCTCGATAACATAAATTACATTTTTTAAAAAAATGTTTATTTATTTTGATGGAGAGGAGGGGCAGAGACAGAGACAGAGAGAGAGAGAGAGACAGAGAGAGACAGAGACAGAGAGAGAGAATCCCAAGCAGGATCCACACTGTCGGCACAGAGCCCAACATGGGGCTCGATCTCACAAACCATGAGATCATGACCTAAGACAAAATCAAGAATTGGACGCTCAACCAACTGAGCCACCCAGGTGCCCCAAAGAAACTGCCTTTTTAAAAATAAAGCAGACTAGGGGGTGCCTGGGTGGCTCAGTCGGTTGAGCGTCCGACTTCGGCTCAGGTCATGATCTCACAGCTTGTGAGTTCGAGCCCCGCATCAGGCTCTGTGCTGACAGCTCGGAGGCTGGAGCCTGCTTTGGATTCTGTGTCTCCCTCTCTCTCTGCCCCTAACCCACTCGCATGCTGTCTCTGTCTCTCTCAAAAATAAATAAACATAGGGGCGCCTGGGTGGCGCAGTCGGTTAAGCATCCGACTTCAGCCAGGTCACGATCTCGCGGTCCGGGAGTTCAAGCCCCGCGTCAGGCTCTGGGCTGATGGCTCAGAGCCTGGAGCCTGTTTCCGATGATTCTGTGTCTCCCTCTCTCTCTGCCCCTCCCCCGTTCATGCTCTGTCTCTCTCTGTCCCAAAAATAAATAAATGTTGAAAAAAAAAATTAAATAAATAAATAAATAAATAAATAAACATTAAAAAAAGTTAAAAATAAAACAGAGCAGACTATTATCAGAAAGGCATAGGCTAAGCTAAAGAAAGCCTGCATTAAAATCATAAATGTGGTAGCACCTGACTTAAAAACTGTAATGTTTAACCTTAGATTAGTTTGAAATTCATTTTGTTTTATGATAGGAGGTGAGGATCTAATTTATGATTCCAGCAAAATTTGCTGTGTAATGTTTCCTCCTGCTGATAATGATGCCAATTCTTACCATATACTAAATTCTTTTAAACACTAAATTCTGTTTCTGGGGTATCTACACAATGTGACACCAGTACAACACAATTTTAATTTGGGGAGTTTTGCAATAGCTTCAAATCTGATAGGGGAGAGTCTCCCCTAAATATTTTTTAAACAATTTTTTTTCGGGGCGCCTGGGTGGCGCAGTCGGTTAAGCGTCCGACTTCAGCCAGGTCACGATCTCGCGGTCCGTGAGTTCGAGCCCCGCGTCGGGCTCTGGGCTCATGGCTCAGAGCCTGGAGCCTGTTTCCGATTCTGTGTCTCCCTCTCTCTCTCTGCCCCTCCCCCGTTCATGCTCTGTCTCTCTCTGTCCCAAAAATAAATAAACGTTGAAAAAAAAAAAAACAATTTTTTTTCAAATTGCTCTAATTATTAAGTCTTCCATACAAATTCTGGAATCATTTTGTTAAGCTCCACTGAACTTCTAGAACGTTCAGTTGAGATTCTTATTGAAATTAGATTAAATGTCTTTATTAATTCTGAAACCCAAATGCACACCTAAGTGGGAAAGAAAACACAGAAGGGAAGACATAAGAAAATTAATAATGATTGTCTTCAAGTGATGGAATGATGAGTCATTCTAAATTTCTTCTTCATTTATTTTTGTGTTTTTCAAGCTTTCTACAACAATCATTACTATAGCCAAGGACCACTGACATATAACAGTGCCTATAAATGAATCCCGGAAATCCATGACTCATTTCTAAGATGCTCTCAGAACACAGGAAGTATTCATGACAATTAGTAAAGGGATGAATTGTGGGGACAGAGAAAATACTATATTAATTATATTCCCTAGGAGTCAAATTTTGTTATATTTTATCTTTAATAATTATCCAGGGCCACCTGGGTGGCTCAGTCAGTTGTATGTCCGACTCTTGATTTTGGCTCAGGTCATGATCTCGTGGTTCGTGAGACTGAGCCCCATGACAGGCTCTGCAGTGACAGCGTGGAGCCTACTTGGGTCTCTCTCTCTCTCTCTCTCTCTCTCTCTCTCTCTCTCAAAAATAGACAAATAATACTTTACAAATATAGAGTTAGGAATACACTTCAAAGACTTAAGGATAATATGTTAGAAGAAGAATCAGGATGCCAATTTTTCCCAAAACTTGGACAACAAAACAGTATGAACTAACATTACCATTACTGTCTGCAAGTTATGTGCCACTTACTTCCCCAGGTAATAGGAGGTACTGTCCTCACATTGCGGCCATGGCGGAAACAACAGTGAACCACAAAAATGAGCAGATGTGGGATTTCAGTCCGTGCCTGTCAGATTCCATGGGGTATTATTATCTTAACAACCTCCACATATGCTCCCTTCCACAATCACATCCCCTAATATCCATGTTGGTGAAATTGGATATTTGGACCGGCTTCTGGAATATCATCTCTCTTCCAATGATCAATATGTTGATTATAACTTGGGAGTGAATTCTAATAAAAGCATTAATAATGATGAATTTTTCCAGCGTGAAACACGGCATGTTTCTTCATTTATCCAAGTTTTCCAAGGTTCTCAGTCAACATTTCAAGCCTCTTTCTGTAGATACCTAGACATTCCTTAAGGTTATTTTTGGAGATTTTACACTTCGGGCAACTCTCTAAACAGAATCTATTCCATTACAGGCTCAATAATGCTTCTGCTCATCTGTGGTAGGGCTGATGATTTTTGTATACTTCTTTTGAATTGGGTCACTTAACTCTTGATAATCATAACGTTTCCATTGATTCTCCTTTCTATAACAGACAATTAAACCATTTATATATTTCTTCTCCATTTTTCCCTATTTTTGACACTTGTCTTCAAATAGGTTAGAATTTCCCAGAATTGTAATTGTTAGAGCAGACACCCCTGTCCTGGTCCAGGCTCTGTAAGGAAAGCCAGAACTCATTTTCAGCCGGTCTACTGGTGTGGATTTATGGGCTGGGAAAGAGCTGCTGTCTGGACACTCACAGAAAAAGCCCAGTTCTCTGCCCAGAAGAGTTCATATCTCACATAGCAGAGGCCTCCAGAGAAAGCCGGTCCAGCTCAAAGGTTCCCGGCCACCCTGTCCAGCGGTCCATGTGCTATGCTCCCCAGTGTCTGCACTTTCTCCCATATCATCATTATGAACCAGGCTGGTGGGTATATAGATCTGTAGCCTTAAAAATATTAAGAATCCTTCTCTTCCTTAGTTTAATAGCATAATATTACGGTGGAATTTCCTTTTTTTAAGTTTTATTTATTTTGCGGGGGTGGGGTGGGGGGCAGGAGAATTCCAAGTAGGCTCCATGCTGTCAGCACAGAGCCCAACGTGGGGCTTGATCTCACGAACTGATCTCACCAACCATGAGATCATGACCTGAGCAGAAATCAAGAGCCAGATGCTTAACAGACTGAGCTACCCAGGCGCCTCTATGGTCGAATTTCTTAATGCTAATACCATAGATTCACTTAGCATGCCATTTAAAAGGCACCAATTTTATATACATTGTAAACACAGACACGTTAAAAAAAAAGTACTTCAAACAAAGAGACGTCGCGACACAAAGTATTATGGATGATCGTCTCACGGGACAGTTTTGGTTTTTCTGTTTTCCACCTTTACAGTTTCCTCTTTTCTTTACACAATGAGAGTGTAGTATTTCTACCCTGGGGGTGGGGGGCAGCCTTTTATGTTGAAAAATGAATATAATTCGGAGCTCTCAAAAGCTTCAAGAGATAATCTGCACATCCATGAAACTGAAATAATGACCAAACAACATCCAAAAAAAAAAAAAAAGGGACGGGGGCAAGAAATTAGCATAAGTTGAAGCATAGACATGCACAGAGGAGGTGCTGGCCAGAGCGCACAGTGGAAATTATCCATTTATGACTTACATCCTTACCTACTTCCGATACGAATCTCAGGCTGTTCATAAGATGTGGTGAGGTCAACATTGGGAAAACTTGCAAAAAAGCTCCTTGGAGAGTGCGGGTGAACTTGGCTTGTGTCAGCCGCAGCACAGGGAGTTCTGGGTCACGGCACCGTTAAATACGCAGAGCGTTCGGAAAGGAGTCGTTGTGCTGGACAATCAAAACAAACTGGCGCTGAGACCTGACGTCACTTGAACCCACCTGTCCGTCTTCCTTTCTTGCGAGAAAGGCTGAGAAACAATGTCTAGTGAATCCTTTTCTCTCGCTATTGGTCTGCTAAGGAGGCGCCGAAGGAAACAAAGACTTCAGGCTTCCCAGCTGCTTTCAGGCACGACAAGGGAAGGAACAGGATGGAGTGTTCTCAACTGCAGAATTACAAAATGTAACTCAGAGACACCCGTGGCCACGTGCTTGGTGGCTAGGGGCCCGTGGGCCAGGCTGCGCCCCGCTTGGACGCACCACGAGGACGGACGCTTCGGCGAGACGCCAGGAAAACGCCAGCCCCCAACCCAAAGCTCTTACTTACTACCAGGCAGACTTCACCTGGAGTCCGTGACATTTCATCAGACCTGAGTGTGAATTAACTTAATAAAGGCCATGCATTCCCACTGCAATTTAAATTAGCACAAAAATCTGGGATATTAGACTACGAGAGCATACAAGGACTACACGGCCATGTGTCTTTATATCATTTCCACGTACAGCCACCAAGGGGAAGTGAGCTTAACGACGTCCGCAAAGCAATCAACACTGGCTTGTGAATATTATTCAACTTCTCTAAGCCTCAGTCTCCTCATCTATAATTGGGGGGGGTGGTGGTGGTGATGACGACGACAGTAATAATAATACCTTCCTCGTAGGGGTGTTGTGAGGCCATTCACACACAGTGCGTACTACTCACGTGCGGATTTGTAATCACCGTGTGAAGATGTGCTAGGCCCTACTCTTCTCCTCTGATTTGATTTCCTGGCTCTCTTTCCCACGGAGATCATCCTCCACAAACGACTACAACGCCAGCCACTGTATTTCAAAACAAGCAGAGAGCCAGGCTACCTTCAACACTCCTGCAAAACCATTGTAAATGGCTGGCAAATGGCCAAGGGACTCACGCAGGCAAACAGAGGAGACAGAAGTACGAGCAGCTAGAACCTTCGGCCGCGGAAGATGCTTCAAATGAATGCAGGTCAAATAAGTCACACAAGTTGTTTTTTTCGTTTTGTTTTTTTTTTTAATCTTTGCTTATTTTTGAAAGAAAGAGACGAGAGTACAAGTGGGGGGGGGGACAGAGAGAGGGAGACCCAGAATCCGAAGCAGGCTCCAGGCTCTGAGCTGTCTGCACAGAACCTGAAAGGGGGCTCGAACTCACGAGCTGTGAGATCGTGACCAGAGCCGAAGTCAGACGCTCCATCGACTGAGCCACTCAGGTGCCCCAGTAACACAAGTCTTTAAATGCTAACAGGGAAATGGGAAGCAAAGTCACAATTGTCAGAAGAACAGACAGGCTGGACAGTGACTTCAGATCCTTGCATTACACTGGAAGCCCAGCCACACAGACAGTTTTGTTTAATCAAAGGACTCCTAGACAAATAAATGTATACCCCATGCACCTGTATCTGACTAAAAACATTTATCGCCAGCTGAAAGGCCTCTTTTTGGACAATCCCACCGTACAAATGTTACTCCGTAGAAACCTAACATCCAGCTGGTGGAAGGCTGGCCCACTAGTCGTTCGGTGAAAAGCCTAAACTACAACACGGAATAAATCGGTGAGTTAGGGCTCTTGTACTTTGTCAAGACGTTCTGCCTTGATGAAAACACTAGCAACTGTGAGAGGAGGAAACTGTGAATTTCCACAAATAAGCTCATTTTCATTTCACACCTCTTATGACTCTCAGATCAAAAACCTAGATTCTCCTAGGTCTTCTGTGCGGCTCATGAAAGCAATCCACTCTCAGGGCACCAAATCCTTCTCCTTCACAACAGGGCAGTAAATTGGTTAACACATTTAAAAATTCACAGAAGGTTAAAGCTAAAGGATCCTTAGAAATTTTCGTCACGGGGTGCCTGGGTGGCTCAGTTGGTTAAGCATCTGACTTCAGCTCAGGTCATGATCTCACAGTTTCTGAGTCTGAGCCCCGCATCGGGCTCTGTGCTGACAGCTCAGAGCCTGGAGCCTGCTTCGGATTCTGTGTCTCCCTTCTCTCTCTGCCCCTCCCCTGCTCACGCCCTGTCTCCCTCTCTCAAAAATGAATAAATTAAAAAAAAATTTTTTTAATAAAAAAAAGAAATTATAGTCTGAATCGTTTATCACTCAGACGAGGGAATAAACAAGGGCACAGAGAGGCCCAGGCACTTGACCAAAGTTGCACAGCAGATTAATTTCTAAATGAATAGCCAACACAGGAATGAGCACTTCAATGCTTTTTTTTTTTTTTTTTAAAAACCAGTGGTTTTTCAAATCGTTTTTAAGGGAAATGCTTTTTACTATTTTCAAATGTAATCTTACACAGAACTCCAATATACATAAGGGTCAGAGATGCCTACTAAAAGTCAAGGGAGGGACTATCTAACCCAGCATCTCCTTACCCCTCTTCCCATCTGTCTTACCTCCTCCCCCCATCCCCAGCCCTGGCCTACAGATGCCTCTGCAAAAGTCTGGAATTAATGGAGTGGAGTCTGAACCTTTGCATATATCATCATGAGACTCTGGTTTCTGCTGAAATGCTGGGGCCCCTTGTCTATGCCTTCCCTATTGGGCATTATCCTCTTCGATCGGCAGGTGCACTACTGGGGCCTGAGGCTCCTAGACTCGTATCTCCTGTTCGTCTTCCTTTCCTTCTGCTCGTGTACGTACACAACTTAATTATTTCTCCTGGTGTCTTCTCTCCTTTTAGGCCACCATCAGGGACAAGTCTATTAACTGCACTGGATGTCTGAGCAAATCTATTTTATTTTAAAATGCATCAAAGCAAAGGAAAACAGATTTTCTGGTTCAGAATGTCACTAGTGTTTTATAGCTGGCCCCTTCTTAACTTGGCAGTCTGTTGGAAAGAAAAAAAAAATGGAAATTTTTTTTTTCCTGGGGTTTCATCATTCTGAGAGTGATCTGGGCGGACTCGTTCTCCAGGCGCTTGAGAAGAGGCCCCGGACCCTCGATGGGCATGTTCAAGCAAACACGCATCATCACATTAAGCTTTGGGAAAGTCATGGGATTGAAAAACCAGTTCAAGACACCCCGACCAAAGGCAGTAGATGGGAAAAGAAGATTCCCGCTTTTTAATTGCCTTTATTTTCACAAATGCTGCGAGCCCAAAGCAAATCTTTTCCCCAAGCCTATAGTACACACAGCATATAAATATGACTCCTTTGGTTTCCCCTCTTTGCTCAATGTTTGCCACCCACAACACCGCTGACATTTGTCAGACAACTGGTTTTGCTGCCTGACATTATCCTGTACATGGAAGGCCTTCACTCACTGAGGGCCAATAAGGCCACACCCCAATCACTACGACAACCAGAAATGCACCTATACATTCTCAACACCTCCAAGGAGTGTAGAACTGGCCTCTGACTTAGAACCAATCCCCATCCATCACCTACTCCATTTTTCCCTTCCTTCCTTGCCTTCTCACGTCCCCTTAACATCACTCTAGTTCTTTACCACTGTCCCCATAAGGTGTATGACAGTTACCCACTTGTGCACCTGTCCCCACTGCTTCCTGCCCCCATCCTTGAATATCTTGAGAGCAAGGATCACATCCCAAACTCTGTGTCCTATAAATGCTCAATAAATGTTCCTTGGGGGAAAAACTGGCTGACACAAACACGAAATGGGAAGAGGTTTTGAAATATGCAACATTTTGGAACTTCTACCTGCTCAACTCCCTGAAACTGATTTTGTAATTTTGGAGGAACTACGTGGAGACATTTTTATTCTCCGGAGGAACGTGTATTATTAGTTTTTGCCTGCTTTTGAGCCTCCTTGCTACCACGGTTACCAGGAAAAAAAAAATCTGATTCCACCACCAATCACAGATCCACTCAAACTAATTAAACTATGTTTGCAAAATTTGCAGAGTCAAAGTGGTTGTGAAATGGGGAAATAAAAACCTAGGTTTTACCTTAAGGGAATTTCAAATACCAACGTCAGACATAAGGGGGTAGATGAGTGAAGTGAAAGGCCTCGCAGGAGTGTGCGAATTCTAAAAGACACAAAGATCTATATATAGATACATCATATATAAATACACGTCATATAAAATATATATGTAAAAGATATAATGAAGGGCTCCTGGGTGGCTCAGTTGTTTAAGCGTCTGACTTCAGCTCAGGTCATGATCTCATGGTTCATGAGTTCGAGCCCCACCTCAGGCTCTCTGCTGTCAGCATAGATAGAGCCTGCTTCAGATCCTCTGTCCCCCTCTCTCTCCGCCCCTCCCTGGCTCATTCCCTCTCTCTCACTCTCTCTCTCTCTCTCTCTCTCTCTCTCTCTCTCTCAAAAATAAACATTTAAAAAAAGATAATGGTAAGAGACCTAAAATACCACAACACAGAAAAACATCCATGGGTCCGCTATGGCATGAGGTTTCCATATGCTTTTCCGTTTAACCTTCCCTATTTAATCCCTTAGCCAATGATACTAAGACTATCCCCACCTAGACAATAAGGTTGCCAGAGATCAAGTAATCTCCACAGAGCCACAGAACTCATATGGAGCAGAGCCAGGATTCAAGTTCACCCAAGCTTGCATTTGTTCACCTCCAAGCTCTGAATCACCCCGCCCAACCATCTCCCCCCGCACTCAGGGTTGGACCCTCCCCACAGAACTAAAGGCACTTAAACACAAATAAAATAAATTGTGCCACAGCTTCAAAATCACACATCACACTACGTCTTTGTGTGTGTCACTGTTCCCATGTCACGGCCGCTTGCCCAGAAGGAAAGAGCAGAAAAGAAAGGAAAACATTTTTTGATACGTTTGATGCATCCGGTCGTGTGCTTTATAGTGAAATCTCATTTAATCCCCATAAGAAGCATCTGTGTTTTCGGATGAGGACACTGAGATACTGAGGGTAAGTCACCTGCCAAATTTCATCTTTCTCTGTGGTCCTACACCTGGGGAAGACTCTACCTGGGATTCAATGTAAGTCCCATCATGCCATAATGCCACCTATATGATTCTTTTACATAAAAATACTGAAAGAGACCAGGTTTTCTACGGTATACAGAAATACTGCCTCAGGCAGGGAATACAAGATACCAACACTTCAAGTAAAATCGCCAGTTCTGCTGGGGTGATCACTTAAGCTCCCGATGGAAACGAAATGATGCAAACTTTTCCCAAGGAGAAGAGAGAGTCAAAGTTCCACTACCTTTATTTCTGCGTGTTTTTTGCAGAACGAAGAAACAAATCTGGCAGGGGATTTATTGGCTGATCCTCTCCGTCTTCAAACAAATTCTGCCCCGTCAGCCTATGTGTTCAAGGCTCAATTTCCTGATTGATAATTATATTAAATTTTGCAGATAGAGCTGTAGTTCTCATCTGATTCTGTGCCTTATAAGAGTCTTTTCTAATCAGTGAAGTTTCGTTACAATATGCTTTGTATTAGTAATTATAAAACGGCCATGGTATTTAGTTCGCTTCATTATATTTTCAAGCATCAGGTTCTCAGGTTATTAAATTAGACATGTTACCACTGGGAAGTGTGGCAATTTTTCCTAATTAACAAAGACAAAGGGAGACAAAGGGAAATATTGTTTCATGGTCTAAAGGTATTCAGAAGCTAATAACTTCTAAGAGTCACTACACTTGGTGAGACTTGTGAAACACACACACACACACACACACACACACACACACACACAGGACTCCACTTTTGCCAAATAGCACAAAGCAGGCACTCAATAAAACAGGAGTTCTAAATGAAATCTCCCTTTCCCCTCTATTTGTGCTCTGGATGCTATTTTAACACAAGTGCAATCAAAATGATCATTGAGGGAAATGTTGCAAGTTATATGTGGTCACCGATGAAAATCAATAAGGCCTCTCAAATAACAGGTCTGAGGAAACAAATTATGCGTAATTCTTAACCTTCACAACTCAATGATGCTTGAAATGAAATCCCTTTATACCCTTTATGCAAGAATGTCTTAGTAGTAGTTAGTGACTTGAAAAGGGGGGTTTTCATCAGCAAGATTTCTGCGGCTGCACGTCTTGCCTCAACTTCAGGGGTGACAGGTGCCGGATCAATGTATTCAGGTGTTGGAAGCATGCTGTCGCTTAGCTTAGGAGAAATGCTACCTACGGGCTCTTCCTGCTCTTAAGAAGGGGCAAGAAATAGACAGGAAAAAACAATCCTTCACATGCAGAGGTTTTTAACTGCCTCAAAGTCCTCGTAAGTCTCAAAATTACAGTTCTGAAAGGGAAAATTAGAGAAACAATCCCTTAATTTCTTTCTCTCTCTACTTTCCAAAACAAAATGTCTTTCTCAGGCAAATTTTACCAAAATAAATATGAGCAAGATTAGACACAAGGAGGGGCGCCTGGGTGGCTCAGTCGGTTAAGCGTCCGACTTCAGCTCAGGTCACGATCTTGCGGTCCGTGAGTTCGAGTTCGAGCCCCGCGTCGGGCTCTGGGCTGATGGCCCAGAGCCTGGAGCCTGCTTCCGATTCTGTGTCTCCCTCTCTCTGCCCCTCCTCCGCTTGGTCTCTCTCGCTCACACACGCTCTCTCTCTCTCAAAAAAAAAAAAAAGAGGGGCGCCTGGGTGGCTCAGTCGGTGAAGTGTCCGACTTCGGCTCAGGTCATGATCTCACGGTCCGTGAGTTCGAGCCCCGCGTCGGGCTCTGTGCTGACAGCTCAGAGCCTGGAGCCTGCTTCCAATTCTGTGTCTCCCTCTCTCTCTGACCCTCCCCCGTTCATGCTCTGTCTCTCTGTCTCAAAAATAAATAAACGTTAAAAACAAATTAAAAAAAAAAAAGATTAGACACAAGGAAGTATTTACACTAAGTCATGGAAATATGTATGCATGTGTGTGTATATATGTGTATATATATATGTGTATATATGTATGTATATATGTGCATATACATATATGTGTATATATGTGTATATATATGTGTGTGTGTATATATATATATACATATATATATACACACACACACACACATACATACACATACCCACACATGCCTATAATGATATAGATATATATGCACAAATAAAACATATACCAATGGTATAAATGTATGTATATGTATGTATACCTATACAATCTTTGGTGTATACTTTATGTATACCTATACATGTATCACTATAGGTATATTTATAATATATACATATGATTTTCATAAAGTAGGTACTAATACAATTTTCACATTACAGATGAGCAAACCGTGGCATAGAGACTTCCCCAAGGCACACAGGAAGTAAGTGCTACAGTCAGGATACGAACCCAGGGAGCCGGGTCCCTGGATCGCGGCACATTAAAGGCAAAAGCCACTTAGCAGCACCCAGAGGACACTGCATGTACTAATGCCTACTGCTCTCTGACTTCTTATTGTCTGTGCCGGCCAGAGGGTCTTTGCACGTACTGTTCACACTTGCTGGACCCCCTTCCCTCTCGTCCTTTTCAATGTCAGCTCATCTGTCACTTTCCCGGAAGCAGCCTTTCATGACCTCCTGAATTATCTTCTGCCCCATCTGAGGTTCTCCCAGGACTACATATTTCCCCTTTACAAGACTACACTTATCTGAGTAATCATGGGATTAAGGTCAGCTTCTCTCACTGAACAGTCAGCCCTAAGAAGGTGAGGACTGACTCTGCTTGTGATCATCTCCAGCTTCTGCCAGTGCCCAGTACAGTATGGAAGGGTCTGTGAAGGAATAAATGAACTGCTCTTGCAGCCTCTGAGGAGATGAGTCTTTTAGACAAGGTTTTTCTCAGTTTGAAGGATGGAAGTCATTAACGTCGAGGGCCAAAATGAGAAGGTGTGCCAGAGAATGAAGGGTTGGAGATGGCTGGGGTGGGGACCTCATCCATCCATGTAGCCCACAATCACTAAGCACCTACCTCTCTGTTAAAGATCAGGTTACTATCAACGTCATAATGAAGACAGCTCCACACGGAAATCGTTTTTGCTCTGTGTAACCAAATAAATGCAGCACGGTTCAAGGGCGATGGACACAGGGAGGGGGCTGGAGGAACGAAACAGCTCAGCACTGACTACAGTTAGGAATGATTTAAGTGGCAAAGAGATCTCTCAGCGAAGTCTAGGAGGAGGCGAATGTGTTTTTCACGTCGATGAGAAAGAATCAGATACAATCTTCCGTTCGAAGTTACAGGCACCTGAGAGAAGACAGCTTTCAAGGTGCCACAAAGGGCTTAAAAATGCAGGAGGGCACGGTGCCGGGTCGTGGAGGAAACTGTGTGCATGCACAACACTTCTGACTTCTTCCCATGGCTGATGAGGAAACTCTGAATAGACATACATGTAGGACAAATATGATGTCAAATGGCACAGACCATTCTTCTCTTAACTTCCCAAATTCCTCTTGTCTCTCCCGCCCTTGGTGCACCGGGCAAGACCCCTGACCTCTTCTCATTCAGACGCTCATGGCTTCTCTCCTTCTCACGGCATCAGGGCTCACCTCCACGGAGGTGACTCTCCAGATACCCGTGTCCCTTCCCAAGTGTCTCCCTCACACCTCTTCCCTCCATCTGGGCATTTGATGTTTGTTCTAGACTCCAGCAGCTGTCCACCATGACTTCCCTGAATCTGTAGGTACAATTTCACTCCGCACGCTCACATCTCCCTCTCTTGCTGGACAAGTGGGAAAGTCGTGCTTAGGAATATTAGGAAGATCTGGCTGGTAGCAAAGAGGAAATTACATTGAGGTGGGAATTGGGGTGGGCACTCAAAAAGCAACGGCACCCTTCCATCTAGCACTCTTCACCCCCCAGAGCTCTTCAAAATGACCTACACTCTGGGGCAAACCCTTAGGTCCCGGATGCAGGTAAGGCCATCACACACGGGTGTGCAGTTTGCACAGTGCCCATAGGTTCCCGGCCAGGGGTGACACGGGGGCCACCTTCTTGTTAACCACAACTTCTGCATCCGTGCAGAGAGGGATGCCTTCTTCTAATTCAACAGTGGACCTGTGTGTAGAAGTCTAACAGACAAGCAAAGTTGACTACAACTCTTAAGCCACACAATAGGGCACGTAGGAGGAAAACGAAGAAAGATCACTCTGTCCGGCAACAAATACGCTCAAGTCCTGAAGTCACACGCACCTTTGGCAATTAGAGCAGAAGTCCCCGTGCTGTCTCCTCCGTACCCACAGCGTAAAGTGAAGCCTGATGACCGACACACCTGCCTTCTTACACACAGCCTACCGTCAGCCTTCTCACTGAAGAGAAAGATGTAATGCCGGTAGAAACTCCTGCCAACCTACAGAATAACCAGTACACGATTGCTTAAGAAACTCCTACCAATCCTATATGCTAATCAATCTAGTCTTTTAAGAAATATATATAAGAAACTAATAAAAACAACTAATATAAAATATAAATAGCTAGGGGCGCCTGGGTGGCTCAGTCAGTTAAGTGTCTGACTCTTGATTTCGGCTTAGGTGGTGATCTCACGGTCATGACATCGAGCCCCGCATCGGGCTCTGTGCTGACAGCTCAGAGCCCGGAGCCTGCTTCGGATTCTGTGTCTCCCTCTCTCTGCCTCTCCCCTGCTTGCACTCTGTCTCTCTCTCTCTCAAAAATAAACATTAAGAAGATATTTGAGGAGGTCTGCTATCTAGACTCCAAAGAACATTCCATCAACGATTAGCAATAGTTGAATCTAGTTGGAGAGTATTAGGTATCCATAGCACCCACTTCTCAGTATTTCCCTGCGTTCAGATTTTTTTTTAGATGTTAATAGGCAAAATGACATTGCATCAATAAAAGGAAAAAGGCTACTATAATTTAAGAATGAAAAATAAGAATTCTGAAATGAACTGGATTATTTTAAGTTCTTATCTGAGTTCCAGTTAGGTAACATACAGTGTTGTGTTTGTTTCAGGTGTACAATATAGTGATTAGACGCTTCCATACAAACCTGGTGCTCATTACAACAAGTGCATTTTTTTAATGTTTATTTTTACTTTTTATTTTTTTTGAGAAAGAGAGAGAATATGAAGTGGGGAGGGGGAGAGAGAGAGAGAAGGAGACACAGAATCCAAAGCAGGCTCCAGGCTCTGTGCTGTTGGCACAGAGCCCGACGCAGGGCTTGAACCCACGAACTGCAAGCTCATGACCTGAGCTGAAGTCTGATGCTTAACTGACTGAGCCACTCAGGCACCCCCAAGTGTACTCCTTAATCCCTATCACCTATTTAACCCCACCCCCCACCTCCCCATTGATAACCATCAGTTTGTTCTCCGTAGTTAAGAGTCTATGTCTTGATTTCTCTCTCTCTCTCTCTCTCTCTCTCTCTCTCTCTCTGTTTTCTCCCTTTGCTTGTCTGTTTTGTTTCTTAAATTCTAAATTCTTAAATTCTTTTGTTTCCCTTGCCTCGGGAGACATATCTAGAAGAAAGTTGCTACAGCCGATGTCAAGGAGGTTACTGCGTGTGTTCTCCACTAGGATTTTTATGCTTCCCGGTCTTAAATTTAGGTCTTACATCCATTTTTAATTTACTTTTGCATAAGGTGTAGAGAAGTGGTCCAGTATCATTTGTTTGCATATTGCTGTCCAGTTTTCCTAACACCATTTGTTGAAGAGATTATCTTTTCCCCATTGGATGTTCTTTCCTCCTTTATCAAAGACTAATTGGCCATATAGTTGTGCGTTCACTTCTGGGCTTTCTATTCTGTTCCATTGACCTATGTGTTTATTTTTGTGCCAGTACCATACTGTCTTGATGACGACAGCTTTGTACCATAACTTGAAATCTGGACTTGTGATGCCTCCAACTTTGCTTTGCTTTTTCAAGGTTGTTTTGACTAATTCAGGGTCTTTTATGGTTCTATGCAAATTTTAGGATTGTTTGTTCTAGCTCTGTGAAAAATGCTGTCGGTATTTTGATAGGGACTGCATTCAATGTGTAGATTGTTTTGTGTAGTATGAACATTTGAACAGTGTTTGTTCGTCCAATCCATGAGCATGGAACGTTTTCCCATTTCTCTGTGTCCCTCGTCAATGTCTCTCATCAGTGTTTCCAGAGTACAGGTCCTTTACCTCCTTGGTTAGGTTTATTCCTAGATATCTTATTGTTTTGGGTGCAATTATAAATGGGATAGATACCTTAATTTCTCCTTCTGCTATGTCATTATTGGTGTATAGAAATGCAGATGTCTACATGCGGATTTTGTGTGCTACAACTTTACTCAATTTGTTTATCAGTTCTAGCAGTTTTGGGGTGGAATCTCAGGTTCCCGATATAGAGTATCATGTTATCTGCAAACAGTGAAGGTTTTACCTCTTCCTTGCCAAGTTGGATGCCTTTTATTTCTTTTACTGTCTGATTGCTGTGGCTTGGTTAATGGTTAGCAGTGGTTGAATCTAGTTGGGGGGTATTATTTATTCATAGTGCCCAAGTCTCAGTATTTCTCCGTGCTCAGAATTTTTTGAGAAGTTAACAGGCAAAATGATACTGCATCTATAAAAGGACAAAGACAGGCTACTGTAATTTAAGAATGAAAAACAAGAAGGAATTCTGACATGAAATGAATTAACTATTAAAATGAATGGGTCTAAAAACTAAAAAGGTAAAAGACCACCTCATGCTGAGGCAGATAAATTTTAAAAGAAAGGCTTAAAAACTTCTGACTCATGGGGCCCCTGGGTGGCTCAGCCAGTTAAGTATCCAACTCTTGGTTTCAGGTCAAGTCATGGCTTTGTGGGTTCAGGCTCCACATCGGGCTCTATGCTGGGAGCTGGGAGCCTGCTTGGGATTCTCTCTCTCCCTCTCTCTCTGCCTTTCCCCCCACTTGCGCTGTCTCTCTCCCTCAAAAGAAATACACTTTAACAACAACTTACAAGCATTCAAATTCATTATTTTGAAGTTTCAGAGCCCCAAGTATAAAGAGAAAAATAAAATTAGATTTACCGTTAAAACACGAGATCAAACGGACAACAGACTTCTCAATACAACGGCGAATACCGCAGGACTATGGGGAAATGCATGCAAATATCTGAGGAAAAAAAAGTCTTGAAGCTAGAATCGTATAGGTAATAGACAGAAATCAATCTGAGGGCAAAATACAGACAGCACGAATCCATACAGGACTCAGAGAATTTACCTCCCCTGGACCCAAAACAGTGTTCAGGGATGACTTAAAAGTAGCAAGAAAGCTCAAAGAAATTAAAAAGAAGCAAAGGGTCCTTGACATTAGGACATGCTTCATTCATTAGCAAAGGTTTGAAGATATGGCAATTACTTCTTTTCCGAGAAGCCCTGATCAGTACTGGATGCTGCTGGAAGGCTTAGATGATCATAATCATAATACTGAGCTCTCTTATTGAACATATAGAAAAGCAAAGCAGACTTGGAGACATGGAACCAGGTATAAATGGTCAAAACATCAATAAGTAAAAAAAAAACAAAAAAAAAAACTGGGTGCATAACAAAGTCAATAATGCTAGAGAAAAAATGCCCTGTATTTCCCATCTTCCCCAGCAAGAGCCCACAGTTTGAACACCAAATGGAACCCAGAGAAAAGCGTATCATTTGAAATCATAAACTCTTAAATGTGGTCACATATCAGGGACCAGAGAAGGTTAACGTGAAGGTAATGTTTCGTTTGTTTGTTTTAATCTTTATTTATTTTTGAGAGAGAGACAGAGCACGAGCAGGGGAGGGGCAGAGAGAGAAGGAGACACAGAACCCAAAGTGGGCTCCAGGCTCCGAGCTGTCAGCACAGAGCCCAACGTGGGGCTTGAACCCACCAACAGTGAGGTCATGACCTGAGCTGAAGTCGGATGTTCAACTGCCTAAGCCACCCAGGCGCCCCAAAGTAAAGCTTTTAAGATGACAGGGCCTTGAACACAGCCCACTTTTAAAATTCCTATTTCAAGAGGACATATTGTAACATGAGCTCGCATAAGGTGGCAGTAAGTGTTCCTTTTAAAATATTTTCTCTTTTCATATTTTTCATTCCAGGAAGCCTCAATACAGTGGCAGGTGTATTTTATATAAATGACCAAAATGCAACAATATAAGGATGCCTCACTTGATCTCCATCTGTCTCCCTGCGAGAAAATTAAACAGCCTTGCCACAGCTAATCCTTTCACAAATTATTCTTTCAGATGGCCTCCATGGGGGGGTATTCATTTGAGCTTTACCTCTCTTAAAGTTAGAGTGACCTCTTTCGGCTCCGCTCTTGGGACATCAGTGTTTTTCCAACACAGACTCTGTCTTCAGATTCTCCCAGCTGACAATGAAATTCACTTGACTACAGTGAAATGTGGCTTTCATAAGGAGTTCACGAGTTAACTGTTACTGGGGGGAAAAATATATATGTAGGAGGAAAAGTCTGTCATGGTTAATGATATGATTTATTGCAATTACAGAAAACTACCCTGATTGTTCAAATTGCGGTCTGTGGGCCTCAGCCAGATTAAATGCCAGGCTGTGACTAGCACAGGGGAGGTAATCAAATAATTGCCTTTGCTAAATAACATTGTTCTTAATTCACACGGCAAACTTTTTCAAGTACAAATTGGTACGACATGGCTGAGAGAAACAAAACACCAGGATTTTAAAAATTAAATTATACAGCGAAAATGGTCAGCTGTTAGCTACCCAAAACCAATTCTTGAGGCAATTTTTCTTCAAAGACATTCGGAGTGTAGCATGTTATACAGAGGCGAAGATTTCACCTACCCTTAATCTAGCTGCTACAAAATGTAACGTTGCCATGTGTGAATGTTACTGTCCCCCCAAAATCCACATATCGAAACCCACCATGATGGTGTTGGTGGTGGAGCCTTTGGGGGGTGCTGAGGTCACGAGGGTGCGGCTCTCATCCATAGGATTAGTGGCTCATTAAAGGGCCCCCCAGGGGCGCCTGGGTGGCGCAGTCGGTTAAGCGTCCGACTTCAGCCAGGTCACGATCTCGCGGTCCGTGAGTTCGAGCCCGCGTCGGGCTCTGGGCTGATGGCTCGGAGCCTGGAGCCTGTTTCCGATTCTGTGTCTCCCTCTCTCTCTGCCCCTCCCCCATTCATCCTCTGTCTCTCTCTGTCCCAAAAATAAATAAACGTTGAAAAAAAAAAAAAAGAAAGAAAACCGTAAAGAGGGGCGCCTGGGTGGCTCAGTCGGTTGGGCAGCCGACTTCGGCTCAGGTCATGATCTCGCGGTCCGTGAGTTCGAGCCCCGCGTCAGGCTCTGGGCTGATGGCTCGGAGCCTGGAGCCTGTTTCCGATTCTGTGTCTCCCTCTCTCTCTGCCCCTACCCCGTTCATGCTCTGTCTCTCTCTGTCCCAAAAATAAATAAACGTTGAAAAAAAAAATTAAAAAAAATAAAAAAATAAAAAAAATAAAAAAAAAATAAAGGGCCCCCCAAAGCGCTCTCTCCCTCTTTCCACCATGTGAGGATGTAGTAAGTCAAGCCGTCTGCAACCTGGAAGAGGGTTCTCACCAGAACCTGACCGTGCTGGCCACGCTGATGCTGACTTCCAATCTCTGATACCAGGAAAAATAAATTTCTGGTATTTATAAGCCACCCAGTCTATGATATTTTGTTATAGCAGCCTGAACTAAGATAAGATACTCATCACTCAGGAAATTTGAAGGAAAGAGAAAACTTGAAAAAAAGCAAGGGGGTAGGGAGACTTAGCTTGGCAAGAGAAGGAGGAAGAACATGGAGACAGTACATATGTTCAATCAGATATTATCCTCTCAGAGGAGAGTCAGCCTGAACCAGCTGATTTGAAAACAAAGGATGGGGAAGCATTTTCTAAAGTCTGTCAACTGTCACAATTAACTGGTTCTAATTAAAATAAAAAAAAAAAAAAGAATTGGTCACCCATATTGTCAGCGATAAATGTGGATAATCAAAGAGTTCTCAGTGGTTACATAATTACGGATATGCTTTTTTTAGTCCCCAATGAAAAATGGTACGAAATGTAGTAAGAATAAGAAGAGTGAATATGGATGCTTACTGGGTGCATTACCTTCTATAAACTCTGTAAGATCGGTTTTTATGTAAGTTTTTTTTATAAATATTTCATAAGTTTTTACATAAGCCATTACTATCCCTAGCACGTCCATACTCCCGCGTTTCCAAACAACCACTAAAGGGTATATGTTAATTACAGCTTACAGTGAGGGCACCAGAATCATAAAAGGCTTTACTGCATCCTCCCAAGAAGCATAAAATTGAGATGTGTTCTAAAGTTTAGGGATGGGCTAAGTTTCAATCTTGCCTATGCCGAATTTACAAACTACTAAGGAAGCAGGACAGGTACCGAGAGATACCACAAATATCCCACCAATGGCTCACCAGAGACCTACACAGATTCAACTGGCACAAGGCAACTATGAAACAAATATGCATATAATTTACATATATTAATACACAAATTGGTTTGAGCGACTGGTTTGAGCACCATGGGGCGCAGACCATTCTGGATTAAGGTAAATTAACGAACAACACGTTGCTGGGAAGACATCACGCAAAACGTGAAAGAGATGTGGACTGTCGGAGGAAAGGGTAGAAATGTAGAAATCCTAATCTAATTTGGAACACTGGCCAGAGCCCGGGGCGTGATCATACCAGGGGTGTGCACCTGCAGAAACACCCGTCAGATCCACTCCAAGATGCAAGAACCGAGGCTGTGAAACTGATGCCAAAATTTGGCATGAGAAGGATGGCTTGCAGGAGTCAAATCCAGAATCAGAGTTGTTCTTGTTTTCAACAGTGAGATAGACAGATTAGATAGGTGACAAAAACTGGAAACCAAGAGAAAACAAATCATAGAAGAAACATAGAAGAAACATAGAAGAAAACAAATCATAGAAGAAAACAAATCCTTCTCTGAAGGAAATTCCCAATGAGTTTCAACAGTCTTGCTGGCTGTGCACAGATATAACACTGGACTTCTCATTCTTCCAGCTGCCCTTTTAATTGTGCATCTATTTGGTCCGTGTCCGTGTTCTTCTTCCTAAACTCAACATTCTTTAGAGGCGGGAACTCTGACAACACAAAAGAAGGCCCAGTTGCCCTTACGAAGTCTTTGGGATGACAATCAAGGGGGTTGGTACCATTTTTCAGAAATGTAACAATCGAAGAAAAGGGTTGGTGATCTATTGTTTCTTTACCTTTCTTTAATGTCGTAATGTTTATTTGTCTCCAGAAAAACTTGTTTCTGTCCCTCTGGGTCCTGGCTTGTAAGTTACAGCTTCTCCTTCATTCCTGAAATACCATCAGATATTTTACTATTAAACATTGTCAGTTGTTTGAAACTACCACTAGGAAGTAACCAAGAGCGAATATGAAGATTCTTTAGGCACAGAAGGAAAAAAAATAGAGAATCTTTCAATTAATGTAACTAGACATGTCTACTTTATGCCAATCATAAGGTTATGGAACAGGTATGGAATAAGGTATGTGGAACAGGAGAGGAATATGTGTTTCGTTACAGGGACATTTTTTAAAGCTTTTTTAAAGTTTATTTATTTATTTTGAGAGAGGGAGGGCGTGAGCAGGATACGGACAGGGAGAGAGGGGAGAAAGAATCCCAAGCAGGCTCCACACCTTGTCAGCGCAGAGGCCGATGTGGTGCTCGAACTCATGAACCGCGAGATCACGACCTGAGCCAAAATCAAGAGTTGGACGCTTAGCTGACTGAGCCACCCAGGTGCCCCTAGTTATAGGGATATATTGATGAATAAGGCATGATTCCTGAGTTTAAGATATAGAAAGCCACAAAAGAACATTACCCTGGCCCTAATTTTATATATATGATGTTTAATTTGCCAACTTGACTGGTTCGTGGGTGCTCAGATATTTGTCCAAACATTATTTCTGGATGTGTCTGGATGAAATTAGCATTTGAATTAGTGGGGTCAGAGGAGCATCTTGCCCTCCTCAGTGTGGGTGGGTAAGCATCATCCAATTTGCTGAGGGCAATCCAATAAAACAGAAAAGGTACAGTAAGGAAGAATTCAATCCCTCCTGCCTGACCGCTTGAGCGAAGACATTGATCTTGCCTGCTCTCCGTGCTCCTGGCTTTTAGGCATTCAGACTCAGGCTGGATTACACCACTGACTTTCATCTGTCTCCAGCTTGCAGAGACCAGATCAGGGCACTTCTCCGCCTCCGTGATTGCACACGCCAATTCCTTAGAATAAATTCTTCATTTCCCTATTGGTAAATGTCGGTTCTATTTCTCCGGAGAACTCTAACTACAGTTGCGGTTACAAAGCAAACAAGCAAACGAAATTCAGTGGGGTGCCAGATCCCTCTGAGGAGAAATGGGAAACACAATTTGCTCTGCTTCTTGGAAGGCTCGGGGAGAAAGCGGTGGCAAACTTAAAAGCAGGAACGAACAATCAATTAGGAAGATTAAAGACTGAAGAATTTTTAAAGGTTGAAGGCAGACGAGCATGAGAGTTTAGAATCCCCGGGAGCCCCAGATGCGAGTGGAGTCCTAACCCATCACCAACCCCTTCCTATGCGCTTCCCCTCAGGGTGATGACAAAGACCAAGAGCAAGACAGTTAACCTGAGGATCACGCCTGCTCGCCCGAGATGCAGAGCCCGAGAGGAGCGTCTCCCTGGTCCTATTAAAATAATAAATTAATGGATTTTCTAATATTCTTAGAATGACACTTCCTTGGTTATTTAAAGGATACTCTCTGGGGGTCTGTTTACTTTTACTTCAGATGTTTGCATCAATAGTCCTAACCAAGACTAGTTATTCATTTTGATAACTAATAAATTTTTTATGCCATCTTTCTCAGTTTTGAGATCAATGATACATGTTTGATAAAACACATCGGAAAGATGTTCCTTATTCTGCTCCGGAATAGCTTAGGTATTTCTTCATATAATTGACCTTTAAAAAGTCTGACAGCCTTCCCCTGTGACACCATCGGGGCCTGGTGCTTGTACTGGGAGTGCTCTTTAAATATTTCCTCAATTTCCTTTTATGCTAATTGATCTTTTCAGAGTTTCTGCTTCTATCAGGGTCAATTCTGTAAGCTACATTTAGAAAAATATACTCATGGTATTTACTCTTTCCATGTTTTTGATAAAAGTAGTACAAAGTAGTCCCATGATCTTTTACAAGTTCCTCCCTTTTAATAGCTACTTGCCCTTATTGATCCTAGTTTTGTGTATCTGTGCCTTCTCCTTTTTTCTCAGATTAGGTTAGCTAGTGGTTTCCCTTTTGTTGATTCTCTCAAAGAACAAGATTTTTAAGGTTTATTCAGTATTTTCATTTCCTAACTCATGAAGTCCTGCTTTTAATGCTAATTCCTTTTATTTTCTTTTGGTTTGTTTACATAAATATTATTTCGGTGACTTAATGAGTTGGGTATTGCATTTTTTTATTGATATAACTCAATGCCATAAATTCCCTGTAACCCGTTTTAGTGATTTCCTGCAGGCGGTGAAATGTTAAGAGATGTTCAAAAGCTTGTTAATTTATTTTGCTTATTTTTTAATTTCCAGGAAAAGGAGTCTGCTTAAAAATTTTTTTGTTCCCAATTTCTCCTTTACACTAATGACCTTAAGGGGATTTGAGAGTGCTGATAAAAATGTTTTCAGAGTAAGGAGCCTTTGGATCCCACAAGATAGAAAAGCAGTAAAGCAACGAGTAGATTTATAAAATGGGAAGAAAAAGGACCAAAAGGCCTAAGCTCTTGAATAGATAAAGAACCACCATGAAAATGTGGCAGTCCTATCCCACTCTACCCACATAGGATTTCCGGACCAATGTCGTAAACCCTCCAATTTATGGAAGAAGCTGAAAAATCCAGATGTTCATGCTAAATTTCTCCATTTTTAACTGATGGCTATTAATTATCATTTTTAAACATTTGTTTCATGGACAGGCGAGCCTGTTGCAATTAGACCATAAGATACTGAAGTTTAAGATTTCAGAGATGGAACATTTCTGGTCGAGAACAAATTCTAGAGTGTGGTCGACGTAGTGCATGGTCAAATTGAAATTTCAGCTTGAGGTCACAGAGGTTACCCAAAGACCACAAAACTACCAAGGATCATGAGAGGATGAGAAACTGAAGAGGAAAACTGTGAACGGGTGCCATCGTCCTTAAGGAGGAGGTTGGATGACCACAGAGGCTTCACTAGGGTTGGACGCTGAAGGCGGGCATAGTAGGGGCTGGTAGATTTTTAACTGACCTCAGAATGAAATATGGGGTCATGGTGTGAAGCTGAGTTCTTGACCACAGAGATTGGTGGGGAGCTTGGATAGAGGCTGCAAAAAGATCACAGGAATAATACGTACAGCTCTATGAGAACCACTATTCCCTATCTTCCTAATCGATCCTTTTAATGCCCTAATATAGGAGTCTCTGAATATTAGGGCCAACGTAACTGATCTAGATTAAATTATGACATTTACCCATTTCTAATCATTAGTTACCTCTGTGATTCTCCCATTTCCCTAAAGACAACCAAGTACAGTTCAGAATTCTCCCCATTCTCCAAGTACGTGGGATATCCAAGCTGCAAGCCAACTCAGGGGTTCGTAAAATTTTCATTCTATAACCCCCTTTGGCAGTCTGATGAAGTCTACGGGTCCCTTCTCAGAATAATATACTTCAATGCATAAAAATGTATGACATTATTAAGAAAACTAATTTCGAAACGCAGTTTTCAAAATATAATAATATATGCTTTCTTTATTGAGAAATTAAGTAACACGATCTAGTTGTAGTTCTAATAACTATTTTAATTTTAAAGCAGTGATGTGCATAAATGATATTTTGAGGCTGCTACAACTATTGTAATATGATACAAAAATATTATTAGTGATAAAGTTTAATGCTGATTTTACTGTGGCTTGTTGCCTACATTCAAAATTGAAGGAAACATTAAATTGAAGCCAGAGGTCAGTGAGAATAAAGATGTATTTTTCACCCATTCAAGTTTTGAACTATCTGAATTCTCTCCATGGTTTGCTTGGGAGTCTATGGATCCCAGGTTAAGAACTTCTGAGCGTTTAACTTTTTCTAACCTTCCACAGACATTGGAATTCTGGTCCACCTTATTAAAGAACAGAGAGGCAATTGGGGTGCCTGGGTGGCTCAGTTGGTTAAACGTCCAACTTTGGCTCAGGTCATGATCTCGCAGTTCATGAGTTCGAGCCCCACGTCGGGCTCTGTGCTGACAGCTCAGAGCCTGGAGCCTGCTTCGGGTTCTGTGTCTCCTTCTCTCTCTGCCCTTCCTTCACTCACACTCTGTGTCTCTCTCCCTCTCAAAATATAAACATTAAGTAAGTAAGTAAATTAATTAATTAATTAATTAAATAAATAAAGAACAGAGAGGCAAAACAGAGTCTGCTTTTTGTTACCAACTAACATTGTACCATTCAGCCCAAAGTGGTGGTGCAAATCATCGAAGCATTTAAAAATCCTTTGAGTTTTACTTTCAACCAGTTTCAAACCATGTAAATTGTAGGTTTTCTGGTTAATTTATTATTATTTTAATTTAAATCCAAGTTAGTTAACAAACAGTGTTATTACACTATGGTTTCAGGAGTAGAATTTAGTGATTCACCATTTACATGTAACACCCAGTGCTCATCCCAACAAGTGTCCTCCTTAATGCCCATCACCCATTTAGCCCATCCCCCCACCCAACAACCTTCCAGCAGCCGTCAGTTTGTTCTCTGTATTTAAGAGTCTCTTACAGTTTGCTTCCCTCTCTGTTTTA
The DNA here is from genome assembly GCF_007474595.2 of Lynx canadensis. Taxonomy (NCBI): domain Eukaryota; kingdom Metazoa; phylum Chordata; class Mammalia; order Carnivora; family Felidae; genus Lynx; species Lynx canadensis. Next base: position 8,172,397 of record NC_044315.2, on the reverse strand, counting down.
TCTTATTTTCCCTTCCCTTCCTCTATGTTCAACTGTTTTCTTTCTTAAATTCCACATATGAGTGAAATCATATGATATTTGTCTTTCTCTGAGTTATTTCGCTTAGCATAATACAGACACATGTAAAGATGCTCAATATCACTCATTATCAGGGAAATACAAATTAAAACCACACTGAGATACAACCTCACACCTGCCAGAATGCCTAAAATTAACCATTCAGGAAACAGATGTTGGTGACGATGTGGAGAAAGAGGAACTCCTTTACACTGTTGGTGGGAATGCAAACTGGTGCAGCCAGTCTGGAGAACAGTACGGAGGTTCCTCAAAAAAATTAAAAAAAAATAGAGGTACCCTACCACCCAGCAATTGCACTACTAGGTATTTATCCAAAGGATACAAAAATGCTGATTGAAGGGGCACATGCACCCCAGTGTTTACAGTAGACCTATTGACAATAGCCAAATTATGCAAAGAGCCCAAATGTCCATCAACTGATGAATGAATAAAGAAGATGTGGGGTGTGTGTATGTGTGTGTGTGTGTGTAATGGAATATTACCCAGTGATCAAAAAGAATTAAATCTTGCCATTTGCAACAACGTGGATGGAACTAGAATGTTCCGGCTAATTTCTTACTGTTCTGTGTGTTGTGCAATTATTTATCCCTAGTTATATCTCTTTACTTCATATGTTTTATTCATGGGCAATTAAAACCCATTTTCAAGTTCTTCACATAATCATCAAGTCTTCTAATGGGTCACCCCTTTGTTCTTTGTTGGAATTATACACCATTATTTTTATGAGAATTTCAATTTTAATAACATTTCAATCATGACGAACAATCTTCACATTTTGAGTCCTGAACAAAGTGACATATACATCCTAACATCCAGAGTACGTATCTCCAAATGCCCAGAGTTCTCCCTTCTAGAATAGGGCCACTTTTATCCAAAGTTCCCATCACGTTTGCATCTCTAACTCATTTTTCCCTGGTGTGTAGGATGGATCAATTCTTTTGCTTCCTAAAGGAAGGAATTGTCAACCAAAAAAAAAAAAAAAATCAAACATTTATTCAATACAGTGTCTATACCACACAGGAGATGACTCAAATTCCTCACCCGCGGATACCCAGATAACTGAAACTTCTCACCCTTCCTGTACCTTTCCTTAGGTGATTGCTGCCAGGCATGTAACATCCATCCATGTCTTCTTTTAGGTCAGGAATTCTACTACACATTCCCATCTTGACATCATTCTAGCTCCCAAATTTCTATCTCAGTTAAGAGCTTCCATGGGCACATAGCTTGCTGATACAACACCTCTATCTCCTTTTGAAGAGCCTGCTTCCCTTGCAACAAGAGATACCCTTCCAACCCTCTGTAATCCTTCAATGCAACAATTTATACTTTACGGATTTCTTGCAGAGAACCTAGAAAAACGTAATGCAACTGAATAAGCTAACTCTCAACCTGCAATCTTCCCTATATGTCATGTGCTCTTATCTAAAAGTGAAGGGTGGCTTCAGCTCCTACGGTCTCAAACTATTCAGTTGACCCTTTTGTACTATAAAATATTCACGGTTTTTTTTTTCCCTCATACTCAGAATGTTTTCTAAGTATCTGAATCAAGAAAAAGTATCATCGTTACGAGGATATATCCTCTCTGTGCAAATGTTTCTTAGATTTCAAATTCTGTACATGGTTAGCCATGCTCATTAGGTGATTTATATTTAACTCCAAGGTCCAGAGAAATGTTGAGCTATATTTTTACTCAGTCTCAAAATAATACAATTGGACTGAGATTATGTGGCACAAAGTCCCCCACTACAAGGCAGCCACATGACCTCAGTCTCCAGGCCAGGGGTCACGATGCGTCCTCTTCTCTCTGTGGAATCTCCTTCTGTCTCTCTCTTATAAGGACATTGCTTATGAGATTGAGAACCCATGCAGAAAACCCAGGATAAGCGCCTCCTCCCAAGACTCTTAACTTAATCTCATCTTTTGTCATACAAGGTAATACTCACTTTCACCATATAAGGTAATATTCACAGGGTCTGGGAATTAGGACAGGGACCTATCTTTTTGGACACACTTACTTAGCCCACTACATTTTGACCTATATAATCCATGAATAGGGTAGATTTTGTTCTTAATAAGAGAACAACTAAATAATCTTTAAAAAATTGGGTTATTACTTAATGGAAAATTACTGTTGTCTATAATATCTTAAAGTCTTTATTCAGGATGATTATTATAAGTGGACGTTGAATGAAAATAAGTGTTCATATTCTAATACTAAATAATAAAGATACTCAACTTCTGCACATGCCTGCTTGATCATTGCTCCTATAGACTGTGTTATTTACCTCGAAGTTCCAGCAAGTCTAATAAAAAAAAAGATTTTAGAATTTTTTCAGATTCCACTGATGATTTTTTTTAATTTAATATTAATTTATTTTTGAGGGAGATAGAAACCGAGTATGAGCAGGGGAGGGGCGGAGAGAGAGAAAGACACAGAATCTGAAGCAGGCTCCAGGCTCTGAGCCATCAGCACAGAGCCTGACACGGGGCTCGAACCCACGAACCACGAGATTGTGACCCGAGCCAAAGTAGGACGCTTAACCGACTGAGCCACCCAGGCACCCCTATGATTTTTTTTTTTTAACTTCTGAAAATCATACTATACCAACATAAAACAAAGCACATTAAATTTAATCTATTTTCACACTCTCTGAGTTATTTTTTATTTGCAAATATTCTGATTTCATCTAAAGAAATGATATATGAAGCTATTTCCTTAAGCCAGATCTCAGAATGGAACTTTAAACGTCTTAAATGCTATAGGTTTGCTCAATGTCGTTATGGTTATTATTGTAGTTATTTATTTCTGTCTTTAAACCAGAATTGAAAGCACAAATAACAAAAGTGTGATAATCTAAGATACTGTATCGATCAGCTACACCACAGGATCAGAATGTCTGCATCAGCCAAATTTGCCTGGGCCTACATCAATTTTAGGGTGCCATTTTCATCCCTCCCCTATTATTTTATCACGGACTCCCACATTTTTGGTACACAGGCCTTCTTCTCTCCCACAACCACTGCATCTTTCTCCTCTAACACAAATTGCTTTCTAACAAGAAGGTGATCAAAACAAGGGTCGACTGGATTAAATACTTTTAAGGCTTCTAATGCTCACACATCATAGAATTTCAATTTATCTCTCACAGAGACTTTAGTGTGGTTACATCGTTTGTTCACAATACTGTTCAGTTTATGTCTCTGTCTGTATTCCAGCTGAAAGTCCCCCCCCCAATATATGCTATTTTTATTTATTTATACTGAGTAAATAAAACATCAGCATAGTTCCGTAAGTAAGAGCTATCTAAACACATGTAGTTTTAAAAATGCCAACCCTCTCCCCTCTAATTACTTCTACGCTTTGTACCTGATTCCCATCTACCCGCTTTGGGTAACCAATCTAGTTTTTCATTTATCCTTCCTTTCCTTCTTGTTGGTATGAATTTCAGGTGCACATATTTTCTTATTTCTCCTTCTTTCTTATACAAAACATAGCGGATTATAGCTACTCTTTTCCACTTTGCCTTTTTCATTTATCCTGGAAATCACGTTATAACAGCTCAGAGAGACGGTCCTCGTTCATTTGTGTTACACGTGCACGGTTCTCCAGGGCACGTGGGTAACTATGTATTTTAATCCATCTTCAACGTTTCAGCATTTAGACTGCAATACTGCACAATTACAAATTGTACGGCAATGAAGAAACTTCACATATGTGTTTACACACTGTTCAAGGGGGTACCTTCAGGGTAAATTCCTAAAAGTAGAATTGTTGGATCAAATGGCAAATACATATATAGTTTTGTTTTGTTTACGTAGTGCCAAACTTTCCTCTATGAAGACTGTACCAATTTGCATTGGCACCACCAATGTGTAACAGTGCCTACGTTCTCACAGCCCCAAACACAGAACGTGTTCACGTACTTTTTGATTTTTACCAATCTGATACATAGGAAGTGAGGTCTCAGAGTATTTTTATTTTTCATGTTTCTTATTAAAGTGAGGCTGAATAGTTTTTCATAGGTGAGAGGGTCATTTTATATCTTTTACTTTGAGTTGCCTGTTCGTGTGTTTTGCACATTTTTCTTTTCCTCTAATTTTTAAAGATTTACTTATATATTGAGGATATTAACTCTTTGGGCTATTTGTTGCAAAAAACGTTTGCATAAGTTTGTCACTTATGTTTTAAATTGCAAGCCTTTGTGTTTTTCTGTAATAAATTTGATTAATCATTTATTTTATTACATCAGTATTTTGAATCCGGTTAAAAAGTCTTTTCCTTCACCCAAATAAGAGAAGAATCATGTATGTTTCTGCTGGTACTTACATGATTATATTTTTTTATATTGGGATTTTTGATCCATCTGGAGTTTATTCTTGTGTATGATATGAGCTATGGATCTCACTTTATCTTTTGCTGATGGGCTAACAAGTTGCCTCAGAATAACATACTAAAAAGTCCATCTTTGTGATTATTTTGATGACTTTTTAATATTTCCATATATTCCTGGGTCTATTTCTGGAATTTTTATTCTATTCCATCAACCTATTTTTCTCATCATGTTTTAATTATAGAGGCTTTGAGGGACGCCCAGGTGGCTCAGTTGGTTGAGCGTCCAACTTTGGCTTGTGGTTCACGAGTTAGAGCCCTGCGTAGGGCTGTCAGCACAGAGCCTGGAGCCTACCTCAGATTCTGTGTCTCCCTCTCTCTCTTTCCCTCCCCCACTCCTACTCTGTCTGTGTCTCTCTCTCAAAAATAACTATTTTTTAAAAAATTATATAGGCTTTGTGGTGTGTTTTAGTGCATGGTAGGGCTAGTTTTCCCACATAGCTTTTCTTTTTCACTGTTTCCCTGGCTATTTGTTGTTCCACATAAACCCTAGTATCAACGCACTCAATTCCATTTAAACAAAAAGCTTGCTGATATTTTATTAAGACTGTGTTAAATCATATGCTTTTGTGTCTTTCGGGAGTGCTTTTGCAAATTTAGTGTTGAATTATTTCAAGTATTTAATCTCCTTTGTTACTATTCTTAAATCACTTATTAAGTTTTTTCTTTTAAGGCTAATATAGTTAACAAAGCTACCGAAGGGGAAGTGGGTGAGGAGATGGATAAAATAGGTGGTGGGGATTAAAGAGTACACTTATCCTTTGTTGCTGTTTAAATGGGGCTTTTCTACCATTATATCCATCAACTGGGTATTGATTCTGTATCAGAATGCTAGCAATTTCAATTTCTTTATGTTAAGTTTCACTTTTGCTATTTTCCTGAATTCTTTTTATTTTGAGGGAAAGTTTTACCATTGTTTCTCTAGGGTTTTCCAAGTACATCATCACATTATCTGCAAACCCAAATCATTTTCCTTCTTTTCCAGTATTTATCCTCTAACTGCACTGGCTATTACTTCCAGGACAAGGTTAATTGTAGTTGAGATCTATTTTCTTTGCTCTTAATCTTAGTGGAAGTGCCTCTAATGTTTTCCCATTAAGATGCTGGCTTTAAGAATGAATTATATGTTTTTAATTAAATTGGATTTTGCCCAAAGACTTTTTTAGCATCTCTGGAGATATTCATATTATTTTTTTCTTCCTCCTTTGATCTGTTAACATAGTGTATTACTCTACTGGATTTACTAAGAGTGAACCAGGCTTGCATTCCTGCAATAAATGTCACTTCATTGTAATTTATTAGTTTTTTTTATTGGGATGTTGGATTCTGTTTGCTAAGGTTTTATCAAGTACTTTTACATCAATATTCAAAAGTGATATCGGCAATAATTTTCTAATTATATTGTCACTAGCTTACTTCTTTAAAATAATTTCATAATTCTAGAATAAGTTATGAAGCACTGGGTCTATCTGATCTCTGAAGGTTTGGTAGAATTCCCCTGTGAAACCAACAGGGGTTAATGTTTCCTTATGGAACAACTACCTTATGACTTTCTCTATTTCCTTGATGAAAATAGGCATATGTAACCTTCTATTTCCAACAGAGTCAATTTCTTTAGGAAATTGTGCATTCTGTACAGATTTTCAAATTTATTTGTATGGATATTGGCAAAAGAATCCCTAAAATATGTTTAATTATTCTGTTTTAATGATTATTTCCTCTTTGCCAATTCTTGTTTTGAATATCTATGCTTTCTCATTATGTTACTGGTTTGTATATTTTGCAAATTTTTTCAAAAACCATGATTTTGACTTGTTAATTATATCTACATTTGTTCATTAACTCCCTCCTTTTCTTTTTTTTTTTTTAACATTTTCTAAGTTCTTAAGTGTGGAATTTAATTTGTTACTTTTCATCCTTTCCCTTTCATTGATGAAAGTGTTTAAGGCTGTGAATCTTCCTTTAATCACCAATTAACATATATTTTTTCTATCCTCATCCCTATGTTTTATTTAATGTTAGATGTACCCTTAAATACATCAAATTCTCCTCATCAGTCCTTACACTGAAGCTTATCCACTCATGTTTTAGTGGAGTTCCAGTAGATTCTCAAGAAGCCTCCTGGATACACATTCCTGAGTTCCTGCATTTATTTAAAAAAAAAAAAAAAAAAAAAAGACAACAATGCTACTCTATTGGTGATGCACTTTGTATGTTGCTTTTGAACAACAAACATGTTTTTGAACATCTAAAGCCAGCCTAGCACTCTTGCCTTTGTAAGATATTTTATCGTTTTTGCCACTAACTCTGAAGACTTTAAAAGACATCTTCATAATGTTTAATAGAGCTACTCAGCTAGGTCTCGGAATTAGTTGTTACAGACCAGTAGTCCCTGGTACCCAGGAAGGCCTTTCAATATTTATAATCTAACTTTTTATTTATAAGAAATAAGGTGTTTTTTAAGTTACAGTTTTAAATATTAATTTTGTTCCATTGTTTTTTATATCTTTTTTCAGGGACTCCAATTATAACTAATTGGATCATCTTTGCTTACATTTCATTTCAAACACTTTCTCTTTTCTTTTTTTTACCTTGTTTTTATTCTTGTGATATATTCCTAATTTTCTTCAATGCTCTTATTTTCATTTGAGTGTCTTATTCCTTAGGGAATTTTTAAATTAGTATTCATTTCTTATGTAATTTAAACTACTCAATGCTTTTCCTGAATTTAATCAACCCTTATTTCAGTCTTTTTTATGTTGTGTCCATTTACGTTCTTGGATTTTAAATTTCTATCTTGAAGTGGTTTGTTTTTCGAATCCCCAAATGCTTATTTGAGAATATTTTATTCTATTGTATTTAGTGGGTGGAATTTTCATCAGCTGCATTAATTTCTCATTCACTGCTGTATTTTCATGGTAGTTATATATAAATGAAGACTGTTTATGCCTCTGCATTTCTGTGTGCTGTATAGGTGGTTTCGAGTGGTTTAAGAGACACCTCATTCTATCACGGTAGTGAAATGTGATACATTTACTGGATGGCTTTGGGGGGGGGCGGTGTTTGTTCTTCTCTTTTTCTTTTACGTCGAAGGATCACAAATGTGCTTTCCCTTACCCCTTCTTTACCTACGGCTTTCAAAAGATGCCTCTCCATTTTAAACTCATTCTCTTCTCCTGAAGTGTCACTTTCCCAAAACTGCCTCCTTTGTTTGCCATTTTAAGTTTCTCCTGTTATCAGTTTCCTGATCTACAAGATCACTTTTTTGTTCCCTGTCTTCTCACTCTTATGGTGGACTTTCTCTTTCTGGTGATGACTTTAGATCAATACCAGGCCTGCTGCTAGTTTTTTCTTCTCTATTCTATGAAAATGTTAAGGGGCTGCCCTTGTAATTCACAAGGGTTTACAGCAGGAAGACGAGAGACAACTCACTGGGATTCCATGTTCACTTTTGTAGTGGCAGGTATTTTGACAATGTTTGGACAGTATCTGTCTTCTTGTTATGCTGAGAGCATGAGTTTTAGTCCTCTGTGGCTGTTTTTGTTTTGGGGGAAGGATATATTGGGGGATTAGGATTTACACCATCACCATCGGCTCAACTCTGCCGCAAATGAATGTTTAATAACATTGTCGTACCATATAAAATATTTCTAATGACAGCTATGAGGGCCTAGTTTTCTACCTCTATCAGAATACACACCGCAAAACAGGTTTATTAATTCGCCAGTAAACTGTTGGCATGTACTGTTATGACTGCAGTGACATTAGAAGGCTGCACATCTCAAGAGTCACAAAAGACTTATGTGTATTTGAGAGTCTATCCAAAAAGTCAGAGAGCTAATTGGCCGGAAGTGAAAAATATGAGACAAAAAGGAAAGCAGAGTGCTGGGGAGCAGTCATGTGGTGCGTAAATATCCAGTAAAAGACGTTTGCTGCATAGGAAATGTGACACTTGGCAATTACTTTCTGAGGCTACTATAAAAAGACGGACGTGGGCTTATGGTTCTTTCTAACCTTGTTTGCCTCTCATGCCTCAGTTCCCCTGGGTTACATGTCTCTTTTCTCTCATTCTGTTAATACTGTGGTTTTGGGTGTCTACAATAGAAACTTCATTCTATGAATTTAAGAGCTGGTGGGATCCACAGGCACACTCAGGAGGACCACATCAAGAAGTATAAGGGCCAGTGTGTGCCTTTTTCATAAGTCCTGGGACTGAGTCCACCAACCGCTGACAACAGTCTATGTGTCTACTAGGTAAAATTATCAAGAGTAAGAATTATACAGAAAAACTGATTATTTTTTGTTGTTGTTTTTGTTTTGTTCTGTTTTGTTTTTAAGGAGGCTTCATGCCCAGCACAGAGCCTAACATGGGGCCCAAACCCATGACTGTGAGATCAAGACCTGAGCTGAGATCCAGAGTTGGGCGCTCAACCGACTGAACCACCCAGGCACCCTGTAAACTGGATATTTTTTTTTTATTACTAGGAAGGTCTTATAATGGTGCAAAGAAATGTGCTTAATAACAATTACAAATGAATGAACAACTATCAGAAATAATGAAAATGACCATGACATTTCATAATCTTGCTATCTGTCAAGGACAGAACATCCTGCTTTGGAAAAAGTTTGTGTCAAGGAAGCCATCGGGCCTCAAATGATGTGACGGCCCTGTCTCTGAGGTCTAAGCTCCATGGAGAAAAGTGTCTTCTCCAGCTTTCTGGGAAGCTTGATTTTTTTAGCAATTCCAGGACCTTTTAGAAGATGGCTATTATCTACTCACCGCAAGTCTGTTTGGCCCCATGTAAACTGAGCTAATTAACAGCGTAACAACACATTTAAGAAAGAAGCAGGGAAAAAGAAGTGGAGAAGCCTGGAGTTGATTCCCAAAACACTAAATGATGCTTTGTTGAGGTGAACATCACAAATTAGCTCAACTGCTTCCCCTCATGTGTTGGACTATTATTTTAAAGTTCAAAAAATAAACTCAAAATGGATGAAAGACATAAATGTCAGACAGGAAACCATCAAAATCCTAGAGGAGAACACAGGCAGCAACCTCTTTGACCTCGGCTGGAACAACTTCTTACTAGACATATTGCCAGAGGCAAGGGAAACAAAAGCAAACATGAACTGTTGGGACTTCATCAAGATAAAAAACTTCTGCACAGAGAAAGAAACAGTCAACAAAACTAAAAGGCAACTGATGGAATGGGAGAAGATATTTGTAAACAACATATCTAATAAAGGGTTAGTATCTAAAATCCATAAAGAACTTATCAAACTCAACACCCAAAAAAACAAATAACCCAGTTAAGAAATGGGCAGAAGACATGAACAGACACTTTTCCAAAGAAGACATCCACGTGGCTAACAGACACATGAAAAGATGCTCAACATCACTCATCAACAGGGAAATACAAATCAAAACTACAATGAGATACCACCTCACACCTCTCAGAATGGCTAAAATTAATAAGAAACGACAGGTGCTGGTGAGGATGTGGAGAAAGGGAAACCCTCTTATACTGCTGGTGGGAATGCAAACTGGTGCAGCCGTCATGGAGAACAGAATGGAGGTTCCTGAAAAAAACTAAAAACAGAACTACTCTACGATCTATCAATTGCACTACTAGGTAGTGCATCAAAGGATACAAAAATACAGATTCAAAAGGTCACTTGCACCCCAAAGTATATAGCATTATCAACAATAGCCAAACTATGGAGAGAACCCAAATAGCCATCCACTGATGAATGATGAAGATGTGGTGTATATACACATATACGTATATATATACACATGTATATATACACACACACATATATACGTATATATACACACACATATATATACATATACGTATATATACATATATATACACAATGGAATATTACCCAGACATCAAAAAGAATGAAATCTTGCCATTTGCAATGACATGGATGGAGCTAGAGTGTATTATGCTAAGCAAAATAAGTCAAACAGAGAAAAACAAATACCATATGATTTCACTCATGTGTGGAATTTAAGAAACAAAACAGGTAAACATATGGGAAGGGGGAAGAAAAAAGAGCAGAGGGAAACAAACCATAAGAGACTGTTAGATACAGAGAACAAACTGAGGGTTGATGGAGGGAGGTGGATGGGGGATGGGCTGGACGGGTGACGCGTACTAAGGAGGGCACTTGCTGTGATGAGCACTGGGTGTTGTAAGTGAGGAATCACTGAAATCTACTCCTGAAACCAATATGGCACTGTATGTTCACTAAAATTTAAAATAAACACATAAAAATAATAAACTGTAGCACATGTTCTGAGTAGGAAGGATTTGCTCCAAGAAGAACAAAATTACGCAATAAAAGAAGAGAAACTTGGTTAATTTATAAGAAGGGTTACAGAAAACTTAGCTCGCTGTAATAATGGCTGAATAAAGCTGATCTGGAATCTAGGCCCATATCTTCCAAGGAAAAATTACACTTTCCACCCCAGAAGCTACATAACTACGCCCACTAGAACCAGGGGCTATTGTACATCTCCCTAGAAATAGAGAAATGGTTAAGACATAAGCCCTGACCTCAAGACCCTGACAGTAAAGGGCCACGTCAGAATATGGGGGAATGCAGGGCGCCTGCTTACTCATCCAACTCCTGATCTTAGCTCAGGTCACGATCTCACAGTTATGGGATTCAGCCCCACGTCGGGCACAGTGCAACAACAGGGAGCCTGCTTGGGATTCTCTCTCTCTCCCTCTCCCTCTGCCCCTCTGCCACCTGTGCTCGCTCGCTCTCTGTCAAAATGGATAAATATTTGTAAAAAGTCATATGGGGAAATGCAAAGACACAGGTAATGCCGAAATGCGTTATCGCCAGATAATGTACTCCCAGTCTGAGCGGAATATCAAAGAATCAAATGCTATATGCAAAGAAAGAGAGAGACAGAAAAATCACAACTATTTCTGCGAGGCAGGAGAAAAAAATCATACAAGTTGGCTAAGAAAGCACATTCTAAATATTCTGCCAGGAGACCGGGAGAGAGAGCTGAGGTGGACAGTGGGGGACTGATCTCCAGCCTGGCTCTTTTATATGCAGGAGCTGGCTGAGCCTATACGTTGATGCCACGTCTCTGAACCACAGCCTCTTCTAAAGCTGTTATTATTCTATGGATTAGGAAATTAATATTCATTGCCTAGAGCTGACATGTTCTGTGCTCTTCTGATCTGATACTCTAAAAACCTAAGGAAACAGCATTCAAACCCTGAGGGGTTTGTCATCTGTAGAATCTGTAGATTAAAAGAAACAATTCTCGGAGGAAGAAAAAATACGAAATCGGGAAAGAGCGTCCCTGGAAGGAAAAAGGAAGCTTCATCCAACGGAAATGCATGAAGCAATGTCAGAGCATTTGTTCTCCAAGCACAGAGAAGCACTATGAGGGCTGAGACTCCAGCCCAGCGCCTGGGCTTACATCTCAGGTCTGTCCTTTCCTCTGAACGTCGGAGGCTTTCCCGAACATGTTCTTATTCTGCACGTAGCATCTCACATTAACCTGCGATACTCACCTTGGGATCTGGGCAGCCGTTAGCCGCACTCGGGTGGGTGAAGAGCAGTGAACACCATTCAGACCCACCTTCCTCTTCCCTGTTCCGACTTACGGATTTTCATTCATCTCGGATTTTCTGATACCTGCGATCCAAGGCAGAGCTGCTCTCTCAAGCCTGTCCAGAGTCTATCTCCAAGTCTTTTAAAATACAAATTCTAGGGGCGCCTGGGTGGCGCAGTCGGTTAAGCGTCCGACTTCAGCCAGGTCACGATCTCGCGGTCCGTGAGTTCGAGCCCCGCGTCAGGCTCTGGGCTGATGGCTCGGAGCCTGGAGCCTGTTTCCGATTCTGTGTCTCCCTCTCTCTCTGCCCCTCCCCCGTTCATGCTCTGTCTCTCTCTGTCCCAAAAAATAAATAAAAAACGTTGAAAAAAAAATTAAAAAAAAAATAAATAAAAAGAAATAAAATACAAATTCTAGGGCCACCTGGGTGGCTCAGCCGTCTAAGCGCCTGACTTGGGCTCAGGTCATGATTTCATGATTCGCGGGTTCAAGCCCTGCGTTAGGCTCTGTGCTGACAGCTCAGAGCCTGGAGCCTGCTTCGGATTCTGTGTCTCCCTCTCTGTCTCTGCCCCTCCCCTGCTCACGTTCTTCTTTCTCGCCCTCAAAACTAAAATAAACATTAAAAAAATAAAAAAATAAAATAAAATAAAATATGAATTCTAAACCCATGACTGGGTAAATGTCAAGGTTTGTGAAACAGGTTTTAGATTATGACTTTAAGTCCTACAACGTGACCGCCACAGAAAACAGCGAGATCCGTAGAGTGTACCCCTCGTTTATCACCTAAGATGCAATAAAAACACAGTGAGGGCTTAGCTTCCTTCCTTCCTTCCTTCCTTCCTTCCTTCCTTCCTTCCTCCCTCTTCCTCCCTTTGTCCTTCCCTCCCTTCTGCCCTCCTCCCCTCCTCCCGCCCTTTCTCCCTACCTCCCTTACTTCTATCCTTCCTCCCTTTCTCCCTCCCTCCCTTTTGCCCTCCTCCCTTCCTCCCTCCCTCCCTTCTTCCTTTCTCCCTTCCTCTTCCTCCTTTCTTCTCTTCCCTCCTTCCTCCCTTCCTTATCCATTTCTCCTTTCCCATACTGCACCGGCCTCCTTGTTCACTCCATACAACGGCCACTGTAATTTCTCACGTTTGAAACAACGTCGCACTGTGTCCTGTGAGCAACCTGAAAATGCTTCAGTGTCTGAACCTAAGCACAAACTTACCTTCAATGCATCTCTTCCCCACAAAGAAGAATAGCTAGCTAAGCCCTCCACAAAAAGCAATGAGGTCATGATGAAGTAACCCTGACTAAAAACTAAACACGAGTTACCACCACGGGATTTGTCTTGGTCCTAGACAGGGGCCTCTTCCGTCCAGCTCTCCAAAGCAGAGCAAAGGACCTAGAAGCCAGAGGCACAGTGGAGCTGATTTTTGGCTCTATCGATCAGTGCAACTCTGCTAGGAGATGTTGTATACTTTTAGATACGTTCTTTTGTTCTGCGATTTAGCTGCAGACTCCCTGGGAGATTCAGGGCAGGACTGTACTTGATAACTAATTTAAAGAAGAAGGATTCTTTACATGATGTTTACCAATTCATGTTAGAACTCCAACTATGTTTTTCTCAGCCAAGACTGCAGGAAGTCCAGCACAAAGTCCCTGATCCTTTCCAAATGGTACTAGAATGTATGCTCTGTGAAAGTGGTGACCTCTTTTTGTTCATTCCACATGGCAGGGCAGACTCCAAGATGGCCCTCAACGATCCCTGCCTCCTGGGAGGGCATGATCGTGCCATCATGTAATCCCCTCTCGTCAAGTGTGGACTGGCCTAGGGACTAACCAACAGACGATGGCGAAGGTCACGGGCGTGGCTTCCATGATTAAGTTACATTTGACCGAGACTTCCATCTTGTTATCAGACCCCTTCCTCTCTTGCTGGCGTTGAGGACATAGGGCCACACTGTGTAGGCCCATGTACCACTGAACTGGAGGTAACCTCCAGCAAATGGGCAGTAAGAAGCCAAGGCCTACAGTGAAAAGCGCTTAAAGAACGACTCAGCCAACAACCACACAAGAGGATCCCTTCCCGGTCAAGTTTTTATATTGAAATCTCAGCACTGGCCAGAGCACTGACTGCAGGTTCTGAGACCCTACGCAGAGGATTCCGAAGCCTTGCCCAGACTCCTGACCACAGAAATGAGGAGGCAATCAATGCATGTCGTGTTAAGCCACTAAGTCTCTAGTTATTTGTTACCCGGCAATAGATAACTGATACACTGCTATTTGCCCTGTACGGTGTCTGGCTCATGGTGGGTATGCAATACATATGAACTGCACGAATCAATAAATGAAACGAATTCCTCTCACAGGTACAGCTAGAGTTACTAAAGGAAGTTAGTAAGCTATTCATCATGGTGCTGCTGCGTACAACACAACAAGGCGAATAAACTCAATTTTCCACAACAAACATGCTAAAGAATGCAATTTTCTAACATAAACGTATAGTAAGTAAATACAATTTCCCACAACAAACATGTTAAACAAGCTTTTCAGCAGTCTTAATCGCCTCAAGGTTGACTTCTATTTCCCAGCAGATAACCATGGCCTTTCCACGGTTAAAAACGAAATACGACTGGAGACCTTTTTGCCCTTCTTAGTAAAGACACTGACCAGGAACTCAGTTTCACGATGACAAGATTCAGAACGTGCATAGCTCTGACCGAGACAGAGCTTTCTCCTGACCCGGCTAGTACTCACCATTCTCCAGGCCTTCACGGCTCCTAATTGGAAAACACACTTCAACCTTGTCGCTCATGCTCGCAGAAGCATTTGGGTCAACCTCTTCCTTGCCTCTCAAGGTTTCTCATTAAATCCTCTTGCAACCTGTAGTCTGCGTTTCCAACTTCGATTTTAACCAACAGTAGGTCATAAAATTCTTTCACTTCTCATTCCAAGTTGTGATCATCGCCACGAAAGCAGAGGGCTTAGACAAATGGCGGTGGGCACAGCGGGCCATGAGAGGTCCTTTCTCCAAAAAGGATTTCCAGGCTTTGACGTAAAGAACGAGAAGGACCCAAATATACAAAAAGGCTGGAGTGGAGATGTGGAGTAGGAAAAGCATTGTAGGCAGATGGAACAGTACCTAAAAAGGCCCCGAGAAATGATCCCTCAGTAGAGAGACAGACTGGTGTGACTAAGAGCCACAGGGTGAAAGTGGCTAGAATCACAAAATACATTTTTCCCGAAGAGTCCTGTGGGAAGTCCACCATGGACAGAATCCCACAGAAACCGCTTTGCAAATGGTTCTAGAACGTTAAGTACGCCCCAGAGAACGTGGTAACTTTGCTTTACGACTGCTTGCCGAGCGTCTCTGCGTTATTTTTATTGGAGCGTTTTGACCCTACTTCCTTCAAAAATAAATGGAAGTCACCGTATTGTCTTTCACATTTCATTATTCTGTTTCTCCCTGTCCCCCCCCCCCACCCGCCCCTCATAACCTTATGAGGTAAAAATGATCTCAGCTTCTACAAGAGAAAACAAAGTAAGCTTCTGGTAGGTTCACTAAACCCAAGGTCATGAAGCTAAAACATGGGGAAATCTGATCTGGTTAATCCAACCACCTCGCCACCCTCCTTATAACACAGGGGTTAAAATGGTGAGAAGCAATTAACAAAGGAAGGTCACACAATTCTATTTAGATGACTGGTCCAGAGTTTAGAAAACCTTAATTCTGCCTGAAATATGCCAAGAGGCGTATCATCAGCCACGCGACTCTCTTACTCGGGTTTCCAAACTCACTGATAAATCTAGTTGCTGCAAACCATGAGCAAACAGTGTTTTCTAATTCCGTGGCCTAATCCGACTTTGGGTTTGTGGCTAGAAGTCCCACCTCGCCCCAGGCTAAAGACTGGGTGATTAAACACAAGACAGTATCACGGAAAGGGGGACAGAGTCAGGTTTTGAGGACGATACACCTGGGACAGAATGAACCAATAAAATCAGGTCAATATTATTTTTCCCTCCAGCTCACAGTGAGTCTAGACATAACATGTCTAGCACCTACCACGAAGGAGTAGCTTAGCTGAATGGAGGTAAATACAATTGGAGAGTGATTAAGGATACCCAGCAATCTCTCAGACCCGGAAAAAAAAGACCTTGCTCAAGAATGCAAAGTCATTCCTCTGAGTGAAACATTCAAGGATTAAATGCTGGGAAAATCTAACCCCTCAGCTTTTATCTGCAAATCTTCACTGTGAAAACCCAGCTGCAGGGGAGAGAGAATTGAGGGTTGTGGGGAGATCTCCCAAGCACTAGGGGCTTATTTGGGGGGGATGATCCTGGGAGGAGAACTTCTTGCCTAGATAAACCTCTTCGTTTCAAGTACTAACTCGTCAAATTAAGGGACGGCTGTGCTGTCCGTTGACTCACAAGATGCCCATGTCTGTTTTCTCCTCCATGTGGCACGGACTCTAAGTCTTAATCCGTGGAGTGCCTGTCTTTAAACTGGTTCATTCATGGGTACTCAATACAGACCACAACTCAGCACAATTATTCAAAGTGGAGGAAGAAAGGAATCATAAAGAGTCCGTATTCCGCCAGGAAAAGGAGTCTTTTCATTCATTTTCCCTTCAGTGACGTTAGACTCAAACACACAAGGGCTTTGGATGGTTTTATATTTTGCATCCATTCGAGATACCCCTACTGCCTCACAGAGGAAAGCAATGCTTTCTCTTCACTGACGAACAGCCCACAGGGCTGGAGCCCCAAACCAGGTCTAGCTGGGCGTCCCCGTTTAGTTGTATTAAATATCTTCCTGGGAAAACTAAAATGAAATCATGCAAGTGTTGCTCTTGGTAAAACAGCAAGAAAAGAAAGAAGTTACTCGGCAGGATTCCTATTCCTTTAACAACCCTTTGGTCCAACCACAATGTCTGAATAGTTGCCGTGATTAAATGGTACCACGGTCGGACCGGACTGTGAACAGGAGGGGTCTACTGTTGGGAAGAGGAACTACCATGCCAAAGGTACACGCTGCGTTTCTCTGGTGGTCTAGATGGAGAAGTTCAGAGTATTTGAGTTTGTGATTATCGGGGCGTGAGCAGGGGCCAGAGTTCTGCACTTTTCCTTCCCCCTGTGCCCACGTGAAGGGCATTTGGCCGGCACACATGAACTTCTTCTTCGCTGTCACAGAAACAGGTACAACGGGGGGGGGGGGGGCGGCTGGCACCTGCCACCAAGGGGCCAGGGACGCTAACCTCTCTGTGATGTCTCTCACAACGAAGAACTTCCCCAGCACACGCGCTACCCATGCCTCACTCAGAAATGCTGCTCCCCAGTGGCGATTCTAGCCTCGCTGCACCCCCTGTCCCCTCAGGGTTCTCCAATGCCTTCGGGAGAAGGACAGGAGCCCACCCATCCCAGCCCCCTCCCACCTGCTTCATGACCAGCTGAGATGGTGTTTTCTGGGCTGCTCACCAAGTGGTAGGCTTACAGGGGTTTTGTGTGTTGTTTGTTTGTTTGTTTTTGCAGGGGGAGGTGAGGAGGAGCAAATTCAATTCAAGAGAGAAGAGTTAAGGAGTCCGCTGTGGCACCTATCAAAATCCATGCTCTCTAACCAGCTTTTTCAGTAATTGCGATGGAGAGGGAGGTTTTCATGCCCCAAACCCCATGAGTGAGTGAGTGAGTGAGTGAGTGAGTGAGAGAGTGTCTGTGTGTTACATCCCATATGACCTGGTTGGTCTAACTGGCAGTTTTAAAGTTGTATTTTTATTTCTGAGAGAGAGAGAAAGAGAGAGAGAGAGAATGAGCGGGGGGGGGGGGGGAGGACAGAGAGACAGAGACAGAGACAGAGACAGAGAGAGGGAATCCCAAGCAGGCTCTGCACTGTCAGCCCCAACGTGGGGCTCGATCTCATGAACCATGAGATCACGACCTGAGCGGAAATCAAGAGCCACTCAGGCTCGCCCTAACACAGTTTATACACATAATCCCGTGCCACTCTGGCCATAAAGAAGCGGGGTCTACACACTCTCTCCTCGAACCTGGGCAGCCTTATCCCTGCGGTGATCAATATGGTACGACACAGGGGATGTCGTACTGATTTCCAGGTGCGTGTCACCAAGAGTAATGCGGCTGCTGCTTAGTCTGTGGGAAAACTCTCTCTTGGAGCCACGCGTCTCCATGGAAGAAGTCCGTGGTGGGAGGAGCTCATGTGGGAGGGAGCCAAGCCCTACGCAGGCTCCCCACTGACTGTCCTAATCTCCGAATCCTCTCCATTTTATGAGGGTTCTCTGGAGAAACAGTATCCATAGGGTGTGTGGGTACATCGGGCCAATCTAAAATCCACAGGGTAGGCTGGCAGAGTGAGTACCCGGTGAAGAGCCAGGGCTGCTGTTCAAGTCCAAAGGCCATCTGCTGGCAGAATCCCTTCTTGCTCGGGGAAGATCAGGCTTTGTCCTGTTAAGGCCTTCAACTGATTGGACGAGGCCCACCCACATTCGGGGGGGCGGGGGAGGGGAGTGCAATCTGCTTTACTCAAAGTCGCCAATTTAAATGTTAGTCTCATCCAAAAACACCCTCACCTAAACATCCAGGTAATATGTGACCAAATATCTGGGCCCGCAGCCCACCCAAACTGGCACAAAAGCTTAACCGTCACACCAGCCCAGATACCAGCCCAGGTAAAGGAAGCTTTCTTGCATCCCCCCAGACCAGGCTGGCCACCAGCTGGGTCCCAGAGGGCAGCCTCGGTCGATGCCACAAGGAGCAAAAGCCTCACCCAGCCCAACCCTGCCTGGTCCCTTAACCCACAGAATCTGGAAACGTGATCAAATAGTGATTTTAAGTCACTGGGTCCGAGATGGCTCATTATACTCTAAGAATAATTGCAGCACTAACTTTCACTCATACCACTCCCGTCCCTCTCCACCCGGTCGCAAACACAGCTCCTTCCAGCCTCGGGGCCTTGCCACCTGCCATTTCTTCTGCCCGGGGTGCTCGTCCTCCGGTTCTTGGCTTAGCTGGCTGCTTTCATCCTCCCTGCCTCACATCAAATGTTCCTTCCTCAGAGAGACCTTCCCTGACCACTCTTTGAACTGGCCTCCCTCCCTTCCTTTGTCTCTTTTTTTTTTTCTTTCCCTTTGGGTTCAAAACATTTATCTCGCTCTGCAATTGCCTCGCTCTGTCATTTGGCTATTGTCTTCCCCCAATTAAAATATTAGCTCCATACAAATGGGTCTTTCTCCAGCTCATTTACTGTTCAGCCAGTGATTCGCGCAGAACACGTGTCCGATAAATGTTTGTTGAATGAAAAATAATGAATGCCTCTATCATTTGTAGGTGACTGACTTCAGGATCCTGGTCATAGGCTCCAACTTACTCACTTGCTACCACAGAATTTAATGAAGGGAGATTAATACTCCCATGTGATACAAAGGATGTTTTTCTCTGACTTTTCCTCTGTTCTTTTTTTCCCCCTCTAATGAGATGAGCAACCGCAAGGGAACAAGATACGTAGCGTCCTTTTAAAATACCTCGGAGACAAGAAAATCATTGCTTTTTTATACTTGATTACCTATGAGGCTTATTCATGTATCTTCCTAACTCTTCCAGATTAATTAAAAGACAGCTCTAAACCGAACAAGGAAGAAAGCGTCTGTCTCCTCTCCTGGAGACCCGGTCTACCATTAACCTTTGTGTGACACAGTCCCACATCTTAAATTCCTTTGTCCTCTGCCCCCCCCCCCCCAATCAGGAAACCTACCTTAGGGAAGGGGTAGAGAGGAGGCAGGCCATCCCCCACCCACTGTGTGGTTCCTCTCCATTTTCCAGTTCCTTAACATATTTGAGGGATGAAAATAATATTCTTCCCCCATCACCTGAACTCAAGACCTTATCCACAGGCCCTTCCTCTGTGCCACCCCCACCCTATATACTAACCGATTCCGGTATGTTCTGATTCTCCCTTGTATTAACTCTTTCTTTCTTTCTTTCTTTCTTTTTTTTTTTTTTTTTAATTTTAGACAGAGAAAGAGTATCCGCAAGCAGGGGAGGGCAGAGGGGGAGACAGAGGATTCAAAGTGGGCTCTGCGCTGGGAGCAGAGAGCCAGATGTGGGGCTTGAACTCATGATCTGCGAGATAATGACCCAAGTCGAAGTCGGATGTCCAACGCACTGAGCCACCCAGGTGCCCCAACTCTGTCTTTTATTCCTGTATACTGATGCTTTGACATTTGGGACCTTGGGGACCCCAGGGAGACCGCCCCTCCTAGATGAGCCAATTCCTGGAGACAGTCAACAACTCACTGCAAACACACTTTTCAAACACAAGCCGGTCAATCCAGAGCCCACACCCCCAACACTCCCTATAGCGGGCTCTCACACTCCAACTCCAGGCCACCATCAACGATAATCAACCCAGGGCCAGGTGCCCGGCAACTCAGGAGAGACCCTACACCCCCAGCCTGCTGAAATTATTCAAAGCAGCCACCCTCAGCCTGCTTACCCCGCCTCCCCCATTCTTCCCCCACAGAAACCACAGTGAAGGCTCTTACCCACAATTCCCCTTACTCCCCCTGCCCCCTGACCCGCCTACTGCTTCTCCACGTGCTCACCACCATGGTGTGGCTTGCTTCCTTCTCTTGGGAACCCTGAGGAACTAACCTTCCAGTGGCAACCATCTCCAGATTCGTTGACCTCACTACGCTGCAAATTTCCTATCAATACACTGTATTTTGTTTGAAAAAAAATTTTTAGTGTTTATTTATTTTTGGGAGAGAAAAGAGAGAGAGTGAGCAGGGGGAGGGACAGAGAGAGAGAGAGGGAGACACAGAATCCGAAGCACGCCCCAGGCTCCGAGCTGTCAGCACAGAGCCCGACGTGGGGCTCGAACTCACGGACCACGAGATCATGACCTGAGCCAAAGTCGGATGCTTAACCAACGGAGCCACCCAGGCGCCCCACAATATTTAAAAATTCTTGATTTAAGGGGCACCTGGGTGGCTCTGTCAGTTGGGTGTCCACCTCTAGCTCAGGTCATGATCTCACAGCTCGTGAGTTCAAGCCCACTGTGGGGTCTGTACTGCCCGCTCAGGGCCTGGAGCCTGCTTCGGATTCTGTGTCTCCCTCTCTCTCTGCCCCTCCCCCGCTCGCATTGTCTCTCTCTGCCTCAAAAATAAATAAACACTAAAATAAATTCTTGATTTAGATCCCCAATTCACTCAGCAAACACTTATTGATGCCTTGTGGGTACCAGGTACTGTGGAAGGCTGTGGGGAGAAAAGGATGAACCAGGCATGCTCTTGGGAAGGCTCGCGGTAGAAAGAGGGACTCAAAAAAATATGTTTGAGAAAAAAAGGAATAAATGATTGTCTTCTCAGACTTCATAAGCTGGAGTGCTGGACCCCCTGGTGTGTTCCCTTCATAAAATCATTTGTCAGTTTTGGAGGGCCTGAAATTAGAATAAACTGGTTTGTCTTGTTCTGTTCCTTTTTTTTTTTTTTTTTTTTTTACATGACAAGCTATTGAGACTGGGACTCTAAAAGATTGTTCAGTTTTTCCTAGTTATTATCGACTAGACTTAATGGAGTTTCCTCTGGAACATCTTCACAAAAATACAGCCTGGCTATCCCTCAGAACAGCCAAGGAAACTATTATTTGGGGGGGGGGGCAGAATACAAATATTAATAATAATGGTAAACACTTGCTGAGCTCTTAATACATGGCATGCATTATACGTGGTATATATGTTATTTTATTTAATGATGTAACACGCGTGTGACCATTCTTACTTTACAGATGAAGAAACTGACGCTTGCATAGGGTGAATCATCTCCTAAGAGCAGCACAGCTAGTAAAACACATCACCGGGATTTGAATCCAGGCACAGTTACTCCAGAGTCTCCTTGTTCAATAACTAATTCCATACGTGAGCTAAGAAACTGTATCATTTTCTAAGGATACATTGCTTAGACCCATTCTTCCAATCCATTAAAGACTTTGCACCCATCCCAAACACTTCACCCGGGGAGAAAGCCTCGCCATTCGGACTTCTGCTACTCAAGGTCCGATATTTGAATACAACACCATACTTCTTCTAAGAGTATACTAGAATCTGTTTCTCAACCTGCTCTGCCTGGCCATCACCCACAGTGGTCTAGTTGGCCACACAGTAAGACGAGCTACTAAAAAAACAACTCCAGAATAGTTTCTCTCCAGAAACTCTCCATAAAAAGAGTAGCTAGCTTTAACAACTGCATTTTAGGACTCAAGCTGTTAAGAGCGTGAGTTCTCTGCTTCCTTGTTAGTGAATCTTTCCCAAGGAGTTTTCAAAAATTCACACAACGACTGCCTGCCTGCCTCAGCTTTAATTATTCCTTCTATTTCCATGAGTCTGGTCTAATCCCTACCACAGAGGTCACCTCTAGACTCTATTTACGGCTTTAAGGGAAAACATATTCTTCTGTGTAAAGGAACTTCGTCCTTATAGGCCAGGCACTGGGTTACTTGTTGGGGAGTCTACGAGTTCAATGACCTCGAACCTCCAACATTTCTTCTCTGAACACCTATCTGTGGGAAAGGAATTCATAGGACACTGAGTAATGTGTAAATCTCAAACCTGGTCCTTTGTTTCTCCATGTGTATGGCTACGGATTAAATAAAATTACCATCCCTGGGGTGCCTGGGTGGCTCGGTCAGTTAAGCGTCCAACTCTTGATTTCTGCTCAGGTCATGATCTCACGGTGACTATGGAACCTGCTTAGGATTCTCTCTCTCTCTCTCTCTCTCTCTCTCTCTCTCCCCGCCCCTCCCCTGGGCTCTCTCATGCTCTCTCTCAAAAGAAAAAACCAACAACATTTAAAAAAAATTACCATCGTTGACAAACTGAACACTTTTCTGGCACCTTGCGTTTGAAAATTCCCAGGGGAAACACTGAAAGCTACTTCCTTTTCCCTCCTGCAATCCAGGAGTTGCTGAGTAAGGCTTCTGATCCCCGGGCCAAGACTCAAACTAAGACACCAAACAGTATTTAATACTTATTTTTTAAAGGCCCAGACTTCTCCATTCCAGCCCAGAGTAAAGGGAGAAAACACATCGCATGGTTTTCTCTTCTACCACAACAAGCATTTATCGAATGCCTACTGTGTGCCTGAGTCTGTTCTAAGGCCTTGGCGGTGTAGCAGTGAACTTGGATTCGCTTTGTCCCAGACGAGCACGTCTGGACCTGAGAGTTATCTGAACTTGTGGGAATTCTTATCAACGGAACCACATCACGACAGCAGAGCGTTTTCAACTGTACTCAGAATCTTAGAAGTTAGGGTCGGAAGAAAGAAGCCCCAGGAGTCTTTGGAGGCTTGCAGCTGTCTGGGGCTCTGCTCCCCACCCTTACTAGGATGGGGTGTTTAATACGAGCCGCGCCGTGGAGCTGTTTGTTACCCCTTCATATCTCTATGCAAAGTTTGGCGCTCCCTATGCACATTTTGTGGGGCCAGGCTCTATGGGTTTCCTCGGATGCTCAAAAAGGTCCAGGACCCTAGAAAGATCAGAAGCATTCGCGAGCCCACAGCTCCAGGGACTGGAAAACGTGCACGTCGTGGGAGAGGTCGCTTTTTGAACCACCCCCGGCACAGCCCTCCCGGCGCGTCAGAACCCGGCCAGCACCAGGCTGCAGGTGCGGCTGGAGGGCGGCCCGCCGCCAGGGAGGGAAGGAGAGCCCAGCAGGCCTGGAAGAAAGGAGACAGGGTTTCCCGTCCCGCTCTGCTCCTGGGTGGGTGCGTCGCGCGCCTCTCTTCTCGGGACCTCGCTCCGGACACCTCTAAGTTACGGCCAAGTTCTCAGGGCCCGGCTGCCCACGGCTTCCAAGTTCTCTGAGCGCACTAAAGACGCAACGCGGGCCGGGCCGGGTGGGCGGAAGCCTCCCGGCACGTCCCCCCCCCCCCCAACGGGGAGCCGCGGGGCGCACCCCGCACTCGCCCGCGCCGCGCACCCCCCGCGGACGCGCGGCCGCCCCCGCCGCCCGCACGCCGCGCTCGCGCGCGCCCGGCCCCAACTTCCGAGCGGGACTGGGTACTTCACCGTCGGTCACCGTCGCGTCCGCCTCCTCCCCCGCCGGGTGCACCTCCAGCCGCAGGCACTTCGGGCTGGGGGGAGACAGCGGCCCCGCCCCGAAGAGCTGCTCCTCGGTCACGAAGCGCAGCTGCACGCGGAACTGCAGGCGCGCCGGGCCCCGGGCCATGCTGCGAGCGCCGCCGCCCCGAGCCCGGGCGGCGCCCCGGGAAACGGCCGGGGGAAGGGGAGGGACTTGCAAGCGCCGGCCGCCCTCCTCACCTCCGCGCGCCGCCGAGCGTCGACCTCCGGCAGCCCGCGGGCTCCTGCCGGCACCTGCCGCCCGGGGCCCCGCCCGCCCCGCCCCTCGCCCCCGCCGGGGGCGCGCGGGGACGCGGCGACCCCCGCCCCGCGGGCGCCGCGCAGGTGCGCGCGGCCACGGCTCCCAGCCGCACGTTGGCGGAGGGCGCGAGGCACCTGGAGGCGCCCGGGCTTTGCAAGCGGAAGGGTGACACCTGCTGTTCGCTGGGTCCGCTCTGCGGGCGTGGGCGCGGGTTTGGGAACGGCCGGGGCCCGGGCTCTCTGCCGGCTGCGCCTTCGCCCGGGTTCCGGGCCACTCACACCCGCGGGGGAGCGGCCGTCCCGAGTGCGGACGGCGGCGGCCAGGCGGCGGGGGACACGCTCGCGCGGGCACCTGGCTGGCCTCCAACGACC
Source organism: Lynx canadensis (assembly GCF_007474595.2). Lineage (NCBI taxonomy): Eukaryota > Metazoa > Chordata > Mammalia > Carnivora > Felidae > Lynx > Lynx canadensis. The sequence goes on along the minus strand of NC_044315.2, from coordinate 8,147,600 downwards.
GCAGTCCCCTCCGGTCACCTGGCGTCGCAGGCTCGCTCTGTCGGATGGACCGTTGCCCTCGCTGTGGGTCGGGAGGGCCTGGGACGCTCGTCCCCAAGTTGACGCCCGGCCCCAGCTGCTACCCAACCTGGCCGGTTGGCTCCGGCGTCCAAGGATGGGGGGGTTGGGGGGGGGGTCTCCAAACCCTGGGGAGCCACATCACACGTTAGTCTCGTGCGAAGAGAAATTGGTCCGCGGCAGGAAATTAAGAAAAGAAAGACGTCTTTTTTTTTTTTTTTTTTTTCTTTTTGACCAGAGGCTCCACAGCCATAGACTCAGTGCCATCAGGGGAACTTTTCTTCACATTCGGAACCAACTTCTGTGTGTCCTTGGTCGGTGACCCCCCTCTGGCGGAATGGATTGCGGGAAGGAAGCAAGGATTGTAAATCCGTTGGGATTCCACGGAGGGGATGTCCTTAACTAAGCAGGCTGACTTCAGAGGAATGAGCTTCCCTAGAGGCCCCCGGGGGTCCCGACCCTCAAACCCTGCCAGGTCTAAGAAATCCCTGGTCTCAGGGTCTCCCCGCCCCCTCCCTCCAGCCCCCTCCACCCCCCATTGTGGTCCTGCTTCCTGATGTGGCCTTCTGACTCCTCACCTTGTTCCCTGAAGAGGCCTTCTCTATGGTCTTTTGTAGCAACGTGGATGGAACTGGAGAGTGTGAGGCTAAGTGAAGTAAGTCATGCAGGGAAGGACAGAGACCATGTTTTCACTCTTATGTGGATCCTGAGAAACTTAACAGAAGACCATGGGGGAGGGGAAGGGAAAAAAAAAAAAGAGGTTAGAGAGGGAGGGAGGCAAACCATAAGAGACTCTTAAAAACTGAGAACAAACTGAGGGTTGATGGGGGGTGGGAGGGAGGAGAGGGTGGGTGATGGGTATTGAGGAGGGCACCTTTTGGGATGAGCACTGGGTGTTGTATGGAAACCAATTTGACAATAAATGTCATCTTGAAACAATAAATAAAGAGGCCTTCTCTGGCCTCCTTCGCTGTCTTGTCTCTTATCGTCTAAGCACCGTGCTCTTTTTACCTCATTCTCACTTCCTTACCTCTTACTCTCACTTCTCACAAATCATGGCTTCGATTTGTGCCCTCGGAGCTTCCAGGGATCATAATGATATCCAGAGAGTTGGAGCTGTGGAGAGGGTTTCTGGGGTGGGGACCACAGAGCACCTGCATGCTGCCCCACCCCCCACCCCTCACCAACCAGGCTGCCTGCCGTGCTCCCAGCCTCCTCTGAGCACTCTCCTGCCCTTCCCTCGTCCTTTCCCCTTACTACCCGCTGCCTGCATGGTGCTAAGTACTTTCATGCTGCTGAAGACCCCTAAAGTAGCTCTTGAACCTCTTTATCCTTCTGTCAAAGAAGCCTGTTCAGGGGCGCCTGGGTGGCTCAGTCGGTTGAGCCACTGATTTGGAGCTCAGGTTCGCGGGTTCAAGCCCCGTGTCAGGCTCGCGGCTGTCAAGCACAGAGCCCGTTTTGGATCCTCTGTCCCTCCCTCTCTCTCTGCCCCTCCCCCATCTCTCTCTCTGTCTCTCTCTCAAAAATAAACATAAAAAGAAGTGAATGGCAGATGAAAATGACTCATAAAGCATCTCTAGGGGCAGCTGGCTGGTTCAGCCAGTACAGCGTGCACTCCTGATCTCTAGGTTGTGAGTTAGAGCCCCGCACTGGGTGTAGAGATTGCTTAAAAAAAAAAAAAAGGAAAGGAAAGGAAAGGAAAGGAAAGGAAAGGAAAGGAAAGGAAAGGAAAGGAAAGGAAAGGAAAGGAAAGGAAAGGAAGGAAAGGAAAGGAAAGGAAGAAGGAAGGAAGGAAGGAAGGAAGGAAGGAAGGAAGGAAGCAAGCACCTCTAAAAGGGCACTATCTTGACCTTAGTAGAACTCCCACCATACCCTCAAGAAACCAGGAGTTTTGTGACTTAAACAAAAAAACGTAATGGCAGTCTTTCCTCCACATTAATACGGGGGGCAGAGACTCAACTTCAGCTAACTGGAGCAAAATACCAAAATATTATGATTCACTGCGAAACTGGGAAATCTAAGCTTTGGTCATGACTAGATTTAGGGACTCAATTAAGGTTACCATATGGTCTCGCCTCGCCTCTTACAGGAAGGTCTTAGTCATGTGCTGGAAGCAGCCGCCGATTTCCTCCATTTCAGCAAAGGCCAGGCCCCTTCTACTCGCTCCAAATCAGCTTGGGTCAGTGGACCATAACCGGCTTGCTGTGCCGGGTCTGCCCGACCGCGGCCTGGGCCAGGGACACTGGGAGCCTTCCCGAATTTGCATCATCAGAATGAGGGATGAGCAGACACCCACCAGAGGAAGGTAGCTGGGATGCGAGCGATGGCATCTCATCGTGCTTACCCCATGCCTGGCGCGGTCCCAAGCATATCATGTGCATTAATGCACTGACTCCTCCCCGCCACCCTGAGAGAGAGATACTGTGATTACCCTCATCTTTACTGATGAGGAAACTGAGGCACCAAAGAGCAACGCACTCGCCCGGGCTCCCAGCTGAGAAGTCGCAGAAGCCCTCTCCAACGGTTCAGACACAAAAGTAAGTTTGGAATAGCCCTTACTACCATTTTCCAACGTCAGAAGCTAGGAGCCTAATTTCTTAGTATTCCAAATGGATACAGCTCGAGCCCCCACAAGTGTGGGTACAGAAATTCCTACTCTCCTTTCCTTCTTGTCTTCCCAGGCTCGCGAAGATGTCTAAGACTTCCTTAGGCTTCCCCTCCCTGGAATGTTTCACCTTCCAGCCGTTGTTTTTACGGTATCTGAGCGGTATCTGCCCGGGTCCAAGCACTGGGAGAAAGGGAGTCATTTCTTCTTACCTGTGTGTTGAACATAAGGCAGACCCACTCCATCTATTGAATCATCTAATTGAACCACCACGGCTTTCGACTCTCTAGCGTATCCCAAGCTTCTGTTTTCTGTCCGACAGCCGTCACTCTCTTCCTCCTCCTCGTTCCGGTCATCAGCATTTTCTTCTCGGGGCCATCCAGCTTTGTTTTACTCAGTTCGGGAGGGTGGCTGAGACGACACAGGGGCCCCACCGTGCAATGGAGCGCTCGTGGAGACCAGCTGGGCACACGCACCTGCTGAGGTCCCGTCTCTGGTGGGCCGGCCTCCGACCGTGCCGGGGGTGGGGGTGGGGGGATGTCTCCCAGCTATCCGTAGGGACTGAATGGAGGTCAGAGGATCAAATGGGGAAACCACAGCCATAATCCAGAGTTTTCCTCTTGTTTATCCCCTAGACGGAGCAACTCCTGTCAGAAGTGAGAGGAGGACCCCCGTAACACGATTTCCCTGAAACCACCCCACCTCCATTTCCGCCTCCCGATGGACTCTGTTGTCATTGCAGCATCCAAAGCCCTGACTTTTCTCATGAGGATAATCTGTCCAAAGCTTTGAGAGATGATTTCTACCCTCTTCCTTCTCCCAATGACACTCGGAAAGCGACCTCTGGCCAACCTCTTCTGCCCGGGGCCTGTGACGGCAAGCTCGGCATCCAGAGGGACATCGCCGGACAGCTGCTGAGCTGAGAGCAAAGAAACCCAGAACTGGGTGCATTCCCGGAGGTCAGGTGGTCTCTGGGTGAGCATCTGCCCCTTTGTCTATCTCTTGCCTCCCACGGGGAGCAGCCCAATCTGGTAATGGGCTGCGATTCCATAGGTTGAAGTCTAGACCAAGGTCTTCAACACCCCCCATGGGCTCTCCCTCATACCTCTTAGCAGACCCCACCTCCTGGTCCACAGTTGCTTCAAAGGAACTCGGACCAGAGTGTCTCCTGCCCCCTTCTCCTCACTCTGAAGTGTATTATCCTCAGCAATATGGCAGCCATACCACTTGACATGGTGTTCCACAAAACTATTTGCTTCTCAGCCAAACAATTAGAAACAAATGTCTACGTATCATGGTCATGCATATGGTCATGCATCATGGTCTGATGTCATGCATATGGAATTAAAACAGAATATGGTAATCTGCACATGGTCTAGACCATTCAACAGTGGGATTCAAACTCTTATTTGAGGGACCCCTGGGTGGTTCAGCCGGTTAAGTGTCCGACTCTTGATTTCGGCTCAGGTCACAATCTCACAGTTTCTGGGTTCAAGCCCCACATCAGGCTCTGTGCTGGCCTCATGGAGGAGCCTGCTTCAGATTCTCTGTCTCCCTCTCTCTCTCTGCCCCTCCCCCACTTGCCCTCTCTCAAAAATAAACATTAAAAAAAAAAACCCTCTTACTTGGGTTTCCCATATTTGTGAATTCACCTACTCACTGAGGTTTATTTGTAACCCTCAAATCACTATTAGCAACGTTTGATGATCATCTGCAGACACGTGCAGGGCGATGAAAACTTTGTGTCACCTGATGAGCACAGGCCCAGCTGGGATTGAATGAAGCCACGCTCTGTCTTGTTGTTTTGGTTCTTCTACTTTAAAGAGTGGTCTTTCGAAGTCTACGTGGTATCACATTGTTCACATTTTATGCTCTATTTATTGGTGATTTTGCTGTGTAAAATAGTCCCAGAGGGGCACCTGGGTGGCCCAGTCGATTAGGCTTCAGCTCAGGTCTTCAGCTCAGGTCATGATCTCGTGATTTGTGTGTTCAAGCCCCAGATCAGACTCTGTGCTGACGGCTTGGAGCCTGGAACCTGCTTTGGATTCTGTGTCTCCCTCTCTCTCTGCCCCTCCCCCACTTGCACGCGCGCTCTCCCTCTCTCTCTCTCAAAAAATAAACATTAAAAAAATTTTCTTAAACAATCCCCAAGCACAGTGTTATCTACTGCTTGTAACCGCAAGATGGCTGTGATGTATCTTACAGAGAAAATAAGTGGTTTATATCATCTTTGTTTAGGCATGGCTTATGGTGCTGTTGTTTGTGAGCTCGATGTCAGTGAATAAATAGTACATACGCAACAATGTGCTTTTAAACAGAAATACACCTAAAACAGGTCATATATTGACTGTTGGACGAAAATGTAACCAGAGGCTTATAGGAACGTAACACTGTATTTCCCCTAGGAGCAATGGTTCCGTACTTGCTAACTCAGTGTTAGCAGCAGCCTTAGAGAATATAAGTACTGTGAATGACAGAAATTGACTATATTTTACAACAATAATTCATCTTAATGGTGCTTGGCAAAGAGGCCTCTGTGACGACCAGACAATGCAAGATACCATTTCAAAGCTCTGGCCCAGCTTTTGCGTTTATGACTTGGTGATGGGCACGCCTTCTATTCCTGCAGGTGTAGAATGAGGCAGTTTGAGAGAGGGGATGGGGTGCTGATTCCATTATGAAAGACGGGGAACATTATGGAGAAAGATCGTAAGGATGTTTATCTTCTTCCTTGGAAAACAAACTCTATTGAGAGAGACGGGAGGGAAAGAGAGAGAATGATCCCCACTTCCTCTCTACACCCATGGGCTGCATGCCGTAGTACGTGAAGACCCAGCACGGAGGATTTTAAGGGAATGAATTTCCAGATCTACTTCCATAAGTACTTTTCCTAAAATTGATCCTCCTAAGAAATATGCATAACAAACATGTTCATTTTATTAACAACAGGAGCCTCTCTCCCTTAGCCTAATCTTACTAGAACTAATTGCCACAGAGTACAAACACATCCAGGACACCGAATAAAGAGACAATTCAAAATATTGGTCTAAGTATACAGAAAGTAAAGGAATACAGTATTTTTTAAAAGTCAGGTAGGGGCGCCTGGGTGGCTCAGTCAGTTAAGCGTCTGACTTCAGCTCAGGTCGTGATCTCACAGTTCATGGGTTCGAGCCCCGCGTTGGGCTGTGTGCTGACAGCTCAGGGCCCGGAGCCTGCTTGGGATTCTGTGTCTCCCTCTCTCTCTGCCCCTCCACCCCCTCTCTCTCTCAGAAATAAAATAAACATTAAAAAAATTTTTTTAAGTCAGGTAACATCCAATTCGTTGTTTTTAATGAAATTGGAGACCTAGTGGAGTTGTCAACTGAGAGATCATTAAACATAATTTGTTAATTTTTTAAATATTTACTTTAGAGAGAGAGAAACAGAGCACGAGTGGGGGATGGGCCCAGAGAGAGACGGCGACACAGAACCTGAGGCAGGCTCCAGGTTCTGAGCTGTCAGCAAAGAGCCCCACGCGGGGCTCGAACCCCAGAACCGCCGGATCATGACGGAACCAAAGTCGGACGCTTAACTGACTCAGACACTCAGGCACCCCTAAATATAATTTTTGACGACAGATTACCATAAAACTTTTGGCAACTCCCAGCAATCACGAGGGCCATGAAGTAAGAGCCCCGACGCCTAAATTTTCTTAGCTTCCTGGCACAGGTGTACTTCTGCTGGCCCCACTGGGAGGAAGCAGCACTTTCCCTGGAAGACTGTGTCCAGGGGCACCTGGCTGGCTCAGTCACGGAGCATGCAACTACTGATCTGGGGGTCTCAAGTTCAAGCCCCACATTGAGCACAGAGATTGCTTTAAAGAAATAAAAAAAACAACTGTGCCAGGGTTACTGGTAGTTACTAGCAAGAAGGGAGAGGGACCCCTATAGCTTTGGGAATGCAAAGAAGGAATAGTCGTGCTGAGGGGAAGGCCAAGGGGTTTGGAAGGAAGCAGGCTTGGGGCCGATCCCAGGTGCATTCCTTACTACCTGAGCCATCCAGGCAAACTCCTCAGATGCCCTGAATTTATGGAAGCTTTCACAGTAAACCCAGAGTAACCCGAAAGGCTTACTGTGAAATGAAATGACACTGTAGAGCAAGCCCTGGACATACAGTGACTAATATTACTACCGTGACCCGTGGAAGGAAATATAAAAAAGGAAAAGTAAAAAGACAAAAGCTGAAATAAACCATATTCCCTCACCTGAGGGCAACCTTTGGGTTTATTTTAGAAGAGTTATCTCTAACATTTTTTTTTCTATTAGTCAGCTAATCTTGGCATTAAGTCAACTTTTTTTTTATCGAAAGAGAAAAAAAAAACAGTGTGAATATCCTTAGGTATGAGAGAGATATATAGGACTGACTCCATTTTCCCCCAATAAGAGGAAAAAAAAAAAAGACTCATTAGTTACAAGCCATGTGAGTTGCAGCTTGTACGTATTTTTGTTTTTGTTGTTCTGTCATTTATTTATGGCTTGTGATTTATATTGTACTCATGCCCAGAGGCACATTGGCATGTTTTGTAAACTACCAAATAAACAGCTATATTCCAGATCCGTTTGTATGAAGGTGAAAGCAAACACACACACACACACACAAAAGATTAGGGAAAACAAGCTGGATTGAGAAGGGGACTGGAGAGTGGGAGGGGCACTTTGAAAAACTAACATAATTATTATTGATCTGCCAATCCACACTTAAATCCACGGTCAGACCTGCCCCTCCCCCACCCTGCAGTTATCAGTTACAAAGAAATTACTTTGCTGATCATCAGCTTGGACTCCTCCCCAGACAGGTGATGTGTTTGTACGAGATCTACGTGTGATTTGTCACGAGGTTCTTTTCTTCAACTCCAACCAGTAATTACAAGGCAGACTAGTAAGCTTACTGACCCACCTCTCATTCTCTTAGAAACTCACCAGAAGCCAGAATACACTTGTTCATCTGGTTTATTAGAGAACGCTGCAGAAAGAATAAAAGGGATGATGCCCAAAAGTGCATCAGTGTATGTTTCACTAACACACCCACACTCTTCACTCCTCGCACACCTAGAAGGAAGTCGCGGCCCCAGCTCACATTAATGCTCCCATCCAGGGGCCACAGTGTCTGTAGATTCCGAATAGTAGCTGATATTTATTCACGGCTCCACACGCACCCTCGTTTGTACGTATCACATACTTGCAGATTTACCTTTAGGCTGGTATTAGCACCAGTCCACATTCTGAAGGGCAGTGCTGGCCAACCCTCATCCAGCGTCATCATTCGATTTCTCCCAAGATCTCCGGTGATGCCCAGGCTGCCCGTGGTCCACGCTCACGGTATCTCGCTTCTCACCTTGGGAGGCGTTGCGGCCAAAGGCAGGCTGCAGGTTAAAACGTGCAGCAGCTGCGGAGGAAGCTGATAAACCGCATGCAAATGATGGGGGGGGGGGTCACTGTCGCATTCAGTCGACAGTGAATGGGATTTGCCGCTGCCTGGTTCTGCCACAGACATTTTAAACTGTTTCCACATCCTTCCGAAGCTGTAATAACAGCTTGTTTGTCTTTTCGGGGGGGGGGGGGGGGGACAGGATGTTGACACAAAATTTCCAGAGGGGTCAGATGAGGGAGAGGGGGATTGTCTTCAAGAGCCCTGACTCCATGCTTGTAAGCCAACCAATCAGCCCCTCCCTTTGATCCCTATGCAACGGCTGCATGGGCATCTGAAGGAGGGTATGAGAAGCCCTTCCTTTCACCTCCTCCCCAGCCCTTTGAAGTCCTCCTCTGCGAAGTGAGGGTGGGAACTCCAATAGCAAAGACCTGATGTGAAGATGGAATGAGTGATGCATATAAAAGCAAGGGTCCAGCCCGGGCATGTCACCCCTGACCACCTGCCCCCCCATTCTCTGCGGGCACCTCTTTTCTTTCAGAACACTCACCGGAGATTATACCTGTATACGGAGGGGGGCTGTGCGCATGAGGATTTAATCCCCTCTCTCCCCCACCCTACTGGAAACCCCACAAGCACCAGTTCCGCTCACTGTTCCAATCCACGATGCCGAACCCAGCTCCTGGTTCTTAGCGGACACTCAGAAAATATTTATTCAGTGAATGACTGCATTTGGCCCATGGTAAAAGTTCAGTGAATGTCGATTTACGACATGGATATATACGCAATATTCGGTGCAACCGCAATGAGACGTGTAGAGGAGGGAGGCATCCTCAATAATTAGGAATCTGAATCGGACGCCGGAACTGGCTACAAAGTGAACACGGCATTTGCAGGGGACTCTGAGGTTTTTCGCGGCAACCAAAGCCAAGACTGTCAACGCTTGCGCGTCAGAGCTGGGTCTCTACTTCCTAGCGAAAAACGGCTGAGCCGCTGGTCTCTTGGGTCCTCCCTGTTTGTTTAAGAACCTACTTCGTCTCTGATTCCTGCAAATGAATTGCCTGTTGCTTCCGAGTTCTCCTTCCTAATGGGAAATTTAAATCAGTGATAAGCAAGGAACCTTAGCATTTACAAGCACAATGTGGATTTGCAGCTCAAATAGCTCCTGTAGGTATGCCAGATTTGGCAAATTTATAATGATGGTCTGGGGAGGGGCGGGGAAGTGCTCAACTAGATTGCCAAGAACACTGACACCCAGAAAGCCTACACATTTTTACCTTTCAAGGATCCAAATTAATTTTTGGTATGAGCACATTATTAGTGTGACAGCTTTACTGTGCAAGTTAAAAGTAGGACTTGCCTAATAGGACAGAGACACTCTATCATTGAGCTCTTCGTCGAGGGCCACCGAGCGAGTGTTTTCTGGGAAGAAAGAGAAATACATAGCTGAGTCCCTGAGGCGGAAGTGGGACAAGGAGCCAACATATACAAACTAATTGCAGACAATAAAAATAAATCTTCAGACAATCTTTTTTATGTACGCATAAATGCAAAGTAGGCCATTTTAGACAGCTCTCTCAAGCTTTGCCGTCAGATCTAAACCCGCAGCGCTTGCCCTGCTTGTCAACTACCGCGTTAGGTTGGAAAGCTTTCAAAATAAAGCCAGATCCTCTGTATTTCGCACGAAGCGTCTACTCTCCTTCTGCCACTAAGTGTTATACTTGGGAAGTTATGAAGAAAAGGCTGCAGAGGTAAGATCTCTGGATACGTATGCGTGTAGTTTTCGGTTTACTACGGTGCAGAGACAGGGGTCCAGGTCAGCACATGTGGCCCTATTCTCACACCTGTTAACCACTCTGTGCCCCAACTGCCCCCCCCCCCCCACTTACAAGAGGGGGATAAAACAAAGCTAACCTCGCAAGGTAACAGCCAGGGTTATCTTCTTAATCTTTATTTACTTGAGCTGATTTATTTTTTTAAAGCTTTTACTTATTTAATTTTTTTTTCAATGTTTATTTATTCTTGATAGAGAGAGACAGAGCATGAGCGGGGGAGGGTCAGAGAGAGACGGAGACCCAGAATCAGAAACAGGCTCCGGGCTCTGAGCCGTCAGCACAGAGCCCGACGCGGGGCTCAAACGCACAGACTGCGAGATCATGACCTGAGCCCAAGTCGGACACCCAACCGACTGAGCCACCCAGGCGCCCCAAGCTTTTATTTATTTATTTTGAGAGACACAGAGACAGCATGAGAGAGAGAGGGAGAGAGAGAATCCCAAGCAGGCTCTGTGCTGTCAGCATGGAGCCCAACGCAGGGCTTGAACTTATGAAGTGTGAGAGCATGACCTGGGCTGAAACAAAGAGTCGAATGCTTAACCAACTGAGCCACCCAGTCGCCCCTGCTTGCACTGATTTAAGAATCGTGTTCTGAGTGCCTGAGTGGCTCAGTCAGTTGAGCGTCCCACTCTTGATTTCAGTTCAGGTCGTGATCTCACGATTCATGGGTTCAAGCCCAAGCTCCGGGCTGGCAGTGTGGAGCCTGCTTGGGATTCTCTCTCTCTCCCTCTCTCTGCCCTTCCCCTGCTCTCACTCTCTCTCTCTCTCTGTCTCAGTCTCTCTCTGTCAAAAATAAATAAGCAAACTTAAGAAAAATAAAAATAAAATTTATTTCCATTCCCCAACAGCCATAGTTCCATAGCATACGCATGAGGTCTGGCAATAGGAATAATATATGCAAATGTGCCTACTAATACTAAGAACTCCACCAAGAATTTTATTAATGTCATTTTATATACCTTCACAAGGAAGGAAGGCACAAGGAGGCTGGCCATTGGCAGAAACAGCCCCAAACGGTCACCCGAGAGCCCGAGCCGCCCACAGGTTTGCTCTGCCCGCGCCTCCTTAGCCCTTTCCGAGTGGGCGATGTTCAGCACTTTGCATTGACCTTCAGGAGTACCTGCCAATTATCTCCCCCAGGTACCAGCTAAGAGGGGCTGCGCTCTAGAGTAGCTGCAATCTTGCTCCTTAAAAATAGAAAACCACTTTAACTTGTGTAGGCTTAACACAAATGGGGACAGAGAACTACCTCGACCTTAGTACATTCGGATTTTTCCTCCTCCGTATCTTGAAACAATCTGGTTTTTTCTTCAAGTAAGAACCTGTTTCTCTGAACATCAGAAATGAAGTGGCCAGATAGCACATTTAATTGGTAAACCAATTGTACATATAAATGAATAATTACTTTCCTAGTTTTTTAGGCATAGTACTGCAATGGAGAGAAATCCTCAGCCTTGAGGATAATTTGATTTTTCAATTTGCAAATATCCCTTAGTGCACAAGCTATAAGCCATCAAGTCACCAAAAACAAAGGAAATACAAATGCTTTTTAGACTTAAGGTCAGATGTTCGAGTTTGATTTGGAAAATGTGAAATAAAAATCTAAAGAGAATCTTTTTTGCGCTTTGTAGAATCACAAAAGATTTTAAAAGTTGTGTTGGGTAAGCATTCTGCTCGTTGATGATGGTTCGGTACATCGGGAAATTTCTTTGGAGGATAGCATCTATCAAACTTCAAACTATCTATCTCATTACTCAGCAATTCCACTTCTAAAAATGGACTACAGACTCAAAGCTCATGAGGAAGCCCGATTTTTAAGGTCAAAATCTAAGCAATCTTTACAAATTTCCTCTGAAATCCCTTCCATACCCCTTAAGTACAGCCTACCCTCTAGAGTTGGATTATAATCTGCATATAAGAAATATGTAAATGTTAGAGATACATATGTAAAATGTAACTTTACAGTATTTCCAGCAACAAAGGATGATGAGACCGGTCACTCTATCTGCGTTAAAAAGACAAAGCTGAGTTTATTGAGGATTGTAGTAAAATAAACAAAGGGGAATTATGCACAAGCACATTGCCTCTGCCTAACAGCAGATTGCCGAGTTTCCTTGGGTCGTTTTTGTTGTTTGTGTTGGAAAGCACGGAGTTCTGGGCTTGGGGCTTTTCACAGGGGTGAGCAGACCCCATTTCAGCGGTGCCAGCCTGGCCACTTGATGGGTCGATGGGACGGTTTGTCGGTTGGATACTGAGGCGAGTCTATTGGCCTGAGTCTTGTCCCTGATTGGCTGGCTTCCAGAAGGCCAGGTTGACTGCCTGGCTTGTAAAAACACGTTCACGAGGTCGATCCTTTGGTTTAAAATGAGTTCCGATGGCTCCTCATGATCATGGCTGCAGGGCAATCCCCCTTTTCCAAAATTTGTGGCAGTTTTTTCATTACTAGTTGAGCTCACACAAATGCCCTTTGCTGCAACTCCATTTCATAATCACGCAAGTGCACATGTGTAGACAAGGATATTCGCCGTAAACAACTGGAACGAGGTGATTACATAATTTGGTAGTTCTTCCTGTGGAGTACAACATAACTGTTTTTTTTTTTTTAATGTTTATTTATTTTTGGAGGAGAGAGACAGAGCGTGAGTGGGGAAGGGGCAGAGAGAGAGGGAGGCCCAGAATCCGAAGCAGGCTCCAGGCTCTGAGCTGTCAGCACAGGGCCCGACGCGAGGCTCAAACTCACAGACTGTGAGATCATGACCTGAGCCGAAGTTGGATGCTTCACGGACTGAGCCACCCAGGCGCCCCAACATAACTCTTTTTAAGGAAGGAAGCTAGATGTACTGATGCCCAACAATCTCCACGATGTGGTAGTGAGTGAAGAAAAAGCAAAGTCTGTGACAGGTGTTTACTATAGACACAGAACACTCTGGAAGGGGAAGAAAGAAACTGATAAAGAGTATTTGCCACAGGAGAGAGAAACCTGGAGCCCTTGGGTGGGAAGAATAGAGACCCTTTCATTAGAAAGTCAGCATTCAAAAGCGAGACATCTTGGGCTCCAAATGCCATTCTCTTTCCACGTGGCCCACCAATCTCCTGTCCTGCACCTCATGGTTCAGACTGCTCACAGAAGGGCACCCCCAACACAGTCCATAAAGTGTCTTTAAGGACGCATCACATAACACCGTCAGCCCGAATCCCCCTCTTCTCTATTCATCCCTAACTATTTGCTTTGTTCGATGGTTTGTTCAAGGTTTGGCAAGCCTGGGCGACCAGCCTACCTAGGGCTCATCCTGAGGCCGAACCGTCCTGCCGGGGGATCACACTTGGTGAGGAGCGGCGCTCCCAGCATGACCTGCGGCCCGCAGGCAGCCGGAAGAAGGTGCTACAAGAACAAAATATTCGCACCGCTGTGTGTGTTTCCTCTCTTGGATGGGGGTGGGTGGATTAAGTAGGTGGATTTATACATTTTTATCTGACTCCCCACAGTGACCCAGGTACTCCACGGGTGCTGTGAAAAAGCAGAAACTACGTACAAGTAAAATGAAGCAAGTACAAGTCAGCAAGCCCGTGCATCCGGGGACAATTATTGTTGTTAACATTTTGAGGCACACGCTCTAGATATTTTTCTCTCTACCGCTACAGACGTTTAAATTTGCTTTTATTTTTATCTTTTTACATTTTTTTTTAACGTGTATTTATTTTTGAGAGACAGAGACAGAGCAGGAGCAGGGGAGGGGCTGGGAGAGGGGCAGACACAGAATCCGAAGCAGGCTCCGGGCTCCGAGCTGTCAGCACATGTTGGGCTCGATGTTGGGCTCGAACCCACAAACCGAGAGATCGTGCCCTGAGCCGAAGTCGGATGCTTAACCGACTGAGCCACCCAGGCGCCCCTAAATTTGCTTTTTTAATTTATATGGGATTCAGTGGTATATCATAAAGGTTGAGGACTTTTTGTCATTTTGTTCCTAATCGTAGCAAAGCCTTCTTCATTGTGTGCATCTCACCCAGTGTCGGTTGTGTGGTCCACCATGGGGCTCCCTCATTTGCATTTAGCTACCTCGTTACATCCTTTCTCTGTGGCCGGGTGCTTTCACCCAAGAAAGAATTCACTGAAGACTGAGGCGAACAGACATTTATTTGGGCAATTAGAATTGCAATTCAGAAGACACAGATTTAGGTAGAAGCTTGGATACCGTTCCCAGAGAGACAAAGAGGGGGCAAAGTTACGAAGGAGAAAGATTAGGGTGCGGTTCTCATTTACGTTCTGCTATGCAGAAGAAACGGAAACTGGGTGCACTGAGATTGGTTGGGTCAATATGCAAAGGCTGGCTTGAAGCCTGTTGAACCGGATTAGAGGCTTTTGAAGTGAAGACTGCAGGTGACCCCAAGTGCCTTGGTGACGGGGGCGGGGGCTTCAGTCCAGGCTGAGGGCTTGTGGCCAGCTGCGAAGTTCAAAAAGTTCATAGTTCCTCCCATAAAGATATGCATAAGTTTCTCCTCCCTTATGGCCTACAGATCCTATCTTATCTTGTTTTACTTTATTTTTCAAGTTTATTTATTTATTTTGAGGAGTAGGGGGCAGGGGGAGAGGGAGAGGAGAATCCCAAGCAGGCTTTGCACCATCAGCGCAGAGCCTGATGCAGGGATTCGACCCATGAACTGTGAGATCGTGACCTGACCCCAAATCAAGAGTCGGATGTCTAACTGAGCCACCCGGGTGCCCCGGGGCAGACCCTATTTTAGAAGACGCTCTCTCAACTAGGCTTGATCATTCCAGTTTGAAATCTCTTTTTACGGTGCCCTCTGATGGAGGAGTTTTGTTGTTGTAGCTGTTTATAACATGGCCAGGAGTCTAGGTGGGTATCTGTGCTTTGGAAAGTGGCATCTGATTGCTTTTCAAAGAGGACTCCCTTGGTCTTGAAAATATCATCCTTGCAGGCCCTCTGGTGACCCAGATGAAAACAAGAGCCACCGTGTTTTTGTTTCGGACTGAGAAGTTACCTTCAGTGGTGTAAACGGACTTGAGAGAGGCAGGCATCTAGTTCAACATTATACATTCTGTGGTAGCTTCAGTTCGATTGTTCCGGGCAGAGGCGAAGTTTGCCCTACCAAATCAGGCTTCAGTCTGAACGGTGGCTAGACTCGGCTGCTCAGGCTGCCGTGCTAAAACGCCACAGGCTGGGCGGACAACGGAAATGTACTTTCCCACAGTTCTGGAGGCTAGCAGTCCAAGATCAAGGTTCCAGCTGATGTGATGTCTGATGAGGACTCTCCGCCTGGCTCAGAGATGGCCACCTCCTTGGGGCCACGTCCTCACATGGCTTTTTCTTCAGCGTATGCACGTGGGCAGAGACGGCAAGGGAGCTCGCTTGGTATCTTTGGAAGAAGACTTTGGCTGTCTCCATTTTGACCTGAAACTTTTTAGCTGGGTTCTTCTCTCCAGCGTGTCACCTGCCCCAGGCGGAAGAACCAACACGAAACTCTCAAGTGATGAGGACTGCCCTGAGCCAGCAACACCAGCCCCGACCGGCCGCACGGCAAGCATCGATTTGACCTTCGCTGCCTACCTGCGTGCACCCAACCTGCCCACCTCTGTCCCACGTGTTCCTTATACAAACCTGGAAGTATCTTCGGCATTCTGGAAAGACAGTCTTTGACAGGTGAGTCCCCGGTCTTCCCGGGGGCCGGCCTCGCCTTTGGATTTTGTCAGCAGCAGGTGGCCAAATCTGGTCTGCTTGGGCCCCTCCCCCACCCACCCACCCAGGGGTGTTCTTGCACCCCTGCTCTGCAGCTGTATCTTTTCTTACAATGGCATTAATCCTATCAGAGGAGGGCCCCACTCTTAGGACTTCATTTAAGCTGAATGACTTCCTTAGAGGCCCCATCTCCACATACAGCCATACTGGGCAAAGGACACAGACCTCCAGTCCAGAAAAGCCCGGATGCCCGCCTGATGGTGGCATTTAAGACTGACTAGCCCTTGGCGGGGGGGGGGGGGGGGTAATGTTAACCTGTCCTGGGGCCTTGCCCGGATAAGGGAGATTATGCTCTGAGAGCGGACATAAAGCTCCTCACGAGAAGGAGCCGTGTAAGGCTGCAAAGTAGAAGTGAAGCCTTTATTTTCTACAAGCCCCTCAGCACCTTGGGGTCATGCTGGGTGCTGAACAAGGGTTTGGGGCGTTACAACCACGGTGAAGAGCTCCGGTTCCCAGTCAGCCGAATGCAAATGCCAACCGCACCTCTTATCTGCTGTCTAGGGACTGTCCCCCGGAGGCCGGCACAACAATTATCTATGCGCGTCACGACATGAAAGGAATTAGGAACCACTAAATGAGTTTCCTCGTCTCTAAAAGGGAGCTTAGCACTTAGCGTGGCCCCAATTGGTTCACTGACTTCCTCCATCTTTTCCGCTAAGTGTTGAGTCTACCCGGACCTCAGTTTCGTCATCATTCTACGACGATGAAAAAAGGGAGTTAGACCAAATCACAGCCGGGGTTCTTTTTAACCCCGCAATGCTGCCACAATCACGGGTATTGAAGAGAAACCATCTTTCCACCGTGTTTAGGCGAACGTGTCAGAAACGCTTTTTCCACCCGCCCCCAATATAGGGGGCAGCAAACGGACAGCCAGGGCCAGCGTCCCCGGTACAATAGAGAGGGTCCACCATTAGTTTATAACCTCATAAGTGATTGACCAGAGGTAAAAAAAAAAAAAAAAATTTGAATTGTTACTAACTCTAGGACCAGCTAGGTTCCATGACTACTCAGATCGTTCACGCATTCACTCACTGTTCTGCAGTGATATATGGGCCTTTACGAAAGGCCAAATTACTTGGGCACCTGGTGGCTCAGTCAGTCAAGCGTCCGACTCTTGATTTCTACTCAAGTCATGATCTCAAAGTCTTAAGATTGAACCCCGTGTCAGGCTCCGCGCTGGATGCGGAACCTGCTTAAGAGTCTCCTTCTCCCTATTCCTCTGCCCCTCCCCTGCTCACGTGTGTGTGCTCTCCTTCACCCTCTCTAAAAAACAAGTCCAAATTCCTTGACCCACTGATGCTTACAGTGGAGGAAGTAGTCAATAAACAAATAAACAATACAGAATATGGATGTACGAAGTACTATGGGATAAATGAAACAGTGTGAGGGAGATGGGGAATGCCAGTAACACTAGATGGCTTCTCTGATGACATCTGAGTGGAGACTGAAGGTGGGTGACAGTCATAGTGTCCCAGACAGTATCAGGGGAATAGGTTCCATGACAAATCTTAACGTCCACAGGATTAGCGCTTATAATTTAAAAGACACTAAGAAGAGGGGCGCCTGGGTGGCTCAGTTGGTTAAGCGTCCGACTCCTGATTTTGGCTCAGGTCATGATCTCACAGTTGGTGAGTTTGAGCCCCATGTCAGGCTCTGTGCTGACAGGGTGGAGCCTCCCTGGGATTCTTTCCCCTCTCTCTGCCCCTACCCCGCTTACACTTTCTCTCTCTCAAAAGTTAATAGAACTTTTTTAAAAAGACCCTAAGAATACACATACACATTTCCTACATATGAGTAAAGTTTAAATAATACTAAAATAAAACAGACGTTGAAACACCCACCACCCAGCTTGCTAAAAAATATTGGCCAGTAACTAAGAGAACCCTCACACCAGTCTTTAATGTTTACATTATTTTGTAAAAGAAGTTTTAAAGAAGAATGTTAGAGGGCAAGAGAGAAATAGTCAAGTTATATTGCTAAATGAAAGAGGCAGGTGAAAAACAGCCTTTACAGCTTCTGTTCAGGCCAGAACCCAAGATGGCCACACTCTTGTTGAGAAACAATGGCAATCATTGCTTCCGTGCCTACTTTAGTCCTTGACTCTGTATCAGAAATGCTGTTCCTTTGGAAACCACAGCCAAAAAAAAATAGATGGAGTGGTTCTGGAATAAGAGCACAGGATCAAACGGTCCTTTGTCTCCCCATATCACTTTCCCCAGCTGGTCTCTTCCCATGGTGATGCCTTACTCCCACAGCGGCCAGGAGAATGGCCTTGTTTGCAGGGGTCTCTCTTTGGCTTATCAGCTCTTTTGTTGATATGAGTATCATTTGGAACTTGTGAGGTCCCTGTGTCTGGGGAAGCACTGATACACACGGCCAAGTTCGCATCCATTTTCCCTCTTATGCATCACACCTGGAATGAGATCAGACACCCGATGTGGACCCAGAAAAAGACCTAAAGGTACCCCAACTATACAAGTCTGGAACCGCTATCTTTTTAAAACATTATTTTAATGTTTATTTATTTTTGAGAGAGAGAGAGAGCAGGGGAAGGAGAGAGAGAGAGGGGGAGAGAGAGAATCTCAAGCAGTCTCTGTGCTGTCAGCGCAGAGCCCAGTTTGGGGCTTGAACGCACAAACCATGAGCTCATGACCTGAGCTGGAGTCAGACACCCAACGGACTGAGCCACCCAGCCGGCCCCAGAACGGTCGTCTCGATGACCGTGTTATGCTCTGTAGGACCGGCCGCTATGTAAAGAGCTGAAGATTCTAACATCTTCTCCTTACAGATTATGGCACTGACCTGTCTCCTGCCTGTCCCTCTCATCTGCAGCTAGGGCAGAGCTCTCCTGGTCTGTGTAGACCTTTTGTGCTTGCGGATCCCCTTGAGGCTCAGCATCAGGAAAGTGCCTTCTAGAAGCCACAGTGGTGGAATAGGGCCCAGTTTTCCCCTTGCTTCTAAAGATGGTGATGGGGTTCAGACTGTGCCAAGGTAAGGTACCTTGACATACTGAGTATTTTCAGCTGAAGTAATGTGAGAAACAGCCCTCACTACTGGTGAGGAAGATGGGAAGGCAAAAGCTTGCCCAGTACACATAACGTGCAAATGGCAGGCGGAGGGCCATGACTTGACATTTGGCCGCCATCTTGCCAGGCATGCTGGCAAACATTTTCCTCTTTATCCCACCACATTAACCCTGTAGATTTGACACTCGTTATATCTAAGGAAACCACCTGTTAGAAACGGGTTTTTGTTCCTCCCATGACACATACAGTCCAGGAATCAGCTTCATGGTTCTCTACCCTTGACCTGGATGTTTGATAGTAAACATATATGTAGAGTTTTTCTCTGAAGTTTTTCTCTGAAGTTGACTATGTTGTATAGGTGGAGAACGATTCTGGAATCGTCGAGAGAGGTAAACTATGACTTTCGAAAAAACAAAGGAAGTACATATAAGGGATAAATTTGAACAAACATTTCCTGAATGATACAATAATAATTACGAATCATGGTTTTCTTTTACAAGCAAAATTACAATACACTAATATATCAATTGTAACATATAGTTTTGAAGGTAACGAGTGGAGTTAAATTGTTCTAAGGCCCATGTGCTATCTAGGAAGCAAGTACAAGTATTGACACTTTTTAAATCTTGACTCTATGTATATAATAATAATAATATATAAAAGTGCCTCAGTGGTTCAGTTGGTTAAGTGTCTGTCTCTTGATTTCCACTCAGGTCATCATCTCGTGGTTCATGGGATCAAGCCCCACATCAGGCTCTGTGCTGACAGTGCGTACCCTGCTTGGGGTCCTCCCTCCCCCCTCTCTCTGCCCCTCCCCTGCTTTCTCTCTCTCTTCTCTCAAAGTAAATAAGTAAACTTAAAACACCAAATAACGTATATTACATATCATATCATGTGCTATAATACATACTATTTCTTTCAAGAACCAATAAAAGAATAGCAAAAGAGTACATAACTTTCTTAACCAGCAGAAAGGAAAATGGAATGACAGAAATGAGCCAGTCCAACTGAAGGGACAAACCAAGAGAAAAAACACAGGATGGGGAGGGCAAATATAAGGGTCAAATAAGATGGTGGAGGAAACCTAATGAAGTCAGCAATTGTACCAACTGGAAATAGTCCCCATGCTCCAGCCGGCAGGAAAAACGCTGTGTCCGAAAACTCCAACTTTAATCTATTTACGAGAAAAACATCTAAAACATTAAAATATGTAAAAGTAGGAGGTAAAATGATGACAAAAGGGTAAGCCCCAAAACACTGGTGTATCTACATCAATTTCAGACCAGAAAGATTCCCGAGCAAAATGGCGCACGGAAGATGCGCGGTCACTTCGTGACGGTGAAAGACCCAGTCCCCAAAGCGGAGAAAATGATTGCAAGTGGCTGCATGCAGAACAACATTGCCTATAAATTAATTCATTAAATAATCATAGAATAACTGTAAGGGGAAATTGACAATCGGAGGGAGGGATGAAAATTCACTTGAGTCCCTTACAGAACCAGCAGACAAAACGTGCCAGGACGGATACTGAAAACACAAACGATCAGCTACCAACTTGAGCAAAGAGCAAAATCTGTGTGCATTGCTGACTACCACACATTTTTGACGGCATGCACGCTACTGGGGGAAACCGACTACGTACCAGGTCACAAAGTAAACCTACGCAAGTCTCGAAAGATGGAAATCCTACAAGAATTATTCACTGACAGCAATGTAATGAAGGGAAAAGCAATCGCAACATGACAACCAGAAAAAGCTCGTACCTGGGGAAAATATGACGCAGACCTCCAAGCTGTCCATGGGTTAATCAGGAAATGATCATAAACTAAACAATGTTTAGAAAGGAATGACCACACACACATATCAAAATGTCCCTGAATATCTTTATGCCAAGAGAGTGAAAGACTTAGACAAAATGGAAAATTTCCTGAAAAAAAACAAAAACAAAAAACTTACCAAAAGCGATTTACAAAAGAATTAAAACCCTGAGTCATAACATAACCATTAAATAAATTGAGCCAGTCATTTAAAATCTCCCCCAAAAGAATGGGGGCATCTGGGTGGCTCAGTCAGTTAAGCGCCCGGTCACGATCTCACAGTTCACGAGTTTGAGCCCCACGTCGGGTTCCACGCTGATGGTGCAGAGCCTGCTGGGGATTGTCTCTCTCCCTCCCTCTCTATGCCCCTTCCACATGTGTGCTCTCTCTCTCTGGCTCTCTCTCTCTCTCAAATAAATTAATAAACTTTAAAAAAGAAGAAAAATAAAAAAATAAAATAAGATCTTCCTTGAAAGGAAACTCTAGGTCCAGGCGGCTTCATTGGTTAAGTCTACCAAGCATTCCAGAAACAAATTTAAAAAACAAGATAGGGGGAGTGACGGAGCAGCATTACTAAAAGAAAACATATCTGGGAAATACGTATAGAGAAGAAAGACAGAAGTTAGTATTTGAGTTCCTGTACCGCACCTGAGAGGCCCTTCAAAAGAGTTCCTTATTTGCTTTCCTAGCAGTCCAGAAGGCAAGACTGGAATCCCAGGGAAAAATCATTCCCCTCCAGCGTAATTATAGCCAGGACCGACCAAGCCTATCCCCCTGAGCTGCCACGGGGACAGTGGGAGAGGGCTGCAGACCCCCCACAAGCGGGTCCCCCCACGCCCGGCCTCCGATAGAGTTCACCGGGAGGGGGGGCCTGAACTCGTGTGTTAGCTCATTTAATCCTCACACACCACTGTGCTGTGGGTCCCGTTCGTAGCTTGATTTTACAAATGATGAAACTGCCCTTCAGAAAAGTGACCTTCCTGGTCACATAGTTAGCAGACGGCGTGGCCGGATCGGAAGACAGGCCGCTGGGAAACTCAAACCCTTCACTCTTCCGCAACGATAATCCGACGGTGCTCAGCCTCCCAGCGAGATCCGTCGGGGGTGTTTGCCTGCCCTCGGCCCGCCCCGTCCTGGGCACAGACAGACAGATGGGGCTGACTGCTTCAGACCAGCACATGGTGCGAGGATGGACCTTGGAGAGCCGTTGACAGAATGCCCACACGACGAGGCGCGTGCCCTCGTGCGACCTCAGGTGGCCAGCGGTTACACGGAACAGGTGTTCGCAATTTCACTCGACAAATATTTATTATCTCCATAAAACAGGGCTCAATCATGGCAACGATCCTACAGGGGCCTGGGCATCACTCAAGGAGTCAATATATGTCACCCACCGCGAAACACACGGGCAGCGTCTTCTCAAGACTCTCGGACCATTCTATCACGGCCAGCCGGGTTCCGAGGCTTCTTGGTCTCTTGTCTACATCGCATGCGGCGTCCGTCTGTCCAGCCCCGCCTGCGTCTTCCATGCCGAGGGGCACTGGCCACCCGTCACGAAGAACACCCAGATTTCACGGTGTTTGCTCCTTTCAGAGCAGAAACATCCCGCCTCCGAAAGGAGGGCCGGAGGTTGATCAATTCAATTCAATTACCGAGCGTACACTTCTCCCCAGGGCTTTTGGCTCTGGCTTCGTCACCCGGAGCTAAGGAGCTGCCAGGCGCCTTCTGGAATAAATTTCCCATCCAGACACACTACCCTCCCTCCTCCGAGAGCTACCGGGTTCGGCACTTTGATTCCTCGGGGATTTTGCTGCACGAATCAGTCCGGTGTGTAACACCACGTCCAAGGGACTGTGAGTCCTGCTTTCCACACATTTCCTATTTTTATCTCCACTTGCGTGGGGTGGGGTTTTAAAACAGAGGTTGGTTCCCCTGAACCTGTGTTTTCAAATCCATTCTTAGCTTGAAAGACAAGAATTGTGAAGTCGAATGTAAACAGCAACGTGCTCGTAAGCCCACGACCGAGCTGCTCCCAGGGAGCACGGACAGGCCAGGGCACTAGGGTCACCGGGACGGCAGGATGGTGACGGGCCCCCTCGCTGCCAGCGCCTCCTGCCGGTCCTTCAGTCCTGAGCGAGAACATCAGAGGGCCCAGGGGGCCGGGGCCCCTGACACGTACTGGCCTGGAAGCCACAGACAAAATAACGTAACGGATTCAGCTCCCGGTAAATCCGAGCTCTGAACTAAAAAGAATGAAAATTTTGGAATGTGCTGAATCTGAGAGAGAGGATGTGCCGGGGCCAGGAGCATCGACTCACCGCTCGGACCTAGGAGTTTTCGCGTCGGGCACACACGACCCAGAAACTCAACTCTGTCCCCAAAGTATTTTTTAAAGTCTCCATTTCCAGCTCCCCTTCTGTGGTTAGCAGTCAACTGAATGGCTGTTACCGTTTGAAAGGAGAATTCGTTTGGGAGGAAGGGCTGTTTTTACTTCATACACATCCGTTGGATTTTGCTTTGCTATTTTATGAAAAAGGGTCCAGTTTCCCTAACTCCTAATGAATCCTCCTTGGACCACACCCAGGCGAGCTCCGTTACTCCACAGAAAAGCAGATGATGGATGGTGGTGCTCTAGAATATTCTAGGTTCTCCCAGCAGAGCATGACTCACAGGTATATTCTCCCCCAGAAGCCACCCTGTAAAAGCAGATGTTAGGACTGAAATATCTACAGAGTATTATCAAGAAATTGGGCCTCTAGGGGCGCCTGGGTGGCGCAGTCGGTTAAGCGTCCGACTTCAGCCAGGTCACGATCTCGCGGTCCGTGAGTTCGAGCCCCGCGTCAGGCTCTGGGCTGACGGCTCGGAGCCTGGAGCCTGTTTCCGATTCTGTGTCTCCCTCTCTCTCTGCCCCTCCCCCGTTCATGCTCTGTCTCTCTCTGTCCCAAAAATAAATAAATGTTGAAAAAAAAAAATTAAAAAAAAAAAAAAAGAAAGAAATTGGGCCTCTAAAACATATATGGGGGCGCCTGGGTGGCTCAGTCAGTTAAGCGTCCGACCTCGGCTGAGGTCATGATCTTGTGGTTCGTGGCTTCGAGCCCCGTGTCGGGCTCTGTGCTGACAGCTCAGAGCCTGGAGCCTGCTTCCGATTCTGTGTCTTGCTCTCTCTCTGCGCCTCTCCCACTCATGCTCTGCCTCTCTCTCTCTCTCTCTCTCTCTCTCTCTCTCTCAATAATAAATACACATTAAAAAAATATATATATATGGAAACATTCTAGTGCCAGAATACACAGTTGAATAAAAGCCAGAAGTTGAGCAGTGGGATCAAAAGGGAGGGCAGACAGTCAGTATGGACACCCCCAGGGGCCCCATCACTGAGAACCAGCAAGGTCAGGGACACCTAGAGGAGTGGGGTGGACAAGCCCTGGGAGAGTCCCTCTCTAGCTCTCTTCATGCGTATGACACTGCTGAGCAAAGCGCTTCTAGGCAAGAGTGTGACTGTCGCTGTTTCACTGGTCCTGAGCTGTGCGGCCTTTGGAATTCTGCAAATCATCCAGGACGGCCACACGGCATCCCAAGTTTAACCGTCCGGGATGGGGCATCGCGCAGTGAGAGCATACCTACCCAGCAGGTAAGCCATTCTATTTCTGCGGGGCAAACAGGGTGATTTCCTGCCCAAAACATCTGCTGATTTCAGGGCTTCCCCTGGACATAGTCTGTGGTCTTCGTTTGCTGTCGAGACAAGACATGACGCCGAGGCCTCCGATTTCTAAAGCTCGCCCGGGTGCTCGTCTCACACACAGCACCTGTCTGTGGATGCTAATGGTCTGCATAGCCATTCGGGCAAAGGGCAAAACCATTGGACCCCCCAGACCAGTGAGAAACACTTCCACCGCATAGGGACCGCTTGTAAATCTGGGAGGCTTTCCAAAATTTCCTGTCACAGACGGTATCCTTTGCCGTTAACTGACCAGGCACTCAGAGAGTTTTAAAAAAAGAAGATTCTTGGGATTGCTTTGTTCGCTCAGATCAAATAGATCTGATCAGCAAATAGATCCTTTAGTGATAAGATACAAGAAATCAGGTTGGCAGTATTCACTCGTGAGCACTGAAGCAGGAACGTTTCAGGGCTGCTGCTGGTTCAAGACATCATTAAATAATGGGGTTAAAAGTGTAGCTGCATTTGGGGTGCCTTTCGATACGAATGCGTAAGACATCATTAATTAAGAAGTCAAGTGCTTCCCAGGAGGTTTAGAAAACCGTTGGGGCGATTTGAGATTTTAAGTCACGATGCTCTGCTCACCAGTTGATCTAGACCCAGACTAGTTTTAACGGGTGTGTGTGTGTGTGTGTGTGTGTGTGTTTTCATCAGCTCTGTAAATTCTCTCAAACAAATGTGCAGATCACCACTACACGGATCAAGAAAGCAAATGTTGTTAGCCTCCAAAAGCCTTGGGCTTTTTCTCAATTGCAAATGTTTTCTCCTCTCCAAAGGTAAACAATGTATTACAATATGCTTCTTCCTGCTTTTGAACTTAAACAGAAAAAATGTAACATATTTTCCTCCATGTTTGGCTTCCCCCCCCCCCCCCCCGCATGTCATGTTTGTGAGGTTTACCGTGTTGTGGCTTATATTTGCTTTAATTTACTAACGCGTGGTTTTTCGTTATACGAGTAGCCTGTAATTTCCTTCTTCTTTCATTTGAAGGAAACGGGTTGTTTTCAGTTTGGTGAGATTATGAGTCATCTTTCGCAGCAGAGGACTTAAAAAAATTTTTTTTCATACTTTAAGGAACAGTCCCCTTAACAGACATAATGAGCTGTTCTGAGAATATGCAGGTATGTTTAATGGGCTACAATTAAAATGACAGAGTTGCAATAATATGGTAATGTAACTGCTTAGCATTGTATTTCCAATTCATATTCCATGGTTAATTTAAGAATAATTACTTGGGACATAATACCGAAGTGCCTATACAATTAATACAGCAATTGTTCAAGAACGCTCCTAATAATCAATTATCATTTTGCTGAGTAATCGTTTTGCCAGATTATTGGGGATATTTTCAAGTGTCCATTTCTCTGCCTGTAAAATGACAAGCGGTCCTAGGTCAAATGTAAATTGCTTTTGAGGGGCACCTGGGTGGCTCAGTCGGCTAAGCGTCCGACTTCGGCTCAGGTCGTGATCTCGCGGTTAGAGAGCTCAAGCCCCGCATGGGGCCCTGTGCTGACAGCTCAGAGCCTGGAGCCTGCTTCGGATTCTGCGTCTCCCTCTCTCTCTCTGCCCCTCCCCTGCTTACGCTCTGTCTCTCTCTCTCTCTCAAAAATAAATAAACATTAAATTGCTTTTGAGACAGGGAAACTGAAGGGACCCCAGGAGAGAAAAAGCTGTTTTCTTTTTTTTTGTTGCTTTTTCCTTTGCTTCTTACCCGGCTTCTATCCTTGCTAGGACCTGCACCCTGCCCCACCCGACAGGTGCCTCAGAATGCAGACAGTGTGGAACCTCCTTGTAAGGGACAAGGAATTCTCGAGAACAGATAACATCTAATGAAGGACCAGGTGAGAATGAAGGGAGGCCACGATCACAGGTGTATTCCAGACCACAGGTGCTGGACATCTTGACCCTGAGACTCCGGGTCAGGGAATAAGTGACTTATGATCGACACCTGGACCTTGTTGTTCTGACCGGTTCCTGGATGCCTGAGAGGACACGTCCGTCACACCACAACTGTCAGTAAAAACCCCAGACCCCGAATAAAGACAGAACCCTATCTTTTTCCCTTCCAAGTGTCCCAGATGCTGTGTTGCTTTTTATATATTTTCAATAAACTCTGCTCTCACCTCCTGATGGTTCACGTTCGATTCCCATCCTGCATGAAGCCAAGGACCCTCCAGGCTGAATCTGCGGGAGCCCCTCTGGGTCCTCTGACTCCAGACTCCACCTGCCTGCGTCCCTTTTACAACTTTTTTTTCCTCCAGTTAATTGTTTTCTAGCGATTGGATTCAGAGCTACTAAAGGAATTAGAAACTGGTTTAAGCATTCACAGTAGAGTTTCGCAAGGTGCTCCGAAACATTTTTGCCACGTATGAGCCCCCAAACTTGGCTTCTAGAAACACGTGTAGAGAATATATGTGTATGGGAAAATCAAAATAAATGCCCATGTTCAAGGTGCATCATTAAGAATTATTCGTAAGAGCGGAAACAATATCAACCTTAAATCGTATAATCATTAGGCATAACCTTACTACCGGTTTCTTAATTCATGCCACAAATATTTGTTGACGGAATGGCGTGCAAAGGGCCGAGCTCATGGGAATTCTGTAGTGATCCGGACCGAAAGGTCTCTGGGCTTCAGGGCCAAGATGGCAGCTGGGAAGAGTCTGAGCTCACCTCCCTCCCACAGACACAGGGGAACGCCAGCTCCTATGGAAGCTTCCCCTGGCAGGTCGGGGGGAACAAAACCCCTAAAGCCTGGCTGAGCAACTCCTACAGCTCCACCCGCCGAGAGGGACGCCACATGGAAGCCGGGAGGAGAGGCTGGGCCACGGCCTGGCCGTGAACCTCACCCCTGGCTCAGGGAGGAGCACCAGGCGGGAAGTGGAAACCCAGCCCTTGTCCCTGGGGAGCCAGGGGGTCATACCCCACATCGGGAACCCCGACTTTAACCACCTGCACCTAAGAGGTGAGCCCCCCCTCCCCCCGGATAGCTAAAACATTTGGAAACCCATACGGGGCTCGTGTCTTGGAGACCTGCTCCTTAAGGACTGGCCGGTGGACTTACCAGCCCGGGGCTCAGCGCAGCGGCCCCCCATCCCGTCCAGGCTTGGCGTGAGAAAGGCTCCTCTGCTTCTAGTAAAGCGTGTCGGCCTGCGGAGCCATCGGGTTGACCACGCACGTCTCAGGCCCGGGCGCTCTCTGCACCTGCAGCGACGGGACTGGAGGCCGCCATCTTTGTTTCTACCACGGTCGGTCGTGCGGTCCTTCTGCCAGCAGGTGCCGGCCTCACGCCCTCCCCCGGAGGGAGCTTTCTCTCTCGCGTCTGGTGCCTCAGCGCCTGAAGCCGCTGCCCAAGGGGTGATGCCCTTGATCCTGGCTCAGCAGGCCGGGAAGGGCTTGCATTCCTAGGTCTGTGGGACCTTGACGATCAGAGAGACAGTTCTTGGCAGCCGTCCCCCCTCCCCGTCCCCCAGGGCACTGCATGCGACAGCGGACTAACACACACCCCAGTCCTTTGGGGAGAGATGCTTGTCCAGGAGCTCTGGCCTGAGGGGCACGCCTCTGGTTTGGGACACTCCTTGGGGGCCCTGTGTGTGTGTGTGGGGGGGGGGGGCTGCAGCTGGCCACTGTCACCCAGGAGGGAGCCTGTACCCTTGCCTGGCAACCCTGAATTTTAAGGTTGCCACCAGGGCACCTCGAAGTGCCACGGATCTGGCGGCCAGCAGGGCAGAGGCTCAAGAGTCCCCCAGGACTGTAACCAGTGGAGAAAGACAGCCACCACCCCCAGGGCACACAAGAGAGGCAGGCATCGCATTAAAGACAGAGAGGCCCCTGAAATGATGAAGTTTGGGATTATCAAGGGAGACAGACATTAAGTAAATATCCTTCCAAATACGTAGTTAGTGTTAAAAGTGGTGAGTGCTCTACACACACACGGGTTCAACACCTTGAGTTTGGAGAGCTCTTTACATCTTTTGGATACAAGTCCTTTACCAGACGTATGCTTTGTAAATATTTTCTCCCAAGTCTGTGGCGTCAGGGGCTGTGAAGGGTCTGATGTTTTTTTCCCGCCGGCAAAGTAACATGTGAGCCTTCTAAGATGTCCAAGATATTAGCCTTCCCAGATTTCCACGATATCGGCAGGACACACAAGGCTCCGGGGTTGGAGAGAAAGGACTTTGGAGCCTCATATTTGCCTGTTTCCTTAGCTCCCAACCCTCTACCCCCAGGACCCAGGAGGGTTGTGGAAAGACCCGGGCAGGTACTGCCGCGCACACGGTGGGTTTGTGTTGCACCTGAGACCCCAGTCTTTTAAAGAGGGCTGGTAGCAAGGCCGCCCAAACTTTGCCCTGGAGAAGATACTCTTTATTACACTGTCAGGAAGCAAATGTGCCCTCTGCCCCGGAGGGAGCCTTTCTCGCTTTTTGCTAGATCTATCCTTTAAAACACAGTCCAGAACAAAAGTGGTTAATGCGTTTGCTCCAAACACATGCCGAAAAATGAGAGACCCGAGGAAAACCTCTTCCCCGGAATTATTTTTTTCACTCTCTTAAGCTGCATCTTTGGAAGAGCAGAAAATTTATTTTTGATAAAGTCTAATGTATCAGTTTGATTTTTGTATGCATCATCCTTGGAGTCATGGCTAAGATAGCCCTGCCTGACCCAAGATCTCAAAGAGTTTCCTGATGTTACCTTCTAAAAGGTTTATAGTTTTAGGTTTTATCTTTAGGTTTGTGGTCCTTTTGAGTTCATTTTTTGTATATGGTGTGATCAAACTTTTTTTTTTAAACCGATGGTATCTTTTTGAAAGATTCTCCGTCAGATTGCCTATGTACATTTGTCAGAACCCAGTGGTCCATAAATGTGTGGCTCCATTTCCACACTCAATATTCTTTTCCATTGATCTGTGTGCTAGAGCGTATTGATCGGCTTCAAGTCCGATATCGCACTATCTTGATGCGCATAGTGTATAAGAGCCTTGCGTTCGGGTATGGGTAGTTCTCCAACTTGGTTCTTCTTTTTCAAAGCTGTTTTAGCTTGTACTCCATCCTTTGCATTCCCATATGAATTATAAAATCAGCTTGTCATGGTCTATGAGAAGCTTGCTGGGATTCTGGTTAGATTGTGTTGACTCTATACATTAAACTGGGGAGAATTAACATCTCAGCAATATTGGGGTCTTCTGCTTCTTGAACACAGTGTATCTCTCATTTATTTAAGTCTTGAGTTCCCCTGAGAGATGTTTTGTAGTTTTTAGTGTACAGGTGTTTCACCTCTTCTATCAGATTTATTACTAATTATTCCATAGAGTTTCCATTTTCTTTCTTTCCCTCTTTTTTGCTTTCAACCTCTGGGAGCCCTTTTTCTTGTACACAGTAGAAGAGATCTGTTCTCTTTAAAAGAATCCTGGTTGACAACCTTTTCCTTTTAATTGCACTAACAGTGAACTCGTATGTACTTTAATCCCAAATATATTTTCGTTCGGACAACTTGGACACAGCTTCCCATCTGCCCAGGCACACGTGGGATACGTTTTAATCTTAGGGCCAGCAGGAAGCAATGAAAACCAGGTCTCATCAGGATTGGGAAGCTACGTCTAAGCTATGCGTAAGGTCCATCAGTCTAAGCGCTCGGACATCCAGTCCCTGTAAGGGGAAGCAGACTCCTCCTCCTGGTCCAGAGGTGGCTTCAGAAAGAAGCAGGCCAGAATCAGAGTGTCCTCCTCCTCCCTTCCCCTGATTTCAAATATCATCCTCTGCAATATGGCAGCCATGTTACTCATTTTGGTGTTCCATGGAAAATCATCTGTGCTTCAGCCAAATGATGAATGGCAAATTTCTACACACATTACTTTTAGACCATAATGGAAGGAAAATATTGGGTGGGTTGAATTGAATCCGCTAATGAAAACCAGTGATATTTCTCGGGCTGAGTTCAAGTCTTGAAATGTCCAAGTTCCAAAAGAGAAGGAAGAACTATTAAAAGACCTCTGGTGGGAAGAATATTGTAACCAAAGGACGTGCAGTAATTACAGGATATATTTGAAAGACCTCAGAGTTTTGAGAGAAACCAAGTACAAAAATAAGGCTAGAAACTGGGAACTCTACTTTTAGCACAAAAGTTCCCAATATTTCACAAGTGTTTATGCAACACAAAAAGGCCCAAAGGGGTCAGATCCATTTTCTTCCTAGCGTAGTAGTGTCTCTCACACGGGCTACAATTCTGTCTGCCTTTCTCTCATGTGCTTATTAAGTAATGTCATTTGGTACATTTCTGTGTTACTGGATTAAATGT
Organism: Lynx canadensis; assembly: GCF_007474595.2. Lineage (NCBI taxonomy): Eukaryota > Metazoa > Chordata > Mammalia > Carnivora > Felidae > Lynx > Lynx canadensis. The sequence goes on along the minus strand of NC_044315.2, from coordinate 8,117,089 downwards.
CCATATCAGAATGATTTTCGTGCTTCTGTGGGCTAAGATGTCAATATTTTTGGTTTAGAAGTAACTTTGTACTATGACTTGAAAACATCACGCTGATTTCCCAAAGAGTGTTTTGTGTCTTGCATTTCTTTCTCTCTTTTCCTTTTTTTTTTTTTTTTGACAGAGAGAGAGAAAGGAAGAAAGGCAGGGAAAGAAAGAGGATGAGAGAATCTTAAGCAGGCTCCATGCTGAGGCTCCGTGCGGAGCTCGATCTTATGACCCTGGGATCATGACCTGAGAGCTGAATTCAAGAGTCAGATGCTCAACTGACTGAGCCCCTCGGGCGCCCCTTGCCTGTCTATCTTTAAAAAAAAAAAAATCAAAACAAATTGGGCATTTCATATTCCAGGAGGGGGCCCTATCCACACACACGCTCTGGTTAAAAAAATGTTTGCAAGGGGAGAAAAAAATGTTTTAAACTTGAGTGTGGTGGCAGTTACATGCCTGTCTCTGTCAAAACTCACAGTAATGTACCCTAAAAAGAATAAATTCTTTCTGTATGTAACCGTGTAATCCAAAGGAGAACAAAATGGGGGTAGGGCATCTTTTTAAGCGTGTTAAGATGCATTTTGATAAGCTTTTTCAATCTAAGCAAGGAACTTGGGTGCCAAATATCAATGTGAAGTGACAGAAAACAAACACATTATGAACATCCAAAAATCTGGACTTACAATGGAAATGTTGACAGCTTCTGAAATTAAATGGCACTCAATCACTAATTTTCTTTGAGGGTAAGATTTGTACCCTGCTGGGCTTATAATTCTGTTTTCTCTTTTTGCGCTGTTCATGTGTAAATATTGCTAATTTCATTTGACACAAAAACGGCAAACAACTTAATTTTGTTTCTAAGCTAGTCGATGACACAGAGGCTACCTTCTAGACGAGGCAGGCAAGCTTCGTGGCAATCGTTTGCGGGCGGGGTGGGGGTGGAGGGGTGGAAATCAAGGCATTTCAAATGTATTTGTAACAAGGAAACAAATTTATTGATTTTAAAAGACAAGACACCATTTTGTTTTGAAAAACACAAGAAAGCTAGCCTGAGTTCAAGTCTGAAATATTCAGAAAAATCCTACTAATATCTTTAGTATGTTCCAGTCATTTGTTTAAACAACACACTAAAAGTTAATATATATTTTTATAATTATAAAAGTTCCCCAGTTATTGTACAGTACACAATACAAATCGCCCACAAACTATTATTTAGCTCCTGCCAATTTTGAGAGGACATGATATACTAAGAGATTTAGCATTTCTCACAAAAATCACATCAGGAAATACGTATTTACAAAATCAAATACATTATACAAAAAACCATCACATGTTATTCGGTAAAGATGTTTTTAAATAATTAAAAAGTTTATTCAACTGTAGTCCAAAAACTGGAAAAGAACATTACATTATCTCACACATACAATCTCTACAAAAGTTGCTTACCTCATTTACATAATATATTCAGTCGATTGTAAAATAAATGTTCAAATATCTCCTAGTGTTACTATGTTTCTGTGCTTGTGGGACTGAATAATGTAATCTGCCACTTACTAAGTGAAGTTTAAATGATGGCACTTAAAAAAAATACAGTATTTTAAAAAAAAACACAATGAAAGAAGTTTTACCTAGAAGGTACGAAAGCCCTGAGTGATAGTAGAATTACTGATTGGTAAGCACTACAATTAACCTAATTAAAAGTTTACCACCCCAGGCACAAATTTCCAAGTTTTCTCAAGGCACTCACAACGCGTTGGTCACCACCATAGGGTCCCAATTGATGATGGAGATGAGTAGAGAAAAAAATTTGCTTTGGTACAAAAGATACTTTTCAAATGAATAAAATTCAATACCTCCTTTATTGGGTCATTTAAAATTGTGTTTAGCAGGTTAAAACAAGGCAATCGTTCGTTCAAAACTATTAATTCGTTGAAGGAAAAATTTACTCAGTTATCAACAGTCAGTGGGAGTTTTTGTTTTTTTCCTTCCTCCCCCGGAATCAAAATTCTTCTGACAGTGATTTGTCGTTCTCATTATTGAGCCTACGCAACAATTCTTACCAAAGATTTCATTACTCAGGGCTTCCAATCCCAACATCGTAATTTATTTAAAAAACAAAGGAAAGAAGGGAGGGGGTGAAAAGAATCAAACACCAGAACCAAGTAAGAGACAAAACACAGTTCTGAAAATAAGACGGATTACCGATTACTCCAAACAAAGGAAAAAAAGAAATCCTAGGCAGTCACTTTGTAAGTGGCTTTTACTATTTAAGTAAAATTGGTAAACTAAACTCAGGTCTACTGGCACATAAAATCACTAGCAGCAATGATCAGAGCATGCAAACTGAGAAGCATTTACAGTAAATCATCATGAAGAATCCAAAAGAAGAGAGTTAAATTAAAACCCTTTGAGTATTGCATGTTAACACATGAGTAATTTGCATGGTTTGACTTCCTACGCCGTCTAAAAAAAGCAATGTTCACGGCAGACTTGCACTAAGCTACGGATGTCCCTTCACCAGACATCGGAATAGGTCACACTCTGCCGTGCGCCCGGCCGGGGCAGCCGCGCACATCTGCAGACGACACTGCTCTCAGGCTCCGTCGCGCAGGGGACAAGGGGGGACCGAGTGCACGCAGAGTGGCCCGTGAACGAGGTCGGCAACTCTAGAGGCGGACTGGCATTTACAGATCTCGGAAGCAGTCGCCACGGCCCCTCCCGACAGAGGAGCTGAAAATCAAGTGCTTCGCTCTCCATTCTATCTATGTCTACTGTTTTTGACAAAGTGTTAAAGGTTTTGGAGCACAGATAAAGATAGGCCCTGTGTGAAAGTCCCAAATGCTGTTTTATGAGAGCTCTAACTCCAAATAGCTTACCTGCCCCCGAAGAGTTCAGTTTTGCTTCACCCACTCGAACTCATTTCTTCCTAAGGCTTCGCTTAACAATTGTACTTCCTAAAGCTAAATTAACGCGATCTTTTTGTTTTGTTTTGGGAAAGAAAAAAACAAAAAAGGAAAGAAATGTAACCCTTTCTTTATCATACCTTTTAAAGGCAATCTAGGTACTTTCGATGTGCAGAGATCAGTTAGGACATAGGTCTACAGGCCCATGTATCTGTTCTCCTTTTCTAGAGTCATGATGTGATGCTAGAAAAGTTGATTTTTTTTTTTTTTTTCTGTAAACAGTACACTTACTTAGATGGCAGTGAATATTTGGGAATAAATATATCAAGCCCTCTTGAAGAAGAAAATTAAGAGTTGTATATAAAATGCAAGTGTTCAGCATGGAAACACTTTCTCTTCCTCCCCCTCCCCCCCTTTAAAAAAACAGCATAATTAGACATTTGGATATAGAGTATATTTTACCGGTCTAACTCTAAATAAATGATCTGAAAGGCTTTTGTCCCCCATTGTATATCTTACAATGCTCAAAGGGTTAATACAAGGCATTACATCAAAGGGGTTTTCTAATACTAGAACTAAGCACTGAATTAATGCTTCTATTCCAGTTTTTTTTTTTTTTAAATCACCAAACTTGCAGAAATACTAGGATTCCATTCATTGATTTGTTCTAACCATATACATGGAGGTTGATCTGATCGAGTGACAAGCCCAATTTTCATAGCACTGCATGTCAACCCCTCTCCCCCATGTTCTGCTGTGATTCATAGAGATCGTCAGTTCGGATTTCGATTTTTTTGCGAGTGGTTTTCTCACCAAGAATTTGGGGGAGAGAAGGTTATAACGAAGGTCAATTTGCTGTATATAACTACTGCCTCAAATCGTACAGGAAGGCGATTTGCCAAAGTTGTTTACTTTCTACTTGTGTCCGCCCAGGGAGGGCCAACATCACCGTGACACTCATTTTTTTTTCCCCCTTTTACACTAATGTCTCAAGCACAGCATCGTTTTAGACATCTCAAATATATCATCTGAAGAATTTTTTTCCAATTTGAAAATGCATCACGTTTAGCACTTCGAGAGAGTGCATTCATGTAAAAAGGTTCATGATTACAGTAATGAAACCGTAGTCATTCCCGGATGACTCTGACAGCGTTATTCCACGAGAAACGTGTTCATTTTTACTCACCCACTACAAATCAAAGGCAGTCAACGTTGCACGCGACTAATTTTAGGTATGCAGTGTTAAAACCATTTTCTCAAATTTGCTTTTGTTTTTTTAAAGTACACCATCTAAAGAGAGGTGCGTGAACCGTCCTATACAGTACAAGAAAAAGCACAAAAAGGAAAGCAGATTTCTGAAAAGGCAGTAAGACTTAACGTAGTCAGTCCAAACATGGTCTGGATGAGAATCCTGAAAAAGTGACCAGCCATTTGATATCCAAAGAAAAATTTTAAAGTTGGGCCCTGTGTTCCGAGGAGATGGTCCCCCCATTTCACCCCATTGTTCACTGGCTTCATGAAACGCAAATCTTCCCGGTATGGTTCTCAAAGTATGTGTGTGAAGGGCAAACCATACCCACGAGACGCAATCCTCTTATACGGAAGTATCTTTTCTAAAACTTAAAAACAGCCAACATGCCTTCCTTACGTTTTCGTCGCTGAAAGTGTAGCACTTGGTCTGTGTAGATAGTTTCCATGACTAGTGGTTTGATTACAACGTCAAGAAATGTCAAGAAGTCCTTAAAGTGTAGACTTGTCACTTGTCAATACATCTACTCTGAGAGTCTTAGTGTCACGGTTACGTAGAAAAGTCACAGTTTCAATGAATGAGAGAAAAGAAAATGAAATGTCAAATCAAAGCAATACTTGGGATCGTTCGACTCTCCTCAGACGTACAAAGGGTGAGGTCTGAGTTTTCTAATATACCTCACAAGGCCAAGTCAAGATTGGCTGAGATGTCTGTGTCTGACTAGGGGTGTGTCCTATCTTACTGTGGACGACAGATCGCCAGAAGTAGCAAAGAATGAAGACGCGCTTTTGTCTGTTGGTCAAAACTATCTGCCCTTGTCACAGATGAATGCTCCCGTGTTCACAAAGGAGCCCAGAACGTGTTTAGCGAGTCAGGCTGAAAAGTGAGAATGGTTCATGCAAACCACGAACACCTAGAAGAAATGTTGAATCCTGGAGGCTCCCCAATCCCTACCTTTCATCCATCGAACTTTGCCCATTATGATCAGATCCCTCTAATGATACAAACATACCCAACGTTAAACAGTGATAATAGATACATTTAAAATCGTCCAAGAAACAAGACGAAAGCAGCAAAAACGTTTGGTCCGATACAGATGGAACACAGTTCTGGGGCTGGTGGGCGGGGGAGAGGAAAGCGAAGAAGCGTCTCAGAAAGGAGAGGTGAAGTGAGGGGGGTTCTTTTTCGTCTTGTGGTTCGAACTAATTCCACCTGTAAACGTTCCCCAACGCACGAGGAGCTAGACGTGCGGGGTTTTCGTGGTGAAGGTGTTCTGTGTGTTTGCCTTTTTTGTGCGTGTGATGGTACCAACCCATCACCTCTTTTGGGGAGAAGAATGAGGGGGAGGGCCACTCAAGTGATACTTGGGTGAGGTGATGGTCGAATGCTCGTGAAGACTTTCCAAAGAGATGCGTGAGTTGAGTCATACAAAATTACATCTGAAACGTTTCAAGCTGACTTCAGAAACTCTGTTGATCTTTGTTACGTGAATAGTGTGAGGCAATCGGGCCACCGGAGGGAAAACACACCGCGTGGTACCCGATGAGCCATTTGGTATTTTTCACTTTACAGACTGGCTCATCCCCCTCTTTCCAAGCCCTCTCGCCCACCCCAGGAAAACCGGAAAGACAAACATCTTGAGTTTGAGACAGGCCTCATTAACAATCTGTAAATCATGTGTGCTTTCCCTTTTTTTGGGGGGGGGGGGGCTTTATGTGTTTATGTATTATTTTTGCTGATCAGCTTTCTAAAAACGATTAAAATGAATGGCTGTGCCTGTTTTTGTTTTTTGTGTGTGTGGCGGTTGTTAATAACTCGAGTGTTTAAAAGAACCTTGGCTTTCACGTAAATTAACATAAGGATGGATGGGGGGTGGGTCCCGTCTAGGACCTCACCTGACTTTGCAGCTGACTCCCGCCCGCGGGCACGTGTGTATGCCGTGGACACACAGACACCAAGAGGCAGACACAAACATTTAGACTGACAAGATGCACTTCGATAAGTCCCTGCTTATTTCGTCAACTTTCTTACATGAGAACTAGATACAAACGGTCTGAAACACATGTGATGGTACGTGACAAGTTGGTAATTAAAAACCAGTCCGCTGTTCCATGCCCTTAAGCAATCTGATGGGTAATCGAGTCATAGTCAGCTCTACGAACAAAAAGTACGTCCGCGGTCACTCCAAGAGGGGAATTGAGTTTTCGTCTTTTTGCTTTGCTTTGTTCGCCCTACATTTCCTTTGAAGAGCGCGTAACCTGTCCTCACTTCGGGAATCGGAAAGGGACAGGCACACCTTGTCAAATGGATTGCGGAGGAATTCACATGAACAAAATAAGCCTTACTAAAACCTTAACTTCAGTTCTGTTTTAAGGCACCATGTAATAGCCGAGGTACGATGATCCCTGATGTACATTCTTCAATGGCACTGGTCCATCCAGCCACCTATCCAAATCCTACAGAAATGGGGATAAAGCAACAGTGTGGTGAGCCAGCTATACTGCCCCTCAGGTTGTGTTTACAATTTAAAATCCACACCCTTTAGAAACCAGGAAATAGATTTGAAGGAAATAACGATATGCAGGTTGCTACATTCCTTGCGTTCTATAAATTTTCTTTTATAATAGCAGCAGAGGGAACTACTATTAGGAAAAAGACCTGGAATAAAAGAAAGTCATCCAAATGGAATGGTTTCCTGTATGTCCAGTTCAGCATAAGTAGCATGTACACTTAAAAACAAAACGAAACAAAACGAAACACAAAAAAAGTCAAGTCATTTTTTTTTTCAGCTTCAGTATCTAACTATAACAGCCCCGCTCAACAGCAGAATGCGTCTGTGCAGTGGTCCCAAATACAGAATCAGTAGTCTTTAAACAGAGGAATCGGTATGCAAATAACGGTTAAAATGCAATGTTTAACGGAAGCTTGCGTTAATAGGGTTTAATAATTATGTACACAAATTATGTACATATTAGCATAATCTCTTGCAGGTCTGTCATTTACTCTGAACAGATAAATGCACTAGCTCCAGGTTTTTTCTCCGGAGAAAAACAGATGACCTTCCCAACCCTCTAGCGCCATGATAAAAATGCTCTGTATTCTCTCTCCGTACCAAAGAGTTACCGAAATCGTGTCTTGTGGTTCCGTCCAATGAAAAGCACCTTTCAAAAGCAAATTCAATGCATCTGCTGCCAAATGGGCATGCCTCCAGTGTAAATCAAAGGAATTCATTTCTTTTGATATTTCACAGAAGTGCATCTAATTAAAAACTCACACGTGAAATCATACACCAAGACTAACAATCAACAATCAAATATTTTAAGCTACAAAAAAATGTAAATCACTTTTTAATTATAAGAAAACGAACACATTGGCATTAAGTGTGGTAAAAATCCTTCTTGACACCTGAAACTAAAGGGAAAAAAAAGAACAACTTATTATTAAGAGGCAAATGATTTTTTTTTTACGTTAAAAAAAACAACAACAACAACAACAAAAAAAACACCTGGCAAAATACATACATCCATTCCATTTCACAACTCCAAAAAGGTAATGTTCAGCACAGATAGAATTTGACAACAGTCGACCTTCAGGCTTATTAAAATTTCACCTTAAGCCCAATATATCAACAGGGGTAACGTTAGCTGGAAAAATACGCTTTAATATTCTTTAGACCGCAGTGTAGGTATTTCCTGTGGCGCTGCACTGTCTGATAGTCTGACTACTTGTGACGATGTGCTCGCTGTGAATTGGATTCAGGAGACTGGGCTGCACGCCGCTCTCGAGAACGGGCTGCATACAACCCACTTGAAACGCCTGGTTCAGCTCGGTTTTCTCCCTTTTGGCTTGGGGCTCCGAAGAGTCGTCCAGTTCTTCGTCCATTTCACTTTCCACTTCGCTGCCTTCATCTGCACAAACAACACCAAGACCGTTACCGGAAGACAAACCTGGAAACAGCAATCAACACGGGCTTTGGAAATTCCTCCACGGCACGTGAAGAGAGCAACTGGTGGGCGATTCTCAGGGGACGGGGCCCGTGGGTTTGCGGCCAGCGGATTTCATTTGTATCCACGCTCTCTTAGGGCATCCACTGTTCTTTCACACACAGCAGAAGTAACTTACTTTTGGCTGGTTTGTGGTTGGTACCTTTAAGAGTTCTTTCAGGAAGACCTCCAGGATTTCCTGAAGTCTTTGTGCTAAGTAGTTGGCCTCATCTGAGCGACCCTAAAGTAGTCACTTCGGTACACTGTGCTGGCTTTGGGGGAATCTATCCAGCTGAGAAATGCTAACTGAAGAAAGGTCGGAAGGCACAACACTCTCAGTCTCCTCTGAAATCTACACTAGGGGTAAATTTCATCTGGGTGCATGTGAATGTAGGTGAGACCTCTGCTGATTTGCAAAAGAATATAATGACTGGGGCGCCCGGGTGGCTCAGTGGGTTGAATGTCCAACTCTTGATTTTGGCCAAGGTCATGATCACAGTCATGAGATCGAGCCCCTTGTCAGGCATGGAGCCCGCTTGGGATTCTCTATTCTCTCTCTCTCTCTCTCTCCCTCTGCCCTTCCCTGGCTCGTGCACATGCGCGCTCTCTCTCTCTCCAAAAAATTAAAATGAAAAAAAAAATATATATATATATATAAAAGACTGAGATGAGATTTACTGACTAGACAGGACGTAACGCATCGTTAAGAGGTGAACACAGAAGTGCTCTTAGATGAGACCCGGGTTGTCTTGGTTCGTCTACTTTATCCCGCTCTCTTTGTGCCTCTGGGAAATGGATTCGATAATAACAGAATTTGTCAGAACAAGCACCTTCAAAGGGCTAGTGGGCTGCAGGGAAAGGGATGCATTTGGTAGACAGTTGCTTCCTGAAGAGGGTATCATTGAAACACATTTGTACGACACATTTGCGTTTTGGTTTTGTATTTGCTTATATATAAACAAACAAAAAAAATATCTCGAAGGATACTCACACTCAGTTCTTACTGGTCTCTCAGGGTTGTGACCATGAAGATTCACTTTTTATAGTTCCTACATCTCCGTATTATTTGAAATTTTTATATAGAGCTAGAATTACTTTTATTATCAGGGGAAAAAAAAATTGTGGAAAAAGGCCACAAAAACACTTGGAGATTTCACATTCGAAACCCAGGCCCCGACTCATGCCAGTGTGGCCAGATTCCAAGAAGCACGGGGTCCGGGGATGGATGGGACCACCGGGGCCACCCCAAGGTGAGGATAAATCACACTGCTTCCCGACTCCCTCTGCACCAACTTTTCTCTGCCTGAGAAATAGTATCGAGATAATAAAAGAGGCAGCACTGAAAGGAAAGAAGTCATTTTGAGCTGGTAGGGGAGAAAAGAGAGTGGAGAAGGCCCTTTCGTCGGCCACGTGGTGCACGGAACTGACGATGGGATAATGGCCTGAACTCCCCTAAGTCTCCGAGGCCATTTCTCTCTAGGCCCACTTGTGGGCGACGGGGTTCCCAGGGAAACGCTACAAGGCGGTCCACGAAAAGCAAGCCCTTTCTCCAATTGTGAGGGCAAATGGAGGCAATTCCGTAGCCATTCTCTACTCTTGTACAGACTCAAAGACATGTCCTAGAAACACCCTCAAGGTTACAGGAGTTTGGTGCACAGAAACTAACGTTAGGGACTACTGAAGTTCAGTGAGGACTTTGTCTCAGTTCAGCGCTTGACAGAGAAGGCTGGCGGCCATTTAGTGGCCAAGGAGGAACACCGTCCACGCTTCTGCACCGGCGACAAAGACGCTCGCGCGTGGGTCACAAGACCTGGCTCGGGGCATCCTCAGGGTTGCCTCAGGTCGGACACGGGTTTCAACTCCCGCCTGGGCGGAGGAGGCCCAGACCCACAAAGACCCTGGTGCAGAACGCTCCAGAGAAGAGTGCTGTCCTTCGCGTACGGATTCCCCGAGCCCCGCCTCTTGCCTCAGTTTCCCCACCAGCTCTGGCTCTGTCCTGGAAGGGCTATTGTTCAGTATCCCCCTGCCTGTGCATTTTGTCCTTGACTCCAGAACTCAGTTCCTGGAAACCTCAGGATACCTTCACTTTTCGTTTTTGTTTTATTGAAGAAAGTGCTGTGCTTATTTAGTAAACATCCTGCTGTGCTTATTTAGTAAACATTTTAGAGTTGTTTTTTTTTTTTTAAACTGAGCTAGTATATTTTTGAGAGAGGGCAAGCGCGTGCACAAGCAGGGGAGGGGTAGAGAGAAGGAGAGGCAGAATCCCAAGCAGGCTCCGAGCCATCAGCACAGAGCTGGATGCGGGGCTCGAACCCACCAACCGTGAGATCACGACCTGAGCCGAGATCAAGAGTCAGCCGCTTAACCAACTGAGCCCCCCAGGCGCCCCTGAGCTGGTATTTTTATTAGGATGGCTTTTGCTTGCATGGGCTCTATCTATCCTGACCTCATTTTCCCTGAGCCCTATTCCTTTTTTCTGTGTGGTCTGCAAGATCCCAAGTTTCTTCAGGAATACATAGCTGAGTTGCAATGTTGTCTCTGTTGAGTAGCAAAGGTGGTTTTAAAATCTAAAGACTACGCATCTGCACCCTCTCCTCTGCCCCACTACTGATCTCGCTTTTTACTGTAAACATCACTGCTGTCTCTGACTTGTTTTTTCCAGTGAAAAGAATGAACTGGTGAGAAGGGGCGGGCTGAGAAATCTTTTCTCCTGCTGAGTGGGCCTGGAATAAAATTTTATCACTTTTCGCCAGGACTCTGGCAACGGTCAGAAATAATTTCTCGCTACCTGTGCTGAACGGCAGGCCAAAGTCAAGACGAGTTTGTGACTGCATTTACATTCAATTCCGGCACTTAATATCCCCGACATAAAGAAGGTATAGAAATGGAGAAAGAAAGACCGCAGATTCCCAAAGACATGGCCGTCATATTCATCTAGGGTTGTGTGTCGTTTCCACACACACCACAGTTTTCTCTGAGAATTTCCCAGTCAAAAAAAGTCCTTGACATTATTTTCACTTCTTACCTTTATCCAGATTTCCAGGAGATACAGCATTTAAATCACCAAACTGCAAAACAATAGTCATGTGGGCAACAGTTATTAACAGGTAGAATAAAATAACCTTCTATCACTCTGAGGCAAAAACGCCACGGTAGGACTTTTTAAAACTGTAAACCAGTGACCATTTTGATCTCTAACTACACGGGTCACCTAATTTTCCAATCAAACTTGTTGAATCTGAACAGTTTTCAACTGTATCACAATTTAGCTGTCTGCCTTGGCCTCTTTGCAAAGGATGACAATTTCTCTCTGCCTTCTTTGCTTCGTTTTACTTTTCATTATTATTTCAACTGAGCAGTGAAGAAATAGGGGCCTGGCTGGCCTGCAGACGACGGATGTGGTGGGATAAATTTGGAAATTTGGTGACGGAGGGCAGATCAGCTCCACCCCCATGGGCAGTCCAAAAGTTCCCCGGGGAGGCGACATGACAGAAACTTGGTCCAGCTGCTTGGCTGAACTCTTTCTTTAAAGCTTTCATTAACAGAAATAAAAAGCATAGTGGGAACCCCAAAGTGTAAAGTGTTCATTTTTTAAAAAAAATCTCAGAGACTTCTCTTCTAACTTGATGTTTGATAGCACGGTCCCATCTTTAGAAAGAAAGGATGTGTCTGTTACCAATGCAACAAGAAAGACCTTAAAACAAAATGGCACCATTAATAACCTTCAGCTTAGATTTTATTTTCTGTCTTGGTTCGAAAGCTTAACGAAAGTAATAAAACTGACCTTATTTTGCAAACATACACACACATTTTTCCCCCTTAACCTACACGTGTATTACTCTTCATAGTAGCTATCGTGGGAGCGTTTACACTTATTCCGAGGTCCAAGGCTCTGGAATTCCTTTCACGATCGAGTTCAAGAGTTAGTTTATGCATCGTTCAAGAAAGCCCATCTTGTGATTTTACATCCAATTGTGACTGCAGATAACGCTCCAAATTGTAGTGATTGCCAGAGGTCCTGGGATGATTTCTGACTACTCACTAAAAAGCAAATTCACCTCTGTCACAATTCAGGATATTCAAAATAATATGTCGTGTTACTGTTATTCCTTAGCAGTTCAGAGATAGTTTAAAAAGAGGCATTCCACAGCATGTGGAGCTATGGCAGCATTATTGGCACAAACGTGTAGCCTTCCTAGGTGACTGCTTTGAAGGGGACAAGGGCCTCCTGGATCCATAACTCCGAGAATCTGTCTTTGGGAAAAGCGTCCCATTACTTTATGGTTACATCCCGTTGGGCAACAGATATAGAATGATCAACACCGAACTGTGGTTTGGGAGTTGTTCCTGATCACGTGGTAGTCTAAATAAAAATCACAGTTTAGATTATGTAAAATGTCTTGAATTAAAGAATCTAAGCAACAAAAACAAAATCAATGGGCCTCTTCATCTATTTTTGGTGTTATTTAAATATTTTAGAACTAAAAACAGAATGCCCAAAGCTGAAGGATCCTTTATAAGTTATTTCTAACTGATGCAACACAGTAAGGTTTATACATCTTTTAAATGAATGCTTAATGACACTTAAGATCCAATTCTGGAAATATGTTGCAGAGAGGAGTCTTAAACATACCTCTATAACCTCTAAAATGTGAATATTCCTCGGGGCACATGCAACAATAGCCAAATTGTGGAAAGAGCCCAAATGTCCATCAACTGATAAGTGGATAAAGAAGATGTGGTTTACATACACAATGGAATACTACCTGGCAACGAGAAAGAATGAAATCTGGCCATTTGTAGCAACGTGGATGGAACTGGAGGGTATTATGCTAAGTGAAATAAACCAGGCAGAAAAAGACAGGTATCATATGTTTCCACTCATATGTGGAACTTGAGAAACTTAACAGAAGACCATGGGGGAACGGAAGGGGGGAAAACAGTTTCAAACAGAGAAGGCGGCAAACCGTAAGAAACTCTTAATTTTTTTTTTATGTTTATTTATTTTTGAGAGAGAGACAGAGCACAAGTGGGGGAGGGACAGAGAGAGAGAGGGAGACACAGAATGTGAAGCAGGCTCCAGGCTCCGAGCTGTCAGTCCAGAGCCTGATGTGGGGCTCGAACCCGCGAACCACGAGATCGTGACCCAGGCTTAAGTCGGACACCCAACCGACTGAGCCATCCAGGCACCCCAAGAAACTCTTAAATACAGAGGATAAACTGAGGGCAGGAGAAGAGGGGGAAATGAGTGATGGGCACTGAGGAGGGCACTTGGTAGGGTGAGCCCTGGGTGTTGTATGTACGCGATGAATCATGGGAATTTACTCCCGAAGCCCAGAGCGCACAGCGTGCTCTGTGTGTTAGCTAACTTGACAATAAACTGTATTTAAAAATAAATAAGTAAACAGACGAATGAAATGTGAATATTCCATTTGTTTTCAAAAAAATCTCAAAAGGCTGCCTGACACTAAATTATTATTGCCATTAGTAATGAACAGTCTCACACAACGTGGCTGACACCAAACTCTGGCCGCATCTGGAATTTTTCTTCCGAGGAAACTGCTTTTTTTTTTTTTTTTTTTTAAATTTTTTTTTTTTAACGTTTATTTATTTTTGGGACAGAGAGAGACAGAGCATGAACGGGGGAGGGGCAGAGAGAGACGGAGACACAGAATCGGAAACAGGCTCCAGGCTCCGAGCCATCAGCCCAGAGCCTGACGCGGGGCTCGAACTCACGGACCGCGAGATCGTGACCTGGCTGAAGTCGGATGCTTAACCGACTGCGCCACCCAGGCGCCCCAAGGAAACTGCTTTTAAGTTGCTGTTGAGCTGGAAGCACAGCAACTTCCTTCATGTAAAGGTCTCCCTCGGAAAGTTTCTGCTTAGCCCGAGTGAATGCATTCGGTTATTCAGGATGCTAAAAATCACCACGCAACCAGTATTTCCACGACTGCTGTGGTCCTTCGTAAATAAACACGTGCCAACTAAATACTCTGGGCTTGTGCCCCTGCGGGGTGCTGAACACGGTACAAGTAATCTCAGGGACACCGATGGCGCCTCTCGTGTCTCTGGGATCAGTAACAAAGTCGCACGTGATGGCAAACGGAGAGAGTGGGTTCAAAATAAAAATCTGGTGAGGAGAGGTAGGATTTTGGTACCCGATACAGAAGAAGGGGAAGCTTTTTAACGTGCATTTCCCACGTGAGGAAAGAATTCACATGCGATTAAGGAAAAAAACCACGAGACAGGCCGCGATTTCCGGAATCGGTGCATTCACGCGTTAGTCAACGAACATTTACTGGAAGCTTCCTACGTGCTAAGCACTGTGCCAGCCAGTTCCAGTCTATCCCCTCTTTCTGGAGGTGAGGGTCAGAAGTTGTTTATATCAGGAAGGGCAGGTGGTTTAGTCAACGAAAGGAAGCAGCCTAGGACAGCTGAGATGGTTTTAGAAGCATGGGCATCTCAGAAAGGGAAGTCAGCGGTGGGGGGTTGGGGGTGGGCCGCAGGGTCAGGGCGGCTGGACGGCAGAACATGAACGATGATGGCAGAGAAGACCGGGAGTCGGCATAAGGAAGACAGCGTCACAGATGGGGGACAGATGACAGGCGCTGAGACTAGACCGGCACAAACCAGAAACAAAAGAGAAGGAAGACTCGGAAGGATCTGGATGAACAAAATGGAGGTTCGCCAGAAAAGTACGGAGGTTACCGTCAAGGTTTAGCTCCAGCAATTGGGAAAATGACGGAGCTTGCCAAGTTCCCTTGCTGCACAGGGCACTGGAGGGGCCACTGCCTGGCAAGGTGACATCTCAGAGCTTATAAAGTACTTTCACGGCTCCGTGTATGATAGGCTTTCTTTCAAATACCATGACCTCCATATCACTTCCTCAAGATGGTTTCCTCAGAGAGGCTTTTCCTGACAGGTCTATCTGAGCGTCTCCTTCCCTGTCGGGTTGAATCGCTTCCTCCCAAGCATCTACAACACCCAACACTTACATTTCTTCCTCTTCTAACATCTGACTTCCCAACCCGAGTGCCGGGGCCGTGAGGGCAGGGGCCTTGTTGTTTGTCCTCTGCGTAAATGGGTCCCAGGATCTACCTCGGCACCTGATAGATATCAAAGGTGGACTACATACCAAACGAATGAATTTGCTTCTTCAGTGCAGCCTCAGAGAAAACCGACGAATTTGGCAAGGTAGAGAGCTTAGGTTGAATCTTACCGCTATTAAAAACAAGGAACTGATTTGTAGAACGTTTGTAGGAAACGTGGCGGTGGGGGGTAGGAGACCACGTATTCTGACCCTCACTTTAGGAATGTGAGACATAGCGGGAGAGGGTAAAGGGGGAGGAGGGGGAGAAAAAGGGGGAGAGAGAGAGAGAAAAAAAGAGAGTGTGCACGATCCATACATGGAGGAAGGAAAATAAATTAAGGGGTTTAAAATGAGCTCTGGGGTTAGAAAGCATCTGGCCTTTGATGTACACAGGAAAAAAAATCCTGCCAGCAGAGTGAGAAATAGGGAAGGAGAAACCGAATAGAACACACAGGACGGATATCTAGTGTTTCAGGAAGAAAAGCCTCCTATCCCAGAAACCACCTCCTCCGGGTCCTGACAAGGGTCCTAATGACGCACGCCCTCCTGGACAAGAGTCGACTGACCACTGTGGTGGGAGGGCGAGACCACAACTTCATGAGGAGGCTGGTAATGGCTGGGAAGCATAAGTGGGCGACACACAGGCAGGACCCTTGAGGGAGGGCCCGGGTGCGACCCTGACTTGCGGCCCATCGGCTGAAGAGTGGTTCATCACGGGACCAGCGGGTCTGCCGCCTGTCCTGGGGCACGGGCACCATGACCGGAACCGGGCACAGCTCGGGAGACGCAGCCCACACGGGCCCCGAAGAGCCCACTACCCGTTAGATCCAGCAGCTGGCGACTTTCCAGAGGGAGGGGGGTAAGGCGTGTGTGCTAACACTTGGAAACTGAAGCAAGGCGGCGGAGGTCGGGGTGCAGACGGCCAACGGGCAGGAGCCCAGGCGGGGCCACAAAGCAGAGACTGGGGACAGGAGTCAGGGACAGAAGGAAAGCTTTGAGATGAGGACTTCACCCGTGGGAACACGTTCCCTGCTGGAAGAGTTTCCCCCCCATCCTGGGGAGAGAGGATTAGGGAGTCATCATAACCACATCCTCTTGGGCAGGCAGGTAAGCATCCCCTCTAGAAACCTCGTCTTCCTAGAAAATCCGTCGGTATGTCCAGACTTACAGGTAGACAGACACAATCACACACAAACATGTTCTATTCGCTCATTGAGATATCAGCCGTCCACGTCTATATCAGCTGTCCACGTCTAAAACCACCCTGTTGACTAAGCTACTACGCCCAAAAGAGCCTAACTGATTTTCTGGTGGCATCGGATTATGAAAATATAGGATCTAGAACAACGGGTGGCAAACTTTTTTTTCAGTGGAAGGTCAGACAGGAAGTACCTCAGGCTTTGTGGCTCTGTCGCAACTACTCAACTCTGCCACTCTAGGGCAAACACAGCCACAGACAATAGGTACGTGAAAGGGTGCGACTGTGTTCCAGTAAAACGCTAGTTACCAAAATGGACGATGGGCTGAGCCCTGGCTGGAAGAAGAGCCCATAAACCTCTTAAGGTCCCCAGTTTACAAACAGTGAAGGGAATGCAAGGTTTTATCTTTAAGGAAGGTGTGAAGACGTTGGTCACAGGAAGGATATGGAACCAGAAAGAGCTAGCACGGCTCAGGCACATGGGCATCAACAGGTCACAAGGAAAGAAAGTGAGGTCGACTCTTCAGGATGGAAGTCCGTCAAAGGACTAATTTTCCTCTTTTTTCTCTGGAGGCTAGCACGGAGAGACAGAGATGGACCAAGGTTGGTGTTTAATTGTGGGAATTAGTGGGGGAAAAGGGAATATGTCTGGGACATGAGAAAATATTACAGGGAAGGTTGCAAGGCAAGAGATGTGGGCAAAGGTGACACGTGTTAGTAGTTCAGATGGGGTGGGGGGAGTCTCCCTAATGGGAAGCTTGTCCCAATTTGGACAGTAGGTGAAGGTGTGAGGAGATAGTCTGACAACGTCACGTTCTCCACTGGTGAAAGCCAATGGAGACTAGGTCCCGGTGAGGACGATTTCCAGGGTGGAGTCATCAACGGAGAAATGACGTACATATGTTGAGGAGAGGAGGAAGTAAGAATAAATAATATACTGAAGGAAGAGCCTAGAACCCCTAAGTCATGACTGATTTCACTCAGAATATAGCTTTCTACGGTAGTAATTTCCTATGGCTGCTGTCACAAAATGCCACAAACTCAGTGGCTAAAACAACACAGGTTTATTATTTTCTAACGCGGGAGGTCAGAAGACCAAAATGGGTCTCCCTGAGCTGAAATCAAGCTGTTGGCTGCATTGTATTTATTTCTGCAGATTCTAAGGGAGAGGTGTTTTAGGGTTTTTTTCCCTCTTTTCCGGCTTCCTGAGGCTGCTTACAACCCGTGGCATGTGGTATGCCCCCCTTCCATTCTGAGAGCCAGCCACAGTTTATTTCTTTGGGGGGGTAGGGGAGGGGCAGAGAGAGGAGGAGAGAGAATCCCAAGCAGGCTCTGTGCTGTCAGCACGGAGACCGACAGGGCTCGAACTCACGAACGGTGAGATCATGACCTGAGCTGAAGTCACAAGTAGGACACTTAACCGACCGAACCACCCAGGCACCCCCGCCTGCCTTCCACTTTTAAGGGCCCTTTGTGATCACACTGGGCCCACCCAGATAATCCATGATAATCTCATTTTAACGTCAATTAATTAGTAACCTTAACTGCGTCTGTGACCTAACCTGTTCACAGGTCCCAGGGATTGGGATGCAGACATCTTTGGGTGCCCCTGATATTGCCTGCCATTCGTATCTAAGATATTTTGTAAAACCTGCCACATCTGCCTGAAAAGAAACCATTTACCTTTACTTCCCCCCCCCCCCATTATTAGGGGAAACACAGCCTCCGGGTTAAGCCGTTCAGAACACACTGATATTTTTCCTCGGTTCTGTCTTCTGTGGTCTTCACTGGGGGTGACGTGGGATAGTACGTGGCCACGAATTCGTCTTCTATGACAGATTTGTCACTGGGGGGGGGGCGCACGTGCTTCAGTTTTCATTGACAGACTTTGAATTTTATATACAGCTTCCTATCCGCCTGAAAGTTTTTACGGCACGCTGGCTGAAATCATACGTGCATGCAAAAAGTCTACCAGGACCCCAGAGAGCCCCCGTGTATCGGCACAACCTGATGGTTCTGCAGGGATCTATGCCGTATAGACCGGCAGCCAGATGCCAACGTGCTGGCAGGTGCTCAGCTGATGAAGGAAGTGACCACAGGGAGCATATGCAGCAGAACCCACAGTGAACTTTACCACGTGACCCTGGGCATGCCTGCTGACCTGGGGGCCAAGGTCATTAGCAGCTGATACGCCAAAGAGTTGAAAGTTTTCACTAGAAAAGACAGCTCATATGAGGGCCTCAGCTACTCACAGGGTCAGTCGCTACATAGATTCACAAAATCTATTCAGATAAAGTGATGCTTCGATCTCATCCCGCTCCCCAGTTCTGCCACAGCGGTAACCTTTGATACACGCGTGTAGGGAAGAAATTACGTACGCGTGTGTGTAAGTGTACATTTTTCCAGTTTCTGCCAATGAACTGCTTGCTCTAGGAAAGAAGATCTTTAAGCTGTCATAGGCACTAAGAATAGAGAACTGTAAAATTCTCTGAAGTGGTTTCTATCTCCTAGTTGGAATACGATGTCTGTTTGGAACTTACTTTTACCCTTTAACTTGAATAAATTACACAGAGATAGTAACTGTATATATAACACTTTCTCCCCATTTCACAAGACCTTTCATTCATTCCTACTAGTTCAAATTTGATACAACTCTAGCTATGATTGTCTAATTATGATTATACGTCTTCCCTAATATTGCCATTTTTTTTTCTAAATGACTTATTTCTACATTCTATTTGGTTGGCTCTGTTTTCCAAAGCATTGAATTACTTTGCCTCTGATTACCACTTTGGCTCCAACCCAAAGAATGCTGTTGGAGTCTTCATAATTCCACGAATCATTTGTCTCAACATTCAAATTTGTCTACAGGCTATTTTTCCCCTTGCAACATAATTTTATTAAAGCCTCCACATGCCTTTATATGATCTGTTTCATGAATTTCAGCTTCTAAGCTTATCTTTATATGGTCGAAACCATGAAGGTCTAATGGTGTACATGATCAGCATAGAATCAATACTGAAAAATCTGCCCTGGAGTCGAAGACAATCAAAATACAGTCTCTCTGAGTAATACACATAGCTTCAGATCTACGTATGTATGCACGTATGTATGTATGTATCTATCAATGACCTATCTATCTATCTATCCTTGTGGAAAGGAAATGGAACTAGAAAAAAATTAGGTACCTAACATGTGCCAATCTGCCCCCCCGACCATCCACTCCATCCATCTACCTACCCCTACTTACCTGTGCCTAACTGCATACCCATCTAATTTTATCCTCACAACAGGCTTGGGAAGAAATTCCTCATGCTTATTTTGTTGATGAGAAAACTAAGACTAAAGCAAAGGATATACCTTGCCCAGGTTGCAAAGGCATTAAATGGAAAACAGGCAGCAGCATGGTAGAGAAGAACAACATGGGGTCTAGAGCCAGCCTGACCCGGCTTTGAATCACAAGTCTACCACTATCAGCTATGGGATTCCAGACATGTTACTCTTTGATCCTTAGATTTCCTTTTTGTGAAACAGACAGGGTCTACTGTCTTCAAACTCAACTTTCCAATACTAGTGACAAAGTCTCAGAATTCCATGCAACCGTAAGGCTATAAAAATGGTGACTTCAAATAAAATGGCTGTAGCTGAGTGGGACCACAAGATGTGTTGCCTGAGAAGGGAAGTGTCCTTAGACCTTGACTTGAGAGTCTGACACTATGAACTCCATCAAAGGCTGCAGTTGAAGATGGCTTATGTGCTGACCAAGGCTTTAATGATTCAAGCAAATACCATGAGAAGGGTGTCCTAAACATGGATGGGATGTGTGTGTGTGTGTGTGTGTGTGTGTGTGTGTGTGTGTTTTATGTTTAGTAGAATGGGGATGATCACATCATGAGAAATTGCTGATGAACTCAGATGAGTATCAGCATG
This sequence comes from Lynx canadensis, assembly GCF_007474595.2. Taxonomy (NCBI): domain Eukaryota; kingdom Metazoa; phylum Chordata; class Mammalia; order Carnivora; family Felidae; genus Lynx; species Lynx canadensis. Next base: position 8,096,709 of record NC_044315.2, on the reverse strand, counting down.
TAAATCCTGGCCCAACCAGTTGACTCTCACTCTCTCTCTCTCTCTCTCTCTCTCTCTCTCTCTGGTCTTCTGAGAAGTCAACAAAGGAATTGAGAGCTTTAAAGCTTTCCTTCCCTATAGAAGCAACAAGATAGTTCACAGGCAGGTTTGGAACTTCCCGACCCAACTCTAATCTTTCAATATTCCACACTTAACTCGAACTTCGTGAAGTTCTGAACTGTACAAGTTGAGTTTTTACAACTTCATCACGTTGTTAACTTTACAGCTCCAATGGAGCTGGGCAACCTCGTATTTCAGTTCTGCCGCCTGAAGTTCGTAGAACTTATCACAAAAGGATTAGCTAGTGGCAACTATTCTGGACGTTATGGGTGGTGGCGGGAGAGGTCTTGGAATTTTAATCTTATGATTAAGATTTTGGGATTTGGGGATTTTTGGGGGATTTGGGAGCATTATTATTTTCTTGAAATGTCTTCCAAATGAGAACCAAATCAATCAGAGCATTCGGTACAGGGTTTCACAATGGAGGAAAATAGTCGCTGATTTTACAGTGATTTCCAATTTCATAAAATGTGCAAGGAATGCTTATGCTACATTTGGTAAAATCCCATGTTCCTTTGGTGACTTTTCTTTCTGTGAGTGTCTTTTCCAATGTATTTCCAAATGGTGTTGTCAATGGCCGAGATTTCTGCCAGTTTGCTTCAAACTGAAGCCAAAGGGGCCCTACGATTGCTGTCGGTCCTTCTCCTTCGGACTAGCCAGGTATACTGGCAACATGTGCTGAGGGTTGCCCTGTACACAGGTAGCATATTTTCATCCCGGGTCTAACCGTTCAGTCATTTTTTGCTCCCCTCCACCCGCTGGGAACCCAGTGACACATGTACCTTTACCCTGTTTCCAAATCTCTAAGAAGCATTCGTGAAGTAAGAATAGAAGCCTTAGTTCCTCTTGAAGAAACAACAGGAACTGTTTTCAACAACAGGAACACTGAACGATAAGGATCGTTAGGCCAAACCAAGAAGGGCCTCTGTCCTGAGACCCATGTTATAAAGAGCCCCGCCTTGGCTTTCCTGTGGCTGTGGCCCTCTCTACGGTGTAGGGAAATCATTGGGCCAAGTAGAGGTGTCCTCTTGGTGGCTATCTGTCCCTCCCACCGCTCAGACCGTACTTGCGTTATCTAAGACCTTGGAACTCCCTACGTAAAGGCCTTGAGTTCCCTTCGTGCAGATTTCTTCTCCAAGTGCACTCCTCACTTTTTTCAGAAGAAAAAAGGGAGAGCCAACGAGGGGCAGAGGTTTGCCAAGGCTGGACACAACCTGGACGTTGGCGTGAGTTGTTCAGAGGTATTCACGGCATGGGATCGGGGGTGATGCCTAAGAGAAGTGGTCTGGGGCTGGACGCTGGGTCAGGGGCTGGCTGGGTCTAGGTCATTACCTTCTGGCACGGATCCACGGGGAGCCTGAGAATCTTACATTTAAACATAGCCTTCCAAGTTGTTATCAAGGCATATTTACCAACCCAGCTGGACGGAATAGATTTTACTTAGAGTTCGACTCATAACTTTTGAAATGTTAAGACATGGGGTACCTTAGGCTCCGCAAATGTTAGGGGCTGAGCTGAGAAGCATATGCTTTATGGAAATAAAACCATGGGTTCCAAAGAAAGAACCTAACTCAAGACAGGCTTCATGTGAGGCTACCTTCATCGTCTAAGAGGAAACCTTGGCATCAGTTTGTTACCTGAGGGGAGATATTTCTTAATTTTAATTCTACCACCCCTCTTTTGCAGAAATTATTTTAATTTTTTTCTTTGATGTTTATTTTTGAGAGAGAGAGAATGAGAGAGACAGAAGGAGGGAGAGAGGGAGAGAAGGAGGGGGAGAGAGACAGAAGGAGGGAGAGAGGGAGGGAGGGGGAGGGGGAAGGGCAGAGAGAGGCAGACACAGAAAAGGAAGCAGGCTCCAGGTTCTCAGCTGTCAGCACAGAGCCCGATATGGGGCTCGAACTCACAAATCGCAAGACCATGACCCGAGCCAAAGTCGGACGCTTAAGTGACTAAGCTACCCAGATGCCCACTTTTGCAGAAATTATTAACCGGACAGACAGTGGAGGCTGGCTGGGGCATGCAAACACGTCCTCTTTGTGCCAAGTAGCCTGAGTCAGGTTTGAAGTGCTTCTAGTATCAAAACATCTGGCCTACACACTTGGAGAAAATCGTATTTACGAAAGTGTATTTTATACAGTGATGGTGAAAAGTCGAAAACGACTCCTGTGGATTGAGGCACTTGTGATCTCAAACGAGAGCCGTTTCTTTATCGAAGGACCAGTAAGCACCCTCGTCGCCTGTTTGTGAGCAAAACTACCAGAAAGACAATGGCAAGGCCAGAGCCACCTGGACAGGGCAGGGGATAACAGAGTGTCGCGGTGGCCAGCAGAGGGAGCTGTCATGCCTAATCTGTGCCGCAGGATCTCCCACGCCTTGCTGGCTCTGCGGTCGGTCGGTTGGGGATCCCAGGCTCACTCTTTCCTAAGCAAAATAGCCCAGGGGTGGACTTTGCTGAAGAGAACAGGGTGCCGAGATTTCTTTCCTGATGTGTCCAATGACCATTTTAGTTCTTGAAGTACGTGAAGAATTCTTGAACTATTTTATCTTCTTTTCCCACTTCTGAACGCTTTAGGGGAACTAATCTCTAGTTGAAAGCACTTATGAATGCCCGGCTTGGTACAGAGGGTCTCTGAAATGTTGACAGACACATCTTAGGGAGAAGGAGCACTTCTTGGTCTAGAAGTTTTTTTCTCCTGATAAAAGAATCCAGTAGGTAAATCATGAAATCGAGTGAGAAGTTCTACACATTGGCAACCTGTCTTTCCATCATTCTTTTGTACTTCCTTTTTTTTTTTTTTTTTTAATGTTTATTTATCTCGAGAGACAGAGAGAGTGAGGGCAGGGGACGGGCCGAGAGAGCAGTGGGGAGGGAATCCCAAGCACTTTCCTGGCTCTATCTCACAAACCATGAGATCATGACTTGAGCCTAAACCAAGAGTCAGACGCTCAACCGACTGCACCGCCCAAGAGCCCCTATACCTCCTTTCTTGAATGTCTTTTTTTTTTTTTTTTAATTTTTTTTTTTTTCAACGTTTATTTATTTTTCGGACAGAGAGAGACAGAGCATGAACGGGGGAGGGGCAGAGAGAGAGAGGGAGACACAGAATCGGAAACAGGCTCCAGGCTCCGAGCCATCAGCCCAGAGCCTGACGCGGGGCTCGAACTCCCGGACCGCGAGATCGTGACCTGGCTGAAGTCGGACGCTTAACCGACTGCGCCACCCAGGCGCCCCTTGAATGTCTTTTGACCACCTATTGGAAGACTGTGTTTCGACCACAGTTATAGGCGAAAGTCTATTCTTTGAAGAGCCTAAGAGATGGGGTTACAGCCCAGAGCAAGCAGGAAGGAAATCAAGTCCAGGTTGCTAATGAGCAGGAGTCCCAAAGGAAAGGGCTGTGGCCCTGGGCGGCTGAGTCAACAGGTGCTTTTCGCACACTCAGAGAAAGAACGGAACAGAACGACAAACCAGGAAAGAGGAGGAAGAATGGGAGAGCTTCTACAAAGCCAATTCTTAGGAAGGTGTAGAAGAAAGGCCTCCCGTGCCTCTGCTCCGGGAGGTCACTTTGATGATTTACTGTCAAGCTGTCAGAATCGTGCTCACGTAAAGGAGCACATTTACAGCTAAAAGCAAACTCCAAATTCCAAAATGATGATTCTGACTTAGGTCCGGTCTGTGGGTGGGCGCAGAGGAGCGGAAGGGTGTAATTTATCGTTGGTGCTGCTTCCCAGCAGACTAAGCTTTCCAGTTACAATTTGCTTGGGCTAATATTCCAGTGAGTTTGCATATTCTAGACGTCTATGAACAAACAGTAGGGAGGAAAAGGGCGGTGGGACCATCAGGGTGCATCCTGGAATGCAGAGAAGAAACCCTGGGACAAAACAATGAAAGCTTCCACACTAGGCATCTGGTGCGTGTGTGACGGTGAATGTGTGCGTCTTTGGGGGAGCTGAACAGTACAGACGGAAGTAAGTTTGAATAGGTCTGCAAAAAAATTGTACGGTGAGATACTAAAACGTGAACGGAACGGAGCCCACGTGTGGCGACTTGGAAGGATACGGTCCTGCTTTCTGCCGCATGCTGGCTCTGCTTTGGGGAAACTTTCAACCTGTTTTCCCATCTTTTGCAAGGTTCTGGAGAATATTAAATAAGAATGTGAAACATTTCGCACAGTGATTATCACGAGGCAGTTCCTGTATTAATTAATTAGAAAAAATTAGTACATACGAATAAACTTTATTATGAAGAATAAGTGATATCACTTTCGACAAGTATTCATTACATTTTTTAAGCTCCTGCCGTTCCAAGATAGCTTTTTGCTGCAAATGATTGTAACTTGTGGTGCAATTCATTCATTTTAAAATATTCTAGAGCACATCTATTATTCCACAGGTACGTTTTCAGTGTATTCCCTAGTTGCACTGGAGTAAAGTCACTGAAATTTATCTTTCATTAGATTGATTTTGCCTTAAGAATCCGTGCTTATTTATCATGATTATCCTTCTACCAAATGGAACTTTTTCACCCAACTTTTATCCTAAAAGCTTGCCTGTGGAATTATTATTGCTCTTCTCCAATTTTTAGGTTTTGAAGATTTTTTTCTCGTCTACTTTGAGTACATCAATTTTGATAAATTCACATTTTTCTTTGGATGGTATATTCTTAAGGGATCTTCCATTTTTTTCCCTAAAAATATTACTAAAGTATCATCTTTTTTTATGTTGACATTCATATCTGAATAAGTGAAGCATCTTTTGGTTTCTACTTTTTATTTCAAAAAATTGGTTATATGGGCGGCTTAGATGTAATATTAAGTAAGTATAATGAGATTACGACAGAATTGAAATATGTTTAATAAATTAAAGGTAACAATATTTACCACAGAAAATCATTTTATGAAGCAAACAAAATTTATAGATTCAGAGAATGTATTAATGGACTATGTCTATTTTGAGGAAAAAAAGCACACATACCATAAACTCCCAAATAGATTCCAAAGAGTCATAAAATTCAAATAAAAGGATAGTTTTCCGCTCAGAGCTGCGCAGAAAGCCCTGAGTTTAAAAAATTTTTTATTTAACAGGTGTGCAAACAGCTGCAACTTGCTTATTCTGTTTTATTCCTGCTCCTAAAATTGCACCACTCCCAGAGAGTCTATGGGTATATTTATAATATTAAAGTTCAAAAAGGTATATAATTTTAGCAGTAAATAAGTTCTGTTTCCTTTTTACCACCCAGGCAAAAAATATAATCCTGAAGCTCTGAAATTGCACATGCTTTAAATAACTTACTAGTCAGCATTACTGTGGCAGCTGACTGACATTTAGAAGAAAACGTGTTGGGCTGTGATGCTCTATCTGTTTCCTCTGGGGGCGCCATTGCATGGTGGTCTGCACGTCAACCGAAATGGTAGTGTTAATGGGGATGCAAAAAACAGTAGTTTTGTACACCCGTATCCCGTGCTTGTGTGTACAACGGGTATCGGTCTCTCCTGCCTGCTCAAAGCATGTAAACAATTGTTAATCCTCAAATGTACCGTTGAATTCTCATTAATGAAGATACATTAACTGTCCCTAAGTTGCTTTCAAGGACAACCTCTCCCCCTTGCTTCTGGATCTAGCTGGCTGTCCGCCAAATAATGTGCGCGCAAGGCAAAAACCGACGGTCCAGCCAAGTTTGTGACTACTTCCCAGGCTTCTTCTCGCTGACTTCCCAACTGTTCTTGCTCCCGTCCCCCATCCTGCAGCGTTCTTGCTCGCCCCACCCCCATTCGTGCAGCAGGCGACGAGCATGGTGGTTTAACAGCAAGAACTTGGGGGCCAGACTGCTTGGTTTTGGAGCCTGATCTCACCACTCAGGGGTTGGGTGACCTTAGGCGAGCTACTTGACGGCTCTGTGTCTCATGTCATCATCTGTAAAACAGGTGTAATAAGGGGCGCCTGGGTGGCTCGGTCGGTTAAGCATCCGACTTCGGCTCAGGTCATGATCTCATGGTTCATGGGTTTGAGCCCCGCGTCAGGCTCTGCGTTGACAGCTCAGAGCCTGGGGCCTGCTTGGGATTCTGTGTCCCCCTCTCTCTGCCCCTGCCCCCCCACTCAAAAATAAACATTAAAAAAACTTTTTAAACAGGTGTAATAATTTTCATTTATAGGGTTGTTGTGAGATATTAAGTTAATAGCCACAAAGCACTTAGAACAGGGCCCGGCACATAAGTAGTATGCACATCACTTGAATTTTCTTTCCTGATCCAATTTGACTTCTTGTTGACTGAATTTGATGGTATATATTGGGTCTTGCTGGTGTCTGACCTTCAGATTTTCCACGAAAGCCTCCCCTTGGCCATGCTCCCTTCCATTTCAGGTAGGACCTGTGTGCACGTCTCTGTGTGCCTGCGGTGGTCTCTCTCCACCCCTTACCCCCCAATTCTCACCAACTTCACACAGTTATGAACTCTTTTTGCCCTTTAGATCTCACTTCAAACATCATTTCTGGAGGGCAGGGGGGGAGCCTTCCCTGGCCCTCCCAGGCTAGATGAAGGCCTCATGCTTCGAGCATTCCTATTTCTCTTTAATTTTGTAGCTCTACAGTTATGTGAATATTTAGTAAATATAAATTCAAAAACTAAAATGTAAGCTTCTTGAATGCGAGGTCAAAATCTCTTTTGTTCATTATTATAACCTAATCATTACAGCATTTGGTCTAGAGTAGGTATGTAAGAAATATCTGCTAAACAGAGGCACCTGGGCGGCTCAGTCAGTTAAGCATCCAACTTTGGCTCAGGTCATGATCTCACAGTTCATGGGTTCGAGCCCCACATCGGGGTCTGTGCTGCCAGCTCAGAGCCTGGAGCCTGCTTCGGATTCTCCCACTCTCTCTGCCCCTGCCCCTCCCTGCTCATGCTCTGTCTCTTTCTCCCTCTAGAATAAAAATTAAAAAATTGCTTTTTATATAAAAAATATGTATTAAACAAATGAACAAATAAATTTCAGAGGTAAGTCTGAGAGTCAACATCGGTGAACAAGATTTGTCCAAGATTATACCACTATAAATGTCAGAACCATCAGGAGAATTCAGTTCTCCGGACTCAAAGTGCTCATTTTTTCCAGGGCATTAAATCTTTGGTTACACACATCATACAAAGAACCATGCAATTAGTGTGGTGTAGGTTCTAGAATGAAAAGTAAATGTACAGATCAGAGAGAACGGGGGTATCTAAGGTAGTGGGGGGGGGGGGAACTGGGCTCCCCTGAGGAACTGATATTTAAGACGTGATGTAAGACTTAGCATGAGCAAGGGGGAGTTGGGCAGAAGACTCCTTGTAGAAAGAACCATTGACACAGTGGGCCAATGATGAGAAAAGCTTGGTGAATAAGAACAGAGCAAAGACCACTGTGATTGCAACAAAAGGAATAGGAGGAGGGAGGTGGAGGTTAATCGGAGAGGCAGGGCCAGATCATGTACCACCTCGTGCACCAAGGAAAGAATTTTGTTCCTTACCTAACAGAAGAGAATACCAATGATGGGTTTTAAGTAGGGATAACACAACCACCTTGGCCCTTTCATAAGACAATACTGACTGTACTAGGGGAGGTTTGGGAAAGAACAGATTTAGTAACAGGGTGGACATAGGGGTCCAGACAGAAAGACATGTAAAAGATGATGCCCAGGTGTCCAGCATGATCAACTGGGAGAATCGTGGTACCATTTACTGGGAAGGAGCCATTGGTAGACAGATCAAGAGTTTGATTTCATTAAGTATGTAATGAGCTCTCAATAAATAGTAAGAACTATTATTGGGTTTGTGGTTGCTGTTGTGACTGATGATTGAAAACCAAGTGCTGCGATTGAGGGTAAGGGTGACTTTTATGGATTTCAGTGGATTTGGGCCCGAGGTGTTGCCCCCACAGGCACTTCTGGACTTGGTGTTTGAAAAGGGCAACCACCTAAGGGGCTAATGCAACTGAGCCTCAACATGCAGAAGCCCCCCCTTTTTATTTATTTTTTAACCTCCAATCTGATTTCTAGTGTAGGCACGGGATAACATGGGAGGGACACATGAGAAAACAGCCTTTCCTTTTTCTTGAATTTCCTTCTCCTTCTTTCAAGAATTGAGAAATTTCAGAGACGCTAATATGACTATGATCTACGGGTCTATTATGGCCAACAGATGTTAGGAGTCCATCAGCGTTGTATGGGGAGAACAAACCTAGAAAACTATGCTTAATTGGCTTGGGCTGAATAATGGATGAGTAAAGACAGCTCAAAGGATTGTCCTATAAATCGGGTAAGGGAGAGAGTAGGCAAAGAAATCAAGAGGTGTGTGTATTAGATTGCGGAGCTCACACAGGTGTCTTACACCGTATTTTCTGATCTAGATCTTTACTCATATTATATCTTTACCTCATGGGGGAATCTGTCATATTCATCCACATTGTTTACATATAGTAAAAAAAAAAAAAAGAAAAAGAAAACAGAATGCCTATGGGGATGGTTAATTGGCAGCATTGACTACGTAAGATCGTTTTAACCCTGCTGAGCCAGCAACACCCACACAAGCCTGTGAGGGGGTTGCTCAGTCTTCACACTGTGTGACCGGCGCCTGCCCACTGCCCTTCTTCCCTCGAGATGTGAGGGAAGCAAAGACCACACATCAGGATTAGTCACATGGTATTAATTAGAATCCCTGTTACCATTATCCCGACCATCTTCTTAAAGAAGTCCCCGGAACATACGAGGTGGTTGGCAGACCAAGAGGCATGTCTGTTTCCAAGGTGTTGGGCCCTGACTTGAGAAAATTTACAGTACTTAATCTATGCGCCAACTGGGCATTTGGCAACCAGGTATCTGTAAGACAACTACTGAAAAAGGCACTAAGGGGAGGTCAAATCTAAGAAAAGGCAAGATGGTTTTGGTTCCATGAGGTCCCGCCTATCTCAGCGATTCTTGCTAAATCTCACACACATATATACATCGTTGGCATCATTAAAGCAAAAGCACCATTGAGCGTCTTACAAACACATAACACATCAGCGCACAGCGAGGGATTTTAAAGAGGGACAAAGGAATCTTTTCAAGGACATTCTGAATAAGTCTGACATGTATTTTATTTGTATTAGAGCACTTATAAAGGTCCTTGAGGTATTTTAATGTATTTTTAATTTATACCTTTATTATCTTCTTTCTTAAGCTAGGAAAAGGGTCTCATAATTATTTTGACTTTAAATTTAAACAAGCACATACACACAGCTTTAAAAGGCACATGTCTTCTTTACTGCTTTGGGTAATTTGTAATATGGCCAAATTTGGTGCATAATCTAGGAACGTCGGAAGGACCCCCGATTCAGTACAAGAAAATACACTGGTGCAGAATTACTGGAGGATTTGTATCTATTCCTCATCATATTAACCAATCCTTGTGTAAATTTACATCAGAGTATCAGCTTTTTGACGCTCGCTGAAAATAAGATATTTTTATTTTCTATCTAAAAATTCTGAAGATGGGGCGCCCGGGTGGCTCTGTCGGTTGGGTGTCCGACTTTGGCTCAGGTCACGATCTCGCGGTCCGTGAGCTCGAGCCCCGCGTCGGGCTCTGGGCTGACAGCTCGGAGCCTGGAGCCTGCTTCCGATTCTGTGTCTCCCTCTCTCTCTGCCCCTCCCCTGGTCATGCTCTGTCTCTCTCTGTCTCAAAAATAGTTATACGTTAAACAAAATTTAAAAATTCTGGAGTTACTTTTTTTTTCTTTCTATCTTTAGCAATTAGAAGCTGGGGTTCGAAAATCAGAGTCTGAGTCTTTGAAACAGGTCTCCACCAGGCATCAGCCACACAACCATTTCATCTGTGTCCTTAGCTTTCCACATCAACCTCAGAAACGCACTGTAAAATAGGATAACGTGGTACCTACCTCAAAAAGCTAAGTGTCCAATCCTCTGTCACCTATAAAGGTCCTCAAACTGTGCCTGACACATAGTAAGTATCCCCAAAATGTTAGCTGTCCTCACCACCATCACTATTACTAGCCTTCTGAAATTGGATCATTTCTTCTGTCCCTGGGCACTTGGAGGAAGAGTCTACAAAATACGTATTTAATTCTGCCCTCTGTGTTTGTAGCCCTGCGCCTTACCAGAAACATCAATATTTCTTATTTTCTGTTCAATGGAGGTTCAATCACTTATTTTCTGTTCAATCGCTGTTCAGGCCAGTGATTCTCAAACTTTTCCTTTCCATAGACACCTTTACAACATATTGAAACAGCCCGCGAACTTTCACGTGATATAATTTATAATTTTAGAAATCTTTTCATTAAGAAAGTAAATATAAGAGGGATTTAAGGACCCCCCCCCCCCTTTCAATAACTCTACAGCCCCTCAGGATCTTCCTCCATGGTCAGAAACAATTGCTTTCATCAATAAATAATATATTTAAGTTAAAATAAAATTCAGTTTCTTTTCTCAAAGCCCCGTGAGTCACGGCTCTTGCGGCCTCTCTTACCTCGCCCATGACTGCAATGGGTGTTTCTCCTGTTGCCTGAGCAACGCGATGCTCTACTAAGTAGAACATGTACTCGTCGTAGAGGAGACGGATCAGGTGGAAGGAGCCAAAGCTAGCAGCACTGCGTAAGGTTAAGTCCCGAATAACCATTGAGCTGTTTCAAGAGAGAAGACATGTATGCAGCCAATGTTAGTGACCAGTTCAACCTACTTTTCTTCCCAGACGAAGTTAAGCTAGAGGGTCTAAGAGGCCGGTGTAGCACACAACCTACCACGCAATAATTTCATTACTGAAAGCAGTTGGCTCAACTCTTTTCAACAGAGTGGGAGCGACGCTAGGGGTGAGGGGGGGGTGCGGTCTCGGTTAAATGACTGACTTCAGCTGAGGTCATGATCTCCTGGTCTGTGGTTCGAGCCCCACCTTGGGCTCTGTGCTGACAGCTCAGAGCCTGGAGCCTGCTTCTCCCTCTCTCTCTGCCCCTCCTCTGCCCGTGCCTGTCTCTCAAAAATGAAAAAATGTTTAACAAAATTAAAAAAAAAGAATAAACAGGGTGGGAAAGAGGTAACCCTTAGTGGGTTTCGTTAGATCCTTATCAGACCTAGACAGCTCATCACTGGGAAAAACCATTTCATTGTCACGGGCGAGCCTTCTGATTGCATTACTCTCGCAGATGGATCAGAACTGAACAAAAAAGATTTTTGAAAGACTGACAACTCATCACCACCTCTCAGCAATAACAATTCTGGACGCACACTTGGGAAGAAATAGGTATCTGTGCCACACAAAGGTTGTGAAATATACTAAGTAATGCTCCCAGATGTAGCAATCTGGAATGGAGGTACATACGGGGACCCCTGCGAATCCCGTCAGAAGGCAAATTTATTAAGTGATTTCAACTTCTGACTGATTTCCATTTAAATTAAGGTGATTTTCCATTAGAAATAAGAATAATACAATTAATTAACAAATGCATATGTTTGAAAAAAGTGAACATTTAATTTATAAAATATGATACCAAAATGTGATTATTAACACTAACAATATATTCTATTATATATTGTATATATAAATACAAAAAATAAATATATATATGCATATATCTATTTAGAAAGAGAGAGAGAGAGTGCACGCATGAGTGCACAAGCAGAGGAGCAGAAGGAGAGAGAGAGAGAATCTCAGCTGCCTCTAGGCTCTGCATGGAGCCCAGTGCGGGGGCTTGATCCCACGACCCTGGGATCATGACCTGAGCTGAAATTAACAGTCAGATGCTTAACTGACTGAGCCACCTAGGTGCGTCTTCTCTAGTATAATTAAAACAGAAAACAGTCCTAAACGATCCTGGCCTCACTGAAGATGTGTCAGTCTTGGAGCCTGTCCATGCACTTCAAACCTCCTTAATATTTCTATCTTAGAGTCAGCGGTGGCTGTGTGTGTGTGTGTGTGTGTGTGTGTGTGTGTGTGCATGCGCGTGCGCACGTGTGTTTCTTATCACTTTCATTTTGTGGTCTTTTTTAGAGATTTTTGGCCCAGGAAAACTCAAACAGCCATTATATTCTCGGATAGATGGAATCTATAAATGAAATCTCATAAATGTACAGGCTGATATTCCTATGGCCTGTTTTGCAACGAAGAAATGCAAAATGTCAGGCAGATGGAAAAAGACTGTGCTTCTGTTTTCTGTTTCATTGTCAACTTTATTTATGTAGGGGCTATTAATATATCAAATTCTATACATTTAATTTGGCTAGTGGCAGATCACCAGGGTACATCTGAAACTCTAAGCCCTACATTCTGAATCCGGCTCTTCATTAATTCACTGTCAACTTCAAACAAACCATTTCCCTGAGATTGGTTTTCTTCTTGGGTAAAAATAAAAGCCACATTTTTGGTCTTACCTAACTTATATGATTATTTCAAGGATGTGAAATAAACTTATGAATGAACAGATCACTACTTAAATAGAAGTGGTTACAATGATAATACACAGGAGAAGCTGAGTTTCTCAAACTCAGTTGGTTATAGCAGCAAGAACAGAAGGTTATTATATGATGATGGCAGGGGACCTCTTATTGGTGGATTTACTTATTAAAAAGAAAAGAAAAAGCAGGAATTTGGAGTGAGGCAGAGTCATGTTAACCAGTATGTGATTTTAAGTGTAAGCATGTCATTCAACATTTTAAGGTTCAAGGTTAGTCTGAGGGTCAAATGAGATAATGGATAGGAGATCTTCATCTTCAGAGAACTACCCATTATGGGGCACCTGAGTGGCTCAATTAGTTAAGGATCCAACTTTGGCTCAGGTCATGATCTCACAATTCACAGGTATGACCCCTGCACTGGGCTCTGTGCTGACAGCTCGGAGCCTGGAGCCTGCTTCAGATTCTGTGTCTCCCTCTTTCTCTGCCAATCCCCTGCTCATGCTCTTTCTCTCTCTCTGTCTCTCACGCATAATTAAACATTAAAAATTAAAAAAAAAAAGAAAACTCCATTACTAATTTCTCTGACATTGGTTGTAGCAACATTTTTCTAGGTATGTCTCCTAAAGCAAGGGAAACAAAAGCAAAAATAAACTATTGGGACTACGTGAAAATAAAAATTTTCTGCACAGTGAAGGAAATAATCAACAAAACCAAAAGACAACCTGAGGAATGGGAGAAGATATTTGCAAATGACATATCTGATAAAGGGTTAGTATCCAAAATATATAAAGAACTCATATAATTCAACACACACACACACACACACACACACACACACACACACCCCAATCCAAAAACACACAGGCAGAAGACACAAGCAGACATTTCTCCAAAGAAATCCAGATAGCCAACAGAAACATGAAAAGATGCTCGATCTCACTCATCATCAGGGAAATGCAAATCAAAGCCACAATGAGATGTCACCTCACACCTGTCAGCATGGCTAAAACTAAAACACACAAGACACAAGAAGTGTTGGTGAGGCTGCGGAGAAAAAGGAACCCTGGTGTGCTATTGGCAGAGATGCAAACTGGTGTAGCCACTGTGGAAACCAGTATGGAAGCTCCTCAAAGTTAGAAGCAGAACTATCTTATGATCCATTAGTTGCACTACTGGGTATTTACCCACATATATAAAAACACTAATTCAAAGGAATACGTGCACCCCTCTGTTTATTGCAGCAACAATAACCAAATTACGGAAGCAGCTCAAATGTCCACTGAGAGGTGAATGGACAAAGAAGTGGTGTATATATTCAATGGAATATTACTCAGCCATAAAAAATAATGAAATCTTGCCATTTGCAACAGCATGGATGGGGCTAGAGCGTATAATGCTAAACAAAATAAGTCAGGGGAAGACAGATACTGTGTGATTTCATTCCTATGTGGAATTTAAGCCACAAATGAGCAAAGGAAAAAAATGACAGACAAACCAAGAAAGACTCTTAACTACAGAGAACAAACTAATAGTTACCAGGGGGGAGGTGGGTGGGAGGACGGGTGAAATAGGGATGGGGATTAAGAGCACACTTATCATGCATGTTGAGCACTGAGGAACCTATAGAACTGTTGAATCACTATATTGTGCACCTGAAACTATCATCACACTGTATGTTAATTATACTGGAATTGAAAAAAAAAGGAAAACTACTCATTACCACAGTACTACATATATTAGAGTTAATAATACATTCATTGTCATAAACCGTAGTTCTAGTGAATAATTCCTTAGACTCAAATACCTTAGTGAATACCTCAAGTTTAGAACTCAGTAAGTGAGCTACTAAAAATAGATTAATTCTTTCATTCCTATGCCACAGATAAAAAATTATGTTTATAATTCTACGCACGCCTTTCCTAAAATTTAATGACACATAACCCATTTGTAAAAATAATAAATATAAACACAATACCTATTTGAAATTAATCATTTGTTTTCCTATGGAAAAATCTTAAAAGGCAGAGAAATCCCTCTACTTAAAAAAGCAAAAGCAAACACAACACAAAAGTAACAGTAAAATGTTGGATAACAGTTTTACCTAAACTGATCCAAACTTGATCAGCTGGAGTAAATAATTTCGAATTGAAGCAGAATATTTGCTAATTGCATCTCTTGTTAAAGACAGAAAATATTCATAATATATCCCAGAGAAGACAAAAGGCTAACAAACGTACAAAATTTCACTAACCTTACTCAAAATTACAAATTAAACACCACATAGCATCTATCGTACTGTAAGAGATGAAAAGGTCCGGTGCTGCCGAAAAAGATGGGAAAATAACTCTCGTTTACTGTTTTTGCGAGTATACATTCACAAAACTTTTGTGGTGAAGGGAAATTTGGCACTATGTCTCAAAACTAAAAAGGCAGAAAACCGTTGACTTACCAATTCTAATTCCATACATTCACACAAAGGAACAAAGATCATTTTAACTGTAGCAGTATTTATACTGGTGAGAAACTAGGAGGGAACACTAAATATCCATTAGTTGATGGTGGTTAAATAAATGATGGCTCATTCATACATCAATTGTATGCAATGGTTTAAAGAAATGAGGGAGATTGGACATAAAGGTAGTAACATGGAAAAGTATGATATAATGATATAAAAGTATGATATAAACTATGACATAATGTCAAGTTAAAGAAGTAAAATGTGTGGGAGTCATTTTAATATAACAACTGTCTTACAATTAAAAAAATCCTATCCTTAAATAAACGGGGATGTGTAATATTTTATTAGCATTGAGAGAGCACACTTCATTAATACTGTGTTAGTCACTTCAAAAAGTTCAACCCTTTTTACCAAAATGTGTCTGAAGATACATGGCCAATTTCATGCAAAGATAATCAAGACAGTATTTTTTATAATTGTATCATAATGCCAAAAGCCACCAACATGCTTCAGAATGAGGGGAAAAGGTAATGTTTAAATAACACATGACACATACACATAATAATATTGAATATTGTGAGGACATTAAAAGTTATGTGTTTGAAGATGTTTAATGATGAGAAATGCTTAAGATATAATGTTAAATGAAACTGCTTAGGGAAAGATACAGATGATAAACCATGGTAAATAAGTAGACTCCAATTTTATATAACACTAAAAAAACCCAACAATTTACCAGTGGTTATTTCGGGGTATTGAAATTATGATGTAAGTTTATTCCTCATTATTTTCTCAAAGATTTTTTTAAAAAGTTTATCTACTTGAGAGAGAGAGAGAGAGAGAGAGAGAGAGCACACCAGCAGGGGAGGGGCAGAGAGAGAGAAAGAGAGAGAGAGAGAGAGAGAGAGAGAGAGAGAGAGAGAGAGAATCCCAAGCAGGCTCCATGCTGTCAGTACAGAGCCTGATGTGGGGCTCAAACTCACAAGCCACAAGATCATTGCAGGAGCTGAAACCAAGAGCCGGACGCTTAAATGACTGAGCCACCCAGATGCCTCTTAAAAAAAAAAGATTTTAAGTAATCTCTACACCCAACGTGGGGCTCAAACTTACATCTCCCAGATCAAGAGTCGTTGGGTCTACTGAGTGAGTCAGCCAGGCACCTGTGCTTGTTATTTTTAGTATTTCAAATATTTTCCAAAGCGAGTGCATCTTGGTTTCATTTTTTAAGAATGTTTATTTTTGAGAGACAGAGTGCAAGTGGTGGAGGGGCAGAGAGGGAAGGGAAGGGGGGGGGTGGGAATCTGAAGTAGGCTCCAGGCCCCGGGCTGTCAGCAGAGAGGCTGATGTGGGGCTCAAACTCACGAACTGCAAGATCATGACCTGAGCTGAAACCAAACGCTTAACTGACTGAGCCGCCCAGGTGCCCCTTGATTCCATTTAAAAATGTTTACTTTCCCTCTCTTTCTGTTCCTCCCCTACTTGCACTCTGTCTCTCTCTCTCAAAAATAAATAAATGTTAAAAAAAATTTAAAAAGAAAAAAAATTTTTTTAACGTTTATTTATTTTTGAGACAGAGAGAGACAGAGCATGAACAGGGGAGGGGCAGAGAGAGGGAGACAGAATCTGAAACAGGCTCCAGGCTCTGAGCTGTCAGCACAGAGCCCGATGCGGGGCTCGAACTCACGGACCGCGAGATCATGACCTGGGCCGAAGTCGGACGCTCAACTGACTGAGCCACCCAGGCGCCCCCCCAAAAAATTTTTAATGCTTCTTTTATGGGGCGCCTGGGTGGCTCAGTTCGTTGGGCGTCTGGTTCTTGATTTCAGCTTGGGTCATGATCTCATGGTTTCTGGGTTCGAGCCCCAAGTTGGGCTCCACACTGGCAGCTCAGGGCCTGCTTGGGATTCTCTCGGTCTGTCTCTGTCTCTGCCCCTCCCCTGCTCATGCTCTTTCTAGCTCTCAAAATGAATAAAATAAACTTTTAAAATGTTCATTTTAGGGGCGCCTGGGTGGCGCAGTCGGTTAAGCGTCCGACTTCAGCCAGGTCACGATCTCGCGGTCCGTGAGTTCGAGCCCCGCGTCGGGCTCTGGGCTGATGGCTCAGAGCCTGGAGCCTGTTTCCGATTCTGTGTCTCCCTCTCTCTCTGCCCCTCCCCCGTTCATGCTCTGTCTCTCTCTGTTCCAAAAAAATAAATAAATAAATAAATAAACGTTGAAAAAAAAAATGTTCATTTTAAAAGATGACTTTATAAATATAAAAAACCAATTCTGAGTCAGTTGAATGTCAATAAATCTTTGCAGGGATAAATATCACAGATAGAGAATGGATTATATATAATATATATTTCTAAGTTCAAATTTTAGGCCTTTATTCCCTTAAGATAAAAAAACCCTGAAATCATGTTAATGACTAAGGAAAATATTCACACTAAGTAGCTTTCTGATAATACTCTAATATGCAGAGTCCACGGATTTTTTTCCAAGAGAATTTACCTCCATCCACTCAATAGATGTTTACTGCATTCCTACTCTGTGCCATGGTCTTATTCTAGAACCAGTTAGGCAAAATTTTGGTTTTAGCAGAACTCACCTTCTGGTAAGAGAAAACAGTTGACGAAACACAAGCAGATACAAAATATAAAGGTAGGTAAATCCTACGGACACAGTAGATCAGGAAAAAAACATAAATCCGGGGAAAAAAAATAAATCCTATAAAAAAATACAGAATCATGGGGACGAGCATTTCAGTTAGGTTGTCAGTAAGACTCTTTCTGAAAAGGTGGTGTCACTGAGCAGAAACTGGAATGAAGTGAGCCAAGCGAGAACACGCGAACTTTCCTGGCAGAGACGGGAGCAAATGAAAAGACTCTGAGGCAGACCCGGGCTTGATGTGTTCAAAGAACAGCCAGGAGGCTAGTGTGGCTGGAAGAAAGTCAGCAAAGAGAGAATATACAATGGGTCTGGGGGCACTAACTGCCTCCTGGTCCGTGTCGGGTCTCCAGGACAGAGCCTTGGATTTTATTCGGAGTATTTTGTAAATCTTGCACAGTTAGGCAGTCACCTTATTTCAGCATAAAATACACATATAATCCTGAAATCTGGTGGAAAATTAAAAACAATCCGCTGACCTTCAGTTATAACACCTAGTGATTTTTAGAAAATGCCGATAAGCGTGAAATTATTTTTTTTAATTTTTTTTTTTAATGTTTATTTATTTTTGAGACAGAGAGAGACAGAGCATGAACGGGGGAGGGTCAGAGAGAGAGAGGGGGACACAGAATCGGAAGCCGGCTCCAGGCTCTGAGCTGTCAGCACAGAGCCCGACGCGGGGCTCGAACTCAAGGACTGAGAGATCATGACCAGAGCCGAAGTCGGATGCTTAACCGACTGAGCCACCCAGGCGCCCCAATAAGCATGAAATTATTGTCCCATGTTTAGAAAAGAATCAGTTGAATCATGTTATCGATGCTACTTTAGCATCCCCTCTATGTTGGGCCTTTGCCCTACAGGCCAAGTATTAAATGACACATTTAACAGTTTAGTTGGAAACTTTTTGTCTGACTCGGACTTCCATAAGATATGTTGCAAAAACTGACTAAGTGAATTCCATGTTGCTAAGCTACCATGAATTCAACTTCTTGTACACTCAGACTTATCAAGTTAATTATTTTGTCATGGATGAGAGACTTATGGTCTGGGCGCTGAAACACAGACCCTAACAAATGATCCTCTTTGTGTATTGGGGGAGCTATCACACCCTTCCTCAGAAGAAAAGGGAGAACATCCCTCCTGTGACCCCCATGCAAACTCTCTTTTAAAACAGTGCTTACAGTTGATTCCAAAAGAATATTACTTTTTGGAAGATTTATAAATTGTCCAGTTGTAAGCAAACTACATTCCCTGTCCCCCCTTTCGAGTCACTGTATCAGAGCTATAAATTTTGTTCTTTAAAAATGGGATATTTGGATGACTCTCAGGGTAGCTCTGAGGAATGTTCTGTTCTGTTAACCACAAAACACACAAGCTGAGAAATGGCCCACATAGCTTCTCCATTTCTGCCCAGGAAAGGTGGTAATATTTTTTCCCGCCTCCTGGGGAGCCAAGAGTAGTCCTTCCAAGCCAGGTTAGCAAGGAGAGACCCCCATTTGGAGCAGAGGGTGTCTGTAGCAAGGCTTCAACCTGCTGCCGTCACAGTTCTCTGCCAGCCCATTTCCCCATTTGTATGCATGTAAATAGATACAGAGACCTTGAGAAATTATCAGATTAACTGACTTCAGAACACCAAGGGTCTGTGTGTGTGACTGCCAAACTCTTATTACCAGGCCAAAACTGTGAAGAAGAAAAAAAAAACTCTATAATTCCGCTTCTCTGATAGTTTGTGAATGCAGTTTTCATTACTCAGTATGTTATTGCGCCCCACTAAAAAACAGTTTGGATTTAAGGGCTCTACGTTTCTAAGCTGTGGACTTTGCGTATAAGCAGGAGGTATGCATCTGTCTGAATATGCCTTTCCTTCTGTGGTCCTGAACTCTACGCCTTTGAGTCTTTTTGAAATGAAAATAATACCCATAATAGTGTCTAATAATAACAAGCCAATTATCCCCAACTCAGGGAGGACAGAGGGCAGACAAGTGATGGTCTACGGGGTTTGTATTTCTGCAGAGAACAAGAAATACAAGTAAGTAATTTTCTCTCCTTTCAAGATACTTGCAACGGATCTCTGTGGAGACGAAGGCTCCAGGGGTATATTTCTAAAACGATATCAACTAAATATAGAAAAAAAAAAACCCACAGGAAGGAGTAAGTGCAAGTCTGACATAACAACATAAGAAAGCAGTTAGGAAGGAAAAAAAAAACACCTTGCTTTTTTCTGATCTAGAGAATGCACCCAGCTTTTGGCCATATAGGTTTTGGAATAACTGGCTTGTATAACTGGTTTCATCCATCATTCATGAAATACATATACCATCTGTATGAGTTTCTGAGAAGAAAATGTTTGAATAAAAAAAGTCAAGTCACAAGCAAATGGGAAAATACCTGAAACCTTCTTAAGAAATGTTCTCAAATTAAAATTTGGAATTCTACTATTACTATGACTATTGCTGTATCTTCTTGGAGACACTGTGACAATGCTTTCCAAATCTTCTCCACGTAGCGGGGAAAACTTCAACAGTCCTCATCAACATTTTTCTCATTCACACCCAGATCTAAGCTAACACTGGTTTTACTGCACCGTGCCAGGGGGTCACGGAGTCAGGCAACATCTTAATAAAGCGCTTCTCAAATCACATGGGTTAAAGGTATTATTCAATGTAGGAGGCACCGAGCTGTGGAATTACGCCATTCCAAAAACAAGACAAAAATAATAGAAAACCGGCAGGCTTCCTTTTGCTGAGTTGGACCCTGGGCTAAACATGAGACCATTATCAGGGTGTGAGAGTAAGCTAACTTGAGCTTCAGAAGTAAGAATTGGATGAAATCAAGTAAAATCAGCTGAAAGAAAGAAATCGCTTTCGGTAAGAGCCGAAGCAGCTGCCGACATAATTCAAACATGCCTGGCATCTTCATGAAGGGGGTCACAACGAGAGGGTGTGGGCTTCCGGGTTAACAGGTATACCAGTTCCTAAACTTTGTTGCTTGTTTATATACCTTCTCCCTGCAAAACTAGCTCTGGACTCACCCCTGGACTCACTCATCACCATGACGACCCCAGTGTGCCCGCAGCCAGTCTGGTATGTCCTATGGTCACTACCTTCTGACACCGACATGGGAGGACAGAATCTAAATCAGGAATCACCTAAACCTCCAGGTAGATATGGCCGTCACGCCCGAGGCAGTGGGGGCATCTCCATCCAAAGAAGCAAAAAAACCCACTAAACTCCTACCGGTAGAAAAAAAATCCCAGGGTTAGAAATATAACTTAACTAATTCATGTTACGAAATGCAAGTCTATCCCTCCGTTCATCCCCTGTATTTCTGGTGTACAAGCCTCTGCTTTTAGCCCTTGCAGGAGACATATGGTCAACGACTCATCCCAACATTTGATGTCATACATCATGTAATCCGAAGGGCTTTCTCTTCCGGGGTTCCAGGTCTACTAGATTATTGATTCTTAAACCGGCTATGCATCAGAATCACCAAGAGGAAGCTTTCTGAAGACATTTTCCCATCACCTCTATCCCTAATCACTATGACCCACCCGCCCAGATTTGGATTCATTCAGGAGGGTTTGGGGAGGTACGTAAGATTTTTGTTTATTTTACACTAATTCTAACACGCAGCCAGGTTGTACCTGATAAAATTAAGAAATTAACTAGATGGATGTGAGCATACATCACAATCACCTAAATGACTTTTTTAAAAGCACACAACAAACTGAGGGTTGGTAGGGCGGGGGGGGGGGGGGAGTGGGTGATGGGCACGGAGGAGGGCACTTGTTGGGATGAGCACTGGGTGTTGTATGGAAGCCAATTTGACAATAAATTATGTTACGAAAAAATAAAAGCACAGATTGTTGCTCCCTATCTGATTGGCTCTGCCGTTTCTGATCCTAACGGTTTGGGGGGCGGGGCCTGAGAACTCGCTTTTCGAATACGTCTCCTGATGCTCCTGGTCTAGGGACCACAGCTTGCAAATCACCTCACTAGAGAATCAAGCGAGTGGTGTTAAGTCCTCCGGAAAGAAGCCCACATAATGCCTGTCTGCAGCAGAGAGGACGACACCGGCCCTTTTCTGTCACTGCACACGGCAGCTATGAGACGTCCCCAGGTGAGAACTCCAGGGCTGGGAGCAAGAGGTTTCGTCCTCCTGACAGATTATTCCCGTAAAGCTCCTGGAGCGATCCCATGATGCTGGCATCACCGGGGGTGGGCGGAGGGTCATCACCACGGGGAGTCTGCACCCCAAGCCTTCACTCGTGTCTTGTCTGTTGTCTGAGAAGCAGGTACACGCACACACGCGCACACACACACACGCGCGCGCGCGCATCCGCAGCGCGTGGAGAATAAAGCTTGGGAAAAAGTGAGCACGATACCTGTAGAAAGACCATTTTAGCAGGAACTGCCTGGCAGCTTTAGGGAAACTGGGCCTCCCCTCGTAGGGCTTCAGCGCCTGCATCATCACGTTGTCCAGCCACGCGGCCCACTGCTCCAGGGTGCTCTGCTGCTGGAGGGTCATCTTGAAGTCCGTCTCCAGTCTCTGAACCATGCTGTCGTCACACTGGCACACCCAGGAGGCCTGCTCCTGGGACGGTACACAGAGAGCAGAGGAGAAGTTCAGCCCCACACCTTTTCCTCCAACTGCAGCCCGCAAACCGGGGGCATGGTGGGAAATTAGCACGAAGGCTTCATGCCACTGAAGGAACTGGGAACGTGAACAACAGCTGTCAAGGAAATGAACACCGCCTGGGCGCACGAAACAGCATGACTTGGGTTTTTCCAAGTCAGCTGGTCTGCGTGAAGGATCAAAATACGCGATCTCTGGGGGCGCCTGGCAGGCTCAGTCGGTTACACCTGACTCTTGATCTAGGCTCAGGCCACGATCTCACAGTACGTGGGATCGAACTGAACCCCGCATCCGGCTCTGCGCTGATGGTGCGGAGCCTGTTTGGGATTCTCTCTCTGTCCTTTTCCCAGCTCACTTTCTCTCTCTCAAAATAAATAAACATTAAAATGGTGTGGAGCCTGCTTGGAATTCTCTCTCTCCCTCTCTCTCTGCCCCTTCCCAGCTCGCTTTCTCTCTCTCAAAATAAATACACATTAAAAAAATTAAAAATAAAAATAAAATACATGATCACCCACGAAAAAGAGAATCTGAGCCAACAGTCTGCAGTCTTTCCTTCTATTGTTTTTATACTGCCTTCAAAAGTTCTCTCTCTCCCTTTCCTCACCACCCCCCCCCCGGCCCCCCACAACCCAATCAGATAAAACTTTAAAGTCAATCCATTTGAGAAGATTTAGGGTAAGTCGGACGGATGAACTCAATGGTACTGGGTGGAAACACATGCTGTATGAGGTTTAGGCTTTGGGAACCACACAACTGAGATACAACAGTAACAAAAACAAAACTACTTTTGAGAAAATGTAGACATCTACCTGCCAAGGATTTCGATTACTACTGTTTTCCTTCTGGCTCTGATTGGGAAGTTTCATGGTTGGTAACAGCTGTGGGAACAAGAACTTTTAAAGCTACGTTTCAGTAGTTGCTCTAAGTTTTAGGACGTTTCCAGGGCTATACTGTATTTTAACATTAAAAAAGTATATACTCTCAATGTCGAAATATAATCATTTGGTAATAGAACGTTTGGCGGAGAATCAGAGGACGTGGATCTTAATACAGGGCGCAAATCAACTAAACTGACCTCAAGTAACCCACGTAATCTATGTGGGCCTCGTGTTCCCAGCATATAATAGAGAAATGAAATGTGACAGGAACTTTTAAGCCGGGTTCACTGCATGCAGATAATGTTTTCGAGATAAGCTCCCGTGGAGGGGTGTCTGTGAAGGTCCTAATTCTACACCTAAAACATTGTGATTATGTGTGTATTTTTCTGCAAAGGGTGTTTATAGCTTCCATTCTCCGAGATCTCAGAGGACAAGTTCATTCGCATAGATAGTTTCGGCTGAATAAACCCCTAATCTTCATTCTCTGGTTCCAGCGTCTCTTCTGATCGTATAGACATTACCTATTCAAGAGACATTTCAACCGGGAGGCATTTCAAATACAAAATGCCCAAACTGAATTTATTTTATTTCCCCAGGGAGACCTCCAGTTGCTTCTAAATTCTCAACAGATGACACCATCCCCTATCCTTCTCTTACCTAATTATTAGCCATAAAGTCTTTCAGAATTACCTCCTAAGTATCACTTTCAAATGTTTTAAGTACACTAAGATAGAATTATAGAAAAACCTGAAAATACAAACAAGCACAAAGGAAAAAAATATTAACGGTATCTAAGATGTCAACGCTAAGAGCTAACTAAAACATGCTGATGTGTAAACCTTTCAAACTTTGCACATATGATATGTGCTGATGCATATATAAATACTTAGGGTAAAAAAGGATCCTATTATACATTCTAGTAGAGATCCTGCTTAGTTTCACTTAACCTCCATATGATAACTGAATTTCCATGTAGGCAAATGTAGAGCTATATTTATCGTTGAATGACTGAATTTGCTGTAAGGCATGAATATGCTATTATTTACAGAAACAAGTCCATCGGTTCCAGTTTTTTACTATTAGGAAGAACGATGGAACCATCTCTCTTGAAACTATTATCTTTGCAAATTCTGCACTTACTCCTTTATGATAGAATTACATAAGAACAGCTAAGCTCCTTCAACACACCCTGTCAAATGACTCGGAAATTTTATATCAAGAGTCTTGGAGAGTACCCAGGGAAGAATTTAGGCATCAAGGAAAGGACTGGGAAGTTTGTTTTTGTTCTTTGCATTAATGTCCAAGCACTTTCAAAATTGTGGTGAAAAACACGGAACATAACACATATCATCTTACCCATTTTTTAAGAGTGCAGTCTAGGAGTGTCAACCATCTGCTTTTTATTATGCAATCGATCTGCAGAACTTTTTCATCTTGCAAAACTGAAACTCTATACTCACTGTAGGAGGGGGTGTTTTCTGTTTGTTTGTGCACTGAGAATAGGGGAGGATATCGCACTGGTATCTTTGGAGGAATTTCATTTCATTTCTTACCATAAATTCAAGCTCACTATCTACTTGGAAGTTAGCTGTAAGGAAAGACAGGATGATGGGGAACTGAAACCTAACTCAGACAAATAAAACCACAGGACATTGTCTGGCTTTTCAAATGACATTATACGCCATTTTACTACTCTGGAGATTGAAAACATACTGATAACAGAGTACGCTGTAAATATTCCCTTGTGAAACAATCTGGACATTTCAACTCTGTAAACGGCCAAAGCTAAGGGTGACCATTAGAGATGTTCTCAACTTAAAAATAAATTATATCCAAAATGATGAGGAGTCGGTAGCTTCACAATCAGAATGTCTTTTAAATAAACAACCACCAAGTGTATGCGATGATACCGCATCAGGTCGACCTACCAAACCTACTTGCCCGTAATGCAGATGGAAAACTTACACATAAAAACGGTGCCATTGTAATGCTATCGATTCAATGACACAGAAAATCAATAATGTGGCGGTAGAAAACTCATCTTGAATGCATGAGGAAAAGAAGATTTAATTAGGGGGGGGAATGCAATGGTGATGAAGATTTATGGATATTCTGAAGGAAACCTGTTAGAACTTTCGAGCTCTTCGGAGCGTTATGTTATTTACACTGAAATGTAACCTCATTGTTTTACATTAAAGTCTCCTTGATGCAAGAGCCATCACCCCCACGGTGTCCATGCTACTGAGGTCAATCTTAGAGGGGCAGGGACAACTTCCAGGTGAACAGGAGAGGGTGATAAAATCGGAATGAGAAACGGAAGAAGAAGGAGAACTCCAGGGGGCTCTAGGAAAACCCAGCAAACCTCCAAACAGAAAAGGAAAGCCAGAAGGGAGTAGAGACGGAATGTAGCACCCTAAGAAGGAGAAAACTGATTAAAACGAGGGTGCCAAGTAAGGTGTAGGGGGGCATGAAGGGCATGCCACTGTTGTTCCTGGTCCCCCGAGGAAAGGAAAGAGGATAAAGGGTAGAGGGTAGAGCATACACGTCCCAGCACTAATAACTGTCACGCAGACCCGGGAAAACTTGGGAGCTGAAAGCAGAGGAAGGGAAAAACGTAGCCTCAATTGGTGGGCAGAGGATGAGAAGAGAGGAGGTATAACCCACCATGTATATGCAAAGACAGTCTCAAGGTTGGCAGTTATAACCCAGAAGAACTCACTTGCATAAATACTTCATAGGGTTACAGATGCACAAATATTACAGAAAACCCTTCTCAGCTGTTTATTATTGGGAAGTATTCTTTTTTTTTAAATGATATGCAAAAAGCATGTTATTTTACTTATTTTCCCTTTAAATTTATTTATTTAAACTCAAGTTAGTTAACATACAGGGTAGTCTTGACTTTGGGGGTAGAACCCAGGGATTCTCATCACTTACATATGACACTCAGTGTTCATCCCAACAAGGGCCCTCCTTAATGCCCGTCACCCATTTAACCCATCCTCCCACCCGCCTCCCCTCCAGCACCCCTCAGTTTGTTCTCTGTATTTAAGAGTCTCTTATGGTTTGTCTCCCTCCCTGTTTTTATCTTATTTTTCCTGGGGAATCATTCTTAAATATATTTTCTGCTATTGAACTTACATTACTTTTTGAAACTACAAGTTACCTTATTACTTCAACTTTTAAAGATACTTTTTAAAGTATCTTTTCTGAATGAAGATTTGAAAGAAACATTGTAGGATAAATTTTAAGGGAATATGAACTTATTCTCATGAAAATCAGTTGATGTAAATTTCAATGAACTATGTAAAGTCAATGGCTTTGCAAACCTGAGACAGTTTGCTCTTATGAACGTTTTATGTTTGCATGTGTGTATTTATATGTGTTAATACATAGATATATAGAAAGATACATCTTAAAAAAATTTTTCCCCATAACTAGGAGTTTGAGCTCAATCCATGAAAGTCAGAATGAACTTAACTAATTACTATGCCTTAGAATGAATCAAGCCCAAATACTACTTTTTGATATATTTAAGTAACGAAAATAGACCAGAACTGTGGATTAAAATTTCTAAGAAATAGGAGTCATTAATGGTTTATTTTTAAGCCAAAGTATTTTTTGTAAGTTTATCTATTTATTCTGAGGGCGGGGGGGGGGGGGGGGGGAGACAGAGAATCCAAAGGCTGATGCGGGGCTCAAAATCCCTAACCATGAGATCATGACCTGAGCTGAAATGAAGAGTTGGATGCTTAACCGACTGAGCCACCCAGGTACCAGGTACCAGGGTGCCACCAGCACCCCAAGGTATTGATTTTTTTTTAAGTTTTATCGAGATATAACTCATGTATCATATAATTCACTTGTGTACAGTATAGCATTCAATGGCTTCCCGTAGTACATTCACAGAACTGTGTACCCGTCACAATTTTAAGACGTTTTCATTTCCCCCAAGAGAAACCCCACACTCCTTGTGTCCTATGTCACCCTTCAATTCCCGGTCCCCCAAATCCAGGCAGTCATGGATCTTTCTGTCTCTTACAGATTTGTCTATTCTGCACATTTCATATAAATGGAATCATCCACTACGTGGTCCTTTGTGTCTGGGTTCTTTCCCTTTAGCATAATATTTCCAAGGCTCATTCACACTGTAGCAGCCATCAGAACTTCATTTCTTATTATTGCTAATGATATTCCATTGGGTGGATATGCCCCACTTTGTTTATACTCTCAGGAGTGAACAGGCAGTGGGTTGTTGCCACTTTTATGCAGCAAACGTGAATAAAGCTGCCCCAGAATGTCCACAGACAAGTTTTATGTGGACACAATTTCCTTTCTCTCCGTAGGTACCTATGGGTGAAGTTGCTAAGTCATCTGGTAAAACTCCATGTTTAACCTTTTGAGAAATTGCCAGACCGTTTTCCAAAGGGGCTCATCGTACGTTCTAATCAGTAGTGTGTGAGGGCTCCGATTATTCACCATGACCACAGAAGCGTTCCTTTCATCTTGCCCTCCATCTGACTTCTCGCACTATTTGTTTTCATCAGTAATCTCTCTCCTAGGGTAGCACAGTCCACCCTTAACTCCCTTCATTCTTTTTGTGATTACCCGTCTCATGATAGCCATTTTAGCGTGCCGGAAATAGTATCTCCTGTGGTTTTGACTTGCATTTCCGTGGTGGCTAATTACGTTAAGTATCGTTTCAGGTCCTTGTTGGCCATTGGTATATCTTCTTTGGAGAAATGGCTATGGAGGTCGCCACCCATTTTCTACTTGGGCCATCTTTTTATTATTGGGTTGTAATAGCTCTTTACATATTCCAGATACAATTTTTTGTATCAGATATATAATTTGTAAAAATCTTCTCAATTCTTTTTTCAAATGTATGAATGTATGTATGTATGTATGTATGTATGTATGTATGTATGTAGGTATTTCTATGTAATAATGATTTCAGGAGTAGAAAATTTCATCAATTCTTATCAGTTGTTGTTTCACATTTTCTGCTGGTCTCTTGAAGCACAGAAGTTTTTGATTATGTTCAGTTTCTGCATTTCTTTCTTTTTTTGCTTGTACTTTGAGTGAGCAATGTACTATTTTTACATGGTAACAACTAGTTTCATCACCTTAGTATCTGAAATAAACTATTTGTGGGATTTCATAATATTCCTAAATTAGCTGTCTTTTTAAGTGTACCTTAAAGTACAAGTGAATAGTTTGATCACAATGTTCAAGTACGTTTTTTTTTTTTTCATTTGGACGAACAAAACAGTCAGACATCTTGCACCTAATTCCTTTCAAATGAACAAATATTTACCAGGCACTCTGAAATAGAATTTCTAAGTCTTCCTAGTTCTTTCAAGGGGGGAACTATTTTTTTTTTTTTTCTTTTCAACGTTTTTTTTTTATTTTATTTTATTTTTGGGACAGAGAGAGACAGAGCATGAACGGGGGAGGGGCAGAGAGAGAGGGAGACACAGAATCGGAAACAGGCCCCAGGCTCCGAGCCATCAGCCCAGAGCCCGACGCGGGGCTCGGACTCCCGGACCGCGAGATCGTGACCTGGCTGAAGTCGGACGCTTAACCGACTGCGCCACCCAGGCGCCCCGGAACTATTTTTTTTTAATGTTCATTTTTGAGAGAGAGAGAGAGAGAGAGAGAGAGCGCACAAGAGGGGGAGGTGCAGAGAGACAGGGGGACAGAGGATCCAAAGCAGGCTCTGAGCTGACAGCAGAGAGCCCAACACAAGCCTCAAACTCATGAACTGTGAGATCATGACCTGAGCCAAAGTTGGACGCTGAAATGAACCACCCAGGTACCCCTCAAGGTGGGGCACTATTAAAAACATATACCTCTTGTATGTTACAGTGCAAAGGACTTCAGGTATTCCTACGTATGTCAACAATAATCTAAGGTAGGCATTATAAGGTGTGAAAGGGAAAGCCCAGAGCAGTTAAATAACTTGCCCACCGTCCCACAACTAGTAGCTAAAAGAGTTTAATCTCTTGCCTACCTGATTTCAAGGACTGTGAGCGTCCCTGCTCCATTAACTATCTAGCAAACCCTGCTGACATCTGTTCCCATCTAGTACTATAAATCTTAGCAGACTTTAACCACAAAACAGAGGAGCAGTAAAGTCTTGGCCAAGTCAAACTCTCATCTTGCAGGACAGTGTGGACAGAGATGCCGTCTGTGTGCGGATGCGACTATGGAAACAAATACGACGATCCTCATGAAGAAGAATGAGGTGTCTTTCCTCAAAAGACCCATTTTGAAAGGAAACGGAGTACCTGGACATTGGCAAAGTCAACGCGGTTGAGGTCATTGAGCATCTGGTTGATCTGAGAAGTGTTCTGAAGCACTGCGCGAGCTGCCTGGGCCAGGTGATTGAGCGACGTGTATCTTCGCAGAGTCTGGGCAAAGGCACTTACAGCGGCGACCTGTAAAGAAATCCCATCAAAATCGGGTAGTTGTTTCTCTCCGGAAAAAGAAACCACTGTAATCTTCAAATCTTTATTGCCCTGCCAAATTTTAAATGCTTCCTTCTGATACTTGGTTCAAGTTCATTTCGTGGGAGAGCTTACTTGTAAATTATAGCATTTAAATCTCTAAACCCAAGTATTATTTTCCTTTTGAGTAGGTAGAGGTCAACACTAAAACAAACTCCCATGTTCTTCGACATCTGGGTGCAGCACTAATTAAACCAGTCTTGCAGGAAATGACTTTGCTAGGGAAGCAGGAAAAATGTTCCCTTTCGTTTCTTTTTTACTCTCTGTAGGACCCTCAACGACAAACTCTGTAAATACAATTTTTTTCTTTTATTTTAGAAAACCAAACTATATAGCCTCACTTTTTTAAATGGATAAAAAAATAGACTCTTCAGAGCAATGTCATTCAGACTCACTCTTAACGCCTTTACTTTGTAGAAACCTGGGAATTTTTCAGGTGAAACAAGAGTGTTCATAGCTTCTATCAGTAAATACATAGCCAATAAACTGATCAGACATAAGCAAAAATCTCAATCTACGTGCAAAGGCTATCCAGGATTTCTCCATTTGCCCCTCATCTACTTTCTATCCTTCTTCATTTCGCTCTGTGCCCAGGAAGACTACTCTGAATGGACTACATTAACCACTTTCCTTAAACTCTGGCTTCCAGGGGCGCCTGGGTGGCGCAGTCGGTTGGACGTCCGACTTCAGCCAGGTCACGATCTCGAGGTCCGTGAGTTCGAGCCCCGCGTCAGGTGCTGGGCTGATGGCTCAGAGCCTGGAGCCTGTTTCCGATTCTGTGTCTCCCTCTCTCTCTGCCCCTCCCCCGTTCATGCTCTGTCTCTCTGTGTCCCAAAAAAAAAATAAATAAACGTTGAAAAAAAAAATTTTTTTAAACTCTGGCTTCCAGTTGGGTTCGGCCAATGACAGACACTGGGAGGGGACACAAGGATAGGAAAAAAGAGAGTTGAGTTCAAAGTATGCATTCCCCTACAACCTCTGCTCTCTCCCTGTTTTGGCAAAGCCAGCTTTCCTGGTCTAAGGCCACAGTCCTGGGGCGGGGGATGGGGGGGTTGGGGTGGGCGGGGAAGGAGATGATCTCCTAAGGCCATAGCTTTTACCTCTTTCCCCTTCAGACCTAGGGATGCTCAGGACTTCTCACTATTGTTAGTCCTGGGGTGCTTCACCATTCCTCCGGGTTTTCTTAACTCTGTTTACACCTTTGGAAACAGACCCTTCTTAAATTTTTTTCAATTAATCTCCCTTTGGATATACCATTTGCTTCCTGCTGAGACCTTGAATAAAACAGGTACATTGAAAGATATCAAAAATAATGTCAAAAAAAAAAAGTCTCAGCAAATATCTAAATCTCACGATCTCCTGGAAACTGATCACATGCAGAGGAAACCTAATGAGCATTTTACCATATTGATAGGAACGTATGGTAAGCCATTAAATCACGATGGGCATGTAAGCAGCAACTGATTAAATAGTCCATACTGGTGTTCCCAGGTCAAAGGATGCTGTGTTCTGATAGACGTTTCAGGACTACGGGGAACATGGGAGGAGTCACATTCTTTCAAAAAATAAGTCTTAACACTTTCTTTCCATTTCCGTGATTTATATTAACTGAGTACATCCTATGTGCCAGAAACCACAGAAAGTGCCTCACATATATTACCTTGTTTAATTCTTAGAACTATTATATTAGACACATGTTGTGACCTAAAGGGATTCTGTAGCTTGCTCAAGGTTACACAGAAACTAAGTTACAGTGATGGAGTATGTTTGATAACAATGGCCAGTCATAACCTCATTATGCTCTTTCCTCTGTCACGGTAGATTATCTTCACTGAGGGAGTGCTCAGCTAAAAAAAAAAAAAAGGCTACACGTCACTGACAGCAGAAAAGCAGAAGACACCCTCCACCAAGGCAGGTCATCCAAATCGACTCTGGGGACCGATGAAATGGCCAATATGGCAGACTGCTACCACATTCGCTTTGGTAATACTGGGAAGGGAGGTGTTTTTAACTGTTTGAAGTATTGTTGTGAATATGACTGACTTCGCAAATGGGAAAGCGTTCCGGTAACCATCATAATCAAACGGCACCTCTTGTCTTTGTCCACCTCAATGTGGCACTCTAGAACTTTCAGCAATGATGGAAATGCTCTATGTAAATACTGCCAAATATGGTCGCCACTGGTCAAGTGGGGCTATGGCCCACTGGAAACATAGCTAGTGTGACTGAAGAACTCAAATTTTAGTTTAATTTAAAGGTAAAATTCAAATTTAAGAAGTCAATGTGGCTATCCTTAATGCATGCATTAACAGCATAGCTCTAGAGCAGCAATCTAAGGTGGGAATACTGATGAAATGTTCCTTCAGTGTGTTTTATTTTTTTGCTTAGCTGTGTTTTTTTTTTTTTTTTTCCTGCACACTTTAGAAAGTGTTATTGCAAATCTTAACTCAAAGCAGAAAGAACTGGGAGCTACTCGTGCTACCAACGAGACTTGCCAGCTACAAGAACTTCAATCTCTCAACTATGCCCCCAAATTGAAAGACAAGGTGTGTGGCTGAAGTCTGACAGTGGATACAGTCATTGAGAAAACGCCACGAATGTAATTTTTGGTACAAAGTTTAGACAAAACCAGTCCCATCTTGCCAGAGGATACGTTCACAGATTAACCTAAAGTAGTAAGGTTAGGAGGAGACAGAGTGGAGATCAGGATTCATTTCTCTAGCTAAACAATCCATGTTCCTTATAAACACTGATCAATTATGAGACAGTTGCTCACTTTAAGAAATGACTACCTATTCACAAAAGCATTCTCCAGTGTTGAAAAAAATAAAACATGCTGAAAATCAAAAGAGTATCAATTTACATGAACGTTTCGCAATATAATGAGTATAGTTGGGGACTTCAAAAAGCTAAAACTCACTCAAATGGAAACTACTTAACATTCTAGGTGATCCTCTTTAATTTTTGAAATTAAGCAATCTGGAATATATACTTTGGAAAAAGAGCTTATAAATACACCGCACTTGAAATGATTCTCTAGTTTCTTTGAAAGGAGCATTATCAAACAACATCTCCTGTGAAAGTTCTTTATTACATGGTGATAAAGCAAAACTAAAAAATCGGTTTGAAAAGTTCAATATATTACGATACCAACATAATACAGAATAATTTTCTACATTGTACATAATACAGAACAATTTTCTAAATACAGAGGAAAAAGCAAAAACATAAAAACTTACCTTGGTTTGTATCATTCTCTGTGGGATATTGTTCATGGCATTGGAAAGCCAACCTTCAAGGCTTTTTGCAAAATTTCGAATGGCTTGGGTCAAGGCACCTAAATGTTAAAGAATAAAAGCAGAACGAAAAAGACACCAAAGAACATTAATCTTTATTCCAGGAGAAGAGAAAAAATGTGTATATGACATTTCAAATAACACAGAACTTATATTGCCCTCATTGACAAGACTTTTTTAACATTATTTCTAACTTTGAAAGCATCCAAGAATTGTATTTTGGGTTTTTTTTTTTCTTTTAAAGCTATTTTTTCCCAGATATTTATGACACTTTGTTGGGAAATGAAAACATTCAAACGTTTCTGCTTATAGCGACATATACCAGTTGTGAATATACTTATGGAATTTTCTATCTTAAACGAGACACTCTTTCGTTAACAGCTCAAAGGCTAAGTATTTTCTTTATAAATTCTTCATCTTGATTTGTTAAGCTCTTAATCAATTTTCCTTTCTTCAGTTAAAAAGAAAATATTGCACAGCTTTCTCCCTTCCTCTACATATCTATTCATGCTAGAACATATCATATTAGTTATCTGTTACTCTTGTTGAAAAGTAAGGAAAAAATTAAAATTGCCTGACTTGAAAATTTTGGATAACTATTCTCCATTTCACTTGGCAGGTAGAGATAAAAAGATCAATGTGATAAAATTGCTGTCACAGAGACCGGTATTCTTAAGATATTCCTAAAATAGTCCGTTCCATGTTCTTGATGAATCTGTTAAGACCTGAAAGAGGGCTGGGTCCCATGAGAGTAGTTTTTATAGTGGTCATAAAATGACTGGAAGCATCATCAGTTATCAGTAATGACTACAATTATTTTACAAGAAGGGACTGTCGTATAAAAAAAAAAAAAAAAGACTTCTTCTCTTGTTCAACAAAGTAATTCAGTCAATAGCATTTTACTTCATCTGTACCCAACGCTCCTCAGTGTAGGGGACAGTTTCAGACATTTAACAGATAAGTGTCTGAAACACCCACAACATGAAATTAACCTCTGTGGGTTCTCAATAATGTGGTAGGCATTCGAATTTGTAGTCTAGTCTAAGACACACAGAAGCTATGTTTTTCTCCAAGGCTACCAAGGATATTAATGTTAATGCTGGGATTAAATTCCTTGCTTTTTCTTCCTGTGCTCAAATGAGTCTGACATGCTTCTCTCTATCAGTTTTGGTAAAGCAGGGTTAGAAATAATTTAGCTTGCTCAAGTTGCTTGCGAAAGATACAAATTTCACTATCCCAATCATAAAAACAACTGTTTTTTTTTAAATCATTTCTTTCACTGGTCAAATGATAGAACAGAGGTTCAAATGACTCAATTTTGATCAGGAAAAACACTCAAGAAGTATCGACTCTTAAACATGACAATCATCTACTGGAAACACGGACTTGGAAATTTCTAGAGAATGAATCTTGTGAAATTTCCAGAGCTTCCCACTTGAGCCAAAAAAAGAAAAAGAAAGAAAAATATTTTTCTGCTGTCTTATGTATTAGAACCATGGAGGGCAGGCATGAATGGAAATGAAAAAAGAGTGAAAAAAAATTAACGACCCTTTTTGAAACTCAGTAAAATTTTGTTCAAAATTCAACTTGGCTATCTGCATTTGCATGTTTTCTACTGTTAACATAGAACGCATTACTCGATCAGCATAAAAAAAACCAAGAAGCAAGAAAAGTTACTTTAAAAAAAAATATTTAGCATGGGTCTTGTTTCATCTGGACAAATTTCATGCTGGGAAGATTATTAGAGAAAAAGATATTTTGTATATCAAGTGACTGTAAGTTTTTGCTTTCTTGTACTACATGACATCGGGGCCACCTTTACATACGCTCAAAATTGTACCTAAATGTTACTGGTTGAGTTCTTATGCAATTCTTACACTTCACTGTTTTTTCATTTTCAGATAAATGTATTTTAGAATATAGTAGCTTCAAGCTGACTTCAAATTAGTGTGATATGCAGACATTTTTTGGCTAAAAAAAGGAATCCCATCTGGACAGTAAACGGTAGAGTGAAGTACTTGTAGCCAGGAAAGTATAATTTTTAAAAATAAAATTAAGTTTGCTCTCTCTCTAGGGATTCATGTCAGATCAAATTGTGCATTCTGACTCTGACAACTTTTTCTCATGAATGGATGGTTTACAATTGAAAACGATTCCAAAGCTAACTTGTCTCAACCTGCTTGCGATTGATATTAAAAGGCACATGATCGGAAGATAGCTATTTAAGCTGTAATTTAAGTCGTGTTTCTTAAGTCTTGTTGCAGAATCAGAATTAAATCACCAAATGTACTTTGGACGGTAGCACATTAATGTCCCTGGTAACTTCACAGAAGCTATCAAACTAACGTCAGGTGAAAATTCCTGAAGTTGAGTTGTCTGCTAAATGTAGAGACAAACTTCTGGGCAGAAGAAACGGGTTTTCGAATCAAAATTTGCACAAAACAAAGGTCAAGTGTACTGTGCGCTTAAAATGATGAGGCGTAGAGTCAATTAAAATTGATACATGATTTAGTTTAGGAAACTGTTGACTTCACAAGTCTTCTGGTGCTAACAGAAGCAAAAGGCTTCAGAACTGTTTAAGATTATCACTCAGAGCACAGGGAGCAAGACAAAAACAAGGAAAATCAAGATTCTGGAACATAAATCAGTAGAGAATTTACACACTGCAATTTTCCATGACAGCGTCATTTTTAATCAATTGTCAGTCAGGAAGCTTGCTGCAGATAGAGTGGAAAATACTAGGAATTGACAAAAATGTGAGACAATGGCAGTTGGATTTCTTTTTCCTAAACTTATTTCTATACAAACTTATGTGTGTTCGTTGATATTATATGTAAATGAGTATCTACGCATATATTTTAAGATGGCGGGAAACAGGTGGAAAGCACGATCTTCCACTGTTTGTCATATTTAGAAAAAAAAGAAAATAGAAACATACACATGCTGATATCTTCACCTTGTCTTCTACAAAATCCCTCCTTCAATACTTTGTTAGGATTTAACATCAATCAACTGGGAACAGTGTACTTGAAGCACATGGTTGCCAATTTCACAAGCTAAAAGACTGCTTTTACTTTATTCATGTCATTGCAGAGTGGAAATTCTGTCCCGCTTCTCGAAAAGTTAAGGTCACTAGTATGTGCTCGTCAAGGTGTTCGCATAAAATCATTTCAACTGCCTACCTCTCCCACAAGTATCCACGGTAGCATTTATATTGACACGTGCAGAAAATGACTTTGTTTGTTCCAAATATGCACCATCCCTTAAAAAAGGAAACCTAATTTATCTATGTAATTCCTACTTGCTTCATGGTGGGAATGCTCATGTATATATATATATATATATAGAGAGAGAGAGAGAGAGAGAGAGAGAGAGAGAGATTTTTCTCTCCAAATGCCAGTTAACCATTACTGTTAATGGAAACTGCATTTGTGGTTCTCAACGTGATGGGGGGTGACAAAGTAAATGCTTTTATACAGGAATTCAACTTTAGTGGAAACCAAGATGAATTCATTTCAAATCAAAAGCAACCACGAAGGAAGGAGGCTGGCCCCACAATTACAGATTTCATAAACTTTTGGCTTTCTGAAGGGAACTGTGTCCTTGGGGAGAATAATTTTTACAAGGTTGCCTGGCTTGGGAGTGTTCTGATAATAATTAGTCACTGATGGCTGCCACATCTTTAGGTTATCTTTTCTATTGAAAAGAAAATGAAAGATCGGAAAACAGATCGTGTTTTTTTTTCCCCGTTTAACTACAGTTTTGCTCTAAGCTGCTTTCATTCAATATTCTTTTGTGTTGCATGGTTTTCTGTTTTTGTGTTTTTTTCTTTTATTTGGCAAATTGAAATGAGGTTAGAATCACCCTAGATCGCGACGTCGCTTCCCCAAACTTCTTGGGTGGAATGTATGAGAATAAAAGCATCCGTACTTGTCTGCATTTAACTTACTAGGAATAGGTCTAAGCACGTCGGGGATGAGAATCTCCACCAAAGCCTGGTACATCCCATGGTCACAGTTACACATCCATTTCAGGATAGACTCATGTTTGCACAGAGTTATCAGCTTTGCTTTCGGAAGTCGACTTTCTATTTCACTCAGATTGCTGGTGTGAATAAATGTAGCAAATGAACAGATGGCAAATGAGGATAAAAAAGAAAATGGACTTTAAAAATAGTTTTAGTTTATCAAATATTACTGAGGTTAGCACTATACCACCATTGCACTGGTTCCGTACGGCTGGATACATATAACACGCCCCCAGAGCTGCCTGTGCACGTTAATGCTTTCTGACGGCATGAGAGGCAGGTATGATACTAATTCCATGAGGATGAAACAGCTCTACCGCAGTCCCCCAAATCAATAAAAATGGGAGCTACCACACACACACCGAAACCTCCAGAGAGCACTTTGTGGTTCATTTCTATCCAATCATTTAATGTTATCACGTAAGGTTCACAACTGGTATACATATCTCTCGTTTATTAGCTGTGACATCTACTCGGCCATGAAAATGAATTGGAAAAGCATATTGATTCTGACCTTGATTCAGTGATGGTAGTGCCGTCGGTTGGAGTAGAGGGAGAATAGCGCCAGAACGTTTGCCACAGTTTTTCTATCAGGCTAAACTGAAGATTCACGACAACGTCCAATATTGCCTAAAAAAAGAAAACGGTTATATCCGCGTTACCTTACGATGCTTCTCAAGGGGACGTGCGGAGAGTGCGTTACGTGTCGGGATGGCAGTGGTGAAGACACCTGTGGGTTCGTAAGCTATACGGTGAACGTGGAGTAAATTTTGCCAATGGAAGGCAAACAGAAGAGCTCAGGCAGGGAGAACATAACGTCTGGAAAGACTGACGGGATGGCGTGTATTCCTCCAATAGTGGCCTCGTATCGTATCCCAGCCTCGCTTTACCTCTCTTTGTTCTCCTTAACTCCCCTTCCTCTCCATTTTCTTCTCTTGCTTTTCTTTCATTCCTTCACACACGGCTTCCTTCGGCTTCCACGGCCGCTGCCACTCTTCCTATTCTCAGACCCAACGGGTACACAACAAAGATGCGATTCACACCAGTCCCCAGAGGGTTGGGTGTGTTCCCGGCCGTCAAAGATGGCGGAAGCAAAGGGTGTGGAGCTGCTTGGGCCTGGTGGACAGAGTCAAGGCTAAATGGGCCTGTCTAGGGCGGCTGACTAGGATTCCGGAGTGTTCCCAGGCAACCAGAGTCTGGACCAGGAACTACAATGCCAATGGCCTTCAGAGGACAGCACCTGTCTGGGCAGAATAAGGGTACCTCTGTGGTCAAGCCACACCTCCATCTCAATCCTCCCTGGGCTTACTCCCTTCAGAGAGGGGCTTTAAGACCATCCCCTTTTCTGACCTTGGGGGCAGGAGCCGCATCCTCCTCCTCCTTCATTTTATCTCCCAGAACCATTTCCCAGCTGCATCAAAGACGCTTTTTTTTTTTTTTTTTGATGATGCTAAAATTTGCCCCCTTCATTAAATTTTGATGATCAGGTTTAATTTCACCCTGCCATGGCAATTAGTTTATAAATTCGTCTTCAGATAAAAGCAGTCACAAAACCAAAGAATCACTTGTTTGTGCAAAGAACATGTGATTCTGTGATTATTTTGAGCATAAAAGACAGAAGTCATCAGCATAATGTGTTTGATGCTGGCAGTACTGAGAACCAGGACAGGTAAAACAGGCCCATCGAGATCTACGGAGTTCACAGAAGCAGAGAGACAACAGGGGGCAATTAGGAGAGTCCATCTGGGTATTTGAGGCAAACAGAGGAAACTGTAACCACAATTCTATAGTCTCCGCCACGTGTGTCGATCTGGCCCTACATAGGATACGGAGAATAACTGTCCTTCTATATAAACACATTGAGACCCATTCAAATGTGAAGCAAAATACGTTTGAGGGCATGTTCTGGTAAGCAGTAGGGAATGTTACATGTCATTGCATAATGAAGACGGAGGGAAGGGAATGAATGAATGAACACACTCCTCACCCTATGATACTAAGAACAATTAAGATGCAAGGTCTAAGCCTTGACAGTGAAAGACAGATAGATGTCCCTCTTCCCAGGCAAAAATGTTCTCAAGAGACAAATTATTAAACTGCTCTCCCAACTGTACCGTGGGCACAGTCTAAGAGATATCCACTAACAAAACAACTACTAACATCATATATAATACCTAGGTATCTCTATCTATGAGAACACTAAATTTTAGGGGCGCCTGGGTGGCTCAGTCGGTTAAGCATCCGACTTCGGCTCAGGTCATGATCTCACAGTTTGGGAGTTCGAGCCGCATGTCGGGCTCTGTGCGGACAGCTCGGAGCCTGGAGCCTGCTTCGGATTCTGTGCCTCCCTCTCTCTCTGCCCCTTCCCTGCTCACATTCTGTCCGTCTGTCTCTCAAAGATAAGTGAACATTAAAAAAAAAATTTTTTTTTAAATAAAAGAACACTAAGCTTGGAAAAAAAGTCACTGCTACAGCAGCTTGTGTAGAAAATTATACCTGCTCCTTACATAACAAGTGATACTTGTGAAATATCTTTGATTAACAAATCATGAGAATTCCAAATAAAATAGGGATATTAATATAAATTGTACAGTTGGGGCGCCTGGGTGGCTTGGTCAGTTAAGTGTCTGACTTCGGCCCGGGTCATGATCTCATGGTTTGTGCGTTCAAGCCCTGCATCGGGCTCTGTGCTGACAGCCCAGGGCCTGGAGCCTGCTTCAGATTCTGTGTGTCCCTCTCTCTCTGCCCCTCCCCTCCTCATGCTTTGTCTCTCTCTGTCTCTCAAAAATAAATAAACGTTGAAAAAAATTTTTTAAAAAACATAAACTGTACAGAATATGAAAAAATAAGGCAAGTAAAGAATTCAGTGCATCTGAAAATGCAATCTCTCCAAATTAAATAATTTCAAATAATTCTTTTGAAAAGGACATTCCCATCAGCCTCACTTGGGACATTTTTACAAGTGAATAAAACATTTTATCATTTGTCCACCCACTTTCAAATACGTTCAGACTGAAATATACAGGCAGATGTATTTTTAAATAATCCTTATTGTACTGGTTTCGGGCAGGTGACTATTTACAGGAGAGGAGACGAGACTGAGACACCTGTACTTCAAAAGTCTGGAAGTCTGACATGCAAAAATAATCACGATTCTTCTTTTCCATACCTGCCGCCATGTCTCCCGAGAAATGGCGTGAACGTTTGTAACTCTGTGAAAACATGGGGATCATTCTATGGACCGCCATTCCCCACATATACTGATTACCATACCCATCCATCTCTCTTCATAGAGACTATTCCCGGATGCTGGTATGTTAGTGAAATTTTTGTGATCCTGAAGATACTTTCGTCTCTCACCTTATTGGTGGAGCTTTTCACTTGGAATAAGCTTCCCGTACACTCCTTAGTAATACAAAGGATCGTGCTCCAACTTGTAGTTTGAACAAAGAGAAACTTCAAAAGAATCTAAATTATATTTGTGAGGGTTGGGTTGCTTTAAGAAGGATTCACCTGAACACAGAAAAGTGAGAAGTTGCTTAGAGAATCTTTACATAAAAATCTTGAGTGAATATACGTGATATTTATGTACAAAGAAAGAATTTTTTTCTAGACACATAAGGCTCCTCCAGGAATTCTTCCAGGTTGGGAGAATTCTTTCGAGTGTAGTCAGATGGATACTAAGCGTCTTTATCATGCCAACAAGTGTTGGGAACAAAGACAGAACTTGCCCTTGGTTGTTAATGATCTAGCACCCTTGACAAGCACTCGGATTCACTCAAGCAGTTGGTATTTCTGGAGTGGGAAAGAAATCTGTGAACGCTGTGAGCTGAGACTTCTCACTGCATACTGCCTTGTCCGCAGTCAGGAGGGCTGTCCGTGAAAGGCAAGGGAACATCTTCTACTCCTGAGCAGATCACAAATAGCCCTGGAATAAAGCTACTTAAGTTCTAAACAGACTCCTCTTTCAAAAAGAGAGGCACTTAAGATGATTCTTACAGCGATCCCTTACGCCCTTTCCACCAGGTGAGCTACAGGTACATTAACCCGCTGTCCTGGAGACAACGAGCCAGTTGCAATGGGGCACACTGCCAAAAGGAGGAGAAGCAGGGATGGAAAATACCAAGAGAAACGTTAAGTAACCACAAAAACAAAACAAAACTAGATCCTCATTAATCCTTGGAAGGAACACCTAAAGCGCTTCACTAAGCATTTCTAGAAAATACTCTTTTTTTTTTTTTTTTTTAAGTTTATGTATTTATTTAAGTCACGTCTACACCCAACACGGGGCTCGAACTCACGCCCCTGAGATCAAGAGTCACATGTTCCTGGAAGAGTCACATGTTCCACATCCTGGAACTTATTCCTCATTAGTACACTTAGAAGTGTCTGTTCTTTTTAATGGCGGCACAGAATTCTGCTCAAGAGACCGTATGTACCGTGTTTTATTCGGTTCCCTTGTAGATGTGGACGCTCCAACCAATCTTTTGTGCTAAAAGCCGTAATGCAATGAGTTCCTTGTACACTTATGTCTTCACCCAGGTGGCATACTTTGTCGGGTGAGTACCTAGAGGTGGTGGAATTGCCACGTCTAAGGATTCAGACTAGGAAAGGCTAAGGAGACGGAGAGTAAAACGTCTTCTCGTTTTCTTGAGTCCATCATTTCTTCAGGCGGAGACCGGAAGAAAGATGAATTTCTCAGTGTTCAAAGATACATGAACTAACTTTACCTGTCCTCTAGGAATAAGCTTGATTATTTTAGTTTAGCAAGTTGTCTGGCAAAAATGTTAGCGTGCGTTCATACTGCGTTTGAAAAAACTTACCTCACAGTGCTCTCGATAAAGACTCTGCAGTGACTTGATATCCTCAAAGGTAGTACCATCTGGCAGAGAAGAGATTTCAACTTCTCCAAACTCTGGAAGTGCTCGAGATGCATCTGTTGCCATGACAACACAACAGAAAAAAAAAAAAAAAAAACCTCTCATGGATTGTGCCAATTACAGATTAATGAGGGAAAATTTAAGAAGACTAAAAAAAGGAAAAAAAAAAAAAAACCCATTAAGGCCAGAGGTCCAACGATGGAAGAACTTCTCATAGTAGTACGTTTCAAACAAAATGTAGCAACAGCATCAGTGGAGGGGAATTGAGGAGGCACTGAAAAAATTGTGGAGGAACTAAATTTTCACTACGATTATACTAGAAATAACATACCATAATGTCTCTCAACATAGGGCCTCTACTAAGAGAAAAATATCTCGAGCTGGTCAGTATTGGTTTTAGTTATTATTGTGTCGTGTTACTTAGGAATATAAAAAACTAAACGTAGCTTTAAACTCAGTAGGCTCATACTTCTTATAACATCATAAACTAAAAGAGCTACGAAATGAACACACATAAAACTACAAAAATAACATTAAACTTAACAACATTAATTTGATATGATGGACGAGACTGCTGTCCTATCACGAAATTCCCGCTCGCAACATGAATACGGTATTGACTGCCGTGGCCTAGAACTTTTGAGTTTGACAGGTCTATACCAACATGTCATTGGTGGGGCTGATTCTCCCATTATTATCCTGTATTCAAAGCTGTGGAACCTTCCTCCACAAAGCACTGGGACGTCATTTAGCCTTCCCTTGGGATGAATTACATAATTTATGTAATTTACCTAGCAAGTCTCTCCCTGTTCTTTTCTCATTAGCTCTGGACAATTCGTGCAATGCACTTCGGTGCCTGCTTTATCCTAAATTCAAATCCAGATGCACAAACGAAAACTGCACAACGGTTTTCATTCTACTCTTCTAGATAATCCAGAAGACGCTCCTATTATAATTTTTTTTTTTTTTTACAGATTCTAATTGAAATAAAAACAAAGTAAAAAAAAAAATCAAAATTCTCATTGAGAGCTCAGGCTCTCCAGAATACACGTGACGACTCCAGTTTGAGAAACGCTGCCGTAACGCTTTCAACATCAGTATCTACTCTGCCCTGAGAGGCCTTGTGAATTGTTTGTCAGAAAGTCCACATCGACAAGTATACACACGCCACAGACTCACACACACGCAAACTCTTTGCTGGCTTCTGTCTGTCTTGATCCGCTGCACGGACACTATGTGTTTTCATCTCGACAAGAGTTGTCAGTTAAAGTGCCATTTTTTGCACGTCTAGCTATCACAGGAATGTGCGGAATGTTCCAAT
Organism: Lynx canadensis; assembly: GCF_007474595.2. Lineage (NCBI taxonomy): Eukaryota > Metazoa > Chordata > Mammalia > Carnivora > Felidae > Lynx > Lynx canadensis. Next base: position 8,053,548 of record NC_044315.2, on the reverse strand, counting down.
TCCTAACTCTTTAAGTAATAAGAAACACGGACACCATCTACAAAATTACAAGAATAGGACAGACTGTGATTAGTTTGAATGAACAGCTTACTTTTCCAAAGTTTCTAGCAATTTTTTTTTTTTTTCTAATCTGAGCCTATGCGTTTGCAACGTTATCGGCAGGCAATGAGAATTCTTGTTGGTACTTGAAGTAAACTACTGAAAGTGGACACAACGCAATTGTCATCACAAAAACCCCAGGAATACAAATTCTGCAAGACGAGGTCACGGCTATGAGCCTTTCATTCATAGGCACTTAGAAGTCCTACGCAGCTTGAGATTTTTTAAAAGCTCTCGGGAACATGAGAAAGTAGAAATGATCTACAGCTATCATAGGATATACACGGAGACACACAAATCTTTCTGTGTAATTAACATCTGTAATAGACACAGCACTTGGAGAAAACACTAGTATTGTTCTCTTCTTTTCAACATGCTAATAGCAACTAATACGCATTACACCTTAACATACCTAAAAACTGTTGATGATGTTGACTTTGGGCAATTACAGTTTGCTCAACAGATGTGCCTGTCTGTTGACCACTTCCTGTGAAACCATCTGCAACCCCATCCACTTTCTGCATAGGCTTGTACCTAAAATATTAGATGGGAAAAAACAAATAGACCAAATTATTCCTTGTTGGTTATGTACTACACAAAACTCCCACGGCATTCAATTTTATTCTATCTTCTGTAATGTCTCATGATAGTTGTCGGATGAATTCTCAAAAAGTTAGGGTGAAGAAATTTTTTTCAATTGTGAAAAGAAAAAGGAGAAGGGAGGGGGCTTAGGAGAGGGACCAGTTTTTGAAAATTCAGAAATTGAAGAACAAAAAGAGTTACGAGGTATTTCTCTGGACAGCAGTAGCAAAGGTGCCCACGGTTAAGTGCAGTCTGAATGTGACTCTTAATGGCCAATGGATCAAGGCGAAAACATTTTAAATACGTCGGGACTTTAATCTGAAACAAGATCGAGGAGCTGGGGCCTGAGAAACGTTAACAAATGGCTTTCAATTGAAAGTATCTCTCAAACATGATTCAGCCTACAAACTCTACCATACTCGTTTTCATATTTCCTAAAGCCTCCCATGCATCTCAAGACATCCATCCCCAACAACCCCTATCCTCGTCTGCAAATGCAAAGACCGTAAGCATCAGCTTGTAGCAAAATAAATGCAAGGTTCCATCTACAAAGTAGGTTAGCAAATTAAAATAAATAAATAAAAAGCATCAAAGTCGGGGCGCCTGGGTGGCGCAGTCGGTTAGGCGTCCGACTTCAGCCAGGTCACGATCTCGCGGTCCGTGAGTTCGAGCCCCGCGTCAGGCTCTGGGCTGATGGCTCGGAGCCTGGAGCCTGTTTCCGATTCTGTGTCTCCCTCTCTCTCTGCCCCTCCCCCGTTCATGCTCTGTCTCTCTCTGTCCCAAAAATAAATAAACGTTGAAAAAAAAAAAATTAAAAAAAAAAAAAAAGCATCAAAGTCTGCTACAGTTACGCATTTATGTTCAGGTCCTACTTTTATACAAACTCATGAACTCTCTTGCTAAGACACAGCAAACAGGCTCCTGCACGGGAGAGAAGGAAAAACTCCTCGGGAGAGAAACAGCACACATGAAAATCAGCCCGGGTGAGTCTCTTAAGACGGGCAAATACAAAATAAGAAAAGAAGCGGCAACTGTAATTTCTTCTTTTTCTAAGATTTCAATTGTTTTCCTTCATTTAGAAATTCAGAAAAACAAATAACCCTCAGCCAAAAAATGAAAATCGACAATAAGCTTATTACCTAGAGATAACATTCACTTTATGTTTCTCCTCCCGTTTTTCCCCATTTCTGATTATATTTCTAAACAAAACCACCTAATGTTCTCTCCACCCAGACACTTCACTCTTACAAGTCAACTGCACCACTGGTATGGAATTACTGTGAATAACAATGTCCCCGGTACATGAGCAAGATATGCGCACAGGCACTGGCACTGGGTGACAGATATGAAATGAACAGACATCGCACAAACTAAGGGTCGGGCAGTGTTAGGAAATGATTCCATCTTGAATGTTATTAATGAGCACTTAGATAAATAAACCTTCCCAGAAACAAACTGTAATCCCTCCTAATGACATTTGCGTTCATTTCTTAGGCGACAGTCTCTCACAAAGAACTACGAAAAGCAAACAAAGTCAGAAGATGAACAGGGTAGGAAAAGAGGACAACTGACTTCATCCGTGTTGGCCCTGTGCCACCAAAATGTGGATTGTTATTCTGTAAGGACATCAAACAACTCAAACCGATCCTTTTATTTACCGGGAGAAAAAAAAAGAACTCAAAGTACTTTTGCGTTGGGGAAAATGTGTTAGAAGTGTCATTTATGAAAAAAATGGAATGTTTTGATTTTTCTTCTTCCTTAAAAAATTATCGTGGAGAGGCAAAAAAAAAAAAAAAAAAAAAAAAACAAAAAAACAAGACTTTGTGAGGCAAGTACTTTGAGTACTTGTGTGGGAAAGCAGTTGCCAACCATTCTGTTCTGGAAGATGTGAATGATTTTATCCTTAGGGAAGTTTCTCATCCTCTTTAATCCATTCCAGGTTTCCCTTGATTTTAGCCCCCGCTTTTAGAGCTACGAAATTTTATACCACTAATACAAGAGGCAAAAACTGTTTAACCGTGTTTCTTCCTTTAAGTTAATGGAGTTTGGGATGCAGGGAGTTAACAGACAAGAGGTTAAAAGGATCTGAATGATTTCCCCTGCAGAAGAGAAAATGGAAATATTTCCTATCAATTTCAACTACATTAAACTTAACAGAGGATTGGAGAGTAATTAGGAGAGTTTGCCTGGCTATGCTTTATCAAGCTTCCTTTGTCCTGCACAGCACCTAGTACACCACGGATGTTGTGTAGGCACAAATGTCAAGGATAAGTATAAAAGGAAATGATGTTGGGGCGCCTGGGTGGCTCAGCCGGTGAAGCGTCTGACTTCGGCTCAGGTCATGATCTCACGGCTTGTGAGTTCGAGCCCCGCATCGGCCTCGCTGCCGTCAGTGCAGAGTCCGCTTTAGATCCTCTGTCTCCCTCTCTCTCCCTGCCCTTCCCCTGCTCACGCTCGCTCGTGCTCTCTCTCACAAAAATAAACATTAAAAAAAAAAAAGAAAGAAATGATGTATATTCCTGTGGGACTGAAAGTTTTCAGAGGACAGATAACGCTGTGTCGCCATCTACTTGTACACAGTACTTGTCAAGCCTGGAGCCCGCAGGCAGAATGATCTGCTTCCTCAGAAAGATGGACACAGAGGAAGTTCATAAGGGGAAGGAACACGTATGGTATTTTAAATAAGCATCCAAAATCAGAGTACATTATAACTAACGCACGATTATGCTTCCTAATAATGATATTGAGTGGGAGGGGCTGATTAGAGGTACGCTCTATTACACAGGAGATGGAAAACACATCAAGAGTAGCCTGTAGATAAAAAGGAAGGAAGTTGGTGAATTCTGAAGAGACCGTGCAGGTCAGTACTTAACAACAAATCTCATATAGGATAGGTAAAGAAAAAAAAAAAGAAAAGAAAAGGGGATTTATTCTAACCGTAAGAATAGCAAGGTGAACAGTGGATTGAATGGATACACTCTGGTTGCCTTGTCAACGGGACCTCTGGAAGCCAGAACCTGAGGTTGTATCTCCTCAGAGAAGGGTTGGGGGGTGAGTCTGGGAGTGGTGGGTGCCATAAATGGCAGCGATATGGCTCACAGACAAGAGCAGTATCCTCCAAGTATGAGAGAGCTCCAAGGTAATGCTGATTTGCGTGCTTCGTTTTAAGTAATAAGTCACGTAGGGGCTTATGCTCAGGGTACTGCCCTGCATGGGACTGGCATGTAGAAAGAACCCCCAGAAATCACAAACACTGGATGGAGGAAAGCTCCATGTTGATCTTCCTGATGATCGAAGGAGAACATCCTATCGCTACCATCACCTCAGAGTTGACTCTCCACCACTCCAACAGGAAGTCAAGAATAGTCCCATTACAAACAGGCTGAACAACTATCTGTGGTAACTGATTGTTCCAGGAAGAAACAGTCATAGATGATATGATCTCCCATTGGGTTTTGAAACCTAAACGTGTATCCGTATCGGGGTAGCTTTCCAAAAAATTCAAGAGCTAGGCTCACCCTAGGTCTAGCCAGCAAAATTTTCAAAAATGGGGCTTAGGAATTGGCCATGTTAACCTGCCTCCCAGATATGTCTTGAGTAGCCTGCACTGAACTAGTCGGCAGGAGCCTCTTGGCCCGATATAAATTCCTTCAGCCCAGGGCTGTCCATGTATACCCATAACATCAGAGAAAAGCCATTTTTTTGTACACTGAGTCACCAATTTTCAATTTGTTCCCAATAAACAACGTTTGGGACATAACTACCAGTGAGTGGATAATAAATGAATGAATGAATGAATGAATGAATGCTCAAGGTCACATATTTCATTTGATCATACTACCAATCGGTCTTAAACATGTATCAAATCAATTTAACAAATATTTATTGAGCATTTACTATGGGTTAAAGACTTTAGGGGCATGGTTTTGAAAAGGCTATGTACAAACAAAATCTTTCCAGGAGGTTTTTTACATTCTGTTGGCTTTCATGATAACCCAACACTATGTTAACCCTGGGTGAATTTCAACTGACCTTTTAGCGTTGAAACACAGCTTTCAAATTTCGTGCCTCCTTAGCTTCTTCATAAAATACCCACTATTCACACACTAAACCGTAAAAACCCAGAGACACTTTTCTCCCGAAAAAAAATAAATTCTTTGTTGAATCTTTTAAAAAGCTGCACTTTTTAGTATTTAAGAGTATTTTCTCGGGGCGGCTGGATGGCTCAGTCGGTTGAGCGTCCGACTTTGGCTCAGGTCATGATCTCGCTGTCTGTGAGTTCGAGCCCTGCGTTGGGCTCTGTGCTGACAGCTCAGAGCCTGAAGCCTGTTTTGGATTCTGTGTCTCCCTCTCTCTCTGCCTCTCCCCCACTCATGTGCATGCTGTCTCTCTCTCTCTGTCTCTCTGTCTCTCTCTGTCTCTCTCTCTCTCTGCAACAATAAACTTTAAAAAAAATTTTTTTAAAAAAGAGTATTTTCTCTATCCCATCTATTTTAGAAATCCAATAGCTTTAGATTATATTTTCTTCCAGGAGATTCTTAGTGCTCCTGAGTACATGTGCTCTGAGAAAGACCTGTGCTACATCAAACGAAGAAACAGCTCTTGGTTTCAAAATTAGTAAGAGGCAAATGATAATTTTAACAGCTTGCAGCTCCATGGGCAATCAAAGCTAAAGTTGTTAATGATTAAGAAATCAAAGAAAGTCTAATGCTTTAATAGCGGAGCGTGTGCACGAAACCTGTCGCTAACATGGAAAACACGGTAAATTGTTAGGAATCTTCCCCCATGGGGTTAGTCATACCTGTGATTTAGAACTTGGACAGCTGGAACTCTACTGTAAAATAATATCTAATTCTGTCAATAATCTCACATGTGCGGACACTGAAGGAATCCAGTGAAAGGCAAAGAGTGGCCTATATTTATTATATTGACTCTCTTATATTTAGCAGTACCGGGATTTTCAGTGGACTGAGTGCAACATTTGGAAAAGTCCCTCTGAAGCAGGTGAAAAACGTACAGGAAAAATGCAAACTCTCAACTGCACGGGCCAAGAGAGGCTTCACCATTCTAGGAAGGACACAGTCGTCTGATATGCACGAACAAATCGAAATGTTGAGCTCAGTATCAGGGACAGAGGCTCAAGTTGTCTATTGGAATCTTGAGATTCTCTTTAGAACAACCACCTCAGAAAATCTTTAGGTGGCTTGAGGCCTGGAATGATATAAAATGTGAGCAGGTCAGAGGAAAACCGGGAGGGCCGAGAACGCCTTTCTTTGAGAATACGGACTCCCTGATGTCCCACTCAGCACGTCTGTGTCTCCACGACTTCGAACATCAACCCTGCTGGTTAATGACAGTGGCTCCGTCTCTTCCATTCTTGTGGGCGGCTCGGGAAGTACCTGTCTCTTCATTAGCTCTACATCTACCGTGGGGCAAGGAGAGGAGGGGACAATTACATTCAGATGGGGGTAGTTGTATTAATTGCAGCGGGGTTCGTGCGGAAAGGACGAGGTTGAAGCTGTTGGCTAAAATGAAAGCCCGGATCATTCGTTCACTTGACAAGTACGTACGGAGCGCGGACAAATGAGCCAAGGGCCCTCTTTAGGTGCTGAGGCTATAATGTTGAAAGAGGCAGACGCTATTCTCATCTCACGAGTTTCTCCAGTGGGTCCTCCCAGTGGCCCTTTCCGTTACACCCATTCTAGAGGGATGTCCCCCTTCCTCCTGTATTTGGAAAATAACAACCCGACGCCACCTGACGCCAAGATGGCAACAACCACAGGAGAGAACAACCCGAGTCTCTGAGAAGCAACACATCAGTGACCTTCCTGCATACGGCAAAACTAAATGGGTCTCGATTTCCTTATCGGTAAATAGCCCACGTAATTGCCAAATGAGATCTTGCATAGAAAGAGCTTACTGAAGGACATTTTAAATGGGCAATAAATGTCTGTCAGAAGGGGGAGTGGTAGCTGTTACCCTTAACAAACTTTACACGAATTACCATAGTTAATAATTACTGAACTGTGATTATCTGTGATTCTCTTATCGTCAGGGGAAACCGTCTTGACATCAGGGACTACATACAGCAGTGGCCTAGCGAACATTAAATATTTCAGTGCCCGAGATTCCTTATGTTTCCAAAAGCCAAAGGCAGAGCACCTGATCAACTTCCCACTAAAGATTCCTGCTACCTTTTGCTCTCTCAGACCAACCTGCCAGGTCTAGATGCTAAGCTCTGTAATGACCCCGGGGGGTTCATGTTCTAGGAAAGGGATAAGAAACTATTAACATCAATCAAAGCTGAAAACCACTGGGGAAGAAAAAGGAAGGAAGGAAGGAAGGGAGGGATGGAAGAATGGGAAAGAATGGAAAGAAAGAAATGGAACCCAAAGTTGCCCAACTGCTTGGGTTCATTCTCCTCTGAAACAGCCTTATTCTTAAAGAAATATTTTTCTCTGGTACACATAGTATAATAGTACAGAATAATAGATTACCTAGCCCTTGAATATTTCCAGCTATTAAAAAAAAATTTATATACTTTTTTCCACCTGAACTTCGAAACAATCTGTGAGCTGGTCTACTCTATATATTTTTATTTTGCAGATGGAGAAACCAAGGTTCGGTGAAGTTCAGTTACACACACTGCAGAAATGCCAAAGCAGCCTATACTCTGACTCTCATTTCCCAATTTTAAATTTTTTTTTTTCAACATTTATTTATTTTTGGGACAGAGAGAGACAGAGCATGAACGGGGGAGGGGCAGAGAGAGAGGGAGACACAGAATCGGAAACAGGCTCCAGGCTCTGAGCCATCAGCCCAGAGCCTGACGCGGGGCTCGAACTCACGGACCATGAGATCGTGACCTGGCTGAAGTCGGACGCTCAACCGACTGCGCCACCCAGGCGCCCCTCATTTCCCAATTTTAAATATGGACTTCTTTCCACGAGTCTGTGAAGTCCAGACTAAGGAAGGTCTTCTAATGACAAGGGTTCTTGTCCTCCGTCACTGCTTCGGAACATGCGTGCTTTCACACTAGTCTATAGCAGAGCAAAAGTAGCCTTGCTCTATCATCTTTCCACCTGGCCTCAGTTTCCCCTCCTCTGAGTGCCACAAAGTTTCCTTCTTTCACAGAATCCACTTCCTGTGAAGGGACCCCTCAAAGAGGCAGGAGGTGACACATTCCCTTACTAGTATGGACATACTAATGTGTTGTATTTCCTTTTTTTTTTTTTTTTTTTTTAAGTCTATTTATTTTTAGAGGTTGGGGGGAGAAAGAGAGAGGGAGAAAGAGAATCCCAAGCAGGCTCTGTACTGACAGCACACGGGGGGCTCGAACTCACGAATCTCTAGATCATGACCTGGGCAGAAATCAAGAGCTTAACTGGCTGAGGCACCCAGGCGCCCCCTCCTTTTCTTTCATATGCAAAAATTTATCACATGTGTATGTTTCTGTTTGGGTTACCTACCCTCTTTAAAGGTGGCATTCTTTTTCTTTCTTTAAAATTTTTTTCATATTTATTTATTTTTGGGAGCAAGAGAGACAGAGCGTGAGTGGGAGAATGGCAGAGAGAGAGGGAGACAGAATCCGAAGCAGGCCCCAGGCTCCGAGCTGTCAGCACAGAGCCCGACACGGGGCTCAAACTCAGAAACCGCGAGATCGTGACCTGAGCCGAAGTCGGACGCTCAACCGACTGAGCCACCCAGGCGCCCCAAGGCGGCATTCTTATAAGGACAAGCGGACTAGGTTCCTGCCCTGGTTGCTACATGATTGTGGGCAGGTTATTTAACCTGTACGGGCTTCAGTTTTCTCATTAAGAGGATAAGTTGGACTGGGTGACCTCTTCCTTCCAGCTGAACATTCTATGATTCTGTGGTATCTCTGTTGGAGGTGATGGACATATTCTCTACGCAGCTGCTGGTTGCTATGTGTTTGCTGGAGGAATGATTAATGCGCTTTAATAGTTTGAGAACAGATCAAACTGAGATCAAACCCCGCCCAGCCCACGGCCAACAGCACTGAGCTCTCTGTCCCACCACTTCTGCTACAAGGATTTGGAAACATAACTAAGACAGGTATGCCAACCTTATGCTCTTTAGGTACGTCTCTGAAATATTAAAAATAAACTGTAGCAAGCATTTTTACCTGGTGTCCACAGCTGAAGATTACTGATCTTTGGGCTCTATGATAACCTAACTTATTATCTGAATGAGGGCAAGCCAATTATCCATGAGTAAATTGCCTTGAAAAACAGAAGATCACATTTAAGTGCAGAAGTTATTTTCATAGGAAATATTTTCAACCGAAGATATTAAAAGAAGCTAGTACACATTCTCTTGCTTTCTTGACCAGGACACTTCAGCTCTTCTCGATTACCTAGAAGGTCACCAATATGCCAAAGTCATTACACTGTGTTAGACTAGATTCTAGTCCCTCGACTGATGATACTCGAAGGGCTTCTGGACTACCTAGGTCTCCTTGGCCCTCCACTGAATGTGCACACGTTGTCCTGTTGGATAGCCCAAGAGTAAACAGAAGACCCTTGTCACCTCGTCACTTCTATTTCCTCTTGCCAACTGTTATACCTCATGAATGCCTCGGAATCAAGGGGGCTCTAATCTGCTCCTTTAGGGACATGGCTTGACGATGGCTTCCTCTTTTCAATTAAGCTCAACTATGGGTTCTGTGACATCTGTTTTTTTTTTCCAATCAGAAGCTGTTTCCATTTATTTCCAGACTCATGGCTATGTTCCATATGGTGGTGTTGCTGGGAATCGGATTTGGAGACAAGTGAAAATTTCCCCTACTACCCTAGCAAATCTTCAAATGAGACACCATATGTAAAGAGGTTCTAAAAATTATAAAGTTACACAGAACAATAATCATTAGTACTTCTACAACTACTATGATTCGAGCCTTAAGAGAAAAGTGTACAAAAACTTCACTCCTTGCTGATAAAATGATCACTGCGTACGCTTGAATTTTCGTCCCCTATGAACACAGAAGACATGTAAATTTATACTACGGAAGATGTGCGTCTTTCGATGCATGTACTAACGCTTGAGGCGTTTAAACCATTTGAATATTCTAAAATATCAAACACAAGAGCTGCTATAAAATATCTGAAACCTTTCACATGTCACTTGAATTTTAACAAGAATGGCAGGCTCTTCTCACGTACAATTTAGTATCTTCGATAGAATCATTTGAGTTTTATAAGCCGCAAAATGAATGCTACACGATACTTTCTTTTTCCACGGTCTTTCAACAAATACTCTTAACCCCTACATCCAGACTTGGGGCGAGAAAGACTGTCTCAGTGGCTTCTACACAATGGAGTAGGTGGCTTCAGTTAAAGCCTATGAATGTGGCCAGTTGGTAGGATCCTTCAGAGAGAGAACAGAAGCCTCCCTCTGTCCTGCTGGTCCCCACGAGGGGGCTGTGAGGTTGATCACACTAACCGCAATCAGTTAGCAAGACACCATCACAAGAGCCCCCCGTCCACAAGCCACAACTTGTGTCATTAAAAACAAACAAAGAAATGTCAGCACAGTGTGCCCTTAACACGGATTTGAAATGCGCAGATCCACGTACACGCAAACTTTTTTCGATAAACTCAGTACTGTAAATGTATTTTCCTTATGAGTTTCTTAATAACATTTTCTTCTTTTTGTCACTTTACTGTAAGTATACACAATATCATACATATAACAAAAAAATATGCATTAACTGACCGTGATCGGTAACGGCTTCCGGTCAATAGTAGGCTATCAGTTAAGTTTTTCCGGGAGTCAGAAGTCATACCCAGGTTTTGGACCGGGTGCGGGTCAGTGCCCCTAACCCCCAAGTTGCTCAAGGGTCAGCGGTGTTTCTTTGCTCCTCTAACATCCTTATGTCACAAGAGAGCAAACACCACAAGAAACTAAAGTTGGTACAATTTATGAATATCACTGAGAATTTTATGCATACATCCACATTATGTCTTATTCTAAAAGCAACTACAATTAGACTGAGATGGCAGGGTTTTCATGGCTTATTAACCTTTAGAGCTTTGGAATCCGTTTCAGAAGGAGACCTTTCTGAGTTCTAGGACTTGCTTCCCTAACCCAGGCTTTTTTTTTTTTTTACAAAGAATGTCCCTCGAAGGCTACCATTTCCGTGAGAACTTGCTGGAATTCCTTGCAGGTTAAATCCAGCTGTCTCGAGTGCAACTTATCAAGTGGTTGTTCACGTTTAAGTTGGAATATATGTTAGTTTTGAATCAAACTTCTCTTTTTTTGGTTTCAATCTCCCCATCAGCTCCACTGTGCACGATGTACAACAGCAATTTATTACAATCCACACAAACTCCATCTCCATATAAGGGACTGTTCTGTGATTTATCTTACTGTATTTTTCTGAGCCCCTTTAACGTATCTCCTGGGCTATACACCCCAAAAACCAGAAATCAGCAATTTAAAAAAAAAAAAAAAGGTCGAGAAACCGTGAATTAAAAAGCTAAAAACCTGGAGATAACCTTGACTTAGCAGCCAATCTTGAACTGACTCTTCAGTCTGGGACACTCGCACCGGAAATTATGATGGTGTTAAACTATTCAACAGGCATCTTTACCTCCAGCCTGCTCCCATTAAATGTCTTACCCAAAATAAAAAAGTTATCTCTCCAGAAAAAAACTCTAAAGGTTTCACCGTTCTGCTCCAAAGCCGTACACAGCTTCCAAGCGCACAGAGAACAAACTTGCTAGCTTCGTATACAACCAAGTCCCCTAAGCCATGACCCAAAGTATGTTTTAAATCTCCTCTCCCGCGGAGCCAATCTTCTTCTCGGTTCTGCCCCTGCCATGCCAGCCTCCCCAAATCACACAGTCCTTACCAAGGACATCCTGGACTGTACCCCTGTTTACCCGCGTCCTTGTCAAACCGCACTTCCTCTAGGACACTTCTCAATCCTCCTCTCTCAGGGTTTGCTTAAAATTCCTCTGTATTTCAACAGTTCCTGGATCAAAGCTTTACTTCAGCACGTCACACACTGCGTTACTTAAGAAAAAAGTTTCGCGTGCCTTTCCTTCTAATTTCTGAATTCCTCAAAGTTAGAGACTGCGTCTTCTCTGGGCCCATGGGGTCTAGCGGGTAGCAGAGACGTAATCAGTGCTTGCAGACTAAAGAAAGGACGGACCATCGCAGGATATATTGTTTCTCTGGTAGTGACTTGGAGCCAATGCTTCCGACTAAGCTAGTATGGATGTGAAGGAGATCTGGCCAACCATCCCAGATCAATAAAACGAGTAAAGTGAGGCGGATCATCTGACTCTCTTGTGTTCAGCCCTCCTTTCTCCTACCTAACTCTGCATGTTCAACTGAAAAGAAAAATTATGAGGCACCTGGTTGGCTCAGTCGGTTAAGCGTCCGACTTTGGCTTAGGTCATGATCTCACGGTTTGTGGGTTCAAGCCCCATGTCGGGCTCTGTGCTGACAGCTCATGCTCTATTTCTCTCGGTCTCTCAAACATAAATGAACGTTTTTTATTAAAAAAGTTTTTTAAAAGAAAAATTATAACCACTATTATGGCTGAGCTATACTGGTAAAAAGGGAGAGATTTTTCTATTATTTACTCTAAACTGTGATATAAGCCACATGAGACTAGAAGGCCCCTGGCTATGTAACAGTATTATGAGCTTGTGCAAATCATTTAGCCTCTCTGGGACTGAAGTGAAAAACAGAGCTATGAAGGCTTTGATTGTCACAGGGCTGATGGGCCAGACTAGACAGAGGTATTTTTTTCAGTTCTAAGCTCTATGATCCCACCCACCCATCCATCCACCCACCCACCCATCCGTCCGTCCATCCATCCATCCATCCATCCACCCATCCATCCATCCGTCCAGGAATGCTGGAGATCTCTCACAGCTCTAATATCTACAATTCTCCACCTATGAAAGCTGGATTCAAAGAAAATGCAAGAAGTCCTAAACAGTTTGCCAGCACCCATGTTATGTCAAAAAGAACGACTGAGGGAGGTGCAAGACTGCAAGCGAGGAACTCACCAACACTGAAACAAGTTTCTCCAGGTGGTGTTTGCTTGGGTTCACTCCTTACGTTTTGGGTTTGGTGTCGTTGGCCGAATAGTTTGGGAGGTCACAGTGAAACTTAAAAAGGGGCCAAACAGGCCAAAATTAAATAAGGAATCGCGAAAGATTTGGAAAACCGACAGGGTGAATGCAATCCTACTAAATCATATCTGAGAACGGTCCATGTGTAAAAAGCAGGCCGGCCACAGTCACATTCGCGTACGCTTCAGTATCTGCTCTATTTGCTCAGGGGAAGAAGGAGACTGAACATCTAAAGAAATATGTGGCTTTGACAGGTCAGCGATAATTCCGGAGTCTACCTTTGTTTCTGTTGCATGGGTTGCTGTCTCATAGCCATATACTGCATGTCTTCTTGCAGACGATTAAGAGGGGAATCTGGCTTGACACGGATCCCATAGTAATGGTACTTGGAGTTTCCTCTTCATAAAAGAACAACAAACATTAGAGACACAAAAAGTCAGTTAAACCAGTATCAATCAGACAGGATGTCTACCTCACTTCACATCTGGAAAGATTAGGTAAAAGCAGCATATTCGCGTCACAGCCTTACGATCTGCCTGTTCCAGATTATACCTGTCCATTTTTATGGTGGCTACAGCTAAAGAATCAGAATAAGATTTCGAATCGATCAGCGCAGGGCCCTGTGAAAACTCTCTCCTTATAAACTTAGATACCAGTACAATAGCTCACTTATTCCATTGAAGTTACACTTTGAGTTTCAAATTTGCGTTTTAGATTTCATTTAGAAGGGGTAAAGGTGGAAAACACACCTGGCCAAGAAAAATCCATTAAGAGGATAAAGGGCTATACACTAGAGGGGAATTTACTATAAAGTAGTTACACAAAACGAAGAAAAGAAATCTAATTCTGTGGTCTTGGAGAAGTTAGGCCTACATCTTTGCGACGTCTATTACTGCAGGATGGGGGAGGGAACCTGACTGATACAGAATGTTGCGGTAAAGTCTATCATGTGTTATTCTGAAACCTAAAAGGAGGCAGGCATTTAATCCATTGATCTTGAAACATATTTTATTAGTCCCCGTTTTAACGAATTCTTATCAGTTTGCAGGCTGAATATGATGTGTCACAACAGACATGGGGAAGTTTCTCTGTGAAAATGGCAAATTTCCACCTGGATAAAAACTGTCACAATTTCCCCATCTTCATGAGAAAGACCGTGTTTGTTATTAGAGATGACAAAGTTTTGCTCTGAATGAAATTTGCAAATTCTTGCAAAAATAACATTTTAAATATGTAAATTTTTGCAAAGGGAAAATAGCTTTTCACAAGTCTATATATAGCAAGACATCAGCTGCTTTTCCATTTTTTTCTTTCATTTACAAAAAAGAAATGCAAAAGTGTGGATTAAATATTTTATATAAAAATAGAACAGAATTTTACTTCCAAGATTAAAGAACATAGATTAAATGAAGCCTATATATTCAAAAGCATTACAATCTTATTACATAAATAATATTGCTAGTTTTAAAAAAAAGTAGGGCGTCTGAATATCTATATAGTTTCGGCAAAGTATGTAACAGTATGGAAACTTAAATGCATTCCACTTGCAGAGATAGATCTTGTCTCCAAAATTCACTGCAAAATAGAGCAAAAACACGAAAACAAAAACTCAATTAGTAGTGTTCTCCCTTACAAACTGGAGTAGGGGAAGTAGGAGAGTGGGGAGAAGAAGGGGAAGCAGGCGACAGTCCCCAGGGGATGTAGCCAATGACAACTACAGAGTAAAATGGGGTCTCCCTTGCAGACGGAAACAGATGAAGTGTCTAGTTTCTTCTCTGTTTCCTGCAAACGAGCATTTTTGTTGGGTTGGTGGGGAGCCGGCTGGGGGAGATCAGCACGTCTCACGGTCTTCTTTGCTTAAACTTAATTTGCAGATGGATTTGAACAAAAGACACCTTTTGATTTGCCTTTGTTTAGAAACTTGGTTTTCACCTAGCTCTAAAACCTCAAGAAATGGCCCAGTTCTGCCTCATGATTTATACTGATTTTTTCTCTTCCCTGGGTTAGGAGGAGTAAATGAGTGCTAAACCACTTTCCATGGTAGAAAGGATCTCCCTCACCATCAGCAGTGTTTCTACCTTAGAGTTCTGCTGCCTTCATAACACAGTATTTGTTTAAACTTTCCCCATCGGATTTCTTTTCTCCTCATTTCTCTAAGGCTTTACTTTCCATCTCTCTTTGAAAATACCACATATAATTTTAAAAGGAACGGGAGACACAATTGTTACTTAGTGAGAGGGCAAAAAAGAACATCAGAAAGTAAAAGCTGTGATGTTGCGAAATGTACTTGTGGAGTATAGATTCTACTCATTCACAAACCCAAACAACCCCAATTTTGGTCCTTTCTATTTTAAAGATGTGTTTCAAGGTCTGAATGGAGCCTCAAAATAGGACCCATTGAAATCCCTTTCGACAACAAAAGGAGCACAACAATACTGCTATTAGAATGTTGAATAAAGCCCAGAGTCTCAAAATATTGGCATGGTATGCGTAACTACTGAGCCTGAGCCTTCCGCTAGCGGATAAGAGGTTAGATCCCCAAATAATGATTTTTGTGGTTCTGGCAAAAGAAACAGGAGAGAAACAAAGAGCTTTTTTCAAGGGACTCAAAGCTTTACTTCCTTTAGCCTGAAAAGACAATCATATTCTCCCGTTTAAAATATACTATCTTTTCAAGTATAGGTAGAAGAAAACATATTTATGAGAGAGCTGAACCTCTAGCAATCTGAAAGCTGGACGGTCACTTGAAACACAACAGAATGGAATAACTCACGCTTAGGATACTTAGAGACCTTGTAAATGACATAAAACTGACACTCCCTTTTTCTTAGCATAAGCCTACAATGAAGTCAACTAGTAAGGGTCTCTTTATTAAATAGTCTTTACTAGAATACTATGAAGCTGTGACTTAAAACCAATTAAAGGAAGAACGTCCAACGTTATATGGTGTGGTATCTTTATTTTTATACTTTTTATTAGGGATTTCTATAAGCTTTAGGAAATAAAAAACATCCATATCCTTCTGCCCAGCTTCTCAAAATATTCATGTTATGATAATTTGTAAAAACTATAGAAAGGCACAAAAATGAATCTCTACAGTTCCAACTATTATTTTCATCATATTTTGATTAGGAAAAACACTCCTTTCTCTTTCCAAAGGAAGGAAACGAGAAGCCAAGAATCTTCTTCACGTTACTGGTTTCCGTGCTACGGAAGCATGCTATCTTTTTGCTTCTATACACGTATGGTTGCGTAGCCAAGATTCTAAAGAAGGCTAATAAGAGGTTAAACAGAACCATGTCATTACCGAGGGCTTCCAACACCCCAGCTTTTCAAGTTCAACAAATGATTTTTCGTTGATCTCCAAAAATGAAATGAAAAACTCAGCTTTAATTTTGTACTCTATTCAAATAGAAGAGTTATTTATAAAGACATTTCAGTATAATTTTGCAAGAGTCAAGAAATAACATAGTTTTCCATTTACTATGTCACTTACTCGTCACTTCTGGTATGATTATTTTTCAAAAGAGAAAACAGGGAGATACGTTAATTTTTAAGGCACCGTGTGTAAATCTTACGTTAACAGTTTGGCTTGCTGATTTCTGTATGAGGTGAGAGAATCAGTTCTCAAAGCTTTGGTCAGCTGATGTGTAAGACAATGCATCATCCCCTTTTGCAGCATTCACTGAATAACGACCTTTCCTTTTCTCAAGAGACTGTATAAACTGAGCTATTGCCTCATTTTTTCTTTATATGTCATCTGTAATCAAGCACTTCTGCTCACGCACTGTCCTGAACTGCGTTAGTGTGAAAAAGAGGAATTCATTTAGGATCTTATTTTTTCGTACTAACCTAGTTCCCAATCTCCTGGTTCGGAGCCCCATAAAAATTGACCTTATTAGTTTTCCAAAAGAAGCAGCATTGACTGGGTCCAGTTTGTGTTCCTGACAGTGTCGTAGGTAGTGGTTATACAGCGTGCTTCTAGGAAGGCTCACTCCTTCTGCGGTCTCGTAATTGTCCAACAGCCACTGGAGCTAGTGTAAAGAAGACAGGGTAAACACAGAGAAACCATATCATTTACCAGAATGTCTACAAGACCCTACAGACACAATGGACAGAAATACTTAGATACTCATCAAACCTTGTAAGAGGCTAAACTGTTGTAAGTCAAAGGCTGCCGTAACCAGACCTTGAAAACTCTCAGAAACGTAAATAAATAGCTGAATGTAGTTTATGACCTCGGACCACGTCCATTCCTCCAACAGTCAAGCGCACGTAAAAAATACTCTTTTTCCCTGTATTGACTGCCATTTTGTAGACAAACACCTCTTCGCGGAATTCAAATAGTCCCATTAACCGGTCAGACGTAAAATTTGTAATTGCTACAGAACAAGACAGATTACCGAGCCTGGCAGCCTGGCACAGAGTATGTCTCTAGTGTTGGTATGTTAGGAACAGCAGGGTGCCTTGTATGAGTTTTTGTATGAAGTTTCTATTCACTTCCCTAGAATTTTAATTTACTTATCTAATTTACTCACACAGGTCAGTACAACACTATTATCTACTGGGTAGGATGCTGCAAGCAGAAAGGAAAAAAACAAATTCAGTCATTTGTTCCCCAGAAGGAAAGAAACTCACTAGACATTGATTTTAAAAAAAATATGTAATAAAAAGGAATCATTTATTACAGTCATTTGAGTTTTCCTACCTGAGTGCTGTGTTCTTGTTTTTGTTTCATAATTTTGGAAGATACGCTACAATGGTAGTTGCTAACGTAACATTTTCTCAGTTTATAGTTTACATTTGAAAAGCTTCTGTTGTCCTATGTGTATTTCTTTAAAGTATAGAAAGTGCAAAGATACTTCAGAAAGTATAAACTAGGTATATATTATTAAATTTCAACATTAGGAAAATTAAGTTATTAATTCGTTCATTTATTTCTTTACAAAAGGAGAACTGAAGAACATTTAAATGACTTTCTGAAGGTCGCATGGTCTCAGAATGCGATCTGGTTCCCAACACATATTTTCTGATTACCTGCAGACCAGTTGTTGTTTCCACAAAGCAACAAAATACTTCACAGTATTTGTCTCAACAAAATTTCCATACCATATATAAGAGATGTGATCAAGAAGTGATATTTTACGTGCAATGTAAATTAAACGTAAGTTATGGAAGCCTAAGAATTTCTTTACTGTGCATCAGTTATGAGCCGGGCAATGTGGTAGGCACCTAGGGATGCAGAAATGAATGTGATCGCACCCCTGTCCTCAGGAATTTATGATCACAGTCCAAAAAAGATAATATGGACACTCAAATATACTAAAACATTTCTCCATTTTGCTTACTTATTTTAAGATCTGTGAACAAACTCAGAACCTGAACCTTCAGACTCCTGGTATTAAAAACACTTTCAGAATTACTGCCTTTAACTATGACAACTGAATTGTCCAGAACCATTTTAATTTCAAATATTCCTACATGATGCTTATGTTTAATTAAAATCATGTCATTAAACTCATACTGATGTTGGCTTAGAAAATATGGCCACCAAGCCTACAAGACAGAGCAGAGTACTTTTAAAAATAAAGTTCACGTTCCCGTCAGGGAGACTTGAAGTTCTCTGCGAACCACTTAGGCATAATGAACATGTACATTTAAACATACTTGTTGCCTCTGTAATGTATACAACGCTCCCTCTTCAAAAGGTTACACAAAATAAATGTTCATTTACATAATGACAAAAAAGTTAAAGGTCAAAAAGAATTCTTTAGAGATGAGTCATCTGTAACCTGACTGTCAGTAAAGAAGTTTTCCAGAGGCAATGATTTCTAAGTATTCTAAACGACACATGAAGAAGTTCACTTACACATATTCATTTGGTATAAAAGGGGAAGGGGCAAAAAGCTTGGGAAATCCAGGGACTATGGCTCAGAGTATAGTATTCTGCCTACAACGGGGGGTCAAGATGTCTCTAGCCTTTCTTTTTAAATTTTAAGATTCTGTAGCTTAGGAACACAAGCAGGGTGATGACGCACAAAATATGGCCATACAAACCTGCCTCATAGATTTCATCCACGTGCCTCAGTAAGATGACGGGAATCTGAAAGCATTGTTACCTCACTTGAACGGTGTCGGAGAAGTTCTAGGGAACCATATTGCCCAAAAGTGCTAACTCTGGCTTTGTGTGCATGTACTAGTTAGGGCCTTCCACTGGTATTCTAAATGTATAAAGAATACAGAAATATAAAACAGAGAAAGTAATATTCTTTGAGAAATTCAGTTTCTGGAGATGAAGGAATAGAAAGGAAACACCAAAAATAATCCTCAGAAAGGGAAACGTATAAAAACTCTAAATATTTTGTGGAAAACAAGTATTTTGCAAATGAGTTAACAAAGCGCCCATATCCACAAGCATGGAACAAAGTTAAAAATGCCAAAGGTATGTTTGTATATATTATCTGTGCTTCCTCATACAAAAATACATGTTGTCACAGCCAAACAGTATGATTTTGTAGCAAAAAAATACTAAAAATCAAATATTCCCTCCTTTATGAATGAACAGAACATACATCTATACAGGAAGCGAATAAAGATACAAAGCAAATAAAACAATTTGTTTAATTAATGAGATACAAATGGAAAATTTCTGTAAACTGCCTTGACTATTTACTAGTTTTCTTGCAATATTTCATAACTTAAAGACAGGTATCTGAAAAAAATGAGAGTTTACTAATGTTTCATGATGAAGACCACTGTCTTATAGATAAAAGAATCTGAAAAAACAAATCTAGTAATAAAATATGTGTAGGGTATGGTCTTAAGGTGCCTTTCATTAAAATGAAAAGTAGTGCAAATATTAAAGTTAAACATAAAATATTTTGGGTCCAAAGGTATGTTTACATATACAAAAGAGTTAATCAGACAATTCTCTGTCAAAGAAAACTTACCACAGAAATAGATAATTCTAGCGAAAGTGGGCTTGAAACACTCGGAAGCCTAAATAATATTACTCAAGGCCCAAAAGAACAATTTAGAGAAGATGAAGTTTTTACTGGATTGGCGGTATGGTCCCCTGAAAAGCTAAGCAAGTCAAATAACCTGGACGGACCGCTTTGCAAACTTACTGTTCTTTTTGGACAGTTTCACATTCATACCGATTCTTCATTTCTAAACCAGTTTTTCAAAAACCTGAGTTCCTTTGTAATATGTGTGAGTATGCGTGTCTGCACGTGCAGTTGTGGGCATATGTATTTCTATATGCATATAATGTTATTACACACACCACACGCTTACACACATAAAATAATCATTAGTGGGTGTGAAAACCTCCCTAAGAGTGGGTGTGCTGACGCCTACCACTCTGACGGAAGCAAAGGTGCATTTTGTTCCCTGCCTCTTATTCGCAGGAAGTTGCCAGAAGGCTGGAGATCACTTTGGAAGAGCAGAAGGAGGTCGAACGGAGGCAAAAAGCCCGGAAGGAGGGAGATGGCTACTGCTGCGGCTGTAACTCTTCCAGCTAGGAAGCCTGTTAACAACCGTGTCACCTAAGGGTAGTGCCCCGTGTCACCTAAGGGTGGTGCTCCTAGGAGCTCATGATGGAAGTAGAAACTGGAGCTACCAGATAAGATTTTGAGATCGAGCAGGGGACTATGTGCGTTTTACATGCCGGGATTTAACCTTCCAGTTTGGACACAGTGATCGCACTGTAAATCAGATACTGGAGTCTGAAACACAGTATAAGAAAGGATTAATTTTATCGTACGAGCAAGTTGGTTGTTGAGTGTAACCTAAAGGCATACACTTCTTGTGCTGCCCAAGGGAAGTTCATGCCTGTTACAAGATACAGTTTGCTTGGGTTTTGTCGGACGCTAAAATTCAATACCCTTAACATTTAGTAGTTGAGATCTAAACTATTACAATTTTTTTTTTTACTCTTTATAAAACGTTGTAAGATATTTGTTTACATTTATGGTTTTAAAAGCCCATAAAATACCACAGGAACTTTTAACCTTTATCTTTAAAACTTGATTATTCTACTAATGAACCAACATAAATTCACGTAAGAGTGGAAGGCATGATAATTGCATCTTTCAACCTTTGCATTTAATCTATATTAATCAGGGTAGATTAAGGAAGATGAACAGTTCCTATTTTTCCCAAAGGGAAATACTGATTGACAAATTTAAAAAAAAATACATATTGCATTCCCCAATTAACATCTAAATGTAACATTTGGCATTTTTTCCCAGATGGATTATTATCCATTAGGATTCATTTTAAGTTCAGTTCACTGATGATATGCATTTTGACAGGGCTTATTTCTGTCATAACTTATATTTACAATACAGCAGAGTTGAAGGGAAGTGAGTATAAAACTAGGGTTTGCTTTGAGCTGAATACATTTCAGTAGCTAAACCCAGCAAAAATCATAAAACAACTATTTACTAGGTTGTAAAAAGTATGTAAAATAAATGCCTAATGCTTTTTATATACTCCAAATGGAATTTAAAAGAATGTACATGTTCTAGAACGTTATGTGGGAACTGGGAACAATTAACTTAAGAACATTTCTGCACTCACATTTACCATCTAAAATATCTCACATTGGATACAAAATAATCACTAGATGCCAATTTATATTAATTACAATGGAGAAGGAGGATAAAGTAAACCTTGAGTCTGCAGTGACACTCTGGTGCGTGAGACAGACTATACACATCATTTACCTCCACAGCATCTTCACATACAAAATATTAAGACACAGAAATATTTAAATAAAAATTATGATAGCAACAGACTGAATTCCATGAAGCTAAATCACAAGCACCATTCTAAAGACAAGGAGATAAATGAGAGCATCCTTGGCTCGTATTTTTTTGCGGGGTTAAATTATTTGGAGGGGGGGGGGAAAGTTATCCACGCTTACACTGAAGGTTGCCCCTGGGGAAATGATAGAGCGATAATATGTTCTTTCACTCACGTGGTATGCAGGGAGAAAGCCACTTTCTACCAACAATGTTCATACACCAACCGACTGAGGCATGCGTGATAATAAAACAATGCATGCGGAGTCCCCAAATAAATGCACACACGACTGGCAAAGGTACTCAGAATACGGAAGGTAAGATCAGGTCTGTTCCCTTCTATTGTTTCTTATGTTCGTCCATTTGACAAATATTGAGGAAATTTCTCCCATGTATCAGGCACTGTTCTAGGCACCAGGGATGCGTCAGGGGACAAAACGTATAAAGTCCTCACTCTCTTGGGACTTTAACTTGTCAATGTATATTGATGTATATATTGATGTCGATGTATATTGCGTGGTGTTACTACTGAAATAATTGCCATTATGTGAATACTAACAATATATGTCAATATTGACAATGATAGGAAAAAAAAACGGCCCTCGGTGTAACCATACTCAGTTTACAAGTGGGGCGCCATACAGGGTATGAAATTGAGAAGTTATACATGTATTTCAAGCTGGAGAATAGTAGCAAGATAATGATAAAAACAGACCAGTAGTACTAAGTATTCTTAAGAATACGCTAAAAAAGAGACACAAAATTCAACACCCCATTCCACCCTGCTCCATCTTCTAATGTGTTGAAAGGTGAAAAGCAAAGTGATTGAGTTGGATTCTAATGACAGGAGATTATTTGCTTTGACCCTAAGAAGAATTTTCTGAATTACTGTAAGCCATCAAGTGTCTAAAGAGAAAATAAGAAACCCATTCAATTCCATATTCCAAAATACAATGAGAATAGACATTCAGCTCCAAAATCATGATTCAGAGGCCTCTTTAGAAACTAGCAGGGGCACCTGGGTGGCTCAATCGGTTAAGCATCTAACTTCGGCTCAGGTCATGATCTTGCAGTTTGTGAGTTTGAGCCCCGAGTCAGGATGCTTCGGATTCTGTGTCTCCCTCTCTCTCTGCCTCTCCCCCCGCTCATGTTCTGTGTCTCCCTCTCAAAAATAAACATTTAAAAAAATTGAAAAAAAAAGAAACTAGTAAATATGGGGCACAAATTATTGATCCCTTCTCCTAATTGTTTGCCTCATGAAAGTGGTCCTCGGTAGAAACTGGTAAGTCGGGAAATGTCATCACAAAGTTGGATTCATGTTCACTTTAAAGAATTCCATATCATGTCCTATACAGTGAGGGATAAAGGATAAACTTATAGTTTGTTGACATTTAAAATATGAACAGCATATTTTTAAGAAACATTTTCATTAAGTTGGTGCAGCCACTCTGGGAAACATTATGGAGGTTCCTCAAAAAATTAAAAATACAACTACCCTACGACCCAGCAACTGCACTACTAGGTATTTATCTGAAGGATACAGGTGTGCTGTTTCACAGGGGCACGTGCACCCCAATGTTTATAGCAGCACTATCGACAATAGCCCAAGTATAGAAAGGGCCCAAATGTCCATCGATGGATGAATGGATAAAGAAGATGTGGTCTATATATACGATGGAGTATTACTCGGCAATCAAAAAGAATGAAATCTTGCCATTTGCAAATACGTGGATGGAACTGGAGGGTATTATGTTAAGCAAAATTCGTCAGTCAGAGAAAGACAAATATCATATGCCTTCACCCATATGAGGACTTTAAGATACAAAACAGATGCACATAAGGGAAGGGAAGCAAAAATAATACAAAAACAGGGAGGGGGACAAAACCATAAGAGACTCTTAAATATGGAGAACAAACAGAGGGTTACTGGAGGGGGTGGGGGAGGGGGGATGGGCTAAAGGGGTAAGAGGCACTAAGGAATCTACTCCTGGAATCATTGTTGCACGGTATGCAAACTTACTTGGATGTAAATTAAGAAAAAATAAAAACAAAAGAATCATTTCCACTAAAATTCTTCTTTGCAACTGAACACCACAAATTAACTTAACAGAACTTAAAATGCCCTTAGCAGGTGGTGATCAGCTAGAACACACGCAGTAGCTTATTTCAGCTTTTGGATCAATCTAACAAAATTAGGAGCATCACTAGATTTCCAAGGACAGAAAAACAACAGGGTCCTGTTACGTGTTCAGGGAGAAACCTACTGGTCAGCAGAAACGTGATCCTTTCTTTACTGTTTCTATGCCATCTGCAGAATCATTTGTGTTTCAAAAGACTTGACTATATATGTGCTTTAGACGAATTTAACTACCTCAGACGTGTAATAAAAATGAATCAGGGGGCGCCTGGGTGGCGCAGTTGGTTAAGCGTCCGACTTCAGCCAGGTCACGATCTCGCGGTCCGTGAGTTCGAGCCCCGCGTCAGGCTCTGGGCTGATGGCTCGGAGCCTGGAGCCTCTTTCCGATGCTGTGTCTCCCTCTCTCTCTGCCCCTCCCCCGTTCATGCTCTGTCTCTCTCTGTCCCA
Organism: Lynx canadensis; assembly: GCF_007474595.2. Classification (NCBI taxonomy): domain Eukaryota; kingdom Metazoa; phylum Chordata; class Mammalia; order Carnivora; family Felidae; genus Lynx; species Lynx canadensis. The sequence continues at coordinate 8,029,366 of NC_044315.2, read as the reverse complement.
AAAATAAATAAACGTTGAAAAAAAAAAATTAAAATGAATCAGGACATCTAGTGAAAGATTATCACTGCATTAGCAACATTTAAGCCCACTGTATATCCTGAAATGTCTCCGGAAGTTAGAGCCTGATGAGGGGCTCGAACTCACAAGCTGTGAGATCATGACCTGAGCCGAACTCGGACGCTTAACCGACTGAGCCACCCAGGCGGCCGATCATTAAATATCATTTCATGAGTTACAAGAGAAGGGTAATTTCAAAGAATCTCAACACATCTGAAAAGTTTCAAGCAAATCAAAAAATAAAAATATACCAAAAAAAAACCCATGTTTTTATACCTACGTTACTGGTCATGAAACACTAATTAATAAATAGAGTTAATTTAGGTAAAAACTAAGTATCACATATTTTACTAAATTATACAATTCAAGTGAAAACGAGGTATGAACTGAAACACAAAACACAGCTTCTTAGAAGCCTGACAGTTCAAAAAACTTCAGGTGTTTTTTTCTTCTTCTTCTTATGTCCCTGCACATTTTTGACTAAAAGTGAACAGTATTTTTAATTGCCATTTTCAAAACACAAACACCAGTCAGTCATTACCCACCCCCCAAAAACATACATCCTACTAATACACAGTACATCAGCCTTTATACACAACTACAGAGTCATGCTAACACAGCAGGGATATACTTATGAAACACATAGAAGAGTGACATATTGCATACAAATTTTCAGGCGGGGGGAAAAATCACATTCCTTAAATGGTTTCAAAAAGAAAGGCCAAAGTATATATTATTTTGAAATTTACAACCTAAAATTTTTACCAAAATTGCAGGCATTCTCCAAATTGGCTAACCTGTTTTTATTTGCCATGATACTTCCCCTTGAAAAAGAAAGAACACACAATAGGCATCTAAAAACAAATGTGTAAAACACAAGGAAAGTACTTAGTGTCATGTTGGAATATAAAAATTTAAACATTTGGAGAGGCAATGATTTAAAAAGCATAGTGAAAACATTTTCTGTGAGTTAAGGTTTTCAGATTTTTTGGGTGATCCAATTTTGGGCTTTTCAGTCACAAAATATAGGGAAGAATTTAAAAATCCTAACAACTTATCTGTAAATTTAAGAATACGTTGTCAGATGGGAGGGAAGACTCTCTTACTGTACTATTGTACATTGATATTAATTTAACAGATTTATCTAAAACAGATGGAAGTCATAGGTCTATTCACTTTCCCCCATATATTCAGAAATACGAAAACAAAATTAATTTTTATTCGACATTTCCATCGGTTCCCCCAGTTTTACAGTTTCACAAAACTGTCATTGCTCTTGTCAGACTTACCAGTGTTAAAGTGATGGCTGCATCTGATAACAAAGGCTTCAAGGCATAGCAACAATAATCCTGTTTAATATCAATTATTAGAAATGTATGGCTTATCTAGAGTCTCACTTCTTCTCTTGGCCCAGTTTCATTTCTCTGTAGGTCACAGGACCTGAGCTCATCTAGGTCCCTGTTTCCTCCCACCTTATACGGCCTTACCGGTAAATAAATAATTTTCAGACAGTTTACTATTGGGTTTGGCATTAATAATCTTTTTCCACTTAAAGAATGTTACTGGTCTTACAAGTAGACACGACTGTTTCTTTGCTTCAGACCAGAAGATGCGGATTACAAGCCTTTGCTTTGAGGTAAATTAATATCAAACTAGAACACTTTAAATACTTAAAATCCCCATTAATTAATTTCCACAGGTAAATGGCAGCTTGTTATTAACTTGGAAATGTTATATCTGTACCAGAACAGTACAAAAGCCTAGTAAAGCAGTATATTGGGGGCTCTATTATTTTTAGATATCCCACTATACAAAAGAGCCATTAAGTGATACAGAGATCATAAGGGGCTGAGAAAGGAAGGTTAAGAAGCAAAATAAATAAGTAAATAAATAAAACAAGCATTTAGAAGCAAGCAACACATGCGGAACAAGCAAGAGATTAGTTTACGTGAAGAAGAGGCAACTTACATGGCTGTTGAGAAGAGAGCTTCTGTGAGTGGACAGACCGTCAGACTTTTGCAGCGTCTCAATCGCCATTTCAATCTGATAATAGATGTCATTAAAAAAAGGGCTCAAGACAAGATAGTAATAAACGGCTCACCAGAGAATTTTTGATAGATTCTTTAAAGTTCAATTTCTCCTTCAATGGTGGCTAATGAATAGCTCTCAATTAAATGTGTATTTCCCCCATCTTCCCGCCACCCCCAGAGAATAAAATAAAAATATGCACACTAATAATAAGTCTGATCACAAAAGTAAACCTTTTTTGAACATTCTGTAATTATAATCAGAATGGAGGCCCGAAGAGGAGGAACCCCAGTGGACTCTAGTTTCTAGCTATGAGGAAACAGTCTTGACTCTCAGATTTCGAGAGGTGGAGTGGTCACCACTCTCTAAACAGTATTTAATATTTGCTCTATTTTGTCATCAAAGAAAAATTACACTGCAGATCTTGTGTTTAACATGCATTAGTATTTTAATGCAAATGTACAAAGACACCCTCATTCGTGTTCAAAAGCTACTAAATCTATCCATTCCTCTCTTAACCCTGTATTAAAATTTGGACGTGGAGGGTCATTAGTATGAATAAACACTAAAATGTAATCATGGTCCCTACATTATATTTTAGGAAGTGGTGGTCAGGCAGAGCTATTAGAAATGACAGCAGAAATGGAACATAGAAGAGAAAATAATTCAGAGTTGACAAAGAAAAGGGACAGAAACAGTTTGATTCCATGTAATCTTAGCATACCACGAGCAATCAGAACACCTTAATTAAGTAGCAGGTGCCAATAATAAATGAGATGCGCTCTTGATAACTTCATATTCAAGGATCTCTATCGCTCAGCTCCTAGCCCTAAAACACATACTGTAAATTCAGGTTCGGAACACCCTACCCTGTATTTGGTTACTGGGTTATACCAACAGTATTAACTGAAATTAAATTTTAAAAAATCACATGTGAGAAAGAAAATTGATTACATTATTTTTATTTCTACCATCTGATCAACAATTTAGTATAAGCAGCTATAAAAAATATTTAGTGCTTTCAAATGTAAACTGACTCATACTTTACAGCGGCTATGGAAATTAATGATGCTTTGAAATTCTAACACACAACATCCCCCTTCACCCCGCCCTGACCACCACAAAAACAACGGATAGCAATGTCCATAGCAAAGTCTTTTTTCCCCCATCAATTTGCCAATTTCTTTCTGGTGGAACTTTATCCACAGAATGTTCAGTCTCATTTAGATCAACATTAAATCTAATTTTCTCCCAAACAACTTGGGAATTTAATAGCTTTAATTTTATTTTATGCTATTTCCACAAGTTACTGGTTCTTCCTCCTGAGAGTTAATAAAATAGAATACTGACAAAAATGTTAGGTCAGAAACTATAGAAACAATATTTTTAAAATAGATAGAATGCTTCCTAAGATGATGTAATACAATTTGTTTCACTGCTAATTTTTTTTTTTTTTTTTTAAGAACACAAAATTAAGTAACTTGGCTTCTAAAGCATTTTCCCTGCCAGGTGGAATGTTCTATTCGTAGAGTTTACCAGCATACTTGGAAATAAACTGAAGAAGGTGATATTGTACAAGTGAAAAAAGACACATGACAGAAACAGCAATGTAAATGTAATGAGTAACCAGTTTACTAAAATGTGAACCTGGAAAACTATAAAGGACCTCAGTATTACATCTCTTACAAGGGCATCAGTAAGTGTTCTTGTTTTCAAAGAAAACACATACATACATTAAGAAAAAAAAAAAAAAAACAGCTGAAAAGCCTAATCCTCATGTGACATTAGATCACTTATATGAAGAATTCGCTCAAAACTCCAATTTGCTAAACTGCCTACATTTCCTTTCAAGCTTGAGTGTGGAAAATTCAAGGTTAGATTTCAGTCTGGTAAATAAAAATGAAATGACCTGTGTCGTGTGGTTTTTACACGTTTAGATGAAAGGTAAAAATTATCAGGAATGTAGCTGTCATACTGGTGGAGAAACCCATGTCTGCATTTGTTTTATTAATCAGCAATTTTAATTTCTTTAGGACTGAAAGGATTGGAGGTTGCTGTTTTTTATCATTAAAAAGGGGGCATGGTAAACAAACACTTTCCGTTTCTTCCTTAAGCCGGTTAAGCTTCAGACTGCGATTATGCATGAGGTTATTTTTTGAAAAGTCAGTTCTGTGAACGAAGGTTCGAAAGGTGCCCGGTTGCAGCTCTTACTGAACAACCATCCTTAAGGTGAGTCGCGAGTACCTCGCCTCTCTGTAGTTACCTAATGCTAGGTGACACGGGACTACTGTCTCATAATCAGGTAAGAGACTATGGCAACTCTTCTGAGATCAAGTGGCGGCATGCTCTGTCCGAGAAGAGACGTCCAGCCTGGAAAGACAGGCCCTCAGAGCTTTAAGTGAGATTAGTGGGGTGAATGAGGCCAAGAGACTCCCTGTGGGAAAGAGCAGGTAAGAAACCGCTGTCCAACGCAGCCAGTCTGGGCACGTGACTCCCTAAAAAGTCTGGAAGACAAAGAAGATCCTTATCAACATACTAGGGACTATTTCAGACCCGCCAGCTTCAGCAGCTAAAACAGGACTCCCGTGAGAGTGGGAATGTACTCTGGGGGTGGTTCTCGGCCAGAGATAGGAAACTCTGGTCCAGTTCAACTGCAGACATACTTTCAGAAATGGGAGAAGAGGACTGTGCACCGTGTTTAGACAGGCTGCTGAAACATCAGAGGGATGGCAGGCTTCTGGTGTGGAAAAGCCAGGAAAATCAATGAGGCGCTCTCCAGCCCTGGGAATCGTATGTGGTCCCAAAGCCTCAGATGCAGCCCAGAGACAGAATGCCTGGCCAAGTCCCAAGAGTCACAGCTCAGGTAATGAGAACTTCCTACCCCCACATGCCAGGTTGCTTTCTGACCACACGTTAGCTGGAATATACAGAGACCTCTTTCCATTGTGTCATGTGACAAGGTATCATGGAGCGTAGCGTGAAAAATCAGACCCGCTTGGAACAACTTGCCGAGAGAGTCATTTCCAGTGAAGCCTATTCAGAGAAATCAGACTTCATCAGAGAGCGACAGGGACTTCCATGAGTTTTGCTGTCAGTGAAGCTGAATTTGGGTGAAGAAAGAGGAAAGGGACCCTAGCTGCTATAAAAAAAAAAATCATTTGGGGCGCCTGGATGGCTCAGTCGGTTAGGCGGCCGACTTCGGCTCAGGTCACCATCTCGCAGTCCGTGAGTTCGAGCCCTGCGTCGGGCTCTGTGCTGACAGCTCGGAGCCTGGAGCCTGTTTCGGATTCTGTGTCTCCCTCTCTCTGACCCTCCCCCGTTCATGCTCTGTCTCTGTCTCAAAAATAAATAAACTTAAAAAAAAAATCATTTGGGGTTGTGTCACATTCCCATTTAGGAACTGGGGAAGTAAAGTGAATAGAGGTATAACGCTCAGCTTCCCCAACCAAACGTTGAATTCTCAAAAGACGGAATCCCAGGGAACGGGGTAAGTGGGGTTCCTTCACTTGGGCACATGGCTCTCCACCCTAGGTCCGGAGTGCTAGTTAGAGACTATACCAACTACTTTCCTTCTGGTATAGAATGTGGCATGACCACAGGGCAGGAAACAGACTTTAATTCTCGTGTGATGGATTTAAGAAGGAAAAACAAGCGTGGACTCTGTAAGGGAGGGGACACCCCTATTATTTTGAGAGTACAGCAAATATGCACAATCTGTGGCAGTCTGTGCCAGAGAAGGAAATCTTTCCTGATTTCTCAGGAATCAGGATCAGAAATTCGGAAGAGGCCAGAGAGGTGCTGTATTTCATATCCAGGAGAGGAAAACAAACCAACAAACCCACAAAACCTCAGTGGCGCTCCTACAAAAAGAGAGCAAACCCTCTAAGAAGGACACCTGTTACCTGATGGGGGGATAGATACACAGTATGAGAGACGTGTGGCCTTAAGCCCAGGCGGCAAACTCTTTTCCAGTCACTTTAGTGCTAATGTCCTTGTTGGAATCAAGGACAGGTGCAGAGTCTCCAACCAGCCGGGGATACCTCGAGGCTTGTGCCATACCCAGCCAAGAATCAGTGTCCCCAGAAAGGACTTCAGAGGAAAGTCCCACCCAAGCCCTTAGGAAAGGAGAATGAGAGAGGGAAGAGGGGTCAGAGAATATGTGGAGGTCCAGGAGATATTTTGTTTGTATCCTTCTTTCCCAAGCTCAAAGAAGGGATCAATATTGTACTGTTTTTTCCCTAAGGCAGCAAATACTTATAAAGATAAAATTGAAATCAGAAAAAAAAAAAACATTTTATCCGTTATTTATAATTCCCCATTATTACTTATAATTGGTATTTATAATTTCCCGTGATATTCTATTATGGATGGCCCCTTACTATTCTACGATTGCCCCTTGTTTTGCAAAGTTGCTCCCAGCCTCAGGGGTCGAGAGATTTACAGAAGATGGGGACCTGGGAAGACGGAGGTCAACGTTCACCTCACATGCAGGAAGAATGGGCCGACTGTGGAAGGCAAGGTGGTGCAAAGAGGCTTCGCGTGACTGTGCTCTGGAGAGCGTGGTGCTAAATCCTCAGCTTCTGCCCCTCAAAGTCTTCAGTAAAATCTAGGCCACTCGCAGATACTGTGGGTACAAGTAATCAAGGCTGGCTGGAGCACAGGGTCCACTTAGGGGCGGGTGATAACGTCAAAAAGGTATAAACCGCCGTTTGAAATGCAGCCAAATGAGAAGAAATGAGTCTTTTGCATGAGTTACACGGGGCTAGAGAGAGGCTCCCCGGACATGTGATTTTTATACCCATTTATGAATGCGTATGCAATGGGTCAAACAGAGTATCACATATGTGGACAATTAGGACTTTCTCTTAATGTAAATATCAACCAGTCAGTCATTCCATTACATGCTAATAAAGCTGAAGGAAAAAGAATAATTCTGTCACCTTATTCATTGTCTTCATAGGTCAAGGCACATTCTCTTGACTCTGAAATGGCTTTTTAATCTATTTTAAAGACTAAAGGTCAAGATTGATATATTCAACCGCCACTATAATTAAAATTGGTCTCTTGGTAGAAACTATTTCCTTTACAGAACTGTGAAAGAAAGGGATTTAAAAATAGAAGTAATATTATAATGCTTTCTGGTTTATAAAACTTTTTTTTTTTACATTAATTCTCGTCTGATCTTCGTAGCAACTTTGTGAAACCAGAAAGGCAAGGAGTATCATCTCCTTTTCACAGATTAGAACACTGAGGCTCTCTGGGATTGAGGGACTTTCTTGCAATTACTTAGGTGTTAAGTAGGAGACTGGAATACAAGACTCATTCCTCTAAATTCACTATCCTTTCCATTTTACATAAATATAACATAAATATAAATCATATGGGAATTAAATCAGAATATCAAAGGTATCAAATGAAGCTATCTTCTGCAGAGTAGCCTGTAAAATTAAAATTTGCTAAATGGTTTACTGCTAACAAACAAGACTGACTTTCTAAAAGGAAAAGGGTTTAAATATGATTGAGAAGTATTACTTGAAAATGATTTCAAAATGACCAAGTTAAAGGCAACAAGTTTTAAATGGATGGTTACATTTTAATCACCATAAACGTAGTTGTGTTGCATGTATAATAATTGTATTTTCTTGTCAATATAGTTTACTCTGTCAACCTCACCAATTAACACTTAGAGAAATAGCATTTTTGTTTCTGTGTCAAAGATTGGTAAATTCTCTAGAGAAACCCAATGAGGAGCACACTGAAGCCTGGAAATTTCCAGGGGCATCTGGGTGGCTCAGTCGGTTAAGCGTCTGACTTCGGCTCAGGTCAGGATCTCACAATTCGTGGGTTCCAGCCCCGTGCCGGGCTCTGCGCTGACAGCTGAAAGCCTGGAGCCTGGAGCTCTCTCCCTGCTCCTCCCCTGCTCATGCTGTCTGTCTCTGTCTCTCAAAAATAAATAAATAAAAAAAATCAAGACTGGAGATTTCCTTTGGGGTAATTCCTCCCCTGAACTCTAAGACTTCACATTTTGTTTGCATCTGAGATTAAGTAAGGCAGAAATATTTCTACTTGGTGGCTTTTGTCCAGAAAAGGTATGTGTGACTGCTAACATGACACAAGCCACCATCTTCACGCCTGTTGGAAATGACATCCTCCTGCTGTATACAGGTAGGGTGGTGGGGGGGCGGGCAGTTTCCTACAGGAAGCACTTCAGCCAGCAGAATCAAAGGAAAGAGCACTTTCACTTGGTATCTAGTCTATACGATCACTCCAACACAGGGGTTTTCAAAGTGTGGTCCTGGACACCGGTTAGAAATGCACAACAACAACACCACACCTGAACACAAAACAACGGAGACTGCGGCCAGGTCTCTCATACAGGTACCGCCACGGCTCTGCTCTCCTCTTCAATTTGCCCAAGGCCGTGCTTTGCGGAATGTAAGGTGCAATCAACCAGCGGGTTATGATGTCAAATATGTGGGTCCTGGTCAGCAGTTTTCGAAAATTAATGAAATCCAAGAGAGTAGGAACTCATCAGGAGTCCCTGCCCAGAGCATGGGTAAGAACCATTTTGTGGAACTTTGGTTTCAGTCACTGGTCTACAAATGATATGTGCACATAGGTAATATATGTGTGCACATACAGATGTGTACTCAGGAATGTATGTGTGTGTGAGCACTGGGCCACAGTATAACAGTATTTCTTATTGCGGGTTGTGATCCCAAAACTTTGAATGCTCTGCACTAACCAGGTGAATCAGTTCCCTGCAGGTCACTGGATCCCTTCTTCTAAGCATCTAGAGATGTCTCTTGGGCCCAGGAGGCTTGGCAAGTTAGACAGTAATGCTCTGACTAAAATACCGCTCCCTTAGCTGTATATTTAGGCGGTACAGAAATCAACATGTAAATATGTCACACCAAAGCAACGTTCACAAGAAGCTTCACTCTGACAGAGTCAGGACATGTTGTTCTTTTAAGGCTTAAAAAAAAAATCAAAAATGCCCAGACGACACTCCTAGCCAGCTTTGGTTTGCATCTCCTCTTAAACCAGAAAGTGGCTCAAGATGAAACCTCAATCGTACACACTGAGCGTTTAGCGCCAAGAGGTTCCAAGTCTTGTAAATGTCTCAAAACTCTTCTCTATCCACATAATTTTATGACACTGAGAGAACAATTTTAAATTGTTAGGCTTTCAACATGAAGTTCTGGTAGTTTTGTACCACCTGAAGCTGTTCTGAAATATTCATGAGAAAAAAAAAACATTTGGATTAAAAAAAATTGCATAAATTGAATGTGTTCTGAGAATATTTGATTTAAGTTGGTGGATTGAGACCAAGAGTGTTGTTTTGGTTCCTCTGATCATTCTGTACAGCCCACATCCCTCCACCCTCACCAGGACCCAAAAGACTGGCATTATCAGTGCCTGACAATAAAACTATTTTCTAAGACATCTATTCCATAAGCACTCAGGGCTAGAATTACCCTTCTGGAACCTGCTGGGTTAGAATTCAGGGATAGGATTCAAGGCCAAGTTTATATTTGCAAATGTATAAATGAGATTTCCAATCTGCCCTTTGCAGACTATTCTCGGTATTAAGAACGTTTTTTACATTGTATTCAGCCTATATGATCACTAAAACAGAGGATTTCTCAAAGTGTGGTCCTGGATCTGAATCACCTGAGCACCAGTAAAAAATGCAAATCGTGGGCCCTTCCCCCACATGGAGTCAAAAGCCCTGGGGAAGGGTTCCAGTGATGTCTTTAACAAATGCTCTAGAGAATGCACTCTCAAGTTGGAGGAACACTGCACTAAAATATGCCCCCCCCCCAAATTTTTTTCTTTACCAGGGTCAGACTGCAGTAAGCAGCAAGGTGATGGGCATCCCTACAATGGTGCTGGTTAACCCTATTAAAGAGTGACTTTGAAGTCTAAGTATTATTTGGAGTTTTGCTTCTCTCTTCGTTCTCTTCCTACCCAATACAATCCAACCCAACCTTTAGGCAGTTTTGCAATTTATATATTAGCAACAGAATCAGAAGGTAATCAGAATTTTGGTGAATCTAAAATTAATCAATTTAAAACACATCAACGACTTTGTGATTTAAAAAATAATGTGGTGAGAGAGAAGATAAAAGTCCTCACTGAAAAGAAGTTTGTGGATTTCCATTTTTGCCTTTGAGGATTAAGTAGCTTTCTGGTTGACCAGAACTGGCTCCAGTACCCGTCCTGTAGAAGCAGAGAGCCTGGTCCACAGGGAGAGCTCAATAAATGGGTAAATGAGTGATTAAAGAAAATAATCAAGACACGAATAGAAACACAATACATTTACTTTCGCTCCAAAATCCCGTGTAAGAATAGATCCAAGATTCTTTACTAAATGCAATGACAGTTGCCATTTTGCGAATTTCCAACAGTCTTAATAAAGGATGACTTTTTCTGAAGCCTAGGAACAAGGTTTAATTTGAGTTGTGACACCTCATGGACAATCTTTACACGGGGCACATGAAGAAAGGGTTGTGTCGGTTACACGTATTTGGGGGACATGACCAAATAGATACGCTTAATCATCAAGGGCTTGCGTGAAATTTTTGCAAATCATAAATCACTTTTTTTTTTAATGGATAATGTATTCACATGCCTCCATGTGTATTTTTTTCTTCATGCATTCTTCTGGAGATATCTCTGTGCTTATATAAGCATATGCAAATACAGGTTTCTATTTAAACACACGTAACCTCTTGCTTTTTTCCTTTTATAATACGGAGATCTTTTCATCTCTCTATATCTAAATCTATGTATGTTTCTCCCTATTCATGTAAGTACATACACTTACTTCCTCATTCTTGACTGGCCATAGAAAATCCCACTGAATGAAGAAAAAGGCACCAAAACATATTTACCTAGCTCCCTGCTGATGGGTTAGTTAAGCCTTTTCCCAATTTTTCTATTATAAAGAACCCTCAGTGGAATATGGCTGTTTATGCATTTTATGTATGGAAGAGTATCACAGGTAGGATAAATTACTAGAAGTACACAGTACACTCTGGGGGTTAAAGGACATGTGTGTTGTCAATTTTTATACAAATGTCCACACTGCTTCCCAATCCTGTGCCAGTCTAGATTCCTACCAGCAGGGCGGGAGAGGTCCGGGTTCTCTCCACCCGCAGTAAGGCTTACTGACTCTCCTGGCTCTACCTGCATGAAACATAAACGACAGTCTCTTTTGGGGGGTTATTTTCCATCTCCTTCTAAGGGTACTGCTCGTTCATATACTCTCCCCATTTCTTGGTCTTTTTATTTTTCTGAGGGGTTTATAAAAGTGGTCTGTATATGAAACAGATCAGTTCTTCAGATGTAATGTCTCTGAACTTTATGCCCAGTTGTTCTTGCCCCGTTGCCTTTGTTTACTGCGGTTTCGGGCACATGGAATGTTTTCACTTTTATGTAGCAGATTTTATCGAGATACTCTTTGTAGCTTCTGAATTTCACATCAGCTTCACTACTACAAAAGGATAATCATAAGATGCGTTCTTCCATCCAAGCGCAATTAATTTTTGCATAAGGAGTTAAGGTACGGAACCAACCCAACCTTCTCTCCTAGTTATCCAGTTGTCCCAAATATCATTTATTGATAATCCATCATTTCTCCACTGACAGGCAGTGTGACCTTTATCATATATTATATTCCTCCATACATTTGACCTGTTTATGGTCTTTAGTCCAGCACTGGGCTAGACTGATCTAGTCATGTGCTGACCATTCTGCCTTAATTATTATAATTTTATAATATGTTTGAATCCCACTGTAGGGCTGTTAACATTATTCTCCAGTATTTCTCTTTTTACAAAATTCCCTTCGCTATTCTTACATGTTTATTTATATAAACACGTCTTTCTCATAAACAGAGAAGAACCTATTGGTATTTTGATTGGGATCATACTGAAATATTAAAATTAACAGGATTCAAAATGTTTGATGCTGAAACTTCTTTTTAATTATTCAAACTTCTTTTTGTGCCCCTCAGGAACATAGAGAGTTTTATTAAGCTGGATCTTTTTTTTTTTAATTTTTAATGTTTATTTATTTTTGACAGAGAGAGAGAGAGAGAGAGAGAGAGAGAGACAGAACATGAGGGGGGAAGGGCAGAGAGAGGGAGACACAGAATCTGAAGCAGGCTCCACGCTCTGAGCCGTCAGCACAGAGCCGGACGTGGGGCTCGAACTCACTGACCATGAGATCATGACCTGAGCCGAAGTCAGACACTCAACCAACTGAGCCACCCACGCGCCCCATATTAAGCTGGATCTTATACAAATATTGTTCATTTACTGCCTGGTATATTTTAAACTTATTATAAATGAGATCTTTGCTTTCATAATATTTTCTAATTGCTGTTATTTGTATCTAGAAACCATACTGATCTCATTGAGTATGAATTTTACTAAATTCTCTTATTATAGTTTTTCATTTGGTCTCTAGGGTTTTTAGCAGGTATACAATCATATCATCTGCAATGCTAACCTCCTTATCTCCTTTGAATTTTCATATTTTCTTTTTCTTCTCTAACTACATCTTTCTTGTAATTTTGAAAGCACGGTTAAAAAACTCCCATCTTCCTTTCCTACAAGGCAGATGGGAAAGGTACTGAAACTTATAATAAGTAAATTTAAAATAAATGTGTACAATTATTTCTAACTTTCTACAGTTAGATTACAAAACTCCTAGCCAGTGAAATTTATGGGTACCGACAATTATAACCAAACACAGTAGCTAGATTTTAAAAGAAACCATATAATTCTGTGGCCAATAAAAACAACTACAGTTATGCATGCTGAGAAAGTGGTAATCAAATCACATGCTTTTGTAGGATACATCGATAAACATGGGAACATGAAGAAATTCTCTCTCATTTGAAAACTGGTAATTGGTCATACGTATTGTGTTGTAATTTCCCTCATTAAACGAAAAGACATGGGCCAGTGGAAGAGGAAGTGTGAAAATTTTATGGGTCTAACTACCCTACACTGCAATACTGGATATTTACCAAAAAATACAAAACAAAACAAAACAAAACAAAACACTAATTCAAAGAGATACATGCACCCCTATGTTTACTGCGCCATTATCTACGATAGCCAAGATACGGAAGCAGCCCACGTGTCCACCGACAGATGAATGGATTAAAAAGATGTGGTATGTATAAGCAATGGAATATTACTCAGCCACAAAAAGGGACAAAATCTTGCCATGGGCAACAACATGGATGGAGCTCGAGAGTATAAGCGAAAGAAGTCAGACTGAGAAAGACAAATACCCTATGATTTCACTCAGATGTGGCATTTAAGACAAAAAACAAGCAAAGGGGGAAAAAAAGAGAAACAAGCCAAGAAACAGACTCTTAACTATAGAGAACAAAGTGATGGTCACCGGAGGGGAGGTGGGTGGGGGAGGGGTGAAATAGGTGATGGGGATTAAGGAGGGCACCTGCTGTGATAAGCGCCAGATGTATGGAACTGGAGAATCACCATATTGTATACGTGAAACTAATAAAATATTGTAGGTTAACTATACTGTAATTAAAATTAAAACTTAATAAGAAAAAACTTTATGGGTCTCATGATTCATATGTAACTCACAGACTACAGTGTACTTTAATTACCACCAATACATTTCATATTTTATCTGGATTGCCTGGTCTTCAGGAGTGAAACATGTTTTTTTTTCTTCCTTCAAACTCTAGAGTAGTTTCGAACTAATAAATTAATTTGAAATTTCACTTATAAATACAAGGGTAAAGCAAAAGTTACTTATTCCTCTATTTATAAGAATTTACAAATATCATTAAACCTTCCTAATTGCACAGTTGTAAGATTGAGCCCTACATCGGGCTCTGTGCTGACAGCACAGAGCCTGCTTGGGATCCTCTCTCTCCCTCTCTCTCTCCACCCCTTTCCTGCTCATGCTCTCCCTTTCTCTCACAAAATAAATAAATTCATTTTTTTAAAAAAAAAACCTTCCCAATCTTGATTTCACATGAAATAGAATCTAGCCATCTCTCACAGGTTATGTAACAGACCTGTGTTCTGAAATGCTGTTTCTCTAGGAAATAGCTAAAAATAAAAATAATTCATTCTATTTGTGCTTTAGAAATGGAAGGGAATCCATCAGCTAGGCTCAGGAGAGGCTGAAGGCCCCCGTCATTCTGTTTGTCTTAACCTTCTAGTTTATCAAGATTTCTAGGAGTGGAATGTCTTACAGCCTTAACCGTAAAATTACTGCCTCCAGATCTTATCAGCCTCAAGGCTGGAGTGGAGTGGAACTGACTGACGGCTGAATGGAATTTAGATGAAGTGATGGAGACCACCAGTCACTCAAAGTCCCATTTTATTAAGTGCTTCGAAAATGAGGTCCCAGAACCTTCAGTCAATTTAGGATTTAGTACAGGAAGCAGAAGATTCACGGTACTCTCTCTGAGGAGGTTCACGTGGGGGTTCAAGTTGGCCTAGAGAAAACACGGCACAGGAAAACAGAAAATGCTATGATCATAATGGACATACAGGCTTCTACCAAGATAAGTGGAGTGCTTTCTTTCTGTGTTTTTGTCATTGGGATTGCCTGGAAGACTAAAAAAATCATTTAAAACAGAAATTACTATGCCTGTAATATATGAAATATGATATATAAAATAACTGATGCATGCATAATTTATGCACGCTTTTAAATTAGAAGATTTTTCTTCCAAGCATATCTTTATATATGATAATTAAACTTGGGGCACCTGGGTGGCTCAGCTGGTGAAGCGTCTGACTTTGACTCAGGTCGTGATCTCGCAGTCCAGAGAGCCCCAGAGCCCTATCAGTTTGTTCTCTACAGTTAAGAGTCTGTTTCTTCATTTGTTTCTCTCTTTTTCCCCCTTTGCTTGTTTTTTTGTCTTAAATTCCACACCTGAGTGAAATCATATGGTATTTATCTTTCTCAAATTTCTTGAGCCCCACGTCGGGCTCTGTGCTGACAGCTCAGAGCTTGGAGCCTGCTTCCGATTCTGTCTCCCTCTCTCTCTGCCCCTCCCCCACTCACACTCTGTCTCTGTCTCTCAAAAATAAATAAACGTTAAAAAACTTAAAATTAAAATGAATACTCAAAGAACTTGATGCACTCGTTGCCTCCAAGGAAAAACCCTGCAGAACAGATCAGGAGACCACCTCATCATGCACACTCCTAGATCTTTTGAGCTGTGCTACTTAAAAATATGTAGCTAATGCATATACAAAATTAATAAAAACCAAAGGAACAAGAAGGGCAAAAGCATTTTCTGGAGGCACTAAACATATTCATTTGTCTTTAAGTCATTACTGTACCCAACATGGGGCTCAAACTTACAACCCCAAGATAGAGAGTTATTCGCTCTACCAACTGAGCCAGCCAGGGACCCCATTCATTCATCTTTTTAGAAAAAAAAAAAATTCTCTTACATAAAATCCATGAACATGTAAACCCAAAAATAAAGGGAAAAAGCATCTATAACTCTTAAGCAAATTCTTAACTTTCTATAAATTATATAAGCTAGACCAGACTTTTGTTTATATAGCATCAGATGGACATTCAAATTTCGTTCCAGATAAATCAAAGAAATTAGGATATTTTACATTAATCAAAAGAAGGAGAGGTATGAACAATATTAGTTTCAATACATTTTCCTTGTGCCTTTTGGTGGGATCTACTTTTAGCAAGAGGCATTTAACATATATAATTACTAAATGTATATATAGAAAGGTATAAAAATTAGCTTTCATATCACAGTCTAAAAAATGATTAATGTAATCTTATTTAGTTAACAAGAAGAGAAAAAAAACCCTCCATAAATAACCATCTAATTATAAGAACACAAATGTTATTTTATAGAGAAGTGAGTAAATAAAGCTTCTTAAATTGCTAATTATTATAAAGTCTGGGATAACTATGTTGTGATGAGCACAAAAATATCACTAACTACAATCACAAGCTTCTGAGCCTCAAACGCAAATTGGGCTCAGGTTCCAAAATTCTAAAAATTCTACAAATGGTATGGTTATACAGAAAAACAATGAAGAAAAATCACAGTTTTAAATGGATAAAGACATACAAGGAAACATCATGGTGATGCGGTTAGGAGAAAGGTCAGAGTATATGACGAGCTAGAGCCGTGACTGAAGCTAAGTTCTGCCATAATGTCCATGTGCACTGACATATTAACAATAAATAGATCCCTGGAATTACTAGTTTTATAAAATGTAAACCATTTATTCAGGTAGCAGCTTAGCTGAACTCACATCCAGTGATGTTCCAATAAAAATGTTCATCGTTTTGACACTTAGTTAATACTAGCAGTAGGAAATGCCTATTAAATGTGGGTATACACATGTTTGTGTAAGTAAAAACATATATACCTATTATATAAAGTTTATACACATGGACTCCACTGACCAAGTGAAAAAAAATACAGTAAGTAAAAGGAGTAGTATTTTGGCCAAATCTGAATATCAGTGGTTTATACCATAATACATTCATAAAATAAAACTATGTTTGTTACTATCATAATCTTTTAGAAAATTCTGATATTTCTACGTAACTTGAAATCTGGACATTTTTACAATGCAGAGATCAAATACTAAAACGTGTTACATAAAATATTTTTTCACTTAAAGGTATGAAACTAAAGGAAATCATATGCTCAAAAGCAAATTCTCTGTTAATGATTCACAGAGCCTTCTAGTATAAGACAGATGGTTGTATACTGAGACTAGGTCAGAAAATATTTCAAGTGCTATTTCTTTATTTTTCTTAGTAACGGCGTCAATGTAAAATGATCTTTTCGTTCCCATTGGCATATCCTAGGAACTGGTTTGCACGTTGGAGTAAACCTTCCTTTGATTCAGAAGTTATTCCTACTAAATTCAGATAGAAGTATTTCTATATAGACTGAGGCCAGATGTAAGAGAGTGAAGGCAAGGATTCTGAGAACTGGAGCAGGAAACCTTGCTACCCATAAACCGAGTAAAGGTTTGTGTTGTTCCCAAGAGCTCAAACTAGCTCCGCATCAACCAAATTAACTGACTACATATTCCACGTATTATAGCCTCTTAAGGAACAGCCCAACTGACTATTTCCCAGGAGAGAATTCTGACCACAGCAGAGGCTACTGCTACCTGGTCAGCTGTGTTAGGCATGCCACAGGTGATAGGCTGAACTCTATAGAACAGCCAGAGAAAGAAACTTCAATGGCACAGCCCCGCTCAATGTTTGAAAGAAATGCCTTGAGTCTTGGCCAACAAGTTGTTAGAGATTGTGCTGACGCACATTCTTTGTTTGGGTGTGCAGAGAATGAAAAAGCTACGTGAAAATCAGTCAATTCCCTTTAAGGACATGGGCTCTCTCAAAAAATCTTGAGTTCTAGGAGTCTAAACAATCAGAAGCCACACATTTTCTAACGTTTGGCAAAAGGAGAATGGTAGAAAATCTTAAATAGGTTTCACGGCCCTTCAACTTTGTTAGCTTTACTATAGTAACAGATGTGAAACTGTGCACACAGCTGTGAATGATGGAGATGAAGATATTCAGGACTATCGGGGGTGGGGGGTCTAAATCAAATATAAATCTTGGTCATAAATGTAAGATAATACAATAAACACTAGCAGATGTATATTTAGACAGTATGTATCCATCACAGGACACTGTCACACGTGCTTTGAGAAGGCACCTTATGAGTTTTCCGTGCAAAAGCCATCTTTTTACTTCACTTTTTTACTCCTTTTGCTAAAAAGGAAATTTTCTTGTAAAAGAAGAAAACAAGCTACCAAAGAACATCCTTAAATATTACCCTTAAACATTAATTTGGTGAGAATAAATTAATATATACAATTAACACTATGAATTGACTATTTTTTTTAAAGAGGTTTCCACTATTCCCGGTGATTATAATTCAGTTATTTTAAGGGTTAATTTACCAATTAAGATAATAAAAATCACACACCAAATCTGTGTGATGGATAACTTAAGGAGCAATGCCACTTCTCGTGGTCTACGTAGAAAACCAACAAAACAAAACCTATAAAACTTCCTTCGTTACATTTGCACCTGTATCGCCATGACCCAGAATAATCAATTTCATTAACTCAGCGATAACGCTCGTACATTTAGTAAACCCCCATCAAGTGGATGAAGATGTTTAACAGCGAGGCTGCCTTCAGTGTGAAGGCAAGCAGGAGAGCCAGGAGAAGGATTGGGGATGGACAGATGGTACGCCAGCATGGGAGAGGGTGATGAAAGCAAAGTGGGAAAGAACTCTTTCTCCCCATTCGTCAGTCTTCCTAAGGCCTTGATAAATGACAAGTGTTTCTCTTTCCACTGAAAATGACTTTTCTGGGGGGCCCTTATCAGGCGCACTATAAAGTACCAGCACCTAATCTACCTCTTTTCCTTTAATGGTCAAGGTGGAGTTACTTTTACATCTAGAACATTTTACAATTCCTTTGTAAATATTATGATTTTTAAAGCTGGGAGGAAATTAGGAAATCACTCGGTTTAACTAAGCCCTTGTTTTGCTGCGAGGGGAACTGAGGTCCAGAGAAGCCATGATTGCGTCCCTAATCTACATAAATATCCTGGCGTGACAAAAAAAGTTTGGGAATGCCACATTTAGTGTTATTAAAAGCAAAAGACGAACACACATAAGAAATGCTTCACAACACAAAGAAAAAAAGTACAAAAAAGAGCTCTCCCTCAGAATGGCTAGGTCATCTTGTTCTGATGTTAGCAGGAAACGGTAAATTAAATATAATGGGCTTTAAGAAATGGAGTAGGGAAAAGGTACTAAATGATGAAAAGTATGAACACGTGTATTGATTACCAACCAAAAAATTACGTACAAAATACTTACCAAGTACATATTCTATCTCGAGGAAAATCCATAAAATGAGAGCTATAAAGCCTCTCGTAATTATTTTCTACCAAATGTGTTTCTATCTCTGTTTCATTGTAAGAACAAAACATACGGTAAGATCACGAAATGCACTGAATTCAAATCCCCAGCTCCCCTTCACATGAGGCACCTATGAGCTCAATTCCATTGCCACTTCCTCCAGGCGGTTCTCAGTGAATATTCTCCTTACACTTAGCTGTGGTGAGCAGGGAAACCTTGGGATAGAGTTTGATGATATCAAATTCTGCACAGCTTTCTATTCCTACTTCTATGACGGCCTTTCAACACATGACAATTTCTTGTGTCAAAATAAGTATTTTTCTTAAACTTTAAAAGCGTGAAAATTCAAATATGTAGGTGTGTTCGGCTTCCTCATGCCTATCATCAGAGCCAACGTGGATGCTTTTTCGCTGGAATCACCTAGATCAGTGCTTTCCCAAGCGTCTCTGTGGCAGAATGCAAACTGACTTTACAATATGGCACCTGGGTAAACACTTTTGTTTTCACTATTTAAGTATGGGTTTTCACGGACTTTAGAAAAGAAAGGACACACGGTTTTAGAAGTGAATCAACTTTAAAAATACGTTAAGTAAATAACAGTAGAGGTGGTGTGAATATGGCCAAACTAAACATGTAAGGTTTGGGAAATGCTATTCTACATATGGTAACTTCTCCAGTGATGAGTTAACATAAATATCACTGTTCGTGAAAATTCCAAACTAAGTTGTATTTTACTCTATTACTTCCTGGCTTTTATCTCATAAAGCGGTGTCAATCCACATAATACGAAAGTAATTTCTTCCCACAGAAATTAATTTTACTGAATATCACTGAAGGAAGCCTATGAAAATCAGCATTAATGAGTAAGACACACCCATCTTCCCATTATTAATAACAACTTCCCAATTCACCTAATTGTGGGGCACAACATCAATATTGTTCTGCACAATAATACCACACGTACCAGACTCTGGGTAATGCCACAGTACTCAAACTGCTCGACACAGTCTTGCCCAGCCCAGTCTGTGTTGTTTTCTCCCCTCCAGAGAGGAAAATGTACCGTAGGCGCTAGCAAGAAGCTAAGTGGAACAAGTCAAAACTGAAATACTTACTGTCGCTGGGGAGGCCCGAGTAGTGTGTGTCACTGAGTGACCAGAGTTCTCCATAGAATTGCCAATAAGATAGGTTCCTCCAGAGCTGCTGATGAGTTGTCCTCCGGTGACGCCCATCTGAATCCCACCGGTGCCCACCATGCTGTGGGACGAAACCACGGTAGTCACCTGCGCAGAACTCCCTTGAGTATCAAAGTAATTCCCTCCAGTGTTTTGGCTGTACATCTGCGTTTCTGTGTAAGGGTAAGTTGTTGTTCGGCTTTAGAAGAAGAAGGAGAAAGGAAGCAATTTAGTAGCTTATTTCTATCATCTGAATGATTTTTTTTTTTTTCTAGCGTGAATATATGTTTAAATGACATCAGTTAGCTTATTAGCCTTTGGAACAAGGCAAGTTTGGCATTTTTCCATGAAACTTACTCCGGACATAGTTGGGTTGATTTCCCAAATGAGAGTACCTCAACACTCCTCTGTACTTGAGAGCTTTTTTGCCCTCAGCTAGTGCCTACCTCCAGTGTATAGATAAGTTCAGGTCTCGTCCATGTAAGAAATCCTGCTGAACAACTTGTCCGATTCCTTAGAACACTTCCTGCGGATCCCAGTTTTAGGAAGGGGGCTGATGAGTCAACTCGCCCTGCTACTCCCCATTCTTGGATGGCCGGCAAGCAGCTTTCATGACCAAGGGAGCGGGCTTGGATCTCTTTCTGGCCACCGTAAGGACCTTGAGCAAAGAGTTCACTCACCCTGGACCCTCAGTCCCGCTCTCTACCCCCTTCTCTTCCTTCACACTCAGGTTTCTGTTGGAGGAGAAGACTGTGCCATCTTTGCATGCCCTCACTTTCCACTTGGCAACAAGTGGAGTTAAGCTTCTGCCCTTGGCTTCTCAATGCAGTTGCTTTTAATAAGGTCACTTGTGACCAAATCTAAATACCAAGCTAAAAGGCTGCAGTCAATCCTTATCTTTTTTGACCAGTCTGTAGCATAACGTTGTTGACCGCTCTGTGGCGCCCTTTCCTTCCTTCTCCTGTTCTGATTAAGTAGCTTATTTGCCTGATGTATTTTCCATTTCCAATGGACTCTAACTCAAATTTTAACCTGACTTTGGCTTTTCACTTCTCATTCTGAAATAATTAGAAGCTCACCGCAAGTTGCAAAAGTAGGACGGAGAGGTATAAAATACTTTTACTTAAAAAAATTCAAATATCAAAAACTCAAATATTAAAATTCCCGGTTCTATCATCATTCTCTTCAACCTGCCACACTCCAGAGCTAGCCACGCCTGATAGTTTGGTGTCTATGTTCTCAGCTCTCCTCTATGTATATATAAAGTAACTCGGTCCTAACCTCTCTCATTTCTTAAGTTTCTATAGCATTTCTTCTCCACTTTTTTCCACCATTACCTTTCAAGAACCTTTTGGAAGCTCCAGCTTTCTGGGATTTTAAATACTAAGAGTTTCTGAGGTCCCCATTTTTAGTTTTTTTCTTTCTCCTTTTTATTCAGATCACCTCTTTTTACCATGCTCATAGTAAATGACCTTACCTAAATTAATCTCTCTCTCTACTTTGTGATTATATCTTTAAGAATTTAAAATCTGGTTTCTAACAGCCACCTGGGTATCTCTACCAGGAAACCCCACGATACATGGGAAGTCCCCTGTGTAAAATTTAACATACGACTAGAAAGAAATTCTCCATCTCTCTTGCTCCTTTTCGCATAGTCCCCCCACTTCCGGGCGGAGGGCAGCACCACCACCCTCAGCTTTGGAAATTATTACTGACTCTTTCCTCGTCCAGCCCGACATCAGTCACTAAGTCTTCCTAATTTTACCTTCTAAACAATTTTTCAATTCTCCTTTCCATTTTCATACTCACTGCCTTCACTCACAATATCCTCTATTATAATTGCCCTCTCACTGGCTTTCTTTCCTCTAACTTGGTTCTCTTCCAGTCCGTCTTCAGATTTGCTGCCAGGGGAACTAACTTTTCTAAAATTCAAATCCGAAAATAAAAGTTGTCTTAAAAACCTCTCCATGAATCTCCCTGGCCTCCAGAAGAAATTCTAAACCCTTGATCTGCCTTACAGGAAGCTGCAAGGGCCGGTGCCCCCACCCCGTGCTCTCCGGACGTGGGACTAGCCATGTCCTCAAACGCTTTCCTCACTCACACCACGCTGACCTTTTCACTGGTTCCTCCCAGAATTATTTTTCTGCACCCCTTGCCCTCTATGGCCACTCCCAGTAGGGCTGTTCCGTTTGTTCCCTGTCGTCTCCCAACACCCTGTGCAAACCTGAAACACTTACTGCTAATTTCCAGTAATGCACTTACTGCTGATTTCCTCATGTCTCCGGACTCCTGTGAAATCACATTTTATTCCCATCTGTGCCCTCAACACTTGACGCACCTGCTGGTATCCAGCAGGCACACTAGTCAACAAATAAAAATACGATTCTATTTAAAAGTATATTTGACATAATAGCCACTTTCATCAATTTCTAAAACATAAATCCTTCTTTGTTTTGTGAACACATGAGAAGTTACGTAAACTATTCCGAGATGTTTTGGTATCGCTGAAAGCAGGTCATTTAAACCCATTACAATGGATACTTGTAATATAATTTATAATGTATATTCTAGTAAAATAAAAAAGATGTTCCAAAAGTATTCTCCACTCGGTAAAGTTACTGCTTTCCTGAAAGAGCACAGATCCAAGTACAAAATTTAGTTTGGGGTGATGATTGAAATAACTCCACAGAGAACGCTTTTTTACACATAGAAAGATGCCATTTAAAATACATATACATCACGGTTCTATTTCCCAACTGGAAGTCCATTTGTATTTCAAAGAATAGCCATGTTGATTTCAAATTTAGGTAAAAAAGAGAAATGCGGTCACTTTAATTTATCCAAATATGACAATGACCCTATATCATTGCGCTGAAAATAACCGTCTTTTGTTGCTATTTAAGTAAAGCCAAGTAAAGTGTAGAAATAAACAGGTGACAATAAATATTTCCACAAAGGTGGGTATGCTGCTGGCCTTCCTTTTCATGGTCCAAACAAAATGATTACGCGTGCTCCTAGCACTAACTTGATTTCACAAATGAAACACCCAATAGCTAATAATAGAGAATATTTCCTGACCAGTTCTGATGCAACAGGCACTATTTTACGTGCTTTTCAGATGTTAACTCATTTAATCCTCATTACAACTCTATGAGATGGGTACTATTCTAATTTCTATTTCACAGACAAGGTGAGTAATTGTTTAGAAAAGGTTAGATTACATAGCCTTGCCCAAAGCAAACAGCTAAAAAAAAAAAAAAAAAAAAAAAAAAGATTTGGAGTCTGCACTTAGCCCACGCTTTAAACCATTTCATCACAAAGAAATAACTTTTTATGCATGTCAAAAATATTTGTGAACGACCATGGGAAGAAATCTCTACAAGGTGGTCCAGGGAATGCATGAACTTCCTGTGGCTACCGGGGATTTCCTTACACCTGAGCTCACTATCTCCTAGCACCACAATCGCAGAAGACAGACGCGCAGTGATCAACAAGGAGAGATGGACAGAGCAGGGTTGTTTCAGAGGACACTTAACCACCTCACACTTGGAGTTTAGAGGGTCTAAGATCATGGAAGAACCAAGAGTAGAGTAGAGTAGATCGCCACTCTATCATAAGAGAAACACTCCGAGGGATCTGAATCACTCCATCTGTTGGACATGCCTCCTCGATATACTAAGTACTCAGTGAACAAGGGTAATACAAACAAATGCACCGTAAGTATACAAAATCTCTATAGCCCGCAAATCAGTATGAAAATATGGCAATCGACTTTTATTTTCATACATCCTTCGAGTAGTTAGAGATGATTCGTGAGCTAGAAAGTGAGAAAAGAACGCGAGGAGGGGAAAAGTCACTGAAGGATGTGCCTCATCCATATTTGACATCACGTGGGGGGAAAAGTCTTGGCTACTGCACAAACACGTATTGGGGCAAAGACTGACAATTTCGGCTGGGGGGGAGGGGCAGGGAAGAACACATTTTATCACGAAATCAAGTGTCGTGAATGGTTTCTGAATTTGTCTCTGACAAATCAACGCTTACAGTGGGAAGAGAGGAGACTCTTCAACTGGGTCACAGAGGCAGACCACAATATCCTTAGTCCTGTCCTTCAAAGGTTAAGAAGATAAGCATTGGGGCGCCTGGGTGGCGCAGTCGGTTAAGCGTCCGACTTCAGCCAGGTCACGATCTCGCGGTCCGTGGGTTCGAGCCCCGCGTCAGGCTCCGGGCTGATGGCTCGGAGCCTGGAGCCTGTTTCCGATTCTGTGTCTCCCTCTCTCTCTGCCCCTTCCCCGTTCATGCTCTGTCTCTCTCTGTCCCAAAAATAAATAAACGTTGAAAAAAAAAATTAAAAAAAAAAAAAAAAAAAAAAAAAGAAGATAAGCATTAACCCAGTGCTGGATTTCTGCCTGGAGCTGGGGCCAGAGCCATGCACAGATAACTCCTAAAGTTCTCTGCCATGTCTGCATGCTCTAAACTCCTGGGTAAACACTGAAAAATGTATGTAAAAAAAAAAAAAAAAAAGCAGACAACAGCCAAAACAGTTCTTTCTTACGTAGTAGAAGCAACGACTCTTTGATTCTGATACCTGAGATCAGCCTATCTTTCATAACGTATCATGAATACATGTGAGTTATGGCTTGCACACTATTTCCCACCCCCCCCCCCAAATTTCCAACACATACGTTCCAGAAAATTACTCAATATTTGGCATATCAGGCTGAAAGCAGCTCACTATTTCTGGACCGCACATTTCGGAAACAGCTAAATTCCCAGGCAGTTCTGTGCACATTTGAAAAATGCTACTGTGCTCCCTTTGCTCGTTCTTTATTGATCGCCAAAGACTGTTACGAAAATAATGTGTCATATTATTTCTACAGCAGAAGAGAACACTTTCCATTGTTCTGCCTGTGTATCCAGTAATGGAGGTAAATACATAGGTATGTGCGTGCTTGCGGACAGAAGCTTCTTCGTAGCTGACTCTTTTATAAGGTTCTGTGTGAATCAGGACTGATCCAGTGAATTCAGGAAATTAGTGCTGTTTGTATCCCATCATGCCTCAGCATACACTCTGGCTAAGCATGACCCTGAATAGCCCCAGCCCGCTTATTTACTAGAATGATTATGTCAATTTACCTTAGCTATAACCTATTTTCTATTTTCTTTAGCGTCAAGTGTCTTATTCACAAGTCCAGCTATATAATATCTGCAAACTACGTGCTTTGTGTTTTACCCAGGTTTTGAATATCCTCCCACCAATAAGCCAGTCAACTATAAAATTAAGCAATGGCACGAAAATGGTAAATTAAGGAAATAAAATATCTTGCAAGTTTTATTACATAAAATTTATTATGAAGACAGAATATGGTAATGTGGATCATGATAATATCTTACGTTGGTATAATGTTTTATTCTTCACTGGCTACTCTGTACATGTTCTTTTAACAAATATTTACTGGGCATCTATTCTAGCACCCAGAATAAAAGGAACAAGACAGACAAGACATCTACTGTCATTAAGGGCTATATGATATAAGGAGTAGGTGATCACAAATATATGAAATAATTAGGAATTTTCCTAAGTTCATGAAATAAAAATTGAATACGAAAGATAATAAGTGGAAGGGAGCATATTAGAGTAGTCAAGTAATGTAACCCCAAAGAAGAGATACGTAGCTTAAAACTAAAAGAGGAAAAGGGGTCCTCTCTATGGAAAGCGGAAAGGAAAACCTATCGGGAAGAGAGCACAGCATGTGCAAAGTCACAACACGACAAAGATCCTGATATTTAGGAAGAAATTAGAAATGAGAAGGATATTAGAAAGAAATGAGGTTTAAAACGTAGGTAAAAATTAAACATGCAAATAGCTTAAATATTTTTTTAAACTGTCGGTCACATTTACAGTTTTAACAGGTCACAACAGCATTACAAAAAGAGACTAGCGTAGCCAGCCGACAGGCTAGCATATTATACCTAGTGAGGGGAAGGGTTATTTTGAGGAACGTTTGTTTCCATCATATAAATACATGGTGTGTGTATGCATATGCTCACGTGTGCATTGACCTGAGTATAAAATGTACATCTAACTGTGGATGGTAGTTTACAAGTTTGAAAAACACTGTTATGAACTCTGGCAAGAAATCTGAATTTAGTACTAAAGTGGGGCAGGGGTAAGGAGGCTTGGGTCCGGAAAGGTGAAGGAATGTTCCAGCCAGAGAAATAACCTGAAAAAAAAAAAAAAAAAAAAAAAGCCTGAAGCCAGGGAGGTAGCTGGAAACCATGAGAAAAGGGAGTGGCAAACGGGTCCCAGTGCTGCAGGTGGGTCATGTGACATGATTCTGGAACATGTTCATCAGACACGATAGGAGGTGATCTTATTCCAGAGTGTTTCAGTGTCCTGATAGCAATATTTGATTTATTGGAGTAGACTGAGGAAATAGGTAACTGAAGGCAGCCAGAATGTCTTTTAAATATTTTCTAAAACTTTGAGAGCACCACGGAGAACTTGGAAAATTTGGGAACTAGGAGGAATTATTTTTAAATATGGGAGATATATTATCTCACTTAATCGGCATTAGGTGAATCACGTGGGTGAGGAATTGTTGGGGCACCTGGGTGGCTCAGTCGGTTAAGTGTCCGACTTTGGTTTTGGCTCAGGTCATGATCTAATGGTTTGGGAGTTCAAGCCCCATGCTGGGCTCTGTGCTGACAGCGTGGAGCCTCTTTGGGATTCTCTGTCTCTCTCTCTCTCTCCACAATGCTCTCTTTCAAAAATAAATAAATAAATATTTTTTAAAAAAGAGAACTGCTACCCCTCTTACATAGTCATGAGCAGAATTTAGTGGTAGCAGAGGCACCTTGGGCTTCTTGGACGGGGTTTTATCTATGGTCTGGGTGCTGCCTAACCTTTTTCAGTCATACTCTGCAGACTTCTTCAGTCACAAATACCGTTCAATAAATCCAGTGTTTTGCTTAAAGAAGCCAGAGTTGGTTTCTGTTGCTTGAAATCAAGAGCCTTGCCTTCAACAGTTTTCCATTATGAAGGTTTTATGTGCATCACAAATGCCCCGCATGGAAGGAGCCACATTATTTGGAACCTTCCACAAACCGCGTTCATACGGTATATAATCTCTGCCTGGCCGGCATGTATGATTTATTTGAGTTTCCAAGCAGATCTCCTCTTGAATGCTTCAAGTCAGACTGAAGCCAGGGGATGCAACAGAGGAGCGGTGACATATCCATTTTGTGAAAGACACCAGGGGAAAACAGTAGTTCAGAAAGGAATTCACGTGACACGACACTTAACCTCCTATTATTACCCAAGAATAAAAAACAACAGATTAAAATATAAAGTAAGAAATACTACTCAGAATCACTAACAAAACACTTGGCTTGATTTACATTCAGAAGGCAAGCTTATTTCAAGTAAGTAAAAACTGAATGCATTTATTGATTTGTTGCCAAAACGACGAGGGAGGAAATGAAAGAATGAATGTTAAGCTTTCTGGCAGCAACTAATTGAACTTTCTCATTCATCCGTAGGATTTTCATTACTATACATGTTGATGATGGACAAGGTATTGGAATTGAAACTTCAAATTTGTATCATCCTATTACCATTACATGCAGATAACTGGATGTTTATACTTTGCATTTAAATTCTTTTTTTCTATAATAAAGGAATGTGGTTCTCACACTTGAGCATCCATCAGAATCACCAGGAGGGGTTGTTGAAACACAGATTATGAGACCCCGCTCCCAAAACTCCTGATCCTATAGAACCAGGCTGGCGCTTCTAACAAGTTCTCAGGTGATGGTCAGTGCTGTTGGTCTGTGGAACTCTGAGAACCACTGGACTGAAGGATATTAAAAATGTACAACCCCTATCTCACAGGTATGAGGGAAAAAAGTACTGTGTCACAGCTATTAGCTCCTTTAGTCTGAGTTTTTTCAAAAGTCTCAAGT
Organism: Lynx canadensis; assembly: GCF_007474595.2. Lineage (NCBI taxonomy): Eukaryota > Metazoa > Chordata > Mammalia > Carnivora > Felidae > Lynx > Lynx canadensis. Next base: position 8,001,190 of record NC_044315.2, on the reverse strand, counting down.
TGGCTGTTATAAAGGAGTTTTCTAGTCAATTGCAGCTAACCCAGAGGAGCATTACTAAAATTTCCATTGCTCCCAAATGGTTTTTTAAGCACAGCAAAAAGGTACACGTAGTAAGTACATTTGTCCTGACAACATAAGTCAGGAAAGTGCATGTGCACTCAAAACAACTGTGGTTGAAACGGATCATAAAAGATTTTGATCCAGAGTCCCTGGTCTAAATTTATAAATAAGAAAAACCGAGCTGGATCAAAGGGTAGTTCTATTTTTAACTTTTTGAGGAAACTTCATACTGTTTTCCATAATGGCTGTACCAATTTATGTTCCCACCAACAGTGCACAAGGATTCCTTTTCTCCACATCCTCATCAACACTTGTTATTTCTTGTCTTTTTGATAATAGCATTTCCCTGATGATTAGTGGTGCTGAGAACTTTTTCATGTACCTGTGGGCTGTGTGTATGTCTTCTTTGAAAAAATGTCTACTCAGGTCCTTAGCCCAATCTCTAATTGGATTATTTGCCGTTTTTTTTTCTTTTGGCTTTTGAGTTGTGCGAGTCTCTTCTGTATTTTAGATAGCAACTTCTTTCAGATATATGGTTTACAGATATTTTCTCCCATTTGGTAGGCTGCCTTTTCATTTTGCTGATGGTTTCCTTTATGTGCAGACAAGCCTTTTAGTTTAATGAGTACACTTTGTTTATTTTTGTTTCTGTTGCCTGTGCTTTTGGTATCAGATCTCAAACATCACTGCCAAGACTGATGTCAAGGAGCTTACACCCTATGTTTTCTTTTAGGGGTTTTGTAGTTTCGGGTCTTATACTTAAGTCTTTAATCTATTTCAATTTTTTTGAGTGCTGTAACATAGTGGTCCAATTTCATACTTTTGCATGTGGACACCCAGCTTTTCTCAACACCATTTACTGAAGAGATTACCCTTTTCCTGTCGTGTATTCTTGTGCCTTGGTCAAGGATTTGTTGACGGTACATGCTTGAATTTATGGGCTGTTTCTGGACACTCTGTTCTGTTTCAGAGCTACCGTATAATGTGGCGATGCCACTCTGGGTGCACATCTGAAGGAAATGAAATGAGTGTCTCAAAGAGGTGTCTGCCCTTGCATGTTCACAGCAGCACTGTTCGTAATAGCCAAGGCATGGGGACAACCTAACTTGTTCATCAACAGATGAACGAATGGATACAGAAAATGTGGTATACCTATAAACAACGGAGTATCATTCAGTTGTTGCAAAAACACAGGTAAACTTCGAAGACGTAACACTAATTACCAAGTCAGGTAGAGAAAGATAAGTACTATATAATCTCCCTTATATGTGGAATATAAAAAGTTTAACTTACAAGAACAGGGAGTAGAATGGTGGTTGCCAGGGGCTGGAGCTGGGAGAAATGGGAGATGATGATCAAAAAACATAAACTTTTCAGTTAACGAGTAAGTTCTGGGGGGTCTAATGTATGGCACTGTAATGATGGCTAATAATACCGTCTTGCACACTTGAAAGCAAAAACAAAAACTGAGCAACCACATACATGCACGTAAGCCCAAAAATGTTTTGCAAAGGAAAAAAAAGACCCTCCCCCCACCCCCAAGAAAGCTGTGTGAATACCATGTTAACAGTATTTCCGCTTAGTTCCGATCGTTTTCCCTGATGTATTTAAAACAACCAAGTAACATTTCAGTAAGGCTGCAGGATATAAAATGAATACGCAGAAGTCAGTTGTGTTTCTACACACTAATAACAAATTAGCAGAAAGAGAAATTAACAATTGCATTTACAATTGCACCAAAGAGAATAAAATAGTTAGGAATACATTTAACCAAGGAGGTGAAAGACCTGTACTGTGAAACCTATAAAACACTGATGAAAGAAACTGAAGACACAAACAAATGGTGAGACCTTCCATGCTCATGGGCTGAAGGAATTAATATTGTTAAAATGTCCATCCTACCCCCTACGCAGTTTACAAACTCAATGCAACCTCTCTCAAAATACCAGCAGTGTTTCTTATAGAACTAGGACAAATAATCCTAAAATTGTCTGGAACCACAAAAGACCCAGAGCAATCTTGAGGAAAAACAAGCTGGAGGTATCCCAATCCCAGATTTCAAGATATACTACACAAAGCTGTAGGAATCAAAACTGTATGATATGGGCACAGAAACAGACATATAGATCAATGAACAGAATAGCCCAGAAATAAGCCTATAATGTAGGCACATTTATATGATCAATTAACCTACGACAAAGGAAGTAAGAATAAATAAGGGAGAAAAGACAATGTCTTCAATAAATGGTGGTCCCCACCCCATACATGAAAATACACTCAAAACAGATTAAAGACCTAAATGTAAGAACTCACACCATAAAACTCCTATGAGAAAACAGAGGTAGTAATTTCTTTCACATTGGCCTTGGCCTTTGCTAGATAGGTCTCCTCAGGCAAAGGAAACAAAAGCAAACATGAGACTATTGAGACTACATCAAAATGAAAGGTTTTGAACATCAAAGGAAACCATCAACAAAACAGCAAGGCAACCTACTGAATGGGAGAAGATATTTGCAAATGACATATCTGACAAGGGGTTAATTTCTAAAACATATAAAGAACTTATGCAACTCAACATCACAAAGAGCAAATAATCCAATTAAAAATGGGCAGAAGGCCTCAATAAACATTTTTCCAAAGAAGTTATACAGATGGCCAACAGACACATGAAAAGATGCTCAATATCACTCATCATCAGGGAAATGCAAATCAAAACCACAAGGAGATATCACCTCACACCTGTCAGAGTGGATAGAATGAAAAAGGAAAGAAATGAGAGTGGTGAGGATGTAGGGAAAAGAAACCCTCGTGCACTGTCGTGGGGATGTAAGTTGGTATAGCCACTGTGGAAAATTGTATGGAGGTTCTTCAAAAAAAACTAAAACTAAAATTATCATATGATCCAGTAATTCTACTACTGAGTATTTACCCAAAGAAAACAAAACAAACTAATTCAAAAAGATATATGCACCCCTATGTTTACTGCAGCATTATTTATAATAGCCAAGATATAGAACCAGCCCAAGTGTCCATCCATATAGATGAATGGATACAGGAGAAGTGGTATATATACACAATGGAATATTACTCAGCCTTAAAAAAGAATGATATCTTACCATTTGCAACAACATGGATGGACCTAGAGGGTGTTATGCTGAGTGAAGTAAGTCATACAGAGAAGACAAATACCACATGATTTCACTTATATGTGGAATTGAAAACACACAACAATCAAAAAGCAAAAACAGACTCAAATGCAGAGAACAAACTGATGGTAGCCAGAAGGGAAGGGGGTGGGGGACTGGGCACAACGGGGGAAGGGAGTGGGAGATCCAGGCCTCCAGTTATGGAATGAATGGATCATAGGAATAAAAGGTGCAACACTGAGAATGCAGTCAGTGATACTGTAACAGCACTGTATGGTGACACATGGTAGGTACACTTGTGGTGAGCGTCACAACAGATAGAGATGTTGCATCACCTTGTACATCTGAAACTAATGTAACATTGTGTGTCGGCTGCACTTCCATAAAATAAATTTTAGAAGAAAGAAAAAATTCACAACACAAAGAAAATAAAAAAGTAAACAAGACAAAAAAACCAAGTAGCCTGTTCTTGTGTTACACGTCATTAAATGCTACCTTTAAAATTTTTTTTTCAACGTTTTTTATTTATTTTTGGGACAGAGAGAGACAGAGCATGAACTGGGGAGGGGCAGAGAGAGAGGGAGACACAGAATCGGAAACAGGCTCCAGGCTTCGAGCCATCAGCCCAGAGCCTGACGCGGGGCTCGAACTCACGGACCGCGAGATCGTGACCTGGCTGAAGTTGTACGCTTAACCGACTGCGCCACCCAGGCGCCCCTAAATGCTACCTTTTACTGAATTCCTTCAACAAATATAGATTGGACACCTATCACGTATGACTATGACTGTTCTAGGTATTAGATAAGGAATGGGGAGCAAAACCAAGGTAATTAACCACATGAAACTGACATTCTGGTGGGGGAGGGGCAAAGGTTAGGTAACTTAAAAACAGGCATGAGAATGATGGATAGCCATTAAGTGTCGGGAAAGAAATGTGCTCTCTGTTAGAGACCACTTTCCCCCAATGGGGGAAAGTACACAGAACTTAGGCCATAGAAAAATTATTTGGCCCATAATAAGAACGAAGAAGACCCAACAAGATAGGAAGAAAACAGAAGAATACAGTCAGAAAAGCCACAAGGAGGAGCATCTGGGCGGCTCAGTCAGTTAAGCGTCCGACTTCGGCTCGGGTCATGATCTCACAGTCCGTGGGTTTGAGCCCCGTGTCGGGCTCTGTGCTGACACCTCAGAGCCTGGACCCTGCTTCACATTCTGTGTGTCCCACTCTCTCTGCCCCTCCCCTGCTCGCATTCTCTTTGTCTCTCTCTCAAAAATAAATAAACATTAAAAAAATAAATTAAGAAAAAAACCCAGAAAAGTCAAAAGGAGATAGTGATTCAAGGAGAGAATAGGTGGTGGGGTTGGCTGTTTGAGATGAAGGAAATTTCATCTAGAAGAATGTCTATTAGACTTAACAGCTGGAGGTCACCGATGACTTTGACAAGTGCAATTTCATGGTAATGTGGAGAAGAAAGCCAGCCTGAAGAATATGTGGCCAATCCTGAGAGGTTTTAGTATGAAGAAGAAGAGAGAGACCAGGCATTTGTCAGAGATGGAACACTTTGAAACACGGACAAAAGGAGTTAAAGCAGGTATGTGTGTTGTTGAGGCCAGAGTGCTAAATTGAGGCAGACAGGCGGTGCTTCGTACCCTGAGTCAGGCCTGCTGTGGAACTGAAGGCAGTCCGGGGCTTCCGAGCACTCTGTGGGAGGCAGGTCTATTAGCCTGACTACTGCTGAGGGCCGGACTAAGATGTGTTGGTGCTGTCCTTTCTAGAACCTTCTTTCTGGTCATTACAGCTCAGCCTTTGTGAACCACTCTCAGACTTTTGATAGCCAAGGGATTATACTCATATAATAAAAGACATTAATTAGCCTCCCTGTGAGGCACAACACCATGATTCCCAAATACATACCCTTTACAAACATACGCCTTCAACAAAGATTTCTCACTCCAGCTTCCAAATACAGTTTAAGTAGAGATTTTTTTTATCAAGTTTTACTTTTGCAGTCAGTTCTATAAGAGTAGAGTACCTATACCAAAAGCGAATATATTTTTTTCAGACAATACTAATTATCCCATATCCCATTTCCCTCATTACTCCCTCCCATTCCCGTACCTGACCTGGTTATTAAGCAATGATTTTAATTATTAATTCCATTCCACAGATTAGGAAATCTAGCCACACAAATGCTGTTTGTCTGAGGTTACAATGTAGCCAGTAGGAGAAATCTTAGAAAGTGGGTATCTGCAGTTTCATTAAGAAAACGGGTAACACAATTTGGTTCTACACCTAAAAAAGGGCAGGTGGATTTCTTTCATGTTTTCCTTTTTTAATAAAAGGAGGGAAGAGGAGAGGAGGAGAAAAGTTAAGTGTCTACACTCTTCCAACTGTTTTGGTCTAGAACTATTCTGGACATCAATCTAGTGGATATAAAATATCACAGAGCAAATTACCCTTAATGTGCATTTCTACTAATGAAAAATAACAAAAAGGGATATAGGCAGGACAGCCAGATAATAGCCTTTGTCTTGCAAACTATTTAACTAAAGTATTTGATGTTGAAAAATCATTAAGTATGGACTTTTCTATACATTTTATGAATATCCAAATAACATTATAAATGTATGAAATAAATGTAACTGTAAAAGTGTAAGACAATTTTCTAAATAAACACAAAAGGATTTTCATATGAATAACAACAGACTCTAAGTTTTAAAGAATAAAAAGTATCATAAGTTCAACCATCTATCTACAGTAAGACACACAATCATGTAACTGGCCTTCCCTCCAATCTCCCAAATGACTCAGGATCAAAAGACCTTTACTTACAGATCATTGGAAAGGACCAACCATGCACTGAAGGTCAGAAAATAGGAACCCTAGACACTAGGTGGGCAACCTGTCAGGGCCTCTGTTTACTCATCTATAAGGTGTAAGGGTTAGAATAAATGATGTCCATGACCTTCCCACTGCTGACATTTTGGAAGCCATATTTGAAAGTCTGCTTTATTTGAAAAGAGGGAAATTTTTATGTTATTTATGAAATGGGCCCATCTCTAACTGGAGAGAGGCCTCAGGGAGGCAGTTCTCTCTCCAAGAACTTCCTAAGTTATCAGCGATATACTTCCTGAAACCCAAATGGCAAACCAGATCCTAGAGCAATTTGCATGTGCATATCAGGAGAAGCATACATGAAGAAAACACCCTCTCAATCTCAATTACAGAAATTCCACACCCCAGTTCTTCAGAGTAGGAAGCATTTAAATGTTCCTAAGAAAGCACAATCTTACCTGGAACCAAGAGACAAAGAAGGAACTTGAAGAGTATCCCTTTTAAGGTTTCTTATTAATCATTTTAAAAGTACATGAAAAGAAGAATTTAAGTGGCTTTGGAAAATGCACCAACTGTAAGATTTTCAAGAAGTGACTTGTTAAAATTTAGTCCTCTACGCATGCTTAGGGATTTTACATAAATCTGCTCAGTGTCAATATATTAATGTACAACCTCTCAAAGTATACCATGTGATATGACTGCATGTTATTCAAGGTAAAAGAATTCTGAGGTTCAGTTTTTAATACACTGCCTTTCTTCTCAGAGGACTTCTCAGAGCCTTCAGAAGACTAATAGAAATTTAGAGTTCCTAGAAGAAAGAAAGAAAGAAAGAAAGAAAGAAAGAAAGAAAGAAAGAAAGAAAGAAAGAAATTTAGAGTTCTCAAAAAGAAAAAAAGAAAAGAAAGAAATTTAGAGTTCTCAAAAAAAAATTTAGAGTCCTCAAAAAAAAAAAAAAAAGGAAATTTAGAGTTCTCAAAAAAAAAAAAGAAAGAAAGAAATTTAGAGTTCTCAAAAGAAAGGCCTTTGCAGTGTTTTCCTGCTTATGAAAAGCACGGAACACTTTATAGGAATAACATTCTGTGAAACGCAGTTTATAAAATTCTGTATCGGGGTTGATGAGAAATCTATAATCTAAACAGGAAGATTAAGAGAAGGCCTCCTCCAGTCTTTTCTTACTGCAACAGATATGCATACAATAAAGACACTGTCATTTCAGAACACTGATCTTCTCTAAACAGTAGACAAGCTTCAAAGAGTGAGTGATACATGAAAATCCTTGAAAATTAAAAACATTTTTCAAAAAAGACTCTTAACTTGGCCATGATATAGTATGATGTCTTTATTTCCATTTTGACTAACACGATGAAGGAGACACTGGCGGGGGGGGGGGGGGGCAGGAGTCAAAAAAGAGAGTAGGGAGAGAAAAAACAATCATTCCATTAAAAAAAAAAATGGATTTATTAGCTACGTGAAGAAACAGCAATTGCACTGGGCCGTGTCCGCATGGTATATAATGTTCTCCAGCTGGGTTAATTACAGTGTTCTAAATTATTAGCGATCGTAAATTCTAAGAATCCGTACAAAAAGACAAGACTATGATCCAGGCTTTGGAAAAATATTCATGGGAAAACTATTAGAAGGAAAAGCAAATTAAGCTGCCTCCTCCTTTCATAAAAAACTATTCTCTAACAGCCAGCACTGGAACGTGGTCTCAAGTCCTTGGCTGAAACTAGGCATAGGAATCTGACTGGGGCCCAAGTTGGGGGTCAAACGCTACCTAGCTATTAATTCAATGTCGTAGAACGGAAGAATACGGGGGACTCTTTCCTAACATGCACGCAAGTGTAGCAGATAAAAGAGGGAATACCAAGACTCTAAAATGAACTTTAGAGACAAACACTGTACATAGTCAAATAACAGCATACAAAGTAATGGAAAGACTGAAATAGCTTAAGCTGAGAAAAAAAAAAAGTTTGTTATATTTGAGAAATAAATATTCATAGTCCCCTAGCTACTAAAATTTTGAGTAGAATTCCTGACGAGACAATGTGTCTTTAGTAAATATGAAAGTGATGCTACAGGATCTTGGTCAAAAATTGCACTGAAATTGAAATTTTAACGGAAGGATTTTTAAAGATGCATCTTCTCTCTCTACAGCAAGGGTTCATGCACCCTGTGATGTGACTGGCCGGAGATGCGGATACAATCTGAGCCCACACAGACCGGGTGGAAGCTAATCGGACTTTGTGGCAAATGAACTCACGACCCAGACCTCATTAGTCATGATCTAACCAACTGAGTCTGTGAGCCATAGAAAATTCATGTTGACATGAGGTATTTACTTGGAATCATTTCTGTATCTAAATGGGCTTTGTAGTTTTAGGAAGTCAACTTTAGACATGTTGTTTTTCCAAGAGTCTGTGAATGAATGAATTCACCGATCTCGCATCTACCTACGGTGTGGATGACCCTAACGGCAGTGGTGGGGTAGTTTTAAAAATGTACAAGGCAACAGGCAGAATTCAGGGTCAAAAACACGAGTGGAAAACATAAAAAGAATAACCACAGTGCTTAATGTTACAGCAATAACTGAAGTTTACTGTTTCCTATTTATAACAATGCGACACGAAGCGCTTTTGAAAAAAGAACTATCTGCATTTCATAGATGAAAACAGTGAGGCGGGTTGTGTAACTTTCACGAAGCCACATACCAGTAATCTCTCCGCCTTACCTTGGACCAGTGATGAAAAACTGTGTTAGACACCGTCTCAATACCCATTCCAATTGCCCCTTTTCCCCTGCTGCCTTCTACCATACACACGGAAGCTACAGGCCAGTCTTCCCAGACTCCCTTGCAGCTAACCACCACTTTGTGACACGATTAAGATATAAGGCAAGGGACAGAAACAAAAGAGAGCTGGACGTTTCTGGGAAAGCCTCCCATGTGCTTGTGTGTGACATATATACACATATAAATATATAAATACACACACACACACACACACACACACACACACACACACACACATCCTCTTTTTCCTGTCTGAAATGTAGATATGATGATTGCAACCGAAGCAGACATCTCACAGACATACCAGAAAATTGTGGCCCTGATATTCTGCTGTGGCCCTGATTGCTGCGAAACTGATGTCAGCAATAGACTAAAGGAAGCACAGTTCTGGATGTTTCTAGAGGATCATCTCCTATGGTCTTTTGGTAGCTTACCTCTAGATTGGCTCAGCAGATCTGAGTTAATCATGTTGCAAGACAAGGCTGATGGCAGAGTGTTTCACAGGCACCAATCCCCACTAAGAAAGCCATCTGTCCCTACTACATACTCACTACCCCTGCTCCCTGGAAATACCTCACTCTGCGAGGCCAGACATCTACCAGAGCAATTCCCATGGTGTAGCCGGGTCCAGTTATGCTCCCTCTGCTATCTGTCAGCTTGTAAGGTTTTCTCCAATAAGCCTTTGTATTTGCACCGTGTCATGCTCGTGATTTGCACAATATGCTACCTTTGGACTTCCTATGACCTGACAAAAATAAAAGCCCTGATATTTTCAGACTTCTATTTGTCAGATTTGCTGGGATTCTCCGCTGACAGAATGCTGTAATATATGTATGATAAAATGCTACCGAAATAAGACAGTAGAGTGGTAACTTAGCCCTCCACTGCAGGGGAGGTGGTTTGTTAAGGCTTTGCCTAGGATGCCTTTACTCTGGGGCTCTCATGACAGATAAACCACAGGCACGAATGAAATGACAATACAACTGAGTGACCTCCAGCAGTGTCTAGAAACCCCTAACATTTTCCCTGGTAGAATACAAGTCCAATAGACGCAGGTGTATCTATTTTTTTGGTGAAAATGCCAACAGTCCTGTGGGTGTAGGGTAGAGATTCTAAAAGCAGGCTCCATCCAGGAGGCCCTGGTCCCACACAACAAACAGGTAAGAAACAGCCAGTGTCTACAATATGTAAAGAGTTACAGATTCGCTGGACCAGAGAAATTCACGGACCCTTTATTAGGTGCCAATCACCTCAACAGATGTAGAGAAAACAACAAAATGACAACAGTTCCCCTTCGGAAAGATTTCTTCCCGGCTCGGTGCCGGAAGTGAAAGTCGGGGTACAGTGTTGTCCATACCCTAAAGGGAGAGGACAAACTAACTGTAGTGGAGAGTGAGGGTCCGTGTCACAAGGCGGGGGAGGTGATGAATCAGCCGATAAAGATCACACGAGGCTCCGCGTTGGGGGACTGGATAGAAGGCAGAGAAAACTGCATGTCCAGAAACAGGCACGGAAGGGTAATATCTGGGGAAAGATGCACAAAGCTGGTTGTTCCCAGGACAGGTGGGACAGGAAGCTGGACACGAAGGAATGGGGTGAATGTCAAGGGGGAGAGCTGAATTTTATTTCATAGGTAATGGAGGGGTTAAGGCAGCGGGAATGTGGCTAAAAGCGATGAGAACAGAGAAATGAGTCAAGATCAGTGAAGAGCTTTCAGTTTTCTATCGGCTATTGTCTACCAGGCCTTGTGTTAGTTGCTGTAACTGTATTTCCTCAAATCCCCACGACAACTCTTAGTAGGGTGAGATTACCATCCTCCCACCTTCCAGGGAAGAAGAATAAAAAGTCATGGCTTAGTCACGACTATAAAACTCGTACAGAGTTAAACTAGGGTTCTAAGTTGTTTTGTTACAATAGCAAGAGGTAACATTAACCGAACTCCCGCCACACGTCATGCACTCTTCTGGTGTTCGATTTATTGCGGTGGGAAAAAAAAAGAAGAGAGGGACAAAAATCCCTGCCCTTGTGGAGGTTATAGGTTGATGTCCTGGGAACCCACAAAACCAGGAGGTGCAGCAAGAATAAAGAAAGCATAGGTTCTCAACTTGGGGCACACCAACATAGAAGGGAGGCGGGCAGAAGAGAATGAGACAACTTGAATTCATTTCAGGGACACGCAGAGATTCAACAGATTCCAGATAAACACTCAAGTGGTAAATGAAAACAATACTGGTGACCTGTAATAGTTCTTAGTCTCTTTACCTATAACACCTTAAATCTTAATCCAAGTGGCTGAAAAACACAATTGGTATAAATTTACAAATTTACATTGTTGTTGCTGCAAAGGTGATGAGTTCGAGGGGAAGAGGGGGCGGACAGGAAGGGGGCAAGGACAAGTTCAGACAGGAAAAACAGATGTGAGTATCAGGTATTCTTATGGAGTTTAACAAATGCCCCAAAAAACTAAGGTCCTCGTTGTGTATTGGTTTACGGACAAAAACATACACAAATCCACCTTACTTATAAAAACAACAAGTATAGGTTTTACAAGGTAGTAAGAAGATACGGAAATCACCAACAAGAGTATACAGTTTTGTCATCCTATTGAAAACCATTCAAAGGCCTAACACTTTTCATAATTTGAAATATTCCACTGAGATGAAGTGAGAAGGAAAATCAACACACATTCTTAACAGACACAGACTATTCTCTAAACATCAGTCTAATCTCAATAACTCTGTTCTGGTAAAAAAAAAAAAATACTGTGAAAACAAGGGAACCATTTGGGAATAGTGGGATGTGTCAAAGAGTACCATTTCTCTCTAACCAAGCGGGAGAATTGAAAATACTCCCCCACACACACTTACATTGCTCCATTGGTATAGACAGTATCGCTTCCTTCCACATACTGCACCTGGGCTGGGTACACATGTTGTACCTGCTGTACGGTCTGGACCTGCTGTACCTGGAAAACAAATATTAGGAGCACCGTAAGAAGCAGATACAACAGAACACACAGCTACGGCATTAGATTTGCCTCAAGGATTTCTCTGGGGTGTTAAAACCTAGGAGCTTCAAGGTAAGGGCACGTTGGGTCCAAATCAACCGAAGCAATTATGTTGGATACGTTCTACACCATTTCTGCAGGTGTAGGTTGCGGACGTACGTACTCCAAATATTTAGGGTGAAAAAATCTGGAAGCTCCTCACTTATTTTGATGATTTGTGAAGTTCTCTTCAGTCGGTCTGCTAAAGCTAAGTTCATTTTTCAATTTAAAAAATTCACGGGACACCTGGCTGGCTTAGTCAGCAGAGCATACGACTCTTGATCTCGGGGTCATGGGTTGGAGCGCCGGGTTGGGCATAGAGACGACTTCCAAAAAATTAAAAGATAAAATGAAATAATTCACGACGGCAAATTTCATACACTCAAATGTAGAAAAAATACTACCATAAACCCCCTGGGCTCATCAAGATAAATAACTGCTACCAGCCCTCCCCTTTTAACCCCTTACAGGATTATTTAAAAGCAAGTGCAGAGATTTTTATCACTTCACTGGGAAAGATTTCATTTGGCTTCTGAGAGAGAAGGGCTATTTTTAACATGAACACGATACTAGTATTACATATAAAACATTAACAATTCTAGGATATCATCTAAAATCCAGTCATTGTTAGATTCTAACTATTCCAACTTGAGCAAACCCAACTGTAATGTATAAACTGTATTTTGTATATTAGATATGTAACATAGAAATTCATTTTCATTTTAAAATTTCACTTGGGTTTGCTCAAGTCAGGATCCAAACAAGGTCTGCATATTATATTTGGTTTATATTTCCTATCGTTCTCCTCTAATCTCTAACAATCTCCCATCCTTCTTATCCTTGACTATTACTTATTGAAGAAACTGGATTATTTGTCTTGTAGAATTTCTAGAATTCAAGACTTGGCTGATAGCATCCCTGAGGTGTCATTTAATAAATTCCTCTATCTCCCATATGACCTATAAACTGGTAGTTAGACTGAGGGCCTTGCACGGGTTCAATATTTGAAAAGCTGTGTACTACCTATCACGTCACATCAGGTGCTGACAACTGGCTGTCTCTCCTTCCGCAGTGTGACATATACTCGGTGGGGTCAGGTGTGGTCAGCTACATCCACTCATCCTCTTCATGTTTTACCTGACAATATTAGTAGCCAGTGATGATCGTTTTCTAGGGCTAGTTTTGCAATTCATAAAGGCTATAACTTTGGTAGTCTGATTCTATTATTCCTTCTTCATGTATTAGTAGACTTCCATAAAGAAATTCCCCTCATTCATTATCTGGTTGCTTTGAAAGAAGGTTCGTATAGGAAGAAGATAAATACTCGATTCTTCTTCTTAGTAGTACTCAGAATAAGGATTTATTGCTCCCTTCCAAGGTAAGCAATGTGGTTTGGGGGCGGTTTGGTCTGTATCTTCATGATTCTTGGCTGTTAAGCATATCTGATGTTTTTCAATCACACCAGGGTTTTGGTGTGGGGGGAGGGGGAGCAGTAAATTGTCCCTTCTCTTGACCCATGGTAGTCCCTTCAAACCGGATTCTGGATCTCGTGACATGATCACAGTAATCTTTCTTACCTCCCTTGCTTTCTGCTGTGATAAGATATTCTAGACTTATCTCTTACATTTTCTGTCCTAGATCTAGAAGCAACCATCTCTTCCAACAGCCTGGTTCCTAGTAGTTAGGAGTAATGTAAATACGTAAAAACTGCTTAGGAAGGCAATTTACAAACAGACAAACCATTTGCAAACTCTGTGATTTCGTCTATTTCTATGTCTATTTACCCACGGAAAAGTTGCTGGACAGTATTATTAAAAGATACTGTTTATAAGAGCAAAAAGTTAGAAGGGAAAACCTCAATGTCTGAAAAGCAGAGTGATTAATTAGAAGAAAACCCTTCTGTAGATTATATGGCTAATGTTAAAAAACAAAACCGGATTCAAATTGATACGTAAGAGCTCTAACATGTTATCACGTAAAAAAAGTACATTGCAAAACAAAGCTTGCAGAATTTCTTTATGTTTAAAAATATGCATATATCTAATTTGTGTGGACATGCATATATAAATGTATACAAGTATATAAAGGAAAACAGCAAGGATTCACATCAAACTCCCAAAAATGGTTACTCTGTTGAGTGACATAAAATGAGACGGGAGAGGTGAGGTAACTAGCGTCTTTTATTCTGCATATTTATATTACTCTTGGAAATTGTAAAATGAAAATGAATTCCTATGTTTCATACATAATATATAAAATACATCAATCAATATGTGGAAGAAGGACTTCCAATTCTGGCTATGATGAAATAAATACTACTGGAAATGCCCTCCCCACACCAAACAAGAAGGAAGCTGGACACAATATGTAAAACAATGTTTTCAGTCATTTGAGAAAAGACATCATAACAGCATGATCCTTCAAAAGTAGAGAAACAAACAAGGTCACCCTTTAACGATCCCAGCTTTTGAAATGGAGGCATTTCCCAGACTGCTGAGCGGGGAAGGGAGGAACCAAGTAGAGCACTGTGATCTCACTAAGGGGAGGAGACAGCTATCAGAACTGGGGAGGTTGGGGCAGCTGAAATTTGGGAGCACCAGCAGAGAGCACATTAAGCAGAGAAAGAGATCCAGAAATACTGAAAGAGATCGCCTCAAGTCTGATGCTGAATATGAAACTGCACACGTGTAGGGCACAGAGATATTCAGGTTCTAACCAGACAGAGTGAGGTGACCTTATTGAACATCCAGGGCATTCTGTAGAAACACCAGAAGAGCAAAGCCCCAGTAGTCGGGCTTAACTAGCTCTAGAGTAAGACTACTTCAGGGCCATCTTATTAAAACCGAGAAATAAGCCTTGAAAAGATCCAGGTGATTCACTTAACTGCCTATACAAAACAAAGTTTAAAGCTTTAAAAGGAAGACAGCAAAATCCAGACATACAAAACTATAAGAATCAAAATGTCTAGTACCCAATAAAAAATGACTAGACATGGGAAGGAGCAGGAAAATGTGACTTACAAATAGGGGGAAAAAAAATCAATCAATAGAAACAGATATAGAGGGGCGCCTGGATGGCTCAGTCAGTTAAGCGTCTGACTTCGGCTCAGGTCATGATCTCACGGTCCGTGAGTTCGAGCCCCGCATCAGGCGCTGTGCTGACAGCTCAGGGCCTGGCGCCTGCTTCGGTTTCTACGTCTCCCTCTCTCTGTGACCCTCCCCCGTTCATGCTCTGTTTCTCTCTGTCTCAAAAAATAAATAAACATTAAAAAAATTTTTTTTAAAAGAAAGAAACAGATAATAGAAATGAAAGAGAGGAAGGGGCAGAGACTTTAAGATAGTTATAAATAGAAAAGATTTAAAGGAAAGCACAAGTATGATGAGAAAAAAAGAAAGAAGCTATGCGGAACCAAGTAGAATACTGAAAAGTACAAGTTGAAAGACATAATATCTGAAGAGAAAATTTCACTCACCGGGTTTAAGAGCAGACTATATAATGAAGAGGGAAAGACCAATTTGAAAATCTAGCAATAAAAACTATCTTCCATGAAGAAGAGAGACAACAAAAGAAATGAGGAACAGAGAATCAGTGAACAATGGGACAGCATGAAATGGTCAAACATAATGCAATTGGAGTCACAGAAGAACAGAAAACATAAGTTGAAGAAAGAGCAGCAGAAACTTTTCCATATTTGATTCAAACTGTAAACACGCAGATCTAAGCTCACTATACACAAATATATAGACAAAGAAAACCACATCAAAGTATATCACCACTAAAAGTGTTAGAAATAGGGGTGCCTGGGTGGCTCGGTCAATTGAGCGTCCAACTCTGGTTCGGGTGACGATCTCGCGGTCTGTGAGTTGAAGCCCCGCGTCGGGCTCTGTGCTGACAGCTCGGAGCCTGGAACCTGCTTTGGATTCTGTGTCTCCCTCTCTTTCTCTCTCTCTGTCCCTCCCCTGCTTGCACTCTGCTCTCTCTCTCTCTCTCTCAAGTAAATAAGCATTAAAAAAAAATACTTTAAATAAATAAATAATAAAAGTGCTAGAAATCAATTGTAAGGAGAAAAATTTTTAAGCAGGCAGGAAAAGGACACATTGTAAACAGGACATCACATATGAGAAGGAGTGGAAGATCCCCAGTTAGAAATAACGCACGCACAAGCCAAATGACATCTTTAAAGGCGTGAGGAGAAAAAATCTCAACCTAGACTTCCATAGCCAGGGAGGTGTCCCACCAAAATGAAGCAGAAATCTTTTTTCAGGCAAAAGCTGAGCAAATTCCTCTCCAGCAGACCGACCTCTGGTGGAGCTAATGACAAAGGAAGTTTTTAGAGCTGAAGAAAAATAAAACAGATGGAAACTGGGGTCTATACAAAGGAAATGAGGGTCACTAGATGTAACGGGTTTGCAGGCAAGTTAAAGTGTTTCTCCTTTGTTTCCTCATCTTTTAATTTCTATAAAATATAACTGACTATGTAAATATGATAACAACGTGTAATGGAGTTCGCCACAGATGTAGAAGTGAAATGTACGTATCACTAAAATAGCACAAAGGACAGAAGTGGGAAACGAAAATAGGCTTTCGTAATATTCTTTATGTTAAGTGGTATAATGTTACATGAACACAGGTTATGACAAACTATGATAAGTACCAAAAATCCTGGAACAAATATTAAATTTAAAAAATAGTATAGCCAACAGTGGAGATGAAATGTAATAGTGAAAAACATTTAATGCATCCAAGAGAAGGCAGAAGCAGAGGAAATGGAAGAGCAAATGGAACAAGTAGGAAAAAAATAACAAGATGCTAGAATTAAATGCAACCATATTGATAATCATAGTCAATATTCAACTTTTGAATCTCGATTGTCAGAATAGGTAGACGTGTGAAACCCAACTATATGCTCTCCATCAGAACACACTTTAGACATACAGAGACAGAAAGGTTAAAAAAAAAAAAACCCAAAAGAATACAGAAAAGATAAACTTTGCAAAGAGCAATCATAAGAAAAATGGAGCAGTTCTATTAGTATCAGCCAAGGTAGATTTCCAGACAAAGAAAATAACTGAAGATAAAGAGGACTATTTCATCCATAAAATTCTCAAGAAGAAATATCCTGTGTTTGCATCTAAGAACAGAGTTTCAAAATACATGAAGAAAACCAGAGAGAATTGAAAGGAGAAATAGGCAACCCACAGTCACAACTGGAGATTTCAACATCCTTCTCTCCACAGTTGACAAGAAAGACAGAAAATCAGGAAGGACACTCAAGTTATCAACCGACCTGACCTAATGGCTTTCACACGGGCATCCGCAGAATAGCAGCGAGCTACTCACGCTTGCTAGTGTATGTGAGTAGGAAGCATGAAAGCTGGAATGCTGAAAAAGAAAACAAACCCTAACCAATCTAAAAGAATTAAAGCAAGAGAGTAAATTCTTTGAGCAAAAGAAGAATTCAATTTGAAGTCAATGATGGAAAGGTATGTGGAAAACACTCAAAAGATGTATATGAAGAACAAAAAATACACTTTAGCCTACAGAGTCACGGAGAGAAAACTCACGAGAGAAATTTAAAACTATTTGCAGTTGAATGACGATGAAAATACAATCCATGGAAAGCTGTGGAGTGCAGGTACAGCCAGGCGTCAAGGGAAATTTATAGTTTTACATATTTTTATTAGGGAAAAAAATCTCCAATGTAATAGATCTAAAGTTTCAACTTGAAGACGCTAGAAAATAAAGAACAAATTAAACTTCAGTAAGGAGGAGAAAGGAAATAAAGGGCAAACAATCAATGAAACAGACACCTGAAAAACAATAGAAAAAAAATCAATGAAATTTTAAACATGAAAGTAGTTTTAGGAGAAAAGTAAAGAAGACAAACTATGAATACTAGGAATGAAAGAGGAAATGCACCCGAAAGACAAAAAGAAAAATGGATAATAAAGACAACTTAATGTCAACAAATTCAACTACTTGGATTAAATGGAGAAAGTCCTTTAAAGACAAAATACCAGGGTGACTGGGTGGCTCAGTGGGTTGAACGTCAGCTCGGGTCGTAATCTCACAAACTCCTGAGTTCCAGTCCCACGACGGGCTCTGTGCCGACAGCTCAGAGCCTGGAGCCTGCTTCGGATTCTTGTGTCTCCCTCTCTCTGCCCACCCCCGCCCCCACTCAGGGTCTGTCTCTGTCTCAAAAATAAATATAAACATTAAAAAAAAAAATTAAAAAAAAGATGGGGAAACCAGCATCCTACAAGCATTTCATCACCATTCCCAGTAAGAGTATTTTCCATTCATCTTGGTGAAGTCTATTAAATGTCACCTTTTACTGCCTACCGTATCAAAGTTCTTGGGGAAAGGAAAAAGATGATCAAATAAATTCTACAGGAAATTAATTGTCTTTTAACTTCACTGTCTTTCTCAAAAGAAATTCAGTTGCATTTCCAAAGACAAATGTTTTTCACCACTTTCGAATTGTGATGAACAACAAAGAGGTGAAAATGTGAACTGCAAAGAGATGGACAAGGTAGAATTAGGAACAATGAACTATTTCTATAGTGAACTGTTCAATGAATAGAATTGACCTTGAGCTAATTTCTGAAAGGTTACCTAGTACGCCAGAATGTTGGCAGTAATGAGGTCTAACTACAGCATTCTCTACCAGAAATTTAAACATTCTCTGTCAAACGAAGGGGGGAAAACTCCCCTAAAATATAAATATATGCAACAATAGATTTACATTCATAGACACTACATGAATTAAGCAACTTACCCCTGTATCCTACTGATACACATTTAAATGGAAGCACCTCTTATTACTATTCACACATGAACTTGCTTATTAGTTTTGTACATTTTTATAATTCTTATTATTTATCAAGAAGTGAATACCAAAACAAAGTACAAACCACAGGAAAATTTCGACAGAATCAGTTGGTATATTTTGCGGACAAATTTATACAAGATGTTGCTTTGGATGTGCTTCAAAAAAAATAATAATAAAATGAATCACACTTCAAAACAAATCCTTTTCGATAGTAAATGAAATCATTTTTAATTGTTAAGCTTATTGGTCAGCTAAGAATAACAGTAATTTCTTCGTAAAAATGTCTTTGTTCTGTCAAGATGTTCACTGCCTTTCTAAGAGCATTCCTTATACACTTGGTTGGGACCAAACATCGCAAACCTTAGCACAGATGGTCCTCCTAGACTTATGACGATCCAATAGGCAATAGGCACTCAGTAGAAACCATACTTTGAATTTTCAATTTCAGTCTTCTCCCGGGTTCAAGATAAGTGCTACCATGCTTTCTCGTGACTCTGGGCAGGGTGGCTGCAGTCCTGTCGGCCACATGATCATGGGGGTAAACTGATACATTCGCCATTCCGTACCCAACACCTATTCTGCTTTTCTTTAAAAAAATTTTTTTTAATTTTTATTTACTTATTTATTTTGAGAGAGAGAGAGAGAGAGAGAATGAATGAGCAGGGGAGGGGCAGAGAAAGAGGGAGATATAGAATCCGAAGCAGGCTCCAGGTTCTGACCTGTCAGCACAGAGCCAGATGTGGGGCTTGAGCTCACAAACCACGAGATCGTGACCTGAGCCGAAGTTGGATGCTTAAACAACAGCCACCCAAGCGTCCCCCTACTTTTCAATTTCAGTGCACTCAATATGCTACATGTTAAAGCAGTCAACACTTTCTTATAAAGCAGGTTTCATGTTAGAGGACTTTGTTCAATTGTAGGCTCATGTAAGTTTTCTGAGTATATTTAAGTCAGGCTGGGCTAACGATGTCTGGTAGGTTAGGTGTCTTAAACTCATATCTGACTTAGGATATTTTCGACTTATGATGCGTTTTACGTGCATGTAACCCCATGTAAGTCAGGGAAGACCTATACGAGAACTGTCAAAAACCGCATTAAGATGTCTTTAAAAGACCCACAAGAGATGTGCAAGAGCTCTTAGCGGATTAAAAACATGGGATATTAGGGGCGCCTGGGTGGCGCAGTCGGTTAAGCGTCCGACTTCAGCCAGGTCACGATCTCGCGGTCCGTGAGTTCGAGCCCCGCGTCGGGCTCTGGGCTGACGGCTCAGAGCCTGGAGCCTGTTTCCAATTCTGTGTCTCCCTCTCTCTCTGCCCCTCCCCCGTTCATGCTCTGTCTCTCTCTGTCCCAAAAATAAATAAACGTTGAAAAAAAAAAAATTTAAAAAAAAAAAAAACATGGGATATTAGAGTAGCGACGTTACAGGATGCTATGTGAGTGACCAAGGTGAAACAGAAGGAAAAGAATCCACATCGGAACAGCTATTAATAAAAGGACAGTAGGGAAGAGTAAGACATCCAGAGTAGCGGCAGAGAATCAATTAGAAAAGCAACCTTGTGAGGAAAGAGAAGTAACAGAACTCATTCAGTATTTCTGGACCGGTAAAACTGTCGGTAATTGAAGGGACTGAGAAAAGATAAGTCATAAAGTTGAGAGAGCACGGTGTGGGTATGCTAGACGGGAAGGCTCAAGGAAAGAAAGAGTGTAAGGGAAAAACTAATTTCCTTAACACACACAGGTAAGGAAAACAGAAATCAGGAACCTGAAACCATTTTCTTTAGTCTTGGTTAAAAGTAAATTAAAGGAGATGTCAACAGGGCTATTTACTACATCTTGCAAGAAAGAACCCTACAAATATCGTGAATGTTCAAAATGATCTGCAAGTAAAAGAGGTTTATAACAGGATCACAGTGAACATGGTTAAGTGACAGGACAGACTGGGGGGAAAAATGTCACTTAAATCTCTCTCATTGGGTTTACTGAGAAAAACAAGAAGTTTCCCTAGATCTTTAACATTTGTTCACCAAGTTCTTCTGCGATAGTCAATGAGGACCACAGATCTTCTAGGAAAGGAAGCCCTTCCACATCAAAGAATGCAGTGAACCTGAACTACTGGAAAACAGGGTGGTAGTAATTTAAATGACAGAATTCATTTTACCTAGAAAATGGAATCTGTTCACTTACACTGTAAACTCACTCACTGGCCCTGTGTTACTTGACTCTCTCACTTATAAACTGTGTAGCTTCTGTTTTTCAGAAACACTCAGATTTTGGGATATCGTTTTCTCTCGTAGTAGATTTACAGTAAATGATCGAGCACATTTGAATCCAATAAACATCACAAAGCCTACTTCTTCAACAGGGCTAGGGTTCAACATGAAACTTTAGCTTTATAGGAATTTTTACCAAACTGCATGGTTGCTACGGGCAACTAGAAGTTGTTAGGAAAATGTAAGAATTATTGTTATACTTGGACTTCAAGTAGAATCATATGAACACTCAAGTAGTGGTAAATACAGTCCTGCCCGCACTTCTGATGATATGACAATAGGGGACTCAATTTGGAGTGAATTAGTTCAATCATCCCCGACTGTCTATGATGTATCTCCCAAACAATCACCTATCTGACTAGTAGCAAAGAGCAGAAGCTACTGGAGAGGGGTAAAGCAAGTTTCCAAAGGCCGGAGAGTGTTTCTGGGAGGAGGGAGGCGACTCAGAACAAATTTACTTTAGAACAATTTCTCAACGACACACTCGATGGATCTTACACGCAATGTATCAACCTATTTTTGTGAGTCAAAAGGAAGAATGTAACAGCTACTTCCTACGGGTAGAGGGCACTTTCTTTTTCAATTTAATTAATTAATTATTAATTAATTTTTCTCAAAGCAGAGTTGACGCGCAATGTTACGTTAGTTTCAGGTATACGACATAGAGATTCGACAAGTCTGCAGTCATGCTAGGCTCACCAAAAGTGCTGTTACCACGTGATATGGTACAATCCTATGACCATATCATTGACTATATTCCCTGTGCTGTGCCTTTCATCCTCGTGACTCACTTATTCCATAAGTACCGGAAACCTGTATCTCTCTCTCCCCTTCCCCCATTTTGCCCATCCCCCGCCCCCTTGCCTCTGGCAACCACCAGTTCTCCGTATTTATGAGTTTGTTTTTGCTTGAGGAACACTTTTTTATTATGATTACAACGCTGTCTTAAACATTATTTCCCTTGGGGCCCAGCAGGCCTCACCGATACTAAGATTCTACTAAACAAAGTAATAATTTCTGGGGGGGGGGGGGGGGGAATTTACTAAATAATAGCCTGGTGACCAGAAAGAGCAAATGAGCTAAGGATACCAAATATACTGACTTTACGGCAGCATTAGGAGAGGACTTTGAACCAGAAAGATCCTCCAGTCTTTCTTGTAATAAATGAAACTACAGAAACATAAAATATCAGTAAACGTAAGCAGCGCCATCAGAAGATCTACTTCCATTGAAATCAAGTTTAGAATATGCACTTTAAATGTATTTTCTGGTGCAAATACAAAGATACAGATTCATACTTGCTCTGAGTGTCTATGATAATGATGCTTCTTTCCAGGAGTAGGGATGCTCACTCCCCTGGGAGGGAGTGCTGGGAATTAGGAGAATGAGTTCTTAAGTGTTGCGAGCCGAAGCAGTGTGACCTGAGTTAACAGAACTTCTTAGTTATAGATGGTTGTTAAGCTGGTGCTGAGACCATTAGTAGTGATATGCACAGCATTTCACTGGATCCTCACCAAACTCCTGAGATGAAATAAAGGTCACAGGCATTTTTATCCCCGTTTTATAAATGGTACCGTAAATACAAAGACATGGTGATAACCCGAAGACGTGATCAATGACAGGCAGCAGTGACTCCAGTCCTTGAATTCTTTCCTCACATTTGTGTTTCCCGCGGGTTTAATGACCCTGGTGGTACAGAGGCAAGGCATTAAATAATTATGAACCATACCCGCTAAGAGCTTACTCCATTTTCAATGATCTTTAAATCACTCTGATAAGGAAAACGTCTCAGTCTCTACCACTTGTGACACTTAATCTCAGTCTTTTTAAAGGACAGTGAGCTTTGGTGTTGGTTACTGTCAAACAAGAGCAGCCAGTCAAATCATATGATGCTATTTCATATTTACTTTATTCCATTTACGTCAAGAGATACTACTTTTTCACTTTACACAGAAATGTAAGAGTTTCTTTTTAAATGAATTCATTTAAGTAATTTTATAGAAAACTAGGAAGTAAAAAATATATACATAGGGGCGCCTGGGTGGCTCAGTCCGTTAAGCGTCCGACTTCGGCTCAGGTCACGATCTTGTGGTTCGTGAGTTCGAGCCCCACGTCGGTCTCTGTGCTGACAGCTCAGAGCCTGGAGACTGCTTCAGATTCTGTGTCTCCCTCTCTCTCTGCCCCTCCCTTGCTCACGGTCTGTCTCTCTCTGTCTCTCAATAATAAATAAACGTTAAAAAAATTTTATATATATATATATATATATATATATATATATATATATATATAGCAGACTCAGGATGGAGCAAAACCCTGAGGCAGTTTGCAAAAGACAAATGCACACTATAAATCATACTCTTAATAAAGGCAGTAATATCAAAGGACTTTCCACTTTAGAGAGATTTACATTTCATACATGAATTAAAACAGAAATAGTTACTCCATTGTACCAACATATTAGTTAACCTACATCCCTAAACAGAATGAGTACCAGTCATAATTCTACCATAGCAGGGGTCAAGTTACTGTTGAGGCAAGTGGTGGGTACATCATCTACTTTTTGGCAATATCGCATTTTAGTTAATCCAATTTGTGTATGTACTTACGTATATATGTATGCGTGCATTTATTTTAAAAAAATTTTGAGAGAGAGAAAACAAGCCAGGGAGAAGGGCAGAGGGAGAGGGACACAGGGAAAGAATCGTGCTCAGCATGGAGCCCAATAGGGGGCTCAATCCCACAACCTTGGGATCATGACCTGAGACTAAAAGGAGAGTCAGGGGCGCCTGGGTGGCTCAGTCGGTTAAGCCGCCGACTTCGGCTCAGGTCACAATCTCGCGGTCCGTGAGTTCGAGCCCCGCATCGGGCTCTGGGCTGACAGCTCGGAGCCTGGAGCCTGTTTCAGATTCCGTGTCTCCCTCTCTCTGCCCCTCCCCCGTTCATGCTCTGTCTCTCTCTGTCTCAAAAATAAATAAACGTTAAAAAAAAAAAATTTAAAAGGAGAGTCAGATGCTCAGCTGATTGAGCCACCCAGGCGACCCTATCCCAATATTTTTATAATAAAAGTTGTAAATAACAATTTCCTAAGGGTCATACAATAAAGAAATCATCACGGTAAAATGTGATCGCCTTGTTTTATGCCCGCACTCACTTCCTGCCAGTCCCCTTCCAGGAGATCATGACCAACCATGGGACAGCATGCATCCCTCCAATCCTCGGACCCTAAATACACCTCATGTATAGACATGTCTCTGTCCTGACCAGGACAGTTAACACCAACTGTACCAACAGACAATACCTAAATCTAAGTGCTTTAACCCCTAAGTTACCCAGCCTGCAGAGGGCGGAAGAGGCGTGGCTCCCAAGGTCATTGAGAGACCTCGGTTAACCCAAGTTCTCTCCTGTGTCCTTTTATCATCCTGATACAGCCTTGCAGGAGGGGAGAAATCACAGAGGGGGAATCGCAGCTCCTAAATGTCTTGCCTCACAAAGAGTACATGTCACTTTTGCTGACAATTCAATGCTCAGACTATGCACAGGGTCCAACCTGAATATAAGGGGAAATAGCTACCTGAACATTTTGTCTCTGACGTGGGATGTTTTGGTTGGAGAATACATATACGAAGCAGGTGAGATATGATGTGTTTTCCAGCTACTGGCTTTTCTTCACTTAACAATACGTCTTGGAGCTCTTCCCAAGTGTGTGTGTATGCGTGTCTGAATACACACGCAGGCACAACTATTTTTATGAGTTTCACAAGTACACCATAGTATAGATACAGCTCAACTGATTTAATCACTCGACTAGTGATGACCATTTAGGTAACTTTTTCTTCCTAACATGAAAAAGCACTAGAAAGAAAGACTGCACCTGGTTTTTGTCAAACATTCTGTGGGGTGGATCTCTCCATATGTTTACTGGCCATTGTTTTCCATGTTTTGTGAACAGCCTATTGATATTCTTTGCTCATTTATCTACTGCATTGTTTGTCTTCCCATAATGATTTACAGGACTCGTTAAAGATTATGGAGTTTGGGGGGGGCGCCTGGCTGGCTCAGTAGGGAGAGCATATGACTCTTGATCCCAGGGTTGTGAGTTCCAGCCCCACATTGGGTATAGAGAGTGCTTAAAAATAAAGTCTTACAAAAAAATGACATTTTTATTTGCCTGTATTTCTCATCTTTTTTTCCCTTAAACTTGTTTAATGGTGTTTATTAACTTGGCAAAATCAACCTTTCTCCTAGAAGCCTTGTGATGTTTTATGTTCCACATGAGATGATCTTCCCCTTTCGAAGATTATGAAAAACTACTTCCTGTTTTTGGTTGTATCGGCTTTGTCATTTTCAAACTGATTAGTTCTACAGTCTATTTTGGATATTAAGATAGAGGTAGGACTTTCTTGTGTTTTTGTTTCCAGATACCCAATTTTCCTCAACACCATTTATGGCACAAGCCATTTATTATTTGAAATAATATATTAATCAGGAACAAAGTTCTCATTTATACATAGATCTGCCTATGTACTCCTCATCTGTCACCACTCAGTTTTTATTACTACAGCTCTGTGACAGCTTTCTGAGATCAGGTAGAACGAATTCTTTCAGTGCTTTCCTTTTTGCCAAATTTTCTGGGCTATTCTCGTGTATATTCTTTTCCATTAGCTTTATAATCAGATTTTCACGTTTCAGGAAAAACCCTGCTCTGTGTTTCAGCTGGATTATACTGAACTGTATCTCATTAGAGAACGGAGGTCTTCATGTTAATGGCCCTTCACATGTGAGCTACATGCTTCACCCCAGCTGGCTGGTTACGTGTGAGCTCCTATGAAGACTAATGCAGAGTGCGGTGGCCAGCAAGGTTCCAAAAATGTTCCCACCCTCAGATTCCAGTCCCACATCCCTGGAGCCCATGAATATGGTGAGGCATCTCTCCTATGATTATGTTATGTTATATGGCACCGTTGAGCTCAAAATAAAGTAGAACTGATCTGGCCTCAGGAGCCCTTAAAGTAAGTGGAGGGCTTCCCTGGCTGATGGCCGAAGAGGAAAGTCAGAAAGTCAACGCAGGGATGGCCTGGCCATGTGACTGTTGCTGTGCAGATGTAAGGAGAGAAGCAATGCAGGCCACCTCTGGGAAGGGAGAGCGGACCCCAGGTGACAGCCAGCAGGAAAACAGAGACCTCAGTCCCACAGCTCAAAGTAAGGAAATAAATTCTGCCAACAACCTGAATGAGCGTGGAAGTCAAACCTTCCCCGAGACCTCTAGATAAAAGCCCAAAATGACAGACACCTTAACTTCAGTCCCGTAAGACCGAGAACGGAGAACCTAGTCGAGTCCACTCAGACTTCCGACCTACAGAAAATCATGAGATCGTAAGCGGAAGTGCTTTAAGCCACTAAATGTGTAATTCGTGACACAGAGAGAGAAAACTAATAGAGTCCAGATAGACTTCAAGGCAATTGTTACCACGGTCATTCACCTCCGTGAGTTTTCAGGATTCCCAGGAAGATACGAAATACACTCAGAAGCACTTCCCCTTTCCTGGCTTATAGTGTCATGTTATTCCTAAATAAGACCAACATATATTTCAACCTAAATCTCTAATTTCCTCTGAATTTTAAGGCTTTGGGGAAATTAAAGCCTAGTTCTTCCTCAAAACCTTCGAATATTTAAGATACAGAGTTAATCAAAACCAAAGATATCAAAGGGCAAAAAAATTATCGGGTAAAGCACAGAATAAAATTTTAGGAAAATAATAAGTATTATCAAACCCTAGGATCCAAAATCTATTTCATGAAAGGTCAGGATATGTACAATAACTAGGGTTATTTCAGTATTTATCTCCAAATATGTGCTGACCATAATGTTTAAAGAAAAATACATTTTGGTAAAATGGTGATTGATAACAATCTCAATTCCACTCTTATAAACTCATATAACTCATTATATATAACTCATATAAACTCATATAAACATTGTTTATCTTTTGTTCTTAAGTGAAAATGCAAGTTTTCACATAATACATTAAATTTCTAAAACTCTCCATACTCTTAAGAAATACCAGAATCGGCTTAGAGAAATGTGAACTGATAGAAAGCTGAATTATGTAATTAAAGATAAAATTTTTTTAACGTTTATTTATTTTTGAGACAGAGAGAGACAGAGCATGAACGAGGGAGGGTCAGAGAGAGGGAGACACAGAATCCAAAACAGGCTCCAGGCTCTGAGCTGTCAGCACAGAGCCCGACGCGGGGCTCAAACTCACGGACCGCGAGATCATGACCTGAGCCGAAGTCGGACACTTAACCGACTGAGCCACCCAGGCGCCCCTGAGTTATATAATTTTTAAAAAGATACCTTGAAAGAAAATTTACAATGGTCCCCCACGGCTAGACTGAAAATAAGGTAAGCCTCCCTACTTCCGTCTGTAGGCTCCTATTCTATTCCAGTCCTCTTCAATGAAACGGGTTGCGTGTAGCGCTCGTGTAAAACGTTTCAGACAAAGGAATGAATAAGGTAAAGCAAAAAAAAAAGGTAACAGTGAATATGAAAAATGATGATTTCAATTTCCAGAGAATTGATAACAACACAGTAAGTTTTAGAATGAAAAAAAAATAATAAGAAAAGTAAACACAGAAAGAAATACTTAAAAATGAGAAAAGGTTCTAATATGAAATAACGATGAGCTACTTGTGAGAACTGGAAGTTGATTCTCTTAGTCAAAATAGGTTTTTAAAATTATTGACTTGTCTGCTATTGCTCTTCTCAAAATCCTAATTTTTTTGAAACAGAAGTAAGAGAATTGTAGTGATATACTTAAGAAGCAGTATCTTTCTTGGAGCTCTGACAGATGGTCTTATCAGCAGGATAGACAAGGATCTTGTTTACTGAACTGATTTGTTTTGATGGTTTTCAAACTCAGTAAACAAAAGGTATTGTTGATCTAACTACCAAGGTGTCCCTGCGCTTTGGTAGAACAGGTCTGCAGTTGACATGACCATCCTCAGGAAAGCCAGCCACGCTAAAATCTATCTCCCACTTGCCAGCCACACTGCCTGGAACCTCACGAGGGACAATGACTATTTTGAGCTATTACTTTTCCCAACTCCTCAGGCACTGTAGTTTACAATTTAAATCTCATGCTTTGTCATCCGTTTACATCTTATATAACTCACTTCCCTGCAAAAACAATGCTGGTTCTGACGTAGAGAAGAGAGGAGCGATTTTATGGGCTAAGGAAAGCCCACGAAGACAGGAACGACATCTGTTGCCTTCTGTATCACCTGTCACAATGCCCGGTACACCGTAAATCCCCAGTAAGCATTCGTTGGAGGAAAGGAGACAGGCGCAAACTGAAATTCACCAAACAGCTCTGAGCTACCAAGGAACAACCAGGACGAAAAGTCCCACAGGCAAAGTGGGGAGGCAAACAAAGGGGAAGACTGTAGAGAAGGGAGCAGAACAATCAAGTTCTCTTACTACTCCTAACGAAAGGGGTTTCATTTTCCTTCCTTCATGACTTTCTCAGTTAATAGCTCCATCCCTATGCTATTTTAAGGAATTCATTGGAATGGGAGAAAAAATACAATAAAATTCTAGCATGAAAGGGCTGCTCCCGTACCAGTAAAAAGGTGGGTCCCTGGGAGTACTGACGGCCCATTAGATTCCCTACCACGTTTACAGGAGCAGAGAGGCAAAAACACTTGACCTCAAGAACAAATCTCTAAAGATATGGATCACAGAAACAGATGATGAATAATTTGGGGCTGAATCCATGAGCAGTTAGGTTTATGGACAAGTTGGCTTTTTGTTTTTTTGTTTTGTTTTGTTTTGTTTTGTTTTAATGGCCAGTTAGGGCATTTGAAATGGTCAAAAATGTATTAAGTGATCCCCAGAAAGTTAGTGAGTGTGTGTGTGTAGGCTGAATGTAGGAGTCAATTCAATGTTAATCCAAATTACGAAACATTTAAAAAGTCAAAAAGTAAAGAACATTAGGAATTACCATGTATTTTTAATGACAGCTTTTTAGAATCATGAAATCAATGTTCAGCTTTTACCTAATCAGTAGTTCAAGTCTTCAATTTCTTCAAGTAAGTAAGTAAATAATAAATTTTATTTCTTCAAATAAACTGTCAGTTTCTTTTATGAGGTACATAATTTTTAAGAAATGAAACAAAACTTATTAATGGGTAATCTGTGAATTAGAACAGTGCTTGCTTCTTGGACTGGGGTGGGGGAGGGTGGAGTAAGACAGAGACATACTGGGGACAGGCCAGGAAATCTTGTGGGATGATAAAAATGTCCTATACCTTGATCAGAGTGTAGGTCGGATGGATACAATCACTTCTCATAGACACGGACCCGTGTCTTAAGGTCTGTGTATCTCACTGTAAATACACTGTAGCTCACTAAAAACTCAAAGACAAAAAACATATGCATATAAAATACTACTGCTCTCTATTAGATATGAAATACACTTATAGAATGCAATTAATTGCAAACAGAATAGAGGCTTTATTTTACAATGTCCAGATAAGTAATCTGGCGTGCGTGCGTGTGTGTGTGTGTGTGTGTGTGTCTGTGTGTATGTATTTAGGGGGAAGAGTGTTTTCCCCAGAAAAGTGAAACAATAATTTATCAAGTTTCTCATAATGATATGTGGTCACAACAATACTGTAAAACATCTGTGGGAATAATGACCAAGAATATAATTTAAAAAGATTCTTCAAATTATTATGTTTTAACATAAAATGAATTCTATTTTTAGCGAAGCAAAATAATTACTGAATTATTTTACTCAGCTTAAGGAAGAAACCGATTAGAGGCGAAGTCATTCTAGTTACTGTTACAGCATATACAACAATGAAACGGGGTATTTCTAGCTGCTACCAGGATGAGTTCTCCAAACATCAGAGTTCCTGTTCACAATCTATAGTAGCTTTCGTTTTGTCAGATGTTTCTCTTGTAACGCCAGCAACACAGTACTTTTTTTTTTTTTTTTTTTTGGCCAATGGAGTTAATGAGACAAAGCAAATAAATTTAGATACTTACAAATAATGTAACCAATTCAATTTCTTCAGCATTGCAGTTAATTCCAGTGGTTTAATTTTAACTTCTATTAGAGCAAAGTACTTAGGATTAAATCAGTGTTTCCACTAACACAACTCTAAAATACATCATAATAACTATCAAATAATTGATACAGATATGCTATGACTTTGGGGATAATTTCAGTAATTTGTATAACTAAAATCATTTAAATTACCATTCAAGAGAGGGTAAATGATTAATAAACTAGGCAGTTTTACATGTGGCCAGAAACTTAAATTATATAAGACTTCAATAAATGTATTATCTTGAAAAAGCAGTTAGGGAAAATAGGCTCATCAACTTAAGCAAGATGAAGAGAAGTTGGAGAAAGTCCAGGAACGAATAATATAAATTACTAAGTGATTGGAAAATGACTTCACAAAGAAAGCCTAAAATAATTTGGGTTTGTAGGGAACAGAAGGCTGGGGTGGGAATTAATAACAGCCTTTATTCATCTAGCTGAAGCGGTACTCTGCACACAGACCTTCAGTGCTCTCTGCCCAGGAAGAAAAGGAGCTAAGAAGATAAAACCAAGCAGCGACTAGGAGAGCTATGGTTAGGTCCCAAGAAAAACTTCCCTTGCGGTTTCAGAACCTTTGAGCCTACTAACAAATATGGCTGTGAAGTCCAAAACTCTGAAAATGTTCAGCCACAACAGAAATTACCAAAGGTAGTCCTTTTTGCAATCCACGCGTAGCCTATGTGGCAAGTGTCGCGTACCCCGTGTTCATAGGTGCTCACCCTTACCAATTCGATGCACTGTGGTCTAACTTTACACTACAGCCTCTCTTTGCCCGAGAGATTTCTCAGACCCTTAGTATCCTCTCTGGCCCCCTGCACTCAGCCGGAAATGTCAGGCTACTAACACCTGCTGTGAGGAGTTAAGGAAGTTCTCCTTAACTTTTTTAGGATAGAAAAACTATATCCTAAACTCCAGGCTTCTCTTCCCTCGGGCGGAATCACTCTCAGATGTGGCAAAACACTGGCTCCCAGACTGCCTTGCTGTGACCCGTTTCCAGTCATCTGCAGTTGGGACACGTATAATAGTAAAATCTGTGTTGGATCAATTCCTTCCCTGGTTCACTTTCCCAATATCCTACTGGCATTTCCAGGAATCATCTCCCAAATAAACGACTAGCACTGACATTTTGGTAACGGAGTTTGCTTCTCTCGAACCCAAACTAAGGCCACGTATATGTTGTTTCAATGTACCACCCATTTTTAAAAAATATAGTTAATAGTTTAAGTGGTTCCTTAATTTTTAAATTTCTGGAAAAACTTTTACAGCACAAAAAGAAACGGAAAACTTCTCTCTTCCAATTTTTATTATTATAATACACTCAAAATAAATAATATCCAAATAGTCATTTAATACTAGCCAGGTTCTGTTGCCTGATATCACAGAGTCAGAATCTTGCTCTTTTGTTGTATGTTTTTTTTTTAATTTTTAACATTTATTTATTATTGAGAGACAGAGAGAGACAGAGCATGAGCAGGGGAGGGGCAGAGAGAGAGGGAGACACAGAATCCGAAGCAGGCTCCAGGCTCTGAGCTATCAGCACAGAGCCCAATGCGGGGCTCGAACTCACGGACCGTGAGATCGTGACCTGAGCCGAAGTCGCACGCTTAACCGACTGAGCCACCCAGGCGCCCTGACTTTTGTTGTTTTTTTATGTGTGACTGTGGGAGTAGGGGAAGGTTAGCAAATATTTGTGAGATATTACAGATATACTGACCAAACTCACCTTGTTGATTACTTCGAGTGAGCGACAGAAAATGTAAAGGGGGAACAATTTCCTCATTCTGATTCAATGTTTTTTTAAATCTCTTTTGCAGAACGACCCGCAGTCTATCTTACCGTCTCAGACCACATAATATCACTTCATATCCCAATGGAAAGATACATTGCACACTTCAGAAACTATTAAGCTACGGAATAGATAACATTGAGAGAGCTCATTCACAATCTCACTTGGAGAAATTTATCAGAGATCTCTCAAGATTTCTCTGGCCCCTATATAATTTCAGAAACTTAAATTAAGAGTAAGGAATTGTAGTCTTCATTATCTGTGTGGTGGTGGGCAAGTCACTTCATTTTTCTGGACCTCAGTTTCCTGAACCTTAAAATAAGAAAGTCACAATGTAAAAAAAAAAAAAAAAAAAAAAAAAAAAGGAAAAAAGAAAAAAGAAAAGAAAATTAAAAAAAAATGGGGTGCTGGGGTGGCTAGGTCAGTTGAGCACCCGACTTCAGCTCAAGTCATGATCTCGCGGTTCATGAGTTTGAGCCTCGCATCGGGCTCTGTGCTGACAGCTCGGAGCCTGGAGCCTGCTTTGGATTCTGTGTTTCCCTCTCTCTCTGTCCCTCCCCCACTCACGCTCTGTCTCTCTCTGCCTCTCAAAAATAAAGAAACATAATAAACAAAAATTAAAAAAAGAAAGTCAAAATGGATTCCTGTTTTTCTTCTCTTCTCCTTCTGGCCACTGCAGGAATAAATGGGATGAGCAAAAGGGAAGCCGTAAGATTCCCAGTCTGATTCCTTCAAAGCAGTTCTAGAAAGATCCATCTTACATATCGATGGGTTTGTTAGATGGAAGAGGAGGAGGGACAGACAGACATGGTAGCAAGAGAGGGAAATAGGTAGAGAGGAAAGAAGGAAGGGAAAGGGTAGGAAACAGACTAGAAAAGAAAGAAAAATGTACAAACGGACTTCAAGGGGCACCTGGATAGCTCAGTCAGAGTGCCCGACTTCCGATTTCGGCTCAGGTCATGATCCCAGGGTCATGGGATCTAGCCCCATTTTGGGCTCCACACTCAGCATGGAGTCTGCTTGAGTTTCTCTCTCTCTCTCTTCCTCCTCCTTCTGTCCCTCTTCCCTACTCATGCTTGCTCTCGCGCTCTCTCTCCAAAATAAGAGTCTCATGCTCTACCGACTGAGCTAGCCGGGCGCCCTCTCTCTCCAAAATAAAAAAGGCAAAAATAAAAAAAGTAATAAAAACTACTTCCAAAAACTATGGGTACCATCTTGCACTTATTGGCATGGGTGCTCTCAAAACACGGTGAGAAAACACACGTTGATAAGGATGTGGAGAAACTGGAAAATCCTCGTGTACTGTTGGTAGGGATGTAAAATGGTATAGCCACTAAGGAAAACAGTACAGCAGCTCCTAAAAAAATTAAAAATACAATATACCATATGATCCAACAATTCCGCTTCCTTTTTTTTAAGTTTTATTTATTTAGGGAATCTCTACCCCCCATGTGGGGCTCAAAATTATGACCCCAAGATCAAGAGCCCCAAGTTCCCCTGAAAGAGCCAGCCAGGCATCCCCAACAATTCCGCTTCTGGGTATATGCTGAAAAGAACCGAAAGCAGGGTCTCAAAGAGATCCTTGCACACCCATGTTCATAACAGCACTATTCACACTAGTGAATAGTGAACTTTGATTCACACTCGATTCCAAGTGTCTTTTGACAGATGAATGGATAAACGAAATGTGGTATATGCATGTAGAGGAGTATTATTCAACCTTAAAGGGACAGGAAATTCTGACAATGCTCCAACATGGGTCACCTTGAGGACATTATGCTAAGGGAAATAAACCAATCACAAAGAGACAAATGCTATATGACTCCCCTTATTTGGGTGTCTAGAAGAGTCAGATTCATAGGGACATAGAATAGGGGATACCAGTGGAAATGGGGAGTTGTTTAATGGGTACTGAACTTCAGTTTTGCAAGATGAGTTGAGACACAATAATATGAAGGTAACTTAGCGACACTGAACTGCACACTTAAAAATGGTTAAGATGCTAGGTTTTAAGTTATCCTTCTTTTTCTGCAAATGAAAGTTTAAAAAATACAGGTTAAAAAACCCCAGAGGACTAGAGGACTTTCCAGATCTCTTTCGGGTCCACAGTCTCTAAATGAGGATTAGTCACAATTATGTAATTTATCATGGTCGTGATACAAGGGTCATAAACAAAATTAGAACAAAAAGTCATTTATCCCATAAATGTTATGCACAATAATTGCAGGAGGTGTATTACAACCATTAATCTCTATGATGCAAGGAACGAGCTTCAGTGGCTAAAACTTCCTCATGATTCTACACGATACTACAGAGATTCCCTAAACTATTACCTACATGTTGGAAAACTCGAGGCCGAATACAAAGTTCTGCAGATTGAAGACTACCATTAATCTCTCTGCAAAGCTGTCATCTCCACTTTGAAGGCCGTTAATTCCAGGTCAGAATGAAGGGCAGAATAACACCGTGACCCTCTCACGGTCACGCCTGTGTCAGGATGAGAGGTACATGTCCGCTACTCTACCTTGATTCTATATCCCAGTGAGGAGGACCTCATCATGCTGTAGTCCGTTTATCTTGTCCACCTCTGCCCATGATACACTGCAATCACCCCATGTTTCTTAAATGGATTTGGATTAGCATACCATCTACTCATAAATTCTCAAGTTTCTCAATACAAGCTGATGAGAGCTTTTCTAAAGTTAAAGAAGTCGTTCCATGTCATTTTGTTGTGTAATTCTGGTTATTTCTTACTGAAGATGTATAACCTGACCTAATTTATCATTAGATTAATGAGTTAATTTATCATTAGATTTTCTCTTTTCTTATTCCTCTGGGTTTTAACTTAAATTTAAAAAAAAAATTTGAACTCATCTAAGTTTATTTTAGAAATCCATTTAATTGGAGGCAAATTTTATATTTGTGGGTTTAAATGAAAGTAGAAATGGAAGAATAATAAACCACCAGTAGAGTATTAAAATATTAAAAGTATTAGTATATATATATAGCTGGCGAAGAGGCACATAAGATTCTCAACATCATTAGTCATGTGATAAATGCAAATTGCAAGCTCAGTAAGATCCCACTACATAACTCACTAGCATGGCTAATATTAAAAACATTAACAATTCCAAGTTTTATAAGAACGTCAAGCAACCAGAACTCTTTGGAGACTTTTGGTAGAAATATCAAATGGTGTAACCACTTTGGAACACAGTATGGCCGGCTCTCACAATGTTAAACACCTACTGTGTGACCCAACAACTCTACCTCTAGGTCTTTACCCAAGAGAAATAAAAACATATGTCCATGTAAAGACTTAATCTATGAATGTTCAAAACAGGAAAGAAACTAAATGTTCAACAACAGGTGAAAGGATGAGCAAGCTGTGATACATTGTTATAATGGACAGTTATTCATCGGTAGGAAGGAATAAACCACTAACAGACACAAGAACATGGATTGAATCTCCAAAGCATTATGCTGAATGAAAGAGACCAGACACAAAGGAGTGGATGTTTTATGATCTCATGTATTAGAAAAACTAGTAAAGAAAAAAACAATCTAAATGACAGAAGATCAGTATTTTACTGGAGAGAGGAGTGGGGGAGGGGAGCGACTGAGCACAAAGAGAGGCACAAGGGAGCCCTTTGGGGTGATGAAAACGTTCTATATTTTGATTGTGATGATGTCTACACAAGTATACAAGTATTTGTCAAAAACCACCAATCTGTGCACTTAAATGGTGAATCTTATCGCACGTAAACGACATCTTCCTGGAAAGTTATAGCTATGGTGGCAAGATTTTAGTTCGGAAGTTTCCAAGCTTTTAAATCATTTTTCACTCTTAAAAACAATTTATTTATAAATCACATACATATTCTATCGTATTAGAAGGATACATTTAGTAAAATATACAGAAAAATGGAAATTATACAATAAAACGCTGAAGATCAAATATTGAAAGTGTCCTGTTAATTGAGGCAACTTCAGTAGTTAATCTCATGGCATAATACATACTTAGGTGAGAGGTTCATCACTAAGATTTATGTCGAAAATCTTAGTACTAGGAACTTGTGGAGACAACTCTGAGCTGTCTAAACACATATTTGCTCTGTGACCATCAGAGAATTAGGGAAGCGTTCATTCTGCTACCTTCGTTGTTTCTGCAATTACGTGTGCTATCTTCAATCTGCAGTGTATATGTGGGAATTTTTTTAAGTTGCCTGGCCTGTCCGTATTATGAAGTTAGTTTAATCAAAACTAGAGTATACACTCCATTAATCCACCTTGTCAGAAACATAAAAAATATAACAAACAAATGAGAAGGCTGTCATCAACCTCTCTTCCTCGGGATGCCTCCATTACCATGTGATATACATAGTTTCTTACATTTTAGCTGTGTTTCTTATTTTTAGGCAAAAATAAAATAACAGACATTCTAACATTTCTTCCTCTTCTTCTAATCTTCTTGCACAAACCTAGGAGTAGGTATTCTACTTTGGAGACATCCCATAGCGATAAATTTACACTATTCAGAAATTATAGAGTTTAAAAAACGGCACATGTGCGTGTGCATATTTAACACTAAACATGTCATTAAGTATTTTCAGTCACTATTAATTTAGACACTCCAGTTATTAGCTAGTTCACTCATCAATTCAATAAATTGATTACTTACTGAGCACCTATTATGTGCCAGACAGGTCATGTGTATTTCGGCTGTACTATGGTAGGAGCAAAAGAAGACTTGGTCTGTGGATCATCAATTTATGATAAAGTTCTGGAGAAAGACATTAATCACATAAACCAATTAAAGTCACAATGACAAAACAGACTGTGAGGGAAAGGGACATGTGGCTCGAGCAATGTACGACAGAAAGACTCAGCCTAGTTTGGGGATCAGCCATGCCTCTCTGGTACCATGACTGCTGACCTCTAGTGTTCAATAAAATATTATTAAACATGTGCCAACATAAACCGAGGTATAAATAATGATACTTGTGGGGCCAACTAGTATGATGAAACTTCTTTTGTGTTCAGTCTATCTGTGGTCGTCAATCAGCCTTGATCACTTTCATGTTAAGGCTGCCGGGGCGCCTGGGTGGCGCAGTCGGTTAAGCGTCCGACTTCAGCCAGGTCACGATCTCGCGGTCCGTGAGTTCGAGCCCCGCGTCAGGCTCTGGGCTGATGGCTCAGAGCCTGGAGCCTGTTTCCGATTCTGTGTCTCCCTCTCTCTCTGCCCCTCCCCTGTTCATGCTCTGTCTCTCTCTGTCCCAAAAATAAATAAACGTTGAAAAAAAAAATTTAAAAAAAAAAAAAAAGGCTGCCTCCATTCTACCTCATTGGCCCAAGACAATTACAGCAATTCAAACTAACACCCATAAGGTCATAAACCTATATGAGAACACAATGAAACTGAACAGCGCTCTCAGTTATAATGCAGTAATTCGGATAATCTAGAACAAGTTCACAGTTTCACTGTAAGGATTATCTATAAACACACACACACACACACACACACACACACACACACACACACGATTCCTGAAGAGATATCTATATCTCTTTGCCACATTCTGAGAAACACTGCTGTTCGCCATCATTTTCTTCCCTCCAGGTCCTAGCAAGAGTGTCTGATACAGTGAACCAATAATTCTGTCCACAGACTTGCAAAATGCTGTGCACTTTACAAAGCACCTTTACAAAGATTTTTCTCGTTTGATTCTACTAACAGTTCCGGGTACATCATCGGCATCAAGGATAAAGAAACAAAGACTGGGTGGTGCTCATCCAGGAAGTCCCCCCACAATTGCCTCCTCCGGCCAACTGACTCCCCTCCAAACCATACTCTGCTTCTTCTCTGTTCCTCTACCTCCTTAGGCAGTATATGCCTCACGCACCAGCACTCTCTGTGCCACTTCTGTTTACCTGCCCGTCTCTGTGCCCTAACCTTCAGGTTCCTCGTATCCCCGGAGCAGGTACAGCTCCTGCCACATAACAGGTGCACCATCACCAAATGGAGCTCTGGAACACAGCTGTGGCAGCTGAAGGGCAGGCAGGTTGAAGTAACCTGCTCGATCCCACATGGCGTGCAAGTGACACACGGGGCGTCCACTCACTCAACGCCTCCTGAGATCAAAGTCAAGCCACTGCTCCTTTATCCCGCGTTTCTAATATTTTAGGGTGACTGTACCAGCGCTTCACAGGGAGCACCAACCAAAACAGAGACATGAATATAAATTCAAACGTCAAAAACACCTCCCATGTGTGACATAAACTGTCTACCAAGATCTATTAGCATGGCAGCACTATTTTTATACTGACTACTCAAAGGTGATGGGTTTTGTTTATTACACCAGCTTCTCTGGGCCATTTTCCCCCTAGATCCAGTTCCTCAACTTCTCTGATGGGGTTTTGCTTTGTTATTTTAAAACATCTATTTAAAATAAGTGCCTGAAGAAACGCTCAATGTCTGTGAAATGTATTTATGAGACTGCTGAGAAAAATTAAGAGTAATCACAAGTTTTAAATGTATAACCATCTACCAGATCAATGAACCACAGGCAACAGACACATTCGTGAACCTCAGTGTTAAGGCAAAGGCTCGAAAACAAGCACAATGACACAAAGGAAAAATCATTGGTAAAAAGGCTTTGTTTGCACAGAGTATGTTATCAGGGGTCATAAATGGGACTGTAATCAATGGTCTGGTCAGTTTCATAAGACACTCAGAAAAACTATTACCACTGGGAATGAAAGCTTAGGTTCATTCAAAGTAAAATTAGTATCACTTTCCAAAAACTTCAGAAATAAGTTTGCCCTATTATTTCAACCTACAGATACGGTTTCACTTACAAAACAAAAACAACTCATGTCCACGTGTATTACGGTTTAATTCTGCTACTGATGACATCCAAAGTTAGCCTGAGATCCACAAATGGGACACAGTGCCTTTTGAACCTAATTTTATTAATAAGCATTTTCATTTAAGAATTACCTTTCTTCTGAGGCACTGTGTGGCTCAGTCGGTTAAGCATCCAAGTCTTGATTTCAGCTCAGGTTATGATCTCAGGATCTGTGCGTTCGAACCCCATGTTGGGCTTTGCACTGACAGCACAGAGCCTGTATGGGATTCTCTGTCTCCCTCTCTCTGCCCCGCCCCTACTCTTATTCTCTGTCACTCATTCTCCCTCTCAGAAATAAACATTAAAAAAAAAAATTACCTTTCTTCTTCTATTTCAAGTGCTATCTCTTATTTATTTTTATTTCACTTTTCTTCTTTAATCCTAGTACTTTTAAAAAGCTAAAATTGCTAATAATAAGAAAGCACAGATTTAAGAGAATCCCAAGCTACCAAGACTTAATACACCAGAAACACCAAGTAGTAAAGGGAGAAAGAAAAAAAAATCATGGCTTTGGATAGTAATACAGATTTATGAGAAACAGCTTGACCAACTCACAAACCAGAAATAAAAGTCCTGTATATTTCTATTTTCAGTTTTGAGACCTATCTTTTTTGTCACCCATTAAAATGATACCTTGTAGAAATAAAAGATAACCCCTGAAAGCAACCTTTAAAAATCAGGATCATAGGGATGCCTGAGTGGCTCAGCTGGTTAAGCATCTGACTCTTGGTTTGGGCTCAGGTCATGATCTCACAGTTCGTGGGTTTGAGCCCCATATGGGGCTCTGCGCTGACAGTGTGAGGCCTGCTTGGGATTCTCTGTCTCCCTCTCTCTCTGCCCCTCCCCTGTTCTCTCTCTCTCTCTCAAAATAAATAAATTAAAAAACTTAATCTACCTGCTTCCCCATTCAATAGTTAACGCCGATCATAATATGAAGTTGGATGACTTTTTAAAAGCTTGCTAGGGGCGCCTGGGTGGCGCAGTCGGTTAAGCGTCCGACTTCAGCCAGGTCACGATCTCGCGGTCCATGAGTTCGAGCCCCGCGTCGGGCTCTGGGCTGATGGCTCGGAGCCTGGAGCCTGTTTCCGATTCTGTGTCTCCCTCTCTCTCTGCCCCTCCCCCGTTCATGCTCTGTCTCTCTCTGTCCCAAAAATAAATAAAAACAATGAAAAAAAAATTAAAAAAAAATAAAAATAAAAGCTTGCTAATTGAATGATTTGATGAGCCCGGTTTTCCTCAGAGCTGAGATGGGAGTTGTCTGGGCCTTTCTACACTTGGGATATACACTGGTACTAATTACGACAAAAATCAAAGCCACGAACCGGCCAGTCATCTTTGTTGAGTTTAAGACCTAATTTCTAACTTCTAATGCTTTTTTTTTTTTTTTTTTGTCTTTTTTCTGGAGAGTAATTTAGTTTGCATTTTCTAGCAACCAGAATTTTAGGCAGTCCTCAACTGTACCACCAACTCATTATACACATTTGTGTTCCTAAGAGTCTTAAAAATATCACCAGTTTTTAATTGATCTTTTGCTTTATGTGTTGATCAATCTGGCTTGCTTGCATATGTATGTATGTATGTACGTACGTATGAATTTTCTTTATAGTACTTCTCAAAACTGGAGAGTTGATGAGGAATGTGGAGAGAGTGCAATAAAAATCTCAAAACTGATTTTCCTCTAGATGTTTTTCCTTTCCTTACTAGGAGCTCAAACTTAACAAACTGCGATTGGTATTGATCTTTAAACGCTTTTTCTTTTGATAGGATTTCAGACTTCTGGAAGAGTTGCAAGAATTATACACAATATTCCCAGCTCTCATCTCCCCAGATTATCTGAATAGTAACATTTTTACTACATTGATTTTTATCATTTTTTCCTTCTCTTTTTCCCCCAAGGTTCTATATTTACTGATGCTCATCCTTACGATCTGAGTTTAGAAAGGGCTTTAGGAAGTTCAAGGTTTGTAATTTTTTTTTTTTTAACTTGTTAGTTATTTTGCTCGAATAGCTCCTTATAACTCAGTCGCTCTCACTCGCTTTGCCTGCGGGATTTCTCAGAACTGCACTGTGATTCACAAAGCTAAAACCAATCCTTCTTGACACAAAGTATATTATGTTCCTTGCCGTGGGACCGCCGTGTTTAGCACTGGTATGTCAGTGAGCTTACACCATTTAACAGCTGATCTTGATAGAGCTCATCTGAGTGCTTTATCTCTGAGTACGCTTAGGTGCTCGGGCTGTGCAGTCAGACCCCTTGGCTATGACTCCCGGCTAAAAAGATCCTGACTGAAGGAAGGTAGATTAGTTTTAAACACCAGGTTTAGAACGTCGCACTGAGCAGCGAGGCAGCCGGGACGAAGAGGGTAGCTCTGATCTGCTTTAAACGGGAAGTCTATCAGTTCGCGAGGGCTGTGTGCGAGGAAAACAAAGCATGGGAGTCTCCGCACACATGGCCTTGACTGACGTCAGCACAAATTTTTAAAGAAAATAAAGGGGCATCCCATGTGTGTCTATTTCTAAAATCAGCCCTGGAGGAAAGGGCAAAATGATCACTTCTCGTGGACAGAAGAGATGGGCGTTAAGTGTTCCATAGAATTGACCTTCCGACGTGCTGCTTTAGTACAGGTGGTGAGACTGAAGAATTGTGATGAGCAATTCACCTGGTTGTAAAAGTGTCCGGGAGAGCAGATGACTCACCTACTGTGTTCCAGTATCCTGACAGCTTCCACAGGAGCATCTCGGGAACTGCTATCAGGGGCAAGAAAACCCGAAGTGGACATGGTTGTGACAAGTTTTAGAAATGACAGACTGATCATCAGGCACAGGGAATGGCAGACAACAGGTGCTCAGTAAATGGCAGTTACTATTATTTTTATTACTTTTAATGTCTGTTTATTTTTCAAAGACAGAAAGAGCAGGCAAGGGGCAGAGAGTGAGGGAGACAGAGAATCCGAAGCAGGCTCCATGATGTCAGTGCAAAGCCCAACGTGGGGGTTTGAATTCACAAACTATGAGATCATGACCCGAGTGGAAGTCGGATGCTCAACCAACTGAACCACCCAGGCGCCCCATGGCAGCTACTACTATTTGATTCCCTGTTTCCACTGGATTTCTGACAAAGCTGAACGGTGGTCAACTTCAAAATGAGTTATTACTGAAAACTCCAATAGCTTATATTGTCAGACCAGGAGTCACCTAAGACCCCATCTCATCGTTCACCCTTTGTTCCCCTCTCTCCTCCAGCCATTTTGACCCCACAGAA
This sequence comes from Lynx canadensis, assembly GCF_007474595.2. Lineage (NCBI taxonomy): Eukaryota > Metazoa > Chordata > Mammalia > Carnivora > Felidae > Lynx > Lynx canadensis. Next base: position 7,959,140 of record NC_044315.2, on the reverse strand, counting down.
AACACTTTCATTCCCTTACTGGTTACTTCTACTCTTTAACGTTAGCTTAAAAGTCACTTCCTCTGGAAAGACTTCCTTGACTAGCTCAGACTATAAATAATTTTTATTTGGACCTTAAAATTTCTCTTTCTTTCAGATACTGACAATGAACAGGCTGAGTTGTATTGAGATCTATTATACTGGAAATGGATCTTTAGTACAGATAAAGAATTCCTCTGATTTGCTTTCGCAAAGCGGGCCAGAGTGCTCTGTTTAAATTTTGTGTCACCTTATTCAAAGTATATGTAAACTGAGGTGCTAGTTATCTTAAACTTTTCTACTTTCTACTCCTGTGAAACAATTTTATAGGACACATTGGATTTTCCAAGCAACAACAACAACAACAACAACAACAACAAAGTCCTGATGTTGAAATTGATGGTTTGATAAGCAAATTAGATTTTCATAGGAAATATTACATACCTCTAATTCCAAAATTATGGAATCACCTAAAATAAGTCTATACAACTAAGAGGATTATTGAAGAAGAAAATGTTCCACAATTCAACACTGGAAGGTCTTTTGGGATAGTTGCACTAAATGAGTAATTCAAGTCTCTTCTAACTGGAAGCCCAAATTCCAATCAGTCTGGCTAAGATATTAATATAATATTCTTGCCTTCATTTCCCAAACTCTTATATCCTACCACAACCCCACACGTGATCCAAAATTATTATATTTCATGAAGTGAATACAATTCTGGAGGTATTCTGGATATTGACTGAGAAATCCTCTGGCGTTTTCTCTAATCGCTCCGGTGACCGCACTGGGTTCCAATCCAGGAGAGAGAATGCCAATGCTGCCCCTGCAGATCAGACCAAGTTGGCGCCCATTCTGATCTAGAGCCTGTGTCTCCCTAACTCGCAAGCCAGAGCAATACACAGAAGGACCACAGGTTTATGCCTAGTAGAGAAAATGAAAGCAACTGGTTTTAAGGCTAAAATAGCTGCAGAGGAAGAGTTACTTGAGAGTGAGGGCAAAAGGGAAGACCCAAGGCCAAACCTTATGGTAAAGGGGGTCAAAAAACCCTCCAAATTAGAGGAATCAGACAATACTACTAATAACAAGGAAAAGACCAACAGGAAAAAAAAATTTTCTTACTGGAGGCTTATTATATACCAGGTACTACCTTAAATGATTTAAGAAATAGATTATTTAATATTTGCGGCCAAGTATACGCCAGATATTATTATCCCTCTTTTACATGAGGAAATTAAGTCTCAGGTAAGGTTAATAATTTGCCCAAGATCATATAACTAGAAAGAGCTAGCAAGAGGATTTGAACCCACAACTTCTAACTCTGAATCTCAGTCTCTTCACCTCTACAAAACCTGCTTCTTCCTGGACGAAGTAGCCCTCAAGAAATAAAACGGGAAGCCCAAAAGCCACAGAATAAGAGAGGTGAGGATAGTCAACAGTTTTCAAGTGTCAAGGAAAAATCCAGAAAAATCCTAGAGAATATTGTTGGGTTTGGCTCCATCAAAAGTGCACAGTATCCACAGTTGCATGAGTAGCATCCAAATCTCACAGGATTAAGAAGTGGTTGGGCAAAAGGGAAATGTACTAGACACGTACAGATTGTCGAGAAAACTGGCAGTGGGGAAACAGAATGAAATACGTCAACGGAAGAGGGAAAAGAACGAAAACACTGGGGAGGAAGCACATGTAAAAACACCACAAATACGTCATCTGACTCAACCTCCCGCAAGAAGTTCTTGGGAAACACACTCCCACATTCTTCACTTCCTAGCTCTGTCACCAACCCGTCAGACTCCCCGATTTCCCTTGGGCTCTTCCATGCCTGACTCTACCAGAAACGCTCTCCTCCGGTTTGTTTTTCTTACGCCCTCCAACTTTTCCTTCAGCACATGGCTCAAAGGTCACATCCATGGTGAAGATATTACTGATCTTTACTCCCAAGAACAATCTCCACTGTTTCCCCCTGAGGCGATCAGTATCCAATTTTGTAACAACAGCTGTCTCCCTCAAAAGTTAGCTTCCTACAGTCAGGTACCGTGTCAAATCACCTCTGAGACACCTCATGTGGATGCCAGTAAATCTCTTTGCTCGGCCATTCCAGTCGTCGCGGAAAGGGCCGATGAACCCACTGGCCATGAAAGCAGGCATGGAAGTCAAGCATGAACTCAACAACATGGCTTCTACTCACTACAGATGATGTGGCTGTAACTATTGGATCCTAAGGTGCCATAGAATTAGAGACAGATACAACCAAGACCTCGAGACAAGATCCTGAGATAGAACCAAAGGGGAGAGGTGTTTTGCCTTCATGTGTCACTTCCTCCAGCTGAAAATCATACGCCAATCATTTTTAACATTATTTGAAGCTGATCTGTTGATTCTAACTCATGCTAAGTGTCTTATCTCAGCTGAAGAAATGAGTGAAGAAATGAGGCACGTTTAACACAGTGCCTGGCATATTCCTCTGAAACTACAATATCCTAAACTGATCATAATGATCGAACTCCAGACGAGAAAGTATGTTTAAAGTCACTTAACAGAGAACCATTGCATATGATTACTCCACTATTTAAATAGTACTCAGCAGAGATGTTCAACTAAAAGGCCTTCATATTCGATTGGCACAATGAAATTTATTTCAATTGTAAATCAGCATGTTCCCTTGAAACACCTTTTTATATTAGATCCTAAAAATAAGCAGTTCTGGCTCTGAAAAATAAAATAAATATGCTCTTCAAGAGATAAAATCACTGTCTTTTGTTTTCCTACAAAAAGACATTCAACTGGAATTCATTTTAAAACGTAACCCCATCTTTTAGGATGTCTGTCACAGTCTTAATTAGGAGAACACTGTCCCCTTAGGTAACCAAGCCAATGGGAATCAAATCCCAAATAAGAGCAAACCAACGAAAAATGTCTTTGTTTCTACTGATTAGATGAGATAAAGGTCTCAAATGAAAAGAATTCTATTTCTGTCCATCAAAGCTAGAATGCACAGAAAGCAATTCTCTCTTGACCCTGAACAGAAAAGAAAAAGACAGGACTGATCGAGGGCACTACCTCCGGCTTAGCTCCCCAAACTAGCAAAGGGAGCCATTCGAGATATTACTGATCAGATTCTGAGCCAATACAATATTCTGTTATAGATTTAATATGCTACAGACAACCTTCTGTTCCCCTTAATCACTGTTCATTGCTTCCATCACAAGAACTTTCTCACGGGCATGCTGCTAATCACAGTTTCTCGGGTTGTGACGATATATATACTACACGGAGGGAACATGGCAAACACAAGTGAGCATAAAAATGACCCCTTGTTGAAGGTGTGGTCTCATGTGAGGATCTCAGGAGTATTCATAACAAAATTCCTTTCCTAAAATCTGCTTGCTAAAATTTGAGGCTTCGTTTTAAAGATACCCGTAATAAATAGATCTACTGGGATTCATTTAAAATCTACCGTTCTTGAAGACTGCCCCTCGCCTAGAACCTAACTAACTGGCAATCCTGACTGAAGCTTGTGTCTCAAACAAAATGTCATTTATCCCTTTGACCACAGGGAGGAAATGCTCACTTGCCAGGATGTACCACAACTTATGTGGCAATGCTAAATATGTGACAGAATGACACTCACCAAAAAGAAACAATATGGCTCCAAAAGAAACAATACTCCCAGAATACGGCTATTCTATTCATTCTGATAACTCAAATTATAGAGAAGAGTCACTGCCCAGAGAGATGACTTATATAAAAACAGAGATTCTTACCTGAACATGATCTTGAAAGGAGTTTTCCTCCATCACATAAAAAAAGGTTTCAATGTCCCAGTTACATACCAAAGACCCGCTAGAAAGAAACAGAGTCCCTGGGCAGGAAACGGTAAAGACGGCAATCTCTGAATAATACAAGAACTTAAACAATGTTGACAGCTCATGTGACACAAGAGTTTTTTCTCTGAATTCAAACAGAAGCCCCTCGACCCCAGGGCTCCACTGAGCCTGGGATGTTATGTTTACAAGAAGCGGTACAGGGGCAACACTCAGATCCACTTTGACAGAAAACATGTGGGCTTTCTTCTAAGGAAAGAGGAAGATGGGCAGAGACCGTAGGCAGAGTAAGAACTGTAGTGGGAGGGGCAGTTAACACTGGGAAATATGAAAGGGAGAAAAAGTCCCGGGGCCCTGGTTCAGGGTGGATTAGGAATTCTCTTCTGTGTCAGCGCCATTATGGAATACCTGAAGCCCAAAATGAAAACAAGGAGTGTATGTTTGGACTTCTGTCTAGGTTCTGCTTTGAAAAGCATCTCAACTGGCTGGTTGTGAGAGAGAACTGAAGAGTGGAGGACATTTTCCTTCTTCCTTCTCCTGGATTTATCATTCAGTTCTAGAGCAAGCAGGGTCAAAGACCTCTCAGATTTAGGCATCTATTGGCCAAATGGAAGAATAACCTACAAAAAACTGTAACAAATCACTCAAGGCAGGGGAAGGCAGGGGGGAACAACTCATTTCTAGCCATGGTCTATACAGTCTAAGAAGTCCAAAAGAGATGATAGGATGAGTAATATCAAAAGTTTAGTAACTAATCGAGATAGTGAATTTGAATATTTTTAGAGATTCTATTGACTTGGGCAACAATGTCCTTATTTGGAAGCTTGAGACTCTATGGTGTTTTGTGAAATGATGAAAAATTATAAAAGACAGGAAATTTGACAAAGTATTATATAACAAGACCATGTAGTCATTGCTCAGAATTCTCTATTCCTGAACCAGACTGTCTAAGGAAAGGTGGAAAGTTGATTCTTGAGATCATACAGAATAAATGAAAAACCACAGAAATAATTTTAGAATCAACATTTTACTTGGTACTTATTACACAGTGAGATTAAAACCTTGGTGCTTTGAAGGAACAGAACTATATATATTAGATCTTAAAATTGTCTGGTCTCTCAACTTTCTAAAAAATATAGTATCACATGCCTCAACCTTAAAAAATTTTGAGCTATACACCTTGTCTTCACATCAAAGTGACCAAAGCAAAGACACAATGAAAGTTCAATCAATGTGGAGCACCCTGGATGGCTCAGTCAGTTAAGCATCCAACTTTTGATTTTGACTCAGGTCATGATCCCAGGGTCATAGGATCAAGCTCTGAGTTGGGCTCTACTCTCAGCATGGAGCCTGCTTAAGAGTCTCTCTCCCACTCCCTCTGTCCCTCCCCTGCTCACTCACTCTTTCTCTCAAATAAATAAATAAATCAAGTTGAAGCAACAGAAGTAACTACTTTTGACATCAATGCTATAATTTCGATATCCGTCATGGGTCGGTGACAAAGGTGAGAAGCTTTTAAAGGTGCCCCACCATGGTTTGAAAACTCAAGAATGACATCAGCACATTAACAATACAAAGGTTACGCACAAGTTAAGAGCAGTAGGAAATTACTGCAGCAGTGATCTTATCAGTTATAGAAAATATATCCACAGGGACACTGTTAGAATGCACTAGGGAGTGTCAAACGTGACACTTTTCCAGGGGTGCCTGCGTGGCTCAGATGGTTAAGTGTCCGACTTCGGCTCAGGTCACGATCTCGCAGTTTGTGAGTTCTGGCCCCACTTTGGACTCTGTGCTGACAGCTCAGAGCCTGGAGCCTGCTTTGGATTCTGTGTCTCCCTCTCTTCTCTGTCCCTCCCCTGCTCACTCGCTCTCTCTCTCTCTTTCTCAAAAATAAACATTAAAAAATCTTTTTAAAAATGTGACACTTTTCTAGTTTCAAAAAAAAAAAAAAAAGGAAGAAAAAAAAGAAAAGAAAAAAATGACAGAGGAGAAAAAATTCCTTCCAAATAAGCCTGGAAGGACTACATCACAGGTAACTCTGGGCAAATATCACACTGACCCACTACGTGAAATAAAACACTTTGTTGACAAAAAGAAAACAAAGAGTTCTCACCTTCTTTGCTTGGTGTAAGGGGGTGTAAAGGATCACCCGCCTGGAATGTCCTAGAGGAAAGAGCTAACTTGAGGCACTGAAAAATATGCCTGCTAAAAATGAGCCATATGGCCTAGCACAATGTTTTCTGAAGTGTGGTCCACGTGTACATGACATTATTTCCTATGAGGACACGGACAAGTTAATGTGTGCGTACATATGATCTTCTATTTACGGCTGGTGATACTGATTTTCCATTTCTGGTAGCAATTTTTTTTTTAAGTTTCTTTATTTTGAGAGAGAGAGAGAGAGAAAAAGAGAGAGAGAAAGAGCAGGTGAGGGGACACAGAGAGAGGGAGAGAGAGAATCCCAAACAGGCTCTGCAATGTCAGCGTGGGGCCCGACACGGGGATCGATGTCACGAGCCCAAAGATCATGACCTGAGCTGAAACCGAGTCGGACGCTTAACTGACTGAGCCATCCAGGAACTCCGCAATGTTTGTTTTGTAAGGTAGGTATTTCATATAAAAAGTGATTCTACTTAAGCACCAATCAGAGGCCCTCCACGAACTGCAAGCAGTGAGGGGGGTGACTGCTTTCCCTAACCTTGGTGAAAGTTTGGAGATTTATTCTTTGGCCTAATCTCTACACTAAGGAAGACCAACCTCGGGTGATACCATGTGAAAAAAAGAAGGATTAAGTGAATCGGGGCAAGAAATACCCAACTCTCGATCCCTACTCAGCTTTCAGGAAGCCAAGTTTATGCTCCAGGGAGGAAGCTGGAGAAGTCTTCTTTAAAAAATATGACAACCCGAAAAGAAAAAAAAAAATGACAACCCAAGAGGAAAAACAAAGAACATCAGACGGTCCCCAGTTAAAAAGCCCAGTCAAATGACCCTGTATTGAAGTTAACAAGACCCACTCATGCATTCAAATCAGCTGTTTACCCTCATGCTTTTAAATATGGATAAACACCCAAAGATTAGCAGACATCTGAGAAAAGCCTCAAAATAAATAAATAAATAAATAAAAATTAAAAAAAAAAAACAACTCACAGAACAAAAACCAAAGTAGTGTGAAGGAAATGGATTCTAAAGGAAAAACTTCCAACAAGTTTTAAAAAGTTAATAATTTCAGAGAAAAAAAAAGATACCATAAATCAGGAAATACAACATGATGTTATAAAAAGGAACATACAGATGGGGTGCCTGGATGGCTCAGTTGGTTGGGCGTCCAACTCGGCTCGGGTCATGATCTCATGGGTCGTGGGTTCAAGCCCCATGTTGGGCTCTGTGCTGACAGCTCAGAGCCTGGAGCCTGCTTTCAGATTCTGTGTCTCTGTTTCTCTACCCCTCCACCACTCGACTCTATCTCTTTCAATAATGAATAGACATTTAAAAAAAATAAAAAAGGAACATAGAGGAAAAAAATTTTTTTAACATTTTCTTTTTTTAAATTTCTTTTGTAATGTTTATTTGTTTTTGAGAAAGAAAGAGACAGAGAGCGAGTGGGGGAAGGGCAGAGAGAGGGAGACACAGAATCTGAAGCAGGCTCCAGGCTCTGAGCTATCAGCACAGAGCCTAATGCAGGGCTCAAACTCACAGACCACCAGATCATGACCTGAGCCAAGTTCACACGCTTAAGCGACTGAGCTACCCAGGCGCCCCCGGGAAAATGTTTCAAAAGCTTCTTCTTGGTGACAGCACTCTCCCTGTCCATCACACTTCTACCTCCTGAAAAGAATTCTACCTTAATCTGTCTGTCATTTAGGAAAATACATCCCTTTCCCTAGTTACTTTTTTGGTAATTGTAAGAGCAACATTTGCTAAAGTTTCTCCTTGATACTAAGAAATTACAGGCAAATCTCAAGTCTCAAGAGAATGCTTGATACGATCTTTCTCATTTAATTTCTTACTACTCTTTGGAAGAAATGACAGGCCAAGGTGTTCACCATGCACATGACAGAACTATTATCTGGCATGAAGAGCATTTACCTAGTCAGTATCTTCCCAAAACAGACCGAGTGTCCTGGGTCTGAATAAGCTCTGTAGTAAACGTGTGATGATGAATTCATTCCCAATTCTTTACGTGGGATGAGTCAGATCTCCAGACCTTTAAGATCATTTAATTTTCATTCAACACTATTTTTTCAGTCGCCGTAATACTCAGACCTTTCCCAAAACATCACAAAGGTGAAATCCTTGCCTGTAAGGTACGCACAACCCCTCCATTAAGTACCACTTACTGGGAGCCAATTATATGAAACTGTGATGGCTGATAGTTCGGTAAGAGAGAAATAGGGTGTTGTGATAAAGAACAAGAGAGGGGAGAAGAGAGGGAGGATGGTCAAGTCAGAAAGCAGTGTTTTCTTTAGGAGTTAAGAGAGAGACTCTTTCAGAAGAGGGATTTTATACAGTTGGGCTCCTTTTCTTTGTATCCCGATAGCCCCACACGGAGAGAATGTGCCACATCCAGGAAAGGCTCAAGAAACATTTGCTGCATGAACCTAAGAACGGAACCAAATCAATCTTAGCACCCACAGGACTAGCAAGTGTAGTCTAAATCCCCTTTGGACACAGCTGCGTGGGAGAGTCAACACAAGGAGAGGCACAGCATTTCTCTGCGAACAGCAGCTCCTTACCTGTTGTTGTACGGGTACCTGCTGCACCACCTGGGTAGGTACCGCTGCTTGACTAGCCACAGATGTCTGTAAAGTCACTGTCGAACCTGTGTCCGACCCGGTCTCTGATGTCTGCATGATGGTCTCTGAAATACAGTATCAGAAAGAAAGTTTTAAGTGCTCTCCTTGCACGATTAGCTACCTTACATTTGTTCTAAAATTCCTATACTTAGGGGCGCCTGGATGGCTCAGTTGGATGAGGGTCCGACTTTGGCTCAAGTCGTGATCTCGCGGTCCGTGAGTTCGAGCCCCGCGTCGGGCTCTGTGCTGACCGCTCAGAGCCTGGAGCCTGCTTCAGAATCTGTGTCTCCCTCTCTCTCTGCCCCTCCCCTGCTCATGTTCTGTCTCTCTCTCTCTCTCTCTCTCTCTCTCTCTCTCTCTCTCAAAAATAAACATGAGGAAAAAAACCTATACTTAGAGTAACTTTCAACTCTCAGAATATTTCTTACCCCAACATACTGCCATGATATTCCAGGCAGCTTTATAGTCATTCTGTTCACTTTTTAAGTCTACACAGAAAATTACCAATTCACATTAAAAAAAAAAATCCCCATTTACACTTCTTATTTTGAGGCTATAAAAGTTGAACTTCATTGAAATCTACCTTCCTTAGGTCTCATCTGTTAATAAAAGTTTCAATCATATTATAAACTGTAGACCAAAATTATTTTAAGATTCTCAATTTTCAGAACACAAACCCTAGCTGGATGCAAGTATGTCATAAAATTTTATTTTCTAGACACTTTTAGAGGCCATTAGCGTGTCCCCCAAAGGTGTACAATTCAGAATACATTATTCCTAACATCCTTTCCAACTTTCAAACTTACTATGCAGTGATCTAAAAAATTAATAATAATAATGTATATCCAAAACTTAACCAAAGGATCAAGCTCACTGATTTGCTCTGACTGTGGTATACTGTGCTAAAATCAACCTTGATTTTACCCAGAGATAGCCAAACATCAACAACGTTTAGTATTTTGGACATGGGGAGGACCGCTATTATGTAAATGAGGCTGGTAAGCAAGACACGAAATTTTAGCTTCTCTCATTCACAGTTCAGCATGCCACATTTTTAAAGTTCGTATGTGCCTGATCTAGCTACACAGGTTAAATTTTGCAGTGTGTAATGTAACAGGTATGGTTTCTAAGACCTCCTGGTCTCAACATTCCCTTTTACTACTTATAGAGTTAATGGAATAAATATTAATCTGTTACTGAGCAGGGACCAGAATTCTAATATTCTTTCCTGGGGGGCTGGGGGAACAATATTTAATTGGTAATTTAAGAAAAATACTGCACTGTGGTTTAAATCTGTGAACAGCAGGGTGAACATTAATTTACCCCAAGAAAATCCAAAAAGAGCATCCAGTTCTTTCAAGTAGAAAATTAAGCCCCAGGGTCGCCTGGGTGGCTCAGTTGGTTAAGCGTCCGACTTCGGCTCAGGTCATGATCTCATGGTTCGAGAGTTCGAGCCCTGCATCGGGCTCTGTGCTGACAGCTCAGAACCTGGAGCTGCTTCAGATTCTCTGTCTCCCTCTCTCCCTGCCCCTGCCCTGCCTGCACTCTGTCTCCCTCTCAAAAATAAATAAACATTTTTAAAAATTAAATAGAAAAAAGAAAGAAAATTAAGCCCCTTACCATCTTTTGTCAACGTGTCCCCTCTCTTCCAATGTTTCCCCCAAACCTTTTCTATCATCTCATTCAATTTTAGAAATGGACCTCTGAAGACATCTAATCTACTCTTCTCATTTTATAAATGAGGACACTGAAACCCAGAGAGGTTAAGAGACTCACTCAAGGGGACAGGAACAGATGTGAGGTGAGGCCTTTTTGCTTTGAATCCATGCTTATTTTTCTTTTCTAGACCTTGACATTGGCATCTCTTTAGGCGATTTGCTTACTCTTTTGTTAGTCAAGGCCCTCAAGCGGCACAATAAACCTTACCACTGCAACAGATACAGCAATGACAGCTAACACCGATTACATGTTCAACCTATGCTAAGGACTCTTCCAAATGCTCTACGTGTTAATTTATAAGTAAATTAATCCATGTAACACCCAGGTGTGACTGGTAGGATTATAATCTCCATTTACAGATGAGGGACCTCGGGCATACAGAGGGAAGGTGGGTAGGAGCTTAAAAAACAAAGGGAAAGTGATACAGACTGTGGCTACCACGTCATTTACTTGGGTCGGCTCTTCACGCTCAGCTCCAAGACGTTGAGAATTTGTGGGAAGTCTCCCAATTATCCCAGAGAAAAAAGCTGGAAGTTCAGATTTTTATGTGAAATCTTCCAAATGGTGGCTCATTTAAAAAAAAATCTAGCATTCATCCCCAAGTAAACACACACACACACACACACACACACACACACACACACACACATCCCTCTGGGCTACCATTAAGACCATGGATATGCCTGAAATTGAGAATGACAGTATTCACCACACAAAGTTCTTGCCTAAGTAAGATGACTGGAGGACCCTTGGTCGTCAAAATTTGGGGAAGGTATACACATGAGGAATCCTATCTGTATCTCTTCCTTTATTCCCTCACAGAGGGGGAAAAAAAAATGCCCTCCCAAAAAGGAAAGCGAAAGTCAACGTCCTTTGATTCACTACATGCTTATAGGCCATCAATCCCTTTTGTGCTACAGCAGAAGGGCTGTGAGTGAGGGGGGATATCTTTCTGCAGAGAATGAGGAAGGAACCAGATGTTGCTTACAGAGTCTTTAGTGAGGTTTCCTTAGCCTCTCTAACTAAGGCCAACCTAGGGGGAGGCCTCGGTCCGTTTAGTATACAAATGAAGAAAACAGAGTCGCCAATTATGTCCAATCAAAGGTGGGTGTTTCTTAGAGTGTAGTCACTCACCTAAAACTCCCTCCTATTTCTCCCAGTGCTGGCTGGGAATTTTCTCGAGGCTTTCTCGTGTGCCCATACGTTGTAATGCAGACCAGCCTACACACCCATTTTAGGCTACGACCCAACCTTGACATCGACTATTTGAGACCTAACATATGCAAAAATAAAAAGAAAGATCTCTTTAAAAATTAAATATATTTTTAAAGCAATTCCTAAGAATTCTCCATAAACCACATGAGAAAGCTTATCAGAAGATAACGGGCATAGATGTGAAAACTGGCTTCTCAAGACTATATTATATTAGACTCCACAGACAGGCTTTGGTTCAGAGTAACTACAAATTAAAATTCTTAATTGCCAATATTTAAATATCAGAAATCTGTGGTAAAAACCAAATTTCCAGATACAAACAAATGTGAAGATTTAGAAAAGGTGAGCATACAGTGTATGTTTTATAGGCAAATTATTTAAATGGAAATACTCCTTCACTTGCCTGGCCTCTATAGGCATTTGAGTTCATGACACTTTTTGCGGTAACCAGAAATTCAGTCTTACCAATCCAGATTGAAAATGGAGAATAATTTTTTGGGTTTGAGACCGTCTTAATAACTTTTAAACTCATTCACTTCTTCTATACAGAACAGAAATACCCAGGTTTGACCACTTTACCAACAGAAATGCGTGACCAAACAATTGGAACTAATATTTTCCCCGTTTTACAGACGAGTCAACGGGAGACTCACAGACGTTAAGTCACTTAACCAAGGTCAAGCAGCTGGAGGTAGGAGAGGAGGGTTTGGACCTCCCACTGAAGTTCACACACTAGACGACTAGACCAAGTGGGGAGTCCTGAATTTCAGAGCAGACACCGCACAGATAGAAGAGCGTAAGAGAAAATAACGCAAACTGGGGAGATTTTCAGAATGAGAAAGAAGGAAAAAGGTTCCAACTACTTTACAGGAGCAACCTTTGCAGAACAGACTGGGGAAAAAAAATGGATAGAAAATGATGGTTTTATAACCTCAGGTTAGAAAGTCACGACGAGCTTTCCATCCGGCCTCTGGCTCTACGCATATGCCACGTCAAAACCGGCACATAAAGTCCCATCCCGGACAGCAAACAGCTGCCCCAGAACATCATCTGTTTACTCCTGAGTGGCTGATCCCCATTCTGTCTCACCAGCTCTTGGATCGTAAAGGGTCATGCCAACTGATAAGAACTTAGTTTCTCCATCTTTCTTGAAAGACACAACTTCATTCTCCTTTAATGCCATTGTCTTCCTCGGTTTTGACGAAGAGGCTTTCTTTGCCAAAGCCTCATGGCTTGAGAGGGTCTCAGTCACATCCGTGGCAGAGACTGGCTCAAAAACTCATGACCATAATTAGGTCTCTCGGCTAACAAGTATCTCCCAGGTGCCACACATTATGCTAGCTGCTTGAAATACTTCTCATTTAATCCTCTTAGGACTCCCGTAATGGAAGCGTTCTTATTTCCACTTTAAAAATAAGGCAACTGAGGCACAAATGCACTCAATAACTTGCTGAAAGCCACAGAGCTAATAAGGGGAAGAGCCTGAATTCAACCCTAGGTTTATCGGACTCCAAAGCCCGCGATGTCACTCTGGATAGTACTTTGCGATATCATGATGATAAGGCTTCCAAACGAAAAGCTAGAGACTATTATTGATCTGAACAGCAAAGTCTTTGGGATTCTCAACCCACTGTATTTCATCTACACTTCCAATAACAACGGACAGACATCCCTGCTCTCTCCGACATCGAAATTAGGAAGTATTCTCTCTCTTTCTGCCATAATAAAACCTAACTAGTAAGTTTTTTTCCAGAGGCATTTTAACGGATTAATTCTGAAGACCTGACTTAACAGCAGATCAATTAGAATGTTAAAGCATGTTCGAGGAGTATAACCCTCCTGCCAAATTTTGCTAAACAGATCATTTAAACCCACCGACGCATTCAGAGTATTCTGGTAGCTTTCCAACATTTCAGCGAAGCAAGAATCATCACGGAGGGTAGTGTCTGAGCAGGCTTCATTTGGAGGTTTTGTTTTAGACCCAACATAAGGTTTATGTGTACATTGGAGGTGTTCCTATTCATCTAGCAGTGGTTTCTGTGCTCTGTTTATGTTTGGGAGTAATGTGGTTAGTTTAGTTCCTTCACAGCCCCCTTTCAAGTGATATTTGTTTATCAGCCACAAATGCAGTCACATTAATCCATTCTGATAAGCTAAATAAGCCCCTGCAGCTGGTCCATGACGCAGCCCATATGTAAATGAGTTGTATATTCTTGCAGGAGAGACATGCGCGATTTCAGTTCCGTCTTCCTTGCCTAATGTGGCAGTCAGGTGTGTCAGGAGCAACGGATGCTTGTTTGACAAAGGACCTTTTTATTCTGGCTAATTAAGCAGTTGGACACACCCGCCTGTTAACGGTTCTGTTTTGCACAGCCAACTCTGGCTGAATCATGCGAATCTACAGCTAAATAGGCCACATTTTGAAAGAAGGCTAATTAACCCCTAGGAGAAGGAAAAGAATATTGCAAAAACCCAGCTGCTGAAAGCGACAAGATTAGCATTTCTTCAACCTGACGGGCAAAACCCAGGCAAAGCAAACGTGTTTGGAACAAACATGCGTTATTTGCAAGTTTCAAGGCGTTCAAACGTTCTTTATGGAACTTCCTGAAGATTATTTAATACACTCAAATTCACAGTTGGATTCCTTTTATCACACACAATATACACGCCAAATTAAATGGTTTAATAGTCTGACCTAATCAATTACTTTTCAAACAGAACTATCTAACTGGGATAGCTTAAAAATAGGTAGTATCCATCTAATTTTTATTGGGGTTTTTCAGCCTGAAATAATTTGCTTTCTAAAGAAGCAAAGTCTGCAAAGTTTGGCTCGACTACACTGACGATATTGTTTTGTGTGTGTGTGTGTGTGTGTGTGTGTGTGTGTGTGTGTTTTACACACTGAGGAAAGTAACAGGTTCCAATTCAGTATAGAAAATAAAGACTTGTAATTTAATTTTCAAGTGCGACAGAGAATTTCCTTCCTTTTTCCTTAGTATGGAAAAACAAAAGATGTTCCTTCTAATTCCTAATTGAACCAAATTAACCAAAGTTAATATTACAATAGTCACTTAATGGGTGTAATAAAAACAAATCACATCTACAATGTGACATTCAACTATAAATTATTTACTTGAAAACCTGGTTCAACATAAGAGCATGGGAATTTACCAAAAAAATTGGCATAATTTGAATTACTGTTTTTAAAATACAGAACAAAAACTTTAACGTTGGTATGCCTTTACACAGAAAAACCCCAAATCATAATTGATGTTTTGTGACATGCAATTTTTATTACTAATATTCTGATTAAGCATCAGCATTGTTGAATAAATGTGAGAAAAAAAATAAATATTAGTATACATGATGCCCAGAGCAATTAAAATCTCTATTAAAATTAGATGACTGAAAAGAGCTGTGCTATTGGGGGGGTGGAGGGGGAGTTGACATTACTTACTTTCCTTAACATAAAATTAAATATGAAATGTATACATTTCTGACTCTTCTGGAGTAGATGGTGAAAACATTACGATTATTTCAATTCTATTAAAAAAAAACCCTAAGGATATTAAGCAACTTTTAAACACAACAATATAATATAAAACAGAGCATATTAGAAAGGTTATATACATAGGTAAATACTCCTAAGTTTAACTTTTTGAAACTGACAAAAACAGACTGAGCTGATTAATTTAGCTACAACTGTAAAAACACTGTGACTTTGCTTTCTTCCCCCACTTTATCCAGTACAAATGCTAGGAACTGATAAAGCTACAGACTGCAGTCAGCCTTTTTAATTTAAAATACACCTCTGAAAGTTTATTCGTTGTAAAACACAGGGCTTTATCAAATCAATATATCAAGTAACTGAAGGGATTTATGATTTTTTATATTATAAAAGCTCTGCCTGTGTATTTAGGTTTAATGTTGTAATCCTCATGACTGTGTACAATTAATCTTTTGCACTAAATTGATCTGTAGAAAATGATGGAATGATAATAGTGTAGACTGTTAGGCAGTCATCTTTCTGTGATAGCTGATGACAGTGATTAATGTTGGCGACGATTAATCAGCACACTGGTAACATATACAGGTTGCCTGGGTAACTTTTTTCACTTTTCAAACAAAGGTTTTCGCTTAACTAATTCTTCCCTTGACTCAGAATAGAGTATGAAAAACTGTTTCTTTAGAGAAGAAAAATCAAATTACTTTAGCAGTTTTTATCTTAAAGGACCAATGACAAAATAAAACCATCTACTAACATACTAGTAAAGCCAAACTAGTAAAATAATGTAAGAGCTATTTTATTATTTGTTATTCGTTTCTAGTCGTCAAGAGAAGCTGTCATCAGGCACAGAGGTAATTTTGGGGAAAAGAGACCCAAGCGCTTGTCCAGTCTATTGCTAGTGCCGTTCCAGCATTTTCTGCCACTCGTGGTCGTGAACAGGCAAATCAGGTCTTACCTACATGACGTACGCAAAAAAATGACAGTGCTCAGACATCGGCTGAAAGAAAAAGGAAAGAAAACCAACCAAACAAAAACATCTAAGCAGCCTACACTCTTTCCTACTGGAAAGAGAGTCTGAGAACACCATGATGTAATATACAGAAAGATTCTAACCAAAATACATGAGACAAAGCTATGAATGTTTCTCCCTATTGGTCCATCCAATCCTGAGTGACCAGAAACTAATGGATGGAGCATTTAATGATATTAACCCCCAGAACTGACAGATGATGAGCAATGAGCACTTTATTATAAATATATCATCTTCATTGTTAGAGATACTAATAAAAATAGCTGAGCACTTACTATGTGATGGATGCTTTGGACAGATTCAACCCTAATTTCACCCATAACGTAGACATTCCCATTTTATGGCAGAGGAAAGTAACATTTAGAGATTAACTTGCCCAGGGCCATGAAGCTATTAAGAGATGAAGTCAGGATTCAAGCCCAGGCTTGTCTGACTCCAATAACAGCACGCTGTCATTGGACCCTAGGTGGCCACACTGACGGCAGCAGCACTGAGGCTATTTTAGTGAAATCAACTTTAAAAGAGATAAAATAGTCTATGAAGACTTTGGGCACTGAGAAAGAATTCTAAATTTGAAGAGACACAAAAAAATCCCATAAATGGCAAATAGGTACTATACCTAGTATGTAACCAATACACTTTTATGAAGCCATCAAACCTGTAATTTTTATACTGGAAAAGCATACCATGGATTAAAAGAGTCATACACTGACCTTGTGTTCACAAAATATTTTATAGATGAAAGAGGTTATAATATACACTCATTTGCATTTGCATTCCAGAATTTATCCTTAAAAGCAAACAAGGGCCCAGTGAAATGAATGTGTACGTATCTACAACATTCTACATAAACACAAGGATATTCACTCAAATGCTGCATATGATAGCCAATAATAAGCCACCAAAATATCCATAATTGGGATACTTATAAATTGTTCTATTCTGCATCCTTATAGTGGAGTACTACATACATCTATAAAAGCCAACATGGAAGATATTCCTATTTTAAGTATAAAAAGCAGGTTGTCAAATAATATGCAGCCCACCATGCACTCTTCTTAACAGATATATAATTGCTTTGGAAAAATGCTTGGGGAAATAGAATAACATTCATGCAACTTCTAGCTCCTGAAATACGGACCTCATCAAACCAACGACCATATACTTCGGGTGGTCTCAAACTAACCTTGAACTTGCTGGCCAAAAGCAATATGGGCTCCAGTTTAGCCTGGGGCCATCCCAAAAAATCTGTTTTAGATTCTGTAGCCTAAAATAGACCTTATAATCTCAAACATAGCTGCAAAAATAGATTTTGATCTGTTCACTTGTGGGGCAAGAGCTCTGTCTCTCTTCCTACTAAGTGGCTCAGAACTCTAAAGGAGCTATTAAAAAAAAAACCAAAAAACAAAACAAACAAACAAAAAAAACACTTCAATGTTTCTGCTGGAATAGCCTATTTAAAAAATATAACTGGAGATTATATCTATAGATCCATTCATTGCTAGTTCCATGACCTATGTCATTTTCTGTTGAAGGAAAGAAACCTGGTAATATACATTCCCAAATGTCAAACAGGATCCCTTTCTCATGACACTCTCCAGTACCTACTGTCCAATCCAGAATCGAGGCATGAATTTTAATTCTTCTCCCTTGTATACAAACTGATAAGAGCCATGGTGCTTCTTCCAAAGATTTCAAATTGAAAAGAGGATAGGGGTGCCTGGGTGGCTCAGTAGGTTAAGCATCTGACTTGGGCTCAGGTCAGGATCTCATGGCTTGTGAGTTCGAGCCCCATGTCGGGCTCCGTGCTCACAGCTCAGAGCCTGCAGCCTGTTTAGGATCCTGCCTCTCCCTCTTTCTTACTTTCCTCTGCCCCTCCCCCCCACTCATACCCTGTGTCGCTCTCCCTCAAAAATAAATAAACGGTAAAAAAAAAAAATTAAAAAGAAAAAAAAGAAAAGGGGATGTGTAGGTGCCTAATCTAGATGTTTAGTCCTACCAGGCCAACAAGTGTTCCCCCGTTTTAAACTAGCTTTAGTCTCTTCTGTTCCTTCTTACTACATACCCTAAACTTTATATACATAACTCTACATACGTAACACACTCACTAGGATGGCTACATCCACACACATGTAAGTACCCATTCCAGCTTATGTTTTGGGATTGATAAACAGGAAAAGGCTTGCCAACAAGAGCTTCCCAACGGTCTCACTCACTAGATGGGATGCAAACAAAGGGAAGGTAAAGTGAGGCTAAAAGGCAGTATTATTTAAAGAACCACAAGAGAAAACAAGCAGGTAGTGTCACCCCTAAACAGGAGGATTTCCTTTGGGTTTGACAGGGAGTGAAGGCAAGAACAGGAATGCTTAATTTTCTTCACACCAGAGAAGGCTCCAGTAACAACTCTTGGATTCTCTTGCCTACACAAGAAAGTCGTCTATTTTTTTCTCTCATTTCTTTTTCTTTTTATAAAAATGGAAAATAGAGCCTTTTGCAGTTCCTAACTATCCTAATGACAGACTCAGAGAGATCAACACATCTAAAAGGGGAAAATAATACCGTATAATACTACTACTAATAATGGAAATAATATACCCCATTTTAAATGTACAGTATCTTAAGGAACTGAACTCTCATTACTTCCATTTTTTAGCAAATGTCATGAACAGGGGTGTGGGCGGACTCAGGGGGGAAAAAATCTATATATTCACACACATATAAATCCTGGAAACACTTGCTGTAAAACATGCTCTCATCAAATGAAATTTTTATATTGATTTTCACTGTAAAACACATGTGTAAACACTTGGAATAAAGGCTTGGACAAAGGAGGACAAGTAAACCAGATGAAGATTCCAGCCAACTCGGTACGTTCACAAACTTAACAGAAAAAATTGTTTATCTCTAAAAATCAGTAATTATTGAAATAAGTCAATCACACTGAATTAAAGACCCTGCCCCCTTGGAGCTTCTTTTACAGGAACTGGTGATGCGCTCCGTGTATGGCTGTCCCTCCACCTCAGGCTAAAGCATTTTCTTGGCTCCAAAAACAATAATTTCTTCTACGGTGGGTTATCTTAGGCTATCTCACAAATCTAGGGTTAACACCCCTAAGTGGTGTTATTAATCTGTTTAAAATCAACTATGCGTTCTTTATGTTTAAAAGCAACTGTCATTATGTAATGTTTTATGCAAGTGTGAAATTTCACATAAGGAGTTATTTTCTGTCCTCCCTCCTCCTCTTACACTTTGATGGTGTTCCCCGGGGGCTAAAAAAAAAGGGTAAGGGAGGGGCACCTGGGTGGCTCAGTTGGTTGAGCATCTGACTCTTGATTTCAGCTCAAGTCATGATCTCAGGGTTCATGGGAATGTGGGATGGAGCCCCACGTCAGGCTCTGCACTGACAGCGTGGAACCTGCTTGGGGTTCTGTCTCTCCCTCTCTCTCGGCCCCTCCCCTGCTCACACTCCCACAGGGGCTCTCTCCCTCTCTTTCAAAAAAAAAAAAAAAAAAAAAAAAAGGAAGGGAATCCTTCTTTGTTCCTGAAAATACATTAATAGTAACTGTCCTATCCCAATCACTTCCTTTCTCACCATGTTTCCCTCTCACCTCCCCAACCTAATCAGTCCAAAGATTCTGCTTCCTCATATCTCTTAAAATTCTATTCACATACCTTCCTGTCTCCGGAGCTCAGGTCACTCCCAGCAAGAGGTCCCCAGTGCCGTAGGGATAAACTGCAAACCCCCTAACAGGGCTTCTAAGGCTCACGAGCACACACCTCTCGCTTACCATCTTCCGAAGACTACGTACAATCCAAACGTGTTCTGCTTGTGGACTACTCTCAGTGCCCAAAACCTAGAGCCTCTGAACGAGGAGATCCCTCCAATTCAAAGCATGCTTCCTTCCTACGTTCTCTTATCTTCGCTCCAGCTTTCAGATCTCAGGATAAACTCCACTTCCCCCAGACAGCCTTCCAAACCACCACCACTCTCCTCCCTTCTTCTTGGCAAATCTGGGACTGGGGTTCCCCTGGGTGCTCCTACAGCACCTTATTTCTACTCCGTGCACAGCAAGTATCATACTGTAGGGTAACTATCTCTCCAACCAAATTATGAACACCAGGGACACCTAGACTATGCCTCTTTCTCACCTGCAAATATTGAAGAGTGCCCTAACACACAGATCTTCAATTTGTTGAATGAAGAGGTGAATAAAAAAGGGATGCGTTAAAGACCCTACTGACACCCTAGAGTAGGTAGTATCAGAGGCAAATTCTGTAATAAATACAATTTTCTATTAGGACCATTTTCAATCAAGTTATTCATTAAGAATGTCTTCTCTTAATTTTCCAATATGACTTTGCTTTCAATTCTCATTATGGCAGAATTTTATAACAACTCCCATACTCCAAGATGTGTAAGCCTCAACTGATTTTGTGTATAATTTAAAAAGAAAGAAAGAAAGAAAAAAGATAGGGATTAAATAAACTCAAATGAGCAAATTAAGTCTTCAGTTATAGCTCTGAACCTCCTGACACATCATTTAGTTTGTTTTAATAAGTACGCCTGATTCACTGAATTGTGGATTCAAACCCAATGCTCTAATCACGTCATCTTAGAAAAGGTGGCCTGGTATGCTTCCTTTGTTTTTATAAGACAGAAACACTCAGAGATCTTTAATTTTCATAGCTGAAAGGCTAAGAATAAGTAATTAGCCTTAACAGTAATTGTTCTAACTTCATCATTAATTAAGCACTTGAAATTTATTTGAGCTTGGCAACATTCAACTGACATTCTTCTATGGTCTCTTAACAATCATTGAAACTTTTCACAGAACAAGGTATTTCAAGATGCCTCTAGTTACAAACTAGTTAAAAAATTTTTTTAAATGTTTATTTTTGACAGAGAGAGAGAGAGAGAGAGAGAGAGAGAGAGAATGAGCGGGGGAGGGGCAGAGAGAGAGGGAGACAGAATCCAAAGCAGGCTCCAGGGTCTAGGCTCAAAGCTGTCAGCACAGAGCCCGACGCAGAGCTCGAACTCACAGACCGAGAGATCATGACCTGAGCCGAAGTCGTACGCTCAACCGACTGAACCACCCAGGCACCCCCTAACACATTTTTTTAAGCTTATGTATTTATTTTGAGAGAGAGAGAGAGAGCACGTGTGAGTGGGGGAGGGGCAGACAGAGGGAGAGAGAGAATCCCAACAGGCTTGAACCCACGAACCGTGACATCATGACATGGGCCAAAATCAAAACATGGACACTTGACCAAATGAGCCACCCAGGCCCCCCTAGTTAACACATTTATGTAAGGATTCCACATGCATTACTTCCTCTGTCCAGAAATCCCATGAGATAGGTACTACTATTTTCTCATTTTTATTGATGAGCAAACTTTGGCTCAAAGCTGAAATGACTCTATGAGCCCCGAGGTCACACAGCTACAAATGGCCAGAGTGAGGGCTTGAATGTATTATACCATCTACTAGGTTCCAGGAGAAAAATGTGGAATTTCTTCTTCTGTTTTCTTCTTTTGTTTTGTTTTGTTTTGTTTTTTGAACCCAGCCATATGCCATAACAGGCTTATAACGCGACACCTTAAATGTTCTACAAATCAGCGATTATGTCGTCCCGTCTGAAGTAGCAGTCTCTTCCACATTTTAAAACTTCTACATTACAGGAATTGGACACGCTCTAATTTTTTTCACCCAGTTACTAATTTTCCAGGATAGGTTAGCCTCTGAAATAATCTTAATTTCACTTCCCGCAACGCAGAGTAAATGACACGATGGTGGTCTGTTTTATTCTGTACAAATGGCCAGAACTAATAAAAATACTGAATCACGTGGGTTCTAACACTTGCTCTGCTGAGGTGGCAATACACATAGGCTTTTTGGAATTTGAATCACGGGTCAGAAAGTGTTAAAAAAAAAAATAAAGGACACGATCTTCCCTTTCTAAAATCTTGTAGTTGAGTTCTTTGGGGTCCGCCATCAATGCCACCTCGAAAGGAACAGTTAGGACTGGGTGCAGCTTCTCAGATGCCAAAAGAAGGGACAGTCTTGATTAGTTAATTCACTAAAAAATTGATTTTTGGTGAAACCAAGGGGTCTTTGGCACAAGTGCCAGGAACTGTTGCTCCCTGACCTTTACATAGAGACACAAATTGCCTTCAGTAACTTCAAGAAAAATATATCCACTCTACGACCTAATGGCATCACATTGCAATTAGGCGCAACACCTGGGAAGCAGACAGAACTCTAAGGAACATTACTGGCCCAAGGCAGCGCTCAGGGAAACCAAGCACCTAAACAATGAAGCCTAGGAGAGGCTTCTAGTGCAACTGCCATCTCCGTTCCTGTCTGAACACGGGACCACCTTTCCTTGACACGTGTCAAATCATTTGACCTATTTCATTGCTTCAAATAGTCACATAGGACATGTTTTGCCACAGTGATCAGCAGAGCAGAGAAAAGGGGCGCCTGGGTGGCTCAGTCGGTTGAGCGTCCGACCTGGGCTCAGGTCATGATCTCGCAGACGGTGAGTTCGAGCCCCGCGTCGGGCTCTGTGCCCTTTTTTCCCCCTAGTTTTTGTTTTCCTTTTTTCCTTTTTTTGTTTATAATTTTTTAATGTTTATTTATTTTGAGAGAGAGAGAGAGAGAGAGGGAAGGGGAGGAGAGAGAGAGGGGGAGAGAGAGAGAATCCCAAGCAGGCTCCACGCTGTCAGCACAGAACTCAACTAGGGGCTCGATCCCACAAACCGTGAGATCATGACCTGGGCCGAAATCTAGAGTCGGACACTCAACCCCAAGCCACCCAGACATCCCCCAAATACTCTGCTTCGAAAGACAGTAGTACTCTTTCATGATAGCTTCACTGTCCCCTAACCCTGGCAGAGACGAGGATCACAGGATGATGGAGTAGGTCTGTTTTGCCAAAAGCCAACTTGCTAGGAATTTGCCGAATTGACCAATTCACTTAAGACTTGTATCTTTTTTTTTTTCAACTTTTTTTTTTTTGGGGGGGGACAGAGAGAGACAGAACATGAACGGGGGAGGGGCAGAGAGAGAGGGAGACACAGAATCGAAAACAGGCTCCAGGCTCCGAGCCATCAGCCCAGAGCCTGACGCGGGCCTCGAACTCACAGACTGCGAGATCGTGACCTGGCTGAAGTCGGACGCTTAACCGACTGCGCCACCCAGGTGCCCCAAGACTTGTATCTTAACCAGTGAAACTGTTGACATAATTTGTATGGTTTTAAAAAGGCCTTTTGAAGATTTCTTTGGTGCTCATGCTGATGAAGTCAAGGTTTGAATTTGTCGGGAATTCTGCTGCAAGCCAGTGCCACAGCCTACTTTTACCTATATTCTGGAATTCTGCCACTTTCTGAGCCCATAACTTTTGAGAATAAGAGTCATTTATTTTAAATCAAAGGGTTGAGCGTGTCTTGAATACCAGGGAGTTGACAAATGATAATAGGGATGGTTTATTTTCTGCAACACGTTTTTCACCCATTAAGTGCATTTCTGTACTTCATTCACAAATTTGCTAACCAGTTTAAGTAGATAAATATGTCGCTTCTGTTTTAAGCAACTGAAAGGCATTCAGGATATGAAATATCACTGATAAATTTGGCACTCAGCTGAATTGGACTGATAAATATTTCTGTTGCCAAGTGTCTGCAGTGAAATTGCTATAGAAAAATTAAAAACAAATTAAAACTAATTAATGCTTCCCACCAAAAATTTCAAAAGCTTTTGCAACTATTCTATGCAGTGTGATGTGTGATAAACTTTATATGTAGTTAACACAAACATATTTCGGGCAGTTGATAATTTGGAAAATTGCATCTTAGGCAAATTGATAAATTAGAGTACTTGGTAAGGATAACAAAACTGCCATTCAGTCTGCGTTTTAGAAAACTGCCTTTAGGAGAATTATTCCTTCAGTCATTGATCACTCAGTACATTCTGGGTGGAGAGGTAAGGTGTGACAGGTTTTCAGATAACTGGCTTACCTCCCAGCATCACAGCAATTTAAACTCAAAGAATATCCAGAGATCATCCAGTTCGGGCCCCCTTTTCACAGGGAACCCGAGACCAATAAACCAAATGGGACTGTGCATATCAGAGCTGGCGTTAGAACTCAGAACTCCCGATTCCCAGTCAACAGCTCTTTCTAACAGACTACGGTTTATAAGAGAAGAAAAAAGGAAGGCACTCAAAAAGAAGTAGCAAGGCCTGCCAGAATCTCAAAGTGCTTATTATACAATGAGAGAAATGCTCATAACACGGAGAATGAAATCCTAGAATAAGAGGGTCTCTTAGACGTTTCCAAGTTTCTTTCTCACATAAATGAATAAGGCACTGTTTGGGGGTGTTTAACAAGATTTCCAGTAAGTCAAACTTTGTGTGCGTGTGGAGATATCAACTGAAATGGTTCCCCGGATTTTATATTCTGCAGAAACTCTGGGTCATCTTGGAAAATTGGGATTTTTTTTCTCGGCTACGTGGAGCATCTTAGTGATAGAGGTTCAGTATTCTATTACTATTTGGAGCATCTGAGTGTTTCTGGCTCCCGGTTTTCTTATTACCTCATCTCTGCATGTAACGTACAATACACAAACTCACTGTGTTTACACTGAGATAAAGATGCCAGAAAGACTCATTTCTAGTTTGCCGGGAAGAAGGGGTAAAAGCAAGATCCAACACCACGGTAATTGCCACTAAAATAAACAGGGAGCAAACTCTGAGTTTTCACTTGCAGCAAGTAAGTGTAATTTCTGGGTGTGAGACAGAAACCTTTTAAATGCAATGGTTTGTGTAACAGCTTTTATAAGGTGCACTTTTCACCATCAAACAGCATAAAATGCTCATGAGGGTAATCAGTGTTGGATGGCAGGTTTACAAGCTTTCCGCGACGTGCACCCTTTATCCATGTTAAAATGTTTCGCAATTACCTCGTTCCGTATTCTGTTCACGCTTTCTTTTAAAAAGATTTTAAAGCCGTTTTGTACAAATGCAACTCCAAAACCAACCATATTGCTTGACTTCTTTACTCACTTGATGCATACTGTTGGTTTTTATTAACTCCCAAGTTGTCCACAGCTGGTTTACATAGAAGTGGTACTTCTGTAATAGCAGAGGATATTAAAGCAAGGTAGGAGCTAACGACCTCCTGATATAACCTACTCAAAAATGACGCCTTCATGTAACCGTTCCTATGAAGGTCATATAAATGATTTTCCTGTTGTACCAAAATAGTAAGCTAACAGTTACGTATTGTATTCAAAACCGTATACAAATATGTAATCAACATCTCATGGCTCATTTTTCACACAAACCAGATTTATAAGGATGGTGTTTTCTGAATGCAACTGAAAGGCTATTTACGTGCGAAAACTCCGTTCCTTTTCCTTACAAGGTTCCTTGACCTTGAATGATAGATCCTTTTCAATTAAGGTAACAGTACAATGTTTTAAAAATGTAAGCTAAAAAAAAAAAAAAATCATTCTTCCTCACTCTCTCTTTCCGTCTCTCCCTGTCCCTTTCTCTGTCTTCTCTCCCTCTCTCCCCTACCTCCCATTTTCCCCACTCTGTTCCACCTTCCTAGAAGTGAGAATCGAGTGAGGCCCACATTTAAATAGGAGCCACACAACAGCCTCTCCAAACTGCACTCAGTATCTAAGCTGAGTCAGCAATATAGCTTCATGATACCAATCATTTTTTTTCTTTGAGATTATTTTTGGGCAACTTAACAACTAATTTTGACATTAACCGTAGGCTTGACCTTAGTTACCGCGCTTCAACACAGACGCCAACAGTAACAACTACACTACTCTTCACTTCTTATAGATAAGCCACATGGCCAAAGTATTTGGTATATCAAAACAAAGCTTCTTGTGAAATCGGATCACCAGGGCTGAATGTTCCTGGCTCGTACTTGTCCGATGACAGTAGAACCACGTCATCATGAGACCACTAAAGGTTAACCCTAGTCATGATGCATTACTTTCCTTTATGTGGCTATGTTCAGAGCAACTTAGGTTCAGAGACTCTAAGTTAGGACACACCCCTCAAGGTAAGGACCTTGAGCCACTGACTGGGCCATGATCTATCTGCTTGAATCACTATAATAAAGCACTTACCACACCACCTGACCAGGGATATTACGCACTGCAGAGTCGTGCTCTTAGCACGACCCCAAGGTAACTCTACTTATTTTGACGAACACAAATAGTAATGAGCAAGAGAAAGGCAAAAGAAGCGAACAGCTTAATAAGGACAGATTTATTAATTCATTTTGTGATCTTTCTTTTTTGAGCTTTCTCTAAATCAAAATACCATTTTCCAGAGATAAATATATGGAGTGAAAAAAGGTACATAGGGTGGAGCTGGCATTTCAGAAGCTCAACAGTGGTTGCTCCAAATGCAAGCAGGCCAGTGGAATCAATGAGTCCTGGAGGTGGCTTCTAGAAACGCAATGCTCTTGCAACAAAAGCTATCGCCTGGCTCGGAAACGTAAGAGGCCATCCATTTTTTTAGGCATGCCAACCCCATTACAGAGTTATCTTTAGAAAGAGAGGGAAATTTATGACTATCTTTGAACTTCCAGAAAAAAAAAAAACCTACAAATTTCTCACTTATTAAATTATTGTTGCTGGCAACTCTACTGTAAAATTCATTTTTCTTTCAAACTGAATATTAATAAAGCCACCATCAAGGCTGAAAACCTGTGTTTATTATTTCATGCGAGTTGAATAGAAATCAATAGAGGGAGAAAGAATAGGGCAATTTTTTAAACATAAAATTCTAACGTGTTTTATATTGATGAATCTAAAAATGGTATTTCTTACGCTGGTTCTCAAAGCATGGGCTTTACATATATGAAAATTCATCTCGGCTTAACAGGAAAAACCCCAAAGCCCAAAAGACCCTTTCCTTGGGAAATACAGAAAATACACAAAGTTCTACAAAATCTGTCACTGTATAGCAACATCCAATTTTTTTCGGTTACAACCTCTTCTAAAAAGAACTTGCCCGGAATGAAACATCTGTATCTTAGAAGAATGTTCTCAAAATACTTGTTAAAGCATCACATAACACACACCAAGCAGAACTTTTTAAGCGCAATTTACCCAATAAATTATTTTTGTTGAAAAGTATGAATAAGACTGAACAATAACTAATAATTCATAATTTAAGTGATTAATGTTCCTTCCCAAGAGCAGATCATCAGACTATTTTTTGCCTGGGAGTTAAATTTATATTTTAGGGATATCACATTATAGCTTGTGATGGGAGCTGCTCAGGAGTGAACTCTTTGGATTTGAATTGTTCTTTTCATTCGGGATTTAGATTATACTCTTTTTCGTGAACAGGTTTAACTTGAGGGAAAAAAAAATCTCAATGCAGAAAATTATCTAAAAGGTACAGAAGATCCTGGGACACAATTTCTTTGAGGAATTCATCCACTGCTTCCCTTTCTTCTTGCTTTGAAGACAAGGAACAAATACTTCCTGAATATGGATGTCACCTAACAGTTCACTGCTTTAACACCTTCGGAGTCAAGAGAGTTGGAACAAATATAAGCTAAGTTCTGCAGAGCTGGAGAGCAGTTCTGCCAGCAACTGTGAGGAAGGCTGCAAGTGAAAACCCTTTTATGCTTTTCTGCCTAGTATCTCAGTGTGGGAGGATGAATACTAAGTAATAAATTAGGAAACAGAAAAAAAAATGTATATCCTCCACCTAGATAAAATGAAGAAAGGTAAGGCTGGTGTTTGGGACCCAAAAGATTCTCCAGATTAATCAGGATTGTTTTATTCCGTATTCAGCTCCTCACTCACATCCATTTTTTTTTTAAAGTGACCATTTATTGAATGCCTACAACTAAATTTAATACTTTAATTCTCAACAACCTTGTAAAATGTGTGTTGCTCTCAACTTCGTAAAAATGGACACTGAGGTCCTCTGAGACCCAAATATTTTAAAGTTCCAGATTCGTAAAAGACACAACCAGGATCCACATTGAAACTCCATCTGACTCTAAAATCTACGCTCTTGCCATACCCACTTCCACTTACAAGCTTGTGTTTCCCATGCTTCCACGTTAATGGAAACAAATTTGAGTTTCAAATTTGAAAGCTACCACTGGTATGAAATGGCACTCTTTTTAAAAAAATTATTTTAATGTTTTTATTTATTTTTGAAGGAGAGAGACAGACAGAGCATGAGCAGGGGAGGGGCAGAGAGAGGGAGACACAGAATCCGAAGCAGGCTCCAGACTCTGAGCCATCAGCACAGAGCCCAACGCGGGGCTCGAACTGAGCCGAAGTCGGACGCTTAACCAACTGAGCCACCCGGGCGCCCTGAAATGACACTCTTAAGACTAAAATCATGGCCCTACAATATCAGCGAGACATTTACAAACAACATGGACTTCTTTAGTATTCATTACACATGCCAGTTTGTAAGACTCAAAGATATATTTGCCATCTTTCCAAAAGAGCACATTATATGAGATAGGATTTTAATGGGTTCAAGAACAGTTCCCAATCTATTTAAGAACAAAACTAATAAATTATTCTCACCACTTACGTCCAATCCAAATTCAATAAATATTCATTTGCTAACTGCCACTAACGTTAGATGCTAGAAAAGACAGCAAGATGAGGAAATCATTAAATTCCCTGACCGCCTCATCTTTTATCTTTCCCTTACAAAGACTTATTCCCTTAAGATACATCCTTGTCCTGCTGTGTTTCACTCTGCACACACTGTCCCTCAAATGATATTTTGCAGTTTCAATGTTCACTCGTACACAAGTGACATATGCAAATCTATTTATGATGATTTGCAAATCCATTCTCCCAGCCCCTACTTCTCAATGACCTAAATTCTGATCCCATCATATGAGCCATCTCTTTGCAAATGCAACACAATGAGATCTGTGACATTCGCACTCATACCCACCCGCTTGACCTCTCTGACCCCTCGACCTCTCTCTCTTTGTCAATTCCTAGAAGATAGTGGGTGATGTCTCTGACTGTCCCAGCCTCCAGCCTTCATGGAACTTTCTTCACTGTCTAGATCTCCTCTAAACTCTGAACCTATGTGGTTTAATTCTCAGACTCATTCACAGCAAGCTCATCTATATCAACAATGCCTTCCCTACATAGATACAAACATTTCTAGGTCTAAAGGATGTTTACATCTCCAGAGTTAATTGGCTGTGAAAATCAACTAAAAGCACTTACTGAGGAGTTGGGCAGTAACTTCCATAATCCTTACATGGCAAGTGTTTCTGAAGTCCAACAATTGCCCGACAACCTAACTAGGTGCTTTATGAATACTACCCTGTATAATTTGGACAGCTGACATGGAAAACAAATGCTGTATGAACAGACAGAACAACAGGTGATGATTGCTACCCACATTCTAGGCATAAAACAGGATGGTTAAATAACTTGTCCAGCATCACACATCTAGCAAGCAACTGTGCTGATTCGAATCATAGTCTAGCTGACTTCCAGACCAGGGTCTCTCACATGATGCCATGTTGGGCCTGTTTCTGCCATTTACTGAAGTCACTTTAACCTGAGCCTCAGTTTTCTGATCCAGAAAAAGAGAGGATGTTATCAGTGCTCCTAGAGGAGGAATAACAAGCCAGTAGGACGGCATCTGAAGTGAGGCATTTTTCCAAGTTCCCGCATATGCACTAAACATGATTCCAGTATGGTCCTCTGTCCCATCACCCCAACTGCTGCTAAGGATCACTGGCCTTTCTTATACTACACATGAAAGGGTATAACATTATATGAAAGGAGACTGTGTTAAGTTCAAGAAGCATACTGTAAAATCACAGAGCAACCACTGAAAGAATAAAACAAAGAGGTATCACAGTAAGCCAATAAAGGAGAAAAGATGAAACCATAAAATTACTCAAGGAATCTGAAAGAAAAGAGCAAAGAGAACCAAAGAATAGGTGGGACAGATAAGAAAACAAACAGCAACATGATAGAGTCAAACCTACCCATATCAATAATCACATAAAATGTAGTTTAAATAAACCAACGAAAAGGCAGAGATGATCAAATCAGAAAACAAAGACCAAACTAAATGTTGTTTCTAAGAAATCCAACTTAAATATAATGTCAGGGCACCTGGGTGGCTCAGCCGGTTGAGCGTCTGACTTCAGCTCAAGTCATGATCTCACGGCTTGTGAGTTCAAGCCCCGCGTCAGGATCTGGGATGACAGCTCAGAGCCTGGAGCCTGCTTCATATTCTGGGTCTCTCTCTCTCTCTCTCTCTCTCTCTGCCCCTCTCCCACTCATGCTGTCTCTCTGTGTCTCAAAAATAAAAATAAAAATAAGCATTAAATATAACGTCACAGGCTAAAAGTATGAGGAAGTGAGGGGCACCTGGGTGGCTCAATTGGTTAAGCATCCAGCTCTTGGTTTTGGCTCAAGTCATGATCTCACAGTCTGTGAAATCGAGCCTCGAGTTGGGCTCCTGCTGACAGCACAGAGCCTGTTCAGGATTCTCCCTCTCTCCCTCTCTCTCTGCCCCTCCTTCGCTTGCGTGAGTGCTCCCTCTCTCTCTCTCTCTCCCCCTCAAAAATAAATAAATAAACCTTAAAAAAAAGAAAAAGGGTATCACTTTTTGCCCTTTTGGCTAAGATCAAGGGTAAAAAAAAAAAGGGTAAGAGGATTTAAAAAGATATACCATGCTACATTTTAATACCAAACAAAATAAATTTCAAAGCAGCAAATATTACCAGGAATAAGAAAAGCCATTTCATAATGATATAAGAGCCAATCCATCAAGAGAATCTACAGCCCCAAATGTTTACGCACCTGTTAGCAGAACTTCAAAATGCGTAAAACAAAACCTGACTGAACCGAAAAGGAGAAATGGCAAAATGCACTATCATCGATGGAGATTTTTAACACTCATCTTTCAATAATTGATAAAACGAGTAGACAGAGTATCAGTAAGGATATAGAAAACTTGCGCATCACAACCAACCTGACCTAATTAACATTTATGGAACATTACACCCAACAATCACAGAACACGTACCCTTCTCAACTATACACAGCACATTCACCAGGACAGATCGTATTCTGACCACCAAATAAGTCAAAGAATTCAAATGTTATCAAGCAATTTGATCACAACAGAATTAAATTCGAATCAACAAGAGAAAAATATTGGGAAAATCGCCCAATGCTTAGAAACTGAATAATTGACTTCTCAATAACCCATGGGCGCGAGAAAAAATAAACAAGGAAAGTAGAAAGTATTTTAACTACATTATAATACAACATGTGATAATTTATGAGATGCCTTGCCATCCCAATACATACGAGGGAAGGGAAGGAAAAAAGAGGAGTCAATGATTTAATCGACCAACCGAGTTTCAAGTAAGCAAGATGAGAAATTAAGAATGAGAGAAAGGATCATGAATTCATAAAACATTAGATCTGGAAGAATCCTAGAAATCTTTCTAAAATGTGTAAACTCACAAAATTTACAGAAGAAACTGTTCCAGGAAGAACATATGATTTGCTTAATAGGATTTATAATTGTAAATATTTAAAAATGAGCAGCCTTTGCTTGGAGCTACACTATCCAGATATCTGTGTTCTTTAAAGGCCCATTTTCACCTAATAAAAGCAGATAAAGGTTTTGTGAAAACAGATGTGCACATCTGTTGGCCTGTGCCTGACTACCGCGAGCAATCTGTCAGTTCTCTGTATTTGAACACAGAGCATATGACATTTCAGAGTACTGAATTCTCAGTCCACCTGGCCCAAATTCATACTCTGGCTTTACCCCAACTGGTGGCCATGACTTTGGGCAAGCTATTTAACTGCCAATGCCTCAGGTTCCTCCACTGCAAGACAGAAGTAAACCATAAAGTGAGAACACCTCCTGAAGTGTTTCTGAGGACCAAACAACTTAACGCCTTTTGTGGGCTCACAACAGCGCCTGATAGATAGCAAGAACGCAAAACACGACAACTATATTACACACCATTGTTTTATAACTACTGGAAGCTTATTAGTCAAGACAATGACTCTAATTTTTTTTAATTAGGTGACATCAATTAAAATAGGATATCAGCACAGAAAAATGGGTTGCTTCCAGTTCATAACCGGTAAAAAAAAGAGAGAGAGAAAGAGAGAGAGAAAGAGAAGCTTAGAAATTATTTGAAAGCCGGTGTCAAAACAAAGCTGGGGCAATTTCTTTTCAAGGCAAGAGACAATGATCCAATGAAAACTGATCTATGACGTGAAGTATTTTTGGATCAACCAACAAGTTTAATACTATCACATGTGAGAGGATATTGAAGTTAGGCCTAACCTGCCGCCTTCAACTATTTCTTCTAAGTGTGTTCCATTCAACCAGAATTTATGGATTTGAATATTATAATTTTTAGAAGACAAAACATTTATTTCTAAATTTGTTTTTAAATAGATAAAAGGCAGCATTCAGCAGTGTATCATTTGAATGGATTCCATTTGGTATAAGAAAACAACAAAATAAATGTGGAACACATTTCACATTTTTTATTTTATGCAACTTCAATGCTTTCAACGCTGCATATATTACTAAAAGCACAAAAATAGATGCTGTACTATCAAATTATAAAGGATACCAAATTCATATAATTATACTTCATAATTTCTTCCAAATTCAAAAGGACAAGCTCTTTTCTTAATTAAAATAATCTCGTACGTCTTATGTGCTCTGCAGAATAAGGTAAAACAAGTATGTTTTTACTAAGTATCTCCAAAATTTTCTATTTCAATAAAAACTATTATTTGTAACACATGCTCTGTTTTTGACAATGACACTGCAGCTGCCTCAGCTGGGCTGAATGCGAATGAGCCTGAATCAATATGGTAATAAAATACCAAATAAGCCTGACTTTAGTCTACTGTGTTGAGAAGTAGGTGGGTAGATGTTCTACACCTTTAATAACAGACCTAAAACTTCACCTACAACCTTAGTGTTTGTAAGACCATCTTCCTCTTCTCATCCCTTACACGCACTTATAAGGAAGGTTTGCCATGACGGCACACGTAGACCATGAGTGAGACTACCAGGACGAGGCAGAAAGTACGAGGGGGGCCAAAGACACCTGTTCCTCTAAGCTGCCTCTCTGTCTCCCTTCATCCTCAGTCACCAGTACTGAATTCAAGTTCTCTCCACATGCATGGCGCCTCCTTTGAGGTTTTTTTTTTACAATGAACCATATTGACCAGCAGCTTTCCCCAGTGGAAGAAGGCTCAAGGCCAGGAAAACACTCGTGCACGGGCACAGTACTAATGGGACATTCTGTGGTTCACTAAGCCCAATGCCTACGGAGAGGACGGGGCAGAAACCTGAAAACAGCAGCCCACAGCACAGGAAGAAAGCTAAGATGATTCTGAAGGCTGAGTGTGGTCATCATTTATCATCATTTTCAAATACTGAGGTAAGCTGGACCATTTACAGAATTTTTACCTAAATTATTTTATTTGATTCTCACAACAGTCCTAGGAAGCCGGGGCATAGATATTTTTATGGAAAACTATATATTTTGTGGGTGAAGAAACTGAATCAAGAAGCTTGAAAGACTTGTCTAAGGTCACTTTAACCAGTAAGTGAGCAAGAACTTGGCTTCTATTTTCCTCCAAACTAACTGCAGATTCCAGAGTTATCCCGCCACTTTGCTGTATCACGTACAGAGGAAGGCAGAGAGTTGCACTGAAAGGAGGCCAATCCCACAGTGGACAGATTCAGCAACTATCCCTGCAAACCACTGTATTTTTCCCTAATTGCCTGTAACCATCAGTCCCATCCCTTCCCTAACTTCCCCAACCTCTTTCATTCCTGGTTCTTCTCTTCAGACAACCCAAGACATCAGAAATCATTTTGTCCATTTAAATCCCTTAGATCCTGATCTGTGCAACCAAAGATACCCCAGAGCCAACCCTGAAACCAGCAAATGTAGATCCTTCTCTTTTATGAAGTCTTGGGGCTACATCAGAAACTGGCCTAAGGAGTAAAGAAATCTGTGGAAATCAGAGGTATACATTCATCCTATGTGCATAAAAAGCAGGCAGACCACAAATAATGGATATAAGGTCTCCTGCATCTGGCCTGACTGCCCCCGATGTGTTCTGAACTCAGGGATTGCGTTGTCTGGTGGAGTACGTCAAAACCCACTATGTGGAAGATGCTAGCAAAAACAATGGAGATGAAACCCCCAACGGATCAAATGCACTTGCTTAGAGAGTACTGCTTTTGCTTCAGAGCTTAAGATGCTCCTTTCACTTAAGACTTAAAATAAAATAAACTTCAATATAGAAAAAGAAAGGGGGGGGGGATATGTAAAGAGCCAGACATCCAACTCCATAAAGATAACCACTGCTAACATTTTCTAGTCTATTTTATGAAAATATAGGACAGAAGGAGTATGCATTTTTAAAGCAATATCTAGTGCTTGGTACTGTACCGAAAAGCAATGGGTTGAAACTCTTAGCATTCCAAGTCTTTCTCCAGTGGGAAGTCATTTAATCACCCCACTAACCCAATGACCTAAGTACTATTACCCCTATTTCACAGATGGGGAAACCAAGGCATGGAACTTGTTCACTCTAGTTGTAGAGGGGCTATAGGACCCAAATGAAATACAGAAACTAACCCTGAGAGAGTCCGTTTGTCTTCTTCACACATTTCCTTCTACTACATTTTCTCTTTGTCTCTCTACTCTTCTAGTGCCTGCACCGCGCACACGAGAGCCTGTCGCAAGGTCAACTCCAGCAGACGACTTGGGCCCATCGACAGGATATATGGTCCTGTTGACGGGAACTATTCACTCCAAAAGCCAAAAAAAAACCCAAAAAACAAAAAACAAAAAAAAACAAAAACAAAAAAACTGTGCTTTATTTCTGGAGAGAAAATAAAGAAAAGAAAGGAAGAATTTACCAAAGGAAACCTGATTTATTCTTTGGAATAGAAAAGATGCCTAAGAAAGGGCAGAAGCAGCTACAGAAAGAACCAGAGACACGGGAGGTTGGAGAAGGGCAGTCAGTTCATGGGATTTACTCCAGGTGAAACAGGTTCAGCGAAACCATCCCGGCATATGTACCCCTCCCCCGAGAAGAAGACGGGTCTTGCTTCAGCCCAGTTGACTTTTCTCTACATTGCTGAACTGGTCCTGAAATCAACTTGGGTTTTCGGTGGTGGCGGTGGTGGCAGGAAAGGCGCATGTATGTGTGTTTGTATTTTTTAAAAAAAGATGTCCTGAAGTCTAAGGCAAAAACACAATGAGTATCTTGCCCCAGCATGGAGTGGATCTGTCCAACCTTACAGGATTCTTAGTTTGCGGAATAAGTGCATTTTGAATTGCTAGTCAGTGAAGGAAAAACCCTGTAACATCTTATCAGAAGCAACCTCTTCTCTACTCCTTGATGCTATCGGGAATAAAAGATCTTCTAAGAGATTTACAGATCAAATTCAACAACTCGAATCATCCATCATGCTAGTTAAGACAGCTCCATAACAAATCAGATTTATTTACTTGCTTAGGAAACAAATAGCACATATTATAGAGTGAAAATATGACATTCGAGAAACCAAGAGACACTAACTGAGCACCTGCTATTTGTAAGGACCTGTTTATATATGACACATTAAGAGGCAAATGGTTTTACAAAAATGAATAGCTTCAAAAGGAGAAACATATTTCAGAAATGTGATTTGTACATGATTTCAGGATGTTGCCTGACCGAACTGTTACAATGGAAATACATTAAAAACAAACACACATACAAAAAGAAAAGAAAAGAAAAAAAAGCTCGGCAAAAATAGTACTCTTGTCAGAAAGCTCTAAATCCACAAGAAGCATAATAACTCTGAGAGGATAAAAAAATGAAAACAGAAGTTCTTTCCTTCTTGTAGGACCATACTCCAGAACAGGCAAACATACCCTCTGGATGACTAGAGACTGCTTTCCTGACATCAATTTGACTCCATCTCAACATATGCTAAGAATTCTCTTCAGCTTTAAAAAAACAAAACCAAGCAAAACAAAAACACAACAACAACAAAAAAAAGCGAGTGGATGTGCATAAGCTAGAGTCATTATCACACGCTGCAGTGGGAATGTGAAATGGTACAACCACTCCAGAAAGTACTTGGTAAGTTTCTTCTGAAGTTAAACAGACACGAATCACATGACCCAGCATTTCCACTCATAGGTATTTACCCAAAAAGAAAACAATAAACACACTTGTCTGAATAAAGGCTTGAACACAAATGTTCACAGCAGCTTTGTTCATAATAGGCAAAAACTGAGAACAGCTACACATCCATCAGTAACAGAATGAACAAACTGTGGTAAATTCATAAAAAGACTAATCAGCAGTATCAGCAATAAAAAGAAAAGAAATATTGATGCAACATCATGGAGAGGAATCTCAGCAACGTTATGCTAAGCAAAAAAAGAAAAAAAAAAAAGACACGTAAGAGTGCATACCATGATTCCATTTATGTGGAATTCTAGAAAGCAGATCACTGTTTGCCCAGAGCTATGGATCATAGGTGGGCATGACATTGAGTAGGGGTGCAAGGAAGCTTCGTAGGGTATGAAAATGTTCTACATCTTAAAAACTCAACAGTGTTAGAGGCTATATTTCGTGTGGGTATTGTATATAATACTTGTACTTCAATTAAGGTGAACCAACATAACAAGAACGAAAACGTGAAAGTCACGTATTCCGAAGAGGGAAGTAAATATTCCCATTACAATAACTGTACTGTTCAGGTCACGTTAAGGGTATGGTGTCTACTTCTATGAACATGTTAAAGACAAGTGAAAATTAAAGAAGTTTAAGAGGAAGGGAAGTTCAATGGTGAGTGTATCTGGCAACGCTGTCATAGGTGAGCAGTGATTTGAAGTGTTTACGCTGGTGACAGGACGATGAAATAGGGACATATAACCGCTCTCCTAAGCAGGAAGTGCTACCTTCTAAGGGGAGGAAATAGACTCGTACTGGGCGGAAGATATACACACACAGATTCTGTCCTCCATGTATAGAGAAGCCA
This sequence comes from Lynx canadensis, assembly GCF_007474595.2. Lineage (NCBI taxonomy): Eukaryota > Metazoa > Chordata > Mammalia > Carnivora > Felidae > Lynx > Lynx canadensis. The sequence goes on along the minus strand of NC_044315.2, from coordinate 7,921,930 downwards.
ATTATTACTCTAATTAAAATTCACACTAAAAATCAAACCTCACTTCTTGCGTATTTACTGTATCCCAGATACAATGGCATGTGAACCTTCTCAGAAAGTAGTTACTGAGTTCTTATCACTGAGCTCTTCCTGGAGGGCATACTGGAGAGGGCAGGAGAGAGCATGGCGGACCGGATGCCCTTTAGGAATCTTTCTGGAGTGTATTGTGTTCCCTTTACAAAACGAAGTAAATTTTCACGATTTCAAATGACTCACCTTTATAGGTGTTACTCGTACCATGACTTTCACATCTGGGTGTTAATAAAGATTTCTCAAGTTAAGTTTTGCTTTGCTTTTAAAAATACACTGCTATTCATCCCTAGCATATCCAATGGGAAAATAAAATATACTTTAGAATGATTCACTTTCAGATGAAATTTCAAGTATTACTGACAATCCCCCCCCCACCCCCCACAAAACAATCTGCTGACACAGGAAAAGATAACAAGGTATGTGTCCTACAGACATTAATATGACCGGCCAGGAAAATTGTGTTGTTTCCTGCTGTCGGGGGAAGAGTTCCCTAATGGTAGGATTGAGAGAAAAGTTCAGACTTACAGTGGATAATGGCATATGTGATGGACATTAATCACCTCCCTTCACATCTACTCTCCGCTTTTCTTTTCTCAGAACCTCCGGGGATCCCCCAGGTCCCCAAGAAGTTAACTCCATCCACCCTTCACTCCAGGGATGCAACACACAATCCATCATACAACAGTTAGGACTTTCCACCATCATAGCCACAGCGACTAGCTCTGAGGAGGAGGTATGATGTACACTGGTTGAATCAAAACAAATTAACAGGATTTTTGTCAGAAATACGGAGACATATATTCTTTTTCCCAGGGGAGGTAAATATGGGAACAATAAAACTGAGGAGCTATCCTAGAAGCGGTCTCAGAACTGACACAGGAATACCAGAATGCAACCAACACCAGGGAGCAACAATGAAGAAATCGAAGTCACTGAGCCCTGGTGACTTCCAGGTATATAAAACTCTAAGAGAGTACAGGCAACCTGGATTCTGATTCTGCTGTGTGCCTCTGAAGAGTGGTGACTTCTGCTCTCAAAACAACAGTATTACTGGCTGAACATCCTGAATTTTTGTCTTACGGGGAGGATTTTCAAGACAGCTGGAGGGGGGTTGCAAAGCCCTCTAATTCGGCAGGATCAAACCTCTACCCTCGTCTTCCCTGTGAGGTCTACTCTCAACTTGTTAGGGTGGATGTAGATAGAGTAAGCCTTACGCCACGACACCGTTGCCTGCTCCTAAGGTGTGGACGTTTCGGTTCGACCACATTTAGAATTCGGGACTCCCATTCCCGTACAGCTTTCTCCTTTCTGGTGCTCTGCTGCAGATCCCAGCGGCACCAAGAGCCTGAGACTGATCTCTGCCTTCTCAGTTCAAGGCATCCCTGTTGATGCCTCCACTCCGTATCCCTGTGACATAGACAGGAAACTGTCGGCAGAAAACCAGGGCAAACACGGATCTCTTCTTATTTAAAAAAAAAAAAAAAAATTAATGTTTTTACGTAGTTTTGAGACAGAGAGAGAGAACATGAGCAGGGGAGGGCCAGTGAGAGTGGGAGACACAGAATCTGAAGTGGGCTCCAGGCTCCGAGCTGTCAGCACAGACCCCGAGATCATGACCTGAGCTGACGTCGGACGCTCAACCGACTGAGCCACCCAGGCGCCCCGGATCTCCTCATCTGAGCTTGCCTTCTTTTTTTCTCGATAATCACAGTCCTGCACTGCCTGTTGTCTCTGCGTAAGACCAGCTGTCTCATATATTTTCGTCAGTTTTATCACTGCTCATGGAAGGAGGGTTAGACCAGGACTAGCTACTTTATCAAGGCCAGTTAACAGGAGCTCTTGTCCACGTTATTTTTAATGAATTCTTGTTTTCTCTCATTCTCTTCATCTGTATTTGTCTTCTTCTCTCCCCACCCTCAATTTCCATAATTTATGGTCCTGAGCTAAGTGCACCTACAGTGATAAATAATTCTGATATAGTATCTTATCACTTCAAGGCCTCATAATTGGATGATGGAACACTGAAAATCTTAACGTGACCCTAAGTTCTGCAGAGTTTCCAAAGTTTAAGGAAAAATGTTTTAAGTGTAATTTTAAAGGCCTTTCCTCCCATACTTTTTTTTTTTTCATGAATATGAAGAATGCAATGAAAACCTCAGCAACACCATGCTACCACACTGCCTTTCACATTTCATATTTCCTTTGTGGAAGTATATTTGCTCATTTCCTTTTGAGGCAAAATAAAAAGAACAGAAAAACTTCAAATTATCAGAATGATCTTCATTTCCCAGTTTCTCAAGTTGTCCCAATCTCAACCTTAACAAAGTATAAAGGTCTTCCTAGCTGTATTTAAAGACTGTGGAAATAGCTACCTGTTTCCCAAATAAGTCAGTTAAATGAGAAATCAAACACAATATTTTTTTCAAAAAAATGTAAAACAATTATATGAAATGGTTAGTCACACAAACGAAGAATTTTTTTTTTTTTTTTTTACACCAAGCATGAGTTTCTCAACTTATTTAGATCCTTGATATGCTAACACAAACAAACGCTTTAAGATAGAGCTGACTTATCCATCAGGCACAGTGCCTACGGCCCATAACGCTTTCAGGGGCCCACAGCAAGTTTTAAATTTCTTTTAAAATCAATCAGAAGAAGAACTAAAAATTTAGAACAAAGAAAATGTTGACCATTTCTTAATATATTTGTCTTTAAACCCACAGTCATAAAATATTGCTACAATTGTGTGTGTACGTGTGTGCGGGCGGGGGGGGGGGGTTGGCGGGGGAAGGACATCAACTGGCAACTGTTTTCAGATCTGCTGGGAACCTCAATTTCTCCACAGAACCTGACTCGTCGGATTTTAGAATACGAGGCTCCCCAGCATTCTTCCGTTTAAGGTCCTGGAGGTGCTCATCTCACCCTTAAACCAATTGCCTCTGATCTTTCTAGTTTGCCTGAACTGAATTCACTTGTAAAGTGATGGGATAATTTGGGATGGATAGTACTCTGGGTAGCTGGATACCTCCAGGGTCTCTTTTAAGTTACCGTGTATCTTCCTGGCTGCTTCACATCTGGTTTACATTTGCTTTCTACCCGGACTTGGTGTCTCTTCCTATTTCAGAGCCCTCAAGCTCTTTGGAGCACCCCACAAAGTCACCGGTTACTGTCTAAGCAGTCCTGTCAACCCAGAGCCCGTCTGCAAAGCCAAGATAACAATCACGCTGAGAACCCATAAAGTCCCAAAACGAAACTGACTTAGGTTACCAGTTTCACCCACTTCTCCAGGTTCTCCTATTTGATCACTCATGGGTGCTCAAGCCAGCGATGCTTTGTATTCAAATCATGACTGTATTGTTAACAGCAGAAAGAGTCTCTCTGGGGACGCCTGGGTGGCTCAGTCAGTTAGGCGTCTGACTTCGGCTCAGGTCAGACGATCTGGCGGTTCGTGAGTTTGAGCCCCGAGTTAGGCTCTGTGCTCACAGCTCAGAGGCTGGAGCCTGTCTCTGATTCTGTGTCTCCCTCTCTCTCTCTGCCCCTCCCCCTCCTCCACGCTCGCTCGCGCTCTCTCTCTCTCAAAAATAGATAAATGTTAAAAAAGAAAGAAAGCAAAGAAATAACCTATCTGTCCACAGTGACTACCTTGGTTTTCGATGAGAGAAAAAGGCATTTTAAGAAAACAAGATGATGTTTTCAATAATGTTCAAGAGAAACCTAACAAGCAATCTAACACTCAGGATACCTAAAAGCAGAGTGCTATGGATTGAAGCTTGACATGAGAGATGGACAGCATCCAGGGAGCTAAACACTGAATCTCCTTAGATCCCTTTGTTTCAGGGAAGTTCAAGTAGTTCATCAGAAGACTTAGATCCAGGGTTCCAGCCCCATTACTGGTGCTAAAACACTACTCATTGGCTAAACACCTGACTTTCTTGAGCAGCATCAGTTTTCTTATACATCAGGTAGACCTATAAACAGACGTCTTGGCGATGTCTGAAATACCATTAGCGTCAAAGAAACAATTTGTGCCTCAAATCACTCGGTAAATTTTTTTTAAAAAAACTAAGTAAACTTATATTTATTATATTTTTTTTAAAAACGAAGTAAACCTATTACTTTCACTATGTCACCCTGCCACCAACATTCTTAAATCTCCTAGGCCTGCTCTCCATTCTTCAAGAGGGGATCCGTCACAAAGTTTGATCAGTCTTTGGATTTTTTTTTTTTAATTTTTTTTTTCAACGTTTATTTATTTGTGGGACAGAGAGAGACAGAGCATGAACGGGGGAGGGGCAGAGAGAGAGGGAGACACAGAATCGAAAACAGGCTCCAGGCTCTGAGCCATCAGCCCAGAGCCTGACGCAGGGCTCGAACTCACGGACCGCGAGATCGTGACCTGGCTGAAGTCGGACGCTCAACCGACTGCGCCACCCAGGCGCCCCAGTCTTTGGATTTTTAAATATTCTTTACATATCAGGCTTCAGCGTGTGTCATTTGCACAGATGACAGGCTCATCATGTGTTGAACCACCGTTTTTCAAAAGAATTCAAATACGACCTATTCCATAAACTTTTCACAAACAAGTACAATTTAATCTCTCTTGTGCATTCCAAGCCATTTGTTTATACTGTAGCTAATAGGGCAGCACATTCAGTCTCTAAAGGGTCAAAACGCAGTTGAGGCTTTGTGGGCCCATCAAGTCCCTGTCACGACTCCTCAAATATGCCAATGCAGTATGCAAGTAGCCACAGACAATACACAAACAAATAGACGTTGGTGCCCAAAGAAACGTGATTTACAAAAACCAGCTGGCTTTGGCCTGGAGGCTGCAGTTTGCCAATTCTGCTCTAGAACTGTCCTTCTCAATCCTTACTATATATTCTAGTAACATGAGATCCAAATGCAGGTTCTGAGTCAGTAGGTCTGTGTAGAGTCTGAGACTCCAGATTCCTAACATTCTCCTAGTTCAGTGATGATGATGCTGGCCAAGGCATCCTATTTTTTGAGTAGCAACATTCTGATAAGCTCCATGAGGAGAAGGGATCCATCTAACTACTGTGTAGCCTCAGTACCCAGAACAGTACCTGACGCATAATAAAGCAAATATTTAAGGCACAAATGAATAAACAAAGAATAAGCTTCTAACAGAATGTCACGCTCTGCCTTATATCGTGGCTGTGTGTCACCGAATCTTCCTTATGTTCATCCTAGCTTTTAAGCCTACCAAATCAAACAGTCTCTTTAACGTGGTAGATTTTCCAATAAACGTAACTGAGCTAAATCACACTCTTGGTGCATGTGGACGGCACAACAGCTAGTTGTTACAAATTCATTCCAAAGTCTTCTATATTTCGTCCACAACAGTCACCTTTTCTGAAGAATTCAACACTCCTTATACTTCAATGCCTTTATACGTAAGAGTTTCCCTGTTAGAAACACCCTCCCCCAATCCATCAAGTAGAAACATAAAAGTCTTCTCTTTGGAAAACAGGGCAAAGAGGAAATGTCCTTACGCCCCAAGACACTTCCCCACTCCCCACCTGCTACAGATGTGTTTTCCACATTTTCATCATTTACACGGATGTGTCTCCGTCTGGGCTGGTCACTCCAACTGATTAACCAAATGGTGGTGGTGGGAGACATAGTTGGTCACATGCATCTGAAATTAAATTTATGGAGTACGAAGAGGGAGAGATACACAGATAGATGCAAATGTAAAAGGGGAGGAGTACACTACCTAGGTTCCTAATGGCTTTACTAATGGCAGATCCCATCCAGTTCCTCCCAAGTCCACGCCGTTCTTTTGGATTGCAGGAGTTATCCTAATAACCTTCCACACTTCTGTTTTTAGGTAGACTGAAGTAGGTTTCTGATACTTAAAACTACTAAAAGTATATTAAAAATACAATAGTGTCTTTCTAACTGAATATATCCAATTAATAAAGACTATACACAGAAAACGTGTCAAAATTGCAAAAGGGGAGGGGCGCCTGGGTGGCGCAGTCGGTTAAGCGTCCGACTTCAGCCAGGTCACGATCTCGCAGTCCGTGAGTTCGAGCCCCGCGTCGGGCTCTGGGCTGATGGCTCAGAGCCTGGAGCTGTTTCCGATTCTGTGTCTCCCTCTCTCTCTGCCCCTCCCCCGTTCATGCTCTGTCTCTCTCTGTCCCAAAAATAAATAAACGTTGAAAAAAAAATTTTTTTAAAAATAAAAAAAATTGCAAAAGGGGAAAATGTTAAATTGAGGAATCAAGGTTTTTATAACCAGAACCTAGTAATCAAAGGTCTGAGTACTATTAAACATTCTATTTTTAGTGAAAGGATAAATGTTATCAACAGATAACAGTATCGACATGAACACTAACATATCCTAAAAGAAATAAATACTTCTATAATTCTTCCAGGGAAAAAGCTTCCTTCATGGAGCCTTTGGTTCCAAGATTTTTCAAAATACTTCATTCCAGGGGACTGATGCTAACTACACTTCACAAAGTAAAACATTAACAAATATTGGAAAGAGCCGATTAAGATGACAAATATTTCTTTAACCCAAAAGAAAAAGGAAAGAGAAAAATTCTAAGCAATATTCTATTTTATAGAAATGAACTTTAGAAGGGAGAAAGGGTAGGAAATTATCACATCCAAGTGGAATTCTATTACTCAGACATTCAGGGAAGAAGATGTAAAAACCAATGCGCTTGAGCCAACAAACTCCCTAAGAACCTCCTGCAAACAATCACCTCAAAATATGAATCAATTCTGCTTACCCCTGCAGCCAACTATTCCTACTTAATTTTTTACATTAATTCCAGTTAGTTAACATACAGGATAGTATCAGTTTCAGGCATATGATACGGAAATTCAACAACTCCATATATTACCGGCCGTTCATAACAAGTACACTTCTTAAACCCCATCACCTATTTAACCCACCCCCCACCCCTCACTTAATTTTTTAAAAAATAATTTCTAATTGAGCAATCCTCACGTCTGTTAGGAAGTTAAAATGGAAATGACAAAATCCTAGCAGTTTGCTTTTACAGCACGATTCAAAGTAGCCATTATTTTCCAAGCAGCAAATGAAAATGTCAAAAACATTCTTGCTGTAGATATTTAGTTGTTTTCTGCCAAATTAATGAAAGGAAAATATTGCACTTTGAATTGGTTAATTACCATGAATCCTTCTGCAAAGGGCTCCTGCTTGCGGAATTAAGCCAGCTCAAGTTGGCACAATGCCCTAATATTCACGGAGACTAGACTATAGGCTCCACTGTACTCAAGAGACATTTAGTTTTTGGCATCCGTTCATCAGCTTACAAACCATCAGTCGGAACCACTATAGACACTCAACTGTCTGAAGTAAACAGGGCAGAAAGCACCTGCATTTAATAGGGATGTACCACATTCTGCTTCTTTGAAATTTTAAGAGCTAGACTTAGAATGGGGAATGAACAAGAATACCCTGATTTACATAGCTTCTAGAAATTAGAACTACTTCAACAAAAATCCTCTAGCGACAAAGCTACTCCAAGGAAATCCTCTAGGAACAAGGCAACTTCAGGAAAGGAGGAATCAGGAGTTCTTTTTCCTCAGTGCTAAGGACAGGGTGAACGGAGCTGTTCCAAGTATGGGCCTCATGGGAGTCCACACGGAGAGCTCATATCTCACCATTTCCTAGGATTCAAGATAGATGAATACTGATTTTACCTATTTCCAAATGTGATAAAATAATCATAGCATTATTCAAGCCTAACCACATCTTTTCTTTCTCCCATCTTCATGCCGTTCCTTTCTTTACAGAAATTATAAAGCCTGGAATACCCTCTTTCCGTGTGGATGACGCACTGAGTACGCTTCTTTAAAACTGAAGAGGAACATGTTTCTTGGCTTTTTGAAAAACATAATCCACCAAGCCGTTTATTTGGTGAAGAATGGGTAGAGGAGATGAATGACCCAACGCTAATATCATCCTCAATGAGGAAAAACTGAGAGCTTTCCCCCTAAGGTAGGGAACAAGACAGGGATGTCCACTCTCACCACTGTTATTCAACATAGTATTGGAAGTCTTAGCCTCTGCAATCAGACAACACAAAGAAATAAAAGGCATCCAAATAGGCCAGGAGGAGGTCAAACTTTCAGTCTTCGCAGATGACGTGATACTCTATATGGAAAGACCAAAAGATTCCACCAAAAAACTGCTAGAGTTGATTCATGAATTCAGCAAAGTTGCAGGATATAAAATCAACGCACAGAAATCGGTTGCATTCCTATACTCCAACAATGAAGCGACAGAAAGAGAAATCAAGGAATGGATCCCATTTACAGTTGCACAAAAAACCATAAAATACCTAGGAATACATCCAACCAAAGAGGTGAAAAATCTATACGCTGAAAACTATAGAAAGCTTATGAAAGAAACTGAAGAAGACACAAAAAAATGGAAAAAGATTGCATGCTCCTGGATAGGAAGAACCAATATTGTTAAAACGTCAACACTACCCAATGCAATCTACATATTCAATGCCATCCCTATCAAAAGAATGGGTAGAGGAGAGATGCAGATAGAAAAATAATTAATGATTTATCTCTCTTTTTTTTCCTTTCTTCCTAAATAAAATGGAAGAAAACAATCCAAATCAAGGCAGATAAATACTGGTAAACCTAGGAATTCAAGCTGCCTTCTCAAGATGCTCTCCATATGGTCCTTAGAAGTAAGCACCCCTAGGCTTTCTGGGAGCCTGGCACCTTCTCACACAGAGTCTTCCATAAAGGAATGGAAAGAGCACAGAAGCCAGCATTCGATCCTTAAAAAGGTCATTTAGCACCAATTATAATTTTAACTATATTAACATTTAAGTACTATGGCAAATATAAAACCAGCAAGAAATTTTTTAGGACAGCAAAATAACCCTTATAAATCTCTACTCAAAAACTCTTAGAAGATATTAGAAAATCAGACTTTGAGAAACTGACATAATAAGTATATATATATATATGTGTGTGTGTGTGTGTGTGTGTGTGTGTGTGTATGTATGTGTATATATATATGTAAGTAGAGGTGTGTGTGTGTGTGTGTGTATATATATATATATATATTGTATAGGTGTGTGTGTGTGTGTGTATATATATATATATATATATACACACACACACACACTTTTTTTTTTAGGTTTTTTTAAATTTATTTTGAGGGTGGGGAGAGAGGGGCAGGAAGAGAGAATCCTAAGCAGGCTCCGCAGTGTTATCACAAAGCCCAACATGGGGCTCGATCTCAAGAACTGTGAATCATGACCTGAGCCAAAATCAACAGTCAGCCGCTTAACCAACCGAGTCACCCAGGAACCCCTACATTTACTTTTAAATAAATTGATGCTAACCCAGACAATAATGAGAATGCTTAGAGTTTAGAAACCATGAAACAGTATATAAATAAACCAACAAAAGAAGGTTAAAAAAAAAGGATAAAAAGGGAAGAAAGAACGGGTAAGACAAAGAGAACAGCAAGATGACAGACTTACAAACTGGATCAGTAATCATAGTAAATGTAAATGATCTAAACACTCCAATTAAAAGGCAGATATTATCAGACTCCTAAAAAAGCAAGATCCAACAATACGCTGCTTTTGAGAAATGTAACTTAAATATAGATGTAAATAGTTTAAACAAAAGGACCAAAAGGCATATCATAACAACTAGTTAAAAATACCCAGGGTGGCTATACTAATAGAAAAAGAAATTAAGTTCAGAATAGAACTATTGCCAGGGACACAGAGGATAATTTCATGATATGGAGGTTAATTCATCAAAAGAATGCAATATTCTTAAATGTTTATGTACCTAATAAATGAGCTTCAAAATACGTGAAGTAAAAACTGAAAGAAAGCAAAGGTATACGATATCCTGGCCATAAAACAAGTCTCAAACGTAAAAGGAGTCAAGATTTGTTCTATGTTTTCTGCCCACAACTGAACTAAATTAGGAAATAATAGCAAAGATCTCTGGAAAGTTCCAAGATGTTTTAGAACAAAATAAGACACTTCTAAATAACCAAAGAATCAAAGAAGATACCAAAAGTGGGGTTAAAAAGTATTTAAAACTGAATGAAAATAAAAATATACCATGTCAAAATTTTTTGGATGCTACTAAAGCAGTCCTTAGAGGGAAATCTATAGTAAAACAAACATCTGTAGTAGAAAAGAAGACAAACCTCAACCTAATGATCTCTGCTTTTACCCCATGAAACCAGAAAAACAAGTAAATTTTGTCCAAGGTAGAAGAGAAGAAATAATAAAGATCATAACACAACTCAAATAATGAAAGTTTTACCACTTCCTTATCAATGTGGATAACTTTGTTCTTTTTCTTGTCTGACTGCTGCAGCTAAGACTTCTAGAACTGTGTCAAATAAAAGTGATGAAAGTAGACCTATCTGTCGTATACCTGATCTTTCACTATTTACACGTGACATGACACTATACAGAGAAAATCCTAAAGACTCCACCAAAAAACTACTAGAACTGACAAATGAATTCAGTAATATTATAAGGCACAAAATTAACATACAGAAATCTGCTGCATCTCTAGACACTAACAGTGAAGTAGCAGAAAGGGAAATTCAGAAAATGATCCCATTTATAACTGCATCCAAAATAACAAAATAAAATATCTAGGAATAAACTTAACCAAGGAGACGAAGGACCTGTACTCCAAAGACTATAAAACATTCATGAAAGAAAAGGAAGATGACAAAAATGTAAAGACATTCTATGCTCACGGACTAGAAGAACCAATATTGTTTTTAAAGATCCATACCATCCAAAGCAATCTACAGATTTAACGCAACCTCTATCAAAATACCAACAGCATTTTCCATGTAACTGGAACAAATGATCCTAAAATTTGCACGGCATCACAAGAGGCCCCGGACAACCAAAGCAATCTTGAGCGAGAAGAACAAAGCTAGGAGGCACCACCATCTCAGATTTCAAGATACGCCACACAAAGCTGTAGCACTCAAAACTGTATGGTCCCGGCACAAACACAGGCACACAGGTCAGTAAAAAAGAAAAGAGCCCAGAAATAACCCCATGCTTACGTAGTCAACTAATCTATGACAAAGGAGGCAAGAATACGCAGTGAGGGAAAAGATGGTCTCCTGGATACTTGATGCTGGAAAAACTGGGCAGCTCCATGCCAAAGAAACTGAACCACTTTCCTACACCACATACACAAATAACTTTGAAATGGATTGAAGACCTAAATGTGAGACCTGAAACCATAAAACTCCTGGAAGAAAACCTAGGCAGTAATTTCTTAGACATGGACCTTAGCAACATTTTTTTAGACATGTCTCCTCAGGCAAGGGAAACCAAAGCAAAAATAAACTACTGGGACTACACCTCGCACAGCAAAGGAGACTGTCAACAAAACAAGGCAACCTACTAAATGGGAGAAGATGTTTGCAAATCAAATATCTGATAAGAACTTAATATCCAAAGTAACTAAAGAACTTATGGGCTCAACACCAACCCCCCCCCACACACAAGTAATCTGATTAAAAATGGGCAGAGGACCTGAATAGATATTTTTCCAAAGGAGACATAGAGATGGCCAACAGACACATGAAAAGAGGTTCAACATCACTAATCAACAGGGAAATGCAAATCCAAGCCACAATGAGATATACCTCATTCCTGTCAGAATGACTAGAATGAAAAAGATGAGAAATAACAAGTGTCGGTGAGGAAGTGGAGAGAAAGGAATCGTTACGCAATGTTGGTGGAAAGACAAATTCGTGCAGCCACTGTGGAAAGCAGTATGGAGGTTCCTCAAAAAAACAAAAAATAGAATTCCCATCTCAACCAGTAATTCCACTCCTGGGTATTTACGCAAAGAATATAAAAACACTAACTTGAAAAGATATATGCAGCCCTACGTTTATCCTAACATTATTTACAATAGCAAAGGTATGAAAGCAACCCAAGTGTCCTTCGATAGATGAATGAGTAAAGAAGATATGGTATATATAGACAATGGAATATGATTCAGACATAAAAAGAATGAGATCTGCCATTTGCAACAATATAGATGGACCTAGTGAGTATAATGTTAAGATAAGTCAGACAAAGACAGATACCATAGGATCTCACTCACGTGTGGAATTTAAGCAACAAAACAAATGAAAAAAGAAAACAGAGCCAAAAACAAACAAAACCACTCTTAAATAGAGAACAAACTGGTGGTTGCCACAAGGGAGGGGGGTGGGTGAATGGGTGAAACAGATAAAGGGGATTAAGATACACTTACTGTAATAAGCACTCAGTAATATAGAGAACTGTTGAACAATTTTTTTAAAAGATCATAGCAGAATTCAATAACACAGAAAACCGGGGAGCCTGGGTGGCTCAGTCGGTAAAGCATCCGAGTTCGGCTCAGGTCATGATCTCATGGTTTGTGGGTTTGAGCCCCACATCAGGCTCTGTGCTGACAGCTCAGAGCCTGGAGCCTGCTTCCAAATCTGTGTCTTCCTGTCTCTCTGCACCTCACAGCTTGTCCTCTATCTCTCTCTCAAAAATAAATAAACGTTCATTTTTTCTCATTGCCACGTAGTATTCCATTGTGTATGTAAACCAGTTTCTTTATCCATTCATCCGTTGATGGACAAATTCAGGCTCTTTCCATAATTTGGCTATTGTTGAAAGTGCTGCTATTAACATTGGGGTACAAGTGCCCCTATGCATCAGCACTCCTGTAATCCCTTGGGTAAATTCCTAGCAGTGCTATTGCTGGGTCATAGGATAGATCTATTTTTAATTTTTTGAGGAAATATGGCCTTCTGTAGCAACGTGGACGGAACTGGAGAGTGTTACGCTAAGTGAAATAAGTCATACAGAGAAAGACAGATACCATATGTTTTCACTCTTATGTGGATCCTGAGAAATTTAACAGAAGACCATGGGGGAGAGGAAGGAAAAAAAAAAAAAGGTTAGAGAGGGAGGGAGCCAAAACATAAGAGACTCTTAAAAACTGAGAACAAACTGAGGGTTGATGTGGGGAGGGAGGGAGAGGTGGGTGATGGGTATTGAGGAAGGCGCCTGTTGGGATGAGCCCTGGGTGTTGTATGGAAACCAATTTGACAATAAATTTCATATTTAAAATAAATAAATAAATAAACATTCAAAAAAATTTAAATAACACAGAAAACAGAAAAATGGGAAAACTCAATGAAAGCAAAAGCTCATTACTTGAAATGGTCAGTAAAATTGATAAACCTCTAAATAGGCTGATCAGAAATTAAATGCAAAGACATAATGAGTATTCTAAAATGTTGAACCCAACAAGATCCATAAAGAATAGCACATCAAAACCACACTCAGATACTACCTCACGCCAGTCAGAGTGGCTAAAATGAACAAATCAGGAGACTATAGATGCTGGCGAGGATGTGGACAAACAGGAACCCTCTTGCACTATTGGTGGGAATGCAAACTGGTGCAGCCGCTCTGGAAAACAGTGTGGAGATTCCTCAAAAAATTAAAAATAGACCTACCCTATGACCCAGAAATAGCACTGCTAGGAATCTACCCAAGGGATACAGGAGGGCTGATGCATAGGGGCACTTGTACCGCAATGTTTATAGCAGCACTCTCAACAATAGCCAAATTATGGAAAGAGCCTAAATGTCCAGCAACGGATGAATGGATAAAGAAACTGTGGTTTATATACACAATGGAATACTACGTGGCAATGAGAAAGAATGAAATATGGCCTTTTGTAGCAACGTGGATGGAACTGGAGAGTTAGTTATGCTAAGTGAAGTAAGACATACAGAGAAAGACAGATACCATATGTTTTCACTCTTATGTGGATCCTGAGAAACTTAACAGAGGACCATGGGAGAGGGGAAGGAAAAAAAAAAAAAAAAGAGGTTAGAGAGGGAGGGAGCCAAAACAGAGAGACTCTTAAAAACTGAGAACAAACTGAGGGTTGATGGGGGGTGGGAGGGAGGGGAGGGTGGATGATGGGTATTGAGGAGGGCACCTTTTGGAATGAGCACTGGGTGTTGTATGGAAACCAATTTGACAATAAATTTCGTATTAAAACAAAACAAAACAAAACAAACAAAAAAGAATAGCACATCGAGACTAAGTGGGTTCAATCTCTGGATTTCAACCCTAAACCAGTTTAGGGTTTCAAGGCTGGCTTAAATGTAATTCACCATATTAAGAAACTAAGACAGGAAAACCTCATAATTATCTAAATAGACACCAAAAAAAAGTATTAGACAAAATGCAACATCCATTTCCGACAAGAATTCTCAACAAAGTAGAATTTCTTCAGCCAGATAAAGAATGTCTTTAAAAAAACCTACATTTGACATCATACTTAATGGTGAAAGTCTGAATGTTCCTCCCTTACGATCAAGAACAAAATAGGGGTGCCTGGGTGGCTTGGTCGGTTAAGCGTCCAACTTCGGCTCAGGTCATGATCTCGCGGTCCGTGAGTTCAAGCCCCGCATCGGGCTCTGTGCTGACAGCTCAGAGCCTGGAGCCTGTTTCGGATTCTGTGTCTCCCTCTCTCTGACCCTCCCCCGTTCATGCTCTGTCTCTGTCTCAAAAATAAATAAACGTTAAAAAAAAAATTAAAGAACAAAACAGAAATGGCAGCTGTCACCACTTCTATTCAACATCGTGCTAGACGATCTAGCCGGTGTAATTGGGCAAGAAAAAGAAATTAAATGTATCCAGATTTTAAAGGAAAAAGTAAAACTTTCTTTATTTACAAACATGATCTTCTATGTACAAAATCAGGGAGACTCTATACAGAAGCAGCAGTGTCCTCTAATATCAAATTCACACTCAATTTTTCCCAATTGTCCCCAAAATGTCTTTTGCAGCTGGCGTCCCCCCCCCCCAAATCAGGATCTAGTCAAGGCCCCCTCATTGGATTCAGTAGTTAAATCTTCTTAACTTTTGCTTCAAAACAGTCTCCTCCCTTTCCCCCCCTTAGTTTTTTATGACACTGAAGAGACTAGGCCAGTAGGTTGTGGTGTAGAATGAGCTACATGCTCGATTTAGTGGTTTCCCAATTGTGGGTTTAACTCATTCCTTGATCTCCTGCACTTTTTATAATCAAGAAGTTGTATCTCAGCACCATCCAAAGAAAAGAAAAATCAGACAAACCCAAATTACAGGACATTCTACAAAATGACCAGTACTGCTCAAAACTGTCAAGGTCATAAAAAAAAGAGAGAGAGAGAGAGAGAGAGAGAGACTAAGAAACTGTCAAGGATCAGAGAAAACTAAGGAGACATGAGGACGACACACAAATGGGGAATCATGGATTGAATTCCAGAACAGAAAACAGGTATTAGAAAAACTGATAAAATCCAAATCATGTCTGAAGTGAAGTGAATAGTAACGTACTAAGCTGGTTTCTTAGCGCTGACAAATCTGCGGTTATGTAAGATGTTAATAATAGGAGAAAGTAGATGAGGGGTGCACAGGAACTCTCTGTACTACCTCTGCAACCTTCCCAAAAGTGTAAAATTTCCCAAAGGTAAAAGTTTATTGCAAAATTGGGTTACAGACTTAAATGTAAAAAAACATAAAGCTCCTTGAAAAGAAATACATGAGAAAAATATTTTGGACCTTCAGTAGGCCAAGTTTTTTTTTACTGAGGAGGCCAAGAGCACAATCCATAGAAGATAAAATTGGTAAATGGGACTTTGTCAAAATTAAAAACTTCTGCTGTTTACGACACCCTTGCTGGGCTAAAAAGACAAGCGGACTAGGAGAAAATATCTGCAAAGCAAACATCTGACAGAGGACCTGTACCCATAATAAATTCTCAAAACTCAGTAATAATAATAATAATAATAATAATAATAAGTGGGCAAAAGATGTGAACGGAAACCAGAGAAGACAAAAGATGGTAAATAAGCAAACGAAAAGATGCCCCAAATCATTAACCTGAGAAGACGCAAATAAGTGCCACCAAGAGAAACAACTACACACATCAGAATGATGAACATTTAAAAGACTGACCATATCAAGTGTGGGTTGGGATGCAGGGGACCCGGAACTCTCACACGATGCTGGTGGCCATGTCAAATGGTGCAACCGGTGTAAAAAAAAGTTTGTGGACATTTCTTAAAAATTTGAACATATACCTCCTCCCATATGACCCAGCCATTCTATTCCTAAGTTATTTACCACCCAGCCACCCACCCCCAACAAAGAAAGCATAGGTCCATACAAAGTCTTGAACGCTAACGGTCATAGCTGCCTTAATCATAATACTCGATAACTGGACATAACTCATTTGTCCAGTGAAAGGCGAATATGTCCGTACCCCACATGATGGGATATCAGTCAACAATCAAAAGAAATGAACACTTGTTACATGCAACAGTATGGACGAATGACCAAGTAATCGTGTCCCGTGAAAGAAGCTAGACAAAAAAAAAAAAAAAATACCTACTGTATGATGTCATTTATATCAACTTCTAGGAAATGTAAACTAATTTACAGTGACTGAAAGTATGTAAGGGATCGCAGGGATGGGTGGGGGCGGTGGGCTCTGAGTTGAACGGGCAAGGAGAAGGGGAAGGAAGAAAACACAAGGAAACACAAGGAAACCACTGGTGTGACAGTATATTCAGCACCTTGACTGCAATGATGATCTCACAGACATATCCAAATATCCAAATCGTACTCTTTAATTATGTGCGGTTTACTGTATGTCAGATACACTTCAACAAAACCATTTTTGTTTTGTTTTGTTTTGTAACCACCACCCCAAAACCTGGAACATCTGAGAATGCACCAAGCCTGGAAATGAGAAGCCTGAAGAAAGACACGATGGCTTTTCGCAAATGGCCGATAGTGTGGCAAGTGAAACCTGGATTAGAATTGGCCTAGAAATCCAAGCAAAGCATTTCGAACACGTAAACTCTACAATACTGCAAGACCACTATTATTCCCATTTTACAGATGAAAAATCCTAGGCTGAGGGAAGTTAAGGGGCTCTTGAGATTCAGGATCTGAAATGAAGTCTGTCTGACCCGAAAACCCAAGGATACAAGATTGCCTCCCAGTTCACTGAAGAAACAGGAGCCATCAGATGAATACTGCATGTGGTCCCTTGTTGCCTCTGTAAACATTTTCTGTAATCCTGCCCAACTTATTTTTCCAAAATGCAAATTTTCTCCTGTTATTCACTCAGCTTCATTTCCTTCACTGCCTTACAAGTAAAGTCTGAACTCATCAAGACGGCCAGGTGAGAGACCTACCTGCCTACTTCCACAGCATCATTTCCAAAGATTTCTCCCGGATATTCCAGACATACCAAAATATTTACACGTCTTCTAAAAGCGCAATGCATTTTTTACTTGCTCTTCTCACTTTTCTGTGTGCCCTTCCTCTGATTTTCAGCCCAGTGAAGGACCTTCCCGACCCAGTTTAAACACTGTCTCCTCTGCTGAAGTTTTCTCTGACATTCCAGAAACAATTAGATGTACCTTCTTTTACATGCACATCACTCTATTCGTACTGGTAATTCTTTGTGAATTTGTGGCATGAAATATATATACATACACACACACACACACACACAAAGATATCCTCAAAGAGTTGACTCATCTCTGTATCACAGGTACCCAAGCCCAACAGGAAAGGTTCCGTAAGTGCTTACTGAATAAATGGATGAACGACAGACAGGTGGATGAATAAGCAATTAAATGGATACGAAAACCAGTATGTGAAATTGAACAAGAATAAAGAGAACATAAGGGTTTTCCTTTCTGTGGAATATAAAGGAAATCATAATGCCTATGGCAGAAATATACCGGTTGCTATAATTATAACATATAGTACACCTTGTTAATTCTATATGTTTTCAACCTAAATTAGGTCTTAATTAAAGCAACTATTATCTAGCTTACTTGATTGTGGGGTCCTGTTAAAACACTTTATTTAATCAAAAGTAAGGTACTGTATAATTTGATGCAAGCATTAATTCTCCAGACTATAAAATGGTTGGAAACCAGGAAATCTGTGAACTACTCTGATTACTTGTCAAGGAGAAGAAAGCCAGAGGAATAACCTCTTTGTGACCCTCCTCCCACAAACAAAACTATTCACAGATTTTACCATTTCAAGATGTAACCTTGTTTAGTGCTCTCCTCCTGCAGATAACATGAGACATTAAAAAAAAAAAAAATCCCACCATTTAAAATTTCAGGCTCCTTTCTTCCTCGATTGTTTATGGTTTTGAAGTATTTTTATGCCTGGCCAATATATGTTTCATTAGGTTCCTAAAATTTAGTCTCAATATATAACTGGGATAATTTATGGTACCTTCTGGTTTGGGGAGGTTCTTTTATCATCTTTTTCTCTTGCCCAGAGCTCACATAAACATAATTTGGGTACCTTCTGCACACTGCTGTTTAATGTTAAAATCAGGCTGGAACGAATTCTTTTTTAAAAATGCAGAATAAGATAGAAGTGAAAAAAAAAGTCAAGAAGCTTTGAGAACTACTCTCAGCTAATGGAAAAATTATTTTAATTACATGAGAAATGTTCTAAAGCAATCTTCTGGGTGAAAACAAAGCATTACTTATTCGTTGAGGAAAATGCTTTCCCTGAAGAAAATGTTCCCATGTTCAGAAGCGCTTCGTCTATGAAATTAATGCCTTGTACATGTAGGTAAAAAAAAAAAAAGGTTCACACCTTGGTAATTTTCTTCTAAAATGCTGCCTCATTATAGCAATAACATTTTGATTTACGCTAGAAAGGGTTTCTTTCCAAAGAACTAAAATGTATTTTAGAAACACACTTAAAAAAAAAACAAAACCTGAAGTGTGCTCTATAAAGTACTAAACAAGTCCATAGCAGTGGACTTTGCTTTAAAAGGACAAAAGAAGCCATTTTAAACCACATTAAGTGTAATCATCTCTTTTTTTCCCTCTGAAACATGACAGTAAAATGAGAATAAGAACTGAATGATTTCAGAGCGCAGCAATGGAAAGTTTGGGACTGCAATATGAAAAGACAAAATTTTGAAAAAACAACCTTGGACGAAGATGTCCATTAAACACAAGGAGATATATTCCAAAAGCTGCTGTAATTTTTCTCGGATTAGCCTGAGAACACAGGACAGGCCATTTGTTTTGATTTTTCCCTTGACGATCTTCAACTTTGCTCCTGCATTTCCTTTCACAAATAAACAGGTTAACACAAGGAGGTAACTGATTGTGTAACTTATCACATTGTGATCTTTCAAGGGAAACGTTTCAGTTCATTCAAATTCTGTCTCCTCTCAACATCTCTCGTCTCCTGCATGAGAAGATGACAGTCTATAAAAGGAAAGGACACCATGTGTGAATTGAGTTAAGAAGGGTTCATGAGAGAACCGGAATCTAATTACATAAACACACTTCCCTACAGGTGGATATAAATTTGAAAATCTCTGAAATCTCATCTTTAAAGGCGAGCAGTGCTTTTTTAATTATGCTAAAAGTCCCTTGTCTGCTTGATCTCTCATGAACAATTTTAATCAGGCAAGCCTAATACACGCCGTCTCACAGACAACTTAACAGAGCTCTCAACTATGAGCTAATGGGAAGACAAGGAACCACAAGCATTTTTATTAAAAGGAAAAAAAAGGCCAGCCTAGAGATTTGGCCAGCAATAAAGCAAGATTAAATCATGCTTTTCCCCCACTTAGCCTACTTCACTTCAAGAACTACAGACATACAATTAATTTGCTCTTGAGATTTATTTTGTAAACATAAACACACCATGTTTAACATATTACATCCTCGCAGTTCACAGCGGTTTTCGTGATTCTCCTCTCTCATTCACAAATGGCCTAACGTACATTGGAGCGACCAGTTGGCCAGAATCGAAGAATAGCCCCCACTAAAATTTATTCTCCCCGGAAGAGCCAAAAAGCACTCTCTCCCGTCTACAGGAATCCTGAGAAGGTCAAAGGGAATGTGAAATGATAATTAAAAGAACCCACCCTTCAGCCAATCCCCAAGCCCACTTGCTTAACCAGCTATGTCCAGGAGTTTTCAGCCCATTCTAAGGCTCTCCAGATAGAGCAGCCTACCAGAACCCTCATTTTTCAGCAGCTCTAAACCATCTGAACGTCACAGCCACCATTTTAAACTCCTTTCTCTTAACCAGTTCAACCCAGAACCCCCCCCAAAAAGTATCGTTAATCGCCCCAGGGGCTAAGAGCCTGCACCTACGCAACACCGAATTGGTTTCAGTCTATCTTGATTCCCCCAAACTGCTTGAAATGAAAACTTCCACTTTTTAAACCCTGGTCTGAGTTTACCTCCGATTAGTGGCTGTGTGATTTGCAAGCTATTCTCAAGCCGCTCTGTGCCCCATTTCCTCCACCTGTAACACTGTAGTAATACTCTCCTTCAAAGGGTTGGTGTAAGAATTAAATGCCATGAGACGGGAAAGGGCAGGTATAAAAATTAAATGACATAGTTCACCCAGCACATGGTACACCCTTCATACACTCAAGTTTCCCTCCATTGTGTCCTAGATTAGTGTTTCCAGGATCTTCCAGCATGGGCTTGATGGCTTCCGCTGAACTCTGAAGAAGACACTGGGCGTCTCACGTGCTCCTTGGCAATCTGTGCCAGGCTTCAGACGCAAGAGCAACCCTTCCCCAGAACCTCGCTCTTATGATCTGCCCATCTCTATACTCAGCTCCGTCCCTCTGGAGGCTTTCCAGCTATTTTCATTTGAGGGCTCCCTGGGCATCTCCAACTCACTCTGTTTTCCGGTGCCCTGAGTTAACGTTTGCTTATTCATCAGAGACTGCTTCATTTACCTTGGCTTCGGTTTTTCACCTGCCTGGCTCTCTTCCTCATTAGTGCTTCTGCTGCTTACTAATTGCAATTGCATGCAATCCATTTAAATCGAAGTTTTTCTATTTACACTGATTTAGAAGACTATTCTTTACAGTTAAGCTGCAAGAAAATTAAAATACAATAGGTGAGGACAAGTAGGCCCTGGGAAAAAAACATATGGTTAATTCTTAGAAAATGAGTTTTGTTTTGTTTTGTTTTTACAATCAACACACATTTCACGCATTCGCCTATCAGATCTTGTGATTCTTCTGACCCGGTTGCTTGATGGGCGGTAACAATTCCGCTCTCTTATTGAAATGGTACGCAGTTGCTTAAGAGTGAAAGGGGACAAAAGGCAGGGGAAAAGATAAAGAAGCTTTCAAGAAATGTTCACCAGCACCACTACGATTGCAAATACGTCCATACAAATCCTTTTCAAACCCCCCAAAAGTAGTTGTCTAATCTATCTTCAAATATCTCAGAATATCTTAATTCTAGAGTTAGAAAGGCCAGATCTCTAATAAAGAATATTCTTCTGAAATAACGTAAATCAGTTAGGACCACTGTCCAGATATTTTCACGATACTCAACAGTCATTTTTTTTTGTTCCTTTTTACTTTTTTGTTCTTTTTTTTCCCTTTCACATTCTCTCCCAATCTTCCGTTGGGTACACAAATTTATTTTTTTTTTAAATTTTTTTAACGTTTATTTATTTTTGAGACAGAGAGAGACAGAGCATGAACGGGGGAGGGTCAGAGAGTGGGAGACACAGAATCTGAAACAGGCTCCAGGCTCTGAGCTGTCAGCACAGAGCCCGAAGCGGGGCTCGAACTCACAGACCGCGAGATCATGACCTGAGCCGAAGTCGGCCGCTTAACCGACTGAGCCACCCAGGCGCCCCAACAAATTTAAAATGCTTAGTGATGCAAAAGGAAGTATTATTCTTTACATGAATATGAATTACATGTCTTTCCGTACTCCATGCTTCTTAATTTTCCTAATGGAGTATCAAGTCTTTCCAATATCCTCAAATTAATCCCAACCTGCTTCAAATTACCATGTTTTGAAGTTCTGCCTCAGGTTCTGGTCAAGGATAAAGTGCCATCATGGGCAGGCGGCTTTCTTTAAAGTAATAGAAAAGAGTAATAAAATAATTACTTCTTAGAATGTTACTTAGAAATTCTTGTGATGATTCTACTCAACTCACTCAGGTAAAATTTCGATCCAGCAGTATTAACATAAAAATTATTTCAATAACCCAATTCATCACTACCTGAAACAATGGCAAAAACTTTCTTTTCCACTAAGTATTTGGTTTGCAAAAAGCTACTACACCTGGCACCCAGATCGTGGATTCTAACACCATTTTCCCATAAAAGGAACCAGGGCTCTTTGCAGAAATGATCCTAAGAGTGGAGTAGAAAATATAAGGGTGAATCTAATGCATCCTATAGTCCCAGACACTAAAAAAGTACTCAAAACAAAAAATAAAACTCAATGATGAGGTTATATCAGAGGGACAAGGGACACAGGGGCCATTTACAAAGCTCCCAATGACCAAAGCTGAGCCAATCAGAATAATAAAGTGGTGTTGCATTATAATCCAAAGTATAAAATAAGTATCCACGAGGGGCACCTGGGCGGTCCAGTCGGTTCAGCGTCTGGCTCTTGGTTTCGGCTCAGGTCGTGATCTCGCGGTTTCTTGAGTTCAAGCCCTGCGTCAGGCTCTGCACTGGCAGCACAAAGCTTGCCTGGGATTCTGTCTCCCTCTTTCTCTGCCTGTCCCCACTAGCGCTGTCTCAGTCTCCCTCAAAACAAACAAATAAACTTAAAAAAATAAGTTAAAAAAACATCCACGAATCCATACTTACATAAATCAATGACTGATTAAATACACACACAAACGGGGGGGTAGAGACAAATCTCATGCAGAAGTATTCCAAGTAATTTATGAAGATACCCCACTTTTGCGGGAGTGGAACAGGACTCCCCGCTCCTTAAGTGGGGGCCACACACAGTGCTTTCCTTCCAAAGGGGGAAAGTCTGAAAAGGGGGAGTAAAGAGTAACCTTACAGTGAGTGAGGACAGCCGTTGATGATATGGGAAACTGGGTGTGAGATATATAGGAACTCTCTGTACTATCTTCACAAGCTTTCTGTAAATCGGAACCTATTGTCAAATTTAACAATGTGTTCTAAAAGTTAGAAAAAAAAAAACAAACCCGCTATTGCCTTTGGGCTTTCTGCAGCTTGCTACCCGGCTTACCGGCAGAAACTCTAGTGAGTTCTAGAGCACTTCGACTGTCCAATTCTCGATAGCACTCTCAAACCCAGCGGTCGCCAGCACTGCCTTGGATGGAAAGATGAGAGGCAGAGCCCTGCGTGGGAGCGTTGCTCTCCGTACAGCTAGTCGGGGGACTCAAAGAACCAGTTTCTTCATCTATACAATGGGGCAAACGTGCTTGGAGGGGTTAAGGACTCCTGGGCGGAGAGGGCTAATGCCTGGCTGCATTTCCACTGCACAATGTCTCTTCTACATCCAGTTCCACTTTCTCCCGCTTGGCCCCACTCAGATGTCAACCAGTGGCCAGACCTGGCTGCTTCCAGCCGGGTTCTGTAGACACGGTGCTCAAACGTTACTTTTTTTCCCCCCAAAATCAATTCATGTGAACTCTCTCTCTGGAAGAATAACTGGAAATTGGACACAGCGGTTGCCTCTTTGTGGGAGAACGGGCGGCCAGAGCAGAAGGGAGCCATGATTTGCATTGTATACGCTCTCGGGCTATCCGAGTTATTTCCTACTACAGGTAAGCATTAGCTATTTAAAAACTTATGACAAAAGCAACAACAAGAAATCCATTATTACTCAAGGATTGCTATCATTTTCTTATTTCTACCTTTGTATCTGCAATCTGTGTGTTATCTCCTTTTGATATAGCACCATCCATCGCAAAGGCAAGAAGTGTGGCTCTAGGAGACTAGTCTAAAATGATTTCAATCAACTTCTTGTGTAGCAAATCAGCTGTTTCAAAATAGCATAGCAGTCTTGGAATCAGAAGTGACTTGGGATGGAACCCAGGCCTCCTTTACTGAACCTCCCCAAAAGCCCAGCTTCTTCATCTATAACCCTGGAATAACAATACCCACACTTTATAGAGCTGTTGGAAAGGTTAAGTAAAGTAGATGTAAAATCCTTAGCACAGGGCCTGGTCCATCTATTACTGTCATTGTAGGTATAAATGGAAGTCTGTGGGAAGATCTGATTTCTCACTCAGATGTCTTTTCCACTCAGCTATGGATCCAGAAGCAACTTCCAAGATTCAACACCCCTAAGATGTGATCGGTTTTCAGCAATTATTGTTCTAGTCTCCTAAAGAATGTGTGTGAAATAACCAGAATGAACAGCATTTCAACACACGAGTCACACGCTATTGGTAATATAGTTAGAATTGAGGAATTCTTAAAACCATCAAAGCAACAAAATATTCAAGGACAGTAACATTTAACACCTGATTAAATGGGCAGAATGCTCCAGTTGAAGTTGTCTTTGGGATTGTGCTGGAAGATTGCATAAGTTTAAATGTTTAGATTATCTTCGCATCCTGGCCTTTGCCTTAGTTTAATGCAAAAGGGCTTGTCATATTTTACCAAGACACAGATTGTGGAGATTCGTAGTGATACATGTAAATAACCTTAATAAAAATGCAGGGTAGAGCGATGCATATAAACATCTTAGGTCCTTTAATGAATATTTGTCGAGTGGACTTTGTGTGCATCAATACGTGAATAAATACCATGTTATGAATGCATACTCCGTTCAGTGAGTCATTAGAAATATTATTCCGTTCCTGTCTCCAAAAAAATAGCTATGTATTTTACCCTGACTTCCATTTTATTGTGGGTTTTAAATGGAAAACACTTCAAAAACGAATGGTATCTTTCCACTCACAGGGTCTTTCGTGTGTTATTTGCATGGATACACACACAACAACATACACCCAGGCAACATTCTAGAGCAAAAATACACATGCATCTCTACGTGCTTGGATATAATTTAAGATACAAAAGTGCTAAAGATGTATTTGACAATTTTTCATACTTTCTAATTTTTTGGCTTTAGGGCTTTGCTGTAACATTCATTAAAGCTGCTTCTCGCTTTTGAGGTCACCGACGACAAAAACAGCTCATGTGTATCTGATTTAAAGTCCCGCTGAGCAACTTGAGGGCTGCTACGAGCCAAGTGGATGGGTGATTTTCAGGCTGCGCCTGTCAGGGAAGAATGGGATCTGAAGCTACAATGATACAACTCTTACACAGTTCCAAACACTTAGGCTGGAGACCACTGAGGAAGCTCCATTCCATTACTAAGTCACCCTGTCCAATAATGGCCATGGTGGACAAATTTTTTTTTCTCAATTCTTCCATTTTATGTTACGCTTCACAATTTGTAGGTCATTCGCAAGTACCATCTCATCCTGACAAAACATGTGAGCCAAAAGTTGGGCAGTTACTTCAGGGACAGAAGGCCACCAAACTAGTAAGTGGCAAAACTGGGATTTGTACCCACATCCTCTGTCCCCAATAGAGTGCTCTCTCCCCCATCCCACAGCTGAATTCCTTCCTCTTCTATGACAGGTCCTGATTCCCGGGGCACAACACCCCATCTGCCCATCCCCTCATCCCTCCATCCCCCCCCAACCTCTTCATCCATGGTCTGCAGTCCTCCCTTGGCCTGGGGCCGGTCAACTCAGCAGGGACACCGTCCCAAATTTAAATCAGCCTTCTAGATAAGTCCAGCAAATGCGGTTCACTTTTCCTCAACACAGAATAAACTTCTTACCCAAGTCTTCAGAGGCTGATGGTCCTGAACCCGTCTTCTTTTTCACGTTTAGAGAGTGTCCTCTGTGCCCTAGAAAGGTTCCTGCACCCTGGGTCCCTTCCCTCCTGTCACCTAGTTAAGGTACACTCTTCCTCACCTCCAGCCTCACTGCCTCAAGCAAGCAGCAATCTCACTAACCAAACCAAGGGTCCCGACTAATCCACTCTCAGGGTGCCATGGACCTCGACTCCACTGGTGTGATCATAGCTGCAAGTCACATTTACTCATGGAATTGTCTGGTTAATGTCTGACTTTCCTCCCCCGACTGTCAGTGACACAAAGGGTAAAGATGAGGTCACTTTTTGGGCTCAGTCACTACTATATCCCCACTGCCTGGCACAATTTCCAGCCCCACAGGAAGTAGGTGATACTTTTTTCTAAAGCTAAACAAATAAAGAACTAGGCAAATTCCTTCTTCAGTCTTCAAATATTTGAAGATAACTACTATTCTGACGATTCCTCACTCAACACACATACACACAAAAGTTGTTTTGTTTGTTTTTTTAATTTTTTAAGGTTTATTTATTTTTAGAGAGAGATGGAGTTCTAGTGGGGGAGGGGCGGAGAGAGAGGGAGACACAGAATCGGAAGCAGGCTCCAGGCTCAGAGCTGTCGGCACGGAGCCCGACGCGGGGCTCGAACCCACGAACCGCGAGATGGTGACCTGAGCCAAAGTCGGTCGCTCAACTGAGCCACCCAGGCGCCCCCTCCAAAGTTAAGTTTTAATAAGGAAACCACTCTGATCCTTGGAAATATTCCTGATATGACAAAGTGCCCAGATACTCCTTAAAACCTGGAAGTATAAATGAACATATTGGTTTTTTCTCGTAAGTAGAGGCTGTACCTTTTCCATTCCACACCCTGTATTTGCAATAAAACACTCTAGGGGCACCTGGGTGGTTCAGTCGGTTAGGAGTCCGACTCTTGATTTAGGCTCAGGTCATGACCTCACTCTTCTTGAGATTGAGCCCCGTGTTGGACTCTGCACTGACAGCATTGAGCCTGCTTGGGATTTTCCCTCTCTCTCTCTCTCTCTGCGCCACTCCCCACCGCCCCCCCCCTCTCAAAAATAAATTAAAAAACAAACAAACACACAAAAGTCTATGGCTGGGGCATAGGAGTAACAGGTAGATCACAAATTCCCAGGTCTTCCTCATAGGAAATGCTGTCAAAAAAAAACATGTCTGCTTGATTCTTGACTAGTGTGATTTCAGTTTCAGCCAATCATTTCAGATGGCTAAGCCTTTTTTTTTTTTTTTTTTTTTTTTGGTCCTGATTCCCTTACTCCAACCATTAGCTGTCACTCCCAGCTTTATGTGATATGTAAATGTGATGGACGTGTTTCATCGAAATTGGTGATATAAATGATTAATAGGACAAAGTGAAAGAAAGAGCCGAATCACGTCACTAGAAATCCCTCTCTCCAAGCTGACATCAGTTCATTCATCACGTTTTTTCAACCGCCTAGGAATGTGCCCGTCCTCATAAAACAGCCCCTAATTTGACCACCTATCTCCTGAACACTACCACGAGACGCTTTGTCCCAAGCCTTGCAAAATCCCCTTACTCCAACTGTACGATAAAAAGGTTACACAAGCTTAACATGACACACATTTCCAGCGACCTTAGGTGGTCTCCGGAGGACTGCTTCTCTCCTAGGTCGAGTCTGCACCAAGTATCTAATAACTAATTAAAAGAATTTTCCCAAGCACAGACATGAAACTGAAACACGGGTTTCAAAATTCCACTTCTGGTTACATCGGTTATAACTTCCTACGTTTACTCCTCTGTTTTGAAAATAAAGACAGTATCTGCGTAATGATCTTTCGGCACCTTTGGTACTGATCGTCACTGCTGAACCATGACTGAACTGCTCATTTCTGCAGGTGATTTATTCCTGAGGCGTTAAGGGGTCAGAAGCATCAAAGAGCGTTCTCCCCGCTGCCTCGCCTTCCCTGGACTTCAATGCCCTGGCTGCCATCCTGAGTCTCCTCTGCGGAACCTGAGGCTTGTTTCCTTGGGATAGAGAAGTTAAAACCAACCCAGGAGGAGTTCTGCAATTCTGCCTTTGTTCCGACATCCAGTATTACGCCGTCTGTCCCAAGATGCTCATGCTTCTTCTTGGTTTCCTTCACGATCTAAACACAATATGCTGTGATCCTTTCCATCTCCGCAAGCCTCATTTTGAGATTCAGCCTCCTGAACGCTACTCTCTTTAGTACTACTTGTGTATTTGTGTTCCTACCCATCCTTACGTACGAGAATCATTTGTGCTCCTATTGTCGGTATTCCTTTCTAGACAGCCTACACGTTTCATTTATTCGATTCATGTTGTACCGCGTGCCAAATATATGCAGTTCACCACACTACAGCGAAGGATACAAAGATACCTAAGATGGGGCACCTGGGTGGCTCAGTCGGTTGAGCGTCTGACTCAGGTCATGACCAGGTCATGATCTCATGGCTCATGGGTCCCAGCCCCGCGTCGGGCTCTGTGCTGATGGCTCAGAGCCTAGAGCCTGCTTCGGATTCTGGGTCTCCCTCCTTCTCTGCCCTTCCCCTGTTTGCACTGTCTCTCTCTCAAAAATAAACATTTTTAAAAATTAAAAAGATACCTAAGATTTGGTCCCTCCCTTCAAAAAATCCAGAGAGAAAAGAGACTTTTCAGCAGAAATATAGGCTTCTACGTTACCAAGATGAAAGCAAATGCTGAGCAAGCACAGAACACAACAGCTAGCTCAAGGAAGGGGCTGCTGAAGTCTTCACCAAGGAGATGACAGGAATTGAGTCTTGCAGAGTAAGGACGTAGTCACTTAAAAAATGGAAATATGTGCAAACAAACGGCAATATAAAAAGCACATTGTTTTCATACAAGAGCGATGAACTTCATGTAGCTGGAATTCCAGTTACATGGAGTACAAGATATATAGCCTGAAAATACAGAGTCAGTTAGAAGAAGGCTGTGTAATCTAGGCGTCCAATGTAAGATAAACAAAATGAAGCAAGTACTTTCTGCGGAATACTAGGTAGCAGGTAGAAAAACAAAATCAAGATGTATTCCCAAAAGTCCGGCAGCTCTTTAAAAAGTAAATGGTGTCTAGAGCACGATATCAGCAATGCAAAATTAAAACGCATACGCATCCAATGTTTTGTGTGAACACACAATAAATCCACATGGTTAACAGGACACAGAACAGGATTCAGATCCAAAATAGGAAAATAGCGGGGCGCGCCTGAGTGGCTCTGTCGGTTAAGCGTCCACCTTCGTCTCAGATCGTGATCTCACAGTCTGTGAGTTCGAGCCCCGCATCGGCTCTGTGCTGACCGCTCGGAGCCTGGAGCCTGCTTCGGATTCTGTGTCTCCCTCTCTCTCTGCCTCTCCCCTGCTCATGCTCTGTCTCTCTCTGTCTCTCTCTCTCAAAAATAAGGATTAAAAAAATTTTTTTTAAATATGAAAAGTTATCCATGGAGACGGAACATGATGGGGGTGGGAAAGGAGAACCAACAGATTTCTTTTTAAATGTGTATGCACCTGTCTGAAGTCCAAAGACATCAAAAACGTATAGTTTTCCTAGAAGTGACAGAAGTTATCAAGTTCAGGAATATGGCAAAATCGAATGCGGGTGGTTTTTAGGAAGAAAATTCGGGCCCGCATGAAGTCAAAGCTCTGTAGCTATAGTTTCTTCTGGAGTCGAGGAAGAGAAGTTCATTACCCTTTTTCTGCCTGTGCTGAGCAGGCTCTTATCATTCTGTGAGAAAAGGCAATGTATCAGACTAAACTGACCAGACTAAACCGACGGTAAGTAAAGACAGATGCAGAACTTTCGGGAACAGGTCAAAGTGAAGACGAGCTTTGACAGGGAGTCGATCACTACAGAGAAAAGCTGTATCTTAAGGCCCAAATTTGGGCTACCATCTTCTAGGAATTTTGTGTTTTTTAAACATTCCTGCACTGTGGTCGATGCCGGACTCAGTAAATATTGAGGATTTCACCAAGCTGAAGGTCTGTTGTTTTCTCAGGCCTGTGCCAGAGGGAGAGCAATGAGAAACTACGAGAAAGCCTCGCAGAGTATGTCTCGGGAGCACAGCACGGGGATCCCTGTTAGAAACTCATTCAAGCCCTATCGCTTGAGAGAGGAATCTTGCTTTCTCAAGAACTGCTTCAGCTGTACAAACAGACTTTCTGCAGAACTGTAACTGAACACTACCAGCAGTAAGCCAGCGTTTTGAAATGTCATCAAGCTCTAGTGCCAGGTGACAATTGTTTGCTGTGACATGATTTATGCAGCACATTTCATCCACTTATCTTAGACTCAAAGGAATGTTACCAAAGGGTTCGCATTCAGATGAACAGGCATGATTTCTAGCCCGACCGTTGCATCTGCGAAGAGTGAAAAACACACCTGGGAAGTTCCAGGACAGGATCCTACTGATTCAGTTTTGAGAGTGAAGAATTTAAGAGCCACAGCACCGGCACCCTTAGGGGACCTCCCTCTATGGCGAGGACGTGGTTTGTCATTGGGATGCAAACAGTTGACTAAAATGTAACCGGAATCCAAATATAGTGTTAATATCCTAAGTGACATGTGCAAATGGTATGTACCATGGTTAACAATACTCTATGTATAGAACCTTCCGTTTCCACAGATGTGCTCTCGAGGGTCAGGCGTTCATGTCCCCCTTTGTGGTCTGTGCTTCAGGAACATGACAGGGATGTTTTTACCCTCTGACTCTCTGGCTCCTATTGAATTATCCACACCCCATCCTTCCATCTGCTCACCTATTCACGTGACGGCAATATTTTGATAGAAGAACATCTTTAAAAGAGAGAATCTTCCAATAATGACCCTAAAACAATTTTACTTTTTTCAATATTATTACCTAGAGAAGGTAATCTATGTTCTCTGTGGGTGGTGACATATGGGTATTAGTTCCCTTTCTCTATGTTAAATATGTGCTGCTTCTGTAATCCAGAAAAACAGATTTAAAAATATTTTTTAAGTTTAGTTAGAGAGAGAGAGAGAACATGAGCAGGGGAGGGGCAGAGAGAGGGGGACAGACAGAGAATCCCAAGCAGGCTCTGCACTGTCAGCAGAGAGCCGGACATGGGGCTCGAACCTACAAACTGTGAGATCATGACCTGAGCTGAAATCAAGAGTCAAACACTTAAGCGACTTAGCCACCCAGGTGCCCCCAAGAAAAAAAGATTTTAAATGACTATGTAGTGACATGATTAGGAAGACCTTATTATAAGAAGTTCTCATTTCAATTTTTTTAATTAAAAGTGTTTATTTATTGAGAGAGAGACAAAGTGCACGCTAGCAGGGAAGGGGTAGAGAGGTAGAATCCCAAGCTGGCTTCGGCTGCCAACGCAGAGCCTGATGAGGGGCTCGAACTCACGAACCGTGATATCATGACCCGAGCCAAAACCAAGAGTTGGATGCTTAACCTGACTGAGCCACCCAGGCGCCCCAAGAAATTCTCATTTTTAAAAGGTGCTTATATATCGAAGGACCTGGGTCTGGGATATCCCTCTTACCTTCTGTCTTTACCCAGGCTTACAGCCCAACTTAGATGTGAATACACACATGAGCTTTGTCCTAGGATCTGTGACCGACTGGACAGTGGAAGGCAGGGGCTGAGCAAACCTAAAATTACCTATCAGCTACTCAGAAAAGACACTGAATCTAGTCGGGGCTCTAAAAATGAGATTATATTATACGAATATGCCAAATTTTCTTAGGATGAGACACACTGAATCGGCATCTTGGCAATTTATGCTCAAGACTAAATGGTTTCAAATAAACACAAATACTCTTATACCTCAATAGACACATGCACAAAATAACCATCTATCTATTATGTTATCTAACATAATAAATTTAACACTGTTAGAAAAAAAAGTCCTTGTTTAATGAAAAAATTATCACTCATATTTGCCCAGGTTTCCTCTATGTTACGCGCGCATCAAGATAAACATCTAAAACATTTGAAAACGTAACATTTTAACTTTTAATATTCAGCTTTACTTTTCTTAGCATTAAGCCTGAAACTAACACACTGAAGTTGTTGTAAAGCCTTATTGGTGTCACATATTCACCCCCTTCTTTGCACAATTTAACTGAAAGCAGCATTTCAGAGAGTTAGCTAGTACCTTACCTCCCATCTCAAGCTTAAAAGGATTATTAGGGGCTAAAAAAAGTCCTCAAACAGTGTATCACTAATTACATCATGAGAGGATAGTAGCTAGTGAAAAGCTACATGTGTCCACTACCAAAAAAAGCGCTAAAACATTGCTCACTATTTTCTTGCCATTTCCAAATATACAAACTTCAGTTTCTACAGCGAGAAAGGATGATGCTTGGATATCACTTAACCAATTAATTTCCTAACAAGCAACATATTTTTACTATATGTGCAACAGAAAACTACAAACGCCTTCCAGTGCTTCTAATGTATTCTCACCCTGATGTATTGAATGTTCCCACAGATGATTTCTCTAATGTATTCTCACTCTGATGTATTAAATGTTCCCACAGACGATTTCTCTTGTAAAATGACAACGGGTCATGGTAACCTACAAAATCCAACATTTTCCAATGAGTTCTAACACCCATTCCTGAGATCTACTTTTTTTTTCTTATATGCTTTCAATAATATTCATTTCAAATATAGGTTATAGTAACAGTCCCACTGCTGCCTTTAACAGTAATTTGTAACTCAGCTTTTTATGTCCCTCCATACAGGAAATAAATGTAAATACAGCTCATGAAGCAAGATGTTGCATAAAATATAATCATGCATAGTATCAACAATATGTTTAATGATTTAGTTTATGTCTACTGGTTCTTATATCTTATGTCATTAGGTAGGTGGTATTTACTGCAAGGTAAGCACTTTGCAAATTCACACAGGAGAGAAATTTCAAGTTCATGATTGTTATGAAAGGAAAAACAAAAAACAATCTATTTAAGCACCTTATGAGATTCTATCTCATATAATTTAAACTCTTCTGGTAGTTTTGAAATATTATTCTAGGAAATGTTAAGAATATGCTAGGTGATTTACAAGGGCATCGAGTTTCTTGGCGGGGCAGGCGGTTACAGTCTGAGTTAGATAGCAAGACAGGTAGCAAATGATTTAAATCCTACAGTAAACTTTACATGCTAATATTCTTGAAAGAACTTAATAGCAAACTATTTGAATGGCATGAAAACACAAATTGAATTGTGTTTCTTTATTAAACATTATGGTTCATCATTTTTATTCACTTAATCCAGTTTCCCAATCCTCGAAGACAATTTTAACAGATACTGTGCTGGTCAGTAAATAGCATTTGGCATCATCCCAATCCTCACTTTCACAGAATATGCTTTGGATGAAGACAGACTGAACACCAACATGTAACATCCGTTCGATAAAGTCAATAAAAGTGATGACTAAGCAACGGGAACGCATCTCCCAGACTTCTCATCTCAAAAAGGTATAACTTAAGAACTATTGCACTCTCAAGGAATAGGCTCTTCCTCGGAGGAAGTACAAATAGAATATTCTGCCAGATCAAAGTTTAGAAAACAAATTTTTTATTCACATTTATTTATTTTTTGAGAGTCAGAGAGCACGAGCAGGGAAGGTGCAGAGAGAGGGAGACACAGAATCGGAAGCAGGCTGAGCTGTCAGCACAGAGCCCCATGCGGGGCTCAAACCCACGAACTGTGAGATCATGGCCCGAGCTGAAGTCAGTCGCCCAACCAACTGAGCCACCCAGGTGCCCCTGGATCAAAGTTTTTTAAAAAAATTCACCATAACCTAATAATTAACCACTGACAAGCCTGTTAAGAAGTTGAAGTACGCACAAAGCAGGACTTAATGAGCACATACAAGGGACTTTACAAAATGTTTCATGAACAAAAATAAATACAAGAATTAAAATCTCCATGAAATATACTATCATATATCATATATATGATTTATTGATATTAAATTCACACCCAAGGTTATTAAATTTGCATATCCAGTTTTACAAACACCTGTATGAACATACTGGCATAAGCTATTTTGGTTTTTGTTTTATTTCGGTTTTAGCTACAAACAACCATTTGGAGAATTTCTGAAAGTAAGAACATGCCCTTTCTCCTCGACTAAATATTTATTTCAGTAAGAAAAATTAAGTTGTCAGAGTAACAAAACTGATTGTATTTTCCAAATCATAAAGCAGTTGGTGTTTACCCTTCCCAAAAATGAAAGATGGGGAAACATTCCCCAATTCATTTTATGAGGCCAAGATTACCCTGACTTTTTTTTTTTTTAATGACAAAAACAAGAAAATTTAACTACTACCAATAGTCCTCAGAAAAGCAGACATAAAAGTGTCTGGAATAAAATGCTAACAAATCAAACCTAGTAACATATTGGGGCTCCTGGGTGGCTCAGTGGGTTAAGTGTCTGACTTCGGCTCAGGTCACAATCTCATGGTTCATGAGTTCGAGCCCCATGTGGGGCTCTGCACAGACAATGTGGAACCTGCTTGGGATTCTCTCTCTCTCCCCCTCTCTCTGTCCCTTCACTGCTCTCTCTCTTGCTCTCTCTCAAAATAAATAAAAATAAAACTTAAAAAAAAAACTCTAATAAACGTATAAAAAATGTAATGAATCATGACAAAACGGGATTTACCCCAGAATTCAAAGTTGCTTTATCATTAGAATTATCAATCATAGTAATTTACCAGGTTAACAGACTAACAGAGAAAAAGCACTGGATCATCTCAATTTAACATCCACTCATAAATATAAACTCCCAGCAAACTGGGAATAGAAAGGAACTTCCTCATCGTGATTAAGGGCATCTACAAAGAACCTACAGCTAACATTATATTTAATGGTGAAAGACGGAATGTTTTATTTCTAAGATCGAGAGGAGGACAAGGCTATCCTCCCTTACTATTTCTATTCAACACCATAGATCCTAATCAATGCAATAGGGCAAGAAAAATGAATAAAAGGCAGACAAATGAGAAAAGAAGACGTAAAACAATCTTTATTTGCAGACAACATGACTATCTATGCAGAACATCCTAAAGCATTTTTTAAAAATGCTATTAGGAATAGGAAGTACATTTAGTGACATTACAAGGTGATAAAGTCAATATATAAAAATTCAAATATGTTTCCATACTGGCCATATTGTATCTCAATACTAGTGAAATATATAGTATCAATTATTTACAATAGTGTCAAATATAGGACACACTTAGTGATAAAATTAACAAAAAATATATGCAAG
This sequence comes from Lynx canadensis, assembly GCF_007474595.2. Taxonomy (NCBI): domain Eukaryota; kingdom Metazoa; phylum Chordata; class Mammalia; order Carnivora; family Felidae; genus Lynx; species Lynx canadensis. The sequence continues at coordinate 7,886,826 of NC_044315.2, read as the reverse complement.
AAACTAGAAAACCAGAAAATAATAAGAGAAATTAAAGAAGACTTAAATAAATAGATATGTCATGTTTACAGATTATAACACCCAACAGAACTAAAATATTAATTTTTGTGAAATTAATCCATAGACTCAACACAACTGCAGTCAAAATTCCAGAATTCCAGGAAGGTTTTTCTTGTGGATTTTGACAAGTTAATTCCAAAGTTTATATGCAAATGTAAAGGATCTAAAATAACCACCACAACTTTGAAACACAAGACAAAGTGGGAGAAACTACATACTATCTAATTTTAAGACTATAAAGCTACAGTAATCAAGAAAGTAGGATACTGACATAAAGTAATAAAAAAAATGGAACAGAATACATCCATACACATACAGTCAACAGGTTTTCAATAAAGACGTCAAGATAACTCAATGGAGAAATTACAGTCTCTTCAACAAATGGTGCCGACAAAACTGGATACTCACATGGAATTATATGAAACTTGTGTCACACCATATATAAAAAACTAACTCAGGATGTATTATAGGCCTAAAAATAAGATTACAAGCTCTTAGAAGGTAACATGAGACAATGTAAGTGACATTAGACAAAAATTTTTCATATTTCACAAAAACTCCAAGAAAAAAAATTGATAAATAAAACTTCATCATAATGAGACTTACGTCCTCTGAAAGGGCAAATTTAAGAAAATCAAAGTGCCAGCCCATAGTCATGGGGAAAAAGTTTGCAAAACATATTTCTGATAAAGGATTTATACCCAGAATTATGTAAATATCTTAAAACAACTAAGTAAGAAGGAGACAAAAAAAAACACACATGATTTTTTTAAAAAAATAGGTAAATGGTTCGGACAATAACAAAAACAATATGCAAATGGCCAATGAGCTTATGAAAAGATGCTCAACACCAACAGTCACTTTAGGGAAATACAAATGAAAACTAGAATGAGATACCACTACATTTTCACTGGAACTACAGCCACAATTAAAAGCATTGTCGATACCTTGCACGGCAAGGACGGGGACAACTGGAACTCTTGTACCCTACCAACAGGGATACAAGACGGTACAGCTACTTTGCAAAACAGTTGGGTGGTTACTTATGAAATTAAACATACCCTTCTCATAATGACTCAGCCATCTCTCTGCTACTCACTTACCTGAGTGAAATACACACATATGCCCAAACATTTGTACTAAATGTACGTAACTGCTTGACTCGCAGTAGCCAAAAACTAGAAACAATCCAAGTACCCACCGATTAGTAAACAGAATAAACAAAGGGCAGTGCGGCTATACCGTGAACTACCATGCAGCAGCGGAAAGGAACAAACTACGTGATGCACGCACCATCTAAATTCAGGTACAATCTGAAGAGAGCCACATACAAAAACCATATACTGTCATGTATATGCTGTGATAGGAAATTCTAGAAAAAAGACAATAATAGACATAAAGCAGATCTGTGGTCACCAGAGGCCAGGGAATGCAGTAGAGGATCAACGACAAAAGGCTGGGTACAAATGTTTGGCAGTGATGAAAACGTTCTGCTTCTTGACTGTGCTAGTTGTACATGACTAGACACATTCGTCAAAATTTGCCACACTGCACACTTCACATTGGGGAATTATACTCTATGCAAACTGCACATCAATACAGCCAATTAAAAAAGGTACCAATCAAACGTACATTGAAGATATACATTGGTGGCAATGTCTGACAGCTTACCTATCCAAGAAAGAATGGCACTTTGAGTATGTAAAAATGCCAGCGCTAAACAACAACAACCAAAAACCCAAAGGGTATCAGTGGAAAAGTGAGTCTCTTGCCCAACCCTAGATTTCTAGGCTTTGTTTTTTGTTTTTTTTTTAACTTCATTTATACTCACAAGGAAACTATATTACAATATGAGGACCTGCTTACTAATTAAGGTATCTATATATTTTTTTTATTTTTTTTTAAAGAGTATGTGTGCACCTGAGTGGGAGAGAGAGGGAGAGGGAGAGGGAGAGGAGAAGGGAGAGGGGGAGAGAAGGGGGGGGGGGGAGGAGAGAGAGAGAGAGAGAGAGAGAGAGAGAGAGAGAGAGAGAGAGAATGAATCCCAAGCAGACTCCACACTCAGCACAGAGCCCAACATAGGGCTCGATCCCATGACCCTGGGATTATGACCTGAGCCAAAATCAAGGGTCAGATGCTCAATGAAGCTCCTAGGTATATATATTTTAAAGGATGCTTTATTAAAACAGAAGACTCTTTAACTGATAATAATACATAGGCCATTCCTTTCCAGAGGAAGACCTTCCCCAAAGGCCTTATACTCTGGAGACTTTACCCTGTAAGTCAGATTATCAGTGATCTGTCAGAATCATAGTATCCCACATTTAACAACCTGCCAATCCTTGTTCTAAACTTTATCTGCTGGCAAATACAATATAAACCATTACTTAACAATATGGCAACGTGGATATATTACAAGCCCCATTAAAACATCCTTAACGAGTAACTACAAAATCAAAGCTATTATTCCTGTATTCCAGGAGCTTACAGTACACCTGGGAAGAAAAGGCCTCCAACCTGGACACTTCTATTAAGAACCAGGATACTGTATATGCCAAAGTAGAACAGTGAGCAGTAAAGACACCAAGACTGCCATGGCTAAAAAGAAACCAAAGGGGACAGGATGAGATAGGAGAGACTTGGCCATTCCTGAACAAAGGGTTTGAAAAAATGAACGAGCCTGAGACTGACAGAGATGTGAATGACTATGTGAGCAACATTTTCACTGGAGAAAGTACAGACTCCTTACCGGAACTGGAAGATTAGAGACGAGTACAAGATAAGGTTGGAAAGATAGGATTCAATTATTATTATACGCCAGGCATAGTACAAAAATGGAGCTGTTTGGAAAGAAATTCTAGATTTAGGACTTTGGTCTTTTTACCCTGTAGTAGTAAAGTAATGGCAATTTCACATTCATTTTCTCAACCAATCATCACAACAAATGATTTTATAGAACGGAGAAACAAAAGGCCTAGGAAGGCACATTCTTACACTTAAGGTAACACAGCCAGAGCCAGGGCAAAAAAGCCCAGTGCTCTTTTCTTTCTCTGTCTTCTATACCACTCAGCTCCTCTAGCCAAGAAAACAACACCTCTTTTTGTTTTTTAAGTGTGATCGTGAGGGGTGCCTGGGCTGGCTCAGGTGGTAGATCGTGCGACTCTTAATCTCAGGGTTATGAGTTCGAGCCCCACATTGGGCAAGAAGCCCACTTTAAAAAATTTGTAAGGTAGGGGCACTTGGGTGGCTCAGTTGGTTAAGTGTCTGATTCTTGGGTTCGGCTCAGGTCATGATGTCACAGTTCATGAATTTGAGCCCTGCATTGGGCTCCACGCTGCTGGTGGGGAGCCTGCTTGGGATTCTCTCTCTCTCTCTCTCTCTCTCTCTATCCCTCCCCACCCTCTCTCTAAAAATAACTACACTTTTAAAAAATTTTTAAATAAAATAAATAGGGGCGCCTGGGTGGCTCAGTCAGTTGAGTGTCCAACTCTCGATTTCAGCTCAGGTTATAATCCCAGGGTTGTGGGATCAAGCCCCGCATCGGGCTCTGCACTAAGTATGGAGCCTGCTTGGGATTCTCTCTCTCTCTTTCCCTCTGCCCTTCTCCCAGTGGCAGTCTTCTTTTTCTAAGATAAAAAATTATCAAGGGAGGGAGGGACGGAGGGAGATGTGATCAAAGCAATGTTTTAGTTAAATACATATGCTCAGGCTGTATGGGTTGAAGTAGAAGGCAAAGAACAAAGAAGCGAGGAGAGGAACTAGTACTCTACTATAATAATCCACAGATGGTGGGAACAATAGGAATGAAAGTTATCATTCGTGGGCTGTTTAAGAAGATTCACTTGTTTGAAAATGCCAAGAGACTCAAAAGATTACGAGGAGACCAGGAGAGCCGCAAATAAAATTGAAATGTCAATAAATAGATCCATTTTGTAGAGGAAATTAGTTACTGTTGTCAAATGATGCCCAAACACCAAGATATTAGGTCAAACATTATGAGCCTCAACCCCCTTAAAACAAATACCCAGAGTTTACCCCTACTGGATATTTTATTTACAGATATTCGTTAATTGCCTGTACTTATAAACTCTAGACCCTCCACCAACTCTCAGAGGTATCCATATTTATAAAGCCCAGTAAGAGTTTATGCCCACCGTCTAGAAACCTTTAAAAATAGTTGGTACACCTAAATCTAAAGAATTAGCAAATATTACCTGTTTAATTAAATCTATCATTGAGTCGAGGCTTTCTTTCAGGGCATCGGGATTATCTGCCAATCCCAAGTAAACGCCCAAAGGCGTGCAACTAAGAAAGTATTTTAAAATCTATGAAAAGATAAAATCTATCTTACCTCTTAGAAATTATTTCTCAGGGCAGGGTTCCATTTTTAAATTCTCCCAAGATTCTCAAGAATTCCATTCAACTATGATATTAGTTAAGGGACAAGAACACTGGACGAGTAGCTCCTTAAGAGCTGTAAGTCGATACCCCACACATCAAGTAGTCTTTAAAAGGGGGTAACGAAGAGAGTTAGGACCAAGGGAGGGAGAGCTGAGCCCCAGAGAAATCCCATCCAGCCTGGAGCAAACGGAGCAGAGGTCAGTGCTGCTCTTTGCAACGGCCAGTAGAGGCTGCCAACGCACAGGGACACGAGCTCCCCGTGGACCCCACAGACACAGGAGGAGGTGTCGCCAAAACATAAAGCACTTCCCTGGTATAATGGGAAGACCAGCGTTTTCGGAGCTCATCACAGAGCATTATTCAACAGCAATCACCAAGAGTCTTTTCAACCATAGCTTCTGGGCATGTGTCACAGGAACAAAGGAATCGCAGTGCATCTTGAGCACTTTTGAAAGCTGATCACACTTAGCCGCTCTCTGACCAAAGGAGACCATCGAGCCTTATGGGAATACCTTTCCAGAGAGGATCCCTCAGACATGACAAAGTGGATATTCTCACTTAGAATACCCGGATTTATCATCTTTAAACCCTCGTCTGAATAGATGGATTAGTTGGCTTCTTCAATTAAGGTGAATCGTTTACAGCTGGAGGAAACGTTCGGTTACTGGATGCGAAGCCATAACTGGATCTCTAATTTGGAAGTTATCAGTCTCAAATGACAAACATTAATATGCTTCGAAGGAACTTTCCTCCTCTTCAGCAGTCAGGTGGGATTCTGGCCGTCTGGGTCCCTCCCCCCGAGCCGGGAACAGCAGCGCTCAAACACGCCGAGCGGCGGTCGCATTTTAAAATTCACTTTGTGAATCTGCTCTGCCATTTTAAGAATTATGTATCTGGCCCTTTCTGCGCTCCAAACCCTGCTATTTCGTGTGGAGGGGAACTCTGCCGTCAATCACAGCTCGCGTTCGCCTCGCAAATACGCGCCGCAACTCTCACCTGTCACTGCTCTTACATGTAACGTAGGCAGCTCAGCACTAAATCAATTTAAGGAACTGCAGAAGTTAAATACATACGTTATTATTATGATGACAGAAAAGGCAATGAATGTCTTGCAGCTCCATTTGCTTTCTTTGTTAGGGAAGAAAAAGCTAATTATCTGTAGCTGTCAACCATGAAGACCCAGACCTATTTAAATCAACATTAGCCTTGGACAACTGAAAACGGTTCTCATATTTTTGCCTGATTGTTTTCTTTTTTGCACCAAAAAAAAAACCCCATAATTTCATTACAAAATATTAAACATTCCGAAGGACAATGTAAAAACAAGTTGAAAAACTGTAAAACTACACGTCTGTATCCCTTTTCGCAACCAATTTAATATTTCAAAAAACTGCCAGGTTTCCGTAATATCCATTCTCTAATTAGTATAGCCAAAATTTAGACAGATGTAAAGCCTCACCACACAAATTCCTATTAATAGCTATGATACTTAGAAAATTCAACTGAAAGCCCACAGACTTCTTGGTTACAATGAAATTATGTCACTGACGATCAAGGAAGAAGTCCATTTATTTAATTAACAAAAGAGAAAAAGAGAAACACAGTCCAAAGTTGAAATGCTGATAAGTGGGGCGCCTGGGTGGCTCAGTGGGTTAAGTGTTCGACTCTTGATTTCGACTCAGGTCATGATCTCACAGTGACATCGAGCCCAGGGTCAGGCTCCACATTGACAATGCAGAGCCTGCTTGGGATTCTCCCTCTCTCTTTCTGTCTCTTTGTCGCTTCCCTGCGCTTGTGCTTCTGAATGTGCATACACTCCGTCTCGAAATGAGTAAATAAATAAAACTTAAAAAAAAAAGAAATGCTGATAAGTGACAGAAAATTCACACTGGCTCATGGGCTTCTGGTGTGTACGTTATTGTCTTTAGTTCCCAAGCTTCCTTTCTCCGGTCCAGTCCTATTAGAATTTACAAGGAATAACTAGTTGGTCTTGAATTTTCTCTTTTCAGATTTAAGGATCAACTTGCATATTTCTAGACTATCAAATAAGAACTAAAAGAACATTCTTAAGAAGTCAAAGACAAATAAACCGATTATCATTTGTACATAAACTATGGTATCTCTTAACAACGTGCTCCTAAAAGTATGCAAAGATCATTATTCGTGATGAGGAATGCAAATATCCCCTGCATTTGCTCTCAGAGTTTTCCAGTGATAAACATTATTTTCTGCTATTTTCTTTAGAAGAGTCCTTCTCACACAAGTATACTTAGGAGTAGTTTACAATTTCACATTTTAAAAACTGCCTATTTAGCTTTCTGACGCATTTTTAAACACATGTAACCCCTAATATATGCAAAACACAGACAAATTGAAACGCACTCAATAACGGAAGATAAAAATTTGAGAAATGGCCTCACACAATTATAGTTTTAAAAATGATAGCTCCGGGGCGCCTGGGTGGCTCAGTCGGTTGAGCGTCCGACTTCAGCTCAGGTCACGATCTCACGGTCTGTGAGTTCGAGCCCCGCGTCAGGCTCTGGGCTGATGGCTCGGAGCCTGGAGCCTGTTTCGGATTCTGTGTCTCCCTCTCTCTCTGCCCCTCCCCCATTCATGCTCTGTCTCTGTCTGTCTCAAAAATAAATAAACATTAAAAAAAATTTTAAAAAAAATGATAGCTCCATACATAAATCCCTAAACCCGCCTTAAACAGAAAACTATTTCTAACTACAGCTGACTCACAACTCCAAGATTCTGATGTTCCACAACCCCTCCTTGAAATCTGAAGGAATCGCTATTGGAGACCGGGAGAAAAAGTCAAGAACCATTAGTATCAAGAAGATAAAAAGCAAACTATCTCAAATCCCAAGAATCACATAGGAAGATGGCTAAGGTATACAGACATGGCCTATCGTGTAGGTAAGGAAGTTTAGTTAAGTAACTAACCTGCCAAAAACTAAGTACAGTTCTCACTGTCCAAAACTAGCAAGTGACAGAATCAAGACTCCATCTCAACTTTTGACAACAAAGCCCAGGTTCTTTTCACAACATGAGACTACCTCCAAGCAGAATTCTTCTCTGGCTTCACATTTCTAGAAATCTGTATCTATCAAGATTGAGAGACGGCTGACATCCTTTACAATTAATGATGCTGGTGACAGTGTTATTCTGTATGCACGCAAACATGGCAGAAATGACAGAAATACGATTAGGGGGTAGCCCTTTGTCTTAAAATAAGGAGGGGAAGATAGATGGTCTTCACGGGTCCTTTTAGCGCTAACATGCTAATATTCTTTGGGTTATTTATCTTGCTAAGATATTCGGGAACAGGTAAGAAGCCTCTGGCCATTTCTTTTCTAATTTTCCGAAATCTGTTCAAGATAACATTATAATTCCTACTTGATCACTGTTTTCTAAAAACTTAAAAACAGTATCCCTGCTAACGTCATTCTCACAACTTGGTGAGAGGGATTATTATCTTATATAGGCGAGGGAAATGAAGATCAAGAAGATTGTGGCGACCTGGCCTGAATCACCAAACTATAAATAACAGAGCAATTCCAAATGCAGGTCTGTCCTCCTCACACCTCAGGACAGTTGCCACCATGTGCCAGAGGCCACCAGAACAACAGCATTCATTTGTCCATCACCATTACTTTGTCACATCCTCCCTCGTTGGTTCTCAGAACCACCCTGTAATGAAATGAGGCAAGTAATACAATTCCGGCCCCATTTTACAAATGAGAAAATGGAGACTCAGAGAATTCATATCACTTGCTCAAGGATCCTCACAAAGGATGGCAAAGCCAAGTCTGAAGCCCCGGCCTCCTGCCTCCAGAGCCCACTGTTTCTTCTGTTGTTATATTTCATTGTCAGTTACCGGTTGGCTCTTTGAAACATAGCTTTGAGACATCTCTGTGCCTATCCCGTGCAACCTGGTCTCTCTAAACCTGAACTTCACCGAGTATAATTGAGCTCACGAAGGCATTGCTTATGTGTGATACGGTGACTTCTGTTCACAATATAGATTTTATTTTCTAATCATATTTGTCTAGGCCAGTCAAAAAGATCCCCACCCGGACTTTGAATGATCAAGAATAAGATTTCTAATTATCAGGAAGATCCTACTTGAAAACCAACAGAAAAAAAGAGGCCTAATTTGGAAGCTTGTTAAATTATAAATCAGCCTTCTCTTCGTGTACATCCACTTAACAGGACAGACAGTGGTGCTGCCTCTCTGTCTTTAATTCCTCAGACTCTTTCTACCCGAATGCACTGCCATTACTGAAGGCCAGAATGATCTCATTTAGCCAAGCAGCTTCGTGCCCTTTCATTAGGCCCTAATCTAAATTATACTATAAAGACATAAGGCTCTGTACTTGCGACTGGCTCATGATAAAGGGCACTGGCTGGCCATGTGGCCTGATGAAGTCTTGGGACACAGAGGGTCTTTTTTGGACTTTATCAGTCTTAGAGCAAGCAATTTATTTTGAGCCAGAAAAATAAAATATAATCTTGGGCCATCTGGTTCTGTAACACTCTTTATTTGTTTAGAAAGGTCACTGTTGTCAAGTTATTGAATGTTATCTCTGGAATTGACAGGAAGAGAGAAGTTTCTGAAAGCAGGCCAGGAATATTAAAGCACCGGATATTAAGGTGTAAAGCAGTATTTAAAAGCCTGGGCTTTAGCGTTAAAGAGACTACAGTTCAAATCCCAGCCCCACCACCCACCAGTCAAATGACCTTGGGCAAGTCGCCAGCTTTCTTAATCCATTTTTCCTATCCATAAAACCTAGAGAGTGACACTCTAGAGGGATGCTGTATAATGGTAAAATGATGCAACATCGATACTCCTAGCTTGTGGTTACCACTCAACATAATTATTATATATTAAATATTATATTATATTATCATATATATTAAATATATTATACATAAAATAATTACTACATGTAATAATTATTCGATAATTGTTGTTTTCTGTGTAATGTTTTGTTCTCCTTTTTCTTCAGTTTTGTATGAAACTACAATTTCCATTGCTTTTATAAATGCTTCTCTAGATGGCAAAGTGGAATTTAAATACAGACTCACAATTTACGCTATGCCTGTCAAATATGTGCATCCAGAGCCTAATCCTCACAAAAACCTCATTCTCTCTTAAGCGTTTCAGCAATATTCACTACTTCCCAAAATCAAATCTATGGCAGCCATTACTCTCTTGGGGGAACGACCAGGCGGCTGTGTCGCCGAACAGTGAATAGTGACCGGTATCAAACCCATAGCTGAACATCCTCAGTGGGCTGGGAGCACTGCGTCTTACTGGCCACCTGTTATCGTGTCCTGATGCTGCTACGCAATAGTTATTTTCTTTGCATTAGGTAGTCTTCTATTAACGTCTCGAGGGCATCCTGGGGCCCAACTCCTGCAGGAACAAGATGATCTAGAGTTTTTGTAGACAGACTCGTTAGGCCTGGCCCCTTTGTGAGAAGAGACCGGCAATGTGATTAAAAATACGCAAATCATTAAAACCTACATCTAACAAGGCAGCTCGATCAAAATTCCATCCAGAATGTTGCCAAAGAGCAGTGTTTTCAATTCAGCAGGCCAGGTTCCAGATCAACTTATCTAACCCCTCATTGACCATCTCAAGGGTGGGCAAAGATTGCCCTCGCACGTTGGCACAAATGGCCGTCCTGACGTGTTGCACCGAATTATTCCCACATATGACTGGTTTCCCCAGACCACAGCAGGCACTCTAAGCTAGAGCAAGGCTAGTATCAGGCTGGGAAGAACAAATCCATCTGTTTTCTACTCCAGTATTAGCCGCTACACAGTTTCCTGTTTGGTGTCGACAGTAACAGGCACACATCTTCCCTATGAACCACTGAGTGAGTTCTCTGTTTACTCCGGAAGACTGACCAAAGACAGGTGGCGGTTATGAAAGACAAACTTCAAGCTCCAATCTAGCAAAGACGGACTACTTACAAACCAACAAAAATCTAAAACATACACACTGAGTCAAGGGCTACAAAGATAAACAGACCAGGGAAGTCGAGAAGCCTAGATGGAAAAACACGTAGGAGTTCTCTTGATCGACCTTCATTTGCCCAACTTAGCTGTATGACACCACACCCTGCGCTTCCTCCCCAACCGTAGTAAAAGATGCCCATGGCGTGCTGAAAACTCCCAGTCTGCAGAGTCATCTCTGGGGCGCCCCTCACAGGTTTCCTACCAAGAGCTGAGTTGTATGCACCCCCAACACCATTTTGTTCCAAAACCTCATGGGGAGGGGGGGTAATGTTAGTGTAATTAGCTAATCTAATTAAATATTAGATAAGTCATGAAAGCAAAAATCAACAGTGTTCTGTCTTTAGAAACTAAATCAAAAGCTTAGGAAAGACTTAAAGGTAAGTCACTACACACTTTGCTGTTGAAATAGGTAAAAGTAAAAAATAGAAAAATGGGCAAAATCTAAAATATAGAATGGTGGTTCTCAAATTTTAGTGTGGAGGCCTTGTGAAAACAGATAACTTAGCCCCAGTCCCTTGGTTTCTGAATCAGGAGGTAAGGGGTGAAGCCAGAAATCTGTACACTAAGAAATTCCGGAGTAAAACTTGGGGCACCTGGGTGCTTCAGTCAGTTAAGCATCTGACTTCCACTCAGGTCATGATCTCACAGTTCGTGAGTTCGAGCCCCACGTTGGGCTCTGTGCTGGCAGCTTGGAGCCTGGAGCCTGCTTCAGATTCTATGTCTCCCCCTTTCTCTCTCTCTGCCCCTGCCCTGCTCCTGCTCTGTCTCTGTCTCTGTCTCTCTCTCTCTCTCTCAAAAATAAACATGAAAAACATTAAGAAAAAATTCTCATGTTATGTAGAGCAGCTGGCCTGGGACCCACACTCTGAGAATCAGTGCCTTTCAATTCTCTAAATTTTAAAATCTACATGAAAGAAAGTGTAAAGTGGAAAGGGTTTGTTAGGAATGTAGATTAATGGGAGACTGGTTCCCCACACCAAACCTACGATACAGGGAAAGGCCGGGGTCCTAACCAGAGGACAGTCTGTTATGTGCGTGGTTTAAGATAAAACAGAATGTTAGTGGGATGTAGGCATCATTTTTTACGACTGACTGTTTTAAATGACTTTTTCAATTAATGGACAAGCTACGAACATCAAACTCATCAGAAGACATCCGTCAGATATGGGCCATTTAGACACCCCTGGGGTATGACAATCCATTCCCCCCACCCTTCACTGGAAGAAGAAAATTCTAACTTGATAGCCTCCTTGGTTCCTAAAAACACAAGCTCACAGCATCAATGAGTCCTTTATGAAAATTAACGGAAGGTAACCTCACTGAGGATGGAGTTGGGAGGTCAGCAGGGGTAGCTCCCAGGCCCTGCCCCTCCTCTTCAACTGCAAACCCACAGTAGGAAGAGACCGGACCTGGCCGGCAGCTACCTCACTATTCCAGCCGAAGGAAGGCTTTTTCTGCCCTGGCAACAGTCCAGCCAATCGATGAGAGACAGTCACGACCCGGCCACTGAGAAGCCACTCTACTTGCGACCCCCAGTGTATGGCAGGGGACTTTTGGTTTCTAACAGCCCTCCCGAGTCCCCTTGCCTCTACAGAAGACCCTATCTCCCCTTTGTTCTCCAGACTTGCCAATGGTTTGACGACAGCTGGTAGCTCCCAGACTGCAATTCTCTGCTCTTCCCAAATAAACCCATTTTTTGCCGGTAAAGAACTGGCGGTTCTGTTTTTAAGGTTAACGCCTTTAAAATGAAAGCTTGGGGCGCCTGGGTGGCGCAGTCGGTTAAGCGTCCGACTTCAGCCAGGTCACGATCTCACGGTCCGTGAGTTCGAGCCCCGCGTCAGGCTCCGGGCTGATGGCTCAGAGCCTGGAGCCTGTTTCCGATTCTGTGTCTCCCTCTCTCTCTGGCCCTCCCCCGTTCGTGCTCTGTCTCTCTCTGTCCCAAAAATAAATTAAAAACGTTGAAAAAAAAAATTAAAAATAAATAAATAAATAAATAAATAAAATAAAATAAAATGAAAGCTTAAGGGTGATGGGTATAGAGGAGGGCACCTTTTGGGATGAGCACTGGGTGTTGTATGGAAACCAATTTGACAATAAATTTCATATATTGACAAAAAATTAAAAAAAAAAACATAAAAATAAAATGAAAGGTTAAGTACCACTATCCAATTCACACATGAGATCTCTGATGCAGAGAGGGTAAGAAACATCTCTAGAGGTGCAGGTCAGCCTAGGGGCAGCCTCAAGCCTTCAATACGGATCTATCCCCAGATTCAATGTGTTTCCCCCCACCCCCCAATTTTACGACATGGCAGTATAATCTCTGCAAGTGTCCAAGGCAGGTTAGAAACAACACTGGAGTCCCAATCACTCTAAATACCTGTAAAACATGAAATGCTCAAACTGACACAGCAGTGTGGACTAGGTGGATTATAAGCACCGCATCTGTTGTCTTGAACATCATCAAACATCATCTATAATCTGTACAGGATCATCAAATATAGGGCACTGGAAGGTAGCTGGTCTACCAGCACTGAAGCCAAATTTTTGGCAATACAACTCCACTTAGGCAAGAAATGTGTGGAGAATGGATGCCAGAAAGATTCACAAGCAGATGCAGCAGGGCAAGTGAAGTAGAGACAACCAATGTTCAGACACAAAGAAGCACATTAGGTACACAATGAAATAACGCATCCACAGATGTAACATTTAGGGCCTTCTTGGAAACAAGGGCAGAGCCAATCCAGTCATAGTAATCGCTACTTGACGACGCCTTTAAAGCAAGTTATTCATTTTAGAAACTAGAGGAAAACACATCAAAAAAAAAAAAAAAAGGCAGCTTAGCTCTGTCTTATAAGGTGGCAATGTGTTCACGTAGTATCATATGAATTCCAGAAGTAAAGAGGACTAGCAGTAAGTCAAGCACCTAGGAATGATTAGAACGGCTGCTGTTAAAAACAGAACCAAAAATACACAAACAGAAAATAACAAGTGTTGGCAAGGATGTGGAAAAATTGAAAGGCTTGTGCGCTACTTGTAGGAATGTGAATTGGTGCTGTGATTAGGAAAAACAGCATGGAGGTTCCTCAAAAGATTAAGAATGGAATTAGCATATATATCATCAAGCAATCCCACTCCCAGATACACACCCAAAAAAGCTGAAAACAGGATCTCAAAGAGGTAACTTGTACAGCCATGTTCACTACAGCATTATTCACGATAGCCAAAAGGTGGAGGCAACCTAAATCCCCATCCGTGGATGTGTGGATAAAGAAAATGTGGTATACACATACAATGAAACATTATTAACAGCCTTAAAAATGAAGGAAATCCTGTCACATGCTACAACATGGATAAACCCTGAGGACATTCGGCTACATGAAACGAGACAGTCACCAAAAACACAGACACTGCATGATTCCACTTACATGAGATACCTAAAGTTGTCAAACTCAAAGAAACGGGAAGTAGATTGGTAGGTGTCAGGGGCTGAGGGGAAGAATTAAAGGGGAGTCATTCTTCAATGGGTACAGAGTTTCAGTTTTACAAGAAAAATTCTAGAGATCAGTTGTAAAAAAATGTGCATAGAGTTAACACTATAGCACTGCACACTTAAAAACAGTTAATATGAGTTTTAAAAACTAGGAATAAAAATGCCTGGAATACCCCAGTAAAGTGATAGATAAAAAAGCATTAGAAATGTTCAAGAGAACTTGCTTAAGAAAACCAGAGTCTCACAAGATTAGATGCAGTCTTAATCATCGTAACCTCTTAATAACGCTAATTTCTGTAACACTCTAGACATCTAGGACTTCAGTGTGTTATCTGTGGTGGAAAGAAGGTATGCCACATTGGAATTACTCGGAGGTCGTTAAAAATATTACTTATTCTCACCCAGAGAGATGTTCCCAGTTGAGTGAGCCATCATTACAGATGCAACTGTGCTATATTCTTCAACTGTGCTGGGACTGAAAACAGATTGAGAATTTCATTTTTAAGTGATTGTTTAAATCAACAGTAAGAAAATTCAATTTCATCACTTTTCCCAGAATAAGGAAATTACATGTATTGTTTGATATAATTAAACTGTCTTGGTACCATAAAGCTAAACATCGGTTTTATTTTCTGAAGGCATATGTAATACATTATAATTGTGGCAGCTCTACACGACAATGAACAGTCCTTGTGATGAGATTGGCTCTCCACTGAGCTGAGCACCCATGGAGAACAGAATCAACAATATATGGAAAATGCAGATAGAAATACCTCGCAAGGCTTCTGAAATATTCTGCCCAGAACATTTCTCCAGTCAACAGCACCTTCCTATGTACATTTATCTCCAGGTACATCTTCCCAAGATCTACTCTGCTCTCCAAAGACATTGCTCATCTTTTCTTTTCCACATTTAGAGGAAGGAAAAGAACTGAATTTTCCATACCCGAGCTTTCAGTGACAAAATAAAGGGTATCTCTCATTTCCATATATTTGCCATTTCATCTCCAGGGATACAAAGCTACAACTTGAGAACCAAGGGTTAATGCAATCATTTCACACTGAGTTCACCTTGGTGCATCTTCCTTCTACCATGTTTTAAATATCTATGGATATAAAGTACCTGACAGTATTATAAAATTAAGCCCTGTAAAAGGATCCGTGAACCAATATGCTCTATTGGTAACATTTCCTTAAGAACATGAATAGGTTATTTGGCCTGGAAGCTATACGTTATAATCTCTTTTCTACAAAGGTATACCAGAGCTCCATAAATCTATTTCTCAACTCCTGCCTTCTTTTGCCTTAAACATTTCCAGTGTGCCTTTTGCGTTCCCTTGGTCTGTCTTTCACTCCCCTTTCTGAGTTATTTTCTTAGCGGCTGCCCTGGAAATTACAAGGAGTATTTTAACCTTAAACATTCTAGTCTGGATTAACATTAACTTAATTTCAATAATAATCAAAAACTTTCCTTAGATATACTTCCATTTTCTTCCATTCCTTTTTACTGTTATTGATAAGCAAACTATACTTTTACATGTTATAAGCCTGTCAATACAGGGGTTTTTTTTATTGTTGTTATTGCTTTATGCAGTTGGCTTTTAAAACAGGAGAAAGACATTACGAAGACAAAGGCTTTTGTGAGTATTTTTCTGCATACGTCTCATAACTATGTAGTTACTTTATCACTGCTCTTTATTTCTTCACGTGGGTTAGTTTACTGTCTAGTCCTTTGTAGTTACTGCTTATTCTTTCATTCCAACCTGAAGGACCCCCTCCTTAATTATTTCTTGCAGGCAAGTCTGCTAACAACAAATTCTCCAGTTTTTTGTTTGATTTGGTATGTTGTTACTTTGTGGTTGTTGTTGGCGGCTGGTTTAGTTTGGTAAATGTCTTTTTTTTTTATGTTTATTTATTTATTTTGGGGGGAGGTGGGGGGGGGGGAGGAGAGAAAGTTGCAAGCAGGCTCCAAGAGGCCAGCACAGAGCCCAATAGGGGGGGTCCGAACTCATGAGCCCTGAGATATGACCTGAGCTGAAATCAAGAGTCGAATGCTCAACCGCCTGAGCCACCCAGGTGCCCCTCGTTTGGTAAATGTCTTAATTTCTCCTGAATCTTTGAAGGAGACTTTAGCCAGATACAGAATTCCTAACTGGGAGTCTTTTTTTTTTTCTTTCAACACTTTGAAAATGTCTTCCAGCCTCCACGGTTTCTCATAAGAAGTCAGCCATTCATCTTACCGAGGATCCCTTTTATGAGATTTTTCTCTTCCTGCTTTCAAGATTTCTCTCCCACTTTTGTAAATTTGAACTAGGACGAGTCTCAGTGAAGACCACTTTGGGTTTGGGGTACACGGAGTTTCTTTCACATGTAGACTAATATTTTTTAGCAAGTTTGGCAAGTTTTCTCCCATCATTTCTTCAAATACTCTGCCTCTTTCGTTCTTCTCCCTCTAGGCCTCTCATTTTGCATACGTTGGGACCCTTGATGGTGGGTGACCCACAGGACTCCTGAAGCTCTGTTCATTTTTATCATCATTCTCCCCCTCACACTGGTTCATCTCTATGGAGCGACCTCTAAGTTGACTAATTCTTTCTTCTGCCAACTCCTATCTGCTATTGAGCAAATCTAGTGAATTGTTCATTTATCGTACTTTTAAACTCCAGAATTTTGGTATGGTTCTTTTTAGGTAATTTCTAGGTTTATGGATATTCCCTTTGGTAAGATACCATTCTCATACTTTCCTTTAATTCTTCAGATGCGGTTTCATTTAGTTCTTTGAACGTATTTATAATAGCTCAAAGTCTGTGTCTACGAAGTCCCTATCTGGGCTCCCACGGGGACATTTTTCTCTTGGCTGGTTTTTGCTTTTTCGTACCCACTGCCACCACCACCACCCCCCCCCACCCTGTGTATGGCACACTTTCCCATTTGTTACGTCTCACTTTTTCATTAAAAACTGGTCATTTTAGATAATATATTTTAACAACTGTGGTACCAGAATCCTCCACACTGCTCCAAGATATTTTATCACTCGTGGTGGTGGTGTCCTTTTCTCGGGTGCTGCTCGTTCGGCACTTTGATGAACTAATTCTGTAGATTCTACAGTCCCTGTAGTGTGTGGCCACGGAGTTTTCCGCCAGATTTTAAGTTCTTGCTTTCATTTTTAAGCCTGGCTTCCAAAGAGTCACACGTGTATCTGTCTAACTCAGTGGCCAGCCACTGGTTGGTCACATTTCCCTAAATGCCTCGCCTGGGTGTCTCCACCCTTTGCCAAAGGCATCTTTGTGAGAACTCACACTCTCAGACTTCTGTCAGGGGATAACACGGCCCTAGTTTTCACTTCCTGCTTAGGCAGAGCCTCAAGGTCAGAGGGGAACCTCCGCTTTCCTAGGTCTTTCACAGACACGTGCACAGCCTTGCACACGGCGCAGCCTTCTGGATGTCCAGGAATATGACGGGAGTTTTTCAGAGTTCCCTACAGTCGGCTAATTCTCCCAGATTTCCTTCTGAATTCCTGGCCAGGCTCTGGTTTGCCTCCACGGAAAGAAAAGCCTTAAGCGGTGGAGACACTGCCAACATTTGCCGTTGCTGCGGCAAAGCCCTAGGGGCTCTCTCCCCCCAACCCCCCCCCCCCCACCTCAACCGAGCAGAGCTGAGTCAAATCGAATAGCCAACCACTCTCTGGGAATAGACTTTTCCCAGGGAGCCGCAAGTTTGGACAAAATATGAACCGCGCTCTGGGGAAGGTGCTTTTAATGGGTCTCCAGGAGTGGCCAGATCTCTGCGTCGTGTGCAACGCTGCCTGCTTCGGCTCAGCTGCCAGGCTGGGGAAGGAGGAGAGACGGAAGGAAGCACGAGTTAAAACGCCACGGACCCCGGTGTCCTCCCAGGTTTCAGGATTCTTCTCTCGGACGGAGGACCTGCGGTGCGTTCGCTGGTTGCGGTTAACTGCCAGAATTCTGAAGGAGTTCACTTGGGCTGTTTCTGCTGTCGGAGCAAAACAGTGGTTTTGCTGTTGTTTCGTTTTGCTCTGTCGTAGACAGAGATCAAGTGCACGGAGGGCCTCACTCCGACCAACGTGGAAGCCAATCAACTCTGTGATATTTTAAATCTAGTTTCGCGTAGTTTTTAAGACAAAAAAAAGCATTTTAACCAAAACAAATTGTTTAAAAAATTATACCTTTTTAGGTCACCAATTCTTTATCTGGTGGAAACTTAAGAAAAAAAAATCTATATTACAACAAATAGAAGAGAAGAGAAACTGATCTGAGAGGGATTAAACTGCACAGACAATATCTCGCCGTACTGCATCTTTCCTGTTTAGTAACACATGCAAGGACTGAAAATAAAGATGGTCCCTGGTCTTATCCTCTCTTGGCCCCAAAGGCCTCCCAGGTCCTTTCCGGAGAACAGGAACAAGTTCACGTGAGGAAGAAAAAGGCTACTCCGTCTGGTCCTACTTGGCCGACCCAGGCCAATTCCAATTCAGTTCCGACAGGGATAAAAAGAGCCACAGGGAGTGGGAGCAGGAAACGCAGCAGAGAAGAGAAACCAGGGACCTGCACACAGGAAGGGACCTTATCTCCTGAGGTTTCTCTGGAGAACCTCCGCACAGAAAAATCACGCTTACCTCAGAATCACCCAAGTATCAGCCAGACCCGTGTAGTCAGGACACAGCAAGACGAGCTTCTTGAAAGGAAGAGTGATTCATTCCTATTATCTCCCTTTAACACGGCCTGATATTGGCAAGCCAGGGAAAGTCCAAAACCATCAAAACAGGCCCCAAAAAAGTAAACAACCTTTAGCAAAAACTTTTATTTTCAAAACCATTCTTTTCCTATTTTTCCTTAGCTCTTCTTTAAGATTTTATTTCTAAGTAACCTCTACACTCAGCGTGGGGCTCAAACTTGCAACCCCAAGATCAAGAGTCATATATGCCCTACCCACTGAGCCAGGTGCCCCTTCTTTTGTCCTTCTTACTGCTGTTTAATCAACTACCCCAAAACCTACCGCTCAAAACAAACAAACAAACAAACAAACAAACAAACAAAAAAGACATTTTATTTGCTCCTAATTCCGCAATCTGGGTTGGGCTCGGCGAGGCAGCTCTCCAGCTAATTGTGCCGGCGATCCCTTGCACGGCGATCCCTTGCAAGACTGCTTTCCACCGGCGGGTGGGAACAGGGCTCGGCCAGAACACCAGCACGACTAGACTTCTCTCTCCATGTCGTCTCAGGGCCTCTCTCCCCCCACGTGGCCTCTTTTGCACACAGTCTCTCCAGGAAGGTAACCAAGAATCTTCCATGATGGTTCAGGCGCCCCAAAAAACCCAAAAACAAAAGCTACCTGGCCTTCTTAAGGCTTATGTCCAGACCCGGAAAAGCTTTCATTCTGTCACATTCTATTGGTCAAAGCAAGCTACCGGTTCAGCCCAGGCTGAAAGGAAAAGGACTTCCCAAGCGTGGGAATACCCAGAGGCGTGGTTCACCGTAACCGCCATCGACCCAACAGACACTGGAAACGTTTCGGCCACTTCCAGGCGGCTGGAACAGGAGCGACCACAGAAACTAGAAAATGGCGAAGCTAAATGAAGGCTGGGCAGTTAGATTCCATTCTCTGTTCCTCCCCACACTGAGGGTCAATCCGGGTTCACTGAGAATCTTAATTACGGGTAGGAGGGAAACAGAAACCTAATTAATCACTTACAAGCCACACAACCTGGGACAACTCAACCATTCTCTCACAGCCTCAGCTCCTCAACTGTAAAATGAAAAATTACACGGGCCCTGCCCATCCTACAGTAAGACTAGAGAGGACAAATAAGACAAGAAATGAGAAGGGACGTCAAAAACCAGAATGTCGGGGCGCCTGGGTGGCTCAGTCGGCTGAGCGTCCGACTTCGGCTCAGGTCACGAACTCGCGGTCTGAGGGTTCGAGCCCCGCGTCGGGCTCTGGGCTGATGGCTCAGAGCCTGGAGCCTGTTTCCGATTCTGTGTCTCCCTCTCTCTGACCCTCCCCCGTTCATGCTGTGTCTCTCTCCGTCTCAAAAAAAATAAACGTTAAAAAAAAAAAATTTTTTTTAAATAAATAAATAAATAAATAAAAAACCAGAATGTCATATGACAGGATCCTATGTATTGTCAACCCAGCTAGGCTCCATTCTGTTAATAAAATTATAATAATCACAGTTAATTACCCCATATGCCAAACTACCACCACAGCAATGATACAACACGTCATAATGGGCTAAAATTAGGTTATATTGTGTTACTTATAAAGAGTAACAACACTCATACTGACTGTGGTTTATTGTTATCTAATTACACGTCAGGTGCTGTTAGGTGAACTATGACCCTTAAAATAACAACAAGGTAGGTTATTATTCCCCTTTTACAAATAAACAAAAGCCCATGGTCACCCAACTAGCATGTGAAAAATCTATTACAAATGTTTAAAGTATAATAGGCACATGATATATACCTGCTGTCTAAATTAAAAACAAAGCTAGGGCTATCTGGCTTTCAAGTAAGTCTTTCAACTACATCAAAGTATCTCCCTCTCACAATCTCTGTTTTTACATACAGCTACTGAAATTGTAATCACAGCAAACATATCTAATTAACAGAAAAAACTGATCACCTTCCTCGTCTGCAACGTGGCTTCCCATCTGAAAAGTAGCTTCATTTTTTTAAAGCTCTAATCTTTAATCCATCTACTGAGACGTTATGAGTAATAATGGCCTTATTATAATGTGGGAGTACCAAATGGGAAAAAAAGTGACACATTTACATACCAAAATGTCTCGAAAACAAACCCCACCAAAACAGCAAATGTTTTTAAATGGCAAAATATGTACAGTATGACCAATAAAGATCTATATCCTTATACTTATGAAAAGACCTTGAAATTTAAAAGAGGAAGAAAAGACAATGCCCGGCAGGAAAATGGGCTAACAATACAAATGAGCCATCAACAAAAGATCTGACTAGCAAATATACTTAAAAAAAGGTTTTTTTTGTCATTAGTTATCAAAGGAATGCAAATCCAAGGGAGACATTTTTCAACTACAGGACTGACAAAAATACAAAAAAAATTACAGAGATTAATCATCGTGTAGAGAGCATGCAAAGAAACAAAACATTAAAACACTATTCTTAAAAAAACAAAACAACAACACTCTTCTTGAGAGTATACAATGGCATGAGCTTTCTAGAGAGCAAGCTGGTGGTTCAAAAACCATTCAATACGCACCCAGCCTTTTGCCCAGCAGTTCCATCCCTCACAACTCATATAAAGGAATTAACTGCATGTTGCACAAAGATGTATATACAACAATTCATCGTAGCACCAAACCATAGGGTACCACCTCAACGACTAGAGAACCGCTTAACTAAATCGATAACATTCTTTTTTTTTTAATTTTTTTTTTTTTTACATTTATTTTTGAGAAACAGAGTGAGACAAAGCGTGAACGGGGGAGGGGCAGAGAGAGTAGGCGACACAGAATCTGAAGCAGGCTTCAGGCTCTGAGCAAGTGGTCAGCACAGAGCCTGATGCGGGGCTCGAACCCACGAACTGTGAGATCATGACCTGAGCCGAAGTCGGACGCTCAACAGACTGAGCCACCCAGGCGCCCCTAAATCGATAACATTCATACAACGGCACCAACGTGTTATTTACCACGAAAAAAATGTTGATAGGAGTGTCCAAGTAAAAAAAACAAACTGTAGGACCCAATTTTTGAGAGGAAGGGCACATATTTTTGTGTGTGAAGGGAGAGAGGGCACACGCATGTGTGAGAAGTACGTCCAAGAATGCCAGATGCACTCGCTAAGAGACAAATCCTGAGAAGACAGAACAGTAATCTTGCGAGCACGTGGGATGTCATCTTTGAACAGAATGGTGACTCTTTTTTCGTTTCCTCTTTGTGCCTTTCCGTATTTTCTGAATGTTTTACAGTAAGCATGTATAATTTTTATAGCCACAACACAATAAAATAATTTTCATTTAAAATAATCTCAACTATCATTAGCTTGAGGTTCTGTTAACTTTCAGCCATTATTACTTTAACGATAAAATACTGATTAAAAAGCAGTTGATGTGGATACTGAACGAAAATTTCCACGTATACCTCTTTCAAATGACAAATGAAGACTCGTAAAGCCTTCATAGGACTGCTTCCACTCGCAAATTATTTAGAATTTGTAATTTCTTTTAAAACGTCACTTAGGGGGGCGCCTGGGTGGCGCAGTCGGTTAAGCGTCCGACTTCAGCCAGGTCACGATCTCGCGGTGCGTGAGTTCGAGCCCCGCGTCGGGCTCTGGGCTGACGGCTCGGAGCCTGGAGCCTGTTTCCGATTCTGTGTCTCTCTCTCTCTCTGCCCCTCCCCCGTTCATGCTCTGTCTCTCTCTGTCCCAAAAATAAATAAATGTTGAAAAAAAAAAATTAAAAAAAAAAATAAATAAAACGTCACTTAGGGTGCCTGGGTGGCGCAGTCGGTTAAGCGTCCGACTTCAGCCAGGTCACGATCTCGCAGTCCGCGGGTTCGAGCCCCGCGTCGGGCTCTGGGCTGACGGCTCGGAGCCTGGAGCCTGTTTCTGATTCTGTGTCTCCCTCTCTCTCTGCCCCTCCCCCGTTCATGCTCTGTCTCTCTCTGTCCCAAAAAAAATAAATAAACGTTGAAAAAAAAAAAATTAAAAAAAAAATAAAACGTCACTTAGGGCGCCTGGGTGGCGCAGTCGGTTAAGCGTCCGACTTCAGCCAGGTCACGATCTCGCGGTCCGTGAGTTCGAGCCCCGCGTCGGGCTCTGGGCTGACGGCTCGGAGCCTGGAGCCTGTTTCCGATTCTGTGTCTCCCTCTCTCTCTGCCCCTCCCCCGTTCATGCTCTGTCTCTCTCTGTCCCAAAAAAAATAAATAAACGTTGAAAAAAAAAAAATTAAAAAAAAAAATAAAACGTCACTTAGGGCGCCTGGGTGGCGCAGTCGGTTAAGCGTCCGACTTCAGCCAGGTCACGATCTCGCGGTCTGCGAGTTCGAGCCCCGCGTCAGGCTCTGGGCCGATGGCTCAGAGCCTGGAGCCTGCTTCCGATTCTGTGTCTCCCTCTCTCTCTGCCCCTCCCCCGCTCATGCTCTGTCTCTCTCTGTCCCAAAAATAAATAAATGTTGAAAAAAAAAAAATTAAAAAAAAAATAAAACGTCACTTAGGGCGCCTGGGTGGCGCAGTCGGTTAAGCGTCCGACTTCAGCCAGGTCACGATCTCGCGGTCCGTGGGTTCGAGCCCCGCGTCGGGCTCTGGGCTGACGGCTCGGAGCCTGGAGCCTGCTTCCGATTCTGTGTCTCCCTCTCTCTCTGCCCCTCCCCCGCTCATGCTCTGTCTCTCTCTGTCCCCGAAATAAATAAACGTTGGAAAAAAAAAAATAAAAAAAAAAATAAAACGTCACTTAAAAGAGAAAAGTGGAGCAGCAATGAAGCAAGCATAAATGTACTGCATTATGTGTCTGATAAATAACTTGCATATGTGAAGTCCTGGGCTGATCTGATTCTGCAGTTCAAAGAAGAACACCATCGCTTGGTATATTAACTTGGGAGCTTAATACCTTATCCTCGTTATTTACACAGTATAATGAGAGGTCTCAATTAGCCATGGCTGAGATTATCCACAACTAATCTTGCTTCTCAGTTCAGCCCTTGTGCCCAAGTGGAAGCAGTGTAGTTATTTGCTTTGTAGATTTCTGTTCTGTTTACTTTGCATGAAGCCAGGATTCTAGAAAAAAAGAAATGCTTAAGATGGATTCTTCGACTCGGACAGTAGATGGGCAAGTGGCCAGCCACTATCCTCAGGGCTGAGAGTCTGAGTATCACCCAGATATACCACCCTGTCCTCCACCAGGGAACTTTGGAAACTCTGGGGGCCGTTCTGGTTGTCACATGACTGGGGTGGGGGAGAGGTTCCAATGCCATTTTGGCCCACAGATGCCAAAACATGCTGCAACACAGGGTACCCCACCAAGAACTGTCCCGTTGACAAGGACAACAGTGTCCCTGTTGAGGGACCAATGGTTTTCTTGCGCAATGTTATATTTCTAGCCTACTACACAGCAGGCATTAAATAATTATTTGTCGAATACGGCTAAAACAGGCAACTGCCAGCACTGAGATACAAATAACATAAAACAACGAGGAGTGACAACGGAGAAGCCAGACCCACTGTGACCTGAGTCAGACTTTTGTGGCTAGGATCCACTACACTCAGGGAAATTCTACGATGAGACACGTCTGTACCCAAAACATGCAGAAAAAAGCCTAAGAGGCCACACCCAAATACAGACGATACGAGGATTATCTTCCACCACAGACAGCCAGATATAGGTCTTCCTCTGTGAGCAAAGATGAGCAATTCTGTCAACTCAAGACACACACACGGGTGCCAACGAGCTCAATCATGCCTTGGCAAGCGGACGGCAAAAAGCATGTGGCTTCAGAGTAAGACTGTGGCCTTTAACTGTGGTTTTGCCACGCATTACCCGAGCAGTTTACTTCACATCTTAACATACCATTCAAACCTTGGCAGTTTCCTTCACATCTTTGAAGACCAGCCTTCTCATCTATAAAGTGGCATAATAAGGGGCGCCTGGGTGGCTCAGCTGGTTAAGCGTCCGACTTCGGCTCAGGTCATGATCTCACGATTCATGGGTTCGGGCCCCGCATCGGGCTCTGTGCTGACAGCCCAGAACCTGGAGCCTGCTTTGGATTCTGTGTTTCCCTCTCTCTCTGCCCTTCCCCAGCTTGCATTCTGTCTGTCTGTCTCTCTCTCAGAAATAAACATTAAAAAAAAATTTACAAAGTGGCATAATGAACCGGGTTCACAACCCCCCATGCTAAGCCCCTGGGCCAGATAGGTCACATGACTCGGATCTTTTTTGTAACTTTGGAAAGTAGTATCATATACATGTAACACCCCAGGTGTGTCTAGGGCAGCAACATATAATCACACACATTAATGTTTCCGTCGCTAAAAAGATGAATGTCCCATTTGTGGGATAAATAAAGACCCTTAAGGAGCCTTATCTCATTCAGCTCAGGTTCTGCAGCTAAATTAGCTTTCCCACAAACTTAGGGAAACTGGTGATTTTCAGAGCCTGTGGAAATCCAGAAGTGCGTATTAGGGATCACGGATCTGTAGTACCTACTTCCCTCGAAGAGATAACATGAGGATTAAGTTATTATACACAGAAGTTACTTACCCCAGTGCCTGACATACAGGTAGCACTTCGTATTGGTCATTGCTCTAAAATGTTAACTAGTTACTAAATGAGATACCAGGTGATGCAAGGTGGCTTAAGGGATTCGGCTGACTTGTGTTAGCTGGGGGCCGGGCTGGGCAGGGGAGGGGGGGTGATACAGGGGTAAGTACAGGTCAGGAGGTAACCGAAGACAATTACGCTAATTAAAGTAAAACAAAATGACAATTTACTGCCCCTAAATTGCAAGAAAATAATGCATCTGTAACACTGACCTCTTAAGTAAACAATTACTTCCTTTTGATAAAAGGCAGTTTCTCCAGGAGGTAAGATCTGAAGATACTTAATAATTTCTGCTTCACATGTGGTTTCCCACTTGCAACTCTAAACAGCGTTCTTCCTATAAGCGGGTCTGATATTGAAGATTTTGCTTCAGGCAGGGCCAAAAAAAACCCGGTTTCTCCTTAGCGTAAAAGATTAAAATTAAAAAAGCAGTGAAGTTCTTATCGAGCATGGCAGGATTATAGCAAAATTTGGGAAGTTAAATGGTAAGTGCAAGAAGTATGTTGAACCCACCTCCCAAACGAGGGAAGTTCAATTTACCCCCTTCTCCCCTCCCTATTCTATTGGTTTTCCTGATCCAAACTCCTAGAGACCTAACAGTCAACGGAGAGAATGAAGGGAACTATCACTTGTTAAGCACCGCTTGGTGCCATGTATCGGTGATTTATTTTCACAATTACAAGGCGACCGTCACTCTCCTCATATTAATAAGAATATTGAATTGGTAAGTGGGTAAACCATGATTCAAACTCAAGTGAGACTAACTCAAAACCCCACAGGCTGCTTGGGAC
Organism: Lynx canadensis; assembly: GCF_007474595.2. Taxonomy (NCBI): domain Eukaryota; kingdom Metazoa; phylum Chordata; class Mammalia; order Carnivora; family Felidae; genus Lynx; species Lynx canadensis. Next base: position 7,860,746 of record NC_044315.2, on the reverse strand, counting down.
TAGACCCCCCCCCCCTTACCAAAGGAGAGAGCGGCATCCTCACTTTCTTGACTCTTGCCTTCCTTTGTATTCTTTACCAGATATTTTCAAAGTGCACGCAATAATGTGGGACTTATATGATCTCTCAGAGTAAAGACATCGTCGTTCTTTCTAGGATCCCAAATTGAAAATGTACTTACGATTTGATCTTGTCTCTCAAACACTAAGGGGATCTCCATAAATTTCAGGCACTGTCTTTAGTGTTAAGAGCATATTTACATACGTATTGCATTGTTCCAATCAGCAGCATAATTACAATCAAAGAACCTCCAGCTTGGTAGAGATTTTAAGGATAAAACATATATTTAGTTGAATCACCATTCTGGTCATAAAGATTTTTATGGGGTATGACCTCCCAAATATCCTTCTATTACCACGTTAGAGTTTAATGATCTTTTCAAGAGGGTCTTCTTTATGACAAATTAGAATCACCCTTTCTAGAATTTCAGCTCATTCTACTTGGGTCTGACTTCCAAGGAGACGACTTAAGGCACTAACATACCTGTCATTTTACTTTTAGCTGAAAGTTTGCAGCACAAATTAAAAAGTACAAATATATTTCAAGACAGATTTCAAGGTCTTTCTCCCCCTTCTTCCCGTAAACTAAACAAGTGACTTCGGTGACTCGAACCTTTCCTCCCTCCTGTCAATGCCCATTCATGCTGCCCTTTCCAGTATCTCTCCAATTGTTCTGCGTCCCTAATGAGCTTTGGGGAAAATAATGGAACATTATTAAAGTGTTCAGTTTAGTAAACTAAGAGCTCAATGACTTAAGCTTTAAAAAAAAATACTCCAGAGTCATGCTCATTTTTAAAAGTACAAAACTGTTGACCTATTTTCAATTTGTGGAATGCTATGATTTGAGTCTCAACAATTAGTCTCATCTTGAATTTGTGTGATTAACTTTTAACCGTTATTAAATTTCATGACGTCTTGGGTGGACCACTGAGGGGATTTCTTTTTTATTTGCAGATAGGTAATTGCATAGGCTGTTACAGTAAGGTTTAAATGCATACTTGAGGAAGATGGAAACGTATTTGGAATCTATTATTGTCAAAGACTCTAGAATGCTATATGATGAAGGAACCGTGCTTTGATACTATTAACACTGTTACTACTAAAAATGCTACTATACCCTAGAATTTTCAAGGTTCTATACACACACAGTAACTAATGGAAACCACTTTTAAGAGCCACTGTACTTAACTGCCAGACTTGGGATTATGAAATACATTCAATATTTTAAATTGTATAAAAACTGATAACGCTTATCACTGTCACTTTATGGACAAGATATAATTAATACAGACAGTCTGCATTTGAGTTTTTAATAAATTTTTCTATTTTTGAAACTATCCTATTCTATTTTTTTTAATGTTTATTTTTGAGAGAGAGTGCACGCGAGTATGGTAGGGGTGGAGGGAGTGGGACAGAGGATCCCAAGCAGGCCTTGCACTGACAGCAGTAAAAGCATGAAGCAGGGCTCAGACCCACAAACAGTGAGATCATGACCTGGTCTGAAGTTGGACGCTCAACCGACTGGGCCACCCAGGCGCCCCCAAAACTATCCTACTATTTTAAAACCAATTCTCATTGGCCCTGGTAAAAAGTGTATCCTGTGTGCTATGTTAATTCAGTAAGTACTGGTGGAGGAGAAACAGAAGTAAAGAAAAATGCCAAGAGGCTAATCTGTGTTTCTACCTCCACAATGCCAGTAGGAAAAGAGGTATGTAACCTCGATCCACGAGAGGCACAGTTCGTGGTTCTAATTTACAGTCCTTGCACAGAGGGAACCAGTTCAGAGCAGTAGCTGTAAAGCCCGATCTTCTAATGAACCTGCCTTTCAGGCCACCATCATTCCCAAGCATGGCTCCTGAAGAACTTTTTGACCAGAAAATATAATGTGAAAATTACTAACACAGTGGATAACAATAGAAGAAGAGTCACAGGATCTGGGTTCAAATTCCAGATTGTCTATCTACTAGCTCTGGAACCTTCAAAGGTGTTTCTTAACCTCTATAAATCTTAGTTTCCACACCCATAGCAAGGAGACAACCCCCACCCCATACAATGGACAAGCTGAGATAAATTAAATAAGATGCTGACCACACAAAACAAGTTTGTAAGGTGTGATCTGCTAAGTAAAGCATATATTATATACTATATATAATTATTACATATACTATTATATATTATACGACATATATTATAATTACTGTCTTACAAGCTATGTTATAATATAAAAACAAACATTTTTCCTTCCTACCACTCCCCTTCCCAAGACAATTTCCTTATTTCACATACAACAAAGACACTCAGCGTTATCTGAGTGAAAGAAGGTCCAAAAATTGGATTCAAAGGAAAGAAGTGGGACGAACAGACACATTAAGAATTGTTCTCCACTGCTTCTCAGGATAACTCAAGGTAAGTTCATCTCCCACTACCTTGCCCAAGGGAAGGACTCCACCGACACACCTAGTGGTTACTTTAAATGTCCTCTAAGCTGTTTTTAACAAACACGATCTGTAAACACTTTTAGTAGCAGTATGCTATGGAAACCCGTTCTCCAGACCCAGGCTAGCTTTTGCAATTGGTAGGTGTGAGATCAACGTTCCGATCAGATGTACTCAATCATGAACGTCAAGTAATAGGGAAAAAATGTATCATATTCACGTGTTTCCTACAGACAACTCACACAGTTTGAGAAAGATGATAAAGTTGTAAGACTTCCTAGAGAAGCTATTTCAGAGTTGGTACTCTCTCAAATATACTATCTGTGTGAAGATTACAATAGCTCTTAAATTATAATTCCTATACATAAATGCGTGGTTTTTTGCTACAGATCATGTTACTAAGGTCTTAGACACAAAACTATTGTCTCTTTCTTGCAGCCTTATATCCATAAATAAAATATTGGAAAGTATATCGGAGAATTTCTGCTGCACCCTGTGGAAAACTTTTATAAAAGCACAGGTTTGAGATGAAGGATAGAGCTCCAGCTTAGTTTTCTTGAATCTTGGTTAAGTCTCTTAACCAGTAGATTGTGTGATTATCTTCCCATAGAAGCTGAATATTGAAGAAATGCTAAAATAGCAATGTTTTATCATACTAAATGGGCTGGCAATTGCATTTCAACTATGTGGAAAAGTAAGGAAGTAACTTGGGTGCACACGTAACCTCAAAGACCAACAATGAGGCACAGCTCTACGCCTATCCCTCTGGTGCCCCCCCCCCCCCCCCACTCACCTGACCACTACCCCTGCTCCTTGCTCCTTTCTGAACACCAATGGAAGGCCTCTCTTTCAAGTGCTGTTGTACTGGAAGCAGAAGTCCCCACACCAAACTGCTGCGCCTTCCGGCATAACTAGCCCATTATTGAGTAGGAGAATTATGACATCAGCAGCACGTTAGCCAATTACTCTACCGAATAGTTCACGTCCACTGACCCACCTGCCGCCATGTCACGGGCTGGGTCTCGTAAGAATAGCTGCTATAGTTTACTATCTTTAATTTGAATTTACTGTGACACGGGCTTCACGTTTGACAATCTGTGAAACAACAATAGAAATGCATGTGGCATTCAGTTGCATTTTAGTTGACTGTCATTTTGGAATGCCACACCTAGACATCACGCAGGGCGACACGTGGGTACAAAAGGTGGGAAAAGACTAACTCAACAGTCTCATATTTACGCTCTCAGTAAAGCACCCTGAGCAGCCCCCGGAATTTCACATTACAGGGGCTCTGATGGTCTTTCTTACAATGTCTTACACATTTTCAGTGCAGGATGCCTTTAATCCTACTTAGGGCATGTTGGGGAGACAGGCGGGAGGGAGGGTTTCTCCTGTGGTTTCCAGAGCCCCACAGAAAGCTAAGCTATCCAAAACACTTAAAAATAACTATAACCAGGGGCACCTGGCTGGCTCAGGCAGTAGAGCCCGCAACTCTTGATTTCCGGATCGTGAGTTCAAGCCCCATGTTGGGCACAGAGCTCACTACAAAAATAAAAAATTAAGATACGAAATAACTTTAACCACATAACACTATCATGTCTTAAACACATGCAAGCTGTGAAAGAAAATAAAGTTCCTCACGATGTTAACCGTTGCCAACTATCAAGAGAGAAAAAAACCTATCTCAAAATCTTATATATAAAAATAGCTCTCAAAAAATTTTGTACATGAGACCCTATATTAGATACAATACTCTGCTTTGTGTACCTATAGTGCATACTTTGTAGAGAACATGTGATCAATTACCTCATATTCTTTCCATGAGCCAAACTCAATGTATTCTCTACCATAAAATGCCAGAATGACCAAGTTGCCTAAAATATTAAAAGCAAAGAGAATCAGGGTAACATTAAAAATGAACTCTTTGACGTACACAAGCTATGTGGTCGTTTCATATTACTGAATCTGTGGATAAATATTAATTGCCACATAACTGAATTATTTTCAAAGCATCTCTTTGCACGACTGCCTCTCTGTTTAGGTTTCCTATGTAGTCGAAAAAGAAATTCTTTTGACTTGACAGGGAAGGAGAGACAACTTCTGTCAAAGAATAAACATATTACTCTAATAATCAAGAAAATATAAGCGAGGAAAAATAATGGAGAGAAGGATTCTTTCAAAGAATCTGCTCTTCTAAATTGTGAAGACAAGAGACCAAACAATTTGAGACATCAGCCTGCCACTCACACTTTGTCTCTCTCTCTCAAAAATAAACATTAAAAACATTTTTAAAAAATTTTAGTAATAATAATTAAATAAGATTTGTTTCTTAAAAATAAAGAAGCAAAAACAATACATAAGCAGATCAGAAAGCTACAAAAATTAATAAGAAATGCATGATTATTCAGTCTTATGAAAATTTTAAAAAGAAATCTTCGGTTCAGCAGAGAACAAGCAAGATCGCTTTTATACTAATGATTTTTATTTGCTAATAAATTTTAGCAATACAAACATGTACTTAAGTGTATTTGCTTATTATATACGTTCATGCTTTTTTTTGCCCTAAATTTGACCCATGGGATCAGAGATCAACTTAGTACAGAATATATCTGATCACTTAGTCACTATAAACAGCATCAGAGCTACCTGGGGCGATCCAGTTTTGTTTGTTTTCTTTTTTTCTTTGAGGGTAAAGATGACTTTAAGTGACAGTTACCATAAATTTTTATGTGGGCCCATTAAACTTAGAAAAATAACACAGAAAACAGGCACAGCTGAGTCTATATGAACAGGCAACAGTCTAAATACACATATTTGGGGTTACTTGAACGAGACAAGGATCACTAAAATAATCACAGGTGTTTGCTGTGTATTTAGTCGATGACGAGTCAGATACAGCCAAAGTGCAATCATCTACACTAATTAACACACCAGAGTTCTCAAAAAGAACTTGGCAATTTTAACGCTATTATCAGACTTTCCTGTTACTTTATCGTCATTATGAAATACAGAATATTTTCTGACCTGAGGTATTGTATAGTTATCGTCAACTAAGTGACTAGACCATACTTCGAAACAACTTTGAACAAAAGAACTAGGACTGTTACACAGCCACAAGTAGATGTTTCTAAGATAACTCTCCCAGCTCCTTCAAGTTTTTTTTTTCTCCAACCACCCTCCCTTATACCTAATTTTTTCGGTGGCTAATCTACAGTTAATCAGTGTCCTCTACCCTCCTCCAAACAGGTTACAAGCATAACGTCCGGCCTGAACACCTTTCACCACCCCATCTGATACGAACACCACTGCGCAGAATCTCTTCATTTCTGGAACGATCTCAGGTTCCTTGACCACCATCACAGTTCACTGATGGTGCAAATTTGTGTTTGCCACGGGTCATTTTAAACTTAAAATCCAATTCGTTTCTTAAAAGCTGTTCTCATATAACATTATTCAATTATTCGTTTAAGAAAGAATGGCAACTACACTAGGTCCCACCCGTACCAGTATTAGATGTGCACAGTCCCCACACACAACTAGCCCGCACACTACCACGCCAAGCACAGCAAAACGCTTCCTCCCTCAAAGCTCTTACACCGGCCCCGCAAGAACTTATTTTCCTTCTTTATTCTATAATGCCTTTCTTCTCACGCCACTGGCGCAGCTTTTCAAGTGTCTTCATCTTGCCCTTCAACACTTACTGAGTCGCAACCATGCACTTGGTAAGGTGCTAGAAGCCGATTTGGTGCCACAGGATACAACGGTGAGCAAAACAGTTACTCAGGGCCCTCCTCATCTGTCCTAACTTTCTCAGTGGCTTTATAACTCTCCTGCAACCCAGTGGTCTCTCACCTTTGACACTCTCAGTTTTTCATACCCCACAACTCATCAGTAACCACATCCCGCTAATCTCATTCACGCTGGATAACTACCCAGGCAAAAGGGGCCACTTCCCTGGGATCTTCCCCATAAAATGAGAAATCTGCCCAGCCCAGGGCCATGCTCTCTGACTCCTCTGGACTCTGCCTTGGCAAATTTCCAGGAGTCGGATCCCCTCGCGGAGCCCTGGACTATCGGCCCCAGGGCAGATGGAGAGGCGGGCATACCCACCTCCAGACCCAAGAGGTAGTCAAGACATAGCTTGCAAGGAATAGGGCACGTGGACACGTTACAGCCAAGAGCCTAGGAGACGGGGAGGAGGAGGCAGACTGCAGGACAGGGACAAGGTGACAGAAGGCCAGTCCTCCCTTTGCCACTATATTCTAGAACAACCAAAAAATCTGAGAATTCTTTTTTTAATTTTTTAATGTTTATTTTTGAGATAGAGACAGAGCATGAGTGGGGGAAGGGCAGAGAGCAAGAGGGAGACACAGAATCTGAAGCAGGCTCCAGGCTCCGAGCTGTCAGCACAGAGCCCGACACGGGGCTCGAACTCACAAACCGCGAGATCATGACCTGAGCTGAAGTCGAACACTTAACCGACTAAGCCATCCAGGCACCCCTGAGAATTCTTTAATTTTTAATGTTTACTTATCTTTGAGACAGAGAGAGACAGAGACAGAGTGCGAGCAGGGAAGGGGCAGCGAGGGAGGGAGACACAGAATCCAAAGCAGGCTCCAGGTTCCCAGCTGCCAGCACAGAGTGGGATGCAGGGCTCGAACTCCTGAACCGTGAGGTCATGACCTGAGCCAAAGTCAGACACTCAACTGACTGAGCCTCCTAGGCACCCCAAAAAACCGAGAATTCTAAATGGTCATCCGTCACCTTATAAAGTTGTACCGGTCAAATTATGAGGTAAGAGCACATTTTACCTAGCAGCGGATCCACCGCATTTAAGTATGTAGAAACACAATGAGTGAGCTTCCATTTGTATTCTTATACCCATAAGGGTTAGGGCTGGGCCTGGTTTCCACATCTCATTTCCAATAACGGGTCTCCAGCTCCAATCTTCATTATAACGCATCAAACAAGGATTATTATGCCAGTAGTGCGGAGGTAGTAACAGTAAAAGGAGCATGAACAGTATCTCTCACTGAAAGTCCTGGCACCGTACTGGCATCTAATCGATACTCAACTCGTCCACGCTCTTCGTGTTACTTACAACCCCACTGGCTATTACATCTGCATAGTTTTACATTTTTATCTATGAACTGAAAGTCACAGAGCAGCAGCAGGATTCTAACCAACGTCTTTCGGAATTAAAAGGCCAGGTTCTTCACTCTATCTACTTCCTTTCAGATGATCAAGAGAAGTTTACCTTGCTTGACTCACTCCCTGCTCATCCACACACATCTGCCAGATTAATCTCCCTAAAGCACCATTTTCACCTTCACGTTTGAGCCACGGTAAAAGTAAACGCTGGTTGGTTACGCCCTGTCCGGTGAAGTTCCAAATCCTTTGCCCGATTTTCCTTTCCACTCCATCTGCTTCGTTATTTCCCAAGAAATTCTTCACACCAAGATAATGTGCCTCTACCTCTAGTACGTGCTTAACTCCTTCCTCACGGCAATACACCCATACACCCTTCAAGATGCATCTCATGTCTACCCTCCTTCCGGAAGACTTCTCTAAAATTATTCCAGACCAGAACCTTGTCTCCATTTTTCTGAGTCACCATAGTACTGATGGTCTCGAACCAGTCAACAGGTAACTAAGCTGTGTGCTCGTCATGGGGGGAACCACAAAGGACAGGGCTCTTTATAGACTTCAAATCGCTTCATGGAGTTATTCTCGTTGGAAGGCAGCATAGGAGAGACGGGTAAAGTGCCTCCAAAGGCAGAGCACCTGGCTAAAAATCTGCTTTGATCACACATTAGCATGGACATTGGTGTTAAGTTGCATAGTAAAGTAATAAAAACCAGTTCTTTTCTAGTAAGCAGACTTTTTGGTCCTGGAACCCACTTAGATCTTAAATTTTTTTTTGAGACCCCGAAAGGACTTTTGTTTCTGTGTGTTCTGTCTGGTGGGGCACTGATAAATGTCTGTCATCTCCCCTTCCGACCCCTCAAAAGAGCCAGATTTGTAGCTTTTGCTCATTTCCATAGTGTAAATACTCCCAACATGACTTATTTCAAGCTAGCAATGTAACATCTGAATGTGGAATGCGGAGTTAAGAGGAGATGGGCAATGTTGACTCTCTCCAGCTAGTAATAATAAACTTTGGTACGTCACCAGCTATGTCTATCCAGTCAGTATATTAGAAAATAAAGTAGAAAAGCAGTATTAATTTGAAAATGACAATAAAACCATTACATCTTAACATAAACATATGTTTATGAAGTATACCTAAATTTTCCCAAAGAAAAAAACATTAATGAATTAATGAGAACAGTGGCATTGTTTTCTGTTTTTATAAATTTCTTTTAACGTCTTGCTCAATAGAAGACAACTGGCTTCCCAGGGCACCTCTCCGACTTCGGGTCAGGTCATGATCTCATGGTTTGTGAGTTTGGGCCCTGCCTCAGGCTCTCTGCTGTCAACATGGAGCCCGCTTCAGGTCCTCTGTCGTCCCCCACCCCCCACCATCTCTGCCCCTCCCCTGCTTACACACTCTCTCTCTCTCTCTCTCTCTCTCTGAAAAATAAAAACATTAAAATAAAAAACTAAAAAACTAAACAAGAAGACGATTGGCTTCTCACGTAGACTTCTCCACTCAATCTGCCATCTGGGTTGAGTATATTAAGAAAATGCAGCCTCACATACACATGGTTTTAAGAGGAAAGACCTCCTGGGGTTGGTGACCCTAGGCGTCCTCTGTTCACATGTAGAGCAGCATTTATGTACAGTATATAGTTTGCAGAAAACACATTCATGTGAAAAGACCTTACCAATAGTGAGAGTTTAGACTAGTCTTGCAGTTTAGTTTTCTCACCTAGCAATTATCTCCATATGAGTAATTCTAACTTGAGACTGTACTGAAAAGCAAGTGTATGCTATTCCATACGTATGTGTGTATATTTACATACACATGTATATAAATGTGTATCTACACATACTATAACTCCCCAATTCAACAACTCAAAGCAGTAAGAATATCAAGGGGGAAAAAAAGATAACATGAAAAAGAGCAAGTGAAAACGTCTTCATTTGTAGGAGAAAAACTTCTATGCAAAGAGAGTATTTATGAAGCTAATGTATGAATCTTCACTGAGCTGGACATAATATTCAATTAAACATAAAAGGTACAATTATGTTCTACATTTTTACAAGTGGACAATTGTACCTTATGTACAAGATAAGTCAGAGTTACATATTCGTGGATGTCAAAAAACTGGCTTCTGTCAGAACAGAACTGTATTTCATTTGGCTCTGAAATTTAAAACCTGAAGATGATCTCATGGCTCATGAGTTCGAGCCCTGTATCATGAGTTCGAGCCTTGTACCAGGCTCTGCACTGACAGCATGGAGACTGCTCAGGATTCTCTCTCCCCCTCTCTGCCCCTTCTCTGCTCTGTCTCTCAAAATAAATAGAACTTAAAAAAAAAAACAAAAAACAATATAAGCACGTAAATCATGCTCAGGGAAAAAAAAAAAAAATTCATTGTTTTAAAATCACCAAACTACCAGTAACAGCTAGTGGTTTTGTCTAAAAGACTGTAGCTGTGTAGGGATGCCTGGGTGGCTCAGTCGGTTAAGTGTCCAACTTCAGCTCAGGTCATGATCTCACGGTTCACGGGTTTGAGCCCACACTGGGCTCTGTGCCGACAGCTCAGAGCCTGGAGCCTGCTTCAGATTCTGTGTCTCTGCAACTCTCGGCCCCTCCCGTGCTCACACTCTGTGTCTGTCTCTCAATAATAAATAAACGTTAAAAAATAAAATAAAATAAAAAAAGACTGTAGCTGTGTAACCTTAAGTGCTATTTTCCCCTGCCTCTAAGTATCACAGTCGCTCAGTATTCTCCCTCTTAAAATATCAAGGCAACATTAAGCATTAAGCACGTTCTGTTCCGCCTCCTCTCCTTAAGCTAAGGCTGAAATTACCTTCTTCAAAGAATTGAAATAGGATAGCCATTGCCTAAACCAGTTTAATCCCACTAGCTACTTCAAACCATTATATTTCAAAGCCACTTCTATTCTTCTGAAAATACTATCTTCTCATTATATTAAATGCCTTACGGTCTCTTTAGCAACGACAGTATACGTGAAAACTTAAACTCGATTTTATAAATCAATGGTGAGCACGTTGAACATTTTTTAGGGCTAGACCAAAAGGGAGTGTCAGGTGTTTATGGGACACCACTGTTGCCTTACTTCTCAACAGAAGCTGATATTCATTTTCAGGTCTCCTAGATCAACAACGTCAAGTGTTAACACAAGCTTGGGCACTTCTGTCTGATTTTACAGTTCTTTACATGCAAGAAGAACTTGAAGAGAGGCTTAAATGTTTACAGGATGTAAAGATCGCTGTACATATTTACCAAGATGAATAAACGTGCTCTATTCTTTAAATTCTACCTTTTGTGCAGGGAATAGGTATTTCATCTGTCCGGACGGACATTCTGTTCCTATCAGTTGCTGCTCTTGCCACCTTTAAAGGTCACATCCCCAGATTTGACTCTGTGAAAAGGGGTCGCTCCATAAAAGTTTTAAAAAACCCTCTCTACTGACCAATACTGGAATGACTTAACAAAATACACAGCGCATCGTAGCTCTTTGAAAACAATTTTGTTTCTAATTATATCCAGTTCCATGTTACTATTTTCAGCAGCCACCCTCTTCTGCAAAACCTTCCTCATACCCTACCAGAGACTGAGCTACTGACCATCCACACTGGGATTGCGAATTCCAGATTGCCGTGCTAACTTAGCTCATTTTGTCTTCCGCTTTGTCATTACAACCCAACTGAATAGGCAATATCTCCACACTTACGTTAAAAAATATGAGATCAAAGTAGTGAAGGGATAAGTTTAAGGATAATTATCTATCAAATGACTAAACGGGAACTTGAACTCAGGTCTCTTCTACCCAAAAGACTAGGACTCACGCCTCTGCCTAACAATTTTGCAAGCTGACGGTCCTCACGCGATACGCATCAGGTATTTACATTTTGTAAGGTAGGGACGCGAGGAGTCATGGATATTTGTGTGTGTAGAATAGGCATGTGATTGTCTCACGTGGTACGGTTTGGGTCTTTGCGGAAATTTTACAGTTCCGTGCAAGCACTCCAACAGCCTTCTCCTAATATTGTGACGGTCCTCACAAACTTCCATATTCAAGATTAGCTGGGGCAGGTGATCTTCCCACAAGCCAGCTTCACAACGAACCTGTGTGTGTGTCTTCAAGAGTGAGCTGTGAGCTCACACTCAAGAGACAGAACTACAGCGCATCAGCAGGCTTCACCATGCAAAAGACAGGGACACAGTTACAAATGGTCAGACGGTGTAGCAGGCTCAACTACAATTCAGAATCACTGAGAGGACGGTTCTAGAAAGTGCTATGCGGTCGCTATGCAAAATACGGATGCCACAATGTCAAGTGGCAGTAAAACTTCAGAAATATCATGGAAGGTAACCACAGCCACATCGTGATTGTTTTCTCTAGAAAAACAAACAATTCCATCTTGTGAAAGTAATGCCTACATTCTCGTGTTAAACTCACTGGGACTCTACTGGCTTACTAAGGGGTAAAAAATATTAAAACTATTTCAGAAATTAGGGGCGCCTGGGTGGCTCAAGCTGCGTAAGCGTCCAACTTTGGCTCAGGTCACGATCTCACAGTTCGTGGGTTCCAACCCCATGTTGGGCTCTGTACTGACAGCTTGGAGCCTGGAGCCTGCTTCGGATTCTGCCTCCCTCTCTCTCTCTCTGCCCCTCCCCACTCGTGCTCTCTCTCTCTCTCAAAAATAAACATAAACTAAAAAAGTTTTTGTAGCATTTCAGAAATTAATAATCGAGTGCTAAAACTTCCAAAAGTTTGGTTCTGCCTGCTAAAGGTAGTATTTACACTGGATCGGAATAATAATTCATCGGTTAGCAGAAAAAAGCCTCCAAGATGATCCCTGGATCTCCGATGCCTCACAAGAAGATCCTCTCTACTGGGAAGCTAGTGCGACGTCAGGTGGGGGCATTAAAATATCCTGATGGGAAAATGCCAATGCGGGTAAACTATTATAGAAATGCAAAAGAGCACGCCACACTCAACCACTGATAAACATCTCTACCTAAAGCAAATTTACTGTTTAAAAAAGAAATAGTTTGTATACGACGTGCTTGGTTCCATGCCATGCGCTTGCTTAAGAGGTTGATTCTACCTTTAGCTGAAGCCGTGTATTTTCTCATCTGTTTAGGGCAGCTGTCAAGTAATGAGAGTAAGCGGTGCCATTTTAATAAGGAAGTCTTTTAATGAAATATAATAGGTCACAAATACCTAATTTCTGCTCTTTACTGTAATTGCCAGTCTTTACTCTAACTGCCACTTTAACAATCTTTTCCAAACGCTGCCACAAAGGATGAACAAATCAAGGGTATTAGCGTGTGTGTATATTTACAGCTTCTTGCTGTCAAAGGCTGTGTGGCCCCAGTCCCAACTCCAGCAAGCTGTATGAGGATCTGTTTCTTTTGATGGAGGCATCCTGTTCCAGGTTATGAATGCATCTGAATTAATCTCTTTTTCATGGCTACATAAGCAAACGCACACTCAACAATGCACAGGAGAAATGCTGACAAAGTTATAGCACAGTACTACACCTTCAGGAATATCACAGACACTTTTCCCGTCACTGTGGGGGACTGTACATATTGCCACTTCATTCTTCTTCGGTAAATCCTCTGCTCCGTCAGTTATTAATTCACAATTTCAAAAAACACTGTTTATGTATAGTTCAAATGGCGTCTTTATAAGGTAAATTTTCAGTTCTCACGAGCATCAGGTTTATGTGCACGTGCACTTAAACTACAAACAAAACTCCGAGAGATGGCTACAAAAATTAATACAGCGGATCTCAAAGAGAGAAGACACAACTGTGATTTTGATTTTTAAAAAGCATATTCGTTGTAACTGTTTTACCACAGCCCCATTTTAAGTTTATGGTTAAAGAGCCTTCAAGAACATAATTCCCTGGAAACTTCCTTACGTGATAATCCTTTCCTCTTTTTATGTTGAGCATCCTGTTTTTTTAACCAGTATCGTTCTGAATTTGGTAGCAGTCTTCCTACTTTAGTATCAGAAGCCCTGGGCACAAACGGTAGCAGTTTTATATGAAGTTTGCCCAGGTTTGAAAGGGGAGGCTTCCCTGAATCGGACTAGCTCACTGTGAAAAGAAAACCATGACAACTGTTTGCACCTCTCGCTTTATTATTACATCCGGCCTGGTCACTCTTAGAAATTCAGTCTATTATGGTTGCTAGGAGTCTGTTGCTGTGCAACGTAGAAGGGTATGCTGTGCTGTCAGGCTAAGGAGTGCTAATAAACCTGTAGGCTTCCCTCTCGGAGTCTGACCAGTGTGCTTAAAGGGCTTAACACTTTTCAAGAGTGACCGGCCCACAATTCAAGACACATCCTACTAGAAACAAGTCACACTGAGAGATTTCTCACAAAGGAACAAAACGCTAAACATACACAAATATTCAAAATGTATCCTCAGAATCCCTAACTAATTTGGTAAAACAAACAAAGAACAGATTATGATCTACATTTCAATTATACCACCTACTATCCCCAAGCTTTTATTTCCATATAGTCCCCTAAAAGGTTATAATGGACATAAATGAACAGAGAAAGTTTCAGGGGGGATAAAAAAGCAGTACTAAGTACCTTCAACTTTGATTTAAAAGTATCTCGTACTTATATAAATTCCATTAATGGAAAAATAAACTAAACCTAGGAATCCAAAAGTACTTAAGTTAGCAAAACTAAACAGCATTCTCCCCACATCCCCAGGGCCACAAAAAAAATGAAAATAACAACAACAAAAATCGAGAAAATGAAGAAATTCCAAATTTCATTTTATTATAAAAACAGAATTTTTTTCACTCCTTTGCTCAGTAATGACTTTATATTAATTCTAAACCTATCACAGGCATATTCTAGAACTTTAAAGATTAACAAATAAGGTATTCACAGAATTTCACTACAAATAGATGGCATTACTTGAATGTAAATGAGAAGAAAAAAGTCTATCAATAAAACACTGCTAACAAATTGTGTAAAAAGGAATTTGAGAAGGGGGCAGCGGGTAAGAGAGGACTTCTAGCTACTTGAAAAGAAGAAATTTTTTGACTTTTATTGACTTATATTTGATAGGCCTTTTTCATAAAGTATTTGAAGACACAAATAGGTGAAGCTGGTTTACCATAAAATACCAAAGACCATAAAGATAAATACAAATAATATAACTTTACAATAATCGTCTTAACTATAAAAATATTTCTAACATTTTCTAAGGATATTTTGGCTATACAAATACTGCCTACAACTTCTTCAAGTCAAAAACAGATTTTTTTTTTTTTTTTGTTAAAGTCAGGCAACATCTTCCCCATAACCATCGCAATATTTATTCCTTCTATCTAACTACTCTGACCTGGGAACGCTTTTTAAAATAGTGTCAGCTGCACTACCATATTCTTTTTTAAAGAGCCTTGTATACCTGTCCTTCAAGGGTTGTTTCTATTTCTTCTTCTCATTACACACTCTGGGAAGCAGAGTAAAGGAATTTAAGTATTTTTTCTAAAGTACCAAGAAACAACAAACAGAGGAATGCAGAACACTATCCAAAAAAGAAAGACAAAGAATCCAATAATAAAGGAGAGCTGATGCAGGCCAGGAGGTGGGAAGGCCAGCATCTGACCAAAGAACAGAGACCAAGGCAGGAAGATAAAGGCTTGGCTAAGAAAGTTTAGAACTGCAACAGCCTAAATGTAAAGCCAAGCAGAGCAGAACAGAACAAATGGGAGGAAAGGGGCAGAAAGGATGAGACAAGAGTGTGTTAGAAAGAGAGCACGTGAAAGAAAATCTGCAGAAAGAAACGGGGACTCATTTCACACGTGGAAAAAAGAAACATATGAAAGTTTTATGCTCAATAACATCATTTTCCTTGATCCATCTTTAATTCTTAAGAGGGCATGCATACAACAACTCGGAAAACGTTCTTAAAGATGCAGTGATATCAATAACATTTATGATGTAAAAGCCAAGCGAGGAGTTGAAGACTCACGTTTACAATGAAGGAATTTGACCACTTTGGATTCTCATTTAGGATAAGAAAAATTTAACTTAATTCTAAAGCTGCAGGACCTAATCTACGAAAATGTTTCTGAAAGTAACAAAAATGGACTTTTCCCAAGAAGAACAAAACCTTAAAACACACACACACACACACACACACACACAGTTAATGAGGTTATTAAAGCCAGATTCTACTCAGGAGTTCTACCGTTCACAGGGTATATGTGGACAGATGTGTACATTTTTAAAGCAGTTACTTAAGAGTTGGTCAGCTGCTAGTCAAGAGTATTTAAACCATACTGGACAAATCTGCTCTGAAGGAATCCAAGTTCTAAACTGGCTACATTAACACTTAGGATCCTTTCAGGCACTATTAACTAAAATGCAATGGGGCAAAATAAGGAATAAAAATTTCTTTAAAGGAGAATGGATATCCCATAGCAGAAGTGTTGTTGGAAAGAGCCTTCTGGTACTTACTGGTTTCTCATGTCTTTAAAATCACAAAGCCACAATAATTAGAAAGTGTGGCATACTTAAAAGAAACCATAGGAGTATGTAACTATAGAGAATAACATACCCATCCATGGAATTAAGCCTTGTTTTTGCACGCAGCAGTTTTCTACAGTTTGTAATACCCTATCATATTTGATTCATCTCCCTATACCCACCTTCAAAAAAAAAAAATCAAAGATCCTTCATAAATGTTGGCTATTTATTGAATTCTGAATTTTAAATTTCATAAACTTTTTGTCAAAAAATTGTAGCTTCTCTGATAAATCACATAATCAGGGTAGGTCACCAATGAATTACAGGTTATAATTCTTTTCAGTGTCATATTTTACCAATTATAAAAAGAAATCGCAATGACAGCCATTAAAGATCACATTATTGCTCCTTCTTGCTGACAGATTTCCCAAAATACATTTTTAAAAATTTTTTAACGTTTATTTATTTTTGAGACAGAGAGAGACAGAGCATGAACAGGGGAGGGGCAGAGAGAGAGGGAGACACAGAATCTGAAACAGGCTGCAGGCTCCGAGCTGTCAGCACAGAGCCCGACGCGGGGCTCGAACTCACGGACCGTGAGATCACGACCTGAGCCAAAGTCAGACGCTTAACCGACCAAGCCACCCAGGCGCCCCATCCAAGATACATTTTTATACGATTTCTATAATTTATTTGCCAAAGTCCAAAGGATATCAATATACAAAGGAAGCAGGTTTTTTTCATTTTTTAAGTATATAAAAAAAATTTTTTTTACATTTATTTTTGAGAGAATGAGACAGAGCGCAAGCAGGGGAGGGGAAGAGAGAGAAGGAAACACAGAATCTGAAGGAGGCTCCAGGCTCCGAGCAAGCATTCAGCACAGAGCCCAACGCAGGGCTCAAACCCACAAACCGTGAGATCATGACCTGGGCCAGAGTCGGACGTTCAACCGACTGAGCCACCCTGGCGCCCCTAAATATTTTTATTATATTCATTTTTGAGAGAGAGACAGAGCACAAGTAGGGGAGTGGCAGAGACAGAGAGACACAGAATCCGAAGCAGGCCCAACGCAGGGTTCGAACTCACAAACCAGGAGATCATGACCTGAGCCGAAGTCAGATGTTTAACTGTTTAACTGACTGAGCCACCCAGGCACCCCAGCAGTTTTTTAATATTAAAATTTATAAAAGGAATGTGATACAAACATCTGACTAGAAGAGTGTTATCAATCCAAAACATATTTTAAAACTTCTTAAAAACCACTTTCACTTTGTACCTATTGCTACTCACGTTTATACATTCAAAAATTTGAAAGAAGGTATTAAGCCAACCGAAAAAAAAAAAAAGGTACAATACTGGATCAATCAATTTCTGAAATGCCTAATTGGGCATACTGAAAAAGGTACCTTAAAATACATTCTATAAATCCGAGGGACAGTTTCAGTTACATCACATTGTAAATGCCAAAAACATCAAAGATACATATTTCACACTTTTTTTGTGATAGCAGATACACAAAAAAACGTTAGAAAACCTAAATAGAAACAAACCATCTTCATAAAGGGATAAATGTTACTCTCTCACAGAACACTAGCAAAATTCTGCACAGCAAAGGAAACAATCAACAAAACTAAAAGGCAACCCATGGAATGGGAAAAGATATTTGCAAATGACATATCGGACAAAGGGCTAGTATCCAAAACCTATAAAGAGCTCACCAAACTCCACACCCAAAAAACAAATAATCCAGTGAAGAAATGGGCAGAAGACATGAATAGACACTTCTCTAAAGAGGACATCCAGATGGCCAACAGGCACATGAGAAGATGCTCAACGTTGCTCCTCATCAGGGAAATACAAATCAAAACCACACTCGTATCACCTCACGCCAGTCAGAGTGGCCAAGATGAACAAATCAGGAGACTATAGATGCTGGAGAGGATGTGGAGAAACAGGAACCCTCTTGCACTGTTGGTGGGAATGCAAACTGGTGCAGCTGCTCTGGAAAACAGTGTGGAGATTCCTCAAAAAAATTAAAAATAGACCTACCCTATTACCCAGCAGTAGCACTGCTAGGAATTTACCCAAGGGATACAGGAGTACTGATGCATAGGGGCATTTGTACCCCAATGTTTATAGCAGCACTCTCAACAATAGCCAAATTATGGAAAGAGCCCAAATGTCCATCAACTGATGAATGGATTAAGAAATTGTGGTTTATATACACAATGGAGTACTATGTGGCAATGAGAAAGAATGAAATATGGCCTTTTGTAGCAACGTGGATGGAACTGGAGAGTGTGATGCTAAGTGAAATTAGCCATACAGAGAAAGACAGATACCATATGTTTTCACTCTTATGTGGATCCTGAGAAACTTAACAGAAACCCATGGGGGAGGGGAAGGAAAAAAAAAAGAGGTTAGAGTGGGAGAGAGCCAAAGCATAAGAGACTCTTAAAAACTGAGAACAAACTGAGGGTTGATGGGGGGTGGGAGGGAGGGGAGGGTGGGTGATGGGTATTGAGGAGGGCACCTTTTGGGATGAGCACTGGGCGTTGTATGGAAACCAATTTGACAATAAATTTCATATAAAAAAATTAAATCAATTAATTAATTAAAAAAAAAAACAGAACACTAGCAAAGTGTCTTTGTGGAGCCTGTACTAAATTGGAAGCTTTAGATTTAATTCCAACTCAAAATCTGAGACCATAAATATGAAAGGTCACTTTTTAGAATTTTAAGTGACATTTGTCTAGAAAGTGCCCTTTATTCTCTTTGTGATTATTTGTGCATCCCTCCATCCCTCCATCCACGGGACAGGGGGCAGGCGGGGGTGACACAACATGGCAGAGCAGAGGAAGAGACTGGTAATCTGAGCACTAAGCATCAGTCTCTTTCCACACTGGTTCTCTTTCCACAGGTAACAAGTGAGGGAAACAGTGACAGGGTCAGGGGGAGTGAAGACGCAAGTAAGGGGAACAGTGACGGGGTAGGGGGGAGTGAAGAGGTAGGTAAGGGAAACTGACAGGGTAGGGGGAGTGAAGAGGTCAGTAAGGGAAACTGACGGGGTAGGGGGGAGTGAAGAGGTAAGTAAGGGAAACAGTGACGGGGTGGGGGGAATGAAGAGGTAGGTAAGGGAAACTGACGGGGTAGGGGGGAGTGAAGAGGTCAGTAAGGGAAAATGACGGGGTAGGGGGGAGTGAAGAGGTAGGTACAGTTGAGACAAGATTCACCAGGAACTGTTAACTATTAAAGCAGGGTAATGGATAATGGGAATTCATTTCATTAGTTCATCAAACTATTCTATTTTTACATAGGTTTACATTTTGCCAACATAAAAAGTTGGGGGGCGGGGGGTGCAGTGGGTAAGACGGTAGACCTGCTCTTCAAAATCTTTCAGAGCTCCTACATGTTTTCGTAAACATGGTGGCAGTACAGACAAGTGATAATACTAAATTTAGCCTCTTCAACTTTTTATTTATTTATATTTTTAATGGCAGATATACCAGGAGCTCAAGTTCAAGAAACGCTGGCCTACAGGTTGCTAAAATGTGGGCACATTGGACTCCCTCAGACCCGAACACCTGGGTATATCTGCAAGTATGATCATTTAACCAGCCTTTAAGGATGGAAAGTAGGATTAGAAATAAATATTATGCATATAATTATAGACGTTCAAACAGAGAAAGGTAGTTTTTGTTTGTTTGTTTAATATTCCACAGCAGTTCCTGCTTCCTTAACTTAAAAATGTTAAAAATACCTCATACTATACTATACTGTATTATATTATATTATATATTTTGTACCATTTTTGAAGTATTCCAATACAGCTACAATAGCCTCAAATACTGTCAAACTGTACATTTCCTAATGGATGACAGGCACATAATGCTGAATATGTGACACTGAACTGAAATGGAAAATACGATTTTGACATCAGTACACTGAAAATCTCATTCTAAAAATATCAGTATGACAATCTATTTGTCAAAATAACAGAGTTCTAGACAACTTGATTCCATTAGTAACTTTTATTTATCTAAATAACCTCTCATTTATGTCTTTCTGCATATACCAAATTTTACAAATAAATGCAATTCATAAATCCATGATTAAAGGTGACTAGATAATGGCAGAACACGCTGCCACACAGACGTGACATTGTGGTTTCACATCTGGGACACTGAAGAGCATTTGATCCCAGAAGCCGTCATCCGCAGATTCTCTCTCGGTTTAAATCACCCACACAGGCAAACTGAGAGTGTAACCAACAAACTGCCATCTAGCTAATTCTAATTTCCATTTGCCCATTAATTGTGATTTTTTTCTTTTTTTAATGTTTCACGTATCGATTCTTTCCGAATTTTTAGGACACGTTTTGTTACGAGCGTTTCAGAAGGCTCCCACTTGGAAGCAGGGAGGGTGGGCCTGAACGTTTTAATATCCGCTCCCTCCGCAAGAGAAAAACTAAACCAAACTCAAGTGGTTTTTGAAAGAGTCTCTTACTCTGCTTGTTTCCTTCTAGAAAACAAGGTTCAGTCAAATATATCTCAAAGTAATGTATAAGTAAAAAGGCTATATATTCAGGGCAAAGCATGTAAAATAATAAAAGGCAAAAAAGGGAAAGGCAGAAAGAAAAGGACCGTGTAAAGGCAAACATAAGCAACTAGGACTCTTCAGGATAGAAGACAGGCTAGCGTCAATTAGGGTGTCAATATTATAAACCTATAAAGCCACACTTGAAGACATACACAAGATCTACTTCTGTCGGATTTTACTCAAATGTCACCTTCTCTATCAGGTCTTCCTAATTCCTATTTGAAACTGCAACCCCTCATCACCCATCCTATGACCCCTCTTCCTTTCTTTCTGTTTCTCCAGAGCATCTGCAACCGTCTATTATAAAACTCATTCATGTTGCCAACCCCCCATCCCCAGTTCTGTGAATGCAAGCCCCCCAAGGGCGGGGACCCGACCAGTTTTGTGCACTGCTGTCTCCTCCACACGGTAGGTGCCAATATTTGGTCAAGAAATAAGTGGATGAATACACAAACTGAAAATGAGCTTGTCCACCGGAACGGATTCTAAAACTGAACGGAGCCCCTGGAGTCTAAAAAGAGGGTCTCATCAACTCGAGACGGTAGTCAATGAAAACACACAGGTTAAGAGGAGAGCTGAGCTGGAGGGACCTATAGATGACAGTTCATATTTAAAAACAAAGCTTTTCCAGGGGAAAGTCTCTGCAGCAGACATCAAAGCAAATAACCGTACCTTACAACAGTGCCACCCTCAGTGGAATATCAAACGCAAACAGAGACCTAACCACCGTAATAATTCTATGCTGATGCCACCAGCTGCCTTGGGGTAAGCTCGGAACTCGTGTCCTGTCTCTGCACTTTTGACATCCCAAAAGGAACAGGGACAATCGGTAGCAAAAGGTGAAACTCAAGAGTTTGGGGTATTCGAAGCAGCCCCCCCCAAAGCAAAGTTCTCACAATGCCCCCCACATTTCTCCCATAACAAGCAGCATTAGGAATTCCCATACCCTGCCACAACCAGAAAATAGGAGAAAGGTACTGGATCCTAACAAGTCACTTACCAACTTTTGAAACTAAGAAATTAGTCTTATTAGACACTAAGGAAAATCCCAGGCAAGCCTAAAATTTCATGCACACACCCATACATAGGTATGTACATGCACACACACACACACATACAGATATGAAATTCATGTATACCTACAGAGTTACTTCACAAAATGTCATTTGAAACGGTGAGAGGAAAACAAACCTAAGGCCAGCCCAAAACTACCATATGATGCTGTATATGAATATACAAAATTCATGAATTTATGACATTAAGTCCAGTTTTTAAAAATACAAAGTAAACAAAGGTGCCTGGGGGGCTCAGTCGGTTGGGCGTCCAACTCTTGATTTCAGTTCATGAACTTGTTGTTTGGGAGACCGAGCCCGGCATCGGCAGATGCTCCAGGCTGACCGTGCGAAGCCTGTTTGGGATTCTCCCCCCCTCCCCCACCCTCTGCCCCTCTTTCTCTTTCAAAATAAAGACACTTTTTAAAAAAATACTACAAAGTAAATCCATTTGGAATAAAAAACTGCATTGCTCTAATGGTCATTATAAAATCAAGGTTAGACAAAATCATAAAATGGTTAAATGTTTTGTTTTGTTTTTTTTTAGTTTATTTATTAGTTTTGAGGGAGACAGAGTGCAAGCGGGAAAGGGGAAGAGAGAGAGGGAAAATCCCAAGCAGGCTCCCACACCGTCAGCACAGATGCAGAACTCAAACTCAAGAAACTGTGAGATCATGACCTGAGCGGAAATCACGAGTCTGCCATTTAACCGACTGAGCCACCCAGGCGCCCCATTAAATCTGTTTTCTATAATGTGATTAGAGATGAAGATAATCTGAGATTTAGTAATTACTCATCGATTACTTCTACTAGGAAAGGACATTGGGTTTTGTGCTGAGTTAAAGAAACCATTGTGCCGTCTTCTGCCCTCAGGAAGCTTATAAACAATTTGGAAAGATCCAATGTTTACAAAAATCTAAATCACAATTCCCAATCAGTGCCAGGGTTGGTAAGACCTTCATCAGAAGTGCACTCATCAAGTTAGGAACCACTCTAATTTAGGAAAGATGAATTTAACTAGGGTGGGAAACATATCCTAAGTACACTAAAGCATGAGAACTGTGGAGAAGAGAAAGGACAGGGCAGAATTCAAGTGACCCTAGGGGAGTAACAGCAATCGCCATGGACTCAGCACTGAAATGTCAGACACAGTGCTGTTTGCCTGTGTCCTGCGATGTGATCTTTGAAACGATCTTTTAAGGTCGATTATATTAGCCCTATTTCACAGAGTTCAAGTAATCTGCCTAAGGGTAAACTAATAATCAGTAGCAGAGCTGAAATTCAAACCCAGGACTGTTCATTCTGAAGTCAGGCTCTTACCCAATCACACACCACCGTACTCCAGGCTGACCAGAAAAGAGAATCTACAGGGCAGGTGGTGAAATACAAACTTGAAAATGTACACTAGACTGTAAGCTTCTCCTCGTAGCACTGTGGTAGTTTCACAGCACTCAATACATATCTTACATGATTTTGATGAGGAGGCAATGAGGAACCCTAAAAGATGCTGAAGAAGCCTAAAACTCTGGGCTATCTGAAAACATCCAAAGTACCTTCTTTTTAGAGGATTTTATTAATCCATATTTAGAAACACTTTAAGTAAAATTTTAACCAGATTGTAATTTCATAAGATACTAAGAATATATTCCATGTTTCAGATTCTTCCTCTTTACATCCAACAAATACAGCAGCCTAGTATTTAGTTACTACAGTAACTCAATCTCTGTATTCAAATCTCAGTTGAAGACTTCCCAGGATCTAGCTAGGGCTCTCTCTCTTAATATGAATTACACTCTTAATACTTGTATTTTTCGTTCCAGCCAGTAGGTTCACTGGCAGATCAGGAATATAGTTAACTCTAAAAGGAAATGATTTGAATCTCACCCAGCCCCTCCCAAAAAACAAACAAAACAAACAAACAAACCCTTTTCTTCATTTAACAGAAAGAAAATTCAGTTTAATGCACTGTATTCTCAGTCTCTCCATTCAGATGAAACAACAGCATTAGATTTTTAAAAACTCCTCAAGACAGAGAATGAGGAACTTCTAGGCAAAACTGCAAGAGCTAACTAATATTTCATCATTCCTTTGTTTATCGCACCTCCGTTTTTATTGAAGGTGAAGATAAATCCAAAGGGAACAGTTTTACAAGAAAGGTCTGTCCATGGGGACTTACCTTGTTAAGAGCAAATGACAAATGGTTTTCCCCTATAGGAAACCTACTCCTGTTTTATATAAATGTATCCTCTCAGCTCTGGTACCACAAATGAGGCTGGGAAGAGCATCAGATTACTGCTAGAAAGTTCATTTGTTTGCTATTTTCTTGGTCTGTCTTCGATGGGTTGTTTCAAAAAACCAATAGGGTTGGTGCTCAAATTGGGCACCTTTCTCACAAAACAGGATACCAAAACTAAGTGTGACCTCATAGATGTACTTACATAACACACACACACACGAACGACAAAATCTTGGTAATTACTTATTCCTACCAGTCTCCTACTATTAATCAGTAAACAGCATATCCTTCCAAAAATCCAGATTAAGAAAACAAGAAGTCATACAATAGCATGGCTGCTGGGGCTGCCTCTGGTTGCTATGGAACACCGGGCAGGCCCCTGGCTCATTCCGCCGGCTCTCTGAGCGCTGCAACACCTTTAACGCCCAGCCTGGGCAAGTCTCAGCTTGTACTACCGACATCAGCGGCCAGCATTTTACTTCTGTCCTGGAAGAATGACCTACAGGAAACACTGTTTCAGTTTTTAAAATTAATAATCCACCGGATTTTTACAACAATCTTTAGAATGATTAAAATCACCCTTACCCTCAAAACAGTAAAGAGGTGCGTGCCCAGTGGGAGAATTATTTACACGAATACATTCATTATGACACAGGTCACTAACATGCAGCAACCAGCAAGGAGAAATACAACGATAGGGATAAAAATATAACATTCCTTTAAAAAAAAAAAATCTAGCAAATATATTTCCCCTTAATATACAGCCTACTTGTGATTTGGGAAAATATTGAAAAATTTTATTTCTATGTCGTTCTAAAACAAAGCAATTAAGGAATGGCCAGTATGCCAAAACCTACAGCTGGAAATAATAAAAAATTAAGACATTTACTCAAACCTTACACAATTATAAAACTTTAATGCTTTTTCTAGAAAAAAAAATAAAATAAGGGGGGTGGGGGGTGGGCAGAGGAGGGGATTGGCCTAAATAATCTCCAAAATCTGTTCCAGCTTAAAAGTTCGGATTCTAAAATAAAACATCCTAATTATGTCTCCACTGGAATCCCACATATTTGTGCCATTTGGAAGCATGTGTAACTCCAGCGACAGACTTTGTCACCTCTTTAATCTCTCCCGGAGCAGCCTGGATGCCCCTCTGGGTCAGCTGTGCAGAGACAGACGAAGGAAGGGGGCTGAAGAGGAAGACAGTAGAGCAGTTAAACAGAAACAGGTAGAGAGGCTGCAGGTGAGCCCCTGAGGGACGAAGGCACTTCTCCTAGGGGGTCTGAGGTTCCAGCTCCAGACCCAAAGGCCTAGCGGCTCCACAAAAACAGGGTCGGGTTCTGAAATACCAATTCCTGAACGAAGCTCTTCTTTGGTGTTCTTCCAAATTAGAATATTAAGTTGTCTGCTAATGGGGAGTTATTCCCATGCGGAGTAAGCGGACCAAGATTACACTTTTCACATTGGAAATGGCTTGTTTCTAAATGACGTCATGGGACATAAATGGAACGGGAGTCAATTTTTTTTAACCTTTCAACACTAGAATTAAATTACCAGTGCTTTTATTGACATTGTATTGAATGTAAAATAATAAAAATCACAGAAAACATTATTACAAATAATGTTTACACTGATGTTGCATTAAGTTCATAATAAAATCCTCTATAAATATTAATGAAATTAACACGTATTCCATCATCTTTTGTTTTGCAGGGTTACATTTATGTTTTGTTCAAACACTGGCTAATTAAGCTTTATAGTGGCATTCTCTTGTATACGTCACATCTTCTATCTGCTTTTGGAAAGCTTAAATATGTGAGAATCTGATCATTTAGATGTTACTAGGACCTATAACTTAGATATTTCCTAATGGCAGAAGGAATTAACTACAACCCTTGGAGAAAAGAAATGGTATTTTAGCTATGGGATCAGATCGTTTAATTAGTGTATCACTTTACCACTCTGTCTGGCTAGCAATAACCCCGTAGTAGAAATATTTTAAAAGACTGCCAAAATATTTTATGAAGTCATATACATTTCTATGGAACCTTCTGGATCAGAGAGAAGTTTAGCAATTAAAGTTACATAACCAAAAAATGCAGGCGTTATTTAATGTAATGAATTTACTCCTTCGTGCCTTATTCATCTAATTAAACAACAAGAAAACTCTGCTTTCAAGTAACGAGATTTAGGTCTACATTTTGTGCTGTTTATTAAAATGCCATTAATCATTGTTTGTTATACATATTAGTCTGCTCATTACAGAATAATTTCCAACATGAATAATGGATTTTTTTTTTTTTTGGCTATAGACTCTAGCATTGGAAAATATGCTTCTTTCACACCTGACTTCAGTCAACATTAACCTGCTGTGACTGATGTCCTAAGTTATCAGGACATCCACTGTCACCAATGGATGGCTCTCTCTTTACAGATAGGCCATTACGTCCCACAACCGAGCAGCTAACTCTGAAGGGAGTATCTTAGTGGTTGGTCTCTTCTCTTGGCAACTTACAAAGTGGCTTGTCACAGTTCATCCAATCTCCCTACACACAAGTCAAAAGAGTGATGTACAAAAGACAAACACCGTTGCACCTCTGAGGGGTGTGTCTCACACAGCTGTCTTCCTGTGTCCTGCAAACATGAGCTGCTGTCCTTGGGCTTGCCGCCTTTATAACGACAGGTCAAATTTCAAGTAGGAGAGCCTGGAATTACTAAGCAAAACACCTGACAAATAACTGAGAACAAACTTCCTGATTTAGAAATGCTGTGCTGAGAAAAAAATAACAGGAAGATTGATGAAGATCAATCACTCTTAAATATTTTGTCTTCAACATAATGTAAGCATCTTTTCAAGCCTACAATGAGTCTTGGTTAACAAATTTAATTTTTTTCAGAGAAACACAGAATAAAGAGGGGTTCAAGTTTATTTCAATAAACAAATATTTCAAATGGTATAGCTTTAAGAATAATAGACAGTACTAATCATTAAATATGTGTGATGAGCACAGGGGGTTCATTATGCTTTTCTCTCTACTTCAGTATGTTCTAAAAATCCCAAAATAAGAAAGTTTTAATTATATATACATTTATGGTGTACAGTTTTCCACTACCTATTGGCTTCCCAAATGGAAAGTGCTTTAGATATCAGATATGCTAATGAAATCCCAGCTGAATATATTCATTTTGGATGTTTCACATATAACTTCATAATAATAAAATAATTATGAGGAAATGGACACATCTCAACTTCATGCTTTTCTATATACAACATGAAGTAAAAGTACAACCCCAAGCAGTAACAAAGGTCCCACAGACTTACGATAAATATTTTCATCAAAATATTATATTGTCAACAAAGTACCAGCGTCTCCTATTAGTTAAAATCACAGTAAGGCAAAAACAATGACTGTTCCTCCAGCCAATTATGTCACCATTCATACTTTGATTTATCCACTTTATCTTAATCTCTCTTCTAAAAGTCTCCACTAATTTCATCTAACGGCATTTTCAGTAACTTCTTCTTTCCTTTTTTGTGCTTCAAGATTCCCAAATATCAGCTCTTGTCATCTTTGTAGACTTCCACAATTTCAAACATTAAAAAATATGTTCACATAGCTGGGAATATGTCATTTTGGTCTAATACTTTATTTCTCTCTCTTCTTTCAAAATGCTCCCTAAGGGGCGCCTGGGTGGCTCAGTCGGTTAAGCGTCCGACTTCGGCTCAGGTCATGATGGCGCGGTCCATGAGTTTGAGCCCCGCGTCGGGCTCTGTGCTAACCGCTCAAAGCCTGGAGCCTGTTTCAGATTCTGTGTCTCCCTCTCTCTCTCTGACCCTCCCCCATTCATGCTCTGTCTCTCTCTGTCTCAAAAATAAATAAACGTTAAAAAAAATTTTTTAAAAATGCTCCCTAAAACCCAATGGAAATCTGAGTCTTCAGGATTCCTAAATTAACCAAAATAGTATTGGCCCTAAATACAAATTGATATAAACTCAATTCCTCACCCAAAAATCAAGCTAAAGGGCAACAGTGGAGAACTACAAGCTTACAGACAAACGTACCCAATTCTCTGAGGCCCCTCCTAGCATGTTTTTGAATCAAATATCAGAAATAATGTTAACAGCAGTGGTGGTAATATTGTTAGATACGTTGAATATGGCAGACGGGGTTTACACAGCCCTTAAAATGACCCTTCTTTTTCTCTACACCATACTAATCATTTAGTTCATACTCTACCTTTTCCAATTATATGATCCTGCCCCGATTTACCCTCATTCTTACCCCATTCCTTCAGATCAAGGTGTTGTTCTGGGCATTGGGTGTCATCTCTTGGCATTCTTTCTAAGGTCTGTAAACCAAAATGTAAACTGGAACTTCCAAAGCTCATGTATAATGCGTCACACAAGACTGTGCTGTGGGATTGGGAAATTCCAGACAGCAATGTGAATTAACAAAAATATAGTAGAATAGAGAAAGCTATATTCTCCAAAAAAGAAGCTTTTACTGCAAAGTTGATCAAGGGCAGCAGGACTAGAGGTGAGTGAAGTTTCAGGATCGCTACGATGACCCTCTCTCACATATACTCCGATCAACATCTCCGGTCTGTGTCACCTGTGTTTCTAGCAAAACTAATAAATGCCCAAGCAGGTCTCATGCAATCAAAATATTAAAATGCATCCCCTTCCAATTTCAGAAACAAAATTCTACCTCACTTCCAAGCCATATGGCTCTCAAACCTATGCCGAAATAGAAATCCACATCTATTATAGAGCTCTACTCATTCAACATTATTTAAAAGGTTTTAAATTTCAAAACTCAGCAGACTTCTAAAAATAAAGGAACAGATCAAATGTTGATCCAGCCACATAATATCTTAATCTGCTATAATTGGAATGAATTACAATTTTTGTCTCTAACTATAATTAATTCAACTTTGGCATTCATGGCCTTTGTTAACTAAAGGTAGTCTCTACAAACCATCACATAATGTGAGGCACTATAAAAAGTTGTTTCCCAAATCAAACAATGGTCATTCAAAGAACTTAAGTTAAATATTTCCCCCAATATTCCTTGCTTCGAGAAAACAGCAGTGGAGTGGTTCCAATACCATTACAAGATGTGTGCAACGCAAAAGCTAGTGGGCAATAGTCCTACTGATACAAGTTCCAAAATTCCAAACAAAACATAAATAAAAATGACTTTCTAAAGGTCTACACACAAACACATATATGGACAAAACACAACATATAAGCCAAATTTCATTTTTCTTAACGTAGGTACACCCCACAAACATAAAGTAACTTTATACACAAAATGTTTTAAAACATTCTTCAGAACCATGCGATACGATCCTGACATAAAACAAAGAATCTAACTTTACGTGGTGTCTGTGTAGTGGGTTTTCACTGTGGCTCGTCAAAATACACATTGTACATTTAAAATGATAAAGGTGGTATTAAGATCACTAATATAGTATCTCTTTGTGTGTTTTTTATTAATGACCTTTACACTGACACTTCATTAAAACTCATCTCCAAGACCGTCACCAGATATAATCAGATGCCAATCGGCGAAAGCCTGATGTGACAGATTATACTCTTTGGTTCTTTAAAATGTCAGCCTAAATAGGCACAAGGGGAAAAACCGAGGTTCTACTGCAAAAAATACTTTCAGGAAACAATCTACCCAAAGCAAAATGTAGAGAGGTAAGATGTAAGGCATCATTTCCATTATCTGCCACACAGACTAGATTTTCTCAATACTCCTTTCTTTTATTCCCACCTTTCTAAAAAGCTGTGCACAACCAAATCACAATACAGGCTCCGTAGAAGGATATCACTGCATATCCACCAACGTACTAAGGGATAGACATAGATAGATACGGTCAGCCTTTAGGAGGAAAGGATCACCGACAAACATAAATAAGACACCTATCCTCACAAAAGCACATATAGTCTGCACAATACTACAGCAGAAAAGGAAAGAGAACTGGGAAGAAACACTGGATCAGCTGGGCCACCTCTGGCTGCCCCTGCCCATGCCTCCAATTCCCACCCTACCCCCACCAAAGGTTGGCAGTCCAGGAAAAATAACCGCACAGAGTACGCAATGCACAGGTGTTTAACAATGCAAACAGGATATGATTTGTAAATGTATCTCTTCTTCCTGCCTCTCTCCAGTATTCTCCCTCATCTACCTCCTCACAAATAAAGCAAGGAAGAGAGAAACCTTGGTGACAAGCAAGGACTTTCTAAAATGGTTTTGCATATTAAAACAAACTATGCTGACCGAGACAAAACAGGGTCAGATACATGTTTAAGAATGATAGTTAGGGGCGCCTGGGTGGCTCAGTCAGTTGAGCATCTGACTTCAGCTCAGGTCGTGATCTCACGGCTCATGAGTTCGAGCCCTGCGTCGGGCTCTATGTTGACAGCTGGGAGCCTGGAGCCTGCTTCCGATTCTGTGTCTGCCTCTCTCTCTGCCCCTCCCCTGCTCACACTCTGTCTCTCTCAAAAATAAATAACCATTAAAAAAAATTTTTAAGAAGAATGATAGTTATTACATTTGAAATTACAAAATATTAAAAACCGCTGCAATCTGGATGCAGTGCACACTCTTAACTAGGTTTCTATAAATCAATAAAAATGATCATTCAAAAGTAGTCTCAAAAGCAACAACAATTACAATCTTTTAATCTCTCATATGCTTATCAGATTGGTAAAAGAGGGGACATCCAGCAGAGCGTAAGACTTATCTTGAACTCATGCAAAGAACGCTTCCTTCCACACTCTGCAATGCTCTACAATCTTGAGTCTGGTCGCCACGTTACCATTAAAGTAAAATGTTATGAAAATGCACACTTCTTGACCAAAAGACACAATATTTTTCCTGCCATCAAACCTGAATTTTTAAAAAATGGTTATGTAAACATAAACAACATTCGGGGCGGGGAGGGGGAGCAGTAGGGATCACCAATGGAAAAGACAGAAAAGAATATGAGCATGAGTGGGGAAGGCCCCCCCCTGAGCAGGGCCCCAAAGTAATCCAAAGGCACTCGCCCAGACTCCTTGACAGGACTTCAGTTCTTTTCAAAAGCAGCTGAATAGCATGAAGAGAAGAAAAAGTCAAGGCTATAATAACTGGGGAACAAATGCTGAAAAATGAGATAAACAGAAATCTAAATTTTTATTTCTTTTGATGGGACAGCTCACATTATCCTCCGTCCCTTTCTCTCCCTCCGTCGAGCTGCCTGTCCACAGACTTGGGAAATTATGTCCTGTTTTAAATATTTCATTGGTGAGCAACAGGCAGGAGCCCCAACTGTCAGACTCTTGTCTGGCACACACACACACACAGAGGAGCCGGCTCGGCAGGAGCTCGGGCTGTGAGACTCAGCTAATTCCTATGTGGGTGAGGAAACCAGGGCACTTGGCCACCGCTCCCCACGGGGGCCACCGAAATGGTGGGACCTTCTGAGGCTGGGTCAGCGGTGTGGCCGTCGTGCTAGACCCAGACTCCGGATTTGCTTTCTCTGCTGTTCTCACCAAAAGAAAGAATGGGCAAGCACAGGCAAGCCTTTCAGTCCATCGGGAAAGGAAGTATCAATTCCCGGCTCTCTGTTATTGGTAACATTTCCCTTTGGTGCCAATCTCGCCACGGAAGCACCGACTACTGCTCAGAGGGCTAGAGAGATCACATAGGCCTACTGCTTCATTTTACAGATGGAGAAACTGAGACCCAGAGGGTTTACGTGACTAGCCTTAGGTCTGGCACTTAGTGGCAACCTGAGTACCAGAACAGACCTTGCTTTCTCCTCTTTATCTTCCTTCGGCTGGCACTTTTGAGGGCTTCCCAGCCCCATCGCCCTCTCTTCTTTCTCCTTCCACATTCCTTCTCAGCAATGTCTCCCATCACCAGCTAGTACACCTTTACTTCCAGGCTAGCTGCCTCGCTCTTAGTTTTCCTGGGCTCAGCTCCGATTAGCCCTTACCCATTTTTGCCTCAACAGGAAGCATCAACATCCTCTGGTAGTCCCGACTGGGCAAAGCAAAGGCAAGCGGTACTGAAAGGGCATTACGGCGTCTCTTAAGAGTCGTGAGAAAGAAGTTTCCAGGGATTAAGAGTCAGCAATGGACAGACATATGTGATGTGCAAACATAATCTTTTGGGGCTGGACTAGACATTTAAACTAAAGTGCTTAGCCAGAGGCCAGGGCATAGCCAAGACGAGGAAGGGAGCCTCCCGGAGCAAAATCATGCTCAGGCTACATCATTAGTGCAACAAGGAGATGCATTTGTTCAAGAGGGCAGTCAGACAGATAGAACTCGTAAGAAAATAATGTCGGTATAACCTTGCCACCTAAGTCACGTTTCCTAGCTTTTCCCCTTAAGTTCCTTCTAAAATGTGTGCGAAATTCACTGGAAGAAAAGAGGCAGAGGAGATGGCTGAGCTGAGAGTCTGCTTACTTTATACATGTTAGCCTAATTATCTATAAAAAAGAATGGAAAGGGAGTCATATAATTAAACACTTAACAGGAATGGGGAGAGTGAGAACAGGTGAGACAAGGGAGGCAGGCAAAAACCCACTATTTATAAAAAGGCTTCAGGAAAAAAAAAAGGAGGCGCAGTACTGAGTAAACTTTAACTGGGATGTATAACTCACATTTCCAGTTCAAGAAAGATCAGGACTGTCTAGATCACTCTAAAACGAAACGAAAAAATCATTCTCAGTCAAAATGCTTAGAAAAAAAGACACGTAGCAAATTACTAAATAGCAACTTCAGAGATAGTAGCCAACTAAAATGTTTCTTTAAACATCTCTAATCGCCAAAGAAAGGGAGCCAAAATGACATTTTTTCCTCTCTAATTTCACATTACGTTTTACTGCATAACATTCCAAGGTTGCTTTATAGCTCGAGATTAGGGCTGGCAAATTATTCCAAAATTACTTATTGCTATAGGTCCACAAATGGTGACCTCACACATTTCTCTACCCTTAGAGAACAATTCCAAGCAGTGCATTATGAAACTGTAGAATAATTCTTTGATGAACTCATCTTTATACAGCTATTTATTGCCATTATATATTAATGACAACATTTTATACAAAGTCTATAAATACAGTACAAAATGTTCCCAAATGAACTCATGTATAACGTGTGCAAAAGAAAATATAAATTGGGCAATGAAATGGACAATGGGAATCCTAAGAGTATATGAAATGCTGCATTATTAGTTCTCAGTCTGAGATCTCTGGACCAGGAGAGTTGTCCAAATGTAGGAAGGGGCACCTGGGTGGCTCTGTCGTTCAAGCGTCCGACTTCAGCTCAGGTCATGATCTCACACGGTTAGTGTGTTCGAGCCCGGCATCAGGCTCACTGCTGTGAGCACAGAGCAAGATTAGGATCCTCTGTCCTACCACCCCCCCCACCCATCCCCCACTTGCACATGCTCTCTCTCAAAAAATAAAGTAAAAACATTTTTAAAAATGTAGTAAAAGAATTCCATTGTTGTAAGGCTGCAGAGTTGAACTAAAATACAACTTTGGGCTAACATCCTATTAATTCAGTGTAATAGCAAGACTGGTTATCAAAAAGTAATCCAAACCTGTGATCGATTTTTGTCTTTATTTTTAAAAGTAGGGGAGGAGAGAATAATTATTTAATGAGGGCAAAATCTCTCAACACTTAGGGGCCACTGAAGTGATCAGGAACATATTAAAAGAATTCTTAGGTGGGAAAAAGATTTGAACGGGCATCTTCTCAGTATTCTCTAATAGTAAGAATCAACGCATATTGATCATGTATTCTGTATCAAATACTGAGCAAAGCATCTTACAAGAATTGTCTTTAATCTCCACAAAACCCCATAAGGCCGGTAAGGTGGTTCCTGTTTTTCAGATGAGAAAACTGAGGCAAGTTAAGCTCAATAACTTGCCCAAGGCCTCACAGCTAATAAGATCATCTGAAATCTGACCCCAAAGCCTGTGTTCTTAACCAATTTACTTATCCCATCAATTTATTTAAAGAACAAAATACATACCAATTTGATACTCTAAATATATTTCAATTTTTTAACTGATTTGCTTTCATTAAGTGCATCCTATACTTTGATATGAAAAATAAAACTTCAAAAATAAAGGTTTTAAAACGTCATAAATATACTTTAAAAATCTTGGGGCGCCTGGGTGGTTCAGTCGGGTAAGCAGCTCAGGTCATGACCTCATGGCTGGTGAGCTGAAGCCCCACGGGGCTCTGTGCTGACAGCTCAGAGCCTGGAACCTGCTTCAGATTCTGTGTCTTCCCCTCTCTCTGCCCCACCCCCGCTCACACTCTGTCTCTCTCTCTCAAAAATAAATAAACATTAAAAAAAAAATCTTAGTGGCAGAAACTAACTGGTAAACCGTAAAACCACACTGTAAAAGAAAAATGCCTAACCTATTTTAACAAAACTAGTATTTAAAAACAGTTGCTCTCAGGGCACCTGGGTGGTTCATTCGCTCAGGTCATGATCTCACTGTTCCTGGGTTCAAGCCCCAGCTCCCTGCTGACAGCGCTGCTTGGGATTCTCTCTCCCCCCCTCTCTCTCTGCCCCTTCCCTGCTCTCGGGTACACCATCAATCAGTTATTCTCTCTTGATGTTTCTGGTTCTTTGACATTCCAACACATGAAGTACTTACTATCTCTTATAAAGGTACTCTGAAACATATCACATTTTGCTGATTGCAGTTAAATATGGGATAATAGTATAGATCAACCCATACATCTATTATCTGAACAGAAAAGCTTATATGATAGACCTTTCTAAGCTTACTTGAGAAAGACGCTGGCTACCCCTGTCTCAATGTTT
This sequence comes from Lynx canadensis, assembly GCF_007474595.2. Taxonomy (NCBI): domain Eukaryota; kingdom Metazoa; phylum Chordata; class Mammalia; order Carnivora; family Felidae; genus Lynx; species Lynx canadensis. The sequence continues at coordinate 7,825,871 of NC_044315.2, read as the reverse complement.
GTCTTTTGGAGTATATACTGCTGACAGAGGAAAGTCAATGATGCTAGAAGGGCCCAAAGATCGGATTCTATAGTTCCCCTTAAAAATTCTCGCTACACTAGGGGCATCTGGGTGGCTCAGTCAGTGAAGTGTCTGACTCCGGCTCAGGTCATGATCCCGTGGTTCGTGAGTTCAAGCCCTGCATCGGGCTCCGTCCTGACAGCTCAGAGCCTGGAGCCTGCTTCCGATTCTGTGTCTCCCCCTCTCTCTGCCCCTCCCCAGCTCACACTCTGTCTCTATCTCTCTCAAATATAAATATGCAACATTAAAAAAAAAAAAAAAAACCTCACGCTAAACGCAGAGAAAACAATACCCAACCACTTCTAATTTAGAAGCATACGGCACAGGGCAAGTCAGAAAATCTAAAAGTTCTTAGATAATAAAGCCAAATTAAATTTTCAAACAAGACTACTCCAAGAGCATCAAGTGGAGGCTGAATTCTCCAGACAATTTTAATATTATTACTGTTCTTGATTCAATTAGTCCGACAACTATTACTACCACTCACATGTTTGAGGTAGTTTTTTTAAAAATCATACAATAAAAGCATAGCATTAATTATGCCATACAAAAATGTTTTAAGAATATACAATATGTAGGGGTGCCTAGGTGGCTCAGTCAGTTAAGCGTCCGACTTCGGCTCAGGTCATGATCTCACAGTTCATGGGTTTGAGACCCGTTGTCGGGCCCTGTGCTGAAAGCTCAGAGCCTGGAGCCTGCTTCAGATTCTGTGTCTCCCTCTCTCTCTGCCCCTCCCTCACTCATGTTCTGTCTCTCTCAAAAATACATAACCATAAAAAAAAAATATATATATATATATACACAAACACACACACACAATACGTTGATGTGTGCCAACAATACCAAATCTACAGAGCCCAGAGCCATACTGCCCAAACAGTGTGATTGTCAATTTAACTGAAATTTTTGAGACAGAGACAGATACACCTGCGTAGGAACAGGACCAATGTCCGTACCTAAAGGACTAATGCCGACATTCAAACTATGCCAAACAGATCAGTCTTGATATTTTATGTTGTGCTAATATATATTATCCTAGCCAAACAGAAAGAGGCTCTGATACAAAATTGCCAATTAACATAGTATATTAAATTTAAGCTCCATAGAAATAAGGCTATTATATGCTTGAATGCATATATAATTAAAATTTTTTTCTTTAAATAAAAGTTCTAATCAGTTCACATTTGTGGTGATGATAATCTCATTGCTGCAAACAGCATAGCACCCCCTGGTGCATCTGTTATAAGATGTATAAAATTACCACAAAAAAAAGGGATAGAATCAAAGTAAAAATGAACCTTAGAAATCAATAGGTTGATACCCTTTTATTTACTCTGGTACATATTTTTAAACATTAATGCTTAAAAACAATTTGCATTTAAAAAGACCACTTAAAAATGTTATAGAAACAACTGGAGGAGGTCAGGAAAATGTTTTCAATTAAAAAGATGTAAAATAATGAACAAACAAAATACTGGTTTCCAACATTTATCACTCATTAAAATAACGCTGTCAAAAAAAATTCTTTAAATATGACATCACAAAAGTTGTCATGTTAACCAAATTTCACTTTATTTAAATCTGCTTTGGCTTTTCGTTTCAGATAAACTTGACTGACAGTGTAAAATGTTCCAGAGTACTTTTTTCTGGATTCAAAGTGAATATACGATTACTTTTAAGAATTTTTAAGTTGTTTTGTGAAAGGATTTACAACTTATACAGTGTGAAAATAGAATGATAATCAGAAATAAAAGTCATTTTAATTAAATTATGAATCTTAACTTGAATAGTTCAAAACTTTTACTTAAAAAAAAACTTCCTAGGAAAATAATTAACTCCGAAAGTATATTTCACTAAGGACAAAGCAAAGGATGCCACCTGCTTCAGATAGCCCTTTGTGAACCTCTACAAGTCCCAACACAATGCGCTAGAAATGAAAATGACACCTGTTTAAAGCAGCCATCTGTCCCTAACAAGCTGGATTTAGTCAAATCCACTTAATCTTGGATTTCTAAAATATGGGAACACTATGCACCTGTGAACAGAGAGGAACTTCAAATGTTCTGCCACGGCCACTGGGAATCTATACCAAACAGTTAAAAGCAAATGATTTCATTAGGGAAACTAAGTTGGAGGGGGGGGGTTGTTGTTGTTGTTGTTTTTGTTGTTGTTGTTTTTAAGTAACTGGAAGTGGAGGATTTTTGCCCAATGTTCAGTATAAAAACAACCAACCAGCAGGCTCTTTATAATTTAAAGGTTCACTTCCTTGAAGACTCTTCACAATTTAAAAGCTTACTTCTTTGGTTATTGTTGTTTCTTGTAACATAGTCTCACTAAAGATGCCAAGAACAAAGTAACATTCCTATAAGCCCAGTCAGGAAAAAAAAAAAATTTAACTCTTCTCACACACGATGCTATATATACCCCCTTTTAAACATACACACACACACACACACACACACACACACATTCCATCTACCAATTTCTTCAGTTGTAAGCTTAGAGAAAATCACTCACATCAACTTCCTCAAGAATAAAACATGTTACCGAAAGTAACATATCATCATTTAAATACATTGAATCTATCTTGACTAATAGTTCATTCATTTTCTGTTAATTTTTTAATGGGAAAAAGTCTACCATATTGAACTTGTTTAGGGTAAAAAATACCTGTTTAGTGTTAAAGGATGTTAAATGAATAAATTATAAACCCTGTGAGTCCCTGAGTACAAGACTACCCGAATACTAGAGAAACAATGTATTATTTTTTAAATTGGGCATAACTAGCTCATATAATGAAAATACTGTGGAATGATGCACTTTACAAGTGCATTTTAGCTTAGGATATTATGCGTGTAAATGTACTACATAAATATGCCCACACCATTTAATGCAACTTATAGGCAAAACAATCAAAAAGATGTAGAGAGGCATTATGACGCACAATGGATCACAGATATTTAGCTACTGGAAACAAGTTACAATTAAGACCTATTTTAACACTTTTAGTTTTATAGCATGGTCACTTTCACAGATTTTAGTCTAAAAACTGAGAACATAGGAGAATGCCAATACGTACTATAGTACTTCCAAGGAAAACCAGCACAGAGAGAAGAAACTAAATGCTAAGTATTCATCCTTGTGTTAAACTTTTAAAATTTATCCCTATGTTAGTACTTCTGGCGACAATTTACTCAATCCATATGAATAATGCTGACATACTTGAGCTCAAAGCATCTCTAACAGCAACTTCTATACCACCTAAGTGCTTTTAAAAGCGGGTAATAGAATTCAATTTAAGTTCTGCTCTCAAATCAACTTGTAAATAGAAAATCTCAATTAGAGAAAACTTGAGACAGCTGTGACAAGTGAAATGCCTCGAACAAGTTCTTGGACATTGCAAATAAAAATATTAAACCATAATATTATAGCATATAATCAACTTGGCTGAAAACCTATTATGTAAATGACATAAAGTCTGAAACTGTCTCAAGACAGCAAAACTCCTATTAACTTTGGAGAGAGTTTATGGGACCCAGGAGCTTCACCACCCAAAAGTGTTCAGCCATTTGACACTCATCTGAACAGAAAACAAAAACAAAAACAAATTAGTATTAGAAATTTGCATGGAACCCAGGTTGGGGAATAAATATAAAGAGATTGGAGCGCTCTGAGAAAGACTTGTTCACAAGGAAATGAATTGAAAGAGAAGTTTGTTTCTTTTTTTTTTTTTAACCCCAACTCCCACTTTACAAAATATTAGCCTTAATGGCGTTACAATTACCCAACCTGGTCATTGACAATCTCAAGAATAATTAACACTGTCACATTATTCACAGGCTGCTCTGTTAGGTAAATCAATATGCATTTGCTGTGAGAAAGAAGACTGTTTAAACACGTTATTTTAAAATTCCAAATTAGAAAGTTCAATATGTGCAAACAGAACAGTACATTATACGTCGTATCTGTTTTAGCCCACGTTCATTATGAAACCCTTTACCCAATAACCTCCCAATTAAACGTGAGGCTGAAAAATGAGCAAATTTACAGGATCTGTAACACTGGGCTCCCTCTAACCAAGAGCCTACTACTTGAGGATTAGTAAGTATTCAAAGCCACAGAGGGGGAAAAGATAGATTTTTTTTTAGAAGAAAGACTTAAAAAGGAAAAAGTTGTCTCTCGTCAGCAGGTTCCAAGTCACTGTCCAAAGAAAACCAAGAGTAAACAAAAAAGAGTATGTTAAGTACACACATGCCTAGATGTTAACAACCACAAAGAGAGTGAAAGATACACACGTTTCAAGTTGAGAAGCTTCATACATTCTTTATGAACAACTTGACTTCAATTTCAACTCTCAAAGGAAAAGGAACAGAGAAGATGAAGAAGGGGTAAAAAAAAAAAAGAAAAGAAAAGAAAAACTCTTTAAAGTGCTACAACTGTCACAAATAACACCGTAAGCTGAGTTCTCACAAGGCTTCCTTTGGTCCTGTCCCTATTTATCACACCCCAAGTCTCCTAACCACAATGAAAACTGTCAGCACTCTCCACTGCGGGGAGGGAGTTGCATCAAAGTGGAATGGAGCCTCACGACCACCCCTCCCACCCCCACAGGAAGGATAAAGCACTGTCAATAACTACTAACCCAAGTATCACAGATGCCCTGCATCTGGTTTAAATCACAAGCGCGCGCGCACACGCACACACACGCGCACACACACACACACACACACCAAAAAAGAAAGAGAGCGGGGAGAGACTTGTTTTAAAAATCTCTTTTCCAGGGCAGCAAAGAGTCCAGCGAAGAGGCCCCTGGTTTCAATGTGTGTGCAAAGGGTCGGGGGGGGGGGGGGCGGATAGGAGGAGAAGCGGGGGGGGGGGGGGGGGGAAGAGTGCTGAATGGATATTAAGACTGTTTGCAGCACAAAGAAAACACAGTTTTAAAAGAAAAGAAACAAGAAACAAGAAACCGTGCAGCTGATGATGGCCAAAGGAGAGCAGCCCATTTTAGCACAAGGCAAAGAGGGGCGACGAACGGAGGGAAGGGGCGGTGGGAAAAGTTCACCGTCGTACGAGGGTAAAAACAACGAAACCCGTAAACCAGGCCCCACAAGTGAACAACAACAACAACAACAACAACAACAAACCACCAGCTCTGGGGTCCCCCCGGCACGCTGCCGCCTATTTCGGTTTTGCGACCAGCAGGAAACGAGCAGCTCGGGGGAAAGGAGGAAAAAACGAGAGAAAGAAAGCCGGCCAGCCTCCTCGCTTCACCTGACCCTCCTGCTCCGAGCCGGACCTAGGGGAGAGCTCCGCCGTCCGCGCCGGGGACCCGGGGCTCCCGCTCCCGCCCGGCTCCGCAGCCCCCGGCGCTCCCGCTCCATCCCTGACGCGCGGCCGCCGAGGGCCGGGGCGGCGCGGCGCCCACACCCCCGAGCCAGCCGCCGCGCGCTCGGTCCATTGTAAACACGCCGGGGCGCCGAGCCCCTCGGCGGCGGCGCCGCAGCGGCAGCCCCCGGTGTCAGGAGTGAGACCCCCGCACAGCCACACTCGGCTCGCGCACACGGACACACACACACACACACGCGCGCACGGACACACGCGTCCACACGCAGCCACACGCTCCCACACACATGTACAGACCGAAGAATATTCACCTTGGCTGTGGATTATTGTGGTGTTGTTGGTGGGTGATGGAGATGGTGGTGGTGGGGAGGAGGAGGAGGAAGAGGAGGAGGAGGAGGAGAGGAGTAGTTGTTGTTGATGGGTAACAGTCGCCAGGACTACGGTGACTATGGCGCTTGATTCACAAGGCAACGGTTGCTATAACTCACAAAAGAGAGAGAGAGGGAGAGAGAGAGAGGGAGCGAGAGGGAGAGGGAGACACTCGCACGGGGAGGGGCGGGGAGGGAAGAGGGGAGGAGGCGGGCCCGGCGAGCCGCCGGAAGGGGCGGGCTCAGCACCGTGACGGACAGCCCCGACCCCGGGCCGCTGTTGGGAGGGGCGGAGGGAGGAGTGCGAGGCGGGGTTCCGAGCCAGGGCCCCGAAGAGCTGCGCTTAGCTTTGGCAGGGGCTGAGGTCACCCCAGAGTCCTCTCGGAGGTGCGCTCGCTGCACGCGCGGACGAGGCAGCAGGGGAGGGGGACTTCAGGGGCGTGGCGGTGCGAGGGGTACTTTCTGTGTGACGAAGGCTGCCAGTTCCGGCAGCCGGCTTTGTGCAGAGAAGCCCCAGAGCCGCGAGAGGGGAACGACTAACCCGGGAGAGGGGGTGTCGAGGGCCATTCCAGACACTCTTGTGGGGAGACCAACTACGGCGTAATAGAATCCACTTCCAAGAGCGCGCTCCTCCCTTTTTTTCCTGGCCTGAAACGTCATTTCCGGGGCGGGGCGGACGGAAGGTCCCGGATGTGCCGCCGCTCGCTCGCCCTTTTTTTTTTTTTTCCTCTCTTTTCTCTCCCCCACCCCCCCATCCCCCCGCCCCTTGGTTTGTGAGGCGCCCGCGGTGGTGTGCCCAGTTGCATCCGCCTCCCGGCTTCTGGCGGCGCCTGGAGGCTTCGAGGCTCCGGGGCCCGCGCCGGACTGGAAAGTCCGAGCCGCCCGCGCCCTCCTGCTCGCGGCGCTCCGGCCCGCTCGCGACTCGGAGGAGCGCGGGCGGCGGGGTGTGAGCGAGCCGCCTCCGCCGCCATCTTAGAGCCAGCGAGCCCGGGGCGCGTGTGGGCCGCGCGCCGCCTCCCGCTGTCCCGCCGCGGCTTGGCGCGCGGACGGCCGGGTCCGAGCTCGCGCGGCCCCCGCTCCGGAGCCGGAGGCGAGGTGCCCCCCTCGCTCCCTGCGGGGCCGGCCGCTGCCTTCGCCGGAGGAGGAGAGGCGGCCCCCCCCTCGGCGGAAGGCGTTGAGGGTGGGGTAACTCCCACCTGCCCGACCGAGCGCCCCGTTCGTCTCTAACGTCCCCCACCCCGAGATAAGGCGCTCTCGCCCGGCTTTCAAGCCGAGCGAACCGGGATCCGGGCTCAGCCCACCGTCCCAGTGCTGGCCTCGCTCGCCCTCGGGCCTGCTGACCACCCGCGCCGAGGGCCTGGGGTTTCCGGCCAGTGGCTTCCGCAGTGATGGATGCCGCCCGCGCCCCGCCGCGCCCACGGCTCCCCGGTGCTGGTCCGCTGCTCCGCGCCCGGGGTCCCGCAGGCACCTTCGCCCGCGCCCCCGGCCTCCAGCACGGCCGCTAAGCTGCTTATCCGAGACAATAACATTAGAGCTAGAGCCCAAGGAAGTCCTCTCTCCTGAGGCTTAATTTTTGCACCTGCAAAATAAGGGCTCGGGGCCGACATAAATTCCCGGGGCTAAAATAAGAATAGCGACCGTTCCTGAGCTCTTACACTGCCCCAGACGTTGTGCTTAGCGTCTTACATACATTATCTCATTTAATCCTCGCGGCACCGCTATTAGGTACGAAATATTCTCGTGTTAGGGAAAGCAGGCCCAGAGTCTTCATACATAGTGGTTTTATGTCACCGATCCGTGCCATGCGATATTAGATAAGGGTATTTTAGGAAGCGACTCTTTAAACAATAGGCCGAAGAAAGTCATGTTGCCGTAAGGTGATCTCGTAAGGACCCCACAGAGGCTTACGCTCCTGTGTTCTAATGCAATAGTGCACGGTGGTGAGCTCGGGGCTACACCTCAAAGGTTTAGGAGGTAGACCCTTCTTTGAACCTGAGGCAAAGGACAGTGCGGTGCCCGACAGCAGTTAAACCCTCCAGGTTGAGAAGAATCATTGTGACATCCACGTGGAAGATAAGGTACGCATTCCAGCCGTAGGAAAACTGGTAACCATTATGAATACTCGTTTCTAGTACATTCACAGGTGCAAGACCTCTCTCCTCGTAATGGGGTGCGGGGCACTTTGCTCGCGCTGCATGGCACTGAAGGGCCTCTGCTGTTGCGGTCCAATCTTACGGGTCGCCTGTCCCTCCCCTGGCCGTCAGCTCTTGCTTCTTCACTGCTCTAAGGGAACGCAGTGGTAGTGGCCTCCCCACCCTTTTAATTGACTGCTTTCGATCTGCGGGCCAGAAAAACCGCAGAATGAAGCTTGTGCAAAACTGTGTCCCCAGAGTATAAATAGGTATTTTGAGGAACTCTTAAAAAAAAAAAAAAAAAAACCCAAAAGTGTGTGACCTTTACATGAGGACGTTGTAACATCAGGTTTAAGCTGCTTAGAGACTTTTTTTTCTTTTCTTTTTTCTTTTTTTTTTTTTTTTTTTTTTTTTTTCCGACTCGATGTGGCCTTTGCCAGAGTTAGGAATCAACAAACTTAAGTGAGTTCTTTAAAAGTTGGGATTTAGAATATTTCCTCCTGTTTTAGGATAATTGATGATGTGACTTGTACACCACTAGTGAGGTTCTGTAATGGGAAATTTTCGATGTTACCGCCAAACTGAATCAAATAACCAAGCTACCAGTTCAAGTTCTAGATTCAGAAACATGCCGGATTATACCTGGATGTATTGTTTTGTGCTGTAACTAGTTATGAAAGGACCCAGAAATCCCTTTACCTATAGCCAGTTCTTTTTTTTTTTTTTAATTTTTTTAAATGTTTATTTTTTTTTGAGAGAGAGAGAGAAAGTGCAAGTGGGAGAGGAACAGAGAGAGAGGGAGACACAGAATCCGAAGGAGGCTCTAGGCTCCAAGCTGACAGCACAAGCCCCACATGGGGCTTGAACTCACGAACCATGAGCTCATGACCTGAGCCAAAGTCCGACATTTAACGGCCGAGCCACCCAGGCGCCCCCCACTGTTGTCAGTTCTAATAGGATCTTTTTGGTCATTGTTAAGCATCCTTGCACGTTCACATACGTTGTACATATATTTCTGAAATAAATTATGGGGGCGCCTGGGTGGCTCGGTTGAACGTCCAACTCTTGGTTTAGGCTCAGGTCATGATCCCACAGTTCATGAGTACGAGTCCCACATCACGTTCTGCACTGACACTGTGAAGTCTGCTTAGGATTCTCTCTCTCTCTTCCTCTCTCTCTCTCTTTCTTTCTTTCTCTATGCCCCTCCCCCTCTCATTCGGTCTCACTCAAAATAAATAAACTTAAAGAATTTTTAAAAAAGAAATTATGGAAGTCACAGAAAACACCCAGCAGTGTCTAGCATTTATCACCTGTCAGGAGGCTTAATAAGAAAAGATACCCAACCCCAAAATACTTCACATTCCTTGACACATGCAGTAAAGTGCCAGTGCAGTCACTATTTGTTGAGTATCTAAAATGGGCCAGACATCGTTCTTGTCTATAAAGTGCTCAGAGTCAGTATCTGTGAATTTAAAACATTGTGGCCTTGGGAACATGGACTGTTTTTGCTCTCAGCTCGGGCTGATTGGCAGAGACATCATTTAACGCATTTGTATCTGCACCACTTGAAAAACATGAAGCCTGGATTATGTATGGATGAATACTTTATAAATCACTCTTAAGGGTGAATTTCCTTTTCAGTATTGTCTTTTAGGTTATTTCCTCCTATTGGTATCTGCCGCATATTGAAAAACTAAGAAATAAACATAAATGCTTGTAAAAGGAAAAGCTGAATGTGGAAAGATAAAATACTGATACGGGATAGGTTTACTTCTGAAAAATTGTAGGTATGAGAGTTTTGAAAATTAACATATTGGTCTGTGACAGCTTAACCCCTGAATTTGTGGTGAATCTTTGTGTGAAGCAGAAACCACTCCTGTTTTAAACTTTTCACTTGATTATAATATCTAATTTTCTTCAATTAAGAGATGCCTAGAGTCTTAATTCTCATATGTGAAATGAATAGTTTCATCTCAACCTGTATTTATTGAGTACTGATGATATGCAGACCACTGGGGAATTAGACTACTAGATTACTAATTGCCTTTACAAGTTCTAAAATTCTGAGTATATATGACTTATCAGTACTAATAGAGAATGGTAAAGGGCAAGGTAATTCAAAACTGTAAATAATTTGCCGCTGTTCTCTGGAGAACTCCCAAATCTACCCATCCCCACCCAAAATATATTTTGGTTTTAAAAACATTGCGGGGTGCCTGGGTGGCTCAGTCGGTTAAGTATCTGGCTCTTGATTTCGGCCCAGGGCATGATGTCACAGTTTGTAAGATCAAGCCCCACATCAGGCTCTGCATTGACACATGGAGCCTGCTTGGGATTCTCTCTCCCTCTAGGTCCCTCCCAGGCTCATGCTCATGCTCTCTCTCTCTCTCTCTCTCGAAAAATAAGTAAACATTAAAAAAAAAAAAAAAAGACGTTGCAGTATTTTCTCTTCTGGTAGATTGGCCTTTCTAATTGTGTTTTCAGTAATACAAGCCAGGTGTTTACTCAGCAGTTTTGAGGTATGTCCATCCTTATATATAACCAGGAATGAGATTTTTACCCCGGCACGGAAAGATGGTAATAGAATCCTAAGTTGACTAACTTTTCTCGAGACCAAAATACACACATGCAGCTCTTTCCTTCAATTAATGCAGAATGTCAAATATAATAATTGCAACATTAAAAACAAATACCTGGAAAGAGCCCAAATGTCTGTCAGTAAGAGGATGGAAAACAAATTGTGATACATTCACACAATGGAATACTATTGAGCAGTTCAAAGGAACTGACTCGTGAGACGTAAAACAACATGAACGAATCTCAAAAACAACGTTCAGCAAAAGAAGTCAGGCACTAAGAGGACATACCACATGAATCCACTTGTGAAAAGTCCAACAACAGAGAAAACTAACCTGTATTTAGTGTTTCTCAGTGATGGCAGGGGTGATGAGATGGGATTTACCAGGAGAGCACGTAAGACAACTATCTAAAGTGATGGAAATATTCTGCGCTGTCCAACATGGTAACCACAAGCCTCGTATGGCTGTGAAAATCTCATTGTAGATCAATTAAAAATTTAAATTCAGTTCTGCAGCCACATTGGCAACATTGTAGGTACTCGGTAGCCACAGATGGCTAGTGGCCACCAAATTGGCTCACACAATTACAGACCATTTCTGTTGCAGAACTTCTACTGGAGAGTGCCGTTCCAGATTTTGTTTGAGGTGCTATTTATATATGTGGTTGCCATTGTCAAAATTGTATACAGTAACACTGCATATGCATTATATGTTGATAATAGCTGCCCCCAAGCCCCAGACATCACCATTAGACCTATTTATTACCGTATCACCTACCCATTTGAACCCACCTTTGACATTTCACTCAACACGGCAGAGAAAACGAGAAGTAATAGTAAAATTATCCTTGGCAAATTTTCAAAAATGTGTTCAACGTGACCATACGGTAGACAATGTTGATTTGCCGCTCGAAGAAATGAGTTCTGCCACATTACAATCCTGAAAGCATCTAGAAGCCAAAGGAATTGCTTTTGAGGGCGTAAGTGAATGAATGCTAGATGAATAAAGAGATTTTTTTTTTTTCCTATTTCCCTACTGGAATGGAAATGTCCTAAACATGTTGAATGTCATATAATCTTATTCTGAGGCAACGTTGGGAGTATTTGAGAGATATGCTGATTCTATGACCAGATTGAGGAAGCCATGTAAACTCTTTAAGTAACAGTTAAGACTCAATGCTTTTAGACGTGGAAGAAAAGGTTCATAAATCAAGGACTGAATGATCCCAATTCTAACATTCTATTTTTTGTGCATTTTCATGACACACTAGGTGAATCAGTTTAAAATACTAAAAATATACGATCTTGTAATACTTTGTGAATTTAGGGAAAATTTTGGTGGAGTAAATACTTAACTATAAATAAAGTTAATAGGTATTTCCACCAGCATTTCTTAACTTTATGAACCGCTGGCATATTTTTACAAGATAATAAACGTGAACTGTATTGGAGATTATTCTTGTAACTTAATGAGCAACTAATGTCAATAATGCATGCTGGAAAGTATTCTACTTTTACTCAATTATTATCAAAAGTTCTTTATAAAGAATGTGATTTGATTTAATCCAGTCTTTAGCTGGGAAAGAAATGCTTTTTAAGTTGGTTCTGTTTCTCCCTTTATTTTTCCCCCCTTTAATGTACTGTACAGTCTGGAAAAAAACATCTCCCAAGTTCCTGTAGGGCCATTATTCCTATTTTAAGTATACTAAAAGTATCTTCCCACTGGAACACGTCAAATATCTCACCTTCCCCCAACCGACATCACAATACATTATAAAGCCTACATTTAAATAGTTTTTTAAATACTTATGTCAACAGTTAAAGCATATGACTGAATTTTTTTCACCCTTTTACATATTTTTTTTACCAACTTAACTCAGCCACTACTAAAGAAAAAATAAATCACAGATTCAAATTACATGAATTTGTCTCTCAGTGATGTTTTGTTTTGAAAAAGAGAATTTATGTGCATGGAATGTTTTTTCCAAAAAAAAAATTTTTTTTTTGCTCATAAACATTTTTTTAAGTTTATGTATTTATTTTAAGAGAGAGAGCATGAACAGGGGAGGGGCAGACAGAGAGAGATAGAGAGAATCCAAGCAGGCTCCACACCGTCAGCACAGAGCCCAATACAGGACTCAAAATCACAAACCGTGAGATCATGACCTGAGCTGAAATCAAGGGTCTGGACTCAACCAACTGAGCCAGCCAGGTGCCCCTGCTAACAAACATTTTTATTTTGAGGGACAGGGAACACAAAAATATACATTGTACAGTGGAATGTTTAAAACACTTCTCTCCAAGCACTATTTGAAATGTCATCTAGAATTTTCTTCCATGAAAGAGATTAAAGGTGGGGCGCCTAGGTGGCTCAGCGGGTTGGGCACCGGACTTTGGCTCAGGTCATGATCTCACAGTTCATGGGTTCAAGCCCCTCATTGGGCTCTGTGCTGACAGCTCAGAGCCTGGATCCCGCTTTGGATTCTGTGTCTCCCTCTCTCTCTCTGCCTCTCCCCAGCTTGCTCTCTGTCCCTCAAAAATAAATAAACGTTTAAAAAAATGTTTTTTAAGAGATTAAAGTCATTTTTAAGATTCATAGATCTGGCTTAATGTGTGAAAGTACTTATTAAAATGTGGTTTTGCAGACCTCCAGTCACATCATATCAAACATATTAAAATGCACTCATATATCACATAAAGTATAGATAACTACGAATTGGGTTACAAATGACACATGGTAAGTTTGTAGACATCTAATTATTTGTTCATCCTGATTTGCAGCTTTCTTTTCATATTTCGAAGTCAACTTTTTTTTTAGGATCACCAACATTTTCAGAGAAGCTTGAAAAATGTGTAAGTCCTGAACATAGTGCTTGATGAATAAAATGGCCCTGAAATATATAGCAGGAAAACTAAATTTAAAACAATTTGCCTCTTAATTTGTTTTTTGTTCTTCCTATGGGGGGGGGGGGGGTGGTGGAGGGAGTGTTAATTAACCAAAAAATATGGAAATCCAATGAGATAACAAAATGTCAGTGAACTTTGAATACTAGTTTCATAATATACTCAAGAAATAGATTGTTTTCTAAGATGACTTAAGTGCATTTGAACTCAGTACCCTAATTTGACACAACAATCTTTACTTCATTATCAAATTACACAACTGGATTTACGTTACCAGGACACCCTATTTGTAGCTTCTAATGTGTGACACCATAATTACAGACTTCTTGTTAAATGTGATATCATGCTTCACCTAGAAGTAACCCTTAAAGAAAGAACACTAATTTGGTTGAAGATTGATGAAAGAGAAGAAACATGAATGTGAATAATTTAAAGTGATATATAAAAAGTCTGACAAGGGGTTTTTCATAGGATTACATATGCCTATTTTTGAAAGTGAATAATTTTTTTAAGATTAAATTCTTCCTGAAATCACATCAAAAAGATAAAAAAGTAAAATCGCATAAAATAACCATGTCATTTTCTTTCAAGTCAGTGCTGATTCAGTGACCCAACAATGTAACACAAAGCACTGTGTTTCTGGAAGCACCAGAAAATACATCGGCTTCTAAGGAACCAGCTACAGAGATAGGAGAACTGAATGACACATAAATAAGAAGGTCTAAAATGGAGTTTTATCTGAGTGGGCATTCTTACTTCCTTGGTAAACTAGGGAGGTGTCCAATATAAATAAGAGTGATTCTTAGAAGAATGTTTTTAAGTTAACTTTGTTGTATAATCATAACATTACAACTTGTTAGCACTTCTTGGAAAGAAAGAAAGGAAAGAAAAAGAAAAAGAAAAAAAAGAAAGAAAGAAAGAAAGAGAAAGAAAGAAAAGAACGAAAAAGAAAAAGTGCTACATTTGGCAATCATCTTTGAGAAAGAAATATCCTAAAAGTTTATCATAGACTTCAAAAGATATAATGCCTACCTGTCAGAAACAGGTAAGGTAGTCTGGGGGTTATAACATGTTTGGAAAAGAAGTTGACACGAACTTAAATATCTGCAAACATCCTTAATCTGATGCCAACAATAATGAAGCAATACAAAGGTAAGAGAAGGAAAAAAATGTAACCAGAAAATATCGTCAACTGAGATGGTTAGTATGGTCTTTTTTTTTTTTTTTTCAAGTATTGTGGCTTGTGGGTTGATTTGCTCTGCTTTTTGTTTGTTTGTTTGTTTGTTTGTTGTTTTTTTCATTTGTGGAGAATGAACCAACAAGAAACTATGAACCAACAAGAAACTTAACTACAGTTAAGACTTGGATTAGCACTCTAGCACGAGTGAGAGACACATTCTGAAAACCAGTAGGAAGGAAATACTGATAATATGTGAAAGTTACTGAGCATGAAAAACACTCAGTTCCCAGATATTTATTGAGGACATCCTACATATGCCATAGGAGTTATTGAGGGGAGGGGAAAGAGAGCAGGTAGGGAGCAAGAAGAAAGTAAGATACAAAAGAACTTAAAGGTGGAAGTACCTCCCTGTACCAGCTACCTTTTATTTGTTCCTCCAGATTCACTATTCTCCACCTTCCTTTCTAGAAGGCCGACCGTCATGGGCCACCCTGTTGGAGTCCCATGCTTTCTGGTTTCCATCAGTGGGTAACACTGGCAGATTGCAGTTAGGGAGGAGAGTGAGATCTGGGTTTCCCCCTTACCACGTTGATTCAAAATAGCTGTATCCCTTGACTAAAGATTCTGATAAAGCCTCCTTCCCCATGTGCCTTTGGGTTTAGGGGCGGTTACAGTAACAGCCCCACTGCTCCGTAGGTCGATGCCCCATCCTGTCTGGCTCCCTTACACCCACCAGCTCCTCTGTCCTTTAAGTCTCCTCAAATTGTCCTCTTTCTCATGTGTGCTCTGTTTCTTTCTCTCTCTCTTTTTACGACTATTTATTCATTTAGAGAGGACAGAGAGAGCATGTCCAAGTGGGAAAGAAGGAGAGACAGAATCCTAAGCAGGCCCCGCACTGTCAGTCCAGAGCCCAACGCGGGGCTCGAACTCACGAACCATGAGATCATGACCTGGGCCAAAGTCGGACACTTAACCGACTGAGCCATCCAGGCGCCCCTGTCTAATCCTGTCTTATAAGGACACCAGTCATACTAGATTAGGGCTCACCCTAACCAACTCATTTTCACTACAGAGCCTATTCCCAAATACAGTTGCATTCTGAGGTAGTGGGAGTCGGGGCTTCACTATATGAATTGTGGGGTGGGGGTAGACAATTCAGCACATAAAAGACTAGCTGAAAGAGAAAGGCATGGAATAAATTAGAAAATAATCTGAAGGTTAGGAGGACAATATAAATATAAGACAAGGGAAGTATTACACTTCGAGCAGAACATTAGAAAGGGGAAAAGAGGAGGGGGACGAGCACAGTTTTACGAATAAATGCTAATTTCGGTGGCACGGTAGAGTGAAGACACCCCTACAGAAACCACAGGAGCTACGAAGAACTGTCCCTCTGGAGACTGAGCTGGGAGCCGTCTAGGTACCAAAGTGACAACAATAGCTAACATCTGTGAAGCACTCTGACGGATTGCTAGTTATTTTTCCCCCTCCTCTATCATCACAGAATTACCCCCTGGGTTTCCCGGAACTTTTCCACAAAGCAACCTTTCAGACTTGCTTTTCTGGTCGCCCCTAACACTAGATGAGGAACTGTAACTACCTTCCGATCAGTCGGATGTATTCAGAAATACATCCCTTCTAAGAAATTTCCACTTTGCTTGCTTTGCCCTTTTCTCCTTGATCCCCTTCTCCATCCTGCTGCTTAGAACAAGGATACCACAAACTTGGACCAAGCCGAGCACGTGGGGCAACAGAATAGAAGACTAAGTCCCTACAGATTGTGAGACCACTATACTGCCCTGTCTTATCTGTGTTCACTAGAGAAAAAAACACTGACAGGCATCTTGTCATCTAGCTGAAAGGAATCCTCATTAACACAAGCATTTTCTACGTGCTAGATACTGTTCTCCGTTGTTTACGTGTATTATTTCGATTAATCCGGTTAACAGTTCTTTCTGTAGGTGCTATTAAGATCCTCCATAAGGAAACAGAGATTAAACTTCCCGAAACAACACATCTGTGGAGTTTAGGATTTCAACCAGACTAAGAATCAGGTCACTATGTTGAGCCGCCTTCCCCTAGACTGATCTTACACCCAACAGTCCCCCTTATGGGGAATACGGTTACTTTTGAAAGTTACAGCCTAAAGGAGAGATTCGTAGTTGATTTTGCAACAGCGCTACACCGTCTACCCAAGGAGGGAAAGCAAAGGAAATGAAAAACTTCGGCAAAGCCTTCTGCACATCCATCCTCTCATTCTGCTGCTTCCTTTAGCCTCAAATGGGCACAGTTTTGTTTACCCACAGTGTGTCTCTTTCTAAACTTAATTTCTGAGACCTTTACTTTGGAGCCCCTTGTGAAGCTCTAAAAAATGTAAGATGCATCTTCTCTGTACTTCTCCGCCTCTGATCAGCCCCAGAGGGCAAGAAGGTGTTTTAGATCTGAGCCACAAAGGAGCCTCCCTTGGCCATATTCTGCCAGAACCCTTCTCAGAAACCCAGCTGGGATAATCTTTGGTGCGATCCAGGGGCAACTTCTGCACTTAATTGTCAGATTTCTCTTGAGAAAGACTCAGCTCTCAGTCAGGAGTCCATCCTTATGGTGACAGTCCCTGTTGTACTCCGTTTAGCAGCAGGACACCCTTTAAGAGTGTTACTGGGCTTTGTTAACCCCTCTCTTAGAGAAACTGGAGAAAAAAGGATTTTAAGGGCATCTTGATTTTTTTTTTTTTTAATGTTTGGAAAGAGGGAAAAAACTGGACCAGTGGAGATTGTTCCAGTCCCTTCCCATCTGGCCACATAAAAGGCTTCAGAAAGGCCACTGGATCTACTCGGAGGATATTAAGTCGCTATAATTCCATAAAGAAATAATGCAATAAATAAGGGACCCATTTACCCACTTGCCGTAAGAAGTTCCGAAGGCAGAACACAGAAGGCAAAGGACTTGTGATGTCTCTCACACAATTTGCTCTCAGGCTACAGATAGCACAGATCCTTACAAATGGCTTTATTAAGATGGGATTGTGAAATGAATGTATCCCTGAACCGACTGCGGTTTTTAATTTCTACTCTTTCCAACCAATTTTTCCAGCTAACAGAGGCATTTGTAAAGTACATTCACACTCAGCATTATGCCATCCTGGGGTATAAATAAATGCATATTCCTTTTTTTTTTTTAAAACAGCTTTATTGAGGTGTAATTCACATAGAGTAAAAGCCAACCATATTAAGTGTACAATTAGATACACTCTAGCAAGGTATGCAGTCATGTGGCCATGACCGTAATCAAGCTATGCAACATTGCTCTTACCATTAAAGTTTCCTTGGGGTTCTTTGTAGTCAATCATCTCTCACCCCCCTACACCTCACCCCTATCTGTGGCCCCAGGAAAACTTTGATCTGCTGTCATTATATTTTCCCTTTACTGGAATATTGTATAAATGGAAACATACAACATTGAAAGTTTTGGAGTTTTTTTTTTTTTTTTCTTTTTTCTTTTTTGGTCTGGCTTCTTTTACTTGTCAGGATATTTTTAAGATTTATCCATATGTTGTGTGTATCAGTCATTCCTTTTACTGCTGAGTAGCGTTCCATTGTGTGGAATATAACAATTTGTTTTCTGACTTTTGTTATTATAAATAATGCCGCTATGATTGTTTGTGTACAAGTGTTCTTGTGGACAGATGTTTTCATTGCATTTCTGTGGATACCTAGGAGTGAAATTTCTGTGTCACGGTAAGTGTATGTTTTTACTTTATAAGAAATTTCTAGAATGCTTCCTAAGTGCCTTTATCGTTTTGTACGCCCAGCAGAAATGTGTGAGGGGGCTAGAGTTACTCCACAGCCTGGCCAACCCTTTGGACAAGGGTTAATATGCCTTTTCAATTTTAGTTCTTCTAATGCAAATGTAATAATCTCATTGGGGTTTTAATTTTTTTTTTCAACGTTTATTTATTTTTGGGACAGAGAGAGACAGAGCATGAACGGGCGAGGGGCAGAGAGAGAGGAAGACACAGAATCGGAAACAGGCTCCAGGCTCTGAGCCATCAGCCCAGAGCCCGACGCGGGGCTCGAACTCACGGACCGCGAGATCGTGACCTGGCTGAAGTCGGACGCTTAACCGACTGCGCCACCCAGGCACCCCTCTCATTGGGGTTTTAATTTGTGTTCCCCTAATGGCTAGTAATGGCAATCATTTTTTCACATGCTTGCTGCCCATGTGTATATCCTCTTTGTGACACGCCTGTTTATGTTTTGTATATTGTTGACTCACTTGTTTTCTTAGTGACAAGAGTCCCTAACACAGTTGGGATGTAAATCCCTGTTTCTAAAATACTTGCAAGAAGTATGCCTTTTCATTTCCTTAAAGTTATCTTTCAAAGAGCAAAAGAGTTTGGGGCGCCTGGGTGGCTCGGTTGGTTAAGCATCTGACTCTTGATTTCGGCTCAGGTGGTGATCTCACAGCTCATGAGTTGGAGCCCCCGCATCGGGCTCTGCGCTGACCGTGCAGGGCCTGCTAGGGATGCTCTGTGTCCTTCTCCCTCTGCCTCTCTCTCTCTCTCTGTCTCAAAAATTAATAAAAACATTTTTTTTAAATAGAGCAAAAGAGTTTAATTTTGATGAAGTTTCATTCATCAATATTGTATTTTATGGTTTGCGCCTTTGTTTTATCTAAGAATTCTTTGCCTAACCCAAGGTCATTTGACTTTTCTCCTATTAACAATAGTTTATTGGGGTGCCTGGGTGGCTCAGTCGGTTAAGTGTCTGACTTTGGCTCAGGTCATGATCTAGCGGTCTGTGGGTTCAAGCCCCGCATCCAGCTCTGTGCTGACAGCTTGGAGGCTGGAGCCTGCTTCAGATTCTGTGTCTCCCTCTCTCTCTGCCCTTCCCATGATCATGCTCTGTCTCTCTCTCTCTCTTGCTCTCTCAAAAATAAACATTAAAATTTTTTTAAAAAAACAATAGTTTATTATTCTAGCTCTTAAAGTTAGGTCTATGAGACATTTTGAATTAATTTTTGTGTAGGATGTGGCAGAAGGGTTAAGGTTCACAATATCCAACTGTTCCTGTACCATTTGTGAAAAAGACTATCCTTCTCCACTGACTTGCCTTTCTACCTTTATTGAAATCAGTGGCCCAGACATGTGTGGGTCTATCTTGGGATTCTGTTCTGTTCCACTGGTATGTTTGTCTGCCTTTGCCCCCATACCACATTATCTCGATGACTGTAACTTTATAATAAATTTTGAAATCTGGTCCTATTAACCCTCCACTTAGGCCCTTTCTCAAAGTTGGTTGGGACATTCTAGGTCCTTTGCATTTCCGTGTGAATTTTAGAATCAACCTGTCAATTTCTACAAAAAGACTTGCTGGGATTCATGTTGGTATTGCATTGAGTCTGTAGATCAATCCAGTGAGAAGTGACATCTTAATAGCAGAGAGTCTTCTGACCCACGGAAAAGACATATCTTTACTATTATTTAGGTATTCTTTCATTTCTCTTGGTAATGGGTTTTTTTTTTTCATTTTTTATATACAGGTCTTACACATCTTTGTCATACTTATCCCTAAGTATATCATAATTTTTGATGCTATTGTAAATGATATTGTTTCTAAATTCCTTTTATTTGTTGCTGGTGTAGAGAAATGTAATTGATTGTTTCTATTGATCTTACATCCTGATACGTCGTAAAAGTATCATTTAGTTATGGGTGTCGATTCTATCACATAGTCTATGTAGAGAATCACGTTGGCTGTGAATCAAGGCCATTTTATTTCTACCTTCGCAAACAGTAAGACTTCCTCTCCTAATTCTCCCTCCCCACTAAGGTCTCAGAGATGAACACTGTTAGCAATTTCTGGTTCTAATTCCTCTGGTAGTTCAAATTGAAATAGCGTCTATTGATACTTGACAATGAAAGATGCAAAATTTACCCTATTTTCCCCTTCCTGCATCCTGCTTTTCTCCCTGACTCCAATTTTTCAAATTACATTATACTTTTACATTGTCTAGATGTATAACAATTTTTCTTTCCATTTCTGATCATATAGTGGGGTAGGTAAGCTGAATAAACGCCCTTCAGTGAACCCCTAAGAACTCTGGGTGAAGTATTTTAAAACAGCTTATTAAATGCATTGCTGAGCTGGCAAGAAAGTAGGGGAAATTCTTAGACTTAGGAAAGAACAAAAGCCCCAATCAAAAAAAGTAAAAACAGTGTTGAAAAGAGAAATATACCATTCCTTAGTAAGCTAGGATTTCGATTTAATGGTCACTTGGGGAATGGAGACAAAGCCTTGGACCTCATGAGATGAGAATTATAATCTGAAATCCTTCCACAAAGCCAAGATCTCAAGGCTACACCCTCAATGAAAATGTGAATTAGGTAAAAGAAAACAGTCATACAAGAGAGAGGACAAAGAAGACAGAGAGGGCACGGGGGCCTTGGACAAAAGAGATCCCCATATAAAATCTTTTGCAGAGTCAATTAAAAACTCCTTCATTTTTATTTATGTAATCATTATTTTCAGTGATTTTTGATGAGTGTGGCTTCATTTTAATATTTTCTGTACTTTTCAGTTCGTCTTAGTCTCTGAATCCTTTTTCCCTGTGGTTATTGGATAGTGATGAATTTATGAACAGAAGAAGGAAGGAAGGGTAGTTCACCTTACTCTCAGCCCCAACCTTTAGTTTATCCACAGACAGCGAACATACAGTAAATACCACTGGCTGTCTTGGGCTTAAAGCAGATGAAAATGAATTTGAATTTAGTTGTTAAAATGTTTTTGTGCTTGCTAATGTGATCAGTATGCCACTCTTTGATTTTTGTTTCTCTTTGCTAGATGCTAATCTGAAATTTTAAGACGCAGAAAAATATCGGAAAGCTTTGTGTTTCCTTAAAAAAAAATTGAAATCTCACTTCTTATATTTGTGTTTGTATGAAAAAAGTATCACTTTGACAAATACATCAGCAATAGTGAGTACGTGTCAAAAACTAGGAAGTAAAGTTATAGAAATTAAAATACAATACAAAAAGTTAGAACTACAGTTTTTTAAAAAAACCACCAAATGCAATCCTTTGCTCCTCTGAAATATTATTCCTTAATGGTTGACAGTTTGGAATCCTTGTACCCTCCTAACTCCCCACAAATTGATTTTTCATTCCATAAATTTCTTCCACAGACTATAGAAAAGTTTCTTGATTTCTTTTCTTTTTTTAATTTGTTTTTATTTATTTTGAGAGAGAGAGAGAGAGAGGGAGGGAGGGACAGAGTGTGCAAGTGGGGGAGGAGCAGAGAGAGAGAATCCCAAACAGGCTATCAGCACACTGCCCAACTCGGGGCTTGAACTCACAAACCCTGAGATCATGATGGGACCTGAAATCAAGAGTCGGATGCTTAACTGACTGTGCCAGCCAGACACCCCAAAAGGTTCTCAATTTCTAATTTCTGTTTGTGCTATAGTTTTACTCCTTCACGAATTTGGACTTTTGTGAATTCTAAGTGGGATTTTTTTTTTAATTTTTTTTTAACTTTTATTCATTTTTGAGAGACAGAGAGACAGAACACGAGCAGGGGGACAGGCAGAGAGAGAGGGAGACACAGAATCCAAAGCAGGCTCCAGGCTCTGAGCTGTCAGCCCAGAGCCCGACGCAGGGCTCGAACCCACCAACTGCAAGATCATGACCTGAGCTGAAGTTGGACGCTCAACCTACTGAGCCACCCAGGCGCCCCTCAAACGGGATTTTAATTTTTTTTTAACATTTATTTATTTTTGAGACAGAGAGAGACAGAGCGTGAATGGGGGAGGGGCAGAGGGAGAGGGAGACACAGAATCGGAAACAGGCTCCAGGCTCTGAGCCATCAGCCCAGAGCCTCAAACGGGATTTTAAATGAACTTGGAGGCTATATAATTAGGCACTTTTTCTCCCTTCTCCAGTTCTGAAGGCTGCAGATGGTTACTTTTAAAGGAAGAAGAGGCATTTCCCTCTTCATCCAAATACACCTTCCTTCTCACATTAATGTGTTACTAGTGTTAGACCATCCTACATTTAGCTTTTCACCAATGGCCTCCAAAATGATTTAAAATACATTGCACTTCCTATTAAGAAAGGTGCATATTATCTGGTCAACTTTCTCCTGGCGATCTAGCATCACAAGAATTTACTCAATTTATTTTCAGTTTGGGTTTTAGAACTAGCTTTATTTCAGTGTTATTTTGAGGAAATCACATCATCTCTCTGGGCTTCAGTGTTTGATCTATAATGATCTATAAAAGGATTAGCGATGTTTAAAGTTTAAGGAATACCTCACTTTAAAGTTGATCGCCCTAAAAAGTGTGAGCAATGCAATGGTTTCACTGCAACTTTATAATTTAAAATGGTTACACGGTTTTTGGTGAAACAACCTGAAACAGTATCACAGTTTTGAGCTCCTTCTTGAATAGATACATACATATTTAAAATTTTTTTTAATGTTTATTTATTTTTGAGACAGAGAGAGAGACAGAACAAGAGCAGGGAAGGGGCAGAGAGAGAGAGAGAGAGAGAGAGAGAGACAGGATGCAAAGCAGGCTCCAGGCTCTGAGCTGTCAGCACAGAGCCTGATGCGGGCTCGAACCCACAAACCTTGAGATCATGACCGAAGTCAAAGTCGGACGCTTAACCGACTGAGCCACCCAGGTGCCCTGACACATACATATTTCAGTGCAGTTTAGTTTTTGAATTTGTATAATTCCCACAGATGTTTAAAATGCTACATTCTACTTTCTATTAGTAAAACTCAATACAGGAATATTGCAATTGACATACTAGAATTTGAATTTTTACTAACTCTGAACCTTGTATAAAATATTTAACATAGTAAAATGTTGATGAAACAGCTATTCATGAAAGCAAATTTTATCCCTATTAATAGGCTTTTATGGATCTAATTAATGTAATTGTGTTTCACTATGGCAAACACCATGTGTTTGCATGGTCCGTATATTTTTCTGTAAAGTTAAATGTGGCAAACTACCTCCTAAAAGCTGTGGGAAAGTTTTTGAAATACCATTGAAATTTTTCAACCATTTAGAAAAATAATTTAGACTTAGGAAATATTTTGGACTCTTTGTGATATGTAAATCCAAAGTATTGTTTAGATATTCTTAACATATGTTCACTTTAACCACACTTGTCGCTATGTTTCTTTTATGTTTGATCTCTCAACATGTATACTGTTATTAATGTGAGATATAAATCTGTATATATATATATATATATCCATCCATCCCTTAATAGTAGTTACAAATAATGATTTAAAAAAATCAATGCAGCATATAAATTTGCAATTTTTTAAAAATATGGTTTAAAAATTTCTTTAATGTTTATTTATTTTAGAGAGAGACAGAGTGCAAGTGGGGGTGGGGCAGAGAGAGAGGGAGACACAGAATCCGAAGCAGACTCTAGGCTCTGAGCCATCAGCAGAGCCTGATGTGGGACTCGAACACACAAACTGTGAGATCATGACCTGAGCTGAAATTAAGAGACGTTTAACCCACTGAGCCATCGGGGTCCCCCTGCAATGTTTTATGCCCATGTTCAGGAGGAACATGATTTTACCTGAAGTGAAATTAAATAATGCAGTAGTGAGAGGAGATGTTTTCCAGTGGAATTTTCCTGTGTTATCCTGGATAATAATGACAACTAACATCTATTGAAGATTCTCCCTGTGCCAGTCAGTGAAATGTATATTCACTCATCCTTCCAAAAACCCTAAGAAATAAGTACTATTGTAATTCCCACTTTTGGATATTGAGAAAATGAGGCCCAGAGAGCTTAAATAATTGTTCCTAGGTCACAATTTTTGCAGCATTGTAGAGTCAGGATACATACACCTAGCTGAGGGCCTACAATTCACTCTGGTGCCCCTCCAAGGTATGGACAGTTATATAGGTTGACTAAACACAAATCCTTTTTTTCCCCCCAAATAAATGAGTAGGCCAGCTTGAGTTAATGATGAATGCAGACCTTTCAAAAATGCTTTAAAAGATATGCCTATTGGGACGCCTGGGTGGCTCAGTCGGTTAAGCGTCCGACTTCAGCTCAGGGCATGATCTCATGGTTCCTGGTTCAAGCCCTGCGTCGGGCTCAGTGCTGACAGCTCAGAGCCTGAAGCTGCTTCGGATTCTGTGTCTCCTTCTCTTGCTGTCCCTCCCCTGCTCACAGTCTGTCTCTGCCCGCCCCCCTCCAAAATAAACATTAAAAACATTTTTTTAAAGATATGCCTATTAAGATAGCAAAAGGTAAAGTATGTGATTGCTGAACCTTTTGGTCTGATTCATTCATTAATCTAATGAAAATCAGGTACTCTATGATCCTATAATGCCTCCAAAATCACCAGACACTGATTTTTAGAACAGAAGAACTTCTCGTTTATGATAGAAGATATATACCTAGTCTGAAAACAAGAATCATCGTCTTCCTCCCTTTCCACGTGCTCATTTAAAAATCTGCATGTTCAGGAAGGCCCAGACTTCTCTGCTGATGGGCATCTCTACCTAGAGTCCCACAAACACCTTCAACTCAGGATATCTATCCGACACTTGACCTTACCATTTTTATCCTAAAATTTAATTTTTTATCCTGTATTCCTTTTCCTGATGAATGGCATCAACTCCATTCTAGTTGCCTGAGCTAGAAATCTGGTGGTCATGTTAGACTCCTACCACTTACCTCCTGTAGCCAGTGAGTCACCAAGTCCAAAACATTCTGTCTCTTTCATCATTTATCTCTTTCACCCTCACTGTTTTTCCTCCTTCCCCGCTGCCACTGTTTTAGAACAGTCCCGTCTCCCCGGGATTAGCTGAGCAGACATTCCCAATGGTTTTTCTTTTATCTGATCTAGAAACTGCTACTAGCATAAGCTTAAAATAGAAATCTGGGGGCGCCTGGGTGGCGCAGTCGGTTAAGCGTCCGACTTCCGCTCAGGTCACGATCTCGCGGTCCATGAGTTCGAGCCCCGCGTCGGGCTCTGGGCTGATGGCTCGGAGCCTGGAGCCTGTTTCCGATTCTGTGTCTCCCTCTCTCTCTGCCCCTCCCCCGTTCATGCTCTGTCTCTCTCTGTCCCAAAAATAAATAAACGTTGAAAAAAAAAATAGAAATCTGATGATGTCTTTCCTCTATGTAAACTCCTTCAGTGGTTCTTCATAGTTTTTTTTTTTTAACTTTTTTAAATGTTTATTTATTTTTGAGAGAGAGAGAGAGAGAGAGAGAGAGCAGGGAAGGGGCAGAGAGAGAGGGAGACACAGAATCCAAAGCAGGCTCCAGGCTCCGAGCTGTCAGCACAGAGCCCGACGTGGGGCTCGAACTCACAAACCGTGAGATCATGACCTGAGCTAGAGTCGGACGCTTAACCGACTGAGCCACCCCGGTTCTTCATAGTTTTGAGGGTATTGTTCAGATTCCTAAGCTGAACACACAACACTTACTACCATTTGGCCTAAGCCTATCTTTCTAGACAATTGGCCGGTCGTCCTCCTTGTCTGGTGGCGCAAGATGCCTCTCAGGCTAAGCTAGCGCGTACCCAGGAGGGTGACTGGAACGGTAAGGTATATCTCAGTTGTGGCTGCCGTTCATAGAGCCAGTGGGCAAATACCAAGAGCTGTGTCTCCTGGAGTGCATGGTGAGGTCTGCGATAACAGCCCAAACCTGAGAGCCAGGCTGAGAGCAGAGAACGAACTCTGGAGCCAAACCGAATTCAAAAACTGAGTAAATCAAGGATGCAGGAGGGTTGGAAGGAAGGTCCGTCTCAAGGAATTCCTGAGGCGAATCACAAATGTTTGTAGCCAACTTTTTGTGTTATTTCCATGCCAACTGCAAGGACATGCTGGGCTTCATGAAAATGGATTAAAGCAGAGGAGGTCGAAGCCACATGCATTTATCTAGGGATGTTACTCTGTTTCACGTGTCTGTGGCTAACCCAGGTCATTGCTTTTCCCCGAAAGTCTTCCTTCCATTTCCCTCTTCCCTAACTCCGACTCACCCCACACAATGCCTGTCAAGCATCACCTCGTCTGTCAGTAGTTAAGAGCCAACATAAATTGAGCATTTCCAATCTTAGTGGCACTCCACCAAATGCTTTCGTACATCATCTCACTTAAGCCTCATTAAGAAAGGTGCCTCTGTTTTCTTCACTTTGCATATTAAGAAACTGATGTTTTGGGGCGCCTGGGTGGCGCAGTCGGTTAAGCGTCCGACTTCAGCCAGGTCACGATCTCGCGGTCCGGGAGTTCGAGCCCCGCGTCAGGCTCCGGGCTGATGGCTCGGAGCCTGGAGCCTGTTTCCGATTCTGTGTCTCCCTCTCACTCTGCCCCTCCCCCGTTCATGCTCTGTCTCTCTCTGTCCCAAAAATAAATAACATTGAAAAAAAAAAAAAAAGAAACTGATGTTTTATAGGACACCAGGGTGGCTCAATCGGTCAAGCATCTGACTCTTGGTTTCAGCTCAGGTCACGATCTCACGGTTCATGAGATCGAGCCCCACGTTGGGCTCTGAGCTGACAACACAGAGCCTGTTTGGGATTCTCTCTCTCTCTCTCTCTCTCTCTCTCTGCCCCCCCCCCCCCCCCCGCTCTCTCTCTCTCTCTCTCTCAAAATAAATAAACTTTAAAAAGTTAAAAAAAAAAAAAACAGATGTTTTGAGAGATGACTCAGCATGCACAAGGTCACACGACAATTACATTATAGGGTACGGAATTAAACCCGGACAGTCTGGCCCTCAGGTTTGAGCCTGTTAACCACTGCTGGCCCTTACCAATTCCTCAGGGTGATAGGAGATGCCTCCCCATGTGCATGTGTGTTTACACTCTTGTGACCCCAACCCTCTCTAATATAATCTTTTATTCATCTGTCTCTCCCAGTGGTTGAAAAACTCCTAAAAATCAGGGGTCAAATACCTATGACAAAAGTAGAATTTCAATAAGCGTCAGTTTAATTAATTAATCATTACTGTCCATCAAGTCGCTAGGGTGCATAATTAAGGACTTTGGGTATTGAACCAAAAACATTCATGTCAACTAAATCTGGACTGTTGTATTATTCTTCTGTCCTTTGAGGATATTTCTTTAATAAAATCTGGGCTCAGTCCACAGGAATGAGAATATTCTCTCACTTAGACTGTATTAGATATGGATAAAATACCAATTTTCTTTGCCTTTATGCTTTATGCAATCAACCGTTTGCTTCAGGTAATCATTATCATACTACAGTTTTCAAGATAATTGTTATATATACAGTAGATTTAAGTAAAATGTTTTTCCTAACTCATTTTGTATCCAGCTTGGCCTTCATGAACTAGACTGTTTTTTCCTTTTTCTAAAAGGGTGGCTTAGTCGGTTGAGCATCTGACTTCAGCTCAGGTCATGATCTTGCTATTTGTTTGTGAGTTCGAGCCCCGCGTCGGGCTCTGTGCCGACAGCTCGGAGCCTGGAGCCTGCTTCGGATTCTGTGTCTCCCTCTCTCTCTGCCCCTCCCACACTAGTGCTCTGTCTCTCTCTGTCTTTCAAAAATAAATAAATGTTAAAAAAAATTTTTTTAAGATGTTTTCAACCAATTGTTTCAAATTGTAAATTTTAGGATTTTATTTCAGTCCACCAATAAGTGCCTCCCAGGCTTTTAAGGGAAGGAAAAGTGGAGGCGGGGGTAAACCTGAAAATATACTACCAGGAAGGATATGCATTGTCCAGTCCCAACCAGGCTTGAGGAAATTGGCCATTAGTCTTGTTTAGACAGGTGCCTCGAGCCCCAGAGGAACGAAGCGAGCAGCAGATCTACAAGCAAGGAAAGCAGCTTGTAAGCTCTTCCCCACCCTGCCTGCCCTTGCGCTCGCCCCCTGAGACGCAGCCAAGTGGTGTTCCTGTGCTTACAAAGTGGTCCGAAGGAACACGAAGAAGCCTCATCTCATTTGTTTCCAGATTTAATCCTGCTCCCATCAGTCCATCTTTTCTTTTTTCCTTTTTAAACAGGAAGTACAGACTGACAGAATAGGAATGCTCACCCAGGGGGCACCCGGGTGCCTCCGTTGGTTCAACATCCAGCTCTTGGTTTCGGCTCAGGGCATGATCTCATGGTTTGTGGGTTCGAGCCCCGCATTGGGCTCTGTGCTGACAGGAGAGAGTCTGATTGGGATTCTCTCTTTCCTTCTCTCTCTGCTCCTCCCTTGTTCTCTCTCTCTCTTTCAAAATAAATAAACTTTAAAAACTTTTAAAAAGGGGGCACCTGGATGACTCAGTTGGTTAAGCATCTGACTTTGGCTCAGGTCATGATCTCGCGGTCTGTGGGTTGGGGCCCCACATCCAGCTCTGTGCTGACAGCTCGGAGCCCGGAGCCTGCTTCGGATTCTGCGTCTCCCTTTCTCTCTGGCCCTCCCCTGCTCATGCTCTGTCTCTTTCAAAAATAAATAAACATTTGAAAAAAAAATTTTATTTATTTATTTATTTTTTATTTTTTTCAACGTTTATTTATTTTTGGGACAGAGAGAGACAGAGCATGAACGGGGGAGGGGCAGAGAGAGAGGGAGACACAGAATCGGAAACAGGCTCCAGGCTCTGAGCCATCAGCCCAGAGCCCGACGCGGGGCTCGAACTCATGGACCGCGAGATCGTGACCTGAGCGGAAGTCGGACGCTTAACCGACTGCGCCACCCAGGCGCCCCTAAAAAAAATTTTTTTAAACGAATGCTCACCCAAACAATATCACAGGGCAAAACAAAAACAAAGCAAAAAAAAAAAAAAAGGTTTAACATTTTTGTGAGCTAATTACAGCACTTCTATTAGAATAAAGGAGAGAAAGACATTAGGAGTTGTTCCGTCAAGGCCACGGATTTCACCAGGACACCTTGCAAGCTGGAGGAGGAGGCCCCACCTCCAATGACGACCTCATTTCCCTTCAAGAGTAGAGGGCAGCCCTGGATCCCTGCCTTCGCCCTGGTGCTTTCCATCAGAGCAACCGTCCTGTGGCTCGTCACTCCCTTTGGATCCCCCAGCACACAGGCTAAGTCTCCAAATCTTTTCCTCATCCGTCATGATCTAGCCACACACTGAGACCTTGGAAGATGTGTGCAAGACAGCTGAGGGACAAGTGGAAGGAGACTTAGTTGGGCAAGAAACGATCACCTGTTGTGTCAAACTCCTGAGATGTTATAGCTGATCTGAGCCATCACCTGGCTCTACCCTAACCTAACTAGGTCTCCCCACAACTGGGGTGGGTCTGCAAACCTGGGGGAAGGCTGTCTTGGGTCACTGGGTTTTTGTTCAATCTTTAATAAAAACTTTTTGAATGGCTCAGTCCTGGCTCTGTTTCCTGATATTAAAGGAAGGACCACAGGTCCATTTGGGGCCAGACTATTAAGGAAGCTGCTCATGTCTCAGACTAGATTTCTGGTGGTCCAGAATTAATTAGTGATACACATCAATGAAAAGACAAATCTGGGGGACAGAGCAGGACCATGTATGTGGTCCAGATCTTTGTTCCAAAGAACAAAGTCCAGTTCCAACTCGAAATTCTAGCTTTTATGTTTTGTGTGTGTATTTTTTTTTGGGGGGGGGGTCCTTTTTTTAAGAAAAATTAATGTTTATTTTTGAGAGAGAGAGAGAGAGGGAGACAGAGAGCGGGGAAGGGGCAGACTGAGAGGGAGACACAGAATCTGAAGCAGGCTCCAGGCTCCGAGCTGTCAGCACAGAGCCCGACGCGGGACTCGAACCCACAAGCCATTGGATCATTCCCGGAGCTGAAGTCAGAGGCTCAATGGACTGAGCCACCCAGGTGCCCCAGGGGTTGTTTCCTTTAAGTTTTATTTTTATTAAGGAAGATTGTATTTTTTTTTTTACCAAGATCTTATCTGGTATACCCTTACGCATCTTTTAAAATATAAATGACTATGATTTTTTTAAAGTTTTATTTATTTATTTTGAGAGAGACAGAGACAGTACAGTTGGGGGAAGGAAAGAGACAGAGACAGAGACAGAGAATCCCTAGTAGGCTCCATGCTGCCAGCACAGAGCTCAGAGTGGGGCTCAAACCTGCAAAGTTGTAAGATCATGACCTGAGCTGAAACCAAGAGTTGGAGGCTTAACCAATTGAGCCACCCAGGTGCCCCTAACATATAAATGGCTATTATTAATGTAATATTACAGTAGCAAAAAAAAATATGTTGTCTTAAGTAGATTTCATTTCCATTGAAATATCATTTACAATTTCAGGTACATAGTTCAAAGTTAAACTCAAGTGTAGCCACTGGTCAAATTGCCACGTAACACATGTTGGTGGGATACAAATTGACTTTACTGCTATCAGTATGGTCAAGTACTATCAAAATTTAGCAACAAAAATCAGTGAGATAGACAAATACATCTGAGAAATTAATTCTCCTACGGGAAACATTATGAAAGTTAATTGGTAAAGAAAAGTGAAATGTGTAAATGAAAATTAACTTTCACGCTCAAAATTATTATGGAAGCATAAAAAGAAAGCCAGGAGAGAACGTGCTGCCACAAATAAACTTTCATCATGACATTCCATGGCAAAATACAAAAACAAACAAATGAAAAACTACAGGAAAAAAAAATCTGTCTTCAAATTAAGACATTTCATATGTTGAGGTGGTCCCAAAATACAGCACATCAAACCCGTGTTGTTACAGGAGAAATCACAGACAGCCAGAATCACAGAAAAGTTACTTTCCTTAAATATCACAACAGGAGATTCCTTTAAAAGCTCAGATTGTTTACGAACGAGGAAGAACAAGTACCTGACTTTCTGAAGAATGTTTGGACTTTGGGTCCTGAACCCCGCCCCCCCCAACAACACTAAACAACGTCTCAACATATTTCATTAACGTCGCGTGAAGTCTTTGTTGTAGCATCTGACAAATTTTCCGTGTTGAGCACTTCTGACATTTACGGTTCGAACGATTAAAAAATATAAAAGTGATACTCTCAGAAGCATTTGAGCGGTAAGAAAGGAAGCCTTTTCCAATGAATTTTACAATGCACCTGAATGGAATTAGCCCATCATTTTAAAGCTTAAATCGTATCCAGATGGTTTTTCAGAAGACACTTAGAGCCAGAATCAACTTAGAAAACCAGGGACGCTCATATCTACACAGATTTATAGTTAAACGGTAATTGTTCCTTTGTCTTTTATAAATCACTAACAAGAATAATACTGTTAATTAATGGTGATTCAGGCTCCAGTGATCTATTCATATTCTCCAGCATGTTGCTCTGGAGGTGGTAAGCAGCGAGGGTGTTGATAACTGTATTGACTCAACTTGGAAAGAGATTAAGAATCTCAGTATGACAACTAATATGTATTTTCTTGTTATAAAAACATTTCGCTCTTCTGTTCAAAATCTACAGCGGCTTGCTTAGTCTTTTTATATAGCAGCTCAACTCCTCTGCCTAACCCTTAAGGCCCGTTGTCAATTCACACCTTATGCCCCTCAATGTCCTCGCTCAGATTCATTCTCTCTCTCTCTCTCTCTCTCTCCCCGACATGGATCTTTTTGCATCACTAAAGTTGTTCCATTCCTTCCCTTCCATCCATATCCACACGGTCCTCCAAATCTGACTCAAAAATCAACCACAGGGGCGCCGGGGTGGCTCAGTCGGTTAAGCATCCGACTTTGGCTCAGGTCATGATCTCACGGTTCACGGGTTCGAGGCCTGCGTCGGGCTCTGTGCGGACAGCTCAGAGCCTGGAGCCTGCTTCGGATTCTATGTCTCCCTCTCTCTCTCTGCCCCTCCCCTGCTCGCACTCTATTGCTCGCTCAAAAAATGAATAAACATTAAAAAAATAATAACAAAAATATACACTTCGATGGAGGTTTGTTCCAAGCCTTTTTAAAATAAAAATTAATCAATTTTTTAAAGCAGTTTTAGATTTATGAAAAACAGAAAACACATTTCTCATACCTCTTTACCCTCCCCTACAATTTCCCCTGTTATTAACATCTTTCATTGTTATGGCACATATATTACAATAGAGGTGTAATGTGCATTGATGAGCGAATATTGGTGCATATTAACTCAAGTCCATTGTGTCCACTAGGGCTCGCTCTTTGGATTGTACTTTCTATAGGTTTTGACAAATGTTTAATGACTTGTATCTAGCATTCCCACACCAGACAGCATAGTTTTAACGCCCTTAGGATCCTATCTTCTCCTTCATCCCTCTGTCCCCTTGATTCTCTGGAAACTGCTGATCTTTTTACTGTCTCCATATTCTCGCCTTTTCCAGAATGCCATATAGTTGGAATGTTACACCTAGGTAGCCTTTTCAGACTGGCTTCTTTTACTTAGCAATCTGCACTTAAGATTCCTCCTGTCTACTCATGGCTTGATAGCTCTTTCTTAATCACTGAAGAGTATTTCACTGTAGGAGTGTACCACAGTTGGTGAGCCATTCGCCTATCGAAGGACCGCTTGGTTGCTTCCAACTGGGCAACTGTTAATAAAGCTGCTATAAGCATTTGTGTGCAGGATTCTGTATAGGCCAAAGTTTCCAACTCATATGGGTATGTTTCATGCCTTTTTGAAGAGACACGGCCTCGGGGGTGATGTCGTTCCCCTCCTCCCCCAACCAGTTAGAAATGACAGATGGCATAGTCAATCTGGAAATCTTCCCCAGGTTTTCACTGAAGCCAGTGTCGCCTTGGCAGGGATTACTGAATACCCATTTGCCTTAAGAAGGCCACCTAGAGAGTATTTCCAAGGGCCAGCTCACTGGTACCTCTCACTCCTATCCACCCTCACCCAAAAAGTTTCCAGCAGGGAAAGGGCACCTCGTGAAGACACTTTAGGGAAAGCAACCAGCAGGGATAGGGGACCTTTAAAGATCCCTCAGGCCTGGCGGCTGTGGCGAGACGTGCCCAGCAGGTGTCTGATGGCCATCAGATGGGCCCCATGATCAAATCAGTCGCTGTACATCACCGTTGACAGGAAGCAGCCTGGGTGAACCCAAATGACGCCAGAGCCAAGAACGGCTCTCAGACTTTAAAGGGAGGTGCCCATCTGGTACCTCATTGTCAAGTGGGACAAATGTCATCGTGGAGACCAACCAAGACAAAAGACAAGGCAGGCAGAAACACCCGCCTGAGCCTCTCATGCCCCTTATCACCAAAGAACCGCAAGGACCCTGTTGCTTCTGTCTTGAACACAGACTTCATCTTTGGAAACGGGAAGAGAAACAGGAAAGAGATCTATAGGGATTTGAACTTTGCTCTAAAGGAATACTCCCCTGAAATGGATCTTAAGAGACTTAACCTGCATGATTTGGCGTTCTCCCTTTCATCTCTTGCCACTCACCCCTAATGGGAAATGAGGTCCTGTACCTGTAATGATGTCTAGGTCCTTAGAAGGAGGAGGACAAAAAAAAGGAAAAGTGGAAATGGGCAATCTAAGGGAGGGAGCTTGTTACATTTGCATTCTTTTTCTTTTTCTTTTTAACGTGTATGTATTTTGAGGCGGAAGGGGAGAGTGCAAGTGGAGAGAGAAAGAGAGAGAGAGAAAGAGAAGAGAACCTCAAGCACCCTCACTTATCTTGAGCAAATTAAATAACCTGTTCCTTCTCCATAAAATTAAAAAACAAAACAAAACAAAACAAAACCCAACTCCTAATGTCTGTTTCACGAGCTGCTGGGATGATTAAATAAGATGCATGTAAACCTCCAGCATAGTCCTTCACACCAAGTGTTATTAAGCTCTAAACTTTCCACTTGGTACAGGTCATATGGGGTATTTGACCTTAAATGTTTCATCGGTAAAATGAGGGAATTACTACCTCTTTCACACGTAGTCATAGGATTCAAGGGGGTAACTAAATAACGAGTGACCACATAGTAAACGTTCACAGCAAATCTGTTTCTTCCCCCCCACCCGCTCGAGAACACCTAGAATTGACGAGAGGCTCTTTTAGCCCTTCCTTAAGGGTCTAAATTCACACAAGCTAGTTTCTGTGAAGAATTTCTGAAGTTTCTAGTGTGTTAGGGAGTCTGGTTAACCTCACGAACGAAGTGCACTTATAATGTGGACACATTACACCTTGTTTCTCGGTGCATTTTCCTTTTCCATTCTTACCCCACACTCCTCTCCCTTCACTTCCTACGGTCCTCAGCCCTACCCAGACCTTTTTGCTGCAGGCCATGGGCTCCATACTTCTTTTACTGGCCAATCCTTCCCGTCTGCTGACCAGTGAAGGGTTGGTGGCCTGAAAATGGATCCCTCTTGGGTCTGCAATTAGTGATAATGTGCTAATTAGTGTGTCATTACTTCTTCCAGGGTGTCCCATTTTAACAGGCTACTCTGGTAGATTTTGCGCTATATCCCAAAGGAATATTTTTTTTTTTTTTTACAGTTCTGATATCACTCTTGAGTGCTAATAATGAGATATTTTGAGGTTAGACACTCTTTGGGAGCCCCTCCTATCATACTCTGAGCTGTCTAGTCTGCCAACACATAGTATACCCTGGTCAAGCCGGTAAAAACACCGGGACACCTGAGAACGTTAATTTACCCCCATTTTACCCAGTGCAACGGGGGGCGTGGAGCTCGGCACGCGTAAACCAAACAAGGAAATTGATTAAGTGGAAGCAATTTTACTGACCTAGAGATAAAATTCTGCCCTCAAACCCTCATTGGAGTTATATACATTTTATGTTGGAAACCGAAGAAACATAAATCCCTTTGAATAGACATTTCACAAAGGGAGCGTATCAATAATGTGCTCATTGGGAACAGATTGTATTTATTCTGATAAAAGTCAGCTTTGTGCAATGATGGTGTCTGCCCTAAATTTGGGACGTTAAAACCTCCCAAATCCGCGGTGATCGTACAGGGCTTTCGTGCTTATCATCTTTGTTCTTTCCATGAAATATAGATGCAATTACCATCGCTCTTACGTGGAGAATAAGAAAACACACTCTGCTCCCTTTGGCTCTCATCCAGAAAGGCGGGGCTTTCTACTCTCTCCCCAGCCTGCAGGGTGGCCATGGTGAGTCCAGTATCTCTGATGAATCCCTAACACTATGCATTTATTACGTATTTTTAAATTTCGTTAATGTTTACTCATTAAAATGTGTATTTAATTTTGAGAGAGAGAGAGAGGGAGAGAGAGAGAGGAGAGGAGAGAGAAGGAGAGAGAGAGGGGAAGGGGCAGAGAGGAGAGAGAGAGGAGACACAGAATCCAAAGCAGGCTCCAGGCTCCGAGCTGTCAGCACAGTGCCCGACACGGGGCTCGAACTCACGAACCATGAGACCATGACCTGAGCTGAAGTTGGACACTTAACCGACTGAGCCATCCAGGTGCCCCACTAACGCTACGTATTTAGAGAAAACTTTAAGAGATCTGAGAACTGATTCATGACAGCAGCATCTTGCCTAAAATATTTGAAACTCCCCTTCTTAATCATGAATTCATTTACTTGCAGTATTTGTTGAGCCTGCCTATTTCCTAGGCGTGAGGCTAGAAAGTGTGGTGAATACAAAGAATCCTTTCCCCGAATGGCTCCTAACAATCTATTCGAAAGGCAAGGTATACACAAGGTAGCTGGAATGTTCCTCTCACCCAAGGGATTGCAAACTGCAGCCCGTGGGCCAAATCTGGCTCAGAGCCTGCAAGCTAAGAAAGGTTGCTCGTATTTTGAAGGGATTGTAAAAAGCAAAACAGACAAAACAAAGAACATGTGACAGAGTCTGTAAGTGGCCCCCAGAGTCTAAGATATTTACCATCTGGCCCTTTCCAGAAAGTTTGCTGACCCCTGCTCTACACAGTTCTGGATGTTCCTAATAGGATACAGTCCTTCTCCAAAGGCAAATGCTGGAGAACCTTCTCATGGTCCCCATAGACACACCCATTACCCAACCTCCTCTCTGATGTGTTTCCAAGGGTCACATATGTTTCTTTATATCTTGAGAGAGAATTTCAGTCTGCCTGGGCACTGTGTCCTACTGCTGACTTGTGCAGAAGGACAAACGCAGCAAAATGGGAAAGCAACCTTGACCGTTAGTTGTGTCTACACTGGTAGTTGTGTCTAAAGCACAGAAATGAGGTGAATGCATGCTTTTCAAGGTTTGGGGGAAAGGCAGGTTCCCAGCATGACCTCTCCAGATGCAGCTGACAAGCAAGAGGCCAAAGTGTTGGAGCTCGTAGCCATCAGCTCTCAGTTGCCACACTGGCCACCATTTTCAGCACACGCTCCATCACAGACCCAGAATTCCTGCTCCCTTGTCCCCCAGTGTGATTCTCACCTAAGCAGTTGCGGAGGCTCTTTTTATACCAGAGATCCTATATTCATCCAAACCTAGTTGCCTCGGAATATTGGCTAGCAGAAGGTTCTAAATTCAAATCCATTTTCAACGCCTACAGATCAGAAGATTTCATGAAGATCGGCCAGAGCGCTAAGGCAATGGGGCTGTGTCATGATGGCTGCAATGGAGAAAATCACCATTGCATCACTGCTGCTTGGACCCTGAGGCTGAGTGTCTGATGCTATTTAACGTCTTCACAGGTCTGCCTCGCTTGTGCTTCGTGACCCCTTTGGTCCCTGTGGATGTTTGAGTTCGTAACTCCTGTTTTAAATCCTCAAAGTGCAAGAGATCGACTTTGCACCCATTAGGGTGGCTACTGTCAAAACCCAAAGCAAAAAAGAAAATGGCAAGTCTTGGCGAGGACGTGGGGAAAATGGAACGCTCGTGCACTGCTGGTGGGAATGCAAAGTGGTGTAGCCACTCTGGAAAATAGTATGGCGGGTCCTCAAAAAAATTACAACTACAATCACCACACGGGTGCACACCCAAAAGAGTTGAAACAGGACTCCAGCAGATATTTGTACAATCGTATTCCTAACAGCATTCTTCGTAGTGGCCAAAAGGTGGGAGCAATCCCATCATCCACTGACAGATGAACGGATGAACAAAAGGTAGTACGTATATATATGTACATACGCAATGGAATATTATTCAGCCTTGAAAAGGAAGGAGATTCTGATACGCGCCTGGGTGGCTCAGTCGGGTAAGCGCCAGACTCCAGCTCAAGTCATGATCTCACAGTTTGTGGGTTTGAGCCCCGCCCACATCGCGCTCTGTGCTGACAGCTCGGAGCCTGGAGCCCGCTTCGGATTCTGTGTCTCCCTCTCTCTTTGCTCCTCCCCCACTTGCACTCTCTCTCTTTCTCAAAAAAAAAACCACAAACATTTAAAAAAATTAAAAAAAATAATACATCAAGACCATTTTCCCCATAACCGGCCAGTTAAATATTAACCACGTGATCGGGGGTAACTCAATCCCCCAATTCTATTTTCTTCCCTCCGAAACAGGCATGCTAAACCCTTAGCTCACTGCATTGTCGTGAGGCCGTGGTTTCTAAACTGTCTCATGGTGGAATCAACAGGTGAGCTTTTTCATACCCCCAACAGCAGATCGCACCTCAAAATGTTGGGGGTGGAAGCTAGACATCAGTAATTTCTAGGTGTTTCCTGGTGATTCCAATTTCCAGCAAAGCTGGGGAGCCACAGGTTAAGGAAATGAGACAACATATAAAAAGCACCTTGCAGGTAGAAAGCACTCAGTAATAATCCATCTCGTTTACCAAGTGTCTACTGGGTTCTCACATTGAATTAGCATTCTTTTTTTAACGTTTATTTACTTTTGAGAGAGAGAGAGCACAAGCAGAGGAGGGGCAGAGAGAGAAGGGAGAGACAGAATCCAAGAGGCTCCAGGCTCTGAGCTGTCAGCACAGAGCCCCGATGCGGGGCTCAGACCCACAAAATGTGAGACCATGACCTGTGCTGAAGTTGGGACGCTTAACCAACTGAGCCACCCAGGCGCCCCTGCATTAGCTTCTATATTCATTACATCTGTACACTCTCATCATATCCTTGTGATGTTTCATTATCCTGATTTCCCAAAGCAGGAAACCCCAAGTGATTAAGGAACTTGCTCAATGTCGATAGCTCATAATTCAGGGATGGTGATTCAAACCCATGTCGGCCAGACTGAAGTCCCCACCTTTCTGTCACATTGCATTAGGCTACGGACATTTTTTTCCCTTTTTTTTCTCCCTTGCTTTTCCAATCCTATAGAAACCAGTTCATCATAATGCTTTTCAAACTGATTAGGTTGCATATAAAGAAAAATTACATCTCTATTCTGTGGGGTTTCTATGCACATCTTTAATGGTACTAATTTCCGCTCTGAGCCACAGAAAATAAGGGTTAACGCGTGTGGCAGAAGCAGATTGAGCACGTCTATTTGATAAATAATGTTACTTGAGCTTCCAATGTGGGTTTTATCCCTTCACCGATAGGCCAGTTAAGTATGAACAGACTAGAAAGAGACGCATGGATGCCACTCAAGGCCCTACTGTTTTAAGTATCTTTTACATATGTAACATTTGCTATAAGAGAATTTGTACTGGCTTAAAGTGAACTAATCACCACCACTAGAGAATTAGGCACACATGTATACACATTTTATAGATGCACATAAGTGTTTCGAAACAGACAAAATTCCTGGCGACACCATGATTATAACAAGGCCTGCAATCACCACGCTGCCCCAAACACGTTGTCA
Source organism: Lynx canadensis (assembly GCF_007474595.2). Taxonomy (NCBI): domain Eukaryota; kingdom Metazoa; phylum Chordata; class Mammalia; order Carnivora; family Felidae; genus Lynx; species Lynx canadensis. The sequence goes on along the minus strand of NC_044315.2, from coordinate 7,786,704 downwards.
CGACTGCCTCCATCTGTGGGTTACTTAAGACCTCACGTCAATTTTTATCCTGTAGGAAGACACAGTCAATGATTTCCCTAACTTTGGAAGTTACTCATTCCACATTTTTCTTTATTATTTTTTGGCATGGGAGGCTATTTTATTGCTCTGACCAAATGTCTATGCCTTGATAGCAAAAACATTTGCTTTCTTCTCATCTTACTTGATATTTTGGAAGAACAATTTGACGACTCCCATGAATGATTCTGAGTTAGCGGGAGAGCATCTGTTGCAGGCCGGTCCTTCCTCTTGTCAAGTTCGCGCAGAACCTAGTTTCATCATTTCAAAAGCAAAAGCAGTAACTGATCTGAGGTGACAATAAAAGGACTTTAGGGACGCCTGGGTGGCTCAGTCGGTTCAGCGTCCGACTCCAGCTGGGGTCATGATCTCACGGTTCCTGGGTCCAGCCCCACCTCGGGCTCTGCGCCGACAGCTCAGAGCCTGGAGCCTGCTTCGGATTCTGGGTCTCCCCTCTCTCTCTCTGCCCCTCCCCCGCTCATGCTCTGTTTCTCCTTCTCAAAATAAATAAACATTTTAAAAAATTAGAAAAAAAAAGGACTCTGGATTCAAAGTCTTGACCCCTCACACCCATACAACCTTAACACGTTAACATCTCATTGGTAGACACCAATAAGTACTGTTATACTAGAAAGCATGTCCATAAATAGGACTCCTGAACGGGTCTATCTTATATCCACTTACTTAATTTGGGTCTTGACATTTATCTTTAAAAAATTTTTTTCATGTTTATTTATTTTTGAGAGAGAGAGAGAGAGAGAGAGAGAGAGACAGAGCACAAGTAGGGGAGGGGTACAGAGAGAGGGAGACACAGAATCCGACGCAGGCTCCAGGCTCCGAGCTGTCAGCACAGAGCCTGACGCGGGGCTTGAACTCACGACCCGTGAGATCATGACCTGAGCCAAAGTCAGACACTCACTGACTGAGCCACCTAGGTGCCCCCGACATTTATCTTTAAATTTTTGATATTCAGGTGGGCTCTATTTTCAAAACGTTTCAATGGAGAGACATGCACATTCATTGCATTTGATAGTACTTATGTGTTAAAATTGGTAAAAGAAGTCTTTTTCAAAGAATTGTCATACTTTGTTGGTAAGGACGAAGGGTTTATTTCTTCATTGTTCATAGCGTTAATTTTTTTCATCCAATTTTTAGCATGCCTTCAGTGGCCCATTTCTGCTACATGTTTACTTTATTGATTTTTTTTAAAGATGTATCGATCATTAAAGATCTTTGGGAATATGTTCAAAAATGTTAAAATACTGGGCTTAATAAAATTACTACAGGCAGCATAAGCCAGATTGAGAATTATCTTGCCAAATAGTATTTCTCAGCAAGCCATTTGGAGAGACTTTTTTTTAATGTAGTTGATACCTTGATCAAAATATAATTTCTCCCTTCCCCCTTTTCTTAACATTAGTCTCCTTCTATACGTATTAATTCCTACCTAGCCACATATTAATTCCTGTATAGCTAACAATTCTAAAGTATTCCTAGCATTTATATGCAGTCTCAAAGGGATTAAGAATTTTTCTTTAGAAAATCAATTTGGATTTCTGTTATACCTTTGGGTTCCAAAACCATGAGCTTTTTCTGAAGTAAGGAGGGGAGAGGAGAGATAATTCTCCTAGTAACGAACCCAGTATTTTTCTGAGTTTTCCTTGAGGAGAAAAGTGTATTTGAATGGCTGTTGACAACTCAGTCAGCTTTGTGATGCCAGAAAAGAAACTCTTGGCCTACTGTAGGTAACAGGTGGGTGTTGGGGTCATTGGAAATCTATCTGGATAGCATGGCCAGGGAACGCCTCTTAGGTGGTAGATTTAAAAACTGAATTCTGAAGCAAGAAAAGGAGCAAATGGTGTGAAATGCGGAAGTGATGGAGAACTTTCTGGGCAAAGGGGAAGGCCCATAAAAAGGACTCCGAGGAAAGAGGTCCCTGTGTTTGAGGAATGCACAGTTCCTAAGCATGTCTGAAACGAAACGGGAAGGAAAAGAATGCCACGAGAAAGAATTATGATGGATAAGATGGCTCACGAGGGGCACAATAAAAAGTTCAAATGTTAATTTATTTATTGAGTAGAGTTTTAAGCAGAACAGTAATATGGTTTAACTTCAGTTTTAAGAAGATTACCGTGACCACTAGAATATAAACTAGAAGAGGCAAGACTAATTAAGAAGTTATTAAAAAACAGAAATCGGGGCGCCTGGGTGGCTCAGTCTGTTAAGTGTACAACTCTTGATTTTGGCTCCGGTCATGATCCCACGGGTGCATGAGATCAAGCCCCATTCCATGTCAGTTGGAATTCTCTCTCTACTCCTCCTGTTTGCACTTTTTCTCTATCTCTCAAAAAAAACCCCACATAAACATCAAAAAAAAAAAAAAAGAAAGAAAGAAAAGAAAAGAAAAGAAAAGAAAAAGAAAAGAAAGAAAAGAAAAGAAAAAATGACCAGGGCACCTGGTTGGCTCAGGGGAGCAGATAACTCTTGATCTCAGGGTGGTGAGTTCGAGCCCCACATGGATATGGAGATTACTTAAAAATAAAATCTTAAACAAACAAACAGAAATGACCTAACTGGTTCAAGAAGAGAACTATAGAACAAATCACAAAGGTTAAAGACTGATAACTTTTAAAAATTTGAATGTTATTTATTTTGAGAAAGAAAGAGACAGAGCATGAGCAAGGGAGGGGGAGAGGCAGAGAGAGAGGGAGGCACAGAATCCGACGCAGGCTCCAGGCTCTGAGCTGTCAGCACAGAGCCCAACGCAGGGCTTGAACTCATGGACCTCGAGATCATGACCTGAGCCGAAGTCAGATGCTTCACCAACTGAGCCACCCCAGGCGTGTCAAAGATTGATAATTTAAGCAGTACCCCGCACAGATGGTTTCAGAGCTGAATTCTTTCTAACCATCAATAAATATATAATTATTTTTAGTCTGTCCATTCTACACTGTAGAAAACATGAACACTTTTGAATAAAGTTAGAATAGCTTTAATAAAAACCAGACGGGGGCACCTGGGTGGCTCAGTCGGTGAAGCTTCTGACTTCTGCTCGGGTCATGATCTCACAGCTCGTGGGTTGGAGCCCTGCGTCGGGCTCTGTACTGACCATGCAGAGCCTGCTTGGGATTCTCTCTCTCTCCCTCTTTCTGTGCCCCTCCCCCATTTGTGCTTCTCTCTCTCTCTCTCAAAATAAATAAATAAACTTAAAACAAAACGGATGAAAGTAACAAGAAAGAAGTTTCTACTTGCTGCTTTTTGAAAGGAAGGTATCCATCAAGAGAGCCCAACACACCAAATATTGCAGGAGAAAAACCGCATGATTCTGTCAATGCTTTTCACTGAGTCATTTGATAAAATGCATTAGCCACTCCTAAGAAAAACTAAGTAAGACAGGAACACCAGAAAGCCATGTGGTAGGTCTTGGCAGCCGGAGGAGCAGGTAGTAAAAACAACTGTACCCACTGCTACAAAAGGACCAGTTTCTCTACCTGCCTGGCCGGTGTTCCGAGGACGCCTGCCAGTGACAACCGGCATGGACACCTTCAGCACCAGTGGCAGGTGACCCAATACCAAGACCTATGACCTACCTCTGTTCCAGGGGCCTTCCAAGTGAGCAGTCTGTTCCACCAAACACCTGTGCTCTGACGACCAGCCCTTCAGTCCTCCTGGCCCAGCCCGTGCATGGGGCAGTGGTCCCAGGGATGGGGCACTTTACAACTACTGTTGGGATATCTTCTTCCTTTTCCTCCCTCTAGGAGATAGGAGATTTTGGGGGGCTTGGCTAGTCAGGGTTTCACGACCTTGGTGCTAGGTGATGTTTTGGACTAGGTAAGTCTTTGTCGTGGGGAGCTGTCCAGCAATTCTAGAAACCTTTGCAGCATCATTGGCCTTTATCCACGTGATGCCCGTAGCATGCAACCCTCTCCCCCAGTTGTAACATCCAGAAATGTCTCTGGACACTCCTGAATGTCCCCTGAAGGCCAAAATTACTGCAGTCAAGAACTTCTAGGCTAGAGGACAGCAGTATGACTGTGTTGGTCACAATTTATGGCTTTGTTGCATCTACACCAGTAAATTCTCACTTGGGAGACAAAAAGCGAAGCTATCTGTATTAGTTTGGGCTGACAAAACAAAATGCTGTGGACTGAGTGGCTTAAGCAAGAGAAATTTATTTTCTCATGCTTTTGGAGGATGGAAGTCTGAGATCAGAGTACCAGCACAGTTGGGTTCTGGTGAGATCTCTTTCTGGCTTGCAGAGAACTAGCTTCTCGCTGTGTCCTCATGTGGTGGAGACAGTGCGAGCTTTCGGGTCTCTTCTTTTTCTCATAAGGAGACCAGTTCTCCACTCCCATCGCCACGTTTAACCTTGATCACCTCCTTAAAGACCCTGTCTACAACACATAGCAAGCTACGGCTTCAACGTATGAGTTTGGGAGTGGCATAACTCAGTCCACAGCGACACCGACGCAAGACTTAAGAAAAACAATCTCTACCGAAACCCAACAACTACATTATATACAACGGGCATTTTTAAAATTAAAATCAGCAACAAGGCTGGGGTTTCTTCTATTATCACTATTCTTCAACACATTTTAAAGATGGATAAGGCTAGAGAATAAAAGAAACAGTGTAATATGAGGAATGAAACAATAATACTGTCTTCATTTCCAGTTGGTATGATTATGTACTTAGAAAATACAAGATATTCTGCTAAATATCTCTTAGTACTAAAAAGAGAATTTGTTAATGTGACTGGCCACATACAAAATTAGTAGCTTTTCTATCAATATTATGTAATTAGAAATGAAAATAGGATATAATCCATTCATAAGCACAATTGAAAAATGAAGTATCCAAAATAAATCCAGGAAGACAGGAATTTGATCTAAATGAAGCAAATGATAACATTAAAATTTTTTTTAATGTTTATTTATTTCTGAGACAGAGCATGAGTGGGGGAGGGGCAGAGAGAGGGTGACAACAGAATCCGAAGCAGGCTCCAGGCTCCAAGCTGTCAGCACAGAGCCCAACTCGGGGTTCAAACCCACGAACTGTGAGATCACCACCTAAGCCAAAGTCAGTTGCTCAACCGACTGAGCCACCCAGGCGCCCCAGCAAATGATAACATTCTATTGAAGGACATAAAACAAGACCCAAAATTGGAGAGATGGTCCTTTCTATATTAATACATTATATTTATTGCAGTTCTAATTAGAATCTCAATATAATATTTCTTTCCAATTGGTCAAAATAAGTTTTAAAATTCACATGGAAAAAGAATGTGCAGCAACTTTCCATTTTAAAAAAAGACATCGGGGGGCACCTGGGTGGTTCAGTTGGTTAATCATCCATCTTCTGCTCAGGTCGCGATCTCCTGGTTTGTGAGTTTGTGTCCGTGTCGGGCTCTGTGCTGACAGCTCAGAGCCTGGAGTCTGCTTCGGACTCTGTGTGTCTCTCTCTGCCTCTCCCCAACTGACACTCTGTCTCTCTCTGTCTCTCAAAAAATGAGTAAATGTTACCAAAAAAATTGAAAAATAATTTTTTAAATGACATCTAGTGGGGACTCACTCTATCAGATACTAAAAGTACTCTGTACTCAAAACACTCGGTTCTAGCACAATAATAGACAACAGTTAACTGCATTAAAATGAAATCTAAAATGAACACAGTAAATGATAAAGCTGACATTTTGATTCCATAGAAAAAAAGGTTTTCTCTGTTAAATGATGTTTGCATTCCTAGTCAGTAACCTGAAGGAATATAAAAGTATCCCAACAATGCCTAAAGACAGAAATATAAAAAATTTACAAGACAAAAATATCAGAAGAAAAATTAAGAGACTTTTTTTTTCAAACCTTGGAATGGAGAGAAAGCAAGACAGTCAAGTCTTGAAAACATACAGAAAAAGCAGTAGGTTTGGTTACACGAACCTTGTAAACAGTCAAGTCAAGTCAAGTCTTGAAAACATACAGAAAAAGCAGTAGGTTTGGTTACATCTGCCGTTGTCCAGATGGGAGGGAAGAGTGGTCACAATGGTGGTGGCCGTGGCAATTGAGAGCAAAAGTTTTCATTCCCGTGGTAAGGTGGCAATAACAAGATTTCCAAAAAGGTCAGATGTGGGTTTGAAAGTGGGGGGAAAACGTCAAATTAGATCAAAGTTGCGTGAGATCATTTTTAAGAAAAGAAATACAAAATTACTCACCAAATTAGATGCGAAAGTGAGTATTTCTTTAGAATGAGAAAAGAAGCCACAACAAATTACAAATTTAAGAAGCTGCCAAATACTATAAACATCACTGAATCCAAAGAAATTAAAAAGACATACTATTTTTAATCAATCAACTGCTAGAAACGTTTTGGCAGTAAACTCTTTGTATCGCCTTTTATATGACAATGATTTTGTAAGATTATTTTGTAGATAAAGAAAAGGAAACTAATTCAGTCTTTGTTGTAGCCTGGTTGGTCAACTTCAGTCTTTTTATGATTGAGAAATGGGATACATGAAACACGTGATGTCACATACAGATAAACTTCCTATTTGTAGTACAGCCTCAACCTTATAGTCTATATAAAATATTCTGGTAAATTCTATTTCATGCAATTTTCATCTAAGGTATGGATTTTTTTTTACAATTTAATATGTTTCATTATTGAGTATTTGTGGCAAGAGAGAACTTCTATTTTGATGAGGCACCTTTATGTTTCAAATGTTCCAATATTTAGCTAAGTAAATGCTCTAATATTTAGCTAAATAAACATTAAATATTACACATCTGATGACTGGAAGAATGTTCCACAGCCAAACTTCTGGGTCCCCAAAGTTCAAATATTACTTCTCCTCTCTACAAAATACCTCTCCGTGAGATAGGTCATACTCATAATACAAGACAACCATAGGTCCTGAGCCTTAGTGTCACAAAGCGAGGTGAGTCAGCATGGGGAGTGGTCAGGAACTTTCTAAAGTGCCCCCATGTGAGAATACCTAGTAAGAACTTAACTGTATATAGGAGTATCTGTGGGTAACAATGTTATCTCACTAAATCCAATCTAAATATATTCCTAACACAACTTCTTTGTAGCCACATCTCAAAAGTGTCTATGGAAATGGCATGAGGGAATACCATTAACGGTAAGTCAGAGATAAAAACAGTTTTAATTAATTGCAGTTAAAATATGCTACTATTGCAAATTTAGAAAAAATACATGATATACAAACACATTTAGGTCCCAATATCTTAGAAAAGGCTCCTGCAAATGAAGGACACTGAAACTTAAGCTTTATAATTCTTAGCAAATTCACTTCTGCTTGACAGAAGAATCATATATGATTCCAGGTTTCTGGCTAGAATAACACAAGCCAATCCCTTGTGTAAAGACATGTCTCTTTGTTGAGGTTCATGGCATTTACCTAAAAAAACCAGGTGGCTGGGTAGCACTGGGAAGGGGAATCCTTCCATGATGGGTTGCCTGGCCTATGAAGCTTCTTCCCTGTAGGTCAGAGACTCCCTTCCTCAATGTAGAGGCACCAGGCAGCCTGCCTGGGAAACTTTTCCTGCCCCTTCAGGCAGCACCATTATGGACCTTTGGAAACCCTACTAGCATGAGATGAACCAAGTAGATGACAATAGCACAAGAGCTCTGAAAATTAATTTGTAACTAGAACCACCATAGGGTGACTTATTGCTAAAATATAAGCTCTAAATAGGACCCAGTGTCTTCTAAAATAATAACCAAAATGTCCAGGATATGATTTTTAAAAATCCTGTTATATTCCAAGAACCCAGAAAATCACAACTGGAATGAAAAAGTGCAATAACCAAGATACAGTACCCAACAAGGACTTTTTTAGAAGTAAGCTCTATGCCCACCATGGGGCTTGAATTCACAACCTGGAGTTCAAGAATCACATGCCCTACTGACTGAGCCAGCCAGGTGCTGCTATCAAACAGGGGTGTTAAAGCATCCATATTAAAAATAGTTCAGTAAACCATTACAAATTCTGTTGAAGCAAAGTAAACAATAGAAAATCACAGAAGAGAAATAACAGTTTTTAAAAGAACGATGCTGAAAATGTAGAACTGAAAATACAATGGTAGAATTAAATATTTGCTTGATGGCTTAATAGTAGATTTGAAATGGCAGACACAGAATGAGTGAACTTGAGGACAGATCAACAAAATTTACCAAGTTTGAACGGTAGAGAAAAAAATAGACTGAAAAAAAATTGAACAGAGTCCCTGAGCAAATGGAGGTAATAACAAACAAACAAAAATACATTAAGAAGGAGAGAGGAAAGAGAGTGGGCTGAAGGAATAGTGGTTGAGAACTTTCTACACTTGGTTAAAAAAAAAAAGAAAGAAAGAAAAAAAGGGGGCAGGGGGGCATGGAAAGCCCTGAGACTGTAAAATTAAGAAACTGAGCAAACTCCAAACATGATAAACTCAAAGGACTCCATGCAAACACATGAAATTATACTTCTGAAAACTAAGGACATAGAAAAAATCTGGAAAGCAGACAGAGAGAACTAACACATTAGCTACAGGGACCACCACTGTGAAGGTTGGTGGATTTCTTACCTGAAACGATGGTGGCCAGAAGGATGTGCCACCACATTTTTCAAACGCTGAAAGAAAATACTTGTCAATATCAAATTTTATATGTGGCAAAACTATCCCTTAGGAATTAAGAGGAAATAAAAACATTCCCAGATGAAGGAAAACTAAAAGCATTTGTTGGAAGCACACTTATTCTTCAAGATTGCCAAAGAACTTCCTTCAAACAGAAAGAAAATAATGAAAGAATCCATTTTGAGCATCAGGGGTTAAAAAGAAATGCCAATGGTAAGAACATAAATATGGGCACATACAAAAGACTATCCTTCTCTTCATGAATTTTGTAAATTGTATTCTATGATTAAAACATACTGTGACCCTATCCTATACTCAAGACAATGTTACATAGAAGTGGGGAATGCAAAGGGAACTGAATGGAAGAAAGGATTCCACGTTTTACTCAAAGTAATAGAATGTTGATACCAGTAAAATGGTATAAGTTATATACATATTTTAAAAAATTTTTTATGTTTATTTATTTCTGACAGAGAGAAAGAATGTGAGTGTGGGAATGGCAGAGAGAGAAAGAGGGAAATACAGAATGTGAAGCAGACTCCAGGTTCTGAGCTGTCAGGCACAGAGCCCAACACGGGGCTAGAACCCACAAACCCCGAGATCATGACCTGAGCCAAAGTCAGACACTTAACCAACTGAGCTACCCAGGTGCCCCAGTAATATACATATTAAAATTTTTTTAATGTTTTTTATTTATTTTTTACAGAGAGAGAGAGACAGAGAGAGAGAGACAGAGAAAGACAGAGAGACAGCATGAGTGGGGGAAGTGCAGAGAGAGAGGGAGACACAGAATCTGAAGCAGGCTCCAGGCTCTGGGCTGTTAGCACAGAACCCAACTCTGAGCTCAAACTCAAAAGCTGTGAGATCATGACCTGAGCCAAAGTCCAATGCTTAGCTGACTGAGCCACCCAGGTGCCCTCCTATTTTTTAATACCCAGAGCAACCACCATGAAAACTATACAAACAGATAGACTAGATAAAAACACTACAAATAAATCAAGATGGAAGGCTGAAACATGTTTATGTAACCTGCAAGAAGGCAAGAAAAGAGAGACAGAGGATCAGGAACCCAAGGAAATTAATAAAAAGACTGAAGTTCTAATACCTCAGTAATTTCCCTTTAAGTGTAAATGAGTTAAATACAGACATTAAAAGTATATCAAAAAACACAAGCCAACTATATGCTGTTTACAAGAAACTCACTTAAAATTCAACAACATAGCCTAGAAGTGAAAGGATGGAAAAGTACACCATGCAAATATTAATTTTTAAAAAGCAGGAGTGGCTATTAATATTAGAAAAAGTAGACTTCAGAACAGGGAGTCTTATTAGAGGCAAAGAGGCACATTCCATAATGTTAAGAGGATTGATCCACCAGAAAGACATTTCAATCCTAATGTGTATGCGCCAAGGAGCAGAACCTCAAAACACATGAAGCAGAACTCAATAGAGCTGAAATGTGAAACAGACAAATTCACAATTGTTGTTTGGTCTTTAATACTCCCTCTTAGCAAGCAATAGAACTGATAGATAATCAGCAATAGATAATTAATACATACACATAGAAGGTCTGAACAACACAATTAGCCAACAAAAATTGATATGTAGAGAACACTCTACCCAGCAAGAGCAGAATGGGCATTTTTCAAGCATCCATGGAACATTTACCAAATAGGTCACATCTTGGGCCATAAAACAAACATTAATATAGTTAAAATAACTGAAATCATACAAAATACATTCTCTGACCCGATGAAATCAAACTAGACTCCAATGAGAGAAACACAACAGGAAATCTCCAAACACTTGGAAATTTAACAACGCAATTCTAAATAATGTATCAAAGAGAAAGTTTCAAAGGAAAATTTAAAATACACAGAAGTAAATTAAAATGAAAATACAATTTATTAAAATAGGTGAGATGCAGCTAAAGCAGTGCTGAGAGGTGTATTTATTGCACTAAATTCTCTTTCATTAGAAAAGATGAAAGGTCTCAAACTAATAGTATAAATTCCTTTCTCAAGAATTCATCAGAAAAAAGAGCAAATAAGCCCAAAGCAAGCAAAGAGAATATATAGACTACTCCCAATGTCTTTACTTCTCTTGTTACCAGGCCTATAGTCCATTGTCCAGCATTATGATTGTTCCTGTACAACTGTCATTAATTACTTGCCTATCTCCTTGACGCTTGTACCTAGCCAGAAAAAAAAAAATGGTCTTCACATTTGTTAACAAGATTTCAGTGTAACTGGAGAAAATCACAGCGCTATTGACCAGAATCATTTCAAATCCATTACCATACCTCTCAGAGAGTCACTTGACACCGATATTATCCCAGTTTTGTGATGTATCTACTTTTCTACTATGTCAGCAGATGATTTCAAATCTCCAACATCCTCTTCCCCCTTTGTTCTAAGCTAATAACCTCTCTGCATGTTTTATACAAAAATAATACCATTCCAGTAAGAACTACCTACCTCGTCTTTCAACCAGATCGCCCACCAACCTATTTGTATCCGTACTCTCATACTGGCCTCCCTTGTAGTTACAATAAAAAAGTCACCGGTGCTATCTGAGTTCAACCTCTCTGCTTCCCTGTTTTCCTTTTTTTTTCAAAAAAGGAATTTTTGCTGCCAGTTTTTCTTTCCCTACTCCATTATTACTTTCCACTGGAGCCTTCCCATCCAAACTGACGCATACTTTAAGACGACCCATTGAAACAAACATACACACACACAAAAACAAGCAAACAAAAAACTTCCGTTGATTCCACACCCTGTCCCAGCTACGCCCATTTTTCTTTGCCTCTGTAGAAAAATAGGGCATTGTCTTACCCTCACTGCCTCCACTATCTCACCTCCCATTTTCTCTTCGAATCATCTTAATTGGGTATTTCGAGACAACTCAAATTTATATCTCTAGCCTAGACCTCTCTTCAGAACTCCAAACTCCTATATTCTACTTGACATTTCAATTTAGATGTCTAATAGAAAACTTAAATGCAGTCAAACGGAATGATTAATACCCCTTCCCGATTTGCTGCTCCAAGATCTTCCACTTCTCGCCAGATCTGCCATCAACCTAACTGCTCAAGCGAACACATAAAAACTTAAAGCTTTTGGAACCCTTGATTCTTCTTCCGCTCACAACACAGCCTATATCCCAACCCATTGGTGCGTACCGTTGGCGGTATTTTCACTATTTCCGGGACCTGCCCACTTCTACTATCTCCATAGCTACCACCTTAGTCCGCATTACCTACTCGCCTCACATTTGCTTCTTAACTGACTTTCTGGATCCACTTGAAACGGAGACATGGCTAACAGGTCATTTTAAAGCAGTAGTACCTTAAACGTCTCCAGAAGCACATATTGTGTATGACTGTTTGCTTTTACTTCGAGTCTTAAAATAACACGTTAGGGAGAAACGGCTTCAAATGTCATTTGAGACTGGAAATGTCTGAGCTTCTATTTTGAAAAGACAAAAAGCAAAAAGAGGAATAGATAACCGAAGTTTGTATAAAATAATAAGGCAAAAAGAGGGGGATTTGGAAAGTTATACTAACAAGCAAGAGAACAAATAGGAAGGGGTAGGCCCTCTGCTAGAGACAGATGGTGACAACAGATGACAGCAAGAAAGCCGGGCCACTCCGTTCCTGTTCTGCCTGTCTTCTGCATCAGAGACAATGATCTTCAGACTGGAGGGGGGAGAACAAACTAGTTTAAGAGGCACTGATGTCAAAGATAGGTGGGAAGATAGAGAACATCAAGTGCCCTGGCTGAGTGAAGTTCGTGAGAGGGTTGGAGAGAAGAGGGGGTGAATCTTCTGAACCCCCGGAAGAATGGTGGAGAGGGGGAGAGTGTCACAGAAGTGGAGAGCAGGAAATGCCGTGCAAATTTTCACTGGGAGAGAACAGGAAATTCTGCAATTATAAAGCAGTGAGCCTGACATTCATCCTTGTGCAAAATTATGGAACGGATTATTAAAATGGATGGGTTTTCAAACAGTATAAAATGAGAGCCCTTAAATTCTTACAAAGGGAAGTGATAGTCACTAAGACCCAGCATGGGCTCATTAAGATTAAGCCATACCCGACTCACCTCGTTTTCTGTTTGGGTAGGTTAACGACTACTGTTAAGAAGAGCTAATATTCTTTTGCACTTCGTCGATGTTAGCGTCTAGGTTAAGTGATTTATGTGCATTTTCTCATGTGATCTTAAGTATTATTCCCTCTATTTTAGAGACGAGGTAACAGGGGTTTAGAGCAGTAACTGGCCCCAGACCACAATGCCAAAACTGGGGAACATGCATGTAAGCACAGGTTGGCACGTTTCAGAATTCACGGTCTTAACCTCTGCTCTACGAGGCCCCTAAGGAGTACAGGTGTATCCCAAGAGTGATATTCAAATGGCACACCTGGGGCCCCTGAGTGCCTCCATCGTTTTAGCATCCAACTTCGGCTCAGGCCATCATCTGGCGGTTCGTGGGTTCGAGCCCCGCATCGGACTCTGTGCTGGCAGCTCAGAGCCTGGAGCCTGCTTCGGATTCTGTGTCTCCCTCGCTCTCTGCCCCTCCCCCACTCACGCTCTGTCTCTCAAAAGTGAACAAACATTAACAACAACAAGAAATACACGAGTGGCACACCTGAATTACGTCCATGGCCACAAGATAGAAAGAGACGGAGCCACTGATGGTATGTTTGGGGTGGCCCGTAAATGATGGAATGACCATTTTCAAAGAGCAGTGGTTCATGTGTCATTGTTTTCCTGAAAAACAAATCCCCACCCATCCCAGAGCCCCATCCTTAACCAGTTGTTGGTTAACATTTTCATGAACAACCTGGCTAGGTAGGTAGATGGCATATTATCAAATATGTGGGTGACCTGAAACCTAGCTGGCTAGTAATGGACTTCCCCAAAGATCTTAGCATAGGATGAATAAAACAGGAAGCAGTAGGTTAGGAATAAATGTAAAAATCTATCACTTGGGTTTTTCAAACTCTACCCAATATCACATAGGGAGAAAAAAAAAGACGAGCCAACAACAATTCATGAGCAGCTCATGCGTGGTCAACGGCAACTCTGTAGTGTCACAGCCCCACGGTCAAACGTCTCACCAAGGCAGAAAGGTCAAATCAGGAAGTTTTAGACTAGATCATTGAACTCACTCTTTACAGAAAGGCTCCAGGATCACACAGGTATTACAAACAGTGCTAATAGCTGAGTCCAGAGAGTAACGCAGGGGAACATACTAGACAACAAGCAGCCAGGAAACTTAGCAATGGTACAGCTTTACAGCAGGAGACGGAGAAAGATTTCAGTGAAATCAAACTTTCTTTCTTTCTCTTTCTTTCTTTCTTTCTTTCTCTTTCTTTCTTTCCTTTTTTTCCTTTTTCTCTTCTTTCTTTACCTTTTCTTTCTCTTCTTCCTTTCTTTCTCTTGTTCTCTTTCTTTCTTTCTTTTCTTTTTTTCCCCCTTTTTTATTTCCTCTCTTTTCCTTTTTCTTTCTTTCTTTCTTTCTTTCTCTTCTTTCTTCTTTCTTTCGTTCCTGTTTCCCTTGTTTTTTTCTTTCTTCTTTCGTTCTTTCTGATACTATCTTTTTAACCACTAAATGTCTATAGTAAGAAGGCTTCTTCTATTGCTGCGGTCTTTTATATGTCTTTCCTGTACTGTAAGTAGGCCTTAAAGTAACTTTGAGAACAATGTTTCTTGGTTTACTTCATCATTTTAATGTTTAAAAAATTAAAATGCTTTTAGGGTTTTTTAAATCTTTTCATGTGTATACTCTTTTAAAGGATTTTAGGCTTGAATATGCATGTGTCCCTTGATGTTAAGGGAAATCCTTTTTCAGATTAAAAAAAACTTTTTTAATGTTTATTTATTCATTTTTGAAAGAGAGAGAGAGACAGAATGTGAGCAGAGGAAGGCAGAGAGAGAGGGAGACACAGAATCAAAGCAGGCCCTAGGCTCTGAGCTGTCAGCACAGAGCCATACATGGGGCTCAAACACACGAGCCATGACATCATGACCTGAGCCAAGGTCGGACGCTTGACTGACTGAGCCACCTGGATGCCCCATCCCCTTTCAGATTATTGTTGCTATACTGAAGCTTTCATTTTGTTTGGTTCCTGATAGGTGTTTGGGGAAGTACATATAGCACCTCTAAGGAGCATGTGAAATTTGTATTTCATAGAAATACAAGTACAGAGTATGATGTGGCCACCAAACAGCCTAAGATGATTTGATACTACATTAATTAAATTATGTATCCAGGAAGAAGAAATTGATCATCTCTCTCTATATACAGCTAAACCCACACTTCGACTAATGCTTAGTTCTGACCCTTTAAGAGGATGCACAGACATGCCTGTATTTCCACCGGTGATCTGGGTGATGGAGAGATTTGGAATCATGTAAGATGAGCAACTTTTAAAGAAATTGGGATGTCTTTCCTGGATAAGACACTAGTCCCTATTTAGCACGCTGTAGAAGTGACAGGAGTAATAGGAGATTATAAGAGCAAATGGAAAGATCAGAGTTTTGTCACTTTACACAGTAGTTGTAACGGTTATAGCATTAGACCGGCCTGGGTATACAGCCCAGCTTCACTGCTTCCTAGCTGTTTAACCTTACTCAAGTTACTTAACTGCTCTGTGCTACAGTTTTCCTATCTGTATGTGGTCAAAATGACAGTACACGTGTCATTAGGATTAAACGAATTAAGCTATGTAAAACACAGAGAACTGTGGCTGGTACCTGTTAAGCACTCAATACATTGTCATTACTGATAAAGCACAATGGAAATTTTCCTCTTGTTGGATGACAACGGATGATTAGACTTCCGGTGGTGGTTCAATCCGGAAAGGGAATGATGGGGAAGGAAGGAATGATCAGGTCAGGTTTGAGAATCGGAGTTTGCTTGTGTTTCTCGTGGAGTAACTCTGGCTGCAGAAAAATGCTCTATAATTACTCAAGTTAGGGTATTTAAAAATATCTAGTGACGTCCCATAACCCAGCAAGATCAAACACAAACTCATTGCCATTTGATTTTTAACTGGACTGTCAAGAAGAGAAGTGGTCTAGCCGGCCTGGGCAAACGTCTTGGACTTTGCATGAAACAATACAACCTGCTGCGAGTATTCTGTAAAAATTACCGTGAAAGTTACCTCTCACTTTACTCTGAGCGGAGGTGGCCTGTCAGAATAAATTGCAGTCCTATGGATGATCTGAGGAAAATGTGTACATACACATGAAGCAAGTTCTATCACAAAGTTAATTTTATTACATCTCTGGCCAATTGACATTTCTTTTTTTTTTCTTTTTTTTTTCAATATATGAAATTTATTGTCAATTGGTTTCCATACCACACCCAGTGCTCATCCCAAAAGGTGCCCTCCTCAATACCATCACCCACCCTCCCCTCCCTCCCCCCCCCCATCAACCCCCAGTTTGTTCTCCGTTTTTAAGAGTCTCTTATGCTTTGGCTCTCTCCCACTCTAACCTCTTTTTTTTTTTCTTCCCCTCCCCCCTGGTCTTCTGTTAAGTTTGTCAGGATCCACATAAGAGTGAAAACTATGGTATCTGTCTTTCTCTGTATGGCTTATTTCACTTAGCATTCACACTCTCCGTTCCATCCACGTTGCTACAGAGGGCCATATTTCATTCTTTCTCATTGCACGTAGTACTCCATTGTGTATATAAAGCACAATTTCTTTATCCATCATCAGTTGATGGACATTTGGGCTCTTTCCATAATTTGGCTATTGTTGAGAGTGCTGCTACAAACATTGGGGTACAAGTGCCCCTATGCATCAGCACTTCTGTATCCCTTGGGTAAATTCCTAGCAGTGCTATTTCTGGGTCATAGGGTAGGTCTATTTTTAGTTTTTTGAGGAACCTTCACACGTTTTCCAGAGTGGCTGCACCAATTTCCATTCCCACCAACAGTGCAAGAGGGTTCCCGTTTCTCCACATCCTCTCCAGCATCTATAGTCTCCTGATTTGTTCATTTTGGCCACTCTGACTGGCGTGAGGTGATATCTGAGTGTGGTTTTTGATTTGTATTCCCTGATGAGGAGCGACGTTGAGCATCTTTTCATGTGCCTGTTGGCCAATTGACATTTCTTGTCTACTGTGTTTACTGCTGTAAATCTTCTTCCCCAAAATGACTGTAAATCTGTAAATGCTGTAAATATTCTTCCCCAAAATCTTCTTCCCCAAAATTTGAGAACAGGAGCTGGGGAGCCGTTGCCAATGTTAGGCTGGATTCTGTCTCCCAGAGTCTCCTGATTCCTTTATCCCTGTAGCAAATTTTTTAGTGAGCTGTGTGCTAAACTCTCTCCAAGTCCCAAGAAAAGAACAAAAAGAAGGCAGACAGTGTTGCCGCTCTCCTATAACTCACATTCTAGTGAGAAGACGCAAACAGGCAAAGGAAGGCTAGGAAGTATAGAAAGCATTCGAAGAGAACTGAACAGGGCATAAAGGTAGGACTTTCTGGATGGTTGCTTTGGACTGAGTGGCTAGGGAGGCCTCTCTAAGGAGCATCGCGTCTCACTAAGACACGAATGACGATAAGCGTCCAGGACTGTGAGGCTCACCATTCTAAGGAAAGGCAGCATCTAGTACAACGATTCTAAGGTGAGAGAGAAGGCCAATTAGGCTGGAAGGCTGTGGCTAGGGTGGATAATGTTTATGGAAAGTTCAGGGATGCAGAGTCCAGATCATTTACAGCATTGTAGGACAAGATAAGATACTGAGACCGTAGCTTCAATCAGAAGCCAGGCATTGGTAGATTTTAAGCAGAGGAGTGATTTGATCTGATTGTATTTGCATACACCCATCTTGGTATTACATGGAGATTAGATCACAGAAAGCAAGAGAGCAAGCAAGGAGATGAATTGGAAGGTTATAGCAGTAGTCCAGGCAAAGATATGGAGATGACTTAGCAGGAGATAGGGTAATGGACAGAAAGAGAAATAGTCAGATTTGGGGTAGCTTTTGGAGTTAGAGTGATGGAACTTGGGAATTCTTTGGTGAAAGACAGAGAGAGCTGAATGATGGATGTGTTCTAAGCTTTTGGCCTTAGAAATCTATAGAAATGGTGCCATTTTCAGATATTTGGGAGTTTGGGGAAGGAATGGGTTGGGTAGGGAAAAACGAAAATTTCTCTTATAGACAAATTAAGTTTAAATGCCTATTAGCCATTCAAGAAGAACTGTCTAGTATGAATTTGGATATTTGAATCTAAGTTTCAGAGAAGATGGTGACAAAGGGAAGATAGTGATTTGAACGCCTTAAGCTACCTGAAACATAAGAAAGGCTATACCACTTAAGAGGATAGGGCCAAGTTACCAGGCCAATGGGTACTCCAATATTTAGAGATCAGGTAGAAGAAAAGGAGGAGCCAGAATACAAGACTGAGAAGGCTCAACAGTGAGTTAGGAGGAAAGGCAGGAGACATGCTAGCCAAGAGGCCAAGAGAAGAAATAATTTCAAGGAAGGAAGGGTGAATTGAGTCCAACGTTGCTACACAAATAGAGACCACTGGATTTGCAGGTTTCAATAGAATGGTGCATTCTGAAGCTCAACTGGAATAAACTGGAGAAGAGTATGTGAGGTGAGGAGAGGAGACCAACACTAATAGTACATCTAGACAATGTAATTAGTAGAGCCCTCTGAGACTGCAACAGCCTCCTCATGATACTGGAAGAGCTCAAAGAATGGTTCATACTTTTTAAAAAAATTTGTTAATGTTTATTTATTTTTGATAGAGAGAGAGAGAGAAACAGAGCACGAGTGGAGAGGAGCAGAGAGAGAGGGAGACACAGAATCAGAAGCAGGCTCCAGTCTCTGAGCTGTCAGCACAGAGCCAGAAGCAGGGCTCGAACTCATGAACTGTGAGATTGTGACCTGAGCTGAAGCCAGACACTCAACCAACTGAGCCACCCAGGTGCCCCGAGGAAGGTTCATAATAAGGAGAGGATTGTGCACCTGTTACTGATTTGGACCAGATGACCTTGGAAATACCTATCATGTAATGGTGGTCTACGATTCTTTATTCTCCAGGGTTTATCTGATACTGCTCTCTTGCTTGCCTAAATTGCCAGTACGGTGTCCCCCACCTGATCCCTCCTCAACCTTATCAGGGATAAATTATTTTCATTAGACTTTATAAAATACTGGAAATAGCTCTTGAATTTTTATTACCTTCACAGTAGACTCTAGACTGGGAACAATTGGCCTCATTCAACCGTCTCATAATGTAGATAAGGCAATTAAGGCTCTGAGAAGTGAAATGACCAGTCAACTACAAAATTCAAAGATAATAGCAAAGCTAGGGCTAGAACCCACGTCACCTCATTTTGGTTCTGATCATCTCATTACTGCCCACTTTCGGTTTCTATCTCTGATTTTTATAAACTATCTGCTTACAATAGGAAACTTTGAAAGTTGTGTTACAAATAGCAAAAAACAAACAAACAAAAGCAAACGAGAAACCAAGGAGCACCTCAAATTCTCAGCTTCGGAGAACGGAAGTTCTTTTTTTTTTTTTTCAGGAATGAGCTAAGGCATTTGTTCCTCCAGCTGCTGGAGTAGTGACAGCGGATGGCTCGCAGCCGAGTCCTTCTCTGAGAAGTGTCAAGTCATAGGGTTGGGCAGACTCAGCAGCAATCCGTAAGATGGAAGAGGTAAATCCAGAACCAAGCATCGGCAGGACAGAGGGCACAATTAAGTTGCATTGGCATCTTTCCTTAACACAAACCGATGGCCACATGATGGGTCCCTGGTGATTAGCTTACCAGGGAGGGAGAAGCCCAACAGATGGTTCACAGATGGGTCATCCTGATATGGAGCGCAAGCTAAAAATGGGCTGCTGTTGCACGAGCTACACTCAAGAGTGTCTCTGGAAGAAAAGTGTGAAGGGAATCCTCACAATGGGCAGAGCTTCAGGCAACGCATCTGGTCATCCGCCTCGCGTGGAAAGAATGACGGACCAAAATGACCCTCTATACCAGTTCATGAACCTAGGGAAATGGTGTATCTCATTGTTCCGGGACCTGGAAAGAGAAAAATTAGCAGACTGGTGACCAGGGCACCTGGGGAAGATTTACATGGGTGGGCCGATGGGAATGAACCCATGGGTGAAGATCTTGGCATCACGTGTAAAAATGCCTTCTGGAGAGCATCCTCTTCTCCTTCATCATTCTTTGTAGAAGAGGCCCTAAACAATGAAAAATACAGAATGGCATGGCCAGTTGCTAGCGGCTAGCCTCTGTTATTAGCCATTCCAGGGCTGGCATAATGGTCACATGAACAGAGAAGTCACAGTGGCAGGGACGGAGGCTATGCATGGGCCCAGAATGGCTGCCATTCGTCAAGGTTAATCTTGCTACTGCCAGTGCCAGATATCCCACCTTCCAGCAACAGACACCAGTGCTAAGTGCTGATATGGCATCATCTTCGAGGACCCCAACCAGCTTCGTGGCGATAAACTGACCACTCTAAACCCCTTCCATTCTGCAATGCATCTTGGCTAGGATCAACAGATAGTCCAGGTCTGGTTTTGCCTTTGCGGTCCACAGGACCTCAGACAGCACCACAATTCAAGGGCTCACAAAGTATCTGATCCCCTGACATGGGATCTTGCACAACATTGCAATGGACTAAGGATGTGCTGGACAACAAAGGAGATAATAGCAGTAAACACATGACTGTGGGACCTACTGGTTTGATGACATACTGCACCACCCATAGGTTGCCAGTCTGATAGAGTAGCCTTTTGCAAGTGTAACTGAGGCAATTGCCTTATGCTTATGCTCTAAGCATAAGCTTATGCTCTAAGACCTAGTAACTTAGGGCTTAGGGCTTAAGGCTTATGCTCTAAGACCTAGTAACACCCTAGATCCATGACTACTATATGGTACCATGTCCCCCGGTAGGTAGAATATATGGGTCTGGTGCCCAAGAGCAGGAAGTAGTGAGTATCCTTGCTCACCACCCCTCCAAGGGACCAACTTGTAGAATTGGTGCTTCCCATTGCTACAATTCTAGACAATGCAGGTCTCGATGTTCTGCCCCCCCCCAAAGGGAGAAATGTTCTGTCAAAAGATGCAACAACAGTCCCATCAAACTTTCAGTTAAAACTACTACTGTCACTTTAAGGTCCTCATGAGGAGAAGAAAGCAAAGAAAGTAGTGCAGAGAAAAAGGAGTCACGATCCTCACATGAGTGCCTGACTCTGAGCATCAGGGGGAGGCAGGGCTACTGCTTCACGATGAGGGCAGGGAAGAATGGTACCCATGTGGTTCCGTTGGGAATCTCTTGATATGCTATACTGCCCAGTTTTGACAATGATTGGGTAAGTGCCAACACCCATGGATTGAAAAATTCATGGTGCAGCAGTTTGGACCCACAAGACATGGGGGTGTGTATCACCCCATCATATACACTGGTTAGATCAGGCAGAAATGTTGGCCAAGTCTGTATGAAATCTACAATAAACAGTAGAGTAAGGACACAATGAAAACTTAAGAAAATACGTAAGTGAATTCAAATGGCACAGGAAATAGACTTCAGCAAGTACTGTTATGTGTCATCTAGATTCCTTGTTCAGGACTGAGGAATTTATTACCTGAGTTGCTCGTAATATTGACAACTAATGGCTTTCAGCTGAATTTTTAGCTGTGAATCGCCCTAGCTAAAAGAGGTACTTTGCCCAAGGCCACACCTACTCCTGGGGCACAGTCCCCATTCAGTTATTGGATGATAAAGGGGTTCAAGGACTCAGGCCCTTGCCTTAAGGAGGGAACAACTCTGAAGGACCATCCCAGCTCCAGAGCTCCAGGCTCTTGTTTTTTTTTTAAAGTTTATTTATTTTGAGGAGAGAGACAGAGAGAGCTAGTGGAAGAGGGGCAGAGAGAGAGAGAGAGAGAGAGAGAGAGAATCACAAGCAGGTTCTTGCTGATAGCTCGGAGCCCGAAGCGGGGCTTGAACTCACAAACTATGAGATCATGACCTTAACCCAAACCAAGAGTTGGACGCTCAACCAACTGAGCCACCCAGACACCCCATAGCTTCCAGACTCTTATTGCAACTTCAATGTAGTTCCACTCCCCTCCTTGACTCACTATTTACTTCCGTTACCATCCCATTGAAGGGTTCATCCCAAGGGTGTCACCAATGAAGTTACTACACACAACACAAATCTCTTTCTTAGAATCTGTTTCTCAGGGACAGGCAGATCAAAAAGCTATGGTAGGTCCATGTGAGATAATATCTCTAATCATGAGGATTGTATTGTAGTAGATAATTTCATGAAATTGGGAAAATTAGCTTAGGACAGTTGTGAAACATTTGCTTCCACTTTTATAAAACAAATGTGTATAAACATGTAAATACATCCTGAGAAGAAGTATAAAGTAGCAAATATTAACAGAAGTTCCTTTGGGTACTAGGCTCAAGATGTTTTTCTATATTTTTAATAATCAATACTAGATATCTTTATTTTTAAGCTTATTTCTTTATTTTGAGAGAGAGAGTGCACGCAACTGGACGAGGGGCAGAGACAGAGGGAGAGAGAGAATGCCAAGCAGGCTCGGTGCTGATAGTATGGACCCCCACATGGGGCTCAATCCCACGAACCAAGAGATCATGACTTGAGCCAAGATCAAGAACTGGACGCTTAACTAACTGTGCCACCTAGGTGCCCCTAGGTATGTTTATTTTTAATCAGATGATGCATTATTTTAGTGCAAATTTTGAGTGTGCAATATACCTAGAAAAACAAAGATGCATGTATAAAACAGAAAGAAATAGAGGCAATAAACAGAGTCCAATATAATTACTATCTATTCTAGTTGACTCTTGAGTTAAGAATGGGAAATAATTTATCTCTCTTCTCTAATGCATCTACGACTAATGGAAGTTACCCGGGTAAGGTGGACAAACAGGATACTAACACCTAGGAGTGGAGTTTCTGGGCACACGGTCACTGTATCTGTAACCTTTTGGGAACTGTCCGTCCGTTTACCAAAGTGGCTGCACCATTTTGCTGTCAGTAGTTATAAAGCCACATTATTTTATACCCTCAGTTCAAGCAGATTTCTTTTATGGTCTGAATATTCTGCCAGATACAGATTAGTCATTTTTCTTGGATGGGTCCTAACACCAAGGAAAAGGACTAGAGAAAAGCAGGAGATTTGATTGGTTCCCAAGGCACCATCATATGGTGACAATGTGTTAAACATATTAGTTTTTCTTCAAGTTGGACACTCACCCCTTAGAGCATTTTCCCTCAACTGTTCCTGTCCATCCATTTAAGGTGTGTGCTCATTAGCCAACCCACTCAAGAATCGCTACATCAATGGTATAAATATACAATGGAATATTACTCAGCATCAAAAAGAATGAAATCTTGCCATTTGCAACAACATGGATGGAGCTAGAGTGTATTACGCTAAGGGAAATAAATCAGTCAGGGAAAGAAAAATAGCGTATGATTTCACTCACATGTGGAATTTAAGAAACAAAACAGATGAACATATGGAAGGGGGGAAAAGAGAGAAGGAAACAAACCATGAAAGACTCTCATGATAGAGAACAAACTTAAGGTTGATGGAGGGAGGTGGGTAGGGGATGGGCTAGATGGGTGATGGGTCCTAAGGGGGGCGCTTGTGATGAGCACTGGGTGTTGTATGTAAGTGATGAATCACTGAGTTCTACTCCTGAAACCATTATTACACTATATGTTAACTAACTAGGATTTAAATAAAAATTTGAAGAGAAAGAAAAAGTAGCTGGAAATAAAAAGGATCACTACATCAAAGTGTGAACTTTATTTTTAGTGTTTATTTGTGAGAGAGAGAGAGAGACAGAGACAAGAGTGTGAGTGGGGTAGGAGCAGAGAAAGGGAGGACACAGAATCCGAAGCAGGCTTCAGGCTCTGAGCTGTCAGCACAGAGCCTGATGCAGGGCTTGAACCCACGAGCTGTGAGACTATGACCTGAGCTGAAGTCGGACGCCCAACCGACTGAGCCACCCAGGTGCCCCTAAAAGTGTGAACTCTTCTCCTTGGCTTGTTATCCCCAAGATCCTCTCAAAGAAAAGAAACTGATTATTGTCCACTCAATTGCTTTACCTTGCAAAGAGGTCCAGAATTGTGAAAATTGTTACCCAGTGCAAGGTTGTTTTGCTTACTTTTAAAAAATTATGCTATGGGGATGCCTGGGTGGCTCAGTGGTTGACCATCTAACTCTCGATTTCAGCTCAGGTCATGATCCCAGGGTTTGTGGGATCAAGCCCTGCGTTGGGCTCCACACGAGGTGTGGAGCCTGCTTAGGATTCTCTCTCTCCCTTCTCTCTCTGCCAGTCCCTTGCTCACACAGGAGCGTGCTCTCTCCCTAAAATAAAATAATAAATAATTATGCTACATAAATTTATAAACAGGGTATATTTGCTTTTCCTTTCTCCTTTCCCAAGGCTGGATGATCCCAAAATTTGGGACAATTAGGAAATCTGCCATAGACTATGATTGAACATCAAGTTCAACCCCCAGGTTCTTGGCAGAAGTTCTTACCTTGTAAGAGGAAGCATACGGTTCTTACAGTTTTTTTTTAATTTCATTTTTTGAGAGATAGAGTCAGAGCATGAACAGAGGAGGGGCAGAGAGAGAGGGAGACACAGAATCCGAACCAGGCTCCAGGCTCTGAGCTGTCAGCACAAATGCGGGGTTCGATGCAGGGCTCGAACCCACAACCCGTGAGATCATGACCTCAGCCGAAGTCAGATGCTTAACTGACCGAGCCGCTCAGGCGCCCCAGGAAGCATCCGGTTCTTAAAACCATTTTCTGGTGCAAATTTTAAGTGGGGAAATTATGATTTATTCAAGTGGCGTCGAGGAACACAATGACCACGTCTTTAACAGATTCAAAGAAAATGCAGAAAAACAGTTTCAAGTGGGTGTCCTTGAGCAACTCTAAATAAAAGCCAAATGAATCCCATCAAAATATATTTTCAGTGAGATTTTTTTTTTGAGAAGGCTAATCAAGAACAACGTGGCTACATTTCACGGGATGTTGAACTTCCCTAATTTGAGGTGGGGAGGGTTCTAAAACATTAATAAAGACTCTATGTATATATTTTGAAGTAATTCATATCTCTTCCAATTATTAAAATAATCAGGAATTACATAATTCAAAGCCAACTGGCTGAATACATTATAAACTGTGTTTTTGCTATTTCTTCAGAGGTGGCTAATTAGCTGGTGAACAGACCTGCCATCCTTTTATCGGATCTAGTGACAGTTAGTTGTGAACTCCACTGATTGGAATTAAGTGATATTTC
Source organism: Lynx canadensis (assembly GCF_007474595.2). NCBI lineage: Eukaryota > Metazoa > Chordata > Mammalia > Carnivora > Felidae > Lynx > Lynx canadensis. Next base: position 7,761,677 of record NC_044315.2, on the reverse strand, counting down.
CAGGAATGTAACATTCACACTCACGTAAGTACCCTGTGGTTAGCTTTTCGGGGTTCTACCTTCATAGAAGGAGAAATCCTAACCTCTGAGGGATGTGAGAAAGCCCTGGGTGAACATCAGACTTACCTGGAAAGTTATTTATAAGCCACATTTTGTCATGGGCATTACAGAAATACTATTTTCAGTCCTTTCTGAATACATAATACTCTTGGCTCAATTTCAGAAGATACAAAGGTTAGGCTGTGATAAAAGCTCTCTCCCACTCCTATCTGCCAACCACCCAGTTCTTGACTCTAGAGGCAAAACCCATAGTATCGTCTTTTTGTAGAACCTTCCAGAGATATTTCACACCTATATAAGCAAATATGTATATTCATCCTTCTTTTTAGCAGCACTGGGAGCAAATGATACACACTCTTGCTACTTTCAGTCCAAGTATCTTGACCATTGGCCTGTGTCTGTAACCTAAAGTTCCTCATTCTTTATTGCAAATGCATTACGTATTATTTTATGTACGCACCGGAAGTGTTTCATCTACCTGGAAAGGTTTCAAAAATACATGTTCCTGGGCCCCCTCATTGCCCTAAGAACCAAAATTCCATGGGGCTACAGTCTGGGAACGATGTATTTTCAGTAATCTCCCCAGGTGACTTTCGCCCATTCAGCCCAGCTTCTTCCTGCTGATTGGTTCCGGGGAATCGGCCTTCTGGGTTATCTATTCTGAGTATCACTATTGCCCGCTGAGCTTTTCACTGGCGTTACAAAGCAGAGGTTATATTTCCCCTACTCATCGGTAGTACATGTTTCTGACCGAAAGGAGGTATATACTATTCATTGTTAGATTTATAGAAATCTAACAGAAAAAAAAAAAAAACAGAAAAAAAACAACCCCCCCAAAAAAACAACCCCCCAAAAAACCAAAGCAGATTCCTACAGACTGGTGCCAGTAAAGTTCCCTATCGATTTACTACACCACACTCCGCTGAAATGGTTCTCCGTGAACCTCCACTTTTCCTCTGCTTTACTTAACCCCCCTCGGCCGCTCTGTCTCCCTGCCGCTCAGGGTTCTCAAGGGGAGGCAGGAGCAGGAGAATGATGATGGCCACAGAGAAGGCTCTGATCAAATCGCCAGGGGAAGCACACCTACCCAACCCGTGCAGAAAAACGGATTGTGATTCTCCAGGAAGGCCCTGAAAATCTCCTGGGTCATCACTATATTCGTTCGGCCAAGGGGAAATGATTTATTTTTCATCAAACAGAAGAATCAAAGGCAAAGGATGGCACATCTGTATCTTTTCCTTCCCCCTCTTACCAGGGTAGGACATGCTCCCCCCCCCCCCCCGCCCAGAGGCTTGTGGTACAAGATAGCGTATCATCCAACGGTTTGTAATCACATCTGTATAAACTCCCCTCTCCCAACTCACCCCCGAACTGAGCCTTTCATTTTTTTAACATTTGCTTCCCTTCTGGTGTTACCAGGTTCATCATCAGTGGGAAGGCGTAAGTAAAATGGCTCATCCCTGAATGTGGCCGGAGGTCTTGCCAGTAGAACCCTACGTAACGGATACGTTGTTTTTGTCTGAGCGATTTGAAAAAAAAAAAAAAAAATTCTAACGATTGCTTTAAACGGTTTAAAATCAAAGATGTGGTGTTCCTTACTGCTTTGGAACCTCAGTATCTTAATCAATGGACAGCGGACCTTTGAGATGGATTTTATGAGAGCAGGAAAGGAACCCACATGTACTGATTACATTCTCTGTCGATACTTAGATTAATTACAGAAGGAGTGTTCATATGTCCCATTTCATAGATGGAGAGAGGAAGACTCAGAGAGTTTAAGTAATTTACCCAAATCCCACATCTGGTGAGTGACATAGCTAAGGCTGGAAACTAGTTCTGACTCCCAAATATGCTGCTTCTACTAAATCACGTTTACCATCTAGACAAATTACATAATTACAGGCACATTTGCAAGAAGAAAATAGTAAACAAATTTAGATAAAACCTATTCGATATTTCATTATGAATCCCCATACTGGATAATTGAGGTGATTCAATTCCCTAGACAAGCATTTCTGTGGCTGAATGGATAATTATTGAACCCATTATGCTATCGGATCACTCAGATCGTGTGTTATTGAAGAGAGACGCTATTCTAAATATACTACTATACGTAAATTGCGCATTGAGTTTGGTTTTAGAATACTTTTAGCTATAACTGAGTATAACAGCTTCCTGAGCAAGTTCCAAACGGAAAAGTGTTTGCACATTTGTTGTTGTCGTTGTGGATCGGGAGCAGTTCTATACTAAATTTAATCAAACATTAGAAGTGGATATATGGATTTATAATTTTTTTTTCCACGTTTATTTATTTTTGGGACAGAGAGAGACAGAGCATGAACGGGGGAGGGGGCAGAGAGAGAGGGAGACACAGAATCGGAAAACAGGCTCCAGGCTCTGAGCCATCAGCCAGAGCCCGACGCGGGGCTCGAACTCACGGACCGTGAGATCGTGACCTGGCTGAAGTCGGACGCTTAACCGACTGCGACACCAGGCGCCCCGGATATATGGATTTAAATATTGGCTTAAAGATAGATCCTGCTGCATACTAGGGTTCTCTAACAACATCACACTGAAAGGGATCAACCTCAATAAGATTTTTTTTTTTTAGTCTAAAAAAATAAGATTGTTTTTTTAAGGACAATGTTTATCTGTTTTGAACCTCTCTGGGTCTGAAAGTATCTGTCCCTGTTATCAGGAATGCAAAATCTTTCCCTGTTGACGTCTGCTTTTGTGTCCCTGGTGAATACCAAGTCACATGGCTACCACAAGCTACAATAGTCTTAGGATAGAAAATATTTTGCTTTTCCAACCTTAAGCAGAAGTGGGCAAGTGGTGGGATGCCTGGTGGCTCAGTCGGTTAAGCTTTTGACTTCGGCTCAGGTCATGATTGGACATTCGTGGTTACAAGCCCCGTATCAGGCTCTGTGCTGACAGCTCAGAGCCTACAGCCTGCTTTGGATTCTGTGTTTCCCTCTCTCTCTGCCCTTCCCCTGCTCGCACTCCGTCTCTCTCTCTCTCTCTCTCTCTCTCAAAAATACAATAAAACATTAAAAAAATAATTAAAGAAGTAGGTAACTGGTTATGAGTTGAGTAGCCCAGCTATAGGAGTTTGCCGTGAGGCCCAGGAATCCTATGTGGCTGGGCAGAGTGACTGGGATTAACTAATGGGTTCTAGGGGATTGCTACCTCAGGTTAATCCCATAAAATGCAAAGTGCCTTCTTTGCTTATTAAGAGTCTTTAGCTCAGATTTCCCCAAAGTGTTCTCCTTGGACCACAACTTAGTGGGATGTCTCTCAAGCTTATTGATTTGACCACCATGCAATGTGGTCAAATGAGCTTGAAAAATTAGAATTGATTTACTACCTGTTAAAATATATTTGTACAGTATTAAGTTGTATGTAATTTTTCGCTGTCTCAAATTCCTGTGTTCTGGTTGTATTTCCTCAGCACAGAGTTACTGCACTTTACTTTCTTCCCTGTTCATTCAGTTCATAAGCGTTACACTTTATATGAAATCATAGCATGTCAAGTCCCTTTACTCTAATTTCTGTTGCTTTATTCCAATTCTCTCAAGTAATATGAATCCAAAACATGGTTTTATTATCATTTGAGATTAAAATCACAGGACTTCTTCATCTCTTTCCTTCCAACTATTTTTATTTTTTTGAAGTTTAAATTATTTTTTTAAATTTATTACAGTCATACAGGCACATATTTATGACATCAAACAAATAGTCCTAAAACTTTATAACAAGCACAATGTCCCCATGCCTCACCTCTCTCCTCCTCCCCAGGGACACTGTTCCCATATTTATACATCTCTCTGTCTATAAATAATATGCATATTATCTTGATTTTGTCCCCTTTTCCTCAATTATTATTTTATTAATAAAAATTTCCCCCTTTTCTTCAACTATTAGTTTTATTATTAATTAAATAATTACTTTTATTCAATAAAAATAGTATTTTTATCTTATATTTCAGAAAATTCCCACATATTTAACAGTAACAGAAAGAATACAATTAGCCCTCACGGACCCATCATTCAAATTTAACGATGGTCACCTTATAGCCATTCTTTTTGCATGTAAATCTCGTTCTTTTCTCCAGGATTATTTTTCCACTTACCGTTTTTCGCTGAATATAGATACAGAAAAATACACGTGTCAAAGTGCGCTGCTCATTGCATTTTCAAAGGGAACATACCCACAAAACTAGTACCCAGATCATGAAGCAGGCAGGGCATCAGCAACCCCCAGAGTCCCTCATTAGAGCCCCTCACTCAGGCCTCTTTCCAGTTGACAACCCCCCAAGAGTAACTACCCTTCTAACTGCACAGATTCAGTTCCTCTGTTTTTGTATATCACATAAAGGGATTCGTACAGTATGGACTTTTTTTGTTCTGACTTCTTCCGCTCCATACTGTATTCCTGGTATTCATCCTATTGGGTGTCTGATGTACATTGTTCTTTCTTTCTATTTTTTTTTTAAATGTTTCTTTTTGAGAGAGTCAGAGACAGAATGTGAGTGGGTTAGGGGCAGAGAGAGAGGGAGACACAGAATCGGAAGCAGGCTCCAGGCTCCGAGCTGTCGGCACCGAGCCCGACGCGGGGCTCGAACCCACCAGCTGTGAGATCATGACCTGAGCTGAAGTCGGTCGCTCAACCGACTGAGCCACCCAGGCGCCCCACATTGCTCTTTCATATTCCTGTTTGGTGTCACATTGTGTAAGTATGCTATGGGCTAGCCATCCCACTGTAGATGAGCGTTTCAGTAACTTTTTAGCTATTTCCAATGGCATGGCTTTGAATGTACTAAACACGCTTTTGCTGTCCATATGCTTGTGTTTTTGTTGGGTACCTAGAAGTGGAATTTCTGGGTCATAGAGTATGTATATGTTTGGCTACAGTACATTCTTTCAAAAAGTTGTCAAATTTATTGTCTTAATACATACTCCCACCACACTAGATCGGAAGTCCCAATTATTCCACATCCTCGACAACACTTTTTTTTTTTTTTCTTTCATTTTAGCCATTCTGGAGGGACTGAGGTAGTTTCTTATTATGGTTTTAATTTGGACTTCTCTGCAGACTAATGAAGTTCAACACCTTTTCATATGTGTATTGGCCATTTGGATAGCTTCTTCTATGAAGTGTGTGGTCAAGTCCTTTGTCAATTTTCCTATGGACTTGGTGAATTCCCTGTGTTTTGAATATGAGTCCCTTTTCAGATATATGTATTGACAATATCGCTCCTACTAATTGGGTTGCCTTTTCAGCCCCATAATAGTATCTTCTCATGAATGGAAGTTTTAAATTTGAAAATAGTACCGTTACTCATTAAAAAACAATTTGGCCTGGTGGTTTTCTATATGCTGTTTAAGAAATGTTTACCTACCTCAAGTCATAATATGGTCCCCCTACGTTTAATTCTAAACTCTTTACAGTAAGTTTACAGGTAAACTGTTTTCCCTTTCATGTTTAAAACTTCAATCTTTCTGGAATTTCATTATCATCTGAGGTAGGTAGAGGCCAAGCTTTATATTGTATACAATTGTATATATATATGTGTATTATATATATATATATATACTATAATATATATAAGATATATGTTACATATGCAATATGTATAATAATATACTATTAAATATTATAAATTTATTATATATAATATATAATATATAAAATACTATAATATAATATATAATATTATATATAATATATAATATAATTAATTATATTATATTACTATATTATATTATTATATTACATTAAAATTATAAATAATATTATAAATATAAATATTGATCCAGCACTATTTATTGACAATGTTTTCATTTTCCACTGCATTAAAGTATATCCTATTTGTCATAAATCAGTTGAGTACATGTGGATCTTTCTGGAATCACCTCTTTTCTGTAGGTTTGTTCTTGAAATATCACAGTTCAAGTCACCGTAGCTTTATAATAGATTTGGCATCTACAGTGTAAGTCCTCCAGCTTTCTCCCTTTTAAAGATTGTCCCAGGGCACCTGCGTGGCTCAGTCGGTTAAGCCTCCAACTCTTGATTTCAGCTCAGGTCCTGATCCCAAGGTTTGTGGGAGCAAGCCCCATGACAGGCTCTGTGTTGACAGCTGGGAGACTGCTTGGGATTCAATCTCTCTCTCTCTCTCTCTCTCTCTCTCTCTCTCACTCCCTCTCTCTCTCCCTCTCTGTGCCTCCCCTGCTTGCTCTCTATATCTCTCTAAAAGTAAATAAACTTAAAAAACAATAAAGATTCTAAGGTGTTTTTTTCCAGTTCATACCATTTCCATATCAACTTCATAATTACCTTGTAATTGTTTGGAAAAATAATAATAACCTGCTGGCATTTTTATTGGATCAAATTGTGTACAGAGATTAATCTGAGGATAATGGGCCACTTTAGAAGATAGAGTCTTCTGATTCATGAACATGTTAAGTATCATCATTTTCTTCGGTCTTATTTACCTTCTTTAAAACTGTTTTGTTGGGGGGCGCCTGGGTGGCGCAGTCGGTTAAGCGTCCGACTTCAGCCAGGTCACGATCTCGCGGTCCGTGAGTTCGAGCCCCGCGTCGGGCTCTGGGCTGATGGCTCAGAGCCTGGAGCCTGGAGCCTGTTTCCGATTCTGTGTCTCCCTCTCTCTCTGCCCCTCCCCCATTCATGCTCTGTCCCAAAAATAAATAAACGTTGAAAAAAAAAATTTAAAACTGTTTTGTATTTTTTAGTGTTGCTGTTTTGTACTTCTTCATTAGATTTATTCCTTAAAGTATAAAGTATTTTATACTTTAAATTTTTTTACTCTCTCCCTTTATGTGGCTGGTATACAGAAAAACAATTGAAATTTGATTTTTTATTTTTTGAGAGAGAGCACGAGCTGGGGAGGGAGAGGGGGAGAGAGAGAGAGAGAGAGAGAGAGAGAGAATCTCAAGCAGGCTCCACACCCAGTGTGGGGCCCGATGGGACTGTGAGATTATGACCTGAGCCGAAATCAAGAGTTGGATGCTTAACAGACTGAGCCAGCTAGGCACTCCTTGAAATTTGAACGTTGTCCTTGAACTCAGCAATCTTGTTAAGTTTACTGATCATTTAGATGCTTCTAGATTTTACTAGATAATCACATTATCTGCAAATAATGATAGATTTCTTTCTTTCCATCCTTTTTACATTTTCTTTGCCCCCGTTCATTTGCCTGGCTAGGAGCTCCTAGTTGGATAGAAATGGTGATAGCAGGCATCCTCGTCGTGTTGCCAATTTCACAGGAAACGTTTTCAGTCCTTCATGAGTATCATATTAGTTATAGGTCTTTATAGATTTCAAAATCACATTCAGTGTGATTAATGCAGTAAGTTTCTTCTATTCCCAGTTTGCCGAGATGTATTTTTTAAATCTTGTATCACAAATATTTCTCTCTAGATCAGGAGTCAGCAAACCAGAAGCCGATTGCCTCTTTTTAATAACGTTGTGTTGGAACACAGTTATACCCATTCTCGTACGTATTGTCTATAACTTCTTTTGCACTACCATGGCAGTGTTGGGTAGTTGCAGCAGAGGTCCATATGTCCTTCAAGCTTAAAATATTAAGAGTCTGGCTCTTTAAGAACAAGCTTGCCAATATCTGATGTACATGATCACATACTTTCTTTTCCCTTTTTCCGTTAATGGAAAAAACCACTGATGAATTGACATGGTAAACCAGTCTTGCATATGGGGAGAAGTCCCATTTGGTCATGGCTATCCCTTTTATAATTTGCTGGGTTGGATTTGCTCATTTTTATGTATTTATGTCCCCTTTTTAACTGCCCCATTTACTTTTTAAAGTCTGCTGCCTCTTACCTTCCTTTCCACTTTTATCTGGGTTTTCTCTTTCCTCTTTCCCAGTGTCCCTGTCTTGCTCAATTTAGATTCTATTCCAAGAAGCGTCTCCTAAGTGTGACTTTGCCCCTAGAGGTTTCCAGTTTTGCCAGTTACTGGGGCCCTACAATTCCAAAATTTCAGAGCATACAGTGACTCCTTTACTCATCTCAGTGCATTGGACTCTAACATTGGTTGTTTCAGATTCTGTCCTCAGATTGTCTCCTGGAACCTTCTAGCAAGTACCTGTTGGTGATTTTGAGGTTCTCCTATCCTCAGGACACCCTTTTGCCTTCCTTCAGCTTTCTCCTTCATACCACACAGATGTCGATGGAGCTACAGCTATGACTTATTTGTCACGAGTTGTTCATATTTTAGGCTCATGGGGATATTTTATTACCTAATTTAATTGTAAATGTTGTGCTTGGATTTTTCCTTTTGTTATTCTATTTGCTCTGTTTTATTATAATTCAGGGAGATTTACTGCCCACAGCAGCAGCCTGGAATCCTCCTTTATTTATTTCTAAATCAAACAACTGCATATTCTTTGTCACGTAGAAATGCGTACTTCAATTCCTGTACCACTAAAACTTTAAAATCACTTATTTAGCATGGAGTAATTCAAATACCCTATGCAGGATTAAGGGGAAAAAAATTGTTCAATTCAATGCAGACTTCAAGTTGTAAACGCACACTCTGTAACAGGATTGGCATGTGTGTCACAGAAGAATCAGCTTTACCCAAAGAGAGCTCTGTCTTTTGCCTTGGCTGCTGGGAGATCTCCAGCCCCTGGAATATTTTGCCTGATAAGAGTGTTTTTGTTTGCTTGGGAGCTTTTGCTCTGAAGAGTCTACCAATGCGATGTATGATAGGTGTTTTGGAATTTGCTGTATCAGTTCAAACTTCTAGAAGAACTAGAGATTCAAGGTATTAACCAGAACCTCCAGGAGTGGCTGACTCCTAACGGCCAGCCACATGGGCAATGTGTAATCAAGCCCCCATAACTGCCCTGGACGCCAAAAGCTCAGAGGAGGCTTCCCTGTTGGGCAATACTCTGCATATTGTCACATGTGGATATGCCAGGAGGATGATGTGTCCCTGAGGCTGGTGAAAGCTTCATGTTTGGAACCCTCCCAAACCTTGCCCTATGCGTCTCTCCCTTTGGCTGCCTTTGATTTGCTTTTTATTGTTGTGTTTGTTTGTTTTTGCTGTAGTAAAACTGTAACCCTACGTATAGCGCTTTCCTGAATTCTGAGTCATTCTAGCAAATTAGCGAAATTAAGGCGGGGAGCGGGAATCCTTGACTGTGTGGCCAACTGGTTAGCAGTGAGGATGGCCCGAGGAGTCCCAGGCTGGTGGCTGGTGTGTAAGGGAGGGCATTCTCGTGGAGGACTGTGCCTTTCTCCTGTGAATTGTGGTCCGATTTCCAGGTAGGAGGTAGGCATCATGACTTTTAATTAAAAAAAAGGTTGGGCATCCACATATTGTGCAAATAAACACACATTCATTATAGACTAAGACAAATTAAGAAAGCATACTCTAAAATGGCATATTAGGGGCGCCTGGGTGGTGCAGTCGGTTAAGCGTCCGACTTCAGCCAGGTCACGATCTCGCGGTCCGTGAGTTCAAGCCCCGAGTCAGGCTCTGGGCTGATGGCTCAGAGCCTGGAGCCTGTTTCCGATTCTGTGTCTCCCTCTCTCTCTGCCCCTCCCCCGTTCATGCTGTCTGTCTCTGTCCCAAAAATAAATAAACGTTGAAAAAAAATTTTTTAAAAATAAAAATAAAAAAAATAAAATAAAATGGCATATTATAGGGAGTTGAAATATACAACAATGACAAAGAATTAAAAACACATGTAGGAATTAAGGTGGCATTGGTTGCTAGTTGGATGGCATTCTTGCTGTGATTCTAGAATGCTTATCTCCTTCCTGCTTGTCATCCCCACAGGGCTCAAGATGCATCTCTAATAATGAAGATCGATAGGAAAATGGGAATCCACAGACAACAAACTGTTATTCTAATGCAGATCTGAGGGAAGTGCAGGGTGACTGGGTCACTAACTACACAGCTGCCTGGAAAGAGGAGGAGAGAGAAGCAGATGATCAGGGAGGTGGCCTTGTCTGGCTCTCCTTGGCATGTGGAGAAAAGCAAGCAAAAAGTACAGAGTAAAAGGACATATATCCTGTGCCCATGCATTTTAAGTTACACTCAACCCACCCACTAGTAATGACAGCCAGTCTTTGTGTTGGTGTACCTAGTTACATCTTCCTCCAAGTAGAGTTCTCTTTTCTCTCTTGGCCAAGTGTAGGAGGCCATGCCAGACCTACTCTACCAAAAACTCAAGCAGGTTCAATGATATGGTAAGAGACGCAACACGAAAGCATGTGCTCTGGCACAGATTCTCTTATGTGCAAATACTGTGCCTTCTACCCAGCTCAAGGAGTCCACGAGACAACCAATGGGTCTATGTCCACCAGGCGGGAAGATGGCATATTTCATTTTGGGCCATCGTAATCACTCAACTTCCGTGAAAGACAGCAGATGGTATTAGAGAACCCTGTCTACCCACCTGCATTCTTCATCACATATAATTTTGCACTTGATCTCCTATAATTTTGCTGGTTTGGTAATTTACAAAGTGCAAGTCACTTCGGACTGAGCCAAGTTGTCAATATTACCAGTATTTGCACTTAGAACGTGTGTTCTGGTCTAGAGTTGTCTGTGGTTAATGAACAAGGTCAGTGGCAATGGGTGTGGACCATGACCACAAGATTTTCAGGACAGACGTTCTATTTGCTCTGATACACTGCACGTGATAGGTGGCTTGTCTTCCAACCATGTCCAAGAATGTTGTCGTCTTCAATTTAGGATTATTTTCTGCATCCTTGAAGGAATGGCAATATGTACAGGGATAGAAAAGCAGGATGTGGGAAGCCCAGAGAACACTCAGCAATAAGGTAGTCATATACCATTTTTATCAGACTCCTCTAAGATTTTGTTAAATGTGCTGTTCTAGGATTCAGTGCACTTAGTGGCGGGGTGTAAGCGGTGCCTGGATGCAGGGAAGAAACTAAGTAAGGTCCGCCCTTCAGTGAGCCGTCCTAAAATCCTCACTTCCCTCAGAGTTACACGCATGATCATTTCCCCGTGTCCCCGGCAGCTAGGTCTGTCCCCCTCAGAATGAAGAATGAGAAGCTAAGGGCACCCACTTGGTTTGTAACTCTGTCATTTGGTCATGTTTCTTAGCTTTATTAGGATTTTGTTGATTGACAAGTATGGTTTCCAGGGTGTCGGTACAAGACTAGGCACTGTTTCTACTGGGTTTTCCATTCTGCTGATCATCGTTATGTGTTCCTCTAATATTTCAGCTGGGGAGGATGGTCTCGAGGACTAACAGCCATGATAGGTTCACCCTCTGGTTACTTCCAGAGGTAACTACTTCCTTACTTCTTTGTGAGGAAAACCTTTCTGCTAATGGGGCATCTGTAATTATGAGAAAGCTATTCCCTGTGTTGTGACTTTCCACAACTCCCCCCCCCTCCCCAGAACAATGTACAACAGATGTACTTCCTTTTCCAGAGGGCCAGATTTAAATGTATAAAGCCGGCTATCTACTCTTCTCTTCAGGCATTATAAACATATCCAATGACTTTATGTGTTCTGTGGTACACTTCTAGGATGTCACATTTCATAGACATCATCTAGGTAACTTCATGTCAATAAAAGGAGGTAAATGAGGCCCAGAGCAGTTGATGAAGGAAAACTCTACTTTAAATGCCAATTAATGAAAGTAGAAGGAGTGAGAGAATTAGGAAAACATCATTTCAAAAACTTCTGTTAACATCAATTTGGATAAAGTGCATCAAGGTTAAAATCCTTGGGCGAATGGTTGATGGAAACCTGGACATTCATTTGGTGTCAAACTAATTCCACATAGAATACTTTCCAATCACAAGAGGTTAAGTAAAGTTGCACACAGTGGGTCCAGAGTGCAATCATTCCAGTGAAGGTCAATTTTAGCAGATTAATGGTAGATCAGCTAGAAGTAATGTGTTTTCTGATGGGATACAAAATATGACGTATACAACATCATCTATGGTATTCTGTCCATGGTGTTTCACTTGAATCTATCCATTTAAAATCACTTGCACAGGAAATACACTAAAAGAGGCTGTCACCAGATAAATCCAAAAAGGTAGAATATTCTGGAGATCAACTAGCCTTTAATGTTCAACCCAACTATTGAAGGAACTATTCTAGATTAAAAGAGACTTATGGGATATATGTATATATTTCAAAGATATGCCCTAAGGTGTGGTGGGATGTGACATTCTTTCCTTTTTCTTTCTTTTTTTTTTTTACAATGAATATTGTGTATTCTTTCTATAACAATAAAACATCACTTAAAAAATGTATGGCCAGGGCACCCAGGTGGTTCAGTAGGTTAAGCGTCCTACTTCGACTCAGGTCATGATCTCACAGCTCTGGAGTTCGAGCCACACATCGGGCTCTATGCTGTCAGGACAGAACCCACTTCAGATCCTCTGTCCCCTCTCTCTCTTTGCTCCTCCCCTGCTCACGTGTTCTCTTTCTCAAAAATAAATAAGCATTTAAAAAAAATGTATGGTCAACTTGGCTAAATGATTTAGGAGATTTTTTCCAGATGATTCCGTATGAGATTTTTTCCAGATCCTGCCATACTTGTCATCCTCCCCTGGCTGAACGCCTCCTCGCTATTATTGTTTTCACATGTGATTCCCATCATTTGGCAACACGCCTCAGATGTAATCTTATTGGTACACAGTGGAACTTCTGAGCTGACCATTATTATTAAGGCAACTGAAGACTACATTGCCTTTATGGAAACTCAGTCACACTGTTGACTGTATAAACAGTCTGTAGCCCCTTTAGAACACAAGTTAATGATTTAGAATAGACTATTTTAGAATATAAATTGACTATTTAGAATAGAGGTCAAGAACATGGACTCTGGAAGTCTGGGAAAAATGATTTAATCTCACTAAGTCTCCATTTTCTCATCTAGAAAGTCAAAGAAACACTAGAACCTGTTTCACAGGAGTATTATGGAGGCTAAATGAGACAGCATAGCAAAGGAGTAGAGTATGGGGTCCGGTTCAAAACATGTAATAAATAAATGTGACCTAGTAAAAAAATTATTATTGTGGTTATAAACTCTTAGCATGAAGGTTGCATCATTTAGACTCCCTCTAATATTTCAAAATTACTTTGATCAAAAGTGGTGCATTTTACCTAGGGAAAATGTCTTTTAATAAAAAAAGTAAACAAATAAGCAATTTTCTTCATTTGACAATAAATATACCACTGTATTTCTATTTTCCTTGTACTGTGAATTCTTTCGTTAACTCACCAACAACGAAACCTTTGAATGGTTAGGACCAGTGGGGTCCAGAAAGCACTCACTTGAGTGGAGTAACCCCTGGACTTCAGGGTAACACTTTAGGGGACTTTTGTGTGCACTGACATTCTGTGAGAAGACTTAGAATTTCATGAGTCACCTGGATGATTGAATGCTCTGAACTTTTCCATGCCACACAATTTGCTCTATATGGAGTTGGTATACTCACAATTAGCTAGTATAACAATGAAAACTCAAGACGCAGGAGGCAAAAATCTCAGAATTTTTTGAGAGCATTCATTAAAATGCAGAAATAAATACATGGTCATCTGCGTGAGAGGTAGGTAAAGTGATAGAGAATCTTAAGTTTAAAAACAGTCCCCAGGGCGCCCGGGTGGCTCAGTCGGTTGAGCGTCTGACTTTGGCTCAGGTATGATTTCATCATGGTTTGCAGGTTCAAGCCCCACATCGGTCTCTGTGCTGATAACTTGGAACCTGGAGCCTGCTTCAGATTCTGTGTCTCCCTCTCTCTCTCTGCATTTGCCCACCCCCTGCCCGGCCCAGCTCACACTCTGTCTCTATCAAAAGTAAATAAACATTTAAAAATAATAATTAAAAAAATTAAAAAATAAATAAATAAAAATAAAAACAATCCCCTGAAAATGCCAAACAAGCAGCCCAAGAACAGAAAAATATAGAGAAGTCGGATTACCTTAAAGTAAAACATTCTTTTGGAGTTTGACGTTATTTTAGTGATTTAAATGAAATCGCTAATTTTGCTATATTAATTAGGATTCTTTCCATTGCAAGTTACAGAAATTCAGGTGATTTCAATAATAATGAGATGTATTGATTCACGTAACTGGTAAGTGTAGAGTAGGGCAGATTTCAGGGTTGGCTTCATCTGGCAGTGTTAGCATTCTGTCCCAGAGGTTGTTCTTTGGGGCACTGTCCTCCTCTGTCTGTTGCCTTCATGAAATGGCAGACCCCGTTCTAAAACCTGTTCATCTCCACTTCCAATGTTATCATTTAAAGGTAAGAAAACATTTTCCATAAATTTCCAACAAGGTCCCCTTGACCTCCCTGGCCAGTACTGTGTCTTAGCCCCCATTCCTGAGCCAATCATTAACAAGCGGTGGGGTTACTTCTTTTTTTTTTTTTAATGTTTTATTTACTTTTGAGAGAGAGAGAAAGACAGACAGACAGACAGAGACCAACCACAAGCGGGGGAGGGGCAGTGAGGTAGGGGACAGAGGATCTGAAGCAGGCTCTGCACTGACAGCAGTGAGCCTGATGCGGGGCTTGAACTCACAAATCTTGAGATCATGACCTGAACCAAAGTCAGATGCTCAACTGACTAAGCCACCCAGGTGCCCTGGGGTGGGATTACTTCTAAGGGAGCTTTGGATGAATGAACAAAAACTGGGGGATTCTTGGTAGGAGGAGAATCAGTGTTTTTAGTAGGTCACCAACAAGGAGTAATTTTTGCAAATAGGAAGTTGGATGAAGCAGGGTATTACTTTATTTCCAGAAAATTAGTTTTTCTTACAAAACTTGGCTTTTAAACAATTATGAAGGGAAAGAATCCAAACCTTTTCCCATCTGGTTTTCCCCTTTGTTGCAATGACAATAGTAATTCTGAGCGGGAATAACAATATTGTTATATATCCTATCTCCACCAGGTTTTATTTTTTTTTTTATTTTTTTTTTTTATTTTTTAATTTTTTTTCAACGTTTATTTATTTTTGGGACAGAGAGAGACAGAGCATGAACGGGGGAGGGGCAGAGAGAGAGGGAGACACAGAATGGGAAACAGGCTCCAGGCTCTGAGCCATCAGCCCAGAGCCCGACGCGGGGCTCGAACTCCCGGACCGCGAGATCATGACCTGGCTGAAGTCGGACGCTTAACCGACTGCGCCACCCAGGCGCCCCTCCACCAGGTTTTAGAATTCCCAAATGGCTATGAACACTTTCAAAATGTGTGTAGTTTGGAAAAACCTAAGTTTTATTACCTATGTGGTAATTTTCCCTTAATTTTTAGAACGTGGGATTTTTTAAAATGGAGGTGCAATCTGTATATATAATCTAGACTTCAAAATGTTGTTATGTAACAGCTATTTGATGTTTGACAAGTTTTTGACACTCTTTAATGAGCTTGTTTATATCTTTAATCTTAGAAATAAATTTACCAAGTGCAAATCTAGCACCAAGTATGATGAATTCATCATTTTATCCTTCAAGAGCAGAGTGGCATCTAAATTCAGCAAGTCACTTCTTAATTTTCTTAAACTGAAAACATACCTATGTACCGTAATTACTTCCATCTCAGTACTTTTCTCTGGCTTTCATTTTTCTTTTTTTTTTTTTTAATTTTTTTTTTTCCAACGTTTATTTATTTTTGGGACAGAGAGAGACAGAGCATGAACGGGGGAGGGGCAGAGAGAGAGGGAGACACAGAATCGGAAACAGGCTCCAGGCTCTGAGCCATCAGCCCAGAGCCCGACACGGGGCTCGAACTCACGGACCGCGAGATCGTGACCTGGCTGAAGTCGGACGCTTAACCGACTGCGCCACCCAGGCGCCCCTCATTTTTCTTTTTTTTTAATCAAATTAACTATCACTTTCTTATTATTTGGGACTTCTAAGCTATTGTATGTGGAGAAAAGCCTTTTTGCCTCTCTGAATCACCATTTTCTCCTCAGATCGCTAGAGTCCATGAATCATTCATTCATTCATTCATTCACTCAATAAACGTTTGACTGCCGATCATAGCATTAGGAATTCAGTTTTTGTTCTGTTTTGTTTTAAGTAGGCTTCACCCTCAGCACAGAGCCCAATGGGAGCCTTGAACTCACAACCCTGAGACCAAAACCTGAGCTGAGATCAAGAATTGGATGCTTGGTCTACTGAGCCACCCAGGCGCCCCAGAGTTGGGAATTTAAGAAGAAAAATTAAAAAAAGACTTGGTCCTGGCTTTCAAGGAATTTACAGTAAAATGACATCGACGGACATCTAGCACAAAGGAATTTTTAGAAGGGGTTCAGTCCAATAATGGAGATGGGAATGAGGTATTTTGGAATTACCTAGGAGAGGTAGCCTAAGTCACCTTCAATCTAGAGATGAATCAAGGGCAAGTTTTCTTGGAGATGATGATATTTGTGCTCAATACTGAAGGATGGGTGGGCATTAGCCAGGTAGACACAGATGGGAGGGGAGGTGAGGACATGCAGTGACAGAAGACCCTGCGGTCAAAGGCATGAAGTGAAAGCATAGCTTCATGCCAGGGGAAATTATAAGCTATTCATGTTATTGGAGGAACAAGTATGAAGCAGAGTGTGAGAAAAGCAAAGACAAAACAGGAACCAGGAGGCACTGGGAGATTTTCCTTCCTGTAGGTGACGAGGATTCATTGAAAGATGCTATTTAAGGGTTAGATGGAAACATCAGTGTTTTTCTAATATGGTATTCTAGCCTTCTTTAATTCCACTTATGGATTTCATCTTCGACATTTGAAACAATCTGAAGGAAGCTGTCCCTGGTTTATCCTGGAATTTTCTACCTTCCCGACCTCACTACCACTGCACCGTGATTAGTATGGTGCTAGGATATTGACTGAATCCAAAATTCTTTTTCTTACTCAACCGAACCAAAATAGTTGTGGAACTTTCTTATGTCAAGGAAACACAACTGTGAATTAGTAAAGTGTGTGTCAAAGGAGATCAGCAAAGCCCCCACTATTACCCTGGATTATGCCACCCTCAGTTCAATTTTCTTTCCATTTTCATAAGGTTAATTGTTCCCCCAGATACACAAACTTCAGAACTAGCAGAGTAATCTGTTGCCTTTGCACTCTCTGATACATACAAAATTCTGGGTATTAGAACCCATTTTCCTCCTCCTCCTCCTCCTCCCTCTTCTTGTACTCAGAAAAATCTCCTATTAAGATGCAAATTCTAGAAGTGGGGATTCATTAAGCTATTACCAGATAATGACAGCATGAATTTACTGACTCTTAGATGCCCAATCAGAAGGGAAATGTATTTGTTGTCCAGGGTCAAGTGGCCAGAGGTGAAGAAGGGCCTGGAAGGCTGAGAAGGAAGGACCCAACATAAGCTCTGCCTTTTCATAGCAAGAGGGCCATTTTCAGCCACTATGGTTTTTCTAGTAAAGCAATCCAGAGTCAAGAAGTGCCTAATACTTCTTAACAAAATAATAGAAGGGTTTATTATTCAAAAGGTGTAAGTTCAAAACCATTAAACAGAAGCGCATTTCTTCAACGTGACTACAATCTTGTCCCAGAAACTAATAAAATGCTTGCCTTGTTGATGCACTAACCTCTCCTGGGTGACCAGGCAAGGAAAGTAACCACAGCTATGACAGGGAAACTGAGTTCAACTTAGAGCATCTATTATCTTCCTCTTTGCCTTGTCCACGCTGTTGCTTGAATGAACAGATGAGAGATGCCTGAAGTTCTGGCAAAGAATGGGGCACATTTCTTTCAGAGTTCCCCAGAAGGAGAGCTAGAGGCAGTAAAGAACACTGAGACAATCCTACAGGGAGGTTTGAATAAAGAGAGAGAAGAGAGGGGGCTGTGTGTCAGATAGGGAGGGAGAAAGCACACAAGAGGAGCATTTTCCTCCTGAAGCTTAAATCTGGAGAAGCTTTCCAGTAGGCTGTGTACAAGAAGGAGTGAGCCCGAGAGAACTCCTATGACCTCCAGTCTTCCTCATTGCCCTAGAAGTCTGGCTTCATGGATGCACAACCCGCGTAGGCTCGATTTTTAATTTGAACTTGGGTTTGGTAAGCGAAGTGACAAGGGAGCGTAAGCAGAGGAGATATTTGCAATATGGCAACATGCACGTGTGCCGCCATCGTCTGCCATCCCATTCGTGTCTAATGTTCAGGATGCCCCGGGAGCACAGCATTTCCCTGCACCCAGAGCGAGTGGGGATTTACTGGGATTCAAAGCAAGTACGTGGTAAGCTTGTTACACCCTTGTCTGAATAAGCAGAGGCTCCAACAGCTGCCAATGGCCAGGCTTTCTCTTTGAACCAGAGTTTGCTTCAAATGCAGAAGGAAGGCAACGGTGTTGTAAGAAACACCAACTATCCGGTAACCTATCCCCGCCTACTTGTCTCACATCCCTGTACTAGCTAACTGCTTATGCTAAAAAGAATGTCAGTCAGTTCTTCCCTACTCATCAATCACTTAAGGTACGACGTGTTGGTAGGTTGTGCACAGATCAACAGAGGAACTAAAAACAATACTTCTGTGCCGTGGTTCCACTGTTGCAATGAGAACAAAATTCGTATGCAGATATGAGCTATGAGACAGGAATGTGTAAGTTCAGTGATCCGGCATACAGGTTCCTTGCTCTTTTATTTGCGTTTCAAGCTGGTCTTGCACAATAAAAAGAGTGGTACGATTGATGCTAATAATTAATATTTTGATTCATCTCTACTTGGAACAACATTAAAGAGCGAATTAAGAAAACGCCGTGACAATTTGAGAAAGCTTTTCAAAAGAAAAGAAAAAGCTTTAAGTTTTCATACCATTAATGATGTTCTTTTTCTGCTTTTTGCACAAGGGGCCCCGCAGTTCTGTTTTGCACCGGACTCCACAAATTATGTAGTCAGCCGTGTGGCCCTATCTCTTGAGATCTACCTGAACTTTCAATTCAGATTTTTGTATTTCTTTTTTGTAATGTTTATTTTTGAGTGAGAGAGAGAGAGAGAGAGAAAGAGAGAGAGCATGCAGGGGAGGGACAGAGAGAGAGGGAGACAGAGAATCCCAACTTGGGGCTCAAACCCACGAACCAGGAGATCATGACCTGGGCCAAAATCAAGAGCTGGACGCTTAACTGATGGAACTACCCAGGCGCTCCAAATTCTCGTATTTCTTAACCGAACATGGTTGGCCCAGTGGGTCTTGCTTTCCAGCATGGCTCATCTCACTTATCTCCATCATGCTTTTTCTTGCAATCAGAAATAGGGTAGGCATAGCACTGCACTCCAGCCTCTACTCATGGTCCAACACACTATTCTTCTTCTTTGTTAATTGGATATATCTGGCATGTAACATTATGTAAATTTAAGGTGTACAACTTGTCAAGGTGCCATATTTATATATTATACTGTGATTGCCATTGTAGTGATTCTTAGCATCTCTAACACATTACGTAATTATTCTTCCCTCCAGCCCCTGATTCTTAACACCTGTTATGAATTACCCTCTACCAGTATTTGGGGGCCTTCATATTAAGCTCCAGATTTCACTAAAACACAAAGGCTCATCTGCAATAAAATTCATGACTCTAGCATCTTGCCCCCAAACGGAAGAAATACTACCTCTGTTGATTAAGCTTTGGTTATGGGGCGCCTGGGTGGCTCATTCGGTTAAGCATCCAACGTCAGCTCAGGTCATGATCTTACAGCCCCTGAATTTGAGTCCAACATGGGGCTCAACATCTGGGCTGTTCTGACAGCTCAGAGCCTGGAACCTGCTTCAGATTCTGTCTGTCTGTCTGTCTCTCTTCTGCTCTGCCTCTCCCCCACTCATACTCTCTCTCAATAAATAAACATAAAAAAAAAATGAAAAAGAAGTAAGCTTCAGTTCAACTACAAGTGACAGACAGCCCCCCCCCCTCAAATATTGGTTCCAGCAAGTTTGCAGCTCTTTCCTCTCAGAATCTGGAAGTAAGTGATTCAGGGCTGGTACGTGCTCTACAGGGACGGTGGCTCCTATTTTGTTACTTCTTTTTCTTCTCCTATTTTGTTGCTCTGCTCTGCACAATCTTTCTTCCCAAGACTGCCTTGAAATTCAAGACATCTGTAGCCATCAAGCCTGTCTGCGGAAAAGGAAATAGCGCAAAAGGAAGGAGAAGGGAATGCCCCTTTCCCTTAAGAAACTTCTAGAAATTACACAGACCACTTCTACTGATATCTTACTAGCCTGAATGTAGGCACTTAGCTATACTAGGTGCAACAGCGAAATTGTCACCGTTCCCAACTGAGTTTTCAGGTGCCCATAACCTTAAGCTTTCTGCAGAGTGTTCAATGAAGTCCCTGTGGTGCAATGCCCCACACACAACATAGTCAGTGATTTTTCCTTTCCTTTCCCTTTCCTTTCCTTTCTTTCTTTCTTTCCTTTTTAGAGAGAGGGAGAGTGTGAGCAGGGGAAGGGGGAGGGGGGAGGGAGAAGGAGAGAGAGGGAGAGGGAGGGACAGGGGGAGAGAGAGAGAGAGAGAGAGAGAATCTCAATCAGGTTCCATGCCCAGTGCCAAGCTGGACAACATGGGGCTTGATCCCACGACCTTGGGATCATGACCTGAGCCAAAATCAAGAATTGGAGGCACAACTAACTAAGCCACCCAGGAACACCTAATTTCTTCATGTTTGTTTTGGCTGATAAGTCAGGAGCAGATAAAAAGGAATATAATTCAAATGCAGTAACAACAATATTTAAAAAAAGAATCGTGCTATGTTATCTGCTTTAGAAACTGGATTTATGTTCTAATAACAGATATTCTTAAAGTGGATTCTAACTGGAAATGATAGACAAACTTGAGTGTGCACAGATGCCTTTTGGGGGCAGCTGCACAGAAGACTGATTTCTGGATGCTATCAACAAATATTCTGACTAGAACGCTTGGGGTTGGGCCAGGAATCCCAATTTTCAGTAGGTACCCAGGGTAATGACCATGACAAATAATACCATAAGACATGGCAGTTTAGGTTGTCTTCACCTATAGTTGGCTCCCTCAAAGCCCAGCACAGGGCCACATCTTTTTTTTAAGTTTATTTTGAGAGAGAGAGAGGCAGAGAGAGAGGGAGAGAGGGAATCCCAAGCACTGTTAGTGCAGAGCCTGGTGTGGGGCTTGAACTCACGAACTGTGAGATCATGACCTGAGCTGAAATCAAGAGTTAGAAGCTCAACCGACCGAGCCACCCAGGCATCCCTAGGACCACATCTCTAAAAGTAAGATTATGAAGTTGAGAATGTGATCATTCTTCCTGTACCTTCCATACACTACTGCTAACCCCAGGCTTAACTTATTTCTGGAGTTCCCTCTCCAAAACTACTATCTCCTTTCTATGTTTGCATTATTCCTGATTTTTTTTTCCCCATCAAGCCCCCTCTCGAGTTCTCTACAACCCAAGCCAAGAAGGCTGAGAAGCCTTGAGGACCGGCCGGGGGAAGTGCTGGGTGGTCAAGAATAAAATGGATGCTATTTGCCATTACACCCATTCGTTCATCTGATCCCTAGGTTGGTCAAACAGTAATGTCTTTACACAGTGTATTAAAGGTACAGTTAATAAGCATGCATCCTAACGCAATACTTACGCGATATTTGGCTTCAGGTAGAATATACTAAGAATTAGAGTTTTGATATTGATTTTACCCTGTGACTCAATGTTTCATAAAATGTGCTATACATATCTTATATATACATGAGGTCATTTTAAGCGGTACCTCTGAAGATTTTAAATTTGAGTAGTTTCATTCTCACCTTGCATTTGTGGCACGCAGATCTAAATTTCTATTAGTGGGAGTGACATGAAGTTTTCTTTTAATTGTTTTTAATGTTTTCATTTATTTGTGAGACAGAGAGAGACAGAGCATGAGCAGGGGAGGGGCAGAGAGAAAGGGAGACACAGAATCCGGAGCAGGCTCCAGGCTCCGAGCTGTCAGCACAGAGCCCGGTGGGAGGCTCAAACTCATGAACCGTGAGATCGTGACCTGAGCTGAAGTCTGACGCTTAACCGATTGAACCACCCAGGCGCCCCTCTTTTAACTTTTTAAGTAAAGAAAATGACTTAACTTTAAATGAAGATATTAAGTAAAGGGGGCTTAACAAAATGGGAATCATGTGCTTACAACAACAGAGAAAGTTATTTCTCTTTATGAAGGCAAAATAAACTATAAAAACTTGGATGCGAATTCTGGGTCTGTGTTGGGGGGTTTTGAGTACTTCTTAACCTCCCTAACCCTGTTTCTTCATGTGTAAAATGGGAATAATAACAACTCAGAGGATTGTTGTATTAAATGAAATAATTCATGTAGATAGTATGTTCAATATTGACAACTATTATTATTTAATATGGATCAAATTATCTTGCCTTATCTTGATGTTCAATGTGAAATCTGCCCGGACAGTGAAAGATTCTCTGGGCTTTCCAAAAAAAATTGGTTTCTCAAAAGGTGGCCTGAGAATATTTAAAAAAAACTTTTTTTTAATGCTTATTTATTTTAGAGAAAGAGAGAGAGAACGAGAGCGAGAGCAGGGGTGGGGCAGAGAGAGAGGGAGACAAAGAATCCGAAGCAGGCTCCAGGCTCCAAGCTGTCAGCACAGAGCCCCACGCGGGGCTCGAACTTAAGAGCCACGAGATCATGATCTGAGGTGAAGCTTGCTTCTTAACTGACTGAGCCACCCAGGTGCCCCAAGATGGCCCGAGAATAAAGGTGGTAAATGTCCATCGATAGCTTACTAGGTAATTTATGATCGAGCAGCAAGATAGACATCACATCTCTAAGGACACTAGGGACAGGAGGCACCATACCAACCCTGGCCTGCCTTTTTCCCCAGACTTTAGTATGTAAAAGACAAACAAAAAACTACGTTCTTTAAACTAATGTTACTTTGGGTGTTTATTGTTTCCAGCTGAAGAAAACGAAAGCCTATACAATAGGTGAACGCAACATACCATACCAACAGCTTGCACAGAGGGGCCCCTGGCCCAGTCTTGGAGGATCCAGGGAGACTTCTGGAGGAGGTTGCTTCAAAGGAAATGAGATATACGAGTGCGGATCCAGTTCTAATGTATGAACACAGTGAAGGAAAATTGTGGAGGGGGTGTGGGATATAGGACAGTATTTTAATAAATTATCAGGCATGTAAAAAAAGGCTGTATACGTACATATATGTGTATATATAACGTAAGGAGTTATATTCTGCATAACATATATCCTATATATATAGACACGTGCACATGCAACCAGCAAGAAGGGGAGAGCTGGGGTCAGGGGAGGGGGTGGTGAGGATCTGAAAAGACTTTATAGCAGAAATGAAGGTCAAGAGCATTTCTGAGAGTTGAGAGTGCTAGGCTAACGAAGGAAAGACCAGGTAGCTGGGACCGAAGAAGCACCTGGAACACAGGCAGAGATACAAGCAAAAGCCTGATTTTGTGAGCGTGACCTCTGTGTAGAAATGCCAGCACCTCCGTGTGGCTCCGCTGCAAAGAGCCATGAACCCTGGGGCACACCTAGAAACGAGTCTGGACGGATGGGCACCAGATCACACAGAGGCTTAATGCCAGGCTAAGACAAGGGATCAGGGGGTGCCACGAGCCACCTTCAAGCCAAGAAGTAATACCATCAGGACCGTGGGCTTGAAAGTTCACCTTGGTGACAATGCGGAGAATGGTTTGTTGTGTGAAACGAGGGGCCATCACTACAGTCTAGACCAGAAATGGGGAAAACAAAACAAAACAAAACAAACAACCCTTAGCAGGGGCCACTGCAGTGGGGGAAAGAGAGGAGGCAGCAGGCAGAAGGATTGGGTGAATTGAGGGAAACGGAGAAGCCAAGACTGATTGCCAAGTCTCTTGATGGATACAGAATCTAGAACACGGAAAAGAACATGGCATCTAGGACATACCGATGGTCGTTACAGAGATGGTGAATACAATTTACCATCGACTGTATTTGTAGTACCAAAGGCACATACATCCAAATGGCCATTAGCTCTGTGGGCCCGTGGGTCTAGTACTCAAGGGAGACAGGGCCATGGAGAACTGTCACCTCTTGGTTGTGAGCTCACCTCACATCAGAATGTTCCAGTGAAAACCTGTCTGAGAGAGTCTTTAATAACACAGCCCAAGATGAATCAAAGCAAGCGTGGAACGTCCTCTCATTTTTGCCTTGTGGTCTATTTCCACATCATTTGTGTCATGCTCTGGCTTCCCAAAGAGGATCTGGTCTAACTGCTCGGAGGACCATTCCTAACAGCTCTAATTTCAGGCCCCTCTGTTTGACCCCGATTGATGGTCCGGTCTCCCCCATCAGACCAAAATGTCACAGCTTACCCCAAAAGTTCTGCCAGGAAAGGTCCTAAGACATATTTCCCATCTGGAGAGTGAGATGGCCTGTTTGGATGGGGGTGCTGAAATCAACAACAAAAAATCCTCACCTCCACAGTCCAGGGGTCTTTCTGGTACCCTGGTTATTGAATACACAGAATTCTGGATTTCTGCAGGTCTTGAAGACAGGGCTGTTTTTAAAGCTCGAGTGACATCCAGATGACTCTTTCACGGCGGGCAACTGGACGGCCCGCCTGTGAAGCCTCAGCATCACACGTGGCTCTGCCCGGTGCTCGCAGTGACCAAAGCGAATCGGGCCGAAGAGCCCCCAGGAAAGCTGCTCTTCTGACTCTCTGCCTCTGCCCTTCTTGCTTCTGCCACTGAGCAGATTGCAAGAGGCTGGTGCCAAGTCTACATTGCTTAATAATAATTCTCATTAGCATGCTGCCTTGGATGTGTACTGCAGAGCAAAATTTAGCTCCTCCTCGGTGTGCACCAAGAGAAGAGCCGTGAAATTCTCAGAGCGTGCAAAACGCTGGAAGTCCTTGGCGGAGGAGACCCCTCTGCTTGGTGACAGTTCCCTCTCCTTTTCTCTCCCCGACACGGTGGGAGCGACAAACAGGAATTTGGGCGCCGGACCGGGAACCTTAGGTTCCTTCTGCCTCTGCGTCTGCGCGGCCCCCACCCTGGAGATCTCAGTCGTTCCTGGCTTCCGACCACACGGTCTGATAAATTCCAAAAGCCCCCGGCCTGCGCATGCCCGGTGTCCCCGCAGAGCGGAAGCGGTCCGCCCTGGTCGGTGCATTTGACCGCGTGGCCACCGAACGCGTGCGCCGGCCACCCCATGACTTTCCTGGGGTCGCTCACGTTAGCGTTCATCATGAAAGCGACCGGGGCGCCGTTTACTCCCCTGCAGATGCCGGGGTGACCGGATGACACCCTCGAGGGGGCACACAACACCTTGTGCATTCACAGACCTCCATCGCCTCTCTAACAGGGGCCCCCTTTCCCACAAAGGCTTTCACATGCCATCTGCTGTCACATGATAGCCTGTGCCAGGTCCTTATAAGAGATGTATTTGATCACCCCGTTTCTCATGCCTTCTTTAGAAACGGCAAACTGAACAAGACATTACGGCGGCTTCCCACGGCAGGAATTATGTGCATATGAAATGCAGTGAATTAAAAAGACTTTTTATTGTAATTGCTGGCTGCCAAATGGCAAACACACCCCCTTATGAAAAATGTACAGAAGTTATCGGACTTAGCATCTAGCAGAATAGATATTTTTCTGTGCGTGTGAATTTGCTTGCCAAGAAATGTACAAGGGGAGTCTGGGCCATTTTGTAGTTCTATATATACACACACGTATGTGTATATATACACATATACATACATATAACATATATTACATACACATATAATATATATGTTATAGATGTTTTATACGTATATGTTTTATATGCATATATGTTATATATGTGTGTTATATGTATATGTGAGATATATATAATATATATTATATATAATTATTATATATAATATAATATATAATATATATTATATATATTTACATATTTTCTTTTTTTCCTTTTCCTTTTCATTCATTTTTTTCCTTTTTTCCTTGTCTTTTCTTTCTCCTGTCGCCACCATTGCTCTGGACTGATCGGAAGCTAAACTCCGTGGCCAAGAAGTGCCACTCCGTGAAAGCCACCAGAACAGAAGCAAGAGACAGAACGGGTACAAAGTGTCCCAGGCAACAAATGAATGAGTCCGTCCTGCCATGTCTCGTTCTCGAAGAATGGCACTTCCTTTGTGAATTGGAAAGAAATGTCAAGTGGGGGAAATGGCGAAAAAGAAAATTAATAAGAAATAAAAGATTTCTGGCTCTCCTTTCTCTCTTCTCCTTCCTGACCTGTGACAGCGCACGGCCATGTTTCACAGTCTCGCATTTTCATGTATTATTCTGTTACCTGTCTGTAGGGAGCCTCGAACGGGCTGCCAGAGAGACAGTCTGTAATTGAATGTTCTTTCAAGAGAAGGACTTCTATCAGGCCTGCCAAGGGAATAGAGGCTCCACCTGCTGACTTTTTTATGTTTGCCGACTCCGAAAGAATGCAAAGCATAAAGAAATTGAATGGCAGTTATTTCTTTTATAATTTCTCCACGGAAATATAGTTTTCAAAACTATCGATGAGATACACCAGGCGAACTCGGGCTTTCAAGATGAAATTGCAATCTATAGCTTGTTCTAAGAGTGGGGATTATAGCTGGCTTCCCTGAGCCAGCATAAGTAATTACTTTAATCTGTAACAACATATAAATTCATAAATTGTTGCCACCGTGGCTCTCAGGGAGTACTTGACTTTTCAAACCGTGGCTCTCGGCCGTAAATTTACACTACACGGCTGGTCCAAGTGTGTGCTGTTTTAAGAAGCTACACAGTCCCTTGTTATAGTCTGGAAGCGATGCTAGGCGTTTTCGATCTGAGGAATAAAGATGAAATCCTAGTGAAAACATTAGTATTTTCAATAGCATAGACGCGATTTGAGTATTTGTTGCCCGCATTTCTGAGAGAAGCTTGGCTTCCAGACAATATCCACGTAAAACTCTAAGCCATTTGCTTGTCTTTTCCTTGGTTAAAATTGCCGTGAAAATGAGCATGGAATGCATTACACATGTGCTTAGTTACTTAGCAGCTTGGACAGTGGGATCCTTGAGGGCAGGCACATCTCCCTACAATCTCCATGTGGTGGGTTTCATTTCTCATCGCGATTTCATTCACTGACAAATGATAAGCTAATTACCTGTTGGATTCAACGAAACAATGGACCCTGTATTTATGGCCAGGGTTTTGTGCTTGGAAAGACAGCTTTACATTATGTGTCTGTTTGTTAATTTTTTTTAATGTTTATTTATTTTTGAGAGAGAGAGAGAGAGAGAGAGAGACAAGCATGAGTTGGGGAGTTGCAGAGAGAGAGACACACACACAGAATCTGAAGCAGGCTCCAGGCTCTGAGCTGTCAGCACAGAGCCCAATGCGGGGCTGGAACCCGTAAACCATGAGATCATGACTTGAGCCAAAGTTGGAAGTTTAACCGAGTGAGCCACCCAGGTGCCCCTGCTTTACATTATTCTTAATTATGAGTATTTTTCTGTATTCTTTTCTGTACTCCTGTGAGCCACTCTAAGGGACAAAAGTGTATATACTCAAGCGTCCCCCCAGCCCAATGATGCTTATGGAGGTGTTAGTTAATGGGTTTTTTTGGTCTTCCCCATAACTCTTCCACTGGTGACACACTAAGTACCTCATGAGCTACGACACATCCCCACTTCTTTAGGGTTAGTCACATGACCCAGGTCTGGCCTCAACATCCTGGTCTAGTCAGAGATCTTCCCTGGGATTAACACATGGACAGTGGGAGGGAGAGGCTACCTCCTTTCTCAGGAGTTGCAAAGCTGTGGCTGTAGGAGGCCATGTTCTCTCCCTCGTGGTGACAACATGGCTGACGTGGGGAAAAAGAAGCCTCAAAGCTAACTCAAGACTGACAGAGATGAGAGGCAGAGCGGGAGAGAAATACCTCAGCAGGGTCAGCTCTTGTTCCTGTCCCCGAGGCCCTGGTTCCCCCAGCCACTTCCTTTGTTTCTGGGGACTACCCTGGGGTCTCCCTGTGAATCCTGTCTCTGGATCACCTGACTCTGTGTTGGGTTTCTGTGGTTCACAACCGAAAGACAATTAAATATTTGCGGGGGAGTGAAGACGCCACGTTTTCTCTGTTTTGCAACTAGAAACACAAAGGATGGACAAAGAGGAGCAGAGACACTTCTCGAGAGTAGCAGGTAACAACACAACCCAGCATTTGGGTAGTGCTCTACAGACGGTCTTCAAAGTACTTCCATAACCATTTCCTCATTTGACCCTCGCGGTAGTTCTGTGACATGGAGAAAGGACGGTGCATAATTATACACATTTATAAACAGAACAGAGTGGCAAGTGGCAGCTTTGGCTGTGGTTCTGGAATTAGAGTGAAGGCCCACAGCCGAGAAAGAACAGAGGATCCTGAGGTGGGTTTACGTTCTGTATTCCGAGGACTCCTGGTTTGGGGGCCCGGCCCCTCACTTTACAGGTTTACCGGGAAGGGAGCCAGTTTGGACAATCCACACAATGAACCCCAGATCCAGGGAGAGCCAAGAGAATCCCTTGTGAACAGAGGGGCATCCGTAAGAAGTGGTGGCTGGCGTACCCAGGCCTAGGCGGACATCGGTTTCACCAGGCTGCCTGAGTCTAAACGGAGCACAGGAAAAGGGCAATGGGGAGAAAAAGGGGAGTGGGAAATGGATGGCCAGAGAGGTTACTCTCCAAGGCCACAAGCCCAGGCAGCGGCTGAGCTGCGGTCTCCAGACAAACCACTGAGGTTCACGGTGTGAACACGCGTCAGAAGCACGGGGTGTGAGCCTTGTACAGACTGCTCATCCGACCCCGAGTCCCTGATTCACGAAGCCTGGTGAAAAGTCCAAGACTCTGCATTTCTAACAAGTTTCCAGGTGAGGCTGATGGTCCTGACCCGGCGATTCCGCTTTGAGGGAACCACTAATCTAGGCCAATTCACTTCGAATTCAGGATGTCTTGTGCACCCGCACAGCACATGCTTTCACCAGCGCACCAAGAAGTGTCCGTTCTCTGTCCCACTGCGCTACTGACATATTGTCGATATTCCGAAATACGATTTTCCAAGAAAGAGGATTTCCTATCAAATATGCACTTTTAGCATACCCCTGCAATTTTGTACTACGGATCTGAAATGTGACGAAAGCTATCCTGGACAGGAGCTACCTAAGCCGATGTTGGGAGCAAATGTTCTAAACTATGAAGTCTGCATTGCTTTTTCAGTGTACTTTAATTAAGAAACGTGCAGTTTAAAAGCAAGGCTGATTGCACCAGCATTCTTCTCAAAGCTAGAACAAGCCATCCTAAGGTTTGTATGGAACCACAAAAGACCCCGAATAGCCAAAGTAATATTGAAGAAGAAAACCAAAGTGGGAGGCATCACCATCCCAGACTTTAGCCTCTACTACAAAGCTGTAATCAAGACAGCATGGTATTGGCACAAAAACAGACACAGAGACCACTGGAATAGATCAGAGACTCCAGAATTGGACCCACAAAAGTATGGCCAACTCATCTTTGACAAAGCAGGAAAGAACATCCAATGGAAAAAAGACAGCCTCTTTAACAAATGGTGCTGGGAGAACTGGACGGCAACATTCAGAAGAATGAAACTAGACCACTTTCTTACACCATTCACAAAAATAAACTCAAAATGGATAAAGGACCTGAATGTGTGACAGGAAACCATCAAAACCCTAGAGGAGAAAGCAGGAAAAAACCTCTCTGACCTCAGCCGCAGCAACTTCTTACTCAACACGTCTCCAAAGCCAAAGGAATTAAAACCAAAAATAAACTATTGGGACCTCATCAAGATAAAAAGCTTCTGCACTGCAAGGAAACAATCAACAAAACTAAAAGGCAACCGACGGAATGGGAAAAGATATTTGCAAATGACATATCGAACAAAGGGCTAGTATCCAAAATCTATAAAGAACTCACCAAACTCCACACCCGAAAAACAAATAATCCAGTGAAGAAATGGGAAGAAAACATGAACAGACACTTCTCTAAAGAAGACATCCAGATGGCCACCAGGCACATGAAAAGATGCTCAACGTCACTCCTCATCAGGGAAATACAAATCAAAACCACACTCAGATATCACCTCACGCCAGTCAGAGTGGCCAAAATGAACAAATCAGGAGACTATAGATGCTGGCGAGGATGTGGAGAAACGGGAACCCTCTTGCGCTGCTGGTGGGAATGCAAACTGGTGCAGCCTCTCTGGAATACAGTGTGGAGGTTCCTCAAAAAATTAAAAATAGATCTACCCTGTGACCCAGCAATAGCACTGCTAGGAATTGACCCAAGGGATACAGGAGTGCTGATGCACAGGGGCACTTGTACCCCAACATTTATAGCAGGACTTTCAACAGTAACCAAATTATGGAAAGAGCCTAAATGTCCATCAACTGATGAATGGGTAAAGAAGATGGGGTTTATATATACAATGGAATACTACTTGGCAATGAGAAAGAATGAAATCTGGCCATTTGTAGCAACATGGATGGAACTGGAGGGTATTATACTAAGTGAAATAAGTCAGGCAGAGAAAGAGAGTTTCCATATGTTTTCACTCATATGTGGATCCTGAGAAACTCAACAGAAGACCATGGGGGAGGGGAAGGGGGAAAGAAGTTACAGAGAGGGAAGGAGGCAAAGCATAAGAGACTCTTAAAAACTGAGAACAAACTGAGAGTTGATGGGGGGTGGGGGAGAGGAGAAAGTGGGTGATGGGCACTGAGGAGGGAACCTGTTGGGATGAGCACTGGGTGTTGTATGGAAACCGGTCTGAAAATAAATTATATTTAATATAAAAAAGTTAAAAACAATAAAAGCAAGGCTGAAGAGTAGCAGTGCACATGAGAAATGGTAGCCTTGGCTTTGCACATGAAATGTACATCAGGAGAAAAAAATAAAGCAGAAAATAAACAAGATGAACTCAAAATACTGTAGCAAATGTTGGGCTGAAACACTGCCAGGTGTGGAGGTGTAGAGAGATGAACACACATTTTGGTGGCAAGGCACAAAACTGTTTAAATCCTTTTTGCAGAAGTTTCTGAAAACTGTAATTTTGGCATGGATCTATGAGCAGAGTTACTGCTTTTATCGTGTAGGCAAACCAGCAATATTCTGTGAGAATTGCCCTGTCCAGCCTTGAATGTTGTGTAACTTCCCAGAAACATCACCTCCACAGATGCCAAAGAATAGAACAGAGCAATGAAATCAGAAATTTTTTCTATACAATAAAAATATACCAGAAGGTGTGAAGTCTCAATGAATGGTAACTAGCTCGTGTTCTCTTAAGTAATTAAATAATGTTCCTACAAAGGACTCAAACTCTTATTTTGGGGTCTATGAGAACATGTATACATAGGTATATATAGATATGTTTTTTTTTCTTTAAAATGTTTTATTAAGTTTAGCTTACTACAAATTTGAAAAATTATAACTTCTTCTTGCCAGTGTTGATGGCGGAGGAAAAGTTTGAGATGAGAGAAGACAGTATGTGTGTGTATGGTAGTGACCAGAAACTTTAAAATAAAGAATCTCAAATCTTCACTTATTACCTAGAAAATGGTTGATGAAGGGGAGGAATGGAGGCAGGTACCCCCGAACATGTTTGTCCTGCAAAGAAATAATGAAATATTCTAGCCACCACCTCATCATTGCTCCCGTGGGAGAGGTTCTTGTCAGCCTTGAACTTCTGATTAAAGAACTCAAGGCTAATCAGGGGAGGGGAAGACAGAGAACTGTGCTCTCTGGCTTCTTCCTCCCTTTCTGACTATGGGGCCAACACCTAACCTTACACAGAAAAGGAAAAGAAAGACCCTGACCCAACGAACTATCTTTATGTCTCAAAGCCCTCTCTGTGAAGTAGATTTTCTTAGGCAGGATTTCCAAACACTGAACCATGGTTTGGAAGGAAGACAGAAAAAGAAATATAGGATGCTAGGATGAGGCCAGGAAGGAAGAAATCATGAGAAATTTATATACTGGTGAGAAAGTTTGAGAAATGTCTTTGGGTTCACCCAGAGTTTTCTCCTTGGACTATTTCCAGCGGACTAAGTTTGAAGGTAACCCAACTAGATTTTTCCTGTTGCAAGCATAATAATACCAATTGTGTGTGTGTGTGTGTGTGTGTGTGTGTGTAAATTAGGTATGTACAGACCTTGCTCAGTTCTCATCACTATTGTGTTCAGAGAGAGGTATTATCTTCATCTGACAGATGACAAAATTTAAGGGTAGGGGATAGCACAGCACTTATAAATGACTGATCTGGGGTGTTCCAAAACTGGGTCTCAGACTCCAGAGCCCTCTTGGCCTCTAATGGCCTCCCTGTATTGGGTGGGGGGGGATTTTAGTGGAATCTAGTAAGTGAAAATATTCCTTAGTGGTTAACAACTTGTAATGGCTTTAGTTGAAAGTTGGGATGTGGCATAAACCTAGGGTAAGGGGAGGAAAGAAAGAAAAAGAGGAAGCAGTACTTAGGATACGGGCACGGCCATCCTGGAAGGAAGGACCAATAAAATTAAACCAGCTCAGCTTTTCACCCTGGTTGAGGACTGCCCTTGGCTATGTTATCCAAGGCATGTAGTAATTAATCAATTCAGCACATACTTATTCGCTGATTGGTTATTTACTGGGTGATTGGTTATTAACCACTACACTTGGGTTCCCAAGACATAGCCCCTGCTTTTATGACTGACACTCACGCAATCGTTCTCAAACTATCACAATTAGAATATTCTGAGAATTTAAAAGGTCTGTGGCCAGGAACTATAGCTATTTGGATTCACCTGCTCTGAGGGGAGGTCTGGATACTGTTATCTTTTTAAAGCTCTCCTGGTGTTTCTAAGGTATAGCCACAAGTGCGAGCCTGTCTAATGGGGGAGACCAGTTCCCAATGGCAGGACGGGACTGGGTTATAGGTTTGTGGAGATAAAACGTCCCTTGGCTTTAGTAGTGGCGATACAATTGTCATTTCCTGTCTACTATAGTATGTGAAAGGTTGGGAAACACTCAAATCATTAGCAAGTAGATCACAGGCAAAGAGCACGGCGTATAGGCAGTCAGTATTTGTGTCCATGTGTCTCTGTGGGGGCTTGTGGAATCTGATCCATTATCTAAATAAGTGCTCCAAGCAGTCCCCTGCAGGAGCCCTCTCAGTAGGGCATAAAACAAAATTGGAAAACCGAGGGGATCTTAGAAATCTAGCCCAATATTTTTGTCTCAGAGATAAGGAAACTGCTTCAAGTCACAGAACATGTCAGGGGTGGACCCTGGCCACGGGCTCCATTCTTTCAGACCTTCTCCAAGTATCTTAATGGTAAATCATAACCATAACCCTGCATAGGATGTAGCGTTTCATTGCATCAAGTGAAAAATTAGGTGTGTGCTCAAGTCATATTTATAACGAGGCACCCCCCACCCATTGGTAAAATAATAATAATGATAATAATAACAACAAGGTAACACCCTGGGAGGACTTCACTTCTGCCTCTATCCGTATACTGCATACTGAGGAGAACCAAAGTCCAAGTGACAGAAACCCAAGCCAAAGGATCTGGGGACAGTCTGATCATTTCCTTGAGCCCCACGAGAGAAAAAAGAAGACACACAGAGCTTCCCCAGGAAGGTAAAATGCCAAGTTCCTGCCAAGCCTTCTTCACTCTCCCCGGCTGCCTCTCCATCCCTCTGCCAGCTGCTGTTTTCATTGCTGTCGTTATTTATGTTTCTCTGAGGGGACCAGAATGCTGCCAACCTGCTCGGCCCTCCTCAGACCCCCTCTTCCCACTGTTCCCTAAAGTGCCTTCCATCCAGCCTCCGGCCCATTTCTTTCTCTGGCCTTTACGTTGTTCCTCATTCTCCCCGAGGTCTTAACCATCCCGTCACTTACTTCCTGCCGCCATTGCTATCGCCACTGCTGTGCTCCGCTGCCATTTTGACTGTAAGCACCACCATTTCCGGTGGAAATTCTGACCACTGGTCCTCAATCCCCAGTTAGGTGTGGTGGATGGCTGCTAATATGGGCTCAGAACACGCAGTGGGTGGAAACACTCCTGTGTTCTGCAGGCACACTTACTACCAGGTTCTACTCCAGGACCACACTCTGGCACTCTGCCCTTTCTCTTTAATGCTTTCCTCACGGGAAGAATATTCTACCTTCTTTTAGTAATAGAGGGCCACCTAGCTACAGACCGTGTCGTCCAGCCACCTGGAAAGGTGGTCCAGCTTAGGTAGTGGCTCAGTTTGGGCCAATGGATGTGAGTATCACCTCATATCCACTTAGCATATTCTAAGCTTTTTAGAGTCCCCAAAACTATTCGACTGTGACTGTCCCGCATAGTTGTTGAGTCTAAGGACTTTGCCGAGCATCCTGAGTTTGAATGTCAGCTACGTCACCTGCCAGGCGTGTGATCATGGGCCGATCAGTGACCCTTCCGTGCCTTTGTAAGTGGGGAACAACAGTGGTACCTACATCTGAGTGTTGGGGGGATTAGATGGAATACACATGAAATACACATGCACATGAAATACACATGCAGCATACTATTTGGGACCCAGTAACTGCTCAGCGCCATCAGCTGTTGTTGGAGTGTACCCTATCAATGATCTGTCTACAGGTTAGGATCTGGGTAAATTGCATACAAAATAAGAAGGTCACGGGCGTTCATCGCTCATGATGACTGATGTCTATTGATGGAAGTTTTGTTATTAGCCAGGGGTTTCCCATCACAGTTGCACATTTTGCTGGGATGCTCAACACAGCCTGGTGACCTTCGACTCTGCCCAATCTGTTCTCTATATGGCTACAAAGGCTATCCCTTTGTTTTTAGGTTAATGCCTACAGTTTTATATTCTCCCAGATTCCCATGAGGAATTCTGTCATATTTTCCCATGTTTTCCCTTAAAATTGCCATTGCTCAGAGATGGGACCTACATTTCCGGGCACTATTATTCTTTTTAGAAAATACCCTATTTTAAAATTTTTGCGCAAACATTTTTTCATATGATTTTTTTTAGTTAGGATATAGTGAAACTGCTGTACCAAAGGGACCCCAAATCCAATGGCTTAAATGGGATAGAAGTGTGTTTTTTCTCCCATGTAACAGCCCAGAGGACTGTGTGTGGTCCAGGCACACAAACCACAGGTCATCCAGGACCCTGAGTTCTTTCTGCCTTATTCTACCCTCTCCTGCGGTGTTGGCCTCATCTGCGTGCTTGAAGCTATTTCATCTTGACATCTAAATGCCAGAAGAAAGGAAAGGGCAAAGTTCAGGATGAGTGGTTTCATCTTTACGGAAGTGACGTCAAGGAAGTCTCACATATTGTTGATACTCACATCCACTGGCCCAAACTGGGTCAGCACCTGGCTAGACCACCTTTCCAAGTGTCTGGACGATGTGGTCTGTAGCTGGGTGGCCCCCTATTACTAAAAGAAGGAGGCAGAATAAATATTGGGGACAGTGAGTGGCCCGTGCCACAGATACACATGATTAAAAAGCTCAGCTAGAAGGGAGGGGTGTATTGTGAAAGTCACAGACACCTTCCTACCCTCTCATCTTCAACACCACTGCCCGAAGGAAACCACTAGCGGAATCCAATGTTGTGCCTTTTAGCTATTTTGATGACCGAGCTGCTTATCCCTACGTAATATCGTATAGACTCTAAACCGTCTATCAAAATCACGTATCTCGGAGCGCCTGGGTGGCGCAGTCGGTTAAGCGTCCGACGTCAGCCAGGTCACGATCTCGCGGTCCGGGAGTTGGAGCCCCGTGTCAGGCTCTGGGCTGATGGCTCAGAGCCTGGAGCCTGTTTCCGATTCTGTGTCTCCCTCTCTCTCTGCTCCTCCCCCGTTCATGCTCTGTCTCTCTCTGTCCCAAAAAAAATAAATAAACGTTGAAAAAAAAATTAAAAAAAAAATCACGTATCTCTACATAACACCTCATTGATTTCCTGTATCAATCCTGTATGAATCCTCACTAGGTATTTTGTCCTCATGCTGTGGACAGCTAAAGAAGTTGGAGGAGCCGCACAAAGCACCTCCTTGAAAGCAGCAAAGGCCTGCAAGACGGTAAGGAGACTTGGGGTTAAGATGTAAAAGAAGAGGGCAAACTAGAGGGAGAGAGAGAGACCCAACCCTCGACATGCTTTTTTACCAGAGGGCTTTTGCCAAAGCTGGGGAAGCGGCTGCAAAGCTAGCACCCTTCTGGTGACATCTCGGGGATTGGCTCCGTCAGTTGAGCATCAGACTTTGGCCCAGGTCATGATTCCATGCTTCGTGGGTTCAAGCCCCACGTCAGGCTCTGTGCCGACAGCTCAGAGGCTGGAGCCTGCTTTGGATTCTGTGTCTCCCTCTCTCTCTGCCCCTCCCTTGCTTGCACTCTGTCTCTCTGTCTCCCAAAAATAAATCAACATTAAAAAAAATTAAAAAAAAATAGTGCAAGCAACTCTAACGTTGACGTTCTATTAAGGGGTTCTGGGAAGACCTTCATAGAGCAGTAACACCTACTCCTATTTGCACAAGCAAATGCACAGCTCCCCAGGAGGAAGACGTCACCATCCCAAGGCGTCAAATTTCCCTCCAAGTAATTTGTAAAATATACTATCGAACATGCAGTGAAAAATAACCAGGCTTGTAAGACAACAGGATGCAATGCTGAGTAACAGAAGAATCTTAAACAATGGAAAGAGAACCCCAAACCTGAGTTATCAGAATTTTCAGACATGGTTCATACAATAACCATGCTTGCTACATTTATTTCATAAATAGACGGTCTCACCATATCAGAAGCGAACTGGAAACTCTAAAATGCAATGTTGAGCCTTAAAAAAAAAAAAACAAAAAAACAAACCCATGATTAAAAACACAAAGAAGAAAACATCCGGAATGTAGCACAAAGAGACAAAGGAAGAACATTATAAAAAGAGAGGGTAAGAGGTATAGGGGATCAGTGAGAAGTTCTAGCCTATAAAAGGTAGAGGGGTGCATGGGTGGCTCAGTTGGTTAAGCCTCCAACTTTGGCTCAGGTCACGATCTCACAGTCTGTGGGTTCGAGCCCCACACAGGGCTCTAGGCTAACAGCTCAGAGCCTGGAACCTTTTGGGATCCTGTGTCTCCCTCCCTCTCTGCCCCTCCCCCACTCATGCTCTGTCTCTCTCTCTCTCAAAAATAAATAAACAAACAGACAAACAAATAAAAAATCTTTTTAAAAAAGATGGAGAGAATGGGAAGGAGGTAAAATTTGAAGAAATGATAGCTCTGTCTTTTCCTTTTTTTTTTTTTTAATGTTTATTATTTATTTTGAGACAGAGAGAGACAGAGCATAAGCAGGGGAGGGCCGGAGAGAGAGGGAGACACAGAATCCAAAGCAGGCTCCAGGCTCTGAGCTTTCAGCATACAGCCGGACACAGGGCTGGAACTTAAAACCCTACAAACTGTGATATCATGACCCGAGCTGAAGTCGGAAGCTTAACCGACTGAGCCACCCAGGCGACCCAGCTCTGTCTTTTTCAAAAGCAGTAAAGCCATCCGCACATGATCCCAAGAATCCCCATGAACCCTATGTAGGTTAAATAAAAATAAACCTGTACCTGGACACACAGACAAAAAATAAGATCTGTAGGGGCGCCTGGGTGGCTCAGTCGGTTAAGCATCCGACTTCGACTCAGGTCACGATCTCGCGGTCTATGAGTTCGAGCCCCGCGTCGGGCTCTGGGCTGATGGCTCGGAGCCTGGAGCTTGCTTCCGATTCTGTGTCTCCCTTTCCCTCTGCCCCTCCCCCGTTCATGCTCTGTCTCTCTCTGTCTCAAAAATAAATAAACGTTAAAAATTTTTTAATAAAAAATAAATAAAAAATAAAATCTGTAAAACAGCATGAAAAAGAAAAGAAACATTTCAAAAGAAGGGCAGTTAGATTAAGCACTAACTTCTCTGCAGTAACAAGGGAAGCAGAGAAAACAGAATAATTTTAATTTTAATGTTGAAGTTTGCTATGTAAAGAAAATAAATTGTCATTTATAACTAGACCACTCCAAAAAGTGCAGCAAGAGTACAACTTGGAAACTAATAGAGACAAAAAAAATTGGATTGTTACAAAGGGTAATGCAAATAAAACAGTTGGGAAAAGTCACAGCAAATAAGACCACAGATTGAATTCAAACATATCAGTCATTCCATTGAACATAAAAGAACCAGATATTCAATTTGAATAAGGGATGTTCAGATTGCATTTAAAACAAAAGGAAAGTCAATTATACACTGGTTTATAAATATTTTTTATATATTTAAAATAGAAGGATACAGAAAGCTTGAGAGTAAAAGGAAGAAAAATCATTTCAATACTAACTTAAAGAAATAACTGTAACTATACTAATACCAGAGTAGTCTTGAAGATGAAAAACATCAGCCTAGTCTTTACAGAGAAATGGTTTCTACTTAATGAGAAAATGTCCTGCTCACTATGAAGAAATCATTTAAAATTTGAATGTACCTACTGACATGGCCTAAAAATATATGAAGCAGCATTGACCTAACTAAAACCAAAAATAGACAAAAGTGAGAAAAATTTAGTACATCTCCGTAACTGAAAGAACAAAGCAAAAGAAGGAGTATGTAAAATTTAAATAACATGATTAACAAAATAGACCTCAACGACACAACCTCAGACTATACATAGTTCTCAAGTACACACAGCCATAACATTCTCAATAGAGAATTTATTTCCTAATAAGAGGAAATTAAAGTAGTGTGAATAAAAATCAGTAGCGCATTCCCATAAGTTTGGAAATTAAGAAACAGTCTGCTGAATAATTAATGGGTCTAAGAAGAAATCACAATGGAGAGTAAAAATCATTTTCACTTGGGGCACCTGGGTGGCTCAGTTGGTTAAGCATCTGACTTCGGCTCAGGTCACGATCTCACGGTCCGTGAGTTCGAGCCCCGCGTCGGGCTCTGTGCTGACAGCTCAGAGCCTGGAGCCTGATTCTGACAGATTCTGTGTCTCCCTCTCCCTCTGCCCCTCCCCGCCTGTACTCTATCTCAAAAGCAAATACACATCAAAAACGTTTTAAAATAAATATTACTATTTATTTATTATTATTACATAAATAAATAAAAATAATAATAAATAAAACAGGGAAACTGCCAGAGATTCTACAGACATTACAAAGATTGTCAGAGGATGCTATGAGCCACTTTATGTCAATATATTAAATTTTTTATATGAAATGGAGAAATTCCTAGGCAAATTTAACTTACTGTTTAAGAAATAGAGACTGAAGAGTCATATGAAGTCGTATAAGGGTCACCAATTAAAGCCTTTCCCACAGAGCGCCTGGGTGGCTCTGTGGGTTGAGCATCCGATTGGTTCAGGCCACAATCTTGCAGTTGGTGAGTTCACGCCCCACATCGGGCTAGCTGCTGTCAGTGCAGAGCCTGCTTCAGGTCCTCTGTCCCCCCCCTCTCTGCCCCTCCCCTGCTTGTGCTTGCTCTCTCAAAAATAAATAAAACATTTAAACAATTCTTAAAATTTTTTTTAATGTTTTATTTATTTTTAAGAGAGAGAGAGAGAGAGAGAGAGCAAGTGTGTGTGAGTGGACGAGGGGCAGAGAGAGAGGGAGACACAGAATCCAAAGTAGGCTCCAGGCTCTGAGCCATCAGCACAGAGCCTGATGCAGGGCGTGACCTCATGAACCGTGAGATCATGACCTGAGCTGAAGTTGGAGGTTTAACCGATGGAGCCACCCAGGCGCCCCAACATAAAAAAAAATTTTTTTTAATAAAATAAAATAATAAAATCTTTCCCACAAATAAAACTCTAGGCCTACCCACATTGTTTCAATGGTGAGTTCTACCAAATACTTAAGGAAGAAATTATAACATGCTTAAATAACGCTTCCAGAAAATGAAAAACAGGGTGTGGTCCCAAAATTTACTTTATGAGACTGGCATGACTTTGCTACCAAAACCTGACACTACAGTCAGAGAAAGGGAAAGCTTCTAGCCTTGTCACTCATGAATACAGATGCAAAAATCTGCATAAAATAGAAGCAAACATATGATCAAGTGATATTTTCCCAGGAATCCAAAGCCTAAGGTTGTTGAATTCAGCATCCATTTACAATAAAGACGTATAAAAAAGTTAAAAAGGGAACTTTCTTAGGCTGTTAGAAGACATCTACAGAGAAAAGAAATCTTTTAACAAACATTCTTAAAAAGGTTGAAAGTTTTCCTCTAAGATCAGAACAGGGTAACAGGAGAGACATACTGTGTTTCAACATCATGCCTTTTAACATTACTGACGGGTTGAGCAAGGC
The DNA here is from genome assembly GCF_007474595.2 of Lynx canadensis. NCBI lineage: Eukaryota > Metazoa > Chordata > Mammalia > Carnivora > Felidae > Lynx > Lynx canadensis. The sequence goes on along the minus strand of NC_044315.2, from coordinate 7,721,294 downwards.
AAGAAAAGGAAATAAAGGGTTGGGAAAGGAGCGGGCAAGCTGTCATTATTTAAAGAATATAGAATTGTATATGCAGCAAAAAAACAATATAACTATGAATTACTCAAATTCATGAGCGAGTTTGTAACTCTGTAGGCTAAAATCCAGTACACGAAAATCAGTGTTTTCTATACATCATCAGTAACAGAATGAAATATTTTAAAGGTTCAATATTCAATGACATCAAAATACTATACAGACAGGAATAAATCCAAATAAAAAATGTCTAAGGCCCTTCCAGAAAGAACCATAAAAACATATTAAGAGACACTTAGGGAAAAAAAAAAAAAAAGAGAGAGAGAGACACTTAGGGGGCGCCTGGGTGGCTCAGTCCGGCTCAGCCGGTTAAGCGTCCAACTTCGGCTCAGGTCATCATCTCATGGTTCGTGGGTTCGAGCCGCACGTAGGGCTCTGTGCTGACAGCTTGGAGCCTGGAGCCTGCTTCGGATTCTGTGTCTCCCACTCTCTCTCTCTCTGCTTCTTCCCCATTCGTGCTCTGTCTCTGTCTCTGTCTCTCTCTCAAAAATGAATAAAAATGTTAAAAAAAAATAAGACATTTAGGAAGACCAAAAAAATGGAGAGTTACCCTATGCACACAGATTGGAAGCTGAATGCAGTAAAAACTGTAATTTCTCCAAATTGATATATACAGTCAGTGTAGCTCAGTCAAAATCCCAAGGGACGGTCCTCTCTGCCCTGCTCTGGGTCTATGTGTCCACCCTTATGCTGCAACCACACTCACTTGGTATCGGGGGTACAAGTCCTTTCAGCTTGCTCCTCATCTTTAAGAGTATCCTGGCTTTTTTTAGCTTTTCACATTTCTTTTTTTTTTTCATGTTTATTTATTTTTGAGACATAGAGAGAGCACAAGCAGGGGAGGGGCAGGGAGAGAGGGAGACACAGAATCCAAAACAGGCTGCAGGCTCTGAGCTGTCAGCACAGAGCCTGACGCGGGGCTCGAACTCACAAACCGCGAGACCGTGACCTGAGCTGAAGTCGGAGGCTTTACTGACTGAGCCACCCAGGTGCCCCAGCTTTCCGCATTTCGAAATAGAATCAGACTCAGTTTATCCAATTCCATTAACCAACAAAGAACGAGCCACACACGCGTTTGGGCGGTAAACTTCCAACAAAGGCAGCAATGCAGGAAAGAGGGAAAAGATGGGCTTTTGGATGGATGGAACTCACGTCATTAGATATTTAAATGGGAGAAAAAGAATGAAATTGTACCCCTATGGCAGAGCATAACTAAATCAGTCATAGATGGGTTATAGAGTTTCAACGTGAAAGGCAAGACAGTAACCCTCATAGATGATACGACCGGAGAATATCTCCATGACTCCGCATTAGCGTGAACATCACACACTGCACCCCGAGTCTGTGCCGACACCCATACAATCTGTAGGTGAGTGGAGATTGGCTCCGTCTATGCTCAAACCCTTGCCACCTTCTGGGAACAATATCCTATCTGTAGTTTCCACGTGAGGATGCTTCCCTGCTGTGTTGAACCAGGATCACCACCGGGGGAGAGCCCCCTGCACCTTTATTTATAGATGGGACTAGGCTTCTTCTTTTTTAAAAAAAATTCTTTAATGGTTATTTACTTTTGAGAGAGAGAGCACAAGCAGGGGAGGGGCGCAGAGAGATCCGCGAGATCATGAGCTGAGCTGAAGTTGGATGCTTCACCAACGTGAGCCACCCAGGTGCCCCAGAACCCGAGTCTGAGAACGTGAGAATCAGACATGAACTTGGCAAGAAACCGTGCGCCGTTAGAGGACAGACCACGGTTAATTGTTTCCACCCATTCTGAATGTTAGGTGTCAATTTTTTGGACGTGGCTTAGGGGGAAGGTATGGAATTAAGAGAAGAAAAAGGGATGGAAATAAAAAGTCTTTGCTCTCTGCCAAAGCGACAGTCAAAAAAAAATTTTCTTGGTGGCTCAGTTAGCTGTGATCTCCCTGAGTTTGAGACAAGAAATGCTTCAGCGTGTAAGCAAACGGGGCTTAGAGATGGAAGGCACGAGTCAGGTGGGTCCTGAGGGGGATCGCAGGTCAGGCAACTAAACTCTCCATCATCTCCAAAGAACTAGCTATCGAAGATAAGCCATATTGGACAGCATCTTACTGGAAAGGGACAACAGCATCACAAAGCACCTGTCTCCCTTCACTCGCCCCTAAAGTTTCTCTGACCTTTCCCAACATGTCTGAAATTCCCCCTTGGAGGAATTTCTGTCGTTAATGCTTTGATCCTGATTACAACACGAGGAAAGCCACGGTTACCGGCATGTTGGTGTAAATGACTTACTGCAGAGAATAGGTCTTGATGAAGCAAAAACAGGAAGCACTCACATGAGGGGAGGCAGAGGCAGAGGCAGAAAAGCAAGAAGCGAAACTGGAAGAACAGGTGCCCCAAGAAAAGGGAGGGACGGATGTAGTTCAGGTTTGGGGTTAAACCGACAGATCTGGGTTAGCACTGTGGCTGCATTGGACTAGTGATCAGAGCCTCGTTTTTCTTGGCTGTAAAATGGGAATATACACGACCTGCATTTGTTTAAGGATCAAAGGAGAATATCTGTTAAAACACCCGGTGGACTGTTGGACCCAGAGTGAGAGTTCATTTTTAGCTCCCATATTGCCAGGGTTTCTCTTTTTTTTTTTTTTAATTTTATTTACTTACTTATTTTTGAGAGACAGAGAGAGAGAGAGACAGAGAAAGAGAGAATCCCAAGCGGGCTCTGAGCTATCAACACACAGCCAGACACAGGGCTCAATCTCATGAACTGTGAGATCATGACCTGAGCCAAAACCAAGAGTCAGACGCTTAACCAACTGAGCCACCCAGGCACCCCCAGGGTTTCCTTTTTTAATTTTCCCACCAAGACCAATCTCCCTCAGAGCCAATTCCTTCATAGTACCTTACATCTATCTATTGATACGTTTAAAAACTTACGTCTGCCTGTGGCTTTGGGATTATGTAAGAAAAGATTCTTTAGAAAAAAAACCAGCATGAGTCAGTCCATTTTGTACTCCTCAGCTCTTAATATTTGTGGTACTATCTTTCAAAGGAACTATCAGGGACTGGAAGAAAATGAAAATATCATTTGCTTTCATAGTTTTTTCTTCTCAAGGTGACAGTGTTTTTTACAGCTCTCTCCTGACAAAATGTATCGAAGTATTGATAAAGGTACATGGTGATCTGAAATCATATAGGAATAGTTTGGACAGGACCCAAGGACAAGGGTATTTAGATAAAAGTCTACCTTCCCTAGAATCAATGATGCTGTCTTCGAACAAGGCCAAGAGAGAACCTAATTTATTGAAAAGGAACATAGCTATTTCTTTCCCTTTGGAGCAGTAGCTTTTAAACCTGAACCCACAGTAAGAAATATATTTTACATTGTGACCTGATACGTACACATTGTGTGTGTGTGTGTGTGTGTGTGTGTGTGTGTGCGCGCACGTGTATCAGTTTGAAATAAAAGTTTTTATGGAATAAAACTTACCCTTACTGTATTTCATACACTCAGAAATGTTCCGTTTTACTCTGATCTTTTTAAATGCTGTGTGAGACCATTATATTGATTTTATGTTTCACACTTCAAAAGCCACTCTTCTGGATTTTACTCGTTTTGCTTCTTTTGAGTGGAAAGCCGCCTCATGTTACTTCTAAGTGCACTTAATTTGGTCCGTTCCCATTCCTGGGATCTGTGTCTCCAGAGATAAATGTTAGCTAAGGTAGAAGAATATTGAGAAAAAGGAGTTTGTGATCGGGTTGGTTCATGGACCTGTCATGTAAATAAATGCAACAAGGAAACTCTTACCACCTTTTATATTTCCTGCCCGTTCAACTTTTATTATTCTCTATTTCCTTTTTTTTATTTTCCAAAGACTAATTTTCAGCTGATATTAGGCATAAGAGGCTATCGAAAGTAGGAGACGAGACTATTTAACGAGCATCGACTATGTCTAAGGTCCATTATTTCTTCCCGTCAATCGCTCAAGGTATTTTTGTTCTTTTATGTTTCAAAAAGAAGCTTTTACTTTTTTCCTGAGGAAAAATAAATTTCATATTTATATTACCTATATTTATATTATTTCCTTTCAATCTATAAAAAAGGGGAGATTTCTCAAGTGTCTCCTTTGACTTACAAAGTTTTACCCACACACATTAAGTATGATTCCGTGTTTGCCCTTCGACTTAACATTGTGGCTCACCAGACACAAAACATACTAGTACCCAAACATAGGTAACCACATTCATCTTGCAGCAAAAGCAAAGTAGGTTGCCCACGGTCCAAACGCTGAAAAACCCGGTTCGTGGTAGAACGAAGCCACAAACCCAGATTTTTACACCAAATCCCCGCAGTGTATTTCCTTTATGTCAACATAAAGTTACAACCATGAAAAAGAAAAATTAAACCTTATGTTTGTAATCGGCTAACTCCAGGAAAGCACACGCATATCGCTTCTCTTTGAATTATTTTGTTGTTGTTGTCAGACTCCTATATTTGCCAGTTATTATACAGAACATATGTTGAACCTTCCAGCACGTCTATGTGTATACATACTCCCAGCGCACCATTTATCCATTGAGAGCACTCTGGAGCTTATAAGCTACTTCTGTCATTTTTCCCACAAGGATTCCATGTTTTCGGTTGGCCTCACAAAGAAGCTCGGGATTCTAATTTATCTTTACACCACAACATTTGCTTTTATGTTAACCCCCTCAACGTTGCAGAGAAAAATCAAAATAAAATGCTTTCCTTTTTAACCTCTAGGTCTAAGTGAAGCCCGTCAGGGACTTTAAAATAATCACGTTATAGTGGATTCTTGCTTTGGTAAACACTTTGCAGGAAGTGAAATAAGCTTCGCCTGTCCTAGGCGAGAGTGAAATCAAACAACAGTGCGTGTCTCTTGCCTGAAGTGACAGGAATAAAGAATAGATTGTATCCACTTCTCTACTCCCACCGAAGCTGCCTCTTTCTCCTGAGATTGTATCGCGGAGATTCCGGGACACCTCTTAACCTACAGGAGACACTGGATCTAAAGCTGAGGCAGGGACCCCATGCCTTTTTCTAATTAACAGCTCTACTGAGATATAATTTACATACCAGAGCCCTGTAGTGATTCTCCCCATAACAAAATCTGCAACTCCAAAACTTGAAAGGCAAATAATACAAACATAAATTTCATGCTTTCACCAATTTCCGCTCAACCGGCCTCCCTTATCATTTTGCTCACTCCCTCTTCCCCATTTTTCTTTCCCACTGGCCCATTCTTCACTGCTCTGTACAGGCTATATTGAACACAGCAGCCCTGGTATTTTCACATGGGAGCGTTCAAGGATTCCATACCAATTATGCTTTATGCCAAGTAGGAACAACCATAGAATAGCATCATTATCCTTGAAAACGCAATCATCGCTGCGTTAGGGCAGAACTACAATTACACCTGATGCTTTCTTTTCAGAGAGAAATGAATTGGCAGGAGGGGTAGATTTCTGAGCTATGAGTTTTTCCCATCACCATTAACACTTAGTGCCCAGTTTTTCCCTCATAGCATTTGAATGGTGGCATGGATGGAGACAGATCCCAGGCCAGTGACTAAATAAGAGGCGAGACTAAATAAATGGGCTCATCACACACATGAGCCCGTTCTGTCCAAGCGAGGACTTCACATGCCAACCCTCTAATTCATTCCAAACCGTCGTCAGGTACGTAAACGTTGCTTTAGTGTCTGAAAGATCTTATGAAAACCCCAAAGAAGTTGACCCGCAGCTGCATTGCATTGTGAGTCTCCGAGATCCTGAGGTTGCGGTGGGAGATGCCATATGACAGAATGTCCTGCTGGAGGTGAATTAGTTTGTGTTTCTTACTCTTCTATGGCAAAGGAGCATGCCCGAAAACTGACTTTGGAACTCACGTCCAGGGAGAGAGAAGACGAAGTCCTGGAATCAATGAAGTAGAGGGTGGGGCAAGGGCAAGGCATCCTTTTTTTATGTGGAGAAAAGGGTAAGATGAGTCTTTTGTCCCCCGAAAGGTTTAATCGGGCAGAGGATGTTTTCAGGTTAGAAAAGGGACAGTTATCTAAACCCTGAGGGTATAGATTCCTGAAAGGCAAAGTTATCAGTGGAAAAGCTGATTATGAATAAAGCAACCGGGGGTCTTGTGGGGGGGGGGGATGACTGTAGGGAACTTTTGGCCAAGACCAAAATGGAAAGAGCTGTATTTCTTCAAGGACCACAGAAGCTGGACAGGACAGTCAGGCAGCATCTCGGAGGGAACCGCGATCTCATGTGGGAGTGTGAAGGGCAAATTCACCACAGCAACAGGGCGGAAGAGCGAGACTCCACTCAGGTGTAGAAGTTGTACTGACTTCTGTTGGTCTATGTAAGGCTGAGGATTATTATCATTATCATTATGTTACAATTTATGGAAACGGGATGCATCAGCTTTCTATCGCTGCCATAACCAATTACCACAGATCCAGTAGCTTAAAACAACACGAATTGATGGCCTTCCCGTTCTGGAGGTTTGGAGTCCAGAAGGGGTGTCTCACTGGGCTAAAATCAAGGTGTTTCAGAGCTCCCTCCTTTCTGGACATTCCAGGGCAGAATCCATTTCCTCGTATGTCCCAGCATCTAGAACCTGCCCACGTCCCTTGGCTGGGAACTCGTTCGCTCTAATGCCTCACACTGAGTCCCTCTGGCACTGGCGTCTCTTTGGCTTTCTTGGTTCTGCCTCCCTTTTCCCCGCGTAAGGACCTCTGCGATTATACTGGGCTCACCCAGGGAGTTTCCTCATCTTGAAGTCAGCTGATGAGCTATCTGAATTCTATTTGCAACCTTAATTCCCCTGGGCCGTTAACCTAACACGTTCACGGGCTCCAGGGACTAGAAGTCAGGCCTCCGTGGGGAAGGGGCACTGTCCTGCCTATCCACACACAGGAACTCCAACAGGGACGTACTGAATGTCCCCGTAATGCATTCTGGGAGAAGGAGCACCAGCTAGCTGAGGATTGAATGGAACCGACCCTCGTTCTCAATACTGGCTTGCACGTGGAAGCGTAAAAAAGTGCAATCGCCCCGGCTACACCCTCAAGTGTTTTTTAATGTTTATTTATTTTGAGAGCAAGAGAGAGAGAGAGAGAGAGCTTGCAAGCAGGGGAGGGGCAGAGAGAGAGAGGGAGGGAGAGAATTCCAAGCAGGCTCCACACGTCAGCACAGAGGAAGACTCGGGCCTTGATCCCACGAACCGTGAGATCGTGACCTGAGCCAAAATCAAGAGTCGGGTGCTTAAGTGACTGAGCCACCCAGGCGCCCCCACTCTCACCTGTTCTAATTTAACAGAATGGGTTTCAGACACGGTAATATGACCCAGGTGATGGTTATGTGCGGGTGGGGCTGGGAACCACTGACTCAGGAACTAGGACTTGCCATCCTAACTCCAGTGGGTGAGGACAGAAACCCGGATCACGTATGTCCTAGAATTCTGGGTTCTTTCCTGACTTCTATCAGTTCTGTTACATATCAAGTACCGCTTTTCTAATTTACCTCAAACCATCAAATGTAATGTGTGGGCTTTAAATACTCTTAGCAGTAAAGAAATCTTCCCCTAGGGGAAAAAAAATATTATTTAAAATTGCACTTTATACATTTTAATGCACTTTCCCAATCTGTCTAAACTTGTTTTCCAAAAATGCTTTTCACTGAAAAATTACATCAAGGGTCCATCAATAATAGTTTATTTGACTATATACACACCCAGCTCACGAGTAATGAAGAGTTAAACTCTATTTCATTTACTTTAATGAAATCTATTTTCCTGAGGCTTCACTCTATAGTACTTACTTCATAAACACTTTGTGGTACTTCATTCAGTTTATGCTTTTTCTGTGTTGTTACTTTTCTTGTTTTATTTCATTCTTGCATATAAAAATTGTTGGTGGTTGCCATGGCAATTCTAATTGATTTCTTTCTGCTGTTTTTGTAGGCTTTTTAAAAGATTTGCACAATACATCACTCATATTGTTATTTTTATCTCCGTAAATTTGTAATGGTCTCTCCAAAAAAAAAAAAAAAAAGCCATGTAACAAGAGCATCAGACGTTTCTTTGCTCAGTGGTGAAGGCTGGTGAGAACAGCAGAAAACAGGAAGCAAAGCCAAACTGGGAAGGGCAATGAAGAAGAGGGTTACAGTTCAGAAGTAAAAGCGTGTGCCACACAAAAGACAGAGTTCAGGTACCCGACTGAGTGGCCATGCAAGGGTGAGAGATGCGCTTTTACAGAGAATTGAACTTGTCAGTGTGAGTCAGCTCTGGAAGGACCAATAAAGATGGAGAGAGAGACAACCAGGTGACAATGTTCCCATTTTCTTTGTTTATCTCCTGATGGATCTGGAAACCATCTCTGCTACTGCCACACACACACACACACACACACGCACACACATATGCATGCACACGCACAGAGAAGCATGCCCTCCCAGAATGCAAAAATGTCTATTGTCAGGAGCAGCTAACATTTCCATAAACCAGAAATGTCTTCTCCGACAGGATGCTGCCTCCTTGTAGGGAATGAGCTACATTCCGTTTGCCGCCCTAGAGATCATCAGAAAAAGTAAAGAAAGATTCCTGCGGATCTGGAATGAATTGAATCAGATTTTAGGTTCGCTGTAGAACTCCAGGAAGTTTACGTATTTTTTTTTTTTTTTTTTTTTACTTACACCACATTTTCACCCAAAAGCTAATTGCGGTAGGATACAAAAAACAAAACAAAACAAAACAAAACAAAAAACAGAAAAACAAAAACAAAACAAGACACCAATACAACCAAATAACAAGAAAGTAAAGGTAATTTAAAATCATTATGTTGTACACCTGAAACTAATACAATGTTATATGTCGGTTACGCGTCAATAAAAAACCGAAAGTAAGGTACACTGTGAGGTCTGCATGATGCTTAAAGACCAACTGGGAATCTGCCTCTGAGCTTCTTAGTAGCTAACGCAAGGAGGACAGTTTGATAAGAATCAAGATTCACAGGGGGGCCTGGGTGGCTCAGGCAGTTAAGCCTCCAGTCAAGCGTTCGTGAGATCAAGCCCCATCGTGGGCTTGCTCTGACGGTGTAGAGCCTGCTTGAGATTCTCTCTCCCTCTCTTGCTGCCCCTTCCCCACTCTCTTTCTTTCAACATAAATAAACTTAAAAAAAAAAAAGAATCAATATTTACAGTGCCACTTATCAGGTGCACCGGAGAAACACAATCTTTCCCAGAATTAAGACAAGTAGGAGATTCCCCCGGAGGAAGGGATCGTTGAATGTAATGGACAGTGGCCTCAAGAATTTCCCTGCCGTTTGAAGCAACACATATCAGTCACATAGCCACTTTTCCAAAACTCCCATCGACTGAAGTCAAGAGCATAAGGCTGGAGCACTGCTCAGAGGCAGCTGCTGCATGAATGTCAAGAGTTTTGAAAGTCAACCCTACGCTCTGTCTTTGTCTTGGTGGTGGAATTGACATTCCATCTGTCTTTATTGGGGAATCATCAGCTAATTCCCTGAAAGAGGAATTCACATATGAAAAAGGCGGCCACATTGTCTTAGTTCCAGAATCTAGTCTTCCTCTGGAATACTATCTAATCTCCTTCCTTATCATAGTGGGGATCTGTCTCATCTTGATCGTCATTTTCATGATCACAAAATTTGTCCGGGATAGACACAGAGCTAGAAGAAACAGCCTTCGTAAAGATCAACTTAAGAAACTCCCCGTGCATAAATTCAAGAAGGAATTCTTGGGAACTGGTATGGGGGAGAAGAGAAGAGAAGATTGGTTTATTTGCTAGAAAGAACTTTCATTGTTTACTCTACTAGTGAAGTAGGGAATAAGTGGCCAGGTATTTTCTCTACCAGAACAGTAATTTTTGCTTTGAAGCTCATGAACCCAATGGTACATCTTCCCTGGGCAGATTATTTAAAATGTTTTCGTTATTATCTCTCGTGAAACCCGTATGTGTTTGAACCTAAATGGTCACTCTTTTTCTTCGTTTACTTGAGGAAACGTATTCTAGTTGACTTAAGCCCTGGTCTATTTTGTTATTAAATTGCACAATTAAGTTTTGCAAAAAACCCCGCGTACTCAGAAGACAAAAGGTCTCGGGGACAGTAAACATGATTCATCTGAGGAACCCGTTGTAAAAATTACATTACACAGGCCTATGTGAAATATGCAAAAGCTCGGGAAAATAAATGCCCGGCATAACCTACCATAAAACTTTTAGATAAATTATTATGACCCTATTCCTCTGGTACAAGCGTAAATGTGTTTCCGATAAATGCATTTTATTATGTTTTGCTTCGTAAGACCACCCTATTATAAATTCAGGATGGTTAAAAGAAAAATGCAAGATCGTCTCTTCCTTTGGCAGTCAGAACAAGGTTTTTTAAACCAAAAACATATGTTAAAATGTACCTCCACATGTGCCAGCTAGTTACTGACTGATTACTGACATGTGTTTGGGCTCCAGGGACCTCAGCTTTGCTCTCTGCTTCTCTCCTCAGCTCAAGACCATGCGTCTCTCTTTCTCTCTCTCACACACACTAACACGCACACCACACGTTGGGAATTCAGACATTTAGCAGGTAACAGGGACCTCGGAGTTCAGAGTAAACACGTTCCTTGATGGAAGAACAGTGTGGGACGAGGCACGCAGTACCTTACCCTGGGGGGGGGCGGGTCACAAGCGAATGGTTCTTGCCAAATTCTGAATACCCCCTCGAGCTTGCCTTGCTCGTTGGCTCGATGGTTTTCCTCTGAATGTTTCAGTCGTGTGCATGACGTACTAAAAACAGAGAATTTCTTCATCGGTTCTTCCCTACAGGTAAGTGAACCCACCATCCTGCTGGTGGGACCCTCTTAGCAGCTTACGGTGAGAATACGGCTTCGCAAACAATCTAGTCTTGTTCCTCTCGGTTGCCAAACCCTGCGTCTGGTGGCCATGGGAACGGGCCACACGGACCCCCGACTGTGGGGAGCGAACCCACAAGGGCCCCCCAGCTGGTACCCTCTGGAAACCCCCCCGCCACATCTGGGCTTGGTGCTGAGGCCACACTTCCCACGCTGCTCTTAGCCAGGAGCTCAGGGGGGCAGGGAACTGGGTGAGGCCCACGCCTGGGAGACCCCGGGGGTCTTTTCACAGCTCCAGGACTCCTGACACCCTCGCTGACGGGGATGCTTCAGTCTTTTTTCTCTCCTCCACTCAGAGTCAGACTAGCACCGGGCCTGAAGACACAGAACTTTTCCAGCTCCTTCCCCGTTTTCTCTCACACAGACAGTTCCCCTGAGGAAACCTTTGCCTATTTTAATCCTGGCTTGGCATCTGCTTCTTGGAGGACCAGGACGGATATAACATACTCTGTTTAGTTTCAAAGGTAGGTGATGTCACCTACGCTTAAGGAAATACATCCCCGCAGGGCGCCGGGGTGGCTCAGTCGGTTAAGCGTCCGAGTGGCTCAGGTCATGATCTCACCGCTCTGGAGTTCGAGCCTTGCGTTGGGCTTTGTGCTGACAGCTCAGAGCCTGGAGCCTGCTTCGGATTCTGGGTCTCCCTCTCTCTCTGCCCCTCCCCCACTCACACATTCTCTCACTTTCAAATATAAATAAATGTTAATTTTTTTTTTTTTTTAAGGAAAGACATCTTCCCAAAGATGCCGGCTCTCAAATAGTTTTCTGCCTGGAAAGGACGTATTACATTTTGAGCCTGATCTTGCCACACCCATAGATTTGGATCCTGAATTGAACCAGATTAAAATGTCTTATAATTGATGTTCCAAAATAAATTCCTAATTTATTCTCTTATCCCAAAAGTCACAATGCTTCCTCTAAGCCAAAAGTCATTGACAATCAATCCATTCTTCCTAAGAACGCTGAGACTTGGTTTCCTAGGGCTCTACTCTCACATAAATCCTACCTGTAGATTTCATCAGTCGGAACGTACGAATTAGGGTATGTTCTGCGGCCTAAATCTCAGCCTTTCTCCTGATTGACAATATTGGCAATATTCAGCCTCATATTGCTGCTTATACGAGAGATCCGTCCCGACATCATGTGGACAGGTAAACATACAGGTAAGATCACTCAAGGAAATGCAGCTTTTTGGGGTTCTTTGAAGCAGCCACCAACCCCTCCCCCACCCCCCACCGCCCCTCAGAATTTGGAACCACAATGGAGTCAGATACAGATCAAAAGGTCATCTTTTAATATTTGGTAGACCTTCTATCTAGACCATGGGTTGCCCATCGAACCTGCTAGTGCAAACAGACGACTGAAGGACTCCCAGCTGTGAGCCAGAGCATGGCCATGGATAGAGCACTGCATGTGGCCAACGAGTGATTCCAGAGAGAGGAGCAAATCCTTCCTGAGAACAGGCCAGCTCAGAAATAAAAGTGTCAGTCTGTTCTCCCCCTCACGACTGACATAAGTTACTTTTGCTCTCTTGGGAAGTAGTGAGAGGGAGGCAGAAAGAAGCTTCCTACTTCTTCTGCAAAGACAGCGTTTTTATTGTGTGGGCCACGATAGAAAATCAGAGAGTAAGACAGAGAAAGAGCTGGTCCCACCAAACCCCGGGCCCTGATCCACCACCGGGGAGGTCAGCGGCATTAACTCTGTGCGCAAAGGACAGAATGTCGCTGGGCCACCTCGGGTCTGGGGCTAGCCAGGGTAGACGCTGTGCGGAAAACAAAGCAGACTTTCCTTTCCTTCATTTCATTACTCTTCACATGTTTCAGAACAATTCATTCAGGATTCACATAAAGTTAGCTATGGGCTTTTCTAAATAGAGCTCTTACATCTTAAAAATAAATCCCAGGCTTTTAAAGCTCTGTAATTATCCTGTCTGTTATCTCGTCCGCTGTTTCGTCTCCCATTTGTTCCCTTGATCCTTTATCTGGATGGGGGTTTGCCATTTTTACATGGCTCTTAAAGCACATTCGGGATATTTTCAGAGATGGGGAGGTAGGAGAACAGATATGTCACAGTTTGTATGACTTACTCATTTTTCTGGAAATTAACTCCTCAAGCACCTGATGAGTAACAGGCACCTGGGCATGTGGATTTTGAATAAGAATTTCCCTTGTATCATTTCACTGCTGTGATCACATTTAAGGATGAAAATTCCTACCATTTCCCGCTCCGTGGCACTTATATCTTTAGTTGCATTGCATTGTTTAAATTGCATATTTTTAGGGACCCCATTGTTAATGACTCATATAACTGATTGAGACCTCAGTGACCTCTGCAGAATAAGCTTGTTCTTTCGGGAAAGATGTGTAGAAAAAATGTGGATATACATCTCAGGGGAAAAAAAAAATCATGTGTGACCGAAATACCACATAAACAGATGTAAATTTATGTAGAGTTTTCTGATTTAAAAAGTATTACATACTCATGCAGAATTTAGAAATTACAAAAAACATATAAAATGAAAAAAAGCATATAAAGTAGAATAAAAGCCATCTTTTAAATTATCATTTGATGCAACCATTAGCATTTGGGCATCTTCCTTTGCGGTGTTTTACCTCTCACACTCATACACACAATGGATCATACTAAGTAGGGCTTCATAACGAACTTTTTCAGATTGTGAGTCCTTCCAAATACCATGAAGTAGACATTAAAATGTTTTTTAATGATGGCATACACACGAATTTATCATTAAGTATTTTATCCGACCCCTCTCCTTTTTTTTCTTTTTTTTTTTTATTATTTTATTTTTCATCATGATCCCCATCACCTATTTAACCCAATCCCCACCCCCACCCCCACCTACCCTCTGGTAACCATCAGTTTCTTCTCTGTAGTTAGGAGTCTGTTTCTTGGTTTGACCCTTTCTCTCTCTCTCTCTCTCTCTTTTGTTCCTTTGCTTGTTTGTTTTCTTTCTTAAATTCTACGTAGGAGTGAGGTCATATGGTTTTTGTCTTTCTTTGACTGACATTTTGCTTAGCACTGTACTCTCTAGATCCATTCATGTTGTTGCGAACGGCAAGATTTCGTTCTTTTTATGGCTCAGTAATATTCCACGGTGTGTCTATACCTCACGTTCTTTAGTCATCTATGGACGGACACAGGTTGCTTCCATATCTTGGCTGTGGTAAATAATGCTGCAATAAACATCGGGGTGCATGTATCCCTTTGAATTAGTGGGGTTTTTTTGTATTTTGGGACTAAATACCCAGGAGTGCAATTAACTAGATTGTAGGCTGGTTCTATTTTTTTCTTTTTTGAGGAACCTCCATACTGTTTTCCACAGTGGCTATACCATTTAGCAGTCCATTTTTTTTCAACCAGACCACTCTTAAACATATAATACTTGTAACTCCAAATTTTTCACCACTGTAAATAATGGTATCATAAACGTATTTATACAAAGTTTTTTTTTTTTTTGGTTATATTGCTATTTCCATAGGAAATAAAACAAAATTACTGAATTACAAGACATTAATATTTGAAAGGCTAAGATCGAATGGTAGGTTATTAACTTACTCTGGGGGAGTACCCAACGAAGACACTTTTCTTCTGGTATCGGAATAACCCGGGAAGTCAAATGAATAGAAGTTCTTTCAAGGAACGTAGAATCAGAGCCAGTGTTGGCAGTCTTGAGGGATATTTCATCCAGGTCATGGGGAGTTCTGATACCTCCGACTTCTTCAGTTGAATTGATATCTTTATGCCAAAACATTTTGTCATCACAAACCTTATTTATGCTGCAATTTAGACAGCTCTTGGCTTGCAGTATTTACCACAGTATAAGGCACTTTAAAACTCCACCTGTGCCCAGATCCCTCCCCACCGTCAACAAAGGGCTTCATTTGTCCCAGCTGAAACGTCAGCTACCTGGCCCTTGGTGGGGCTGGGGCTTTTCCAGTGAGAACGTGCTGATGTAAACAACAAAGAGACCAATATGCACTGGAGAATTAAAGTTCACAAGGGAGGAACTGAGCACCTACAGTCGCGGGGGACAGAGGTGACAAACACTGAAGAAGCAAAAGAGGTACTGATGGCTTAGATGTAGTTATGATAGATGCTGCTACTGGTAAAAGACTGTAATTTCCATTTTTTTCTCATTTTACATAAATAACTGACTTATTATATACTTCTGACTTTTCTATCTTTCTTCTGACAGTTCGAATATGTTTTCATTTCTCTTGGGAACTGGGAGAATCATCTATGTATTTCTTGAGCTCTCGTTCACCCCAACCTTCCCTCAAAGGTAGGCTTGGAGTCAGATGTGAAGTCAAATTAAAATATACCTGGAGAGGGGTGCCTGGGTGGCTCAGTTGGTTAAGCGTCCGAATTAGGTTCCGGTCATGATTTCATGGTTCGTGGGTTCGAACCCTACATCAGGCTCCCTGCCTGAACAGATCCTCTGTTCCCCCCCTTCTCTGCCCCTCCCCAACTCTCTTTCTCTCTTGAAAATAAATCAAAACACTTAAAAAATGTATCTGGAGATTGAGTAAGAAACTAACAAGGAAGAGGGCTTGTTACTAGGGCTACTTACAGTTGGAAAATCCAAGTTACTTTATAGTTCAACATGGATATGTCTGCATGTCTAAAAGGAACACAAGAAATTTAGGCACTCTGATGTGCAGCTCTTTGAAGGCTAAATTATATCAATTAGCTCCTCAATGACTGCCTTTTGGGAGTTTACAGGCCACGGGAGTATCCCTCAACCAGACAGATCTTTTTTTTTTTTTTTTAATGTTTATTTATTTATTTTGAAAAAGAGAAAGAGAGAGAGAGAGATGAGATCCAAGCAGGTTCCATGCTGTCAGCACAGAGCCCAATGCAGGGCTTGACCCCTCAACCAGGAGATCATGGCCTGAGCCAAAATCAAGAGGCGGATGCTCAGCCGACTGAGCCACCCAGGCACCCCTAGACAGATCTTTAAAAATGCAGGTAACAGAACCAATATTCAACAGGTACAGAGACAAACAGTTACTTGATGAAATGAGGAATGTTCGGAATTCTGAATTCGACTCAGTTGAAAACTGTGTTTCATGCATTTCGTCAGCACATATTGACTGAGTATCTCCTACGTGGTGGTGCTAAACGAGATACCATGGATTTAGGGATGGACAAGACACACAAGATCTTTGTCCTGTTTTCTGAACTCATAGTACGATGGAGGGGATGGGACATAAGCATACACAAAGGCACTACAATTCTGTGTAGTGGTAAGTGCCAGAAAGAAAAATGAAGCAGTGTGAGGGGATAGAGGTGATGGGGTGCTACCTTAGTTGGGGTGTCAGACTCGATGAAGTGAGGGAGTAGAGACACGAAGAAGCACAGAGGAAGAGCTTCCCGGGTGGAGGGAACTACAGGTGGAGAATGGTGATGTGACTCCAAGAGCCTTTTGAGGGAAGAACAGGTAAAGGATGGAAGGAAATTAAGAGTTCTGTTTGTGCCGTTTTAAATTTGGGCTGCCTATTAGACACACAGCTAGAACTACCACAGAGCCAGTAAAGGTGAGTTTAGAGTTCAGGGAAGACTATCCAAGACAGAGGTAGAGATGTGGGAACCACCAAAATATAGATAGTGTTCCAAGCCGTGGGACTGGACAAAATGACTTACGGAGAGAATATGGGGCAAGAAGGAACAAGAGGAGAGAAGATAGGTGATGTGAGAGCCTGGCATTGTGCCAACGTTTAGAGGTCAATGAGAAGCACTTCTGGGTTGTTGAGAAATATGGTACCAAGAAGTGACTGGGAAAGTTTGCAAGATGGAGGTCATTGGTAGGATGATTTATAGCCCATGTAATTTATAGTCCAAACCGCGGGTTTTTTTGTGAGCTATTAATAATTCTGCCAACACAACACGTGCAAACTGGGACTATCCTGGGCAAACAAGAACATATGGTCATCGTGGCCACTGTGACCTCCATGAGACTGGTTTCAGTGGAGTAGTAGTGACAGCAGTCTGGTTGGTGTGGGCTCTGGAGAGACCAAGGGTGAAGAAATGAAAACAGGAACCCCAGGCAACCCTTTTGAGAAATTTCACAATAAAGAAGCCAGCGGAAAAATGGGACATGGCTAGAGGGATACGAAATCAAGGAAAGGGGTGGCTGGGTTTTTTTTTTTTTAATGTTTATTTATTTTTGAGAAAGAGAGACAGAGAGCATGAGCAGGGGAAGGGAAGAGAGAGAGGGAGACACAGAATCCGAAGCAGGCTCCAGGCTCTGAGCTGTCAGCACAGAGCCCAACATGGGGCTGGAACTCACGAACCACGAGATCATGACCTGAGCCGAAGTCGGATGCTCAACTGACGGAGCCACCCAGGCACCCCAGGGTTTTTTGTTTTGCTTGGTTTTGTTTTATGGGAGATCTCATAGCATCTGTGTATGCTAATGTGAGGGATCTAGGAGAGAGGAAAAGTTTGGCGATGCAAGGGAAAGGGGGAGTAGCGGAAGCAGCTTCTGGAAACAGGAGGACAAGGATGGATTCTGTGTGCAATTGGAGTGGCTGACGTCACACGCGCATGAATTCGGTTCACCCATCGCAGTGAGAGGAGGCAGACGACGTGGAGACGGGTGTACCCAGTTGCTAGATCTGGTGGTGGGAACAGGAGTGTGCTTCGTAGACAAAGCAAGAGAGATTCTACTCTTTCCCTCCCACCAAAAGTCACGGTTTACCATTTGGGGGCAATTTTCTTCATAGGTGTTAAGGAGAGATATGCGAGCTATTTCTTCTCTCAGGAAAATGTTCCAGTATGGAGCCTTTAACAGTTTACCAGCAAATGTGGAAATTCTCTCAGGTCCAATTTAGATCTGGCAGAGAAGATGAATATTACTAGTCAGTCAGCAACTGCCTATAACAGATGTTTTTGTTGAATTGTGAACATTAGCAGTTCTATCTGGCCTTTTCAGAATTTGAATTAAGTAACAGGAGAAATAGCCAAGGGTACATTGAGACCCTGGTGGGAAAAAACTCCTGTGGCCAGAAATGTGAAATACAACATCTCATGAAAACTTGAGCACCCAAGAAACGTGTGACCCTGATTATTTGATCTGAAAGAGGGAGAGGGGAAGAAAGCTTATATTTAGCAGAATTCAGGGGTTTATGGATGTGGATAATCTCTTTCAAACAACCATTGGTAGGAATTTTAGGGAAATGTAAGCTTTCTGTGGGGCAGCATCCAATAGACCAAACAAATGAGTATTCCCAGTGATATCCTGTCTGGGTATAACTTGGTTCATGGACTAAGCAGAGAAAAACCAGAATTGAATGGTTCAGATTCCAAATCGTGTTCTTTCCAGAGTTGAACCCCCTTGAATCTACCATACGGGAGGGTAACGGTAAAGACCACATTCTCTCTCTTGTACGAATTAAACTTCCATTTTCCTCACTGGCCAGATAAAGTTACTGGAAGACAATTTACTCATCTGGAAAATGGCGGGTGAGTAGTCATTTCCAGACGTGCCTCTGGTCTCTGCAGACATTGGTCCACAGCAATAGAATTATAATGGAAGTCACCCTTCGGCCTTCTCCAGGCAACAATTGCACCTGCTAAGGTAACTGCCAGTACGACCCAGCCTGCTCACCGGTGAGACCCTGTGGCTCACACTGGTACCCTACCACCTGTGCCCTCTACTGCCATTGTGAGAAATCGACCATGCTTGGACCAAACCAATGCTCGGTAAATTCACTCACTCCATGGTGAAACGTGGAGTCCCTACGAACAGGATTTTACAGAGGGCACAAATGTCGCAGTTTAAGGAGAGTTGAAAGAACGACCCATAGTGGAACGGTACTTGCAAGATAGTTGCTAGAACTGATGCTCTTAGTTGATCCCACAGACCTTTCTATTATTCAGTGACTAACTTTGACCTAGGTGTACTAGCAAGCCGTGCATCCAGAAGAACTTCCCCTTTCACACTGGGGTAAAAGCAAAGTACATTTCATAAGCGTTTGTAGACATAATCAGGTCATTATCTTATACTGATAACCCCAACTACGGAGAAACATTGACTACTATGTGACATATACCATCAACAGCCTTTTTTAATTGAAATATGATTTTTTAGGGGCGCCTGCACGGCTCAGTCTGTTGAGTGTCCAACTCCTGATTTCGGCTCAGGTCATGATCTCAACAGTTCATGAGTCTGAGCCCCGTGTCCGACTCCGCACTGACAGCAGAGAGCCTCCTTGGGATTCTCTCTCTCTCTCTCTCCCTCGCTCTCTCTGCCCTTCCCCTGCTCGTGTTCTAACTCAAAATAAATAAATAAACTCTAAAAATAAGAAATATGTTCTTTAAAAATTCCTTTAAAAAAAAAAAAAACGAACACCACGTTAACTGAAAAGATAGATTAAGTAGAGAATGTAGTGTTTCACGACGAGCTCTCATTTGAGGTTCAGTTCAGGCTCAGATGCTTAGAAACCACTGCAATTACAACCACAACTTCTAGACCCGGATTCACCCTTCAGAATTCACCTGTGAGGTGCAGGGTCAGCATGAAGTGAACTATAACTGAGCACGTAGATGAAGTTGTTTTCGTTGCTCATATATATGTATGTGTGTGTATATATATAAGAACTGGGTTGAGTTGCCTTCAACTGGTTGACCTAATGCCACAATTTCGAGCTATTTAATGAAACACTCGTTCATTTCACTACTGTAATCATCCTTGCATATTGGGGAACAGATAAAATACTGTTTATATTTCAAACATTGTTATAGAGCTTTAAGTAAACATTTGCTAATTTTATATGCCATAATCTGTTCTTGTTTCGGAGTGATTTTTTTTTTTTTTTTTTTTTTTTTTTTTTTTTTTTTTTTTTTTTTTTTTTTTTGTCGGGGAGGGTAATGTATGTCTCAAACATTTTTATAGGCCCTCGGAAAACTCGCAGACCTGGGCTCGGCACCTTCGTGCTTGATGGCTATAATGGGCCTGGATGCTGACAAGGACCTTGGGCTTGAGCGATGTCTGAAACTTTAGTTCTGCCAAGTTTCAGAGAAGCTGCACCGGGATATGCATTCCTCACATGGCCTCCACATTCTAGTTGTCAGATGCAAGGGAAGTACTTCTTTATAACTTTTCCATCCAGGCTCCACTTTCCTTTTCTTTTCCCCCCACCTCTTAAAGGTCTGTTGCATCATAACAGTTACAAGACACTTTATTTGCTCTCCCCGCCCGAAGTTCTTCCCTCCAACCACAGAGGGCCAAGAAGGTAGACTTGCTCAGATGACACTCAGCCCAATCATCAAGTACACTTCAATTACACAAACTAATTGATCAATTAAATTGAATGGCTTGGATGGTTTGTAGTAAGGTGCTGTGCATTTTTGCTATTGAAACGTAAATGTTCGGCTTTCTCTAAAATATCTTGTAACTTTCCAACGAAGCTTTTCTACTGACTTTCCTTTGAATACGCTTAGCACATTTTTGCTGTTGTTTGTTCATTAACTCACTCATTCAGCAAACATTATTTTAAAAAAATTTTCTAATGTTTATTTTTGAGAGAGAGACAGAGCGTGAGCGGGGAAGGGACGGAGAGAGAGGGAGACGCAGAATCCGAAGCAGGCTCCAGGCTCCGAGCTGTCAGCACAGAGCCTGACGCGGGGCTTGAAACTCATGAACCATGAGATCATGACCTGAGCTGAAGTCGGACTCTTAACCAGGCGGGGCACCCGGGTGCCCCAACAAATATTATTAAGTACCTACAGAGTCCCAGACGTTGTAGTAGACACTGAGATTCCAACGATGGATAAGAGCAATCCTTGCTCTATTCCAGTAGAAGACAAAAAGTGAAATGCATACAACGGAGATGTTACAGGTTGATAGAGGTATGCACTGGCTGCAGCGAAAACCACAAAGGAAGAGTGGTCAATTCTGCCTGAGGATAGGCAGTAAGAGCAGGTGGTTCAGAGAAAGTGGGTTTCTGGAAAATCTATAACCATTTTACCTGGTATCCATTTGGACAAGGGCGTTCTACACGGAAACAGTAATAGGCACAAAGGCACTGAGGCAGGAAATAGATTTTGAAAAAAATGTTGAAATGGCAAGTTTGTGTAGATTCTGTTGTGAGTGTAGTTAAACTATTTAAACTTAAAATAATATGAGTTTTAATATACCTACTATTCAACTTGTCAGTAATTTTACTTTTTTAGTTATTATTTTTTAATGTTTATTTTGGGGGGAGGAGGGGGAGAGAGAGAGGGAGACACAGAATCGGAAGGAGGCCCCAGGCTCTGAGCTGTCAGAGCCCGGCACGGGGCTCGAACCCACGAACTATGAGATCATGACTTGAGCTGAAGTCAGAAGCTTAAGCGACTGAGCCACCCAGGTGCCCACCCCTCCGCACCCCTCCCCTCCTGGCCCAGATCTGTCTTTTGAAGCTCATTCCCTCACAGTGCCGAGTGGGAATTGCTAAAGACCACTGGAGGCCTAAAGACCCAGCCTTGGTGGCTGAGACTGGCAACACGGGGGCAAATTCAAAGTCTGTTATAATAGCGTAGGTGGAAAATGTTGCAAGCTTGAACCGAGGCAACAGAGGGGAGAGAGTGGAGGCAGAAGGGAAAGAGGCGTCAGGAATGAAGAACAGGGGGAACTGGATAAAAAAAAAAAACAGGTATAGGGGAACATTCTCTATTATCAAAGCCCCGCAGAGTCCCCCTCCTCCAGAAATCCTTTTAAAGCCATTGCACACCATGGCAAATTCTTGCACCTCCGTATTTTTATCTCTGCAAGTAGATTCTCATCTCGTGGCAGCCAAAGACCGTACTGTGTAGTTGTTTGTTTCTCCTCCAGTGTTATGGGCACAGTAAATGCTCAATAAATACCTGTTGGAGAATGAGAATCACGAGTGCTTTTTCACATGGCTCAAAAGCAGTGCCCATAAGAATTAAGCCAACAAAGGAAGAGTTTAAATCTTCTTCCTTAGATGTATTTTTAAGGTTAGGATGCTCGTTTATCTGTCCGAGATGGCATAAATGATTTCATAGGGCCCTTTCCAACTACGTGATTAACAGCCCTTTTCTGAGAAGAGCTTTATATATGTTACTGCTAATAGCAAGAGAACTTCTCCTGGGGCCTTTTTTCCTTTTTATGTGATTACGCTGATATTTTAGAGAAAATGAAATTACTGCATCCCAGCTGGGAAGTCCTTTTGAATTTATAAAGTGCAGATATTGCCAGAGGACTGGAAAGTTGAGGCAGATCTCTTATCCAATCATCAATAGATAGTTTTGTTTTTTATGATCCTTCTTACAAAAGTTCCACTGTGGTTACCAGTGTCCAAATTTAACATTAGTGTTACCCTTGACGACTGAATCCAAGAGCTTCTCTGGAAATTATTCCAGCTAGTGTAAAAAGATGATGATAGTTGTAGAAACATTTGGGGTGCCTGGGCGGCTCAGTCGGTCATGATCTCGCGGTCCGTGAGTTCGAGCCCCGCGTCGGGCTTTGTGCTGACAGCTCGGAGCCTGCTTCCAATTCTGTGTCTCCCTCTCTCTCTGCCCCTCCCCCACTCACGCTCTCTCTCTCAAAAAGAAATAAACATTAAACAGTGTGAAGGCAGAAAAAAAATTTTAAAGATAAAAATGTTAAGGCAGCATTCTAAAAAAACTCTGCTCATTCAGAATCTCAGAGAGGGATCTTTAACAATATTTGAAAGCATTTTTGGGGCATCTGTGCGGCTCAGTCAGTTGGGCGTCTGACTTGGGCTCGGGTCATGATCTCGTGGTCCGTGAGTTTGAGCCCCACGTCGGGCTCTGTGCTGACCACTGGGAGCCTGGCGCCTGCTGCGGATGCTGTGTCTTCCTCTCTCTCTGACCCTCCCCCATTCATGCTCTGTCTCTCTCTGTCTCAAAAATAAATAAACATTAAAAAAAATTTTTAAAAAAAAAGAAAGAAAAATTTGAACTTAATATGTCTGAGGGTGGCTTTGTCAGATTTCCGTTTGTGGTGAGATCTTGATCCATTCTGCCAGAAATTATTATTTGTTACTATCTGTTATTATTACTACTATTATTTTGAACAAGGGGCTTTTAGTAAAGCTCCTCCAAGGGGACTAGATCAGTCCTTTGTCCTCTGCTTCTCACTCCTGGATGATGGATAAAATGTTGAATGCGGCGGGCCACGAGGCAGAGCTGAAGCAGTCCTATTAGCCCCTTATTATCTACATCTAAGCTTCTCATTTCACGGGGAAAACGAAATCGTTACTATGTTTACGCTACTGTTTTTCAATTTTTTTTAATGATTCAGAGCTGAGTATAATCTCTAATTGCAGTGTGAAGGCTATGATCACAAGATACTTTAGGTTTAATTTGTATGAGTAACATTCTCTTCATCATTCTTAAGTCTAGAACGTCAACACGACAATAAATCAAGCCCTCCTGTATAGTATTTGCTGATGTCCATGGTGTAAATATTCCCACTGTGGCTGATTTTGAGATGACGAGGTGACGTTACTGAGGGCAGAGTTGGGAATGTGTGCAATCTCATACCATTTTAAAACATCGCCACCCTATAGATAAGAGAGAGGTATACCTCAAGACCACAGATAATGGTAAAATGTAGAAAAACAATTGGGAAGTGAGGAATTTTGCGTACATAATACCTTCGTTTTCAGTATAATTAATTTAATTGCAAGTCTATATAATTTCACTCTTAACAATGACTGTATCTAATCCCGAAATCACAAGATTCCTGAAACTTAACAACCGGCTTCTGTGAACTGGTACAAGTCTTACTTCCACACCACTGGAAGTTTCCACACCATCTGAATGATGGGTAACAAGAGGGACAGACTGTAGTAGACAGTCACCTGCCAGATAGCTATCCTTCTATTTTCCCTTCCTAACAAAATCTGATTTTATTAAATGAAGCATATGTCAAGAAATGGCATTTCTGAGTCTTCCGTGTAGATGGGGTGGCTTTATCCTTCTAGTTAATAAGTTGCGAGTGGATGACATTGAATGAGATCATAAAATCTCCTTACAAGTGGGCAGGAGGAAGCTGACCTGTGCCTTTTGTCCCTTGCCCTTGCCATTGATACTGGACAGGTTAGGCTAGATAATGCTCCAGTAACACTTTAGTCGCCAAATAGCAGAGGCTAACACGACAAAAGTTAATTTTTCACTTCACGGCCGCTGCAGGTTTCTGGGGGCAGCTCTGATCCACGTATCACTCAGAGACCCGGATTCAGTGACTCCGCCTTCTTGGAGCTGTACGACCTGGAACACGCAGGCTCCTCAGGCGACATGACTACTTTCCTATGATTCAGCCCGGAAATGAAACACTTCAATTCTGCCTCCAGCCAATTGGTCAGAATTATTCATATGTTTCTGTCTAACTGCAGGAGAGGGTAGGAGGGTACCTTCCTTAATTGAGAAAAATAAAACATCAAGGTGTGCCTGGGTGCCTCAGTCGGTTGGGCATCAGACCTTGGCTCAGGTCATGCTCTCATGGTTCGTGAGTTTGAGCCCCATGTCAGGCTCTGAGAGTCTGGAGCCTGCTTTGGATTCTGTGTCTCCCTCTCTCTCGGCCCCTCTTCTGCTCTCACTCGCTCTCTCAAAAATAAATAAACATTAAAAAATTTTTTTAAGAAAAATAAAACATCTGATTTGTTTAAGGCCATCAATTTTGGATTTCTCTTATAACCAAATATAATTCCCAAGCAATACAATCGGTACCAAGTTTTGTAAGTGTACTATAGGTACAGTCAGTGGCATTCAGACCGTGTTATATTTTGATCCCACTGGAAGCATATACAAGAGTCAGCTAGTGAAGACAAGTGGAAGCTATGGACCCAACGCCAGCCTCATTTTGCCAGAGAGAAAGACCCACATCTTAACAAGAGACCCCAGTCCTCGTATACTCCCCAAGCAGAGTGAGTCATGAAGAATGCAGTTTTTCCCTAAGAAATAATTTTGAACATTCATGTGGTTTTCTCTTTTGCCTTTCTGAGTATAAGACCTTCACCCTAATCTACCCCCAGGTATCCATCTGTCTGAGAAGAGATTAGAAATTAAAGCAGAAAGTATGCAAAGGGAAGGAGGAGGTAATATTCAGCTCCTGACATCAGAAATCGGATGGTGCAACAACACAGTGCCCTGTGAGTCAGATTGTTTTCCTGACAAAGAATTTTCCCCAATTCCCGCATGCCCCATTTAGCATATCAAGACCAAACCCAGCCTTAGGTTTGATCTGCCGTCAGAAAGAAAAATGATATGACACAAAATTCATTGAGAAACCCACCCACCTGGTCCCTGAAAACAGTAGGAAGACAGGGAAGGAAAGGAGACAGGGAGAGGGGGTGTTGTGACCAGACCTGAATGCCTGGTTTTGTCCTCCCTAGGCTTAGGCTGAAAGGCGAGGGAAGTGCACTGTATCAGCCATGACAGGTCTGAAGGTGAACCTGAGGCACAAGCACAGAAACATGACAAACAGGGCCAGAGAGAGGAGCACCCGCGGTTAGCGTTTCCAAGCTGTGCTTAGTCTATACATGGGACAGATACGGAGTTGAAGCCAGAGGGCATTCCAAGAGGTCCCCTGTGGCTGGGTGAGGTGCCGGAGGTCACCCGCCAAGTCAAAGGACAAGCCAGATGACACAGCTCGGGGCTCAGCGGGCTCTGGAGCTGCAGGATCCGAGTGAGGAGGTACCGAAACACCACAGAGCGTCACCTGAGTCAAAAGAAGGGATCCTAATAGCATTTGAGATAGTCATGCAAGGGTCACGTGTGTGGGCAAAGGACGTCCTCCCAGAGCCCCAGTGGCTCCCAGCCAGTTCACACCAAGGAACAGCATGTGTCTCTTCCCTAACCGACCCCGCACCCCAGAGAGGCACACCGGCCACCTTGCCCCGAAACACGTGGGTGTAACTTTAGAAGAAGGAACAGGAAGAAAGGTAGGCTTTTTGAGGACATTTTTTTTTTCCCCTAGAGAGACTAAATTTTACTGCAAGGTTGTGAGAAGGGAGATGACTCATTTTCAGAAATCCCAAATAAAACTGTGCTGGCTAGTTAACAATAGGTTTAAACCCTATTGGAAATATGTACGAACCCCCTACCCACAACGGAGTCCCAAACCCTTAGACACTTCACTTCCTGGTGCTTCTTCCCCTCTCCATTTCCGGGGCCTATTTTTTGCCAATGAGCATGCGCCAAAGAACTGCAGTCCCCGCGACACCTCAAGGAATGTACATATGTTCTGGTCAGACTGTCTTTTGGCCTTTGGTGGGCAGAGACCACTTCCGGGTAAGGCTGTAACCTCTGTAGTCCTCAGCCAATGAGGAACGAGGGGAGGGGCTTCACGCTAGGAGATAAATTGCCTGCTATAACTGCCCCCCCCCCCCACACCGTGTGCCTGTCCTTCCACACCTGGTCTTGCCAAACGTTGATTAAAGCCTGACTTCTTGGCGCGTGAGTCTGGTGTCTCTCCTTTGATGGGATCAATGGGCTTATTTCTTACAAAAGCACCGTTTAAATTATTGGATTGGCCAAAACTGAATCTAGATCAGATTAATTCATAGGCCTACTAACAAGGTAGTTTATACTGATCTTCAGGAGGCACAGGTAACCATAGACAAAATAGAGGAATTAGCCTATCTTCGGCAGTGCAACGAGTTAAACTTTGCGACCTCACCATGGAATATTTTCGCCGCCAGCTACTCTCAAGGTATGCTGGTGACGCTGTTTGGGGTATAAAATAAGCAGATTTTCAGGATCTCTTTTGCACTGCTGGTGGGAATGCAAACTGGTGCCACTCTGGGAAACAGCATGGAGGTTCCTCAAAAATTACAAATAGAACTACCCTAGACCCAGCAATTGCACTACTAGGTATTTATCCAAGGGATACAGGTATGCTGTTTCAAAGATGCATGTGCACCCCAATGTTGATAGCAGCACTATCAACAATAGCCAAAGTATGGAAAGAGCCCAATGTCCACTGATGGATGAATGGATAAAGAAGATGTGATATATATATACAATAGAGTAGTATGCGGCAATCAAAAAGAATGAAATCTTGCCATTTGCAACTACGTGGATGGAACTGGAGGGTATTATGCTAAGTGAAATTAGTCAGAGAAAGACAAATATCATATGACTTCACTCATATGAGGACTTTAAGACACAGAACAGATGAACATAAGGGAAGGGAAGCAAAAATAATATAAAAACAGGGAGGGGGACAAAACACAAGAGACTCTTAAACATGGAGAACAGAGAGTTACTGGAGGGGTTTGTGGGAGGGGGGATAGGCTAAACGGGTAAGGAGCATTAAGGAATCTACTCCTGAAATCATTGTTGCACTAAATGCTAACTAACTTGGATATAAATTTTAAAAATTAATTCAATTAAAAAAAAATAAGCTGATTTGCCCCCCGTATAGGGCTGGTTGCTCACAGTCAAAGATGTTCAGTTGTGTTTCACACACAAGTAGTTTCTAGATTCAGTACCCTTTCTCCATCCGTTTACTCTAATCATCTGGTGAACTATCTGGGATACACCACTAAACGCCCACAATTTTGCTCCTAAGTAATGAATAGGGTAGGGACCCCCCAATGCCTAACACATATACATATTGAGTGTGTGTGTGTGCACGTGCGTGTGTTTTGTTGAGGAGTACGTGGTATAAAGATATTGTTCTTTATTCTCCCACCTCATTGTATTAGGGTTCAGATAGATCTGCATATGAGGGCCTTTTTTTTTTTTTAAATAACAGATTTTAATCTAAAATATTGGTGAAGAACATGTGAACTCTAGTTCAAGTTTCCATTCGCTGGGTGTGGGGTCATGGATACACTACTTATTTCTTCTGAGACTCAGCTTCCCAATCTGCAAAATGGGGACACATACCTAGCTGTGGAGTTATGGGTAAAATAAATGAGTTCATATATTTGGGAAGTGCCTGGAAAGATCTTGCCATAGAGTAAGCACTATGTCAAGTGTTTGTTCAAGTAAACTTTATGGAGGCTTTATTATGTGAGCTCTCTTCTCCTATTCAGGTCTATGGAACTATTAACCTTCTCCAGAAGGAACCATTTATGTCCAGAGGCTGTCTGGGTCAATTTGGGAGTCTCCTAAGATGTTAACAGACAGGAACTAAGGACTTTCTTTAGGGGAAGCAGAAGATACCTTGGGGCTGACCACTCCCCATCTGCATTGATGTATCCTGCTGTTATTAAACAAAAAGGAAGTCAGGGCACCTGGGAGGTTCAGTCGGTTAAGCCTCCCACTCTTTAAAATTTTTTTTTTTTCAACGTTTATTTATTTTTTTTGGAACAGAGAGAGACAGAGCATGAACGGGGGAGGGGCAGAGAGAGAGGGAGACACAGAATCGGAAACAGGCTCCAGGCTCTGAGCCATCAGCCCAGAGCCCGACGCGGGGCTCGAACTCACGGACCGCGAGATCGTGACCTGGCTGAAGTCGGACGCTTAACCGACTGCGCCACCCAGGCGCCCCAAGCCTCCCACTCTTGATCTCCACTCAGCTCATGATCTCATGGTTTGTGGGTTCGAGCCCCGCACGGGGCTCTGCGCTGACAGTGTGGAGCCTGCTTGGGATTCTCTCTCCCTCTCTCAGCCCCTACCCTACTCATACTCGCTCATTCTCTCTGTCAAAATAAATAAATAAACTTTAAAAAATTAAAAAACAAAACAAAAACAAAAAGGAAGCTATCATCAACAACAAAACTGCAATCCTAGTTGCCATTCTGTGAAGGGCTAGAGTATCACAGGGAAGACCAAGCCAGTTGACTCATAAACTCTTAAGTGATGCCAGGGGCGCCTTGGGTGGCTCAGTCAGTTAAATGTCGGACTTCGGCTCAGATCATGATCTCACAGTTCGTGAGTTCGAGCCCCACATTGGGCTGAATGCTGATAGCTCGGAGCCCGGAGCCTGCTTCAGTTTCTATGTCTCCTTCTTTCTCGGCCCCTCCCCTTCTCATGCTCGCTCTCTCTCTCTCTCTCTCTCTCTCTCTCTCTCTCTCTCTCTCAAAAATAAGTAAACATTAAAAAAATACTCCTAAGTGATTCTGTTGATATCACGGTGCAGGAGAAGGCTTCCCACATCCACAGTGTGGAATCTGGCAATGTTGTGTCCTACCATGTCTAGACAGAGAAGAAGACAGAGTCCATGGCCCATGAAAGCAAGAGACAGAGACAGAGAGAAATTGAGAGAAAGAAGGATTAAGAGAGAGAGAGAGAGAGAGAGAGAGAGGAAATGTTACATTTACTGATTACCTGTGCATGTGGAGCACAGATGATTGCCTTAATCTTTCTCTATTTGACCCATCAAGTCCCCTTTGATTCCACACAGTCAGCCTCGGGTTGGCATCTAATGTCCTCATTTCTTGTCTCCTCCCTTTACCTTGGGTCTTCAAAATGAACTTTAAATGGACTCTGTTTTACCTCAGCCTTCTCCTCCACAATGAAGAACCCATGTAACTGTGGTTTTGATGAGTTCATGTTTTTTCTCTAAAAATTATATTAAGATAACTATACAGATATTGAAAGTTTTTTTTAAAGTTTGTCCATATGCCTCCTAAAATGATCTCCTGTTAAAGTATGGGGCTTCTGCTCTAAGAGAAGCTTGAATTTACAGAGGTTAATGCAGCTACCTGGTACCCTGAAGAGAGGAGCAAGAAGCATCTGAAAAGGATGAAGGGGCCGGGGGACTAGGTGTCACCGCCTGGTGACAGTCACCGCCTTGGAGTGGGAGATCGGGCAGGTCACTTCTCCCTTTTCTCCTTGAAGAAAGCAGATGGGCAAATGGTGGGGTGAGAGCTCACTCAGGGCTAAGAGTCTGTGGCAGGTATTGGGTAGCAAGGACAGATAAATAGCAACAACAAAAATACAGCTGGGCTAAGTCGCGTCTAATGATTGAACTAAAAAATCTCAGCGGCAACAACATGAGGGCCTCGGGAAGCATTGAGTCTTCATAAACCTTGACCTTCAGGGTCCCTTGCTGGAGTTGCAGGAATTGTGGGAGAGCAAGAGGGTCCAGAGGGTCGAGAGACCCAGAAAGAGTGAGATCAAGAGTGGTTGCCCTTGGGGTCCACACTGGGCAAGAAGCCTTGGGGACCCACAGGGGGTTGATGGACTCCGGGGAAACCACTTAGCCTGTGGGTCAGGTGGGGGTGCAGAAGGCACTCAGTGAGAACGAGCAGACGAGATCAATTAAGTAACGCACACACCCTCCTTCTTTCTCTGTAAGACCATTTCTAAAAAACCTGCAGACCTTCCATCTGATCCTAAATCCCCTCTTTAAAAAACAAAAGGACATCCCTATTTTGACATAGGCTCCAAAATGCATAAGAAGGTCCTTGTAAAAATCTATCGGCTATTGTAAACATTTACAGTCTCTCTTGAATGGATTTTAAAAAATATTTTCAGTTACAGATTTAATGGCAGAATGTTTCAGAGGCCTGAATTATCTATTTAATATTAAAATGATTCTTGTTGGGAGCCATCTGTTGCATGATCAGCCATGGAAATTCTTCACAGGGCTTTAAATCAGCCCTCCTAAATGTTTGTCATGCTTCAGATATCCCCCAGCACTTGTGTTTCCGTTTAGAGGAGCGAGGTGAAGGGCTTTGAACTCAGAGGCAAGACACGATGCCTTCCTGATTATTCAGTGCTGTAACTGAAAACTCTGTGTTCATCACATGGTTTGCTAAGTTGTCTTTTTTCCTAAACTACTTTCAACATTTTCCTTTACTGTGACAAAATGATGCTTTTGAAAAGAGGACATTGCGAGAGTATTTGAATCTCCTGTCAGATCACTCTTGGCTCATTGCACTAATCAACTCATTTTTTTCTTCTGCACCATTGTTTTATCTTTGAAAAACATAATAATATACTTCTGCTCACTTTTCCCCCCAAGTGCTATTATAACTTGAGCTAACCCTATTTTACCAAGTAGGTTTCATTGCAAGGGCTCACCTGGAATCCCTGGGCTGGGAGCTGCCTGGAAAAGAGCGTTGGGAAAGATTCTGAGGCTGCATGCACTGAGGCTCAGTTGGAAAGAGCACCGCGATTGATTACTTATGTCTGCCCTGCATTAGGAGAAGTGAGCGCGGGCTGCCAGAGCCATTTATTTCCGATCTCTGCCTATTTTTTTCCTCTGTCCCCCTGATGCTGTGCTCATTCACAAGCATTGTGAAATGGCTTTCACTCTTAGGCTAAGCCTATAGAGTAAAATTAACTCCTCCATCTGGGAACCAAACTTGAACGTGACACCAGAATGATAATACTTACAATGACAATAGCAGAAGCTACATCTGCTGAGCATTTGTTCTGTCCTAGGCGTCCCCATAGGTACTTTGCCATCATTAAATAATTCATTCTTCACAAGCATTCCACGTTACAGACGTTACTCCCCAATTTCAGAGAGAAGGGGACTAGAGCTCCAAGGGGTTAATAACTTGACAGAGCTTGTCCTTTTGCTCAAAGTATCCTCATAAATTCCTTCACGGAGCTATTTCCCAGAAGAAGGTTTTGGCAATCATTTTCTAGTTTTATCAAGATGTAGTTGACATAGAGTGCTGTGTTGGTTTAAGGTGTCCAGTCTCATGAGGATACATCTGTAGTGAAATGATTACCACAATTCATTTAGTGAACATCCCAACACATCATGACAGGGTTTTCTTCCATGTACACGATTTTTTGAATTGAACAGCTTATTTGTTTATTTAGAGAGCATGAGCGGGGAGGGGTAGAGAGAGAGGGAGGGGGAGAATCCCAAGCAGGCTCCACCCTGTCAGCGCGGAGCCCAACACGGGGCTCCAACCCACAAACCGTGAGATCGTGACCTAAGCTGAAATGATGAGTCGGACACTTAATCAACTGAGCACCACCCAAGTGCCCCTGAGATGAACAGTTTAAAGAGCTGTCTTGTGCAGAAAAGATGGGGGAAGTAAACGTTTGGACTTTTATGCTTGCTGTTGTCTTTCCGAATTGGAAACTGTGAATCAGCCCCTTACATCTCACCTCATCAAGTCATTCAAGAATTCAGGAAACAAGCCTTTCCTGAATGTTTTTTATAGGCCAAGTACTGGGAATTCAGATATATACCAGGTTCTCCTCCCAGCTAACCCGACAGGTGCAGTGTGTTCTCAGTGGCCGGCCACACGTGCCCTCCTGGGGTCACTCTTCACATCACCCCTGAGCACCGCACCCTTCTGATTTCCCTTCTCTCTCACCAGCCACCTCCTGCTCCTGTTGCTATCAGTTTGTCCTCTATCCAATCTTAGCCCGGCCATTTTCTCATCTCTGTTTATATGCTCTAGTGCAGGGCTGTCCAACGGAAATATAATGCGAACCCTGTTCGTGATTTTAGATTTCCTAGCAGACGTATTAAAAATAAATTGAGGAGCACCTGGGTGGCTCAATCAGTTAAGCATCCGACTCTTGAATCTGGCTCAGGTCACGATCTCACGGTTCATGAGCTCGAGCCCCACATTGGACTCCATGCTGACAGGGTACATCCTGCTTGTGATCCTCTCTCTCTCTCTCTCTCTCTCTCTCTCTCTGTCTCAAAAATAAACTTTAAAAAAATGGAAAAGAAAAATGTGAAATCAATCCCAACAACTTTATCTGACCCAATATAACCAAAACATTATTCAACATGTTATCAATATAAAAATTATCAGTGAAATATTTTACAGTTTTTGTATAAATCCTCAAACTCCTTTGAGGAGTATTTTATACTCTGTACTTCCTCACTTAGATGCTAAATTTTTATTGGAAATACTTGGTGTGTATTTAGATTTCACAAAATTTACAGCAGAAAAAGTAGATTCATATACCCAACTCAATGCCAACCTTTTTTAGAAGATGCCAATAGTTGAACCGAGCATCAGCTTTTGTATTTAAATTACTGAAAACTAAATGTTGAGCTCCTCATTTGAGAAAACCAAGCGCTTAATAACCACATGTGGCTGGTGGCTACCATATTGGATAGTGGCACTCCTGTTGTGGAATGGAACTCATGTTTCATGGCTTCAAATGCCTCATTGGCCAATGGCTCTGACATTTTTATCTCTAGCTGGACACGTCCTCTGAGTTCTGAATTATATACCTGAATACCAACTTGGATGACTCAAATTTGATATCTCTAAAATGGAACTCCTGATTTCCCACCACAAACCTGATCCTCCCTAGCTGCCTTAAGTCGGCTTTCCAGAGGAACAGACTCGGAAGCGAAGATTTGCATAGGGGACTCCGGAGCTGAGAGGGGTCTACAGAGATGTAGCTCCTTGCGATAAGAGGGCTGGGCATGTGTAGCCCTGCATTAACTAGTCATTGGCTATGGATTGTGCCTGAAGAGGGGTGTTATTCTGGGTGAAGGCAAGGTCCAGAGAGCAATAAAGTTGTGAGGCCTCAGTGCTCACGTTCCCTGCCGCTGGGGGAATGAAGGCTACAGTTCTGTAGGGGGTTCTGAGAGGCACACCCAGCATCCGCCACACCTGGGGAAGACAGGTGTGATTCCTGCGCAGCATCCTAGGAATCAACCGTTACTTCCCATGCCCATATATTTGTAGAGTGAAGGAATGCGTGAAACAACATCCAGTCTTCCCCACCTTGGCTCTTTTACTCTTCCCACACCCTGTATACTCCAGCACACCCCCGTCCACCCTCTGTCCTCTGTCCAGCTTCCACCCGCCCACCCTCCTTTGCAAGTTCCAGCTCTCAGCTCCATTGCCAGATCCTGGGCTGCCTTTACCTGGCTCCCTGATCCGAAATACATCATGGCGGTTTCCAAAATACATCACTGCGGTGTGCAATTCTTTTATTGTTTTCTCACCTTATTCTTTCTCTTCCACTAGAACTGTAAGCTTCATGAACATGGGTTTGTTTGCTAATGTAAGCCCCGCACCAGGAACCACACTTAGACCTTATTAGAGACTCGCGTTATGAGTTTACAGAACGACTGAAAAGACAAACAGTTGAGTTGAACAGGCAGAACGGAAAGACAACGGTCATAAATGAACACGGCCTGGTGAAGGTAGGCCAGGGTGCTGTGATCTAGGGCTGGGACATGTAACTAAAGATATCCATTACCTCTCTAGGTATATCGTCTTAATATTCACTGAATATTAAGCAAATAGTGGGGATCAGGTGGACAGAGAAGGGAAGGTGAGAGGCAGAGAGGTGGGCGTTCTTGGCAAAAGAAACTACCGCCTCATTTCTTCCTGTCTTTCCCAGACCAGCCCCTTTCTCATTGTTCTGGATCTGTACAACCACCTCCAGGCCTTCCATACCCACACGGTCACCCTCCCCACTGCACTCAAATCTCAGCTCAGTGTCTCCCTGCCTGTGACTCGCGTCACAGAGCAGAGAGAAATGCCAGCCTCCGCTCAGCCAAGTCAGACACTCTCTGAAGTTGTAATAAGCCATGAGGCATCACCCCATATGATCCATTTTTGATAATTCCAGCAAACCAGCTGTCGATTCAATTCTGCTTAAAGAATCCCTTTTAAATGATGTGGCCAATTGTCTGCATTTCGAATTTAATTCAATTGTTCTATCTCAATTGAGTGCTCAATTCAGAGCAGTTAAGTGGATCCAATCCAAGCTTTTCAATCGTTGGTCAAAGTAAATAATCAATGCCATCTAGCTAATGGTCCTTCCATGAAAGGTAGTTGTGATCTTAGTGGTGATATTACGGTGAGATGGCCTTACGAGCATATCCCTCTACATAAGAGTGAATTAATGATAATTTTATTATCGTTGTGAAGAGTGAATAATAATTTTTAAAGGTGGTTTGTCCCGTTTCCTAGGGTAACTCCTCATGCCAGGACTGCTAGAAGCCCAGGGCTGGCTTCAAAAGACTCCAATGCAGGTGTGAGGCAATCATGTAGTGATTTATAGACTTGAAAATGGCCTCCATTTACATCTTGTCAGGAACAATAAGACTTTACTTCCTCTAGGAAAAAAAATAAACAGATATATCAAAAGGAAATTGCTTTTATGGGCCAGACACAGGATTGGATGCGTTGTGCGCTATTGTTTATGTGCACATCAAATAACAGAAAAGAAAAAAAAAAAAGCCTAAATTAATACTCTAGGTTCTGTTCTTGTGACTGTTTCCAAGGCTGTTCTTGCTATTTTGCCTAAGCAAAGCTTTTGTTTGCCTTTTTAAGGCTTACTTTGTTTTCAGATGTTAGCACATGAAAGGGTTTGGCAAATGTGTCTCTCTGAGGCAAAAGTTTAGAAGTGAGAAATTCAGACACTTGTAAAATGCAAAGATACGTGCTTTTACTAAAGTCCACTTCCGGATGGAATGTCCGTTCACCACCTCTTAGTTGCTTGGACAAAAGATGTGTGAAGAGATCCAATTCACAACCTGAGTCCTATCCTCCCAGGACGGACATCGTCTAATGTTTGAGCTTCAGTTAAAGACTCCAGTTCTCTCTCCCTTCTCCTCCTTTTTTGTGTATGTGTGAAAAGGAGGAAATTAAAGATGTTTGCATCTCTGCTTTCCTCTCTGTCTCTGCTTTTCCCAGGATAAAGCTCTGTATACGTATTTCTGTCTATCACTTTAGTGGTGAGTTCGATGTCTACCAACACAATGACTTTGACTTGAGGGCCCCAGCTTACTGAAAGTCTGGCACCTTTTCTTACTTTCCTCTTAAGGAAATGTTAAGCAAATCAGAGATGTTTAACACAGTCTTTTACCTTCTGTTGCTGAGTTCGTGTATTTGGATCCTCAGCAAGGGCAGGGCCTTGTTTTCGTGTCTAACTACAGTACTTTTTCCCTCCCTCCTCTGCCCGCAGGTACATTTCCCACTTATCAACAAGCATGTCGAGTTCTTTCATCCACTCCACTCACATTCTGCTTCAACATCCTATACAATCAAAGCATGATGAAACAAGATTTCCCATCTTTCCTACTGTTAGAGAAGTGGATAAAGTACCCCAAAGATGGCTGATGGGGCTAAAACAAACTCTGGTCTCTAGCTTAGACTTCTTTCTTTAACGTTCTTCTTCCTTTGTTTGCTGCGTGCACGAACTCCCCTCCCCCCCCCAAAAAAAATATGGAGACTGATAACTATAAATTACCCTTCCCTCTCGCATTCGGGCTCAGATCTTTGGAGAAATGGTCTCCTCTGAGCCCTCCAGTGTTAAATAAATCTCTGATCCACCAAGATCTCCGAGTGTCCATTGGTTTTTCTGCCAGCGTTCCAGTCTGGTTCCGTAACACTACCACTTGGATTGGGTCATCATTTTTTAAAGATACCAGTGCCATCTTCAAGTGTTTCTACATGCAAGTCAAATTGTGTCTCGAAGTTCTCCTCCACCACCTGGCCCCAAGTCCCTCCGTCTGCCTTCGTTTCCCCTTTCCATTTCCGGAACCAGAGTGTTTCCCTGGACTGGGAGGGAGGACATCATTCCCTCCAAATCACCTTGACCTCTCTTGGTATGCATTCTTGCTTACTTGCCAACTGGAATGCTATGAAAAGGATTTTACGTGAATGGGGCCTCTCATTATTTCCAAATTCTTCAAAGAACTACTTATGGTTAAATAAGTTTTGAATTAGTTTAGTGGCAGCCATCACTCAAAGATAGCCTTAGAAGCCTTTAATCTATTTTTATCCCTAATTCTTTTCCATTAAAGCCGTTGTATAATATGTTAGCAGACTCAGTACATTTTCTTGACTTAGGAACTAATTATAAATGTTAGAAATCAATTTTGGGTTATGCTGCTTGGGGCTGGTAGTATGTTGCCATTGGATTTTCCACAGAACACGAAAGAAGAATACAGGTGACTTCCCTGTCTTGGGGAGGGAGGTGGAGCACCGTGTTCCTGTCTTCGGGAGTTGAAGGGGGAGTCTGTACATTTCTTGTGTCCACTGCATCGTGTATTCCAAAAGTCAAAAATAGCCCCTCCTCTCTGTAGTTCCACAAAGGAAGTCCCCTGTGTAATGAGCTCACATCTGTGAACTTGAAAATTAAGGAACAAACTATTGGCTCATTCTCTACTTTTTGTTTCCTCCCTGTTTCTCACAATTGAAATTAAAATGATTTCATAGCTTACAACACAGTTCATCCTCCATCTAATCTACTTGATAACTCTCCTAGCTAATGCTGATAAAACGTCTTTCTTAACTCATCTTTGGTAACTCTTCCCATGGGGGATTGGAGACAAGAGAGAATAAAAAATTTTTTTAAAATAAAAAAATTAGGGGCGCCTGGGTGGCGCAGTCGGTTAAGCGTCCGACTTCAGCCAGGTCATGATCTCGCGGTCCGTGAGTTCGAGCCCCGCGTCAGGCTCCGGGCTGACGGCTCGGAGCCTGGAGCCTGCTTCCGATTCTGTGTCTCCCTCTCTCTCTGCCCCTCCCCCGTTCATGCTCTGTCTCTCTCTGTCCCAAAAATGAATAAACGTTGAAAAAAAAATTTAAAAAAAAATAAAAAAATTAAAAAAAAACACCTTTGGATGCTATCTTTTTGCATTTTGGGAAAAGGTTTAGTGATCCCAGCTCTACTCCAAAAAAATTATGTGGGAAGCATTTCCCTGTTGGCTGTTTTCAGCTAATCCTTTAAAGCTTTGTACAGACATTTATCTATAGATTTCTTTCTTTATCTCTTATTTATCTCTCTTTTCAAAGACATTATTTAGATAGTAAGGTACCCTTTTGATCTCAAGATAAGTCATCTTCTGAGAATAAAATTAGAGAAAATCAATAATGTTGTGGAAGAATATTTTAAGACACAGAATGCTGCTTATGCTATATTCAGTGGGAAATGTTATAAAGCAACATGTATTGTACAATCTCATTTTTATATCTATCTATCTATCTATCTATCTATCATCTATCCTTCATACACAAACGTATGGAAAGCCATGTAAGGCAATATATAAAACATAAGGGGCAATATAATTATTATGGCTAATCTTTATATCTTTTTTTCCCAAATTTTTTTTCTGGAGAGGATGCGTTGCTTGTATTAAGAGTATTTTTTTAAATAGCATTTTTACTATCCTTTATCATATGCTGTGGATTGTTACCAGCAGAAACTACATTAGAAAGCTTCCGTTACTAATGACTTTGAATCATAAAAGCTGTCCTTTATTGTATCCAACCTTTTTAAAAACTTTTTTCAACTGGTGGTTTACCAAAATCAACAAGGAAAACAGGCTGACAGAAGGACAAGAGAGAGTCATTTCACTGTTCAGAAAGCACTAAACAATGAGAGAACACAGAGCTCTCTGCCAGCTGTCTGCTTTTGCAAGAGTGGCAGAGAGATGGCTGTTCTGTTCCCAACATGAAGAGAAGGTACATCAGGGTTGGAGAGGATAAGAAGACTCCTCTCATTATTCTGGAGTCCCAGCCCCAGAAATGTGATAAAAAACTAACATTTGTTGAGCTTACTATGTGTATGCAGTGTTCTAAGAACTTTTTAATGTGTTAACTCGTTTACTCATCCCCCAAATCCTATAAGGTGGGAACTATTATTATTCTGGTTTTATAGATAAAGAAACTAGGGCATAATGACTCATTAATTTGCCCAACATCTCAGCCAGCAAAGGACAAATATGAGGTTTGAATCAGGCAGGGTGTCTCCAGAGCTCACGCTGTGAAGGTCTGCACCTCACTGCCCCTCATTTGTTCCTACTGCATGGGGTCCGGGCTCTCCGGTAATAAGAAACACTCCTTCCGTAGTGACGGCCGGTCCCACCATGAGACTCTCCATCTGACCTAGAGTTTTACCGAGATAAAAGAGTGCCCAGACAACACGATAAGTAGAGAGATGACTTTGGTTGGATTCTTCCAATAGGACCCTGTTTGCAAGATTTGGGTGCATGTAGTTTATTTGGAGGTGGTTTTGGGAGGGGGAAGTGAGGGAGCAGGGAAAGTGAGGCCAGGAAGGAGGACAAGTCAAGAAAGGGAGCATTAGGTTTGTCATTGGCAATTGATCCTCCCTGGATCCCCTGACGGCATCACAAAGAACCTACATCAGAATTGTCCTGCTCAGGACTGGGGAGGCGTGGGTATTTATCTACCAGAAGCATTCCTTGTTGGTCAAGGAAGCAACAAATCCCCAACACTTCTGGGCTGCCCCACAGGCGGGCTGAGAGGGACTCCCTGAGCTGGAGAAAGCCTTTGGGCAGCAGTGAGGTCAGTGGACTTGAGTTGGAAGCTGTCGGCTTTCACAGTAGCTGTGCCCTGGAGCTACAGGAGAACTGAGTCAGGACGTGGGTTATGGTAGGACCTCAAACGGTGCCTCAACAGTGCGTCATTAAACTAGTGTTGGCTATAGATTTCTTCAAAACGTTGTTAGAGTTCAGGCTGATGAGGACTCAGGGGACCTCAGGGTGGTCCCCAGGCTAGCCCAACAGCATCACTTGGGAGCTTGTTAGAAATGCACATTCTTGGGTTCCTCCCCACCAGAAGTCCTGAATCAGAAACTCAGGGAGTGTTACCCAGCAATCTGTGTTTTCAGAAGCCCTCCAAGTGATTCTGAAGAAAACACACACACACACACACACACACACACACACACACACACAACCCCAGCAAACCAAAGTTTTAAGGTAGAAGGGGCTCCCAGTCATAAATCGGTTTATCTTCCTAGGGAAGATGGTGACTTAGAACTCTTCCAAAATGCCAAATATCTACGACGACACAGGCCTGCAAGCCCTAAGTTTCTCACAGTAATGATTTAGATACTCCCCACCCCCCTCTAGTTTCATGTGTTAGTTAGGGCACATATTAGACTGCTATAACAAAAGAAACCAGAGACAGTGGCTTAAACAAGATAGAAAGATATTTCTTACATAACAGTCTAGCCCGTATAGGCTGGTGGGGCAGTTCCTCTCTAACGAAATCGTTCAGGGAGCCGAGTTCTTTCCATTTTGGCCCCCGGCCACTTCCTTGGGGGGTGTGTGCATCTGGGTAGTCAAAGCTAGGTTGCCGTCCTATTCAAATTCTGGCCAGAGGATGGGACAGACAGAAACAAAGTCCAGAGACAGAGGCGTGTCTTAATTTGCAAGTGACATGGGAGTTGAACACAACATATCCTCAAATATTCTGCTGTTCCAAACTTAGTCGTATGATTACGTGTAACTACAGCACGTGCTGAGAAATGCAGTCTGCAGCCAGCGGCTTTGCTCCTGGGAGAAAGGGATCCGGGGGACAACCTGCAGATAGTCACAGCACGTGCCACTTACTGTTCGTGTTCTTTGTTTTGTTTTCTATTGTATTTACTTATAGCCTGCCTTGTTCCAGGAAGGTACTAAGACACCTTCAGTATGGGAGTTAGATCTCATTCAGATGAGAAAAAAAAAAAAAAAAAAAAAAGATCTCATTCAGATGACTTATTAAGACTCAGCTAATATTGTCAAGTGAGGAAACACCACTAAGATCTTTTTTTATTATTATTTATTTATTTTGAGAGAGAGACGGAGAGGAGACAGCAGAAGAGAGGCAGAGAGAGAGGGAGGGGGAGAATCCCAAGCAGGCTCCACACTGTCAGCACGGAGCCCAGTGTGGGGCTCAAACTCACGAACTGTGAAATCATGACCTGAGCCTAAACCAAGAGCCGGATGCTTAACCGAATGAGCCACCCAGGCACCCTCCACCGGGATCTTTTAAGGAAATCTATGCTCAGGTATACTGGACCAGATATCTGTCATCTGGTAAAAAGGAAATTACTGAGAAGGGGACTCAGATCAGAACAGTTCCGAAGAAAATAAAGGTGCATGACAACGTTAAAGTTTCTAGATACAAGACAGAAAAATCACAAAGAGAGGATGAATTCAAGAGAGGATATTAGCCACAGAAAGTGAGCCTGTTCTCACTGCAATTTGCCCAGACTTGGCAGGGTCGAGGGATGGAGCTTTCTCTCTCTCATCTGCGGGCTCGCAATGCATCCCACCAGGGCACCTGTCCAGCGGGTTAGTTCCAGGGTTTGGCTCACATGGGGCTATCAGTGAGAAAGGGTCTAATCCATGGTAAGATCGGGAGGCACCAGAGGGCTAGGTCAAGGCTGGCGTGCTGTAGGACTCCAAGCATCCTTGGATCAAAGCGTATTGAACTGCAAGTCTAAAAGGGAAAAGTTCAGTTGTTTTTGTTTTTGTGTTTTTTAAGAGCAAGAAACCAACTAAAGGAATTGGAAGAAGGGCACCTGGGTGGCTCGGTTGGTTAAGCGCCCAGCTTCGGCTCAGGTCGTGATCTCACAGTTCATGAGTTCGAGCCATTCGAGCCCCGCATCGGGCTCTGTGCTGACACCTCGGAGCCTGGAGCCTGCTTTGGATTCTGTGTCTCGCTCTCTCTCTGCCCCTGCCCCGTTCACCCTCTGTCTCTCTCACTCTCAAAAGTAAATAAACATTAAAAAAAAAAAAAGAATTGGAGGCCGCTGGCACGTTCTGTGGGTGTCACGGCATATGGGAAAGAATCGGGGTTGGTGGGGGACAAGAAGGGACAAGAAAGCACAGGAATAATGCTTTTCTGAACAGCATAACTCTCAGAGCTAAAGGCAAATCTCTATTATTTCTAAAGTAATATGTCACCTCAACACCGTCTATGAATGGATTTAAAAATAACAATTTTAAATAAATCATAATTAGAAAGCTAATTAACGGAGGCAGTGCACAATAAAAGACACAGGCCTTGAATTGTGCCCCCGGAGCCCGCTGACTTGTGCTTCTGTGGTTTTTTGTTCCAGAAGGAGGGCCTATAGATTATATCTAAATATATCTCAGGAAACCTAACAAGTAAGCACGAGCACAATTAAGCCACTCGACATAAGGCGAAAAGCCTCACCAATGTCACCAAGCTGCAATGTCCTTTTAAATTTAAAGCGTCCATAAAGCCTAAAAGGAAATACCAATCAGCAACCCTTTATCCTTTTAATGAAGGCCAGCGGGCTCTCATATTTTTATCTCCTTTGCTTTGCACTACACAGAAATAGCCTGAGTATGTTGTTTTCTCTCTGCACACCACAGAATTAGCAGACAACTGTACATCCAAAACTATCACTCTCTCTTCCTTCATCATTTCCTTTAACAGACAAGAAATCTTCAGCACCGTTTAATTACACTTCACCTGCAGATAAACCACTTTGAGTCCCAGATATGCATAAGAAATAGGCTTTAGATATTGCAAAGGTCCCAGCACACCCTGGGGTTCTATTACCTCGCACAGCTTTGCCTCTGGCAAGACAGCGAGAGCTCCGGCCTTGGACCTCTCCTCCTCTTCCCTGTTCCTTGTCTATCCTTCCACCCTCTGCCCTGGCTCATGATATTCTCTCAGCAGGAAGGAATGATCTAGAGCTTACGCGCTGGTGCCACACTGCCTGAGGTCACCATTACAATTCTGCCCCTAATAAATTGGTGTCCATGCAGATCACAGGGGGACCTTGTAATGCAGGTTTGGATGCGGTGGGTCTGGGGTAGGGCCTGAGATTCTTCTAACGCTGCCAGGCCATGGGTCATACTTTGAATAATAAGAGGTGTGGTATCATCCAAATCTGGATTCTAATCCTCTCAAGAGCTCTGGGACCCGGGTGAGCTTCTCAGCTTCTGTCAGTCTGCTTAAGCTCGACGGTACCTAGGCGCATCACCAGGGGGGTTAAATGAATTAACGGGTGTAAAGTGGTCCAGCCAAGTGCCTGGCACTTCGCGATACGCTCCCAATAACCGTTAGCTAGGAAGTTGTTAGGAGCAGGTTAGTAGACATTAATCCCAAGGGTACTTGCATTTTAGAAGAGGTGACTCCCATCAGCCGAGCCTAAGTGCTTTAATTCCAACTTGTAATATCAAATAAAGAAATTACATGGTACCCCTGACCACTGGTGTTGCTGCAGCCAAACTCCAGGCCAAGGGCAAAAATACACAGGGCAAACTCTAGAACAGCACAGAATCTCTAACTCTCGGATCTCCTTTTGGCCGTGTTAATGGAATTCGTCTACTTCAAAACGTCACCAGTGATTTCTGCCTCTGGCCAAAATGGAGTCACAGGGACTGTTATTTCCCACCTGACATAGACAGACAGACAGACAGACAGACAAAACATCCAAAGCAAAGGTATTCAGGACACTAGAGCCGGGCAATGAGAGAAGACACTAACTCTTGAGAGAAAGGTAACAAATGAAGTGACAGCTATGATTGTCCCCACTTACTGATTGCCTTGGGAGAATTTCCAGGCCACGGCGCAGGGAGCGAGAACTCAGGTGGAGCCCAAGAGACTCCCTCTTTCAGCTGTGGAGACAGAGAGAGCTAAGAATCCAGGGAGACCTTGGTGGCTGGAGATTCTGGAACAGAGTCCCAGGGAGGAGGCAGCTGCACAGAAAGATCTCTGGACATCAGTGGAAATACGGGTCAGTCTGTGTGAGCTGAGACCAGACGAAGGAATAGCAGGAAAGAAGGGATCAGAAAGGGGAACTTTGGGGGACGACGGATCAGTTCATTGTCTTGACTGTGGCTTATACGTACGGCAAAGGTTTTCAATATGCACACGTCTGTGGTTTGTTGGATGTCCGTTATACCTCGGCGAAACTGTCACACCAACAGCTTCCCCCTCGCCCCCAATTTCTGCTCGTTAGCCTTATTGTTTGGGGTGTTACAGAGATCATTCCCATGGCTTCGAACTTGATCCAAACCACCTGAGCCTTTCACCTGATTACCGCAGCAGCTCCTCAGTGAGTCTCTCGGCTTCCACCTTCGTCCCCCGCGGTCTATGCGCGACGCAGCGGCCAGAGCCCTCCTTCAAAGATAAAAGCTAGATCGAGTCAGTCCTTCTACTCACAGCCTTGCCTTGGCTCCTATCCCAATTGGAGTAAACTCCAAATTCTTCAGTGTATTCAGGGACCTTCATAACCCGTTCGTTGTTACCTCTGATCTCCTGTCCTGCCACTTTGCTTGTCCTCACTCTTTTCGGCTCCCCCGGCCTCTGCTCCATTCCTGGGACTTACCAGGTACACTGCTGTCACGGGACCTTCGCACCTGCTTTTCCTTTTGCCAGAAAAGCTCTTCCCACGGTCAGCAGCACAACTGACTCGTCCACCTTCTCGAAGCCATTGCTCAAATGGTGCCGTCTCAGTGAGGTCCCTCCTGACCTTCCTAGTTTAAGTTACGACCCATGCCGCATTCAGTTTATTTGTTGTTTATTGTCTGTCCATAAGGGCAGGGATTTGGGGGTGTTTCATCCTCAAATACATCCCAAGCTGCTAGAAAAGAGCCTTGGCGTGTGGTGGATGCTTAACCGATATCTGTTGCACGAATGACTGATGATGCATTCCTTGACCTCAGACATGCATTAATACTTGAATGGCCTTGGCCTGCCTACGGGTACATAGGCCGAGGTGGCTATCCATTAGGAGGACAGAACCTCAGTTCTGATTTTAGGCAGAGGTTAGGGTAAACAGAGGTCACCTCTGGTTGCATCTCTAGCAAACTGGGCAGTCAAGCTCTTCGTCTTTAACCATCCTCCTTGAATTGTGTTTACAGTT
The DNA here is from genome assembly GCF_007474595.2 of Lynx canadensis. Lineage (NCBI taxonomy): Eukaryota > Metazoa > Chordata > Mammalia > Carnivora > Felidae > Lynx > Lynx canadensis. The sequence goes on along the minus strand of NC_044315.2, from coordinate 7,676,813 downwards.
TTATTTTTTATTATTATGGCTACACGGCTTGTTCCGAGAGGGGTCCATCTGTCTCATACCTCCTCCCCACTCCATCTGTCTTCCCCTAGCGTGCTCTCTCTCCCACTTTCTCTCTCTCTCTCTGACCTTATGATTTGAATAAGTGCAAAAAATCTTTGGCACTATCCAGAGTGAATGAAAAGCTCAAGGCTCTCTCTGTTGTTACAACATAGGGAAGCCAAGGAAATCAATTAGAGGAACTGGGTGGTGGGGGAGTGTGGCACGAGAAGTTTGCTTGTTTGTTTATTTATTTGTGTGTGTGTTTGTTTAAACTTCACTTCGTTCTAAAAAAAGAATTTAAGCTCAGCCAAGGATAAGGTTGTTTTAGTTTCTTCTTTTTATAGTGTAAGGAAGGGAGCTAATATTTTTAAACATCTACACATTGTGACAGGTGCTGTGCACACACACACACACACACACACACACTAAAATATATGTCTCATCTATAACACAAACTAAGTTCCAAATTTTTTACGTTATAAAAAATCTCAAATATTCAGAAAATTAGAAATATGAACACCCAGAAACCCACTATCCATAGTCACAATTTTTAACAATTTGGCCGTATTTGTTTTATCTTTCCAGATAACTTCTGGCTGAGGCATTAAAAAATTATAGACATCATAACACATCATCCATAAGTATTTTAGCATCCAATACTAAATTCCCCACATAAACCGAGACCGTTATCACGCCTAAAAATATGGTTCCCTAACATCTAATCCAAAATTTATCTCTAATTGACCATGGATTATTATTCCTTTTGATGTTCAAATTATCCCAAATTTGGCCGAGGGGAGCCCCTTAAATCTGATGCCTTTTGACATGACCTGGTAAGTCTTTAAATACTTTGTAGCTTTGAGGCTCTCCCTAATTAATCACTGCCACATGCCAGAAATCACGTGCTTCTCAAAGGAGCTCTGATTCCTTCGAGTACGAAATAGTTTTTAGAAACCAAAATCTGAGCACTGGGGATGTTTATTATTACTGTGATGTCATTGCTTCTAATCTAGGTCCTTTCAGTGGTCCGATCAAGAACATGTATTTTTAAAAGTACACGGATTTGGGGCACCTGGGTGGCTCAGTCAGTTAAGCATCTGACTCTTGGTTTTTGGCTCAGGTTATGATTTCGTGGTTTGTGGGTTCAAGTCCCACCTGGGGCTCCATGCTGACAGCGAAGAGCCTGCTTGGGATTCTGTCTCCCTCCCTCTCTCTCTGCCCCTCCGTACTTTATCTCTCTCTCTCTCTCTCTCTCTCTCTCTCTCAAAAATAAGTATATAAAACATTAAAAAAATAAAATAACATGGATTAATAATGATATTTTTTATTCTCATTTGACAGTCTAGCATTTTTGCTTATATTGCATGATTTTATACCTGTTATCTTATTTAGAACATCTTGACTCTTTTTAAAAATTTTTCTTTAATGTTTATTTACTTATTTTTGAGAGAGAGAGAGAGAGGCGGAAAGAGAGGGAAACAGAGACTCCCAAGCAGGCTCCGTGCTGTCAGTGCAGAGCTCAACGCGGAGCTCAATTTCCTGAACCATGAAATCACGACCTGAGCTGAAATCAAGAGTGCTGCTGAAGTGACTGAGCCATCCAGGTGCCCCACAACATCTGGACTCTTAATAAATTATTTCCTTTAGCCTATCACATTTACAAAACAGCTCCAAGTTGCAATCCCAATGTTACTATAAATGACAAAATGATTGAATAAAGTGCAAGATAATTCAGCGGTATTTTTCTTGTCCTTAGATATGAGTATACTAATGCACTAGGAATTGCATAACGTGCCCAGACTTTAATCGGTTACTGGTAGAGCCAGGGCTCTAGACAGATTTATTGGACTATCGTTCCTTCCTCTCCGTCCACATCACCAAACTACAGGCAGAGCTGGAAGAAAAAATCAGCTGAAGGAAATAGATTGACAATAAAGAGAAGAAGAAGAAAAAAAGCCAGAAAGGTACTTGAAATAGAAATGGGCCTGGGGGGGCTGATGAAAAGTCTGGCTGGGGGTGGGTACAGTGAAACCAGCCCACTGATTCCTCGCCCACCCCACCCCCCTGGGCTTTCCCCTTTCCCTGCAACTGTGGTCCCAGGCCAGCAGCCTCAGCAGCACCTGGGAACTTGTTAGAAATGGCCCATTCTAGGCTTATTTGTTCAGAAACGCCAGGGTGGGACCCAGAGATCTCTGTTTTCACAAGCCCTCAGGAGCTTCTGACTCATGCTGAAGTGTGACAGCCCGTGTGCTCTGTACCTTTTCTGTTCTGGAAAGTCAAATTCCCAGGAGCTTCCCAGGAAGAAAAGGGTTTTTATGTTTTTGCTCCTCCCCCTATCCCACATGCATATAAACTTATCCATAGAATTTTTCTGTGACTCTATTAAAAATGAATATACATGTTATTCTTCCATACATCTCTTTCCATTTCTTACTTTCTTTCACTCAATGTTATGCCCAATATACATGAGAGGAGGTATTTTGTGATAATAAAAGGACTGGAAACGGAGGATGGGGAATGCAGAATAGACGAATAAACTAAAAGGGCAACATACGTGCCCCTCGACTGAGGGATGTGACCGTTCCGAAGCCCGTAGTCCCACTCCAGCTCATAAAACCCCAGGGGCGCAGAGGTTTTCGATCAGAGTTCTGGGCGCTGCAAAGAGCTGTATAATTGTGACGTCTGACCAGGTGGTTTCCTCGCAAAACAGACCGTCACGGAGCGAAAGCCGAGGCCCGCAGTCCAAGGTGAAGCTAAAGCTCGCTCGTCATGAAGAAGCACTTTTCCTAATTTGAAGTATGTCAACGACGAGCTCGGTAGGACGCTAAGGAGCGCGGTGGTGGAATCTCAGCATCCTTGTTTTGCCCTAGTTTTTTTATGTGTGTGATTAGAAGGTTGCTAGGGGTTATGTCGTCTCAGTTTACACATATTTATGTTGTCGTTGCCTGCGTTCTGCTTTTCCTGTTCTCAACGGCCACTGGCGCTCAAAAATAGCATGCATGGTGAGGAAGGAAGAGGCACTGAAGGACTCCAATTTATTAGGCAGTAAGTGAAAGCCGCCCCCGCCCCCAAATCTGCAGTTACAAATGTTCTGTCCTCATGATGCGTCCTTCTCTACACCTTGTCGTTTGCATGGTGACAACCGTCACCTCTGTGCTGATGATCCACAAATTCACATCTCCTGTCCACACCTCCCTATTAGACTTCAAGCCCACCTAGCTAACAGGTCGGTGGACATCTCTGAGTCCCACGGATCCAGCAAACTCACCATAGGCAACACACACGTCACCTGCCTTCCAGCCCCCGATCGTCTGGTTTCATTATTTCGGTAACATTACTCTTCCTCTGGACCACAAGGCTAGTAGCTTCTTATTCTTTCCTCTTGGCCCACCAACCGGTGGTGAAATTATTTCCATCTTACCTCTAAACTGTCATTTGAATATGATCCTTTTCATGCCTGTAGCTTGTTTCTAAACTTAGGGCTTTATTATCTTTTATCTAAACAATTGCTGTAGCTTTTGTAATTTTTGCCTTGACTTCGACCGCTTTCTACCTTATGTCTGCTTCCAGAAAATGTCCCACTATAATAACTAACATTCGCTGAGTGTTGAATGTTTACCAGTCACTGTTCCAAGGACATTCTGTACGTCGTCTCATTCGATCCTCACGTGACGCGTGCACCGATACCACTTCGCCACCGCTCCGAAACCTTCGACAGCTCCCATTACTTCCCCCATAAAATCCAAGTCTTTCATGAGTTGTTCCCCAATACAGATCGCCAGACAGATTTCCTCCCATCCTTTCCTGCATTCACTATGTTCCAACCCGACTGGATCGCCTATCATTTCCCTAACACATCATGTGTTCATGGCTCTGTTTTCACCCATGTTACCACTCAGCCTTTTCCATCTCTACCACTGCTCGCCTTTTAAACTCTAGCTTGAGGGGCGCCTGGGTGGCTCATTTGGTTAAGCACGGGACTTTGGCTCAGGTCATGATCTCACAGTTCTTGAGTTCGAGCCCCGTGTCGGGCTCTGTGCTGACAGCTTGGAACCTGGAGCCTGCTTCGGATTCCGTGTCTCCCTCTCTCTCCCTTTCTGCCCCTCCCCCCGTTCACACTCTGTCTCTCTCTTTCTCAAAAGATAGATAAACGTTAAAAAAAAAAAACACAAAAAACTCTAGCTTAAGAAGTATCTCCTCCACCAGACTTGTTCTAGCTCTTAGAATAACTATCTCATCATTGCTCTTTTTTTATTTATTCACTAAATATTTATTGCCTTCATCATTCTTTCAATAAAAGTTTTACTGCTAGGTATACATGGTGCCATGTACTTCATATCTCTGGTACATTCCTTAGAAATCTTAGAGGGGAGGTAAGGTTAACATGTCTGTTTCCTCCCCATGATGATAATCTCCTTGAGGATAAAGGCCGTGTCTTCCTGTTTGTAGCTCAATCTACAACCCCTTTGACACAGTGCTTAGGATTCATGCAAGCGGGTGTTCATTCATTTAAAAAAAAAATGGCTTAAAAACCTACTGTGTTCCAGGAACTGGCATTGAGCAACGAATAACACAGTGATTGCCCTTTGGAGTTTATGGCCTGGATGGTTATAAACATCTGTTAACAAATCATTAGAATGCAACATGGCATATGCCGGAAACATGGCGATTAATCATGCCTCCTCAGGGCAAAGGCAGGTGACAAAGGGCATTTGAGTCGGGTCTTTAAGGATGAATAGGAGTTCAGTAAAGGAGAAAGACAATCCAGAAAAGTCAAACCATCGGTCAAGGAGTACATGTATGAAACAGCATGAAGCGAAGATCAGTAATTCCAAATTATCAGAGCTCAAGTGACCGGTGGAAGGAGATCCAGCAGACCAGTAGATGTCAGGAAGATTACGGAAGGTCTTACATACCATACCAAGCAGACATTACTGTGAGGAAGTTTAAGGTAACACTGAATAGATATTTGTGGGGTACCTGATGAATTTTTCTCCCATTTGTGTGGTTCTAGAACCTTATACCACATCATGAATCATATATCCTTTCATCTACTTGCCTTTGTGATTGAACCCAAATTTTGCAACCTCTTTTCTAGCTCCAGTGCTTTCACACGACCCCACATCCACGGGCAAACACTGACATGAAACTAAGCAGTCATTCTAGGAGGGGGAGGGACACGTGACAGGCATGAAGTAGGAAAGGGAGCCTCCAAACCCAGGAGATTCGGAGTCCGTCCTCGAAGGAAGAGCAACGGAACTCATATCATCTTTCTAGAAAGCGAGCTTCAGAAGTGAGCTCTGGCTTGTTTGGGTGTTTGTTTTAACGTGAGAAGAGTTTGTTTTCAAAATTCGTTGGGCTGTCAGTTACATGATTAATTTTCAATTAGCAGTACAAGATGCAAGAAATCTAAGCTTCTGCTAATCTGCTTAGGGCAGCATTATGTTTTCACATCAATGCCTTTACCCCCAAACCTGCCCTTTTAAGAAGAAAATCTAGGATCAGTCATTTGATGCCCGCCCACCCCCCTTGGCCCGCCACACACCCATACATAACGTCAAGCGCCGCAAAGACTTTTCTAGACAAAGACTCGAAGGTCCTTCCGTATCTAGGTGCCAGGCTACAGCCAGTGCTATGAGCATGCCACTGAATCCCGGTCCCGCTCGGTCCAGGGGATTCTTGGTCACTCCCATGGAGATGCTCTTGCTTGGACACTATAGTGAGCTCCACGGCGAGGTCTAGCTCACATTCCTGGGCTGGGGCTCCCCACATCACTGCCCTGTAACCGGGCCCAGAATGACCGCAGGTTGTAGCCACAACATATGACAGGATCAACCTTCCTTAGCCCCCATGTCGAGCTCATTGGGCTAAATCATCTGCCCCAGGTTGCACAGCAAGAGAGGACAGATCTTGGATGCAAAGTCAAATCTCCAGGTTCCCAATGCTTTGCCCATTAAGCTCTGCTGCCTCCGGTGAGAAAATGGGATTTAGAACTGGGACATGAGCTGAATACCTATAAGGGGTTTTATGAGGTACCCGAGCCTCCGGGAGTATCAACACTTGATCACTAAGAACATCAGATCATGTCTAACAGGTCTTTGTTGTAAAAAATTTTAATGTTTACTTATTTTTGAGAGAGAGAGAGAGAGAGAGAGAGAGAGAGAGAGAATCTGAAGCATCCAGGCTCTGAGCTGTCAGTACAAAGCCCAATGCGGGCCTTGAACCCATGAACCCGCAAGATCATGACCTGAGCCAAAGTCGGATGCTCAACCCACTGAGCCACCCAGGTGCCCCAAGGGGAGCCTTTTTAATGCAACATTTGTTCGATCGATACAAACTTCAGGGGCACCTGGGTGTCTTGGTTGGTTGAGTGTCTGACTCTTAGTTTGGGCTTAGGTCATGAGATCAAGCCTGGTGTTGGGCTCTGTGCTGATAGTGAGGAGCCTGCTAGGGATTCTCTCTCTCTCTCCCTCTCTCTCGCTGCCCCTCTGCCACTCTCTCTCTCTCTCTCAAAATAAGTAAACTTTTTTTTTTAACAAAAGTGTCTTAAAAGTTTTGTAACATACAAACATGAGGGATGAGCAAGCTGTAAGTATGAAGTAAGGATTTTAGAGTACATCACATTGGGACAAAAAGCTTCACAAAACACGTTAAACAATCGACACGTCTAAGATATACATGCATATCCATTTTTCGTCCCTCATCCATAGAGCATAACATATACCACAATCGTAACAAGAACCATATTGTGACAAACCTCCCAAATTATAATGTTTCGTATGTATAATTGAGCTCTTCATCAAAACACGGGTTTTGAGATGAAGACACTTTTGGGGCGCCTGGGTGGCCCAGTCGGTTGAGCGTCCAACTTCGGCTCAGGTCATGATCTCGTGGTCCGTGAGTTCAAGCCCCGCATCGGGCTCTGTGCTGACAGCTCGGAGCCAGGAGCCTGTTTCGGATTCTGTGTCTCCCTCTCTCTCTGACCCTCCCCCATTCATGCTCTGTCTCTCTCTGTCTCAAAAACAAATAAACGTTAAAAAAAATTAAAAAAAAAAAAGAGATGAAGACACTTTCTCTAACGTGAAAAAGATACTTTAAGAATGCTAAAATAAAAGTATGTCCCAATTGGGCTGCTTCTCAAATTCTTAATAATGTTCCATTATATCCCCTCCCCAACGCTCACTTTGGATTCCACTGTTTACCCGCTGTTCCCAAGGGTGATGTGGTCCCTCTCTGCAGGGACCGGTGCATTCAGCATGCCCCAAGGAAGGCAAAGTGACACAAAGCATGGATGGACGGGCCGGGGGGCAACAGATCCCGGTGCTGAGCATCAGAAATGTCACCCACTTCTAGGTTTCAACTTGCTCCTTTGCAAACAGAGCGGGGACGGCGGGGGGGGGGGGACCGCATTGCACAACTTCTGAGGTCGTCTCCATCTCTGAAATTTTGGACGCCTAGCAAGTTGGGGAAATTCTCTGGGTACCCAGCCTCCTCCAGGAGATAAGGACTACCCCAGAGGGTGCTACTGAAGACCTCAAGGTTTTGTCACATGCCTGCTCGTCTCTGCAGAGGCCCCTATCGTCCCGGCGAAGAGATGAGCTTGGCTACCCACAAGGCTTGGGGCGGACATTTGGAATATGTAATAGTTCGCATTTAAAATTTTGTATTTCGTTAGTTTGAGGCGGTTCAAAAGGGAGAGGGAAGAGGAAATAAATTTAACAATTCCACACCCTGTGTACAGCAATCTTAGAGACGAAAATAGTATCTCCGGCCCAGGCAACAAAGACTTAAGAGCCAATGGATATGGTCCACAAAAGATAAGCTGACTTTCATTAAGTGTAAACTGTTTAATATTTCACCTGATGGTAACTATCAGGTATGTTCCCTTCGGGGTTACAAATAGCGGCTCGCCATCACCACTTTTAGAACGGGATGCCTGGGTGCACACTAAAAATGCCTCCTCTCCCCGTCCTCCTTATCTCTTACGGTAACAAATTTCTTTCCTCTCCTGCAAGCCGAGCAAAGGCAGTCTGCTTTCTGGCTCACACATACCACACGCTGGCCACCCACAGCTGCTAACAAATATGCAGACTTTTTTTTTTTCGCTGCAGAGGAGAGCATTTTAGCTGGTATTCAGGAGTGATAGGCCGGCAATCGCTGGTCTCTCCACGCTGATCTTAAATTTGGGTTACATAAGAAGGTTGCTTTGTTCTTCGGAGCTCTCCCATCCAAGAGCACTAATGAGATACCTAATCTGGAAGAAAGTTACAGACCTTACTTTATGAATTCCTTCGTGTCCCCTAAATAATGACGTGTGCATCCAAGGGGTCAGAGCACAGACCTTAAAAAGGATGGAATTCCATTTCTTAAACCTATCGGTAGAGATCAATAGGGATCGCCAGCCTCAGGTTCAGTCGGAGGGATGCAGAGGCGGAAAGTCCCTAATGCACGTCTGTAATGTAAATGAAATGGGCACTGGGTGCGGGGGTGGGGGTGGAAATTCTTCTGCCCCGCTTGAGAGAGAGGAGCCATCCAGGGGGTTCACCAGCAAGGGATGTCTGTGGTTCCAGCTGCATTTCAATGCAGTGCTTAGTTTATTCACCAGGGGTCATCAAAGGTCTGGATTTTCTTTGTCTACTTGTTGATTCTTATGTGCACTGTGCACTCGGAACCCCTGACTTCGTTAGAATTGTGCATCAGGAAACGTGGCTCGCGGTTCCTTCTTCCCAGCACGGCAGCCCGCCCCCCTCCCCGCACCACCCAGCACTGAACTGTTCCTCTTTACAGACCTCGACCAAAATACTATAGCAGGAAAGTCAGGCAGACGCGTGAGGCTAATGGCTTTTTCCAACGGAACCCACTTCTTAAAAAGGAGAGAGAAGAAACATGGTCTCTCATTCCTTCTTTTCTTTTTTCTCTTTTATATCATTGCTTCCAGTTTTCAAAGTTGGGAAAGGTAAGGCTCACCAAACTACCGTCTTCTAGATCCATGAACTGAATTCTGGGTGTGGAAAGTATTGAGTCATGACTCCCAACTGGTTAGATTTTTGCTTGGTAAGTAGGTTCCTAGAGGGCCAGAACAGGTCAACAGAAGAACACGTTAACGTTATGCTATGAGAGTTTTTCAGCCCCAGTGAATGGGTAAATAATGGAAGTCTTCAGAGAAGATTCTGGCGCTGGTATGAGGGACCAGGATCCCACAGCTCTCGGTGTCCCTGGTAATGTCTGGATTGAACGCCTCCTTGTGAGCAGCTCAAACTACTTATCTCAGTGTTTCTGCGACAACACCCTTAAATGTCTTTAGCACGAAGCCAGTTTGATTGTTTCTTACTGTGCCCTCTGAATAAACCAAATTCCATCTTTTTTAAAAGCTCAAAAGGGAGGCATGCTTCGCCCACAGTGAAGAGTGGATTCAGCTTATAGAATTCTTCCCTGAGGCTTCATAGCTCCTACTTAAGACTCAATGGTGACTCCGAAGACCCTTCCTCCTGCCCCCAAATAGGCAGAAAACCAGCCTGGATATTCAAGTGGGAGTATCCTTTATGATCCATTTTAAATGCAATATTAGAGTCAACAGTCACGACTGTAGGATGTGAGGGCTGGAAGTGACCTCAAAGCCTAATCCAATCTTCTCCTATCTCACAAGTTTGCAAACCCAGCCTCAGAGCAGGTGAAGACCACTTCAGGCCATTTGGTGACAAAAACTAGAAAACCCTTAAGAAGCAGGACTTGTTCCCTGGCCCTGTGCTGTTTTATGTGGAATCATAGAACCCAACATCAACTTCTGCAAAACGACTACTTTTCCTAAGCATCCCCAAACCAAATAGCAGGGACACTTCTTTCAAAGTGACATTTATACCGTCAGTGGGGAACTGAGTGCCTGAAGGGTAAGATAGTGATCAAGGGATTTAATCCCAAGGACCAAGGGGAGGCAGATATCTGTGAAAAAGATAAGAGAGCCCGGAGCTGCTCATGGCTTCCTATATTTAGACAATGGAAAAATACCGTAAGCACAAAGGCTTTACTAGCCTGTGTGTGTGTGTGTGTGTGTGTGTGTGTGTGTGTGTGTGTGTTTCAGGAGGAGTAAGAAAGTCTTGGCATAGTCCAATATTTCTTCTTTGTTTCTCCATTCTTCCCTCTGATGGTGGTTGATTTTCTTGTCCTCAGATACACCAGTTATGTCCCACTCGCTCCACCCCCAGAAAATTATCAGTCAGTCACCAAGTATTTTAGTGAGCCCAACAGGTCACAGACACTATGGGGAATGTGATCTATTTTGAAAACCCACATGTCTATCTCATTTCAGGAGTCTACTCTCTCTCTACCCAAGTCATTGTTTATTTGCTACTCTGTTTTTGTTTTGGAGGGTGTTTCCATGCCTCTTATTGGATAGAGATTAAAGGTTTTTAAGGGGCTTTGAGGCAAGATGATGAAAACGCGGTGAGCTTCTGTTTTGTGACAAGAAGGCTGCAGAGGGCACTCATTGTAATCATTGACTATAAAAAGTATAATTATAGCAGATGATGACCCTCTGTTTCCTGTAAGGCTCAGCATGATGAAATGGGTTTTTGCAAAGAAAGCTGACAATTCAGGATGCGTCGATGAGCAAACAGGAAGGAGAGGCGTGGTGGGGCGGGGGGGCGGGGGTTGTTAGGAGCTACCTCAAAAGAAAAGTAATGGAAAGAACCAGGGCTGGTTAGCCTGAAACTGACAAGCCGTTAAGGCAACATATTCACTTTCTTAATAACCAAAAGGGCTACTGAGAGGCATTCCGGCTCCGTAGAACCATAACCCAGTAGGTGGAAGTTTTGAACAGGCGGGTTCAAAATTAACACAGGGAGTCCCCCCCCATCAATTGCACTGGCTGTTAGGCCTTCCGTACTCTTTTACCAGAGCGTTTTTGCAGAGGCTGGATGACCATGTTGTAAACGGGACTCCAGAAATAAATAGAAGTTACATTAGATACTTACAAAGGTTCTTCCTACACTAACGTTGTAGACGCAACATCACATCAGATGTGAATAATCTACAAAAGCAACCTACTGAGTATGTTTCTACTCAGAGGTAACTCGGATTGGATATGGCTAAATATGACTGTCTTGCTTTTTGTAATTTGACCTCATATTGAACCTGGGACTTTTTTCCTCCCTGCCCCCCACCAACACATTGCTAATCCAACCCTGTATCGTCACAGTCTAAAGCAAGCAGTAAAAATGTACTTCAAGGTTAGAATTCTGATGCACTAGCAGAAAAACCCTAGAGAAAATAGTTTTAATGGGATAATTATTTGTCTCGTAAACAAATTCAAAAATAGACATTTTGGGACTGATATGGGAGCTCCATGGTCATGCCAAGGACCCAGATGTTGAGCCTTCTTTCCCACCATCATCAGTATGTGGCTTCACCTCATTGCCCAAAATGGCTGCTGGAGCTCCTGCCCTCATCCCAGACAGGTGGAAGGAGGAAAGAGACAGAAGAACATACCTCCTGCCTTTTAAGCAGCTTTACTGGAACTCTCACAGAACATTTTCACTCTGTCTCATCCACCAGATACAGATTCAAAGAAGGCAGGAAAATGTATTTATCTGGACAGCACGGGCCCAGCTAAAACTCAGGCTTCTGTTACTATGGGAGAAGAAAAGAACAGCTATCGGGAAGCAGCTATCAGCTCCTCCTGAAGAGAGTGTAGGTATTGTACAAAACAACATAATATTATCTAATGTCTTGATTTCTGTTTTCCTCAATATTTTAAAGTGAATTCACTTAAAGCAGAGACCCAAGTTTTCATGGTAAATGGTGAGAGAAAAGTTTCAAGTGCAACTTTAGCTTGAAAAAGGATACTAAAATTCTGAAAATATATTTATCTTTATATTTAACAAGATCTAGGTTATAATATCAATTGCTCGTCAATTTTTTTTCCAGCAGCGAAGTGCTGATTATTTCATCTGATGTCATTTTAATGAGAAAGTAGTTTGACCTAACAATAGAGCATTCTTTGTTTCCATTTGTCTTTTTTTAAAAAAAAAAAAAATGTTTTTTAAACGTTTAGTTATTTTTGAGAGACAAAGAGAGACAGAGCGTCAGTAGGGGAGAGGCAGAGAGAGAGGAAATCCAAAGCAGGCTCCAGGCTCCGAGCTGTCAGCGCAGAGCCTGACGTGGGGCTTGAACCCACAAATTGAGAGATCGTGACCTGAGCCAAAGTCAGACGCTTAACAGACTGAGCCACCTAGGCGTTCCCTACATTTGTCTTTTCTACATGATCACGGAGAGAATCTCTGTGTGAAAATATATGTTACCTTTACTAAGAGTTTCTCTTAGGTCTTTGATATTCAAATCATTCTCTCTCTCTCTCTTTTTAATTTTGTTTATTTATTGATTTTGAGAAAGAGAGAGACAATGCAAGTGGGGGAGGGGCAGAGAGAGAGAGAGAGAGAGCGAGAGAGAATCCCAAGCAGGTTCTGTGCTGCCAGCGCAGAGCCCGATGAGGGGCCTGAATGCTCAAAACTGAGAGATCACGACCTGAGTCGAGACCAAGAGTCTGACGCATAATCGACTGAGCCCGGGTGCCCGACAAGCCATTCCCTTGAAGAGCCTAGCCTAGCCTCAGAGTTCCAGATGTTCACTTCAAAATTCTCACTAGCTGACTTCTAGCCAGACTCTTAATTGTCAGGGACTTTGAGTGTGATAGGATTGCTTTTTCTTTTTTTTTTTTATTTTTAAGAAAAAAAATTTTTTTTAAATGTTTATTTATTTTTGAGACAGAGAGAGACAGAGCATGAGCAGGGGAGGGGCAGAGAGAGAGGGAGACACAGAATCCGAAGCAGCTCCAGGCTCTGAGTTGTCAGCACAGAGCCCGACGTGGGGCTCGAACTCACAGACCGCGAGATCATCACCTGAGCCGAAGTCGGATGCTCAACTGACTGAGCCACCCAGGCGCCCCAGGATTGCTTTTTCAACATCACTTCAGTTAACTTTGTGAAATCTTATCCCAGTTGCAAGGTCTGCGATTTCTAGATCTTTTTACTACTGACTTCTATGACCAGATAGTCACAATTCACAATCTGGTAGAAAGTCTTCTACAAATATTTGGATGGATGGAGAGAAACAAACATTCCTCTTTAGTGGGGAGGGACAGTCGAGTGAGCGTCAATATGGTAAGTAGTTCATTGGTGAATATTTTTACATTAGGAAGACTCTTTTTCCACAATCTGATGAATATAGGATTTTAAATAACAGAGTTTTGGATAATGAGGAATTTCTCTTTCTTTCTTTCTTTCTTTCTTTCTTTCTTTCTTTCTTTCTTTCTTTCTTTCTCTTTCTTTCACTCAGTGTGTTATAGTTCAGTTAGGAAGTCATATGTGTGTGTATATCTATATTCATATTTGTATCTATATCTACATCTCTATTGATATCGATATCTATAGAGAGAATCTACCGTGTATCAGGTGCTATGCTAGAAGCATTCTGCATGCTATCTCACGTAATGCTCACAAGCCCATTGAATAAAGTCTTAATTGCCATTTACAAATCAGAAAACTTAGACAATCTGAGTAATTTCTAAGTGCAGAGAGCACCGAGGAGCTCTAATTTAAGCCCAGGACTGTCTGCCCCCCCAGCCTGTGCTTTTTAGTCTAGAAATATGTTATGCTTCAAGATTTTGATCAACTTGCTTTTCAAGACTGCCATTGTTGATGGAAAGGGTGGGCCGGATAGGACGTTTCTTTCTGGTTGGCTTAACATAAATCAGGCTTGGAACTTCTTGGAAGGCAGGAGGCCTTTATACCTGTATGCGTCTCTCAGCCACCTATGCCTGTAGAGTAGGATGTTTTCAGCTGCAAATAATCGAAACCCTTGCCGAGATTGACTTTCAGGCCAGTGACGATCAACATATGATCTCTGGACCCACATGATCAGTATAACCTGGGACCTCGTTAGAAATGCAAATTCTCACTTCTATCCCCGGGGTACACGGAATCCAAAACCCAGGGCGGGGGACCCAGCAATCTGTGTTTTAACAAGACTGCCAGGTGATTCTGCTGAATGTTCAAGGGTAAGAATTACTGTTTCAGACCACTGAGAAATGCATTTTCTCACTGAACAGGAAGTACGCAGAAAAGAGTATCTCCGGGTGCAGCTAAGCCAGCCACCTCTTCCTTTGTCTTTTTCAAAGAGCGGAGATAGACAGCATTTCTAGAAGTCCTCCTAACAGGCCCGCCCTCCGGTTTCAAAGGCCAGAATTCTGTCACCTAAGTCTTCAACCCATCACCGGCAAGTTGAATGGGACCAACGCGATCGGGTGAGCCCGATCAAGACCCACTCCCTGCACTATGGTCATACCGAGGAGGGACGCATTCTGGAATAAAAAATGAGGTTCTTACTGAAGGGAGGAGGAGAGCAGAACGAGGAGGCAGCATGCGCGGGAAGAGATATTGCACAGGCTTCCAAGAGAGTCAGCTGCGGTCATGAACACAGTTAACTCACTGCAGCAAGTTCATAGCTACCTAAGGACTTCAACCTGGATTCTGTAAATTTATGTCAATAGTCTGATCATTCTAATTTGTTAGCCTTTTCTTTTTATTTATTTTTTTCTTAAAAAAAATTTTTAATGTTTATTTTTGAGAGAGGGAGAGGGAGGGGGAGAGAGAGAGAGAGAGAGCATGTGAGCAGGGGAGGGGCAGAGAGAGAGGGAGACACAGAATCCAAAGCAGGCTCCAGACCCTGAGCTGGCAGCACAGAGCCCCATGTGGGGCTGCAACCCATGGATCATGACCTGAGCCGAAGTTGGACAGTCAGCTGACTGAGCCAGCCCCTAATTTGTCAGCCTTTTAAAATTGCAGGTCAGAAACAGCAACCTAGAGATCACATTTTTAAGTTTTGGGGACATTTAGAATCAGCTAGGCATAATCATACACTAAAGAGTCCTTTAGTAACAGCATTTAGAGATCTGTTTCACCTACTTTAGCTGAATGTTTTATATTTTTATACCAGAGCTCTGTCTGAGATAATTATAATGGAGAGGATACCAAATTATGATTAAAATATGTATTTTCCTTCTACCGTCTCTGAACTTCTTCAAATGACAGGTGTTTCTTGCGAAAGGAAATTCTACTCATTGCTATCGTGTCTATAGCAAGGATAATTTTTAAATAATGACTCTTTAAAAGAATCTGAAATGACGGGCAGACCGCTTTGATCACCGCGCTTTGCTGAACAACCCAAGAAGTTGTTTGGAGGCAGGTAGGCATACAACAAGCATTTCGTCTTTGCTTGATCCCCAGATGAAGCTATCAGTCGGGGAGGTGAGTAATTACCGCACCCTCCACTCCATCCCACGTGAATGCCACAAAGCTCTGCAGTTGTTTAGCTGTAATATGGAACCGATCCCAGCAGATGCAGTGAACGAGTTCCTCCCCGTGACAGTCTAGAAAAATCCGCACAGCCTGCATTTCATTGCTGCTCTGTACCTCAGCCCTCCCCGGCCCTCCTATTCCTTGAGTTTCTCAATTAAGCGCTTTGCTCATTTATATTCTACATCTGATCAAATACCAAAAAATGTGGATTAGTCACATTCCTACATAAATTTAAACATTATGTAACGAGCATCCCAGCCGCTTGGGAAGGGGACC
Organism: Lynx canadensis; assembly: GCF_007474595.2. Classification (NCBI taxonomy): domain Eukaryota; kingdom Metazoa; phylum Chordata; class Mammalia; order Carnivora; family Felidae; genus Lynx; species Lynx canadensis. The sequence goes on along the minus strand of NC_044315.2, from coordinate 7,661,148 downwards.
CTCCTGTTGCAAAGGGCCCCGGGCTGGCTCTCTGTGGCGCCTAACCCCCACCTGGGCCACCAACCTGTCATGCCTGCTACTTCAGGGTGATGCAGGGTACGATTCTGGGCTTTAGATATCTGCAGGGAAGCAGGGCGAGGTGGGGGGGGGGGTTGTCTCTAAATCCCCTGCCAGTCCTACTGTCGTGACTGGAGAGAGATCGGAGGAATGTGTGCTTGGTGTGGTGTGAGAAAACCTTGGGTTCAAATCTCAGCTCGGCTACTTATTAACTGCGTAGCCTCGGGCAAATTATTTAAAACCTCCGAGAGGGTTTTCTCATGGGTTGACCGGAGATGATATCACCCCTGCCCCCGGTTTTGGGGTTTTATGATGTCATGAGCCGTTGAGAACAACAGGTTAGAAGGGGCTGGCATTGTTGATGCCTTTTTTGCTCATCACCATCATAATCTGAAGGAAGAGGAAGGATTCCGCCTTGTCTTTTCCCTAGTCTTCACTACTAAAGTTCTCGCGCCCCACCCCCCAAAACCCACCACAACACAGGTGGAGCCAATATCTCCACTTTCTTGCCCCCCAACTCATTCTTTAACCCCTTACTGTCCAAACACTGACACCTTGGGGGCACCCGGGTGGCTCAGATGGTTGAGCACCCTGCTTTTGACTTGGGAGCAGGTCGTGATCTCAGGGTTGTGAGACTGAGCCCTGCTTCGGGCTCCATACTGAGCGTGAAGCCTGCTTGAGATTCTCTCCCTCTCTCTCCCTCTCTGCCCCTCGCTCCCTCCCTTTCTCTCTCCAAAAAACCAACACAAAACATTGACACCTCGGGCTAATACAAGGTTACATGTCAACTGCATCTCAATAAAACTGGAAAAAGGCCAAGTCTGGTTATGTCAGAGCATACCTTGAAATGCTATGCCTCCAAGAAAGATCCAGAAAGGGCTGGGTCTCGCCCACCCTACAAACAAACCAAAAGAAAGAAATTGACAGCTGGGTGCAGTTTTCTTCTCTGCACTCTACCTGAATGTGCTTCAGCATCACCCGTAGGGCTTATTACAACACGGCTTATTACAATTCTGGCTCAGGAGGCCTGAGCACCTAAATTTCTTCTGTGGTCACAGGTGGTGCCGGTCTGTGGGCCACGCTCTGAGAATCACTGAGCTGGTCCACACCAGGCTGATCATCAGACTTTCTTTAAGAAGTTTACGAAAGAGGGGCGCCTGGGTGGCTCAGTTGGTTAAGCGTCCGACTTCAGCTCAGGTCACGATCTCACGGTCCGTGGGTTCGAGCCCAGCGTTGGGCTCTGGGCTGATGGCTCGGAGCCTAGAGCCTGCTTCCGATTCTGTGTCTCCCTCTTTCTCTGCCCCTCTCCCGTTCATGCTCTGTCTCTCTCTGTCTCAAAAATAAATAAACGTTAAAAAAAATTAAAAAAAAAAGAAGTTTATGAAAGAATCCAAGTCTCTAGACACACCGTTGGAGGTTCTCATTCAGTAGGGCTGGGCAGGTCTTAGGAATCCGTCTTTTCTCAGGCACCTCAGGTGATGCTCACTTTTTTTCTTTTTTTTTTTTTTTCAACTTTGGAGAAGCTGCTGTGTGAGTTGCAGCTCTGTGAACACATTTCCCCAAGATGCCCAGTGGTTTTGTTGATGCGGGACATTCCTGAAAAGATCTTTAACTCTTCTGGGCCCCTCCTCGAGTTTTCCTGTCCAGTCACCATCATTCACCCCGACTTCTTCTTGATTTCTAGATGGATGCCATTTCTCCTTGTTTTAGTCTCTGCTACGACCAGAAGATGGAAGTCCCAATGCCTTGTAATAATTTGTTTCTGCCTCTCAAGACATTTATGTTTCTACATCTCATATATGTATTGTTCATTTTTCCTCTCCCCAACAGGACTAAGAATTCTTGGTCTTTCAGGGCAGTGACTGTGTCCTACTTAAAGCACGCCCTTGTGTAAAGCCTTCCAAGTATTAGGTGATCAAAACAAAGACGGCGAAGCAAGTTGATCTCCTACGGAAGGCGGTCACACCTTCCTCCACTGCTGTTATCATAAACCCATGTTTCCCCCCAAATGTTTCGGTAGAAATAGCTAACATTTATGAAGCTAACTTTTTGGGCTCTTCCAAGCACTTCGTCTGCATCAAACCATGTAATTCATTGGACTACCTCAGGGCATCTTGCAACCAGTATTGTTTTTTCCCCCGTAAACCGCCCTTGTAAATTCAGAGCAGCCATAACCCTCTTAGCAGGTGAGCAAAACCGAAGGGGCTAGATGAAGATAACTGAGGAAAAACCAGAAGTCGTAGTGGGACATGGAAGCTACGTCCCTACGCTGTGTGTCAGCACATCTTACCTTCTGCCATGCTGACCCAACACCCCTTAATACAGCCTGGAAAAACTACCTCACTTTATTTTGATATAAACATGAGCACGGGGGCAAGGTCTTAAACCAAGAACAAGAAGAGCGGGTCAACACCATTAATGGTGACGTATGTGAATCACTGAACGTCTATGGGCATAGTTCCTTATGGGCAAAAATGAAAATAATAATATACCTTATTGTGATGATCTAATGAGACGGTATCATTGGAAAGAGCCACTTGGGAACTTACTGCACAAAACTGGAAGAATTCAACAGCTGCAGCATCGCGAGGGGTGGGTTGGGAAATCTGGAGGAACTTTGTTTTATTACGGGTTTGGACACCTATGGTTTGAGGAGCGTGCAGTCGACGGGGATCAGAGACGCTACACGTCCCACAATGTGCTGCAGAGAGTCTTCAGTGAAGAACTATCCTGCCTGCATTGGATTTTCTAGTCACAGACTTTTCAAGTCAAGAAGCCAGACGTTTGTATAAGTGAAAAACTTGTTTACGATAATCGGAATGTAGATCCCTACTTGGGTTAACGTATAAACACCAACTAGTTTTGCACGGTCGAAATGCACGTTGAATTTTCCAGATGAAAATTACCATGTAAATTGAGGAAATACAGAGATTCAGTCTTGTTCAGAATGTTTCCAAGGATTGCTGGCCATTTTGAAATTCATATCACTGATGCTGCTTGTGGTTTTGAGTCACAAGTACCACACATGTGTTTTAGTTTGTGCCTGTAACTATAGTATCCACAGCGATTTATATACATGTATACATGCACATACACACATATGCATCAATATATATATAAACATATACACATACACACATATATGTATTTACATAACCTTTATTTGAAAATGTGAAAAAAGTGGGGCGCCTGGGTGGCTCAGTCGGTTAAGCATCTGACTCTGGCTTAGGTCACGATCTCACTGATCATGAGTTCGAACCCTGCGTCGGGCTCTGTGCTGACGGCTCAGAGCCTGGAGCCTGCTTCCGATTCTGTGTCTCCCTCTGTCTCTGCCTCTCCCCTGCTTGCACTCCGTCTCTGTCTCTCAAAAATAAATAAACGTTAAAAAAAATTTTTTTTTAATGTGAAAAAAGTTTGGGACACCTGGGTGGCTCAGTCAGTTAAGCATCTGACTTCAGCTCAGGTCATGATCTCACAGCTCTTGAGTTCAAGCTTTGTGTCAGGCTCTGTGCTGAAATTAAGAGCCTGGAACCTGCTTCAGATTCTGTGTCTCCCTCTCTCTCTGTGCTCCCCCACCCCCCGTTCGTACCCTGTCTCTCTGTCTCTCAATAATAAATAAACAGTAAAAAAAATTTTTTAAGTGAAAAAAGTTCAACTAGGACAGTATTAATTGAATATTATTTTAATTTCAAAGTTAGGATTTGAAAATTTTTTTAACATTTATTTATTTTTGAGAGACAGAGAAAGAGAGGCAGAGAGAATACAAGCCAGGGAGGGGCAGAGAGAGAGGGAGACAGACTCCAACACAGGCTCCAAGCTCTGAGCTGTCAGCACAGAGCCCAACACGGGGCTCAAACTGATGAACTGTGACATCATAACCTGAGCTGAAGTCAGACGTTTTTACAGACTGAGCCCCCTGGGCACCCCTAAAAACCTTGGAATTTGAAGTATGTGTGGGTGATTCCCTTAAGTCTTATCATACCTAAGTATTTACATGTCAAAACACATATTGGGGCACCTGGGTGGCTCAATCCATTAAACCTCTGACTTTGGCTCAGGTCATGATCTCACGGTTTGTGAGTTCAAGCCCCACAACAGGCTTTCTGCTGTCAGTGTGGAGCCTGCTTCAGATCCTCTGTCCTCCTCTCTCTCTGCCCCTTTTTCACACTCTCTCTCAAAAATAAACATTAAAAAAAACCCCACATATTATTTCATTATAAATTACTTCTCTCATCATGCCCTTTACACGAAGTTCGAGCATTATACTGATGTCTTTGAAATAGTGCTTGTAGGTAAGCTCTTTTACCCACGGACTTAATTTCAGAATAGTGAAAAGGCAACGCAAAGTATGTGCTTTATAAAGACAGAGCCAGGACCGAGTGGGTTGAGGGCCACTACACCAAGAATTGTGGATGATTGCTATTTGTCCTCGGTTTTGCACAAGAGACGGACTGAAGTAGGATGAGCTGGGGATAGATGGTTCTCTGCTCTCTGTGATGTCAAGGTCGTTCTATTAGACGTCTCCCTGCTTGCTTCGTGGGTCCTCTACTGTGTGTCCATTAGCTATGGCTTGCTAGAGTCATCTCTGGGCAGATCACAGACAGTTTCCTGAAAGAGAAGTCAGCTGTGGGGGTGGGGGGTGATCCCACGAAGAACGGCCGCTGGCACAGCCGGACCCTGAATTTGGTACCCGCGTGTGCATTTGTGCGTGGGGGCTTAACGAGAATGCCAGAGTGTCTTTGTCGGCGGCCCGGCTAAGGGCCAATTATGGCATTTATTCTAACGCACTTGTATCCTGGGCTGTGTTTTAAATATGATTCTACTTTGAACTCCTTACTGAGAAAACTTCTCCCCTCACATGTGTCAGTATGGGTGTCAAAATGTGTCCAGACGTTTGAGGAGAGCAAAGAAGACTTTGCTTGACAAAGGTCAAGAAGGAGACTCATTTCCCAGCTCCAGCCCGTGGGCTAAGGCACTTCTACAAACAACACCTTGTTCACGCTTGACCACTCTGCGGACCGTGGACTATCACCTCCATTTACGCTCGAGGAAATAGAAATAAGGAAGAAAGGGCTCATTTAGGGCTCATCGATGAGGACAAGATTTGGGAATCAAGCCCACATCATCTGATTTCGAAGCTGACATGGGTCTTTCCAAGGTATTTCCTTACTCTCTGTCCCTGGCCTTCCCCAATCCATGTGTTTATCCAACTCATCTCTGAGCCCTGTACTTTATGGCAGAAGGCGGTAGCTGGCTCTCTGTAAAGATGGCTGCCATCAATTCATGCTTCCCCTTCTGCCAAGAACGGAAGTACGTCTCCCCTCCCCTTCAGTCTAGGCCACCCTTGTGGTTTGTTTTGGCCGAGAGCATACAGGGGAGGTGCCACTGTGTCAGTTCAGTCCCTAGGCTTCCAGGCACCTGGTAGCTTCCATTTTCCCTCCTTTGGAGCCCTGAGCTACTCTGAAAAGAGGTTCAACTACCCTTCTGGAAAGTGAGACTTGGCCGTCCTCCAGATATCCCAGCCACTCCAGCTATGGTACCAGACTTGGGACGAAGCTTCCGGGCTCTCCCCATCAAAGAGCACACACAGCAGACATGAGCCGTCCCTGCTGAGCCCTGCTAAAGTTCCAGACTGACAGAATAACGAGCAATGAAAAGGTTTTGCTTTCAACCACCATTTTGGGGACAGTCCATTCTATAGAAAAAGGCATCAGAGACAGAAACACCACAGAACACTCGCAGAGCAGGAGAGACTGCAGGGAGACTCCGAGAAGGGCTCACCGAAGTAGAATTTGGGTTGAACTTCGCAGGGAGGAGCGGACCCTCAGGGGAACCTTTCTATACACCCAGGACCCCCCCCCCCCGGAGCACCTGTCCTATCTTGGAAACAAAACACAACGAATGACAAGTTAGGGAAAGGTACATGAAAAGGGCTGAAATGACCAGAGCTTTTGCCTCTGAGATGAAGAATGCCTCCCTTCTGCATCAATCTGAACGAGCCCCGTGAGGGGTAAGACCTTATTCCCTACGTATGTTGAGGGAAACGCTTGCCACCCTAACGCCCCGGTTCCACGTTCATTTTTAAGCCTTCCTCTGTGTTGAGATATGTCCTGTATTTCTCTTCAAAGATTCCCCCTCGACCTTACTAAGTTATTTTATTTGCAGCCATAAAAACACGCTAAGAAGATTCCCCCCCCCCTCATTAGTTTCTTAATTTTTACGACTTCCAAAGGAAGCACTTTCCAGTGCCTTTTTTTCAAGTAGGTACTCTCGAAACGGGTGTGGAATTATACGGTACCGAGCATGCAATTAATTTGTCATAAAGAAAAAAAATCTTTGCAAGGAAGCTATAAAATCCAATGACTTTTGCTACGTTTCTTCTCCCAGTTTCTAATGAGTCAACATGTGTTGAGAAGAAATTAGTCAGCGAAGAACGTATCCTATTATACAGCTTCACTTTTGCGAGGGTGAGTCAGAGATTCCCCCGTGGTGGTGTTCTGGGCACCTGGCTGGGCTGAGTAGGGTTAGGGGTGAAAGAGAAACTCTCAACCGACGTAAAAGGAAATGCTAGCAGAGAATCTTCCAAACAGAGTCCGACTGAGAAAAAGCAATTCGTAGCCAGACTTCGGTTCTATTACTCTGGAAAAATGCATCACGTTGTTTTCCGCTGTCCCGTAAATCCCCTCGGCTTCTAACTGGTCTGGACAAAGCCACTGCCCCACCACACAAGACAAACAGACACGAGATAAGCATTCGACGTGATGACCTCATCGCAGGTCCCACTAGATAAAGAGTCATTTTACCAGCGTATTCCACAAGTGTTTGGAATGCCACCACCATGTGCAAAGCACTCAGTCGGGGCGAGGGAGCCCCAGATGAGCCAAGCTCAGACAGCCTTGCGAGGCCCTGAGGCTTCCGCAGAAGGGACCGGCACACCGGCAATGCAAGAAGGGAATGAGGGGGTGCGGGAGGGGGCACGGATTGGTGGAACCCTGTTTGGGAACGGCATTTGCCAGCCTGTATTGCTCCCAAACCGAAGTGAGCGATTTTCCACCGGAGGTGCTTTTTCTTTTTTTCACCGAAGTACAGTTGACCCAGGATGTCATGTCAGTGTCAGGTGTACAACACAGTGATTCGACGAGTCCTTACATCGTGCTGTGCTCATCGCCATCTGTCACCACGCAATGCGATTGCCATCCCAGCGGCTACGTTCCCTGTGCTGGGCCTTTCATTCCGGGACTTCCCCACTCCGCAACTGGAAGCCCGTGCCTCCCACTGTCCTTGTTGGGGATGCTTTTTAAATCCCACCCCGGGGAATGTGACTCGAGGGCCGGAGAAAGGAACCCAGGCTACCTCCCTTCTTGTATTTGGACGGCCACACCTCTCCCGTAATTTCTGGAGCCCAAAGTGGGACGCTGTGACCTAACACGTTCTGACAAGACAAAATCTTTGAAGTGTGTGTCGAGGACGGAATGTTTATGTCCCCCCTCCCCAAATCCATATGTGGAAACTTAATCCCAGTGGGATGGTATTTGGAGGTGGGGCCTTTGGGAGGTAATGGAGTCAGGGGGGTGGAGCCCACAGAAATTGGGACTGCGCGCCCTTATAAGAAAAGACCAGAGAGCTGGCTCTCTCTTCCTGCCATGTGAAGGTGCAGTAAGTCAGCCAGCTGTCTGCAGCTCAGAAGAGGGTTCTCACCAGAACCGGCTCATACTGGTGCCCAGATCTAGAACTTTCAGCCTCCAGGACTGCGAGAAGTAAGTTTCTGTTGTTTATAGGCCACCCAGTCTATGGTCCTTTTTTTGTTTACTTATTTCTTTATTGTTTTTAGCAGCCTGAACTGAGTATAAGACCAAGGGTTATCGTGGCCACAGCACAATGAGGCAGAAACAAGTGTTCACCTCAAAGCCAAGTTCAGGAGCCTTGCCACTCTGTGTGTTCCTGCCCACAGTTGGAAAATGCTTTTTATAAATCCTAGCTCTCCAATAACTAATGCTATTAGGGCAAGGATGACAGCGTGTTTGGATGGTGCTTTCTTCTCCAAATCTTGAAAACAAAATTTTTTTTAATGTTTTTAATTCATTTTTGAGAGATGGAGATAGAGCACGAGTGGGTGAGAGGCAGAGAGAGGGAGACAACAGAATCCGAAGCAGGCTCCAGGCTCTGAGCTGTCAGCACGGAGCCCGATGCGTGCGGGGCTTGAGCGCACGAACCGTGAGATCATGACCTGAGCTGAAGTCGGAGGGATGCTTAAGCGACTGAGCCACTCAGGTGCCCCTCCCCCCCAAATCTTAATTATTCTTATTTTTTTAATTGTACTAGTAACGGGAAGGAGAAACATATGGGAGAGCTCGAAGTGGTAAGCAATTATTTTTAAGTCGGATACACTCAAGCCTTGCTTCGGCAAGGACCCAACCAGTAAGTATCACTGTGGGAATGCTAACATGGAAACTGGTTTCAGCTTTGTTTATTTTGTATTTAATAAACATTTATGGGGAAGCTGTGCGCAGGGTACTGTGCCTCCCACGGACCAGCTCATCCACCTGTCTGGTCAACCTTTCCTCACAGAGAGATCGCCAGGACTGCGAGCTCCACGGGTCCCTAACGAAACGCATCTGGCCCCAAACCTGTTCCTCCGTCTGCGTTTCTCATCCCCGTAAAGGACATCACCATCCTCCCAGATGTTCAGCCCCTCCCCCCTTTCCAAATCATCCCAGCTACCTCCCCTGTCTCCCTCCTCACCCCCCGCAAGACACATCAGCTGTCCAACCCGACCACACTTCCTAGCCATCCCTTTCTTTCCATTTGATTATTCTGCAACTTCTGGTCTGACCGACCGCCCCCTAGATGATCTTCCCCGTTGTAAATGGGTAATTTGTGCCACCCATCGTCTGTCCTCTTTTCTTTTCTTTCCCCAGTAGCAGCTTAGCCGTGGGGGGAGAGGAATTCCAAGGATTTGAAGACAAGAGCATGGGTCATCTAGAACCATGGGCCTAGCAACACCACAGGAGAGCCTCGTCTGACGTGGGACCGGCCCCCAGAAGGGATACTGAGTCCCAGTCCTCCGGTGAGGCTGAAATAGACTCGTGTACTGCGTTTTCCTCTTCCCCTTCCCAGCTGATCCCTACTGGACAGCCTATTGTGACTCTATCATAAATTTCCAGCCACTCCTCTGGCCAAAGCCTAGAGTGACTCCCTGTCAGCTGAAGAATACAGTCTACACATTTTAGCGTTACGTAAAGGCCCTTTACAATCCGACCGTGATCTGATTTTCTGCCGCTTTTTAATTTCCTTAAAAAATATTCTCAGTATCTTCCACCAACTTAAGTCCTTCAAACAGCCTCTTGACACTCACACTTCTGTCATTTTCTCCTGGGGCTTGTACCTCTTTCTGGAATGTCCTATCTCCCACATTTCTATTTGCCGAACTCCTACTCAGGCTGTGAAGCCCATCTCAACTGCTTCTACCCAACACCGAGCCTGCTTAGCTCCAACTTGTCCTTCTCAGGTCTAACTAATAGTTTCCTCCTCTGTATCAGCCATCATAGCAGCTCCCATGTTGTGTCTGGTGTTCCTGGTGCAGGTACCCACATTTTCCCTTAAATCGAGGGGAGAAACCATGTCTTCTGGTTTTAAGATGTATTTTATGTATTTATTTTGAGAGCGCGAGTGAGCATGAGCACCTAAGCGGGAGGAGAGGGGTAGGGGGAGAGAGAGAAAGAGAGAGAGAATCTCAAACAGGCTCTATGTCCAGCGCAGAGCCTGATGAGGGGCTCGATCTCACAATCCTGGGATCGTGAACTGAGCCAAAGTCAAGAGTTAGAGGCTTAACCAACGGAGCCCCTAAAATAACTTCGCTTTTAGTAAATCTTTCTAAAGCCTCCAGTGTATACTTTGAAAAGCAAAAACAAATCCTTTTCATAAGTTTATAAGACATCTAATTAAACTGCATGATTACAGTAAAGGTGCAAATGCCACAGTTTTGAAAATACACAAACTATAAGCAAAAAAACTTAACTAGGGGGAGAAAAAAATACACAGAGCTTGTTAGAGAGCCTCCTAGCCGCAGCTCAGTGAGCCTTGGACAGTCAATACAGTTTCAGATGAACCCGAGGGTATTAATTAATTGGGGACGTTAGTTAAGAGACTTGCTAATGCGTTTACAAGGTACCCCAGAGTTCTAACACAGAGTAATCTGGAGAGTTTTATTTCACACAGTACCTTGTCTAAAGTGATTGCTAAAACTTTGTTTCTTTGTGGAGAAATGGCCTTTGTGAAAGAATCGATGATAAAAGCCAGGTAATAGCTTTACGGATTACTTTAATCTTAATAGATCGTAAGGGAAAGCATTTAAGTTTTTCTCAGTGTCATTTCATCGCATTTTATAGACAAAAATAATGCCATTATGATAGCTGACAATCTAGCCATATGCTCCCAGTTCCCAGCACCAAAGTTTTAGTTGGTATATCAAATCTGCAAGCACACTTTCGTCTGTCTGGACAATAGTGAGCGACCAAGAAATAAGTGAGGGTTTTCATCTGTCTTTGTTGCCATAATAATACTTTAAGGTAACAGGTGCATACATTTCTAGATGACTGGACTGTATTTTTAGTAGTTTTAAGCATATATATATTCAATAATAACAAATGATTACATTTATTGAATTCAAAAATGGTCAGTGTCTGTTCTAAGTATATTACAAGCAGTAACTCATCTGGGGACACGATATACAGCATAAGGAATAGGGTTAGTAATCCGTAGCAAGTTCGTATGGTGACAGATGGGACCTACATTTGTCACGGTGATCACCTCACAATGTATACAAACGATGAATTACTGTGTTGTTCACCTGCACGTCAGGACGGTCAGAGATCGGAGCCCTTTCCTTGTTGTCCGTGTAAACTACAAAATCTCAGGGCAGAAGGTCTTAGCTCCTTCGCAAGTGAGTAATATGTTCTTTTTCTTTAGCTTGAACGATGTAAGACACCTGTTCTGAATACACCCTAGGGCCTCTCTTCTTTCCCTACGTAATCTCCAAAGGGTTGTAATTTCATAAGACGAGAGACGCGAGGTCTGTGGAAAACCTGGCTGAGCCCCCAACCCAAGCGGCAGCAGGTGGGGGTCCGCCGGAAGTGGAGCCTCACTGCAAGTGTGGCTGCCATCTGTCACCGTACAGGGTCACTGACTTTATTCCCTACGCTGTGCCTTTCATCCCGGTGGGTTATTCATTCCCTAACCGGAAGCCTGGATCTCCCTCTCCCCTGCCCCTTCCTCCTTCCCTCTCGCAACCCCAGTTTGTGCTCTGTGTTTATGGGTCTAAGCATTCCAATCTTTTGCAACTCCTGATCCCAGAGATTCTTTGCTTTTATCATAATATCAGTGACAAACACACAGTACTCATTATGTGCCACGTACTGCTCTGAATGCTTTGCGTCTATTAAGTCACTTAATCGTCACAATGATGTGAGATGAGGTTGAGCGTTCTTACCACCCAAACGGTAGGTGTGAAGAATGAACCGCAGAAAGGTTAAGTCACTTTCACACGGTCACACAGCTAAGCTGGGAGCTGAGACTTGAACCCAGATGAAATCCAAAGTCCGCACTCCTACCGCTCGACTACCCGGCCCCTCGGGAGACTTTGAGGAAAATATTCCGGCTCTCTTTTATTGAAGCCCAAACGGTGAAAATCATTTGATAAGTTCCTTTTTAAAAACCTGATGCGCCCAAGCGCTGGTGAGGACAACCGTGATGGGAACATCATTCGCTACTGGAGGTAGTAGGGTTGGAACCACCATTCTGGAAGATTCTTTGGCATCACGCAGTACGGATGAAGACGAATACACTTTAGGATCCTTCTATTTCACCGTCGGCCACTGATACCATACACATATCCGTGCTCACGGGCATCGGGATAAAATACGCAAGACCGTTCAGGGCTGCACGGTTTGTGATAACCCAAACGTCGCCGACAGCCTTCGGCAGTTCCACGAATGAACTGCGCAACGAACTGCGACACTGCAACAAAAATACATGACCCCCCGTCTCACCCAACCACACGGGTGAAGTGCTGAGCGAAAGGAGCCAGTTACAAATAAATCCATACTGTGGGATTTCATTTAGGTCAAATTCAAAACCCGGCAAAACTAACCTGTACTGTTCATCTTTGGGTGATAAACTAAAAGATGAGCAAGAGAGTAATTGCTTTCGACGTCAGGCAAGTGGTTACCCTGAGGAAGGAGAGAACTGCAGTCGGGAAGGAGTATACCAGGAACTCCTGAGTAGCTGGCAAAGGGCTACGTCTTGACTTGGATGGTGGTTGTATGTGTTCATTTAAAAAACGCTTGGCTAGGCGCGCCTGGGTGGCTCAGTCGGTGGAGCATTCGACTCAGCTCAGGTCATGATCTCACAGTTTGTGGGTTCGAGCCCCACAGTGGCCTCTGCGCTGACAGCGGGGAGCCTGCTTGGGATTCTCTCTCTCTCCCTCTCTCTCTCTGCCCCTCCCCCACTCATGCTTGCTCTCTCTCTCAAAAATAAACAAACAAACGTAAACAATAAAATGGATAAAAACACTCGGTTCAACTTTGAATATAGCACTGCCCTGCACACCAATTAAATTTCATAATAAATAATTTAAAAAAAAAAAAAAGGTAAATGAAAGAAACCCAGGGAGAAGGAGAGAGAAAGAGAATGGGACAACAGGAATTAGGGATGAACAGGATTAGCCAGATCTCTCTCGTCTCCTTGTCTCTGGGTCACAGTCAAGATACAAAGTCCCAGAACAGAGCGTCCTATTGGGTCTCCGCTGCCACGTGCCTGGTGAGGTGCCAGGGCAGGGACAGGGAAGATGTGGGTTACAGTGTGGGCCCCGCCCCTACACTAGAGTATTAAAGGAAAAGGGATTGGAACGCCAGAAGGTCCCCAAACCAATAATATCCTGTAGAAGTTCCAGAACTTCTTTTTTCACCTGTTAAATAGGGGCTGGGGGAGGGGGTGTAATGGTTTGTGTCCCCATTATCTCATCTTAGCGAGACAGAAGCCCTAAAATCACTCTGAAAATCTGAAAGCTCTGCATAGAACACGCATGACTCTATTCCTAACAACAACCCAGGAGGGCCCGACCAACGATGTGCTGCGTGGTATTTTATGGTAAACCCTTGACAGCGCTAACCCCATTTCTAGAAACAAGGGTGGGTTGTGGCCAAGTTGGAGGAACACGCTGACTGGAAAACAACTGTGAAACCAAGCAAGAAAATTAAAACACACACACACACACACCCATCGCATCCTTTCTGTTCCCCTTAAGCAGAGAACAATGAAGCCACAGGCCGGTGACTTTTGGCAGTCCTACCACAGACCCAACCACAGGACACGTTGCCCTATAATGCACACGATCATGGCGGTGGTTGTTTTTGAAAGTTGAGACCTGCTTGTAACAGTCATTTCAAGATGCGCGTGGGGCTTCTGCTGGCTTTATTCCCCCTTTCAACGAGAAACTCAAGGAACAACAAAATTCCACAAATTCTGTGGTGTAAGTTATTGACCAGCTTGTAGGGTAAACCTTTGTTATGCTATAGTTATCTGGCATAAATGCACTTCCCGGAAGCCAGGCAGAAAGAAACAGATTTCCCACGGCCACAGCCTCAGGACAGGCACAGGTCACCATCCTCCCGGTGGTAGGAGACCGGAATCCTCTCTTCCCCCTCCTTCTATGGAAAGGAAAATAGGAGTATCGATTCAGTGGCCCTCAAAAGAGATCGAGACTTGTTTGTGATTTTTTTTTTTAAGCCTTTTAAACTGTTTCACTTTTTATTCGTCTCCTCTTTACTCACATAGTTCTCCTGGCTTGGGTAGATTCAGCAAGATCTGGCAACATGAAAGAATTAACACCATGGCAAGGTCATTACCCTGTTTCAGAGGAATGTGATGTGGGAGAATGGAAAAGGGTGGCCGCGTATGAGGCTTAGGCTTTTCAGATTGTATCACAGCACAGATACAACAATTTTCCAATAAATGACATCCTTCACTGAACAGATAGGTACGGTTTAGGCAGACTAGTGTAATAGTCCTTAAATGATGACAAGTGTTATTAGGGGAAGAATATAGATGCATTTCAGTGCTGTGGGTTGGTTGCATTTTAAATATTTTTTGATTTGTTTGCTTGTGTTATAAAAAAAAATGCGTGCACACTGAGGGATTAGAAAAATGTAGAAAAAGAAAAAAGCATGTATGAGACTAAGAAATCACTCATTACCCGACTACTCAGATAACTGCATAATTCTGTGATACACTTACCTTCCACAGTATTTACTCTTTCCTATTTCAAATTTTGTTCATTTGCTTTGTTAAGTATCTCACCGGACGTTTCAAAATATGCCTAAATAAAAACTGAAGCAGTCCCAAATGTGAATATATTAACTCATCCCATTATCAACTTCGCAAAGAGTTTCAGAAATGACGTCTCCGATCTAGTTCACGTTAGTAACAAGTCAATCAAACTACCATGTTCCCCCTCCTCAATTTCTCGCTCTGCTCTGCATCAGCCAGTGGGTTCTCATTTGCGGTCCAGTAAGATTAGGGCTCCCCCAGACTCTGTCCTGGTCAGTCTTCCACTGGAATGGTCTCAACTGTCAGTCGCTCCCAGCTATCAAAGCCCCTGGATTCGTGCATTCATAAAATTCAGGCTAATCCTCAACCCCTCCAGCAATTCCCCTAAACAAAATGAAGTCCCATGCCCACATGGTTGTGGTCACTTTGGGTCCAGCAGGCACTGATGCCATCTGGGGGGGAAGGGAGGTACAGTTGTTGTAAACGTTCCATCTCCCCCCAGCTGTACTGTCTGCCTTTTAATCTCATTTTTATTGTTTGGGGAAGGACAGCTTGTTCTGTTGTGGTTGTTGTAGGTATGTATAATTGAGTCTACAGATATTTCACTCTGTGATTTTTATTCCACTGCTTAAGGTTTTTTGTATTTAATTTTCAGGCAAGTTGGAAAATGCTTATGGCTGGGTGTTGTTAAACATACCCCAGCCCACAGTATATAAAATCTATAAAGAACTCACCAAACTCCACACCCGAAAAACAAATAATCCAGTGAAGGAACGGGCAGAAGACATGAATAGACACTTTTCTAAAGAAGACATCCAGATGGCCAATGGACACATGAAAAGATGCTCAACATCACTCCTCATCAGGGAAATACAAATCAAAACCACACTGAGATATCACCTCACGCGAATCAGAGTGGCTAAAATGAACAAATCAGGAGACTATAGATGTCGGCGAGGATGTGGAGAAACGGGAACCCTCTTGCACTGCTGGTGGGAATGCAAACTGGTGCAGCCGCTCTCGAAAACACTATGAACGTTCCCCAAAAAATTAAAAATAGAACTACCTTACAACCCAGCAATAGCACTGCTAGGAATCTACCCAAGGGATACAGGAGGGCTGATGCATAGGGGCACTTGTACCCCAATCTTCATAGCAGCGCTTTCAACAATAGCCAAATTACGGAAAGAGCCTAAATGTCCATCAACTGACAAATGGATAAAGAAGATGTGGTTTCTATATACAATGGAATACTACTTGGTAATGAGAAAGAATGAAATCCGGCCATTTGTAGCAACATGGATGGAACTGGAGGGTATTATGCTAAGTGAAATAAGTCAGTCAGAGAGAGACAGATACCGTATGTTTTCACTCACATGTGGATCTTGAGAAACATAACAGAAAACCATGGGGGAGGGGAAGGAAAAAAAGTTAGAGAGGGAGGGAGGCAAACCATAAGAGAGTCTTAAGGACTGAGAACAAATTAAGGGTAGATGGGGGGGTGGGTGGAGGAGAGGGGAAAGTGGGTGATAGGCAGGGAGGAGGGCACTTGTTGGGATGAGCACTGGGTGTTGTATGGAAACCAATGTGACAGTAAAGTATATTTAAAAAAATAAATAAATGAAATAAAATAAAATATGCTACAAAAAAAAAATACCCCAGCCCAGATGTTTCCACTATTCAGTTTGGTGCCCTCATCACTCTCACCGTAGGGATCCAGTTCTCTCTCACCCTCACCCCCCACCCCCAGACACAATTTCTCGTGACACCTTAAGGACACATACGCAGGAGCGTGACAAACACCAAGCCTAGGCTTATGGACACACGCGGGCATAACCTCTGATGTTCAGGCGACTAGTGAGCCCAGTGGGGACCAACTTCCCTCTTGCACTCACTACGGGATTCACGGCCATCGGCACCTATTCTGGCAATCAAAGATCTTCACCCTTTGGGTCCAAACAGTTGCCAAAGGAACACTAGACACTAGGTTCTTCTTGGCTTTTGAGCACTGTCCCTCTAGCTGCCCCTTCTCCAGGTTGGCTAGCCTCCTATCTTTTGTATTTGTTCAAATGTTTTTTTGGCTACCTTCCCACAATCAGCTCCTGGAATTATGGGAACGTGTCTGGTGACTTTCTCGCTTGCTCCTTCTGTCCCCAACCCTGCATTCCCCAATTCCGACCTCACATTCAGAGCAGAGAAGCAGACGCTTGCACCATCATTAAATCTCCAGAGAGAATCAGGAGCAAGTGGAAAGCTATTGTTCCTCTCCTCTCCTCATCCTCATGCCCCTCCAGGGAATATCTGAAGGCCAGTTTACAAGGAACGCCATCCCCTCCCGTAACTTAAAATGGGTTAGGCGCTCCTGACGTCGCAAACGAGAGCAAAAGAAAAACAATGTAGGTTTGTTTCCTTATTACAATCAATTCTATAAAAATAAAAGAAAACTCACCTGCCCGGTGGAGGTGCATTTATACAGGGATTGTTTCTAAAGTCAGCATCGAAAATCCTTTAGATCACTCAAAGTAACGTTTACTAACATTAAACACAAGACCGTTTGAGATCTATTTTGTAGACTAAAGGAAGGAAGGAAGGAAGGAAGGAAGGGATAATCTGTCTGCAGACGTATAGTCATTCAAAGTATGCTGCCTTTAAAATAGTAATGAAATCCCTCACAATAAACGGGGGAAGGGGCGGGGAAGTCCAAAGTGTTTCTGCTCTCCTTCAGGGTTCACTGCACTCGTTTTGATACTAAACCACATAACCTTGATCCATGTTAATAGATGTGTTTGTTACTCTGAAAATTGAACGAGAGAGTTGAGTGGTTACTAGGAGTTAAATTATCAGATAAACAAGTAAATTATCTATCTAATCTACATATGTATGTATGTATGTATGTATGTATCTATCTATCATCTATCTCTCTATCATCTATCTATCTATCTATCTATCTATCTATCTATCTATCTCTATAGAGAGAATAGACAGATATACAAACTCCACTGTAATTCTACTAACAGAATATAACTACTCTTCATATACTGTTAATTATAGTTAGTATAATATACCGTTAATCTAATATTTTCTTTCCAGACTTTTACACACACATACGTACACACACACAGAGTATACATTACAATGAATCTCTTGAAGCTATGTATTTTCACATTCCCTAATTATTTCTCAGATTCGTTACCTTTGGAACGATGAAGGTTTTTTTTTTTTCCTATTAAAGTTTATTCATTTATTTTGAGAGAGAGAGAGAGAGCGAGCGTGCATGTGTATAAGTGGGGGAGGGGCAGAATGAGAGATGGAGAGAGAGAGAATCCTAAGCAGGCCCCACACTGTCAGCACAGATCTCAGTATGGGGCTTGAACTCACAAACTGCAAGATCATTACCTGAGCCAAAGTTGGACACTTAACAGGCTGAGCCACCCAGGCACCCCTGAACTTAAAAGTTTTAAATGTATGCCATTTCTTTTTATGTAACGTTTTTAAAAATGTCTTTGCACATGAAAAGAAAGGTAATATTAACCTGTACTTTTTCCCATGAGTTTATTATGCCCTGTGTTTTTCCATTTATAATCCGGCTTCCTTTTGGTATACGGTGTGTGGTAGGGAAAAAAAAGCCTTTTCCCCTAAAAATGTTAGCTGATTTTATCATCGTTATTTATTTAATCATCTATTCTTTCTCCACTATTTGAAATGCTCCCTATATTACAAAGTAAACTCTTATTCTATTCTTAGAGTTTTATGACATTCTAGATTTCTTTCTGTCCATTCCTACACTGGATCATATTGTTTTAATAGAGTTTTATAATACATTTTATTATCTAGAAAATCTATTTGTCTTTCCTATACAAATATTTCCCCCTAGGCTGTAAACTTTTTAAAAACAAGGACTATGTCATTTAAATACCATATTTATTGAAACTGTACATGGGCCCAACACAGTGTTAGGCAATAAAAATACCTTTTACATGTAGGTTATTTGGTTTTCAAAGTTTTATTTCTTTATTTTTCATATGAGTTCTTTCATATCCCAATTCCTTTACCAGTATGATAAAAGTTAGATCAAATGGTCAAAAGCTCCTTCATGCCTCAAATACAGGCGCATGGTAGGTACTCAGAGAATTCTCATCGGTTTCTACACCGCCTTTGGTCCTCCTCAAGGAGGCTGAGCCGAAAAGCAATGAGAACTGGCATTTACAGCCAGTGACTTAACATTTTGATGGAGTCAAGTGTAAAAGAAATTCCATCCTGAGCCTAAACACAATTAGAGACCTCCTGAGATTCTGCTAGATCTGTTGTTCTCAACTGCAATTGCCCTGAACAAACAGCAGGGGGACCCTGATGTCTGCGAAGCATCACAAAGACACCACGGGAGTGTATTAGTCTCCTATCGCTGCTGTAACAAATTACCACCAGTCTTGTGGCTTAAAGCAACACACAGTTATTCACTATAGTTCTGGACACCAGAAGTCTGAAATCAGTTTCACTGGGCTAAAGTCAAGGGCCACACACTCCTCTGGAGGCTCTAGGGGAGAGTCCATGCCTTTACCTTCCTTCCTTTCTCTAGCGCTGTATTTGCATCTCTTAGCAGTCGGCCTCTTCCCCCATCTCCAAAGCCAGCACAGCAGCATCTTGCCGCCATCATTATATTGGTTGCTTCTGCAGGAGTTAAATCTCCCTCTGCCTCCCACCTCTAAGGACACTTGTGATTACATTTAAGGCCTACTCCAGATAA
Source organism: Lynx canadensis (assembly GCF_007474595.2). NCBI lineage: Eukaryota > Metazoa > Chordata > Mammalia > Carnivora > Felidae > Lynx > Lynx canadensis. Next base: position 7,642,022 of record NC_044315.2, on the reverse strand, counting down.
TCCAGGATAATCTCCTTTTAAAATCCTGTATTTGCTCACATCTGCACGGTCCCTTTTGTCATAGGAGGTAACATTCACAGGTCCCAGAGATTAGGATCGGGATGTCTCATGGGGCCATTATTCAGCCTACCACAATGAGTGATCCCAAGCTCTCTGTGTCACTGATTTTGATTAATGGGCCCGGAGAATGTATCATTCTCCAAAGGAGGCATCCCTATCCAGAAAGATGCTTCTTCCTTCACTCACAGAATAGGATGTGAACAGGCACGGAGGTTATAGAAAACTGGCATAGTCCCTGCCTTGAAGGGGGATCTACGGTTTTGTTATTGTTGTTGTAGTTGTTAAATTGTTAGACTATACAATTAATTGTAGACTATGTATCCTGGGCAGCGGAATCCATAGATGTTATCTATGTTGTAGGAAAGGGAAAAACTTTTCCTCTACCCTCTTAGGTCAGTTGCTGGGGTGTGTCAATTAAACTGACAAGAGATTCATAGAAAAAGGTCATATTCTATGTTATGCTAGGGAACCTCACAGAAAAGAAATGACAACCTGAAAGAACAGTTTAGCTTCTTGGGAGCTTATATACCATTTTAACAAAGGGTGCTAAATTTCGGATAAGTGACAAGACAAAGGAAAATGGATTTGGGTTTCTATGGGTGGTAAATTTGGGGAAGGTAAATATACAGAGAGAAATAAGGGAAGATAAGGGTTTTTTTTAAATAAGGTTTGTTTGTGCCGACCCATCGCAGGGTGGACTTTCTGTCCCCAGCGATGAGGGTTGTTTTTATCCCAGTACAGGAGAGGGGACACCGCACACCTTCACCAGGAAAGTTGTTTCCTACTCTTTGACAGGTAGGAGGAGGGCAGAGAATTCTTCCTGTGTTTGCTTCTTAACTGCCTTCAGCTGAAAATAATCCTTATGCAAAAGTGATATATCTTGGGGTGGTATATTCTAATCAGCTTCAATGCAGTTGTCTCCAAGTCTTCTAGCCTTAAGGATTTGTTCTTTCCTATTATTTTTATCTGAGTCCTGTTCTCTTACAATTTCCATTCTAGTTGCCAGAGAATGATAATACACATACACATTCCCACTCACGCTCATACACACATAGACACACACACACACACACACACTACCCAATCCTGCCCCTACACCCTTAACCAAATAAATATACATATAAAATAATAGGCAGTTGGAAGAGCTTTTTAAAAAACGTACAGTAAGGGAGATGAGAGCGACAGGGCAGACTTGATGGTAACATTCTGTGTAGGGTAGTCAGAGAAGAGCTCTCTGATCAGATTACATTTTAGCAGGAGCCAACAGGAAATACAAAGGAACAAGTCAGATGGCAACTTAGGGAAAGGGAACTAGGGGTGCAAAGGCCCTGGTACTTCGCTATGCTGCTGTGTTTAAGGAGTAGTAGTAAAGAGACCAGTGCAATTTCACCCCCCACCCCTGTATTATCCTAAAGCCACCCCCTCCTCTAGGCTCTTTACCTCTGTCTTCTTGGTCCAGCCAACTCAGCCCTTTATACATCATCGCTATTGTTCTGAGTTACTTCCTACAGATTGTCTATTGTGTGTCAAGCAATGTGCTAATCTCAGTAAACAAATTTAATTCTCTTCAACTGAAACAGGAGAGGGTTAAGATAAATTGCCCAAAGCCATACAGTCAGTAAGTGGCTCAGCTGGGTCTTGAATCCAGGCAGTTGGATTCCTATAGCCTGACCTCCTACATCATTGTCTACCATTTCTGCAGTTGTCAAAACCTTTGTCTTTCCCTAGAATGGCCGGCTCTATGCAAGGGACTATGCTTAAGACTCAGCTTTTGTTGGTCCTCTAAATCATTCCTGTGGGATTTTCTCCCCACTCCCCTCTTCACGGACTTTAGCCCCATCTACTATGTTCAGGAGGCTCTCTGTCTTGTCCGTCTTGTGGTTCCACAGTCAATATTTTTATCTCCCTCAAAGGAACCCTAAGTTCCCTGACCCCAGAGCCATGTTCCATACCTCAGCTGTAGTATCCAGAGGTTGGCAGACAAAATGCTCAGAAAAAATAATTTTGGGGGGACTAGTGACTATTTCTCATCAATTTGAAGACACATGCTTCGGTACACTGAAACATCTCTGAAATCAGTCATTCGATTCATGGTGTGTCGGAGTTAATTGGTGGGTTTCTTTTTCTCTCCCAGAAGCCTTCTAGATCTGATAAAATACAGTAATTAAAAATCTTGACCTTGACCCTTCATTTGGTGGCTTGGTACTGTGAGAAATTTACTCAGCATGGTGGAGTGAAGAGACGACCTTATTCTTTTCTGACCACAACAGTGCTAGAACAGAAGGCTCTTTGCTACTATCCAACATACACTCGTGAGAATTCCACTTATTAGACTATTTATGTGACTCCTGAAGTAAAGAAAAACATGTACATGTAGAAAATGATGGTGTAAGACCCAGGACTTTAAATACCCGAGGCCCGTGTCACGGACAATAAAAAGAGGGGCCCACCACCCAGCAGAGAAAGTGTTTGATGTCCGCAGATAATGTCTCCTATAATTTATTTTCTCTGCTGGAAAAAAAAAAAAAAGAAGTTCGTGCAGGAAACATTTTGAAGCCAAGTAAATACAACAGAGATGCCCCACCATTTCCTGCAAGTCTGATTAAAAATAGGAACTCTGCGGTCCTGGAAGTAACTCATCTGTCAGCTGCAAGGCCATACCTTGGGAAGGGAAAATCTCTGGCAGCTGCCGAGAGCAGCGGAAAGCTGTGGGAGGCAGGTGTTCGTTCATACGTGCCCTTTGAGGGGGGAAGGCTACACTGCAGAGGCTCCTATGGGCAAATATATAAGTGGCTTCTCGATAAGAAAAGGTGGGGGTCGAAAAAGTATTTGATTCCTCATCTTATTACTTCCATGTCCACCCCAGCCCTCCAATTTTTCCCCATCCGCGTTCCCCAAAACGAATTCTAATTCCTTGCACCTAAGAGACGGACTGAAATGCGCCCCCCGCCACGACCGAAAAAGGGCTGCAAATAACCATCAGACTTTTCACTCTCTCCCCCTTTACCTTACCAAAAATATTGCAAACCAATGCAGACGTTAGCTCCGTTACAAATATTTATGGCTGTCTTTCTTTCTCTCTTTTCTTTTCTTTTCTTTCTTTCTTTCTTTTTTTTTTTTTTTTTACATGCCTGAATTACAGGAACACGGATTGGATCTTCAAAGCAATATATGGGGTTTAAGCTGAGCGATTCCCATGCAAGTCTGTGGGAGGCACACAGCGAGAATCCTGTAATATCTCAGAGGATTTATTCCTTTTTAAGTTCTTTTATAAGAAGCCTTTGCTAAGGGATTTGCAAGAACTCAAGATTATTTAGTGATAATGGATGAGAAATGTTGCTGGAAGTGTAAAAGGCAGTCACATTACCGCCGAAAGAATTCCTTATAAATAATGTCATTATGGCGCAAAGAATACCAAATGAATTTAATCATTACCTTCTAATTGAAGGACTCTGCCAAGTTTGCTTCTTGCACGACGTTGGCTATTTTCTGTTCAGTGGGACCCTGTCAAATGTAAATAAAGAGTAGGTGAAGGGGCATGATTAATCACAAAGCCGGTGAGACAAAGTCTGTGCCAGAGGCTTGGTGGTGGGAATTGGATATTGCACGCCCTGTGTCCCTCATGCCCCCACTTGCCCCACTCGCTCCCCAGAGGGGCCTCCTAATCCATGGATCTGGGCCAGTGGAAGTCAAACGGTGGCATATTCAGGGACGCCAGGGCGAGATTCTCTTAAACAAAGCAAGGGCCAAATAATGCTTCCAGATGGAAACAGAATACGGTCTTTGAGGAAGTGTTTTCACCGGGGGGAAAAAGAAAGTCACTTATATGCCACATTTTTAAGGTAAGCATGTTATAGTCAAACAAATACTTCTAGAATTTTTCAGCAGGGCATGTATATATGCAACTTTCGATATGAATTCTCATAAAGTCTTCAATTACGCAGGAAGTTTATGGCCCAGATCAACTGAACTATGTGATTTTTTTTAACTGCTGTATTTTATTTATTGATTTGTTGGCTGGTTTCTAAGTACTGTCTATACCCAACGTGAGGCTTGAACTCACAACCCCAAGATCAAGAGTTGCAGGCTCCATCGACTGAGCCAGCCAGGTGGCCCAGTGAATCATGTAATTAATTAAACTTCGCATTTAAAATTTTGCGAACATTCCCTGAAAAGTCTTTATACATGCTTTATTCCTCTTTCATGGCTTGATATTCAGCACAGAAGTACCACAGTTAATTCTTTTCGTAACTGGAGATTTCCTAGTTACTTAGTGTTATCTTTTTGACCATCAGTTCCATTTCCACAGAAGTAGAGACTTAGAAGGCAAATCAATTTAAAGAAATGACCTGGAAATTGTTTTAACATCCTGAACATGAGTTCTTAAAGTATCACTGCCTAAGGAAGGAAGGGAGGGAAGGAGAGAGACGAGAGATGAGCGGGAGCGATAACTGAGAAAAGAAAGAAAGAAAGAAAGAGAATACCGAACCAGAACGAAAGAGAGACACAAAATCAACGGAATGAGCAGGAATGAGGAAGGAAGGAAGAGAGAGAGAGAGAGAGAGAGAGAAAGAAAGAAAGAAAGAAAGAAAGAAAGAAAGAGAGAAAGAAGAGGAAAAAGAGAGAGAGAGAGAGAGAAAAGAAGTTCCAGTTAATTAAAGATACTGGTCAATGGGGCACCTGCGTGGCTCAGTCAGTTGAGCGTCCGACTTCGGCACAGGTCATGATCTCGCGGTCTGTGAGTTCGAGCCCCGCATCGGGCTCTGTGCTGACAGTTTGGAGCCTGGAGTCTGCTTCGGATTCTGTGTCTCCCTCTCTCTCTGCTCCTTCCCTGCTCATGCTCTGTCTCTCGTGCTCTCTCTGTGTCAAAAATAAATAAACGTTAAAAAAAAAAAATTAAAAAAAAAAAAGATACTGGTCAAATAGAAATTGAATGCTTATAATTCCTCATTCTTCCACTCACCCAATTCCTGTCCACACAAAACTACAGTTGAAAAATTCACCTCAAGATATTCGAATAGATTGCATTCCCTTAACCATAGAAGGGCTAACGAAAAACCAAATCACTTGAATTTACCCGTTTGGAAAGAGAGCACCCCTAGGTGGTTGTTATTGTGTGAAATGGCTAAATGCCTTCACAGCTGAAGCCAATGCTGAATGAAGATTGTCGGCGCGTCGGCATTTTGCAAGGCCTAGAATGTTGTCCATGGAATGGAGACAAGATGGCTGTTTCACTGGCAGTTTGTGGGGGAGCACTGTGTGCCACAGTCATCTGTTTTGGTACCCCGCCACAAGAAAAAGGGACCCTCTCTTCTGAGAACACTCACAACTTGATATACCCTGAGATGAATACAATCTTTTAAGGGGCTTCATGTGGAGTGAGACAATAGACCTCACTATGTGCTCTGGCATAAAGCATCACTCACAGTGTGAAGGAGTCACTCAGGCCCGTATACCAACGGGCTTCTCAGAGAAATGGCAACACCAAACATGACAATAAAGATTTAAAGGACCAATGTTTCCAAAGTAACAATCTTCAAGCCAGTCAACGTGTAGGAAAAAATTATATGTAACACCACATTCTAGAAATTTCCATCTAAAACCACCGTTCTGGGTTCTCTGCCACTCCTCCACAGTCTGGCTTTGCCGAAGAAGGCTTAGTCCATAGATAGGAGAAATAAGAAAAAAACCAAACAAAACACAAAACGAAAATGAGAGAAATAAGCAGCCTTCTCATTCCTATTTTCCCTTTTTACTCGGAGCCCAGGAGAGTTGAAGCCCAGGAAAGTTAAATATAGAAGAAATTCAAGGATTTCTCAGGCTCTCTCACCCATACTACCTATTTCATTTGCTTTCACGCTTCTATTTGACTCTGGCTTCACTAAAGATAGAAAAGCCCCATATAATCCCCATTCCTTTCCTCTTCCGTGGTGGCAGTAATGGAAAGCCACCTTTGGGATCCCCAAAGAACGTGGAATTCAAATAGAGTCGTTTTCAGGGAGAAAAGAGGGGAAAAGAAATAAGAAGGCAAGCTGATCCTGTGAAATCATTCAGATTTGTGTAGAACTTTCTGTTTTCAGAATGCATGGGAGTACAAATGTGGCGAGAGCACCAAGGAAGCTGAGGAGCCAATGGGGTGGACTGGGTCTTGGGTCAGCTTATAATCCCCTTTCTTTTCCAGGTCCAGCCCACAGTGCCTGCTCTGTGCCAGTGGAACTTGCCCCTTTCCAGAGTTTTTCTTTGCTTTTTGTCATCATGTTTCTAGTGTGTCTGGAGGTGCCTTTTTTTTTTCTTTCCAGTTTTAGTTCCAGTGTATGGAGGTTTTCAATGCAACCTTTTTTACTGAGATAAAATGGACATAACATGAAATTTACCATTTTAAAGTCGTACCATTCTATGGTTTTTCAGTATATTCACAATGCTGTGCAACCATTATTATGTAATTCCGTGACATGTCCATGACCCCCAAAAGAACCCCTGAGACCGTTCGCAATCCCAACTGCCCCCCATTCCTCCATGCCCTGACCGCCACTAGTCTACTTTCTGTCTCTCTAGATTTGCCTATTCACACAATATGGCACCCTGCTTGTGTCTGACGTCTTCTTCTTCTTCTTCTTCTTCTTCTTCTTCTTCTTCTTCTTCTTCTTCTTCTTCTTCTTCTTCTTCCTCCTCCTCCTCCTCCTCCTCCTCCTCCTCCTCCTCTTCTTTTAATGTTTATTTATTTTCTGAGAGAGACAGAGTACGAGCAGGGGAGGGACAGAGAGAGAGGGAGACACAGAATCTGAAGCAGGTTTCAGGCTCCATGTTGGCTTCACACAGCTCAATCGATGCAGGGCTCAAACTCGCCAACAGTGAGATCATGGTTGGATGCCCAACTGAGCCACCTAGACTCCCCTCGGCTTCCTTCATTTAGCATGTTTTCAAGTTTCATCCATGCTGTAGCATGTAACAGGCACCTCATTTTTTTAAAAAAGAATGTGGCTGAATATTTCATTATATGGATACACCACATGTTTTTGGTCTACATTTTTGTTTATGCAGTTGATGGACATTTGGGTTGTGCCCACTTTTGGGCTAGTATGAGTAAAGCTGCTATGAACATTCATGTTCAAGTATTTGTGTGAACGTTTGTTTTCAATTTTCTTAGGCATATACCTAGGAGCGGAACTGCTAGGTCATATAGTAATTCTACGTTTAACTTTTCTGAGGAAATGCCAAACTGTTTTCCACGGCAGTTTTCCCACTGGTAGTGTGTGAGAATTCCAATTACTTCCCATTCTCCCCAACATTTGCTATTTTCTTTTTGATTGCTGCCATCCTAGTGGGAAGTGATATCTCATTGTGGGTTTGATTTGCATTTACCTAATGACTAATGGTGTTCGTATGGTTTTAATTTTGTTTTTTGAACTATCTTTAGGCTTACAGAAGAGTTTCAAACATAGCACAGCGAGATTCCGTATGTATTTGGGCCCAACTCTGAGCTTTCTATTCTGTCCCACTGGTCTATGGTGTTTGTCTATCCCGTGTCATACCGCACTATTGTCATTAGAGGAGCCTTACATTATAAGTTAATGTCTCATAGTTCTAGTCCTCCCTCGTAGGCGTTCTTCTTCAGCGGTCCCCAGTGATTCTCACGTGTCTGTTTTTCTATATGAACTTCAGTATCAACTTAAAAAGAGCTTCTTGGTATGTTTTGTTGGAGTTGCACTGAATTTATAAACTTAGGGGAAACTGATATCTTTCGAATGGTATCATCCTAGCCAAGAACAGGAAATAGATTTCTAGTTGTTCAAATCTGCTTTTGTGTCTTTCGAGACTGTTTCAAAGTTGTCATTGTATAGGTTTTGCCCATTTCTGGTTAAATGTATTGCTGAGCATTTTATCTTTCTTTTTTTCTTTAAAGCAGTTTGCCTGCCTTCATTCATTCATTCATTCATTCATTTTTAAAGTAAGCTCTATGCCCAATGTGGGGCATGAATTCACGACCCCAGACCAAGAGTCACATGCTCTATTGTCTGAACCAGCCAGGTGCCCCTAAGCATTTAATCTTTATACCCTGCTACTTCAATGAATTCTTTTATTGTTTGAGTTGGCTTTATCATTGATTCTCTGCATTTTTCAAAGAAAACTATCCCGTTGTCTTCAAATAGACGTAGTTTTACTTCTTTTCCCATCCTTAGGCCTCTGATTGGTGTCTCTTGTCTAATTGCATTAGCTAACACATTTAGTGTGATGTTTGATTCTTGCCTCTTTTCCAATCTTAGTCAAAATACCTCCAATATTCCCTCTTTAAAAAGAATATTAGCTTTAGGACTAAGGTATATACATTTTATCATATTGAGAAGGCAGCCCTCATTTCCTATTTCCATGAGTTTTTTCATCATGAATGGGTGATGCATTTAGCCACAGGCCTTCTCAGCATCAACGGAAATAGTGCATCCCTTGAATATATCCGCCTTGGTCATATGACATCATTTTATTTAACGTAGTATTGGATTATGTTTTTAATAATGTGTTTGTTTATTCCTTTAATTTTTCTCATTCCCCTATAAAGATTGAATTCAATAAATTTTCTTCCATCTCCTCTAGATTGGGATTTTTTTTTGTTTAGAATTTCTGCATTAATATTTATGAGTGATACTGGTCTCTAGTTTTCTTTCTTTGTATCGTCTTTATCTAGTTTATGTATAATGATGTACTTGCTTCAAAAAAGGCATCAGGAATTGCTTCTATGTTTTCAGTGTTCCTCAAAATTTATAGAACATTGGGACAATCTCATCTTGAAGATTTGGTAGAAATCACTTACGAATCCAGCTGAGCATGGCAACATTTTTTGGTGTGGGTTAGTTTCTTATAAACACTGTTTCTTCCATAGAAATGAGTATGTTTGAACTTTCAAATTCCAATGGCATCGAATTTGAATATTCTGGATTTTCTTAGAAATTATCCACTTCATCTAGGTTTCCAAATTGAATTGCATAGAGATCTGCAGTTTCTTATCATTGTTTTTAATTTTTTCTGCTTCCCCCATCATTTTAATTTGTATGTTTGTGCTTTTTCTTTCTTTGTTGTTGTTGTTGTTGTTGTTAATGTTTATTTATTTTTTTTTATTTTTTAAAAAAATTTTTTTTAACGTTTATTTATTTTTGAGACAGAGAGAGACACAGCATGAACGGGGGAGGGGCCGAGAGAGAGGGAGACACAGAATCAGAAGCAGGCTCCAGGCTCTGAGCCATCAGCCCAGAGCCCGACGCGGGGCTCGAACCCACGGACTGCGAGATCGTGACCTGGCTGAAGTCGGACGCTTAACCGACTGCGCCACCCAGGCGCCCCTATTTTGTTAACTTTTTTAAATTGCAATTTTGATTTGTTAATCAGATCTGTTTTTCCCTTTCTCAGGCATTTGACCTCAGCCCTAGGGATGTGGCTGTTTCTTATATCTGCTATTCCTCTATTCTTTCCAGGTCTCCTTACTTCTTACTAGCCAATTCCCCATTACCTCCATCTCTTTTTATAGATAACAATAATTTTTTATTAGCTAACTTTACTTATTAGTAAAGGGTGCTCTATACTTTATTATTTTAGACAGACAAAATGCAAGTCAGGGAGAGGGGCACAGGGAGACAGAGAATCCTAAGCAGCCTCCCTGCTCAGCATGGAGCCCAACATGGGGCCTGATCCCACGACCCTGGGGTCATGACCTGAATCGAAATCAAGTGTCGGACGCTCAACCAACTGAGCCACCCAGGTGCTCCCCCCGCTTTATTTTTTCTTTTTTTCACTATTTTTAACTTTACCTCCAATATGGGGCTTGAACTCACACCCCCAAGCTCAAGAGTCACATGCTCTCCCAGCTGAGCCAGCCTGGCACCCCTAGATAATAATCCTTTCTATTAAGATTTTCCCATTCAAATGACACCCTGATACATGTGCCACCTCTTGGATTTGTTCCCTTTCCCACCCACTCAGCTACCAGCCTCCTGCAGCCTTCTCAAGTCTACATAAACGCAATACTCTTGCAGTATCTCATTGATCTGCGAGTCTCTAGTTATGGCTCCCTCTAATCTAGCATTTATGATGACATCAGATTACTCTAGAGTGTTATTAATCTAATCGTGCCACTTCCCCATTTTAAAGTCCTCAGGGGTACACCACCCTAAACATGAACCGTGAGCTCCCAGGCAGGGAACCCAAGGACCTCTATGCTCTAGCCCCTTCTCAACTCTTGTGAGCCAACCCTTTGGTCTTGTCCCCTTTCCTTTAACATTGTAGGTAGAATAGGCATTTTGAAGTTCCCTGAACAATTGGGTTACTTCTCTCTCCTTTTCCAACCATTGTGAAATTGCTCCTTCTGCACAGAATTCTGTCTCTGACTTCCGTTTGGTGAACGCACCCATTGTTCCTCAAGAATCAGTTCAAGGATTCATTGATTTCGTCTATTTTCGCCTGCCAGAGTGACACATTTCCTCAAAGACAGGAACCATGTCTCACTTGTCTCAAATTGCCAAGTTCTTCCCCAAAGTAGGCAATGAATACATGCATATTGAATGTTGAATGAATGGATGAATTTTTATAACTGTGGTCTTGGTACAACACTGTGAGGTTGAGGTACTTTCTAAGAAACAGCTAAGGACACAAGAGGGCATTGTTATTCTAAGACATTTTCTATCCTCCCTGAGGTGACTCGATGAGGGTGTCGAGTTTCAAGTTTTGAGGCCAGTTCCTGGCTCCTCTATATTAGAAGTTGGGTGTTCCTCCGTAAGCCACCCTGGGAATTTTACTGTCATGTCACAATTACCTGCATGACGTGGGGTCCCGACGAGAAACAAAAGGTGCACTCAGCTTGGATTTTGAAGACAATTAATTACTAGAGTCTTTACACAGGTACGAGGAGGATTAAGGAAACCAACAGGGAGTGTTGGGGCACGTAGCAATTTCCAACAGTGAGAAGCCATTACCACCGAGTCCTAATGGGGGAAGCGGAAAGAACTGTTCCCGGAGTCTGACAAAAACTGGAGCTATAAAGAGAAGCTTCTGGACCGGAGGTGGAGACTTAGAGATGCAGTGACGGTCAGAACAAAGCACACTTCCGAAATGCAGCAGGGGAAGAAGTACCCTGACTCTCTCCTCTGTCCTCCAAGCTCATGGTGGTGCTTTCCCTTGGTTGGACCCAACTGGGAGCTAGAATCAAGGGCACCTGGGTGATGCAGTCTGGAGGGTCAGTCTCATCCCCTCCAAGCACAGGGCAGGGTGGAAAAGGGGGGGGGGTGCAAGGGAGGAAAAACCAGCAAACCTTACCTCAACTATTTTGTGGCGGGGGGGGGGGGGGTAAAATACATATGAAAATGATACGTAATTCAGAAACTGTATGCAACAAAGATTATTTCCCAAATTCAACATTGTCGGAAATACCGAAGAATCGACAGTTTATTTTCCTCTAGGAGGAATGCTTAGGACAACTCTTATTATTTGGGTCCTATCTGCGGTTGGGTAGCTCTCCTCCTCAGAGCCTTGTGTGGATGCGGCCAAATTAAGACATTTGGGCACGTGAGCACGGTGTCACATGGGCGCAGGCTACGGTTCATTTTTACGAGGAGGACTGTGCACCTCCTTCGCCACTGCCTCCCAAATAATTTGTAGCCGTGTGCGTCCTCCTGTAGGTCTGTGTTAGAGGTGGGACACTCAGGCATTAGAAACAATTTTTATGCAGTGCTTTTAAAAGCATAAAAGCCATGCCTAGTAATTATCCAAAAATCCTTCAAACCACCCAATTCGATACTTCCTATGATAAATGCAAAGAACAGTGAATGCCTCACAGAGGCTGTCAGAGTGCAATCCCGGGTATGATTTGAGCGATACGCCAAGGAACTCCCCCCAGAAGGATCTATCCCATTCGCTCTCCTCACATTCTAATGTGAGAACCCCCATGATTCTTGCACGAGCAACCCCCCACTTTGGGTTATTTACAATCGCTTCCAAGGTCCCATTTTAAAATACATACAAGGTACTTAGGACTGGTGGCAAATTTGCACGCGGCCCCATGATTTCATTTGTCAGATTAGCCAGATCATACGTTCACTCGTTTAACACGGACTTGCTGAGAATTTACTCTGTGCTGGGCACTATACCAGGTGTGGTTACACAAACCAAGAACAGCGCAGTGGTGTAGGTTATTTTGGGGTGGGAGATGGGTGGAGAGAGATTACACAATGTCCGGAGCTAGGGGTCTTACCAGAGAGGACGCATGTGTGCTTCACCAGCCTAAACGAAAGGAGCTAAGAGAGAGACAAGAGAAAGCTGTGGCATTGGGGCATAGATGAATAATGTGGGCTCGCTTTGACAAAGAGATACGTGGGTCTGTGGATAGTGGGTACGTTGGAATGTGAACCCTTATTATATGCCCCACCGAGTGTTAAAAATTTAGTGATTTCTTTACTTCTGTTCTTACGTGGTGGTCATTGTGATGCCCACCCTTTCGATGAGAAACTTGAGATTCAGAAAGAAGGTGGGTCCCCTAATGTCTAAGCAGCTGGTACGTAAAAGAGTCAGGAATCAAATCCGATTCTATCTCCAGAGTCTGAACTTTCTCCACTGTGTAACATCATCCTCCTGTAGGGCTGAATTAGTAAAACATCTTCTCCTTCACCTAAAACTTGACAAGTCTAAAAAAATACAAAACAAAACAAAACAAAACAAAACCTGCCTAGGCTTTAGTGGTCTCTTGAAAAGAGCAAATACTAAAGGGGAATCTCTCATCCTTACAGGATGTTACATCCTAACATCCTTACTATCTTCATGGCTTTGCCCCCCCCGCCCCCCCCCCCCCCCCCGCCGGCTCAGTTTTGTTTTCTGAGGAAAAGCTATGAAGACACACAGATTACTCAACAAATGTTTGGTGAGTGAATAGCACCATAATTAAACAGTTAGAAGTCACACAACACTTTACAACACATAAAACACAAGTAGATGTCTCAATTCCTCCTCCCTAAGACTCATTTCCCATTAAATCCCAATTTTCCACTTGATGAACTGCAGACCCTCCCAGTATCAACAAGGATTAGGCTGTGTTTCCTTGTCAGACTCTGACGCTTCTGAGAAGCAAATTGTAACCAATTGGGGCTGGACCAAACAAGAGCCCAATAAATGAGTAACTTTGCTCAACGACCTGCTGGCTTTCTTAGCTTGTCACTTTCCACAGAGAAACAAAACAAGGCAGAGAAGATGACCTAAGAGCTTCGGGAAGTTTTGGCCTCTTTTTTGGAATTTGTCAATGGAGCTGGTTTCCATGAATGAGCTGTCTTTCTCTTAACTACACATCAACAGGCTCAGGACCGTGCACTTCCAAGGTGGGCTGACAGATAAACGTTTGTTCCTTCAGCTGGCTTGATGAAAACCACCAGGACCCTGCCCATCTAGACCACAACAGGAGACGAACAAAAGCCTAGGTCGGTTGCTTCTGAGGTGTAGTGGCTCCCAACACCCACTGTTTGTTTCCACACGTGGCTGATGTGATTCAGTGGCAAGTGTCCACTCAGTATGAAAGTAAAGGGAGAAGAGGAGAACACAACCTTCCATCTCCCCAAATCAGCAAAGCCCGAAGAAGCCTCCGAATCACGACCTTGCCTAGGTTTTTGGTTGAAACACCATTTCAGCTTCCACCCTGTGGAAAGCAGAAAATAAATCCAGGGCGGTCATCATGTCTCCCCCTGTGTATTTCTACCTACGATGCATCATGGTGAGCATATTCTACGTCTTGCTTGAAGGAGGTGGGAAAAAGAAGAAGCCAGTGCATTCCTACTTTCCTTACTTGTCTTCTGTCTACACCTACGTGGTTTCCCGTGATAGCTGGGCCTCCTCCTTGTCTGTGGTTCCCACTAGACAGGCCCGCGATGGTCGCAGCTTCTATCAGGTGACCCCTGTCACCACCTCCCCTTTTGTCCTTCCAGCCCTAGAGGTGGCCGCGGATTCCGACATTACTAACCTCTGGGGTGCCTCACCATCTCACTTGGTGCTTCCCCTCCTCTGTCACCTACATAACCAATTCCCTGAATGAATTCACTCTGTTGTCAACCCATGAGGCTGTTCCCTGTTTTTCTGGTTAGACCTTGACTGATACATGTGCATTCTTCCCTCTCTTGTGATGGTGGTACCTGGAAGGCAAAACGTCAAACACAATCTCAAGTCCAGCATGTCCAAAGCCCATCCTTTTCCTGTTCCACCTTCCTGCCGGCTAGACTGGGGGTTCATATCAAGGGCGTGAGAAGCTGGAATTGCACTTAAAGGGCTCTCAGAGAATATCTGTTGAGCAAACAAGTCTCCCTGGCATGTTGTGGCATCATGAGTTTCTTGTGTCCTTGTGGTCAGCTTTTGGCCAGGATGGAGGTGATGCCGTTCTATAACGAGGAAATATGGCCCCATTCCCCTCTGTGACTTAGGGTAATGGAAAGAATTTGATAATAGCATCAAATGCTCTATAAATAAAACTTACTTTTGGGCACATTAGGACACTTTCCTGCAACAAGAGATAGAAATGAAATCAAATCGGGGCCCCTGGGTGGCTCTGTCGGTCAAGTGCCAGATTTCGGCTCAGGTCGTGATCTTATGGTTCGTGGGCTCGAGCCCCACATCCGGCTCTGTGCTGACATCTTGGAACCTGGAGCCTGCTTCGGATTCTGTGTCTGCCTCTCTCTCTATCCCTCCCCTGCTCATGCTCTGTCTCTGTCTCTCAAAAATAAATAAATACTAAAAAAAATTTTTTTAAAGGAACTAAATCAAATTAATTTAAGCAAAAAGAGGAAAACTTATTGGCTCACAGGACTGAGAAGCACAGAAGTCACACAAGCTTCGGATACGGCTGGGTCCAAGGGTTCAAATGATGCCTTCAGGAATCTGCTCTCTCTCTCTTTCTTCACTCTCTAACGTGCTTGTCTCTATCTCGGGTCCCTTCTCAGACAAACGCTTCCCCATGATCGTAACAGGGCCTCCAACAGCCCCACGTCCCATGGGATTTTAATGCCCTCAGTCTCAGGATAGACATTTTCTCTCTCTCCGTGTCACTGACGTGGCTCCAGAGAGGACTCTGGTTGGTTCTGCTTGGATCTTTACCCACCGCTGGAACTGTCACTCCATCCTTCGTGACCAGAGGCTCTGGGAGGATGCCACCCTTCGGCCACCCGGAGCAGGGGGTGAGGGCAGAGCCCCTGGCAAATGACCACAGGCAATGTGGCGCTGGGAGGCTGTCAGGCACCGAGGGCAAAGTACCTGAATCAGAAGACTGGAAATGGAGTTTTTTTTTTTTTTTTTTTTATAAATTTTTTTCAACTTTTATTTATTTTTGGGACAGAGCGAGACAGAGCATGAACGGGGGAGGGGCAGAGAGAGAGGGAGACACAGAATCGGAAACAGGCTCCAGGCTCTGAGCCATCAGCCCAGAGCCTGACGCGGGGCTCGAACTCATGGACCGCGAGATCGTGACCTGGCTGAAGTCGGACGCTTAACCGACTGAGCCACCCAGGCGCCCCTGGAAATGGAGTTCTAACCCCAACAGCGATTTGCTCTGAGAGCCCAGGCAGGCTGATTCGCCTCTCACCCTGTTCTCCTTGTCGGTAAAAGGTGCAGCTTGGGCTTGCCACAGTGATTGGCAGGCACTTTCAACCCCCAAACGCTCTATTTAAGTCACCTGCCATGCAAAACATGTAGAACCTTAGTGAAGCTGGCTGGAGAGGTGATGGGGGGCTGGGGCCCCACCTGCTCTCCTCCTCCTTCCAACCCGATGGGCCGCCTAGGGCTCTTTGGAACACCGTTTGAGAAACCTTGAGGTAGCTGATCTCCAAGGCCTCTCCCAGCCTGAACTTTGGAGAATTCTGTGTAGATTGTCCAACCCTCTTTAATCTAATTTTTCTCACTTTCCCTCTATTTATTTTTTGGCTAAAATCATGGACATTGGCTACGTATGAGAGGCCACTTAGGAAAAATAATCATTTATTTAAATGCCCAGCCAATTTACTTTGGCCCGTTTGGAGCTTGTTTTTCCTGACGGAGAGGGAATAAATTTCTAAAGCCCACTTTTAAGTTCGGGCTAGAAAAGGTGAGTGTACGAGCGAGGAAAAGCGGGCAGCGGAAGTTGCCAAAGCCGAGCGGAGCCGGAAGCAGTAAATCCAAACCACCTCCATCCCGTCAAACGTGTGCCCCACTGGGCATCCAAGGCCAAGTGCACTCTCTGGAACGGATGGCAGAGGAGGATGTGGTGGGTTTTGGCCTCGCCACTTGTGAAAACTTGCTTTCGGGGAGACACCTTCGGCTCCAATATGAGTGTCTTTTATTGCAAGAGGGGATCAGGCAAGAGGAAGGAGAGAGGCCGGGGACGTGGCCTTCCTACGGCCAGGAGCAAGGTGGGGGGAGGGGGCCTTTGCTCCTCTCCTCCCTGTGACTGTTTATTCAGGAAATACCTACAGGGAGTCTGGACGGCAGACGCCGTTTTGGGGTTTGGAAGTAGGTGAGAGGTGGTCTGAGAGCCGGTGGGACCTTAGGAGGAAGCGGGGAGGCGGGCAAGGCGATGCGTGGACACGGCGTGCGAAGGGAAGGCCGGTGCCGGGCTGTCGTGTGCAGGCTGGCTGTGGCTGGGGTCCGACCGGACAGGTCCGCGTCTGGGCCATACCGACTGTGAAATACTTTGAACAGCGTCCCTGCCCTGTGATGTGTGAGAAGTGAGGGCAGATACACGTGCACCGCACATCCCAGCGGCAACACGACTGGTGGGGTGAAGACAGCTTTGCTGGGAAGGCGGCGTGTGGTCTGTAGGAAGAGGGAAGGGAAGGGGAGCCTTCTAGGGGAGAGGGGGCCTGTGACCACGTTCCGCGGCCACGTACGCGCGGTGAGATTAGCACACGGTTGCTGGGAATGAGCACAGCGCTGGGCGGTGGGCGGTGAGTACTGATGGGGTCACACAGGGTCGGGATGGGTCTGCTGACACTGCTTGAAAACCTGGCCTCGAGGGGCGCCTGGGTGGCTCAGTCGGTTAAGCGTTCGACTCTCGGTATCGGCTCAGGTCATGATCTCACGGTCTGGGGGCGCGAGCCCCACGTCAGGCTCCGTGGCAACGGTGCGGAGCCTGCTGGGGATTCTCTCTCCTTCCCTCTCTCTGCCCCACCAACGCTTGCTCTCTCTCGGCCTCAAAATGAATACATAAACACTTGAAAAATAAACAATCAACACCTGGCCTTGATCCTGGTGCAGTGACTCGGGCGGGGGGTGGAGACCCATCACTCACGCCCAACTGGCCAACAACCTGCTACGTTCTGTTTCAGAGAAACCGACATTTGCTGAGCATTTACTCTGCTCCAAGCCCTCTCGAAATGCTTCTCCTGAACCCTCAGTGTGTGCCTGGCTCCACCGGCCCCCCAGCGAAAGACACATGCAGGGGTGGTCGCTGTTCCCCCGGGGAGGCAGTGTGAGGAGGCGGGAGCAGAGTGACTCAGTAGCTCTTAGAGAGGAAAGGAACATTCAGGAAAGAGCCCACTGCGTGCCAGTCTCTGTGGGACACACTTTCCACTGAGTTCTCACAAAACAGTGGCTCAGTTGATGGCCGCTACACTCTCACAGGTGCGCAAGGCCAAAAACTTTGGAGACACCCCCTGTCTCTCACGCCCCACGTCCAGTCCATCTGGAAGTCGTGTTGGTGCACTACTTTCAAAACACATCCAGAGTTCAACCCCTTCTCTCCCGTCACTGCTGCTGGCCTGGCCCAGCCCGTTATCTCTCCCAGATTCTGCCCCCTGCAGGCTGGCCTCCGGGCTTCAGCCTGGGTGACTCATTTAGAACCCAGATCGGGTCGCCTGATGGCTCTGCTTAAAGTCCTGCAATGACTGCCCACACCACTGCCATAAAGCCAACACCCTACCCTTTGTCTCCAACGACCAAGCTCATCCCACCCTTCTGTTACCCCCCAACCTCCTATCTTCTTCTCTCTCCCCCTCCCCCACTCCACGCAGTGCTCCTACTTCCTTCCTTTTCCTCAAACTCACCAGGCATGCTCCAGCCTCAGGACCTTTGCTCTAGCTGTGCCCTCTGCCTGGAACACTCTTCCTGAAGGTATTCCGCTCATCTAACTCTCCTATCTTCAGGTCTGTGCTCTTGGAAGTTGTGCTGACTCCCCCATCGAGTGCTGCAAGCTGATACTCCATCTCTCAGTGAGTCTACCCGCCTTGACCTGGTCTCTGCCCTTTCGCACAGCACTTCCCGCTTCCTACCCTAGTATTTCCTTTTTCATTCTGTGTGTTGTTTATCCTTTCTTGCGAGAAATAAGCCCCACGGGGGCAGAGATCCTTGTTCGTGTCACTGACAGATTCCAAGTCGTCCAGTGAGTGCCACTTAGTAGGTGCTCAAGAAACACATGCTGGACGTAAGGGATAGGGATGTAGCCGATTATTCACATCAGTGGTAGAGCCCGCGTGTGGACTCCGGTCTGCTCCATGGCAAGTCCTGGACTCTTGCTGCCACACACGAGTAGGAACAGCAAGCCAGTGGGGCACACCCGGGCGGGCAGTCTTCTACACAGATTTTACAGCAGTCATGCCGACACGGGGCAGCACGGCCGATGCGGCGGCATAGAATAAAGCGAGCTTTTCTAGCTCAATTTTGTTGTCACTGTAGTCTTTAAAAGATCAACAAATGAATAAAACTCATGGCTGAGAAGACATCCTGAGTATGTTCGCGTGCGCGTGCGTGTGTGCGTTCATGTGTGTGTGTGTGTGTGTGTGTGTGTAGGCATTGGCCACTATCCTACAGCCTTACCTCATTCAGCAGGCATTTAACAAAGGCAGCATTATTGAATACCAACTAATTATCTGGCAGCAGCAGGAGAGACTGAGAGATGGATGGGGACAGAGCGCACCTGACAGGATGAAACGTTAGTCACTCACAGATGTCTTTCAGGAGGAGGACTGGCCAGCAACCGCCGCTGCGGGAGCGCCCGGGAAACCCTTTATATCCCGTAAGGTTTCAGACCTGAGAGGCGAGGCTGAGTGGGCAACACGGAGCCTCTAAAGTAGGCAGCGCTTCTGGATTGCCCCCCGGTTGCTGCCCTGGACCGGGTCCCACCACCGCCACCTGCTGGTGGGGTTTAGAGCTGGGAACTGGTTAGCTGGGTCTCTATGCTCCAAATTAGCACTGTGCCTTCAGCAGTTAATCCTGAAGACTGTTCCCAAGTCTGGAGAGAATGTCGCTACCACCGCAATCCTCTCTAGAAAGAGGAAAGCTGGACGGGAGAGACTGAGGGCAGTCCTCACCCCGACCAAGGGAGTTACATCCTTCACCCAACCGGATGCTCCCTCTTGAATGTTCAGGCTCAGATATATGCCCCAAGAGGGATGTTTGGCTCAAATACATGGGCTCTACTGAATGCTCTGTTCAGAAACGAGCCACAGCTACTCCAGGTGCAGGGACTCATTAAGTGAGTAAGGCGACCGAACACTCTTAGCAATCGAGAGAGATAAGCGGTGTCCTCTTGGTTCCTTCCAAATCACAGGCAGCAGGAGAGGGTAGGATGCGGTTGGACAAGCTGCTGTTGCAACAGAGACTACATTTATTTTGCACAGAAATCAAATGATTACCTCCCCAACCCCCCAAATTACTAAAGCTGAACGCCGGAGAGGATACCAACACGGGATCTCCCGAGAAATTCATTTCCTTGTAAAATAGCTGCTTCACAAAGTGGTTTCTGCCACAGAAGAAACGTCCAAGTCTCTCTGCCTTTTATTCCCCCTTCCCCAGCTCACCTGTATTGATTGGTGTGCAAAGATGTTTAGGAGTCCGTGATGTCCGAACCCTGTCGTGGTCTCTGCACTTGACAGATGTCCTATGTGGGTGGCCTACTGCTCTGCCCGGAATTTGCAGTTTGTGTGTCATAAACCATTTCTCAGAAGATACCATCCAGGTCTTACGATTGCTTTGTCAAATGTGCTCATTGTAAAAGCCGATCCTGGGCGCTCTACAGTCTCCGGTGACTTGGGACCTCCTCTAGGCCACCAGTTCTCAGGCTTCAGCATGGCCAGGCTGGTTACAATACCGTGCTCTCCGAGCCCCACCCCGAGAATTTCTGACCCCAGAGATCTGGGTGGCGCTGGAAAACATGCATTTCTGACAAGTTCCCAGGTGGTGCTGATGCTGCCGGTTCTGGGGTCACACACTTTGAGAACCTCCGTTCTGTGCTTTCTACTTTGCTCCTTGAAGAAAAACAAACAAACAAACAGCAGTTGTCTTGGAATTGAACCCATGTGGAAATAGCAAAGTTGGCACAGCTGTGAGGCCAAAGGCAGCTGGAGAACCGGTTGGGAACTGAGGGCTGGGTACGGAAGTGAGGGGAGGTGTAGTTCACGTTCCTCATGGGTACTTGGAAGATCTTCTCCGTGAGGAAGAACCCAACGGTGAAATGATCGGTATCAGTTGGATTCTTTTAGTCGCAAACAGCACAAAAGGGGGGGGGGCAAAAAAACAGTGGGCATTTATTGGCTCCTATAAACCAAAAGCCTAAAGATTGCTGATTTCAGGTATGGCTTGATCCAGAAGCTCAAATGAGTTTTTCTCTGTAGCCCCGTCCTCTGCTTCCTCCCTATTTGCTCCATTCCATTCTCAAATGGCCTCTTAGATTCTGGTGACAAAATGAATGAGAGCCAGTCTCTCCCGTTGGCCAAACTCTTTAGGAAGTGTGCTGTCACAGCTGTTTGGAAAATAGCCTGTGAGGTCACCCCCCTCCCTATGTTCCAGAATACAGAAGAAGAAGTGCAAGGCATTGACCAATCCACGATATATTAACCATAATGGCCATTACCACTTGAACACTGAGAAAAGCTTATGACAGTTTAAAAACAGCACAGTCCTATGTTTATTATCAAAGCTTCCTGTTACGCAAACCCACTCCTGGAGAAAATAACAGATTTCACCTTGGGAACTATGATACAACTGTTCTCTCCTTTGCCTCCATCACGCACGAAGTGGTGGGCTGGGTGGTGGACACATGTCATCTTAATGGGAGAATTTGCCGGAAGGAGTGGCATAGGCAAGACAAAATTGTAGCCATCATTTTCCCCCAGATCTCCAGTAAATTAAAAAAAAAAAAAATCTTTCCTTCTGCTGAAAAACACCTGGCTAGCTGCAGAGTCAAATAGGAGACTCTGAGGGGACATAATGCTATTCTAAGTGCTATTTTTGGTCCCGTGGAGTTTTCATTTAGCTCTTCATGTAATAGGCACATGTACAAAAGCAATTAAACTAGAACAAAGCGGAAAATAACAGCAGGCAACTTGCTGCCTTCAGTTACAGTGCTCCCAATCTGGAACACTGTCAGTCACCGGTGGGGACTGCAGAATGAAATTAGTTGAGGGGGAAAAAAATTTTTTTTTTTTTGGCTGAGTCAGCATCCAAATATAGGAATCCTTCTGAAGGATTGCAGGTTTCTCAGAGGGCTAGGCTGGAGGCAAGGAGTAGATTGATTGTCCAGGAACAAAGACTTTCTGCAAAAGGTACTCGTTTTCTGAGTTGGGGGTCTGGAGAAACCATTTCTGGGCCCTGGAATCTTGCCTCCCTCTTTGTGACCCTGCACTTTGTCTTTATGTCATTCTGCTGTGCCATTACAGTCATGACCTTCCGAGGATGATAGGGGCCAAAGGTGGGGGGTGGTTCAAGTTGTGTTTTAGTTGAGTTATATGACAACTGATGGGGCCCCAACCTCACTTAAGTATCAAAGAGTGTGTTAGAAAGACACTGGAGGCTAATAGGACCAGAGGGAGAGAACCTGCTGGACCTCAGAGACTGGCTACAGTCAACGCCCACCCATGGACTCTCTCTCCCCCCACCTCCCTGCCTCCACTCTGTCCCTGCTTGCTGAAGACAGATTCCCACAGATGATGGATGACGGTCACCAATGGCTTCTGATTCATGTCCTCTAATATCTACGACCCAAAAGGACAAACTCCACAGAAGAATGAGTCCACGGAGGAGGTGAGAGGGGGATCACTTGTGAGTAGAGCACCAGCAGAGGACCAGGTCCCAGAAAGCAGAGCGGGAAGGAGCTCCAAAGAGGAAGCAATGGTCCAAAGGACTGAATGTCAAAGAGCAATCAAGTAGAATGTGATGGAAGACTTCCCGATGACATTTGTGACGCATGGAAGTCAACGTCACCTTTTTCTGGGCACATGACCTGTGGAGGTGTAGACATGGACATTATAGTCCTTCTCCTGAATTTTGGTGCCCTAGTGTTGTCATGGAACTCATTAATGTGGGTGACCGCCAAGACCTTTGTGGCTCCACGTGACGGTGGTTCACATGGTTAACACGTATGAATAAACATAAAAACAAAATTTGATACAGGACCCGTGAACAACAATGAGGTAAATCTTAGAGAAGAACCATGACGGGTCTAGCTTGGGTCAAGGTCACGTGCCTCCCTCCCCCACCGTGTCACTGGGAAAAGACGCTAAAGTAAAAAGGTGGGCCAGGCTGAGTCACATCATGGCTACTCCTGCGGACAAGGGGCTGAGCGCTACGACCCGCAGCCCCCCTGGAATGACATAACTGGAGCTCGGGAGAAGCTGCTTCCCAAGGAAGTGAAGGAAGAAAGGTGTGCATACAATCAACAAACACAGTTACTGGAGCGCAGTGAAGCGTAAACATATACCCAGTCATCCAGTAACGATTATTGGCTATTCATATCAACATTTATGTTGCACGCACTATTCATCATATCTGTGATGGGTCTTGGGTTTATAAGAAGTGGGAAAAGGCTGGACAGGTCACTGGGCAGACCTGTGGAGATAAATCGGGTTCTGTGGGATGAGCGCTAGGGTGGAAGAATTTACAAAGTGCTGTAGGAGAAGAGAGAAAGGTATGGATTCTCCCGGGGAAGATGGACGGATCTGGGTGAACTTTGCGGGGAATCAAAATTTAGAAGAGGGCCTTGAAGGAGGCATACATAGGAGGTTTCTAAGGGGGCAAGATGGCTTCCCAAAGAAGTCTCCCCAACTTACCTGACCCCTAAGCCCAATTTTATTGGAAAGCATTTCAGATTTGCATTACATAGGCTAAGTCTTGGGAAATACGGAAATATTCCTAACGTCAAAAAGAGAAACTAAAGCTTACCGAAATCGATTTGACCAAAGTAACACAGCCCGACAGGGCAAGGCCAAGGTCAGAACCCAGGCTTCTGACCACCTGCAAAGCGTTTCTTCCATTCCTCCACATAAAATCCTGAGTATCAGGGGTCAGGAAGAAGGCTGAGACCACCCTGGGGTTCAGCAGGATGATCTGGAGTGCCAGACCCAACCACAGTCATTGTGTGCCTGGGCATTACCGACTCACTAGCCTCGAGCAATTCCAAGTAGCAAGCGCTCACGGTGATTTGCAAAGTCACGAACAAGTTGTTGGACCAAATCTGTTTCAGAAAAACACAACGGGCCCCCACAGACCCGTGAGCGCCCTACATGCTACATCCAATAACGAATGGATGTTGAATTGCCTTCACGTTAAATTGGTGAGGGCCGCGTTTTAACCCAGGCTGTTTCCTTGGTAGAGCAGTGACTCACAGCGAAGGCGGGCCCGCGGTTGCCATCAGAAAACACAATGCTGGACCGAGAGGCCCTCTTCTACTTACACGACCTGGTAGGACCCACAGGCAGAGCTCGAGAGAGAGGAGAACCTGGAAGTCACTGAGCTGAGTCGGCCGCTGGGGTGCTGGTGGTTTCCCACGGAAGGCTGAGCTGCAGACCCTTCGGATTTCCGGAGCAGAGGCACAGGGCCCTGGGCGAAGCCGGAGCAGGGCTGGGCTGGGCTGCTGGGCCAGGTGGGCGAGTGGTGCGGCCCGGAGGCAGTGACTCGAAGGGAGAGTAGCAGCAGCGTCAGCCGGGCCCAGAGAACAGGCGCGGGAATCACCGCCCCTTCCCTGTGGCCTGCTTGTTACGGGCCGCCGGGGCTCCGTGAACTTAATTCCCCACCAGCCACGGACCGAGGGCAGCAGGTGGGCCCCGTCTGGAGTGTGGCCTCACCTGTGGGAACGTGATCCGAGCAGGAGCGTTGGGAGCTTCCTCCTAGTCACCTTTCAAAATGGAGAGGCCGTTACAGGGGCAACAGAGGAATACAGACAAAGCATCACGGGCTCGTGGGTGGCTGGGGACGGGGAACACATGCGTCGCCACAGTCCCAGCGTAATATCCTGTGATTCCCGAGGAAAGATCAGTACCGACGCCTGTGACGAGTGGGGGGAAAACAACATCCAAAGCACAGTAAACCAGCCGTGTAAGACACGAAATGAACCGTCACCTTCCACGGTGGGGTAAAAATTCCAAATTGTCATCACGGTGGAAAATCAAAACAGGGTCAATGAGTGCCACCTGACAGACCAAGCCCGCCCACGCCCAAGGTTTCCGCAGACCTCTCCTGCTCACCACTTCCAACAACATACACGGTTTTTTCTCTTTTCTTTTCTTTTTTAGTATTTTTTGTTGATTTATTTATTTATGAGACAGTATGAGCAGGAGAGGGGCAGAGAGAGAGGGAGAGAGAGAATCCTAAGCACTCTCCGTGTTGCCAGCACAGACCCCCTCACGAAACCACGAGATCAGAATCCGAGCTGAAACCAAAAGTCGGAGGCTTAACTGACTGAGCCACCCAGATGCCCCAAAATACACGTTTTTCATGTTGCAATTGTATCATCAGTGTGCAACAGGTCAGAGAACTCAGAGTCATTCTTGGGAGGGACTGGGCCATCTAGTAATATTTGCTTGGTTATTTTTTGTGGTTTTATAGGAAGACTCTCCATGACATGAATCCCGGCTCTGCCATTAACTGGTTGTGTGGCCTTCATGACTTGACTTATTTAACCTCTGTGAAACGTAACTCGAGAATCTTAGAAAATGATAATTCCGTGAGATAGATCTCTGAAGTACAGAGTATAGCCCTGGAACATCGCAGGTGCTCAAAATGGTGGCTGTTAATGTCATTTTTATTATTAAAACACAATCCTTGCTTTTGAACAGCTAGCAGTCTAATGGGAAAAGCAAGACCTAGGTGTGACTCATGCAGGGTGTAATAGAACAGGTAAGTGTAGGTTGTGGTTATTTCTAGGCTTAAGACCACTTTTGTATGATCTGGTCCCTCTGGAGGTTTCTGTCCCACTTGACAGTGATTTGCAAAAATTCCAGGAAAAAAATCACAGACTCTCATCAGGCTAGGAGAGCATTCTGGATTTTGGAGCACATGGAGATCTTTGCCTAATATGGAAAGGCAGAAGAGACCTTAGTGATGCTAGCACTAGGCAGCTTGGCTCTCAACTTTGCCTGCATCGGGAGACCTTAAATTCCAGTGCCCGTTCAACCAAGACGCCAAGACAATTCAAAAGAGAGAGAAGAGTGTCATCGGTAAATGGTGCTGGAACATTTAGATTTCCGTTAGCAAAACCCCACACCATACACATAAATGAATTCGAAGTCGATGCCGGACCCAAATGTAAGAGCTAACACTGTAACACTTCTAGAAGAAAACATAAGAGAAAAGCTTCATGACTTGAGTTGGCCAAAAAGGTTTTTATTTATTTATTTATTTTTTTTTTTTAACGTTTATTTATTTTTGAGACAGAGACAGAGCATGAACGGGAGAGGGGCAGAGAGAGAGGGAGACACAGAATCGGAAGCAGGCTCCAGGCTCTGAGCCATCAGCCCAGAGCCCGACGCGGGGCTCGAAATCACGGACCGTGAGATCATGACCTGAGCTGAAGTCGGACGCGCAACCGACTGAGCCACCCAGGCGCCCCCCAAAAAGGTTTTTAGATATGTATGACAAAAAAGTATAATCCGTAAAATGGAAATTTGATATTTTATGCTTCATCAAAATTAAAATATGAATGGAAAGACTGGGATAGGATATTTGCAAATTATATATCTGATAAAAGGCTTATTGCTAGAATATGTAAAGAACTCTTGGGGCGCCTGGGTGGCTCAGTCGGTTAAGCGTCGGCTCAGGTCATGATCTCGCGGTCCGTGAGTTCGAGCCCCGTGTCGGGCTCTGGGCTGCCAGCACAGCTCTGGAGCCTGCTTCAGATTCTGTGT
Organism: Lynx canadensis; assembly: GCF_007474595.2. Lineage (NCBI taxonomy): Eukaryota > Metazoa > Chordata > Mammalia > Carnivora > Felidae > Lynx > Lynx canadensis. The sequence continues at coordinate 7,615,869 of NC_044315.2, read as the reverse complement.
CTCCCTCTCTCTTTGCTCCTCCTCGACTCGAGCTCTGTCTCTCTGTCTCTCAAAAATAAACATTAAAAAAAAAAAAAAAAACTCCTACACTTGTAGAAGAAATCAATCTGATTAAAAAATAGGCAAAACATTTTAATAGATATTTCATCAAAGAAGACATATAAAGGGCTAATAAGCACTTGAAAAGATATTCAATATTATTAGTCATCAGGGAAACATAAATCAACAATTGAAAACACTGACAGTGCTGACTGATGGCAAAGATGTAGAGAAAATGGAACTCTCAATTGTTGTTGGGAATGTAAAATGGTACACAGTGGAATGTAGTTTGGCAGTTTTTTAAAAAATTAAACATAAACTTGAGGCGCCTGGGTGGCTCAGTCAGTTAAGCGTCCGACTCTTGGTTTCGGCTCTGGTCATCATCTCAGGGTTTTGTGGGTTGGACCCCTGCGTCAGGCTCCACGCTGATAGCGCGGAACCTGCTTGGGATTCTGTCTTCCTCTCTCTCTGCCCTTCCCCCACTCGTGCTGTCTCTCTCTCTCAAAATAAATACACTTAAAAAAATTAAACATAAACCTATTGTATGATCCAGCAATTCTGCTCTGTATATTTGTAGAAAGATACCTAAGAGACATGTATATTTCCACATGAAGGCACGTATGCCAATGTTCATGGCAGTATTGTTCATAATCGCCCCAAACTGGAAACAACCCAAATGTCTGTCAACTGCTGAACAGATAAACCGTTGTATATCCATACAGTGGAATACTGCTCATCAATAAAAAAAGAACATAATGTAACATCAATGAGCCTCAGCACTATTATGAGATGTAAGAGAAGCCAGATGCAGAATATTATATATGGTCTGATTCTATTTATATGGGTACCCACAAAAGATAAATTCATAGAGACAGAAAGGAGATTAGTTGGCTATCAGTCCAGAGGTAGGAGCAAGGATTAACTGCACATTGGTAGGAGAGAACTTTTGGGGATGATGGGAATGTTCTAAAACTGGATTGTGGTGATTAACTGCACAATGCTATAAGTGTATTTTTTAAGTAATTGAATTTATAAACAATTAGAATGGGTAAATTTCATGCTATGTAAATTAGACCTCTATAAAGCTGGCTAAAAAAACCCCAGTGTTTAGGGGCACCTGGGTGGCTCAGTGGTTGAGCTTCCAGCTCTTGATTTCGGCTCAAGTCATGATCTCGTGGTTTATGAGTTCAAGCCCCCACATCAGGTCCTGGCTGACAGCGTAGAGCCTGCTTGGGATTCTCTCTCTCTCTCTCTCTCTCTCTCTCTCTGCCTCTCCCCTGCTCACACCTTCTCTCTCAAAGTAAATAAACTTAAAAAAAAATCCCATTGTTCAAACTTCTCTCCAGAACCATTATCAGAATCTTTGGGGCTGGGACTCAGGCACCAGTATTTTTAAAGCTCCCTGGGATATTTCAGTGGGAAGCTAATGGGAACGTCTGAGGTAGAGGAAATAGTATGGATTTGAATTGCTTTTTCATAACTCACCAGCTGTGTGACTTCGTGCGTATTATTTAATCTCTGCAAACATTATTTTCCTTGTTTGCAAAATGGAGAAATAATACCTACCTCGTGAAGTTTCTCTGAGGCCCAGATGAGACGATGAGTGTAAAAGACTGCAGAATAATGTCAAGTGGGAGAAGTGTTACATTTTGTATATTCTCTGGGAATGGCAGTCTAGAGTAGAGATGACAGACATGTGATGTGAGCCAGGACCCCCGAAGGCAGCCACAGGTGCATCAAGAGACTGAGTACCGTACATCCTTACGTCAAGACACCCTGCGAGGCTAAGCTCCAGGGTATAGATGGCTACTTTGACCTATGCCGATCTGTGATAATTTAGTAGTCTCCCAAAGAGCACATCAGTGAGACCAGGCTTCCAACACCCACAGGCCAATCTATCTGAAAGTTGGCTTTGGATTAAAACTATCCAGATGTCATCAATAATTCAGGAGAGCTTTGCAACTGGAAAGAGGGTCAGATAGTTGAGTTCCTGACACATCAACATCCTTAGCGGAGCAGCCTTTCATAGCTGCTCCAAAGACATTCAAGTTGTATCAGTTAGGGTGTGTTCAGCTACAAGTAACAGAACACCTGATTTTTAAGGCCTTAAGTCATGCCTGTTTTTTCATGTAGCAGATGGTCTGGAAGTAAGCGATCCAAGTTTGTTTGGGAGATCCAGTGGTGTCTGTGAAGGACCAAGGCTCTTTCTGTTCCGGAGCTTGGTCATTCATCCCCATCGTGTTAGCAACTTCTCTCCTGGGGGTCAGAAAATGGCTGTGAGACCTTGCAGCCACTCGTTCTCACATGACAGCATCCCAAGGAGGAAGCTGGGGGGTGGGGAGGGCAGAGACCCAAAGGCATTCTCTTCACACACCTCTCTTATTAGGAAGGAATGAACATCCTTTCCCAGAAGTCCCAAGATACCTACCCTGTCTCTTACCTTAGCTGAAAGCGGGTCAAGTGTCCACCCCGTTAAGGAGGAAGAAGGAGAGATGGTGGTTGGAGAAGCAACAGGGAACATCCGCTATATCCCTTATCTTCATATGCTGTTTTACAGCTATGCATATGTAGGAGACAATGTTCCTAATTACAGGCAACAGAAAATGTTCCTGGCTAATTTAACCAGAAAATGACTTTATTCATAGGAATTTGAGTAATTCAGAGTTGTCGGGACATCTGAAGAATGAAGCTTGAGGTTAAGCTGCCAGAAACAATGTCCAAATACATCAGAACTATTCTGATGAAGAAGCCTCTGCGGCTGTCAGTCACCACACGCAGAATCTACAGCTCGCGCTATTGCTGTCTCTCCGACGAGAACTTGGTCTTGGGCTCACTGATACCGCCACGGCCATCAGAGACCGAGCCCGCGTGTGCTCTCTCATCTTGGCTGTCGTGTTGCTAGCTCCCAAGTCAAAGTATACTGTGAGGGCATCTGATTGGTGGAGCCCAGGTCATTTTGCCCGGCTGCAGAGGAGTCTGGGAAGGTGAGTGTCTGGCATTTTGGGTACTTCTAATGGAAGGAAGTCTTTGTGCTCAACCAAGACTCAGAAAGTAGAGCCTCAGACACGGGGCAGCTGGAGTGAATTACACATGCCTACCTCAAGGTTAATAATCTCCTCTAATTCACAGCCTTCTGTAGCCATCCTCATGTTATAGAAACAGCAACTGAGGCTCAGAGGCAACTTGCCTCATCCAAAAGTCTAAGCTCTACAGAGACACATAAGTAAGCAACGATTAATGTCCAAGGATATTCACTGTGCATTGTTACAGCACATTAATTGAAAACAAACCAGATGCCCATCATCAGGTGCTTGTTACTAGGTATTTGTTGATAAATTGTGGTATATTTACAAAATAGAATATTACGCAGCCCATTTTATTTTATTTTATTTATTGTTTAGATGTTTATTATTTTTAAGAGAGAGAGAGAGCACAAGCAGGGGCGGGGCATAGAGAGAGGGTGAGAGAGAATCCCAAGAAGGCTCTGTGCTGTCAGTGCAGAGGTCAACATGGGGCTCTATCTCACGAACTGTAAGATCATGACCTGAGCCAAAATCAAGAGTCAGATGCTTAACCAACTGAGCCATCCAGATGTCCCAGTAGTCTTTTTGAAACATGGAGATTTATATGGGCTGATACAAGAAGCTGTTCAGGGTGTTCCAAAACCATATGTAGAGGAGAAGTCCACTACTGTTTCAAGAAACTCAAGTTATACATCTATACAGCTCCACATATTCCAAACTGTCAAGGGTGGTTGTCTCATGGGGTGTGACTAACGGCAACCTTTGCTTTTTCTGTTACATATTTTTTTGCAGTTTGGGGATTTTTTACTCTAAGTGTGTATCATTTGGTAAACAAACTATTTGATAAATGCATTAATCGAGCCAACCGAGTAGTCACTCTAGTCACTACCTCGTCCACGTAGGTAAGTATTTCCCCTGTTTAGAGGATGAGAGGTGGCGGCTTGTCCACCTTTAAGGGCATGTGGGGCTCTAAGGCTGAGATACCAAGGTGAAGATTAATGAGTCACTCAAAAAGTATGGTCAGTGGGAGCAGAAAAAGGGCAAGGAGGTCAGTTTCCCACGAGAGGCTGGGCAGGAGGGGTCCATCAATGGCAAGAGTTGAGGGAGGTCATGGATAATGACAGGGTTCCAGGCAGCTCTAGAGTTTGGGACAAATACTTGGTCCCCGATCAGTGTAGGATCCCGTAGGCCAAGGCACAGTCAGGCGGAGGGACCAAGACCAGTGCAGTGTGTCCCATGAGGCTGGACGCTAGTCAGAGACCGGGGTAAGAGAAGTCTAGGAGGCAGAGACCAGGGCCAGGCTCAGGTCAACACCAGGCTTTATTCTGAGGCATGGACGGGCAGCTGCAGGGTGCATTGTGCGATGCCTGTTTTCTTCTTAAGGGTAAATATCACTAATAATTTAGTATTGGTGAAACCGTTCTTAGCTACAGGAATCCTACATTCCAATACCAGAAAGGGTACGACTAAATGCACAAACACTGAAAGAGAGGCAATGGACATGAGTGTGACGGCGACTTAGTGATTTCTCAGCCAGTGTAGACAAAGAGAGGCCCTTGGATGACTCCGGGGGAGACCCTCTAGTTGAATGCTTTGGCTTCTGTCAAGTCCCCTCGAGAGAAATGACTTCAGTATTGATGAGGACATCCCAACCCGGGCTTCCCCCCTGATTTGCGTTTGTCCTGGACGTCAGCTGTGGGAATCGTGGCGGGGAATCCATCACGCTCCGGCCCTGAACTCCTTGGAGGATGCTCTGCCGTAGGAGAGCAAAGGAAGACCAAGTACAATGAGCCGAGAGCAATGCAGTTGGTGCTGTAAATCGTGCCGATGTGTCCAGGTGAGCAATATTGCTTGTTCACAGCAAGAATGCCTGGCTCCCACTGACCACAGAAGGACAGCTGAGGAAGGAGACTCTCCCGGGCTGAAGGGGCCACGATGTTGTCCTCTTCCCTTGTGTGGGTGGCTTGATGTCGGTAGCTCGCTCTCCACACTCCCCAGCACATGCGACATGTCAGTGCAGGTATCACAAACCACTGGTGACGAGGCGTGCGTGCGGAGGCGGGAGTCTAGCAGGATGGCTTGAGCCAATGAGGGAGTGTCGCCCCTGGAATGATCCTTCAACGTCCATGCGGCTTTCTGGCTGAGGCTCCTGGGTCAGTCCCCACGCTGAATACATGACTTTGGGGGCAGTTTGCAGAGCAGCTTGGCACGTACCACATGGGTGGGTCGTTTTTTCCTTCCCCATTTTGTTTTCTTTTGCTTTCCGACATCAAGGCACTCTAAACCACTAGACACAGATTCTATCCAATAACTTCATATGAACCCTTTCCGGATGTGCTGTTGGTAGTTTGTCCAACGTACAAAAGTTGCAGAGCAAAGAGAGAAATGTCATCAGTCCCTCGAGGCGCTACAGCAAAACACTCCAAGGGGCAAGCTGGAAGCCGCACTGCCTGGGATTGAATCCTGACTCTACCCCTTGGGCGGGCTTCTTAGCTTCTTTGCGCCTCAGTTTTCTCATCTGTAAAATGGTGTTAAATGTAGTGCCGCCCCATAGGGATGCTGTGAAGATTCCATTAACTTTCTTTCTTTTCTTTCTTTCTTTCTTGCTTGCTTTCTTTTTACAAAAGAGTATGTAGAATAGTGCGTATCATACATTAAATGCTGGATACATGGTAAGCCTTGTTAGTATTCAAAAATCTTGTTGGCAAGTTCTATGGGACCTCACAGGATGGGAGTAAATGGATGGGTGGCCTTGAGCAACATGGTGGGATGCTCAGCGTTATCGATGGAGAAAAATGATCGGCGAGCCGCAATCCCGGTTAAGTGGGCCTAGGAGATTATCTCCCACGGACTACACTCGCAAAAGGGTTTACTGCCCCTCTACCAATGTGTCTGTTTACAGCAAGATTTAGAATGGGACATGGGGGCACCCAGACATTCGTGTCAGCAGATCACTGTGTCCTTCCCGAATGTGAAAATCGACGCGGGCGATGGAGCATTCGCCTGGAGGGAGAAGGGGTAACCTCAGGTGGTGCAGATGTCTTGCAGCCGTCGCACACAGAACATCCCATTGGGATAATCTGCTTTCCCGGGATTGTGGAGGATACGAAGGGGGCGGGGCGGGGTCAACAGATGTCGCCTTGCTGACGCAGCACTTGGGGAACCGCATTAGAGTCAGGCCCTGAGCGTCTCCGAAACTCTTTGGACATCGTGGCTCCAGATGAGTTTCCTCCAAACTGAACTGGTGCGGAGTAGAGTCTGGCCACTGAGTGAGGAGGTGAAGCTGTCTGGTGTGGAAGAGGAAATGTGTACTTACCCGAAGTCTCCTGAAGGCCTTTATGAAGAGTATTTCATAAGCCCCTTGGGTTCCCGCGTGCCGGGGGCGGATATGCTCTGGAGGCACCCGATGGTCACTGAACGGCATTGTATGGAGGGCGGTTCTACTCACCACAGGCCTTGGAGCTTACAGATTCCGAAGTGAGCACAGGGAGGGGGGCTCAGGAGGAGAAGGGGGAGCACTTATCAGACAGACGGCCTGGGAAACATGGGTGGATGCAGACAGTGGTAGGGGTCCACCACGGTGCGGGATGGGGGCGAGTGGGGATGGAAAGCGAGAACCCCCTGTTTTGCTCCTGCCACCTTCAGTGACGCCCGACCTGCATCAGGTAGTGAGGTGCGTGTGTGGCTGTGGAAGTGACGTAGGGCTGGAGGTCCACCAGGAACACCCAAGCCTCTAAGATGATGCTCCGGGGCGGGGAGGGGGGAAGCCATGGGGTTGAAAATGCTGCTCCTTGAAGCTTGAGCAGAACTCTCTGTCTTTTGGATTGGCTCTTTCATTCTGCTCTTCCTCTGCTCTCTCCATCCTTCCCCTTCCCCCATCTCTCTCCCCCTGTCCCCCATCTCCTCCCTAAGTCTCCCTCCCTCCCCCAGCAGCATCTGTCTTACCCGACTCTCCCTGCACCTGTGGTACCCATGGCCCTGCCCCTCTGGAAGTCTGCCTGTTTTCTGAGCCCTGTTCTCCAACCTCCTCAGCAATTTGGTGAGCTAGGCAAATGGCTTCCCACGGATTCCTTTTTTTAATCAATTAATTTATGGTGAAGCTAATTAGAATGGATTTCTGTTGTTTGCAGCCAAGAATTTGGAACGATAAATTCTCATTTTCAAATATCCCTCCCTGGTAATTTACACAAACATAACAGCAACAAGGAATACGTGAGAAAATCACAGCAGAGAGAAAATAATGGTAAGTGTAGGACAAAGCCGGAGGGACCTTAATACACAAAATTCATGTTATATATTTCCATGCCTTTTGTTAAAGGTGGGTAGCAAATTTGGACCTTAGTTTCCTAGTAGTCAAAGCAAAGATAGGAACACAATGTGTTATACAATTCTGTGCTCATAACAAAAAGCCAAAACCCAGTAGCTCCAGGAGGTCGTAACTGATACTAACTCTTGAGAACAGTTTCTTCCACGGCTCCTCCTAAAGAGATCGCGTTAGGAAAAAAGGGAACAAAATCCTGCCTGATATCCACGCAGTAAATAGAATACGGTTTCCTAAAACCACAGATGAGGAAAACAGAAGCCCTTTTAGCAAAGCACAACTCAGAGAAATCACTTCCATGGATCCTAGCACAACCCAGTTATTGGGATGAGCTCTGGCGTAATTTAGGGATAGATTTTGGAAGAGTAAACTTTCCAGCAGCTCTCGTGTCACAAGGTGTATTTCTCAACTGATCTTTTGAAGGTACTGAGCTGCATTAAATTTCAGATTATACTACCTGACAAGTACCGGGACTGAGCTATTCAGTGGTTAATCATAAATTCCTGCTATCAACGGTGGACTGCACTGGGCTTACAATTAACTTTTTTTGGGGAGGGTGAGATGTTAAGAATCTTGGGGCGCCTGGGTGGCTCAGTCAGTTGAGCGTCCGACTTCGACTCAGGTCATGATCTCACGGTCTGTGGGTTCGAGCCCCACGTTGGGCTCTGTGCTGACAGCTCAGAGCCTGGAGACTGCTTCCAATCCTGTGTCTCCCTCTCTCTCTGCCTCTCCCCAACTTTCACTTTGTCTCCCTCTGTCTCTCAAAAATAAATACATGTAAAAAAAAAAAAAAAAAAGAATCCAATGTGACATGTCTGGAGGGAAAAACCAACCCAGCCGTTATCGGAGATGACCAAAGAAGTACCTGTGAGCACAGTTAAATCTTTTTCTTAAAAAAATAAATTAGGGGGGTACCTGGGTGGCTCAGTTGGTTAAGCTTCCAACTCTTGATTTTGGCCCAGGCCATGATCTCATGGTGAGTTTGAGCGCACTCTCTCTCTCTCTCGGATTAAATAAATGAACTTTAACCAATAAATCAAGTAGGTACACACCCAGTTTCATAGCAGCATTACTCACAACAGCCGAAAGGCTGATGCGACCCATGTGTCCACCCATAGATGAATGGATAAACACCATGTGGTCTGTCCATACAATGGCATGTTATTCAGCCTGAAAAAGGAAGGAAATTCTGACACGTGCTACAACACGGATGAACCCTGAAGACACTACGTGGAGAAATTAGCGAGGCACGAAAAGACACATATTGTATGCTTTCACCTCTGTGAGGTTCCTAGACTAGTCAAATTCGTAGAAGCAGGAAGGAGGACGGTGGTTGGCGGGAGCTGGGGAGATGAAGGATGGGGAGTGAGTGTTGGGTGGGGACAGAGTTTCGGTTCGGGAAGATGGAAAGAGTTCTGGGGGTCCATGGCAGTGATGGTGCGGAACAATTTGAACACGCTCAATTTCTCAAAGCCGCACACTTTACTATGACTTAAGGGGTAAATTTTATGCTGTAAATATTTTACTACAATGAAGAAAAAAAAAAAGAATGGGGAAAACAACCCAATTCAGAATACTCCAAAAAAACACAAAAAACGGATGAATGGCCTCAAAGTGTGACATATAGAGCCTCTCCACAAAAATTTTAACTTGAAAATCATTAAAAGTAGGCATTGACAAATGTCTACCTTGGCCATAAAAAAAAAAAAAAAAATCCCACCCCCCCCCCCCAAATCTCCCAGGTTTGGAATGTCTAATTTGGAGCAATAAGGTGCCCTGGTGAGTCTTCCAAGATAAACGGATTCCAAAACACACGTTTCGGTAAATGAATTTCTTAGCTTGCTGCCTCTGGTTGTTCTCTATAGCCATCTGAGGCCGTGATCTTATTAATTCCTACAACAAGCCCGTATAAGTCAGGTCCATTGTGCAGATGAGAAAATCAAGACTCAGAGAGATCAAGTGGCTTCCTGAAGGTCACATAGATAGCAAGTCAGGGATCTTGGATTTGATCCAATCGCCTCCCGTACATCTGTCCACGCAGACTTACAGGAAGCCCACGGACTTTTATTACATCTAACGGATCCTCCCCCAGGGCAAGTATCACCCCGGTTTCCCTGTGCCCGACTTTAGGGGCTGTTTGGGGCCAGTACGAGACAACTGGAAAGGCCTCACTCTAACCGAAGGCGCCCTGCTCCTTCTCTGTCAACACCCTCAGAACTGATGGAGGGGATTAGGACCGACAGCAAAGGCGTGAATTTCCTTTGCAAGTTCATTTCACTTTAATTCCTCGTTAGTAAACATTATGGAAAATCTGTGTGTCACACTGGCCTAGAAACGGGGGCTGGGCCTGGGGTTAAAACAATTCATGGAGAAAATACTTGGAGAATCTCTGCTTTTCCACTCTCCAACCTGCAGCTCTTGAGCACAGAGCCTGTGGTGAACTCGGTTCAGAAAAGCCCTAAGCAGGCCGCCTTGCACGATTCCCCGGGGAAGTTATTACCCAATGAAGCCCGTTCCACATTCTACCCTGCTCCCCTCCAGCCCTTGCTAATTGCTCCTAATTATATACCTCCCGGATCCCTCTCCCCCTGGGGTGTGTGTCCGGAAAACACATGGTGTTTTGTCTTCTCGGGGGCTAATTAGGATTTGCTGAGGGAAGAGGCAGAGCTTGGAGCCCTCTGATCTTCCAGAAAGGCCTGCGCTCCTTTGTCTTCCTCACTGAAGTTCCTTGACTCTGTTTGTCTTTCTCTGTTTGGACACATGAGCTTCATTAGAAGCCAGGTGCAGCCGTCCTGCGGTTGGAAGAAAGGGGTCTCTTCCCTCTTCGTTCAGGTACCTCGTGTGTGGGCGGCCTGAAAGAGCGTGTGCAGAGCTCGCTGAAAGCCCTATTTAGGCCAAGGTCCCCCTTCTACATTGCTTCCGAGCAAGCTGCATTCTAGGAAGATTCAGTGGCATTTCTCCAAGTGGAAAGGAAGGGGTCTCCCTATATTCTCCCTACGTGGCTTGCGAGGATTTTTTTCCCACCGAGTCGTCCGCCACCTTGGTGCACGCGGTATGTGTTCACTAACGACAAGTATGTATTTCAGCAACTCTCTGAGTGATCTCCTCGGTGGTCAGTAGAGGCCTAAGTAAATGAGGCGCCCGTCCGTGTCTTCCGGTCGTATCTTGCTTTGTCGGCCCCAGCTTCGTCTTGCTATTTCTGCAACGATACTGCCCATCTCGGTGACGTTGAGTTGCGGGGCCGGATGGAATTTGGGGGTCCCGCCCTGCGTGTGTTCTGATGACCCTCAAAGAAACAACACAGTATCTTGGACAGGCCGAAAAGTCAGGGGCCTAAGGTGCAGGCCAGGATGCCACGATCCAGATCCTCGGCGGACTTACGTCCCTTCTCCGCACCTCAGCTGTTCCACCTCCGAAACGAAGATGTTTTACTAGATGACATCCTGTCAGCGGTCTTCATTTGGTTCCTCAACCACTTGTTCACTTTGAGTTGCAGCGATTTGCTGAGTGTTGTGAGCAAAGAGAGGAAAGCTCACGTTGGTCTTTGGTGAGGCTTATTCTACTCCCAACACATGGTTGCCTGGAATCACCTACTTCAACGCAGCCAACTTAAAAAAAAAAAAAACTGACCACAATCGAAAAGTCCCTTCTGCTGCACCTGGAATTGCGACTTTCCTTCTCCACCCTCCGCCTCCAAGGCTCTCCTGGCCCTGGATCACTGCCCTTTCTCTTGGGGGACTTGGTCTCCGCTTTTTCTCCTCTGGGAGTTCATCGTATTCCTTCTTCAATGTCAATTTCACTCAAGAGCCACTCACTCACTCGCCTTGCTCTGAAGGATCTTTAACATTCAGAGTAGTCTATGAAGGTGAAACTCACAGTAAACTCTTACAAGCATTTGATATTAATCACAGGGCTCCAGAAATAGACTCCCTTTTTAGAGAAGAAATGTACCTGCTATAATTGCGCCACTTGCCTTGGCTTGGAGGTTGCCATTTTGGACAGCAATGTGAGTTTCCTTTCTTCTTGCTTCCTGCCTATGTGAACGAGGAAATGCCAGAGACCTTCCCACCCCCTCAGCCAACCCAGTACTCCCTGTTCAGGTGCTTCTGCCAACTAATTAACACCTCCTTCACAAGCTGTAAATTGGACAGCAGGTGCACATGAATGCAGAACCCAGTGGGGAGTCTCATGCTTTCTCTCAACATATATTGCATGAAAGGCAGGAAGTGAAGTCAAGTGGGCTGATGGGAAATTCATGTTGCCAAAATGGCCGCCCCCAGAATCTTAAAGACGTGTATGGGCTTTTGACACAAAATAAATTTTGCCTATCTTTGGTGGCTTTTCAAACGTACTCCAATGGGTTCTTGAAGTCCTGCAAAAATTATTGGACACCTTTAGGCAGCCCTCGGGTGGTACCAGGAGTGTAGGCACTTTGCACACCTACCCTGGGCCCAGTGAACATTATCCTTCCAACCTTCCAAGGACCAGGGTCCTGATCATTAAATCCCTGCCTCTGGTCTCAATCTGCTCCAATCTTTCCTTTATTTTTCTGCCAGTGTTCTGTGAGTCACGTAGGATCATATCACCAGTTTAAAATAGTTTTTTGCTTCTCCAGATCGCACAGGATATATCCTCAACTATTTGGTGGGGGCCCAAAACCCCCAGGATGTGTCTCCTGATTACTTCTCCCTCTCTCCTCATGCACATTCACACCATACGCACCAACCAGACCAAACTTTCCATAGCTCCTGCACGGGCAGTCTTTCCCCACAGCTCAGCATTCTTGATCTGTCCCAGTCCTGTTCTCACTCCAGAAGCCACAAATTCCTACTTTCTCCAAAGAGCTCAGAAATAATTTTTCATTGGCCTACAATTCAATCCGCTTCAATCCAGTTCTATTCAATTCAACAAAGCCTACTGACCAACTAACTTTTCTGTGTCAAACACTCTGCTATGCTCAGGACATACAAAGATAAGTAAGTCGTTAGCTCTCCCTCCCAGGAGCTTACAACATAGTGGAGTAGAGGAGACATCAGTAAATACCTGTAATAAACTCTGATGGATCCTTCTAGACGGTACGCCTCAAGATCTGTGGCATCACAGAATAATTTGTTCTTCAGACATGGTAGCCAGGCTCCGGGAGGGCACATATGTTGGGGGGAAACCTCGGAGCAGGGGCTGACGTTGGAATGGACCTACCATACCTTTCTTCTCTCTTTGCTTCGGCTTCATGCTTCCTGGTGCATACAAGACAGCTCTTTGTGTAACATGGGAGGAAAACAACACAGAGATGGGTAAACCAAATCCCACACGATGGGCCCACAGTGCTGGGAATATTAAGTGTAACGGATACTGGAAGATGTGAAGAAACAGGCTTTGCAATATGTCAGAAGTTGGCTAACTTTCCTTTAAGTAGAGCAGGTCCTCCTTTCAGAGGGGGAAATCTTTTTGTACACACACACAATAATAGGGCTACAGCAAGCTGCTAAACATAGTCTGGTATGTGTGCAAACAAAACTGTAGAGGTTTGCAATTTACTGCTGAAAGTTTCAATCAAAATTTCAGAAAGTTCTGGACTTCTAGGTAATATGTGAAATAATGGAATAGGCAGGTGGCAAAAATGTAAGAGGGGAACATTCAAGACTTCACTTTCTCCTCCCCGAGAGGCAATGATGACTTTAACCAGGATGTGCCAGGGAACAACCGGTGTGTGGCCAGTGTCTTTGTGTGTGTGTGTGTGGCCCGTGTCTTTACATGTGTGCGTGTTGGTCTGTATGGTGATGCCCACTTCTTGATTTAGGTGTCGGTCTTTGTAATTGGTTTTCAAAGTGTGGCCCCTGATCAGGAGCAAGAACATGACCTGGGAGCTGGTTAGAAATGCAGAAGCTCAGGCCCTTCCCCAGACAGACCCACTGAGTCAGACTGTGTTTTCTCAGGATCCTCAAATAACTCAGATACACATGAAAGTCTGACAAGCACTGTATTACCTCATTCAGACTTCACAGCATCTCCACGGGGTTCTCAACGCTCAGCTTCAGGCTTCAAGCACACAGGAGATGCCTGATCACATCCCCTTGTCGTGCGTGTATCACGCGTGTAAGCGTAATAGTGAGGGGGGCACCCGGATTGCATTTACTGCTTTCTTCCCCGAGCACATACGTATGCCACACCCATTTGAGAAGTAAATCCATAGAAAAAATGGTTTCTCCGTGAAAACTTCTTCCCTGACTCCCCGCACACACACACGCACGCACACATGCATGCACGCACGCACACACTTGTTACCAACTTCGAAACGGCAATTATAAAGCCAGTAGGCAGGCAGGAAGGGGAACATTTGTCAAAGGAGCACCTGATGTGTCTCAGAGGAATAAAGAAAAGCTTCCATTACTGTACATAGAGTGTATCAAGAAGGGAAGTCTAACCTAGACTTCCCACTTGTCCATTGTTTGTTGTGGTTTTTCTTTTCTTTCTTTCTTTTTTAAATGTTTATTTTTGAGAGCGACAGAGACAGGATGTGAGTGGGGGAGGGGCAGAGAGAGAGAGAGGGAGACACAGAATCCGAAGCAGGCTCCAGGCTCCGAGCTGTCAGCACAGAGCCGGACGTGGGGCTCGAACTCACAAGCTGTGAGATCATGACCTGAGCCACCCAGGCGCCCCTGGTTTTTCTTTTAAATGTTACCCTCTCAATAGAATGGACCTGCCAGCTCACCTCTAAGCCCACTAAACAGGAAAGAAACAGAGGGCGCCGATGACCCTACTCCTTCTTCCTCTGTCCACTGATGCTTGCTCTCCAGACCATACTTAGAAAAGATAATGCATAAAGAAGGAAGACAGCCCCATCGACCGCTCGCAAGTTCCATGCCCTCTTTCTCAAAATCTCACTCCCCACCCTTTCTTCTTAAGCCAGTTTTATTTATTCCTGAAGGGGCGAGCTGAATGCCGGGGAACGACCGGAAGAAGCAGCTTGGTCTGACAGTAGTCAGTGATGTCAGGGTTTGGATAAGCGTCGTGTTGGTTAAGGTCCAATATCCGTTAGTTATTCATATATGGTAATCCTGGAACTGGGGTCCTCTTGACGTTCCAGTGATGGTTCTGGTTTTCAGAGAGGCCCCACTGGTTAGGCTTCCGTGCACCTTTTAGAGCATATGCCAGGGTCACAGAGACCCCTTCTCCCCCCTGCCTCACTCATCTGGAGAACCCGGTGCAGGAATATAGCAAGCACTGGGAGTCATTGGTCCGACCAGGAGCGGGTACCTGGGCCAAGATGGGAAATGCAGAAGCTCTTCTTTGTGGATTACAAGTCCAGATTGATAGGATATATATCCATATGTCTAGATCTACATGTACATATCCATCTATATTTATCTGCTTATCTATATGTAGAGAGAGACTGACTGGCTGGTGTACTCTCTTTTCTTTCTTTATGCTGCTAAAGCATAAGCCTTGGAATGTGGGATGGGCATCATATGCTAGCTATGTGGCTCAGAGAAGCAGAGGAGGCTGCACAGATAGAAGAATAGAACAGTCCGGCCAAAACGAGTAGATGAAAGATGGGAGACAGACCGAGACAGAGAGAGAAAGACACAGAGACACAGAGAATGCCCGAGCTGGGAGCGGTACCTGCTTACATTTGTACGCTGCGTTCTTTCTTTTTTAAAAAATATTTATTTATTTTTGAGAGAGAGAGAGAGCACAAGCTGGGGAGGGGCAGAGAGAGAGAGAGAGAGCAAGAGAGACAGAATCCGAAGCAGGCTCCAGGCTCTGAGCTGTCAGCGCAGAGCCCAGGGCGGAGTTCGAACCCACGAACTGTGAGATCATGACCTGAGCTGAAGTCGGACGCTTAATCGACTCAGCCCCCCAGGCGCCCCTGTACCCTGTGTTTTTTCAATAACTTTCCCTTCCCTACTTCAGCAGCCTCAGGCTGGCTTTGCTACTTTACAGACAACAGACTTGCTGCTTCCCCTCCGTCCGTGTAGAACTGTTCTTTCCCTTCTGGAGCTTGGCTTTAACCACCCCCCACCCGACTCTGCTCTCTCTGCACCAGTCCTGAGGTCGCAGCCCAGAGAGAGCGAGGCGGAGAGAGGAAGTCTTGGTGTTGTGTGTTCTGTGCAGCTACAGCCTCATCGTGGCTGCATGGTCCCTGTGGTCCCCACGCGTCAGGATGGCATGTCCTACCCGCTTCAGAGCTCTCCTGGAACCTGTGTCAGGCAGTGCAGGAGGCAGTCTTGTCATAGGTCGCTTTCTGGATCCATCTTCTTGGTGAACCATTAATAGTACTAACTGCCAAGAAGACTGACTGTAGATGCAAAGTCCTTCGTGGCCAGGGGGTCAGGGGGAGGTTAGGGGCAACAGTTTCACAGCAAACTTCTCAACAAACATAGGTGGACTGAGGAGGGAGGTGACCCGAGAGGGATATCAATTGTGGATCCTGGAGAAAACTTGGAGAAAGGCAGCCAAGGGACAGCACCAAAGCCTAGCAGAACTGCTGGGTCATCTGCTTCGACCCCTTGAGTTTTACAGGTGGGGAAGGGAAAGCAACATTTATAAGGGCCAGCCGTGTGACAAGCGCGTGAGTCATCCACGAACGCTGTCATCTGGGTACAATCCTCATTGGATAGATGAAGAAACTGAGGTTCAGAGTGGTCTGGTCATTTGCATAAGTGGTGAAGAAGGAGGGGATTCCGAGGCCCTCTCAGTCCCAAGCTCAAGCTGTAGTCAGAAGTGGCTTGGCCACATCACCTGACCAGAGCCTGGTCTTCGACTGCCGGGGCAGCGCCTTCCGTATCTCACCACGCTGCCTCCACCGCGGTGCGGTCTGAATGGCCGAAGTGGCGCTGAGCTCAGTCAGAGCCGGAGCCGTGCCAGATAATCTACATGCTTGTCCCACTGCCTGTGAGATAAGCATGGCTATTCCTGCTGGAGAAGAAGAAACGGGCCCAGGGCAGCGTTGTTTAGGAATTTATCTCTGATGCCGCGAAGTATGTAAGTGGCAGAGAACAACCAGGTGTAACTGACACCGAAGTCCGTGACCTTCCTTGATGCCCTCCCAGGATGTGAGAAAAAGTAATAGATCATCCACTTCCTCATCCTCTGCTCCCCAGAGGGGAGTGGTCTAGCCTTAAGAGAAATCCCAGTGACTGTATGTGTGTGTGTGTGTGTGTGTGTGTGCATGTGTGAGCAAGCTGGCAGGGGAAGGACTGAGTCAGGAGTCTATTTTCAAAAGTGTATGTGAGTGTATATACCTAGTGCCCTCTTCATGGCAAACTGGGAAACATACTGATGGGGGACCTGTGTTTCCCCCCCCCCCCCAGTACCCCATGTGGCAGGCACAGAAGTATCCTGCCCCAATGCACTGCCACAGGGTCTGTGCTGGGCTGACAGCATTAACTTCATTGGAGTCTCTGGAGGGACCTCAGCCAACAAATGACCAAGACAGCAACAGCCGAGACACGGTCCTCTCAGGGTGGCATTGTCCAGTGAACTTCTTGCACTCCCAACTCTGTTTCAGCATCTGCTTCCTGGAGGAGGCAACCGTCACTCCTCACAGCATCATACTTCATAGGCAACCAGACTGAAACACCAGCCTGCTAGAATATCATGCCATGAAGGCAGGGATGAGCATGCGTGTCTGCGTTATCCCCAGCACCCAGAATAGTCACTGGCACATAGAGTGGGGTGTGGAGCTCAGGAAACAAGTGTTAAATGAAGGAACGAAATCCAAATCTCTGTATTTGCTCACACTGGGATTGGTTGGGTCTGTACTAGTGCTGCTTTACCCATCTTCTATTAAACTGGCTACCTCCTCCTTCAGCGACACCAACATCCAGGCCCCTTCCTTTCTCTCTCTGGCTCAGTTACTGAGATTTTATGCCAGCACAGGGCTCCAGATTCAGAGCCACCTTCTGCAGTTGCTCCAAACCATCTGCCCTCTTCTCTTCAGTTCTCCACTTCCTCTGCTCTCTCAGCCAGACAGGTGCCACGTCCACCTCTCGGGTGCTCTATGCTCACTTGTCCCAGAGCCACGCTCCCAAAGTGTGTCCCTGAAGAGCACTTACCCAGCAAGGTTCCAAAGTCCTAGGTGTCAGGCACCCTCTATTTATTTACTTATCTATTTATTTTTTTATATCTTTTATATATGTAACATAAGGATGCCTGGGTGGCTCAGTCGGGTGAACCCAACGCTTGATTTCAGCTCAGGTCATGATCTCATGGTTCATGGGTATGAGCCCCGCATTGGGCTCTGCACTGACAGTGCAGAGCCTGCTTGGGATTCTCTCTCTCTCCCTCTCTCTGTACCTGCCCTGCTCGTGCATGCATGCTCTCTCTCTCTCTCCCTCAAA
Source organism: Lynx canadensis (assembly GCF_007474595.2). Taxonomy (NCBI): domain Eukaryota; kingdom Metazoa; phylum Chordata; class Mammalia; order Carnivora; family Felidae; genus Lynx; species Lynx canadensis. The sequence continues at coordinate 7,598,143 of NC_044315.2, read as the reverse complement.
ATAAATAAAATTAAAAGAAAATAAACATGTAACATAAAATTTACCATTTTAACCATGTTTAAGAGTACAGTTCAGTGACATTAAGTACATGTGCTCTCATACCATACACAGAAATAAATTCAAAATGGATTAAAGACCTAAATGTGAGATCTGAAATAATAAAACTCTTAGAAGAAAAACATGGGCAGTAATCTCTTTGATATCAGCCATAGAAACTTTTTCTAGATATCTCTCTTCAGGCAAAGGAAACAAAAGCAAAAACGAACTACTGGGACTCCACCAAAATAAAAAGCTTTTGCGCAATGAAGAAAACCATCAACAAAACAAAAGACAACCTACTAAATGGGAGAAGATATTCACAAATGATGTATCTGTTAAGAGGGTAATATCCAAAATATAAAAAAAACGTATACAGCTCAACACTGAAAGAGTAAGTAATCTGATTAAAAAATGTTCAGAGGACCTAAATAGACATCTTTTTTCCAAAGCAGGCATGCAGATGGCCAACAGACACATGCATCACTCATGATCAGGGAAATACAAATAAAAAAAAAATGCAATGAGACACCACCTCACACCTGTCAGAATGACTAGAATCAAAAAGACAAGAAATAACAAGTGTTGGTGAGGATGTGGAGAGGAAGGAACCCTTGTGCACTGTTGGTGGGAATGTAAATTGATGCAGCCACTGTGGAAAACAGTGTGGAGGTTCCTCAAAAAATTAAAAATACGATCCGGTAATTCCACCACTGGCTACTTACCTCCCACAAAGAAAAATACTAACTCAAAAAGATATATTTACTGAAGTGTTACTGACAATAGCCAAGATGTGGAAGCAAGCCAAGTGTCCATCAAGAGATGAATGGATAAAGAAGAGGTGTTATGTATAGACAATGGAATGTTACTCAGGCACAAAAAAGATCTTGCCGTTTGTGACAACATGGATGGATCTACAGGGTATTGTGCTAAGTGAAATACATCATGTAGAAAAAGACAAATACCACTTGATTTCACTTCTCTGTGGAATCTAAAAAAACAACAACAACAAATGAACAAACAAAAAACAGAAATAGACTCAAAAAGACAGAGAACAGGTTGATGGTCGCTAGAGAGAAGGGACGGGGGAATGGGCAAAAAAGGTGAAGGGGAGAGGGCGATCCTGGCTTCCAGTTACGGAATGAGTAAGTCGTGGGGATGAAAGGCACAGTATAGGGAATATAGTCGGTAGCATTGTGATAGCGTTGTATGATGACAGACGTCCTCCACACTTGTGCTGAGCAGAGTACAGACACGTTGAATCACTGTGTTGCACACCTGAAGCTCATGTAACGTTGTGTCAACCGTACTCCGATTCACAATGTTCTGCAACCATCATCACTACAGAACGTTTTTATCGTGTCAAACAGAAACTCCGTACCCATTGAACGATAAGTCCCCATTCTCCCTTTCCCCGGCCTTTGGTAACCTCTATTCTTTCTGTCTCGATGAACTGGCCTGTTCTGGGTACCTCACACACATACAGTATTCGTCCTTGTGTGTCTGGCTTGTTTCATCGACCACGATGTTTTCAAGGTCCATCCACGTGGGGGTACGTCAGAACTTCCTTCCTAAGGCTGAATAATATTCTGTTGTGTGTATAGGCCACATTTTGTTCATCCATCCGCTAGTTGATGGGTATTTGTGTTGCTCCTACATTTTGGCTACTGTGAGTAAGGCTCACAGTAGGAACTGTGGTGGGTCAATATCTGTTTTTAGTCTGTTTTCAATTCTTTTGAGTATAATAGTGGAATTTCTGTATCACGTGGTAGGTGTATTTTTAAGTTTTTGAGGGCCGACCCAACTGTTTTCCATGGGGCTAAAAGGTACTCCGTGGTCCATAGACTTCATCCTCCAGCTCTTTCTTGAAGAGCCACAATGTACTTCTCACTAGCAGAGTAAAGGCTCTGACAGGTCCTGAAGTAAAGAAATCTGAGTAACCTACACCCACCGTTCTCCTAACCAATTTGACCTTTCTTTGCAGAACATACCGTCGTCTGCTGGTTTGGGAAACAGTTCTCTGAGCTCCGCAGGCGGACATAGTAAGAGCTGGGGCTCAGGGCCAGTGCAGAATCCATCAGAGCCCAGAGGCAGGGTCCCCTCCAACTCTCTAGCTGGCCTACTGGGCCACCCTGGCAAGTTTGCTTCCTTCTCCTGGGGCTCTGCACGTGCTCCACTGACTGCCTGGTCCACCTTTCCTCTGCTTCTCTGCTTCTGGGAGATGAAGCTGGCCTTTAGGACTAGCTCAGGTACCCACTCTTCTGCTTAGCTCTTACGAAACTGTGTTGCCCTCTTAAAGGGCTGCCGCCTCCACCATACCGAGGGTCACATTTTGTTGGCAGAAACCACCACGTGGAGAGCTTATTAAAAACGCAGATGTCTCCATCTCACCCCCAAAATTCCAACTCAGTAGCTCCGGGGTGTGCATTTTTAACAAGCACCCCAGGCAATGTTCTTGGGCAGATGATTCTTGGAATGCCCCTGTTGTTAGCTCCGTGAGGCTAGGAGTCACTTCCGCTTCTGTTTCTTGTACGCGGCGAGTGTTTGAGCGAGCGAAGGAAGGAGCGTGTGCACACGTGCATGGATCAAACAGCCTCTGTCTCCTCTTCTGTAAAAGAAGAAGTTGGAAGAGATGTTCTCTAAGCTGCCTCTTCGTTCAACTTCTCTTTATAAAGTTCAGGTTATTTTGCCCCCAAGACACTTTATCAGAACCATACACAGCACACAAGCCCAAGCACATGGAACCACCCGGGAGACCCGGTGTAGAGGACTCAGTCTGCGCGAATGTTTAGCAAATGACCCAGGACTCACAGTGATCGCATTTTTGAAACTGTCGACTCTAGCCTAAGCTAGGGATCCAAAGAACGGCAGGTGCTTCTGCCCCTGTGAATTCAGCCTCATTCTCCCCAAGAGCAAGTAGCTGAGAGGCAGCATTGGCAGAGCTGAGAACCCCTTAAGTGTGAGGGCTAGGGGGAGGCACATGGGGAACCAGGGCCCGTGGCGGGTGCTGGGTGCCGAGTGGCCTCCTTGCTGCTTAGAGGGGGCACAGACCGTTAGCCCTGGTGGGGCCCCCGAGCCGAGAATGCTCCCACCATTTTTCGGTGGAGCCTTTGGACGTAAAACCCTGACTCTCCTCTCCCCGTGGACCCTGGAGGTTTTGAGAGGCAGCTCTAGCTTCTCGTAAGAACTACAGCCTGAGAAAAATGAAGTCTCCCGTTGCTTCTAACCTCTCAGCGTTTCAGAGGAAAAGGTTAGGCTAGGACTGCCAACATCCAGCAAATATTTGGTTAGCTTGGAGAGAATGGGTGCTCGTTTTCCAATTCCCACAGACTTCTGTGTGCCCAGTTCCTTTTATTAAAAACTTCAAATCCAGAGATAAAGTCGAATGGCGCTCCAAGCTCCAAGCATTCATCTGTATCCCGGGGAGCAGGACCCAGAATCTAAACAAAGAAATCTTAATCAATAGAACTCATGAATTTCCTCCAGGAACAGGACCCCACGTAGCGGAAGGATCAGCAGAGGGTCCTAATTGTGTTTTTCTTTGCGTTGATGTTTATGGGAAATGCTGGAGGACACTCCTTCGGTCGACTAGGGTCAGCGAGCTATGGTCCACGGGACATCCTGCCTGCTGCCTTTTTTGTATGTTTTTTGTACAGCCTGTGAATTAAGAATGTTTTTTTAATTTTTTTTTCATTTTTAAATGGTTGAAATAAATCGAAAGAAGAAAAACATTTCATGACACCTGAAAGTGGTGTGAAATTCAAATTTGTGTCCATACATACAGTTTTATTAGAACACTGCCACACCCATTCCTTGGCGTGTCGCCTGTGGCTGCTTTCGAGTGACGGGATTGAGGAGTGGACACCGAGCCCATGATCTAAAATACGTACTATCTGGCCATTTCCAGAAAAAGTGTGCGTACCCCTGGGGTCGGGGAAGCAAGACCTGGCTATCAGTAGTATTTGTGCTAAAGGCTATGAAACACATACGCACAGGTGAAGAATTATAAAGCAGGCACCTGTTTACCCTAACAAGAGGGTCAGGAAATAAAACACTGCTGGTCAGCACCCCAGGAGCCCTCTGTGTGTCCTTTCTTCCCGATCAAAGTTCATCAGTATCTGGACCTTTGTGAGAATATCTTCCGCGTGGTTCTTGTATATTTCCACCACCTCAGGCTTGTAAATGAATCATGCGCGTTTTCAAACTCGTTATAATAGAACACTATCCCTCTTTTTTGTGGTTGTCTTGCTTCTCTCCATTTAGCGAAGCTCATCTATTCATTTGACTGTTGATGGACAGTTGGGGCATTTCCAGCTCGGGGCTATTGTGAATAGCACTGCTGTGAACATCGTGTATCCGAACCATCGCTGACTTGTGCAAGAGTCTCTCCCTCGAGAGGAGTGGGATTGTTGGATCGCGGGTTATGTGTACCTTCAGCTCTACCCGTTAATGCCAAACTGTTCCCCAAAGAGACCGGACCAAATCGCGCTCCCACCAGCCGCCTCCTTACTTAAGGAGCACGGAAACTCTCTGAGTCTTGTCAGCCGGCACTATTTGCATCTTCAAACCCTGAACCACAGTCCCCTGGGGAGCCAGACAGGGTGTGTGAGAGCCATTATCCCTTCTGCCCTGCACCTCGTGTCTTACAAATGTAGCAAGAAAACGGTCAAATTTTCCAAGAGTGACCCTGGAGGGAACATGAACTCTTTTAGGTCTTGGCTATACAGGTCAGCCAGGGTGAGAATGCCCTGACCACCCTCCCCTCTCCCTCTCCCTCCCTAACTGCTCCAACTCCCCTCCCGTGATGGGAGCTAAGGAAGGAGGCTCATCACAGCCCAGGGGTCAGGTGCTCTCCCAAAGCCTGTGGAGTGGACGGGCGGGGCGGGAGCAGGGAACGGTAACTGCCCCTTCCTCCTCTGGGAGATGGGAGGACTTCAAGGTCGGGGCATCAGCTCCCGGGAAGCAGATGCTTTTGTCTTTTTCTGCAGGGTTTTAGGAAGACTGGGCAGCCAAGGCCTAATCCCCAGCGGCCAGCGCGCCGTAACCCCCTCACCTGAGGGACCAAGCACTTAGCGGCATTTCCGAGGCCCGATGTAGCTTCACACTGAACGGGCACCAGTAAGCCCCAAGCCCCAGCGCATTTATCCAGTTCGGGAAGTGGATTAATAGAATAACCAATAAAACATGTATAAAAGCTTTAATTAAATCTGATGAAATAAAACTTCATGTTTTATTTATGGACACTCCCAACATGTAAAGGACTCGGGGACACATCATTTTTACTGCCATTTCATCCTCATATCTATAATTAAATCCAGGCTGCAGCTCTGGGCCAGAGCAAGGCGGCATTTTAAAGCCGGCCTTGCACCGGCCCTCCCCCACCCCCATCTGCTTTTAATTATAATTACCATCCCCATAAAGGAAGGAGGCTTGCGGCAAAACAAAACAATAAAACAAACAAACAAACAAAATGGCTGTTGCCATTGTGTTTTGAAAGGGCATGCCTAAGGCAGATTGCAGGCAGGTGGGCGTCCTATTTCCAGTTTTATTCTGTACCAAGTGCACAATCCCTTCATTTTACTTTTGACATAAAAAAAAAAAGGACTTCATGAAACAAGACAAAATAACTTATGATTATACGAAACATAACTGTGACAAATCACAAAACTATACATATTAATAGAAAAAAAGTGTACCTAATTCTTTAAAAGATTTATGACAATAAGCACCAGATGTGTGCCCCTAAAGTAAAATCGGCCCCATATCCAGTTTGATATACGCAGTTCATTTCTCTACGTGAGTGTATATAACTATGTACAAGAGTCTGTGTGATTTATGGAAAACAGATTTCCACTCCCCCCCCCCAAAGTGCTTTATGTCAGCAACATTACACAGGATGTTCTGCTGTCTGTACAAAATAAATCTTTTCTTCTTCTTCTTCTTTTTTTTTTTTTTTTCTTTATCCATTGCAAAAAAAAAAAAAAAAAGGTAACCGCAGAAATTCCACACCACCAACAAAAAGTGCCATTAAAAATGCTGCTATAAAATGACATGGTCAAAACAGACAAATAAAATAGCAAATAATTGAATTGGACATTTACAGTCACTATTCCCAATACTTCAAGACAACTGGAAAGTCCAGGTTCTGGGACAGACAGGGGAGTTGAACGTTTACCTCTGCTCGAGTACACTAATGTGCTCGACAGCTGGTAAGTGAAACACGACAGAACCACACCACCCCTGTTCTATCAGGGGGTCCCCTGAAGGCCTTCCGTCCACTTCGAGTCACCTGTGCAATTTGGGGGAGACGTGGTTAAAGGGAGACACCCCACAGGACCAGCAAATACTTAAATAATATTTAACGGCCGATCAGAGGCTAAATTACAACTGACATTTTGAAATGGTCCCTTTAGGGAATTAAGACAATGCAGCAAATGAAATGTCTCTAAGCAGACTGATTTTTTTTTTAATGTAATAGGATAATTGGCTTTGCGCTGTGTGTATTTCACCAGTTTTTTTCAAAACAGGGGAATGACAATCTCTGCTCAGATGTTGATGAAAATGGTTACAATATCGAGACTAAAAAGGCCAGGAAATGGAAGGGAGTGAGTTTCTCGAAGTTTCTATTTTCACTGCTACAGACATGATGATGAATGCAGATATAAATCTGGCACGACACTGGAAGCAAGCAAGGGGCAGATTTTAAGGTCAGGGAGACTCTGGACTCTAAGGACAGCCTGTGCCGTCTATAAGGAACCCGAATGTGTCGTGCCCTGAGGCCCCGACTCCAACCCGCAGCCCCTGGGATACGCTTGACGGGTATGTGAGGGGGCAGCTGACTTCGCGGGTCGCACTTGACTCTGCTTCCCGTGCGCTCCCTCTGCTAACACCAAGGTCCCTTGGTGGGGGGGCGGGGGGGGGACTGGCTTCTGTCCCTGCTGAGGGAGGAGGCCCTGAGGTGCTGCTGTCCCCTCCCCCCACAAGCAGCGACAGGGCCACCATGAGGCCAGGCTAACACCAGAGGCAGGCACAGGGGCATGTCCCCCAGGCAAAGAAGACGATGACACCCAGGGGTTTGTGAGGTTCAGCCTCTGGCTTCGCCTTCCTTCCCTCCCTCCCCGTAAATCATGTAAAAGCCGCGAGGCACGGAGGCATCACTGCATTAACCCTGCTTTTTGTCAGCTTCTCCCTCCCTCATCTCACACATGAAGAACGTTCTGAGTTCCCCACGCAGGCCTCAGCGTTCGAGAATGGCCGCGCTGTCTCCCTAAAGACACCGGATCTCTACCTTCCTTTGCAGAGTGTGACAAAGGACACGCAAGGGATGGCAGGTAGCACGCACGTGTCCTCGTTTAGGCCAAGTGACCTAACCCACAAAGTCTGCAGGGGGGGAGGCCCGAGGGCTCATCTGGAAGGGAAGCCTTTCCGAAAGCAGCGCAGATCTTTGTCAAGTGGGTAACTCGGCCCTCTCGCGGGCCTGGCCTTTCTCAGATCGGAGCTCAGCGGTCGGCGGACCTCGCCCACCGTAAAAGCGGACCCCACACGCGGCTCTTTAGTCCCCTCTCTCCGTGACGTGTTGGGATCCGGTCTGCGTCAAGCAGCACGTGAGCGACTGCCGAGCCCGACTGGAAGGACCTGTCTGTCTGGATACAAACTGTCCCGGGACACCCAGCTGGTTAACCCTTCTCGAAGACCGTAACGATCCCAGTTGGACAAACCACATTGTTTCAATTGTGTTCAGAACCCATTCTTAAGGACAGAAAAAAGAAACGTTGAAACGCGATAGTTCTGGAACGCCAGAGTTTACCAGGGGGTCCCTGGGGTGTGGCTAATTTTTACGGCCTTACGCGAACGACTTAAGATCTTTTTGAATAGCTTTGTAAACGCATCACAGAAAGTGGCTTCCTATTCAGGTTTGCTATCAAATGACCAAGAGCTCTGTGGAAATTCCAGGCTAGAGTTACATGAAAAAAGCGAACATCTGCTGCCCCAGCCTTCCCTCTACCTGCTCCCTGGGAAGACCTTGCCAAGGGTGCTCAGGCAGTGGCGGTGGGCGAGCGGGAACAGAGAAGAAGGTGACAAGAGCGAGGAGGGAGAGGAGAGTACGGGGGAGGGACAGACGGATGAGTGGACATCCTAACGGAGGCGAGCAGAGGCTGTGCAAAGTAACTGGACATCAGGCACCTCTCGTGTGGTTTTTTGAGAGAGCCCAGGATCTCAACTCGGCGTGTCCCTGTTCCACATCTTCTAGCACGACCTGGGCGCGGCATTCCCCGCGCGGAGGCGAAGGGTCAACGAGTCAAGTGATCTTTTCCACTGAACAAGGTCTTCGAGGTGGAGTCGCCTCACGCAGTCAGCCCACCAGGGTTTCTGCTACGGCACTGGGAAGGGGTCGGGCCCACCCACTTCCCGCCGGTGCCTTTCGCTCAATGCAAAACTGCGACTCTGGGGGGGCTCCCAGGCGCTGCGAGGTGGGACCAGGAGGGGCCACGGGCTGTGGCTAAAATGGATGTAGCTGGCGTGATTAAGATAACTATTTCCATCCAAAGAACAGACCTCTAAATATTTTTCTTCCTTTAAAAGTAGATGTAAATAACAAGTCTTTAGCATAAAAGAACTAAGATAAGTTGCTGGAATATAAAACAGGTTGTAGTGCCTTTTAAGGGACTGTGCTTGATAGAACCTCATTTTGCTTCTGGAGAAATACTGAAAAGCGACTGGTTAGCACGGGGACGGGAAGAGCAGAGAGGCACCAGCTCGCCGGGGTGCCAGGCCGGTGCAGTGCCAGGATGGGGGGGGGGGCTCCTCCGCGGGCTGAGCCCAAGCGGTGCTTTGGATGCAGATTTCCCTCATCGGGTCCTGCCGGAGCCCATGGGGAGGATGCGTACGGGGCGAGGCAGTTCTCTGTGCTTCTGGCAACTTGGGTTTTCCTTCCCTACTTGGAGTTCTGTGCGAGGGTGGTCCCCGAACTACACTTTGACGTGTGCGTCATTTCACTGGTGTCCTTTGAGAGCGGACAGCTGGAAGGAACAGGTGTCCGGCAGAGTGACTCTAAATTCCCTTTGAAGAGACAGTCCTGTGGGCCACCAGCAAATCCAGACAGAGCAGCAACCACACGCAGCCCTGGGCCGGCCGGCCCTGACCAGTCCCGCCTTCCAGAGACACGCCTGGGACTTTGCAGGTTCCACGGAAGCGGCTGGCATCCTCTTCGCGCAGTCAGTGAGGGTGTGAGAGTACAGGGTGGCGAGCGACGAAAAGGTTCCGGATGCCAGTGGTAGTGGAGGCCAGGGGAGCTTTTAGCCTTCGGTATAGACAGAGGAGAGCTGGCTAGGACAGCGGTCCACAGCGCTGATCTGCAAGAACGTGGCGTCTTCAGGCCCGCCACGCACAGAGTCCCCGAAGAGGCCGGGGGACCCCGACGGCAAATCATACACTGGAAGAGAAGGAGAAAGAAGTCAACGGTCCCGCCTGTCTCTACCCACCGTGTGTGCCCTACGGCCAGTGCTGAGTGGGGGCCCAGGGTTAGGACCTTCAACGGCTCTCTGTCCCCGGGGCCCTCAGTGGGGAAGGAGGCTGACGGACTTGCAGGCCTACGGTCAAGGTAAGTCTTGGCAGAAAATACGGGCTGAGCGCAAATAAAAGTCAAGTGTTCAAGGGAACGGTGAGGGTGGCCTGAGAAAGGAGATGACTGCAGTTGAGCCATAAAGAAAGATGGGATTCTCACAGATGGAGAGGTAAAGAAAGAACATTCTAGAAGGAGGAAACAGAGCACAAAGACGGAGAGCGAGGGGCTGTGGGGCCACGTGCATGGGCAGCGCACGTGGGGAGACAGGTGTGAGGTGAGGCCTGGAGCGTCTGACCAGGCCTATCTCGTGGCTTTGACTGCCTCGCCAAGGAGAAGACTTTATTCTTTTTAAAAAAATTTTTTTTTTCAACGTTTATTTATTTTTGGGACAGAGAGAGACAGAGCATGAACGGGGGAGGGGCAGAGAGAGAGGGAGACACAGAATCGGAAACAGGCTCCAGGCTCTGAGCCATCAGCCCAGAGCCCGACGCGGGGCTCGAACTCACGGACCGCGAGATCGTGACCTGGCTGAAGTCGGACGTTTAACCGACTGCGCCACCCAGGCGCCCCGAGAAGACTTTATTCTTTAGGCAACTGGAGGCTAAGGTATTCAAGGAGGACAGGGGCTTATTCTGTCTTTCATTTTTGGAAGGCAATGCTCACGGCGGTGCAGAGGGAAGAATGGTAAAGGTAGAGTTGATGCAGGGAACACGCTGGAAGGCTACAGCTGTTGTCACAGCCCGGGAGGGACGCTGTGGCCCCTGAACCAGGGTGGTGAAGGTGGGGCTGGAGAGGAGCGTGAAGGTGCGAGATACGACAGGGGCGGATTCCACGGGATTTGCTGCGGTCACGTGCGGGGTCAAGTCTAGTCCCGGTCTCACCTGCTAGTCTGCCGGGGTTTCTAAGTGACAGTCATCAACATACCTGCAATGCCCGAGTGAGCCGAGAAGGCCCTGTGGAACACGTCAAAGCCAGCCTGCCCCATGGGCGTGGGGGCCAGGCAGTCCTCGAAGGAAGGCACCACACTGCACGAGCTGCTGGGCAGCACGGCTCTCTGGGGGTCCGGGTACTGTGGGGGGCAGAAGGTCTGGAGCTGCCCGTAAAATCCTGAAATACAAACATGGCAGTGATCTACCGCAGAAGGCCGTTCCAAACACCACCCCGGCACAGCCAGACCCTTGCTCAGCCTGGCTTCATGCAACAAAATGCCTTCAACTCTTAAGCCCACCTGTAAAATCTCGTAAGCGAGCCTCCGAAATGCACTATTTCCGCAGAAGCTCTTCTACCTTCAGGGACCAACAAAGCTTGTTGGCTTCTGACATTTTTACCTCCTGCTCCAGGACTGGAAGCTGAACGAAGGGCTCCTTACCTTCCCCAGATGCTCTACAGAGTCCTGGAGACCGCGAACCTGACCTTCAGAGAACGTGCCTACCCAGACCCTCCCACCACATTTGGGTACATCATCATCACCTCCTTTACATTCTGTTCTGCTTTTCACATTTGGTAAAGCCTGAAGCATGCTCTTAACAAGGCCCTTGTTTTCTTACAAAGAAAAAAAGCAAAATCGATCTGTCCATCCATCTGTCCTTCTAACGGATACGTTCAAACTCCTTAATAACTTTTTCACTATGTTGAATAGGTATGGGGTACCCATAAGATGGAATGTGCTAGAATATATTACTGTTGTTGATCTTTGTGGTAAAATGGGAAAACTGGAAGTGAAGACACAACGTAATGAAGAAACAGGACGAAAGGTTTCTTAATATTTCAACGTAATCATCGACATTCTGCTGATCTTGTTTCACTGATGTCTTTCAATTTTTCTTTGCTCGCGTAATGGAGTTTTCCTTGGGGCGTCTGGTCCTTTCCCATGATCCTCTACACCTTCCAAGATATCTTACCTTTTCTGCCTTCCTTCTTGCCTCGTGATACACTTAAGTCAATGGATTGTTTTCCCGGAGCATAAGAAGCTTTTAAAAATCTAATAATGAAATCTTCGTTTGATGCTTTATTGAAGGGAAGGTTGTAGTTCTTTGTGTCTGTTCCCTCACTTGCAAACTGTGTCGGTTTCACTGGCTATGGTGAAGATTAAGGGATAGGAAGACCATATATAGCATTTTAAGGTGCTTTAGAAACATCGGCTATTCTTAACATCACTACTGTGTTTCGGGTAGGAAAAAAACACGAGAGACTCGTAGAGAAAGTGACCCAGGGCTCATATGAAATGATGGAGAACTCGGGACTAATTCATTGGGCTTTGGGTCCCCAGTCCTATGTGCCTTTCTCCACTAGAACTCCCCCTTCTCACTGATCAATAGGTAGGGGAGGTGTTACTGGGTTCTTTCCAGCTCTCTTTAAGCACAACCAGGACACACGGCCACATCGAGTCTACTACACTCTTAACCCTTCTCACTTCTGTTTCGTACTCTCAAGGTGCCTGTGTAAATGCTCCCATCACCTTCAGCCAGGAAGCCTGTTCCGTGGTTGCTGGGGACGTCACCAAAGAAAAGTGTGCCTAACTGCTCAAAAAGACACAGGCTGGCCCTCCAGGAGCTTATGATCCAAGACGGAGGGACCAATGCAGATTTAGGCATGGAGCACACTCACAGTAGAAAATGAAATAATAACCCTTTACAAGCAGACAGTAGTATATTTTGTATAGGATCCAGAGAAAAATGCACACGAGGTTTTGGGGGAAGGTTAAATGCATACATTACAGTAGAGACTGGGAAAATATCCGGGGAAATATCATGTTCAGGCAAGAGAAGAAAGAATGGGAAACCACTGGCCTTTCTCTGTTTGACCCCCAAAGGCTTCCGTCTGATCTTGACAGACACATGGGCAAAGGACCCAACCAGACTACTCAAAGATTCCTATAATTGATCGACCAATATGGACAAACTCAATCCTCTAGCCAACAAAGAAATAAAATCAAGACAATATTCTACCTATCACATCAGCGAAGATTTCTAGAAATCATTCTCGGTGCTGGTGTGAGAATGACAATCACTTCTGTCCAGCGCTGTGGACACCGGGAAAGTACAAGCCTCTTGGAAAACCACTGGACAACCTGGGTGTAGATCCTTAGAAGTATTCACATACATACACCTGGACTTGAGGATTTTACTTCTGAGTACGTATTCTAAAACTCTTTTCCAAAGCACAGAAGGGGGCGCCTGGGTGGCTCAGTCCTTTAGTGTCTGTCACTTGACTGTGTTCAGGTCACGATCTCACAGTTTGTGGGTTCGAGCCCCACATCCACTGTATGCTGACGGTGTGGAGCCTGCTTAGGATTTTCTCTCTCTGTCCCTGCCCCCCCCTCCACTCCCATTTGCTCTCACACTCTCTCTCTCTCTCTCTCAAATAAATAAACTTTAAAAAAAAAAGAAACAAAGAACAGAGGAAATTCTGCACAGAGACAGTCACTGCAGTGCTAGTTGTCAGAACAGAAGACCCAAGAGCCAAACGGGCCGCCATAAGGGGATGATTAAGCAAAGAGTGATATGCTTATACGATGGAAACATTAAGTAGGCATTAAAACAATATTTACAGGGGGTTTTTAATAACATGGAAAGACCATCATATAAGGTTCAGAAGAAAACAAAAGATATGAAGCGGAATATGGAGACTAGGTGCAGTCACGTGGGAGCCTATGCAGAGCACAGACATCAAAGCAACATTTCTATAGTTGTTGTTGGGCTGGTTTTTTCGGGCTTTGTATTTTTTTCTTTTTTTTTTAAGTATAATTTATTGTGCAGTTAGCTAACATGTGGTATATACAGTGTGGGCTTTATATTTTTCTGAACTTTAATAGCGGTGAAGGGCAAGTATCCTGGAACCAGACTTCCTGGGTTCAAGTCCCTGTGTAACCACTTACCAACTGTGTAGTCTTAGTGAATTACTCAGCCTCCCACTGTCTGTTTTCTGATCTGTAAAGTGGGGTTAAAAGTAGTACCTACACCTCACTGAGTTATGATGAACATTAGAGAAGTTAATATTTACATATTATAGAATATAATTCGATAATTACGTAATTGATATTTGTATATTTTAGTTTACATAGTATGTGATGCGTTTGTTAAATAAGTAAAATTAAAAAGTGAAATTTTATAACAACCGAGTTCTCAAAAAAAACCACAACCTAATTATTAAAAGAAAGAAAATTTTTGGAAAAGCAACAAGTAAGTCCTTCAACAATAACCAAACGGAAAGAGCAGCAGGCATGTGGCACACACCCACTTCCCTGGTAAAATCCTCTGGAACATTCTTGGCCCTGTGGGGACCTGAGCTGCGCACATCTTGCCCATGTTGGTTCCCACGTCTTGCACTGACACACGTCCTGATTTCCTTGCTCACCCCCGGCACAAGCTCAAAACAGCAACATGTCTGAGTGATCTGAAGGAAACTCGAACGAGCAGCTTCATGGTTTGGGAGGTTCCTTGGACTGATCTTGACTTTGGGTATCTGGTGGCCAGTCATCTACATTAGGATGAAAACAGGGCTGTGGACCACACTGTTGGTTTATTAGAGTGTAATGTCTCCTCACTGAGAAGAATAGACACTATCTGCTATTTATATCACTAGGCTGGCTCTGCCCACATTTGTCACCCATAAATTCCCTGACAGCGTTCCTCAGCGTACTGTTATCCTTCCAAGAGGAGAAGACATTTCTCACCAAGCTCCCTCAACTCCCCAGATAGGGACATTAATCATTCAGGTATGTCAGGAACAGTGATGCAGACCTTCACTGACCTTTCGTGAAAACCAGTTCTCTCTCTTCCCTATCTTCTGTCATGCTTCTAAGAGAGCAGAAATGTTACCTGGCTTCAGCCTACCTCTGAGTATCGTGATGTGCGAGTGTAAAAGGTACGTCGTGTGGTGAAACACACCCGGTGAGGTTAACTCGTAAACCCAACAACCTGGGCTCCATCCCCCAGGCTCCCCCGTCGGCCTGGATCGGAGTGAGAAGGCGGAGTGGACTGTAATTCCTGCCTGTGGCTGTCTTGGCTGACACAAGAACAGCGGGAACCAGAAAATGGCCCCACAAGCATGTCTGATCACTCTCACAGCCAACCCGGGGGAAGAAAATCCTCTGTATTAAATCCGTCCCTCCAAGAAGCCAGTCACTAGAGACGCCAAATCCACTGGTGTGGATGGCTGTGGTCAGTCAAATCAAAGAGCTTTAACATATCCTCTTTCCAGGGCTGTTTTCACAAAATGAACGAAATTTTAAAAAATTCCATTAGGGTCTTGCCACACACACGAACCCTAAGGAAGCCTAACTCGTTTTCTGATGAATGGCTCCTGTATTCCAGCTGTTGGACTTCGTGTAGTGAATTTGGAGGGAATGCTACCTCTCAGACCAAAAGCAAAATGAGGCAAGATGTTAACACATTTCGTGGGCCTAAGACGAGAGTGATGGCAAGGTCAGCCAATCTGTCAGTCAGTCAATCAGTCAATGACTATCATCGGGCGCTGGCCACGGTGCTATCGGAGAGACCAAAGAAACAGAAGATAATACCTCGCCCTTGAGGATTGATAATGCCCTCAGAGCGAGAGCGCACACACAGTTATAACAGTGTAGGAACAGACACGTACATTCGGGTTGGCAATAAATGTCAGCTGTCACCTTTAGTTATAAAATCGCCTCTCCCCCGTTTTATAAGTTACTTTGCTTCAGTCTCCTGGTTTGTGAATTCGAGCCCCGCGTCAGACTCTCTGCTGTGAGTGTAGAGCCCATTTCAGATCCTCTGTCCCCAACTCTCTCTGCCTCTCCCCCACTCACTCTCTCTCTTTCAAAAATAAACATTAAAAAAATAAAAACATACTTTTTTTCCTAATTATAATTTGTATCTCTAAATTCTCCTGAAATCAATATTACTCTGTTAACTAGAATTTAAATAAAAACTTGAAACAAAAATTATTTGAAATTAATTTTACCAACTAGAAAATGTAGAACAGTATAAACAAAGAAAGGAAAAACTTTATTTCCACATTCAGATATGGCCAGATATATATATATACACAAAGCTGGCATGTTATATATATTGCTTTGTTTTCTTTTCTCTCCTAATATTCTCTATGGGCTACACGCATCACTAAACTTCTTTTCATTTTTAATGTTTCTTTCTTTCTTTATTTAGAGAGCACGAGCGGGGGAGGAGCAGAGAAAAAGAAAGACAGAATTGCAAACAGGCTCCACACTGTCAGTGCTGAGCCCAACACGGGGCCCGAACCCACAAACCGTGAGATCCTGACCTGAGCTGAAATCAAGAGTCGGACGCTCAACAGACTGAGCCACCCAGGCGCCCCTCACCAAACTTCATTCTTTTTTTTTTTTTTAATTTTTTTTTTCAACGTTTATTCATTTTTGGGACAGAGAGAGACAGAGCATGAACGGGGGAGGGGCAGAGAGAGAGGGAAACACAGAATCGGAAACAGGCTCCAGGCTCCGAGCCATCATCAGCCCAGAGCCCGACGCGGGGCTCGAACTCACGGACCGCGAGATCGTGACCTGGCTGAAGTCGGACGCTTAACCGACTGCGCCACCCAGGCGCCCCTAAACTTCATTCTTAAAAAAAACTACCTCTTTGGTTTGTCACATGGGGGTCACTGAGGCCTCTGTGATGACAGGTTTGATCAGGAGTTCACAGTCACTGTTGCTGCTAAGGAACAAATCAGCCCCATGAAGCTGGGTGTCGGTTTCCTTCCCAAAGTGGAAGGGGTGGGGCGGGTGGGGGGAGCCAGAGGCGAGAGGAATTGCATGACTACATACGATCACAGAAAGGTGTTCTCTAGGGCCGTCTTTCTTCGATGACAGAAACGATCTCTTTCTACCTGTATCTCGCTGTCCAGCTAACCGAGAGGTTGAGATGGGCTAGTGCTACAGAAGAACCGGCCCTTTACTTTTATTTAATTTTAATTAGTTGAAATTTAAACAGCCATCTGCCCTTCCCAGGGTTAGCACATTTTGTTTCAGAAAGGTTTCCAGTGATGGGGCGCCTGGGTGGCTCCGTCGGTTAAGTGTCGACTCTTGACTTCAGAGCGGGTCATGATCTCACGGGTTTGTGATCGAGCCCCACATCGGGCTCTGCGCTGACAGTATGGAGCCTGCTTGGGATGCTCTCTCTCTCGCTGTCTGTGCCCCTCCTCTGCTCGTGTTCTTGCTCTCTCTACCTCTCTCAAAATAAATAGACTTTAAAATAAAAGAAAAGGAAAAAAAAAAGAAAAAAGCAATGTTTCTGGTTAAATTCCTGGAGGAAAAACACATGGCCCACCACCCAGGGTTTAAATAAAAGCCAGGCAAGGCTTCTTAGACTCATGGCCTTCAAGATAGGAAATATATTAGACTCTTTACTGCATTTATCTTTTCCTTGAAGATTTACCACTCCAATCTTTGTGGAGGAAACCAATATATAAATAAGTAAGTGAACGACGGTCAGCCAACTTGCAGCCCTCAAGAGGGCGGATGAGCGCTGTTCGAAGCTAAACCTCCAGGGCATTTCAGCTCTCCTGAAGGTGCGAGCCACATTCCCCTTCGGAAGTAGAAGGAAGAGGAAACATGTCGCCCACTTTCTTTCGTGCAGACTGTGGACACAGCTGGCCGTGCCCACTGGGAGCGGCAACAGGCACTGGCCGGTCCCCAACATCCCATCTGCATGATGGTGGAGTGAGTAAAGCTTGACGCAGAGGCTCTACCCAACCTTCAGCCCCATAGAAGGGGAGGGAAACCATCAGCCTACACCTCGTCAAGCCTCTGTGTTGGGAGCTGTGTACCCAGTGGGTTCGTTTATGTGGCAGATGGCTTTGCAAAGCCCAATTCTTGTTTTCCTCGAAGGGGAGGGTGGGAAGCACCACCAAACTCTGGGCACCAGGGAAAATGCTGGGTGGACGGTGTTCAGAATCAAGACCGACCCCTCCCTGTGGCAAGCTGTGCCCTGACCATGATGACAGCTTAGAGGGGCAGGCAGCCCATAGGGGCAGTCCCACACGGGCAACAGCAAGGTCCCTGAGAACTACTTCTCCAACCAGGTGTGGCCTGAGCAAGCTCAGAAGCATCCTTTGTGAGGCCCCTTGGAAATAATGCTGACGGCCATCCCCTCCGTGTGACCTGAGGACATCGTTTCAGGGGTCAGGCCAAGCACTGCTGTGGCCAGCCACGGCCAGGCTTCTGGGGCCGGCTGTGTCTTGACCTTCCAGAAGGAACACGGATTACTGTGTGTGTCTGCCCCTGTCGCGGTATTTCTGTAAAGGGGTTCACGGTATCTAGTTGATAAGGTAAGAGCAAAAAATCGAGAGGACTGGAAGAGAGGACCCATGTCACACAGTTATCGGCACTCCGCAAAAGCCACTTTTTCCTTTTCTTCTGCCAACACAAGCATTTCCAGTTTTCTGCTTTTATTTCACTCAACAACTATTCACTAAGCACCTGAGCGCTGGATACACGATGCTGGCTAAAACACCCTGGAGATTATGTTTTAGGGAGAAAGCAAGAGAAACATATAAATGAGAAACCAAGTAATATAGTTTCAGACTATGTATGACGACAACAAAAAGGGCATTTTCTTTAAGGGATGTATCCTCTTTTCTCCAGTATGCGTGCAGGGTGAGAAGCAGAAAAGGCAGCAGAGGAGGCAGAAGTCTGGATGTTCTCACAACTTTCAAAAGGGTTTTGAACAGCGGTGCCCTCCGTCTGGCCCTGGCTCGTGATGGCAGGTCCCATGAGGAGCCCATCCCGCGGCTCTGCTGGGGACCAGCCCCGGGGACTCTTTCTCCTCCAGTGGCTCTGATTCGTGCCTGGGAGGAGGGTAGGGGGGTATCGGAGGCACAGGCAGGACTGGTGGCATCTCAGCCCTTTGGTGGCACAGTTTGTTTGGTAGCCAAGTGGAAGGAAAGCTATGTATTTATGAGCTTTATGGCTCTAATTATTTTTCCGCAGAGACTATAATTTTGTGGGTTACTTTAGGAAATGTGGAGGGTTTTTTTTTTCTTCTGTCTCGGTTCTAGAATTGCTGCATGATCAGGGGCATGGATGAAACCTAGGCCATGAAAGAGACAGCCCAAACCAGCAGGGACAGGGACAGAGAAGACATGTGACCCTACTCCCTTCGGCTCCCCTAACTGATTTCTCTTTCTCCAACTCTCTTAGGGCTCTTCGTGCATTTCCTTCTACTCTCTCAGGACCCTGGGGCTGCCCCCTTTGAATACCTTCTATGACCCATAACACAAGCCAACCAGAAGACGAGGGGGAAGCCTCTGCTAACGCTCCTGGAAGGCGACAAGCACGTGATCTTTGGCATCTCGGTTCGTTAGCCTGACTTTATTTTATTGATTTTGCTTATTTTTTGACATTTTTATTTACTTATTTTGAGAGAGGGAGAGGGAGCACAAGCAGGGGAGGGGTAGAGAGGGAGGGAGAGGGAGAGACAATCCCAAGAAGGCTCCACACTGTCAGCACGGAGCCCAACGCGGGGCTCAAACCCACGAACTGTAGGATCGTGACCTGAGCTGAAATCAAGTCGGACACTCAACCGACTAAGCCCCACAGGCGCCCTATTAGTCTGATTTTATACGCTGCAACCTTACTGAAAGAAGGGCCCAGGGAATCACACGCTTATGACTCACAGGGCACCTTGGGAGAATACTTGTAGAATTCCTGGTCACGTAGACAGCTGATAACTCCTGTCTGGTAAGCAAGCAGGGGGTTCGAACAAATGTTCCCACTGCAGAGACAAACGGACGGACGCAGAGGAGTTGTTGCATTCCCTGCGTTTACAACCAGGACTTTGCTTATATGATGCCACGCAAAGGAGAGAAAAGTGGCAAATTCATGCAACCATTTTAATATTTCCCAACATCCAGGTGTTTGGAATTATTCAAGGATCCAGCCTTTATCTTAAAAGCAAATGGACAGCAGAAGTAACACGGCCACCATATTAGTTCCTACTAAGTTCAGAGCTTTCTCATTTACAGTTCCCTTGCTTTGGCATTTTTTGCAGAACACTCTGGTTAGTGATATACCAACCAGTCAGGGAATTCTATCAGAAGGAAGGAGACGGACTGATATTTATTTGCTCCAAGTCAACCACCACCCTATGGGCTTCGTATAGAAAATCTTCATCCTTTCAATAACTTTGGCGTTAACGGCATGGTCCCCAGGTTGAGCCAAAGAACCAGAGAAGTTAAAGTAACTTGCCCAAACCCTCGGAGCTACCAATGTACAACACGAAGACTCAAACCCTGGTCTGTTTGTTGACACGGTTCATCCAGACTACCAGGACTTTAGCTCATGGGCGAAATGAGTTTAAACAGAATCTTGCCACGTTTGTGGACGGACCTTATTGCCAGATCAGAGGCAACTTATTCACACTGGACCAACATTTCATAACATACACTTTCAATAGGGAGAAAAGCATTGGATAAATTGATAAAAATCAATAAACATCACCTAACCACCAAAAAAAACTCTGAAAACCCTCAAAAGTAAAAACAGAAACAGTTTAGAAATTTCTTCTGGCCAATTTTCTGATTTAGTCACTATTTTATTTCTATCCATTGCACGGACAACTTGGATCTGGGTTTGAATCCTGGATGGCCCGTTAACCAGCTGTGTTCATTTATCCAGTTTGGATACCTTATTTTCCTGCTTGGGCCTCATTTTCTTTTAAAATAATACCTACTTTATGGGGTTGTGGAAAGCATTATATATGAGAGTGCGTATAAAAGCATCTATCGCCTTCCCTGGGGTGCAGAAGGCCCTTCGTAAACAGGAGCAATTATTATTACCATGAAATAAGATCAGAAGTATTTCTAGATTCTGTAGAATGCACAAACAATTCTTCAGCAGTTTTTCTCTCCTAACCCTTAAGTATAAAATGACACTGCTCTTCAAAGCAGAATCTCCACAATTTGGTTGTCACTTTTGGGCTCCTGGTCGTGGCCATCAACGCCACTCAGGTCTTCATGTAGCTAGAACTCTGCTAAGTCTCCTCCCTGGACGCGGTGGAGAAAATGACTCTTCATTTTAATACAGAGTCTATAAATGGGGAAGCTTTAGGAGCGGCTCACAGACTGTGTGAGGAAGACAGATTTTTCTTCGGGCTGAGAACTGAACCAGCTTGCAAAGCACTTGAGCTATTTACGACTGACATTTAAGCAGCTACTGTACCAGGAAAGAGGAAAATAATGGAAATAATAACCCTTAAAATTCCCATTGGACACATTCCTGTTGTAGGAACCCTGGGGCCATGGCTCAAATATTGACCACCGGAGCAAATGCCTGGTCCCCTTGCCCTGGGTCAGGTGGGGTGCAGAGCTGAGAGCTTCTACTTAGAAAAGTCCAACTGGATCCAAGAAGGGGCGCCATTGTCATCTGCACCCTCTGCGGCTGGCCGACATGCCACAGTGAGACACGCTCGGAACATTCTGAGCGCTTTCCTGTGCTCGCACCCCGCACAGCAACCCAAGGTGTTTGACGTTATTGCCCACGGAGTCGGGTTCGGGGCCAGGGTGGGGAAAGAGGGAGAGGGTCTGCCGGAGATGTCCACAAAGGGCCAAACAAGGGGCTGGGAGTGGGCAGAGCCTGTTGCTGACCGGGGCACCAGGGAAATGGGACACGGCAGGGTGGGAGGGAGGGAACGCTCCGGTTCAGAGACGCCATCCATTTTCATTTAAAATATCCTCAACCCACCCAAAACCCTAACGCGTGGTGGCCTCTGGCTTCCAAATTCTCAAAGTGATAAGCTGCCAAAGTAAACTAATTGCAATGTGTCTCTGTAATTGCCATGTGTGGGTAGCTACAGCGATAGTAAAATGGTTCAGTGAATTCTGACGGTGATAATGAAACATTTGGAGATGACATAAAATGAAGGCTCTCAAAACCAGAAGACCCAGAGAGTCCAAAATGGATTTGAAAGCCTGGCTTTGTGGCCTGGAGGAAACCATAAGCCCTCTGAGCCTATGAGTCCCTGTTTCCAAAAGGGGGGTAACAGTCCTCATGCGGCAGCATCATCATCCCCACAGAAGGAAGGGGAGGAAGCAGCGGGAACAAATGGATGGGGTGCAGGGCCCAGGTGCCCATGAGTTGCCGCTCACGCCCAACACCTGCCTGTGACTCGAAAAGCCTGGATCCGTGTGAGGCCCCGGAACGGAGGGTTCAGGATCTGGACACTGTGTCTGGAGGTCATGTGACATGAACACCTTGGCCACTGCTCAGGGTTGAGGAGAATGAGCTGGGAATTTCTGTATGAGTGGGGGCCACCCTGTTGCTGGTGTATGTCCCCCGACTGAGGGGCTGTAAGGATCACACGAAACGGTAAGCGTGACAGTATTTGGCAAACAGTAAAACCCACTGAGAATCCTAGCCCCTCTTGTCCCAACAGCCTGGTGCCACTTACCCTCCTACATTCTCTGAGTACAAAGGTGTATCTGTCCTGGTCGAGGAGAGCTCTGCCCCATAACGCTCACAAGCACCTGACTCGGGGGTACTCAGGCCAAAAGCAGAACAAGGAAAGAATGGCAAAGAATGAAGATTTAATCCCCTGTGCCTTTGTCCTTCCAAGCTAGCTCTGTTGTAAGAAAGGTCTGGCAGAGAAGAGGATTCCAGACACAGGTAAAGTGCTGCAGCCCCCGCTGGGGTCCGTGCGAGCCACCCTGGCTCTTGGCAGGTTTTGGATTGTGCTACATTTACAGGACTTCCCCGGGAAGTAGAGGAAGAAGAAAGCTGGCAAGTATTGACTTTCTCCGCCACTGGCCAATTGCTTCCTCTGGATGACCTCTGACTGGGGAAGCACGTCAAGGGAGCACTGATCCTACGGTTGGGGTCTAGGCCAGTGACTCTTAAAGTGGGTACCATGGCATCAGCTCTAGCTCAGCTCCGGGCAGACCTAGTGAATCAGCACGCCTGGGTGAACCACCTGGAAATCTTCATGTCTAACAAGGTATTTCTTACACTAAAGACTAAGAGGCACTAAGAGCACCTTTAGATGATTTTCAACCTTCTGAAAGTTTTCCAAATGAAATACACCAATAGGAAAACACAGAACAGCTCGGATTTCGTTTGCAATGGAGGAAGAGAGGACTTCTGACGGGCATCTCCTTTCCTGGGCTGGTCCCCTGCCCTTTCTGCTGGACTCTGAGAACCCTTGGGGATAAAGTCACGATGACTGCCCTTAAGTGACTTTGGATTATACGCTCAGCAGATATGGATCAAAATGGCCTCCCTCTCCACCCCCGGGCCCTTTTTGCATATTTAAGTTCTTGGTCAAGGTGAAATCATGGGACCTCATCTGAGTGACTCAGAAGTCTTGGTCTTACTGTGGGCTTCATACTTATCTCGTGACAGAAACTTCTGTTGTCCGGCTGTAACCAGATTTCCACAATATATCCAGTCCGCTGACTAGGTGACTTCTTGCTTGTTTGAACCCACGTCCGTGATTACACAATTTCCGAGCACTCTCATCTAAGAGTGGGCCCCATCTTGTGCCAATGGTTTGAGTATTTCTCCTGCTGAACCTCTGCCTCACAGTGAAGTTCCTGTTCTATACTACTAGGCCTCCCCCAAATCTATTCTCTTGAATGTTGAGATGACATCTGGGCTTGAAGTCAATCAGTAAAGAAATATATATAAGTGGGTTTGAGATAGCAGAGGGGACACTACCTTTATGAAACCTTAAGAACGTCACTGGATTCCAGGATCTGTGTCCCCCCTTCCACCTGACTGCCAGGAAACTTGCCTTTTTATCTTGTTAGACCTTGTGGTCACTGACTACTAATCCGGACCACCAAATTTATGACCTGCTGTCTCCACTCCACTCCTTTGGCTAGAAGGAGTTCCTCCCACCACCACCTGGGGGTCCATGCTCTGATGGGTATGTATAACCCACAGGGTCCTTCCTTTCCTGCTCAATCGCATTCCACTGCACACTGAAGTCCTGAATTTTGAGTATTAAGCATCTAAAAATGTGCCAAGAGCTACAGGGAATAAATAGATGGCATGATTGCTTGCCTACACATAGACCATAAGGAATATTCTCTGAGTTCAAAGGTTTTGCTTGCCAAACATCACCCCTTGTATATAAGCTCAGGACAGGCAGGAGTTGTGTCTGTTCCCTCTACCTAGATAGCTTTAGCACCCCAAAGAGGATCCAGCACATAATAGGAGCAGAGTATCTGAGAATGAGTCAATGACACCCACACTGGAGCCTCCTGTGCAAATACCAATGGTGAGAGGGAGCATAACGAAGCTCAAAGATTCTGATCGTCAAACAATAGCCCATCAGTGTGACTTCCTGTTCTAACATGGATTTCCTTTTTTTTTTTTTTTAATGGAGGAAGAAACAAAGATGATGAAGGTTTGATTGGCCTGGTGCAGGTGCCCTGAGAGCTGTGCTTCTCCAGGCCACCTTTTTGTGCCAGCTACCTGAGAGGCCACTGAACACGAGGAAGTGAAAGACTGGGCAGAAGAATTAGGTAACTTGACCCATCCATAGAATGCCCTGCTCTCTTTTAGGAAACCATCCCAAGGTCAAGGAACCTGATCCACTACTCTGAGTTCCATCTCTAAACAGGGGCAGAAGTGTATTTCCTACTCTCCTCACAAAGTTACAGTGAGAATTCAGGGATTCCTCCAACAAATATCTTACTGAGCACTTCCATTATAGTTACTGATACAACTTACTGATATAACTGATATAACATACAGTTACTGATAACACTTTTGTACCTAAGAGTAATTTATAAATTGCAATATAAATGCAGGCACTGTCCTTCACCTCACCGGTAGGAATAAAAACACCACAGCAGCCCAGATCCACAGATGCCAAAGACCTTGGGTAAATGCTTGGCTCATTCAGATCTCCTGAATCATTTGGCCATCATGACAAGAAAATTTAACAACTCAAAAGAAGATGTGCTTTGGGATGTGTGATAAGAGACTGGGTTTGGTGGAGGAATGCAGGAGGGAAAGGCTGGCTGTTACACTTAAATGATCCAGAAAAATGTCTGAATGTTTTTACTTCAATGGCCACATCTTCTAAGGTCTAGTTCTCCGAGACCTTGCTAGAGAATGAAATAGAGAGGTTAGTCAGAACATTTTGGAAATCTGGAAAGGGAAATTTTCTGTGATCAGAAAGGGTGCTCACAATTGTAAGTAAACCACCTAGAAGTCCTAAGGAAACTGGGTTGTTTTGCAACATGATCTGAGCCCAGATGATCTGAGGGAGCACAGATCAAGGCAGTTCTGGCGTTTCATTGTTATTTTGTTTTCTTAACACAGTGGCCTCATTACCAGTAACCCATATGTTCCTGATGTTGGCTCCCCCGACTTTATTTTAAGGAAACTCCACCCACAGCTATTCACATTCTTTCTTTAAACCATCAACTGCTTATCATGTTTACAAGGAAAATTCCAACTAAAAATACAAGAATTACAAGACACAGATTGCCATTAATATGTTCATCCCTGAAGAGTCCAACTAAGCAGCCTGTAAAATAGAGTTATAAGAAAATATTTAACTTGAGTTTAAGAGCTCCATTCAAAGAGAGGCTAAACTTCATGAGTTGCAGATATAAGACAGAACATTCGCTTCTGGAAAAAAAAATGTCATTAATTCCCCCAAAGCATGAAAAAGCCCTGTATCTGTAATAATGCTCCTCACTTTTCTATAAATGCTTTTAAGGTAACTGACAGGAACGTCACAATAGTCAATGAAACGGAAATTTTCTGGATATTTTCCTTCTCTTCGATACATTTTTGGGTTCCAATTAAGAAAACAAACCGCCATTGCCGGTGACATGGCCTGCCCAGCAGGGTGAAAGAGGAAGCGAAATGCTCAATAAATAATAGAAACACCCAAGTAGCAGTTATGGCCACTTCATCCCTCTTAGAATGAAAGCACCTTTAGAGCTCAATAAAAAAATGAAAAGCTGCTGAATCACAGTAGTAGCCAAGGAAAAAGCAAACAACTTTGTTGCACAAGCTGGCGAGAATTAAAATGCTTTGATGATGTCTAGGGTGGGGAAACGGGGGCTGTGCACTGTGGTGACATCTAAACCGGCAAAGCCTCTGGTGAGGGATCTATGGCATCACCTATCCAACTTTAAACTGTGCACATCCACCAATCTGGCAACTTCTCTTCCAGAAATAATTCCTGGAGAAAGCGTGCAAAGAGATACTTTGTGTGTGTGTGTGTGTGTGTGTGTGTGTGTGTGTGTGAGTGTGTGAGAGTGTGTGTGAGAGTGTTCGTGTAAACACTCTTATGTGCGTGAAGAGATTTAATACGGCATTGTTAATGAAAGCAAAAAAAAAAAAAAAGGGCTGTCAGTAGGGGAATGATTAAAAAAATGACATGTTCCTGTAGGTACTGTATAGTTTTTTAAATTTTTTTTTTTTAACGTTTATTTATTTTTGAGACGGAGAGAGACAGAGCATGAACAGGGGAGGGGCAGAGAGAGAGGGAGACACAGAATCGGAAGCAGGCTCCAGGCTCCGAGCTGTCAGCACAGAGCCTGACGCGGGGCTCGAACTCACGGACCGTGAGATCATGACCTGAGCCGAAGTCGGACGCTTAACCTGTATAGTTTTTTTTTTTTTAATTTTTTTTTTCAATGTTTGTTTATTTTTGGGACAGAGAGAGACAGAGCATGAACGGGGGAGGGGCAGAGAGAGAGGGAGACACAGAATCGGAAACAGGCTCCAGGCTCTGAGCCATCAGCCCAGAGCCTGACGCGGGGCTCGAACTCCCGGACCGCGAGATCGTGACCTGGCTGAAGTCGGACGCTTCACCGACTGCGCCACCCAGGCGCCCCAACCTGTATAGTTTTTTAAAAAAGGAGTTGCTCTGGGGCACCTGGGTGGCTCAGTCGGTGAAGCGTCCGACTTCAGGTCAGGTCATGATCTCACGGTTCGTGGGTTCGAGCCCAGAGTCAGGCTCTGTGTTGACAGCTCGGAGCCTGGAGCCTGCTTCGGATTCTGTGTCTCCCTCTCTCTGCACCCCCCCCCCCAACATTCACGCTGTGTCTCTCAAAAATAAATAAACGTTAAAAAGAATTTTAAAAAGGAGTTGCTCTACATACATATACCTAGAAAGCAGAAGCATGTATATTTTTAGGTTAAAAAAAAAGTAAGTCATAAAATAAAATGCAGAATGTGAGCCCATTTTTATAACAGGGCATGCGTGTATTCACATGGATACGTGTAAGTATATTTAAGTACACATACACACACACATTTCATTTCTGTAAACATTTAAAAAGTCATTGTCTTCATAGTCATTATCTCTCATCAGTGCTGGAGGCAACTTAAACTCTTTATAAGCTTAAGTACCCTAAGCACGTTAAAAAAAAAAAAGGAACAGGTAAATTTTTCCTTTTCTAATTTAAAATAGTCGGTGAGAATTTTTAAAGTGAGTTTTAAGGACTGTGCTAAGAGACCAAAAACCCTGGTTTGTTGAGTTAGTAATCAGTCTCCCAAGCGACCTGGGGTGCACGTGCTGGAGAGGCAAACGCTCCCCCCACCCCCGCCCCCGTGAGGACAGAGAGCGAGCGCTCCCTTCCCTATACCCACAGTAGACGCATATCCACTGACCGAGAGCACAGACTGTCATCAGACGGTCCTGGGTGTAGTTTCCAGCTCCACCATTTCGAGAGTAAGAAATCTAGGGCAAGTTACATAATGTTTCAGTGATTCAGATCCCTCAACTATAAAATGGGATTAAACAATCCCTTTCTTCCTTCCTTCCTCCTTTCTTTATGAGAGAGAGAGACAGAGAGAGAGAGAGAGAGAGAGAGAGAGAGAGAGAGAATATATCTTAAGCAGGCTCTACAATCAGCACAGAGCCCAACACGGGGCTTGATCTCACGACTACAAGTTTATGACCAGAGCCAAAATCAAGAGTCAGTTGCTCAACCGACCGAGCCACCCAGGGCCCCAATGTACACCCACCCTCACGAACCATCGTCCCTGAACTGCCAGCAGAAGCTGAGCCCTGGGAGAACCGTCATTAACCCTCCCACACTTAAAACTTCACACAGACAGTCCCAAGCCACTAAAAACTTCCACAGCACTGTATGCACAGGCACCATCCCGAAGGAGAGTGAGTGTGGGACTGGGGTGAGACTGTTCCCCAAACCGGCTCTGATATTCCCTAGGTATGTGACCCGGAGCAAGGTGCTTTATCTCGCAGCCTCGAGTGGGAGGGGAGGGTGTGTTGGCGTTTTTACTAATGTTATTCTGAGGGTTAAACAACACAAGTGGAGGTATCCGGAGCACCCAGCATCTGGAACACAGCAGAAAAAGCACAACAACCAACAACAGTTCTAATCAACTGGGCATCTACTGTGGGCGAGGCATTTTGCTCTCATTCTTACACCAACTCTGAAAGAGAGGTATCGCTACCTCCCTATTAAGAGCCAGGAAACGGAGATTCGGGGCATCACATGACTTGTCCTTAGGGTTCCCCGGCAGATCCGCCTGACTCTGAAGTTCTTTTCATCTCCTTTTTTTTTTTTTTTTTTTTTTTACCCCCCTACAGTTCATTATTTGTCTCCCTGTATCATTTGGGCAAGTCACAATGTCCTCTTCTGGTGATCCCTTCTGAGATAATATGACCGATTTCAGGGTATGTAAGCTAGTGGCTATGAATACTTTTGAGAACTGAAAACAACGCTTTGGCAGCCTGGGGAAACAAGGGACTTTTACCTATGGGAAAGCCTCGAAACACCTCTTCCACCGGCTGCCCCGGCTTCCCCTGCTCACAGGGCGGCCCCTGCCTCCCTCTTCACTGCCGGACACTCAATCCCAGGTGCACAAAGACTCATGGGAAGGAACACTTCCTATACTAAGCTAACCTTAATGTGTCAGAGAATCACTGGACCATCCCCTTTCCTCCAGGGAGAGGTCCCAGGAAGTTGGGTGAGCCCCGGATATGTAATGAGAGGGGCAGAAAACAGGAGCAAGTGCTCAAAGAAGGGCCCCGAAAACTTGACTCCTAATCACGGTTTTGCCAAGGGCTGGCTCTACCAAACGGTTGAAGGAGTCATAGGGAAAAGTCCCTTTCCTTCTCCTCCCCCTCCATCCTTTTGCTCATTCTTATTTATTCCATAGGCTTTTATTAAGCACTTACTGTGGGCAAAACATTGCACGAGAATACAGTTCCTGTCCCGAGCACACTTAGTTTAGTGATGGCTAGTTGACTCAGTCATTTTTTTTTAATGTTTATTTTTGAGAGAGAGAGAGACAGAGCGTGAGCAGGGGAGGGGCAGAGAGAGAAGAAGGCACAGAATTCGAAGCAGGCTCCAGGCTCTGAGCTGTTAGCACAGAGCCCCACACAGGGCTCGAGCCCATGAACCTCAAGATCATGACCTGAGTCGAAGTCGGACTCTTAACCGACTGAGCCACCCAGGTACCCCTGTTGACTCAGTCATCTTAACTATTCTTATGGGTATGTGGATTTAATCTGTGTGTGTGTGTGTGTGTGTGTGTGTGTGTGTGCGCGCGCGCGTGTAGATACTTAGCTACAAATACAGACTACTCACAGTTCATTTCCATAACCAACCATTCAAACAGCTCTTCTGATGAAGAGCCCCTCCCACAAAGCCCAACATGCTTTGTGCCAACTACATCCCATACACGCACCTAAATTTAACTTTTGTTTCATAGAATTAGCACAACTGTCAGAATTCATCAAGTACTAGTTATGGAAAACTGCTCTTGGGGCAATTCTGTAGTAATTAAGTGTATAAGAGTAATTAAGAATTTCTCCGGATCTAATACTCCATCTCTAGGACTATATGAACATTAATAACCTCATGGCTGATACCAAAAATGAGTCCTGATTGGGGCTGCTGATGGTACCATCGGAAAGACATCACCGGCTCACGCTCCTTCAGCTTCCTCGGTGAAGATCTGATTTACAATCAATCTTATCGGTTTTCCAGAGATTTCAAGGGGAAGCGGTGACACATGCTTAAATTCTAAGCAATACGATTTCTAGGCTTGCGATGTATTATTTCACAACTGCACGAACGCAGATGTGACTAAATTTCCTGTGGGATGGGGTATGTTTATTGTCTCTACCATCTGCCTTCAAAAACACTAACCTTTAAACAGTTCACATTAACCCCCGGCAATGAGATCAGCCACGGTGGTAACCCATAGGACTCTTCTGGAAAGTGCCATTGCATAATCGCTGTAAGTAAACAGGGGAGTGTAGAGGAAGAAGGTAAACATCCTCATTCCATTTAAATATCAATGCTCTGAGGGTTCTTCAGCTTGGAAGATGGTTGGGCCATTTGGTAGGACAAGCCATTTACAAACGTGTTTTGTTCCGGGAGGCCTGTTGGCGGCTGGAAACCTTTTGTTTCCTGGTGTAGTCAATTTCAATGGGGCTGTCAGCCTTACCACGCCACACTGGGGAGGGAGAATGCCACCAGCGTCTGGGAGCTGACCGGCCAGCTCCTACAGGGCCAGCAGGCAGGGCAGTACTCAATCACGAGAGAGAACCACAGGAGCCAGGACGGACAGAGAAGGCTCCCGCTCCCCGCCAGTGCCCTGCTATCAGCCTGCTAGGGCTGGGAGGCAGCTCTGTGTTGTTTTCCCAATGAAATCTAATGACTGGGTCATGTGTGATGGAAACCTGTGCGTTGGCAACTGGCAATTCCAGAGGTGACAACAAGAGCGAGCCATGGAAAACACAGAGACCGAAGCGACTGGGAGGCAGAATCCCCAGAAAGCCTCTACTCTGGATTTCTCAGAGGCGATCTGTGTGAAGGAATCTGTGAGACAGTTCCATTTCACAGATTGGAAAACCGGCCTGGGGAATGTTTGGCAGGCCCTGCAGCGTGGCTACCTGATAAAGATCATTAACAGAACCGCAATTTTGTTAAGCCCGGCAATGCACCGAAATAGCCTTCCTCCCAGAGATCCTTGCATGTGAGGGTAGCCACGTGACGAAGTGCGGGGGCGGGGGGGGGGGTGCTTGTCCTTCACTGCTCTCTTGCCCTCTGCCTGACACTGGGACAAGACACAGGGAACGTCACACCGATGCCGTCACCAGGCGGATGGAAGCCACAGATGCCAAAGCCGGAAGCTGGCAGGGGCGGGCACATCGTGGGCTCCGTGGGCCACCCCCGCACCAAGCAGTGTCTACAACCGGGCGTCATGCAAACCCATACACTGGGGGTGCTGCTCTAACACAAGAAGCAAACTCAGAAAAGTCTCGTGCTCTGTGCCCCGTGGGTTACAAAGAACAGGCTCTCTGGGGAAACTTGGGATTGGGACAGGCCACTCAAACTCGACGAAAGCTTCCAACTACAGCACTAACAACATAATCAAGAGGGAACTGGAGCAGCCAGCTCCGGGTGGCAGGAGGCTCCTGGGTGGTTCCAAAACGCACAACAGTGGCAACTGGAAACGTGGGCTGGCAGGAACTGGGACGACAGGTGCTAGAACCGGCTGGGCCAGTAGCCAGGGGCCGCGTGAGGCCAGGTGCGCTCCTCTCTGGGGAAGGAGCCCTTAAGGTCGTGCTCGTTTCCAGTTGTATTAAGATTGGGCTAAAGGGGCTCCCGCCTCTGCGGCAGCTGGGCTGAAGGCTTTTTCATCCTCTTCTTTTGCTACTCCAGCTCGTCTTGCCTAGAAAAGACTGCGGGCGGACAAACAAAATTCCGTGCTATTCTGACATCATTCCTCTACTTTACCAGCCGCACCTGAGTGAACCAGACTGTTTATTCAGGTCACTGTTATTTGGCTGCGCTATGGGGATGGTCTGATATAATCCCAGCAGTTCGCATGTAACATTTCTACCTCTCCGGTTCCGGTCCCCACACAATGCCCTGGCTTACTTTCCTAAAATGGCGGGATGGCTTCTTCACTCAGTGGTATTACACTTAGCACGGCCCCCAATCCCTCCCTGAGCTCCTTTTGCTGGTTTCCAGCCTCCTCTCCCTCTCTCGACTCCAAGGCTTAACCTGTGCCTCCCAGCCGCAAACAAACTGCCTTTGGCTCTACTCTCTGACATGCCATGCTGTGGTCTGCGTTCCTGCCTGTGCACTTCACTTTCCCCTGCCTGGAAGGCCTCTGCCCACACAGTCTACCCAATGAGCTACTCATCTTCAAAAGCCTACTCTGGAGTCCCCTCTAGGAACGGTTCTCTGACACCCTCCTCTGAGTTAACCGGGTACTTCTTGATATTAGTAGTGGTGGTATTGCCTGTATCACTGCATCGATTAAATGACATTCATGTCATTTGCGGAATTGAATGTGGCCTCTCCTTGATGGGTCCAGAAGCAGGAGGGTTGTGAAAACCCTGTTCTAGGAATTCCCATGGCATTCTAACAGCCCGGAATGAATAGGGCATTTAAAAAGAAATTATCCATTAGCACCGTAACAAAATGTACAAATATCAACTCTCAGGCAACTAATCCAGGCAAAATTCTGAAGCTTGCCCGGGCAAGAGAATGGTCCCAAAGAGAAAGAAAAGACTGAGGAACAAGCTTACATGATTGGAAAGGGTTGTTCCTCTGTTTACATCTAAAATAAAAGACTAAAATGTACTTACAAGTTGCCTTGGAGATACCACCCAAACAGACGCCCGTAAATGCTATCAACACTCAAACATGAAAAGAAATGACACCTTATCCACCTTCCTCATGAAGGCATTATCAATGGACAGAATAGACGAAGAATCGACAAAACTGAGCTCTAGTCCTAGGTCATTCACCAGGTGAGGGAACTCGAAAAAGCAATACTATTCATCTTTTCAAAGTACGCCTTTTACAAAACACTCATTAATATCGTAATAATGTTGTATGGTGACAGATGGTAAGTACACTTATCATGGTGAGTGCAGTGTAACATACAGAATTGTCCAATCACTACATTGTACACCTGAAACTAATATAACATTGTATGTCAAGCATACTTTGATAGTAAGTAAATAAACAAAGACACACACACACACACACACACACCCCACAAGGTCGAAGCACTGTATCAATTAATATGGCGGGCGTGAAACTCAGTGGGACCTCATTTTCATCCACATCTGTAGGACCAAAGGCCTTTTAATTCTAAGGCTCTCTGTAAGGCAACAGCATCTACATACAAATATATTTCCTCATGGAAAGATGCAGACACATATTTTGGTGTGCCTTTGATTTAGAAACACGTAGATGAAGAACGTGGCTTGGAAATGTGCACCTCTTGTAAAAGACATCCAAGGGCTTTGCCAAGAAGGCAGCAATGCCTAGACATTTGATATTCTTCTAGGTCTCAGTTCCCATCTCTAAAAATATACTGATGACATTTTCTCTGACCTCTACCTACCGCAGGGAGTACGGAAAGGATGGAGGGGGTACGGCACTCAATAAAGCCATGACCTTCTTGAAAGACAGGACACTCACTCATTGTGGCTGTTGTGTTAGCAACTGTGACACAGTGCTTGGGCTTTTAAAGACCTAGTTTTATTAGGGGATGAAGTTCCCCGTGACCAAGATGCTGTATGACATCACCCAGCAAACTAATCCAACCGAAGCTGAAAGGCACGGCCAATAATTACAACTCATTTAGAAGGTCTCTGCACCTCCTCTTGCCCCCAGCACTGTATCACCCACTTGAAAAATATTAGATCAATTTTCTCCTCATCCTAAGGGGCAGTTGACGAGCAATGCTCGTGCCTAGCAAGTTCCAGAAAAACATTTTCAGACAAAATGCTTGGAGGATGAAGTAAGGCTGTGTCTGGATGCCTACTCCGTCATTCCCAGCAGCGGCCCAGTGGCTAAAGCATGGACACTCCCTTTGCAAGCCCATCACAGCGGGCCACTTGCCCATCTTCTACGAGAGAGTTATGATTTCCCAGTTTGCACAACCGTAGCCTGATCTATTCCAGAAAGACTCACCATATGTATTTATTTTTAGGCTGCTGTTAGCAGTTTCTGATTGGCCATGGGAATTTTTAACAAAGTCAAAGTTAAAAAAACAAAACAACTCAACAATTTCAAGTTGACGATGTATTCATGATCCCACTAAAGAAGAGGAATATGGAAGAAGAGCCTTTGGCCAAGAGGTAGGGCAAAATCACAAGGTAGGTCTCATTTTCTGGGTCTTGTTTCATTTTGCATTTGTGGAATGCGAGAGTGTCAATCATCTATTCAGTAAATATTTACTAAATGCCTACTTTGCACCAAGAGTTACGCTTGCTCTAAGACTAGAAACATTATCCCTCTTCTCAACGAGCCCCATAAAGGCAAGGGAGGGAGGGGCACCTGGGTGGCTCGGTCGGTTAAGCGCCCGACTTCGGCTCAGGTCATGAACTCGTGTGAGCAAATTGAGGAATCGGCAAGAGACAGATGGAGGAGAATCCCAGTTTTCAGAAGGAGTTGAAACTCTTATTTAAATGGATAGTATCCCCTTTGCCTCCAGGAAGCAAAAGGTTATGCATGGTCTACTCTACATGACTTGGCATCTGAACTCTAGGGATGTTCACAGAAACAGGTGCCTGAGTCAGCAAAACTGGTGTAAAGAAAGAATTTAAGCCAAACTTAGTTCTCCACGTATGTTCCAAGTTACACAGCGGATCTGTACATTTTGTGAACACCATCATGATTTTTCTTGCTTTCCTTCTCTCCTCTTCTTTCTCTCTGCACTTCTCAAGTATCTACGCGTCTTCACAACGTGCAGAGTACTGTGCGAAGTTCTTTCCGAGAAAGAACGAGTCAGAAAATTCTGACCTCGGGAGGAAGTAAAGGCAGGTTTTCCTCACAAAGTAGTAACGCACGAGGTAGAGAGAGAGAGCAAGAGTGCCATCAGAGAGATGCAGGTGACGTGCAATCAGAGTCCAGAGTCAGGAGAGATGAAATCCAGCTAGGAAACCAGGGAGGGCTGCTGAGAGGAAGTGTCATTTCACCTGGGCCTTGAAGGATGGAGAGGCTCTGGGGATATGGGGCCTGTGGGAGGAGGGGCACGCCTGGGCAAAAGCATTCCTGTTCCCTTTTACGTGACTGTTTTTTGTTTAGGAAGTGAGACGCTGTCGTTAGGGCCTATCTGCGAGGTGTTGAATTCCCGGCCAATGAACAGATCACCATCTTGGGCTGACCACTTTGGGGTGTCATAAGTTATATCAGCTTAGCGCCAACACCAGGAAAATACTATGAGAGTTCAGGATGATGAAGGGTGACATTCTATTTTTTTTTTTTTTTTTTTTTTGTTTTTAAATTTTTTTTTTTCAACGTTTATTTATTTTTGGGACAGAGAGAGACAGAGCATGAACGGGGGAGGGGCAGAGAGAGAGGGAGACACAGAATCGGAAACAGGCTCCAGGCTCTGAGCCATCAGCCCAGAGCCCGACGCGGGGCTCAAACTCACGGACCGCGAGATCGTGACCTGGCTGAAGTCGGACGCTTAACCGACTGCGCCACCCAGGCGCCCCCTATTTTATTTTACAAAAAGTTTTTGAAGTTTTTATGCATTTATTTTGAGTGGGGGAGGGGCTGAGAGAGAGAGGGCGGGAGAGAGAATCCCAAGCGGGCTCCACCATGTCAGCACAGAGCCTGACACAGGGCTTGATCCCACAAACCATGAGATCGTGACCTGAGCCAAAATCAAGAGTTGGACGCTCAACTGACTGAGCCGCTCAGGTGCCCCAAAGGGTGACATCTGAGAGGAAAGCCGTTAAAGCCAAAGCCTGGTGTGTGACAGAACCACAGAAACTCACCCCTGGTAACTAAGACATCTGTCTAAAAGCGACAGCACAACATCGCCGTTCAAGACTCAAGGCGGTGGCCGGCTCCCACTTACCATGAACATGGATTCCATTTGGTTGAAAGGAAGCATTTGTTTCTGGCTGGTAAGACTTCAGGTGCGACGCGCCCGCTGGCTGCTGGGGGTGGGGGGGCTGCGTCCTCTGCATGACCGAAGAAGCAGCTGGAACCCTCCGGGGGCTGATGTGAGGGGACGGGGCAGAAGGTACAAACCTGGGAAAAGGACCGTAGAGGAAGCGTGAGGGACATTAAAAAGCAGGGGCAGAGGCAAAGTCTTCAAAGCTGAATTCTAATGTCCACAGTGGCTGGATGAGAGCGTGACAAAAAGCCCTCAAAAGAAACTGGTGAAGACTTTCCTCTCCCCTTTTCAACCACTGACTTCTCAATGGAGATACTGAGGGGATGAAAGAGATCAACAAAGGGAAAATGCAGTCACAGTTTGGGTCTGTGAAGCCTCTCCAAAGGCATTTCAAATACTCTGGCTTTGGTGAAATGCAAAGCATGTCTTTTGCCAGGCCCCTTTTTTCCTGCTAATTTTTAAATTCGTTTGCATTTCAGGGGAAATTTGATCCTTATGTTTCTGATTCATTTACACTTAGCTCATAAACATTTTGTTCCGCGAGGTAAGCCTCTCTAACCCTGTTCTCTTTCAACAATACATTTTCTTCTGCCAAGACTGCGTGAATTTGAGCCTCAAAGGTCGAGTGGGGGACCCAGAACCCAGGCTACCCGAGTGGGTTCCGCGCGCGGTAGAGAACACTGCCCAGGGCACAACGGGAACACGATGTGGGACATCTTTCACAGTCACGCGTGCTAATCGTAATAGAACTGTCGGCAGCTTTCTGAGCAGGGACGTGCAGATGTTCAAACAAGGGGACACGGTCAACTAACCTGAGATCCAAGCCTGACAGCTTTCTGCCAGTCTTCTAAGTGTAAGGGGGCAAGTGGCAGGGTCTCACTCCCTGGGTTCCAAATGACAGTTCGGACCCGCCAGCGCTGAAGGGAAGGTGTACCCGCGAGTGCAGGGTTAAGGTTTACCGGTGTCCACGGACTGCCGTCACGAGTGGGGCGGCCCGGGGAACCCGTCGGTGTGGTGCAATGAAGCCGCAAAGTAACTGGGGAGCAAACTGTGTCAGCAGTGAATTGGCCAGTCCCCCCCAAAAGGCCCAGTAAGCTGAAAACTTCCAGTGGGTTGTTTCTGACACCGGGTGAAAAGACAGGCTTTGTGTTACGCCGACCCGTAGAGGTTGCCCGCGGTGTTCACGGCTTAGTTCACAAGGATGAGTCCCTTCACGTTGCTGG
This sequence comes from Lynx canadensis, assembly GCF_007474595.2. Taxonomy (NCBI): domain Eukaryota; kingdom Metazoa; phylum Chordata; class Mammalia; order Carnivora; family Felidae; genus Lynx; species Lynx canadensis. The sequence continues at coordinate 7,561,488 of NC_044315.2, read as the reverse complement.
GCTCTTGTGTAGGGCCATGGATGGTAGAAAGGGACATGGAACCGGTCAGATTTATAAAGTGACCTGCAATGCTGTGAATCGGGGCAGTTAACAGGGCCCAGCCTGGGCGTTCGTGCTGCGGCAGTAATAAAGCGTGGGCCAAAATCCTCCTGAGGAGGCTGTGAGGGAAGGGGGTGCGGGAACCAAGGAGGGGGGTTGGCACTCGCCAACCTCTGGAGAAGAGAAGTCTCTGGACGAGGCCGAAACACGCTGGCTGGGTCAGATGCTTATTTTCACTTTGCTGAAGGAGACCGGTAACCGAGCGCCCCGGGGCCGGGGAAATACGTATCTTCGAAGTGTCTCATCCTAATTGGAATTAGCCTGAAAAGACGTGCTGAACTGAATGGCTCTGAAAGCCATTGAGCCCTGGCCAGCAAATGAGCCCTGGCATTGCCCTGAGAACATCTACTGGGAACTCGCAGGCCGGGATTCCTCATATGGAGGCGATTTTCCTGGGGAGTATGTCTCTAATGTGTCTGGCAAGGCTGTCTGAGGTCGTGGGAGGGGGCTGAGGAATTGTGGGATCGCAGGCTTCAGGGCTAAACGGAGTCCACACCACCACCCAACCCCCTGAGCCCCGTGGGCAGGAGGCCCTCAGGGAGAGGGGGGAGGATTTGGATTGCAAGACAACCTGTGTCACGGGCATCTCAGTTCCGGTTCTGAGCAAGGCAGCGAGCTCCTTTGCCTTGCTTCCTAATTCTATTTCTTCATCTGGGAATAAAAGACGCGGCACACTCTCGATGGTTTTCTGGACTTTTCTCTGGTGCTTCAGCCGCTTTTCCTTTCTGTCGAGGTCCAATGGGGCAGAGATGTGTGGATGGCACAAGTCACAGTACGGAGAAGTCTGAGCCTGATATTGGCGGCTTGATGGAAGAAAGGGATTCCGTTTCCCCCGTCCCCCAGCAAGTGAGTCAGGCTCATACACAAGGGTTTGATTAACAAAGAGAGAAAAGGCAGAGGGGGAGGGGGAAGGAGGCAAAGACTGTCAGCAATATAAAATCTCATCTTTCTGTAATTAGGGATGATGTGGCTATAGGGTGAACTGTGATTACTTGCTATAAAGAGGGGAGAATTCAACCAACTAAAAGGACAGAATCCATTAAGGAGTCATCCAGAATTTACATTCCTACAAACCGACTCTATAGCTATACGTAGATTATATACCTACCTACAAATGATACATCCGTGTATCTATCTAGGGAATATATAATTATACAGTAATTATACATCATTCTTACCTATTCATTCACACAAGTTCCAAACTTTGGCCATGCCCTCTTGGCTACCACATATTACATAAAGTACTGATGGTGAGCAAAGGAAGACAGATGTGGGGGCTATTATATCAAGGTGTTAGCAATGCTGATCGCAGAGACGTTGGGAGGGAGTAAAATACACCTACTGAGCCTTCAACTCACTCCACATTTGGCTGTTTGCTAATTCTGACTAAAGTTTTCTCCATGTTCAAACAAGTAAGATTACATGGCATTAAATTAACATAATTTTAAAATATACTATGTCCCTTCATATGAAGTCCTAATAAAAATTTAAATGTAAACTATTCTGGCTGAGATAAATGAACACCTTGAGAAGTCCTTGATTTGGAAAGGGAAGGGACTCCAACAGAAATCTTAACTTTTACGCATACATAGAAAAGGTGAAAAGTGACAAGATGTGATTATGATTATCCAACGATTGCTAGGAACCAGGGAATAAGAATTCAGCACGGAAAAGCCCAGTGTAAGAAACGAGTGTGTAAATGTGATTGATTTTCAAGTACAGCACGTAGATTTAATTTTGTCACTGGTGAAAAATGGTACATGGGATGTTATTGAAAAATCTCTCCCAATCTCGCTAATTTAAATTCAATTTTTATAGACCTGCTTACTAGTTAACCAGCCCAAGGTAGGCTAGAATTAAGCACATTAAAATTAGAGGGGTGAGGGGGCAGGGGAGGAGGGCAAAAGTGGGGAAGTCCCTCTGTTAGAGGGAAGGTCCTGGGAGCTTCTGGAACAATCACTGACAACTTGTAACAAGACAGATGTCAGAAATGTTTTATTTATTTTTTAAAATGTTTAAATGTTTATTTACTTCTGAGAGAGGGAGACAGACTGTGAGCGGGGGAGGGGCAAAGAAAAAGGAAGACACAGGATCCGACGCAGGGTCCAGGTTCTGAGCTGTCAGCACAGAGCCTGACGCAGTGCTCGAATTCATGAACCGCAAGATCGTGACCTGAGCCTAAGTCAGACGCTTAACTGACTGAGCCACCCAGGCGCCCCAGGAAACGTTTTTTTCTTAAAGCCAAAAGGACTCAAGAAACTTGAGTGGTTTGAGGCCATTCACTCCAGAAACGAGTGAAGAACCGAGAACACGCACACTTAAACGGGAGCTCATTACGCCAAAGGGGGAAAGTTCTCACTGTTACTGAAGGTCGGGTGTGGGGCCTCACGATCCCTTTGTCTTAGCGTCCTCGCTGATTTTCCAACCTTGGTTTTTGAACACATGCTCACACACCTACCACAATGGATATGATCTGAGCATTCTGCCCAAAACAGGGAATTTTTTTTTTTAAATCCAAAGCCAGGGAATTAAAATATTTTGATGCTAAAATAAACAAGTTTGATGCTGAGTCTAAGTTGCAGTGATTTACAATTTTCCTCCCATGGAACAGCTCATCCCCCATCACGTCAGGACAAGATGACGACGTCACTCTAATTCATTCTGAGTTACGGCAGTGTCCAAGAGCCAGAGGAGAGAAGGTCTGAAATCTTTCTAGGTCCAACTCTGTCCCCCCCTGCTGTGGATCCGCAGTTGACATTTCACAGATTTCATTTAACACAGCTCACCAGTCTCTTCTTTGAAACATTAGAAGATTGTTAATGTCAGAACGCACACAACGGACTAGAATTTTTTTTTTTTTTGAGACATCACTGCTTACCAGAAACACTTCACACAAAAGCAAACCAGAGAACTGAGTCAACCGTTTGTACTCATTCAGTGGAGGAGTTTATGTAACCTCAGCATGAGCCATGGTTCAATGGTTTGTACCCTTCCCCCACCCTCCTGCCAAAAAAGAAAACAGAACAACACAACAACAACAAAACCCAGGCAGGAAACAGGTTTTAAAGGGCTCATCAAAAAGCTTCTGGGAAAAAAGGACTTAAAAAGGCTTCTATAGCTACGTATCTACACACATCTTAGGAAACGTCTGGTTGTTCGGGGTAGCTAGTCGGTTACAGTCCTTCCGTTCTGTGGTCTGCTCCCACCCTCGGCTCATACTGAGTCTCCCAACCTTGCAGTGAGGTGGGCCAGAAGCAAAGAGGCCATCTTTCCTGTAAATACGGTACTCAGAAACAATCTTACATCGTTTCACAGAATGGTAGGTCCCAACGGAGAAACACAGAACGAGTGAGGTTCACGTGCAGAAAAATTGCAGATGGCAGGAGAAGGAGATAGATATCGCTGAAGACCCACCGGGGTTGGATTCTGGCTCTGTTCCTCACTAGCTGGGTAATCTTGAATAAATTCCCCGACTTCTCCCAGCCTCAAATTCAAGTACAAAGTAAAGATAATCTTAGCCCCTACTGGGGATCGTAAAATCTGAGATAACATATTCCTTTCTTCATCCAAGAGATATTTACTGAGCACTGACCCAGTGTGTGGCTCTATTCTGATCACTAGGGACAGCGAAAGACATGACCTGTATCCCTGCCTTTGTGGGGCTTATATTTTGGTGAGGGGAGGCAGACAATGAACAAAGTCAAATAAGCAAACTATACATTGTACTTGGGACACGAGTACCAGGAAGAAACATCAAGAATGGAAGGTGAAGGCTGGGGGTAGATTATGAACAATTTTAAATTGGGAGGTCAGAGATCTCAGAGTATTTTAGAATGAATGTCTGACACTTTCCAGCTGATCAATACATGTTTATGGAAGGACTGCTCTCAACAGAACGTGCACGTAAGGTAACTGTGACATTGACCCATACCCAGTGCTTGACAGCTGTGTAAGACTGTGGTTCCAGCACGGCATTCCATTTCTATTGAGTTCTTGAAATAAAAAATATTAGAGGACTCTCTCCTCTCTTGACTGCTCAGATACGGATACCATGGCTCAAAGAAAACAAGGCATTTGGTCAGCTGGCTAATTTTCTAGTTCTAAGGGCAGATATGGTGGCCTTGTGTAAGAGTCTCATTTCTCGGTACTGGGTTTCCCACCAGAGTATCCTGAGTTCACAAATTCATACAATCATATAATGTTCTAGCTGAAGGGCACTGGAGCACCACCTTATTTGGATGACATAAAGTAGGCCCAAAGACACAAAATGGTTGCCCAGTCACACAGCTAGTTCTCCAGACCTCGCTTTATCCTTATAAGGAAAGATGCCCTCTAGTGGAGATGCAGGGCAAGGTGAATGGGCGGGGTGAGGGAGGGGGATGGGGACTCCTGTGAGCGTCTGAGATTCTGAACCTTACCACCAGCTGATGGGGATGGGCAGATCAGCAACCCACTGCCTTTAAGAAACTTGGCAATGAGTGTCCCAGTTTGCTTTGGTGAACTCACTCTGTTAGGCGCTATGCTCTTCATATGGCCGAGCTGGGCTTACACCTTTTGTCTTTTCCAACTGGGTAAGTGCTTTCAGATAACGCTCTCTCTCCTGTCTCGAAGTCCAAGCTATTTCTGTGTCAACTACATACTGTATTTCTTCAAACAAAATTGACTAACAGACCACGTTGCAGGTTAAGCACATGTCAGAAGTACGTCTTACTTTTCTTCATTTGTGCTGTGTATGCAAGCGGCTGTAACCAGCAATACAGGACTGAGCGTCTTAGCACCGGGTTGGGGGTTAATACTTTGAAAAGAGGGGTTTCCATGATCAAGTGGATTAAATGTTGGTTGATATGTGCTTTGGACAGTTCTCCCCCCCCCTCCCCCGGGGGGGTAACAGACCTCCCAAAGAAGGAAGAATGCATCAGAACAACTTGTTTCATTGTATTCACACGGAAAATATTATTGATTTGCTGCTAGGGAGTAGAAATAATGGATACAAACTGGTCTATGGTGGATTTGGGGAGGTATTTGTTATCCCCCAGAGAACTGCGGTGGTTTTTAAATTCATCTGTGAAAACCGATCAATAAAAAATGGCTTTAGCAGTTGGCCAACTACAGAGGGGGGGAAAAAAGGAATCCTTTTCAAAACCTAAAAAGAAAAGCACAGTTTTAAGGATTTCACATCTGATTTAACATCTAAAAAAAACCCCCCAATGATAATACCCCACTTTGTATAGCCAGACAGCACTCCATTTTAGTAGACTTTAGTGGTCTTTATAACGATTTATGAATCACTTCATGAATTCCTGGCTGACTCATCTGGGTGACTATAGTATCTACTTATACTTCCCTTCTGTCTCACAAAAGAGACACTTGGACTCAGTTCAATCCAGATTTGTCCCCGAATGAATCACAGCACGTTACTGGGGGAACTGCAAATTGAATTCTGCTTCTGAGACAATCAAGACCAGCTTTCAGTAATGAAGAAACAGCCGCTGGGAAGTGTGGGTAATTGCAACACTGTCCATCTGGGCAGGGCCAAAGCAGGCCAAGAGCTGTACGTCCGTCCGAGGATTCTGTTCCAAACCAGTCAAAGAGCTGAATCCATCTCCTGGAAGGGCTTAGCGTTTCATTCTCCTCACGAGAGGCTGGGTCAATATTAACTGCAGATAATTTATCACAGTGGACAAGACCAGGACTCAGAAATGATTGCCTGTGCCTCCACAGACCGTGACAAAATGAGGGCTGTGAATCGGGCTGTAGGTGAAATGATCACCGAGGCTTTTTAAAGTAAGACCCACGTGTATATTCTGATGAGTGAGTGTCTCTGGGAAGTAGAAAGGATCGTGTTCTAGAGGACACTTGGCTCCGTTTGGGGAGAGGGGGTCAGTTCTCACTTCAGAAAACAAAGTTATCAGTGCCCAAGGCAGAGAAGTGTTTTTTTTTTTTTTTTTTTTTTTGGGTGTAGACTGAAGCAGGGCTGAGGGCATCACAGTATCTCCCCACTGTGGAAACGAACAGGGAGGGGGAGAGGACACCCGGATATGTCAGAGAAATGAATTATGCAGGACACATTTAACCAAGAGCCGGAATTTTTTGGACTATCTTGACTGCAGAATTGGCTGTGACTCAGTTGTTTGTCTATTTCAGAATCTGATGTGATGGGGAGAAAGGGAAGAAAAGTCTGATTCTGCCAAATCGTCTTTACAAAAAAAAGAAAAAAAAAAACCACCGACCAGAAGAGAATTTATCCTGAGTGGTCTTAGACATTTGATGTCAAAAATGCTGCAATTAAAAAAACCAAAAATCAAACAAAACAAAACAAAACAAAACAAAACAAAACAAAAAACCTTCTGCAATGATACCATCCTTTGGGCAGCTCTGAGCAGGTCAAAGCAAAGGGATTAACTCTGGCCCTGTGGCAAAGAGAAGACTCTCTCTTGTTCGGCTCGGTGTTAGGCACAGAGTGCAGTCTGCTTTGCCACGGAGTGCATCGGATGAAAGAGAAACGTTCAGAAGGGAGAGTAATGAGAAAGCCAGATGAAAAACGAGGGAGAAAAATGTTGTTTGGGGGTACACACGAGAAAGGGAGGTGTGGGCAGATAAAAAACCGCCCCTTCCGTGCCTTTCCCCTGGTCTCAAAATGTGAGCACGAGTCTTCTGACGACATCAGAAGAACTTTACTTCTAGAATTAACTTCAGATGCCATCCTGCTGCCCAGGATGGCCAGGTGCCTTTGAAAGCCACTGCCAAATGAGACCCTGAGAGTCAATATAATGCATCAATTTGAAAAGGAACTAACTGGGTGGTGATTTGGTCAGTAATAACATGTGCTGTTTATGTGTGATTTATTGTTTTCATCTTCAGGATGCCAGGTTACTATTGTAGTAACCACAAAGGAATTTTCTGTACCTTCCCCTGAATACAAGGCTTAACATCTGGTTGGAGAAATGAATGGGAGGAAAACACATCTAGTAAAAATTCCCAAGTAGAGAAGGGCCCTTGGCTCTTATACACAGAAAGAGCATCAAATGCTTGGGGGTGTTTGCTACCCTTTTGTATCTCCTCATCCAGTCCTACGCAGAGATAAGTACAGTATATGATAAATGTTGGTCACTGCTGTTGACAAATTACTCTGTTGAACAGACTGAGCTCCCGGGCAGGTGCCAATTTCTGTGTCCAGGTAGACGGTACCTTTGCCCAGTTGGTGCTGACGTCCAGTTGTATATTCTATCTGCCCAGAGACCACAGTTTCTGTTTCTGAGGGGAGATCATCTTATTCAAGAGAACGATTCCAGTCATTTACTGTGAAGAAGATGATTAAAACAGAGAAAGGTGTTTCTCCTTTCAACAAAACAGAAAAGCAAATGACGACTATTTTTTCAGTAAAGGAAGCAAAGAACCTTTGTCTCTTGGCTTCTGCTCCCCTCAGTGGTCTCCTCACCACTAATAGGCAGATGGACCTTCACTTGCAAAAGGACACAATACAGTTTCTTCCCAGCCAATTCCCCCCCTCCCGCCCCCACACAAGAGGGGAAAAGATAAAGTTGATTTCCATATCCCACTAGAAACACTCAGGAAAGGCTTTCCTTCGAACAGCCTTTTCTTTGTCAGACACCAGGCACTTTGTAATGGGCCAATGTCTTGAGACTCAGGCTAGAAAGGCTCGTGGGCTTTCAGTTTAGGAATTCTGCCTCCCTAGGACTTGTTTCAGAGAAGCTCTGTGACAGGAACACACAGATACATGTCAAGAACATAATGGCTTAGTTTGAACTCCATGTTGCCCCGTGCCAACGCACTAAAGTAGAGGTTGCGAGAAAAGGAATTCTATTTTACCTCAAGCCTTTCTTGTTATTGTCATGACTCACTTTCCTGACTGAAAATCCAAGGGGACTAAAAAAAAAAAACATCATCTTGGGCTTTGCATGAGGTGGATTTGTTTGGAATGTGGGAACAAAATAAAGATGGCTGACTTGGCTTTCAAGGGTGAAATGAACGAGACCTCTTTAAAATGAAGAACGAGTGCACTTCAAAATGAAAAAGAAAGACATGGAAAGCAATCTGATGTGAAGGGATATTTGGACCAAGAGTCAAGCTATTTGTTTGGTGTAGTGCTCGCATCAGCGTCTCCTGCTTTGCCCTGAGGTGACGCAGAGGAGAACGTGCACTTGGAAGACCAGCCATCACCTGCCCCGGATTCCTGTTACCTTTCCCAGAAATGATAAAGGAATCATAGCTGCAGTCCTCCCTTCTGTTCACATCCTGTTCATTCCACACAATTCCCAAGCGCTGAGGGCGGTGGGGGAAGAGCTGTAAGCATGACATCGTCTCTGCTCTCAGGGAGCTACGGCTCTAGTGGATTGTAAGCCAATCAGTAAGCAGGCAGTGTAATCTCAGGGGCTGTTAAATCTATGAAGAGAAATAGAGTTAACAGAAGAGAGCGGGGTTGGGGGGGGTGAGCGGGGGGGGGGGGGGGTTGAGGTGAAGTGGTCAAGAGAGGCCTTTCCAAAGCGGTTCGTGTTTGAGCAGACACCGGAAACGAAGGCACAGATCATGTTAACTTCCGGTGAAGGTGCCTTTCAAGTTTCAGGAACAGCATGTACAAAGGCCCTGAGGCAAGGTGAGCTGGTGTTTTCCAGGAATCGCAAGAAAGCCAGTGTGGCTGGGGCAGAACAAGCAGGAGGAGCAGTGGTAAATGGATGTGATTAAGGCCAGACCACAGAGGGCCCAGGAGCCTACAAAAAGGAGTTCAGACTTTATCCAAGTGTGGTGGGGGAAGGGCCCCAGTAGGAAATCGTCAGATATTCCATTTACATTTTAATACAAATTTTTTTTTTAATGTTTATTTATTCTTGAGAGGCGGAGCAAGTGTGGGGGAGGGGCAGAGAGAGAGACTCAGAATCCGAAGCAGGTTCCTGGCTCTGAGCCATCAGCACAGAGCCCAACGTGGCGCTCAAACCCAGGAGCTGTGAAATCATGACCTGAGCTGGAGTTGGGTGCTTAACTCACTGAGCCACCCAGGTGCCCCTGCATTTACAGTTTAAAGGACAGCTCACATGATGTGGGTGCTATGGGGCAATGGCCTTGCCTATGCTAATGGGGTGAGGGGAGAAGGGGATGGTGTGAGCAGACCAGACCCTGGCGTGGGGGACAGTTTCAGGACTGCAAGAGTTGAGATGGGAGGGGACAGTGGAGCTGATCAGGCTTAAGATGTGTTTGAAGGTCGAGCTAACAGGACTTACGGATTAATCAGATGAGAGAATGCTAGAGAAGGGGAGGAATCAAAGTTGACTCCCAGGCTTTTTAGTACTTAATAGTAAATTAAGGTAGCTCATTATTCTCCTCCGTTATCAAGAAAACAGATTGGACTCTGAAAATTATGCTCATAAAAGTTTTGCAGACAACACAGACATTTAAATTAGAGACAGATCAGAGACAAATCAGACAAGACTAGAGAAGCCAGTTCAGCAATGTCCTTTTGTTGTTTTATTCCGCTCCCCCACCCCCCCCCCCGACATCGGAGCCATTCACAATCACTAGCTAAGTAAGAAGAAAGGAGCAGGTATCACCAATTTCCCTGCATGTATGCTAAGAGGAGTAGATCAGGTTGGCATATTTAAGAAGCTGTTAGTAAGGCGAATATCTCTATGAGAAGAAGGCTCATTCCAAAGGCCAATAACTCAACTGATATCTGCTATAGAGGATAAAGCATGGCTGCGGTCATAGATCAGAACTGAAGAAGTTTAAAGACTTGTGGGCTACTCTGCCCTGGAATAAAGATCGAAAAGTACCGGAAACTTTCCACAGATACAAAGAAAAAAAAAGCACCAGGACCCCAAGCTTTTCCAGTCTAAGACCCAATATTCTAATCTCCATCTTCAAGGCTAGGATACTGGGATTTTCTGCTTCCTCTAGGCTCACAGCATAGACGTGGGGAACAACTTTCATCACATTCGGTGATTCTCAAATAAAACGTGTGTGCATGTGTGTGTGTGTGTGTGTGTGTGTGTATTGAGGGTGGATTTTAAACACCACCTCTCTTGACCTCGATTATCTGTGGAAGTCACTTTCCTAGAAACTGACCCCTTCATGGGACACTAAATGAAGATAACTGTTTTCAGTATAGAAAGTGCTACAACCCAAAGAGACAGGATGAGGTATGCGATCACGAGGTGTTGGGAGAGCAGACGCCAAGGTGCGGGCGGACAAAATGGCCATTTGAAGCCTCTGTTTTTCAACCAGGGCTCTTCCCAGTTATTTCAATGGTGAGGGCTGACAAGCTTTATTTTTGGGCCAGTGCTTAATAATTGCCCTGTAAAGGGGCACCAGGGTGGCTCAGTCGGTTAAGCGTCCGACTTCGCCTCAGGTCATGATCTCACAATCTTTGAGTTCGAGCCCCGTGTTGGACTCTGTGCTGACAGCTCGGAGCCTGGAGCCTGATCCGGATTCTGTGTCTCCCTCTCTCTCTGCCCCTCCCCCTGCTTGCGCTCAGTCTCTATCTCAAAAATAAATTAACATTAAGAAAAAAATAGTCGCCCTGTAAGTCACGTACCCTTCTATACCTGTGGGATGTGTCTGTGACCTGTCAGAGGAGTGATTGCTCACGGGGAATGGTTTTTTTTTTTTTTTTTTTTTTTTAACACTAAGTGACTCTTCAAAATCCTCGAATATAGGTCATGACTACATAAAATACAAGCTTGGGATTATAAGGGACGAAACTTGTCGTGTCAAATTGTATTAGAAACAGAAAATAACATAAAACCTGTGCTGCCTTGCTGGTTTAGCCTTTACAAAGGACAGCCTTTGTCTCTTGGGGACCAGACAAACTGGTTGTGTATTGTCATTTTTTCTTCTGTTGGGCATAGAATATGTTCTGAACTCTCGCTGGGTGGGTAACAGGATAGGGAGGCCTCGGGAATGTGTGCCAGAATCACCAGGGTACCCATCCTGGGCAAATACACAAATCCCTGTCCTCAAGAGAAAGCCTAGTGTCCCGAGTGCCCTTTAAGAGGCTCCTCCCCCATTCACACACGAAGCCCCGCCCATTGCTGGCACTGCCTCCTCTTAGCTTTTGGGCATACCCATGGCCAGGTCCGACGGGCTTTCCGATTTCAGGCAGATGTTCCTTCTTCTACTTCCATTTTTGGGTCATTCCTGTGTCTCTTCACAGCCTCCCCTGGCATCACTTCACAATAGCCTAAGTGATGCTTGCCTGTTGATCTGGTCGTCCCTTGTGAAGGCTGGACACTCTGATGGGTGCCCTCGTGGCTCATTCGGTTGAGCATCCGACTTCAGCTCAGGTCATGATCTCATGATTCATGCGTTCGAGCCCCCGTCGGGCTCTGTGCTGATAGCTCAGAGCCTGGAGCCTGCTTCAGATTCTGTCTTCCTCTCTCTCTGCTCCTTCCCTGCTCATGCTCTCTCTCACTCTCAAAAATGAATAAATGTTAAAAAGAAAAAAAAAAAAGACCAGACACTTTGAGAGGGCAGGGTTCTGTCAGTCGTGTCGACCACTGTGTCCTCAGTGTTTAGCATTATCGCCTGGTACCCAAAGGGCAGCTGAGTAAGTGACTCAAAAAATGAACGTACCCCAATGCTGGGATAGATTTTGATAAACTTGAATGTTTCATATGATGCTTCTGAGTTTAGCCATTATTGCACATATACTAGGAGATTAACAAGAGAGAGGAAAGATTACGTGGGGTGCGTGCGTGTGCGCACGCATGTGTGTGTGAGGCTGAAAAAAAAAAAAAAAACCTGAGTGGGTGAAGATATCAATGTTCCTGCTTGTTTAGAAAATCCCGGGGAAGAAAGGACAGCAAAGCTAACAGACCTAGTTTTGAGCTGTTCAGACGCTACAGATGGAGACAGGAATGGATGGTGAGTAGCAGGCTTCTCGTAGTGAAGATCACAGAAAAGCAACGTAGGGAACCCCCACAGCGGATGACAGCAGGGGGGGGTCCTAGCAATGTGTGCGTGCGCATGCGTGTGAACATACGCATGAGAGCAATTGTGTGTTGTAGCAAAGTATGCGGGTTGCACGAGATGGCTGGAACCCGAAGAACTGGTCCACCACTGTCCAGACCAACGAATCAGGGGGGACCGTTCTTTTCTAGGAGCCTCCCACCTGGACAACGGTAGCCGGCAATGGCCTTTTGTTTCCTAGGCATTCCCCCATGGGTCCTTCTTCCCTTCAAACCCTCCTTAGCACCTAGCACTGTGGAGCACCGGGCACGCGGTGTGGAGGCTGTAAGGAAATTTTACGTTCCTGCCCTCGGAGAATGAGTAATTCACTTAGCAAGGCAACATCTGGGAAATGACAAATAAATAAAACAGATGATAATAACGAAGAGATGTAACAGGGGAACTTGTCTCTGCGAGCTGTAAGAAGCAAGGGGGCCTTCTGGGTTGAGGACTAACCCAAGCTCCAGGTTGGGTGATGTTTACTCAAGAATAGGACAATAATGGAAGGTCCTTATTGTCTTTTTTAGGTAGAAAAGATCCTGAAACAAGATGTAGAAACAAACGAACTAAGACAGTGAATAGGCTGCTTTGACAGGAGCAGAACTGTACAGAATTGCAAAGAAGATACACAGAAAACAGTTGCTGTCCTTAACCCCTTAGCATCCAGAAAAGCTACAACAGGTTTCCCATGCTGCCTTAGAAAATGGTATCAGTGAAGACCAGCCCTGGTTACTCAAAGGCATGGAAAGACTGTACATATACATACCTAGAACTGGAGCAATGTCACATCTGATATGAATAAAAAACAGTATGGCTTCCCAATACCTGACATGGACTCAAGAAACCAATATTCCTTTTTTTTTGGTTAAGGTATTTTGACTACCTCCTCAAAAACAACTGTCCCTAACATTCCCTGCTGTGGATTCCTGTACTAGGATTGTGTACTCCCAGAGGAGGCCACATCGTTTCTCTATTTTCGGTCTTCCCTGGTTCAGAAACGGGGCTCATCGGAGTCGCTCCATGCGGTCGATCCACAGGTCTCCTTAAGCTCTGTCACTTGTACTACAGAGCACGCCATGTCTGGGCACTTCTGCCGAATGGAGAGAGGCAGCTGTGTTGGACAAGACGAGCGACACAGATCCAGCTGACTTTTCTTGGGACTGTGAAGATTTCTCCGTCTGAGGAAGGGATTTGCATCAATATGTTTGTTTCCTCTGCTCTAACAGACATACTATGAAACAGTATGAATAGACCTTTCCAAAGACACGGGGTTCCTCTTATGGGAAGCCACGGTCATTAAGTACCACGGGCTCGCTCAACGTGACACAGTCAAACACCCCTTCCCTTAATAATGTTTAAATCAACATTCGGTGACGTAGTGTGGTACTGCTTAAATCACTGAAACGATGTATCATCCAGATACTATTTCGAAATAAAAATGGATACTCGTCAAATTGAGAGAACTTGCGTTTATTTTATTTTACGACGGCAAGGATCAAAGAAGCTGATGCTAACTGGATAGACGCGGTGGACTGTTCCTGACTTCTGACAGTGACTCAGCTCATTTTATTAACAAGTTAAAGCTAAGTAAATGATGAATCAATGCCCGCGAAGCAGGAAAGAATGCCAGTTTCCCACTAAAAATCGCAAAGTGTGATAAACCTATTTCCGTTAAGAAAACTGCTGGAGTTTTTACTGGGGGATTTCCCAGGCAAACAGAGGCAAAGATACATAAACCAGAAGCGGAAGGTAAGCACATTTCCTCTTCGTGTTTTTATGCTGCACACTAATGCAAACACAGGGCATAATTCAGAGCTATTTCACATTATCCTCCTCTCCAAAACCCGATCGGAAGAGATAACCTCTCATACACTTGCCCAGTCCAGTTGGGTTGGCAAAGGAACGGGCACACATCTGGTGGGAAGGACACAGCAGCATGGCAAAGCCACAGACGTGAGAAGGCTTCATCGCTCAGCCATATAAAGGACTGTCGTGTCCTCCTCCTTCCTCTCCCTCCTCCCTCGCATGCTGGTCTACCTCGTCAACTACTGTCGTTACTCAACAACACCCTCTGGCTTCTAAACCTCAATCTCAGCGATGCCAAGGTTGCCTGTCTTCACACCATGTCACATGACACTGTCACATGCTGTGGTCCATTTCATCTTAACTCCCCATGGAGCGCAGACAAAGGCTCAAAAGAGTGAAGGGACACCGCATTCCCTAAGAGGTGGTCCTGATGAGGAAGGTGCCTGTAGAGGAGGAAAAGAGCAGGGAAGTCTCAAGTCTGGAACATTCTGCAAAACAGATGTGCTGAGCTCTTCATAAATTGCTAATGTCATGAAGCACAATGATGATGATGATGATGGTAACTTTCTAAAAGGTGAGGAACTTCATTAGATTCAAGAGGACAAAAAAAAAATGAGAATTGTGATCTTACGAAATCCTGGATCAGAAAAAAAAAAAAAAGATGAAAGGAAAGAAAAAAAAAAATCCAGCTAGAAAGAACGTTATTTACACAATCGAGGAAATTTCATATTGACTGCATGTTAGATAATGCTTTATTGATGTTAACTTTCTGGAGTGTGATAATTACATTGTGATTATGCAGGAGAAATGTCCTTCTTAGGAGAGCTTTCCCGAAGTAATTAGGGTTAAAGCTCAATGATATTCACAACAATCTCTCGGAGGGTTTCTGAAACAACAGGCAAGCAAACAAACAAAGGATCTCTGGAAGCAAAAAGAGAAAGAGATAAGACAGAGAGACAGAAACAGAAGATGGCAAAATATTCACAGTGGGTAAATATGGATGCAGGGCGTATGGGTGCTCACCCGTACTATTTTGGCAGTTTTTTATATGTTACCAACTTTCAAAGGAGGGAACTGAAAAAAATTAAAATTATGCAACAAGATAAAATATTAAAAACAAACAAAGCCAAGCGGCAGGAGCACCTACGGAACACATTCCAACAGGCTTCGCTGGAGCTGGGCTTTCCAACATTGGTGTTTGGGTGGTTGTTGTTAACTCCAATAATGGCGAAGATATTTTTCTACATATACTCTTTTTAGGCTGTGTACAAGAAGAAGATACACAGATTGTTTTTCTCTTGTATTCCTGTAAAGAGTCATCATGAGTATTCATAAGAAGATGTGATGAAGGAGACGAGGTCCCAAGAGATGGGCTTCTCAGCTGTGCTACCTTGTGGAGTTAAGATTCTCAACTAGGCAGGAGGAAATGAGATGATGAGAAGCCCATGGCTTACATCATTTAAAACCCAACTGGAAGGGCGCCTGGTGGCTTTGGTTGGTTAAGTGTCCGACTCTTGGTTTCAGCTCACATCATGATCTCGTGGTAGTGGGATCAAGTCCCATGTTGGGCTCAGTACTGAGTATGCAGCCTGCTTGGGATTCTCTCTTTCTCCCTTTGTCCCTCCCCTGCTCATGCGCTCTCTCTCTCTCAAAGTAAAAAAAAAATAGTAAATTAAAAAAAACAACAACTGGAAACTTAATAAAATGCTGCAGTGGATAAGTTCATCTCAACCTTCAGCAATACATCAGAAAACTGGCAGGACTACATGTCCCCAGTATCCAGGAACTTAAGAGCTGGTGACCATTTGTACTGTTCTGCTGATAGAGCTTGGAGGAGGAGGCTTGGAGCTGTTTGCACTTGACCACATATGCAGAACAATGAAAAGAAGTCTAACATCTTCCGATCTATATTTCTAACTACTAGACACAGCCGCCTAAAACCCCAACCCTAAAGCCCATTTATTATTAAACACACATCTAAAAACTCATAGACGAGGCCAGCACCAACGAAACCACAGATTGCTGGTGAAATTCCAGACTTCCAAGATTGAAAACCTTTGCTCCCGCTGCCTATTCAACCAACCCATTATTAGTCCCCCAAATGCCCATGACCGCAGCACCGGGGTCCCCACAAGAACTTTTTTTTACCGTGGATGTCTGGGAGTAACCCCTACGTAGGTCAATTCGAGCCTGCTGACACGTGGAGAAGAAAACAAGAGGAACCGTGTGCTGTCCACGCCACTGGCGGGTTCAGAGGTCCACAGACGGACCGAAATATCAAGATTTTAAAAACTGTCCCCAAAACTCTTTATGAGGATGGCATCAACGCAGAATCTTCGGTAAAAAGCCCTTTTCTGGCCGCCCGCATAAAATCCTGTGCCCTTTAACCCTATACTCTCAAAGCTGTCACCGATCTACGTGCTGAAGGCACCGTCTTGCACCTGGAAGGCTTTCCAGCCTGTGGGGACACTGCCTTAAAGAGGAGCCCCCGAAACAGACTGAGGACAGTGTGAGAGGAGGAAATTCGGATGCGTTTTCCCAGCATCGGACACTTCAGTGCCTTCTCATTTCCCCCCCCACGGAAAAGACGACAGGTAATGAGCTATTTGGTCCACGTGCTTTTTGCACGTGTACTCTTGACACGTCCCCTCTGGAGGACTCAACCCACCACCGATGGATGATCAACAAAATTCAGCAACTGTCACGGCGCTTCTCCGCGCGGCGGACTTCAGCGGCGACACCTACTAGAAGACAGCTGGCTGGCCTTACCTGTCGGCTCCCGCGTCCACGGCCGCGAGCGGGGGTAGCTGGGGGGCGGGGTGGTGGGGGCTCCCCTGCACGCTGTGTCCCGGAGAAGGGTGACCGACAGTGTGCGGGGCTCCGCTTCGGCTCGAGTGACTGCTGGAGAAGACCGAGGCTGCAATCAAGGAGAACAGGCATCAGACGGCGCGTGTTTAACCCCAAAGGCTGACCGCGAGTGTGTTTTAGGGGCCTGCTCTCCTGTCGGTGGCGTTAAGGGGACAGTTCCTGGCTCGCTGGATCTACACGGCTTCTGTTTTCATGGTGGAACAGGCTCCCCGGCAGGTGAGCCCTTCCTGCTGCCCGGGGAGCGCATGAGCAACTGCCCTGAAGTTCATGGTTCGCCTCCTGAGCGGTGCCCTGCCCTCCCGCCAGCTCCCAGTGTGGGCACCATAAAGTCGGTCGATCCTGTAATGTCTGCATCTGCAACAAGGTCGCTGTACAAGCACTTTTCAGTCACACGGGACGACAGGGGACAGAACGCTTGGTGTGTTGACCCACAAGGGGCAGGACACAGGCCGTCTGCCTCTTCTCAAGGCTGCCGCGAGCCTCTGTGGGTCAGCCTGGCTCTCTCTTGTGTCCCTGCTGAATCAGGGGTAATAGAATATCTTGTCCTGGTCGTAGCCCCCGGGCAGGATCTGCTACCCTCTTAACCCCAGAGACTGACTGACCCCGGGCATTTCCCTGATGGTGTGGTGGATGGACACACTTGGTCCCCACCAGTGATGAGCCCATGCCTGGCACCACAAAACACGAAAAGGGGCCTCAGACACAGCTCTGGCTTTCCCCCCCCCCCACTGTTGCCCTATTACGACACAGAGACTGAGTTGCGGCCTCATTCATAGGGGCAGCCTAGCCTCTGAGAAGTGTACATGACCTCAGACTTAAATACGTGCCCGTTTAGATCAGCTAATTGGTACAATGTCACAAAAGAGACGGGGCTTGTCACTTTCAGAGTCTATCGCTATCGGAGAGGCTCTCAGTGTCTGGGACCTACGCAGCAGACATCTCATTATGCTGCAATCAACCCAGCATCATTACTCTGACTCTCTTCAACTTCCTTCTCTATACAAAGCGATGCTGAGCTTTCTACCCATCTCTGCTCTTTTTGAACTTACTCCACTGATGTCAAAGAATAAATGGATCTAAAAAAAAAAAAAATAATAAAAGAAATCAGGTTCAGGATTAAGAAGCAGCAGCCACATAATCAAAGAGATTTGAGGGTTTAAAAGTTCAGGGAGCGATACTTTTAGACCAGGACCACTTTTCTCCAACCTCTTCAGGTTAGAATTAATACCCCAGATGACCCCGCCCCCCAAAGCTTAACCCAATGGAACGAGAGTTCAAGCACTTAAAGGAACATGTGAGGAAGCAGAATTACCATCTTCCTGCTCAAAAGCTACTGACAAGGGTGTGATCTGATGGGAAGGGTTTATTTCTGGAAAGTCAGCACTGTGTCAGGTTAACTCTTGTCCTCAGAAAACTGCTGCCTCCACAGCCCCCCAAGTCTGAAGAGGTGGTGAGACTAGAAAGTGCTTAGTAGCTCAAAAAGGCACTCACGGTGCGTCAGCCTCCAGAAAAGTTGCACGTTTGCAAACTCGCTAGAGTCACCTTATGAATCACTACTCTCATTTGTGCTCAGCTCACTCGGGCAACCACAATTCTGCTTGTATTCCAAATAATAATTTTACCCAGGGGAGAAGGCTGTTTGGAGTGACTGTGGCAACGGTTTCAATGCCGGTGTTTGTCAGCACGGAGCTTGGTGTTTTATATACTATTCCAAAAACTAATGGAATAATAAGAGGTCACAGAGACACTGTGGAAGCACAGCTAATTTTTTTCCTGCCTTAGCGTAGAAACATGAGCTCTCCTATTTATTCTGCTGGAGTTGCTGAACGCGCCCACCGCTTACGATCCCCTGGAGGTGTTCCTGTATGTATGTGTTCCTCACAAGGGAAGCAGGGCCCCTGCTGCTTCCAACCCCATGGGCAACAGGGTCTCTTGGTGCGCACACTCTATGCTCTACTCTACGGCAAACAGAAAAATGTGGTGCTTCCCGGAGGTCTACGTCAGCCGAATCAGCTACATTTTTGCATTAGCTGCAATCAAAGAGGTTGGGAAATTCAGTATGGTTTGCAGCCTGTCCCACACCGAAAGTTAGGTCCGGTTAGGGCCTCTCCTTCAACTAATAGCCAGGACCAACCGTCTCGCCATTCCTCCATCCATCCGTCTATCCACCCGTCCATCCTCCAACCATTATTTTTTCCTACGTGCCTACTACATGCTAGCCATTCTTACTATATGTGGGTCCCTAACCTTGAGGAGGCTGCAGTTAAGCGAGGGGAAGAGGTCTCTATACATCAGTGCTACCCAAATGCTGAGAGCCGCTAGGAGAGATCATCAAGTGGTGGGCAAAGCGCTTTAATGCACTGTCTTCCCTTTGGCCCCATGAGGTGCCCTATGCTCTGGCCAAATCAGACAACTGGCCCGGCCTCAAATATACCACAGCAACTTGTGCCACTGTGCTTTTGACTATAATATCCTCTACCTATCTTAATACTTTTGCTCTGAATGCAGTTACTTATGTTCCTCTGATTCCTCTCTCCGCAGCCAATCGTTCCACAGGTATGTATGGAGTATGTATGTGTGGCCGCATTGAGCCAGGTCCTGGGACAGACTAGGGAACAAGGTGGCCTTGAGGCCAGCTATCTCCAACAGTACCATTCATGCTTGTTTGACTAAACAGATATGAACACAAACTCAATGTCAATGGAGTCCTTCTTGGGCTCAAGGAGCAGGACAGGAACAGAAAGAAACATGTACCCGCCCAATCCTGTTGATCGCTGGTCATAGATTGCTCTCGGGTGTGGCTTGTCTCGTATCTCCAAGTAGGCACGTATTCCAGAGTGGCTAAAGCTCTCCCAGATACCCAAGAGCAGGGCATCCGAGAAGCCTGTGGGCAGAAGGCCAGAGACACAGGGTACAGTTGAGGGGAGGTGCTTCTAAGTTCTACCTGGTGCAAATGGTTTCCACAGCAGCATCTGCCGGTAGGAATAAGTGGTGGAGGCTATGTGGTGGGGCGTGAGAGGTCCACCAGACAGGGCAGAAGACTCAGAAACCTGCCCTCCTGCTGTGCGGAGGCTGTGTTGACCGGCCAGCAGTCAAACACATATGGATAGCCCTTTCTTCTGCTGCTAACCCTGGTGAATGGCACTGAGACAGGCAGGGACCCTTTGGCTGGGGACCCCACGAGAATAGCAAAGAGGGGTGCTTTAGGGTTCGATTTGAAGTCTGAATTTATAAAGTATACAGAACAGTTTCTTATGTTGGTTGTAAGAAATCCCCTGTGAGCAAACCGAAGCCTGTGACTTGCCTCCGTCGCCTAACAGATGGGATGAGAAGTACGGGACAAAATCTCCCCCGGTGGGGTAGGGAACCTAGTAGAAGCTTCTAGTCCAGTGTCTACACAGAGCCCTTTGCGTGTAGTCCCGGGCAAGACTGCTGCTTGTGGATGCTTCCCGTGACCACTGTAATGACCACAGACTTAGAGGAAGTACAAACAACACGGCTTACCAACATTCACCCAGCCCCATGTCACGCACCCTTCTGATAAAATGGACAAAACTCTGGAATGAGATAACCGTGACTTGGGTAGGATTGCCCTTGGCCTCTACCAGAGATCTACATTTCTCAGTAATTGCCACTGTGGCACAGGTAGCATCTCTCCTACTTATACTGACTTCTAGGAATTTCCAGTTCTGTCGGTCATATGTCCAGGCTTCTATATTAGCATAGTCTAAGAACTTCCTTCCTTCCTTCCTTCCTTCCTTCCTTCCTTCCTTCCTTCCTTCCTTCCTTCTTCCTTCTTCCTTTCTTCCTCCCTCCTTCGTTCATTCCTCCTTCCCTCCTTCATTCATTCCTCCCTCCCTTCCTCCTGCCTTCCTTCCTCTCTCCCTCCCTTCCTTCCTCTCTCCCTCCCTCCCTTCCTTCCTCCCTCCCTCCCTTCCTTCCCAATTTTCCAGCCCCTACTCCACCCGAGGCAGGTGCTGGTCTCTCTTAATGTTTGAAGCTGAATATCTGCTGACTTCACACATAATGTTTTGCCAAGTGACTTTTTAACCTCCAGAAAAAAATCTCCATGTGAGAGCGCAATAGTAAGGTTGTTTACAAAAGGAAACATTTCCTTCCATACACACTCAAAATGATTTTTCGAACTCAGCCAATGGGGCCTACAACTATCCATCAGAGTGTAAGGAAGGGAAGTGATCCCTCTAGAATCTAGAGCAATATTAACAAAATTGTTGTGATCCAATCAGCTGGTGCACGCAGGCTGCCCACGGGGGTGGCCTTCATTGCCCCGTGTCACCACGGGGGTTAGTGCTGCTTTCAAGGCTGGAAGAGAGCTTTTAGGGGACTCTCCAGACCCGCTGGTGACTGACAGCCGGAACAGGTGATTAGGCATGGCGGAGGAACATATTGGAAATTCTTATTGCTTTTGTGATTAAGGGATGGTGGAGTCCCCGAGGAAATAAAAGCCTGGTGTTGAGATGAAGTCTGTGAGCTCTGCCCTCAGAGGAGGACCCAGGAGCTAGCCTCCCTGCTCCTCTGGGCTTTCTCTCTGGAGCAGAGCTTACTGAAGTCTCCCCACCTGTCTCCTGTAGAGGGGGGCGCAGGTAAGCAACTCAGTTGGGCTTTAGCGCGCTAACAGAGCAGCACGGGTTGACACGTGCGGTCCCCAGATGCGATCTCACCAGCTACTGGGAGCAGGACATTCTAGGCTAGAGCCTCTAACTAGCTCAGGTTAATCTGGGTTAATCAACAGCCCTCTCTCCGTCCACATGAAAACAATTAATCTGTATCTCTATGGGTACGGACAGGGCACCCTCGGGGATACATTGGCTGTCATGTGCGAATGGAGGCAGGCAAGGAGTGTTCCCGAAATGAGGCCAACTTATCTCAGGCCCTTTTCCCGATGCCACAGAAGGCTACCACGGGCCTTGCTTGGTGACTGTGTTTTCGTCAATTTAGAGGGCAGGGAGGAAGACCTCCCTTGTCGGGTTGAGGCGTATTGAAAACAGCCGACTGGAGGGCATAGTCCTGTTCGAAGCCTTGTGGGCGGTCAGAGCCCTACTTTTCAAGCTTCACCTTACAAACCATTCATCCAGGGTCGAATGTCGATTCAGATTCACCAGGTCTTGGATGCAGGGAGGGCTGAGCTTCTGAACCTCGACCAAACTCCCAGAGTGCCTGCTGAGGCTGATCTGGGGAGTGCACTTGGAGTATTAGGTGCCAGACCACATCTCAGCTGCATTTCGTCGTCCCGCTGCCCTACACCTCAGAGCCAAGTTAACATTTACTGAGTACTTTGCAAACCCCTCCCTGGTTTACTGATGAGAAACTTGAGGCCTTACTGGGTTCCTGACTAGGATACCCGGTCTAGGTCACGGGGCTGAATTCAAACCTAGGAACACAGATCTCCGATCACATGCCTAAGAGTGTTGATCCTGTCTCAGAACTCCCGCGCACTCCATTTGCAAAGACTGGAGTCACTAGGCGTTCTTCCCTCCCACGCACGATGCACCCGGCCGGCTTCAGCCACCAAAATGCTGGTTACAACGCAAGAGGGATCCTCCCTCTTCTGCTTCCGCCCATGCTGAGAGCACCGGAGTGACCTCAGCACGGCCGAGAGAAATTTTCCAGCTCTGAAAATTAACGGAGGTGACAAGTTAAGTAAATTATTTGGTTTGGAAAACAAACAGCTGGTAGGAAATGTGCTTTTTCCCAAATAAAGATTTCAGATGCCTGTCAGGGGTGTATTGATCTACTGGTGGGAACGAAGGCGGGCAGGGAGGGGTTATTCGTGAGCAATGAGATATATGCACCTGTTCCCACAAGTGGCCACAGTGTGGTAGGCTGAGAGGCCACCACCTCCGTCAGTCACACACAGAAGCGGATTTGCCGTGCAGATCCGTTGAGTCTGAGCTCTTGCGGTAAATGTGCATTTGGAGTCATTTGCACTTGCTTAAAAAGCCACTGCGTTGTTCTCTGTAGCGGGCCTACTCTCGTAGGAAAGGGGGAACCGGTGTCACCCACAGGCTGTGAACTCGCGTACAGTGAGTGCTTGAGTGGCGCCGTAACCCTGAGACGTGACAGTTAATGCTTGGTAGCCGGTGCCCTGGAGGAGATGTGGGCTCACCACCCATCTCCACAGCAGTATTTCCAGGTCCGAGCACAGAGGGCTCTGCTAAGCAATGAAACCAGGCTGAGTTGGCTTTCACAGAGATATTAAAAGAGAATTCGAGGGGCGCCTGGGTGGCTCAGTCCGTTAAGCGGCCAACTTCGGCTCAGGTCACGATCTCGCGGTCCGTGAGTTCAAGCCCCGCGTCGGGCTCTGGGCTGATGGCTCAGAGCCTGGAGCCTGTTTCCGATTCTGTGTCTCCCTCTCTCTCTCTGCCCCTCCCCCATTCATGCTCTGTCTCTCTCTGTCTGAAAAATAAATAAACGTTAAAAAAAAAAAAAAAGAATTCGATTCCCATGCGAATGGGAATGCTGAGGTCAACCCTGTGTCTGCCTCCCCCATCCATGCCCCCACATCCCCCAGAAGAAATTTGAACCTGGGAAGGATTGAGGAAACTGTTGAACTGTAATGGAAATGTTAACTCCTTTGGCCTCCCTAGAAGTTGGGCACTCAAGACAGACAGTATCAGAGTGGTTCTTAAGAGAACAAAGCAGGCACAGCGGGAGTCAGACGGACTCGGCTTTGAATCTAAGCTTTACCAATTCCTAGCAATGGGTCTTGGGCAAGTCACTCAAGCTCAGCTCAGTTTCTTCATCTTAAATAAAGAGACTATGTCACAGTATGACTAAAAACACTTAGCACAGTGCCTGGACTGTGTTTAACTACCCAATAAACCACTGTCGTTATTCTTTGGTTATCTTTATTATAATGATTCTTATCAATAGGCTGGTGGGGGGGGGGGGAAACAAAGGCGTGTGGTGCCCCACAAATGGTAAATCTCCAATCCGGTGTGGCCTCTTACTTAAAGATGCATATAAACTGTGGCCTTGAGTCATTTGAAAACACAAAGGAGTGTATATACATCATGCTTTGTACTAATAAGCGTTTTCTGTTCAATTTTTCTATCGCAAGTGCTGTAAAGTCTTCGGGGTCTGCAGAAGAACCCCCACAGGGTTAAAATGTTGTCCTTTATTGTACAGGGGGTAAGGCACACCTGTGAGTTACAACCCCAAATGCGGTTCAGTTTAAAGACAACAAAGTCATTTTCATGCATGACTGCTCTTCGCTTCGTTAAGGAGTGAGAACGGGCTGTTACTAGAATGTCAACACAACCAGCCCTCTCTGAAGCTTAGTGTATCTGCAAGTATTTTTACATTTCCAGTGCTTTTTATTTGTTTCTCCAAGCGCATAAAGACGCGGCCGTGGTTAATTTTCAGGATTCGAGAAACACTTCCCTTCAGTCTTTCTGGAGAAAGCCACTACTGCTGGGGGTGACTGGAGCTTCGCTCCCCAACAGTGAAAACCTGGGCCCCCATACCTTCTGTGGTTGTTCGCATTTCGCCATGGAACGATTTAACTGCTCTCATGACCCGAGTTCACGAACCAGGGAGAATTTTCCAGCAAGGAAAAGGGCCTGTCAGCTGGAAAATGGCAGAGATGCCGCGGTGGCTCCTTGCCTGTGTGGCCCATGACTAGCGGGGGGCCTTTTTCTCTCCCCTCCCCGCTTTGCTGGGCATTCTCCCTCCCCGACACCCTCCCCCGGGGCGGGCGAGCGGCTTCCTTCCACATTCCAGCCGCATTAGGAAAGCAGAGCTTCTTATGGGTTCACGCAGCCATCTCTGTAATCTTTCTCTCCTCCTGGAGGCATGAATAATTTTAATATTGCCAATCCCTAAAAATCTATTCTTTCTTGCCTGTCTTTTCTCTCCCCTCCCTCTTTGCAGTGTGGAGTATCATTATCCAGCAGTACTGATAAGAGGATAATGAAACAATCCTTTCTCAACCGGCTCAGGTGGCTGTCAGACTAAAATGACACCATCCGTACATCCTTGACATGCTACCCCAAGCTAATTGATGGCAAACAATGGTAACTGTCACCTGTGCACTAAGACAAAGAAAACACACTCGTGTCACCTGATGGGAGAGCTACCTGGCAACCGATGAACAAATGTGTTAGAAAGACGTTCCATTAAGGTAAGAGAGGGTACATCTCTGAAGAACATGCCTATTAACTTTGAGCTTAAGAGCGCTGCTGTTCACTGGGGAGCAGAAATAAATAAGGTAAAATGAGAATTTATTGATGTCTGGACAGTTACATGAATATTCAGGTTCTCTTACAAATAGATATTCCCACATGAGCTCCAAACTTCTGTGTAGGCTGCCCAATTACATTTCCACATCATGCAGCTGGATTTACAGCCAGGGAAGAGGTTATTAGTGTTTGGAAGAGGACTTATGCTTACATGCCCTTCTGGAAGACACTGCGATACAACCAGAAGATAATGGCTGAAGTCATCCAGGCAGATGCCAAAGGTTACCATCAAACGTCCTGAAATACCAGGTGTAATTAACTGCGTGTCGGAAAAGCTCCTGAAACATGTGCCTTTCAGAACAAAGCCGTTTTGTTACAAGTGAAATGGCGTTTTCTGGCACCTCTCTCAACTTCTCTGGGACCAACATTTCAGGCAGCCCCTCTTGGGTCTTTCCAGACAACGAAGGACTTATCCAACCTCAAATCTCATACCTTATCGTTCTTCCCTTCACCTCCCAACCCACTTACTCACTCACTCACAGAGAGTCAGTTACACAGCAAGTCAGGAAGATAATGTCAACAAGGAGTACCCTGGGAGAAATTCGGTACTGCCGCTATGTGTTACGTCATCCCCCGTTTTGAACAGAGGAGGAGAGCAGTCAGAAAGGAGAAAGATGGTGCAGGTATGGAGAACCATTCCTGGAAGCTCTTACGGGAATGTCCCTCATCTCCGTTTTTGGAATAAAGTCTGATTTGGCCACAAAAACCCATGTTAGTAAAAAAAATACTTGGTTCTCTAGCTCCTCATTACTTATCCCTTAGTTGCCTCCTACCTGTACCTTGTTGACCCCAAAAGAGGTCTCCTCCCTTTTAGATGCTACCAAGACAACCCCGCCCACTCCACTTCCATGCGGTTTCTAAAATCATCTCACAGAGAAGGCTTCTTGGAAACAGATACGGAGCACATACAGCCAATCCAATTTGTAACGCAATTTTCTTCTAGCCAACTCAAGGGCTACTTACCAACCCTGAGCTCTCCCAAGAGACCGCTCGGTAAAATGGAGTCACAACAGCCCTTTTGGGGAATTTAGGAACTGTTTGCAATGACCACTGGCCCTGGGCAAAAATGCACAGAAGAGGAATATGGTTTTGTTAGGACTCCAGAGAAGCCAAAGAACCCCCTTTCCTCCTTTTCTATACTTTGCCCACAAAGTGGACGATTTTCTCACTTCTCCTTCAGGTGCCCAGTATTACCTCCTAGATTACTCTCAGTGTAGACAGACTCTGATAAGTCATTGACATGTTACCAGGAATCATGCCCATTTATAACCTTTCTTAAGGAACTTAAAAGCTTTTCCCTACCTGTTGAATGGAGTGTTCAGTGTCGGGTTATATGAATTTCAAGCATCCTTATTGTTAGTTAGAAAGTGTATTTTGAGGAAGTAAGCATGCTTCCTAAGCTTAATCTTTCAAAATTTTCCTTTTCTCCTGGGCATTAATGTGTAAGTCTACAAGAGGCCCGAATCTTAGAAAACACGCTCCTTGATATTTGAGGGTTTAAGCCTCTTCTCTTTTTAGGAAAAGCAGACCTTAGTAGAATTTAACCGTGACAACTCTCTGTGATATCCTTGTCAGCCCTGGGCTCACCATAACCAGAACTGAGTCCTGCCCGTCTTCCGGCAGCTTCTTCCTAAGCGGTGGCCACATTACTGAGGGCTTAATTCCCACCATGGCCCAAGGTTGTCTCTGCAGATAGCTGCTTACAATGGGAAGACCTTAACAGTAGTAACTCCATTGCGGAGCCCCTACGTTTGGGCTTCCGCAGACTATCTGGGGGAGGACAGGAGCGCTGGGTAACAGGCAGCACAGGTGGTATGGGTCCCTTCAAATGAAAGAGCTCTGCTGTGTGACCTGTTTTAAATATTGGGTCTTACGTGAATCTCTGAAAACCCAGGGGCTGGAAGACTACTCAGGTATTTGCTAAATCGAAAATACTATGGTGATCAAAAAACCTATGTGTACTGGCAGACTTTTAAGACAAAATGTGATCAGACATATGGAAGCCACAAGCTTCTTTGATTTCAGTCAGTCATTGACGAAGGTCCCAGATATAAGTGGAAAGCAGAATTTGGCAAACCTGTTGTGTAAAGGGCCAGAGACTAAATATTAGAGGCACTGCTAGCAACAGGCAATGTCCTCAATTCTGTGAGCAACTATTCTCACCTAAGAGCCAAGAGTCTTTTTTACATTTTACATTTAAAAACCTTAAAAACATCCTTAGCTCTCAGGCCATGCAAAAACAGGAGGCAGGCGGGCCATATATGGCCCGTGGTATAATAAATTATCTGTTGCATGCTAACTCCTAAGAACCATCATGAAAAGACTGTGGAACTATTTTTGAAATATGGAAACCAAATTTGAGGGAAGCAAATAGTCAAGAATAGTTTTCTAGACACCTTAGGGTCTATTTTGAGATAAATTGCACGGCCTGGAGACTCTGTTTACAAAACGGGATCAGGAAGGACCAAGACTATGCCTCAGCAAGGCTGACACAATGATGGTGTAAAACTGCACTGATTGAGGCCATCAATCCTGCTTCTTCCTTCTGCCATCTACCCCACCCTCACCAACCCACTGCTGAGTAAGTTTGCTTCTCAAGCCAGCGCCCTGGGACTCTGTATGACCAGCCCGTGCGTACTTCCACTCTTCATAGCAACAACCACCAAAGAAGTCTAAGTCAGGGGCGCCTGGGTGGCTCAGCTGGTTAAGCGTCTGACTTCGGCTGAGGTCGTGATCTCACGGCTCATGAGTTCGAGCCCCACCTCGGGCTCTGTGCTGACAGCTCGGGGCCTGGGGCCTGTTTTGGATTCTGTGTCTTCCTCTCTCTCTGCCCCTTCCCCACTCGTGCTCTGTCTCTGTCCCTCCAAAATAAACAAACGTTAAAAAAAATTATAAAGATCTGAAAACACGTCTCAAAATATGGGAGTTCTAAGTCCTCATCTTGACTTGAATTCTTCTCAAAAGGAACACTTTATCTTAGGACAGCGATTTCTGAACTTCAAGTGGTGGTACCCAGGACTATGAGGAATGGAGAGGAGGGGTTCTGGTCTCCATCACAGACATGGGCTCAGTCTAGGGGTCATTCTCTAAGTGTTTAAGCAAAGAGGACGGAAAAGAGAAGGGAACATATGCCAGCTACAGAGAGCATACCGAACTCTTACGTGCGTTCTCCCTTAATGCCTGTTTCGGTCCTAGGGAGCCACTATTCTTACCACCGATTTAGAGAAGAGGAGAAGTAACCTCCCCAGAGTGGAGAGCCAGGATTGGAGCTCACATCTAGCTCCGCGTTCTTCCTGCCAGACCACACTACCTCTAAAACACAAACACAAACAGAAAACATACTACGTTTGAATTAAAACAATCAATACTTATCAAGACACAATTTTGACAGTGTGATTTCAGAGGCACTGCCGCCCAAGTGATGGGCTTCTGGTTCCAATTTGTTTTTCTTTAGAGACCGACAGTGCATTTCCTTAACTCATAAAATGTTATGTGAAGTACCGAACAAATAAAAATATGAAGAACCGTATTTCAGTTTTCTTTTCATCTACTCAATATGCCGATCAAATTCCCAATCTGTTCAGGCTTCCATATTTTCCCTGTTTCTTAAATGGGACTGACGGGTAATTTCTGGCACCTTTTCCCTATCTGCTTGACAGAACTGTAACATATATCGTCCTCGGATCTGGATAAAAGCAACAACAAAAATTACTAATAGACGCTGAACACGTGCCATGTGCTAATACTATTACAAGAGCTCTGTCATTTAATCCATCAACTGACCTCAGGAAGAGAGAAATAAATTTGAATTGGAGAAGTAACATGCCCACTTGTAAGTGTTCTATTTGAGCATAGATTGACTACATAGATGGTCAGAGGTATTATTAAAAAAAAAAAAACGTGGCCAATGATATGAGTTAAGAAAAGAGATACTAGGGGTGCCTGGGTGGCTTAGCTGGTTAAGCGTTTGATTCCTGATTTCGTCTCAGGTCATGATCTCATGGTTCATGAGTTCGAGCCCCGCATCGGGCTCTGTGCTGACAGCATCAAGCCTGCTCGGGATGCTCTCTCTCTCTCTCTCTCTCTCTCCCTCTCTCTCTCTTGGCCCCAACCCCTGATCGCACTCTATCTCTCAAAAGAAATAAATAAACTTTAAAAAGAAAAAGGAATAGATACTCAATATCGCCCATCCTTACATTTGTACGGATAAATATGACCCCAAACTGCCTTACTACTTCAGAACTATGGACCTGAGATCGCTACCTTACCAATCAGAACGTCTTCAGGGGAAGCTGACACATGACATTTTTCATGAGGTGCATCCCTGTCTCAGAAAAATGTGACAAGCATCCCTGTGGGCCAGTCTGAGGAGCAAGCTCCTATGCGTGCTGACGACAGCCTTTCCCCTTTTCCCTTGAATAGTGAACCAACAGCCCCTCCCCAAAGGCAGAAGCAGGACTTTCATGGAATCCCCAGGGAAAGGTTGCAGGGAAGACTGTAAAACTCAACTTCTGAGGGTGTGAGTGGGCGTTAACAGAGCTGCTGGACAGAGCAGAAGCCAAGACGGGAGCAGCTAAATTCACGGAGACCTGGGCGGGAGTTGAAGAGGTTGAGGCCGAGGCAGCCACTAGAAATGTTGTCATGAGCGTGAATGAAGCTAGCACAGCCTTGAAATGTAGTGGGAAAACTGAGTTAAGAGGCTAAGGAGGAAGCTGAAACTTCTGAGAAGTCAAGGCGGGCTGTTAAGGCGGCCTTGACGGTGTGAGTCATGGCCAGGGCGCCTGAGTGGGGCAGATCATTCTCTGACAGTATTAAGGAAGATACAATAAAAGCCAGCCTTCCGAGACACGGCTGTTGGTCACCTGGAACGAGTCGTTTCCACAACTACTCTCTTTATGCAGTGCCTGCAAGATGTTTTCTTCTTTTGTTAACAGTAAAACATGGCAAATAATGTCCAAGCTGATTCAGTAATGTCCTTCACTTTTGAGTTTTATGCTATTCACATTTATTTTCAGGGCTAAGACAAGTGTAAAAAAATGAACTCTCACTGCGACTACAAGCACCCGGAAAAGGCCCGCTTTCCTTTTTTCTTTATTCTTCACGGGAAAGAGACAGGTCTACCCGTTCCTCTCTTTCCTCGGAAGGTTCATTTGAAGCAGAAGGTCAGGACTTCAGACCCGGAAGTTGGGCCCAAGCCTTCCTCACTGCAAAGCTAATGAGTTCCTCATTCCAGGAATTCTATCCTGAATTCTCCGTCTTGCCCTCTGCATCCGTCTCCTAAGACCTATTTGTGGGTACACTTCGAAGTAAACACAACCTTTCCTTCTCACACCCATTTCAATGCCAGCAAAATAACATGGAATGAGAAAAGAAGAAATAGTAGTATGAAGACAACCAAGACTTTGTTCAATGGGGATAAAGCCACAACCAACCCAGCGTCACGACTTTCCTTTCCTCCACGAGGTGTGGAATTATTTTTGCTCATCCACACAAAATAATTTTACAGCAAAAACCTGTACGTATTATAAAACTGAATAATTCAGCTTAATCTTGCGTGAAAAACTAACATCAATACAAGGGAGTAAGTGGATATGGAAAACGGAAGCACCAAATTAAGCAGCTTGCAAACATATAAAGTCATTAACATTAGCCTGCATACATACAAATGTGCCCTGTGCTGGCTGGGAATCAGAATTTTAATTTTCTTCAGTTGAGCAGTTACAAGATCTCACTCTTAATCAAAATATGAGTAATGCCATTGTAACAGTGGTGGGGGTGGGGGGAGACGAGCTTAATATCCACTGATAGATTTTCCTTAATGAGAAACAGAAATATATACTATGGGGCAATTTTTTTTTCACTATTTGATTCAGTTGTATTATCTTTGTAAGTATTTAATCATAAGTTCCAGAGAAGCATTATTCTATTTATCACTGCAAATATATGGCATATCACCTATATGTTAAACTGTCTTTTGTGGACAGATTTCCATCACATGGTTTTCATGCGTAAATTTTAAGATTATTATTTTTTGAAGTTTCACCTTTACTGACATGTAACTGATATATAAGACTGTAAGATATTTCCAACTGTACCTCGTGGTAATTTGGTATACTAACTATCTAGACACTGTGAAAGGTTCTCTCCATTTAGTTAATGATGGGCAATTCTTATTGTAACTTCCACCAGTCAAAACTGAGATTATATTCTGCTATAACACTCCCACATTTCATGATCCAGAGCAATAGTTTTCGAAGCGTTGTTCCTGGACAAGCAGGACCCAGTGTCGCCTGAGAGTTTGTTAAAAATCCCCAGCAGAAATTCAAATTCTTGGGACTAGCTCAGAGCTACTGAAACAGAAATTCTGGGGGTGGGGCTCAGAAATCTGTATTTTCACGGGTCTTCCAGGTGACCTAATGCACATAAACAGACTGGCTCATGGCCAGGGAAGGTGAAATCTACAGGTTAATGCTGTCATTGCCTGCAACGGAGAAGAGCGAGGCTTGCTCCTACCGTTACGGATTTTCCAATCCAACTTGGTAGATAAACCACAGATGTGTGGGATGTTAAGAACAATACAGGAGTTTGACGAGCAGTTCAAGGCAATGTCAGAAGAGACGCGGAAAAGACACTGCCAAATGTTTCCCTTTAAATCACTTCTGTAACCCCAGTGTCCACCTCCTTCTGTCCACTGCTGGGTCCAAGTCATTCTGTCCCTTTTTCACCTCTGGTGAATTCTAAGCAAATCACTGCTTTTGAAGATCGTGCAAGCAATATCTATTGCATTTTTTATAATGCTCTATGCCTGCTTTTATATAGATCATGTTATTTGATCTTTGCAATTCTGTAAAGTTTAACCCATTGGGAAATTCGTGTGTCAATTTAGAACTCCTAATGAAGTCCCTAAGTTAACAACCACTTTTTGAGAGTAGACTGTACGAGGCACTTTCCTATAAAAATATTTCTAGCCCCTACAGTTCTGTAAGCTGTCCTGAGATAGCAAATATATTCAACCTAAGAATACAGAAAAGGTATTAAAACATATACCATAAAATCACATTAAAATACAACATTTAAAATCACATAAAACATATACCATAAAATCACATTAAAATACAACCATGTCATGAAGTATGTCAAATCCCGCATGGATTTCTTATGGTGCTATTTATTACAAAATGTGGTGATATTGTGAGCGGGAAGGCTTCATTTCCCCATAATAAGGGTGAGGGGAAGGGAATGACAATATATGACTTCAAAATTCCTGCCCTAAAATAAGCCTATTTTTCCTTCAATAATTCCCTATAATATCTGAGCATCGCACTTCTATATCCTCCTGAAAAATCTAACGTTGCATTCAAAATTTTAAAAATTCAGAAGAACTTGCAAGCTCTAAAACAGGATCATTTTATATCTCAGTATTAGTGGTACCAATAAAATCCCACCATTCTTGCATATTTCCTTGCTCTAGGTGCATTAGTTCCTCACTCGATGGGTGATTTCCATGGGACTCAAACACCTCAACCACACTGGCCTCTACGGTGTCTTTATGGCTCAGGCCATCGGCAAAGACCACGTTTTATTGAATCTGTAGTACAGTTTCGATCTGGAAGGAGCCATAAGCTTGGTGACCACCTATGGTACAGATCACCCGCCATACAGCATGCTTTGTTAGTGAACAGACTCTCAACCAAGAGCAGGCAGTGGTCCCGGCTGTCCATGGTGCTGCCGACTCGTTATTCGTGCATTCCTCTGCTTCATGAGTTCATCGAGGAAGCTGACGAGACCTTCTTCACAGGCATTAAGCCTTGGAAGTGGCAGTCACCCCTTGATCTACTGGCTGTGAAATACTTCTCCCTCAGATTATCAGCTAAATTACCTAAATGTATAGGCTAGCCTGAAGCATTATCTAGATATCTAGGGCACAGAACTTCTGAACAACAGGGCCGAAGAGGTGAGGGAGCCATCCTTGAGAACTGCTCATCACTGTCCCGGCCTTCCCATTAGGTCACAAGATTGCTCTCAGCTTGGCTCAGGATCAGGTCCAGGGACCCCGGGATTTTCAGGATAGTAGGCAAGTAAACGCCTCAAGTGAAAGTAGTCCTCAGCGTGAACTCAAGCGATGTTTTGGCTGCTTGAACCTGGAACGCTATTTCCTTCCACGGAAATAAAAGCCTTTTCTGGAAATCCTTTCCAATCACATTCTCTGGAAACGCGGTCTCAATAAGGGAAGCCAACATGTTAGGAGACTTGTAAGATTTGCAGGTGTGAGAACTGCCACCTTTCCTGTTCTTAGTGCTCTGCAAACCATCCCTCTCTCGGAATCTCACAGATGGTTGTTTACTAAGCCAGTACAAAGGTCCATTTCCAAATCATGACTTCTGCAAACTGAGTCCTCAGTCTTGTGGCTTCTAGAAAATCCTGGTGCTCACTGCTGAACTGCTTCTGATCCTACATCCGTACGTATTCAACAGGTTTCCCTCAAAATATTTTTCTGATACATCACGTTACTAGCACTTGGAATTGTGAGTGCTTAACAATCATTAAACAAATATTTTCTCGACTTTGTGTAACAGAATGTAAAAGGAAGGGCTCCGAGGGCTTTCACCATTTAGCCAAGTCTTTATCTTTGTCAAATTCCCTTAACACTTAGGAGTTTACGCGAAACAAATTGATGAACAGCTTCAGTTTCCTTTGGCATTTTTCATTGTTTGGCTTCTTTCCACAGATCTGTAGCACAGGTTTGAAACTGGTAGGAACATGCACTCCTGGCACGTGCATTTCTAGCACTTTTTTTCAGGGAGGTTTAACATTTTCCTTGTGTGGTTTTCCCTCCTGCTTTGTTCTGCTCTGGGTTTGCTGTGTATTCAGCAAAACAGAAGACTTCATCAATTTTTCAAAAGAGCGAGAACAAAGGAAGTAAAGTAGGACCCGAGGGACACAGGCATGAAGGGAGAAGGAGGGGGCATAAACTTTCACGGCAGTGCACTAACTCCAGGAGCAAAATTCCAAGAACACAGTTCAAGCCGGATGGTCACCTGCCTGTTCCAAACGTCTCCAGAGTCACAGAAAATTCAAGTCAACAGAAGATGCTCTGTTGATACTATCTATGGCAGCTCGGGTTCCTATGCCCATCACGGAAGCTTGCCCGCCACGGCTGGGGGCTCAAAGCTGGGAGCTCATAATCGTTTTGAAGACCACACACGGAAAAGTGTCAGGAGGAAGAAAAAAAAAAAAAAAAAAAGGAAATCTGTCTGGAGCGACGAAGCTGGTTCAACACAAATCTTTAAAAAAAAAAAAAACAACTTCAGGGGCGCCTGGGTGGCTCAGTCGGTTAAGCGGCCGACTTCAGCTCAGGTCATGATCTCACGGTCCGTGAGTTCGAGCCCCGCGTCGGGCTCTGTGCTGACAGCTCAGAGCCTGGAGCCTGTTTCAGATTCTGTGTCTCCCTCTCTCTCTGACCCTCCCCTGCTCATGCTCTGTCTCTCTCTGTCTCAAAAATAAATAAACGTTAAAAAAAAATTAAAAAAAAAAACAAAAAAACAAAACAACTTTAACCACACTCCCAGACATACAAAACACACATCAAGACAAACGTGCCTCCTCCGTTTGGAAAGTGAGCCATATCCTAGACGCCACACAGGGCAAAGGTACTATTGTTTTCCAAAGATAGAGATATCATGGCTTCCCAAACCCATTTCCAAGTTAAATGCAGTGAGACAAGCCCATTACCATCAACTCTCCATAGTGGATGTTGGGCCTGCTTTTCAATCGATTCCGGTTGGCTTCCACTCTTAACTATGGGGTCCCAGGTCTTTTTCAAAGGTCATGGATTTATGGACTGAGGGACTAGGAATTGCTATGTAGCCTGTCATAAACTGGTTGCTAATTTAATGTGCTAGAATAAATGTTCCTATATCAAATATTTGGCAAATCAAACAGACATATGTGCAAACAAAAACGAGTCACGCTTTCTCATGTATATATCTAACACAAAATATTTATATGAGTTGATAACACTGTACTCTGGCGTATTTCATGTGTTTCTATGTACCTGTAGCCGAAATGTCTGTAAGACTGGGTCTGCCCCTCAGATCTCCTAGGGCCTCAAATAGCAGAGGCTTTGTTTTCTCTAAGAGAAAGTACCCAGAGCAGCTGATAAAGGGCCACCAACAATGGGACAACATTAAGAATGTCCTGAAGACGGACCCTCTCCAAGTATTTGCGTCACGCCCTTTGCCCTGAATTTGGATCAACTGAAAACTATCCAGTTAAGAAAAAGTCCTACAAACATGGCTTTTCCTAGCCTACAGTCACGCATCAGTAAGTTCTTAATTCTTTATGGCTTATGAGTACTTTTAAAAAGAAAAAAAAAAAAACCAGTTTTCTGCCAAAGCCTGGCTCCAGAATCAGATGGGGGTGGCTATGGGACTTGTGACCCACAGATAATAGAAAATCCCCATTGTCTGGAAGGTGGGACGGGGGAACTTTCGCTTTCATATTCATAGCATGACAGCAAGGGCTTTCCACGTGTGAGGGATGGCAGCCAATTAGTTTGCACAGGTACAGCATCATTACAGAGAGTGGAAAATGCACAAAAATCCAGGCGAACAAAGTAAACGGAAACAAATAACTTCCTTATGGCATATTAATCCTTTCTTATTTTTCCTTACGTAGATGAAAGTTTCCAAATGTGGAGTCAGCTACCATTCAAGCCCAGGCAGAAGGACGCCAGGCTGGGAGGGACGTCTCATCCCCACCCCCCGCCCCCCCCAATCCCAGTGGTCCACAAACCATTCTTAAAGGGCGGCTTACTGATGTGAAATTCTTCTTAGAGACCTGGGGCTTCCTTTTGAAATGCAAAGATGACAATAACTGTTCCATTAAGAAATCCACATGCAGCCTGTTACTTGCTTACAGCGGGGGGGGGGGGGGGGGGGGGACTTTTACTTTGGGTCTGAGTCAAGTTAATAAATTTAAGATACCTGGGAGAGCTGGGTGCCCTGGACTTCTGGCAGATGTCCAGAACTAAAAGAGCTAATGCATTATTTTACTGTGTTTCTTTATGAGAAAAAACAGCCTGCTTCCAGCTCAGCTCAGGAATCAGATGGGGAGCAGGGGTGGGGGGCAACGTGGAGCCCCTGGATAAGGCAAAATACAGATGATCTTAGGAGAATTTTTCTCATGTGAGCATTCCTTTCAACCAGAGGGAAGGGCCTGGGGGAGGACAGTGGCCGTGGCCTCGGCCGGCCCTCGTTACCTGGATAGAGGTCAGGCCCGGGCCCCGGGGAGCGTCCCACCGCACTGTCGGCAGCGGCATCTCGCGGGGAAGTGGCCGAGGGCAGGGGCTGCACGGTGAGGCAATCTGTGAGAAGGTCGGGATGTAGCTCTGTGCTGGACCGCAACTAGGAGAAGGAGAAAACAGAAGACAGATGAGAAAGGAAAGCCGTTCCTAGGAACACTTCCCTGCAAAGGCATCGTGCCCTAAGGTTCGATGTGATGCAATTCAGCACACATATATTTATTAAATAGCAACAACCGTGGGTCAGCCATTGGGCTTAACAGAGAGTCAACAGGATGGTGACTTCTCCAGGGCTGATAACACCTGGCAGGTGATTCCGGAAAAGTATGCAGCTTAGAGGCAGATTTGACTTCGGTCTTTGATGTGTTTCTACTTCTGGGAACCCAGCTTCCAATTATATTTCCGTTTATTTGGTCTGGATCTTATCAGAACTTGTAGTGATAACAAATACAGACTCAAGTATATTTGGTCCAGATTGGAAGGTGCTTTTAAAATAAAGAGGTATGACCAAGAAAATATCTCAGAGATAACTGAGAAACGCCCATTGAAATTTGGTGCCTACACATTTTACACGAGAAGAAAATATGTAGGTTAAATTTTAAAATATTATGGAGCACGATTCAAAGGAAAACTAACGTCATTAGCAGCAATAAAAACCCAACAGTCAGTTGCACATGTACACACACACACACACACACACACACACACACACACACAAATAAGGCACCACAATTTAGATCTTCATTTAATCATAATAGCAAAATACTTCTTTACATACTAAAGAGTTATATGTTTAAAAAACAAAGGCAGGGATGCCTGGGTGGCTCAGTAGATTAAGCCTCTGACTTCGGCTCAGGTCATGATCTCACAGTTTGTGAGTTTGAGCCCCATGTGGGGCTCTGTGCTGACAGTTCAGAGCCTGGAGCCTGCTTTGAATTCTGTGTCTCCCTTTCTCTGCCCTTCCCATGCTCACACTCTGTCTCTTGCTCTCAAAAATAAACATTAAAAAAAATTTTTTTTAAATAAAGGCAAAATATCTAAGACTAAAGAATAGGTGATGGGGCGCCTGGGTGGCGCAGTCGGTTAAGCATCCGACTTCAGCCAGGTCACGATCTCGCGGTCCGTGAGTTCGAGCCCCGCGTCGGGCTCTGGGCTGATGGCTCAGAGCCTGGAGCCTGTTTCTGATTCTGTGTCTCCCTCTCTCTCTGCCCCTCCCCCATTCATGCTCTGTCTCTCTCTGTCCCAAAAATAAATAAACGTTGAAAAAAAAATTAAAAAAAAAAAAAAAGAATAGGTGAAAAATTATCTGATCTCTTTATGAAAAAGAATTCTGGGAGTGTAATCTGAATGGGGAAAATCACAACGAGAAGTTTAGCTACAGGAAAAATACAAACCTCTGCTTCTATAAAGACATAAAACCTTAAAAATATAGAACTATATTTGTTACATATACTGAGAATAGCATCTTCCGTGTTTAAAGAGAGCATATGAATTCATTTTGCCTTTATCAAGACAGAACTAAACCTTCAGATCTAGGGTTGAAGTACACTAACTCAGCCAACAAGTATTTATCGAGTGTCAGCTGCTCCTCTAGGTTCTGGGAATACTGGTATGGAGCTTCTCCTCGAGAGTGAACCCGGAAAATCCACGATGTCAGGGGGCACTGCTGGTGGGGAAGACCAATATGCAGAGAAGGGAGACTGTGGGTAGGAAGGACAGCGACCTTAGGTAGACAGCCTCTTGGAGAGGGCTCTGGAAAGGAGCCTGGGAAAGGGGGAGGGACTGAGCCCTGAAGATACGTCAGGGAAGAACCCACCGGCCCTGGGGTGCCTGGATCATCAGAGAAGAGTGAGACCGGAGCGGCACCAGCTTGGGTCTTGGAGAAAGGAAACAAGACAGAACCAGGGACATAAGTGGGGAGAGATGGAATATGTTTACTAGAGCAGGAAAGGGCCTTCCAGATCATTTAAGGCTCTTAAACATTCTCTAGTCCAGAAATTACCTAATGAGTGGGGCAGGAAGCACACAGAGATTGCCTCACTGCGCAGCCCTTGATAGGAAGAAAACATTTAAAAAAGGAGAACTACCGGGGTGCCTGGGTGGCTCAGTCGGTTAAGCATCTGACTGGCTCAGATCATGATCTTGCCATTCGTGAGTTCAAGCCCCGCTGTGGGCTCTGTGCTGATAGCTCAGAGCCTAGAGCCTGCTTCAGATTCTGTGTCTCCCTCTCTCTCTCTCTCTCTGCCCCTCCCCTGCTTGCACTCTCTCTTTCTCTCTCAAAAATAACTAAATAAATAATAAAGTTTAACTGACTGAGCCACACAGGCACCCCTCCTCTGTTTTGTTTGTTTGTTTAATCCTTTCCTCCGCTTTCCAAGTTTTCTACATTCCGATGATGAGTTAGAACTGGCTTGCACCCATCTAAGAGAGCTGTTCGTGTGTATCTTTCCCAAACCGTCCAGGCAATGATGTCAAACTTCGAGCTTGAACTTGGTCAGGTTGAGAATATTTACACCATGGAAATTGGCAAATGCTACAAACTGGGCCTTTTTTCATCTGGAGAGCTGGTTAACTACTACTCTGATCAGAAAGAAAACCAGACACGCACACGAAACATCAGTAAGTCGCTAGGCAGTAACTTCAGCATTCCTTGGACCTCAGCAAGCTTCATAAAGAGACAAACATATGTCCAGGTCTTAGTCCAAGAATATACAAATGGCATCGTGACCCCGAGTACAGAGAAAGAGCATTTAACACATGTAGTGAACGAGACGTAATTGCATTATAATTTCCTCAGCTTTGCTACATTGGAATCTCTGACCAAGACCGTCTGAATTAGTGGCTAACCCTCTTAGGGCTTTTGGAAGGTATGTTTGTTATTTTGGTACTAACCTAACACATGCTGCGTAAGAAAAGCTGGAAAAAAATCCAGGCTTCGAATGAGTTCTGGTGATCACTTTTAATTTACATTTCATCATTACAACGTGATCTGGGGCCCACATGTTCTATGAAGCACAGACATGAACCTCTCTCTGCTTTCTATTACTCTAGGGTTTTGTAGTTATCACTACCAATTCGGTCTTTCCAAAAAATTTCATGGCCATGGACACTCCCGGAGTCAAAGGCAGGCAACTCTTCCTTAGCTTCAACACGTACTCGTAGTTGCTAAGAGTGTGATTCCACATGACTTTGTGGGGAGCGTTAATTTGGTTTTCTCTGGGATTAGGCATGGTTCTAGAAAGTGCTTCTTAAATTGAACAAGCCTTGAGGAACTTATGTGTAATTTCCAAAGGAAGACCACATGCATAGAAACACAGCAACGATATGTAAGGTTAGTATTATTCTCTCCCTTCTGGATTATTTAAGTCTCTTAAACGTTCTCTAGTCCAGGGATTATCTAATGGGTGAGGCAGGGAGGTATAGCACGAGCTCCTGGGAAGGCTGTCATTCTATATAAAAGTTTTATATTCAGAGTAAGAAACCCAACTATTTATACAAGACAAATTACACAATGTATATTTCAGCATCTTCTTAGTTGCTAGGAACGTAAAGAAGATAGAAAGAGATTCTCCAATGAGGGATGATGTCTAACTATGGTTCTCCAATCTGGGCATGCATGAGAACCACCTGTAGGCCCCACCACAGAGCTGTTGACTTATTAGGTCTGGGGTACATTTACAACAAGTTCCCAGGTGGTGATGACGCTGTTGGTCTAGGGACCAGGCTTTCAAAACCATTGGTCTCTACGAATCCTGATGAGTGGAGCTGAGACCTTTCTGTTTAAGGGAAGAGGAAATGAGTTGTAGAAATAAGGAATCCTAAAAACCGAATTGTCTTTAAGACCCGTGCCTCACGTGACGGCTGCTTATTATGTCTCCCTTGAGACCACGTAATAAGCAATGGTTACATGAGGTGTGGGTCTTAAACACAATTCGGATTTTTATCTTCTTTCACAGGAGTAAAAACAAAAAAAAAGTTAAGAAAATTTTTCATTACAGTCTAATCACCTATCCTTAGGAGATAGCAAAGAACTTGCCCTTTATGGAAACTTTATTGATCTTTACAGAAAGAAGTAGAATGTGACCCACTAATCATCAATTCGTCTACTTTAAGGGCCTGCTGTGTCTCATAACCAAGGGACCTCTATTTACGTCACAGAATGTGAAAGGCACTCCTGGAGTCGTTCAACTCCGTTGCCCTAACCAACACCCCTTAGTTCCAGAGTGCCACTGCCTGTCTTGATCCTTCTCGTTCATTCGCTGGAAAAATATTTCTTGGGCCTCAACCACACGCCAGGCACCATTCTAGTGGCCTGACGTACATCAGCAATCGAAGCAGACAAACAGGCCTCCTGAGGAGTCCCCATTCTGGAGGCAGTGAATGGTAAACAAACTAACCAGATAAGTAAATCGAACAGAAGGTGGCAACTGCTATAGAAAAAAAGAGAAAAGGGTAAGGGCAGCTGCACTGGGCCGGAATGGGAATGTAGGGGGACTGTGGCCTCACTGGGAAGATATATTCGAGTCTGAAGGAGCTGGGGAAATGAGCTAAGTGCCTATCAAGGGGAAGAGAGTTCTAGAAGGAGAGAAGTAGGCAGAGCACGGCCTTGCTGTCTGCAAATAGCCCATCTATCATGGCTGCTCCCTCCTCCTGCCTGGCCTTCCTCCCCCCAGTGTAACTTCTCCAAGCCCCGGTTTCTGGCTAGCTGCCTGAAGGAAGCCTCTCACGACCAGGCCGGCCCACACTGCCTCCCATGGTACAGGGACAGCTGCGGGACCTGCTTTCAACAATCCTGTGACTGGACACGTGTTTGGGGCTTTGTTTCCTGTGACGACTTCCATCTGCACAATTGTGTTAGGAAGTCCGCGAGGACCTGGCTGACTGGCTGCCCTTTTACACTTTGGAAACTCTACAGCCGGTGTCGGGGCAGACCATTCGGTGAGGACTAGGTCTGTGAGAACGAGACACAACGCTTCGTCTAAAGGAGGTTATGATCTCTAGTGGTGTGTGCGTGTGTCTAGGAAATACGATGTGGCCATGTCTCAGTTACCCCTAATGATGGAGGATCTGGAAAGACACAGATGATCGTAACTATAGCAGAAAGGCTGATGATGTTTGGCCCACGTCCATCCCGCCCCCTGATCCCTTTGATTAGCCCTGTGCTGACCCCCTGCCCCAGCTTTGGTGTCCCCATCCCCTGGTCTCCGTGTACTTTCCGGCCAACAGCTGGCAGACCACTCCCCACCCCAAACACACATATGAATGGCTGACGTGTGCTCCTTTGTCTCTCAGTGGGGCAAACTTTGAGGCATGATTTGTGCTCCAGAACCCCCTATGGGGCTCTAGAGCTCCTGCCTAGCCCCTTTCCCTTCCCCATCCCTGCTAGGTTCTCCCGGGAGCACTCCTTTAAGAACTCATGCACCCCAGCCCTTGGCCCACAGTCTGCTTCCAGGAGCACCCAACTTAGTAGACACCCCCAAATTCATCTGATTTGGTTCAGGAATGCACCAGCCCATCAGCAGCACTGAAAGGAGGCTCAGATGCCCACCTTTTCCTCCTCTCCAATGCCCGCTCTGCCCACACCCTGGGGGTATGGTAAACTGATGATTACTGAAAGTGGGGTGTTCTGGGCCTTTACCATAAGGCTAAAAGCATGACTAGGGAGTCTAATTTACAAGAATACTCAGCATCCAAGGGGCCTCATGTGTCCCTGGGGCCAAACCTTCGTCTGACGCGTGACTTCCCACTGCAACCTGGCTAAGGGGCTCTCAGACTCGGCTTGACTCCTTACGGTAGTGGGCAACTTACTTCATCTTGGCAGGAAGCTTCAACTTTAGACAGTGCTGATTGTCGGGAAGTATTATTATTGCAGATGGAGTCCTGATCCGGCTCTTAGCGATTTTTAGGACTGCATGCATGCGTCTTTCTCTTCATGGAGAAAGGCTCGTGGACATACTAGGAAGAAAGGAGACATCTCCGCGTCTCGGAAACCAATCTGTGCGTCTCGGAGCATTAATGATCCTCATCTTCAACGACCCATTTTAGGGCTTACTTTCTCAGCCTATCCAGGTGCCAAGTAAACAAATTGGCTCCTTAGCTTCTGTGCAATCTCCCATTATGAAATATTTGTTCCAAATGATAGTTTTTCAACGTTAATAATGAAATCACCCATCAAGGCTTGACAAGGTTCCTACATTTGGAAACTTGAGCTGCTTCCCTAACAATGCAGGGATTTTTCCTAATATATAAAAACAAGGCACCGTCAATTGTGATTTGTATTTGTTTTTTGTTCAAGACTATTCTGTTAATGTTTATAAGCTCTCGAAACAAGAGACGGAAATTCTACTCCCGTCATTTTCTCATTTCAGATATGATTGAATAATCGTCCAAGATTAAGTGAGTCAAGTGGAAATAATTAGGAAAGGGAAAAAGGCCCAGATTCTCCAATTTTCAGTTCCATTACATTTTATTCCAAGAGCAAAGGCATTCTGTTGGTCTCAAGCGAGACATACTTCCAAAGAAAACGAGGCACAATCAAAGGCCTTTTGTTTTCCTGTTCTCCAATGAGCACAGTCTATCTGGGCTATGCATGTTTATGCATCACCTTATAGGGATTCCTTTGTTCTCCAGAAATCAAATGCCACCAAAATATGTTTCCAAAGAAACTCAGCCAGAAGGAAAGACAAGTAGGATTATTTTTCCAGAGGGTTAAGGTTTAGTACCAGAACATTCTCATCAAGCATTCTCTATGACGCTTTGAGCAATGTGGATCTTGGGGAATTAACTCATTGCCAAAAGCCTTAAAAATAATTACAACGAATTAACCTATTATATTAATTACAATTAATTTCCAGTTGAATCTAAAAACTCTCTCTCTAGGGGATTCCTCAGCACTGACATTTATGAAGTGGCTTTGGCCTATCATAGGTAATTAATCTCCAACAATCTGCTATCAAATTCGTTTCCTTCGGGAGTGACCAATTTACAAAAGCAAAAGAAATGATAGTGAAGACTTAGAAAAACAGAACTGGAAGAAACCTCTTTGGGAACATGAGGTATTGGCCAGTTAGGCACCTGAATTTCCGTAACCTATTTACTTAGCAGTGACACCAAAGGCCCAAAATTTTGTCCACGGCCGATTAACAAACATGCCGAAATATCCGAATAGATACACTTTGTAAGCGACGTAAAAAATCTGTCCCAGTAGAGATACAACAAAACTACTGGTTATTCAGTAAAAAATGGTGGTTGAGGGAAACTATTCACAGAAATAGAATTTCAGAGTAAAAAGGAACCAGGGTCCAATCTTCCTACGCATCCGCTCTGTGACCGTGCTGTCCAGGAGAGCTTGCTTCCATAATGGAAGTTCAGCTCCGTCCTAATTAGTAGCCACTAGTCACATGTGAGCGATGGACACTTGAAATGTGGTTGGTGCAACTGAGGAACCAAATTTTAAGGTGATTTAACTTAATTTTAATTAATTTACATTTCAATGCATGGTATCGAAGTGCCCGGTAACAATACTGCACAGCACAGTGGCAGCCTGGCCTTTGTCTAAATGCCTCTGACAACTCATTTCCCTACAACTTGGGTTCAACGGGTCTGATCATTAGAAAGTTTTGCCTCCCATGGAACTGTGATCTGTCTCACCGCGATTCCCACTCACAGGGGCTCACCTCTCCCCTTCTCCCGCAGACCTCACGGAGTCACTTGGCTCACTGTCTGCTTTATGGCTCTGTGAATATTTGAGAAGCCTCGAAATGCTGCAGTTATCACAGAATTTCAGCCCTGAGAGGGGCCGTGGTTTAGTGTATCTGAACATCTATAGATTTTATATAGGTAAGAGAATACGTACGCAGGAGGAGTTTGGGTGTTTCAGTTTAACAAACTGTGGTTCAGCTACTGTGGGATCCTGGGCGGGTATATTCACTAGCCTGAGTGTAGTTTCCCTTCTATGAAATCAGGCTGATAGCACTGAGCTGTGTCAGTTGTAGATTCAGAAAGGACTTAATGCCTGACTCACAGAAGTCACTCACCTAAAATGTCAGTCCCTGCTCTCCCACACAGATTATTCCACTCATCACCCCACTTACTCTCACCACCAGACCTAACTGGACGTGCAAACGTGTAAATGACATCCCAGT
This sequence comes from Lynx canadensis, assembly GCF_007474595.2. NCBI lineage: Eukaryota > Metazoa > Chordata > Mammalia > Carnivora > Felidae > Lynx > Lynx canadensis. The sequence continues at coordinate 7,517,050 of NC_044315.2, read as the reverse complement.
ACTGATGGACTGAACTAGCCGTCTGACCAGGACAAACACATCCCGTGTTCTAGACTCTCCACTTTTATCCTTGCAGCCTAGAAGAATCAGTAGCTTTCAAAACTCCACGTTACACACACTCTCTCTCTCATTCATTCATTCGGCACATTTACCGAGCCCTTACCATGCGTCCAAAACTATGATAGGTCTAGCAGATAAAGGAGTGTACAAGATAACTCAGCTCGGTGTCCTTGTGGAGTTGAGAGAATGGCTCAGATAAAACTTGCTACTAAGTAAAATCCCGACGTCTTTTCTCACATGGGAAGCTCTGTATTTCTGGGGGTCCTTTATATTCAGATGCTGACTCTTCAAAGCCCTGTTGTCATTGGGGGGGGGGGGACAGGATCTCTCGGCTGTATACTACGTGATTCTGTCGCTCAGCCGGCTGCTTCATTTCCTACTTCAGTGCCATTTGCAAACGGGATCAAAGTATTCGCTGGCACCAGAATTGATGTTAAATCTCAGTCCCAGAGGGAGTTATCTCTGAAAAATAGCACATGCCCTACTGACATGAAGCCATTAACAGCCACTTACACAACAGCTTATCTGTGATACAGATCATGAAAGGTAAGAGTGTAGGCTCTGGACCCAGAATACCTGGGTTTGAGCTTCCGTATCCTTACTTATGAAATGTTAGACAACAATAAACAAGTTGTTTCACATCTCTTTAGCTCGGTTTTCTCTGTAAGACGTGGCTAATGCCACATAATTTACAAGGTGGTTGTTGGTGGTAGGTATCATGAGATAAGTATTTCACTAACACATGGTTTAGAGCATTCAATAATTTCTACTGTTTCTTTTTCCATTAATATCCAGTGTGGAAGCACCATAGCACTGTTTAACATGTACTTTATTTTTCTTTTTCTCCTATTGTTTTAGGTATTTCCCTCTCTCTCTTTTTGTATCATATGGGGGTCATATGGATCAAATTCAAATTCGAATTCAAATTCACAAGTTCAAAGTTCAGTTCCCCCACCTACTGATGTGCGGCCTTTGGCACAATGTGTCACCTCAAAAGGCTTCAGTAGCATCCTCTGCAGAATGGGTGTGAGAACACCAACTCTGTGGGGTTATTACAGTATGACATGAGGTGACCCACAGAAAGTGGCTCGCGTAACACATAGTTAACTTTCCTTTCCTCACTAGAAGCTATTACAGTTGTCGGGAGGGATGCCTGGTAGAATTCCCTGGGGTCTCGTTCATCTTCAGAAGACAGAGTCTGGGGCCACGCGGTATCTGGATCGAGATGTTAGCGTAGCTTTCACGCACAAATATCACCCTGAAATTATTCTATCTCAGAAGAATACAGCTAGCTCTCATTCTCTTGGAAAAGTCTAAAATAAATTAGAAATCAAAACCAACAAGACCTTTCCAGAACCCTGGTTGGGGGGAAGTGGAGGGGGGATTTCTACCTCTACATGTCGCACTTATGAGTCGGTAGTACTCTCTAGAAATCCCGGACAGAGGTGGGGGTGAGCTTTGAGAGGATGTTGAAATCAGGAAGGCAGGTGGCTTGGATTTTCTGTATCACTACGTTTGTAAAAGCACCATTTTCTTCCTAAGTCAATATTTTTCTAAAACTCACACCGAGAATCTTATGGGTTTTTTTTTTTCTGAGTGAAAAACGATATGCAAATGGACACAGTCTAAGGTGGATTCAAACTACATTTGGAGGAACATCGCAAAAGCAGAACGTGAAACCGAAGGGTGGATTGGGTATTTAAGACAATTAGAGAAATAGTAATTAGGAATTTCACATGTCACCAAAAAACATCCTCCTTCACCCTTCGGGGCCTGGTTGTGAGGTCCTGAAGATGAAGACGTTGTCCCTCCCACAGCTTCGTGACTCCCCCTGACAGCGGCTCCGTGCGCTAATGTGCCCACACACATGCTATCCCATCCAGCCAAGTGTAGCATTTTTCTTCCTAGTCAAGTGTCCTCCAAGTTTAATTAAAGCAGCCAGCTATCTAGCAATTACTTCCCCCGTCCGTCTTACCGCATCCGTATTGTCTCCCTTTGAATTGATTTCTGACTACAGCCCCTGCCTGTGCTACAGCTGAGCCAACGTGGGGAGAGACTAGCGGCAGAACTCATCCCCCCACCCCGCCTTTCATTGCATTAAAATGAATTGTCGGAAAAAGATTTAAAGCTGATTTTAACCACTGTTTGGACCATTTTTAAAATGCCTGCTTGTAACAGTTGAAGGCTGTCATTTGCACGGAGAGGCCCTGCTGTCTGTTCTCCCACCGGAGCCGTGCTCCGCACTCGGGTTAATTTCCCCAAGCTCAGTGCTGACCGTGCCAGGCCCCCACCCGCAAAGCCCTGTGGGGTCCCTCCACCAAGCATCACCTACAGCCCCGACCGTCGGCTCTGCCAGGCTGGCTCTCGCTTGGCCCTCGTGGCCCATGTCCCAGGCCCGCGAGCCACGTGGAGCCCAGACGCTCTCCTCCATACCGCTCGTCCACGTCTCCCACTGTACTTCCGGCCACGAGCCTCCTGTACCTGGAGTCCCCTTCGCGCCAGACTCTACAACCTGCAACACATCGTGCGTGCTCTCCGAGGCCCTCTTCCTTGAAGCGTCCCCGGGTCTTCCAATCCCAAAGTCACTTGTTCATTCTCAAGTGGCAAGGGCAATTTCTATCACCCTTGATGGGACTTGTAGTTTCCTACAGTGTATAGTAACTTATTTATAAATTGTGTGTGTGTGTGTGTCATAGAAGACAAAAAAGCTCCTTATAAACAGAACGTGTCTGTTTGCTCATGTAAGCTAAAATAGTGCTTCTTTTCACGTGAAAGGGACTCTGTAAATGTTTGGGGAGATGGGTCAACAACGAACAAATCAAAAAATGAATTAACAGGTGCTAAGAATTCGTTAATCCACGCTTATCCTTAAGAGTGGCCCCTAAAGACAGATAAAATCCTGTCTTCCCGAGATACAAAGGGAAAATGAGCGGAGCAGTTTAAGCACGCTGAGATGATCAACTAAGAATAAAACAGGAAGTAGCCAAGAGAAACCTTAACAGAAGTTAAGAAAAATAGACACTTGGGAAGTTTATTTCCTCATACTGCTCAGTCCCTGGTCATGCCAAATTTCACCAGATAACATGATTCCTCTTTATCTACTGCCTCTTGGAATGTCCAAACGAGCAGTCTTTCCAATTGGAAATGCTAGTTCCTTACCTTTTCCCTCCCTGTCTCTCATTCATCTGGAAGGGCTGGGAACAAATCCAAATTGCTACCTTTGCTTTTAAAGACTCGACATGTAGCACGTATCTGGGAAGCAGAAAACAGAAATTTTGAGCCGAGTGGGCCCCAGATACACCCTAGCCCCCTTGGTGACCACCTACGCAGGCAGGACAATAGCTTCTATCTTCTGACATCTGGCTGACTGAGTGACCAGCCATGGCCCTGGTTCCTCTGGTCACCACACAGCCTAACATTCTTCCAGAGTCTTTTTCCCCCTGAGGTAATGTCGTCAACGTAAGAGCTCACCCATGGTGTTATTTTTGTCAATGCAGAGAAATACTTTACTGAAAGTAATTTCCCCTCTCTCGTCCCAGGACCGTATGCCTTAGAGTGGTCCATGAATCATGTGACCTTTGACTCCTTTGGTGAAACGACGCTCTTCTCTTGAGTCATCAGAAAGGAGGCCTGGTTCAGAGAAGTTCTCTAGGGTGAAACCCCGGGCGGCAAGTGGAGTCTTCTAGAGGCTTCCTGTAGTCTCTACAGCTCCCGCCAAAGTGATTTCCATGTTCAGAATCTACCGTTCCTCCTTTGCACACCGACAATACTTGGTCTTTCGGCTTACCATCCATGAACTCTAATGAGCGCCAATCTCCTCTCGAAAAATTAACCCTGTCCCAGAAATCCAGACTAGACAGACATAAGTCCAAGGGAAGCTTGGGGGTGGGGGATGACGAGGGCTGCCAGCAGTGACTCGTGGTGCAAGGGTTCCATCTCAGACGCTCTGTCCTAGACTAGATCAGTCCTGTTGCTTCTGACAGAACGGGGAGAAAGAACACTGGGTCAAGATGAGGGATTAGAAGCAGGTCGTTGCCAATGCTGCACGCACTCCTCTAAGCTAGACAGCACGGACGCCGTTTCTCTTCCCCACATGTCCTGCCATCTGGAGGCCTTAGCGTGGACACTTTTGTTCCCAAGGTCTGCAAGGAGCTTCAAACTCGGCGGTCGGCCGTGTCTATCTCCACTCTCACACACTCTCACATCTGTCTTCGTGATGAGCGCCCCCTTGGGAAGATGCTATTCTTGGAAGTAATTTCACATTCTGACACTGCAGAAAGCTAGCACAAGCTACAGCTACTTCAGATCTCTGCAAAGAGCGCTGTGCACTGGTAACTTTTAGTCCACTAGAAACGGAGGCATCAAAGCACTACTCCGTATATGCTGAGAGAAGGAAAAGTGCCACGAAAAACATGTCTTCCTGCAGTCCCCAATAATTCTCCTGAGCAGAACGAGGAAAAACCGATGGGCTGTGGAGTCAAACAACCAACACCGGAAGCCAGTGGCGGGGGCATGTTTTGGGTCTGACTTTAAAGACAGAAAATCAGGTTATGTTCATTTCGCCAGAAATCAACAAGTCAGTGGTACCCCATGTAAAAGAAAATCTTAGAGACAAAACGCGAGACGCTGAGAAAGAATAATTATCTCTCCTTCTAAGAACTCTGTTTTACTGTTCACAAAAACTAAAGCCTGGGATTTTCAGCAGAAACCCAAAAGTCTCTTGGCAATGGAAAAGCTCACGTCTCCGTAAAACTCCCAAAGCAATCAAACATCAAGGAAAGGAAGTATGTGACATATCAGTGACTTACTTTTCCCCCAGTGTTTTGAAGATCAAAAGAATATCTCTATTTGACCAACAGGACACTCTCCCCCCCCCACCCAGTCTCCAACCGCCCCACTGCAGGGGGCAGGGGGGGGAGACTAAGCAAATTCCTTGGTTTCTCAAGTCATTACCATGGGCTAAAATGATGTGACAATAACAGCAAACAGAGGTGCCGCCTACACCAACCCTCTCATCAGTTTCAAAGTATGTTTTGTTGGTTCTCATTGACGCCACTCAAAGGAACTGGTCACTCATGGTCTCGAAAGTTTGACAACAAATTGTGTGATTAAATTCCTTAAACACGTCTGTCCATTACTAATCCTCTTTTGCCAACATCCCTTTCAGAGAAAAATCACCGCTCCACGGTGCCTGATTTATATTTCATTTTGAGAACAGGAAGTAAAGGGATTAAAGTTAAGGATTAAAACACTTACTCTTTACTGCATTTTTGCTCCTCCCGAATGGCTTCCTGGTTGCTATGGCTACTGTTCACTGGTCCTTAGCCCTGAATGCACGTCTTTGCATTAATAAAATATTTTAAATGAGACTTCACGGAAAACAATAGGGAAAGTAGTTTAAGTTCAATTGCTCTTGAGAGAAAAAGCTAACATTTTTTAAGAATCTTTTTTTTTTTTCCTTTGTCTCTTTATTGGTATCCTCGAGAGTAAAGCTTGAGCTGGAAGACAGCACGGGGACAATCTGAAGACATGCAGTGTGAAATCAGAATTACGCGGCAGGGGCACAAGAAGGTTACTCTGAGATGGTGCGTTGGTCCTGACTTTACAGACCAGCGTTTGTAGGGAGATTAAGGATCCCTGGGAATTCCTCCAATGTTGCGACACCACAGAACGTTTTAAAGGCAAAAATGCACGTAAATGTGGTGTTGCAATTCCACATCGCAAATACCAGCCAGGAAATGAAAAGCTGAGGCGTTTACTGCCACAAAGTCAAGTTAGGCCTATCCGTGTACGTATCGCTGTTTTGTAACCGAAGTCACTGGCGTGCTTGGGGGGCAGCATCTGCATAGGAGTGTGGCCAAAGAGGTGACAGCCAGAGCAACATATGCCTCCGGGGTTGAAGGCGTCTGCGCGTATAGTGCACACAGCTGATGCAGAGCTGGGTGTCGAGAAGGGAGGGTGACAGTGACAAGTGAGCAAACACAACTGCGTTTGAGTTGCTCCTTTGAAAACACTCCCCTGACATTCGTTTTAGAATATACTGCCTACATTCCTTTCAAAAGCCAAGGAAAACTAAGGAGATGGAAAAGTAAAACTCCATTTTAAGATCTATTCTCAAAGCCCAATAGCAGGATAGACTCCAGAATAAAGTGGAATGACTTCTAATACACCACCCCATCCGTTTTTCCTCCCGATGCTTGGTTTTTCTCTGCCTTGATACCAAGTAGTTTCAAACTATTCTTCTGCCCCCCAAGAGACCCTACTGAAACTACCTCCCTGAGGTCCAAATACCCTCATCATTTCTCACTTCCTCCGATTCCACGTTCCTCACATAATATCCACAGAGGACAGACGTAGATGCTACTTGAAAATGCGTAATTAAAACCATATTAATAGATTAATGGGAACAAAGGGACTGATACATTTCCTTTGCCATACAACAAAAGCAAATTTTATAGGGATCTTCCAGAGATAATCCCCTAACTGGAAAGAACGATGTCATGGTGACCACTCTAAGCGTCATAATACACAGGCTAGTGGTATGGATAATTTTAAGCAAAGGTGAGGAGCTCCCACATCATACCATAAGCTAAATGGTGCTGCCCATGGACAGGACTGTAGAATCTGGAACTAACCTGGATGGAAATGGTCAGAGTTCAATGCAGACCCACAAGGTAGAATCATGTCTTTCCCAACACCCGTGTTCCTTCTTTCCTGACTTTGGTCTTTTCTTTCGGAAACCACTTTTATTTAGGGATAATCCTGAGGACTTAGGGTCATTCCAGGGCAGGCTGGGGTTCCTGTCTGTTGTTCTTGTGCATTTGCGATCAAGATGGGGCAGAAGGAACCTACCCTTCAGAGGCAATTCTCCATGAGTATCTCAGGTTTCTCCACGTGTTGGGAGCAAAGGAACTGGCTGTCTTTCTGAACTACCTTTTAAAGGACGTTTCTATACTAAACAGCTTTGGAAAACGGACTGGGGTAGTCTCTTCCTCCCGAGCAAAATGTCAAGCATGCTTTCATCCATTAGAAAGGATTTGGGTTCCCTGAGCTCAGAATTTCCCTCTGGTAAAACAATCCACTGAAAGTGCCAGTGTTGCCTGGCCCTCTCTGTGTCACCTTGTGGGAACTGGGACTTAAGAAAATGGCACGAGAAAATGATTGTACTCTGGCTACTGCTATCGCTACAAGTAATAAGCTCTCCTTTTGTCTCTGACCCAGGAGGTTCGTGTCTTCGGCCAACATCCATTAAACTACAGCAGGCTAACTTATTAGCTCACACCTAGAGTCAAATCTCAGACCCTTGATACTTGATAGTTCCTGACAACCACAGAACCATCCCTAGATGTGCAAAATACTTTTGCCCAGAATATTTTTATAATCAATGTGAGTCACTCCAAGTCAGTTTACATCACATTAGTGGTCCAATCTCAAGTGATTCAGCTAAAGAAATGTTACACTGGGCATCTGCTCACCAGGACATTCTAGTGGAATTAGGGGTGACTGTAGGGCTCCAGAATGATCCCACAGTCATGTGTCCCAGGGCTCATTAAGGCACGTGTGTGATCCCACGTATGGGGTAGAGGGTGGGACAGAGCCCCGAACGAGAAGAATGGGGGCTGGCACCCTTATGGGTACTAGTGTGGGCTCAAGGATGCCCACCTCGATAGTAGGGCTGGCCCAGCCCCCGAAAGGAAGCCAATGCAAAACGTGGGGGCCCTCAAGGGCCACGCCACCACCTTCTAACAGAAGGCTGCTAGAGAGCTTCCGCAAATGATCGTCATGCAACAACTTGCTGACAAGTTACAAAACCTCCCGTGGTGGAAAATCAGACAGCCCTCAGTAGAAACGGTAGCGTCCAAGGAGCACTGGAGGTAGAGTCAGAAGATCCCAGCTGATGACCCACTGTGCTTTGGAAAGTCATGTAGCTTCTCTGAACCTTCTTTATCTCTCAAATGGGATTAGACTAATAACTATAATACTAACCCTGGACAACTGCTGTGAAGAACAGAGGTAAACAGACATAAAGATGCCCAGTAACCTGTGCTACACACGTATTTGGGAGTTATTATTTCTCTTCCTTTTCTTTCATCTCTTATTTCCTAAGGGGAGGAAATAAAAATGGGTAATTCTATCTTTTATGTCATTACTGGATATTTGAAACACCAGCGTGCCGCATCCCGCTATCGGTGATGGTCGAGAAGCTAGAAGTAGTGTTGAGCTTGTGAGTGTTTTACTGTGTTAATGTCCTGGTCCATTTCACTCCTAATACCCTGATAGGGGAAGGGGCTCACAATCGGGGCGGACGTGGGAGGCTCGTTAGGTGGGACGAAGGGTTAGCTTCCTCTGCTCATTTATGCCATGATTTAGAGAACCTTAATAGGTCTGCCTTTATGACTGTGGGAAATTGTACATATTTTTCCATAGAAAAGAACAAGATTATTTAAAGAAGAAGAAAAAGAAGAGGAGGAGGAGGAGGAGGAGGAAGGAGAGGAGGAGGGGGAGGAGAAGGGAGGAGGAGAAGAAGAGGAGGGGGGAGGGGGAGGAGGAGAATGGATCCTTTGACTGCTACTTTGAGTACACAGAAATGAAATCTGATTTTTGTATTCGCTTATGTACAAATGAGGAAATGTCAAGGATGCCCTTTGTACTATCATCTCAAGATACAATTTATCCAACGACCACGGTGGGTAAGTATTACCCAAATTCCTTCGGCCAGTGCTTGTACGCTAGGTTAGCCCAGAGCACTACTGTGATGCAGAGGTTCTCGTCTGACGTGCTCTGCTCTCTCTTTACCAGTGCCTTCCGCACTGACCTTCCCTTTTCAGAGCCCAGGGATGTCCTTGCAAATACTGAGTAAGGAATGTTTCTCATGGCATTGGTCTTTCCTATACACTTCTGAGTAAAAAGAATAAAAACAGAGGGGCCCCACAATAGGAGAAGACATGCACCAGTGTTAAGCCATTGTAACAACATTTATGTGCTACAACCTGGCTTTAAAAAATTTTCTTTTTATTTGAGAGGGAGGGAGGGAGAGAGAGAGAGAGAGAGAGAGAGAGAGAGAGAGAGAAAGCAGAGGACACAGAAGGAGAGAGAGAATATTAATCAGGCTCTTCATACAGCCTGATGTGGAGCTTGATCTCATGACCCTGGGATCACGACCTGAGCCAAAATCTAGAGTCGGGCACTCAATGAACTGAGCCACCCAGGCTCCCCACCACTACCTGGCTTTTCTATTTCCCATAGGGGAGGGTGCCAAATGGGAAATATTAGAAAAACAATTGCTGGAAGGAGGGTGGGAGAGGGGAGTGAAGCCTAGCACAGGAGAGGACGAGGCAAGAGAGCTCACCTAGCTGGTCAGGGAATACAAAGTTCTAAGGCCAAGGAAACCCTACTGCCAAAAACACTTGTGAATATGGCTATAAAAGTAACGCTTTGAGAAAGTGCCAGGAGTCAGGCCCAGAAAATGGAGAAAGGGAAATCCATACCTCAAATTTCGACAAGGCAAAAAAAGAGACAGAGCCTAGAAATGCCACGCGTCACCACAACACTTAGAAATCATGCGTGAAAGATTCTAGAAAGAATCATCGGTTGGCGAACAGTTCAGAAAGAAAACGGTCAGCAGGAGCCAGGAAATGGACATTGAGAACAACCAGAGAATCCTCCTTTCCTTTTTAGATGCCATTATGTGAAAGCCGCACATGTAATGAGCGCAGAATTCACCAGGACATTTAGCGAAGTCTCTTCGTGATAGCATCTTGGACAAGACTGAGAATCCAGGAGCTGAAGACAGCCCAGCTGGGTGCAGTCATAATTGGAGGAGCCGCTGTATCTAAAGAATATTGATTAATGGAAATATGCCAACCTAACTAATTGCCTTGTCTCCTTTCACCCTAAATCCCTAATTCGTCCCCCACGTTACCACCATAATTATCTTCGATCCGACCACGGTCTGTGTTCAAACATCTGAGCATGGCATATAAGGTCTGTTAACATCACTTCCCTTGTCAACTTTTTCAACCTCCATGCTTGCCTCAACAGCCAATAAATGACACTGCAGGTCTCAGGCGACCCTAGCTGACACGAGTCTGTGGCGCGAACAACACGGAAAGAGTAGAGAGGCATGCGATCCATGTGCTAAAAGACCCGGAAGCTGGGTAATAAGAAAAAAATCGCAGGGAACCAGTGATATTAAGGCAGAATCTCTGCATACATCAGTGAGGTCGTTAATGGAAAAGAAGGATCCTGGAAAGGCAGGGGGACCAGCTCACATGTGGGTGTTCCAGGAAGGGACGTTTTTGAGCTAAAAAAAAATACATATATGTAAAGAATGTTTGGACGTATTGCTTTTTAAATAACAACGACAACAAAAAGAGATTGCCATCGTTGTCAGAAAGCTTCCGACGAAGAGGCTTTATGAATATCTTTTGGGACTTTCTAAATGTGATTCCCCAAGCTGGAGGATGTGATTACATTTAAAAACGCTTGTAACTCTGATGGGCTACAGCTGTGCCCACAGCTGGCCCCACGGAGGGGCTGTGTAGCAAGCACCCACCCCGAAAAGCCACTCAGGAAAAACATCCTTCTATTCCAGTTAAAAGAGCCGCCCCACGGGAGCCATGACTGTCTTTAGTCCTTTAACAGTTAACTCAAGAGTTAGTCTGTACTCGACCAACGGCGGAAACAGTGAGCATTTAAGATGTCACGTGACGCGTTGCGAGCGTTTATAAAGAGGGCTCCGGACTGTCGGTTGGGGTGGGGGGTGGTGGAGAATCATCTTTTGCCAAGACGTTTCGTGGAATGCCAAGACTGCAAACAGTATGTCAAGACTTAGCGGACAGCTCTGCATTGGGCCGTATTAACTCTGCCGCACATTTCCGTAGGCCTTTTGGCGTGTACGAAAACCAGCACCTTTGGGCATCGTACTTGGCTTCCTTTCTGCTTCTAAACTTTCTCACTTCTCAGAAACAAACTAAAGAGAGCAGAAGGAGCAAAAAAAAAAAAAAAAAAAAAAAAATGCATCCTGACTCTAAAAGGACGGAATAAAAGGAGATGCTGTACACGCCATGGCTCGGAAAGGTCAAGGCATTAAGCGTGGTGCGGTGAGATCCTTCCTTTACTATCGCTACTTCCCCGGTCACTAGGAAAGCACGGGAATTACGGAGACTGGATTCCACCCGAGGAGGCCCTCAAGGGGAGCCGAGCCGGGGGTTCAAATGTCTGCTACTCCCGTGACTTCTCACGCAGGAATCCAAGGGAGCCAGCGGGGGCAGGGAGAAATCTCCTCTCCCCTTGCACGATTCGTGCTATTTTCTGACTCGCACCTTCTGGCACCACTCAGACGAGCCAGTTTCCTCGGCAGCAATGCAGGAGGCCAGGCTGGTCTTGCTCTGGACGGCAGCCCCTCTGGGGTCAACTCCCACCCCTGTGGCCATGAGCTACCTCCTCCCAGGGTGGACTGTCTATGTGGAGGGCTGCAGCTAGCCCTGTGCTTGTGTCTTCTCACTGATGCCCACGGCAGTTCCCACGGAAGGTTTTTAAACAGCTAAAATCTCTTGGAGGGAAAAAATACATTAATGGAAGAGTCTGGAGTAGAGAAAACCAACTTCCTACAACGGCAACAATCACCTGTCTTCTCTCTTAGGAAACTATTTATAAAAAAAATTTTTTTAATGTTTATTTATTCTTGCGCGAGAGACAGAGAGACAGTGAGAGCGGGGAAGTGACAGAGAGAGAGGGAGACTCAGAATCTGAAACAGGCCCCAGGCTCCGAGCTGTCAGCACAGAGCCCGACGCGGGGCTCGAACTCACGAACCAGGAGACCATGACCTGAGCGGAGGTCGGACGCTTAACTGACTGAGCCACCCAGGCGCCCCTCGAAAACTCTTAACAGACAACATGATGTAATTCTAACAGTGATGTCTAACCTTTACTTGGCATATATAATGTGGCGGGCACCACGCTAAGTGTTACTGTCATTATTTCATTTAATGATATAAACACACTGTATTAACAAGCATTACATGACATAAAATTAGGATAATAATGACTGATTTAAAAGTTAGCATATTATTGGGGCACCTGGGTGGCTCAGTCAATGAAGCATCCGACTCAGTCGCATCATGACTTCGGATCAGGTCATGATCTCACAGTTGGTGGGTTCGAGCCCCCGCGTCGGGCTCTGGGCTGATGGCTCGGAGCCTGGAGCCTGTTTCCGATTCTGTGTCTCCCTCTCTCTCTGCCCCTCCCCCACTCATGCTCTGTCTCTGTCTCTCAAAAATAAACGTTACAAAAAAAAAAAGTTAGCATATTATGATAAACTTGTACGATCCTGTAAATTCTCGGATATATAAATCAAAATGTTTTTTAAAAGTATCTGCTTATTTGCTTGAAGTATCATAATCTTTTCCTCTTAGCACAGTGTCTGTAAATTAGTTGGCATGAACATATTTGCTTTGAACAGTCAAGTGTATAACACAAAGGGGTGGGACCAGGTATATCAAATAATTAATTTCCTTCTGTTTTCGTAGAGAACATTCAATTTGCACTAATATAAATTACACATCGAGGTTCGCCATCACCCATTTTCATGTGGTTAATATTACCTTCAAATAAAGTAACTTTAAATTTTAACATAAAGGATTCTAGTTTGTGGGTGTGATGGTTAGTTTTCTGTGTCCGCTGGGCTAGCCTCTAGTCCCCAGTTATATACGATAAGACACTAATCTAGGTATTGCTGTGAAGGCATTTATTTATTTTTGAGAGAGAGAGAGAGAGAGACCGAGAGACAGAGAGACAGAGCATGAGTTGGAGATGGGGAGAGAGAGAGGGAGACACAGAATCCGAAGCAGGCTCCAAGCTCGGAGCTGTCAGCACAGAGCCCGACGTGGGGCTCGAACTCACGAACTGTGAGAACATGACCTGAGTTGAAGTTGGATATTCAACCGACCGAGCCACCCAGGCGCCCCGTGAAGGTATTTTTTTAGACGTGACTAGTGTCTACAATCAGCTGATTTTTAAGGAAAGGAGATTATCCTGGATAATCTGAGTGAAGCTGATCCAATCACCTGACAGGCCTTGAGACCAGAACTGAGGTTTCCCTGAGGAAGAATCCACCTGCGGAGTGCTCATCCGATCCTGGGGCCAGGAACCCGGGTACCATCTGGACTCTTCACTTCCCCTCGCCCCTGGCATTCGATCCACCGTTACTTCCCGCTGACTCACTTTCGTCCCAGCGGCCCGCTAACCCTTCCCCAAGCCTCCATTCTATCTTGTAAAAGTGCACACCCTTCTGCCTGGTGCAAAGGCTTCCCGTCTGTGTCTACTCCACATGCCGATTCCCCATCTATCAGCCCACCCCTTGTCAAAATCCGGCTTTGACATCTCTGATTGCCTCAAGGGAACGGAGTGTATCTCACCTTTTTTTTTTTTTTTATACCAGGCACTTAGCAAACTATCAGATCCGTGGTAAATGTCGGGTGAGTAGGAGGCCGTCCCCCAGGGCACGTGGAGCACAGATTCTCCTTAGTTGGGTACTGTAACCAAAGCCAAGTGAAACAGTCACTAGGAGCCCTGCATTTCTGTTGGCTTGGAGGGTCTTTATCCCCTTTTTAAACTTTTCTTCTTTTATATAGACTGGTACGTGATACACACAGACCCGCACGTATTTAACGAACACGGTTTGATTTGGATGTATGTAGACACCCATGATGCAATCACCGTAGTCAAGGGAACAGAAGGTAAGGGACACACACAGCACCTCCCAGAGTCTCCCTTGTCATGTTATGGGGTTTTGGGTCTGTTTTTTAAAATTTTTCTTGTCATCAGAGGATCTTAATTTTGGAGAGTCCGTGAAATCTCTAGAGCCTCTACCTAGAAGACACATTTAGCATATCGGTCCTGCGACTTTCTAAGTTTCCTGAAATCCATCCGGCCGTGGAGCTCCCACTTATGGTCGGTGGAGCCCAGGTTAATAATCCCTGACTGGGACCAAATACCACAGGTTCAAGTCTGTTTTTAATTCCCTCTGGTTTGGGTCTCGGCTGCCTTTCCCTTGTTTGGATCTCTCTTGCACCGTCATCCAAGAGTCCACATGACCCAGAAAGACTGGCTATCGGAGCCACTGGAAGATTATTCAGTGCTCAGGAAGGAACGTATTGGTGAGGACTCTTGTTGTGTGGGTATTTACACTATCCTGGGCTGGAGGTCTGTGATAGAACAATGCCTTCTGCTGAAGCAGCTCTCCTTTCATCTTGGAGGCCCTGCATTTGCCTTTCAAGCTAGCTGGAAGATGAGAAATGGAAAAACTAGGGGCGTGTCACGTAAGCTAAGTCAGGAAGCAAGTCATGGCGCTGCTTAAAAGGAGCCCCTGCCTCCTGGCATCCAACCCAAACACGACTCGGAAGACACGGCCACCGGCCCGGGATCCACCGCGACAAGTTTCTACATCAGGCTTATCCAAGCCCTTGTGTGAAGTCACCCCGAAAATAAACCTCCACGGCTCAGAGAACCCAGAGACAAACGAATGGGAACACGCTGCCCGTGGATATCAAAGACAAAGCTCCAACGAAAGGGGAAGACGAGGGAACTGGTGGAGGGAGCAGTAATTCCTCGGGGGATGTGAGTACTTTAAGAACAGAGATGAAGAACAAGGCCCCAGAAGAGCTGTGGGGAGCTGTGTCATGATATTTGAGGACATCTATTAAGGCAGAGGAGTCTGAGCTAAATGCTTTTTATTCCAAAACCATTTTCATCGAGAATTCACACAATCTAATAAGGGAAAGGGAATGAGAAGCTTAGAAGGCTTCTGTCAATCAATCAAAAAAGCAATTACCTAGGAACTATTTCCATAAGGTAGCTGTGCTAGGCACTGTACAGCCCGAACTGGTTATTAAAACGCCCACCAGAGGGTCCTCATTCCTTACACGGTTGGCCGGAGCTGTGCCGAACACCCCCATTTTTGGTCACAAGTAACAATTTTCAGGGGGGGACAGAAATAAAACCACTTCACCACGTATGACAAAGTAGACTGAAGTCATCAAGGACAATCTAAAAACCCACGGGGGGGGGGGGCGCGTGGGTGGCTCAGTCGGTTAAGCGTCTGGCTTCAGCTCAGGTCATGATCTTGCCATTCGAGAGTTCGAGCCCCGAGTCGGGCTCTGTGCTGATGGCTCGGGGCCTGCAGCCCGCTTCCGATTCTGTGTCTCCCTCTCTCTCTGCCCCTCCCCCACTCACACTCTGTCTCTCTCTCTCTCTCTCAAAAATAAATAAACATTGAAAAAAAATTTAAAAACCCACAGGGTTCCTCTTGGCTTTCAAACAATAGAACCTAAGACTTCACTCCTTAAGAATCTCTAGCCTTTGCAAAAGAGCTCTCAAGATACCATGTTCCAGAACCACTCTCTGTGTGACGTCGTCCCAGCCGTTCTCTTAGGGTACTGAAAGCACAGGAGTCCCTGCATCTCTGGTCAGGATGTCATCTTCGGGAGGGCAAGTTCAGGCCTTACTTGTTTCTAAATCCTCAGAGCTGCACCTGTGCTGCCTGTGGGCCCCGCCCAGTGAGTCACTGATGCTGACCTCCTGAGTCATATTCTTAGGTGGGAGAGGAAGGCTATGCATTTCATGGTCTGGCACCCAGTCCCTCTAATGTCACTGCGATTAAGGACAGGCTGCAGAAAAGTGCAATTATAACAACCTAAGGTAATCCTGACATCTACTGCTGTGCCCTTCCTGGTACCAGGTTCTTTTAAAAAAAGTTCAAGCGGAAAGGTACAGTATTTTTTTTTAAGTAGGCCCCCTGGCCGACATGGGGCTTGAACTCATGACCCCCTGATCAAGGGCTGCACGCTCTACCTGCTGAGCCAGTCAAGGTGCCCAAGAAGGTGGAGTTATTTTGACCTAAGCAGTGCTTTTTAAAACATTGCAGCTAGCGCCTTTATTCTCGTTTCTAAAATGACTACTGAAATGTGCACCCAAGCATTACACCTGAGTAGGTCCTTCTTTGTCATCTCCGTATCAACTCCCACCCTGTTTCCTTGCCTGCGTTTGTGTTATTTTCTGTTGACCTTCTTATCATTGATGGGTTTCATCAAGGCAGCGTGGCTCTATGAAGACAGAAGATATGCGTCTGTCTTGTATACGCTGGGACGTGTGGGTCTAACCCAGTGCCTGGCACACAGCAGGTGCCTAAGAAATATTTGCTAGATGAAAGAAATGAAATCACGTGAGATTATTTCTCAAATAATTTACTGGAAGAGTGTTTTGAGGACATGCTCTAGAGGATAAAGACGGTTTTGTTGGCCAAGTGATTCTGAGCAGGGCTTAATGTTCCGTTTCCTCCACAGTATCAGATAACCCAGGCTCTGAGAATTCTTGTGAGAAGAAAGCCTTGAATATTATTTAGCTCTGCATTTCCCAAATATATAGGACAACAACAAACTTTTTAAAAGTAGTATCTGATAGGGGCGCCTGGGTGGCTCAGTCGGTTGAGCGTCCGACTTCAGCTCAGGTCATGGTCTCACACTCCGTTGAGTTTAAGCCCCGCGTCGGGCTCTGTGCTGACAGCTCGGGGCCTGGAGCTGCTTCGGATTCTGTGTCTCCCTCTCTCTCTGCCCCTCCCCTGCTCATGCTCTGTCTCCTTCGGTCTCAAAAATAAATAGAAACATTTAAAAAAATTTTTTTTAAAAGTAGTATCTGATAACATCCTGTGGAATGTGTTCCAAAGAACCCACTTAGGGCAACACTGCTTTAAGAGCTACAGAAAGGGGCGCCTGGGTGGCGCAGTCGGTTAAGCGTCCGACTTCAGCCAGGTCACGATCTCGCGGTCCGTGAGTTCGAGCCCCGCGTCGGGCTCTGGGCTGATGGCTCAGAGCCTGGAGCCTGTTTCCGATTCTGTGTCTCCCTCTCTCTCTGCCCCTCCCCCGTTCATGCTCTGTCTCTCTCTGTCCCAAAAATAAATAAACGTTGAAAAAAAAAGAAAAAAAAAAGAGCTACAGAAAGACCCTGGGCCTCTAGGCCCAGAGACGCTGGAATTTTCTGTATTTACAAGGCTGAAGGCAGCTTTTCCTGATCTCTCCAGAAAGAAAGAGAAGCTTTTTCTCACAAACTGCTTACTTTATGGACAAGTGACCCCGCCATTCCACTTCCCACACCCGACACGGATTCTCAACTCCTTCTCAAGGGCTCCAGAACCTGGTGGTAGACCAATGCTCTCAAAAGCGTGGCTGGGACCACTGGGCCTCGCTAAGACAGAAGCCTCTGCACAACTGGCTTCAACTTCCGATCAGCTGCTTTGAGTATGAGGTTAAATTTAAGAGGACTTATTTCTATCATTTACATTCAATTAATTAACACCGCTACTTTGGGCCACAATTGTTTGCCTTATCAAAGCCAATCCAGTGGCCTTCTCAAAATCGGTTACCCTCAACAGAGGCATCAGGACAGTCGGGCAGGGTAGCAGGTGCCATCATCGTTCTCAGGGCAGATACAAGCAACACCAACAGCCATTAAAGTATGGAAGTGGGTAAATGACTCACTTAGAAAAATAACCATTTTAGTGCCCTTTTAATGTGAACCGAGCATCATGACTCTTCCAATATGATTTCCAATGTGATTTATCACGTGAAAGGAAAACAGGTTAGCACATCTTGAAATCACGTGTCCATGACAGGTGCCTACTACTGACATTCCATTGAGGGTCAGAGGGACTTTTCATTTATTCCTGAGAAGGAAGGAAGGAAGGAAAGGAAGGAAAGGAAGGAAAGGAAGGAAGGAAGGAAGGAAGGAAGGAAGGAAGGAAGGAAGGAAAGGAAAGGAAGAAAGAAAAAGGAGGGAGAGGGGAGAGAAGAGAAGAGAGGGAGAGAAGACAGGGAGGGAGGAAGGGAGGGAGAAAAAACGAAAAAGAAAAAGGAGAGTCACAACCCGGAAGGCTCTGTGTGCCCCACTGTGCACGCCCTGTGCCAGGCAGATGTACGGAAAACAACACCCATACCGGTAACACCAGCAACTGTAACATGGGCCTCCATGTAGGGGAAATGGATTTTTTCACACAGCTTTTGAAGATTCCAACAACCGCACACAGCAGGGTGAGCTTTGTGGCACTCAGTGGAATCATTTATAGGTTTGAGTCTCTATGTGTGTGTGTCGGGGGCGGGGGGACGGCTCTGAACAGATTCCATCTCCCGGAAGAGAGATGTATCCCTAAGCTGCTCTGTCTTAGCCAGAGAGCTATTGTAAGAGCTGACCTCTCAAGAAGGAAACACGAGCGCACGTGGGGTTCGTCCGCATTTCAGATGCTGTGCTGGGTTTATAACAGACTGCGCCCAAGTTGCAAAACTGAAAGTCATCAACCAGGGTGGGCCGGAGGTGAATGTTAACAAAACGTTTAACCAATCAACGGCCAGAGTCTGGCGTCTTCCGGGAGCTGTGAAATGGAGGGCACATTCGTGCCATCTCTGACTTCTGGCCCCGCATTCTTTTGCGTTCTCTTTAAGAAGTCCGCTTCGAGGACAAGCCAGAGGCGAAGGGAGACCGCCCCCCCCCCCCGCCACTTATGCCACTACCAGGGTACGAATGAAAAATTCTGATAAAGCTCACAGCCTTGAGGAAAGTTTTCTCTTCTTCTGCCACTCATTATCGGGCAGAACTGAAGGACAGATTCTGCCTTTTGCTCTGCAGGCTAAGTTCTATTCTCGCTGGAGACCATCGCTGGGGAGTGGAGTGTCTCGCTACTCGCTTATTCGCGGAGCCCTCTATTTAATGGACTCGCGATCGGGAAGGCGCATTCCGCGGAAGAAGTCAGCTCTCCCCTGATGGAGTGAGTGGGTGTGCACACGTTAGGCAATGAGAAAAGTTATTTTCTGCATGCCATGAGCCAAATTATCCCAATTCCTTTGCCGAAGAGCTTCCCCCGCCCCGCCCCCCCCCCTCCCGGCCCTTCCCTTTTTTCTCTTCATAGCTTGAATAATATTTAGCTAAGATTTCAGGTTCCTGGTTTTCAGTAGGATCCAACAGGTGTGGGGAAGGGTCATATGCCCACGGCCAGAGTCGTGAGGTCTCTGCCGTATGATGAGCGTCTGTCTTCGGGCTCGGGGAGCCTTCTCACTGGCCCGAATTTCAGAGCAGGGCCTCATAAAGCCGGCAACGTTAAGACCCAAATAATGTCATTTAGTGTCTAGGGGGAGGTTAAAAAGAGGATTAGAGGAAAGCAGGCAGGCAGGGTATATTAAACGAGTCCATGACTAGCAGGGTGTGACAGAAAAGGGTTTTATTCTTTTCAACAAAACAATTCCCCAGGGCTGGGATCATTACTCCACTGTGCCTTTATCACCTTGGAATTTTTATGGTTATTTTTGATGAATTCACATTTTTGTAAAGGCTTTTTTGAAATGATGCCAGTTTTCAATTTTTAATTAAAGTCGTAAATAATCTTAATTCTGCCTTAAAAGGTTTATTGTTTCTTACTTTTTTTTTTTTTTTTTTAGTTTATTATTGCTGCCAGGAAATATTTCAAATACCAAGCACTGAAGTGAGTTAGCAATTAGAATCTCTCCAAGGTCTAGTAACAACGTTGTACGCCATGTAAATATCACAGACCAGTTTACCCCGCGAGGTCTGAAAGTGTGGATTGGCTGCTTTCAGGTTTATTCACAATGCTTCTCCCGGGGGTGGCATTTCCTCTTTTTATCGGACGGGGCGACTTTCATCGTTTTAATTTCCACAGATTAATTTGTCACTGATTCGTAACAGATTTTAAGAATCTTCGGATTAAAAAAGACAGGTCACTAAGGTCTGGGCAATGAAAGGCAGCCATATCAGTTCAGCCATTTGCAGGAAACAAGGTGCACATTAAAAGCTAAATGAGCACAGAGCACCTCACTTTACAGAAGACAAAATTAAGAGCATAATGCAGTATTTGATATTAGGCTATCGCACAGCTCCTCGAAAGTACACCCTGGCTACCCAGCCTCACTGCTGAAGGCTGTCTGCACAAATTGCCCATCAATTTCTATTTTGTAGCCTCGGGTCCAGTTTTCGTTTTTAAATTAGTGCTTCAAGAATCTTTCACACACTCCAAACTAAGTCTTCCTTTATATAGAGGCTGAGACAGACCACGTCTGAACAATAGAAACCAATTAATTAATGATCCCTGAAAATATCTCATTATGTTTCCATACCTACTGTCAACCTAGGTGACCTTCTTAAGTTGACTACACAATGTGATGCTTATTTGTCTGGATGCAGCACTTATAGTCCCTCATGTCCATGGCAGGTGTTACTTACTCTCTGTGAAGGTGAAGGTGCTCTCCAGTCTTAGGATAGATTTCCTAGCATGGTAAAACCCCACACAGTTCAGACAACGTGGGAGGTGGATGGTCAGATTTAGGAGAAAAAACTCTCAAGAAGGTTTTTGGTTTTTTGAATTTTTTATATGTTTGTTTATTTTTGATGGAGAGAGAGCGAGCGAGCGAGGGAGAGAGAGAGAGAGAGTGCGCGCACAAGCAGGGGAGGGTTAGAGAAAGAGGGAGACACAGAACCCCAAGCAGGCTCCAGGCTGTGAGCTGTCAGCACAGAGCCCGATGCAGGGCTCGAACTCATGAACTGCGAGCTCATGGAGATCACGACCTGAGCTGAAGTTGGGATGCTTAACCGACTGAGCCATCCAAGCGCCCCTGTTTTTTTGTTTTTTAAACAGAGACAACTTATTAGTTCAAGTTCACAAGATACACACGGAGATGATGGCAAAAGCCGTTAGACCGTGGTCCTGCAACACAGTAGGCAACGTTGGTGTTGTTCAAATATTAAGTGTCCTCCTTAGAGCTTTAGATTATTAATTCACTTAGCAGTTCCTTACTCTTCTATGGTACAGGAATATCTTCAGTGTGGGTTTAATGGTCATCTGTTATCAGTTTACTGTATTCCAATAGAAGAGACTTACAGGAAAAAAAAATGATCTAACAACTGACTTACAAGAGTGGGTTTACATACAATTAAGAGCATCTATCAAATCCTTCCAACTGGGCATTTTTCTAATTCGCAGGGAAGAGGTCAAATTCTTTCCATATATGAGCCTTCAACTGGCACTGTGCTAACACCTCTCAAGAAGAAAAACCTCAAGTAAAAAAAGACTACACAGCCATTTCCCAACATAAAAGCATTAAATCCCTATAAACCAGGAAAGAATGCACGATTCTAGTTAACTAGAAGCCACAGTGACTTGAACACCAGGGTCATGGGGTTCAATCACATCATGGGGACTTGAAGTATTGTGAATCTTAAGACTTCCCTTAAATTTGTTACGAAGGGCCCTTACATGAATCAGGTACCATCTCAACACAAATGAGACACTCATAAAGCTAAGGTCAGCTCAGTGTGGTTTTCTGCCATGGTGAGAAGTTGCTTATTGGTCCAAAAAGTTAGAAACTCAGTTACTGGGACCTCGAAAGCCGCTAAACTCCTTGTCACCATGGGGCCAACCACTTGCTGGAGATCTTACGAGATCACGAGAGAGAGAGAGAGAGAGAAAGAGAGGGTGGGGTGGGGAGAGAGAGATAGAGAGTCAGTCAGTCAGAGTCAGACAGGTTGGCTGGTTGATCTTTAACATTTCTCCCAAATCCAAAACTCTATGATTTCTATGTGCGCTAAAAGCCACATTAATTCCTCACCGGTATCAAAGTCATTTTAGGTTCAGTTCCTCTCTCAGATTTCCATACACAGCACCTATTAAGAAACGTGTCTTTTTCTAAGCTTAAAGGGAGGGATATTCTGCACTTAATCATCCTAGAGATACACCTACCTTCTCCATCAGAACTAACAGGGTTTTGACCAATTGATATTTTAGGAAAAAGCACTTACCTCCAGAAAGGGTTTCTGTTGTGCTCTTTTTCCCAATTCAATTTTCTTTAGCTATTTGGACTTAATCTCCATAAAAGCCTTTTGTTACTCTCCAGTTTAGGTGACTTTTACTAATTTCCTCTGATTCTTATCATACAGGCCCTCCCCCAGAAATTCCTATCTGGTCATACGAGCTATGCAGACCACAGCACTGCTGTTACTTCGGGGAAGATGTCCCCCATCAGAGAGTCTAATGCATGAAACTACCTTGAGAAGTCGAAGAATTCCAGGGCCCTGCACAAGGTCCCAGTACTGCCAAGAGTAACTTAAACGTGCCTTTCCTGGCTAGATCCATTCTCTTTCGAAGTTACCTTTTTTCTCGCTTGTTGATCTTTGGAAGAATGTGCCTTCACGTGCTTTCTGAGGGAGCTTGGGTCTGTGTAGCGTTTGGAGCATCCTGGAATTTGACAAGCATAAGGTTTCTAAATGAGAAAGAAAAAAAAAACAAAACAGCTGTAGTTAAATCATAGAGGTGACCAGGGAAGATTTACTCAAGACTACTGACTTCAGAGCATGAACTGTTACCAACTGACTGACGTGAAATGCTGGGTAATACTTGTGGGTTTTAATTAGAAAGCCCAGTAAGTTTGCATCAAGGGAAAGGGGAGAGTCAACTTTCAAGAAACGAGGAGGCAGCGTTTAGGGGTGTGCTCTCCCCGCAAAACGTCTTGTGGCATTTCTGGATGTGGGAATCATTAGTAAGCATCTCTAGTCATACTTACAGTTCTGTTCCCCTGAAAACAACCTCTGGTATTGTCAGAAACTAGGAAACACACATTCTCTAAGAGTTCGGGTATAAAGAAGCTGCAGAAAAGTCCAGAAAGGACTGGGAATGTTTCAGAGGAAACCTGATTCAGAGAGAAGGAGAGAATTAAAAGGGAGTGTTAGTGGAAAGTGAGCGAGAGACCATAGGTTTCAAACAACAGACACATGCAAACTCAGCCAGAGAAACATTAATCTTATTATAGGTATGACAGGTATAGGGGGAGGCCCGGTGCTCAGCTGGGTTACACGCGTAAGCTCTTGGCTGAGTGTAATGAGACCACAAGTTTTGGCCACCTGCAGCGCCCCCAGGCTCCTGAGATGTGAGGTACAGAGCCTAAGGCTGAGTCCAGAATCTTTTTAATTTTTGCACCCCTGGTGACGGGTATACAATTATGAGGAATGAATGAATGGGAGCACGCCATACATCAGTTCAAATTTTAGCACCTATGCCTACTGTGACAACAGAATTCATAGCAAGGGTTTGAGAGTATTGGCTTTTATGTTATGAAATAAAGCGAAACTGTTTACTCAAAGAACTAAAAGAAGAAGTCGCAAGATAAACGATGTAAGTCACAGCGTAGAGTCACTTTGTACCTCTCAGTAGGTGACGTTAATTGGAGTTGTGCCCTCATGATTTGAAATGTAAGCAGGAGAAGTGAAACCCTGCCCCTAAAATAGGATTCTTGCTCTAGGAACCTGCTCTTCCAATGACCAAAAAGAAAAAAAAAAATTCAGATTTTTAAAAATTATTATTTCCAGTTTGCTCCTGTTTTCATGTGGATGTTTGTCATTTTGGGAACCAACATATACGTGGATTCTTGCCCCGCTGGAAGCTGTATTTATGCTTCACTTTTTTGTTTCTGCCATTTTTGATTCCAAGCACAACGTAAAGTCATGAATATATAATTTAGTTGGACACTCCCAATTTGAATTCGAAGTTTGATGTCTCTGTTCCTTGAGTGACTGATTGACTGAATCACCCAACAGGTCTGAACGGTTTCATGGTATGCTGGGTCCTGCGTCACATGTAAGAATGCTAACAATGAACATTGGATGCACCAGGCTCTCCGTATCTCAGGTTTTGCCAAAGGCGAGCCAACATGGGCTGAAGTCACTAGTCAACGAGTTTCCCTCGGGCAAACAAAAGTTTTCTTTCACCTGGGAATCTCTTCTGGGTTCGCACAGCGGTCTTGCCATAGCCTTCCCCACCCGGCCCTGGCTTTAGGGGAACAACCAGCTGATATCTCTATTAGCGGTCATGTTGTGACCACATAAACTTGCATTCTGGGCACTAGAGGAGATGTGGCATGTTCAAAAAAAAAAAAAAACCAAAAAAAACAACTTTGGGAACATTAACACGTTATATAAACCAACCCTATTATTATTACGATGGTCACTAATTTCTGGGTTGAAAAGAAAAGGGTAATGTCATTTTGTATTTGAGTTTGGGATGTTCTTGAAACATCTCACCATCCCTCCCAGCTGGCCTTCACTCTCTCCCCTGCTGTTAGCCACCTGGGATCAGTGTGCCAAAATAGCAATGTCAGGGGCGGGTCCAAGTGGTGTACTGGTGATTTGATCTCAGGTTACCCCAGCTTTAAATGGCACGCTATACTTTATTAAACTATATTTTCCATGTGCACTGTAAAATCACTTCCCCTGTTTAGACAGTAAGATGCTAATAGGGAAATAAGTTAATAAAACTTTCAGGGTTAGAATTTTGAACTTGGGAAAAATCATTTTCCTGTAAGAATCCCCTGAGTTGAAGAAAAGATACTTTATCCAAAATTCTGACAGCATTAGCATAAGGAGTGGTTAATGAAAGGAAATGGGGGCCTAAATTTAAATAATACATTCTTCAAGCAGCTACAGTTTGCTTTTTAAAACAAATGCTTAATTTCTGCACGATTTAAAAAGAGCTTAACAATTCGTTTAACGCAATAAAAATTTAAACAGGAGGTAGGTTTGCATCTTAAAAGGAGGAACGATGGTTTTAAAAGATTTAATAGAGAGGTGGTTAAAAAAAAAATGGCTGGGTTTTAAAAGCTACTGCATTGAACTGAATCATGAAATTATTATCTGTGGTAGCTTTCCTCAAAAGTTTTAAAACGTGATTTTTTTTTTTTGAATTCCAAAATGATTTTAGAAAATGCTCATAGTCTGATTAGCTAAAATTAGCTCCAAGTAAAGAAGGGTATTGTAGAGCCGTAACACTCAGGCTTACAATAGTTCTTACAAACTACAGATAACTAGCTAGAGTGGAGGCAATTTCTCAAGACAATCTTGTCTTGTGAACGCTCATTCTCCCATGATAAAGTTTAATGACAAATTGGAAAATTTATTAGATTCTACCAAGGCCATTTTAGACTTACAAAATAGGGCATTTTAACATAATTTATTCTTTTTTCCCCCTACTTCTACCTTTAAAAAATCCTGCTATTCACCAAATTTGTTCACTTAACATTCCACTCTGGTGGTCCTAAGATCACGGGATTCAATCCAGCTAGAGCAGGAGGGGGCTATGCTGTGTCCGTATTGCTCTAATTATATTTCGGCTATTTACCAGGCAAACCCTCACATTTATGTATCTTAGGAGATAATGCTGTTTAGAAAGGTTATGTGACATATAGCTAAAATGACTTCTATCAATATGACTAATAGAGACTAATATAAAATTTAATAAATATGTCAACTGTAACATCAGAAGAATCTTAAATATGTATGAGAAGGTGTGTAGAAATAACAGTATCTTTTCAAAATTCAAATTCTGGTGTAGTTTAATAATAGACATCAGAATGTTAACACTGAAAAAGTACTGCCATGAATATATTATTTGCAAGCACGTGGGATAAGAGCTCTGGGATGTGTACGAGACATCCATCCTGATGGCTTTGTTGAGTGAAGCGAAACTGCACGGAGTCTACCTGGCCCCGTGTAAGGAAAATGGCATCGAAACTTGAGAAATGCCAAAGAGGACAATCAACAGAACTGAGAAAATAAAAGAGCCTCAGAGAACGAGCAAAATGTTACAGCACTGAGAGAGTTAAGGTGTAATAATGGCAATCAATCGTTCTCACAGGAGTTATGCCAATGGATCTGTGGCTGTTAACACAACAGCGGCACGGGAAAACTTAACCCTGGGGAAAGATGTGCGGATTCTTTGCAGATCGCCTGAAGGTGAAAATGCCAGGTGGCTTCTCTAAAGCAAAAGGCCAGATTCACTCAGTAACCATGCCAGCCTCAAAGTTCTTATGGCAAAAAGAAAAGAACCAGGGTAAAAAAACAAAACAACAACAACAACAGTAACAAAAACCCAAAGACCACGATGCTTCCTCTCCAGCAACAGTATATATGATCTACTTCAGCATCCCGATATTTGAATACTTATGATGATGTCCAATCCCCAGCAGTCATTCTCTGTACTAAAACCTGTTATGCGACAGCCCCTGAAATGCCTTTATTTTATACACACAACTCTGTCTCAGGCAGTTGTAATATTTAGGGTAACCTGTGACTACAGAAAAATGAGGAAAGAGCCAGACGGGGCCCCTTCTGGACCTTTACCAAGGTTCCACTGCTGCCCTTGGCATTGTCCCTATAACCTGCAGACCATAAAGCAAACACCTTCCTGTCCCACTATCACATGGGCCCTTCCTCACACCGGGGCTCAGGGCTCGGGGCTGGCAGCTGGAAAGCCCATGCTGTCCTTACAGTGTCCAGATGTGTCCTCTGGTGCTTGGCACGGTCACTGGAGTTACTGAACGCCTTCTCACAGCCTGGGTGCTGGCACAAATAGGGCTTCTCGCCCGTGTGGCTCCGCAAGTGAATCTTGAGATTCTCAAGCCTTGAAAAGGCCTTCTTGCAACCTTCAAACTGCAAAGAGAAAACAAGTTTCAGCTGTTGAGAAGGAGCTTGACTGTTTGGGTCTGGGGGGACAGGAAAGAAAAAAAAAAGGGTCCTTAGTGTGTATTTAGCCAAAACCAAAACACAAAAATAATAAAATAAAATGAAATCCAAACAGTAACAAATATTCTAAAAATATCCACATATTTATGTGAACTGCATTTTTCCACTAATATACATGCCACTTTCCACACCAGATCTGGGTCCCAACCTGATTTCTGTGATTACTTATGTCAGAGAAAATTTGCTGTGAACCATCTGGCTCAGTTAATAAAAATACAGTAATGCGTGTCTTAAAGATTTATGAAAAAATTAACACACTTTTCCATTTCCAAATTGGTATAAATGGAAGGAACCAGGAAGGAAGAAACTTTTGACAACTAATAAACTAACAACGACAACAAAAAATCAAAGTGAAGTATGAGAATAAAGGTGAGCAGCAGATCCCAGAGTCCAAGATGAAAACGGCATGTTTCCGTGGAATCGTTACGATCGTAGCTTCCCGAACAATCTTAAGGAGTTTTTCGACTCCCCCAAAGAATGACTCCGTTAACGTCCACTGTGACGCCAAGCCTAATGAGATGGAGTCTTTTTAGCATGCTTTTAAAAGCAGAACTGGAACACAATTCATTTCAGTGCTGGGAACGTTTTCCAAAGAGTGATCGTTTTGCTTGTTTTTGTTTTTCTAAGAAATGTTGTTACCTAGTTCATGAAGAGAGGAATTGAAAGTGAAGGGCTGAGGATTTCAAGAAATGCTTTACTGGTTTGTCAATAATATTTATTGATGGTACTATTTATTTCATGTCTTCTGTGGGTAAAATAACAGCTGTTATGTAAGAGGCTCAAAGTGAGTCCAGTCCTGAAGTGGCCATCTAGTAAAGAGAACGTGTAAGAGAAAGCCTGTAAACGAAGCATAAGTGTGAGGTGGGCACACCCCCTCGGACTCGCTCTTCACTGCCAAGCCCTAGAATGCTGATGCCGCTTTGACAATTTGAATCCCATTTGAGTCCCCGCTGCAAAGGAAACGTAGAAATATGGAAAAGGTACCAGAACAAAGCCTAGTAGGTTTCAAGCGATCCAGAAACCTCATTTCTTGGAGAGGAACATGGGACGATGGGGGGAAGGACAGAATAGGAGTAAAGAAGGTAACTTTAAGAGGGTTTCCATTCAAAACCAGCAGGTATTAATTAACCTTACCAGAAGACATTTTATAAAATTCCTCGGTTCTCTCACTTATCATGAGAGATGATGGAGCGTGGGGTACATTGTTTAGGAAGGGATGACCCAGGGCTGGCCAGGCTCTGGCTATCTGAGATTTCATCTTTAAGTGAAGGATGAACTGAGGAGAAAGGATAATCAGACATGTCATAACTCCCATCTATTGAAGTCATCCAGATTTTGCGTGCTGGAGTATTTTAAGAAATTTATGAAAGTTGCACTTACGCTTGATTGAGAGTTATACATGTTTCACAGACATATGTTGGTTTATTTCAATTTTGATATTTTGCTTAAAATAATTTTGGTGTTTTCCTGATTTCGATTTCACATAAAAATAAATTTAGCCTGAACAGAAGAGGATTTGCTGATGAAGCCACTGCTTTTTGAACAGAGTGAAAGGCATATGATGATACGCTGCTTGGGACAGACAGAGGAGTTAAGTGGCTTATCTCTGCAGATTTTCGAGTGGGTCTCAAATCTGAGAATAAAGGGGCTCAATGTTGACCCCCCAATTCATGGCTAAGAGGCCTCTCCTGACCAAACCTCTGTTTTTAAGGTTCTCTCCAAATGTCAACTCGGAGCAATGTGCTGGAGCTCAGCCGATCTGACGTGGGAGTCAGCCGGTGGGCCCTACTGGGGTCTGAGATGAGCTTGTGGTCTTGGACCCCTCAAGCCTGTAGTCTAGTTCCTAGCAAGGCTCTTTTGTAGGAGAGATGCTGTTCCAGGACCAGCTCCAGGGTGCAGACCCAGACCCGGGGAGGCCGCAGCCTCCACCCTGTGGTCCAGTTGTCCCAGATACTGGTCAGAGAGAAGGCTACGTTGTCGAGGCACCAACATGGGGGTTGGAGAACCCCTTTAGAACAGGTGAATGAGGTTTCTCCAAGCACCAGACAAACAAGACACTCCCCCCCTCCCCGATCTACTGCAGAGTGATTAGGGGGATCTCAAACACGTCCTAGAACTAAATCTAACCATCCACCTGATGGCACATAAACTGGATGTCAGACTGGTGTTTCCATGCTCTCTCCTGTTAAATGTCCAGTAAAATGTCCAGTTAAAATCAACCAATATGCTATTATTACTATTAACGGGGGCAGTGACCGAAGACTAAGCGGCTTGTGGCATTCGGAGCAAATGAGTGAAGAGTGACCTGCATCTCAGAACATCCTGACCATGTTTAAAGAGCAAAGACGGAAGAAACTATGAGCGCCTAGACTGAAAATGACAACCACAAGATTATCTACAAAACCCTGAAAATCCGGCTGGTCTCAGATGTCTCCTTGGCAGCAAGAAAGGCTGGAAGGTAACAGTGTCTGTGGTACCTGCACTAGCATTAGAGTATTTTTAGGGGAAAAGATGAACAGTGAAGGGGTTTGACCCTACTGGGTTGTATGAATAAGGCAAGAGAAGGGCAACTTCTTGGACTCAGGGGCTCATAATATATACCACCCACCTGTTCCTGCTGAAAAAGTTCACCCAAAACCATGAACCCCAAACCAGTAGAGTCAGGCACCGAGAGGTCGACAAGTGCCTCCTCGGGGGGCCTAGCACCCAACGCATCACGGCCGGTTGGCCTGATGATTGGACACCTGATTGAACTTGCCACACCAATAATTCTCCAGAAGAGGAAGGAGGTGCTGTTCGTTTGTCTAATGGTGTCTGGATGAGACTTGAAAGCAAACCATTTTGTAATGAATCATTATCACTCCTTATGGGAATAACCCTGTAATTCAACACAAGAATTTCCTTTCCCTCAGGGCAATTTTACCCCTAGCTTTATAAATTCAGTTAAATGCAAATGCATTAAAAATAAACTAACATTTAGATAGAACTATAAAAGACTGTTACAGAATACTCCAAAACTGGATGCTTCGGGGGTCTGGGCAAATGGATGCCTTTTTCCTTATTATTATGTTGTTATTCCTTTTTGGTTTTTTTCATGTTTTCTAAATCTTTAATGAGTGAGTTTCACATTGTGAATGAACATCTACACCTAGGAAAGCAAGGACCACAAAAAGACTGTTTCCTTGGGTAGCCAAATGCTTTCCTATCAGGTTTCCTAAAGTACAACGTCCATCCTGAGACCTAAGGTCCAAAGTGTCACCTGCCTGCTTGGGTCACTGTCACCAAGCCAGCCTTACACTAGGCTTGACCAACAGACTACTCTCAGGTCGTCTCCTTTCCAGACTGGCTGGAGGGCTGGTAGAACCAGACCACCAAGCCCGAGGTTCCCTGTGGTTCAAGGCAGCATGCAAAAAGAGAAAAACAAACTCTGAGAATCCAAGGGGGTTAGCAGAAGGAGGAAACACAGAAAGCAAAAGAAAGACAAATACAGGATGGTAATGTGGGAGGGAGGGAGTGGGGGTGGGGCAGGGGTCTGATATATGCTAGTTAATGACACATAAATAACCTTCTTTCTTTGCCCCCAGCAAACACTGGGCAAGCCCTCTGAGCAGGGTACTATGTGTTAGGCACTGGGAGGAGGAATATGAATGAAACTCAAACTTCACTCCTGGGAAGAAGGAAGCAGCCACTTACATACTGATGAACCTTGAGCAGGGATTCTCAGAGAGGCGCTGCAGGAACCAGCAGCATCCCAAGGCCTTGAGAGTCTGCCAGAAATCCCGGAATTCCCAGACCCACCCAGGAATAGAACCCCGGGCGGGGTGGGGGGCAGCCACCTGAGTGTTGATAAGCCCTCCAGGAGATTCTGACGCTCTATCCTACCCATGAATGCCGTTCACATCCTAACCACCGTCGGTTTGCTTCAAATCTCCTGACAGAAGTAAACCGTCTTGCAGGATTCACCCACTTCTCACTGGGGCCGAGAGCTCTTCGAACCAGCAATAGCCCTGGCCTGGAA
This sequence comes from Lynx canadensis, assembly GCF_007474595.2. NCBI lineage: Eukaryota > Metazoa > Chordata > Mammalia > Carnivora > Felidae > Lynx > Lynx canadensis. The sequence continues at coordinate 7,486,350 of NC_044315.2, read as the reverse complement.
ACATCTCTGTTGTGGAGGGAAGGCCGGGTTCTCTCTAGTCACCCGGCAAATGGCACAAAATTTCAGAATGCCGGTCTCGTACTAGAGATTCTTTAAAATTCCTGACTTTTGAATCTGCTGCCAGGCAGATACCTGGTTCTGAAAGAGGTTATTGCCTACGGGTTCCCTCAGTAGCCTCCTGACCAGCGCAACTTTCTGGTTTCTAGCAGCCCTTGCATTCCCCCGTTGAGAGAAAGCATCGTTTCCCATTTGCACATTTCGGTGACTTTACAGAGCGTGGAAGAACAATGCAAGAAACTGGCAGTGACAGATCTTTAAATCTCGTGGGTTTTGGAAATACTGCATTGCGCGAAGCCTCACTCTGAGAAAAATCTCTAACTCTGAGGCCGTTTTCAAGTAACAAACTTTAATTAAAAAGTATAAATTGCCTCAAACCCAGAGAACCTGAGCTTACGCCACTTTGCTAATTTAGGAGATTATTTCATATTTAAAGGATCACAACTGGACTGTAATCACCATCCATATATATTGGCTTGATTACAGATTGTTGACATTAAGTGGTATTAAGATGACCTTTGAAATATTACTTTCCCTTTCTATTAGAGGCTTTTGTGTAAGGTTTTGAAAATGAAAGGCTCATTAGACACCATTAAAATAGGATTTATTCCATATGTGTAACCAATAATCAAGTCGAATATTACTCCCTCCCCTAATCAGCTACTTAAAGTACTAAGAAGCCCAGTTCATATTCAAAGCCGTAATAACAGCAAACCTTTCCTGATCAGATTTCTATACCATCACTAATGTCAACAAAATCCAAAAAGAGAGGAGTCTAGGATGCTGGCAAGGTTTTCTAAAATATACATTTGATTTCAATTAAGGCGCCGTGTTTATGACCCTTGGAGGTATATGCTTTTACAATTTCATCAGTCAAAACCAATTAATCCCATTAGTGACGGCTGCTGCTATGATGTGTGGGCAGCTCCAGAAACGGACCCATGAATTATGGCTAGTTTACATCTTCCCCTTACGGCTCAAAGACAACAATGATGAAAGGCATTGGCGGAAAGGTCAGCAAATATTTCTAATGCCATGGATACAGTCAAGGTGACTTCCACGGTAAGACCAAGAGTTCAAGTCCACTCGAATCATGGACATACCTGTAAAAGGTGTAAATGAGAAAGAGGGCCGAAGCTGGAGCGGAGGAGGCGAGAAATCTGAAGGAGGCGGGAAATCTGCATCCAGTATTCAGCCAAGCTTTACCAGTTTCCTTCTGGGACAGCGATGCCCCAGCTCAAGCGGGAGTCACTAGCCACCCAGGCATCTTGTTAAAATGCAGATTCTGATTCCTAAGGTGTGGAGTGAGGCTCCGGGTAGATCTCCTGGGTGATACTTCTAAATGCTGAATGTTCCAAGATTACCCTTTGAGAAACCCAGTTTTGGGATCGTTACACTGCCCTGAGCTTAACGGGATTTTTTTTGTTTTTTTTTAAAGACGAGAGAAAATAAACAAAAGAACTGGGGCAAGAATAAAGAAAGGGACAGCTTTTGATGAACCAAACTGTGGCAGCCTCATCCTTCAAAGTGTGGAAGAGTAAAATCTAATTTTAAAATTTAGGGTGGGAAGATAACAGAAAGTGTTGTCTGGGAAAAAAAAAAAAAAAAGAAGCAGCAGAAGAAGAAAAGTCAGAAAAAAAGGGAGGGGGGAGAAAGATACAAAATGGAAAGACGGCGGAGGACCACAGGGCCGTGTGACTTTGTTTCTCCTGCCTCTGCCCTCCGTGCCTGGACACATGCCTGGCCTCACCACGGCCCTGTGGTCTCTGTGCCCCGCGCCTTCTTATTAGCCCCGGACGCTCTCGCAAATTCTTAATACTGACAGCACACCAGTCTGCAGCTAGTGTGACATAAAGGGAGAAGAGGGAAATAATTCAAATGTTTTGAGGCTTTTTCAAGGTATCTGGTTCACGCATTCACTACACTGAGAAATGGGGAATTTCTTCCCCTCGGTGTTTCCTGCGCACTGCTAATTCTGGGGCGAGGACGCGGAAGAGGCCTCCCATGTGCTCGCTTCGTGATCTTCCTCATGTTTTCCGTGTAATCACCTTCTTATCTGTAATGGGACAACTTAACCGACAGAAGAGGGATTTCCGTGTTTCCTTTTGGCTGCCGAAAGGTAATAATATCTGACGTTAAGAGTTTTTCAAAGGTTCCACCCAGAGGCACAGGGGCCTCCCTGGGAAACGGTCTGAAGTCTTGGTAGGGTGAGCCCTGCTTCCTTCGAGAATTCTCTGGACGTCAGAGAGAGCGGGGCGCCCCGGACTGATTTTCCAAAGATTCCAAATATCTACATCTACGTGCACTTGCACCTCCTGAGACAGCCTCCCAAGTTTCCCTGCCGGTGGGTCAGGATCCGGCAGCAAGACGGGAGAAGGCGCTTCACACCTGGGGGTCCTGAGCCACCCTTCCCGTGCGCCACTCATCTGGCGTTCTGAAGTGACCTACGGGACTCATGTATCCAGATCTTCTGGAGCCATTACAAGTTTTGTAGAATTAATATAAAACCCTTTCTGTAATGTTTTCCTAACCCGGAATAAAGGGATCCCATTTACTGTGTTTTTTTCCCCTGTTATTCTGATGTACACAACGAATCTATTAACGAGCTCATAAATGCAACTTCCCGGCTTCTTGCGCCTCTTGGTTTTGATTAAGAAAAGTGTCTAAAACAAAGTTTTACCCAAATGGGCACTACGCATGTATTTCTTGCTGGCTTAAGGCAAGTCGTTGCTTCCTAACATTGTGGGCTATGGGTACTAGTCGATCCTCAAAAGGGTCCTTACTCTGCAAGAGGTGGCAAAGCGAATGAGGGTCCAGCTTAGAAAACAAAAATCAAAGCGATGTTTTCGAGAAGCCACATGACCATGTAGAGAGAAGTATGTTGTTTCTGTGCCAACATTTGAACCATATTAAATTTTTATGGAAATTATCAAGTGTCTGCTTTGTAACGCTTGAAACTTGCTGGGGACGAGTGGGACCTCATCCCACTGTATTTGCAATCAGAAAGCGAATATACCCCACAGTGCGACACGGGTATTGAAGTCAGATCATATGGCCCTCTCCAGTTAGTCAACAAATATAAGGTATCATATGTTACTCGTGTTGTGTCCGTACAATGCCAGAAAGCTATAGTCTCAAGCAAATAATTATTCTGTGAGCGGGCAAATAATGAACAAGGCTGTCTGGCGTGGTTTAAATATAATAATAAGTAAGTTGCCTGAGCCTGCTGTTATTATTAGCATTGATTTCGTGCAATCTGCAAATACATATCCACTAGAGCATGTATGTTTCCCAGGCTGACAGTCAGATCTCAGTAAATGCAGTATGATTACACATCAGTAGAGCAAATATATTTAGGGCCTGTAATTGGTCCTGCGTAAATTGTACCTGAAAGAGATCAAATTACTTAATTTTCTTTGTATCTGTGTTTCTGATCTCCACATGTCATATATGATTCCTTCCACACACATGGTCCCACACAAGCACCGCAGAGTATCAAAAGGCAACATTCAGATGTTGTGCGACTCTGTATTAACGAAGACACTCGTTCCAAATCTTCCAGTGCCAGTCTGTATACCAAAGTGACCAAGCCCCTGCTCCTCAAAGGCACTGGGAAATTCGGAGTTTCTTGCACATGCGGTACTAACTAGGCTCTGCGGATGATACAACAGAATCATCAGGCCCTATGCTGCCTTCTCTGCCTTCACAGGGCATTCCAGGAGACAGACGGATGGCAGAGTCAACCTGGGATCTGACCCAGCCCGTTCCGACACCCCCCACATTATTTTCTACGTACTAAACTAAGGAAACTGACAGGTGAGAGAATACACTTTTGGATTTTAGACATTATTTTTCACTTTTTTTTTTTTTTTAATGTCAGAAACATTCCCTAAAACTCTAGTTTTCTAAAAGGTCGCTCGAGTTTCAGGTCTTTCAGGACAGAGAGGGATAGACGAAGTAAAAGGCAACTAAATAAGCAGAAGGAAGGCGAAGGGGAAGGGGAGAAACAGAAACGGGAAGAAAGGCTGAGCGCATGCGCGGTGAGGCCCGCTCCCCCTCGCTGTCTCCCACCCCGGGCGGCCGGCCAGGCCAGCTGCGGTTCCTTAATGAAGCAGCATGCTCCTTTCTGCGTCGGCCTCCGCATGTGCTAGTCCCCGTAAGTGGTGACATACGACTGACCCTCTAGCCTGGAGTCACCTCCTCTGTGACACCTTCCTTTATGCTTCCAGCAAGGCCCAAAAGGTCGCTCCCCACACGCCCACCAGGCCTCGCCCGCTGCCCTGCTAACACGCGGCCCTACGCTAATTGGAGGAGTGTGTGTCTCCCCCCGCTAGGCCGTGAGCTTTACGAGGACACGGGCCTGCGTTTTAGCACTGGGTACAGTGCTTGGCATGTACTCAAGTGACTGCAGATTATTTGCTAAATAAATGCCGAACGAAATGGAGAGAATGAACTCTTTGTAAAAAAAAAAAAAAAAAAAAAAAGAAACCAAAAAACCAAAAAACCAAAAAAACAACCATATTGATTTCCTAGACTTCCTGTGTAGTAAAGCTCATTAAGGCCTTCTAATCAGGTAGGGCCAGTCAGCTTTCATGGTGACGTCAAATAATCAACATCGCAAAAGCTATAAAAACGTATTTGTGGGTTCTGCCGGATTTGAAAGTTCTATACGACTACTGTAAAATATCGATGTAATTATTTTGCTATCTAACCATGTGGGGAAACAATACTAATACCAATACCACATGTGGTTGTATCTTTTTATTTTTTCGTGGACGCGATGCATGACCTCTTGATTAATGTTCTAAGAAATACGCAGCAACACTGGCGAAGTAAGTGAGTGAGCAGTTTTCCCTACCACAACCCTTTTCCAAACTTGAGCTAAACATACACAGGCCGCTGGGAACACGTTATTAGCAATAATTCGAGGCACATAATGTGTGCCTTCTTCATACATAAGGAAAAAGAAACTGTTTTAAATTGCCCTTTAAAAGCTGAGCTAATATGCTCTCAAATATGCCGGAAAGAGACCTCTCACCAGGGCTTCTCGTGCAAAGAACAGGATCTTTGGGGACCGTGCCCTGAGTTGCCCCGAGTCAAGTATGCCCAAAGAGCAGGTCAAGTAATTTCGCATGACGCCCTGCCCCTGCCCACCACCCGACAGCTCTCCAGGTGGGAGGCGGACGCTGCCACCCCATATGATCCCAGGTGACGAGGACACCGAGCTCCAGAGCTCTCTGTGTTCAGAGTACGGGGGCCGTAGCAAGGCCTTGGCTCTGCCTTTCCCTTTGGCAGTGGACTGGCTCCCCTGTAATCGTCTTTGACTGCAAAGATGAGAAACGCCACCGCGTGCCTTCAGTTCTATTAAGAATTGGCATGCTTCGTTTAACAGAGCTAAGCAATATATTTATTTACTATGGTGTTTCCCAAAATGATTGCTGAATTCTGTCATCTTTTGACTGAGAAACTGTTTGCGGGTTGCAACAGAATGTATGCTAACATACATACAGCAACACAAACCTCCAAGACAAACTGTTTAAGTCAATTTGCTATCATATAAGCACATAGGTGCAAATATGTGCATATGCACTTGTGGGTACAGCCATGGGCACACACTTTAACACTTACACACATAGCCACACAGATTCTGTAATAAATGTGTGTTTTAAGATCTGTGTGCAGGGGTGTAGAGGCAAGCATGAATTTGCACAAGAGAGAAAGGAAATTCACACACGAAGAGAATAATTTACCATAAATTGGCCCACACGGAGTCCTATTCCAAAAAACAGAGTGCAAGATGCCAAATTTTTAATGGCTCTTACTATTCTAGATCTGGCCCTGACAAGCTTTTGGAAGAGATACAAGTGGGCAGGAAAGATGGGATTAAAAAATTATATCTTAGCCTTTTCACTTTCAAATGTAAAATTTCCACCACCATGACAGGGGGAAAGAGAGTGATAGGGATATTTTCCTGACACTGTGCTTTTCTCAACAAAAAGCCGTCGATTTTTCATTATGCACTGCTTAAATAATAAAATTCTGTACTTGCTAAAAAGTCATCTGTGTCTGGCTGCTTAAAGAAAGCAGCAGATATGGAAATAATGGAACTCAAACCTTAGCCCCAGCAGCCATCACAAAGGTGTGAGCTCAGCGTGACTCGCATGGCAGCTCCAGGGTCCTAGGACTGACAACCTTTTGTGACAACGCGCACTGTTTCCTCAAAGCCACTCACTCGCCTGCTTCCAAAACGCATCCCTTCCAGTTTTCTTCCTTTTCACAGCTGAGCTTGTCCACGCGGTCCGTCCCTGCACACACCTGACTGGCACATAGCAGGTACCAAGGGCTTTGTGCCTTCGGCTTGCTCTTCTTCTCCTTCCTTGCTCGGACTGCAAATTACCTATCGCCGCTCTGAGCCCTTCCCCCCCTCGGTTGTTGAGAAAATCGCTCTCACGCCTTGCCCCTTCTTCATTATCCCTTGGTTCACCCACGGGCAAGCAGTTGTCACTCAATCTCTTTGCCCTTTCCAATCATGACCGTTTAGGTTTTGTGACCCACAGGATAGCCAATCGCTGTCTGCATACACTGAGTTTCAGATCCCTGTAATTCTTAAGAAAATACTCTGGCTAAGAATCATAATCCTAATTCCCTTCACTTAAAGCATTTCTACCCTCTCTCTTTGGAACTTGACTCCATTGATCCAAGAATGACGGGCCTTACATAAAATTCTACCTAAAACTGTCAAGCCTGGGTAGGATGTGGATCATCTCAGGTGTATTCACTTGATGAGAATACTGGCCTATATTCGGAATAGTTAGCCTTTTCGTTAAATTTGAACTTCTATGGTTTCTTACACTGCAAACAGTTACAAAAAGCTGAGTGAAACATGTTCCGTCTAAGACACGTTTCTTCCTTTACTTCATCTCTCTGATTGTCTTATAGAGCCAGTAATCCTGACATGAAAGAATTTAGCACACAGTAAGTTCTCCAAAAATAGTTAGCCATTATTATTATTATCGTCTTTTAGGCGACCACATTTTCTCCCTCTTGTACAAGTGAAGGAAGGGAATTAAGGCCAGAAAGGTTGAGGGGCTTGATAAAGTTCACAGCTGAACATGGCCTTCTGGCTCAATTATTTAACCAAGTTTTTCCTCCATGTAACTCCAAGGGAATGTTACTTCTCAAAAGGTCAAGGAGAGAACGGAAGAAGCGTGTCTTGGAAGGAATCCAAACACGTTTTTTTTCTTTTGTTTCCTCAGGAAGTGAAAAATAGTAATAGTTTAAAGTTACTACAGCGAATAGGGTCAACGATACTAAATTATACCAGTCATTCTCACCAAAGTCTGAGCACAGAGCGAACCATTAGTGATGACTGAAAAGTACCGTAAGCCTTATGTTCTTGGTTCTGATCTTCTTTTGTGAGACGTGACATGAAACACTCAACCTGAGCATTCTACAAGGACCTCAAGGTTGCAAACAATGAAATACCTTACAACCTAAATGCTTGCTCATTTCATCCAGCGAAGGGGTCCCTGTATTTACCACCAATTTATCGATGGTGACAAGTATTTGTTGTAGTGCTTCTAATTCCATCTGGAGCAAAATTCCTCAAGAAGGAGGAAATAGTTCATTTTACTGTTTTCCTCGGCGGTACAGAAGAATCCTGCGTCACATCAGAACCCGTGTCACATGAGAAGGCACGTGGCTATCAGCTGTTAAACCTGGCCTAGGCCTCTCCTCTGAGCTCCAGGCCTACCGCCTAGTCAGCATCACCATACTGATGGCTCACAGACACCCGAAAGTAAATTCCAACAATGACCTTTCCCAAAACGGAGTCTTCAGTCCCTGCTCCCCATTCACCCAGCAGTGTAGGCCCAGAGTCTGGACATAATCCTTGACACATTCCTCTTTCCCAGACCCACGTCTACTCTCCAAGTCCTCAGAAGTATCTCTCAAACATACCTATTCTCTCCATCAACATTTGACCTCCCTGATCTAAGCCACCCTCTCCCACGTGGTCTACTTTAACATGTTCCTAACAGGTCCACCCGTTTCCCTCTCCCCCCACCCCCATCTAGTCTCCACACTGCTACCAGAGTTCTCTGTTAGAAACCGGAAATCTTAGGGTGTTGCTCTCCTGTGGTACAGTCTTCAGCCTACAGTCTCCTACCTCGTCCTCTTCGCCGCGCCCTCCTTCCCTCTCATCCCTCTGCTCCATCCACACTGGTCTTGCAGTTCCTCAAAGGTGCCATGACCTTTCTCACCGCAGGGCATTTGCACATGCTATTTCCTTTGCCTAGAAACTGTTTTCTTCCTATTTGCCTGCTTAAATCCTCATCTTTTACAGTTTAGCTGAAATATCCCTTTTTCAGGAAAGCATTCTCTGTCCCCAAGCTTAGGTTTAGTCTCCTTCTTCTAGAACATCCTCACGGAAGGTGAGCCCCTTCAGGACAGGGGCCAGCCGATGTACGAGTGTGCACATTGAGCTCTCAATGCAGATTTATCGATTAATGGACAAATGAGTTATTCTATATTGAAATGCAAGTTATTTACATTCTAATGTTTCTTTCCCTCCCTCCCTCCCTTTCTCTTTTTTTAAAACTACGTTTCTAGGGCTTAAAATCTACTCAGAAAAACTGTACACTCATAAGCACGGGGCTTGTTCTAACAAACAATGGGGAATACTAAAAGATGAGTAGAACTCAACAGACCCTCAGGTCTGGAGGAAAAAAAAAATATTTGTGAAGCCCTCTATAATTTCTAAGTGCTATATGAAATGCAAATGTTTTCTAGATTCCAACTGCACACACAGAAATATCTCATCTCATTTTGACAAAGTTATTCACCAGGGAGATGAATAAATAGCTTCACTAAATACATATGGTGCAATTATACCCAGCAATAAGTGACAATAGGTCTTGCTTTATAGTGATCTAAAAATTCAAAGCCCAATTCTTTCAGCTGCTCAGTAAATAATACTGAAAAGACGTGGTGGTAAAGCAACTGAAGAACAGGCTGTATTAGTAAACGCTAATGATCTCTTTATGATCGTCAGAGCCACTTCTCTTTCTTCCGAGGGAAGGAAAGCTTCTCGTAAATTAAGAAGAAAAAAAAAAATAGACATCCACGAGCTACAGCCAAGAACAAAATGAAAGCAGGGAGTCCTTCTTTTGATCTTTCAAAAGTAGTATTTAGTTAAAGAATGTATGCTGTACTACAGAAAAACATGACCAGAAACATGAGTGTTTGGGACCTGAAAAATACAGTCGTTGGCAGCTGGCCTTTAAAAAATACATTTATAAGATAAGAAGAAGAAGAAGAAGAAGAAGAAGAAGAAGAAGAGAAGAAGGAGGGGGAGGAGGGGGACAAGGAGAAGGGGGAGGGGGAAGAAGAAGAAGAAAAAATGTATTTGTCTCCATAGCTCCAAAATTCAGGGCAAACGGACACTGACTTTAATGAAAGGGGTCCGTTTCAGACTTCTTTTTAGAATGCAGAAGCCTTGCAAGTAATTGGTGTAATTAGCAGGTTAGATATGCAAATCCAATTGAAACTTGAAATGTCTGAGATGGAAAAGCAACATCAACAGGAAAGAGAGAAGGAAGGAGGGAAGGAGGGGAGGAAGCAAGAGGCCCGCACCCTCGTCCCTCGGGACAACCTGAGGTCAGCCGAAGCCACAGTTGAGACAGAGGAGGGCCCTCGGGGGCACTTGAAGACAAGAGGGGGAGAGGGTCCACCCAGACGGAGAGAATTTAGAGAATGACAATCATCAAGATCCCTAACTACTGCCCTATTTAGAGCTCTTGTTTGCATGCTCTCTGAACTTGTGGTATTTATTATTTTTCTAATTTGAGCAAACCATGTAAGCTTTTTGGCACCTCAAAAAAACAAAATCATATGGCCAATAAAAATGTTTATTCAAGGGGGAAAGAGTTAGCTTAACAGCATTGGTGTCCTACTTTACTGGCCATCTGACTGCTGGGAGTTGGTGGTCGGCCTTGCTGCCCTTCTGCCTGTCTGGGGTCCATTGGGTTGAGCCCCCCCACCCCCCGCACCGCCCCCCTGCCGGAACCAGAAGCCTCCAGAGGGCAGCACCCCCTGCAGGGGATCCCATGGCACTCTCTGATCTGGATCGGACCACAAGCTCACCCAACTTGAACTTTCTTTGCACGCTGTGTATTTCCTTCATAATGATTTGCTCGTATGTCATTCAATAAGCATTTCAGGGATTATCCGTGTAATGTCTGCCTCCCGCGTTCTGCATCTGTCTTGTCTACCCCTCTGCTTCCAGAGCCTAGCGTCGTCCCCGGAGCCCGCCGGGTGCTCAACGAATGAAAATGACAAAATCTGGGACTGATGTGTAATATGAGGTCAGACCATCCAAATGGCAAAGCTATTCTGCATCATCCTTGAGTGAGTGATCAAAAATCAATGATCTGAAGTTGTCAAGTAATTATCCTGCGGTGACAATGAGGAAGGCTGGAAACAAACATATAATAAGTGTTATCGAGGACAATGCTTCTCACACTTTGATGCGCACACAAATCTCCTGAGATAATCACTCACAAATCTCTGACTGGGTAGGTCGGGGTTGGGACCTGAGGGTCTACTCACCTAAAAAAAGCAAACAAACAAACAAACCAAAAAACAACTGCTGCTTATCCTCAGGCCATGCTTTAGAAGGTCAGGTCCCAGGAGGCCGAAGGGACAACCCAAACACAGCCTTTCCTTCCTGTGAAATCTTACTTATTTTGCCTTAAAAAGCTCCACGTTGTGATCCTTGTTCATGTAGTTCCTGGTTTAGATACTCACACAGATGTCTGTTTGGAAGGGAAGAAGGATCACCGTTTCTTGGTTTTCTCTGGGACCTGGGATCTGCACTAGGTAGGTTCTCTGGTGAATTCTGCATCTTGCTACAAAAGTAACCATGTCTTTACTATTCTGGTGGAAGTTTCAGTCGTCAAGGGAATGTGGCCAGAAAAAAAAAAATCAACTTGGGTTTTTCTAGAGAGCATTCTTTTTTATGATAAACAATTTCAAGAATATTTGCCTTTTTTTTTTTAGTTCTTTGGAGAAATTAGCGCATATACACCACTTAGGTGTTTCTAAAACACAGAGGGTCCTTTTTATCAGGGTTTCTTTCCATTTCCGTGATCAAGGTCACACGAATCATTTTTCAAGTTGCTAAGTCATTGTGAAAGCCTGAAATGGGCTGATGGTTATTGACACTTTGATCTTTTACACCAACTTCCCTATCTTAATATTCAGTGACTTCTTCATGAAGTGATAGAGTTTGGGTCGTTCCCCCAAACAGTGACATAATAACGTAGATATTTTCTGCAGGAAATGTCTGAAAGTGTCTTCCTAAACATGGTCTTGTTCCACACCGTGATGCAAACAGCTGAACCACATTCATTCTTCTATGGATTAAAGATAAATAGTTTGAAATATGTTTTTGATAACAGTTCTTCTGCTAGCACTCGATGTGGCTCTCCTGGAGGAGTCCTGCCAATGGTAATTAAATTTGTTCATTATGTATATGCCTCGTCTACCTCCAGCATCACACACGCACAGGCACTTGCTGAGAAGTCAAAATGTGGCTTTATGTCTGTAGTACACCCATCAACATATCAAAATCCAAATTTAGAATCCTAATTCACAATACCGTTTTTTTCCCCTTTTTTCTCCTCCTCACTTGGAGTAAATTAAATTCAGTCTTTGTTGGAAGGAAATGTAAAATGTGTTTCACACATACATTTAACACTAATCTGTTCTCCCTACCTTAATTATGCTTTGAATTTCTGTGGGATCTGATATTCCAGGGACTCAATTTACTTTGATAAATATTCATTGATTCTCCTCCCTCCATCTCCATGAGTGCTGCTAAACATCATCCTCCATTTTGCATTTGGAGAAACTGAGGCACCAAGGAGGAATCTCAGGGTTGCCACTTACCACAACCGTAGAGCTGGAAGTGTGACTTAGAAGCCCCCTCTGACAAAGGGGCAACCCTCCCGCAAAGTTGAGAAATAGCAGGACAATGTTCCAGGATTAAACCAGAGGTAGCCTGCTCATATTCTAGGCACAGCTATGTTCCTATTTTTTCTTTTCCCTCGTACAAAGTGCAAGAACAGAATAGCTGCCCTGTGGTTAAAGAGAAATGATTACAGAAAAGAACAGTTGGAGAAAACAAGGCAAAAGTACTTGGATTTTAGTCAGTGGGAGTCCATCACAGTAACTAATGGGCTGAGAATGTTTCTATTTTTTCACCAAGTAATCCATATGCAAATTTCCTGCAGTATTCAATATGCACTTCCAAGCTCAGTAAATGTTTTCTATTCTTTTCTGCTTAGCTCTCTCAGCTTTTTCCAATTAGGCCCTGTTTATTTAGAAAAAAAAGAAAATGTCTAAAGAAAGGATTAAGCTCTGCATCTTATGGAAAAAGAATGAATATCAGAAATTCTTTCAGGATCTAGAGGATGCATTCTTTACGCATCCTCCCCACTGGGATGGGTAATGAGAATAAAGTAAGAGGAGGATGAAGCTTTTTACTCCATTTGGTTTGTTCAGCTGAAAACATGCCTTTGACTCTCTGGAATTAAATCCAAAATTCATGACAATTCAGACAATGGTGCGCACGGACTAAGCCTGTGGGCAAAAATAAATAAATAAAAGAGAGATGGGGAAGCTCAAAAGGACCCACCTGGAGAGCAGAAGTTCCACAAAAACAGAAGAATTCACTATGGGAGGAGGGGACGAGGGGATAGGCTGTGGGGGGAGGAAACACACAAGGCTGATGCCAGCAGCTGCTTAGGTGAAGGTGACCCAGGAAGCAGCACTGTGAGTCCCAGGGATGACTCAGAAAACATGGCCCCCCAGGGGTGGGGGAGGGAGCGTCACGAGTGGAAGTCCGGTCTTTCCATTCTCCATCACGACACTGGTGAAGACAGGTGGTGTTCTTCTGCCTGGCTCTCTCAGGATTGAAAATGAAAGTGAAAGGCCATTTTGTGCTTAAAAAAAAAAGGCAGTTCCATCAAAGTTTATCAATAAAACCTCTGCACTTGAATTTCCTGGAAGACACAGGGTTTGAGGTGTCATGGCGCCTGAGAAAGAATTTCTGCTACTGAGAAGGGCCTGCTTCAAAGGGCCGTTGTGAAACTCAAAGAGGTAACATATATACAATATTTTTACAAACTTAAAAGCATTGTACCAATGAAAGAGGGCTCATGAGCAGTGGCTGTGGTTGACATCAGATTAAAGAACAGGAAGTACCCAAGATGCCTCTGGGATCTCAGAACAGAGTCTTACCAAACATGGTCATGAAGAGTTAAGTATAAAAAAAAAAAAAAAAAGCCAAAACGTCAGATCATTTAATCTCCCAGCATTTAGAGATTCAAGAGCCAAAGGAAAAAAAAATTGATAAATTATATTTAAGGACTAACTGGTCACCTGGTGACTGAATCCCTATGTTGAGTTTGGTTGCTTAAGAGGTAGAACATAAAAAAGCAAAATCTAGGGACGCCTGGCTGGCTCAGTGGGTGGGATGTGTGACCCTTGATCTCCAGGTCGTGAGCTGCAGCCCCACATTGGGTGTAAAGCTTCCTTTAAAAACAAAATGCGGGGCGGGGTGGGGGGGCGCCTGGGTGGCTCAGTCAGTTGGGCATCCCACTGCGGCTCAGGTCATGATCTCACAGCTTGTGAGTTCGAGCCCCGAGTCCGACTCTGCTGACAGCTCGGGGCCTAGAGCCTGTTTCAGATTCTGTGCCTCCCTCTCTCTGTGTTCCTCCCCTGCTTGCACCCTGTCTCTCTCTCTCTCTCTCTCTCTCTCAAAAATAAATAAGGATTTTTTAAAAATTTAATAAATAAAAGGAGAATCTAGGGAAAGGAAGGTGTCAGTATAATCTGCAGGAGAAATTTAAGTTTCCCTTTAATTGCAGCTAGGGGAAGACCTGGAATGCAGTACACAAACAAGCCAGTTGTTAAGGCCATTCCGTGGTCTGCTCTGCCCATGAATATTTCCTACTACAATCTATATTCTCTGGATTTAGGGAAAACAAAAAAAAGAAGGAGGAGAAGAAGAACAAGAAGAAGAGAAAAAAGACTTCCAACTCTGGTCGTACCACCTGCTTACACTGTCCATGAAAAAAAAAAATCTTGTGGTTAACATTACCCAAAGGTCATTTATAAAAGTTAAATTCTATTCTTCACTGCAGCAGTTGAAAAGAAAAAGAGATCACCTCCAATAGCTTTCTAAATTTTATTTTTAAGTTTCAAGACACAGCAATGCTCTCAAATTTCAATTCCTTAAATCGCGAGCTTAGAGAAAAATAAACCAAACAAAAGCCTGCCAAAAATCCAGGCGAACTATTAAAATGTTACGAGCAAGTGCCCTGGGTTTGAGACTATAGTTGGTATCCAAATCAACAGAAATGTCCTGGACAGAAGCCTTCAGATCACCATGGAACAGGCTTTGATGCCCTTTGTCTAATTCTGTGGAGACCCAACCCTCAAGCGGAATATTTTTGGCCCATCAAATAAAGGCCTTTCCCAGAAAGCCAGAGGGCTTGGAGACATCATTCTGATTCTCAGCCCATTCTTAAGTAACTCGACACACTGGATCTGGCTTCTAGCTTTAGGATGCACCAAAAGACATTACATGGAGGGGTTTTTTTGTTTCGTTTTTTTTCTTTCTTATTTTTTTCTTTTGATCCCATGGACCCATTATACTCTTTTCTTCTTTGATTACCAAACTGGCCTCTGCCTTCGGCCAACTCTGAATAAACCCCCAAAGAGTCATTCTGTTACAGGAACAGCCTTGCACACGAGAGGGCTGACCATGCTTGAACAACTCTGGATGGATATTTAGTCTTTGGCTGACTGTTTCTCCTGCAGTATCGCTGAAACCATCGGAGCCCCCCCCCCCCCCCCCAAAAAGGGAAGAGTTCTGCGTCACCTCTCAGGCACATCAATAACAGGAACAATCTACCCGGCAGGCTCGAGCTGATAAGCCCCCGCATCTTCCCTGGCAAATTGTCTAAAAACTCCATCCTGAGAACCCGCCCTGGAGCTCAGCATGGCTTATGCAGCTGGAGCTAAAACCTACAAACTCTCTACTGGGCCTCCAAGCCCCCCTGCCTCCCACCGTGCTACGGAATGGGAAGAAAATCTCCAAGTGGCTCCGTATCTGCGGGTCTCGTTCCTCCTTTGAAGGTGTGGCCTAGGGGTCTCAGATGGAAAAGCAGGATAAAATCGTCCGCAAGCGGTGGGTTTGGAGTCCTCGCCCGAGCGTTTTACGCTGCCCACACGCCAAACCTGTTCTTGTTATGCACTAATCAATGTATTTGGACTGAATAACACTTCTCCAGTTTGGCGGCCTTGCCAATTAATGTCTTTGCCTCCACCTTTATAATTAGCACATCTAAAAGAACACTGTAAGAGTTGCTATCGAGGTGGCTCTGAGACTGCGTGTGCGGGAGGAACAAAGGCCCAACCACACGGAGTTCCAGACGAGCCCCGAGACAGAATGCGTGTACTGTGGATATGTCAACCAAGAGACTTCTGGAACCGCCCTAAGGATATACCACCGGGGCAGCACTGACACAGAAAATGAGATCCTCACCCCAGAGGAAACACGAGAAGAATGGTGATTTTAAATAGAAACCATTTATAAAACCTGACTGTTAGGCACACAGAGATACTACCATTCTGGAAAACACACCAAGAAATCTCAGCACCAGCAGACCTCTTGGTGAAGTTTCTTCAACGCTCACCCCCAGTCTGGCTCAGGTGCCTATAGAGGAAAGTTTCTTAGCGTGTTTCCTTTTGTCTTCAAAATTCAGTGTTGACGTCCCCCCGCACGGGTCCACGCACAGGCCCACGCGGTAGATGCTACGAGACCGCGCACGACGTCCTGTGTGAAAGGCCCAGGCTGCGAGGGCAGCCCTCCCCACCCCGGCAATGGGAAACGAAGGGCCAAAGGGATCAGACCTTTGGTGCCGGAATATTCTGTGGTAGGCAATGCAAGTCCCTGGTTTTCCACAGCAATGTTGCACACTGCTGCCTTCCGTTCTCTCAGTTCCCGGAAAACGTATTTTGCAGGTAAATCTCTGCCGTGCACAACCACCAAGCCCTCAACTGAACACGGTTCAGAAGAGTCTTCCTAAACCTCCATGCGTTTCCCCCCCCCCCCCCCCCCCCCCCCCCGCAGGGCTTCCTGAAGCCCTTCCTGACGTGGATGTGTCTACACAGCCCCGCATTCTTCCCATTCCACTCCTCGAGTCCAGGAGCTCTTGGTTGGGCTTCTCTTAGGTGCAGGGCCCAGGCCTGTATGTCATGGAATCTTTCATTTGATGAGCAGGGTGGGGCTCTGACTCTGGGCTGCGGGCCGTAGGCTCACAGCACGTGCACGTGAGTGGGGCTGGGGTCCTTGCCCTCAGAGAGCTCACCCACTATTTGGTTAGGTGGGCACGGGAACAAAAAGAGGCAACACGATGGCATATAATGAAAGACAGACATGGGGGCATGATTCTGGGATGACACCATCCAGGAAGTGGCTTCGGAGATGGGTGTCAAAGTACGAATAGGAGTTCAGGATGTCTAGTAGGTGCTCCGGGATATCCGGGCAGAAGAGATATCACCGGCAAAGACCTAGAGGTGGGAAGTCAGACAACGTGCTGTGGGACCTGGCCTTGAAAGAGCAGCAAGAAGCCTTTGGTGGTTCAATACAGAGTTAGAGGTCCAGGACAGGCTGTGGTAAGGACTGTGGGAAAGCCTTGAGCCCCACTCTGCACTGGGTACATTGCTTCGTTTACAGTAGGCACTCGATCAATATAGGTTTTACCATGAAAAGCAGAACACGAATCTTCCCTGACTAAAACGCTCCACTGGTTTCCTACTCAGAGGAAGATCCGAATTTCTCTCCACAGCTGGACAGCAAGGCCATGGGATCTGGTGGCTGACACGTCCCTGGCCCACGTACTCACAAACACTCTATCTGCCTCTTCTGAAGACACACAAAGCCCTTCCCGCCTCGCAGTCTTTTCCATGCCATGTCTCCTGGCCTCCAACCTCTTCCCAGGAATGGCCTCCATCCCTTCCGAGGAACGGTTATGTCTTCTCAGGTCTCAACACCATTAACCCCTCCTCCAGGATGTATTCCCTGACCACGTTCTCTTGGGTAGCTTAACTGCTTGCAATGAATGGAACTGCATGCCCCCAAAACTCCATGTTGGAATCCTGACCCCCAGCTCCTCAGAATGAGACTTTATTTGAAGACAGGGTCTTTACAGAGGTAATCGAATCAGTGAGAGATCACTGGGAGGAGGTGAGGGGGGAAGGCTGATCCAATACAACTGGTATCCTCATAGAAAGGGGGGGAGGCTGAACATAGAGACTCACATGGAGGGAAGACCAGGTAAAAATACAGGGAGAGGGCGGCCATGTGTAAACCCAGGTGAGAGGCTTGGAACAGATTCTTCCCCCACAGCTCTCAAAAGGAATTAATCCTGATGATGCTTGGATTTCAGACTTGCAGCCTCCAGAAATGTGAGGCAACACATTTCTGACAACACATTTCTGTTATTTAAGCCACTCAGTTGGTGACACTTTGCTATGGCAGACTTGCCGCCATCTTGTGGAATCGTACGGCTCATTGATTTGTGTATCGCCATATCTGCCCCTTACGATGCAGGCTCTGCGCAGCCAGGGGTCTTCTCTGGCCTTGTTCATCCTATTCCCTGACACCCAGAATGGCCCCGACACATAGCAGCTTCACAATAAATTTCTTGTTGCTTAAGTCAGTGAGTAGGTTGTGTTTGGGCGGGCTGTCATTGCCAGTCTACGACAGCACGCCCTATACTGAACTGATGCTTATTGAAAGGGCCTCCCCATCCCGGGCAGGAGAGCTGAGCCCGCACTGTACCCGCAGGACCTGCCAACGGGGATGGCAGCATCATCCGCTGGTGCCTTTACAAAAATTCTCATCTTGCTCTCTGCCCAAGCGTTTTGTACGAACATAGTTTGAAAGATCCAGTTGTTTCTTTCCATGTCCCGATGTCCCGCCAAACCAAACTCAACTGATTGAAATATAGCCTGCTGATGCTTTTGTAGAGCTGAAGAAGGAGGTGGCAACCTTCCACCCCTTAGCTGAATGGTGTAATTGGCCTGCCATAGAGAATTGGGGAATTTTAACACATTCCCCATTTGGCTGAGCTCACCAATTATTCCCCAGTTGCTATCAGAGCCACAGACTTTTCTTCTTTGGGGTCATTAGGCTTGTCAAAACTAATTTGTCACCACAACTGCTGACCCTCATTGCTCTGACAGCAGCACAAGCATCACCCTAAACAGGCTCTTGCGTTACGAGAAAGTAAATCGTTCATCAGAACTCACCGGGTGCCTGCCGTATGGCTTTAATGGCCTTTTGACCCCAGAAGATGTGGAAACTATCCCACAAGTGGCCAGGTCTCAAGGTCTGCATATTAATCACTTTGTTGTTTACACACACACACACACACACATAAAATGAGTAGATGCTTGGAATACAGACTCAAATCTGCTATGTGGCAAAAAATATGCTATTCTTGGGCTTGAACAAAACCCGAATACATTCCATGTTCTCTCCACTGCAACCACCCGACGGAAGTCAGGTGGAATTAAACACGCCATAAATCATGGATCCCTAATAAGCCAGTCAGAATAACATTCTTTGAAAGTTTCTTGATTGTAAATGCAAAAATATTCCAAAATCAAGGTTGCCAACATTCAGCAGAAAGGAGGAGACGTGCCGTGAGGAAACAGCATTCCGTTCTGAAGCGGTACTCTGTGGGCTCACCCATATTGAGACTGGTTACTAACCATTTGCCAGAGTTGGCAGGTTTAGTGGGTCTCCACACAAATCCCTGCACAATCAGACAAAGGTAAGAACAAGTCTATTAATTTCACAAACGCACGGGGGGAGATCGGTAGTGATCGCAAAGCAGGCGGTGTGAAAAAGCTACGTTAACGCTTTCAGGCTCGAGGGTCCCGTTTAATACGTGAACTAGTGTAACCTTCCCAAGTAAGTTATGATCTCGAAGTACCTTGATATAAATGTGTCATATGGAAACGGTACTCTCAAAGGACCTTTGTCTTGTCTATTAAAGAGATTCAACTCTAAGTATAACTGACTTTGGAACAACTGGCTGTCGCTAGGTTTTCTTGGTCGCGCTATGGATCAGACACAATGGTAACTTTTGTGAAGAATAAAGGGAAGCTGGACGTGCCCGATGCCCCCACTCATGCCTCATGTCGTTTCTTCCCCAGAAATATTAACTCTCTCCTTTTAAAATGGACACCGGTTCCCTGATGAAAATTAACACTGTAAGGGTACAACCTGCGAAAAGATTAAAGGTCTCGAAAACACGCCAAGTCTTTGGTTGTTTATTTATATTTATTCAAACAAATTGGACAGGCTCATAGTTGGCCGCTGATGTCATGCCTCTGAGCACTGTTTTGTTTGCTTTCAGGTTGAGAACGGACTGGACAGGACCGGTTGAAGGCCAGCGGAGCGGGCTGAGACAACAAAAACAAGGAGGTGGAGGGAGGCGCCGAGGCCAGAATCTTCCAGGAGCCACAGATGTAGCCGAGTCCTAATGATGTCACTCCATTTGTACTCTAGCTACAGGGATCCCCCACCCCCAGACTCTGCATTTTCAGCAAGGAGTAAGCTGAAAACTTGGCAAATCTCAGAGTCACAAAGTCCTGAATTGGCAGCCAAGATCTGGATGTGAATTTTAAGTTGTTTTCTCCCCAAATGTCCAACAAGATCTGCTGTGATTTAAGAAAGGGGGGCGGGGGGGGGAGATTTATTGATACATAAAAAGCTGCATTTCAGAGTTGCCAGGGCTTCAATAAGTGGAATTTCACAAAAGACCACGTTAGGGTCAGTAATGGAAGGGACCCGCAAATAAAGGCAAGTATAATTACATGGTATAAATGAGGAGAGGTTGCCAGAGTCTGCACGTTGCCAAATGCCTCAAATATTCATGTTCTTTGAAAGACTTATTTTTGTGTCTATGGAGGATGAATAAACCTCGCTAAAAAAATAAGGCTCTTCCCAAACCTTTGCTCATTTCTGGAAGTGAACCCTTTTGCAGGTTCTGAAATGTTTAACTTTGTTTCTCAGTAATGTGACATGTTCACACATCCCCTGCACTTCTGCAGCTCGGCACAAAACCGGGAGCAGGAGTGTGAGAACAGTGGGGCAAGGACTGCGCACCCCCCACCCCCCAGCTCTGCTGGCCCCACGGGAGAGGTGCAGCTCGTTTTTGTAAGACGTGGGGTCAAACTCTGTACCTCTGTGAAGTGTGAGTTATCACAGAAAAGCAGAGGCTTTTGCGGGGTTGGCCAAGTGCGATCCTACCTCCAACCAGCCAGAGTTCAAGTCAGCTCTGTGCTCGGGCCTATCCTTTGATAGAGACATTGAGAAGGAAGAACACGCTGAATAAAGGGGGCTTTCTCCTAGGTCCTCGCATCACGTCGCTAGAGCAGAAGGGCCATTTATGAGTCAACTTCTGCTCTGCGGCTCAGCTTTAGAAACACTGGGAAAGCAGAGGCTGGGATCTCTGTCCACCCAGACTGACAACATCGTGGTGGGGCTTCGTTCGGCTGGGTGCGGGCCGTCCTTTGGGGAGACACCCATGGAGACAGTGTTTTCAGTAGAGAGCGTAGAAAAGGACAAGTCCTTTGGAGACAGTGCATGGCAGGGCCTTCTGTGTCCCCTAAGTCCGTTTTCGGGTTTGTTTCTCAATCTGGTTGCCACGAAGCTGCCAATGAGCTGGACGGGACCCCCTGCTCTTTGAGATCCGTGCAGGTGCATGAAATATTTCAGGCTGCCATGCTCATTGTAAGCGAACAATTCCATCCGTGCGCTAACTGGGAGAAGTCCCTGGAAGCTGGAGGGGCCACAGAAGGCGCACAGAGCCCGGCGGGCTGCGAGGCATCACGGCTGGCCCCAGCGTTTACGGCAGATTGATGGGGCTAATTTACGGAATCATCAGTAAAAGCTTCGTATCTCCTCAGACTCTCACACAGCCCTTTGTAGACAGAAAGATAAATCTGAGGCTCAGAGCAAGCTCATTTAATTTTCACCTGACAGCCAGTAATAACAGAAGCATCATATAAAGGTTATGTTTCAATGAAAAAATCTATTACTGGGCGTACAAAACACACTCGCATTAATTACATTTTCTTTGCACTGCATTTGACAAAAGGTCAAGAAATTACAAAAAAAAAAAAAATAAATAAAGAGAAAAAAAAGCAAAGCCAGGGAGAACTCTACTTATCATCTGAAATTTTCTTTTTCTGATTCCCCAGGAATTCAATCACACACTCTGTACTTTAATGCATGACTATGTTTAATTAAATCAGGTGTTCTAAAGATGCCTAGCCAAAAATATTATCAGGCATACTGCAAGGATTGATTCTTCTCCAAGAGAAGAATTCTTCCTCCACGTTTGCAAAGTTGCCTGTGTCTACAGCAAACCTTGTCTGTCAGGCTGGGCTATTTGAAAAGAACAAGAGACAGGAAAAGAATCTTTTCATATTTTGTCTTCACAAAAGGTTATCGGGTGAAATGACTTAGACAATGTTGAGGCCTTGGTATTTTCAGAGTTTCAGGGCAGAAGTGGGTTATGAGGGTGAACTGATGTTTTGTTTTGTTTTTTTAAGCAAATTATGACCCTTCAACTTCCAAAGTTGTAACAGTTGAGGGAGATCTTAAGAGACAAGACATTTTCCTCCACTAATAACTCCCCAGGAGCGTAATAGGTTCTGGGGTTTGTTGCCTTTGAGAAGTCAGGTACAGATAACTCTGTTTCCCTAATCTTGGTCCTGCTAACTGCCTCTTGTGTGATCTTAGATAAACTTAAAACTCAGCAACATACCCTGAGGGCAACAGTTTTCACTCTTGAAAAGGAAAATAACAATGAATCCCTCTTAAGGTTTATGTATCACAGAATGCTTAAAGGTACACAGTAGGCACTAAAAAAAAGTAGTTTCCGCACATCTCAACAAAATAAAGGCCATATATAAAAAATTTACAGCTAACATCATACTCAATGATGAAAAACTGGAAGTTTTTCCTCGAAGGTCAGGAATAAGACAAGGATGTTTATTCTCGTCACTTTTACTTAACACAGTACTGGAAGTCGTAGCTACAGCTATCAGATAAGAAAAAAAAAATCGGTCAGGAAGAAGTAAAACTGTCACTATTTGCAGATGACATGACACAGAAAATTCTAAAGAGTCCACCAAAAACCAATCAGAATTAATAAATGAATTCAGTAAGGTTGCAGGATACAAAATAAATATATAGAAATCTACTGCATTTCTGTACACTAACAACACAGCAGCAGGAAGAGAAATTAAGAAAATAATCCCATCTAAAACTGCACCAAAAAGAATAAAATACTTGGAACAAATTTAACCAAGGAGGTAAAAGACCGGGACTGTGCAAAGTATAAAATGCTGATGAAAGAAATTGAAAACCACACAAATGGAAAGACATTCCATGCTCATGGACTGGGAGAACCAATACTGTGAAAATGTCCACACCGCCCAAAGCAATCTACAGATTCAATACAAACCCTATCAAAACATCAGTAGTATTTTTCACAGAACTAGAAGAAAATAATTCTAAAATTGGTATGGAACCACAAAAGACCCAGAATAGTCAGAGGAGTCTTAAGAAAGAAGAACAAAGCTGGAAGCATCACAATCCCAGATTTCAAGGCATACCACGAAGCGGTAGTAATCAAAAGAGTGTGGTACTGGCATAAAAACAGACAATAGAACAGGACAGAGAGCCCAGAAATAAACTATACGATCCATTAATGTACAACAAAGAAGGTAAGACTACACAGTGGGGAGAAAAATCTCTTTGATAAATAGTGTTGGAAAAACTGGACAGCTAGATGCACAAGAATGAAATTGGACCACTTTGTTATACCACATACAAAAATAAACTCAAAATGGATTAAATAGGATACCTAATGCCATAAAACTCCTTAAAAAAAACCCCACCACAAGCAGTAATCTTTGGACATCATTCTTAGTAATATTTTTCTGGATATGTCTCCTGAGGCAAGGGCAACAAAAGCAAAAATAGACAGTTGGGACTACATCAAAATAAAAGGGCTCCTGCACAGCAAGGAAACCATCAACAAAACAAAAAGGCAACCTACTGAATGAGAGAAGATATTTGCAAATGATATATCTGATAAGGGGTTAATATACAAAATACATGAAGAACTTACACAACTCAACACCAAAACCCCAAATAGTCTTGTTAAAAATGGGCAGAAGACCTGAACAGACATCCCTCCAAAGAAGACACACAGATGGCCAACAGAGACATGAAAAGATGTTCAACATCACTCATCATCAGGGAAATGGAAATCAAAACCACAATGAGGTATCACCTCACACCAGTCAGAATGGCTAGTATCAAGAAAACCCCCCCAAAATTAACAAGTGTTTGGGAGGATGTGGAGAAAAGGCAACCCTCACGCACTGTTGGTGGGAATGCACACCGGTGCAGCCACTGGGGAAAACAGTATGGAGGTTCCTCAAAAAATTAAAACTAGAACTACCATATGATCCAGTGATCCCACTACTGGGTATTTAACCAAAAGGAAACAAAAACACTCATTCAAAAAGGTAAAGTGCTATGTGTATTGCATCATTACTTACAAGAGTCAAGATACGGAAGCAACGCAGGTTTCCACCGATAGATGAATGGATGTACACATATACACACACATATGCGTGCGTGCGTACACACGCACACACACACACTAGAATATTATTCAGCTATAAAAAGGAACGCACTCTCGTGACAACATGCATGGACCTAGAGGGTGTCATGTTAAGTGAAATAAGACAGACAGAGGAAGAAAAATGCCAGGTGATTTCACTTTTATGTGGATTCTAAAAACAAAAAACAAAAAACAAATAAGCAAACCAGAAACAGAATCGTAAACACAAGAAAACAAACTGGTAATCGTGAGCGGTAAGGGGGTTAGGGTGCTGGGTGAAACTGGTGAAAAGGATTAAGAGGTACAAACTTTCAGTTATAAAATAAATAAGTCACAGGGATAAGAAGTACAGCATGGGGAATACAGTCAATAATACTGCAACATTGTTACCAAATAACCTCTGTTGTATGTGGTAACAGAAGGAACTACACTTACTGTGGTGAGCACAGGGTAACATAGAGAGTTGCCCAATCACTATATTGTATATGTGAAATTAACATAGCATTGTATTTTGACTTCACTCCAATAAAAAACACATCTATTAATTTCCTTTCCTAATTGAATCACTATAACCCATTGGTTCATAACTTTTACTCACATGCTAGGTTTTAATCATCAACGGCCTAGAGAAGAGCTCTAAAAAATCTGGAGAAAAACATCAAGCCCCCTAACCTCCAGATCAAACGTGTGGACAGAAGGCCGGTTGGTGGCCAGAAGATGCTGCTTCCAAGACCACCTGTGCTCGTCCTCTCCGCCGTGGGCAACACCACTCGCATCCAGTGAAGGACATGCTAAAGAGGTACCAACTAACGACCAAGAGCCACTGGCCACCAACCTTCCCAATGCCATCTGTGTTGTTTATCTGGATCCCAGGAAACGGAGGGAACTGGGGAGAACACAGAGTAGGAAATATGTCATGTCCTCCTATAACCATGACCGTCGTGTACATGCATGTCATTGTATGTGAAAACCTTCTTGGGGCGCCCAGGTGGCTTAGTCGGTTGAGCATCCGACTTCGGCTCAGGTCATGATCTCGCAGTCCGTGAGTTTGAGCCCCGCGTAGGGCTCTGTGCTGACAGCTCGGAGCCTGGAGCCTGTTTCGGATTCTGTGTCTCCCTCTCTCTCTGACTCTCCCCCATTCATGCTGTCTTTATCTGTCTCAAAAATAAATAAACGTTAAAAAAATTTAAAAACAAAAAAACCCCTTCTTCCTCAAAGCGTGGTCTTCAGCCCATCAGCATCAGCATCACCTGACTGCTTGGTGAAAATCTAGAATTCCAGATCCCCAGCCCCACGGAACCAGAATCTGCATTTTAAGAGAAACATAGGTAATTTGTTTGGGAAGCCATGGTTCAAACATGCAATAGTGGTCTTCTCTCCTTTCTCAGACTTTAAGCTAGAGTATAAGCTCCGGGAGAGCAGGGAACTTTGACTTTCTTGGACACACATATATATCCCTAATGGCTAGAGCAGCTCCTGGCACACACTGTGTGCTCAGTTTATATATAACTGTTGCGGGAATGTCTAAACAGCACTGAGAAAATTCACCCGTGTCTAAACGAGATTACGGCTTTCTTCAATGCCATCCCGGGAAATGACTACTGTAATTGGCAGGAATAAAAAAGTTTATTCAATTAAATGCAGAAAAATATTTATTAAGCAAATTCCAAAAAAGTCTGGGGCTGTAATAAAAGCGACAGGTGTTAGTGGGCTGAAATTGGCTTTACAGAAGCCAAGCTTTTTTTCTCAGATAATGCTCAGTGACGATAGAAGAAAAAAATGTCCCGTGAACTGCTTTAAGAATTTATCCCTTTAAACAACTTTACTGAGGTATAGTTTGCATACCATAAAATGCACCCAATTTAAGAGCTCCCGGGGGTGTATGAAGTTCAGTAAATATACTGAGCTGTACAACTGGCCACAATGTGGTTTTAGAACACTGTTGCCATCCCAGTGAGATGCTCTGTGCCCATGTTCTCTGTTAATCTTTTTTCCTACCCGAGCCTCAGGCAACCTCCATTCTACTCTGCAAAAAATTGATACCTTGAGGACTCTTCGGTCAGGTACACGATTTATACTGCATGTGCGACCGTCCTTGGGCATTTAGCAAAGAAGCCTGGGAAGAATCTCCCCCGGCACATAGCTAACTCACCTTCAGTTACTATAATGCACCTGAAAATAGTTTTTTAAGTCCACTTTTCTTTAAAAGTTCTCTGTCCTACTGAAATACCAATATCAGTATATAAGAATAAATGGACCAGTGGGGCACCTGGGTGGCTCAGTCAGCTAAGCATCCGACTCTTGGTTTCAGCTCAGGGCATGATCTCATGGTTTGTGAGTTCAAGTCCCATGTCGGGTTCTGTGCTGACAGTGTGGAGCCTGCTTAGGATTCTCTCTCTCCCTCTCTCTCTCTCCTCTTCTCTCTACCCCTCCCCCCACTCGCTCACTCTCTCTCAAAAATAAATAAACTTTAAAAGTTAAAAAAAAAGAATAAATGTACCAATGTGTTTATTGCTTCATTTGTTATAGGGACAGAAAAATAGGGCACAGCCTGAATCCTTAGTTACACTACCTTAATATTACAGGCTGTGATGTGTCTATAAGAAGAATGTGTTAGGGTTACATTCACGCACTTGGAGAAATGTCCACAAAACACCACTAAACGAAAAGCAATGTGCTGAGAAGTAAGTATAGTATGATCCTATTTTCATAATAAAAAAGGAAAAAAAAATCATAGGTGTGCACGTTTGTATGTTTGTATAACCATCACGATTTCTATCACCATCACGAACATACAGACAGACAGGAACCAAAATGTTAACACTTGTTACATCAAGGGGGAGGGTTACTGGGGGCAGGAGGCGAGAGGAAAACACTTTGTACACTTGGGATGAGCAAACATTGCTTTGCTGTTTGAAAAGAAAAAAATACCATAAATTGTATCTTTCAAAAGTACAGTTATGTTTTCTATTTTTCAGAGTAGCTTCCTTATCCCTCCCCACCCCCTACCATAAATCTAAATTCATATGGTTTTACTAAATGTGTGGGTGAAGATATTATGTGGATTGTGGAGACTTCTGGGTTAGAACTGAAGTTTCAGAGTTGGATTTAAAATTCACAGTGCTGGTGTTAAGGGAACGAAGACGTCGGCAATCATGACTTTATCATGGGACAGGAGAAGCCGGACATTCAGGACAAAACCTCACCTTCACTGGCTCTCAACATTTTCGTGGAAATACAGTAAATGCTTAGTCTCACTATGGCCCCGATGAATGACATACAGTCCAATGCTCACTGTAGTCTAAGTAAGACAGAAAACTCATCAGTAAAGCAACAAAGAAGATTTCCTTTAAAAAGCATTTCCAGCATCACAAAATGAAACTGACTACGCACATCTATGAAAAATATGTATTTGTGTGACAAGCCTCCCCTAAAAATGCTCCTTAAAGGTACATTTTGCAAAGATGTTTGATTAAACCACACAAATACATGTGGAACCTCACTAAGGTACCACGGTTCTGTTTTTTCACCCTGGCTAAGTCTTTTCCTCTTTTGTGAACTTTTGTTGTTTCTGTCAATCTCACTGTTATTCTTTTTAAAATAGATCTTTTAAGTGTAACACTCAGAAAGCCACACAAATGATAGGTGTACAGGTTGATTAATTGTTGCAAATTGAACACACTCGCGGAACCACCACGTAGGATGGAGAACTAGAACATTTCATCATGAATTCTAAAAGAAATCCAATGTCTAATTCCAGGGAAGAAAGCCTGAGTTACCAAATACGTGTGGTGTATTGAGGTAATTATTCCATCTGCTGGGATTTAGACCGGGCTGTCTGGGTAAAATTTAAATATGAGTGAGCGAGCACATTTAAATATGACTCCACAGAGTCTAGAGACAAAACAACTCTGGAAAATGTGTGAGGGCTCCATCGACATGGCTTGCCACAGGTATTTTCCATTGTGTCACAGGACAGCCTGTCAGGACCAATGACTCGCTCATGTTTTGAGTCACAGAACTCAAGCCAAGCTTTTGACTCATCCCTGGGTTCGTTTTTACCCCTCAGCTGCCCTTGTCACCAAGGTGTAGCGTAATGAATGCGTGTGACCCGGCAAACTGAACAGAGCCTCACTGTTCAAAGAAGGGAAAACAGACGATTAATTTGTCAGCACAAAGTGAAGACTCAGAAGGCTGGAATATCAATCTCTTGTTCAATCTGTTATTCTTTCTTTGAGTAAGAGGTTGCTTAGAATCCACATTCAGGTTACCAATGCAGAAGTTCAAAAGGGAGCAGACCTGTAGACTCCGTATACTTGACAAGAGAGATCTCCAGAGAAGAACAGGTCTCGGGGAAGGATTGATCAATGCCCGACGTTTCTGCCCAAAGGAGACCCTCTTTGGGTCTTGAACCTACCAGACGCACAGGAATTCGTTGGCTCGGTCGGAACGGATATAAGGCAGTCAGAACCAACCCCATGAAAAGCAGAGATCTCAAGAGTTTACAGAGAACTTCTGTGACTGTTGCTTACAGCCAGTGGGGTGCTTTTCAGCTATGTGGACGCTTTGGAAAGCCCAGGGCAGCTCTCTGATTCGGCAGATCCCTTCCTCCCAACCAAATGGAACAACTGTGAAAGACTCAGCTTGCTGTGTATGAAGTAACCACAGTAACTCGGGCCCTTTAAGTTCCATACCCACTTTGTTAGAAGCCCAAATGGTTGCTTTCAGAATTACCCCTGATGACGGGAAAGTTAGGCAACGAGTATGCCTCTTCCAGAAATGGGAGTAAAAGTCAAAAGGAGGCATTTTGAGAGTACTCTTTCAGGGAAGGAAGCTGGGCGAGGGGCTTCACGTTGATTCTGTTATTTCCTGCTTCAAGACATGCCTTATAACTCGGTGGATAAATTCTACCGATGGTGAAATATTTTATTTAGAACTGTAGAGTAGTTTTGGATTCCCAATGAACAACACGCACAGCACGGACACACCCTCACTTTCAATCAGGAAGTCGGTAATTCAGTTTCAGCTTTCCCCTCTGCTTAAGTGCAAAAAGCTGGCACATCAGGCAATTTGAAAACAATTATTAAGGGTGGTTTTCGGAGCTGATACACATATATAACCACCAAAGAGCTGGCACAGATCCTTCTACTTAAGCTCTGAGATTTCCTGACGCAGACCATAAAGAAGGCCTTTGCTGTTTCACTGATGCTGGTAAAGATTTGGGACTCAAATTACCATAAATAAGATATTTTAATGGTGAAAAACGCAAAAGTAACTTGATCTTCTAGTCCTGATATTGTGAGAAGGCAGTTTTGATTCTTCTTTGACAGACAATTCTGGTAATTTATGGAACATGAAGTCCAAAATGCAAATTTTTCTCTTTCCCAGTCAACTTGGGAAAACAAAAGAAATCACGGTTTTTTCAACCTGAAAGCCTGCCATAGCCATCTAGCCCACCGGTGTTAAACCCTAGAGCAGTGACTCTGAACCTGGGGAGATTTCACCTCCGAGGAAACATCTGTCAATGTCTGGAGACATTGTTAAGTTGTCATAATTGAGTGTGTGTGCATGTGGGAGGCAGTGGGGTCACAGCTGGCACCTGGAAAGAGGCTAGGCATGCTGGTAAAACACCTTCGATGCACAGAGCGGCACCCCCAACCAAAGAACTGACCGGCCCAAAATGTACTGAGGCTGAGAAACCGTACCCCCGAGCATGGGGATACAAGAGTATTTGCAGGAGCAGAAAACGAGCCTGCCTTCAACGCTGAAATGCACATAAAACCCCCACTACAGTCAACGTGGTTCAACTTCTGGCAACACTCGAGTGACCACTCCCGCCCAGCACTGGCAATTAAAGGGGAGGGGGGCAGGCAAGCGTGCCCCAAGTTGGGTAATGAACTCAAAGTAGGTTGAGAGGTTCAAAGTTGGCTGTATTTGCCCTGCGGTCCTGCCTTGGTCTTTTGCAGTAAAATAAAAAATGGAGAGAGGAGAAGATTGCAGGGGAGGAAGGAGGCTTACGGTTTCCACCCTCCCTGAAGCAAGCACCGTGGCACAATGGCCATGTCACTCCTCTTAAAGCAAGGACATCTGGGGGCTCATTTCAGACTCTTCCCGTCCACACTCAGCACTTCCTGTGTGAGGTCACCTACACCCTAGAAGGAGCTTGAGGCTGAATTCTAGTTTGCGTTTTAAGTGTCCCACTGTCACAAAGCAAGACTGGCTCACGATAAAAGTGACCCGGGATTGAAAAAAAGGAGTCATTATCTGATTTCTATGCAGTCATCACTTGCACCTAAAAATAGCATTCTTCAGAAATGAGAAATTTCTAAATAAGCCATTTGGGGGAACTAATAACAGGTTTGTGAGAAGGAGAGAGGAAGGGAAATGAAAAGAGATTGGTCGCACAATTAAGACACAGACACAACCGACATGCCTGGGTGCTGCTGCCACCCCGACAGCCGGGACGCAAAGCGGGGTCTAAACACAATAAATTAATCTGTGGCACACGCAGTAGAGAGGATGCCCCCGTTTTGACTGGCACCTGTTTGCCGACAGGAAAACACTTGAAAAGCGGGCATGCTCCTGCTGTCCGTGGTACAAGCAGAGGCTTTTGTGCACAAAGGCGTGTTAGGACACTTCCCTTTCATGCGATACAGTATCGAGGGGTAGCATTTCATACCCCCACTGGTTTTCCTATCCAGATTAGAACGACAGGCTTGATCTTCTATGGAACACCGCACCTACTTTACTTACCAAAGGGGGAAAAGAAGGGAAACCGGTTTTGATGAGCAGTGCCTGATTTGGGAAGAATGAAATCGGAGACCGCTCCCTTTCCTCGCCCCCTCCCCAGTATGGCTCTTAGGGCTCCAGACTGCTCTCTGCTTTAGGATGAAATTTATGCAGAGAACAAACCACCCCAATTCTTTATGCCTCTAGTGGAACTTGAAACTTTCCTCGTTCCACACCCTCACTAGTAGGTTAGCCCTGGATCCTGTGAATGCGTGGGGCGGGGTACAGCTGTTCAGTTTTGGAGGGCATGTTAACTTCTTCAGGCTGTGTCACACATAGCGATGGGGGCTCCCCAAGGAAGCATGAACTTTCTCATCACTATTTCAGTATTTGGGGCCGGCAAACTTCCACCTTATTTCTGAGTATTTGAAAACACTTGACGGGTGCCTGGGTGGCTCAATCGGTTGAGCATCTGACTTTGGCTCAGGTCACGATCTCGCTTGTGGGTTCGAGCCCCGCATCAGGCTCTGTGCTGATGGCTCAGAGCCTGGAGCTGCTTCGGATTCTGTGTCTCCCTCTCTCTCTGCCCCTCCCCTGCTCACTCTCTCTCTCAAAAAAAAATAAACATTAAAAAAATTTTTTTAAATACTTGAGAAGAATTTATTCTTATGGAAAAACCATAAACATACACAAAAAGGAGAAAGAATAGGGTGATGAAACCCCAATTCCGTTCAACCAACAATTATTAAAAATTTCTACATATGCTTCACCTATCCTTTTTTTTCTTTTATTTCTAATATACATATATGTTACTACAAATCCTATATAACTTGCCATTTCACTCCCAGATATTCAGTGTACATCTTAAAATTATATATGTTGTTACATAACTACAATGCTATTATCAAATTTAGCAAATTGTTGTGGGATTTTTCTAAAACAGGTTTTTTTTTTAAATTCAATTCTAACAATTAAAATTATCTGAAAATTATCTTTTCAACAGAGGCTGTCTGAATCAGTTCCTTAAAAGATATGAACGTTGCATTTTGTTGTATCTTTTTAGTGTATTTCTAGTTTCTCGACTGAAGTTTCAGAAGGGCTCCTGTCTCACTTCCGATTAATGTTGTCATGGGGGCTGGTCACTTATCAGATGAGCTATCTATAAGTGCTCTTCCTTTGTTGGAAAATATGAAACGTGACAGGGAAGGAGCCCTTATGACTCAATGTAATATTACTATGAGAATATTCTTCCTACCTGTGAGTTTAGCTTCCACCTTATACTTTTCTAGTATTAGTATGTATATTTGTATTTACGTATTCCTCAACTTGTTTCAAAAATGACTGAAGAGAGACTTCACTTCTACAAAAGCAGACTCTGATTTTTGTATTGTAATAATTCTCCCCAAAACACATGCTTCAGTAAGTCAGGGTTGCTCTGGAGAATTCTGGCTCCTGATAGTAAATGTGCATTAACCAAACTGCAAAGTTAGAGGGCACAGTCCTCCGAGAGACTGTCCTCACTTCTGACACTATCTGCAAGTTTAGACGGTTCTCAAGAAGCATCCTCAGCTTTGGTAACTTGCTAGATGGATCCAGAGATCTCACTGAAAGCTATTGTACTCACGATTATGGATCATTCCGAGAACGAATACAGATGAAAATCATCCAAGGGACAGACTTACACAGGGAAGCGTCTGAGAGGGTTCCAGATCAGAAAACTTGAGCTGTCCTCAGAATGCACCCGTTACCCTCTGCTCTGATATGAGACAAGCCACATGGAGTATCACCGTCCCAGTTACCTGGGCTTTGGTGTCCAGAGTTTTTACTAGGGCTCCATTCTGACCGAGGGCACCAGGCTGACTGGTGTCACCAGACCCAAAACCCTCATCCTAAATTGCGCGATTGGTCTTCCTGGCCTGGCCAGCCCACCCTAAGGTCTGAGGTGGCCACCTACCCCTCTAAAAAAAAGACACTCCTATCACGTATGACACAGATACCTCTGAGAATCCGAAGGCAAAGGGGACCTCTCACTGAGCAAGGCCAAGTTTGTTTTCGTACACAAGTAATCTATCTGTTCTACCCATTTTCATACGCAAATAATCCACCTGTTCTTACTCACCATGCTAATCCTAGCCCACTGCTCTTACTATGATCTTTACCAGGGAGTAGTGTTCACACAAAATTGCCAGGAAATTTTAAAAAGAGAAGTAAATTATACCCAGCAATAAATATCTCTGATAATATAAGAGTATCAAAACAAGAAGGTGACCTCCACATAATAGTTAAGAATGAGAGTCACGGAATAACAGCTTGAAAAATATATACCATTTCCAAGTATGCAATTAAGAAGGGGGGAACATAAAAGTTTGCAAATTTTTATTTTCGAACTTACTTTTTAAACTTTCACCTGTCTACTTCGCCGTTGAAAGCTAACCAAGGTTTTGACTGTGATCCATCGCAAGCCCTTACGGACCGAGGTGAGATTTCTTAACAGAAAATAAGCTTCTTATAAAAATTAACATTCTACGAACTCGGATCACTTGTGATTCCTGTAAGTGCGAAAAATAAGTGGACATATGGTACAAATTCTCACTCGTTCCTATTTTATTTTGCAAGTAAAATGTGTAAAGCTCTTCAAGACCTTCCCTACCATACATGAAAACAGACTAAAGAGTTCTGGATTTACACTTTTTTTTTTTTCTTTCTCGACATGAAATTTTATGAATTACATACAGTGGCAGGTCAAACACTGGGTTTGGATACATTAATGGCTGCTTTCTGCGGCACTAAACACATGGATGAATATGA
Organism: Lynx canadensis; assembly: GCF_007474595.2. Classification (NCBI taxonomy): domain Eukaryota; kingdom Metazoa; phylum Chordata; class Mammalia; order Carnivora; family Felidae; genus Lynx; species Lynx canadensis. Next base: position 7,452,967 of record NC_044315.2, on the reverse strand, counting down.
AGGGACCATGGTTTAATTTCATCTTTTTTCTTCCTTACGAACTAGTTCCTGCATCCACACCCTTCCTCTGATGCACAGCCAGCCGACAGTGGGGTTCCATTTCTACTTGTTCGAAACTTCTGGATCACCTTGTCTCCATACATGAAGGAGGGGTTATTTCCTTTAAAAATCTCTGTTCCATTTGAAACGTTTCTTTCTTAGTGATTTTACTGCAGTTAAGGCACTGAGTAGAGCTAGAAAACTTCCTAACGGACACACGTGGACTCTCCTAGTCTCCAAAAGTCAGCTCCCTTTGTGTCTTCAGAGAAAGTATTTGCACGCTGGCTAGTTCAGAGGGCAGGAAGTACGTGGGAAATTTATAATGGAACTATTATGAGTTTAAAAGAACAGCTTTCGCATGTGTTTTTCCAACTTGAAAGTGTTAAAGACTATAGATTGCAGCTGAGGGAGAATTAAGGTCCCTATTTACACGTTTCACGGTACCTGCGAAGCTCAAAAAGAAACGAACTCAGCTGCAGAAAGCATTCAGTTCGCTCAGGCAATTTCCTTGTCTTCACGCAGGGGAAAAGGTCTTTTGATGTCATCAGCTAGACGAAGGTGCATACGCAGGAACCAAACAAGCAGCCAGAAATTTTAATGTGAAAAAAGAGAGAGGAAGAAGGAAAAGGAAAGAAAAGGTGTCGGGCTTAGAAAACATGGTAATGCATAGGGAGGAGAGGAAGAAGCAGGTGTGGGGAGAGAAGCTTCCTGAATCAGGGATCCCCAGGTGGGGTGGGGGGAGGCTAGAATGTCCTAGGGAGGCAATGCATTCTGAAGAAGGGTGCTCAATATTATAATCTTACATTCTGAATATTGACAAATATCTTTCATTTGGTAACACAAACCTTGGTGAGTCCAGCCCTATAAAATCTTCTTGGCTGGTGGAGGCAGGCCTGTTCTAAGCCAGCAGCCAAGAAGATTCTCAACAGGAGAGGGGGTGAGCAGTCAGAGGAGGGAAGTGCACCCCCAGAGGGCACAAGGAAGGGAGGGAAGGGCTGGGATGGGGTTTACGCTCTTCAAAAAAGGGCATTTGGTTTGAAAAGACTGAAAACCTGAAAAATATTACGAACACTTTTAGAACCCTGCATAGTGAGGGGATTCTGGGAAGATGGCGGCGTAGGAGGACGCTGGGCTCACCGCGCGTCCTGCTGATCACTTAGATTCCACCTACACCTGCCTAAATAACCCAGAAAACCGCCAGAGGATTAGCAGAACAGAGTCACCGGACCCAAGTGCAGACGAGAGGCCCACAGAAGAGGGTAGGAAGGGCGGCGAGGCGGTGCGCGCTCCACGGACTGGCGGGAGGGAGCCGGGGCGGAGGGGCGGCTCGCCGGCCAAGCAGAGCCCCCGAGTCCGGCTTGCAAAAGCGGAGGGGCCTGACGGACTGTGTTCAGACAGCAAGCGCGACTTAGCAAGCGCGACTTAGCGTCTGGGAGGTCATAAGTTAACAGCTCTGCTCGGAAAGCGGGAAGGCTGGAGGACAAAGGGAGGGTGAGCTGCGGAGCCCCCGGACGACAGAGCTCAGTTTGGCGGGGAACAAAGGCGCTAGCCAGCGCCATCTCCCCCGCCCATCCCCCAGCCAAAATCCCAAAGGGAACCGGCTCCGGCCAGGGAAATTGCTCGCTCCGCGCGAACACCCAACTCTGTGCTTCTGCGGAGCCAAACCTCCGGCAGCGATTTGACTCCCTCCGGCTGCCACAGGGCCCCTCCTGAAGTGGATCACCTAAGGAGAAGCGAGCTAAGCCTGCCCCCCCTCCCGCCGTGCACCTTGCCTTCCCACCCCAGCTAATACGCCAGATCCCCAGCATCACAAGCCTGGCAGTGTGCAAGTAGCCCAGACGGGCCACGCCACCCCACAGTGAATCCCGCCCCTAGGAGAGGGGAAGAGAAGGCACACACCAGTCTGACTGTGGCCCCAGCGGTGGGCTGGGGGCAGACATCAGGTCGGACTGCGGCCCCGCCCACCAACTCCAGTTATACACCACAGCACAGGGGAAGTGCCCTGCAGGCCCTCACCACACCAGGGACTATCCAAAATGACCAAGCGGAAGAATTCCCCTCAGAAGAATCTCCAGGAAATAACAACAGCTAATGAGCTGATCAAAAAGGATTTAAATAATATAACAGAAAGTGAATTTAGAATAATAGTCATAAAATTAATCGCTGGGCTGGAAAACAGCATACAGGACAGCAGAGAATCTCTTGCTACAGACATCAGGGGACTAAGGAACAGTCACGAGGAGCTGAAAAACGCTTTAAAGGAAATGGAAAACAAAATGCAAACCACCACGGCTCGGATGGAAGAGGCAGAGGAGAGAATAGGTGAACTAGAAGATAAAGTTATGGAAAAAGAGGAAGCTGAGAAAAAGAGAGATAAAAAAATCCAGGAGTATGAGGGGAAAATTAGAGAACTAAGTGATACACTAAAAAGAAATAATATACGCATAATTGGTATCCCAGAGGAGGAAGAGAGAGGGAAAGGTGCTGAAGGGGTACTTGAAGAAATAATAGCTGAGAACTTCCCTGAACTGGGGAAGGAAAAAGGCATTGAAATCCAAGAGGCACAGAGAACTCCCTTCAGACGTAACTTGAATCGATCTTCTGCACGACATATCATAGTGAAACTGGCAAAATACAAGGATAAAGAGAAAATTCTGAAAGCAGCAAGGGGTAAACGTGCCCTCACATATAAAGGGAGACCTATAAGACTCGTGACTGATCTCTCTTTTGAAACTTGGCAGGCCAGAAAGAATTGGCACGAGATTTTCAGGGTGCTAGATAGCAAAAATATGCAGCCGAGAATCCTTTATCCAGCAAGTCTGTCATTTAGAATAGAAGGAGAGATAAAGGTCTTCCCAAACAAACAAAAACTGAAGGAATTTGTCACCACTAAACCAGCCCTACAAGAGATCCTAAGGGGGACCCTGTGAGACAAAGTACCAGAGACATCACTACAAGCATAAAACATACAGACATCACAATGACTCTAAACCCGTATCTTTCTATAATAACACTGAATGTAAACGGATTAAATGCGCCAACCAAAAGACATAGGGTATCAGAATGGATAAAAAAACAAGACCCATCTATTTGCTGTCTACAAGAGACTCATTTTAGACCTGAGGACACCTTTAGATTCAGAGTGAGGGGATGGAGAACTATTTATCATGCTACTGGAAGCCAGAAGAAAGCTGGAGTAGCCATACTTATATCAGACAAACTAGACTTTAAATTAAAGGCTGTAACAAGAGATGAAGAAGGACATTATATAATAGTTACAGGGTCTATCCATCAGGAAGAGCTAACAATTATAAATGTCTATGCGCCGAATACCGGAGCCCCCAAATATATAAAACAATTACTCATAAACAGAAGCAACCTTATTGATAAGAATGTGGTAATTGCAGGGGACTTTAACACCCCACTTACAGAAATGGATAGATCATCTAGACACACAGTCAATAAAGAAACAAGGGCCCTGAATGAGACACTGGATCAGATGGACTTGACAGATATATTTAGAACTCTGCATCCCAAAGCAACAGAATATACTTTCTTCTCGAGTGCACATGGAACATTCTCCAAGATAGATCATATACTGGGTCACAAAACAGCCCTTCATAAGTTTACAAGAATTGAAATTATACCATGCATACTTTCAGACCACAATGCTATGAAGCTTGAAATCAACCACAGGAAAAAGTCTGGAAAACCTCCAAAAGCATGGAGGTTAAAGAACACCCTACTAACGAATGAGTGGGTCAACCAGGCAATTAGAGAAGAAATCAAAAAATATATGGAAACAAACGAAAATGAAAATACAACAATCCAAACGCTTTGGGACGCAGCGAAGGCAGTCCTGAGAGGAAAATACATTGCAATCCAGGCCTATCTCCAGAAACAAGAAAAATCCCAAATACAAAATCTAACAGCACACCTAAAGGAAATAGAAGCAGAACAGCAAAGGCAGCCTAAACCCAGCAGAAGAAGAGAAATAATAAAGATCAGAGCAGAAATAAACAATATAGAATCTAAAAAAACTGTAGAGCAGATCAACGAAACCAAGAGTTGGTTTTTTGAAAAAATAAACAAAATTGACAAACCTCTAGCCAGGCTTCTCAAAAAGAAAAGGGAGATGACCCAAATAGATAAAATCATGAATGAAAATGGAATTATTACAACCAATCCCTCAGAGATACAAACAATTATCAGGGAATACTATGAAAAATTATATGCCAACAAATTGGACAACCTGGAAGAAATGGACAAATTCCTAAACACCCACACTCTTCCAAAACTCAATCAGGAGGAAATAGAAAGCTTGAACAGACCCATAACCAGCGAAGAAATTGAATCGGTTATCAAAAATCTCCCAACAAATAAGAGTCCAGGACCAGATGGCTTCCCAGGGGAGTTCTACCAGACGTTTAAAGCAGAGATAATACCTATCCTTCTCAAGCTATTCCAAGAAATAGAAAGGGAAGGAAAACTTCCAGACTCATTCTATGAAGCCAGTATTACTTTGATTCCTAAACCAGACAGAGACCCAGTAAAAAAAGAGAACTACAGGCCAATATCCCTGATGAATATGGATGCAAAAATTCTCAATAAGATACTAGCAAATCGAATTCAACAGCATATAAAAAGAATTATTCACCATGATCAAGTGGGATTCATTCCTGGGATGCAGGGCTGGTTCAACATTCGCAAATCAATCAACGTGATACATCACATTAACAAAAAAAAGAGAAGAACCATATGATCCTGTCAATCGATGCAGAAAAGGCCTTTGACAAAATCCAGCACCCTTTCTTAATAAAAACCCTTGAGAAAGTCGGGATAGAAGGAACATACTTAAAGATCATAAAAGCCATTTATGAAAAGCCCACAGCTAACATCATCCTCAACGGGGAAAAACTGAGAGCTTTTTCCCTGAGATCAGGAACACGACAGGGATGCCCACTCTCACCGTTGTTGTTTAACATAGTGCTGGAAGTTCTAGCATCAGCAATCAGACAACAAAAGGAAATCAAAGGCATCAAAATTGGCAAAGATGAAGTCAAGCTTTCGCTTTTTGCAGATGACATGATATTATACATGGAAAATCCGATAGACTCCACCAAAAGTCTGCTAGAACTGATACATGAATTCAGCAAAGTTGCAGGATACAAAATCAATGTCCAGAAATCAGTTGCATTCTTATACACTAACAATGAAGCAACAGAAAGACAAATAAAGAAACTGATCCCATTTACAATTGCACCAAGAAGCATAAAATACCTAGGAATAAATCTAACCAAAGATGTAAAGGATCTGTATGCTGAAAACTATAGAAAGCTTATGAAGGTAATTGAAGAAGATTTAAAGAAATGGAAAGACATTCCCTGCTCATGGATTGGAAAAATAAATATTGTCAAAATGTCAATACTACCCAAAGCTATCTACACATTCAATGCAATCCCAATCAAAATTGCACCAGCATTCTTCTCGAAACTAGAACAAGCAATCCTAAAATTCATATGGAACCACAAAAGGCCCCGAATAGCCAAAGGAATTTTGAAGAAGAAGACCAAAGCAGGAGGCATCACAATCCCAGACTTTAGCCTCTACTACAAAGCTGTCATCATCAAGACAGCATGGTATTGGCACAAAAACAGACACACAGACCAATGGAATAGAATAGAAAGCCCAGAACTAGACCCACAAACGTATGGCCAACTCATCTTTGACAAAGCAGGAAAGAACATCCAATGGAAAAAAGACAGCCTCTTTAACAAATGGTGCTGGGAGAACTGGACAGCAACATGCAGAAGGTTGAAACTAGACCACTTTCTCACACCATTTACAAAAATAAACTCAAAATGGATAAAGGACCTAAATGTGAGACAGGAAACCATCAGAACCTTAGAGGAGAAAGCAGGAAAAGACCTCTCTGACCTCAGCCGTAGCAATCTCTTACTCGACACATCCCCAAAGGCAAGGGAATTAAAAGCAAAAGTGAATTACTGGGACCTTATGAAGATAAAAAGCTTCTGCACAGCAAAGGAAACAACCAACAAAACTAAAAGGCAACCAACGGAATGGGAAAAGATATTTGCAAATGACATATCGGACAAAGGGCTAGTATCTAAAATCTATAAAGAGCTCACCAAACTCCACACCCGAAAAACAAATAACCCAGTGAAGAAATGGGCAGAAAACATGAATAGACACTTCTCTAAAGAAGACATCCAGATGGCCAACAGGCACATGAAAAGATGTTCAGCGTCGCTCCTTATCAGGGAAATACAAATCAAAACCACACTCAGGTATCACCTCACGCCAGTCAGAGTGGCCAAAATGAACAAATCAGGAGACTATAGATGCTGGAGAGGATGTGGAGAAACGGGAACCCTCTTGCACTGTTGGTGGGAATGCAAATTGGTGCAGCCGCTCTGGAAAGCAGTGTGGAGGTTCCTCAGAAAATTAAAAATAGACCTACCCTATGACCCAGCAATAGCACTGCTAGGAATCTACCCAAGGGATACAGGAGTACTGATGCATAGGGGCACTTGTACCCCAATGTTCATAGCAGCACTCTCAACAATAGCCAAATTATGGAAAGAGCCTAAATGTCCATCAACTGATGAATGGATAAAGAAATTGTGGTTTATATACACAATGGAATACTACGTGGCAATGAGAAAAAATGAAATATGGCCTTTTGTAGCAACGTGGATGGAACTGGAGAGTGTGATGCTAAGTGAAATAAGCCATACAGAGAAAGACAGATACCATATGGTTTCACTCTTATGTGGATCCTGAGAAACTTAACAGGAACCCATGGGGGAGGGGAAGGAAAAAAAAAAAAAAAAAAAAAAAAAAAAAAAAAGGACGTTAGAGTGGGAGAGAGCCAAAGCATAAGAGACTGTTAAAAACTGAGAACAAACTGAGGGTTGATGGGGGGTGGGAGGGAGGGGCGGGTGGGTGATGGGTATTGAGGAGGGCACCTTTTGGGATGAGCACTGGGTGTTGTATGGAAACCAATTTGTCAATAAACTTCATATAAAAAAAAAAAAAAAAAAAAAAAAAAAAAAAAAAGAACCCTGCATAGTAAGAACCCTTACTGAAATGTCAAGGTAACCTTGGGGGCACCCTTGGGTGCCGTTTACAATTCTGGAATACAGTCAACCTGTGATACTTTCTGGAACCTCACTGACCTCGGCGGGGCGGGGGGGGATGGAGGAGTCAGAGGGGGCATTCTGTTTTGCTTTTGCATTCATAGGGCATCTCTCTTTTGAAAAGCTCAAAGCATTTAATAGGAGTTTACTTTTTTATTTTTTTTAAATGTTTATTTATTTTTGAAAGAGAGAGAGCACGAGCAGGGGAGGGGCAAAGAGAGAGGGAGACACAGAGTCCAAAGCAGGCTCCAGGCTCTGAGCTGTCATCAGAGAGCCCAACCCAGAGCTCGAACTCATGAACCACGATATCATGACCTGAGCCGAAGTCAGACACTTCACCGACTGAGCCACCCATGCTCCCTGGTGCTTACTTTTTCAAATTCTCCAAGAATCTGAAGTAAACTAGAATCCAGTAACACATAAGGCTTTACATGCACTCTCCAAGTCAACGCATTTGGCTCTCTTTTACGTTCCTGGTCATTGTCCACGTTGACAAGCCTCCTGGATGCACCAGAGAGCAAAGCTATAATCACGTGAAGACCCCACAGAAAACATCAAGATGTTCCCAACCTCTGTGCATCTACAGCCTGCATTAACACATTGCAGCCGTCAATGAGCACAGATAAATTAGGTGGCTGCAAGGGAAAACTGCTAAGGTGTATCAGTAACTTAAAAAAAAAAAAAACAACAACCCAAAAAGCCAAAAACTAAATTGCGTGTAGGTGATACACCCTAATTCTGTCGCTGGCTCATCGGATCAGTAGCCAATCGGGTCCTGGCGGGCCATATGTGTATTTATAAATATATCTGCTAATGTAAAGGTCGTGCTGTTCACTGCTCAGGGAAATCAGGCACATTTGGAACCATCCCTAGAAGATTTTGGTTCCTTAAAAAAAATATTTTGACAATTTGTGACAAATGCAATCCTGCCCCCATATGTGTTGTACTATTTAAAGGGAAATGACACCCAGTTGCCTTCACATCAACACGTGAATTCTTCTCTTTTAATAATGACATGAGAAGGCGACGAGGGGGTCACCTTGCACACAGATTTAAAGGATGTACGCATCTTTTCAAACTTTGTATTTCCACACTTGGAGAAGACGGAGCCTCTAAAATCTGTGTTACTGTTCATAACACAGGAAGTAACAGAAACGTCTCTTCCAAATCCAAGGAGGAAGTGGGAATATCATGAACGGCAAGAAAATGGTGGTGGATTCTTGCATGGAACGTGGCCTTCTGCCCCCCATGCTCATTTACTCTGCCCAGTACTTCCTGCCCACTTTTCTCGGGGCAGGGGGGCGGGGGACTTTGCTTAAATGTTCCCCTCTGCCAACCTCTGCAGAAATCTCTCACGGACTACGTCAGGACACCCAGGCATCTCAGTCGGGGCTGGGAACCACACTGTGAGGCCGGAACGCCCAGAAGTCCAGAACCAACTTTATGCATCATTCACTCACCTGCTTGTATCCCACACTGTTCCTTAATACCAACACAATGACGAGGTTTCCCCATGGTATGGAAGACAGAAATTCAAAGCACACACACACACACACACACACACAAACTCACAACAACACTTGGATGACATCTTTGGTGGGAAAAAAAAAGCTTCTGACAAGAGGGAAAGGTATGAAAATATTTTGAGAGAACTTGTTTAATCGCTCAGCAATGCCTTCCGCTCAATCTAGCCCTCGAATCTGAATAACCATGACAGATGGCTCCTGCTAGTTTAAAAAAAAAAAAATTAGCTAAATTTTCAGATAACGCAGCCTTCTGTCATGTTCTCCTACTCCGAGGCTTATGTGGTTTGATTCGCAGGCTCGGAACCGCAGGCCGCTCGCGGGCGACCAGCTTTCGCTCAGTAGCCACAGAATTCACACCACTCGATTCCTCAGCGTCAGCACCCCAAGGTGGGGGAGAGATAATGACAGTTTGGATGACAAAAGACCTTGAGAGGCCATCAGTCCCCAACCGAGGTATTAGATCTGCATTTTATGCACAAAGCAACGTTTGAAACGCGAGGGCCGAGAGGAGAACTTCTGACTCTGTCAGCCTCGCTATCTCTTTGTAGCAGAATAAACTCATATCTGATGCTATAATTACAAGCCTAATGGACACACTTAATTTATTTTGGAGAACTGAAGTTGATATCCACGAGTGCTATTATTGAAAAGACTAATGAGAGCTGCTCGGTAAGAAAATAAAAGATTTATTGAATTCCTTTTAGCACCCGGCACAGCTTAGCAATTTTGAGAGCCCATCAAAACAGCAGACACATCCCCTGCTCAGATGTGCTGCATGGGATGTGAGCCGGGTTTCAGATTTTCAATAACAAATCTGTCACTCCGATTTTAATTAGACGGCTTAAAGCAGCTCCATCAATAATGGCAGAATGGCGGCTTAGTTCAAAGATCATAGAGATGTTACTCGACTTTAATAGTTCTTTTATACAAGTACATATTTCAGAAGTTTGTGAGCCATTCATCTTGACTACCCCTTTCACCAAGGAGAAGGAAAATCATCCCTAATTGAATTGAACCACGAACACTAGCAGTCGTCACCGCTTCTGCGCCAGGCGGTTGCATCCAGCTGGTTAGGAGGTCTAATTTCACACCACACGGCAATGAAATGCTGCTAACTTTTATTTGCGAGTGTAAAACGGTAATCTTTCATGACAGCAAAAGGCCAGTTGATGCCACGGGTGCACCCTCCACCGGTCTGAGGCTGAGAGACGGACGGCGGTCTTGGTGGAGTAGAGACGAACGAGCCTTTCCCGTGTACGGCCCTCAGGAGCAAGGTGGAGGCCTGCCTGGGAAGGGCGCTGGCGGCTGGGGACGCTCCTCAGCCCCAGAGAAGGTGGATGGCGGCCGGCCTCCCGGGGGAGGATGTTGCCAAAGGCCTAGCCGTGTCTACAAGGGGTTGGGGGCGTGTACGATTACCACCGCATGTCTTTCCACTGATTCTTGTTACATGTTGATGTACATGTTGATTTACATAAACACGGTTAATGCAGTGACATATATGTTTCTGTACTTTATGCCACGGAAATATACACATGGAAACACACACACACACACACACACACACACATATATGCACACTCTCTTTTCTTTAGAAAATAAAATCAGGCTACATATACTGTGAGGTGTTTTGCTTAACAACTCATGATAATTCTCTTTCCGTGTCAATACGTCCATCTCCAAAGCATCATTCTTAACGAACACATAATATTCCATGATGGATTGCCCATCTTATTCAACCAGCCCCCTCTTGGTGGATGTTTAGATCATCTCCAATGATTTTGCAGTGACTCGAGAATATGTATTTATATGCATTAATACTAATATAGAGTACATGAACATGCTCTCTCTCTATTATAACATGTACCATGCATACACATATAATTTAACTATGATGTTAGAATAAATTATCTTAGGATAAATTCTTAGAACTGGAATTCCTAGGTCAAAGCATCTACATCTACAACATTTTTTGGCATATAAGATAGCCACTGTTTTATTTATGTATTTATTTATAAGTATATATATTTATGAATTTATTTACTTGGACAGTTCTGTATCTTTTTTAAGCTCTGACGTACGTTCCAGTGAGTTAACCCACAGTGTAGTATTAGTTTCAGGTGTACAATATAGTGATTCAACACCTCCATACAACACCCGGTGCTCATCTCGGACAGGTGCAGCCCTTAACCCCCCATCACTTATTTCACTCCTCCCCCACCCACCTCCCCTCGGGTTACCGTCAGTTTGTTCTCTATAGTTAAGAATCTGTTTCTTGGTTTGTCTCTCTCTCTCTCTCTCTTTTCCCTTTGCTCTTTTGTTTTGTTTCTTAAATTCCACACAGGAGTGAAATCACACGGTACTGGCCTTTCTCTGATGGACTCATTCCACTTAGCATAGTACCCTCTAGCTGCATCCGACTCACTGCAAATCACCCAGCCACTGTTTTAATGCCTGGACGAGGAGTGTTTTGTTTTAGAAGCACCTTCTCCTGAATCAGATCCTGACAAAGCCCCAAACCTGCTACTGTCACTTTCACAGCATCAAACAAACCCATAAGGTCATCTCTTCTCAACTGTGCTGTCTGTCACTCTCCAGAATAGTGTGAACATTCCCTGGACCCACTTGCTGAAAGTCCTTCCGTCTGATGAGTCTGCGGTGACGACTCAAGTCCTGACGCTGATGCAGCATCTAAGTATCACACGTTCGGAAGGGAGACCAAGGACCTGGGGACAGCACTATCTCGTTGCTCTGCATCAGCTCTGCCACTTCTGAGTCTGTCTGCCCTCGGGGAAGTGGCTTCGCCTCTTCGTGCCTCAGTTCCTTTTTTTTTTTTTTTTTTACATTTATTCATTTTTGAAAGGCAGAGAGAGACAGAGTGCGAATGGGGGAGGGGCAGAGAGAGAAGGAGACACAGAATTCGAAGCAGGCTCCAGGCTCCGAGCAGTCAGCACAGAGCCCGACGCGGGGCCTGAACTCACAGACCGTGAGATCATGACCTGAGCCGAAGTCGGACGCTTAACCAACTGAGCCACCCGGGCGCCCCATCTTTGTGCCTCAGTTTCTTAAGGACTCATGTTTCCTCCCCCAGGAAGCTTCCCGGACCTTGCTTCTCTGAGTGAGAGGCCTTCCTTTGGTTCTCACATTCCATACTTCACCCAGCACAACACTGAGCACACAGTTCAATGGCTGCCTGTCCTTCCCCAAACCTAGACGGGCAAAGCAGGAACGGTGCATACCAGTATGGGCAGCTTCTCATGTACTGTTCATCGTGGAAGGTAATTACTGAGTGCCTACTTTGTTCCAGGTTCTAGGCATAGATACCTCTTTACTGGGGACATAGTGGAGAATACAACAGCTGAAGTCCCTGCCCTCATGTGACACGTATTCTACTTGGGAGGGGGGCAGACCAATGGCCGAAGAGGTCAACCAGCAGTCTAGCAGATATGGTAACTACTCTGGAGAAAAACTAGGACAGAGTAAGGGGAAAGGAATGCCAGAGGCTGGGGGGTGGGGGTGGGGAAGGCTTTGAGCTTAGGTAGGGTGGGGTCAGAGAAGGTGTCCCTGGACAGTTGCCACATGATGGTGCCTACCATTGGGAAAGGTCACTCTCACTCTCTGGAGGGGACTGCACTCCTTTCATCAGTTTATATTTTTTTTGTTCAATAAAAGGGATCTGTTGCTAAAGGTAATACGAATGACAAATAAAAAATAAACACAGACGAAATTTTTTTTTAAAAAGATTTTTTAAGTATTTTTTTCTACTGTAAACAGCTCTGTGCAAGGCACTAAATAAAGTGACTTTGTGACTAGCCTAAGTCCTCAAAGAACAAAAGCTTCCCAAAGGAAACTTTAAGTGTTTCAAGCTCTCAGTGTTGAGGGAACTCCTACACACACACACACACACACACACACACACACACACACACACACACGTCTAAACTCAGCAGCAAAGGGGCAGGGCCCGTAATAGAAGCCTGGTCCGCAACCTGGAAGAGCCCACCTCTCTCCACTCCAGCCGAGACAGAAGAGAGACCAGCAGGCTGCTGCGTCCTATGAATTCCAGTGTGACACAGCCCCGAGGGCACAGGCGCTGCTTTGTCCCCGCGACTGTGCTGTGCGTCTGGACACCTCGGACAGGCCGCACTGACCATCATCTAGAGTGGCTTTCACCGCTCAGGCCTCTGGTATTCTGAGCGGTGACTTTTTTTTTTTTTTTAAGCCGAAGGCATTTTCATTGAGATTTCTTCTCAAAAGCGAGGCCATGTTCACAGCCGGTGCACGGTGAGTGTTTTTTCGGGGTGCACCTGGGAAGGACTGCCCCTGCCTCAGATCGCTGTCCAGTTCTGCCTTCTGCTCCTCGCCTGCCTTTTCTCTTTTGTCTCCTGCCTGCTCCCTGCTTCCGGCTGCCAGCAAGTCAGATAATTAAATGCCAAAGCAGTGACACTTGGCATTTCAAAGAGCGCTCTGTATTTACTACAGGATCCCTCTCCACAGCCCTCCTGCTCAGCGTGTGTGCGGGCTCCCTGCTGTCCTGCCCCCATGGAGGGCCCCTCTGGTGCACAGCCGGACCCACTGAAGAGGGAGGAACTCGCGCGGCAGCCCAGGACCGAAAGGGGGGAGGGTGCGGCGCATTCCCCAGCTTCTCTCCTGAGTTTATGTCCTCGATGCAATGAAACAAGCATTTGTTAAGTCCTTAGCCCTCTGGGCTCACCCTCTGCTGGGATCCTTTTGAAGTAGATTCTGCATGAAAGGGAAAAGAGCTTTAGGTCTGTCCACATCAACCAGGCGCTGCCAGGATACCGCCCTGCACGTGACTGGGAGGTGATGTCACCTTTATAGCCCACCCAACCTTATATGAGACTTATCAGAACAGAAGTGGACACGACACGGAAGTCTGACTTCGGCTCCCAAGGCTGTGGTTTAGACCTTGGAAGAACTGCACTCAAAATCTGCTTCTTCGCCTGCAGGCATCATGTGTTCAGGCAGTAGCTCAGACATCGCTTCCTCCTGGAAGCCCTCCCGGACCCAGTGAGTCTGGGGTAAGTGCCCTGCTAGGTGCTCTGACACAGCTAGTACCTCACACAGCTCTAGGCCACAAGCTCTGAGGATAGGAACCGTGTCTCACTCACTGCCACGGCCAACAGTGCAAAGACCGGCGCCTGGAGTGTATCGATGGTGCAATCCAGAAGTCCAATTCAACTGCTTTGCAAGTCAGATGGAAAGGTACCTTCGAATCCCTTCACGCCATACAGAGCTCACTATGGTCCTAAAATCATCAATATGATTATTAAATTGGCAGATAGTTTTTATTCTTTCATCATCTCTTCAGATACTATGTATGTACTGAGTACCTACTGTTTTCCAAGCTCTGTCCAAAAGACTTGCTACTCAAATATTCTCTTATTTCCTCCTCTAAGGGCCTCTGTTTTTCCCATTCAAGAAGGCAACGCATGGGCCACCTTCAAGAAAGTTGCTCACAAGTGCTTTAGGGGAAGTTTTCTTAATTTTTTTAAATGTTTATTTATTTTTTAGAAAGAGAGAGAGAGAGAGAGAGAGTGTGCGTGTGTGTGTGTGTGTGTGTGTGTGTGTGTGTGTGTGTGTGTGTGTGTGAGAGCGGGGAAGGGGCAGAGAGAGAGGGAGACACAGAATCCAAAGCAGCTCCAGGCTCTGAGCTGTCAGCACAGAGCCCGACGTGGGGCTCGAACTCACGGACCGCGAGATCGTGACCTGAGCCGAGGTCGTACGCTGACCCGAAAGAGCCACCCAGGCACCCCTCAGGGAAATTTTCAGTCAATGCTCACATTAGTCTGAGTCTGAGGCAGGAAGCAACACATCACTGTTTATACCGTGGGTGCCTTTTAGCTCAGATGGCATCTACTAGGTGCTCAATGAGCATTTGTGGGAAAGTGAACAAACGAGCAACCCAAACACGCAAGCTGCTACTGCATTAAGCAATCTGTGGGCAAAATCGGTAACTAATATGCAAGGAGACTACGAAATCCTTGAGTGGTACCTTTTCCACATCTGCCTCACTTCCTGTGAACGTAGTCAAGATGGAGTAAGAGAGACCGGATTTACCCTGACCCGAAACACACACACCCGCCCCCCAGACAAAATACATAGAATAATCCTTTTCACGATATTGGACACCAGGCAATAAGACACAGGGGTCCCCGAGACAAAGAACAAGCAGGCTGGGGCCTATCGCCCCAGCTTACCACCTCGAGAAAATTCCCAGGTGGCAGCACAAGGAATAAGGACTCAGGAAGAAGGCACAGACTCCCTAGATTGCGAAAATCGAGCAAGGGGATACCAAGGCAGCTAGAATTTACAGGACTGAGTAGAGATGCCCACAGAGAACAATCCAGAAAGAGAAGACGTGCAGAGGGTCCCGTCAAGCATCCTGCAGAGAACTAATAAGGAAGCACGTGCACGTGAATAAACTCCCTGGGTGCGAGGGACACACGGAAGGACTAGAGAGAACAGAGCGGAGCACTCACAGACGACTCCTGACAGTTCTACCAACCAGAATGGAGGAACTCAGAGTCCACCGGGCATGGGGTGGATGGCTCAAGAGGGTTGTGACTCGGGGGTGGGGGACAGTTAGCTGTAGACTGACCACTGCTCACAAAGCAAGACCTGAAGGGTCAGGTTGTGTTTAGGTGGCTGAACTCCACCCCAGAGCAAAGCTGAAGAATATTCACAGGAATGCAAAAGTAGGAAGTGCCCAACAAGACAGAAGTCACATCGTGTGGCCACGTTGTCTGGCATCCAACAACTACCAGGCATCCAAAGGATCAGGAAAACGTGAGCCACGGGGTGAAAACAAAAATCAACCTGGTTTTGATGGGCTGATGACTGACAAAGATGTTAGAGCCAGCAGGCGAAACCATGCCAGGAGCTGTTATAACCATATGCCCCACATTCAGAGAGTAAGAAGGGACATGAAGATACCGCAAAGATCAAACTTCTCGAGATGAAAACTTCACTGTCTGCTAAGAAAATCACTGGAAGGGACGAAGAGCAGATCCGACATCGCAGAAGGAAAAGATCAGTGAGGTTGAAGACAGAGTGACAGAGAACATCCAAAATGAAACACAGAGAGAAAAGAGAAGTTTTGAAGAAAGAGGAGAGTTTTTGATGGGATGACAGTGTGTCTGGCTTCAAAGTCCCGTCACACTGCTTCCTGCCGCACGTGACCAGTAACACCCCAACTACTGAGTCCGACTGCCTAGCTGAGGTGGCGACTCGGGGTCCTATTCACCGTCAAGCCCTAAAAAGGGGAAAAAGTGGGTGGGAGTGTATACATGCACAAATATCGGATCTGGACTGAAATGTGCGAATAGGTGGGGGTAAAACACTCAATCCTACTTGTGCTGGTTATGGCTAAAGTGACCGGAGCAGAGAGCTGCTTTAAAAGATTTGTTTTTAAAGTTTACTTATGGATTTTGAGAAAGACAGAGAGCACGAGCAGGGGAGGGGGAGAGGGGCAGAGAGAATCCCAAACAGGATCCACCCTCAGTGCAAAGCAGACGCAGGGCTCGATCTCATGAATCGTGAGATCGTGACCTGAGCCGAAATCCAGAGTCAGACGCTCAACCGACCGAGCCACCCAGGCGCCCCCACAGAGAGCTGCTTTTACACAATAAATTCCCGTAAAAACCCAACAAGTTCCGAATTTATTCTTCACACATTAGTATGGCCCAAAGGCATCTGAAAAACCAGCATCTAATTAAAAAGAAAATAAAGTTTTTACTACGCCCCACTACCCCACACATAAAATTCTTTTCCCATGAAAATGGCTTACTTAACATGGCAGTTAGCTCAACTACCTTTTTTTTTCCCCTTAAAGGAAAACAGGCTTTGCTTCCTGTCTCCTTTCATGTGGTAGGTTCTCGGGGCCCAGGGTGTGGACCTAGCATCTGGGTCATCCCAGCTGCTGGCGCTGGACATTTGGCATGAACTCAATCACCAGTAATTCATTTAATCGCTCAACCAAAAGATAGCACAGAATCACCAAGTCACAAAATCCTGTGGCTGGAAGTAACAGATCATCAGTCCATTTATCATTTCTAGTTGCCCAGTATTTACGCTCCCTTCCTAACTCACCCACTGTCTTCTGGGAGAATCGGTCCTTCGTGAGTGTGAGGTATAGAATGAAGACAAGGGTCAATCCGGGAGCTGGCTGTCCACTACAGAAACCACAGGGGTTCCAGCCAGGGGTTGGGCATGTTATCGACTCAGAGTTGGGCCAATACTGGATATATGTCCTCTGGGTACTGCATTTTGAGTACGTGATTCAATTGTTAAAGAACTGGTTGAAGACTGTCCTAAAGAAAGTGTGCTGACCAACATTAGGACTCATTCACAAACTCTGAGAGGTGCTTTGAGTTCCATTCAATCCCATGCATGGTCCTCAGGCCTCTTATAGATCCTGCGAGTGCCCCGCTATCTGCCTTTGTTGGCTCACCTTTAAACTAGGGTTAATAATAGTTCCTACCTCAAAAGTGCTTAGGACAGTATCTAACACACAGTAAACAATAAATGTAGCAACAAGAAGTAATATTTTAGTATTATTATGGATTATTTTACAGCTATTGAGTGGGAGAAATATACCTACCATGTGAGTTTATTTGGGATCACATGGTGTACTGTAAGATGTCACTAACCATATGGTGACATATACCAATTTACATGGTACTCATCGTAAGTTAAGGAAACTTGTTCTTACACTCCATGCATGGGATTCAGAGGATCCACGGATCCCCTGAGATGCCATGCAAAGCTGTGTGAGTGTGTGTGTGCTTGTATGACTCTATATTTCGATCTGGGGAGGGAGGAGTGGTCCAGCGCCTTCTCAGAGTCTTATCGCCATCCATGCCCCCGAAGGACACGCACCATTGTTTTAGAGCTTCTGGAGAGAGACGTAAGGTCCCTTTGACCTTGCCTAGTGTCCTTTCAAACTTCTGGGACAGGGCTTACGATGGTAACAGTCACTGCAGCTGCTCACAGCCAATTCCTTGAGCTTGCCCAACATTACAAGAGCTTGCAAGATACTGAACCTGGGGGCTAGCCTAAGAGGCTGGCGATTCAACCGAGGGCCTGTTGGCAGAGGGAGGTAGCCTGCTCTGATTACAGCTTGCATCGCCAGCTGTAAAGGGGAGGGGACCACACTGGAAGTGACCACTTTGGGGCTGTCTGGAGAAAAAATGGCGAGAAGCTGCATTTCTAGTATAGCGAAGGCTCCAAAATTATCTCTGGATTGATTAAAGCCCTGCTGGTGTGTAAGGATGTGACGATAACTTCACTATTAGAATAACGTGGATGGGGTAGGGCAGGAGAAGGTGGGCTAGAAGGAGGCCTTCCTTGCATCAGTATAGGTTTCAAAGGGAGGGATGTTTAGGAAGGTTTTAAAGAAGCTATCTCTTTTGTACATGGTACCACAGGAATTTGAGAATAGCGATCAGGGCTTTGCTTAGTCAAGGGCTCATCCATTCTCTGTACCTCAGTTTCTTCACCTGTCAAGTGACGCGGCTGTGACAAATAAGCTCTTGTGGTCCCTTCAGCTCTATCAGTTTGAAAATTAGTGGGAAAAAGACAGTGTTATACATACAAAGGCCAAACATTTTACTCAGTGTCAATCACAAACTGGCCAGCCCTAACTTATCACAAATCTAAAGCAACAGCATCCAAATTAATGTGTTTTCACGGCATGAAAAACCATCAGCGTCGGCCCATGCCCCGACCACAGTTCTACCAACCGAGCAGCATGCCGGACCCCCGCCTCCAAAGGGCACCAAAATCGGAGTTTTCAAAAATGACAGGGAAGGCGAAAATGGAGGTCAGAGGAAAACAGATCTAAAATGATCCCCAAATAGAGGCGAGAAAAAGCTGAGAAAATTAAAATTCCACTTGTAAATAAAACGAGGCCATTTCCTTATGAGAATAATGTCTGCAGGTTTTAAAGTAATTTAACTTGAAATTCATTTCCCTTCTTAATTAAAAACCCAGAGTATGTCACATGTAATTTTAAAATGCAAAGTGGATGAAGAATGCAAGCGGGGGAAGAAGGAGAACAGATCCTCTTTCGGGGAATGACCGATAACCTAACTTCTGCCCCCTGAAGTTGGCCATCTTGTCTACGGGGACGGGGGAAGGCTGGCTTTGGAGGTGTGTAGAGTTATATGCTCCACATGGGGCCTTGAAACCGCCCAAGATCTGAGCCACATATGAAGTCCACGTGTTTTTCTAAGACCTTCCTAGAGAAACCAGCCCTTTGGAGCAAGTTTAGAAGCCAGTCCTTGACTTGATGCCCAAACCATTGATTTCATCTGCTGGTCTCTCCTTGGTCTCACATGAACCTGTGGGCCATTCTGAGTGCACACACACCCCACAACTACACTCCCAGTCTGGGCTAACTAAAGAACAAACAAACAGCAAAATACAATTAAAGTTTCATTAAATAGTTAAAGGCCCTCTTGACTAAATCAATCAGTAAATAATTTTATGCTTCTACTGTTGCTAAGACACAGTGAACGACAGAGGCCATTAAGGCATACAAAAATGCATACAACACGGTCCCTGCCTTTGGAGAGTTTACAACCCAACAGAGCCGGTAAGAGAGAGAACTCAGAGACTGTGTAAAGCGGTCGTGAGGGCCAGAGGGGTTGAGAGGCGGGCCTGGTTCTCGGTGGAGAAACACCCCAATGGTGGAATACTGAGGTTGACGGCCAACTGGTGATGTGCTGAAGGGAGAAAGTGAGGGAAGGGCCCTCCCGATGTTCTCTACTGCTGGGAACTAAGGAAAGGGTGTGGTCGCTAATGAGGTGAGGGGATACAAGGAAGGGAGACAGACATGCAACCAGGAGACAGGGGCTCTGCTTGGGACCTTCCGTTTCCCGCAGGCCCATGAGAAAACCAAGAAAGGTTTCCATGGGGGTGGTGTGGCGGGTAGAGGGCTGGAGACGGTGGGCCTGGGCGGACTGCCTAGCTTCTTAGGCACAACTTCTTCCGCACAGCGGAGATGATATCAATACCTTAAACAATTGCTCTGAACCAAGGATCAAGAAATCGCACCAGTAGCATGGTTGGCATAGAATAACAAACTTGAAATAAAACCTTTCATCATCGGCTCTGGAGCTCAGGAGAAAGGTCTCAGATTCTAGGTCTGATGACCTAGACCTCCCCTGGTGCCCTGCTCTGTGCGGGCCTCCTGCAGGGAGTGTGCTGCCTCTCCCCTATTTGCTTCCCTTGCTGATGAAGGCTCTGACCATGAGCACTCCCAAGGACCTCCTCACTCACTCCCACCTCCTTCCCCCACTGCCGCACAAGGCCCGAGGTTTCTAGCAACTCCCACCTCGGCTCCGACATAGTGCTTATTGACTCTGGTTTCTCATCTGCCACCAGAATTCTCTGAAAAGCCAATGTGATTCTCTCCTTTTCCTACTTATAAAGCCTACAGGTATCTTCGCTGCTTTCAGGAGAAAGGCTGTCCCATCCCCCTGACCCACCCCTCCCGGCAGCGACCTCCCCTGTAGGCATCCCTAACCTTGAGGTGTTTCCTCAAGGGGGATGCCACGCACCGTTCCCTCTGCACACACTGTTCCCTTCGCAGAGAAAACTCTCCTGTCCGCCTCTGAGCTCTGGGCGTGACTTGGGTATCCCGCAAGACACAGCTCCAATGTCACCCTCTGCAGCAAAGCGCCTCCTCTTTTCCTCACTGAGACAGTCCCTCCCTCCTCATTTCAGGTCTCATATGGGGTCTGGCTTGGAGGGCTAGCCCTCCTAGGAGCGACGATGCTGTATCCGGTTTCACGTACTCCCTACGAAAAGCCCAAAGAAGGCCCCCCCTCTGCTGAACGGAAGGTCTGAGACCCCCAAAATGCTGCTGCGTGAAGACACTCCCCTCTGCAGAGAGAAAACCAGGATGAGGCTTACGGATGAGCTAGAGGCGATTTGTGATTTTTTTTTTCTGTCAAGAGCCCGACAGCACCTTTTACCCAGAGCTTTCCTATGAGGAACTGTGCCCCAAATCAAATCGCCTTGATTGTTCCTGGGAGCTGATGTAAGTTAGTCAACGGGTGGGATTTCACTTTACTGGACTCCCCAGCCCAATTAGCTACACAGCCAAGGGTCGGTCTGCACCGATCTTTTCTTCACAGTCTTCCATTTTCATATCGTATTTGAGGTTTCAAATATCCAAATGTGAATAATGCCGTTCTTCCGCAGCAAGGTATGCCTTCCCTCTTATGCCCAGAAAGAACACGGAACATGTTCTGGAACATGCAGCATCCCGATAACACTGAGCATCCCCGCGCTCCTGAGGGTTAGAGCAGACACGTTGTTCTCGAACACAAATTCTTCCTTGTGCCCTGTCTTCAGCTCCCCACCCGCCACTGCCTCCTCCTTTACCCACCATTCACCATCAGCAGGAAATGAAATGGAAGAAGGAAGAGGGAGACCTTGACCCCCGCAGATGGGGGACGGGAACTCAAGCCACCTCCCCTTCCCCCGGTAACAACCTGCTGTCGGGGGCGTATCGAGAGTCTAAAAAAAATGGCCTGCCATCATCATCGTTCAAAAAACACAAACGAGACCGCAGAATTAAGCTTCTCAATCGGTTACCAACATCCAGCGCCAAGGTCTAGAGCTTTATATATGGCACCAGCTGGCCCAGAGAAGTACCTCCGGACTCCAGGGCTTCTGGGGACGCTGTGCCAACGGTGAGCCAACGGCACAGCCTCCGTCCCAGCTCACCCTGCTCTGCGGAGATGGGGGCCACAGGACGTCTGGCATCAGTGCTGCCACAGCCGGCGACGAACGGGAGATGCTTCTGGGGAGCAGGCTGCGCGCAAGATGCTGCTCGACAAGTTGACGTTAAAAAAAAAGGGCTATAAATATCCCATGGGTTCCCAGTGCTGGAAAATTCTTCCTGACGGGAGTATGATGTTTCTCACTGATGCGGAGGAAAAGTACTTCAGACTCGTGTCAGGCCAGCTGGATCCGGATGCCTCTCTCAGAGGAACTCCTGGGTAGAAGCCCCCCTCCCCTCAAACAGCCTCCAAGCCCCCTGTTACTTTTCTTGTATGACTCTCAGCCCAGCTTAGGTAAATAACGGCGTATCGTTAGTTTCTGTCGTGGGGCTGGGAGCACCAGGGACAGAGGTCCTACCATCGCCAGCTATTAGCGGGGCCCCTCCAGACAGCAGGCGTTTAATAACTATCTGTGGGCTCAAGGTTTCTGCAAAATAGCCTTCTATCCATCGAGCTCTTACTACCTCTGTCCTTATCTGCTGTCTGTCCTGCCCCGTGGATGGAGTATCATGAGCTCTAGGCGAGGCACCATTGCTGGTCCCAAGGTTGAGAAGGACAGTGCGGACACTCGCTTTGCTGGCACGTTGAATACGGAATCAGCAGAGCTGGTGACACCAGAGACACCATACTCCAAGTACACCCGCCTTCACGGGAAGAGCAGTGATTGGCATTAGGGAGGCATGGCCATTACTCCCAATGAATGTACGATTTAGTAAGAAAGATAAATCTGAGAAATTATGTCAAGAATAAATATGGCCACACGTAGAAGGTGCTTCCGTGATGCAGAAAGAGGGAATATCTCAAGGAAATGGAGATATGAGAGACGTGAAAATTACTGGTGCAGGTGTATCTTATTAAAAGTTACCTGGCTTAAGGCGATTTCACATTAGGAATTTTCATGCTTTAAAAAGGGATCGAAATTGATTCTGGTGAGTAGGGTACAATCCCGTTACTAATCCTAAATCTCCATCAGTACTTACACCCAACTTTCCTCATTCTCTCCAGGGCCTCTAGAGAGTAGGGAGAAGAGGCCACATTAACATGGTGGGTCCTCTCCCTCATCAACAGAGAGGCCCTTCGGAGGCAGGAATGGGGTATCACAGCCATGGGGACAGGGCCCCAGTTAGTCAATACCCAGTGGGCACCTGCCACCAGGCACGATGGAGTCAACGCTCGAGCCATCTTAAAGAAGAACGACCTCCTTCCTTTCCTCTAACAGCTTACGATGCCATTAAGGAGACAAAATTACAGCATAGGAAACATGGAGAAAAGAGCTAAATGTTAAGAACCAGGGGATTTTAAGGTTAAGGCATTAAGACATTAAGAGAAGGGGGAGGACAGGAAATCAGAGGGGTCATGGAGGAGTCAGGATTGAGGAGGCCTCAAACAATTTGTTAGGACAGGGGAATGGGGAGAAAGTTCACGGCCACTGGGAAGCAGAGCCCTAGGGAAGGCGGGGGCTGGGCAGGTGTTGGGAGTGTGCACCTAGGGGGAGGGGAGGGTGAGAGGGGACCTACAGCCACAGAGGAACAGGACACATGAGCTGATGAGAACACAGGAAGCTGAATCCCTAGACCACAGCAAGCCTGTGAGATCCCACACAGGGAAAAGAGGCCTTCTCTGGAATTATCTCTGGGAGGAAGTCCTCTCTTCGTGTCCCCCAGGCCTTGACTTTTATCCACACTTGAACGAAAAAGATTACAACGCGAGTGGTTCAAGGCGACACCTGGAAACCTACGCATAGTAAATGTGTCGGGGGAGGGGGCCAGTGGCTGGGGTCAGAGTCCCTTGCTAGGGGACTGGGAAGGGGCACATAAAAGCAGTGGCACTGGCTCACTGGAGCAAGGAAAGTGCAACAGGCACCGAATCAGGTAAAACGCAAGGAGACGAGGGGCAAGGAATCAAGTCAGACTCTGGAGACCTCGTGCTTGGTTCACCCAGGCTCACCTTCCAGTGGCTGAGACACAGCGGAGTGAAGCCGGGGGGACCTTTGTCCTGCTTGCCGGGGGGTGGGGGGGAAGCTCTGCTTCCCAAGATGCATGAAGGACAGCTTATCCATCCTAGGGCTGGTCTGGAGTCATATCACTTGGCAATTTGTCAGTTTAGGAGCCTATCTATTACTCTGAATATCAGGAAGTATGTGGAAACTGACCTTATGTGCTGTTTAAATAAAACACACCTTGGGGCGCCTGGGTGGCGCAGTCGGTTAAGCGTCCGACTTCAGCCAGGTCACGATCTCGCGGTCCGTGAGTTCGAGCCCCGCGTCGGGCTCTGTGCTGATGGCTCGGAGCCTGGAGCCTGTTTCCGATTCTGTGTCTCCCTCTCTCTCTGCCCCTCCCCCGTTCATGCTCTGTCTCTCTCTGTCCCAAAAATAAATAAACGTTGAAAAAAAAATTAAAAAAAAACCCACACCTTATTAACAGTTAATTCTAATAGTTACATGGAGCGCTTTTGTGGGGAGGGCCTGACTCTTTCTTGGGTTGTGAACACAGCACTGCTACACAGGTGGCATGACGCGAACATTCAAGGCAGTCTATGGCTCCTTGATGACTTAATAAAGTTGGTGTATTTTCCCAAGACTTCGAACAAATAAGGAATTCAAAACTCATGGGCTGAATGGCTGAGCTCACGGACAGACGGATGGAAGCCAGGACATCCCACATAAGCTAATCCTTGTCATGAGACATCTTCTATCCCGACACTCTACCGGGCGGGCCCAGAAGACTGCAACCTGTCCAACGGGATGACCAACCGCCCGCCGGCAAATTTCTTTCCCAGAAGGACATTCAAAGCCCTGAGAGATATGGCGAAAGTGTCTAGAGAGCTCTGGCAGGCTCTGGGCTCTGCATGTCTACTACAGAGGGAGGAATCCTCAGACAGCTTTATTCTTACTCCACCTGCATAGTGACTGCTTATACTTCAAAAATAAAGTCCCAGATTGGCCTGTCTGATTTTATTATGCCTTTTAGAATGGCGCATTTCAATTCTTTTGTTGTTTCCAGGCAGTGCTACCGTATTTACTTGCTAATGCAGAGAACAGAAAAGAACGTGACATTCCAAAAGGTACTCTTTCCCATGATTCTGCCCTTCCTCTACCAGCATGGGGTTCCTTTGACTTCAGTTTTTCGCCTACACAGCTGCATAAATTAAAAAAGAAATCATCCGACAACACTGCCTCTTTTTTTCCCCCCTCCTTCACGGTAAACCCCTATCCCAGGTGCTCTGAGCACGGAGACTCCAACTCCCCACCGAGGTCCCCCAACCCCAGTCAAGTCCCGCTTACTCGTGCCAGGCTCTGCACGCTTGTTACGGTTCTAGCCATTCCGACTGCAAAGGTCAGATGTCTGGCTACACGACCGCAGCATTTGTGCGTCTGACTACACTCCTGTTTAACAAGTGGTCACTGACAGAAAACAAAGAAGTTTCTCTCTCGCTCTCTCTTTTTTTTCTTTTCCTTCTGGATAAAAGCTGGGGTCCTCTATGGATACAGGAAAAGATGCTCCATAAATTTCCTATCCAAGTAAGTGCAAACCAATAAATATATGAGATTCTTTTAGGTTCTGGTCAGTCAAGAAAAACCAACCCTGAAAATGATAATCTATATCCGCTGACCTATTTAGCCAATGGACAGTTTCAAACTCTTTTCTTTACCAACACTTTTCTCAGAAATAGAAAAAACAAACAAATAATAATTGGCTTGCATCTTGAATTCCTTTATTGCCCCTGTCATCTACAGAAGCCTTCAGGCAGCTAGCCAGAAAGAAGGTAGGACAGTCAAGGCCTAGGTCACTGCGGGGGTCACTGGCTCTCAAATATGAGCAGAAACGACACAAAACCCAAACTTGCCTGAATTAGAAGAAATCAGAGTCAAAATCAAGGTGAATGGCCATGACTGAGGCCCCCTTGGCTAGTAAACAACATTCTCTCATCCTTGGTACAGTCCCTTTACACGGAGTGTCATTTACAAGGCAAAATTTTCATCGTGTCCGTTAAAACTAGGTATGATTTTTCCATCAGAAAGGAGATTCCACAATTTTAGGATTTGTTAATTGCAAGGTGCTGGTTCCTGGTGTGTGGATATTTGAGGCCAGAAGGCAGACCTGTGTTTTTCTCTAGAACACAGCTAGTGTGGACAGAGAGCAGCTGCCACTAGGTCCGTTGATTTTTTTTTTTTTTTTTAATGAAGTGGGTCATCCAGCAATAGCAAGGGATCTTTCAAGTAATAAAACATTTTGGCAAAGACAGCAAGGTTCGCTTTCCTGAAAGAAAGCCATACTTGCTCTGGAAAAGTAAGGGATTGTTGATATGCAACCCCCAAGAGAAGCAGAGGTCATCTGTGTTAGGGATTTTAAGCACAAACCCAAACCACTGAGTGCTGCAACAATCTAGCTCCATAAAAATTCTTTCTTCATGTCCCCTAGTAGTTTTTGCCATTGCCAATTTAAATGAAAACTTTATAACGTTACTAAACTATAAACTGCATAATGTGTTCTACCCACATCAATTATAAATTCATTTGCAGAGAAAAAGAAGAGAAATAAACCAGTCACGATAATTAAAATAAATTAAGTGAGGAGCTGTCAAGAATGACTTTCCTGAAGGAAAACAAAGTCTCCTTTTAGTTAAATTACAGAATGATTTATAGAAGATTAAAACCACCAAACAGATTCTCAATACCTGGGAGCCACGGGGCCCACTGAGCAGGGTGTTCTGCATTTCTACAGCACGGGCCGTGCTCCACCCGACAAGAGACTACCTTTGGCCAGTACCTCGTGTGAGCAGACAGGGTTACCCGGGCTGGTTCCGCAGTCCAGGACGCCCAGGAGCCTGCAGAGGCCGGGAAATGGAGGCTAAGGGTGTTGCTGAAGATGGTCTACTCTGGGCCTTTGATGGTTGCATGAATCAAACTTTAAACATGGACTGAAGCAAGGGGCGCCTGGGTGGCTCAGCTGGTTAAGCGTCTGACTTTGGCTCAGGTCATGATCTCACGGTTCGTGGGTTCAAGCCCCATGTCGGGCTCTGTGCCGACAGCTCAGAGCCTGGAGCCTGCTTCGGATTCTGTGTGTGTGTCTCTCTCTGCCCCTCCCCCACTTGTGCTTTGTCTCTCTCTCTCTAAAATAAACGTTAAAAAATTAAATATGTACTGAAGCTTCCTTGTGTGATAATAAACGATTCACACAATTCCAGCACCACCTCCATTCCCCACCTCTATTCTGATCTCTCAAGCAGATTTACTGCAAACTCATGTATAATTAGGAATATCATACTATTAATCCACCATCTGATTTTTCATCCCCAGGGCCATATGTACCACTGAGTCTCCGATTAATGTAAGCTATTCCTCAAAGCTAGCTATATTTTGAGGCAGAGGGCTGGTCTCCCGATAAAATATGAGTAAAGTCTCGAGATCAGGCCCAACGTTCAGTAAAATGTGGTAACTGGTAAACAAGGTAACGCCACTTGCATAGACCAGGAGGGAGCTTCAAATTGGCAGGTCACTTGTTCACATGAGGTTACCCAAGTGAATAGGCCATTTAACTCACTCCAGCTGCACTGTGGCCTGGAGAGGGGAACAGAGATGATAGGAGGGTGTGGGGTAAGCAAACAGGACCAGATCCAGCAACACAGATACAATCAAAAGCACAGGGGGATAGGGTAGCAGATTATCACAAATCAACCTGGCTCTGGTCCTGTACGCCTAATGCCACTTACTCGACCTAACATAACCACTGACTTCCTTGGAACTTTTGCCCCAAGAAGGGAAGACAGCACGAGGCCCAGAAATGCCCAAAGAATTTAATACCAGCAATTTATAAAATGGGACAATAAAAGAAAAATCTTTAGAAAGGAGACTGTTTATACACTTTAAACTAGATACTTGTGTAGGCAAACGGAACCAGTAAGAGCGGTCCAGATACAGCCTGTGACCCAATCTGGGGAAGTTCTTTGTTCCCATGCGTCTGACACTCTCCTCCTAAAGCTGGGAAAATGGACAGGGGAAACCAACCACACCCTTCCCCCACTGAGAGACGTCCAGTGGGGAAACCCCTTCGACCCCTCAGGCAGCACCAGCCACACCAGGGGGATCCCCAGTGGCACCAGATAAACCAACCCAACCAAAATAGCACCCCCGAAGGTCTGAAGAACCACAGCCTACTAAAGTAATCAAAGACCCATATGCTAAACCTAAATAGGGTGACTGCCTACTAAAATTAAAAAAAAAAAAAAAACAAAACACTAAAATACAATCTGGAGTTTCCAAGCATGAATGACAAAATATCCAGGATCTAATAGAAAATCACACATCAACCAAGAACCAAGAAAATCCCAACGTGAATGAAAAAGACAATCAAGTAAAGCCAATACTAAAAAGAATCCGAGAAATCAGATGTTGGAATTTTCTGAAAAGGACTTTAAAGCAGCTTTCATAAAAACACTTGAGTCAATTATAAATTTTCTTGAAATAAATGAAAAAATAAAAAAATCTCAGGAAAGAAACAGAAGCTACAAAGAAGAATCGAATGGGAATTATAGAGCTGAAAAACAAAGTAACAGAAATTTTAAAACTCACTGGATAGAGTCGATCATGGAGACCAGAGAGGACAGAACAAAAGAATTCACCCCATTTCAACAAAAAGGGAAAACATACTGAAAAACTAACCCACAGAGCCTCCGGGGCCTGCAGGGCAATAATAAAAGGCTAGCGTTCTCAACAGCAGAGTCTCAGAAGGAGAGAAGAGAGTGGGAATGGAAGAATGTATGAGGAAATTATGGCCAAAAACTTCCCAAATTTGGCGAAAGACACAAACCCGCAGATCCAAAGAACTTAGTGGGTGCAGACAAGATAAACTCAGAAAAATCCACATGAAGAGACATCATGATTAAAATTTTAAAAATAAATTAAGAAATCTTAAAAGCAGCCAGACAGAAAGGCTATACTGATTACACGTGAACATCAATTCAAACAAGAGTGGATTTTTTTTTTTGTCTGTAACCATGAAGGACAGAACCAAGTGGTTTCACGGGCTAAAAGGGAAAAGAACTGTCAACTGAGTGTCCTATATCCAGAGAAACTATCTTTCAGGAGTGAAGGGAAAATAAAAACACTCTCAGATGAAGGAAAACAAAGAATTTAATGCTAGCAAAGCCACCCTTAAAGATTAGCTGAAGAAATTTCTTCAAACAGAAAGGAGATGATTAAAGAATCCTGGGACATCAGAAAGAAAAAAGATAAAAAGAAAAAAAAGAGAAATATTGTTACATACAACAGATTATCATTTACTCATGAGATTTCAATTAAGATTTGATGACTGAGACCAAAATTACAACATCGTCGGATACTCAAGATGATGCTATTTAAAGGCAGGGAAGGTAGAAAGACTTCTAAGTGAGGTTTCTACACGTCACTCAAAACTTGCAGGAAAGGCACAGGCCCTAGAATAGCTAAAATTGTCTTAACAAAGAAGAACAGAGTGAGGAGAGTCACTGTCTTGGCTGTGAAGGGTCACTCAAGAGAGTGCAATACTGATGATAGGACAGACGCACTGATCAACGGTGCAGAATGTAGAATCCAGAAATCAGCCCATACAAAATGTTCAATGGACAGTTAGTTAACAAAGGTGCAGAAACAACCCAGTAAAGGAAGGGAAGGCTTTTCAACAAATGGCGCTGGGGCACCATGGATAAATGGATATCTATGGATGAAAATGAGTCTTGACCTAAGCCTCATACCTCATTCAAAAATGAAGTCAAAATGGATCAAAGGTGTAAGTGTAAACCATAAAACTATAAAAATTTTAGGAAAAAAAATAAGACAAAATCTTTGGTGTCTAGAATTAGACACAGAGGTCTTTCTTAGACTTCAACATCAAGAGCACAATCTGTAAAAAGAAATACTGATGAATCTTTCCTCATCACACTTAAAAACTTTTGCTCCGTGAAAGCCCGTGGGAAGAAGATAGGAAAATAAAAGCTATGATCAGAGAAAATGTTTGTAAACGTGTATGCATGGATTATGTGTATTTAAATAAAAAACCTGAAATTCATGGTAATAACACAAATAATCCAATTAGAAAATGGAAAAAGAGATGTACAGACATTTCACAGAAGAATATAGGGGGAGGACAAGAAAACACATGAAAATATTTCAATAGCATTAGCCATCAGGAAAATGCGAATTGAAACCAAGACATATCACTACTTGCCTACCAAAATAGCTAGGAATAAAGAATAGTGACAACACCAATTGCTGACAAGGATGTGGAGAATTTGGCACACTGATACACGCTTGTGGTACAGCCACTATGGAAAATGGGTTGGTAGTTTCTTAAAAAACTAAAAATAAGGGGCATCTGACTGGCTCAGTAAGTATAGCATCTGTCTGACTCTTGATCTTGGAGTCATGAATTCAAGCCCCACATTGGGTGTAGAGACTACTTACATTTTTTTTTTTTTAATTAACAGATGACCCAGAAATTGCAACAGTGGCTATTTATTCAGAGAAACGAAAACTTCTATCCATACAAAAACCTACACACAAAATGTTCATATACCACTGTTATTTGTAACAGCCCCAAACTGGATTCAGCCCAGATGTCCTTCACCAGATAAATGGTTAAACCAAGTATGGAATACTGTGAAATAAACATACGATGCAATATTACTCAACAATAAAAAAGAATAAGATCTTGATACAACAAATTGAATGAATTCTGAATTGAATGAATTGAATTTTCAGTGAATTAGGGTGCGTGAAAAAGGCCAATCCAAAGAGGTCACATATTGTGCGTTTCCACTTCGGTTAACACTTGTGAACTGAAAAAATTTGAGCAATAGAGGACAGATTAACGGTTGCCAGAAAAGTTAAGGAAGGGGGCGGGGGAGGCAAGTGGGCATGGTTATGAAAAGGAAACAGAGATCCTTGTGGTGCGGGAAATCTTGATTGTAATGGTGACTACAATCTACCCAGGCAATACAACCGTATAGAATACACACACGTACACATGAGTGTATTTCTGTATTATTTCTTACAAGTGTATGTAAATCTACAACGATCTCAAACATTTCAATTCTAAAAACCTGAATGGTGTCACCATTCGAAGGATGAGACCAGGTAGTACTTCCACTATAAAGCTAGTTATCAAGCATGGCATGTGACAACCTCGGCCAGGTGCACAGCATGGAAAGGGCCTTGGGTACACTACTTTTGTGGGTAGTTTTTCGTCAGTCAGCTCGTTGGCACTGAAAGTCACTGTTTTATGAGAGAAAGAGGGCGGGCATGTTACATTCACATAGCATGAGAAGGCGTCACGAGGAAGAAAGATGTCAGTAAACACCCTATCAGTCTATTACCCATTACTGTTACCAAAGGTCTTAAATTTCAGAGGCCAGTGAGTGACACATATGTTTTCTTCACCAAAGGCTATTGGCACCTGGCACAGTCCCTGACTCAGGACAGGCACTCAGTAGGGCTGACCAGAGAACAAAGAACAAATTGACACCTATCACAGAGTCACTAAAGAAAGGAACCCCAGTCAACTCGGAGTTTGCAATGTTCTAGCTCTGGAGGTCAAGTAGGGATCTCCTGGCCCACTGGCCATCCCCTAAGTCTGAGCTTTCGACTACACAGAAGAGTGAAAGTAGCTTGATGAAGTGACCAAAGCTGTTCCTAAAGTCAAAATTAGTTTTCAAATGCCATATCTATGTTTGATATTTTAAAATATGTTCAATTTCATACAAATTAGATTTCATACAAGTCCAAGAACTGAGCACACCCCCATTCCC
Source organism: Lynx canadensis (assembly GCF_007474595.2). Taxonomy (NCBI): domain Eukaryota; kingdom Metazoa; phylum Chordata; class Mammalia; order Carnivora; family Felidae; genus Lynx; species Lynx canadensis. The sequence continues at coordinate 7,421,647 of NC_044315.2, read as the reverse complement.
TCAACAACAACAACGAAAGTTCATCCCTTACAGTGTGCATGCCCCAAAATGTGAAAAAAGGAAAGATCTACCTCACGAAGGGGGTTCTTCAAAGTATGCGATGTCCAAGTGAAACCGTTTCATTTGGCAGGGAACCACACGGAGGTCTCTGATGGAGAACATGAAGGCTTTGGAACTTGACAAGAGTCTCCACGGTATCTCTACCCCGAGGGGCTCTCACGTACAAGTAGCTCCCAGCAGACCAGTGGAGGCGCCTGCTCCCACGACCACTTGTACGGACAGGGTGTTAACGGGGAGAAGTGGTACATCGGACATCGTGTGACAGGAAGTGATGTCGGCTCTTAGAACTTGGAAGGCATTTTACTGAGATGCCTTGGAGGTCAGTGTACCAACTGGGAGGTCAGTAGCCATCATGACAATGAGCGTCCCTTTTACTTTTACTTTTTCCTTCCCCACAAAGCTTCTTAAAAGAAGACACAAAAGAGTTTCAGTGGAAGGGACCGGGCTCAAATCTGTAGCAAGATTAAGAAATGGAAAGGATAGTAGAAGTAAAACAAAGCGAATCATGTAATTAGACAACCTGGACATTAACTACTGAAGTTATGATTCCATCTGAAGGTTCAATATGCTGGGAACGCTTAGGAAAATTACACAAGTCCTGGGGTCTGATCACTCCACTTGGTATATATCTTCATCTGTCATACTCCACATGGTGGCGAATGCAATTACCAATACTTTCATTTTTGTTTTAATTTAATTACATTTTTGTATTTTAACTGAGGCTTAACTTGGGAGTTGACAGTATTTTATTACTATACAGTTTGTCAACTTTAAGTGGGGTGCATTTTTTTAAATTATTTTTGAGAGAGAGACAGAGCGTGAATGCGGGAGGAGCAGAGAGAGAGGGAGACACAGAATCCAAGGCAGGCTCCAGGCTCTGAGCTGTCAGCACAGAGCCTGATGTGGGGCTCGAACTCACGGACCGCGAAATCATGACCTGAGCCGAAGTCGGCCGCTTAACCGACCGAGCCACCCAGGCGCCCCTAAGTGGGTTGAATTTTTAATTGAAATTTTATTGTAAATTAAGGCCAATTACTTTTAGAGGAACTGAGGCCAGATTTTATAGCACAAAGTCAGTGAGACAACAGGACTCCCCACTGAAAACCTTGCCTCAGGCCAGCTTTGCTGTTCACACCACAGCCCCAACTAAGTGATGTTAGAATGAGGACATTCAGAGGACAAGAGCAGTGGCATTCGCTTTATTCTTATATGGTACCTAGGCTGATGCTTAGTGTTAAGAAAAACAAACAAACAAACAAACAAACAAACAAACAAACATGTTTTCCAGAAGTAGTTTTGGAAGGGAAAAGTGACTTTTCTTTTCAGCTATTCAATATATCAAAGCATGGAACCAAAGAAGAGGGATTAGTGAAAATTAGTTGTCCATATATCTTAATGCTAGATGCTTAATGCCGGTTGCTTCTTTGAGAAAGGGGGCAACAAAGAAATGCTTTTCCTTGTTTAAGGTTCTGCTGAAAAGTGTTCAAAGCAAACTGCACTCACTGCTTTATGTACGGATAAACGATGGAAATCAGTGTCGGCTCTTAAAACTTGGAAGGAATTTTACTGAGATGCCTTGGAGGTCAGTGTACCAACTGGGACGTCAGTAGCCATCACGACAATGGGCGTCCCTTTTACTTTTTCGTTCCCCACAAAGCCTCTTGAAAGAAGACGCAAAAGAGCTCCAGCGGATGGACAGAGGTTCTGAACCCAAACCCTTCTCACCATAAAGGAAGGCATGTTCGTTTATGGGATAGAGTTGGTAAGATTTTCAACCCAGAAGCTCAAAATATTTCTCCCATTACCAAGGAGTAAACGGTATTTAAAGCTGGGTGATGGGCATGTGTATTATAATTCTTCTTTTTTCCTTTTGATCATTTTTTTGTGAACTTCTAGAATAAAAGTAGGAAAAAAAAAGTTAACAGTGGATTTTCTGTCTTCGTCAAAGTATTCCTGGCCTCTAAGTATTATTCTAGTTTTAATTTGGCCAGTGTTAAACCAAAAGACCAGGCTGTGTGATGTCCAATAATCTCTACTTTGACCAATCCTGATCAGGTCAAACACTTTTATCCCCTAGGAGGTGCCTTACAAAATGGTCTCTAGTTTAATTGGATGTGTGTGCAGATTTTCCACTTGGGAATAAAATGGTCAGCAAATCCTCGCGAAGTGTTTTCCCTGTGTGTCATAGAGCCAACCGGTGAAGGCTCTCGGTAAGGCCGGCTGCCAGGGGAAACCGTAGCTTTCCTGGCTTCACACGTGAGCCAGATGTTAGGGGTTTTCTGAGCTGCAGAATCGTGGGGAAGGAGGTTTGTGCATGTCCTGTGTTCTCATTCCAGCTCTCAAACTTTCAGGATTTATGGCCAGTCAGCAGTGTCACGAACTGGCCCGAAAGTATCCCCAGAGGAAAGCCCACTGACAATGCACCTGACTCTGCCATGGCCCCGTCCCATCTGCCAGATCAGGATCTCTTTGTACTGCTTCTTCCCCCAACTGCTCTGCAGAAATGCAGCAAGGCAGGTGCAATCTTTAATTTTCTGAAACCCGCAATTCAAAGCAATTCTGCTACAACTTAAAAAAAAAACAAAAACAACAGTTTATTTCCTTCTAGCATTGTATGAAATTAATACTTGCCTATTCTAGACAATTTACAAATACATGAAATAAGAATGCGTATGTGTTATTATAGGTATATGTAAAAATATCCCAGAATCTCACTATCCACGGAGAACCAATTTTGTTCTCATTGATTTTCAAGGACAACTAAGGAATTCCTGGGACCACAATGAATGTCTACACTTGCCATCATCAGAATGGATGTTTGCAGAGGGATGCGAACATACATTTAAACACTTTTGTAAGCATTTTCCTTATTATTAAATATCCTTAAACAACTTTGATGGCTGCATAATTTCATCGAATGGTTACACCATAATTCATTTTCCTAGTCCGAGACCACTGGACATTTAGTTTTTTTGTGTCTGTTATAAATAATTTGCTTGGAGACAAATGTAGTTTGACAATGGAGAATCCAATTGAAAATGAACTGTTTTCTGAACAATCACATCCACTCTATTTCAACCAGCCTTCTTAATGTTTATTTATTTTTGAGAGACAGTGAGAGAGACAGAGAGAGACAGACAGACACACCATGAGTAGGGTAAGGGCAGAGAGAGAGGGAGACACAGAATCTGAAGGAGGCTCCAGGCTCCGAGCTGTCAGCACAGAGCCCGATGTGGGGCTCGAACTCATGAACCGCGAGATCATGACCTGAGCCGAAGTCGGACGCTTAACCGACTGAGCCACCCAGGTGCCCCTCAACCAGCCTTCTTAGGAGCCGCCCTTCTCAAGCTCTAGTACGCATGAGAGTCAGCTGGAAGGTGTGGTAAAACACCAATCTCTGGGCCTCGAGGTGGATCTGAGAATCTCCTTTCTGACAAATCCCGTGGTGTGGACCTCGCCTTGAGAAGCACCGCTCCGGAGAAGCCCCCTGCTGCATCTAGGAAATGGACAGAAAGGGGCTTCTCACTGTGGGCTCATCTCTTTTTGACCCTCCCAGCGAGAAATGAAAAGCTGCTTCGGTTGACATCCCCCAGCACGGTCCACGGCCTGGCATGTGCTCAGGTGCTCTCCTTATGTTGAAAAATGTTTGGCAAATAAGTAATGCTGGCAGGAACCGTTCTGACACCTACACCTCAATTTGGGATTCATTTTCCTCGCTCAAGATTTGGCAAGTGTATCCCTTCCTTAAGGTTAGGCTGTGAAAATACACTCTGACTCACAGACCTAGTTTAAAATACCACAAAAAGTCATCAACGATTTCCACAACTAATGAGTCTTAAATACCTTCATTTTGAGTTGTTTTACGTGTGCTGCCTATGGGACGAGATCTAAGTATTTAGACCGGGGTTGTGCATAATTGTGTGAATAAATCACGAGAACAAAAACTGTCTCCCTGTATCCAGCCTCTGCCCGATGTCCACTGATGATCAATCCTGCCACTTATGTTGTCTTCCTAAAAATCATTCCTTATCTACTGTTTATTTCTGTTCCCAGCAATATGGCAAACGAGATGTTCAGAGAACTTACCTCTGATGCGGCCCATCTAAAAATGCCGGTTAAAAATTTTTAAAGAGTTTTTTTTAATGCATGGCTGCCTTGGCAACAGAATAAGGGAATTCTTTAAAAGCCAGAAACACATACACACACACAAACGAAAAACCCCAGCAATCAAGGGTAAGCAAGAACTGGGGATATTCTGCTAATCCCAGGCACCCTAGAGCTTGGCTTCTAAAGGGCCAGGTGGGAAAAACGACAAAGCACAGATCCAGATTTCCATTCGAGTTCAGAGAGAGACTCATGTATAAAGCAGGGGCTTCTGAATGGCAACACGGTCAGCAAATGAGTTGGGAAAACAATATGTGTAAATAAGCCTGACCTACAGAGTGAGACACTGGACACAGAGGTCTTACCTCTTGAGAAAGAGAGAAAAAAAAAAAAAAGGCTGCCTTACAAAATTCCTAACCCCAAAACCCGGATTTGGATCCAGAATTTACATTATTTGAATGATCCCAAACACCCCAAAGCCGATCATTTTAACTGACTGATAGAGTCTCAGAGATTTTAGAAGCGACAAAAATTCCCCGGAAGAAAGCATTTTCGACCCAGGCCTGAAAGAATCCCCAAAGGTGAAGTTTTTAAAGAGTGTCGGCGCACAGTCAAAATTTACCACCAAGTGATACTGGACACTGCGCATGACAGAGCGAGACCTGAGAAGCCTGCCAGCTATAGAAGTATTGAAATGTCACATCTAGTAGGGTTTAAATATTTGAAGAAATAGAAGAGAAACAAAGAAAAAAAGGAAACAAGAAATTTTAAAAATTGAGTAAGCAGTTCTGAAAAATAAAAACTACTTCTGAAAATTAAACAGGCAATCACTAAAAATAAAAATACAAGTTATGAGGGGCGCCTGGGTGGCTCAGTCGGTTGAGCATCCGATTTCGGCTCAGGTCATGATCTCATGGTTCGTGAGTTCGAGCCCCACGGCAGGCTCTGTGCTGACAGCTCGGAGCTTGGAGCCTGCTTCAGGTTCTGTGTATCCCTCTCTCTCTGCCCCTCCCTCACTTGCACTCGGTCTCTCTCTATCTCTCTCAAAAATAAATAAACATTAAAACATTTTTAAAAATATATATACAATTTATGAGTTAAAGAGCAGAGGAGATGTGGCTGCAGACTTAGTAACTTGGAAAATGGATGTATATAAATTAGATGGAATAGACAGAGAGATAAGGCGATAAAAAAATTAGAAGAGTTTAAAGGATATAGGATGGAAACTGAAAACACATAATAAATAGACTTCTAGTCAGAGTTGCAGGAGATGACAGCACAGTGATGGAGGGAAGTCAGTATTTTGAAAAAAGAACTTTCCTGAACTAAAGCAGACAAAATGCCATGTTGTAGGAACCACAATGATGTCTAAGCGGGACAAGTAAAATCAAATTCATCGCTAGGCACACAACACCCTAGGCAGCAAAACACCAAAGACAAGGAAGAGAAGTTAAAAGCAGCTGAAAGGAGAGACAGATTCCTTACAAAGGAATAGCAGTGAGACCCAACAGCAATACTGGAAGCTAGGCAGAGAAGGGGATCTCCAAAATGATGCTGTGAGACACAACTATCTACCTAAAATTACACACGAGGTGTAAATATCTTTCATGAACAAGGAGGAAACAAAAATGTTACCAGAAAGACAAAAAAACTGAGAGGTTCTCCCTGAAGGAACATCTAAATCATGTACTTCAGGGAAAAAGGAAAATGATCTCAGATTAAGTTCTGTTTTTTTTTTTTTTAAGTTTATTTATTTATTTTTGTGAGAGAGGGGCAGAGAGAGAAAGGGAGAGAGGGAATCCCAAGCAACCTCGTGCTGTCAGCACACAGCCTGACGCAGGGCTTGAACTCACGAACCGTGAGATCGTGACCCGAGCTGAAGTCGGATGCTTAACCAACTGAGCCACCCAGGTGCCTCACAGATTAAGTTCTGATAACAAGAAAGACTGGGGACCAAAGAAAACGGGGAAATTGTGGGTAAATACACATATGGACTATTAGTATAGCACTGAGATTTAACTTAGGGATTAAGAAATTTAAAAACATCAATCAACTCTGGAGGATGGCATATAATCCTGATGCGGAGTGAATGAAGTTAATAAAAGTGCTGTTTGGAAAAAAGGTACAGATATTGATTGGCTTTACTTTAAGTTGAGGTAAACACACATATTATGATGTCAAAATCTGTGGGAAAGAGTTACAGCGGTTCTTCAAGGAATATTCATAACCCTCCATGCTTATGTTAACAAATAAGAAATTATTATTATTTAAAAAAATTCTTAAACATTTATTCGTTTTTTGATAGAGACAGAATGTAAGTGGGGGAGGGGCAGAGAGAGAGGGAGACACAGAATCAGAAGCAGGCGCCAGGCTCCCAGCTGTCAGCACAGAGCCCGACGCGGGGCTCGAACTCACGAACCGTGAGATCATGACCTGAGCCGAAGTCAGACGCCTAACCTACTGAGCCACCCAGGCACCCCAACAAAAAAGAAATTATTAAGAGTTGGGGAAAAAAAACCTGCAGAATTAGCCCAAATTAGTAGAAGGAAAAAATAATATGGGTAAGAAAAAAATTTAATACAATAGAAAACAAAACCACAAAATAGAGGATAAATGAATCAAAAATTATTTTTTTTCAAATAAATAATTAAACAGACAAGTCTCTGGCAAGATTAATGGGGAGGTGGAGAAAGATGACATAAATTAACGATAATAAGAATGAAAAGGGGACATATTTACAGATGCAGCAGAGATTAAAAAGGTGATGATGCTTTATGTCAATAAATCTGTCAATTGAGATGAAAAAGGCAAGAGTCAAGAGTAACATAAATTACCAAAACAGAGTTAAGAATAAACAGAAATCCTAGATGATACGACAGCCATTAAATAATTCAATCAGAAATCTAAAATTTTCCCACTTGGTCTAGATGGCTTCGCAGTTGAGTTCTATTTACATTTAAGAACCAGAAAAGTTCCAGTTTCCATAAAATCTATCAGAGAACGGAAATGAGATAAGACTAGCACAGGAAATTAAAGTTTTAGGTGATCCACATTAACATCAATGCCAAAATCTTGAAATACTGACTGGCAAACTAACTCATTCAATACATAAAAAATACAGCACGTCATGACCAAGCTCAACATGTTTTTTTCTAGGAATTTAAGGTTCATTGACCATGTCACTGAGCAATTAAGGAGAAAATCATATGACTATCTCTACAGGAAAGAAAGAAAAAACATTCAGGATAAAAACTCTTAGCAAACTAAGCAGATAAAAGAATTTGGTAACCCATTAAAAACATATAACCAGTAGTATTCTCAACTGTGAAATATTTTCAAACATGACCTTAATGGAAACAGGAATAAGAAGAAGGCATGTACTATCAGCATTTCTATTCTGCATCACACGGAAGGTTCTCACCTATACAATCAAACGAGGAAAAGAAGGGAAACGTATCAGGACTAGAAAAGGAGACAAAATAATCGTCACGTGTAGATTATACAATCTTGCCCCCTAAAGAATCTACAAATTACTGGAATTAGTAAGTTTAGAGAAACTTTGTTTATTCTCTTTTTATATATACACAATAATCCATGGTTGTCACTGTTTCTCTGGGTGCTTAAATTCACCCAAATACCTGTGGAAATTCCTATAGGCCAGTACCTGTATTCTGTTAACACGATCCCCATGACCGTTTGAGCAGTTCCTTGCTTTCTGGCTCCAAAAAGACAATCCAGGTTCACTTTGGTCTTTCTCTGCTCCTGATCTGGAATCAGCCACTTCTGTAAGGAGTCCTGTCTCATTTTAGTGAAGAATGACGCTAGAAACTAAGACTGTTTGCTGAGTGTGCTTATTGCTAAAGGGTTATCACTTTCCAGGTCCTTTCAATGCACAGAGCTAGGAAATATATGAAATCATGAGTTCCTCTGATAGAACCAATTCAAAATTTAGTACCACAGAGTTTTTTTTCTTATCTTCTTTTATTGCATAATTATATCTCTTTCCTCTTACAGTAAAAATATTGTGGTTTGTAATTATATATAACAGATATGCATTAACTTAAAATTTTTTAATATATATATATATTTACCCATGTTTATTATTTACCTGCTTATCTACTTTATCCTATAATATATAAAATTTTTCATCATACTATAAATATTAACACTAACAATAAACCCACTAAGTAGGGTTTCAGATTTCTTTACAGTTCTTTTTGCCTTTAGTAAATATTTCATAAGAATACATGTATTGAGTACTGTTGTAAAAGAGTGTGAATTAATTATTTGCTTATGTTACCTATTTGATACGCAGTTAGGATTCTTTTGTTTTTGTTTCCATTCACTTTTAAGGTCTGGTATTTTTTCATCCTTTATGGTTTCATTTTTATGAAGTAACATACACGCATAGTTCAAAATTCATAACTATATAAATAGGTATTCTCCAATCCCGATCATCTTCCATCCAGCTATTTAACCCAGCCCATCGAGTCAGCCATTGTCATTACTTCTTCGTTGATCCTTCCTGTGTTTCTTTTTACAAGATTAAGTATAGGCACACCCACAGCTGCATACATGCACGAACGTATTTCCCTTTCTTTCTGAAACAAAGGGTGGCATACGACATAGATTTTTTGTACCCTACTTTTTTTCACTTAAAAGCTATCCTGGGGGGCGCCTGGGTGGCTCTGTCAGTTAAGGGTCTGACTCTCAGTTTCGGCTCAGGTCATGATCACACCAGGTCATGGGATGGAGCCCTGCATCGGGCTACCACTTTTTTTTTTTTTTCAAGGATCACTGAGACCATTTATTCTAGACACGATGCTGACCAAGGAGTGAGGGAAGGACTGGGTGTGCAGGCTAATAAACAGAGGAGAGGGAGGACTTCCCTGGAGCTGTAGCCATTCCGTCCGCATTCTTCTCAGGGGTGAAGGCATCTGTCTCTTTTGGACAAAGGTTCCAGCTACAAGCAGGGGGAAGACCAGGGGAGGCATAGGCACACAGACCTTGACAGGCTGTGCCTCCACCCGGATCTTGCCCCAAGAGACAGCTTCGTCCAGCCCGGCACCAGAGTCAGATTCATCAAATTCCTGGGCCATGTGGATGTCGACAGCTTAGTCGGCCCCATTCCCCATGAGGCTGGCGTTGGCGGTGTGGTGCTTGACCACACCCCCACCCAGGATGATCATCTGAGTGTGCCTGGCAAAATGGCCTGTGTGTTCCTGAGCCTCACGTCCTCAATAATGTCCAGGACCAGCTTGGGTTCTTGTGGGAATCAAAAAAGATCACGTTGCCCAGGGAGCCATCTGTGAGCACTGGGCTCCACACGGGCATGTGGTTCTTCTGAGCCCAGTAATATACTGATTCTGTGTTGTTGATCTCCTCGCCCAGCCCGGCGATCATCTTGGAAGGTGTCCACTTCACGCCCTCCATGTTCCGCTCCGGCACCATCCAGTCCGTAATGGGCATCAACCAGCCCTCAAACTTGCAGCAACTGTCACTGGGCACCAGGAGGTTTCCAATCCTGTTGATCCCGTCCTCACGCAGCTCCTTCCCCCTGAGACTGAAATCACCCAGGTACGTGGTACCAGGCACTTCTTCGTCCACACTGCCAGCTGTGGTCACTAAGATGTCCACCGTGTTGTATGATGCATGAGGTAATGGATGTGACAGCTGACGGTACAGAGCCTGCTCGGGATTCTGTCGCTTCCTCTCTCTCTGCCCCTCCCCCCCTCCAAAATAAATAAACTTAAACCTGCATTAAAAAAAAGAAAGAAAAAAAAAGCTGTCCTGGATATCACATCGTACCAGTTCATGGAAATATTCCTCATGATTTTACAGCTTTATGGGATTCAATTATACGCACGAGCCAGGGTTATTCAACTATTCTCTAGAGTTAAACATTTGAATTTCATATCTTGCCATGGCAAAGAATACTGCAACAAATAACTATATGTTGCTTCAAATCTACGGAGGTGTTTCATAAAGGTAAATTTTTAAAAGTGCAATTGTTAGGTCAAGGGTAAAGAAATACGTAGGTTTGTTGACTACCATGAAGTACCCTGTCATGGAGGTTAAATCATTCTGCATTCTCAATAGCAATGAGTGAGAATCCTTGTTTTTCTGGATTCTCTGGGAGAATGCTTTCTTAAGAAAGGATGCATTTCTATCCACTCAAGAATTTAAAATACAAATCTGTTAAAGTTATCATTTATAAAAGCAACAACAAAAATATACATCATGGGGGAAACATACTAACAAGAGTTGTGTAAGATTTTTAGGTTAAAAGAAAAAGCATAAAACTTCCTGAAAGAACTTCGAGACGATATAAATAGAGAGATAAGGCATATACTGGAATAAGAAGGCTCACTGTTGTAAACGTGGCTATGATCCTCTAATGGAGCTAGTATTCAATGAGCTTTTAATCAAAATCTAAATAGGATTTTTCAAGGACATTGACGAGCTTATTCTAAAATGTATATAGAAGAGCAAACAGCCCAGAAAGAGAGGCCAAGACAGGCTTAAAGAAAAACTAGGCTGGGGGGCTTGTTCTATCAAATAACAAGTCTTAGTCATTATGTAATTTAATATTGAAGCATGAGGATAGAAAAACAGACCAGTGGAAAAGAATAGAGATCCCATAAACAGACCCATTTATATATGGAAACCTGATACATTACAGAGTAGGCAAAGTATCGATTGTTAAAAAATGCTGTCAGAACAACTGATCGTCCGCAGGGGGGAAAAAGATTCCAAACCTTAAAAGTGATTTCAAGAACTTAAAAGTGAAAGATAACAGGTTAACACATTTAGGCAAAAATATAGGACATTATTTTGAAGATCGTAACGTAGGAAAGGTGTCCTAGGTAAAATAAAGAAAAACACAAGCCACCATGAAAAAAAAAGAAATGCTGTTTAACTTCAAATTAAGAATGCACATCGAAAGATGTTACAGTGAATAAAAACCCAAGTCACGAACTGGCAGAAGATATCCACCAAAGGATAGTATTCAGAATAAATGGAGGGCTCCTTCAAATCAGTAAAAGACAAACAACCCTCTTTAAAATAGGCAGAAAGACTTGTATTTCACAGAAGAAATACAGTCAGCCAATGAGCATATGAAAAGAGGCTCAGCCTCACGAGTATGCAGAAAAATGCAAATTGTGACTCTAGGGAGAGAAGATTTTATACCCAACAAATGGGCAAAGATTAAAAAGGCAATGAGAAAATTGGATGTGTGATCCACTAGGACTCGGGGATTTCTCTCCCAGAGAAACTCTCTGCACGTGCCTCCCGTACACAAGTATGAGAACAATTAAAACAGGGCTGTCCACAGTAACAAAATACTTGACATGACCCAAATTTCCACGATGGTAAGCGGGATCACCGAACCTGGTACAATCATTTAATAACTATTACACAGCTGTGAAGATTAATGATCCATAGGTTCACAGATTGAAGTGGAGAAATCTTGAAAACAACAGGAGGCGATAAAGAAAGTCATAAAAGAAATGCATTCAGCATGATTCTATTACACATACTTGAAAAGCAGACAAAACCAAACAATATATTTTTAGGGATGCATATACATGTGGTAAAACTTTAAGGAAAAGCAAGACAGATATTAATACAGTATTAAAGTGGCAATTTCCCCTGATGGGGAGAGAGGGTGAAGGAGACACCAGAAGATTCACAGACGTAGACGATCATCTGTCTCATAAGCTGGATGTTCGATTCATCAGTCATGTTATTATCACTTTCATTTAAAATATGCATCTATGTTATACTCACTCTCTGGCAGATAAGATCTATTTCACGATGCTAAAAAGTTTAATGGAAAGGAAGAAAAGATGATCTTCTCAGTCCTTTACCTAAAAGCTTCTAGTGGCTTCCTGTTGCCTCCAGGATAAAACCTAGCTTCCTAGCATGGGAGGCTCTATGCTCTTCCCCACCAGGCCTCCAGCTACTTCTGCAACCTTGTCTCCTGCCATCTGCCCCCTCAGTCCTCACCTCCACTCACCTGTATTCTAGCGACGCCCTGTATCATCAGAGCCCTGCGCTCACGTCTGAGCCACGCCCCTCCGTTCCCTCTGCCTGGCACGCACTCCTCCTGGGTCGACTTGGCCGATTCCCCTACTTTCAAATTCAGCAAACACCCGATACTTAGGACAGCGTCCCCTGAAACTGCCGATGGATATTTGTTTCTGGGCTTTCACAAGGCTGTGCTTCAGTTCGTCTGTTTGTATGTCCCAGCTCACTTGCCTTCGAGATCTCTGCAAGGCAGGGGCTCTATTTTCATTTCAGTCCAACCAACGTTTCCCGAGTATTAACATTATGTCATGACTGTGCTAGGCGTTGGATCTGTTGGATTCATCAGCAGCAAGCCCTATTTCCTACCCTCACAGAGCTTGCAATTGAGCTATACTTATGTACATACTTATGCTCGCTGCAGTGTCCCACATATGGCACGTTACACAGTTATGTCTGATGAATCAGCGAAGGAACACTCAGTGAATGAACAGACCAAGGGACAAATAAGAACTGTTCTTTTCCTCTTTAAACAAATAAACACGGGGCACCTGGGTGGCTCAGTCATCTAAGCGTCCAACTTCAGGTCATGATCTCATGGTCTGTGAGTCTGAGCCCTGCGTCGGGCTCTGTGCTGACAGCTCAGAGCCTGGAGCCTGTTTCAGATTCTGTGTCTCCCTATTTCTCTCTCTCTACGACCCCTGCTCACACTCTGTATCCCTTTCTCTCAAAAATAAACATTGAACAAACAAGGCTTTTTGGCAATAAATCATCATTTTAGTGGCTCTTATTTATTATGACTTTTAAGGCTGTAAATTTAAGGCTACCTGTCAAAAACTAAACTTTTTCTTAAAAAAACCCACCAAATACGTACCTAAATGGAAATATTTTATTCTTATGAAATTTTCAGAAAAGATTAAACTAAACCAACCAATTAAAATCCAGATTCATTACACAACATGATGCCAAGCAATAATACAGATTGTGCGTGGAAATAGAAAGTATTAATCCAAGAATTCCTTTTTGATCTCTCCCACGTGAAGCTGTTTGTAAACACGTTTATTTGCTGTGCACTTTTCTTTAAAATGAACAAATTCCCAAGAAAGAGTTCAAATCAAGCATTCTCTTAGATTTATAAATCTCGTAATAGCTTCAGGCATCCAAGTAAGCCGTCTCCAGATCTGCCACTTATGATTAGATGCCAAGAAATACTTAAAATGATTCATCTCTCAGATACTAGCTTTCAGCAAACCACACAGAAAAACGAGTAAGGATCATCTTCATAACACAGCTACGCCACTCAGATGCAACTTTATTCTCGCTACGCTGGCCCCTATTCTTTGGTGGACAGATGTACTATCGTTCTCCCATGGACATCTTTTTGTGGCCTTCCTGGGTGGTTCCTGCTCGTCCCACTGTGGCAGGATGAACACTGGCCCCTCCGGCCATGTCCGCGTTCTACCCCCGCAACCTGTGATACATTCCGTGACACGGTCAAAGGAACCTGCAGGTTGATTAAAGGAAGCGTCTTGAGCTGGAGAGATGATCCTGGATTCTCTAGGCAGGCCTCATGTCGTCACAAGGGGCCTCCCAAGACAAAGGCAGGAGGATCTGAGTTAGGAGATGCTGTGATGATGGAAGCAAGAAGTTGGAGGAATGTGAGGAAGGCATCATGAGCCGTGGAATGCAGTCACCTCTCCGAAGCGACAAAGGGCAAGGATTCTTTCTTCAGAGTTTCCAGAAGGAGGAGGCCCTGTGACATTCTCCCAGTAAGCTCACTACAACTTGTTTTGGATTTCTGATCTCCAGAAAGGTGGCATATGACAAATCTATATTGTTTGAAGAGACTAAGTTTGTGGTAAATGTTACGGCAGCAATAGAAAACTCATGGACTCCTTTTAGACTTCATTCCTGGCTGTGCTATCTTGCCCCGGCAGTGTTCCGGCAAACACTCAAATGCTCTCATCTCTAAAACGATCTTCATGCCTCACCGGCTATCCCTTTGTACTCTGGTACAATCTGCATTAACGGGATATTTGTTGGCTGTGGCAGACAATGCTGGTTAGCTACCCGGAAGCCATTCCCAACTCACTCCCTTGCAGCCTCATCCTGCAGTGGCTAGAAAGCCAAACACCCTTCCCCAGACTCTCTTGCAATGAGGGACGGCAGCATGACCCAGTTCTGGAAAAGCAGGTGTATGCCGATGTCTGCTGGGAGAAAGTCTGAGGAAAACTGCTTCCCTGAAAAAGGGGAAGATGTGACCAGTGTGACCATTTCCTTCTTACTACCTTGAAAATGGGCGGTGATGGTTAAGCCTGCATTCACTGTGTCGCTATCGTGAGCAAAAGGCCAAGAGAACGTCAAAGACAGGCTCTGATATTGCTGAGTCATGGAGCCAAAGCCAATAATTGCCTATCCCTGGAAACTTCTGGTTTTGTGAGAACAATACAGCTCCTGTTTGTTCAAGCCCCTGCAGTGTGGTTTGGTGTTACTTGCAGCTGAGGGCACGCCCAACTAGTACATGACCTTTCTCGGGTAGCACCTGTTACCAAAAGCAGCCAGAACACTGAGGCTTCAGAAAATATAACAGAATCCTCCTTAGCACATAGTTCCACGCATTGCTACATATAAAAAGGAAAAAAGTAAACAAAGAAAATAAGAAGGAAAAAGAGGGGGGGGGGAGGGAGGGAGAGGGAAAGGGACAGAGATGGAGAGAATGGGGGAAAGGGGGCCAGGAAGGAGAGAAGAGGGCATGAAAGGAGGAAGCATCTGAAACCCAAACTTCAGTCACTGCTATCCAACTACACATTGAAAACAAAATGCTGAAAAATTAGAAACATCCACCTTCATTGCCTCGGTCTCACGGAATTACATGCTACAAACACACATTGAAGAACAGGCAGTGGCAATCAAGTTGAGACTTTCAAGCACCCAGTTACTCCTTCTGACATGAAGGGACCACCTCTAAGTCTCCCCCTCGTCATTCTGCAAACCTGAAAACCAAATCAACTCAGAGCACTATTAGAGGAGATTACGAATAAAATGCTCCCATATTTGGGACACTACATGTAACGTAAAATTCCTAGAGCAATAATCTGGATCACAGTGAACTGTCTAGAGGAAATCAATGTCAAGGAGATCGAAGCTTACTCCAAAAATGAAATTCATCTAGCCACTTCCTACAATTGTCTCTTTGGTGCGCACGTCATAAAATATAAGATTTCAGATTTGTGAAGGTCTTTTGGTAAATCTTTTGTGGCCAAGACAGAGATCTAAAACGAGCCTTTTCGTTAGAAGATTCCATTTATGATGGGTATTATTACTATCGTGGTGTCCAAGGGAGCCAAAACGTTTAGAGGCTGAAGTCACGACCTATGTGGACAACCTACTGAAAGACAGGCATAGTTCTAGAAATGGAGACAAAGAGAAATCCAGTTCTTGTCCTTGTGAGGCCCAGATTTTTATTAAGTAACAGACATTAACAAATAAATACAAGTTATAGGATATAAAAGGGGAATTACAAGTTCTTTCAAGGGAATGAGGGAATAATTTAAAAAAAAAAAAAGAGCCAAAAAACCCCTCCCTTTTCCATGCTCATGTTTTGGAAACACTGTTATTGTGAAAATGTCCATACTACCCAAAGCAACCTTTACATTCAATGCAACTGCTACCGAAATACCTGTAGTGTTTTTCACAGAACTAGAACAAATAATCTTAAAATTCATATGGAACCACAAAAGACCCCAAATAGCCAAAGCAATCTTGAGAAAAAAGAACAAAGCTGGATGTATCACAATCCCAGATTTCAAGCTATATTACAAAGACACAGTCATCAAAACAGTATTGCACTGGCACAAAAACAAACACATAGATGAAGAAAACAGAAAAAATGTCCAGAAATAAATCCATGCTTATATGGTCAATAATCTATGACAAAGGAGGCAAGAATATATAATGGGGGAAAGATAGTCTCTTCAACAAATGGTGTTGGGAAAACTGGACAGCAACATGCAAAAGAATGAAATGTGACCACTTTCTTACACTATACACAAAAATGAACTCAAAATGGATTAAAGACATATGACCTCCCATCCAAGTACTAACCTGAGAAACTTAACAGAAGACCATGGGGGAGGGGAAAGAAAAAAAATGGTTAGAGAGGGAGAGAGCCAAAACATAAGAGACTCCTAAAAACTGAGAACAAACTGAGGGTTTACGGGGGGTGGGAGGGAGGGGTGGGTGGGTGTTGGGTGTTGAGGAGGGCACCTGTTGGGATGAGCACTGGGTGTTGTATGGAAACCAATTTGACAATAAATTTCATATTAAAAATAAATAAATAAGTAAATAAATAAACAAACATTAAAAAAAAAGACATATAACCTAATATAATAAAACTCCTAAAAGAATACATAGGCAGTAAACTCCTGGGTATCAGCTCTAGCAACAGTTTCCTGTTTATGTGTCTGCAGGCAAGGGACACCAAAGAAAAAATAAACTATTGGGACTACATAAAACTAACTTTTGCACAGCAAAGAAAACCATGAACAAAACACAGAGACAACCTACCGAACAGAAATATTATTTGCAAACAAGTTTTTCAATAAGGGGTTAATATCCAAAATATATAAGGAACTCATACAACACCAAAACAAAACAAAACAAACTCCTCACAAATAATCTAATTTAAAATGGGCAGAAGACCTGTATGGACATTTTTACTAAAGTTATATAAAGATGGCGGCCAACAGACACATGAAAAGATGCTCAGCATCACTAATCACCAGCTAAATGCAAACCACGAGATACCCCCTCACACCAGTCAGAATGGCTACTATCAAAAAAACAAGAAATAAGTGTTGGTGAGGATGTGGAGAAAAGAGAACCATCCTACACTCTTGGTGAGAATGCAAACTGGTGCAGCCACAGTGGAAAACAGTATGGAGATCCTCAAAAAATTAAAAATAAAAATACCACCCAATCCAGTAATTCCACTGCTGGGTATTTACCCAAAGAAAGTGAAAACACTAATTTGAAAAGATATATACATCTCTACGTTTACTGCATCATTATTTACGATAGCCAAGATACACAAGCAACCCAGGTGTCCGTTGACAGACAAATGGATAAACAAGATGTGGTGTATATAGACAGTGGGATATCACCAGAACATAAAGAGAATGAGATCTTGCCATTTGTAGCAACAGGGATGGACCTAGAGGGTATTATGCTCAGGTGAAATAAGTCAGACAGAGAAAGATAAACGCCGTATGAGTTCATTTATATATGGAATCTAAAAAACAAAACGAATGAACAGTAAAACAGCAACAGACTCATATATATGTAAAATGTTGGTTACCAGAGGGGAGGGGGATAGGAGGATGAGCAAAATAGGGGAAGAGTATTAAGAGTTATAAACTTCCAGTTATAAAATCAGTAAGTCATGGGGAGGAAAAGTACAGTGTAGGGAACAGAGTTGATAATATTGTAATAACGTCATATGGTGACAGATGGTGACCACACTTGTCACGGTGAGCACTGTATAATATACAGAACTGTTGAATCACTCTGCTGTATACTTAAAACGTGTAATATTGTTATATTAGTATACCGAAGTAATAGAATTCAATTAAGAAAAACAAAAACAAAAAAACTCTCCCTTTTACTGATGGATTGGAGACCAGACCAAGGATGGTAAGATGAAGAAGTTCCTTGACATTTTGACAGGTCACCAGAGAAGGGCAGTTTCAGGTGATGGAGTAGTGGGACGACTTTAATACATGAATTATTCAAATTCCTCCACCAACACCAAAAACGTCTTCAGAGACGAAGTTGGAGAATGAGTTAACAGCTAGTAACAAAGTCATCCAAAAGACGAAGGCTTAAGGGAACATCCAGACAGATACTAAAGTGTGAACAGAGCTTGCAATTTTTTGGGAGAGACTGGAAAGACCGGTCTACAGGGAAAGTACAGTTTGGGGACGTTCTGTGTCACCGAGCAAGTCGTTAGTGCAACCAGGGGCGGCAGTCCACTGTGCGCGTCTTTCGCTTTGGTCGGGGATACTGGAAAAGGGGGCACTGCTGATTGGCTGTGGGGTTTCAGAGAGCACCTGACAGAGCTACGGACTGACGTACTGAGCAGGTACTGTGAGATCCTTACATGTTAATCCCTTCAATCCTTGCCATGACCCTGTGAGATATCGATCAGTGCCCCCCAATCTACTAGAATTAGAATATGGAGTTTTGAACACACTTAGATAGGAGTCCTGGCTCTCTCGTGTAGTCCATCTGTGATGACATAAAATTTAAAATGAGACTGAGGGAATAAATGACGTCAAGTTACCCTCCCAAGGAATCACGGCAAGGTCAAAGTAGAATTAAAAACCATAGGTCCTCCCTCTACAGGCTGTGGTTCTAACCCTCTGGATGACGACGCTCCCGTGGTGATCTCTCCCATCTCCTCGGGACTGCCGTCAGAAAGATGCAAACTTCAGCTCCTACCTTCACACATTTTTGTGTTGCCACTTCTGCATTCAATATTCTCTGTGGCACCTAGCGCAGCAAAATATGTCTTGAAATAACTGTTGCAAGAGAGTAAATTGGTGCATTCTATTTTAGGGGGTTGGAGAGGAGCGGGAAATTTGGCAATAATTATCAAAATTTCAAACGCGCCCATCCTTTTTGGAACAATGTCACTGCTAAGAATTTAACCTCCTGCTAGACACTAAAAGTATGCCTTGCCATTCACATAGGGATATACCCACGAATACACACGCATGCACACAACAGGCCGATAGGAGCCAGAGTAGCAGAGTGCGTGAGAACATGGCCTCAGGAGCGTCACTGCACCAAGTTCAAATCCTACTCCTTCCCGCTTCCGCCATTTTCTACCTGTGACCCTGGGCTTCCTGGATCTCTATTCCTCAGTTTATTCATCAGTAAAATGGTGGTAAGAATAGTAACTACCTCATAGACTTGTTGAAAGAATTCAATTAATTATCTTTGCAAAGGCCTTGGGCCAGCAAGTATTAGGTACTGTTTAAATGTTAGCTGTTATTAGGATTTTCCGTCAAACACCGTAAGAGCAAAACAATCTGAAAATAACCTAAACGTGAGCCAAGAATAGAATGTCTGAATTCACGGTGGTACCTCCGTATCAAGGAGAATGACACTGTCACCGAAGATCCTGAAACATATCTGCAGGAGCTTCTCGTCCAGAAGAGAGAGAACATACATGTGTCAGGCAACCAAGTCTATCCGGGGATCTGTGGGATTTTTCTTCCAGTCATTTGTCTGGTAGCCATTTGTGGAATCAGTATAGTACTAACTATGGTCTGAATGCCCCAGGATGAGCAGAAACGTGAGACAACGCAAAGATCAAAGTCATGCACATGTGCACATGGACACTGCACCTTTACAGACCCACACGGGCCCTTCCTGCCCGCCGCCTCACCCCTCAATTC
Source organism: Lynx canadensis (assembly GCF_007474595.2). NCBI lineage: Eukaryota > Metazoa > Chordata > Mammalia > Carnivora > Felidae > Lynx > Lynx canadensis. Next base: position 7,401,995 of record NC_044315.2, on the reverse strand, counting down.
CCAGCTATTACGGGAAGAAAACATGGGAGCTACCTTCCTCCCGTCCCTGCTTCCATCAGACTTCCCACAAAAGCTGCCAAAATAATTCGGGAGAACGCATATTCTCCCGCCCGGATCTACACTGTTAGGCCCTTTGCTGTGAATTCCGTCTTTCACACTCCTTGCCTGACAGGTAAACTGCATGAGAGCTCTTTTTACGGATTTTTCGGAGCACTGGTTTTGACTAGCGTTAGTCACATGCTTCAAGAAAACTGGAGTATGTCCACATCACATTGAACCGTCCATATGGAAATTTTGGAAATAGAGCAGAGGGTCAAACCAGCCAATGAGAATATAACTTAGCTGTGGGCCAGATTATGAAAAAATGTGTCATCTCTGAATTCAAGTCACGTCGTAGGCGTATTTCTGAGATGAACAGCTGAGGACCTGGGGCAGCCTGTGGGTGACGAGTGGGGCAAGGGGGGAGAAGCAAGACGTCGCTCCTTCACTACCCAATGTCTGGCGCTCTATAGTCACTGGGTCCTCAGACCAATCCTGTGAACTAAGAGTCACCAAGCCCACGCAGACCATGAAAACGTCGGGGGTGGCAAAGAACTGCCCACACTTATTGAGCGGGCAAGTGATGGAGCTAGGATTTAAAATCCAGGTGGGTTGGTCCTCAAACCACACTCTTTCTTCTAAAGCTCAACAGTTCCGGGCAGAGTTCCAATTTCAGTAATGGTAAAGGAAAGGGTACCAGAGTAAACAGAAGGTCTGTCGAAACTCCCAGTGGTGCTCCTTGACCCACGAAAACACTGCAGGGTGACAGATGTTCCAGGAAGTCCTTCTGGATCCAAGCTGCCCGAGGAAGAGGAGAAGGTTACAGCCAAGGCCCAGTGTCATGAAGGTGACCAAAATGAATGGTGAACACTGACCGGTAGCCTGAAGCATTGCTGGGATTCACCTGGAAGTTCTCGTTTATGCTGAAGAAGTCTCGTGACCGAGGGTCTGACTCATATTCCTAGAGGAAAGCACTGCTGGGAGAAAATCTCGGGAAACCAGCTGTCAATCCAAGTACCCAACAGGGTCTTCTGGTACTTGGCTCAGCCCTGCCTGGGCCTGATGGTTGCTGCCCTACCCCGGGGCCCCCAAAACACAGGGGACATCTAGGATTAGGGTAAGTAGTAGCAAAGAGCCCTGACTGGACAGCGAAACAGCCAAGATCTCAGCTTGAGATGGTGTGACCCTTGCCCCCCACGTCTGGCACACTAATGTGAGAAATAAAGTCCAACGTCTCTGTGTCCCTTTCTCTCTTTCTGGTTCAAAGGCGCTCCCCTTCATCCTGGTGCCAGCTTCAACCCTGTCTGGATGCCACCCCCTTCAGTTCTCCCCCAGCACTAAGAGGCGTATCCATCCTGCTCAGACATCCCCAGGATGGTTGGGATTTCAATGGGGATTCACTGACCGTTTAAGACAAGCCTAAAGAAATGAAGGGAATAAATACCTAGTGGTAGAATTTCAGAGCCTACGAAACAATTCAAGATACAGTCAAATCCTGCACGCACACACAGGCCCACATATACAAAGCAGACAGACATAAAAGAAAGAGAAGACACACGGATGTATAATTAAAAGGAAAGTATATCTATCCATAGCATTTAATCAAGAATATCTACGTGGGGGCGCCTGGGTGGCTCAGTTGGTTAAGTGTCCGACTTCAGCTCAGGTCACGATCTCACGTGAGTTCGAGCCCCACATCAGGGTTTGTGCTGACAGTTCGGAGCCTGGAGCCTGCTTCAGATTCTGTGTCCCCTTCTCTCTACCCCTCCCCACTCGTGCTCTGTATCTCTCTCTCAAAAATAAATAAACATTAAAAAAATTTTTTAAAAAAAGGTATCTATGTGTACTCTTGCTGTGGAGAACTGAGACCTGGGAGGCAATGGCAGACTTTTGAGGGTTACCTCCCACCTCGCACGCCGCTGGGTGTCACCCCAGCCCTCTGTGAGGCCAGCCTGGTGTCAGTGTGCCTTTCTCTGCACACACCAGGGCTGTTATGTCCATGATCCCTCTGCAGCTAAGCTCCTACCTGACCAAGAAAACCCTTTCATTCCCTGGTTGCTTCCGTTCTATTTTACACTTAACCCTGACCAACTCTTCCCAGTCTCTGGAAAGTCCACTGACAGTAAAAGCCCTCTGGGTGGCTGAAAGGGGGTCTGGCCTAGTCTGTATGGGGCTCGGAAGGGCATGCCACCAGACGGCTCAGGGTCATTTCCACAAGCCCAGTGCAAAGCACGGTCCCTGGCTCACAGTAGGCCCTACAGGTAGATCTGTTTGGCGTCTCTGAACCGTTTGCTCAGGACAAGTCCAGTCCTTCAGGCAGGCTTAGAAGTTGCCATCAGCCTTCAACACGAGCACTTGATACTGACCACAGTGGGCAGCACCTTTCCCTGCATTCATTCTGTTCCTGGGTGAAGAGGAAGGCAGAAGCTTCCAGAGGTTCAAAGCCCAGCCCCTCACGCAGCACCCCCGCATAAAAGGAGCAGCGCCTGTAGAATTCTGTGTGGGTTACCCCACCTTCAAGCGCTCCTTCAGGTTCAACTTGACATCTTGAACACGGGGGGCAAAGACTGATCTCTGTTGGTGACTCTCAGAGCACTCTGTGGTCATCTCTCCGTCCAGACCGTGAGCAATTCACATGGGACATGCTCGGCATGTCTGCTTATGTAAGCCCTGCGACACAGTCCAAAGGACCGCGGGTCGGGGACCCGGGAGCTTCCGGCCCTCACCTCAATGCCACGAACTCTAAAACCACTGATGTTTAGAGCTGGGAGCAGCGTGTGAAATGATGGTATCTACATTTTACAGATGAGGACATGGGGAGAAGGAGAAGTGAGGTGATTCCACCATGATCATGCACTTGACCCCAGCAGAGGGCTAACTCAGCCCAGCGTACTTCGCAGCATCATGGGTCTCGACAGGTTGACATTCTGAGCTTACAAGAGACATTTTTGTTCTTCACAAGAAGATGGATGAATCTATAGATGAATCTCAGAGAATCTAAGTGAAAACACTGAGTCAGTCCGTCTCTCCCTCTCCCTCTCTCTCTCTCCCACCCCACTGCTTCCAGAGCTGTTCCCGAACACCATGTGTGAGAGAAAACAACAGAATGGAAATTGCTCATATGGAGCATGAGAAGGCTGTCCACCTCCCTCGCACAGCCCGTGCACAAAGACAGCCCCTCAGCTGTGCCGCAGACACAAGGTGGCTCGTGCTCATTGTTTATTGTGACAGCTGACAGGCCAGCTGGCACGGATCACTCCTCACTTCCAACAGAGATGCCACCAGGACACGTGTGACAGGTGCCAGCTGCCACTCAAGAAGGTGGGTGGTGTCCTTGCCCGTCAGCAGGGTGCAGCCCGTGGTCCAAGCCCCGTGTCCTATAGCCCTCCACGAGGCCACGGCCGCCCGGCAGAGCGCAGAAGTGGGAGCGGCCCCAGGCGCACCGTCCTTGGGAAGGGGTGGCCACCCACTCATGCTAGCTGGGTCGCCAGAGCCACGGGGGGAGGCAAAGTTGGCTCTGATGCTCCCAGCAGGTCTGCGTTATATCCAGCAGAGGACCAGCGGTTCTGGACAGAGTGAGGAAGAGAAGGAAGAGGCCAAGTGTTGCCTGTGAAGACCACTCTGGGCGCCCCTGGAAGTGGGGGCCGGACCTGAGGGATCTGGCAGTCTCAGGAACGGGGGTGGGGGGTGGTCCCATCCCCAACCTCGGCCAGGTCCACCTGGATTCACCGCAGACAGAAAGCAGCTCCTTGCAGAGCTGGGGGAGGGGGAAGGGAGAGGGGTTTGCGCCCTGACCCAGGGCACAGGACACAAAGGGGGCTCTCAAGTGGCGGGCGCGAAGCAACACAACAAACCCCTTCTGCGCTCAAGTTTTCCTTCGCCAACCTGCTCAGCGGGGTGCAGAGGACATGTTCTCAACCTCAGCGCCAGATAATTCTTCATTGTGGGGGGCTGTCCCGTGCACTGAGATGGCCAGCAGGTCCCCGGTCTCGCCCCACTAGACTCCAGCAGCAAAGTCACCCCCAACTCTCAAAAACATCTCCAGACGTGGCCCCTGTCCCCAACGGAACTCCCAACTGAGAAACCACTGGCATCAAGGCCAAGAGCCCAGGCCCGAGACTGCTTGGGTCAACGGAATCCCAACTCTGTCGCTCACTAGACAGATACCTTTGGCCATGTCGTCCAACCTTTGTGCTTGTGTCCTCAGCTGTAAAATGGGAGTGTAACAACAGAACACAACTTTATGAGGTGGCCCCAAATGGCAATTATTTCATACAGGGAAAACTCTCACGGTGCCATGGCTCACGGTCGGGCATCCCCGTACCCCAGAGGAGCCCAGGAAAGTCTCCGTTCTCCCACAGTCCCTACTGGCAGGGCTCCGCCCTACAGCCCACCTGTGAGGGGCGTCTGTGCACAATTTGGAAAACAGAAGAGAAGGAGAAGCCCTGATTCCCCTCCAGGACAGACCAACGCAGCCGTGCGCGGGCACAGGTGGGAAGTCTGCCTCAGCTTCGAGACCTCCTGCAAATCACCTGCCTCGGTGCCGTCAGCGATGGAGGTCATCTGTGGCTGTCTCTGTTCATTTCTGCAGCCTCTTCGTTTTTGGACAGCCAGATGCACTCTTTCCTGACCCTTCCTCCACCAGCCTGTCCAATGGGTGTGTAAGACATAACTTCCTGTATGAAATTCCCTCCCGCTTAAAATAGCCAGAGCAAGTCCTTTTTTTTCCAGACCAAATGCTAACTTAGGAACCAACTGACTCGATCAAGATACTAAAATCGTACCGTCAAGAAAGTGTTCCTGGGAGTAATGATGCACTGGTATGTATGTATGTATGTATGTATGTATGTATGTGTATGTATACACACACACACACACACACACATATACACACACACACATACACTGTGTGAGTGTGTGTGTGTACGTATGTATCTACAACAGAGCATTTATTTCCAAAGAAAATTCCAAAACACGAACCAGGTAGAAGTAGAGCCTTTCAAGATGGCCAGGCGTGTGGAGAAGGGGTGTGCCCAGGGGGTTCACCACTTGCTCACACTTCTTCCCACACCCGCAGAACCCTAAGGCTTTGAAAGACCCTCTTTGCAAATCTCCGCAGTAAGAGAAGAACCCTAAAATACATGCCAGGCCCACGCACGCCAAGTGCTAGCGTGGAAGTTTGCATGAAGTGTTCCCAGGGCCAGAGAAAGGAGCGAGCGACTGCTGACCTGATCGCGGAGCAAATCTGTTGTGTGTTTGAGTGTGTGTATGTGCGTGTGCGTGTGTGTGCACGCGCGTGCAAGCGCACTGTGCTCGGCCTGGGGAGAGAAAGGCTCATTAAGAAGCAGGGTCCCTGTCCTTAAGGATTTCATAGTCACGCGGCAGATGAAAGCAGAAGCAAGACGGAAAGTCCCAGAAGATATGGCGCCGTGTGTTGGGAGAGGCACGCGGCATTGAACGTGTCCTACGAACACGGCCTCGGTGAGCAGATGCTGGGCTGGGCTGGGCTGTGCAGCACAACGTGCTCCCTGACCCCCACATGTGACAGGAAGCCCACCCCCAGGGCGCTGAGAATATACAGTTGCCCAGGCAGGGGAGGGAGCCAGAAGCTGGCATCCCACCCCCCCTGGTGAGTCAGGAGTTGCGCTGCTCCGGGCCTGGGTCTCCCGCCCGGGGAAGGCCCATCGATTAGGAGGGAGTTGCCATATGGTCGTTATTTTCGAATCGATTTTTGGTGAATTGCTTTCATCTGGTGGATTCAGTTTGGGTGGGCCAGACACCTTGTTCCCGTACTCCACGTTTCATCCGCTATGACTTTCAGAAAACTCAAGGTTTTCATGGGAAACTGGGCAGATCTGCTCTGAACACTTTTTTTTTTTTTATTGTTTTGACACACCCGCCAAGAGACTGGTCTCTCTTTCCAGCACTGCTTTCAAAAGTCAGATTTTTATGGTTGAGAATTCTCATTAAAAATGATTACTTTTGGCAGGAGAAGTCGGAAAGGTGACAGGAGAGGGGGAAGTATTAGAGGCACTGAGATTTTTTTTTTTCCCTTCCATTTGCAGAAAGCCTGCCTGTAAAACAAACATCGTGGGGAGAATGAAAAAAAAAAAAAGTTTGAAACACACAACGAAACCCCTCCTAACCCTCACAGGTGGCATTCAAAGCAATTTCCTAAATACAGGGGTTCACCCACGGTCCCCATTACCTACTCCTCCCGACTCGGTAGGCTGCAAACCCGCCGGGTGTGGGGCTGTGTCTGCCCCAGCTCCGGTCTCTCTCTCTGCACAGTCTGAAGGGCCTGGTGCGTGAGAGCACCAAAGAAACCTCGCGAGGTAACAAGGCAACGGCTGATGGTTATTCGAGGCCTGGGGGTGGAAGAAGCCAATGCACAGTATGGACACCTAATGTAGGGACTAGAAATCCAGGCGAACCCAATTCTTCTCAGTAATTCTGCATTTATGCTTTCGTCCGTGTCATGGGCCACAAACAACAACAACAAAAATCATTCCTAACTCTGCAATCATTCTCTAAAGGAACTGAACGTACAGACTTTTCTTGATGCTTCTGTTTAGACATACAATTTCTTGAGGACATTGAGATTCCAATCTTTTTTTTTTTTAGTTTTTTTTTTAATGTTTGTTTATTTTTGAGACACAGCACGAGTGGGGGAGGGACAGAGAGAGAGAGGAGACACAGAATGGGAAGCGGGCTCCAGGCTCTGAGCTGTCAGCACAGAGCCCGACGTGGGGCTCGAACTCGTGAACCACGAGATCATGACCTGAGCTGAAGTAGGATGCTTAACCGACTGAGCCACCCAGGTGCCCCAGGATTTGTGTCTTTTTAACTCTCATGCAAAAATATCCCTCCTCACATTTCTGTGCAAACTAAGACATCCCCTCGTGAGCTGTCAGGAAATGTGGGGACCTGGTGGGTCCCAGCCCCACTTTGCCTGAACTTTGTTTCCTTCCAATACCTGTTCACATGCTGGATCTTGTCCCTGGTTTCCTGTATAGGATTAGAGTAAAAATGTGGCCTTTCTTTGGGGACTCTCCAGCTCTCTGTGATAGTTTGGGCCACAGTGTGGTGACACCCATCAATTATTTGGGGTCCTTTGGTGGCCCATGATGTCTCATGTCCTCAGCCCTCCAAACACCAGTGCATCCCTCTCAGAAGAAGTGACAGACTTCAAGGTAGCTACAAGTTTAAAAACCACGTCCACAGCAGACTCCATTTTCCCTTGCATGTTTTCTATTTTGATGACAGTGTTGTGATTTTTATTGCCCATAACCAAGGAAGCAGTCACGATTAAAATTCAAAGTACTGGGGGTGCCTGGGTCGTTCAGGCGGTGGAGTGTCCGACTTCGGCTCGGGTCAGGATCTCATGGATCGTGGGTTCAAGTCCCGCATCGGGCTCTGTGCTGACAGCTCAGAGCCTGGAGCCTGCTTCGGATTCTGTGTCTCCCTCTCTCTCTCTGCCCCTCCCCTGCTCATGCGCGTGCTCTCTCTCTCTCTCTCAAGAATAAATAAACATTTAAAAAAAAAAAAAAAAGGAAGAGGCAAGGAGGGATTTTCCCTAGAACTACCAGGGCCAGCTCGGCCCTGCTAACGCCTTGATTTCACACTTCCGGACTCCAGAACCGTGAGAGAGTTATTTTCTGTTATTTTAAGCCCCCCAATCGTGATGCTTGGCTGTGGACACAGAAAACTAATACAGAAATCGGCCAGTCCAGTGCCTTCAAAGTGCAGACGTACATGTGCACTGAAACCCAGGGACACCTGGAGACGGACCTAGTGGGACAGGGCTGAGTCCTGGTGGAGCTGAAACAGTTCAGCTGTTCACTCACTTGTCCGTGCACTCCCTCAACAAACATTCATCGAGCGCTTTCTTTTTTTTTATAAGTTTATTTATTTTGAGAGAGTGAGAGAGTGAGCAGGGGAGGCACAGAGAGAGAGAGAGAGAGAGAGAGAGAGAGAGAGAGAGAGAATCCTAAGCAGGTTCTGCACTGTCAGTGCAGAGCCCGGCGTGGGGCTCAGACTCACGAACTGTGGGATCATGACCTGAGCTGACGTCACGAGTTGGACGGTCAACTGACCGAGCCACCCGGGGGCCCCTCATCAAGTGCTTTCTTACTCAGAAGATGTCACTGTGTACTGGACAACTCGAAGACAGACCTGTCCCTGTTGGAGCTGTCCTTCCAGCAGAGTTGACAGATGATCAACAACCGTCTATACAGTCCATGATTTAATTACCAGTAAGGTAAACGCTACAGAGAGAGAAACAGAGTCTAGGGATGAGAGCTCAGGATGGTGATCCTGGAAGTTAGGCAAAGGTCCCCACAGAAGTGGCGTCTGAGAGGAAATCTAAGGGACACATTAGAGTTAGCTCACCACGCCCCATAAGAGTGTATGTGCGGGCACGTGACGAAAGGCGTTTTGAGGGGGTGACGAGGTAGAATGAGAGGAGAACATTCCAGATAGAGATCGTGACCTTGTTATCAACCTTCCGTCCACCATGCTGCCTTTCCTGGAAACCCATACAAGACCAAGAGAATGCACAGTCCTGTCAAGTTCTGTCAACCAGACAGTAACCATGAACCACAGCAGCCCAGAAAGACGAAGGAAACTCGTTTGCGGTATCCCCTGGACTACACAGGTCCACTCTAGAAATATCACAACGTTCTATCTGAAATAGTTCACCTCTCGCGAAGCCAAAAACACCCTCTCTCCGTTCTCCCCTACCCCATAGATAAAGTTACGTTGCGTTTTTTCCCCCACTGTCTACAAAGAAGTTCAACAACAATCACAAAGACTTCTCTCCACAAGAACTGGCATAACCAATCTGGCCCTGATAAATAGGAACCTGGTAAATACTGTACAGCTGATAAATTCTGTCCCAATTATACAGGCCTATCAAATTCAAAGGTGGTTTTGTGGTAGGCTATTAAATGCATGGTTCAATTACAACCTTCCTGCACATAACATTTCTTCTCTGGTTAAGGCACCAAATGCTAATTCAAAGATTGGTCATATTTTCCACTCGAAGTTCATTACTTTCAGAGTAAATTGAGTGCAGTGAATGACTGGCTGACCCCAATCACCCCTCACCCAGAAAGTCAATGGCCACACAGCACCGTCGTCCAAGAAAAAGCTCCACACATCTGAAGCTAGTTTATATGGAGTCGGCCACGAAGTCAGGGAGGACCAGAAACTACTGGAATTTCCATTGTTTCTGCAAGAGAGCTCCTGGCCAAACCGTCTCATTTTCTTTCAACAGGGGGACCTTACGTTTTGTGATTCCTTTACTTTCTCGTTTCCACTTCACACTAAATCAACGAGAAGAATTATATGCTCCTAAACAGAACAAAGGGCCAGAATGAGCGTCAGCAGCATACATCAGACCAGAAGCGCCACGGGGGCGTTTTACAAGACTTCACGTGAAGTGACAGTGTGGCTCCCCAATGCGGAAAAACAACGCAAGTCCTCTGCCTTGAGATTCCCGAGCTCGTTTGCAGTAATTGCCTTGGCCCACCCATCCCATCTCACTCGGGGAAGGCTCTGATGTTTTCCTGCAATTTCTCTGCTCTGATGCTGACTTGAAAAAACTCCTCCACATGGATGCACTCAATCACCCAGCATTAAATGAGACATCTAAGGGTTCTGCCACTCACCATTTCTGTCATGTTTTCTCAGCCCTTGGAGGACTCCATTGTTGTGCAAAGCCACTACAATCCCATTACCAGCTGGCATACGATCAGATGATAACTAAAGTGAACACAAACACTTAACCAGCACAGGGAACCGCGGAGGCCTCCCTCTTGGGCAACGCGGCCCAGGAGATTTTCTGACACCAGATCCACAAGCCAAACAATCACATTGCAAAACGCTTTCAGTGTCGAGGAACGACCATTCAATCAGCCCTCACATGCCTGTCATCTGGTCCCCAGCGCTGAAGAAACAGTCAGCTTGGCCTTTATTCTTCTCTGAACACTTTTTCAGAAACCGCTAAGTCGTTCCAGTCTCCTTCCCCCCCCCCCCCCCCCCGTACCACGACTCAGATGTTTCGAAGGCCGGTTATTAGCGCCTGGCCTTGCGCTGGTCTCTGCACGGCAGTTAGGAGTTGGCTTGGGCGGACTAAAGAGAGACGCCGGTCTGGTTCTAGGGAAGCAACTACAACCAGTTCAAAGAGTTGTTCTGACTGTTCCTTGACCCCTCTTTGCTCTGCAGCAGGACGGGGCAGGCACTGTGCACTTCAATCAACAGATGATGCAGTGTGGGCCCCGTGCGCCGTGGAGCAGACAGAAGGTACACCCTCCCTGCCTTCGAGAAGCTGGCAGTCTATTTGAGGGCACATACGCATGCTTGCACATGCACACACACACACACACACACACACACACTATTAGTACAAGGCGATATATAAATGTAATGTGAGGGATAGAAAGAGAGGACAAGCACTCGGAGAAGCCTGAGAAGGCAGAAACCTTGGGCGGAGGTGGTCCCCAAGTCTTTCCAGAGTGCAGATGACCAAATAGGGTCTATAAAAGCGGGTAGGGTTGACTTCCCCAGCTCTGAAGTTTGGGGAGATTCCCAGCAGGGGAAGTGTCCCAAGCAAGGACAGACCTCTCAGGATGACCAGCCTGTAACAGAGGGAGTCAGTGGGGAAGCTGCGGAGGAGCAGGAGGAATGTCCCCTCCTTAAAATACATGCTCAGAAAGCGGTGCCCTTTCTTCAGTATTTAGGCGTCGGTGCTAAGGCTGAGAAGCAACTTTGGCAGGAACTCTGACTGCGAGGGTCAGCGGGTGGCGTGTGTGACCGGAACATCAGCAATAAGGTTGTGAGACGTGTTGGCCAAACTGACTGCAAGTAACATGGCTTCTAACGTGGCTGCTCCCCGGCCGGCTGCCCCAGCCCACGGAGCCGGCTTCCGATAGGAAAACATGGTTACACGTTACACGCTGGTGCTGTGGTATCTTCACAAACACCTGATTTCTGAACGCTTGGATTGAAACAGGAGCAAAACTCTTCCTGGGAAGTGATCACAATTTTCAAGCGCATCCTGCTGGGAAGGAAGGGAGGCAAGAAGGGAGGAACGGACAGAAATAAACTTGGCTCCTTGCCAGGGGCCCGTCATGTCGTGCCGGGAGGGATGCGGGACACAGAAAGGGCAAACTGGGACGAGGTGGGCAGACACAGTCCAGCCGGTGCTCCTCACCACCCCCCACCCTTGCTCCCACAGGATTGGGCTCCGGCAGCCCAGGGGGTGTGCACCTGTCCCCGGAACCCACGGCCGAAGGAGAAGTCACTGAGGACTGAACTAAGGTGACTCACCCCCCACCGGTTGTTCTTCGTGAATTAAAAGAACGTCTGGGAAGTCCTTTCTCAGTATGATTTACCATCTCTGAATTGAACTGAAACAGATGGAAAGGTAGGGGGTTTTGTGCGTTCTCGGCCGTAAGTGGGATCTTGACCGGGACTCAAGAAGGGAAAAGCTGGTGAGGACGGCTTACAGAGTGGCTCTCCCACTGTCCGACCTCTGCTCTGGGAGTGGACAGTCCCCCGGGTACCAGCTGTGGCAGAGAGGCCTGGTCCCTGGGGAGGCAGGTACGTGCACACCTGGAAAGGGCCCCCCACGTGAGGCTGAACATGCCCCTCGGGATCCCTGCGACAGTGGGACGGCCCACACGGCAGCGAGCTAATGAGACCAACCGTCCCTGACGAGAAAAGAGACGTGACGCCGTCTCACTCAGGGGAACGAGCGTGGAGAATCCCGGAGGACACAGGCTGAGGTTCAGGTTCACGTTCAGGCCGCCCCGCCTACCGTGTGCGCGGAACTGTGCACGGCGCCCCCTGGCGGGCAGCTGACAGGCGCTGGTGCCACCCTCTAGTGCAGCACGGAGCACAGAGTGTAAGAATTAGAAGAATTAGGGGACAACAGAAATAATCTTGGCTCTTCGGCACACAAAAACTCAACAGCAAAGGCTGCAGGCGTATATGGGAGGTGTAAACAGCGCTTCCACGTTTGTGACTTCTCAGTCTCTCGCACGCATCCTCGGGGGACCACGCTGGCCTGACCGCACACGTCTCGCGAAGAACAAGGCAGGCACCGGCCCCGTGTGCACATCTCTTGGATTGTATCACACGGCCTAGGAGTCAGGCAACCTAACCACCCAGGATAGATGTATGTATTTTTCCAGCGCTCCTGACACCGATTTGTTCACTTAGCAAATATGCCTATGAGATGCCATTTGAACCCATCAGTGACCAGTGCAGCAAAGAACCCTGTCATCGGGGAGGGGATGGGGGAGGAAAGGCCAACAGTGTGCAGGAGACGTATAAAGTAGGACGCGAGTGCGTTCTACAGCACGCTGGGAGTTGGTGAGCGCTAGGGGAAAGAGAGTGGGGCGGGGTCAGGGTCAGGTAGGCCGAGTGGGGATCCTGGGATCAGGAAGGGTGTGTGGGCTGCTGATTTGAATAAGGCGACAGGAGATTTCACGAAGAAGGTGACGGCTGAGCAAAGCCTTGGAGGAGGGGAGGGTCCGCACATGACTGGAGGAGAGAGCTCCAGAGAGAGGGGGCAGTCAGTGTGGGGCCACTAAGTCAGGGGCGAGTCTTGGGCGCAGGAGGAAGGGCCAGGGGCTCTGTGGCCAGGGTGGGGTGACAGGGGGAGGTCCGTCTGCTTGTTGTTAAGATGCCCACCAGAGGTCTACATGCTGGGAGGAGACTGCAGTTCCCCCTTGTAAGGACTGCCCCTGCCAAGGCCCCCGCCATCCAAGGGTGCCCTTGTCTGTTCACATCCGCGTCACAGCCAGCCACCTGGGCAATCCGGGGATAGTGTCACCCACCCTTCGTTTGGTATTAGAGAACCCTGACTGTTTTTAATGCTGTACTTTCCACCCTTGAAACCAACAGGGTGGCTTGTCTAAGACCTTTAGGAAGAGTCACCCACCGCCTCTAGGAGACTCTTTTTCGACCTCTCCCCGGTCGCTTACATGGGGTCAGGTTACAAATGTCTGATATTGTGGGAATTAGCGTAGAGCCCCACGGAGCAAAGCAAGTAAATTAGCGGCAACACGCATTGTGGATTCATTTCAAATTCTCTCTTGCTGTCACCCTGAGAGAAGCCAACGACAGTGGCCACGCATCTCCCTAGCACGGCCGCTGCAACACTCCCCACAAATCAACCTCCACCTGCTCGCTGTGCCAAAAATAGAGCAGCTCAGAGATTTCTGTGCACTGGAGAAAGCAGTGGTCTCGGGGACTCACAAGGACACAGACCTGATGCAGAGCTCGTCCAAGAGTAAAAGGAACAGGCACGTGCAGTTCTTGGACAAGCCCCTGGGAGGATGTAGAAGTTTCTGAGACCATTACCTAAGCATCTCACTGTGTTGTATGTAATATACGAAGGTCACACTTCGCTCCACTGAAATGTATGTCCTACCCTTTACTTAGGAATAAAGGTCAAGTTTGGAGCATGGTTCAGAACAGATAATGCAGACTATCAAAGAACAAACCGAATTATTAGCTCACATTCGTTTTTCAATGATTATAACATTTTACATGTAGTTTTGATGCAACTGGATAAGAAATTTCTCTGCTGTTTGCAAAAGCTCTCGGAGTCAAACCTGCCTGACTAACGCCTAGTTTAATGAGTTAATATCACCAACAGCAAGACCCAAGATTCTACACCCCGCACAGCAAATCTGCGCAGCCCTGACAATCCACGGCTCCAAATTTCCCTGATACGAGGTAACTTCAAGCCTCGGGTAGCTTCCCAAGGTTTTTATCTCGTGCTTTGCAAGCACAAGCCTCCGCTGAGCCACAGTCAACCTTCCTGTTCAACAACGTAACAGAATCTCATCGTTAATTAATATGATCCAACGCTGCATTTCACACAAAGAGGCTGTTTCCGTGTTTCTAACAGCATGTACTCAAGACTTTCCCCGAGCTAGCTCTCAGAAGCCTCTGGTCTTCTGTCAGAAACAATCCGCGGAAGCACCTGTCAACCTGTACTTCCGGAACGAAGCATGCGACCAGCGAGCCTCCGCTGGCGTGGAGGCTCCAAAGAGGAGCCATGGAATATATAAAATCACAAACAAAAATGCTGAACAATAGTTCTTTTTTTTTTTTTTTTTTGTCTTTCATGCAGCTAAGACGCTTCTTAAAGAAGTTTGCTTAAGATACCTGCTTAAATACGAGAAAGATGAGGACAACTCAAGGTCTGAGGATGCACTATGGCCAGGCCCTGTGCAAAGACCGTTAGAAGGACTTTCTCCTTTAACTGTTACAGCAACCTGCTAAAAGGCCACCCCACAACTACCTTCCTCGTTTCAAGGATAAGCGAGTGAAGCACTCAGAACGGGTGAGTCCCACAGCCAGGAAATGGTGGCACTCAAGCCCCAGGCCCTGTGCTTGGCTTGATGTTTTTATGAGTAGAATCTACTCCATCCAGGAACAAAAGATAAGAGACTCTTCTTTTTTTTTAATTTCTGTTTTATGTTTGTTTATTTTTGAGAGAGAGAGAGAGAGAGAGAGCACCAGCAGGGGAAGGACAGAGAGAGAGACACACAGAATCTGAAGCAGGCTCCAGGCTCTGAGCTGTCAGTGCAAAGCCCAGTGCGGGGCTTGAACTCACAGACTGTGAGATCATGACCTCAGCCAAAGTCAGATGCTTAACCAACTGAGCCATCCAGTACCTGATAAGAGACTCTTAAATATAGAGAACAAACAAAGGGTTGCTGGAGGGGTTGTGGGAGGGCAGATGGGCTAAATGGGGAAGGGGCATTAAGGAATCTACTCCTGAAATCATTGTTGTACCATATGCTAATTATCTTGGATGTAAATTAAAAAATAAATTACTTAATTAAAAATAATTTACTCTATTAATATCTCAAACTTCCCCCCGTCCTGAGAGTCTGTTTTATAAAAGCACATTCCAGCATGCACTTTTACAGAATATTCTTACCTTCCCCCACCCCCAACCTGGTTCTATCCATTTAGGTAGAAGAATTAAACTTCCCAAGTCGCAAATGGGTATGCGTTCCTTGGCAGCTGAATTTAGCAAAAATGCCCTGTCCTGATTTCTTAGAAGGTTAAAGCGATGCTTGCCAAATGACCCTCACACTTTATTCCCACCTATGTGCCCAGGAGAGATACAAACACATGTGCACACTGGGTGAGACTTGTACACAATGTTCATGGCTGCTTCATTCACCACAGTCCATAACCAGTAACAGTCCAACAAGGAAGTGGATAAATAAATAGGTCGTCTCCACAGACTGGAATACTATTCAGCATGGTAAAGGGACGAACTATAGACACACACAATACCACGAGTGAATCTCAATTAGAGCGGTGCAACAAGATACCATTTATTTAAAATCCTAGAAAATGTAAACTGAGCTGCAGTGACAAAATCCAGACCAGTGACTGCCTAGGATCACGGGCGGAGAGAAGAACGGATCACAAAGGGGCATGGGGAAACTTTTGGGGCTGAGGCGCGTGCTCTCTGTATCTTGTTTGGGGCAATGATACACACATGCCTGACTCAGATTCTCTCTTTAAAAGAATATACTTGGGTTTTTTTTAATTAATTTATTTTTGGAGAGTGTGAGCATGCACGTGTGTGTGAGCAGGGGAGGGGCAGAGAGAGAATTCCAAGCAGGCTCCAAACTGTCAACTCAAGAGCCTGATGAGGGGCTCGAACTCACGAACGGGGACACCATGACCTGAGCCCAAATCAAGAGTCGGGCGCTTAACCGAACGAGCCACCTAGGCGTCTCAAAAGGATATACCTTATTATGTACAGGATATACTTCAATAAATCTGAAAATAAGTATATCAGTTTACAAAAGGAATCATTTATATACTGAACTCTAGTTAATCAAATCTTTTTTAAAAACATAGTCATAATTTTCGAAAAGTGCCCAGTCCTTACCTGGTACAACATACAGTTTCAGCGAGCTATACTGTTTATTTCAGATTCTGAACTCCTGGTAGTCAAGATCAAGTTCTCATTTTTAGCTTAAGTTCCATGCAGTTCCCAACACAGCATTAGGCATTGCAGCTGTTCAGAACACTGAGTCTAAACACATCTCCATTCTGTTTTTCCTTGCTTTCCAAAGAGATCCTGGGAGCAGAATCTACAGTGAGCCTGCTGGCACGGCCATTAGATCCTGAAAGAGTGTCACCAAGGAAATGTGTGCGAGGTTGTGTGGCCCCTACAGGTTGCGTTGCCTCTGAAAGCTACATGCAGTCCTGAGCTTGAACTTCAGGTTTTCTGTAAGACCAGGTATAAGGGGAAGGGAGGTGACGGGACTGAGTTTAGCCTACAAGAGGTTAGAGACTAGAAAGTACTCTAAGACCTAGATATCCTCCCACCTCCTTCCTGTCTCAGGGAAACTAAAGCCTCTAACATTAGACTACAGGCACCAGTTCAAACTCTGTGTTACCGACCCTCAGAGAGACAGGTACTGAAATTGTGAGCGTTCAGAAGCTCATACAGCAATTTGACATTGCTGTGATCTGTGGACTCAATTCTCATTGAACAGGGTATACACCAGTCTGATACTGTCAAAAACTTAGGGTGAACCCAGTCATGGACAGTTTCATTATAGTGGCTTAACATATAAAAAGAAAAAAAAAAAAACTAGTCTTCCTTCACACAGGGTTTGAGAGCATAATTTTATGGCATGGCTTACCCAGTGAAGGTTAGTTTTCCCCACAATGAGAGTGAGAGCCAGAAAGAGGCCACTCTATCATCCAATCCAATCCATACAACCCTCAGCCTGTCTGTAGGTGTTAGGGACTGAGATTGTAAAATGAAATAAAATAAACCGTCTCAAAGAGGAAGTTTGTCAAAAGTGCTGTGTTTCCATTCTAATTAGTATCATGGCCATACAAGCTGCAAATACGGCTGTCATCACGTCAAGGATCAAAACGTAGGTCATGATAATTAATGGCTGTGTGGATATAATTAATTTTTTTCCTTCCTTTTTTGTCTTTCTTGCTCCCTCTCTCTTCTTCTTCTTCCTTCTTATTCTTATTCCTCTAAGGGGAAACTTAGGACCGCACTTATTTCTGAATCAGCCCCATTCGTGTTTGGAGCAGCAAAGGTGGCTGACCCAGATGGGGCTGTTCTATGTGGCCACTGCTTACATCTAATCGGGGGGCACCGAATGCAGCCCAGGAAACTCTGGCTCCTCGTTTCTAATGTGTATCACAAAGGTTGGTTGGTGGGGAACTCAGAGAGCATGACGGACGGGCTGCATCACACCACATGGTTCTGGCGGGGTTGGGGGGGCACGTGAGAGCCCCCAAAACTGTAACACACTGAAATGGGCAACAATGGAGGCCAAGCTCTTGAGTTTATATGCAAGGTCTTCTTGATGTTTATTCTTCCTTCCTATCTCAGCTCAGTCATCAGTTTCCCAGACAGCCATCCCAACTCTCTCCTGATTGGACTACTTCTTCCGGTTTATTACAGACATCACGAATTCAGTCCTGTGAATCTTTGACTGGTGTCTACCTTTCGTTAGTAAGTTCCACAGGGCAACAGCCATGCCCGTCCCGTCTTGCTAAGCACTAGTCCCTAACATTTAATCAAGCACAGTGATGAGCAACAGAGTACATCCAACAAATGTCTGTTGGAAGAAGGGATGGATGAATAAATGGATGAATGAATGAAGTCTCTAGATACTAGATATTAGCATCTATATGTCATGCTTTGGCCCTGTTTTTAGATAAAAAGTTAAAACTAATCATGTCTCACAGAATCATTACACTGTTTTTTTAGGTAGGCTCCACAGCCAGCACAGAGCCCCACACAGGGTTTGAACTCATGACCCTGTGATCAAGACCTGAGCTGAGATCAAGAGTCGGACACCTAACCAACTGAGCCACCTGGGTGCCCCAATCATTATAATTTTTAAAAAGACTGGGTAGCCCATGAAAGCCTTATTATCAACTCAAAAGGAAATAAAAATCTCTAAGACTCCAGAGGTGAGAAATATACTGAGGGTATATAAATCGTAATTCTTGCCCATGGGGAGTTTTATAAATGAAATAGCTCTTTTCTTCTGGAAGGGGTGGGGAATAGAGAAAGAAATTTAGTTTTTTCTGTACTTCAATTAGGATAAAATGTTACAGGGCACCTGGGTGACTCAACTGGTTAAGCGCTGGACCTCAGCCCAGGTCATGATTTCATGGTTCATAAGTTCAAGCCCTGCGTTGGGCTCTGTGCTGACAGCTCAGACCCTAGAGCCTGCTTCGGATTCTGTGTCTCCCTCTCTCTCTCTGCCCCTCCCCCATTTGCACTCTGTTTCTCTCTCTCAAGGATAAATGAACATTAAAAAAAATTGTAATAAAAATTAAAAAAATAAAAGGATAAAATGTTACGAATCATTTCTGAAAACAAAAGTCATGGTAGAGAAGAAGAAATTTTATAATATACCCTTATTTCTGCTTTGGGTCAAACCACGATCCCAAGAACATTATCGGTTACAGATAGTAAAAACCTGAGAGAATATGGTTAACCTATGCTGTAGACAGAATGTGTCCTCCCAGAGTTCATATAGTGAAACCTAACCCCCAATACGATGGCATTTGGAGGTGGGGCTCCTGGGAAGGGATCAGGTCCTGAGGGTGCAGCCTTCATGAATGGGATGAGGGCCCTCGCAGCAGTCCCCAGAGACCTCTTGCCCCTTCTGCTGTGTCAGGACACAGCAGGAAGACGGCTGTCTATGAATCAAAAGAGTCAGGCTCTCACCAGACATAAAATCTTTTTTTTTTAATTAATATTTATTTCTTGAAAGAGAGACAGAGCACAAGCAGGAGAGGGGCAGAGAGAGAGGAGGACACAGAATCCGAAGCAGGCTCCAGGCTCTAGGTCTGAGCTGTCAGCACAGAGCCCAACGCAGGGCTCGAACTCACAAACTGTGAGAATATGACCTGAGCCGAAGTCGGCTGCTTAACAGACTGAGCCACCCAGGCACCCCTCAGACATCAAATCTTGATTTTGGACTTCCCAGCCCCTACAATTATGAAGAATACATTTCTATTGTTTCTAAACCATCCAGTCTGTGGAACTGTGTTATAGGAGCCCAATTGTCTAAGACAACAAAGGCTTTCTTCCAACATCAAGATTATCAGTGCACAAGTCCTTTACCAAAGAGGGCCTCGAAATCACTGGAGCTAGAAACGAGGGGATTTACCCAGGCAGTACTTACTAAGACAGCGACGGTAAGTCATTAGATTTGCCACAGAAGATTCTTATTAATCAAGCCCTGTAAGCAAAGGTCTGTTGTTGTTGGGTTTTTTGTTGTTGTTGTTGTTGTTGTTGTTGTTGTTGTTGTTTTGGTTTTGTTAGCAAACATACAATTACTTTTATTATTTTTTTATCTCATGAATAACAATGATTTTCTTCCCATTCAAAGCAGTGATGACACAGTGAGTTTTATTAATGTGCATTTAAGTACGAAGGCTCAGTGAAAGTTATCAAAACATCTATTTTGAATTTCTTCACTGTCTTCCATTTTCCAAAATAAAAGTTTGAGGTGGCCCCCAAAATGCACACATACGTGTATACACAGAGAGGGAAAAAAAATAATCTGCACATCCAATGCTGTTCAAGGAAAATAATGCAGTAAGATGGAAATCATTTTGTAATAAATAATACACTTCTAAAATAATACACTTCTAAGTTCCCTCACTAGAAGCCATTTAACATCTGTTTCCTTTAAGTATACTTCTTAGGCTCTATTTTAAGTAAGCGTTAAAGACACTTTTACCAATATTATTTCATCCATTCAAATGAGCAGGTGAGACAGAAAGCAGCAGAGGAAGAGTAACTAACACGTCACACAGCTGGTAAAAAGCGGGGTTGGATTCAAAGCCAGATCTGACTCCCAATTCCATGGGTTTCCTGGCTCTGAGGACGCACCTGCAGGGGAAGAGGAGGCGTCCCCAGCGAGGTTCCTTCCAATCTCACCTCTGCCCCATCTTTAGCTCAACCATGAGCACAGTGGAACCTCTGCACAAACACATGCACTTGATCTGCTACCTTGTAATTAGTTCCACCAGTACGATGGGGAGCCGTCCACCATGATACAATGTCAGTAATAAGCCAGCTAAAAGGACACATCTACTTAACTAAACAAGCCTTAGTCCTTTCCCAGTTGCTAAAATGATTTCAGAAGATTTTCCAAGATCTATCCAAACAGGTCTTTAAGCCACAAGAAAAACAAGGTAATTCCGCAGTTGTTCACAGCAGGGGTTTTGCGAAAATGGTTCGCAAATGGATACACTACAATGCCTTTAGCGTTCCCACAGCTGGTAAAGGACAACCAGTTCATTTGAGGATTGAAACATTTTCAAATTGCACTGTAAAATCAGACAGATTTCTCTCGTGCGCTCTCTCTCTCCCGCTTTCCTCTAAATGTGAGGCTCCTTCTTGTCTCTCAAATCTATTGTTCGGTTAATCTGTGCACGCCAGAATATTCTAATTTAAATCTGAGCCTGGGACATGCTATATTTTGTTTCTAGCTGCAAGAGTGTGAAAGCCATAAATAGCATGTACTGTGCTTGTTCTCTGTTCCTAAACAGTCTGATAAGCTCATATTGAAACCATTTCAGCGATCACATTTGACAGCTCGCTAGGAACCTGTTCAATCCAGCCTCCCAAGCAGTCCATTACTGCTGCCAGTTTGCAGGCGGACAAGGCACTCAGACACCAGGCTCTAAATGAGACCAACCCTGGCGGAACCCTCGTAGGAGAGGTGCACTCTGGCTAACGGGCCGTCAATCTGTCAGTAGCTCTTAAGATTCCTCAGCCTCGTCCAACTGCAGGTCGGCTCCGTGCTGAGAGGAAGGGGGAACACGGTGCACAGAGGGGTCCTGTCAACTCCACTTCCAGGGACCCGTCTGCAACCTTGCATGCCGGACCGAATCAGCACAAACCAGAACCACAGAGCTGCTGCAGGGCCCTTTCCTTCCCCTAAGTCCCTCACTCATCCATTAAATAGTGATCAGACATCAAGGAGGTATAAAGAGGCCTTGTACCTAGAGAACTCTGAACCCAGACGGCTCTAGGGCCAATCGCGGGGGCCATCACACACAGCAATATGACTCTCTCCACATTTCTTAAATGTTCTGGGCCTCAGTTTCTCCATTTGCCACATGGGCATTATGTAACAGAACACTGGACTCCAGAGGAAATACTCAACAACAAATCAGTCCTCCTCCTCCTCCTCTTCCTTTCATTGGGACTTAAGATTTTCTCATTTTCTCAAATCAAGAAATTTTCTTATTTATATTGAAATAAAGAACCTATAAGACATCAAGGAAGAAGCAGGGTTTTTTTTCCCCTCCTTTTTTATTTTTCAGTAGAATGTTTACTGAAGTGTGACATACAGAAGGGTATAAATCATAAGGTTCCAGGCCCCTGAATTTTCACCCAAGGCAATACGTCCAGATCGGGGCAGAACATAACCAGGCCTCCGGGAGGCCCCTCCCACCCACCTCCTGCCGCTTCTCCCCACAACGATAACCTCTTCCCTGAATCCCAATCCCACAGATTACTTTTGCCTGCTTCTGAATCAATCAAGTAACATGTTAATAACGTGGACATGTACCAACTGCAAACAGAAATGCAGGAGACCATAGAGATTCACAGCCAATGAGCTACGTCAGAGGGACAGCATGTGACAAAACGAAGTATACACGCTGACAGCAACGGAAGTAATAAAGGTGACATGTTAAGACCGTGCTGGGCTCTCTTCTCTCCTTCTTATTTTTAATCCTAACACTGTAGAGCAAAAATGAGAAAAATCTTACACATTCCAGGGCTAGGGCTCATTTTACCTGCTTTCTAGAGTGGTACTAATTTGAGAAGGCATAATACTACAAGACAATGAGGAAGAAGGAGATGTATTTTGTAGAAAAGAAGAATCCGTTAATTTTGAAAGTAACTGCCATCACCCGAGCTTAAAATACAGATCAGTAATTTCCCCAGAAGACATCTAAAACTTAAACCTCACTGACCTCTTCCTTAATACTCTAAAAACCATCTTTGAAATCCTTGCGATCCTTGGAAAATAAATTTTAGAAATTCTCATCTACTCAAGGGTAATGCTATTTTCCCCTTGGGATTAGAAATTAGAAAAGATCAGCAGCCCTTTTCTTCCCACTAGACTAGAATGGGCGCCCCCTCCTGTTCTACCCTGCAGACCTGGGATACACTCCCCCCTCAAGCGAACGAATCAGAGAGATTCCAGAGAAGACCCTCAAAGAAGGCACTAGGCATTTGGGCATGAAACTCTAGGACCAGTCCCTTACAGCAAAGTCTAGGAGGACGGGGTCCAGACTGTGGATCCTCACATCCCCTTGGACCCATGGATTCCTTATCTCACAGGGAAGGAATAAGGTGGGGAAGGGCCCCCAGAGTGGGGCCTATCAGAGCTGTGCTCCATCAACAGGAGGGTGGACACCACTGGGAGCCTGCTAGAAATGGAGAATCCCAGGAACCCCCCGCCCCTGGGCCTATTCCATCAAAATCTCCTGGCGATCCCCATGCACATTCAAGTTCAAGTATGGGTGCTGGCACAGGGACCCCTTTTGTCCAAATTGAAGCATGGTGCTGCATCTGACAACTGTCCATTCCTTGAATATACTCCTTAACCAACTTTAAAAATGAGAGCCAGTGACTTCAGATGAAATGGTATCCCATTCATGTGCATGACAACACAAGGACCTGTTTTATTCTCTGACGACTCAGGCAAAGGATCCGAGAAAACTGGAATGACATGGGTCCTAGGTCCTAGGTCCTTCTGGGTTCAGACTGAGTCGTGAAGTTTCAAAACACTGCTACAGATCCCCCAGAAATTTTTATTAATTCTGTCAGGGCATAATACCATCAGAAAAGAAATAGACCCTGAGAAAAATCTGGCTCTATAATGAAGGGTAAGATTGCACAATCTAATTACTATATTTTCAATTAAGGCTGAGCTCTCGGTGTGTTTTTCCGCTGTTTCTTGAATTAGCAGAGACCTGTGAGCATGTTCAGAGAAGGGATATGTTAATTAGAGAGAGAATTCCCCAATAAGAAGCTGAGCCCATGATACCCAGGTAATTAGGAATATTATAACAATTCGCTGACCCTTCGGAGGCCCTCTCCTACCGCCAGCTACCCTCGGGGACCCACAGAAGGCCACATCGCCATTTCCACTGCCTGTCACTTTCGCTGCTGCTTTTGCAGACGGTCCCATTTGCAAGTGTTCAACCACTAGCTTGGGGAGCCCAGGGGCACCGGAACTGCTGGCACTCCCCCTTCCAACAGCGTCTGTTCTTCTGTCCTCAGGGACACTTGGTTGAGGAGTTGAGTAGTACAGTTGCTCACACCCAGAGTTCTGAGTCTCGTCCTCAGAACCGGAACGTCACCTGGTACCCTGGAGCGTCCCTCCTCACCTAGCGGTGGGGGGGCACCAACACACCAATGTGGGGGCGGGGTGGGGGAATTCACCAGATCCTCGGGCAGCAGCAAGATGGCGCCCGACCTCACCGTATTGCTGTGGGTGAGGCAGGACACTGAGCCCCGCATGTGTTTGGGAAGCAAACGTCACCGACAGGACTATAGATGAGACAGTAAAGCGGAAGCACAAGGCTAGGAAGGAAAACAAGGCCAGCCTAAAAGTACCGGGAGTAGAAATAACCCCCATGAGACTGCTTACTAGGGCATTATAGTGTGCAAAGTGCTTTCCAAATGTGCACATTGTCCTTCAATCTTTACCACAACCACTCGTGGTTGATGTGACCCCCATTTCACAGATGGAAAAATGAAGGCTCGGATTCCTTGTGGAAGAACACATAGCTAGTGAGCCATGGTTCAACATGAATGTAGTCAAGAGAAGCCAAAGTTCTGGACCAGTTCTTGACTGCAGTCAAACCAGAAAAGACTGGTTTTGTCAGATCCCGTGAACTGGATAACCTCAGCATATCCCAAAACCTACCTCCTGATTTCTCCTGTTCTACATTCTATCAGTCTCCTAGTTCAACCTCCAAATATGACCCAATCTTTTTACATTTGTCTCCCACAGACTCCCCACATTTCTGCTCTTCATTTCCACTGCCACTGGCCCAGCTGGGGCCCGGCCACTTCTCTGTTGTTGCAACTCTGCCCTAACTGACATCCCTCCGTCAGCCCCCCGCAGTCAGCCGGGTGACAGAATGAGCCTCCCGCATGAGGTCAGGACACAGTCCTTCCCCAGCAATCATCCAACTCCCTCAAAGGCACAGCCTCCCACTAACCTCCCTTCCCATCTTGCCTTCCTCATCCGTCTCCTCCTGCCTGACCCAAAAACTCGGTCTCCTTGTTGCATCCCAAACACAAGCCCCGCAGCCTTGACCACGTCTCCTAACACTCCCTACGGCCTGAATGCCCATCTCTCCATTCTCCTCCAACCAAGAGCAAATCCTCCCTTGGAGGCTCAGTCAGGTGGGATTTTCAGGCACCTTCCCAGACCCCCTGTCAGGGTGAGTCTCTCTCCCCCTCACACACCACACTGGCTTGCCCTTCAGCTTCTCTTATTTTATCTGTAGGCTTTAATTTGCTTGACTCACCTGCTAGACTGAAAGATTCAAGGTCACCTTCATACCCTCCGTGCCTACCACGCTGTTCCCGCAGAATTACCATCTAAAAGGAACCTCAGTGAGAATTTTCCTTTATAGGCTTTTTTTTCCCTTCCTCATCAACAAGAATTCTGGAATCAACTGCATTTTGCACTTTGTTTTTGTTTGTTTTCTAGCTGAGAAGCTAAAAGTCAAATCTCTTATCCTCAGGCCTCGCCCTATTCTCGTTTTCTATCTTCTCTCACCCTGGTTTTCTACTTTCTAGTTGTATTTTTCTATTTTGCGTTTCCTTTAATTTACCTTAACTTCTGTGGAACAAGATGAAATATAAACAGACATGTAAAGAAAGATTCGGTTTTTGAGAAAGGACTGACAACTTGAACCGAACGGGAGATTCCCACTGGGAAAGAAGTGGAGAAATCAGCCCAAATTCATTACAGTTTCTGTCAATAGCCAGTACAGGCCTGAAACAAGAAAGCAGTTTGCTCCTTGAGACACGAAGGGTGCTATGGTGGAAAGCAGGGCCGGGGACTACTCTGCAGCCCTGTAGCTTGAAGCCCTGGGGTCCGTGTACTCAACAGGTGCCCAGTACACAGAACATTACCTAAGACCGTTTTACTTAACTCTGACTTCCCAATTCCATTCCCCCCATAGCAAGTGACTGTTACTTGTTCACAGAGCAGGGACTAGAGAAGAACCATACGTGATATACCAGGAGGAATTGCAGAAAAGCTGGTATGTGGAGGAACCGTCCTTGATGCAAACACCCGTCCACACTCCTTCTATTTGAGTTAACTACTGACTCAGGAGAAATGAAAGCCAGAAGGAGGTGGGCTGGAAATAAAAGGGGCTGAAGTGGATGCCTGCTCATGGGAGTTACTACTCCACGGCAGCTAAGGCAGAAAGAAAGCCAGAGCTGAAGCCAGGGGGCATCCAGGTTCCCACCTTTGCCCCTATAATTCGCTAGCCTTTGGGAAACTCATCCACTTGTCCGAGCCCCCATTTTCCCTGTCCTGAAATGGGAAGAGTTATGGCCTCTTTACTGGTACTTTGAGGATCAAATGAAATGACATGGGAATTTGCTTTATAAACTCTTCATAGATAAGACTTCTTTCCATTTCAACAAAGATTTATCGAGCAAAGCAACACAGGAGCACAGATCAACGGGCTTCCAAATCACAAGGCCTGGGATTTAAATTCCAGTCTGTCACTTCCTAGTTTTGTGACCTTGGGCAAATTACTAACCTCTCCAAGCTGCCGTTTTCTCGTTTGCAAAATGGGACAGGAGTGCCTGCCTATCTGACAGGTTTATCATGAGGATTAAGTGAGCTGGTTTTTTATCTAAAAAAGTAGCTGCCATCTAATACGTGTTATACATGTGTTTCATAAATACGCCAATTATGAATGTCTCATAAGCCAGGCTATGGTGCATGCTGTAGGGATGGACACACACACACACACACACACACACACACACACACACAGAATAACAGTGGATCTGGGCAGACCTTTCACGGCCCAGACAGTACTGTAACCTATGACCCTAGGAGATAAACAATAAGCTTCTCAGGAACAGAAAAAGAAATGACCACCTTGATGAGGGAATCCTAGCTGGAATTCTCTTGAATTTCAAATTGCAGATTTTCATCCTGCCCTGTGGTCACTTGATTAATGTACAGTATCTTTTTCCAAGAGTTGTTGTGATTCACTCATGCTCATGAAATATTCAAGCAGTTTAACAAAACAAAACAACAACAAAAAAACCCACATTTATCTAATGAACTATTATAACGACGGCTGTGGAGAACTTTCACTGTGCTCAGTGTTTCCGGAGTATTTTATACACACCTTTCAGCCTGCCCACATTCAAGGAAGACACGAAATTCAGGAGGGGCAAAATGAAAATCGCTTCATTGGATAAAAACTTTTACAAGACCTCCTGTCCATCACTGCGAGCTCTGTAGCTTTTTGTTTTTGTTTGTGTGTTTGTTTTAAGTGGAACGTTCACGAAGGAGGACCTCTCTTCCCTCTTCCTGTTCACCTGGCCTGGAAGAGGTGACCTGGTAAGACTTCAATGAGGCCCAAGTAACTTCTGTCCCTCTTGGATAATTCATTTTGTAGTGAATCAGAGGTCTTATTTAAGGATGATTAGCAGGCGGCCATTTTCCAGTTCTGACATTCTAAAAATACGGTCCCATGACTGACCACTTCTTTTGAAGTGTGGCAGAAAACTCGTCCAACTTGTTACCAAGCTCCAGAAATCCTCTCTGTTGACACAGAAGGAAACCTCTAATTACATGAGTCACTGTAGTTTTACAACTGAATAAACTGTTAACTAAATTGGAAAAATTGTCATCGAGATGATAAAGGCCATTCTGGGGCTCCCTGCCAAGCACCCCTGACTTGTACCTTTCAGAGAATGACCTCTTGTAAAGAGACTGACGTGCGGGAGATTAAAGGTGAAATCCAATACACTCGCCCAGGTCTCAATAGGCTGCTTTGTCCTGATTAAAAGGAAAAAGAATTTCCTGGGCATGTTCCTTTAATGTTTTTATCTCAGGAGTGGGCACGGGAATCCACTCTGTAAACCACTGCTATGTGCACATTACAAAGATAACCGGCCTGTTGGCTTGTGACAGAGTTTCACCACATGTATTCAACCCTCCAGTGCTCTTTTGCTCATTCTTTTTCTTCCAAGTTTACATTTGCACAGCTTCCTTAATCTTTATTTCTTAAAGGGGTGAGCCCGGCCTTAAATGCATTAAACACGATGCAGACAAGTGTTCGTGTCTGTGGAAATATCAGGAAGACGACACCTTGGGCTCCCTCCTGACTCTGCTCACCTGCTCCCCGCCTCCCGGTGATCCCCACATACAACCGAGGAACTTACCCCACACCTCCCCGCCTTCTCTCGCTGTGAGCCTCTGCGTAAAGCCAGAGAACCCACCACATGAGGAGCTATTGCTCTCCTACAAACTTGGGCAAGACAGAAAAAAAGAAAAGCAGTATAACTGGGGCTGGGCACCAGACCTTACTCTCATCCTGCCCTGTTGGAAGATTTTAAGAGCAAACATCTTTAAGGATCCTTTCTACCCCTAGGGTGATCCCATACGCTACCTGCTTAATACGGAATTTGCCAGGCCACCTCGTTATCCCAGTAGACGGTCCGGCCTATGTACCTAGTAAGGTATTTTTGCATATATAAAAAATGGCTGTGAGGAGTGACATTCAAGGGCTTGAATGAAAGAAAAAATTTTTCCTAGCTGCCCGCTCCAGTATTATTTAGCCACCGAAGGGCAAAACAGAGAGGCGGCCACCCACCGGTCTTTGCCTCTTCCAACCAATGTAGGGCCTTGACGTGCCAACTGTGGGGACAAGCCCAGAGTTCACTTCCCTGGGGCAGTTCTGTTCGCGCGGGCCCGCAGCCTAAGAACAAACACATCGCGTCTCATAATCACGGGGCACCGTCTCATCACGTCTCATCATCAGCAGTACCGGAGGCAGGCTTCCAGCCTGCCCGGCTTAACTCCCTCAACTTTCCAGACCAGGAAGGTGAAGGCAAAATAAACGAAGAAGCGACCTGTCCAAGGCCACACCACCAGTTGGTCCCAGAGCCTGGGTGACAGCCTGCTTCTAGCTTCCCTGTCTGAAGCTCATTCCCACTGGATTTCCTAAGGCGTATTTGCTTTCTTCCCAAACACATCCCAACAGCGTCTGCTAGGGTCACAGAAAGGTCTGCGAGAAGGTGACTCTGCAAAGCCGAGGGGCAGATACCAAACACAGGGACGGTCCGTCTCAAAATGTTTGGGAAGATTTGTGTGTCAAGAGGAAAGACAAAGCCAGGCAGCCCTGCTTCAAAGGATTCCAAGCAGCGGGTAACGGAGACCTCCTGTTTAATGAAGTGACCCCCTCTGGTCACCTTGCAGAAAAGCCCTCTGCATAACCCTGGGACTTAACTCACCAAATATGTACCCATGAATACCTTCTTTATTTCTGGATGGACAGTCATTTTAATGGGAGACAGAAATAGGGACATGTGGGTTGGCCTTTGTCTTCCAAGAGGTTGAACCTTCTAGAGCAACACAATCATGTTTTAAACAAGGTGTTTAAATCATGGAAGCTTGTACCTCGTAAGTTTAAAAAAAAAAAAAAAAGAAAGAAAGACCTGCTACATTGAATATATAGTCTCCCAATTCCAAAGGTTTTCTGTCAAAAATTCATTGTTTGAAAATGGTGGTAGATTTCTAAGTTAGTCCCCCAAATTGATTTCAATAACAAAGTGTTACAACATGATATATTGAAAATGGAAGAATTCCCCACTGATGGTTTATCACCAAATAAGGGCAATCTGAAAACAATAAAAGTAAATAAAAGGTATTTCCCTAAGATCTTTAATGCTAGGCAAATGGAGAAAAACAGATTCAATGACTATGGATAGGGAAGGCATGAGAAATTTCTGGGTGGAAATTCTGAGCACTCGCATGGACTGTTAAGGTTGATAACAGGAGAGAGCCTTCTCTAGAACTAAGTGGGCCATGAATCACGCAAGATGGAAAAAAGGGAAAACACCCTGAGAAGATGAAGGGGTGAGGGAACAAGGGTGCTTGGTGAGTACTTCTGGGTCTGTCATTGGGTGGTGCTGTTGACTTGGGACATTGGAGCCCCTGCTCCTCAGGTAAGAAGGTTCACGTGAGGGTCATCAGCAGGGATTCTCAAAGGCGCTTTGATGGTCCAGTCACATCAGCACCACTTGGGAACTTCTCACAAATGCAAAACATCAGGTCCCACCCCAGACCTAACGAAGCAGAAAGATTTCTTTCTCAATAGGTAGCCCCCCAGGTGACTGTGATGCAAGGTGAAGTTTGGGAACTACTGGTACAGTCAGGAGGTGGTCATTCACATGGGACATCTGCCAGCCAGGCAATGTGGCCGCACCTTAACTAGTGACTGTACCTTAAGGCACTGGTTCTCACATCTGGCTGCACGCTGGAATCCCTAGGAAGCTTTAAAAACCCTGAAGGTGCGGTTCTCCCCTCCGAGATACTGATTTTAACTGACACTGGGGTGTGGCCAGGGCATGAGAATTTTTAAAAGCCCCCAGATGATTCTAACACGTGACATTTGGAAGCCAACGTCTGAAAGAGCTTCAGTCCCATTTTGCACTCAATTTAAAAAGGCTTCTTCTAGATTCTCTCCTCACGGGTCCATGACCCAGCTTGGGCTTCGTAACCTGGTTACCACTGGGAAAACCTAGACCAGTTAGGGTTTGTTTCCCATAGGCCGGCAATCCTCAGCTGGGGGGGGGTGGGCAACTGTACCCCAGGGGAGGCTCGGCAATGTACGCCTGGAGACATTTTGGTTGCCAAGACGAGGGCGGATGAATTTCACTACTGAAATCTGGTGAGGAGAGGCCAGGAAGACTGCCAGACATCCTATCCTGCCCAGGACAGCCCCCCACAACAGAGAATTAGAAATGTCATTCGTGCCGCTTCCGAAAAGTCCTGCCGTAGACAAGTCAACTGTTGTCCTCAGTCCGCTTTAGCTCTTGCACCTCGGACTGGGTGGAAGAAGAGATGGGTCTGTTCCATAGGCACACCCATTCTGACGCACTGGGGTCCCAGCAAGGCCCCCTTTCTTGTGCGGGTGATTCTGTGAGGTTGTCAGGTGTCTGTTCCACTGTTAATGACATAGCGCTTCCTTTCCAATTTGAATACGCTTCCTTTTGCAGATGCTCTGTGGGCCAGGATCCCTAGCGGGAAGAAATAACAAGTAGAGGGTCTGGGTGCCAGCGTCTCGCCCGACACCCTAGCGGTTCCCATGGCCAGCCTTGACTCTGCTGCAAGTCTCCAAGCTTGAAAATATATCAAGCCCGGGGGGGCCTGGATGGCTCAGTCGGTTGAGCATCCAACTTCAGCTCAGCTCAGGTCATGATCGCTCAGTCCGTGAGTTCGAGCCCCGCGTCGGGCTCTGTACTGACAGCTTGGAGACTACTTCGGATTCTGTGTCTCCCTCTCTGTCCCTCCCCTGCTCACACTCTGTCTCTCTCACTCTCCAAAATGAATAAATATTTAAAAAAGATTTTTTTTAACGTATCAAGCCCAATGACTGGCAGGATAGGGAAGTGAAATGGAAACAGGGTCAAACGTGGACTAAACCTGAGCGATCTACATTCAGACACAGGCTCTGGAGCCACTGCAGGTTAACCTGCGCCCGAGTGAGAATGCCTGCTGCAGGCAATAAACTCTAAGGAGCCCGACGCCTCCTCGTCTGGTTTTATTTTGCCTCACAAAACGAGAAGAGCATAAAACCTCTCGCCATCTACTCTCTGTTTTATCCCAAATCTTCAACACCCACTGTTCCGAGATTTCCACACGGATTCAGAGCAATTTACGGCGGCCCAGGTGTTTAAAGTTCCAGGTTGAAACATTTGGTTAATTAACATCATGCTGCAAACGCTCAAAATCACTTCAGCTGCCACTAGAACGGTACAAAGCTACCAAAAACAAAAACTGTAGGGAAAATACAAACAAATGGTGGTATCCTGTGCAAAGCGATACAGGATTAGAGCGACAATAAAAGCTGCGAGAGCTCTCTTGAATTAATGCTGTGCTCCTGGAAAATGCTTTTCCAAAAGGACAGTCTTTCAGTAAAGATTTGAGAACACATTTATGAAGAGGCTGCAGCTAAGTGCCAGGACACAGAACCACTAGCACTTTCTTGGAAAGAAAAACGGTGCATGAGAAAACAGGGCAAACCCAAGAGTGACGATTTTGGAAATATCCAAAGAAATGGCCATTTTTCTAGGGAGAACCCCATTTCGGGACCATGACGCTCCCAGGAGAGGTTCTCTACACTCACAGCTCAGGCCCCTCTCCCACCCAAAGGTCTAGGTTAACTCCTGTATCTTAATTCTTGTGAATGCCTACCTGTGCCTTTCTTTCCGATCGCTTTCAGTAAAACATTACTTCTTTGGAAAGGGTCCTGAAGTGGTTCTGTCAGACTTCATTTTTGTAAAGTATGACATAATGGGAGAAGATGCTTGCAAATGACATATCAGCAAAAGGGTTGGTATCCAAAATCTATAAAGAACTTATCAAACTCAACGCCCAAAAAACAAGTAATCCGGCAAAGAAATGGGCAGAAGACATGAATAGACACTTTTCCAAAGAAGACATCCAGATGGCCAGCAGACACATGGAAAGATGCTCAACATCACTCATCATCAGGGAAATACAAATCAAAACCACACTGAGATACCACCTCACCCCTGTCAGAAATGGCTAAAATTGAACTCCGGAAACAACAGATGTTAGCAAAGATGTAGGGAAAGGGGAACCCTTTTGCAAGACTGGTGGGAATGCAAACTGGTGCAGCCACCCTGGAGAACAGTACGGGGGTTCCTCAAAAAATTAAAAATAGAGCTACCCTATGACCCAGCAATTACACTACTAGGCATTTATCCAAAAGATACAAAAATGCTAATTTGAAGAAGCACACGCACCCCAATGTTTATAGCAGCGCTATCAACAATGGCCGAGTGTGGAGAAAACCCAAATGTCCATCAACTGATGAATGGATAAAGAAGATGTGGTTTATATATACAATGGAGTATTACTTGGCGATCAAAAAGAATGAAACCTTGCCATTTGTTACAACCTGGATGGAACTAGAATGTATTATGCTAAGCGAAATACGTCAAGTCAGAGAAGGATAAACATCATATGATCTCACTCATACGTGGAATTTGAGCAACAAGACAAATGAACATAGGAGAAGGGAAGGAAAAATGAGATAGAAACAGAGAAGAAGGCAAACCGTCAGAGACTCTTAAACACAGAGAACAAACTGGGGCTTGCTGGAGGGGAGGTTGGGTGGGAGGATGGGCTGAGTGGGTGATGCACATTAAGGAGGACACTTGTCTGGATGAGCACTGGGTGTTGTACGTAAGTGATGAGTCACTGGGTTCTACTCCTGAAACCAATACTACACTGCATGTTAACTCAAGTTTAAATACATACATTTTAAAAATAAATAAAATATTGCAAACAACTCTTAAAAAATAAAGTATGAAGTGTATAGAGTTGGAAAGAAATACAGCTTTCCTAGTTTTGAGGCAGGGGTCGGGCTGAGGTACATTGAGTTTTCTGTGTCTTTTCTTTCCAAGTATTGGAGGGTGGGGAAGGTGGGGAGGGTGGGGAGGGTGGGGTGGGTGAGGGGGCAGTTCTGGCTTGCGCCCTGGCTGGAGTCCCAGGTGGTATCCAGGTGTGGCTGGTCTAGGCTCCACAGGGTCAGTCTGCAGGAAGGGCTGGGGAGGGCTGTCACGTAAGATTAAGGAAAGAGACTATGAGGTCACAAGTTGGTCCTCAACAATGCCTCGGTTGTTGGAGGGCCGGGAGGGCATGGTTTCGAGCACTGTATTTCATCTGTTATTCAGATTGCTCTCAGGAAAATCTTCTTCCCCCGCAAGTCCCGGCTGCCATAGATCTGTGCATGAAGCCCGAACGAATAATCAGAAAGATAAGTTTTGCTTCCATGTCTGAGCTACTGGGAACTGAGACAGTGCCTCTTTAGGAGAATGTAACCGAGTAACACAAAAGGGAGACAAGACCCTCATTTAAGACGAGAACAAGATGCAGCTCCAATTCATCTGTGGTTCCAGAAACGCAATACAAATTTGGTGGAGTGAAGGCTGACAAAGACTCTCTCCTTGACCAAACGTCACACGGGCTCCTCCAAGCCCTCTTTCCGACAAGGCCTCATCACGGAGCCCCATCCTTGGCTTGTCTGGTCCACTGTAGTAACAATCCCTCCATCCTCGATGGTCCCTCTTGGTCATTTTCCACCTACTGCTTCATTTTCCCCTTCATCCTGCTCTTTGGCTATGACCTCCCACATATATTTGGACTTGAGCCCACTTCTACACTGGCGTCTCTTCTCCTCGATTGCAATAGTTACCGAATAAAATCTGTCTTCACCACTTTGCTAGTGTCCAGCTCTGAAACGCTCCGACAGGGCTCCAGGTGTAGCAGCTGTAGGAGAGGCAGAGCCTAGCGCCTGGAGCCCCGGCCAGCACCCACAGCCCGCTGGAGTCCCCAACACTAGGGGACAGTTGAGAGTACAGATAAGGCCAAGAGGCGAAGCAGGCAAACGTCACCAAAAGGGGCCAGCGTGGAAGAAGAAAAGGAGCAGGCACCCCTTCCACATCTCAGAGGAGCCAGAAAACCGCCAGGGGATGCCCAGCAGCACGGATGGGAGAGAGGGGTCTACTCAAGAGGGAAGTGGAGCTCCTACGATAGAAGAAAGAGTGAAGTCTTTGAATCAGTGTATAGCTCCTAACTCGCCTGCAAAACGTCCCATTTTCATCCTCATGTGCCAAGTTCTATGAAATAGGCATAAAGTATTTATGTATATGAATATATGGATCTGTCCAAACGGACATGAAATACACCTGGCCCCTTTCCCTTAGGCAAAGAGCACTAGTCACTCCCTGGTCTCTCAGAGTTTCTCTCTGGGTTTTTATCTCCCTCTCCTGTTTGCCTGGTCCTAGTTCCGTTTTCAGTTAAGAGCCTTCAGAGAGAAATAATCTGATTGGCCCATCTCGTCCCTGCGTGGGAAGAACTTTCTGCTGGCCAGTCCAGAGACTGGCTGTCTTCGGGCCAGGTGCATGAGTGTCATCCAGCCAGCCATGTTGGAGCCAGGGTCAAGTGGAGGAGAACGTGGCAGTCCGGAAGGTAAGCGGTTTTCCTCAGAAAGAGACTGTGTGTGTGACTTAGGCTGTGACTGCTCACAAGACTGTCAAAGAAGTAGAGACATTAGCAAGTTTTCTCGGATCTGTTTGAAGAGAAAAGCAAAACCCCCAAAAAATGCTCTGCTCTACTAGGACAAATACAGATGACTTAATTTCTCAAAGACTTGGGGCAGGCTTCTCCCTAAATTACCACAGACACCGTCTTAAAAGGCCCCCCTGGACAAGAGAGGGGGTAAAGAAATCAACCACAAGGTGCTACTGATGAGGCAAAGTTTTGGCTGAGTCAAAAAGACGAGGAAATATAAATTCTGAGGTAGAGAAAGAGACACTACATTGGTATCATACCAGTAAGAGACAAGGCAAAGAAAGGAGCTGAGGAAACTAAATAAATAAATAGATAGATAGATAGACAAATAGATAAATAAATAAATGAATGAATAATTAAGGTCTGAGATTGGCTGTAGCGGCGGGGGGGGGGGGGGGAAGGAAAAGAAGTTGGATTTACTCTTGACATAGAGCTGCTGGTGACCGCAAGCCCAGCCAGCACTCAGAGTGGCCACAGATCGCCCAATTCCAAGACCTGGCCATTTCTCGATTCCATTTCATGTTTCTAAGGAACACTCTTTTGCTGGTCCTGCCCCTCACATCCTCATAATAAGCTCTTTTACTTGAAGAAAGACACTCGCAAATCAAAGAACCCAAAGCACACACTGGATCTTGTGCATTTAACCTAACTAGAAAGTTGCGTGAGGTATAGTGTTCTGGATTTTTTTTTTTTTTTTTTCGCTATAATACTGATTTTTTTTTTTTTTTTTTTTTTTTTTTTTTTTTTTAACTTCTGTACATGCAGTGTAACAACTGGGAACACAAAGTAAGTTCTGGTCCCGGCAGCCAAGGCCTGGAAAAAAATGTGACAGCAGGCTTAAGGTGAAATTAAACATAGCTTCAGAATCACAGCCTACATATTCGAGTCCCAGCGGCAGAGACCGCCAGAGCTCCAGCACCCTCAGAAACCTCTGCGTAATCATGGAAAATGGAAGATGTGCCAAAGGCTCGGAGGGGGCTGGGGGTGGGGGAATGGCAAATGTCACTCATGTTTTCAAAATGAAGAAGAAGGTAGATTCAAAAACTGTATACAGGTCACCTCGGGAAATCTTGGGCAAAATCAAGAACGGTTTATTAAAAGGAATTTTCATGGGAAGCCAGAAAAAGAAACTGCAATCACCAAGAGGCAGCAAAATCGTACTCAGAACTGGCCGTATCTGCCTGAGCTCATTTTCCCCTTTGATTATACCAAAATGCAGACTTCAACGATGCATTTTATAAGGCCTGTTATGATAGTCTTATAAATTATGGGGTAGGGATGTAAGTCCTAAGTCATTCTCAAAGTTGACATCCACCTCAAGAGCGGGTTCTAGCAGTATGCCACAGAACTCTGTCCTTGGTCCATCCAGCTTAACACCTTCATATGAACTTGGATAAAGACAGTAACAGGAAGGCGCATCCTCCTCAAATCTTGGGAGGTCACAGTGCTAAGAAAGGTAGCAAATACGCTGAATGGCATGGTATGGAACCAGAGAGGTTTGGGAGATATGAGAGATGGGCTAGCAGGATGTGACGTTCTCTGCTTGGGTCCCAACAAGCAACTACATCAGGAGAGGCTGGTAGCTACCTGGCCTCAGTCGCAGCACAGGAAAATACTATGTCTTCATCAACAGAAAGCTAAATATGACTCAGAGATGGGTCAGGGTCATCAACAGAGCTAATGAGTCAGGTTGCATTTAATGTGCATATGGTTTCTGGAACCAGAGAGGTAATAAACTCTTTCTATGCTGGACCATACCTGGAATATCCTTTTCAATTCTAGTGATGTATTTTTTGAGGAATGTGCATTCACTGGACCACATTCAGAAGACAGCTACCAGGGTTGTGCAGGAACTGTAAATTATACGTATGAGGAACGGCTGAATGAACCAGGTGTGTTTATGTGACAAGTGTGGGTAGGGAAACATGCCCATTTTTCGTGAAATTAACGAAAGTCTGTCATGGGGAAAAGAAGCAGTACCTTCTCTAGGTATCTCCAAGGGACAATATTGTGGATTAAGCTATAGACGGTATTTTGGTTTATTGTGAAAATAGAACAGGCTCCCTGGGCAGGTGTTCAAAGGCCCAATAACCACTACAAGGAAAGTTCTAGAAGAGCCAGCTGTAGAATCTGTAGATGGGTTAGGTCATCTTTTAAGGTCCTTTTAAATCTCAAGAGTCTCTGCTTTTCTCAAATACTACATTTTTAGTCTTGTATTCCAGTTCTGATCATGTCAATCCACTAAAACCTGCTACTGTTTCCAATTACAAACGGACTCAAAACCACACCCTTTCATCTACCACGTAAAGACCTCTAGCAGCTGGCTTAATGTGCCTTTCATTTTAGTTTCACAAATATTTACCGAGGACCTACTACAATCCAGGCACTATGCTAGGAGGGACAGGTATAAAAATGACAAACATACGGTCTCTGGCTTCAAGGAGCTCACAATCTAGGGGGAGAAAGAAGTTTAATCTAACGCCGTCAGGGTGAAAACAGAGCGGGCTCAGTGTGCTCCCCCACAGGAGCACCGGAGAGGGGTCCCCCGGCTCAGCCAGGGAAGGCCTCGTGAAGAATCTCGACTTGGCATTTTGGCTCCACAGTTGCATCTGGTCGTGTCTGGACACTCTTGCTGTTACGTGGGAAAGTAACTCCGAGTAGTTTAGACGAGGCCAACGGGCTTCTCTGGGATGGACCGTGCTGGGACAGAAGGGGTCTCTGCATCCCCATCCCCGTACATTCAAGAGAAGAGAGCAAGGTCCTCCTTAGGAGGGAGCTTTTCCATGGAGGATTCTGGTCCCCCTGGCCACTCCTTGGGGAAGAAGAGGGACTAACGCCAAGGACAGTGTGACATCCGCTGAAGCCGGTCAGCTAGGGAGTCAGCCACGCCCTCCACAGCCAGAGCTACGAAGGCCTCTGTTCTTGCTTCCAACTTTTCCAGCAGTCTCCCCAGAAAGGAAGTCTGGGTAAGTCTCAAGTCTCAGGCAGGGAGGGAGGGGGCCCCACCGTGCTCTCCAGTCTCACCTATGGCCACGGGAGCCTAAATAAAACCGACGCTCTGCCCCATGTACCGCAGGTCTGTGTGTTCATACCGAAGTCAGCCAAATCCGGAAAACGAGGGGTGAGCGGGAACATCTGACCCTCAAACCCTACTCTGACCCTCTAGTAAATTCTATCATGAAAGGCATATTAGAGTTAAATGCAATGCAACATTTAAGCCAAGGCATGGAAACCAAACATTTTATTTTTAATTCAGAATGACTTCTGTGAGGATCAAGGGAAGAGAATGTTATTTAGGAGAAGAGGTAAAGCTGCACGTGAAGCTGTGAGAGGGCTCGCGCGCTGTGAGGGATGCTGCTGAAAACTCATTTCCCTGCGGATCCACTCCAACAGGCCACCTTAAATGCGGATATTATATGGGGGATCGTATAGTCAGGCCACGGCTCAGTACGTGCATAATATAATGTAAGTCAGTCTCGCAAATAGAAAAAAGGTTAGTTTGCACAGTCAGAAACAGCTTGCTTAACCACTTTATGGTATTCAACTGTGTGCTTATTTTTAAATTCTATTAAATTGCTCTGAAGGCAATGACCGATACGGGGAAAAGCGTCTCTTCACGGGGCGCATGAAAGCTTCTTTTACGACGAGGATAGAAAGGAGGCATCGTCCCTTTTGGAACTGAGGTCCTCTCTGGGGTGATCGGACGTCCCAGCTGCAAACTTTCTCGGGAATTTCATCCCACTCAGATGCTGTCCTTCCAGCCACCCATCACACAACCAGACCTGGCCTGTCCACCAACTCAGGCTCCTGCACAAAATCTCACCAACTTTTTTACTGCCAACATCTTTGCCCGTTTCTGGAAATAGGCAGTGTAGTCCTCCTAAAAAACCAACTTTGGAGTGCCAGTAACTTTACTGAATTCTTTCACTCTGCAAGAGTCCCCAACAAACACGAAGACGGGTTCAGAGCAGGCTAGGACTCAAATAGCTTCGGGTTCCTGATGGAGTCAGCAGGCTTCTGCCTGTACCGAACGTCACAGGCACAGAGATCATGGGGGATGAATGGCCGGGTTCTAACCAGCTCAGATGAACACCAAGGATGTCTGAGCAAATTCTCACACGAGCACACTGATCGAGACACAAACATTTAACAACAATCATCACCACCAATAGCTGCCTTAGATCCCAAGTGGGTTATATCTTGATAGGAACTGCTTCAGAAGTCTGGGATACAGAGTCCCAGAGCTGCGGCTCATGTGTCGATCGTTGAAATATTCACACGCATCCACACAGGCTGGTAAATTACCACAGTCCTGAGTTCCCCTTCTACTAGGTCCTCCTGGAGGACCCGTCCACCACCTTCCCCACAACATGATGGCCAAAGAAAGCCTCGCACAAAATGTATTGTCCAGGACCCTGCTCTAGTGACATAGGGGGCATTCCGACTGGCCAGTGCCCATGCCAGGCCAGCTATTAAAGACTGGGACTGTCACCGATGCTCATAGCTCAGGGGGATTCTAGAAGGAGTGTCCTGTGCTGAGCCCATTCTAATAATCCAATTCTTTCCCTCATTCTCTTTCATACACGTCTCTCCACTTTTAACACGCATGCACCTAGGAATAGCTGTCTGCATAAGGATCCTCTGAGGAAGGTCTTAAGGTCACAGAGTATATGTCTCTATAGAGAAAAAGCTGTGCCACGCTAGGAATCTTTCATACCTTTCTTGCAGGATTCAGATCTTTAAGTGGTGAGACTTTTTCAATCTGCAAATATTAGCGTCCACTGAAAGTCACTGACATCGCTTTTATTAGCCTGGTGAGGCTCTTACTCCCACACCCAATCAGATACAGGCCTCCATGTAAGAGGGGATAAAGAGAATAAGCCTTCACACCTGCAGATGAAACCCTAAACCTGCCATCGGGGTCCTTGTAGCTGGGGAAAGCTGAACATTTCACAATAAACTACAAAGATTTATTTTTCCTCCTGTTTGAGAACAATAAACTCCTTCTGGTGAATGTAGGATCCTAGGCGAGTAATTACTACCCAGGCACACGTTTCAGAGGACCGTCTGAAAGCATCCATTGATAATCTCCGGTGAGGCCTAAATTTCCCTCTACTCCCAGTCCCAGAAGAAACTGGGTCAGAATGAAAACAGACAACGGGCCTCAAACAAACAGAACAGAATGTGGCTCACTTCTCTCACGTGCTTGTGAGGGAATTCAAACATTACTTAAGCAAGACATAGCATTGCTTATTTCTGATGCGGAGTGTGGTAGGAAAAGCAGACGAAGACAAAGGAAAAGTTCTGTGGGGGGAGAGGGGAGGAAGGGAGGTTGACATGCACAAGAGGTTGGGAAGACAGAACCAGTATGGAACATTCTGGATGGTTGGAAACTGTGAGAGTCCCAACATTTTCTAACCCTGCCTGGTGAAGTACTTTATACCTACACCTAAATATATCAAAACCCACCTCTTCAAAGACCTAGCAGTAACCTCCTAGTAACTGTAGAGCAGAGGAATTGATGGAAGAAACAAAGAGGCCTAGCAAACATTTTTTTCCACGTCACTCAAAAAAAAAAAGAATAGAGTCATACTGATTTGAGATGCTACATAAGTATCACTTGAGAAATAAACCTTTAAAAAAAAAGAGCATAGCAATCATCCTAACCAGAGGTTTGAAAACTCTTTAGACGTCATCAGTAATTTTTCTGGGCTCCAGAATTTTCACCAATTTCTCCCACGCTAAGAAATGTCGGATGGACGCCATGCCAAACTCAATGAAGAAATAAGGGACTAGTGCTGAGGCTAATATTTTAAAGTTAGATCAGAGGTGTTTATTTTTCCCCATATGTATTTACTTTAGGTAAACAGGCTTGAGGAAGGTACCAATTTTTATAGATAACACATACGTACGCATGTACGTGAATGGAAACGACGTGCTGGGGGCACAAAGCTGGTTAGTGTTCTCGCCCTGCCTCTACTCCACTTCTCTCTACTGTCGAGAACTTACTCTTGGGGGACCTGTCCAAACCCTCTCCACCTGTTTTAACTCCAAGGCTGGTGCTCTTGATAAGGAATGCCACCCCCTACCTACTCCTCATCCCCAGAGTAAGACCCCAGGAGCATTCGGCAAGTTAGCAGGTGAGAATGTTCCTCATGTACAAAAACAATTAGAGACGAGAGTACATCAGGGGGGAGGGAGGCCTGTGTATAAAACACATCCTGTTCACCTCCAAATACTTTACAGCTTTAAAGAATGGATTCATTGGAGAGATGGGCACACCTGTATATTTGCACACCTGTATTTGTACTCAGTTCTATTTTGATAAGTCCCTGAAAGCCCCATTTCAGAGGGTGTGGGCCTAAACAAATACCAAATAAAACTTTTCCTCCCTGAAGTAAAAGGCTAAGCTAGACAGTATACGGTTAGTCTTCAGGATACG
Source organism: Lynx canadensis (assembly GCF_007474595.2). Lineage (NCBI taxonomy): Eukaryota > Metazoa > Chordata > Mammalia > Carnivora > Felidae > Lynx > Lynx canadensis. The sequence goes on along the minus strand of NC_044315.2, from coordinate 7,361,060 downwards.
TTTCAAGTGTATATAAATGTCCTCTCAGTCTGAACTGGTGTCAAACATCATACTTGGGTTTAAGTTTGTTGTTTATTTTTTTAACCGCGGTAAAATACACATGACATTTTAACCATTTTAAAGTCTACAAGACATCTGTATTAAGTGCATTCGCAGTGTTGCGCAAACATTACCGCTATCTGGTTCCGGAACACGTTCATTCCCCCGAAGGGAAAGCCCGCAGCCGTTAGCGTTTGCGCACATCCCTCACTCTCCCCAGCCCCCCGGTCAGCCATGCGTGTCCCATCCGCCTCTGTGGATTCACCCTATTCTGGACACATCGTATAAGCGGAGTCACACAGTATGTGGCCTTTTGTGTCTGGCTTCGTTCACATGGCGTGTTTCCAAGGTTCACTTGTGCCGGGGCATCCATCAGCACTTCATTCCTTTTGACGGCTGAATAATATTCCAGTTTGGCTAATTACCACATCCGGTTTATCCGTTCGCACGCCGATGGACATTTGGGTTTCATCCTCCCTTTCGCTCTTAGGAGGAGTGCCGCTCATGAACATTCACGTGAAAGCTTTGGCCTGAACCTCCGCAAACCCCAACCGAAGCGGCGACTCCTGCCCACGCACCCCCGGCACGACTGTCTTCACGGCCCTCTCAGGTTCTCTGAAATTATTAATCTGTTCATCTGCTCGTTAATTCCCACCTCTCCTTTCTAGAGTATGAATCCCAGGAGAGAAGGATGCTCCTTGTTTTGTTCACAATTCCATCTGCAGTGCCTACAACAGCGCCAGGCCCAGAGCAGAGGTTTCTTTAGTGGATAAATGTCTGAGTAGTGCTCAAAGCTAAAATGAATTCCCGCGACTGAGCCAGACTCCGTGCCTGTTAACTTTCTTCGCAAAGGAGACAAAATTCTGGATGGCAACGGGCTCTGAAGCCCAAAGAAGAGAAAGGAATGTGGCCCCAAAGGAATCTGGCCGAGTGAACACCACCAGGGACCAACAGTAGAGTGCTCAGATTTCAAGCGTTCATTTAAGGCTCTGCCTTTCCTTCAGAGACCAGTCAACACTGCCATTGGCTGTTTCTGCTCCTGGGGTGAGGCCAAAGGAGTTTACTAGGAGTCCTTAAGGTAAGTTCGCTTCATCGTTCCGTTCTGTTGTGTTCATCAAATAGAAGCCTCCAAGCACTTACGTTCCCGTCAAAGCAAAAAGTCACGTTATCTACAAGATCCTTCAACTTGTACAGGCTCACACTTTACCCAGTTTGGATCCTATTCACAGCGATCAGATTCTCGCCGTTTGAACGAGAGAGAAAGAGGGACAAAGCGGAAATGGGTGAATCGAGCACGAAGCCTTCCAAGGATCTCACTCTAGCCTTCAGGAGATGAAAACACGCCCCGGCACAGAGAGGTTACAGTGCTTCCTCACGGTCACAGAGCTCCCGGGGGGGCAGAGCAAGGAGCCCATCTACACTGGCCAGCGGAACATGGGCCCCGCGGGGGCAGAGACCTCGCCTTTTGTGGTCATAGTTCAACCGCAGAACAGACCGGTGCTGGCAGGGTGCTCAGCAGCCGCTCCCACAACTCCACAGCGTTGCCACATTTCCGAGCTCTCGAAGGCACAGCACAAATAAACATATTTTCCCAACCTCCGAGGGACCACCTGAATTTACGGGTTGACAATAAACACCTTGGTTAGAGTCGTGTGAGGATGTGCCCTGGAGCGAATGCAATAGTTGGAGCCTGTGGGTTGTGCAGGTGCAGAAGCGGCCGTCTACAGAAGAAGGAGGCCAACACGGGCCTCGTCAGGGGCTCAGGTGGAACGGGATCACAGAGTGACAAATTCAAGGTCTGAGGACGTCATCTTCTTTGTTGCTGGAACAGGTCTATGGCTACGGACCTGCACTGCCTCCCAGCTAGAGTAAATAAATCAAGAGCACATCATGGAAAGCCAAACTATTTTGAAACAAGAGATTTTTTTTGTTTAATTTTGTTTTGTGTGGGGGTGCGTGTGTGTCTTCTTGACCAAATCATCTGAAAAACAGCAGTTTTCAACACCTCGCTCGTAGGCGCTCCTGACCACTATGGCCTTCGGGACACGGAAGATTCCATTTCTTTAAAAAATGAAATCCATATTGGTCCCGATGAGGGGCTCCCAAGGCTTTTTCCATACGAGCTACTAATTAACCTTTCTGGGATTTAAAAAGGACCACCCTGGGGCACCTGGGCGGCTCAGTCGGTTGAGCGTCCGACTTCGGCTCAGGTCACGATCTCACGGTGTGTGAGTTCGAGCCCCGCGTCCGGCTCTGTGCTGACAGCTCAGAGCCTGGAGCCTGCTTCCGATTCTGTGTCTCCCTCTCTCTCCACCCCTAACCCACTCGCATTCTGTCTCTGTCTCTCTCAAAAATAAATAAACATTTTAAAAAATGTAAAAAAATAATAATAAAAAATAAAAAGGACTACCCTAACACTGATATCTAGGACTTTTTAAAAATGGCGATCATGCCACCTTGATTTTTAAAATTCGATTTTCTTCTCTTCCTGGTCTGGTGGGGAAACGGGGGAAAAAAGTGATGCCAGACAGGCTTCATCTTTCTCCCTTCCATTGCTTCTGCATCCTGGACCGAGAGTGAACAGTTCAACTGGGGCTTTCTGCTTCTTAGCATATGGAGTTGTCATCCTTGACATCAACAGATTTGGCAGGAGCCTCCGTGTTCTCTTTGCTGGGCTATTCTGAGAAATGCAGCCACAGATGTCGAGTTTGACTAAGCAGAATTCGGCCTCGCGTTACTCTAAATTCCAGGTGAGACTAAACCCCAGGGTGCCTCTGCGCAGCCCTGTTCCGGATCTGACTGCTGAATGTCTTAGCATCACCAGCGAACTCCTGGACGGGGCACCTGCCACGTGCCCGATCCGGGGGCAGACAGCGGGGGGCTCCGAGATGATGGAGACAGAGAAGCTGCCTGTCAGGGGCTTGCAATCTTGAGACAGAGGAATGATTAAAATGGGTAATTACGAGACCGAGAATGTGCAGTGTTAAACCTTCCAGGAAGGCCGGCGGAACCTTCTCATGAACTGGAGGCAGACACTTTGCTCCGTGGCCCTGCTGGAGATACAAGGAGCGCACAGGCCTTGGTGATCAGGTTCAAGGCAGAACGTGGAGAAGCTTTCGTTTTCTCCGGAGCAGCAACAGTCGGCTCGTGTCCAAGCATGGAGTGTTTTCCAACGATGGCCAGCCCGCAGCTTTGTTGTGGGGAATAAAGGAGCCCTACAGACAGTCTGGCTTTTCGTCTTCCTTCTTGAGAACATTTCTCCTGTAGGTAAAACTGGGTGACAACGAACGTCATAGGGCAGCCCCGAGGAAGGGGAGAAGTCTTTTCTCTGGAGAGCGCGAGCAGGCAAACGAAACCGTCCTTGCCCTGATGCCCGGGACAACGGTGAAGGGATGACAGGATGGGTGATGAGGTGTGCAACTAGCCCTGTGTCCTGTGGTTGGTCAGCCACATCCACCTCTGTCAGAGTCCTCATCCAGCAACACCCCTGGGGTTGGCCCGGGTTATACGGACCCCAGACAGGCTCCGGCGGAAAATCTAGAGCACTGGACGGGCTACGAGTGGGGCTCATGGCGGCCCCTTCTCATAGCGTGGGGCCCCGCAAAGTGGAACCTCTACTCTGTCTCCAAGATCCCCTCCAGCTCAGAGAACCTATGCTCGAGGCCTCACCTTGAAGGCCTGGGGATCGGACTGTCCTCCTGGGGATTCTATTTCTATTCCCCTGTCATAGAATGAACTCCCCAGGGATGTAGTTTCAAATTCCTGACTCCTTTTTAAGCTACTGGCTTTAAAGGTGGCTGAGATGGGTACCATCTGTTCACAGGGTTTCCTTTAAATTGTTATAGATCTCCCCTCTCCCATTTAGAACTGAGGATTTTAGAAGGCACAAACTGAATAAAATTCAGCCTGAGATTCGAATGCCTGTGCCTCAGGAGACTTTCTATGGATCCAGGTTTCTGGGAGCCAAAGTAAAGGCTAGAGAGAGAAAGGGGAGTGGAGGTGGGGAAGGAAAAAGCAGGACAGAGAGAAGAAACAAGAGAAAAGACAGAGAGACGTGGGTCTGTGAGGTCACGTGGGCACTTACAGTCACAAAGACAAATTACATCTGTACAGGAAAGAGAAAATCTTAACGGGTAGGGAAAAGGAAGGTGGCGAGAATAGCTACCTATTGCCCAAACAGCATCTTTGTACGCTATAGAAAGCCTTCCTTCTGTCCTTGGGACCGTTTTTGGCATGTGCCAGGAAAACAAACAAACAAACAAACAAACAAACAAAAAAAACGCCATAATAATCGTCTAAAGCTAGGAGGACTCAGAAGGTAAATGGTACTCCCTCGAATTGTGCAGTGTAAAACGTGCACAGCCTCACATCCTGGCCATACGACCTTCCTAATAACTAGGCTCCAAAACTGCATCTCTCTTAATGAACACCATGATTCTAAAATACCTGGATGAGCATCCTCGTGGAAGGTCAACAACATCCTAAGGAACAGAAGCTGAGATCATCCTAACTGCAGGGCTGGCTTCACAGGCATGCAAGCTGTCACACAGGCCCCCAGCCTCACAAGGGCTCCACACGTGGTTCCATGCTCTGCTGTCACATCTCAAAGAGCCCTGATAATTTTGAACGAGGGGTCCCCTATTTTCGTTTTGCGCTGGGCCCTGCAAACTACACAGATGGTCCTAATTTCCAACCAAATTTTCTCTGGTTGGGTCCACCCCCAAGAACAACATCCAATAAAGATTTAACACTTTTATTCTAAAGAGCTGAACACGGAAGCATAAAAATGGGTGACCACGACCAATTTTCAAACTGGGTAATCGCAGGTAAATAAAGAGAAGCACCTTTTCCGTTTCCCAGAAAAGGCTTAAGTTCAGCAGGCACTTGGGGTCTGTTTCAGACTCATTATTTGTCCTTCCCTGAAAGGCACAACGTAAAGTCACGTCTTGTGTGGACCAGTGCACTCCTCTTCAGATGAAAGAAAATTGAAAAAGGAAATGAAAAAAGAAAGAAAGGTCAAACTGACTTCCTAGGGAAGACAAGAATGCAGCTTGGGGGGAAAAAAAACAGAACAGTTTACTCAATGTTTCAATGATACCAAGAGGACCCTTGGACACTTCTTGGCAAAGACATTACAGTACTTCTAATGCTGTAAAAGGAAAGGGGGGAGGGGTGGTCTTCACCGAGAAAACTTCAGAAAAGAGGCCTTCATGATGGACGTATGCAAAAATGCACAAGCCCATGGCTATGAACCTTAACCTCTGTTACGTTTAAAAAACAAAAAAAAAACTGTAAAGAAAATAAAATACTCTCAAAATATCTATAGAGGCTTTGGAACTCAGACATTCTCTTCTGGTGCATCTGCCCTTTCGAATGAGTGACTTCGCCAAAGCTGAGGAAAAAAGACAAAGAATCATCACCTGATGCGTGGACTGGTACCCGACCACAGACACACCTACTCAGAGAGAAAAGGAAGTGAATCCAGGATTGAGCTGTACTTCCTCCAGCCCAGGAACTGCCTGAGGGGCTTTGCTTTTTTGTTTTCTTTTGCTTTGTTTCTGTTTTTCTATATTTAACAACTAGGAACCACACAGACACAACAGGCAGAGTAAGTACTGCTCTCAGGTACGAAGTCCTACCCCTAAGTATAGTGTCTTACTTTGACTTTCTAGATTCTCCCGCCCCTACACGCATGCGTGCGTGCACACACACACACGCACACATACACACAGACCAGAACAAAAAACAAAAAAAAGGTTCCCATTGCTGCTGAAATTCCATACCTGTTTCCGCATGTTATCCATTGATCCTTGAATATGCTTAGCATAACCATCTAAATCTTGCCTGATGAATTGCAAAACTGGACCCTCTCCGTGTCTACCTCTGGCCAGCGACTATTTCCCCTCGTGGGCAAGAGTCACATTCACTTGTTTCTTCATATATCTTCTAACTTATTTTGTGGTGAACGTTTTGTATAGAGGAACAGCGGAGACTGAATCAATAATGTTTATACACAGAAAAGGGCTCACCCCTTCTTTGGCAAGGTCGCTGTTGGGGACAGGGGCACAGAGTCAGCCATCCACAGCTGATTTGGGTCTAGAGTTACTGCAGCTTTCATTTCAATTCACCACTGGCTTCGGTAGTTTAAGGGTGGGGTCAGGACTCTTTTAGCACGACTTGAGATCTGAGCACTGATGAGATTCCAGAGATCTCTTTATGCCTTGCAGTCAACCCATCGATTTTCCAAACTGGGGTATGTCTCTTTCAGCTTTCAAGTCAGCCAGGCAACTTTCTGGGTCATGAAGAAACTCTCTTCCTTCTCCATCACAGCTCCTCGCTTTCTGCACTGCTGACCATCTCCCTGCCCTGCTTCAGGATGCCCTCAACCTTTGGATGGTGAGTACAGAACACTCCAGAGCCACGACAGGATTTCTCTCGGCTCTCCTGCCCTGTTCCCAGTGAGCCTTCACCAGGCGGCTGCCTTGCTCTCAGCAAAGGCCACACACACCTTAATGGGAACCTCTACGTGCTTCTCTGCCCTACTCTCCCTACAACCCGTGTGCCTGGAAAGACCCAGAAGGTGGTGGAGGCTTCTTGGTGGCTGGGGATCTTGCCTTTCTAAAGAAACAGGCAGGCACCCAAAGTTGGCTAAAATTTGGGCTAGTCTCTTCTCACTCTGCCTGTGACAGGCTTCTCCTCCTCCTATCACTCTGCCAGGGGTGAGCAGCCCTGGGCTTCTTCTCTCCTAGGAAGGGCTTGTCACTTTCTGAAATTTCATTTATGTAGATTTCTTTGTGTCCTTGGCTCTCTCGCTGGTTTAAAAACATCTGTGTTTGTGTTGCTTTTTCTCATTGTTAGAGGAGGTGTGAAGGTCTCTTGCAATTTTCTACACATGAACCAGAACCTTCCTCATACTTTTAAGGCCACGTTGAATTCTAGATGCATCCTTCTTCCGTGGCCCTCAGGCTCCTGGCCAAGCTGGCTGGCACCTTTGAGCCCACTGGCCGGCACCTGCGCACACACAAACTCCCAACAGGTACACAGCAGACACCTGGCTGGAGATGTCTTAGCCAAGCCTCCAGTCTGGAAATTCCAGCCTACCGGAGCCTCTCACTTAATGCAATTTGAACTCTTCACTTCATTCTGTCCTCAGCTCTCCAAAACTAAGTGCCTTTCACTTCTGTCTTTACTTCAACTTACCAGTTTAACAAGCACTGTCTTTCCAACTACGAAACTGGATCCTGAATCTCCTCCCAGCCAACCTCTTTCTTATCACCTTGGGTAATGGTCCCTCTCAGTTCACCTAATGCTTTGTCCTGTCACCAGGGGGGGGCCCGCCAGCTCACTAATGGTGGCATTAGTATAGTATTCCCTTTCTTCTCCATAAGTCAACCAACCTCTGCCCCAGAATCAAAAGTCTCAACCTGCCCACAGGTACCATTCTTACACCCTACCCCTGACTGTGGGTTTTCTCAACTCAGAGCCTGCCTGACAGTCCCTACCTTTTGGCCTATTCCTTGTATGGTCAGCTCCAGTTTCTACGCCAGTCTTCTGGTACATTCAGTTAGACTCGCACACCATCCTCTGTCTGCCCGCTTTATGACGGCTGCTTCTCTACTGTTAACATCACGTTGCAACATAAGAAGGAGGAAAAGAAGGAAGACTTTCCACTCTCTACTCAGACACTCATATAGATAGCCAGACAATGGTTTCACTAGACCCTCTAACGTCTAACATTTAACTCTAGTAAAGACTTGAACTACACAGCGTATATATCAGCATAGCTTAGGGTAAAAAGGAGATCCCCACAATTCCTTTGAAAACCTAACATGTGCATAACAGCCCAGTAAAATATCTGAATTACCAAAAGCACCAGGAAAACCTACATCACAATATCTTTGGACGCTTTTTTAAAGGAAGAAAGCAGCACGTTATTCTTTCTCCAAGCTTGTCCTGTGCCATTCTAGGAAGGAGAGTTAACACGGGGAAGCCACGCATGCGGGCTAAGGAGAGGCCACCGCACACTTCACCTGGGTGACCAGGGTATCCTGAGACACACTCCTGTGCCCGGGACAGCCGAGGTGCTTGAACTTGGCTGTGGAAACAAGGGTCATGGGAAGCAGAGGCTGCCAGGCCCTTGCGGTCCTGTCACGGCACTTGTCCCCAGGCGGTCCCAGCACCTCTCCCTGACAGGACCGCAGGACCACAGTACTCGTTGCTGTTCCACACTAAGTAGCCGGATGTGAACATCAGTGTCCGCGCGGGACTGTGCGCTCCTCGATCCCAAGGAGCCCAACACACACAGTCGTGTGAAATTGCTACATTGCCCCTGCGGCTTAGTGACTACCTTAATTTAGGAGACAAAGAAAAGGCAGTTCAAAATGTAAATCTTGATGATGCTGTAGAAGGTGTTCCTTGAGGAATCCTTGCCGGTTTCCTCACACTGGAGCTCCTGGCCCGAGTGGGTGAGAGGTGAAGGGGAAAGAATGGGTTCAAAACTCGCTTTGCCTCTGTGCCAGTTTCTGCCACTTGGAGGGTCTATTTTTCATCATTAAAAACTCCGAGGCAGAGACGGGATGCATACTGGTTTGAGGCTAAGAAGGCTTAAGGTCTAGTTTCCACTAGATCTCTTGGCTGTGTGACCTTGGTGTGCCATGTATCCCCTCTGAGCCTGTTTCACACTCACACAAAATGGGGTGCCGACAGCCCCACTGCTTGCCCCCCAGCACTGCTGTGAACACTAATTTGGGTGGCGGGTGCTAAGGACGCCATGCACACAGTAGGTCCCATGTGCGTGATACCAATCTCGTTGTTGTTCCGCTGATTAAGCACTTGAAATAAACTCATTTATATCCCTCGCATCCTTATCTCACCACACTAATACACTGATGATTTAAAAAAAAACAAGTTCCATTTCTGCAAAAAACGACAAACAAAGAAAAATACTATTTCTGAGCCGACACCATCCTAGGTCTGTTGAGAGATGTGATTTGTACATTTTAACAATATTCCCAGGAGCAAAATGTGTGAGACGGTCGTTTCTAACTTCTACCTTTTACTTCTTTTTTATTCCCCACTTAGTGAAATTCTAACTCTTATAAAACATGTAACACAATGGATAACTCGGACAGTGTGGCACAGACTTTCAGAAGTATGTAACAGATTATAGTAGAAAGAGGGGAGACGTACTTGACCTATTGATGCAGGAAAGCATAATATTATTGAAAACCAAATCCTACCAGACAAATGGTTTACCCTAGGAATGAACAATGATTAAACATCTGGAAATCTAGTCATGTAATTCAGTACATTAACAGAGTCAGAAATTCAACCAGATGACTGTCTCAATACAGGTTAGAAAAGCTCTTGGTAAGATTCAACCTCAATTCATGATTTAAAGAAAAAAAGATGAAGAATTCTAAAAATGGCATTGTATCAGAAGCATATTCACTGAAATCAGAAGCAAGGCAGGCATACTTGCTTATCATTACCTCACCACTAAGAACTCAACCACGTATCGAAGGTCTTGAATAAGGCGCCTACCCAAGAAAACAAAGGAGGTACGAATATTAGAAAGGAATACCCAGTAAATTAGGAAAATCACCTAAAAAGAATTATTAAGGCAAATAAGGCAACAGGTTGGATCAGCCACAAGGTGATCATAGAAAAAAGTACCCTTTCTACTCACAACTAACCAATTAGAAAAACTATTCACAATGTGTGTGTGTGTGTGTGTGTGTGTGTCCAATATCCAGTAATAAACCTACTGATAGAAGTGAAACAAAAATGTAAAGAAAGCCACAGTACATAAAGGAAGAAATAAACAGGTAAAATGCCAGAAACCAAATGGTGAGACTCAATATCACTCTGTGAAATGAATGCAATTCCTATCAAAATCAAAAGATTTTCTTACAGAACTTATCAACTGAGTCTGCAGCCCATCAAAACTAAAAAAAAACAAAAAACAAAAAAAAACGGTAAGATCAACAAAATTTTGAAAAAGACTAATAATAAGAGGAAACATCTTGTCCAGATGTCAAAACATATTTTAAAGCTATAAGACATTTCTTATAAACTCTGAAATGTAGAGACTCAATAACTAACAGGCTACTGAGAGAGAAGAGAAAACCAAATAAAAGAAAAAGGCAAAATCAGAATGCAGTTTATGCTAACGGTAGCATATTATCTCAGTCGGAAAAGAACAGACTTTATTTAATGATGCCAAATCAACTGACATTTATTGAAGAAAAAAATAGATTTGTACCTTGTATGATACATGGAAATAAATGCTACAGAAAATAGAGACAAAACTGAGGAGAAAAATTAAACAAGTATTAGAAGACCACACCAGAGAATTCTTTTAATATTAGGATAAAGCAGGCCTTCTTAAATAAGATAAAAATCCACAAATATAAGTGATTGAAGGATGTGACTGTAAAAACTGTAAAGCTTTTATTCAACAAAGCACAGAGGTATTACTTACATAAAATTTATACATTAGTTCAAGGTTTTCCTTGACTGTCACTACTGCACCACTAATTTTTATTTCAGAAAATATATCTATTGGATTTATAATATGGCTTTCGCAAGATTCGCATCCATTTGGCTAATGCCTTTCCTATCAGTCCTCAATTCCAGACCCTTTGCTCAGAGAAGATGGATAAAAATTAACCAGTGTCAGAAAGGAAACTACTCAACTCTTACTTCATTTCCATTTTCTCATATAGGGAAACGGGCTTGAAACTGTGAAACTGAAGACTAATTTGGAAGGAAAAAAATAGCAGGAGAGCATGTGGCCATGTTAACTGGGTCCCAGTGTCCCAGGGCAGATGGGTCCTAACCCCCCAGGGAGTCACATCTACAAATGTGACTGGTGGGGCACCACCGTCCATGGTCTGGGAGCAGAGCAGAGACAGCTGAAGATGAAAAGTTGTACTGGTCTGGGGCGCCTGGGTGGTGCCCCTGGTTGAGCATCCAACTTCCTCGGGTCATGATCTCACGATGCGATTTGGGAGATCAAGCCCCATTGTCAGCCCCATCTCAAGCCCTGTGCCGTCAGCACAGGGACTGTTTGGGATTCTCTCCCTCTTGCTCCCTCTGTCCCACCCCCGCTCATGCCCTCTCTCTTTCTCTCTCTCAAAATAAACAAATAAACATTAAAAAAAAAAAACAAAAACACCTGGTACTATTCCTAGGAATTTGCAAACCAGTGCCTCTCAGGGACAGGGCACCTACCTGTGGTCCCTTCTCAGGTTTTCTCCAACTCAGAGCGGTCCCTCCACAGGGTCCAGCTGGGCAAGCAACACAGCCCAGACAGAAAATGAAACATCGGGAGACACTGAACAAAGGATGAGTCAAGGGCAACTGGAATGGCTTCTTTTTTAAGTGGTATAATATTTGTTTCATTTCCACACGCTACATAAAGCCCTTCACTTTTCATTTTATTGCTTTTGAATCTTTTCGTACCAATACCATGCAACAGCCAAAGTGAGAAATTTTCTGTCGTTTTTCAAAATTTAATATCAAATTTGTTTGTTTTGTACAAATTCCCAACTCCTCTGCCTTAATGTATTAAGTAACACAAATGTCATGTTCTACCAATTAGTAAACAGGCTTACTAAAATAGAAAGCTCTCTGTATTAACCTTATACATTTCCTGCAGGCCAGAAAAAAATAAGTAGCAGAACCCAAATGCTTCTAAATCCACAAGTCAGTGTGATGCTAATTAACTGAACTGAGAAGCATGGAATATTCCAGGTGAAGAGTTCTGTTTAAGATGCTAGATTGGCTACACTGTGTGTATAGATGGCACTCATAAAAATCGAACGGTTAGAGCATGCTGTATATTTTTAGCTCTGAAATGGGATCATGCAGTTCTAGATTCAATTAGAAAGGACGCAGAAAATACAGACTAAGAGACTGGACTTTTAATTTTTTTTTTTAGAGAGAGAAAGCATGAGCAGGGAGAGAGAGAAAGCAGAGGGGGAGAGGAGAGAGGGAGGGAGGGATGGAGGGATGGGGGAGACAGAGAGAGAGAAAGAGAGAGAAGGGGGGGAGAGAGAGAGAGAGAGAGAGAGAGAGAGAGAGAGAGAGAGAGAGAGAGAATGAATCTTAAGTAGGCTCCATAACCAGCATGGAGCCCGACCTGGGGCTCAATCCCACAACCCTGTGATCTTGACCTGAGCCAATATTAAGAGTTGGACACTCAACTGACTGAGCCACCCAGGCGCTCCTGGACTTTTTAATGTAAAGTTAAAATAAGTATAGGAAGACAGATTTGTGGTACATTTAGAAATGCGAGACTTCCTGGTGATTAAGTACCACATATAACTCTACGTCCTTCCATAATCTCATTAAAGTGACCCAAAGAATACAAAAAAAAAAAAAAAAAAAAAAAAAAAAAACAGAAAAAAGTTAAATCCTTTAAGGCAATCAGAAGGGGTAACTTTCATACACCAGAAATTTCAAGGCATTTCTATTTAATAAAAGAGCAAACAGCACTGGTCCGGAGGGAAGGCTGGCCATATACTCAACTCCCTGGCGCAGTAGTCCAAGAGGCTCCAGCAGGAACTCATTAACACCCATTACTGTGGGGGCAGTTGGGAACCTATCTGACCCCCCCACCAGGGTTTCTAGAAGCATCCAGGCAGGGAGGACCCCTGGGTGGGGAAACCCTCTGGAGTGAGCGCTCCCCGTCTACCCTCGAATGTGGATGTCCCCACCATTTGCAGAGCAAGGCATCGTCCCAGCCACCTCTGGGTTGTCAAACAAGAATGAAAAAGAAACTTGCTGGCGCAAAGCTGAAGCTCCTCACCACCAATGCCACCTGCAGCTCTCCCCCTGCTACCCCAGGCTGCTCGGTTTCTGACCAGGTAGTATAAAAATACCAAAACTATGCCTTCCTTCCTTTTTTGTTTAATATGAAATTTATTGTCAAATTGATTTCCACACAACACCCAGTGCTCATCCCAACAGGTGCCCTCCTCGATGCCCATCACCCACTGTCCCCTCCTGCCCACCCCCATCAACCCTCAGTTTATTCTCAGTTTTTAAGAGCCTCTTATGGTTTGGCTCCCTCTCTCTCTAACTTTTTTTTTTCCTTCCCCTCCCCCATGGTCTTCTGTTAAGTTTCTCAGGATCCACATAAGAGTGAAAACATATGGTATCTGTCTTTCTCCGTATGACTTATTTCACTTAGCATCACACTCTCCAGTTCCATTCACATTGCTACAAAAGGCCATATTTCATTCTTTCTCATTGCCACGTAGTATTCCATTCTGTATATAAACCACATCTTCTTTATCCATTCGTCAGTTGATGGACATTTAGGCTCTTTCCATAATTTGGCTATTGTTGAAAGTGCTGCTATAAACATTGGGGTACAAGTGCCCCTATGCATCAGCACTCCTGTATCCCTTGGATAAATTCCTAGCAGTGCTATTGCTAATAATGAAGCAACAGAAAGACAAATAAACTGATCCCATTCACAACTGCACCAAAAATCATAAAATACCTAGGAATAAACCTAACCAAAGATGTAAAAGATCTGTATGCTGAAAACTATAGAAAGCTTATGAAGGAAACTGAAGAAGACACAAAGAAATGGAAAAACATTCCATGCTCATGGATTGGAAGAATAAATATTGTTAAAATGTCAATACTGCCCAAAGCAATCTACACATTCAATGCAATCACAATCAAAATTGCACCAGCATTCTTCTTTTTTTTTTAAATTTTTTTTCAACGTTTATTTATTTTTGGGACAGAGAGAGAGCATGAACGGGGGAGGGGCAGAGAGAGAGGGAGACACAGAATCGGAGACAGGCTCCAGGCTCTGAGCCATCAGCCCAGAGCCTGACGCGGGGCTCGAACTCACGGACCGCGAGATCGTGACCTGGCTGAAGTCGGACGCTTAACCGACTGCGCCACCCAGGCGCCCCCCAGCATTCTTCTTAAAGCCAGAACAAGCAATCCTAAAATTTGTATGGAACCACAAAAGATCCCAAATAGCCAAAGTAATTTTGAAGAAGAAGACCAAAGCAGGAGGCATCACAATCCCAGACTTTAGCCTCTACTACAAAGCTGTAATCATCAAGACAGCATGGTATTGGCACAAAAACAGACACATAGACCAATGGAATAGAATAGAAACCCCAGAACTAGACCCACAAACGTACGGCCAACTAATCTTTGACAAAGCAGGAAAGAACATCCAATGGAAAAATGTTTCTTTAACAAATGGTGCTGGGAGAACTGGACAGCAACATGCAGAAGAATGAAACTAGGCCACTTTCTTACACCATTCACAAAAATAAACTCAAAATGGATAAAGCTCCTGAATGTGAGACAGGAAACCATAAAAAAAAAAAACAAAAAAAAAACAAAAAAAAAAACCCTAGAAGAGAAAGCAGGAAAAAACCTCTCTGACCTCAGCCACGGCAATTTCTTACTTGACACATCTCCAAAGGTAAAGGAATTAAAAGCAAAAATGAACTATTGGGACCTCATCAAGATAAAAAGCTTCTGCACAGCAAAGGAAATAATCAACAAAACTAAAAGGCAGCCCACAGAATGGGAAAAGATATTTGCAAATGACATATCAGACAAAGGGTTAGTATCCAAAATCTATAAAGAACTCACCAAACTCCACACCCGAAAAACAAATAATCCAGTGAAGAAATGGGCAGAAAACATGAATAGACACTTCTCTAAAGAAGACATCCAGATGGCCAACAGGCACATGAAAAGATGCTCAACGACACTCCTCATCAGGGAAATACAAATCAAAACCACACTCAGATATCACCTCACACCAATCAGAGTGGCCAAAATGAACAAGTCAGGAGACTATAGATGCTGGCGAGGATGTGGAGAAACGGGAACCCTCTTGCGCTGTTGGTGGGAATGCAAACTGTTGCAGATGCTCTGGAAAACAGTGTGGAGGTTCCTCAAAAAATTAAAAATAGACCTACCCTATGACCCAGCAATAGCACTTCCTTCTTTCATCTGAGCCGCAGACAGCCCAGCTTACTGGGTACCAGCTTACTGACTGTGAACTCCAAATCTACCCTGTTTTGCTCTGCTGGACATTGCTATAAATTTCTCCTTTGCCAAGTGGTGTAATATTATGCTTTGCCAATAGAAAAAGCTAGACGGTCATAGCAGAAGAAGGGACTTCTCTTCCCACTTCTGATGCTTTGACTGGTTAATAATATTTTACATTAAATTTTCTCTATTCAAATTACTGGTGCGGTTTTTCTGCTGCCCGAACCCTGCCTGATGCGCTGTCTCAGCACTATTCTACGCTGATACAAAGCAGCTCCTTTACAGGACTGAACAAGGAGAGAAAGAGCACAGAACAAAGGAAAAGATGGTTTGTTAAAAAAAAATGCTAAAAAAAATGCTATATAAAGTTGTTGCCAAAAGAAGGAAATAGCCATGAAGGATCGGAGGAAAAGCATTCCCGTGAAATAGTTTTACTTCAAGAACCACGAGAATATTTCTGAGAATTTCCGACATGTCTTTGCAACCAGATTCAGGTAGGCACTGCGTGTATGAAACTGCAGAGCAAATCCTCATGGAGAGAAAACTGCTAGGAACGGCCCAGGGTTGGAAACCAAACTTGCCAAACTTTTAAGCCCCAAGTAAGACAGGGAAGAGCAAACTGCATTCTGGGAGAGAACACACATTAATAATGTCTCGTTTCAAGGAGAAAAAAAAAAAAAAAAAAACAACAACAACATAAGCATCAAAGCAAGAAAAAAAACCACAGTACTAGCAAAGATTGATCCCAGACTTTTCCTCTACGATATCAATAACTGGAAATAAAATGAGGCAACAACCAATGAACTTTGAAAGAAAAAGATTATGATATAATCCCTCGAGATCCCGTAAAGTCATCTCTATTGAGTAAAGATAACAGGAAAACTCCTCAGAAAGCATTATGCTACATATGCTTCCTGAAAGACTTCTCAAAATACCACCAGCTGGTAAAGAAAGGACTCGAAATGAAGAACTCAAAAATGGAGAAGTATTAGCACGAAAGGGCTGGTGGTAAGCATGAGTTCAGAAACTAAACACTCCAATTGAAATTCAATGTCATTTATAAGATTATAGAAATATAAAGCAAATTCTTAAAACTGTTTCTGAATTACCAATGCAACATGTAGGGGGGCGCGTGGGTGGCTCAGTCAGTTAGGTTAAGCATCAGACTCTTGATTTTGGCTCAGGTCATGACCTCATGGTTTCTGAGATCGAGTCCCTGCATTAGCAGCACAGAGCCTGTTTGGGATTCTCTCTCTCCCTCTCTCTCTCTTGCCACTCCCCCACTGGCATGCATTCTCTCTCTCTCTCCCTCTCTCTCTCAAGATAAATAAACTAAAAATGTAAAATGTAATAAAAACAGTCATTTTCAAATTGTCATTTTCCAATTATCATAATGACTGAATTCTAAACTTCCAGTTGCAGGGAAGTTGTTCAAAGGATGTTATATTTCTTATATTATGTAAGTGGAGAGAATCGAGAGAGTATTTCATTCATGATTTTGATGACTGGAGAAAAAATTCTACACTATTTAATTATAAAATTAATCTTAAGCTAAAAGCAGGATTTTTCAACTTCCCAATCACAAAAGAAAAAAAAGGGCAAACAAATACATCCTAAAAAAAAAACCAAAACAATGACTAAACTGATATCCAAAAACTGTTCAGTGTTTTTCTGAATGGTGAATTTAGCCTTTGTCCTCCTTTAGATTTTTCTGTACCTTCTAATTTGTTTACAATGACCAAGTCTAATCTTCATAATCAGAAACAAGAGAGTAAATATTGGGAGAAAACCCTGGGCCTCCAAGAGCAAGAATTTCAGAAGAGACACTCCCTTCTGTCATTGATGTCGGTCAGTCCAGTCCACATGCTACAATAGCCGCCAGGAGACAAGAGGAGTCTGACCAGCCACACGGAGAAGCCATGAGAGAGAGTTCCATCGGGGGCGTGTTTTCTTTCTTGACTACAGGGTTTTGGGGGTTTTTGCTGAGTGTGTGTATGTGTGTGTGTGCGCGCGCAATACGTCCATTCAATTTCTCTCCTCAATGCAGATTTGACCAGTAAATCAGGTCTGATCACTGATTAATAAAGAATATCAGAATAATGGATTTTAGAACCCCTAGATAATCCAACCTCTCGGTCTCACTCATAGAGAACTAAGGCCCAGAAAAATAAATGACTTGTTCAGGTCCAGCCAACAGAGTTAGTTCCAATAAATGTATGGGATTAGCAGAAATACCATAAAACTCAAAGTTTTATGAAGCCTGGAGGGCCTCGGATAAGGCTCAATAAAAATGCCTTGTTGAATATGTAGGAACTTGCTGAGCAGAGTAGATTTCTCAGATACCGGCCAGCTCTACAACTTTACGGTTGAGGAATTAATTGGCGACCTTGTCTTCCAGATATTGAGACTTGCAGGTTGCTCCTTTGGGTCTCCTTACTGCCTCTGGACCTAAAACCATTGGAGGGGCGGCCCGGCTGGTAGCTAAGCTTCTGGAACAGCTCCTCAGCCCTGTAAACCCCAGGCTCATAAACCTTCCAGCTGCTATCCCCAGGAGGGAGCAGGATTAGAGATAAGATATTTACATATAAAAATCATTAATAGGTTTAAATGTGCATGGCCTACAAGCACACCAAAGGCCCCAGTCCCTGTGTGTGTCACAGTCCACAGTGGCTTTCACAGACACTTACTGTCTGAAAAACCTAAAGTTTCTTCTTAACCTACCTGTCAAACACTGAGCTATTTTTTTCCACCGAACATCAAAAGGTTTGTTTTTTTTTTTCCCCCACTGCAGGCCTACTTCAGATTGAGGCAGAAAGTACCTTGAAATGAAAGTGTGTGCGGAGGGGTGCTTTTCGGTCTACGGTGCATACTTACAGGGAAATTAAGCCATTAAATTTACTCCAGGGCCTTTTACAGCTGTTTTGCTGTTTTGCCAAAGCTCTTTTATGAAAGATTTGGGAATCGTTCTAAAATACCACGGTGGATTTTAAAGACAAACCAACCCCAAGGACACTATGCGTCTTCCAGCATGCAGTGTAACGCTCAAAGTTCCCATCGGGGAAGTGAAGCCTGTGGATGACAGGAGAGAAACTCTGGGCATGCCCTAGCCACATGTGACGTCCCTGTCGAAGCGAGGCAGGGACCCAGGGAACCTGGTTCCAGGGCACTCAAGCAGCCGTTTCACCCACTGTCCAGTTGGTCCGATTTGCATTTGCGTGTAACCAAGATACTCAAGCGATGCTGTCTGATTCGAAACATTAGGCACGTGCACACACACGCACACACTCCATACTGTATTGTGTATATACATATGGTTTACGTATTGGATCTCAATTCTGTCCTCACTATCTCTGCTGGAGTTGAGATTTCATAGCTGAGATTCCTTTAGAGAAAAGTGCTTCAGATACTTTAGTTAGCTAACCCACTCATTATAAGAAGGTTCTAGACAGATCCATTCTGCGCCAAATTCCTCTCCCTTGAGTATAACAATTTAATGGATAATGACTCAGGATCAGTTCAGATTTCCTCCGGGGAAGGATAACGAACAAACTGAAAAATAAGGACAATTTCTTGGGAAATTCTGTTTGTTTCTGGGATCTCTCAGATACAGGTGACTATGTCCCCAGACACAAGTGTGGTGTCTCTAAACCCTCTGGGACCAAAAGCGACCCCAGAGGAGGTGGTGGTCCCTTTGTGCGTGTGTGTGCGTGTACTCACCCACTCGGGCGAGAGAGTAGGAATGGAGTTTTTACTCTGCCCCAAATATTCAGATTCTTGTACCCCAAGTAATCAGCACTCAAATATTTAAACAATGAAGTAATCAACTAATTAATCTGGTGCCAGTGAGTCTCCAATTATTTACTAGGAAGCTTTTTACAGTTCCTTTATGAGCCAGCCAGAGCAGCCCTGCTAAGAGAGAAAAGAGCTTTGCAACATGGCAGCAAGGTTAACCAACCCCCCTCCCCCCGCCCCCCGTCCTTTATGCATCTATACTTTACTACTGAGAGATACATACAGGTACACTCACAGGAAACAGCTATCTTTGTCATCATTTTTTCCTTTCACCACCGGGATCTTTTTTCTTCCCCTAAAACTGGCTTGTGATACTTTGACCAATATTATGCAAAGAGATCTGTAAGGCCTTTCAATTTCAAAGCATGCTAATACACCAAAAGCTCCCACTCAGGAATTAGCAATTGTCACAAAGCATTGCTTGAATTTAAATCAGGAGACAATGTATCACAGGAAGGCATGGGCTTCAAAAGCCTATGGGTACATTTCAAAGGGACAACGTGATGGGAAATATTCACGGCAGAGATCTGCTAGGTAACCGCGGGGCCAATGTGAATAAGGAAATAAAGTCATAAGTACTCATCTTTCATCAAAATCTTGTAGTTCTTCTTTCTTCAAGGTATAGAAGAACCCCGTAAACAATCCAGAAATGATCTGAGGGAAATGCAAGTAGGATGGGTTCACTGTCCCGAAACTAAACCATACCAGCTTTGCCAACACAGCGTGCTGGGGTGGAATTAGAATAAGGGTCTGAAATGCGCTATTCCTAATTTATCCGTGGCCTTGAAGTCTCTACCAATGTGCGCTTCTGATCTTGGACCTCAGATTTTGACTCTTAAAAGGAGTACATGGATATCTGTAAAGTGTTACGCAACGGAGTACTAGGGAAAACCTTAAGAGACAGCTGCCAATACGGTTACCTTTAAGAAGCTCTTACTACTTCCTGTGGATCTGCTCCTGGGACTGCCAGGATGGATCAAGTTCAGTGTTCCCTTTGCCATCCTCCTTGGAACCCAGAATTCCTGATTTGGCATTTTTACTCTTTGGAAAACCTACTAAGGTGGTGTTATAACTTATAATTTCTTACCAGATCTTTTTAAAAGTCAGTCGTCCTAGGGGGCGCCTGGGTGGCTCCGTCGGTTAAGCATCTGACTGTTAACTTTGGCTCAGGCTGTGATCTCACGGTTCATGAGATGGAGTTCCGCGTCGGGCTCTGCACTGAGAACACTGAGCTTGCTTGAGATTCTCTCTCTCCCTCTCTCTCTGTCCCTTCCCTGCTTGTGTGTGTTCTCTCTCTCTCTCTCTCTCAAAATATATAAACATTTTTTAAAAACTCATCCTGAGAGTTTTATAAAAACCATACAAACTCATCCATCACAAAGCAAGATAGAATACAATATCAAGAAACAGACCTGAAAAGGACAAGCAACAAATGGGTAGCGTTTCCCCGCCTTGGTAACACCCTTTTAGGCAGAGAATGAAGCCAACAGCTCTTGCAACATAAAAGATAGAGCTCAACTTATACTCTCCTGCTGGATCATCCGGTCATCTCAGATGCTAGAGAAGGCCAGGCAAAGCTAGGCAGGGATGCCTTCTCTAATCATGGAAATAGTCCCCTCATCCTCTACTTCCAGTTCTGAGCCTCTCTCGGGGCTTCTTTATTCTATGGGCTGTTTCCAAGCTACTCAGCTTCCGTGTTAGAGTTCACCTCAATGATATTTAGGCTTGACCATTTTCTGAACGTAGGCTCACGCACAACTCCAATCCCTCAAAGATGGACCGCTCGGTGCTATTCACGACCACTGCACGGTTTGGGCTATTATGAAAAGGGTCAAGCCATGAAGTCTTTAGATGATCACTGCACAAGGACCAATATACAATGTTCCCACATGGAGAGCGGGTAGAGTTTCAGGGAGGGTCCATTCTTCCTGGACAGTGGAGTCAGAATGTCTTCAATCCATCAATGATGTTTGGGCAATAGTGGGTTAATTTTCAGGGAACAGAAAGAGTTTTCTATAAAACTTACAGGGACATTTTAAATAGCCACTACTGAGCTATCGAGATTTAGTTCCTATGTATGAAATACATTCGGTGTAAATAAAACATGACATTTTTTTCTCTTTACAATTTACTGAGAAGTCTAGCCAAGCATGAACTTTTTTTATGACATCCTGCTTATTACAGAGATTTCTACACATTACAGAGAACTGGCTTTCGAGACAGGACTGTACCTTCTTGTTGTGGTCTCACTGTGCAGATGCTGTGATTATTTCGTTTCTCTCTTCTATAAAAGTAGAGTGGATTCAACAAGAGAACCCGGTGGGGCGCCTGGGTGGCTCATTCGGTTGAGCGTCCAACTTCGGCTCAGGTCATGATCTCGCGGTTTTTGAGTTCGAGCCCCGCATCAGGCTCTGGGCTGTCCAGCTTGGAGCCTGGAGCCTTCTTCGGCTCCTGTGTCTTTCTCTCTGCCCTTTCCCTACTTGTTCTCTCTCTCTCTCTTTCTCTCTCTCTCTCTCAAAAATAAATAAACATTAAAAAAAATCATTTTACAAGGAGAACCTGGTGATATACATGAGCAGCCTAACAAAGCTACACGCATTTTATAGTTCACATATAGCCCCAAATAGAACTGAAAGCCCAAATTAGTAGTAAAACCACTCTTAAATAAAAGCATATGCTTTAGCCACAGAGCATGATGTGTGTAGTCATAATCCATTTTTGCTTGGGTTTATTGCTTTGTTTTTTCAAATATTGGCCCCTGAAGTAAGTGCTTCTCTCTCTCTTTTTTAAATGGCTGCCAATCTCAAATTGGAAACCAGCTTTATAACCCTGTAGCCACCACATTCCTGCTCTACACCTGTTCCTCTAATACCTACCACCTGACTTCTATAGTACAGTAGAGACAGAGATACATTTGTCCGCAACAATTTACAAGAATGATCACTACAGTCGGGCTTGCATGAGAGCACCGATGGGTAACACTCATCTACATACAGGATGCTTAAAGCAGTGGCTCTCAAATCTCATGTACTCCCACATCACCTGGGGCTACGTTACACCTTCCGATCGTCGGGTCTCACACCTCCCAAGCTTCAGATTCGGAAGATCTTGGATGGGGCTCCGAATTTTGAGTAAGCACTCCCATCACTCTGAAACATCCACGAGCTACCATACTTTGGGACCCACTTGTAAAAGGAGCCCGCCTCTCCATTCCCAGGCTTAAAGAGCTGATCCATAGACCCTTGTGGTATGACAAGGGCAGAACTGGCTGGGAGATACAATACATAGCCACAAAGCAGAAACTCGGGATGGTCCCTTCTGGGTAACACACCACTCTTCCCCAGCCCTGACCGGGACATACCAGGTACAGGGTAACACAACACAGTGGTGGACAGTGTAAGTCATGGCCCGGCTGCCTGGGTTCAAATCCTCCCTAGTTAAGGACTTAACGTCTCTCTACTTCAGTTTCTTAGTCTCTGATATGGGAATAATAATGAGCATCTACCTTAAAGAATTAATGGGGAGTTCCAATAAATAAAAACATGCACAGTATACAGAGCAGCACCTGGCACCCAGGAAGTGTTTAGTGATGGGTCTGTGTGTATCTGATGTGTTTTGCAGAAACCCCTGCTTACGATGCAGAACACAAAATAGTTACTGAAAAAGTAACTCACAGAATCCCATTATACAGACTGAGCGCCAAAGTGTGGGTGTCCAGTTTTGTTCACTGAACTTTGTACAAGGAGTGTGCTGCAATCCTTTCTTCCCACTCTCTAGCATTTCTTTGTCTCTACCTCCCCTCTAGCTGGCTATCTCCTCCTTCCTTCTCAACCCAGGGGGTTAGGGTCTTCTTGACAATTTACTGTCGAGCTATACCCAGGCTGGGGACAGTCAACGTTGTGAACCAGGAAGTCTCTAGAGAAGCAGGGTCATTTCCAAATGGGTCCCCAAACCACGCTTTGATTTGAGGTTGGAACAGTGCCCCACCTAAGCCATGATGTGGTATCCTCATCACCTGGGCTTTGTCACAGAAATTCTAGGAATTTAGTTATCTTTTCTGAACACTTCCTTTCTTATTAGCCTTTTGTGGCTCATATGCCTCTGAAAACACTCAAGTTCTCCTCCTCATAGTACTTTCTAGATATTGCCAAACCCCACCATCTTGGGAGACTCAGCCACATCCCTGTTCTCCGTCTCTTCAGTTGTCAATCTCTAAACTCTTTCCGTCCATTGTCAGATTTGGTGATTCTACCCAACTAATTACATCCTCTTGTGACTCTATATTTTATAAAGTGATCCCTTATTACAACAAAGATTTATTTTGTTTTCCCTATTACAATCATTTGGAAATGCCATGAAGAGCCATGTTTGGGGCCCTATCCCTGTTCCAAGATCTCTTCTTAGACAGCATTTGTTTAAATCATCAACACAGGACCCAGTTATATGTCAGTCACCTGGTCCTAGCCACCTATGTCACCTACAGAGCAACCATGATCTCGGTAAATGGGATTTTGCTTCCATTTGGTCCATCAGGCATTTTCACCAAACCACAGAATCTACTGCTAACGCCAGTCTAAGAAGGATCATCGACGGCAAACTTCTGGACTTTCCATATACAGAAACTTAAGTTCTTATTTAAGAGACTTGCTTACAGTCATACAGTCAGGGGGCAGCTTCCAGTGTCCTGGCTGTTCCAGTAATTTTTCTGCCTATGCATTGCCCAGTGAAGATATAAAAGACATATTCGTCAACAAATGTAGTCGACACATGATGAGGATGTGTCTTTTACCTAAAAACATAATTGGACTTTCTTCTCATGTTGTTAAACTTTCTTCCTCATCATCACTTATACTACCTGCCGGGTACCCCACAGTACAACCAATCTCCCATTCTTGAACATTTCTGGTTTCTACGAAATGCAAAAAAAAAAATTGTCAGCAACTTTGAAAATTAATACCCTCATAGTTAAATCTCTATGCAGAACCATGAAAAATTCGTAAGGATAAATTCCTAGAGGTAGAACTGCTAAGACAAAAAGTATGCACGGTCTCGAGCGTTCCAGCAGCTGCCGACAAACTGAGAACTGTATTTACAAGAAGACACTAACATACTGGAAGGTGTCCAGAGGATGACAACCGAAATGTCTATTCAACATGTCCTCCAGGCAGGCTGAAGGGGTTGGGTGCACCTAGAATTCTTAGGGAGGGAGCCTAATTCCCTCCAAAGGGAAAGGACTTTTGTTTTCTTGTCTGCTTCTTTGTTTCTCATTTAAGGCTGATTCAACAATATCAGAGGAAACCTTGGGGGAAAGTGGGTTCCTGTGCCAGTTGTTAAGCTCCTACCTCTCAGCTTCTGTGCTGTGCTCTGTGATGCTGGGGCTGGGGACCTGCAGCCACACCCCGCCTTTGCCAGGCTGGTCTGGGGGGCCCCCACTGGCCTCCACCCACAGGAGCGCCAGGGGAAAACCCCAAGAGGGAGAAAGGCTGGCTCCTTCCACATTCCTCTGTCCCCTCCAGCATCTCCCCAGGAACAGTCCCCCATCTTGGCAGCCGCAAGTGATCACACTTTGAAGTTTTTCCAGGGCTCTTGGGACCAGCCTCATGAGCGCACTTTCCTCCTCAGAGACCTGGTTCCCAGCTCTTCCCTGGGACCCTTTCCTGAGCTCCTCAGTTCTCATCATTCTGACTTCTTCTCCTTGCCCCCATCTCCAGGGGTGACAGCTGCTCCGTCCTCCTCTGTACCTTTTCGTTCCCCTAATACCCAGTTAACAATTCTATAGGATGGATTCTCTCTGTTAAAATGACTGGTGGGATTCCGGTGTCTTTAGTGGACCCTGGCTGATACAGTTTCCCTATCGCTGGGGCTGGTAAATTCAGAAGCATTTCCCTCACATCTAGAACATAGTAAAGGAAATTCCTGAACGGAGAGAAAGTTAAACCAGGTCAGCCATCTTAAAAGTATTTTTGTCAATGAAATCCTTTTCACAAATACAGCCTTGGGCCAAACTCAATATATATAAAAGCACAGGTGCTCTGGCTAAATTGTGAGCCTGTAGCATCCTGCCCCTTACCTGCCTGGCCCCACCCCCTGCCTGCAGCTTCTCCAGAGCCCTGCCCCCACCTTCCCTGCCCACATCCTTCTGTGAAACTCTTGGGTTCAGTGGAACCCTGTCTGGCAACCACTCATCTATACAACTTGAGTTCTCTTCCAAATCTTATGATTCTATAACTAGGTAATTCTTCTTGCACGGTCCCAGGGCTCTCTGGACATCTGCGCGGCCCCAGTAATAGCTCAGGCAAAACACAAGATCTCAGCCACGCACATAACTGTCTCATCCACAGCCCCATCTTCCAACCACAAAAGGAAACCCAGAGGAATCACTGTGTCACTGCCATCCCTACCGTTAAGAATATGTCAGCGTCTTTCATTACAACTGTCCTTCTTTCAGAGGTTTCTAACATGATTTTAAAAATCTGCTCCAGCTTGAAGTTTGGCATGAGAGTTCTTGGCTCCTCTTTCTTTCAGTGAAGCCACTAAAAGTGTGTTTAGCTACTTCAGAGCTCAGAGAGAGCCTTGACAGTCCTGAGTAAGAGAAATCTCAAGTTGGAAATGCCTCCTTCCCACCCCCCAAATCCATTAAGCTTCCTTTTCTTAAAAAAACAAAACAAAACAAAAAAAAACAACGTCCAGGCTATTCGCTGAACATGTAGCTTTTCTTTTTCAATTGTTAAATTGAACCAGGTCTTGGTGATACTCAAACTCTTCAAACATGAAAGAGTTTAATGCAAACAAGATATTTCACATTAGAGGTGGTTTTCCTGTATCCATCTTCCACGATAGCTAGGTTTTCCACTTATGTCTTTATCTTCTTTGATCCCCCGAAAATGGGGTCATATTGCTTTTGAAGCAAATCCCAAATATTTTGCATAGGTGATATTTATGACGTGCAGATACTTTTTTCTTTGTGCCTTCTCAACTACTGACAACAAAGGGGGTAAGTGAGAAGTGTCAGAATTATTCCCTCTTCACAGAAGAAAAGATGAAAGTCCAGAGAACTTGACTTGTTTAAAATCCTGGTTAAAGCCTGACTAGGAAGTAGATGGCCTCGATGCCTACCCTGTGCTTGCTCTGAAAGGCAGGCTGCTTTCGCAAACTCCTGAAGCACATGCAAAGCAGGGCGAAGCCAGCGAGAAAGGGAGGCCACCCGATCCAGAACCGTCTGCAGACCTGGAGGGCCTTGTTCCACTGATGGGGTTTCCCTCTCCAGGAAAGTTCCTCTGTTCCTCTGCTTTGGGGACACAGTTCAGGTCACAACCTGGAAAATACCTTCATCCCCAAGCCTGTCCTCAGTGCCGGGAAGAGCCTGGGCTCTGGAGAAACCCGGAGAAGCCAGGACTGAAATCCTAGCTCAACCACTCTGAGCCAGGGTCAGAAGAGGTTCCTCCTCTGATACACACATAAAACAAAAACCAAAACCAAACAAAAAAAATCGAACCCACTACCTCAAAAGGTTTCTGCGATCATGAAAAAAAAAATCCAACAAGAGAAATTCAATAAACCGTAGCTACTGATAAGCAAATATAAACATTGCCCCCCAACAAACACGCAAAAAAAAAAAAAAAACTAACTAAAAAGGAAAGAAGAAAAGAGAAGAAAAAAAGAGAAAGGTAGGTATTTGACAGATATCTGTTGATAAAAGAGGAGATACTATGAGTACTGTCCTTCCTAAAAGATGAAAAATATGCACAATCATTTAAGACTACAAACAAGGATCCATCTGGAAAATACTGTTGTAAAAGTGTGCAGGAATCTGTCGGCTGGTGAGACCCAGTGACTCTGGGCTCGCTGGGCCACTCCGCAACCTGGCTTTGCGATTCAGCCAGTGACTGCGTGCTATGAGTCCCAGACCCTCCTACCCTTTCTTCCAATTCCAAGATGCCTCACCTGTTAGTTTACCCATTTATTTTTCCAATATTCTTGCATTCTTGAGCATCTCCCAAGCATTGTGTTAGGCACTGGGGATACAGAAGAAAGTAAACCAAGGCTCAGTCTAGAATAAGCTGTGAGGCATTCATCTCAAATATACAATTTAAGGGGCCTCGAAAAACAGTAATCAAAGTAAGTAACACTTTGGTGCAATACCTTCAATAATCAACATCAATACAAAAGAGCCCACGATAAACAAAATATCAAAATTTTAGGTAACGACAATATCACGAACAGGTTGTGCTGATCCATACTGGAGCTGGGGCAAAAGGAAAAATCAGGGGGCGCCTGGGGGGCTCAGGCGGTTGAGCATCTGACTTCGGCTCAGGTCATGACCCCACGGTTTGTGAGTTCGAGCCCCATGTCGGGCTCTGTGCTGACAGCTCAGAGCCTGGAGCCTGCTTCACATTCTGTGTCTCCCTCTCTCTCTGCACCTCCCCCACTCATGCTCTATCTCTCTCTGTCTCTCAAAAATAAATAAACACTTGAAAAAAAAAAAAGGAAAAATCAGGAATACTGATTCTGTCCTATTTTAAGACTACAAACAAGGATCCATCTGGAAAATTTTGATATTTTGTCCACCATGGGCTTCTTGGTATTAATATTGATTACTTCAAATATTACAGTAAAATAGTCTTTATTTGGATGAATGGGCTTCTGGCATCCCCTTAGATTTCTGACTCTAATCTTGGCCCTAAATAAGACGCATCTTACAGTCAGCTGAAACCTGAAATCCCACTGAGTCACCAACAGAAGCAATCTAAAGGCATCGAGGATGTATTATGGATGTCAAGGCTGAGAAAGATCAAGTGGGGAGGCCCGCGGCACAAGGCTGGTCAGCAGTGACACCCGACGCCAGGCCTTCTGTTGGATCTTCTTTGCCATTCACGGCCCCTGTACACACGCGGGTCCACAAACCAACCAGAGTCCCACAGCCAGGCTCTGTGGAGCATTTTTCCAGCCTTGGCCGGCTGGCTCTCGGTCATGACGCCAGAGTCTGCTCCAAGACTGAGTGACCGAGGCCGCCACGGTTCCCGTAGCTGCGCCCGGGTTACACAATGAGCTTCATGTTCAATCCAAGTCCAGACGCTCAAATCCCAACACAGCACCAAGGATCGCCACGCTACGCGGGAACATGACTGCCAGACTCAACTGGTATAAACGTGACCTGCTTGATTTCTTCTCAAAATATTCTAAGGCATCCAGTTCCTCTCTCCCAGGCTTCTCCAGGCAGGGCGTTGTCCCTTCTGCCCTAACCACATTCAACTCTTTCTACTCTGTGGCACGTTCCTGCTATAAGCAGGTACACCTCTGGGGACAGAGGCTGTCGGCTTGCACCGTATCAGACTACATTCCCTGGCCGCCATTGCACCTGCATTTGGCCATGCGCCTCCTTTGTAGCCGACGAAGTAGGAACAGTAGGGACTGTTTTCAGACCTCCCATATGCAATCCTCTTTTCCTTCGCTCCTCATCTGGCTAAACGGAGAGAGCACTGTAGGCTTCCAGGGTAAAGGAGCCAAGGCGGGTAGAGCATGGGTCCCTGGATGAGTGTACGAAAAGCGCCCAACTAGATGGAAATAAACTTTCATTGGAAACTCAAAAGTGAGCCCGTTGAGATTTGGGGGTCTCTCATAGCAACTAGCTTATCCTAACATACTTCCCCAACTAGACTGCAAACTTTCCACTGGCTGGCTCTGTATCTGACGCACCTCTGTATTCTCAACAGTGAGCACACCCAGTAGGTGTGCAATACAATCCTGTGGCAATTAGCCACCTGTATTTCCTTCTTGAAGCTATTGTAAAAAAGTGCCTCCGCCACCATTACCGGCAGAATGACTAACGACGAATTGCTGTCTGTCTCTTTACACTGAAAATGAAGGCACAATATTCCTAGGAACCCCTGTTAATTATGATCACTAAATAGAATGGTTCATGCTTCTTAAATGCCCCTTCATAATCAGCTAATAATCTAAATATAAACAAACATAC
This sequence comes from Lynx canadensis, assembly GCF_007474595.2. Taxonomy (NCBI): domain Eukaryota; kingdom Metazoa; phylum Chordata; class Mammalia; order Carnivora; family Felidae; genus Lynx; species Lynx canadensis. The sequence continues at coordinate 7,332,208 of NC_044315.2, read as the reverse complement.
AATGGCAGAGGATGGAGTCAGAGTGGGAGCCCCAGACACGTACTTGAGTTTTCCTCTGGAAAGATCTTTAATGCACTATAGTGTCTTAGGATATGTTTCTGCTCTGTGCATATCACAGCTGACATCTTGTCAAAACCAAGGGAAATAATTGCATCCCCGGGTAAGAGTATCATGCAGGCAGCAATTTAAATGTGGCACGGCTTATCAGCACCGATTTACTAACATCTTACTGTATATAACCACGTGTGGTAGGAGAAAACTTATACATCCTTACCAAGATTTAGGCACGAAAACAAAATCTGTTATGCCTCCAATTCAAAAGAAGAAAGAACAAAGGAAAAGGGCATGAAATAAGCTGTGTGTCTTCCTCTTAGGAACAAACTTTTAAAGAAATCTAAATCCTGGTCTGCTCACCTTCGTTTGAGTTGGGTGGACAAGACATAAGCCAGTCTGCTCAGGTCTTGAGGGAGAAGAAAAACAACCCATCTTATGAGCTTATTAAGCCAAACACCTCAGCAAGCCGCAGGCATGCTACTCATTTATTACACAAAACCGAAATCTTCTGACAGTCCATAATTATGTGCTGAGAACTCTAATGAATAACTCCGCATCAGAAGGATTCACCAAACTTTGATCAGTGTCCCGAGAGACAGCGGGTCAAGATGAACCTTGAAATCTGATTTACATCACCCGTCCCCATCTAGCATTCTAAAACCACTGGGGTTTTTTTGTTGTTGTTGTTGTTGTTTTTGTTTTTGTTTTTTTTTTTTTTTTTTTTTTTTGGCTCTCCATTCTTCACCTGGGTATATTTTGAAAACATAATTTTGTCAAACATCCTACAGCAATTATAAAAAACGTTAGTAGTCGCCTGTGAAACAGACTTAAAGCAGAGTTTATATAACTTCCCATATGTAATTCTCCATACCTTTTTGATCCTAGGGCCATGATCATAAAAAAGTCACATTTTAGGGCTCAATGCTATATTAGATTAGATGGGTAACTAGCTATAATTTTGTATCCGGTCCTCTGCAAGTGACCAAGGTTTTGGTTTGAAGTAGTGATGTGTTTCAAATGAGCAGTCCACACACCCTTTTCTCTATTCCCTTTGGTTTTAAGACATATGAAGCAGGAAACAGAAATCTGATTTAACTGAAGCTAAATAATCCAGAAAAGGAATAGAGCACATGCTGACGGTTTTCATCAACAATTTGGTGCAGATGACAGGGGTGTATGTGTGGTGGTGGGGGGCGGTGCATGCTAAATGAAAACACAACTGCCTTATGGACTTTCTTAGTAGGGCTAGAGAAGGAATGGTAAAACACACACACACACACACACACACACACACACACAGGCCACCACCCCTAATTGCTGCATTTAAGGCAGACATCACTAATCAATACCATACTCTTTCCAACTGAGCCTATCAGTCTATCATCCCTACCCTCAGCCCTCTCGGTACCTGCTACCAGACCTGTGGAACTGAAATACTAAGTGAAATCCAGTTTCCAGCTCTGAATCTGTCCAATTACTAATCAATGTTTGAAATGGAGAAGACATTAGAGTTGCTCAGGGCCCCCTCCATTTACAGGTAAAGAAAATGAGCAATGGAGATGTTAATTGACTTTTCAAAGGGCACACAGCCAAGCCACAGGGATTTTTTTCAGTGAAATCTCTAGACTGCTAACATATTCTTTCTTGGGATGATTTATACCATTGAAGACACGTACAAGTTTTCAGAGTAAAGGGATTTGAGGGAAAAAAAAAATGCAGTGTGTTTTAGAAACCTAGCCAAACAAACAAAACTCCACTGCACAAAGCATAAGGAGAGCTATAAAATCACTCTCAGCCTTGAAATTGATGCAAGACGATTAGTAAAGCTTACTGGAGACCCTTGTCTCAGATATCCTTTGCCTACGTCGACAATTTCTGGTCTCACCTGCTACTTCGCGCCGGAATACAGGAGAATGCACATAGAAATTACCTCTAGAGAAAGAGAGCGCCTCTGTTTGACCACTCTGGGTTCACAGCCATTTGCACCATGGTCACATCTGATCTCCCACCTCTCTCCGCGGGGTCAAAGTCACTCGGGGCCCAGTTACCACTCAAAGTCCAAGGTCAGGTTTTTAAGAACAAAACAAAACTTTTCCAGGCCCAGTTTAATAAAGGTTACTCTGTGTTTGGGGCTTAGGAGCCTTGAAAACTCAGCAAGGAGTCCCTCTGGGAAGAGAGACAACTCTGAACCCCTCAAAACCTGTGATCTAACATCCCTGTCATATCTCTCTCTCTCTCTCTCTCTCTCTCTCACACACACACACACACACACACACTCACACACGACCCACCATCTTGGGGGCTCTCTAAATGTGAAGAACCCCTCGCGAGAAAGGTATGCGCGCGGAGAGGGAAAGACAGTGGCCGACTTCTAATGCTGCGAAAGCCAAAAGCCTCCAGCAGGTTCTCCGCGGTGGAGGAGACACAGCCACGGGGAAGGACTTCCCACAAGGAGCCGGGGAGGAAGCAGCTGGGGAGGGGGTGGAGGTGGGTGACAGAGACGTGGAGCCAGAAACGGAGCTGTGAGGAAGAAGGGGAAAAAAGGCTGAGCAGCCGAAAGCCGGTGGTTAAAATAACTCGTGCTAACAGAGTGTTCTTTGTTACCATACACTGCTCCTTGTTATCACACATTACAGAAAGTTACGAACAACAGAAGCGCGCCACTCACTCCAACCGCTCCTGCAGCCCCGGGCTCTGGTGACCCGAGGGACCCCCTGGCTTCCCCCCGGGGGGAGGCGGCTGCTGTGTCCAGAAGGCCCTGTGGGGACTGCGGCGGCCAGCCGCCTGGCTCCCCGCACCGGCCGGAACCTTCTCCGCGGCCCGGCCTCGTCTCTTCCCCGCGGCGCGGTCCGTGCGGGTCAGGACGGCGCGGACACGGCCGGTCCCGTGGGGGACGACAGGTGACTCGGTGAGCTTTACGGGCAAAGGGAGGCACAACTTTCCCGGGGGAATCAAAAAGCCCAGAGAAAATGATCTCATGTGGGTTTAGGCACAGAATTAGACGCTCCGCAGCCAACGGAACAAACAAAACGGCTCGCCTGTGAAGGCAGCGGGCAGGCACGGCCCAGGTTCGGGGCCAGGCACGGACGCCCCGGGGTGGGGGGCTCTGAAGAACCTTCTCCCTCTCCCCGCCTCCATCACCGGCTTCCTAGACTGAGGAGACAGGAGGCAGGAGAGCCCCCCCTCCCCGGCCCATCCTCTGCCCAGGCTGCCCCCGTCAAGGCCAATGGAGCCAGGGGCTTCACCCCCGCCCCCACCCCTCCACACACACACCCACCCCCGCTCCCTGCAAGGCCTCCCACTCGGACCTTTCATTCGCCACCACACCGGTCATGTGTGCCCCTACAAGTCATTGCGTCCTTCGGGCACCTGGGGGGCTCAGCCGGTTAAGCATCCACCTGTCGGTTTCTGCTCAAGTCATGATCTCACAGTTCATGACTTCGAGCCCTGCGTCAGGCTCTGAGCCGACAGTGCGGAGCCTGCCTGGGATTCTCTCTCTCTGCCCTCTCTCTCTGCCCCTTCCCTGCTTGCACTCTGTCTCTAAATAAATAAACAAACTTAAAACAATGTTATGGATGTCAACTCGGCCGCTCTCTCTGCGTCTCCACTCGACTTCTCGCAGCAGTGGTCAGATGCTAAGAGGCACTTTCTCCCTGCTCAGACTCCCGCCGCGGCCCTATTCTAGACCGTGTCCCATCCGCCTGTATGATCGATCACTTTCCCTCTATCGCTGATGGCTTTTTATACGTCCACTGCTCAAGTCTTGATGTGTTCTCATGGTTGCCTTTTCTTCTCGTCTCTTACTTCTGCACCATGAGAGTGTGGTTTCTCACCAGACGGCAGGCTCCTTCGGCACAAAGACTGTGTCTAGCTCACTCGTCTCTGACTTCCTCTTAGCAGGTACACGAATCCTGAAACAGGAGCGTGCCTGATCCCTTCCTGTCATCATCAGAGCATGTCATGTGTCCCTCTGTGGGATCTCTCAGGTGCGTTTCCTCGTCATTCCCACTGCCCCCTTCTCATTTCATCCTGTCCAGGTGACAGCCAGGGTTATAACCTAACTGATCCCCACACCTGTACATCCTCCCCTGTCGTTCCACACATCTAGAAGCAGAACATCCTTCTGAAGACAGATACGCCTCATCTCCCTCCCAACTCCTTCAACCTCTTCCCTTCACCCTTACACGAGATGATTAATGTCCAAATTTTGCAGGATGAGAAATTCGGTGTTCTTGATAATGTGGCCTCAACCTCCCGATGTTATCTGCCACTGCACATATCCTACACCCTACCCCTACTGACACACTCAACACAGATTTCCAGCCTTCTCTTTCTTTGAGCATATGGTTCTTTGGGCCAAAGATTTACTTATGTACCCCCCAGTCCCCACATCCCCGAGTTTCATGGTCTCTGTGAAGCGGCCCCAGCCCCACCCGAGAGTGGGGAGTCATTCGTCCCATCCCTGGGTTATCAGAACACTTAGCCCATATCTCCATTATACCACAGAACATGTTATAGACTAAGTTATATCTTCACGTGTACCAGACCGTGAACTCTCCCAGATCAGAACCCTAGTCTTGGTGTTCCCAGTACTTAACACAGCACCTGGCACATTCGAAATACACTGGGTCGAAGTCAATGAAATTTCGAAAGAATCTATCAGCAACACATCTTCAGCAATTAATCACACACAGGAAATTGTGAAAAGTGGGTGTCTCTAGAGAGAAAAAAAATGACAGAACGTGTTAAGAGACGGACTTACTTTCCACTGCATATCCTTTTAATGAGTTTTGGACTTTTTACCACATGTGTACTATTTTCCAACACACTCAGAGGAGGTGTTACAGTATGTGCCCAGCACTGTGCACAAGGAGGCTTTCAGGCACCGTGGAACAACTCCACTAACCAAAGAAATTCATGAACGTGGGGTAACTTCTGTGTAGATTTTCTATTTGCCCACCCATGCCCACAGAGCCGTGATGTTGTTCAGTTGCTGAGGTCTGTGCTGCCTGATAACAGAATGATTTATGGACACGTCCCCTCTCCTGGATCATGAGCCCCTGGAAGGCAGAGACCCTCCACTCCTCCCCTCCATGGCCTCTACCAGCTCCTAGTGTAATGCTCTGCACACACTTGGCCATCAACTTGCAACTGCTGAGTTGAAAACACAGCGAAGTTTGGGGTACCTGGGTAGCTCGGGGCACATGGGGCACCTGGGGTTCGTTGAGGTTGAGCATTCGACTTTGGCTCAGGTCATGATCTCACAGCTTGTGAGTTCGAGCCCCACGTCGGGCTCTGTGCTGACAGCTCAGAGCCTAGAGCCTGCTTCAGATTCTCTGTCTCCCTCTCTCTCTGCCCCTCCTCCACTCGTGGGCTGTCTCTCTCTCTCTCTCTCTCTCTCTCTCTCAAAAAAAAAAATAAGCATTAAAAAATTTTAAAAGAAAATACGGCATAGTTGCAAATTTGAAAGAAAAGCAATAATGATATTAGTTTGCAGCTAATAATCCGTGTTAAGCCACGGCAAGGAAAAAAAAGGCTAAAATACTGCTAATAGGTAACAGCAATAAATATTAGGTTTACTATGGTCACACTGAATATAGAGCCAGAATAGCTATAGAAACGTATCGTATTTTGTCATTCCTTATTTAGGTCATGGATTGATATATATTATTCCTTCTCCACTTACGCTAGCAAAACAAGTATTATCCTTTTATGTGAGAGCCTTGAATACACACACAGCCACAACCGTCCAGAACCACTGCTCGGGAGATGAGAAAAAGTTCTGAGACGAAAGAGGGAAAAAGGAAAAGGGGCTCCGAGATGATTTCCTTATAAACAAAATAGGACAACAATCAGCAATTTCCAGATAGATCGAAACCTAACTCCCCTGGGGAAAATAGTCCAACTAAATCCTTTAGTGCCTGGGAAGCAGTCTGAAAGCCGCCTGCCGTGAAAAAGAACAAAACACACAGGATGTACACTCCATCCTCACAAAGCCGAAGGGACAGTCATATCGACAATCACATTAGAAGTCAGAAAGCAGTGCTCGCTTCGACAGCACATCCACTAACACTGGAACGATACGCAGAAGATCAGCATGGCTCCTGCATGAGAGTGACACGGAAAAGTTAGAAAACAATAGGACATTTAAGGGAAAAAAACACAACAACACAGGATTCATCTAAGTGAGATGAACGTGTACTGAACGCCAAACACAGAAATACGCGGTATCCGCGTGCCTACGTGAGACAACAGATTACCAGCGCCCCAGCCCGTCACGCAGCCCAAGCCTCACCATTTCCTCCCCTTTCTTCCTCCCTCTCCCCCCCACCCCACGTAATCGTTCTCTCTGGCCCCTGAACACACCCAGAGATTGATCCAGCTCTGCTTATCCCTTTTTACCACTGTCCATTCTGTATCGTGGTCAGTGACAGCTATATAATCAGCCCAATGAACCTCAGGTCACTTGCACAAAGACTCCGCAACCCATTTGCTCTCTAGTCAACTCTACTAGTTGATGCCGCACAAAACACAGCCGACTAGCTAGACCACGTCTGAGCACAGCCTTGTGGATCTGGCTTTGTCCTCTCTCCCCACGCGCCCTAGAAGCATTCTACCTCTCAAAGGGAGAAAGACAAATGAATATGGGAAAGAGAAGATAATAAAAGAGAGGTTAGTGGCATACAGATAACTCCTTCTCAGGTCACTTAGAACAATGACTTTATTGACCTGTCTTCTTTGGGAAGCGAGTATTAGATTTTATTTACCTCTGTAGTCCCGCAGCTTAGCCCAATCAATCATATAAAACATATGCTAAATAAATTGTTGGTGACTCGGTTAGTTAAATAAAGGGAAGAGAAAGGTAAGAAAAGGAAATGTTCTCAATTAGTACTCACTGAAGTGAGAAACAAGTAAGGTCAACAGAAGAGAAGCGTAATTCTCCCTTACTTTTCCTGACCTAAGCGTGTCCTGAAGTGATTCAATATGGCGTCTGTCTCTTATACCAAATTTGAAAGGATATTAAAAGTTCATGGGACACATGGCAAAGGAAACAAACAACAAAACAAAAAGACAACCTACTGAGTGGGAAAGATATTTGCAAATGATATATCTGATAAGGAATTCATATCAAAAACTATAAAGAAATTACACAACTCAATTACCAAAAAAACCCCCCAAAAATCCAATTAAAAAGTAGGCAAAAGACAAGAACAGACATTTCCCCAAAGAAGACATCCAGATGGCCAACAGATACATGAAAACATGCTCAACATCACTCATCATCAGGGAAATTCAAGGCCATGATGAGATACCACCTCACACCAGTCAGAATAGCTAAAATTAAACACACACACACACACACACACACACACACACACACACACAAGAAACAAGAACTGTTGGTAAGGATGTGCAGAGAAAGGAACCCTTGCACACTGTTGATGGGAATGAAACTGGTGAACAGTGTGAGGGTTCTTCAAAAAAATTAAAAATAGAACTACCATATGATCCATAATTATACTACTAGTTATTTGCCAAAAGAATATGAAAACACTAATTTGAGAAGATCTATGGTCCTCTGTGTTTATTGAAGCATTATTTACAATAGCCAAGATATGGAAGCAACCCAGGTGTCCATCAATGAACTTACTTCTAAGTGAAATAAGCCAGTCAGAGAGAAACAAATACCATATGATTTCAATTATACATGGAATTTAAGAAACAAAGCAAATGAACAAAGGAAAATAGAGACGAACAAAAAATAGACTCTTAAATATAGAGAACAAACTGGTGGTTACCAGAGGGGAGGTGGGTGGGGGGATGGGTGAAACAATTTTAGATTGAATTCACCACAGTAAATATTTACTGCGTACCAACTATATATAGGGTTTGTTTCCAAAGCAAGGAGAAAAGAGATAAATAAGGCTTCTTCTTTCCCTCAAGGATCTCACAATCTAGTATCATGTTCCTTGAAAACTGCAGTGCCTTTTACTACGATGTAAAAAAAAAAAAAAATCCCAATGAAATTTCACAACATTTATAAAGTCATACGTCTTTAAGGCCATAGCCAAAAGAGACATACAGTATTCCATTTCAAAAAGCCCAAATACTTTATAGCCAAATCCTACAGAGCCTGCCAATTCAAAGGTCCTCACCCTGAAAGACCCATCTTCATTCCTAAGAAAATGAAATAGACCAGTCTTCAGAAGGAGTTTACTAATGACTTTATTCTGACAAAAACATCCATATCCATATGTCCATGTTAAGAGGAAAAGAAAATCTGATGTTAAGGCTATCCCCCACAACTTCCTTTAAACAAAATCTAAGTGTTTGCTACTTTTATTTTTATGGGCTGCTCCCAGAGATTTTGATCTGGGCTAGTTTTTCATGTTTCTTGACCCAAGTATTCATGTCTGTCACACTGCAGTGTGGCTGCTGAAGCTCAAGTTATTGGGGATGCATCACTCCATTATACCATGGGGACAGAGGCCACCTATGAAACAGCTCATCATAAATATATCTCAAAAATTAAAAGTAGGGGCGCCTGGGTGGCGCAGTCGGTTAAGCGTCCGACTTCAGCCAGGTCACAATCTCGCGGTCCGTGAGTTCGAGCCCCGCGTCGGGCTCTGGGCTGATGGCTCGGAGCCTGGAGCCTGTTTCCGATGCTGTGTCTCCCTCTCTCTCTGCCCCTCCCCCGTTCATGCTCTGTTTCTCTCTGTCCCAAAAAAAATAAATAAAAAACGTTGGAAAAAAATTAAAAAAAAAAAAAATTAAAAGTAAAGATGTCTGAAAAGTCTAATCTTGTATAGAGAATAATATTTTTCCCTTCATAAGAGTTTTGAGAGACAACAAATTACATGCATATGTGTATGTGTTTTTACGTTAAAGATAATACACAACTACATGCTTACATATATAGCTTTAAGAATTCAAACACTATATGACTAAAGGGGAAAGGAAAACAGATTACTATTTCAAAATTATTGGGGAATTACTGAGGAAGAATACTGCCGAAACATAAAAATATTAAAAACGTAAAACATTAAACTCTCATGTGTCTTCACTAACAAGGTAGTGAAGAGGGAAAAATCCACACTTCCCTGTGACCACAAAGAAGAGTATTTCTTCTTAGTCAGACAAAATGGCACCTCCCCTTATGTGTCATGTCCTTGGCATGAGGGGTGTGACGTCCAAGGACGCTGCTCTTTGTCTGGTCTCGTGTGCCCTGCGTCAGTGAGCGTGGCCCTGTCTGGGCTCCGGGGGACTTCAGGATTCGTACTTCCCATTCCCACCCCACCTGGGCCACGGCACTTCTTCCAGAAACATGCATCAGGTGGAGCTGTCATGCAGACCATCTGTGCCATTGCCACCCTTCTGCAGAGGCCCAGGGCCCTCGCCCTCTTCTGGAAAACACTGCACTTCTCCTTACTGCTGGTTTCCTGCCTAAATCCCCACTAGATCCAAAACTGTGATCCAGGCTTAATGAATATTTGATATGAGTTTAAGAAAACCCTTTAAATTCATTCATGTTGAGGATTATTAAACTGACCCACACTCAACAAAAACAAAACAAAACAAAATAGGACTTTATTACAGTTGCTGTGGTGTGTCCCAGGAGAACTTGTATTTTAACCTTCTTTGGGACTTAAAAAAAAAAAAATTAGAGAGTCAGGTGAGAGAGACCTAAGAGCGGAAGGCACGAAGAAACCTTCCAAGTTCACTGAACGCACAAGTCTGTCCTGCCTGACGCACTCTGGCTGCCTGGTCCAGGACGTGGAAATCAGGCTGGAGGCATTCAGGATGGTTTTCAGGCCAAGGACACTGGAACCAGGCAAGTTTACACTCAAACTGTGGCTCAGTCCCATGACAGCTGCCACAGTAGCAGTGTTTCTCGGCTTCTGCATCTGTAGGGACTGTTATACTGCCTCCCTCACAAGGCACAGGGAGCAGTAGGCAATGACACCTGGCATACACTGTGCCCTCTCGCCGCTCAGCTGGGGTTATTACTGTCACTGACATTGCCGGGACCACCAATGTCACCACTGCCAGCCTGTTAGAGTCAATATATTATACTTTCTGGGAAGACAAGTTTTATGCACAGCAGTTATAACCACAAGCTCTGAAGTCTGAGTTCTTTGATCAGTTTATTTAAGATCTCTGTCTTAGCTTCCATGCGTGAAAAGGGGATGATGGCATCTATGGAGTTATCGTGAGTGTAGGTAATATGTGTGAAGTGTTTGCAAGAGTTGTACATAGTAAGCATTTTTTCCACTTAACCTTAGAGTGTCTGAAATTTTTTTAAGAAATGATTTACGATAATAAGCATACAGATAACTTATTGTAAGGTAGGCATTTTGATAAGCTACATGCATCCACACCCATATAGGTACACATGTGTACTGTATGTGTATTTAATAAGCCTCATTTACAGAAGAGAAAACTGAGGCACAGAGTATGGAAGCAACATAGCGGAGTGGCAGAGTCATGATTTAAACCCAGGCAGTCTGGCTCTGGGCCCCATGTACTTAATCACTATGCTGTGCTGCCTTAAAAAATGTTGAAACAATGAATGAATGTTCCTGCTGGAAAAATACTGAAAAGAGTCAATGACCTTGACCCGCCTGTTTTCAATGAGCAGGGACAGTTCTTGCAAAGTGCGCACAAAGGGAGGACAAAGGCATGTGGAGGGCAGAGGAGGGCAGACTCAGCGTTCCCTCTGCAGGGCTGGCAGGGGTTTTCCAGCCAAAGTCGGAACACAAGAGTGGCCTCAAGATTCAAAAAGGAACCCAGGGTTTTGGCCCCAAATCCAAAGTCACTTAGTTTACAGCAAGTTTTAAACTGACAAGGAACAAATGCTTATTATAGGCTTGGCCCTCCGTGGTAACATGAGAGATGTAAATAATCAGAAGACTCAATTTGGGTCTCTGAGGAAGCTTACTCAAGGCCAAGGTATCTTCAACTTCCCTCCTCACCCAGTGGTGAGGCCAATCTGTCCATCTACAACTTCTCCAGACTTCGGAGGGTGCACGGGACTTGGTAGCCTAAACAGCCTCCAGTTGACCTTTAGGCTATTTGAGGTCAAAGACATATTCCACTACTGGACAAGGTGACCAGAAGGCCTTGTCAATTCATCAGTATCCCTAAGGCTTCATCTCATAAAATCCTACTCCAAAAACCTAGGAATTTTAGGTCAACTGTGTGTTGAATCAGTGTTGTGCTATTGACTAATTCTTGGGAGTGATTCCTTGCTTTTCTCAGCCTGTTTGAATTCAACTTTCTGTCAGTGTCTCGACTTCTGGTCCCTCTAGATCTCCTTTTTTTTTTTTTTTAAATTTTTTTTTTCAATGTTTATTTATTTTTGGGACAGAGAGAGACAGCATGAACGGGGGAGGGTCAGGGAGAGAGGGAGACACAGAATCGGAAACAGGCTCCAGGCTCTGAGCCATCAGCCCAGAGCCCGACGCGGGGCTCGAACTCACGGACCGCGAGATCGTGACCTGGCTGAAGTCGGACGCTTAACCGACTGCGCCACCCAGGCGCCCCTAGATCTCCTTTTCAATGGATGTCTCCCAATACGAGACTTTAAGCAACCCAAAATCTCAACCCAAAACACCAAAAGTGGACATAAAGAGATGGGGAATAAACATGGTCGGGAGGGCAGAGGGGCTGAGGAACAAGGGAGAAAATCAAAATGGGTCACTGAATTCTTGAAAGGATGAACATTTTTCAGCTACCAGATTAACAAATACTGTGTTCATAAGGTGTGGGAGCAACGGGCACTCCCATGTACCGCTGGTGAGAGTGCCCGTCTGTACAACCGCCTGTGGAGGTGAAATCTGCCAACATTTGCCCGATTTGAAACGCACACACCCTTCAGACAAGCCATTCCCTGGACACAAATCTTACAACTGGGTGCCACCTCATGCTACCTGAAAAAGACATCCAAATGGCGAGTACTTCTAAATTTCAGGCGAGATTTAATGAAAGGGTTTCCTGATAACCAAAGGACAAACAAATTATACGCAGCATAAGCTTGTATGAACTCACAAGCTATGTTACAACAAACATGAAGTCCACGCAGACAGAGCTCATATTTGCTGGTCCCTTTGGTGACTGTTTGTTTAGGTGGCTGCCACATTTTACAGAATTCAAGAGCAAAGCTTACTGGATCATGGGTCAGGTCATACCACAAGAGGAAAGGTCTGCATTTGAGAAAGGGGGACACAGGAGTTCTAATCTCTCTTCTGCCAACAAACTGTCCTCTTGAAGAAGACACTTCACTCCTCTGATTTCTTTCGTCCGTGAATGGCAAATGTGAACTAGCCATAAATTTGCTTCACTTTTAATGATCCATTTATACTGCAACTAAACTGAGCTGAACCTCAATCCAGCCACACAAAAGAAAAAAGGAAAGAACATTTAAGAAACGGGTTCCAAATAACTGATGGGCATCGTAGCTGTTGGTTACAGTTGACCTTGAACAATGCAGGGCCTAGAGGTGACAACCCCAATCGGTTGAAAATCCATGTATAGTTTTTTTTTTTTTTTTTTTTTTTTTTAATTTTTTTTTTTTCAACGTTTATTTATTTTTGGGACAGAGAGAGAGACAGAGCATGAACGGGGGAGGGGCAGAGAGAGAGGGAGACACAGAATGGGAAACAGGCTCCAGGCTCTGAGCCATCAGCCCAGAGCCCGACGCGGGGCTCGAACTCACAGACCGCGAGATCGTGACCTGGCTGAAGTCGGACGCTTAACCGACTGCGCCACCCAGGCGCCCCAAAAATCCATGTATAGTTTTTGATTCCACCAAAACTTTACCAATAGTCTACTATGGATTGTAAGTCTTACTGGCGATGTAAGTAGTCAATAACATACTTTGTAAATTATATGTGTCATAAGCTATCTTCTTACAATAAAGTGAGCTAAAGAAAAGGAAATGGTGTTAAGAAAATCATAAGAGAAACTACATGTACAGTCCTGTACTATAAGAAATCTGCACATAAGTGGAACCATACAGTTCACACCCGTGTTGGTCAAGGGTCAGGTGGACTTCTCTAAACCCCGCCAACAACTTCATAAGGTAAGTATTATTATCTTCCTTTTTACAGTTTGAGAAACTGAAACTTGGAGGAGTTAGTGATTTTCTGGATTCCAGAGCCACCAAGAGAAAGGGCAAGGAATTAGACCGAACTGGATTTTACCCCAAACCTGGGTTCTTTGCTCTTTGCTGTATTTCCTCTATACCTGGTAACCCAAACTTAAAGAAAAAAGTTGCCATCACTGATTTTGTCAAACCAGGGAATGCATGTGAATGCAAACCAAAGAGAGAAATACATTTTTATGGGAAAATAAAGAGAAAGAATAAAGATAAGTTTGTTCACCAAAGGACTAAATAGATAAAAATAAAAACTTCTCTGAATCACCATAAATGACTTAAAATCTACGTTTCTACCTAGTGCTAAAATAACCAGATGACCTGTTGTTAATTGACTCTATTTAGACTAAGGTAAATATGGGTGGTTTTCTTTTCTCTCTTTTTTTTTTTTTTTTTTTTTTTTTTTTTTTTGTTGCCCATCGGTTGTGTTACAAAGACATAGACTGAATCACTCCTACACCTAGTCCAGGAATAGTTCCAAGTAAAAGGTCATTTGTATTGTTAACTCATACCAAAAAAAAAAAAAGTTCCACACATTCATCCTATGAATAACTCCAGAACTCTAAGTTCTCAATGGTCCTTTCTTTAACTTGGTCACCATTTATAATTTTTAAAAAGCAGGGTTAGGGGTAAGGGGGTGCAGCCCGTACTTAATGTAGTCAAATCCATCTAGTGGCTGAAGGACTAAACTAAAAATTAAAGATGAACATAAAACCTGGAATCGAGGGGCGCCTGGGTGGCGCAGTCGGTTAAGCGTCCGACTTCAGCCAGGTCACGATCTCGCGGTCCGTGAGTTCGAGCCCCGCGTCAGGCTCTGGGCTGATGGCTCGGAGCCTGGAGCCTGTTTCCGATTCTGTGTCTCCCTCTCTCTCTGCCCCTCCCCCGTTCATGCTCTGTCTCTCTCTGTCCCAAAAATAAATAAACGTTGAAAAAAAAAAAAAACCTGGAATCGTAACACTCCTGGAAGAAAACGTAGGCAACAAGCTCCCTGACACAGGTCTTGGAGATGAGTTTTTTCTCAATCTGACATCAAAAGTGAAAACAATAAAGCCAAAAATAAACAAGTGGGACTACATGAAACCAAAAAACAAAACAAAACAAAACAACAACATCAACAACCAAAACCTTCTGCACAGCAAAGGAAACCATCAACAAAGTAAAAAAGCAATTTACTGAATGGAAGAAAATACTTGCAAATGATGTATCCAATACGGAATTAATATCCAAAATATATGAAGAATGCATACTACTCAACCCCCCAAACCCCCCCATACCAATCCAATTTTAAAAAGGGCAGTTTAAAAAAGGGTGGTTTCCAAAGAAGACACACAAATGGCCACGAGACACGTGAAAGACGCTCAGCATCACCCACCCCCAGGGAAACGCACATCGAATCCACAATGAGGTACCACCTCACACCTGTCAGAATGGCTAGTCTCAAAATGACAAGAAATGCCAAATCTTGGGAAGGACGTGGAGAAAAGCGAACCCTCGCGCACTGCTGGTGGGACTGTCACTGGTGAGGCGACTGTAGAGAACGGTATGGAAGCTCCTCAAAAAATTAAAAATAGAATTATCATACAATCCAGTAATTCCACTTCTGGGTATTTATCTGAAGAAAACAAAAACACTAACTCAAAGAAAATATATGCACCCCCCCCATGCTCACTGTGACTTTATTTATAATAACCACGATACGGAAATAACCTAAGTGTCCATGGACAGATGAATGGATAAAGAAATCATCACACACACACACACACACACTGGAATATTATTTTTTCATAAAAAAGAATGAAATCTTGTCATTTACAACATGGATGGTCCTTGACAGCATTATGTTAGGTGAACTAAGTGAGACAGAGAAAAACAATACTGTATGATCGCTCATGTGTAGAATCTTAAACAACAACAACAACAACAAATAATAATAACTTCACGGATACAGAGAGCAGACCAGTGGTTGCCAGAGGCTGGAGGCAGGGGCGGAAGAAACAGGTGGAGGTGGTCAAAAAGGTTTTTTTTTTCTTTTTTAAGGAAAATATTGCCTAGATATTATAAATTGGCGAAAGTTGAGGGGAAAAAATGCCTTGCTGTGGGCTGTGGAAAAATTCTAACATGACTCAGGTGGAAACAATCTGTTGTTCATAGAGGCTATATGAAGTGCTGAGGGCTTTACATGCATTATGTCTTTTGGTTCTCCCAAGACTGTCCTCATTTTACGGAGGAATACAATGAGGCATGCTGCTGGCCTGTGGCATAACTGAGGTTTATACCCAAGGGTATCTGGCTACAAAGGGTACTTGCCCCTGTGGGAACAACGCAGGGGTTAAAACCGTTGCCACTGGAACAAGGCAGAAGTGTAGATACTGAGACACGAAGTCCAACCTAGCATGAATATAAGTTTAGTTGTGTTAATTCGAAGTGTTAATTCTGACCTCCCTACATCCCACCCCTCCCTCTCATGCTTCCACTGGCTTAAGAACCATATTGTTTCTAAAATCTTCAAAGAGGGGCACCTGGGTGGCTCAGTCGGTTGAGCGTCCGACTTCAGTTCAGGTCATGACCTCGGGGTTCTTGAGTTCGAGCCCCATGTCAGGCTCTGTGCTGACAGCTCAGAGCCTGGAGCCTGCTTCGGATTCTGTGTCTCCCTCTCCCTCTCCCTCTGCCCCTCCTCTGCTCGTGCTCGGTCTGTCTCCCTCTCAAAACTAAATTTAAAAAATATTTCAAAAAAAATAAAATCTTCAAAGAAAAGGAAAAGGAGAGGGAGGAAGGAAGGAAGGAAGGAAGGAAGGAAGGAAGGAAGGGAAGGGAAGGGAAGGGTAATAAGCTATCATAGAGGGACCTTAAATGCGGATTACTAAGTGAAAGAAGCCAGTGTGAAAAGGCTGTATTCTGTATGGGTCCAACTCTATGACACTGTGGAAAAGGTGATACTGTGGAGACAATAAGATCAGCACTTGCCAGGGGTTTGGAGGAGGGAGAGACGAATAGAGCGCAGGCTGTTTAGGGCAGTGAAACAACTTGGATGATACTATACTGATGGATACGTGTCACTTTACATTTATTGAAATCCACAGCATGGACAACACCAAGAGTGAACCATGATGTAAACTATGAATTTAGGGAGATTACAATGTGTCCGTGTCGGTTCATCTATTCTAACAATTATACCACTCTGGCG
Organism: Lynx canadensis; assembly: GCF_007474595.2. NCBI lineage: Eukaryota > Metazoa > Chordata > Mammalia > Carnivora > Felidae > Lynx > Lynx canadensis. The sequence continues at coordinate 7,315,814 of NC_044315.2, read as the reverse complement.
CAGAAAGTGGATTAATGCCAGAGGCAGGGAGTATATAAGAACTTTGTATATTCCATTCAATTTTTTTGCGGACCTAAAATTGCTCTAAAAAATAAAGTTTACTTTTTTATTTAAAAAAAAAAAAAGGTAATTATGAACTCCAGAGAAAAACAAAATTTGTTTAGAAAAGAATGGGCACTCACAGCTCACCTTATGGCTCAGCGGGGGTCACATCCAGGTTTTGTGGGGCCTGAAGCTTAGACAATTGGGGTGGGTGGGCAGTGAGAGCGGGGCTCTTTAAGAAAAGAAAAACACTAAATCAGAAACAAATCAGAGAATTTCTAGCATTGTTGTTCACTGTAAAAAATAACAATACAATTGCAGGGGCGTATCCTTCGTCTGAGGGTCCTGGCAGTGGGGACCACTCTCTCCCTGAGTTTCTCGACATTTTCAAAGCTATGACCCGGCCTTCTAAACAAGGCTGGAGGGAGGGGGAGGGAAGAGGCAGAGATGCTGTGAGGGTAAGGCGGCTTATAAACCGACCAAGGAAAGGAAACAAAGGATGGAAGAAGCTAGAAAGAAGTCACTCATTGCTCCAAAGGAAGGGGTCTAGTTGCAGAAATCTTTCTTCCCAGAGGGATCCACAGGTCTGGAGAGCGGCCCATCTCCGATCTGTGGGGGCGGGAGCATCCGCTCCTATAATCTCCTGCCGTCTAGGGCCACTTGGAACCGAGGCTGCCTCTACTGTAAATGATGAGACAAAAGGAAAAGATTCTTCCAGGGTTGAGAGGAAAAAGATGCGAGTGGACCTCTGCTTGAGTGAAGACCTATACCACTAACACGACATCAACCCCATAAGGGGGAAGAGGGCGAGACACGAGCCTCCGTGAACTCCTGGGCTTCCGGGCTCACCTGCGGGCAGAAGGGTGGACCCACTTGGTGCTTCCGTCACTTGCTCTTAGAGGTCATCTGGGTGGCCTTCAGTGAGAAGGGAGCTGGAAGAGGTAGCATCTGCTATGACCACTTCCAGCCCCTCCCTCTTCTGGAACTTCGGACCGAACACTTCAGAAGTTAAGTGCACAATCCAGAGCGAGATGTCCAAGACTCTACCGGCAAATGTTGCTCTCACGGAGCAAATGTTTTGCCAGGGTAAATTATTTCCGAAGAAAGGCGACCAGGGACATGTGACGTTCTGTGGTTGTAGTATGTGAAGCACTTTGCCCGACGTCAGTAAAGAGTCTCTTCGTTACGTCCTGATTCTCATCAGCTTGGACAGTTTATTGGGACCATGTCCCAAGACGCAGTGGTGCTGGATTTGCAACATCCTCAAAAGCAGCAGGAAGGCCTGCCACCCAGTTAAGGCAAACGGAACGAAACACAACAAACACACAAACAGCAACCACAGAAAAGTGACGTTCTGAACAATTAAGTGTCCGCTGACTGGTGGGTCATGTCTGGGCCCTGCTCTGATCCAGTGCCCTCTTTGGACGTTTGCTGTGTTATCCTTACAGCTTCACGTGTATAAGGAAAAGTCCATAACTTTTTAAAAACAGGGTCTCAGTATCACACTGAGAAGCCCACAGATTCTTTGCCACAGCAGGACACTGGATGATTAAAGAAGCAAGGGCTGGTGTGGTTGAGAGATACGGAAATAAAAAAACCAAATTTCTGTCTCTCGGAATTTGGTTTCTTACCGAAACTAAGGAACAGATCCATTTACAAGACTTGGTAAAACTTTCTTACGTGCTAATTCCCTCTTGCAAGGGTGAATAATGACTGCCTTTTAAAATCCTGCAGCAACAGACAGAGACTTGCCGTTCGCTGACCTTGGAATATCCCCAGTGAGGTGTCCCTCTGTGATACAAGAGTTACTAGTGGGGGATGGGAATAACGAATAGGGGAGAGGAAGTTGAAAGATATACGGGGGACACCGTTAACATTTTCCACCAGCAAGATCGATATGCTGTGTAACAGAAACAGAACAAATCGCTTCATCAACTAACCCTCACACCTGAAGAAAGCAACTCATAGGTTTGGTGGCAGAAGTCAGTAAGCAAATTACCCTGAGAGATTAATTGGATATGTACTGAGGTCTCTGTGGCATTTCTCTCTTCCAACTGTACATAGTACGACTGTGCCTTAAAACTACCAGGATGGCTCTAAACTTCATCTAATTTCTGACCTATTGAAACATTCTGTCTTACCCCTTCTGTAACATCGCACCTCACCTTTTTACTTTCCCCTTCTAGGAAAAGACCATGATCAAAGTTGAGACAGAGAATTACAGCGATCTTGATTCAAGTACAGATAAACTCAGGATTCAATTTCCCTGAGGGGCTCACTCACTCGTCTTTCCAAGTTAGCTCTCACGTACCGCTGGGAGACAGGATACGGACGTGCTTGCTGAGCTCAAAGTGAGGGATGCCTGTGTCCAGGGCAGAGTGGAATCATCCCCAAACTCCCAAGAGATGGGCTCAGAAGATACACAGCCCAAGTATGTTTGGGGCCCTGATGCATGACAGGCCAGGATGTGCCCCCGGGAGACATCTGCTGTACCCAGCTCCGGCCCACAGGCTGAGAGGCTGAGATGAACATTCTAGAAACCTCAGGAATGAAGGATGAGTTCAATGCCTCCTCACCTTAGGTTGTGCCCTCACTGTCCCTCCAGTATAAAAGTGGATCAGTATAAAACTCTCCTTACTGGTCCATAGTCTTGCTCCCAGCGTGCTTCCTAAAGCCATCCTCCACGCGGCGGCAAAAGTGAGAATTTATAACACAAGTGTGATCAGTTCCTTCTCCTCTTCCGTACTGTGGCTGCCCAGTGCTTCAAGACCAAGTCCAGGACCCCGCTGAGCGACCTGCTACAGTCCTGCCAGCAAGGAGGAAAACCACCAGCCGTGCACCCAGGCAGTGGCCGAGGACAGACGTGGGGCACAGTCTGTATTAGGATGTTGTGACAAAGTACCACAAAGGGGCGGCTTAAGATAACAGGAACTCAACGTCCTCCAGCCCTGGAGGCTCAAAGTCCAAAATCAGGGTGTGAACAGGGTTGGGGGGGCCAGTTCTGTGCTCTCTCCTGGCCTCTGGAGGTGTGCTGGCCCTCCATGGCTTCTAGACACATCACCTGGTCTCTGCCTCTGTCTTTCCAGGGTCTTCTCCGTGTCCCTCTCTTCGTATCTTCTTCCTTGCACGCATGTCTGTCTTTGTGTCTGACTTTTCCCTTTTCACGAGGACACCAGTCACACTGAGTGAGGGCCCACCCTAATGACCTCATTTGAACTTGATGGCCTCCAGAAAAGGGCTTACTTCCAAACAAGGTCACATTCTGACCACTGGGGATAATGATGGCAGCGTATCTTTTTTGAGGGGGACTCGACTCAACCCAGAACAAAGTCCTGCTCCGAGAGGAGGCCTGACTCTCTACACCTCCTCCAACCCTAATTTCTCTGTTTCTGTTCTGCAGGGCACATCGAATTACATATTAAGCACACCCAGAAACACGTGACTTTGCATTTTAAAATGCTGTTTGCATTTTATTTCACCTGACCTCAGCCCACAAAGAGCTTAAATTGCTTGAGATGTGTTTTCACCCTCCAGTTCCTCCCTCACCTTCCAATATAAGGAAGGCTGTTGTGTAACTGATCACCTTGGGTAATTCTCTCACGTGACTCCACTGAGCCTCAGTTTCCTAGCCTGTGAAGTGGAAACAGTAGGACTTCCCGTTCCACCTTCTCTACTGAATGTTGCCACAATAAAACGGCATAGAGTGTAGAAGAATGATTTGAAAAGGTATGAACTAGTATTAAGGGGAAAGACTGTGGCATTCCAACGCTGACTTAGTTTTCTCTGTGTTGTATGTTAGTACCAGGAATCGGAGCTCTTAACAGAGAAACTGGAACAAGTGAGGCAGTGCAAGCCTAGGAGGTTTACGCTGGAAGGTCGTTTCTCCCCCGTCTGAACTGGCCTCCCTCCCCGCCAGGTCTGACCTGTTACCCCACACACTCTCCTGGTCACAAATTCATCTTCTAACACGCATTCTGGTCCCGCAAAAAAGATCACTCATGAGATGAGGGCAGATAACTTCTGGAAAATGTGAGACAGTATTTTAGTATATACCTTCTTAAAAGGACGTCTACAACAAAACCGGGTAAAAGACAGCTGACTAATTAAGAAAAACAAGTAATTTTCTTAAAAGCTCACTTCCAATAGCTCTTGATAACATGAGTAAGAGTATGATACAGAATCATGTTGTATTAAGTGAAATGGGCTTTTTCCAGAATAAAATAAATCAGAAGACAAAATTACATCATCTTAAATGAAATAAGGTTTCTGGGTATAATTAGTTGATTTTAACCAGAGGAATAAAATCAACGGTGTCTTTTTATTTTAATTTAGCAGGATTTCAGTGGTCATTTTCACAAATGGACTTAGAGTTATATGCTGTTTAAATGGTATAATATTGGGGGAGGGTTTGGGACACTGAGTCTTGTAAAGCTTCCAGGCATAGACAGCCATTTACTCATCCAGTGGATCACTGTACAGCTTTAACTCACACGAACAGAAATTGCCCAATGGATGGAATTCTTTGGAATTCTATACGGCCCAGGTGCCTGGTGCTCCTCCAAGGGCCTCTAGTTGTACAAGACCACAGGTCATGCAAAAGGAATGGTGCCCCCTGAGGTGTGCAATATGGCGGTCCTAATGAAGAGGAACTAGGATTGGGGGCCCTAGGAAATAGCAGAGTATGGAGTGGAGTAGACATAACTCACAGTAACCTCATGGAAGGCTGTGGGGGGATGGACAAAAAGCTCTGGTCTAGGAGTCCAATGGACTTGGGTCCTGGATTGCAATCCAGTACTTACTGGCTGTATAACCTGAGATCAAGTCATGTGAGCTTTTAAATAGGAATGAAAACCATAACTACCTTTTCTACCTCAGAGGATTACTGTGAGACTCCAATGAGATTATGCATGGGACAGTGCTTTGTAAACTCAACCTAACAAATGGAAGATGTTATTATCTCCGGTGGAGTTCAGCCTCCTTACAGTCTGTCTCAAACAATGAAAACTCTTTTTCTCTCAGGGTCCAAAAGTAAATATTCAAATACAGCTGTTCCTACTTAATTTTATTCTGTCATGAACATAGTGGGGTTTTTTTTATTATTATTCTGCAGAAACCATATGAGGTTGCTTTCATTTGTCATTGTCTATTATCACTGCCACAAGTCATTCCATATAAAATATCTCCAAACCAACTCTTGACTCAAAAAGTCTCCTGGGTAGAACAGGTTGGCTCAACAAGTGATGTCTCTACCTACTGCCTTCCCGGTGAAGATCCAGAAAGCTGTTGAAACTGCTACTAATTAGAGCTGATGGCAAAAGAAGTTTAATCATACAAGCACTGCTGCCTTGACAAAGATCTACAAATCTCAAGCTTCTTGTGGCTCTTCTTATCAAAGTCGGGTCACGAGAGGAAGAGAACTCCCTTTCCTGCTAATGAGTCATTATATCTAGTGCCATCTTGGGTACCAAAAGTGCACCCTTTCTGGGACTTATTCTAAATGGAAGAGTGAAAGGAGTCTCACTTCCAAAATCAAGAGGCAGAACATTCAAGGGCAGATCCTGGGAAAGTGCAAATTTAGACCTCTAAATTTCCATATATTTTCAGTACACCATGGTTTCATCATGAGCACTGAAACTGGTGAGAAGTTAAACATAGGTAGGGATTATTCTCACCTCAGGCTCAATTTCTGCTTTAGAAGATCCCACTCTATCTCCGTTAGATGCTTCCCCATCAGACACGATAGATTCTAGGTACAACCATTCTTCTAGGACAAGGAACTAACCCTCCATTTATATCACTATTTCTTTAAGAAAAGGAAATCCCAGTAACAACTAGGTACTTGGAAAAATTTACAGCCCCTTCCACTACAATTTTGGACACATAAAGGATTGCTTCTTTATCAACGAGGCATCACACGTTGTCCAGGCCATGGCCAGGGTCCTCGGAGAGGCCAGGGAAGGAAGGAAGAGGCTCCTACAAGCTCTCACTCGGCAATGCCAAGTGACATGAGGTTTTTGTTGCTGCTGTTTTTGAGGCTTTTTTTAACCCAAGTGTTTGTGTTTCGGGCACTGGCCATATTCTCAAAATAACTGCCCTGTGCCCGTATAAATAAAGCTGATAAATTCAGGTTCCCCTAACTCAGTGGTTCCCAACCAGGGACAATTTTGCCCTCCCGGGAGATATACAGCAATGTCTGGAGACATTTCTGTCACCATTGGGAGTAGAGGGGGTGCTACTGGCATCTAGTGGGTAGAGGCCAGGGGTGCAGCTAAACATCCAGTAGTGCCCAAGACAGTCCCTCCACCACAAATAACTCCCCGTTCCCAATGTCGACAGTGCAAGGCTATGAAGCCCTGCCCTAATGAGTAGGACAGCACACCTTGCTAGACGATGTAAGACAGCCCCTGGGACAGACAGAAACTCCATCAAATACAGACTTAAATAGTAAAGCACCGAATATGCTTTCTTTCACAGTCATTGGATGGAAACGTGCACACACAGAGCTTTTAAGCACGGTTATAATCTCCATTTTCTCTCTGCAGTTACCCTCAATAGCTCAGCACAGAGAGAAAAAACAAAGGAAATGAGTAGGTGCCAGAAAGATGGGAGACACGAGGCAACAGAAGGGAAAATTAAATGTAAAGAGAAAAAAAAAAAAAGCCCCTTCCCTGGATATAGCGTGACATAACACTTCAGTAAACCAGAAGAGGCATCCCTTTGGAGCCAATGAAGTTTTACTGCCATCGACATGAACATCATAAAATTTTCCAAAAGCTGAAACGTAAGGTTTTGTTCCCTACTTATCCTAATTCACAGTAAACAAACCCAATCCACGGTACAGAAAAGGTTTCCCGTTAAGCAGTTTCTATAGTAAAGAGAAATGTAATCGTATGATCTTAAAATTAAAATTATTTTCGCAGACTCAAAGGGCTTCCCTGGCCAAGAACAGAGTCCCTGAGCCTTTCACACAACGCATACATTTAGGATGTGAACTAGAGTGAAACCCCTGAGAGACCCCAGCCAGTAGTCTTTCCTACTGCTCCTTCTCAGCACTTATTTATAAAGACCTTCTTAGAGCAGGTTCTCGAAGCAGAAGTCAGCCAAGCACGTGAGAAGATGCATTTGGGAACACAAGACACCATCAAATTCACTGAGAAATTAATTTATTAAGAGACAGAACCTCAGCATCTCGCTGTTGGAATGGTAGAAAAAAAATACTACCCACTGCTGTGTCCCCTCAACACACACTGACCAACAAGTCACCCAGTCTGTTCCTCAACTCCTGTCCCCTCAATGCCATCCCAATGGCAGCACTGACTTAATGTTATTTTTCAGTGTCTGCTCAAATACTGTTAAGTTCTATACGAGCGAAAATATACAGATCCTGCCGCTAACATTCCCTCAATTCAAAAGCATAAAACCATGATGGTAGAAATCTGTAGATTCTCTTGGAACATTCCACCTTGTCTTCTGTCTGCCTCTCTTCCAGGCTGGAGACAAGACACAGGAGTGCCAAAGGCAGGCCCGTCTGAAGCAGACTCTCCAATCCTGTCTTTTTCTCTTCAATGGCCCCTTGAGATTCTTACAGGCAGATGGGAGGTGGTCAGGGCAACATAACAAAGCCGGGGAAAGGGGACACAAGGTATCTATCTGGTAGAGAAGGGTTCCCCTTTCCTTTCGCCCAGCCCTTGGGGAACCCAGACATACAGACATCAATGTCTTCACGTCTCTACTTCTCACTTCGCTTCGTATCTGGTCAGCTCATCTCAAAGCCTTAAATACTGTCAGCACACAGGTGACCCCGTGATCATGCCAGACTCTACGCTTTTCTTACCTCCAGACCCGCCACGGGGGCTCATCACAGGTTCCTTAAAACCAGCTCTGAAACTGAACCCTCTGCTTCCTCCCCAAACCTCCCCCATCTCAGTTCAAGGTAACTCCCACCCTCCCAGATGTGCAAGCCAAACCCTGGGGTCCTCCCTGACCCTTCCGTCTCCCACACTCCATTTCCAACCCATCGGGAAATCCTGCCACGTCCAGCTTGTTTCTCCATAGCCAGAATGCCACCGCTTATCCCAACTTCCACCTCTGGACATAAGCAGGAAGACCAGAGAGAGGGCGACTACAACGACCCTACTCCTGGAAGTCTGGTCTTCCTGTCTCTGCCTCTCGTTCCACTTCAATACACTCTCCATATGGCACCCAATAACTGTATTAAAACACAAATCCGATGGTCTCCCCCTTCCACTCAAAACAAGGCCCTAAACAACTTAGCCCCCATTTTTTTCCCTCACCTCGTCTTCTGTCTCCAACTTGCTCACTTCTCTCCAGTCACCCTGGGCTCCTTGATGTTTCCAGAATTTGTCAGGCTAACACTCCTGCCTCATGGCCTTTGGACTTCCTGTTGTCTCTGCCCGAAACTCTCTTCCCCCCAGATAGCTGCATGACATATTACCTCCCCCTCTAGAGCCTAAGCCCCAAGGGGACAGGGAACTTGGGGTTGATCTGTTCACTGCGGTGTCCCCGGGGCCTAAATGTGACATCGGCATGAAATAGTTGCTCACTTTCAGAGACCGCAGAGAAGACACACACCTCTAAGCAGATGAATGACCCTGCCCTAAGATGTAAATGTAAACTTTTTTTTTTGTCAGCCCCTATTACTCGCCAATGGTAATTAGCCAGCCAATCTTTGGAGGAAACGTACTATCAGGCAACTAAAAATGCCTTTTATGAAACTCCTCCCTGAAAATAAATCACTGACACTGCAAATGGTCAACAGACACTCTTTAATTTTAAATGAAATGTCCATTGATTTACCAGGGTCTGTGTTCCTGACCCTGTGGTCTAGCGACATTCATTTCTCCCCCGAAATTCTGAATCCAAGAAAAGTGACAGTGACACGGCTTTTGGTTTTGATTCACTATCTCGACGGAATAAAGCAGTGAGCGTGATTTCTCCATCATCTGCTCAGATCATCCGGCTCCTTCCTTGGCCGGTGCCGGCGTGAAGGCCCCGGTTCCCGGACACGGCGAAGGACCAGGGTTACGGTCAAAGCTGGCCTTCCCGGGGCCCACAGTGGGGCAGGCTCAGGGTGACCCAGACACAACTCAAGCTGCCAGAGCCTTCCCCAGGGGTGGCTGCATGCGCTGGGCTTGAGGAGGGACACACCTGCTCCACAGGGACAACCAGAGACGGTGACAATAAACTCCAGCCCCGTGCCAAGAACCCAGAAACGCCCCACATCCATTTATGACGCAGCTTGGGGCTCGCAGGAGAACAAAACAACAGTACCTGCCTCACGGTCACAGCTCTATAACAACACCCCACACAGCTCCCACCAACGCCTTCGACAAGTTTCGACAAGTGCAGCTGAATCACTTGAGATGGGCCAAAAGGTCAGGGCCCTGAAACTTCGCCAGCCTGATTATCTAAAGCCACTGGAAAGCACTCCCTGTGTTTCAGAGAACAGGTAGACTTTCCACTACACAAAAGCAGCTTTGTTTCTGTATCGGCGACGCCTCCTAATTAGAATCGATGATTTTTTTTTTTTTTATTGTCGCTCCTGATAAGCTTGTTTACCTAGCTTCATTTTCCTAAAACACTTGAAACGTTTCTAGGAAGGGTGAATGTCGGCAGAACGCTGAGACAGGCCTTGAACCTGGGCTGTGGCACTGCATGATGTTTACAATTTGTCATCCTTGGGGGTAATTCTGCAAGCTTAAACACACCAAAGGACAGAGTGTAAAGAGCCAGGCAATTTCATTTTGTTTGAATATATTTATGGAAATGGACCAAAAGTGTCCATAGAGGCACATTGTCATTTTTTCCTTGAGTGTGTGCCAGTCCATGACCAAAGGCAAGCATTCGGAGACTAGAAGAGCATTTATGACCACACTGTGTGTATCAAATAAGCTGCTTTATGAACAGATGGGGAATATTGTGTTTCAGGGTCTTAGTAAAATAGCCCTTCACACCAAATTTCTGTTCACAGTGGTGGATCTCTCAGTGATTCACTCATGACCTTGCCCTTGATAATGAGCAGATCTCCCTCAAGGGTGAGTGCCTGTGGGACATGAAGACATCAGGCATCCTCATGACTTAGACAGATGATGAGCAGTAGGGAATTATGCACCAAGAACATGTAATTTGGACAAGGTGGGAAAAAACTGAGTAATTCACTTGAGATAACAAGAGTTTTCCCAGCAGTGGTGACTGTATGGTGATGGAATCCTTGGAGAGTAAATAAAAAAAAAAAAATGGTTGGGCTGAGAAAGATCCACTAAGTTGAAAAGCAAGTCATAGGAGCCAGCGCTGGTAAGAGAGAAGAAATGGTCTTTCACGAGACCACTTTGACCACGTGGGGTCGCCACTCACGGAAAGCTCAAAGATCAAAACTAAAATGCATCTTCTTTTCAAGGGGATACAGAGAACCAGGAGAAGTCAGGGGTGTGTTCAACCTCCTCCTACACACACAGAAAGACCATCCTCTCCAGCCTCCCTTACATTTAGCTGGGGTCAAGTGACTGATTTCTGGCCAATGGGATGCAGAAAAAAGTAAAGCGTGTCACTTTCAGACCCGGCTCCTAATTTCTGTTTCTCAACATCCTGTCTTTCACACTGGACCCAGAGTGCCATTCGATGGAAGGATCCTGAGTCACTGTAGGATCACAAGCTGTATTAGAACGTGAGTAAGAAATAAACCTTCATCATACCAAGTCACTGAGACTTGGGGCTACCTGTTACAGAAGTTATCTTAATATATTATAATAATGATACTTCCTTGTTAGCAATTGCCTTTTCGAATGTCATGTTATTGCCTAAGAGTTATGTCTCATCTCGTTCTCAGGCAGGATGATTTCAGAGCCCTGCAGGAGCAATGACAGAAATTAATTTGTTTTCAGATCAGGAGAACACAGGTTACCCATGGGGGAGGGGGGCACATGGCATCATTTTCTAAGGTTTGAGAGAGAACAAACTATCCTTCTGTTTCCTAGAAGCTCAAAGAATTTTTTAGCTTTTTATTATGAGAAATTTCAAATCATCATACAAGCAGTAACAACAGAATAATGGACCTCCATGTATCCATCACCTAACTCCAAGCACATGGATATACAGATATATGTATCTGTATATGCACATATACTGATCCACACACACACACATATATACAGGTAGATAAACAAGTATGTATGCATATATATTTGAAGTCTACTATATGTTGATCTAATCACTGAGCTGGGCACTGTGGGCAGGACTCAAAGGTGAATAATGACCTTGGAGTTTATAGTAGAAAGAACAGAGTATAAATCTCAAACTCCATGAATTACTTCACTCTGAGGGCTACAGTGAGGATTAAAGTAATCTAGTAGCTCAGAGTTTGTAGCATGGTTATTTGCCTCTCCAACACATGTCCCTGAAGCAGTTTCTCTCCAAGGGAGAGGTTTACTTCCTTCCTAGTGAAAACTGGCTAACCAACCCCTGGGAGAACCAGCCCTGCATCTTTTCTCAGCCATTCACCATCTATATGTATGAATTTTATCTTTGCTGAAGTTCTTTCCCCAAAGCAAAGCTTGAAAAGGTAGAAAGAAAAATACGATGCAAAGCAAGGGGCCCTGACGCAACATGGAAATTCGCAGGGAAGGGGAAATAGTAGGAGTCCCCACAAACGCAACAGAAGATAAATTTCCACTTTTGCTGAAGGTGGGGACCCCCACTTTCCCTTCGTTAAAACTGCTCACACCCACCCCCAAGTCTATTCTCTTGGCTAACAAAGCACCATTCGATCTTTTCACTCCAGAAACTGTGACAGGGAATGGGAGAAAGGAACAGTAGAAGAGAAAGAGTTTAGAAGTAGCCATGTTTCTCATCAAAGGATAGGATTACCAGGCCTGATATCCAGGCCAATTTAAAGGACTTTCAAACAAACATTCTAAAACACAGAAATCATTCTGGAAGAGAGAAGCCTGAGACGCCGCCTTCTAAGTTTTAAGAGCAAGACTAATCAGATGCTCTATCTGGAACCCTCTGAACACCTGTGCCCCCTGTGGTTGGCTCTGCACTGTGCTGGTCACACAGGCAAACGGCCCGACCTGGCGAGGCGCGATCCCCAGGCGACTGCTAGAGCAGGCAGCTCAAGAAAGAAAAGGCCCATCTCTCCTTCCACTGCCCTCCCCTCTCTAGAGGCACGAGGCCCTACAGTGTTGAGCCAGAATCACTGGGGATGGGCACCATTTTGAGAACTGATTTAATTTGTACCCCTCTAACCATCTCAACACGTGGAGCTCTGTTCTGCATTGATTCAGTCTGAGCAGAAAATAATTCCAAAGTAAATCAGTCTGAGCAGAAAACAATTCCAAAGTAAATCTTAGCAGTGGGAGGAAAGTCTTGAAAGGGTTGACAGGCTCAGCATAAGGAACACCCGTCCAAAGCTTTGTTGAACACCACTTCACTCTCTTTACAGATTATAAAAAGGAAACATTTAACTAACAGAGGGTTACTCATACACAGGATAATGTATGCGGCCTCTGTCCACATCTTAATCATTCTACATAACTGATCAAATAGCTCTGGTCTCTGGTCTCTCCCAGATATAGTTTTTTTTTTCTTTAAAGTCCATCACAGAAAATGCTATTCATGCTTGTCTTCACTTACGTGTTTCCCTGGCTGATCACTTGGCCTAAGAAAACTTTCTGTTTCACGTGATAGTGGCCAAGAGATACATTCTAATGAAGTTTTAAACTAGAAACTTTAAGAGACAACGAGATGGTTTGGGGGAGGCAGTTTCATTTCACAAGCATCAAAGTACAGGGCTTGCTACCTCGCTGATGCTGCCTCCTAAGTTTTGTTTGTTTTGTTTTTTTGTATTAACTGGATTTGCAATACTATTAACTAAGTGTGTAATTCTTTCTAATTTTCAAAACATTATCCCTATTTGGTACTTACAGATCCTTTATTGTTGGTCCAAGGTAAATTTCCGGCCTCCTTTCCTTCTCCTACCTACTCCTGGACCAAACTACTTGGGAATTGTTTCTTTTCCTGGGCTCTTTCACACCACTGTGTTATTAGCACATATTGGGGCCCTTCCCTTGAATGGCCTCCTTCCCTTTCTCTGCAAGAACTGCTGTCTTCTTTCAAGATGCAGTTACCTTCTCCAAGAAGCCTGCCCAGACTCTACAAATAGTTGGAAGCTTCTTCCCTTGTTTCGACATGAAAACAATTTGCATGGATCTCTATCAAAGCCTTGTTTCACTACTGTGTAAATAACTATTTACACAGTTATCACCCCTAGAAGACTATAAGCTCCTCAAGGAAACATCTCATTTATTTCTGTAACTCCCAGCTTCCAGGACAGGGCATGACACATGGCTTGTACAAAGTGACCAAATAAATGAATGGACACACACCGATTGACCGGATACATCAGTGCATATTCTATTTGGGGAGGACAGCTCTACATGTTGGTTTTCCCAGGATAAGCCTTGTAATATACTGATATTCTAGCGACACAGAACCCCTTCCGCTCTCAAAAGCGTCCCTATTTGAATAATAAATGAATTCTACGGTCACCCTAAGTTTGGAGCCTGGTATCATTACTCATGCACACTGCCCCTGCCTACCCAGAGCCAGGTCATCTCATTTTCCAATTTCTCAACAACTTTTCAAACTATGTCTTAATTCTTCAAAATTCTCCCTCAAAAGGGTTAGTCATTCTCCCTACTCAAGCCCAGTGTCTATGGCCCAAGAAAATAAAAGTAGATACTGCGCCACAACGTAAGCACACCCAGGTTTCATTCCGTTTTCTCACCAAATTCCTATCTACGCCAACTTCCTCTATGAGCGATGAGACCTGTTAAACCAACCCATCTCCCCGCTGGACGAGGCTGCCATAGTTTGGCATCCAGCCCACCCAGCCAGGTACTGTGCTCGCCAGTCGTACATCCACTGCCTGGCGTTGGAACGTTCATTGTCCTATTGATAGTCCATTGTCCTATTGACAGTCTAGACGCCCTACCTGGTAATTATAGTAGAAATTAATAAATCTGCACGGAAAGAAAAATAAAACATCTCTTTTCTACATCCTTCTCCCCGGAGCTTGAAGAAAACACTTCTGGAAAGATCAAAGAGAATCAGACTACCTCTTTTTTTTTTTTTTTCTTTTTTTTGGAAAAATAAACGTGTTTGGTCTTTCACTCTACACACTCAGATTCTGTCTGGACTCCGAGATGTCAGCGCGACCAAAGGTAATCAAGACATATTCCAAAGGTCACAGAAGACATTTCTAATAAATTGCCAAACTAATTTTACACTGGTGCAGTCTGAAGGAACTAAGAAAAACACACTTTAGAATCCATATAGGAGCAAACGTCAAAAGGTTTGAAATACATTCCCCTAATCAGATCGTTCATGCAAAGATTTACATAATTCTTTCTAATTTTAAAAACATAATTTCGGGGCATGAAATCAGAGAAAAACCACAAAGCAAATATGAACTAAAAGGAACATCAACCGTCATGTAGTTAATGATTTTGTTTTATGAGGATAAAGCCTCCAAATATTTAACCTCTTAGGATTCCTCTCATTATCTATTGTCTTTCATTAATCCTAGAATTGCAGGGTAAAGAAACAGAAACCACGATTCGCTTTGAAACGTTTGCCCAAATCTGCTACGAATTTATTTTCAGGACAGAGTTCATGAAAGGCCAGCTCTCCAGGTAAAATGGATTAAATGCCTTCTAAAGGGAAATAAAATTAAACCACTACCAAATGGAAGGCTTCTAAACTGTGTTTTGGGATGTGAAATTCAATTTGACAGACGCCTTATAGACTGTGGTCGATGCCCCATCTGATGAGAATTTCTGTGGTTTTACATTTACCTGCACCAAGGGGGTTGTAATTTATGGTAACATATATATGTCTACAGTATGTTGAACATGTAAATATGCCAGTATCTCTTTCTTAGGTAAAATCAATGGGGAAAAAAAAAATCTTGCGATTTAGAATTTCTTTTTTCTTTTTTTTAATCACAGAGCTCGCATTAACTATTTGACAGACTGATGCCTCGTGGGATAGAACTTGGAAACCACACTCTCTCTGATCTTTACCAGATGTTTCGCTGGTGGTGTTTCAGCCTCCAGAGACAAAGAGGATATTAATGTTAATTTTATTTATTTAATCACATCAGGCAGATTTGATAAAAGGGAAAATTCAATATTTTGGTAATTTACCAACTCTTCAGAAACATCCCTGGTAGCAAAAGTGTTTTGAAGACCATTTTATATTAAAAGCAGAAAGGCTGCATTACCTTACCTTTAAAAATGGGAACAAGGTGGCAAATTCGTCTGTTGCACTTTTAACTCAGGGGGGCAGGAAGGGGCGATGACATACATCGCTCAGCACAGTCTCATCCCAACCTTCGCCTGACTATTAATTGCAAAGGAAGAGTACCCTGACACGAAAGGGATGCTCAGC